>NC_081832.1:66647943-69147943 GCF_030867095.1 Alligator mississippiensis
ACATGCAGACACTATGGCTGGGACCAGTGTACTACAGCTCAAAGTGCTCTGGAGTTTATTGCTGTGCATTAATTGCATGTGTAGATGCACCTAGTTATCAGGATTGATTTATTTTTTATGGCTAACTTTGAATGAAAGTTTTCCTACTAAATACAAAAGCTGTGAACAGAATTGTATGCATAAAAATAAAATACATATTAAGTTAGCTAAATTCCCCTGTGCTTAAGATAGAGAATCCTTTCAAGCTTTTCTTCGTTTAACAGATGCTTTCTCCTTCAGAAGCAGCTACATGTTGCAGGCAAGCAATTTTTGTGGTGCCACAATGATATTTGTGAAGTGACTATCAGACATGAGTCCAATCCATAAGGTTCAGATCTTGATCCAAATTTTTCCAGCCTGAAGGTGTTTAGATCTAGGGCTTGACTTAGCCCATTAAGGAGATTGAGAGCTAAATCACAGCATTTGTAGGTCCAAATAAGTAATTCGCCCAGAGTCTAAATCTAGTCAGACACAGGTTCCTGACCCAGACCTTCTCTAATATATCAGGAGAATCAAACTCAGCAGGACTACTCCATGGGCCAGATCGCGCCACAGACTACCCCTGGTTACTGTGTCCAGTGTGTGGGGCCAGTATGGCACGGGCAGTTGGGCACCGTATGGAGCATGAACCCCAGACAGGCCTCATGTGCCACACATAGATGAAAGGTGGATTCAGCATGAAGATCCATGGCACAGGGCTAGTCTGGCATGAGCACCACATGCAGCGTGCATCCTGGACTGGCCCCACGCACCACACGTCTGTAGGTCCTGGACCAGCCACACGTCCTGCATGTGAGTCTACTCAGCGACCTAAGGACAGCACCATGGACCAGATAACAGGGCTCTGGATCTGGCTTGCAGGCCCCATCTTTGATACCCATGTTATATTTTGGCTGCAAGTCTATAAATCTGCTCGCCTTCCACATTCAACAATGCACTGTGCAGGGAGGATTTCAAAGTCTGCCCAACAGGGAAGGAAGAGAAGAGCAACTTATCTAGGATACTGCAGTCATTAACTAACTGTGATGTACTCAGGACAGACAAAGGGAAAATGAAGGAGAGGAAGACAGATCTAACTCGGATGTCATAATTGTAGGCAGCCTGAATTTTAAGGGTATCAGCTAGTAATATTCTATTAAGTTAATTAAAATAAATTACATCCTTTTTGGATGTGCATACACAGCATTTATTCTGTTCCACTAACATTCACTGTTTTAATTCAAGGAGATCCACAGTAAGCTATTCTTTATTTTAAACAGATTTTTGGCCCACATTCTAGTCTGATAATAAATAAAATTTAGTGTGCAGTCAGATATTTTTCCGGGCACTGTCTGCAGCCCACCCCTCCAACTTTTTGGCCATAGTTTCAGAATCTCATCCCAGGAAAATGTTTGCAAAAATAATTTTCTATAATTAGAAAACATTTCATTGAAAATTCATTACTGGAACAGTTTCCTGCAACTGCTATGTTAGGCAGACTCCAGAGCATTTTGTTCTGTTGCATTTAGTAGAGAACTGACAGCCAACTGATTTTTATATTCATCCTACAGATGTGTGGTAACAGTCTACCAACCAACTGGGCAAAATAGCTATTCCTGGCAAAAACTGGTGATAGCTGAAGCATCACATTTTGGGGAACCTACAATCTTCCTCTTGAAAAGCTGCAATCCCAATAATCCTATTTGATAGACAATATACATGTATTTAGGTAAATATGAGATGGTTATAACCTAACCTTTCAAGAGGGTTATAATTAAAAGGTATGCATTAATAGAGTGACAATTCTTGGAGCTGATAGTACGCGATGTTTTTCCTATAGCCCTAGCTCCTGGAGTCAGGTTACACGAGTCTCAGCTGTCATTGAAACAAAGCAAAAACCTGCATTTTGAACCTTTATAACTGTAAAGAGGGGGCAAATAACCCTTAATATTGCGATTCAAGTATATTCTATAGGGTCAGAAACTAGAAGGCAAATAAGAGGAACTCTGGATACATTATTCGTGTAACATCTCTCACGATTGGTAACCAAGCTTGCGATTTTTAAACACTTATGGATGGAAGTGAATCAGCCCAGCTGCCTCTGACACAAAGCATCCAAGCACTGATTTCCATTTATGCAATGCTCTTTCAGCTTCACTCTGCAACCACAAACCATACCCCCTCAGGAAGCAGGGATGCATTATTACTGACATGATAAGGAAGTCGAAGCAGTACATTTGAGCCACTTGCCCAAGTTCACGCAGAACAGAACTGTGATCCCCCAACTCACCCTCTCATATGGTCCTGCCAGGCTACCCGGTTGTGATGGTGGAGACAAAGTACTCTTTGGTCAGGCTTTAGAAACTGAAGAAACTATTGGTCTTTCTGACATTTCTTGAAGGAAGTCTTGACCAGTCGTGACAGGTTTTATTAAGCCTTTCCCTGTTTCAGCAACTATAATGCAATAAAATGGTCCCATGCACGATTTGAGTGTGACACATCTGGCCTCAAGAAAACAGGTCAGCGCTGTCCCTTTATTTAGAAACAGACACTGCACATGTGACACTTCTAGGTTCAAGCTTCAGTCACCTGCAAATCGGGTTCTCTGGGTTTCCAGCTTCCTCGAATTGGAGGTCCACAACTTCACCGACCTTCCAAATCAGTCCTGATCATCCTCCCAAAGGATCAGAGCTTCAGGATCAACAGCATCAGAGCTTTGGGGTTATGTGCGCACAAAATTATCCAGGAAGAGCACACACCAACTGCTGAAGCTTCCTTAGCCTGACGAAGGATTTTTGAACCCGAAAGCTTGCTTAATAACTATTCTCCAACCATTTGGGTTGGTCTAATAAAAGATATCAAATTCACCCAAGGAACCTTGTCTGCCTATGTCCTGAGACCAACACGGCTACAACCTAAACCCCTGCTTAGAGAAAAGCATTTCTCTAGCTTCTTCTCATAAGACAGACCGCTTCCAAAGAGGTTTCTAGGAATTCATTTATCCTGAACTACTGGCAACTAGGATTTGACTAATTTATCACTCCTGGAAATACCGCCTCTAGAAAGGTTGGGTGGTGATGTGTGGGTGAATCAATGAGTAGACTGGGATTGTAGTTGTGTACTTCTGTTCAAATCTGTGCCATGCTGTTGTATGAAGGGGAGGGGGTTGTTTTTGGTTTGGGGTTTGTTGGGTTTTTTTAAGGGAGAGTTTTACTGGACTAGTTTTACAAGTTACAATGGAGATTTAATAGAATTAGTGGTCAGCCATTCCAGAGGAAGTTTAACACAGACAATATCTAAATTACTAATGGATTTCTTTATTAAAAAAAGAAAAAGAAATCACATACACTGATTTTGATGTACAGCAGCCTTATTGCTATTATTTTTCATAGTGATTTCACATATAGTATCAGCTTGTCTTACCTAACAAGAATCTGACCATACAGGATTTTGTTCAGATGGGAGCTGGGTTCCCAGAACCACAAAAATTTGAAAAAAATATCCTGTCTCAAACTGAGACACAGACTGTCAAATCCAAAAAGAAAGAGAAAGAATCAAATTGGTTCAAATTACTCATTTCAGTAATTTTAAAATATGTTATTAAAGTATGCAAGTATTTTACTTAGGTTTTTTTTTTATATTTATCAAGTTTTAACATGAAAAATCATTGTAACTCTTGACCTACCTAGGAGGCATTGTGAATTAAACACAACAAAACAAATCTTGGGGACCAAGATGTCTAGTTACCGTCCTAAATGTAATGCATGACGGCTGTGCTGGTGTCATGAGTTAAGGGAAGTTTCACAGCATTAAGAAAGGAAATGGTTTCATTGGATGCCATTTAGAGAAAAAGGTAAATACTGGAAGAGTCTGGAGTGATTGTGGCAGAAAGCAGGTAAGCTAGTTTTGGTGTGTGGTAGATGTAATTGTCACAGAGCCCTGCAACTCAGCACAGAGACCACCATGACCACACACAATCTGTATTTATATAGATATTAGAAAACACAAAAACAACTAGAAATAAGAAAACATCACAAGGAAGGGTGAAAAGAGTGAGAGCAATTCTCCAAACTATCTTCAGAATATGTTTTTAAAAAGAGAGAGAGAGAGAAAACGCACAGCCAGACTATCTGACTTGCATAGATATATGCATAGATATCTACAAACTCCTCAGGAATTCTGGACACGGTTTTATTTTAATATAGAGAAAGAGGGAGGCCTAGGCTGGCAGTGCAACCAGCCTGAATAAGAGCATTAGTCTCAGACTAGTAAAACCACAGATTAAAATATTCTCATCCATAAGTATTCATTTGCCTTGCCCATTAGGAGACCCTTTTATGAACAGCCAGACCTCGCTAGTTATGATAGCGGGCTGCAACATTAAGTTGAGCGGCAGATTTCCCAGAGATGACATTCTTCAGATGCCTTCTCTGGGTCTTGCAACGGAAAAGGCAAATAAATAATCAATCAACAGCCAATGTAAACTACAGGATTTATTTCAGTTCTGCAATCTGCAGTGCAGATCTCCAGCTCTTTACTGGGTGGGGAAAGGGACACATGATACCATTTTAACTCATTCAAACTGTTGTCGGTAATCTCAATGTCAGTTTGTGGCTAATCGATGCCATGTAACTTTCCCATGTAAACTAGATCACTTGCAGGTGCAGCCCTTCTCCTACTACAACAACACTACTTTACAGGCTGACATGTGTGAACCATCCTAAATTTATATTCTGTACCAGTATCAAACAAGTGCTATTAACCTAATTGCATGTACATATGTTGGTGAGAAATGCCAGAAACTGTAAAAATGCCATTTATAGCAGCTAATTTTTTTTTTAAATAAAGTCATCTGGAAGAATTAAAAGATTTGCACTAATCAAAAGTAAGATATCCTGGGGATGGGGGGAGGGATAGTGAAAGATCCTCGTTCTCTTAAAAACTGTTCTTCAGCTCAAAGAGGGCTCCATATATCACAGCCGGGATGCCAAGAAGCACAAGTGATTGCATGCCTCAAAAGGGAACAAGATTATGAATATTATCTTATACTCTCAGGTGCCTTAAAGCTGAAATATAAATATGGCAAAGTCCTGATATTTGCCTGGTCACGGTTTCTCTCTTTCCTCCTTTGATCTGATCAGGGCAGTTACAACACTATCAAGGAGTGCATCTTTTCTCTCCACCTGAACCAAAAAGCTGCTCCCCTCATTTGGGTTAAAATCGTATCCTTGCCCCTTCCACTATTCAGTCACCACAGTCAGAAATATTGCTTTTTTCTCAGCCTAGCTGAGTCAATGCCAGTCTGTTTGAGGTGGATTAAAAGCGGTGTTAAAAAATAATATAAATGCCTTACCTGCATCCCATGTTTTCACATGTTATCATGGTACCTAGCTTCCACTAGGAAAGTGCTTTGCTTGCCTTTTAAATCATTAACCCACCTTTTTCTCCCCAAAGTTTAAAAGCATGGAAATAACAATAATGCTCAAAGGGTCTAATCCTAAAACACGCTTAGACGCAACAAATTCCATGGACCCCTAATGGATCAATCTCCCCCCCTCCCCCCACCTCCATACCCCATCTTCATCCTTTTATTTGAGAAGAGCCCCAACATACACTACTCATCAACGTGCTGGAATAAATACTTCGATGAGGACTATGAAAAACCAGACACGGTACCCAAAATTCATACCTTGAACAAGTCAATCCAACAGATGGGGTTTTAAGCTTTTATTATGCCTTTTGGTCTGAGATTTTGCAGATACAACAGTCCAGACTGGGAACTATTTGACAGTACTTCTCTGACCAGTTGCACTCTAATTAAAAGACTCAGTGTGGGCTGTGTGTAGAAAGCTTTGCATATGGGCTTCAATTACTATACTACAGTTTTGCCAGAGAAACACAAAAGAGAACCTCAGCCTCAGCTTTGAGGATGCATATGGTTTGTGTAGGTGGAGAAAGTGAAGACTGTGTGATCCTGGGTAGGAAGTAGATTTTCCCTTGCCTGTAATCCTGTAAAATTAACTGGTGTTTAAATTAGTGATTTATATTCCATCTCCTGCAAATAACCAAAAATGAAAAAGCTTCTTCAAATGTAAAGCTAGTTGCTAATTTGTGACCAGTAACACAGACTGGCTTTCACTTCTCCTCCACGTTGCAGGGGCTGCTCAACCACCTGAAGTTCAAAGAAAATATGGAGGCAGGTTAAAAGCAAAGAAAAGGATAAAATAGGGTTGAAATCCTAAAATGCTCTTTGGGGACAAGAAAATACTGAACTATTTATTTATTCACAATATTTAGGAAGCTATGTAGATATTTGCAATTCTAGAAGGAGAATAGAAAAGCCTAGAAATATCTTCACTATGAAGGAAATTCCCAAGAGAGTATGATGTACAGAGGCAGGTAGGCTATGCAATAGGGCTGTGCGAAGCTTCAGTAGATGATTGAATTCGGAGGAGATTTGGCCCGATTCAGCAGCTGAATCTCCAAATCAAATCGAGAGACCCATTAATCTTTCCTAATCGAAAGCCACTAAATTGATTCAGAGAGATTCTGACATAGACGGTAGAGGCAGACACTAGGCAGTGCTGGCAGGAGCAGCCGGACGAGCCTGCAGCCCCAAGAGAAGCCACAGCTCGTCCGGCTGCTCCCCCCGCTACCCCCCGCACCAGGGCAAGGCAGGCAGTGCTGGCAGCCCCGGGAGAAGCCGTGGGGGCTTGGGGGAATGATTGGGGAGATGGGGGAAATGAACAGGGGCTTCCCCACAGCTCCCATCTTGATCCCCCAGCTCCTGCAGCTTCTCCCAGGGCTGCCAGCTCATGCCGCAGCTTGTCCAGCTGCCCCCACACTGGGGCAAGGCAGGCAGTGCTGGCAGCCCCGGGAGAAGCCGCGGGGTCTGGGGGATCGAACCAGGAATTGAGGGAATGAACAGGGGCTTTCCCCCAGCTCCCAGTTTGATCCCCCAGCTCCCGTGGCTTCTCCCAGGGCTGCCAGTACTGCCCGCTTTGCTCCGGAGGCAGGGCAGCCAGGAGCTTCTCCCAGGCCTGCCTGTTCAACCTGGGGCTTGTCCAGCTGTTCCCCCCGGCAATTTCCTGCCTGTATATTCCAGAGCCAAATAAGATTCGGCGCCGAATACCTTCGGATTCGGCCTAATCGAATCAGGTCAGTGATTTGAATCACCAAATCGAGTCACTGTCCCTCTGAATCACTGAATCCAAATCTGAAGCGAATACTTTCCGCTTCGCACAGACCTACTCTGCAAACCACAAACATGCACAGCTTCTGCTACATTGATAGTGAAAACAAACCCACACAGATATAGGCACACAACTCCAACCTGACCTGCAACAACTTCTGCTACTGCAGTGCAAGGCCCTTGTTGGCAAGCAATGGCCAACTGTGTAAGAGGTTCTGGTTTGGGGGACAAATGTCCCAAAGGCTAGGGACAGACATTACACATACACGAGTTTAAGTGATGAGAAACTGGTTTAAACCTGTTGTCACAACCCAAAGTTGTGATTTTTGTTTGTGTGTGTGCTTCAGCACTGCTAAATTATTTCCCGCTATTTGTCGCTTTCTTTGCACGGTAGAGTTCTCTGCTGCGAGAGAGAACTCTGGTGCAGCGGGGGATTTCCCACCAAATTACAGCTTCTTTGCAGGGTGCATTTCTTTTGCATCATGGTGATACATGCTGCAAAGGAGTTCCCGCCATTTGTATTCGGATTCGCGCCATATTATTGGCCAATTCCTAATATAGGCACACGTGGCGGCTAGCGATTGGCTTGCTAGCCATACAAAAGGCTTGGGTAGTTTCCGTCCAAGCCGGAGGAGGGAGGACGAGAGAGACTCTGTGTGAAGATCTCCAAGCGCTGCGGACCCTCGCGGACCCAACGCGCCTCCCCTGAGCAGGCAAGAGAGGCGATAGAACCGAACCTACGGAGCTTTTGCTTCTCGCCTCTCCCCGTCGCCGATCGCAATCCCAGACGTATCCCTTTCCTGTAACTTCAGACCCGCGAAGCCTAAGTAACTCCGGGGAACCTTTTGAACCCAACCGAACCGGACCCGCGGAGCCTGAACAGCTCCGTGGGAGCAATCGATTTGTCGTGTTCCTCTAGCGAGGATCTAAGCGGGAGCTGTGCCTGGAAACCTGTCCAGCCTACACCAATACCATCTTTGGGTGTAAGTAAACAATCTTTTCAATCAACCATTACGCCTCCATAACTAATTCTAACTCGTGCGTGCCAAACCGCTCCACAGTTCTCTCCAGCCCCGCGTGCCCAGGCTGCCGGCCACAGCCCACGTCCGACGAAGACGGGCCCGGCTCGCCCCCGGCTCGTACATGGCGACGAAAATGGGATCGGAATCGCCACCGTACATGGCGACAAAGGTGGGATCGGGGCTCGGCCTGCACACCTGTAACAGAACATATAAAGCAGTTTCAAAATGGCTGAAACCAGTTTGATACAAGTCTGATACTATATTCAACCAGGTTTAACTGATTTGGGTCAAACCAGATTATGCAATGTCTGTCCCAAACCCCTTCTTGGTTTAAGTTAAAGCACAGACCCCAGCATCCCAGATGCTTTGCAGCCCTAGGCTGAGCTGGGCTGAACTGGGCTAGGCTGCCTGCTCCAGAGAGCTGAGCTGGGCCCACGCTCTGCTCCCTGGCCAGAGCTCCAGCAGAGACTCTAGGCACGGCAGCGTCTGCCTGGCTTCTCCCTGTCCCACCCCTCCCTCACCACGCCCTGCTCAGGCAGGGATTCGCCACCCATCCCTCTCCCACAGCACAGACCATAGCTAGCATGTGGTATGCTAGCTAATGCTGAGAGGTGTCTGTGTAAGGCAGACAGGACAGTGTCCACTTAGGGGTTTTTGAAGCTAATCAACTGGTCAGCTGGCGATGTCCCTCCATTCCTTCCTTGATAACACAGCATTTAGCAGCCCATCAAGAAAACAAAAGCCTCTCTTATTAGTTCAAGCAGTTCTTAAACAACTTTTTCTAACTCCCTGCTAGCTCCCTCACTGGTCAAGAGCAGCTGCAAAGGGGGGGGAGGATATCCCTCCCTTATCAGAGCATCCTGCCGGGGCCTGGCCATACTCCTCCTCAGCTCAACACTGTGGAAGTGATGGGAGGGCTGCTCTAGTGCCCCCTGACTTCTAGCCTGAGCCACTGCAGGCATATGCCTGCATTTTCTCAGTTAAGAGGGAATGTCTATGCACTTGCAAACCAGTTCAGCCTAGCCAGGTTAAAGATTGAATCAATTCAGGCTCAAGCTTTCTGAATGTCTGTCCCTAGCCCAAGTGACTAGGAAATTAATTTCTGCTTCCAGTACTGACACTGGCACCAATTTTGTGCCTGTGGAATTCTAGTAGGTTCAGCTGCAGCACCAATAAGTCAGAATTAGGTCCCAAGAGAGAAACAGGATTGGAGCCCAGATCTTCTTAAGTGATAACGCTAGTGCACACCAATGTAAATTGATAAGGACTGATTCATTTCTCCAGTTCCTAGTCACAGGAAAACATGAGTGCTATACAAAGCAGGTGCTTTGTATGAAGGCTGTAGGTGTCCCTTACCCTTTTTCTAAGCCTGAAAACATACTTTCATGGGTTGTGAATTTGTCATAGAAGCTAAGAGTCAGTGTCAAGAGAACCGCTGCAAGGAAAGTCCAGGAACTGCAGAAAGCAGCAGTCAGCTACAGGTTTTCCCCGAGTGACTGAATCCATGTCTCACCCCAGTGTTAATGGGCTCAGTACTGCAGCAAATGCTGTCTTACAGGTGAAACAGAAAACTGAGATTTTAACCAGATCTGTTATTAAAGAGCTCATGACCCTCTGGATCTTCTGGGAAATAAAAGTGGGGAGATTCACACTGATGTAAATCCAGTTGCCTTGATGCAAAAAAAGCTGCATCTACACTGATGTACCTAGCAAGATGCCCCAAAGCCTCTGCTTCTACCCAATAGCAGATCCAGGAATGGAGTGGTGGGGAGCAGCCCCCCAATTTCAGCTGTGCCACGCACACAGCCTGGTCAGCACAGGTCCCTGCTGGAGCTCCACATGGGCGGTGAGTGCTGAGCTCACCAACTGACCAGGGTGAGATCTGGCCGGACAGTGCCTTTGCTTTCCTGAGGCAACAGCGCACAGGACATGAGCTCTTCTGTTGTTTACCCTCTTCACCCTTTCTCCCACACCAGAACCATTTGAAAGCAGGGGCTGTGGCTAGACCCTGCATGGAGAGTTCATACTGACACAGCCAAAGTGGGGCACAACCATGCGGCTTTGGGGCAAACCCTATGGAGATGTTCAGGAAAGCATCTTTGGTCAGTCTCAAGTTCTGCAGCTAGTGCTGGTCATCCAAGACCTACAGCACATTCCTGTCTCAAAGGTCCAGGATTATTTCTTGAGCCCAGCTCTGCATGGAATGACACTGTTCCAAGAAAAGTCCTTCCTTATGCAGCTTGTCAATCTTGTCCTCAGTGTCCCTTATCCACTTCTGATTCTCCTCTACATCCGGCAATGAAAGCAGGGCAGGAAAGGGGAGGCTCTAACTCTATATGTACCTGCTATTCCTCCAATATCCACAGACAAAGATGCTCTATCACGCAACTGCTGGCTTACAGAGCTGAAGGGGTGGCATGTCAAACAAGTCTGCACCAGCCGCTATATACTCATGAGAGTGCAGAGAGCCGTCTTGTCCATAATGATCTTTTAGGAGTTTGAAAACAGCACTGACTACCAAAAAAAGACAGAGATGGATCAAGAGACAGCAAGAGAAGAATCACTGGAGTTTCAGCTCAACTATCAAACACAGAGCTAAGGCTTCTGGATGCCTTCAGCTACTTATATCCTACCCTACATCCCAGAAGCAACTCTACAGAGCATTGCTTCAAAGTATGAACTTCAGAGGGAATCCAAGGGCTCCAAGTGAAGTAAAAGCTAGCTATTCATATAGCAGCATCTACTTCATACCAGTCCAAACAAAGCATTAGCCCCAAAGAACCTCACTTCAGTGAAGATATTCTTGTGTAGACCAGTTCCAAGGATTTTAGCTCCAGTATCTAGGCCAGAATCCAATTTAAGTAATTAGCTGTCTTGCATTAATTCGACCCTCCTCCTTCCCCCACTTGCAATGAAGAAAACTGCTAATTCTCCTAGTGCTACTGAAAGAGACTGAGCTCTTGCTGAATCCCATCCCCAAGATGCCATTTCAGTAGTGGTGGGTGGAACAATTACTGAGCAGCCTGTAAAATGAGTTGGGATCTTTCTGGGTGAGAGACACTATACAAACTTAAGTCGTCGTTTTCTTTGCTCCACTTCTCCTGTGAAATACCACCCACTATACCAAAAGTTCAGTTCCACCAGGACATTTTAAATCCACAGTGTAAAATGGATTTGAACTCCCACGGATTCATCATTCCTGACAGTTTTTGGAAGGCTGCCTAAAGGCAGAGAGCAGAGCAAGGTGCAGGATTAATATATACTAAACAGGGGAAGTAGGAATTAAACAGGAAGTGCCCAGCACAGGTTCTCTGACCAGATGTGAATGCAAACTGTCAAAGTTGTTGAGAAAAAGAGAAATTTTCATGGCCTTTCACCTGGCCAAAGAGACAGGATTTTATAACATTGCGGGGAAAAAACCTAACTGAGCCCCAGAAATTCTGAAACAGCAAATCAAATGGGGAAAAAAAAATCTGTTCCTGTCTGCATCAAACCTGCCTGATGGTGCAGTAATGGGTGGTAACAGAATATGCCACACATTTTTTCAGGCAAATTTACTGGAGCATGCAGAAAGTTGTTGGCAGCTCCCTGGAGCATGGTGCTTCCACAAATCTGCACTAGGCCCCTTTCCTTTCTTCAGGAAACTAATACAATTTCCTCCCATTTTTTTCACCCCAGGCATCTGTATATGAATACAGACCCAAAAACTGGTAATACAACATGGCAAGATGAATGTATTTTCCAAGATTCATCCCTTCTAGCTGGTTGACATCCTGGGCCAGATCCTGCTTCACTTACTCAAAGTGGTTCCAAATGGCCTTAGTGGGACAACTCCTGGGATCTGGACCGCTATTACAAAAACAGCCCATCTTATCATGTTTTGTTACCTACCATATTGCTTAACACCACACAGGTAAGCAAAAGAAGCTCCGTGTCTGACAAGCAGAAGAGCTATAAAACTAATGGAGCTGACTGAGCAGAACTGAACACTAAGAGCCATTCATCTATTTTATTATGTCTTCTTCACTGCCTTCCTATCTGTACTACCATTTTAAATCTCCCGTGACAAACCATTATCTCCAGCTTGTAGTTTAGCAACACAGAGCGCACATGCTGCATCTCTACCCTAAACCACTGAGACAAGTCCTGCACTCTTTGCTGTAGGCAAAGACTTTCCCTTCTACGAGTCTGGGATTTCTTCAATACAACCTGCACGATCTGTTCTTACACAGAGATGGAGGCTGTAGCTACACTGAAAACCCAGCCTGTTAAATTGGAGGGGCAGTAATTAGGTCTCTGGCCCAGGAACCAAGACCTAATACAGATGGATTCGCTGGAATTCATCTCCAGCTATCACATCAACCAGACATGCATTACTATTCTTGGGTCTCATGGCAATCCCTGCCCTGGGACAGAGCAGTTCTTCAGAGTCAGAACTCAGGGCCTAGACAGCAAACACTTTCCAATCCTTCCCAAGGCAGCAGGATTCAGGTACAGCCCCGGTCGGAGCTGAAACTCAAACAAAAAGAATAAAATGGAAACCTTGGCACCTCTTATCTGTGAGCCCAAGCATGAGCTGGACACAAGCTGCCGGGCTACAGTGAAATCAATTCAAGTGAACAAAGAACCTGCCCTCCTCACATCCATTAGACGTAACCAGAAAGCAGTGCTGAGAATACACTGGATTTGGGCACTGAAAGTGTTACAGAAAATGTGCCGTAAAGTTCCTCTGAGGCTTCAGTTTCCCTCCCCCATCCCTCCTTTGATTTTGATCCTCTCCTTTCTTAACGTCCTTTGAACTTTTAAAAAGGCACTTTGAAGACGTGTCATAAAACAGGGGGGTTTTTATTCATGATTCTCTCTTTGATGATCTTGCTACTTTGTATGAACTGCAACCTCCGCAGGATGTGGAAGCCAGAAGAGTTGAAAGCTGATACGGGCAAGAAAGGACAGAGAAGCAAGAGCTTAGCCGCACTGTTTGTCAATAACTCGCCTGAGACGCTCACAGCACCCCTTATTCTTTACTTCCCCAAGCGGTCTAGTCTGGAGGTTGCAGACGGGATAGAAATTAGGCTTCATCTGGTCCTCAGAGGAAGTACCAAGACATCAAGTGGGAGCTAATGCAAAGCAGGACCAAGGAAAAAAGATGAGAAGTCAACCCAGAAGACCCTCTCATGCCAGGGAGTATTCCCAATCTCTCCCAAGATGCTCCCAAGGGAGCATCCCCTCAAGCAGAGCTTATCTAGTCCTTCCACTGTCTCTTATGGATTTTCTTATTTCCATGTGCTCATTCCTGTTCAAACAAGACTGGCTTGAATGAAGCAAAACAAGTGTGTCACCTGGAGCTAAGTGCTGCAATGAAGACTAACCACATGACTCACTTTCTATCTTAGACTGTCCAACTTAAAAAAAAAAGGAATACTGTACCTTTCCTGCTGATGTTTTATGGTGTGAGGGAATTATTCTGGACCCCAGTTTTATAGGAGCAGCCACCTCTGCACAAAAACTGGGTGCCCAAATGGAAATAGGCAGCTACAGAATCATATTCACAAACTGACAAATGAATTTGCATGTGCACCCACTCAGGTTTTCAATCTCACAGGCTCCAATTTTTTGTGCATAGGCCTTTATTTTAAAGTTTCAAGGCCTCACAGTTACGGAGAAAATCTTGATGTATATGAACTGACTGTGCCCAAAGTGTCATAAGACAAAAAAGCAAGTAAATAGAAATTCAAAATCATCATCTAATGATCTTAAAGCCAAATCTCAAGATTTTTAGAAGGCTGGCTTATGATCAGGGACCTACTCAATTTGCAATTTCGTGATTTTTGCAGAAACCACGAAAAAAGGGTTTCTGCGATCGCCATGAAAACTGGTCTTCCCCATGATTGTGCGTGGGCTTGCCAAAAAAAACAACCAAAAAACAAAAAAATTACAAAAAAAAAAAAAAACTTACTAAAAATGTTCATTCTGGCAGTCGAGTGGGAACCCGCAACCGCTGCAGCCCAGCTTCACAGTCCACTGGGGTGGGGGGGAGATTGGGGCACCAGCACAAAGGAGCAAGTTGCCAAGATGGCAACTGCTCCCTCCACCACTGACCGGCTGCAGGGGCTGTCTGCCTTGTGTGGCCTCGCCCCTCCACCAAATCAGTGGCGGGGGGCAAGGCTGCCAGGGCCATTCAGCCAGTCAGCAGTTGGTGGGGCGGTGGGGGAGCTTGCAGCAAAAAGACCACAAACAGGGTGCCAGGCACCACGCGTGGTCCATGATTTTGGCTTCTCCTCTGCATGCTTTAAGTAGATCCCCACTTATAACATGAAAGCCAAGGGCTGCAATAGTGCTGTAGCGGCATTCTTTGCTTCACAGCAGGGAGCTGGAAGTGATTTGGGGGTGACAAATGGGGATCCCCACTTGCAACATCTCAACACTCTGCCCCTTCCCCAAAGAAAAGAAACTCAGCCTTGAATTTATCTGTAACAACCCACTAAAGAATTCCTACTTCTGGTACCCGTGAGCAAGGCCCAAGTCCAACTACTAACTCGAACACAGCAAGCCTGCAGCATGTCCGTGTGACAGAGGAGCTTTCCAAGATGGCAAGAGCCGCGCAGCAGGAACTTTGTTTTGTCCCCGTTTGTGACGGGCCATGCACGGTTATGGTGCCATGTAAATAATAAAATGATAGTAGCAGCTCATGTTTTGTGGATGTGGATACAGTAATTGCAGGGTAGCTCCACCAAGAACAGCTGTAGTGACTCAGCTCTCGAACTAACTGCCTTGTTTCCTGGCAACTAGGGGAGCAACTGCCAAACATACAGAAAAGGGGGTGGGACAGACCAGGGATGTGAATCCCCAATTTTCAATTGGCAGGGATGAGAGTTAGAAACATCCTTTTCTAATGTGAAGAGCTATCCATCATTCAGGGCAGGCAGTATCTGTGCAATCTGCCTAGGGATAAGCATAGTCTGCTATTGTCCCTCTAAGAATCGGAGCCAATGCAAAGCCTAAATAATTCTGCATTAATATATCCCAACATATTCTACTGATGAAACTAGATACTTCCCGTCTCATGCAGGGTATGTAACTTAGCATGACCAGACGTACCAGCAGCCTGTACCTAATAAAATAAAGCACTCGGTAACAGTCAGCCTGGTTCACCTTCTTGCAGCCACAGTACCATGCTCTTTTTTCATATCTCCATCCACTTTCCCAAGCAATGGACCTCAAAGCCTTGGATCCCACAAAGACCGAAACCAATATCTCCATCAACAATTGGTTTGCTAAGCCAAAGCCTGCAACTTGGTAGCACTATCCCCTCCAGTATAAAACAGCCTAAGACACACACCAAAACTTTCATTTAACAGTGTTTTTCAGCATAAGTCCCACTTGTACCATTTGGTAACAAGCTCCTGGACACATCCATTTATACAGCATAGGTCCTTACACTGAGGCCAATTCACACTCACGTAAAAGGAGACATTTATTTAAATAAAATAACATGGCAATTGTCACTGGAGTAAAAGAACTAAAGTTAGAAACATTCCCCCGATTACAGCACTTCCTGCCTCTCACAGAGATTTGGCTTAGCGCAGAGGAATGAAAACAAAAAACTGACTTGATAAATGGGAGGAATGCATAAAAGCAAAAGAAAGGAGTTGATTTGTGACTCTCACCACAGATATGAGGAAGGGAGGAGGTTGTTGTTTCAGGTGTCCTCTTGTGTTGCTGTTTTCTCAAGGACAGGAAAGGCCCAGTGATCTTCAAATGCTTTGGGATGTTAAAAGGTCCCTGCATCCCATCTCATCTCCATCCTACTGTATTCACTGAGAATGCTGCAAAACAGATCAAGTTGTCTATGGCACAGACAGATCTCCAGGTTTCATTGACTGAATGAGTTGCCAGCCTGCCCCAAGTCTTCTCAACTGAGATCCTTGGCTGGCAGGGAATGAGATGTAGCCTCTGTCTCAAAAAGAATCGCTAATTCTTTACTTTGCTGACATTTGGATGTAATGGGCCAATGCAATAGGAAACAACACTGCAGAAACTCCGGAGACTTAGAGCCCCAGGTTCCTTCAGATTTTCTAGCTAACCCTACAAATAAATTCTTAGCACCCCCTTTTTTAGGATGTTTGAAATTGGACTGGACAAAACACTAACACTAAAAACCACCGCCCTCGCGGTCTAGGTTCTCTGCATCTGCATGAAGCTACACAAAAAACTGAGACCGGTTCCTCTCCTAACTGCAGTATCTTACAATGCTGCCTTACAGAACTGGAGTAGGGAAAAAAAGAGAGATAGAAAGGATGAAGGGAGGGAGGACATGAGCAGTGAGGGTGACCGTCACTAGCTTAATCTGGTCTCACATTTCTTAGCACAGTCATTTGGCCCTGTGCTTCCAGTGTTGCACCCACAGTTTTGCCGGTACAGATAATTACCAGTGCACAGGTAGGACTTAAAGGAATTACATCCTGTGCTACATGTAAAGCAGCAACTATATACAGGGGCGAAATGGCATCAGGCTTCTGCAAGTTGAAACCTACTTGCTCCTCACTTATTAAAATTTTACTTCTGCCTTTAGAAGTAACTACAGCAATGTGATAAAGATTTACTCTGCCCTAGGTATGATGCAAAAGCACTGCTCAAAGCATTTCAAGGGCCTGTTCACCCGATGTAACGAAACCTCAGGCTGGTACTAAATGCAGGGTCCTGAACATCAGATTCCATACCGAACACAGAAGTCCTGGATCAGCTCTGTGAAGCTTTTGTGTACTTGTGGTTTCAGGTGTCTTCTTTCAGCTATTTGGGACAGGAAGGAAGTGTCCCATGTCACACTGCTTTGTCTTCTTGTAGCCTGGCATCAAAAGATCAGCAAACGAGTTCCTGTGACCAGTAGCAGTGGGTTTGGTTACCATCCCCCTCCCGCTCCCAATTTCCACAATTGTGAATATTCCCTGCTGTCAAAGATGGAACAACACAAACACGCACACACTCCCTCCTATCAAAACAGTATTCAGCTTTGAAATCCAGCCAGGGAAAGGATAAGCTGGATGGAAGGAAGGGCATGAAAAACACTGCACAGGACAAATTCTTTGGATCTGGTAGAATTTGTCTGTTCTGATGGTTTTTTTCACATTAAGTCTCTTTCCTCTCGACTGAAACCCAAGCCCTCATTGGTTGGGGATTTTTTTTTTATTTATTTATTTATTTATTTGCACTTAGCTTATTTCCAAACCCAAGTCAGACATTTCCACAGCAGAGTTGTTTTTGTAAAACAGACCTTCATGGCATGAAGCCGATGGTCAAAACCTCTCAACTTTATTTAAACTTTGTGCAGGGAATTTCATTAAGTTATTATTGCAAGAGAACCTCACAGCAATGGAGGAACAGATATCAGACATGAGATAAGTCGTAGATAAATCTTCTGGGTTTATTCATTGGGAATTTTATTTTTAAAAAAGAAAGTCTGATCAATGGCAGGAAATTAGCAGCAACAACTCTGAAACCAGCTGGGGGGATTTTGTAAAACAAAGTAAAAATGTTTAGCTGTTGCCTTTTGCTTGCAAAGCTGCAGGTCATCATCTTTTTTTTTGGTTTTTTTTTTGTGATGACCCTGAAAAGGGAAGACAGATAAAACTAGACCTGAAGCTTCAGCTTTGTCAGTGCACTTCACACTCAGCACATGAGCTGGGTTAGTATTAAGAACAAATGCTTTTATGTCAAGGTGTGCGCAGTCCTACAGAGATTAAGGCAGAAGGGCTCCATAGAAAATCACTCCCCACAGCTGTAGCTTTACTAGAAAAAACAAGGTCTGGAGTTTATTTATTTAAATTGGCCTTTTTAAAAATGTGCGTCTCTGAACCATCTCAAAACCCAAACAGCTGTTATTTGCTGTTCAGTTCTGTCAAACTCAACCTCCTTGAACTGCAAGCTAAGGCAAGCCAGGCCTTGGGAGGCAAGCACCAGAGGTTATTCTATGCTTAATACTAAAGGGACACTTGCATTTATGTGTAGCTTTGCATCCAAGGTTTTTAAAATGCTTTGCACACAGCAATTATGCCACACAACCTCCCAGTACAGCTGGACAGACTCTGGACTTGTGTCCAGACAGGCCTGCACCATTTAAAGGTGCATTGTTTAAACAGTGCGATTCAGCCCTATTTTGGCTTAAGGGAAGCTTATACTGTCTAAGCTTGATTGACTCTGGGGACTCTTTTTATGTGAATTAAAACTACACTGCTTTCCTGTATAGATTCAAACCAGGTCTACGTCCTGTGGGGGCAGCTGCTGCTTTAGCAATGGTGGCCAGACTCCTTGGCATAGACAAAGCTCGACCTGTGAGATGTTCACTACCCAAAGTATGCCAGCTCCCCCACACCACAGAGGTTATGCCAGCAATAGCCTCCTTCCATCAGCTTAGCTGCATTTAAATGTGAGGGTCCAGTAGAGCTGTATCAGCCATAGCGGGTGGCAAAGGATGCTGCCTGCGGGGTGCATCCAGTCCACGGAGCCTTGATTCCTAGCCCCTGGTGCTACCTTTAGGTCTCAACTGAGCCCCATGCTGCTTGACTGACCCCGCATGCAGAGCCTAGAACATATGCCATTTGACACATGGCATCCACCCTAGCTGGTCCCAGATCCATGCTACGTGCCATGCACAGCGCCCCCCCCAGATGGTGCAGTCCTGGACCAGGCAGGAGGAGGCACTGCATTCACTGGATCCAACATGTTTGGTGGGGGGACGACACACGACCCGATCCAGACCACAGACCTGATCCAGCCCATGAATCAGTCCCAGCAACTCATCTGACCCATGGAGGCTTGGCAAGTTTGACACTCCTGCACCAGAGTCCAATCTTTTCACACCCCAAGGCAAATTAACTCTTCCAGGAACATTTTGTGATGTAATGTAGACAAAGGATAAGACAAGGGATAAGATATAGAGAGAAAACCTGGCCCCATTGTAATTAATAGCAAAGTTCCTGTTCATTTCAATGGGGCAAGGGTTTGTCTAGAGAAATTAAGTGACTTGCCCAAAGTCACACACTTTACCAGGTCCAAACCTGGTTACAGATCTTAGAAGCCCTGAGTATGGGAAGTTAAATCCCAGTTCAGCAGTGATTAGTTGGATAATCACAGTGGGAAATGGTGGAAAACATCCTCTCACAACAGGATTTTAGTTGCAGGTCTGATCCAGGTGCTGTGGGACATCGCATCATTCCCATGGACACCTCTGGTAAATCAGTCTCAGAAGAGAGGCCAGAGCCTGTGAGATACTGGGCGCTAAAGGCAATTCTTCTACTGCCCAGAATGCCCAACAGAAACTCAGCAAGATCTCATGTGCTCCCATCCTGGAGCAAGACTGGGCGACAAGCCCAGGGCCTCACCAAGGGCTGCCAGGCTTGTTTTACTCACAAAAAACTACAGTTATGTGAGAAGGTTTTAAGAAAACGAGAAGCATTTGGGGGAGGCAATGCTGGAGGAATGTTGCTCTAGTAGCCCCAGCCAGATTTTTAAAAGAGGTTTGAATACATGAAGGAGATAAGCACCTAATACTTTTGAACGAAAGGTGCCTAACTCCCATGGCATCTAACACACTCTTGAAAGTCACGCTAGACACGTATCTGCATCCTTGGGCACCTTTAAAAGCCTGGCCCAGACCTCGCTGTTATTCTTTGTTATTTAGTGCTCTGCAATTTCATTCTAGCTGCGGTTCTCCCCTATGCGCAGCTTACTACACCTTCTGGCTCTACTAAGATACTTCCTGAGGATATTTGCTAACAGGAAGACAGGAAAGGAGAAGGCTGACAAGTCATTAGGTGACATAAGACCGTACGCTGAGCCAAGCAGGTCTATTTCCAATAAAGTCGACAAACCAACCCTTCAGCAAACTAGGTCAAATTCAAACACTTAACTGTGAACTGCAGTTCACAACCGTCTCACTGGCCTACGTTCGGCAAGCAAAATTTTATTTACATTGAAAAGATGCGGAGAGGCCTTGGAAATGGAAAGGCTTAGGGAAAAGACACTTACTACCTGCTAGAGAGAGCACGTAGTGGTGTGTGTACAAATGGTGAACTCAAAAGTGAGAGAGAATAAAAACAGAGAACGCTTCAGTTTTCTCTCAAAAGGAAAATATTGTCTTCATTAGGTGTCCAACTTTTACCACCTCTAGCATTAGACAGTGCAGAACCAAAGGGGTGTTAAGTAGCACAAGACACTGGGTTATCAGGATATGCAAGGCAGCTTTTCTGTAGATTCACTGGGTCACTGTGGGTTTGTCCCCAGACAGCTATTCCACACTCGCTCCCTGTGGGCATTTTTGTACCTACCTCTTGGAGGTGTGATGGGGAGGGAGAGGGGGTGCTTTAATTAGCTAGATTTCATAGACATTAGAGCTGGAAGTGACCTCGCAAGATCATGGGGTACAGCCCCCTGCCCAAGGGGCAGGGAGTCAGCTGGGGTCATAGGATCCCAGCAAGATAGGCATCCAAGTGTTTTTTTTTAAGTATCCAGAGTATGCGATTGCACCACCTCTGGGGGGGAGTCTATTCCAGACCCTGAGGACTCTGACAGAAAAGAAGTTTTTCCTTATGTCCAGCCTAAAACTATCTTCCCGGAGTTTGTGGCCGTTGGACCTTGTCTTCCCATGGGGTGCCCTGGTGAGCAGACAGACATTCTCCCAGATCCTGATGCACACCCCATATGTACTTATGGGATGCCACCAAGTCACCCCTGAGCCTATGCTTTTCCCAGCTGAAGAGTCGCATGGCTCTCAGCCTCTCCTCATAAGGTCTGCTCCCTTGTCCTCTGGTCATATGCGTGGCTCTCCTCTGGCCTTTTTCAAGCTTCTCTAGTATCCTTTCTAAATTGCAGAGCCCAGAATTGGATACGGTATTCCAGCTGAGACCTCACCAAGGCTGAGTAAAGTGGGAGGATAACTTCCTGGGTCTTGCTTGAGATGCATTGGTAGATGCAATGCCAGAGTTTTGTTTGCTTTGCCAGCTGCGGTGTTGCATTGGTGGCTCATGTTCATCTTGTGGTCAATCATGATCCCCAACTCTCGTTCAGTTGTGGTGCTAGCGAGTGTAGCACTGCCAAGCCTAAGTATGGTGTGCAGTTTTTTTCTCCTAGGTGGAGCACCTTGCATTTCTCAGTGTTGAACGCCATCGGGTTTTGATCTGCCCACCTTGTAAGCCTGTCAAGGTCGGCCTGGATTGCCAGCCTGTCCTCTAGGGTGACCACACTTCCCCATAGTTTGATGTCATCAGTAAACTTAGCCAGTCTGCTTCTGACACTAGAGTCCAGATCATTTATAAATACATTGAAGAGTACAGGTCTGAAAACGGAGCTCTGGGGGATGCCACTGGTCACCACATGCCATGTTGATTCAGTTCCATTGGCCATCATTCTCTGGGTCCATCCACGGAGCCAGTTCCCCAGCCATCGGACCATAAGATTGTCAAAACTGCAGTTCCCCAATTTCTCCATGAGAACATCATGGAACGCCAGGTCAAATGCTTTCTTGAAGCCCAGAAATATCATGTCCACCTCTTCTCCTTTGAACAGGTGATGCATCACCTGGTCATAGAAGGAAATGAGATTGGTCAAGCAAGACCAACCTGCAATGAAGCCATGTTGACTCTCTCTCATGATGTTACCTTTTGATGGGCGTTTCTTCACCCTTTCCCTGGTGATCCTGCATCTCATCAGGCAGGGTGATCCCCTTGGGCTGATGAAAGACCGACGCAAAATAATTGTTAAGAAGATTGGCTTTTTCCTGGGTATTAGTTATCAGCTGGCCCATTTGGTTTCGCAAGGGTCCAATGTTGCCCTTGGTTTTTTTCTGGCTTCCCACATATGTGAAGAAGGTCTTTTTATTGTCCTTGATTTGTGTAGCTAGTTTGAGCTCAGTTTCAGCCTTGGCTTTCCTACTTTGCTCCCTACAGGCAGGGGCCAGTGCTGAATACTCCTCCTCAGTGATGTTTCCCCATCTTCCATCCTTTACAAGCTTCTGTTTTTAGTTATAGGAGGTCCATGAGTTCTCTACTGAACCAACGGGAGCACCCAGCCCTTTTGCTACTTTTTCTTTGGGCTGGAATGGACTTCTCTTGTGCTTCAAGGATCACAATGAGGAGCAGCCACTCATCATGGACTCCTCTCTCTGTCAGATTATGGCCTCACAGGGCCTCAACAACTAGCATCCTGAGCTTGTGAAAGGTGGCTTTCCTAAAGTCAAGGACTTCCGCATTGCTGACTGACTCGCCACCTATGCGGTAGATAGAGAAAGTGATCAACTCGTGGTCACTGTCACCCAGCTTCCCTTCAATTCTCAGGTCACTCATTAGATCGTCCTCTTTGGCCAGTATCAGGTCCAGCAGCGCCTTGCCTCTTGTTGGCCTGTAGACTTCGAGACAAATAGAGCTCATCAATGCATGCAAGGAAGCATTGCGACCGATTGGATTTGGCCAAGTGCTCTTCCTGTAAGATGTCAGCATAGTTGAAGTTGCCCATGATAACCATGCAGCGAGAGCGTGCAGCCTCAGCCAGTTCCCTAGCAAATTCATGGTCAAGTTCTTGCTCCTGATTAGGAGGTCTGTAGTAGACTCCTACTGTTACGTCCCATTCACCATGTTCCCACCATATTTTTACCCAGAAGGTCTCAAGTCGCCCTCTTTGGTTGCCAATCTCTGCCTGTAGGGAAGTGTATTGCCCCTTCACATAGAGCTACACCCCCACTTTTCCTTGCAACACGATCGCTCCTGTACAAGCTATAGCCATCTATACCTATAGTTCAGTCATAGGTGGAGTCCCACCAGGTCTCCATTATCCCTATGAGATAGCAGTCATTTCCGTTTAGCAGAAGGGCCAGTTCCTCCTGTTTGTTGCCTAGGCTCCTGGCATTTGTGTAGAGGCAAGTGAGCCTGCCATTGGAGGTCCTACACTTCCCTGCACTCCTAGAAGAGCTGTGCTAATTTAAAATGCCAAATTGTGATGTGTATCAGCGTCCCCATGCCGAAAAAACGGTGGCGGGGCACTCTGAACAAAAGCTCATTCAAGGACACACTAATTCCTGGGCTCCAGAAGACTTGATTAATTGAATCTGCTCCAACATGCTGGATTTCCAGTGCACTGGAGCAGGCTCCTTGCACATACATAGGAGCCCTGTGTGGTTTAGATTAATCTACTTCCGAAGTGGACTTAGGCAGTAAAAAAAGCTCCCCTAGTGAAGAGAATGTCCAGGGAATAACTAGTGCATTTTGATTTCACTTCTTAGCTTAGTTCATCGTAGTTTCACCTGAAAGACAAGACCTGAGACCTTGGGCAAGTGTGGGTATGGCTTAGACAGAGTCTGGATTAATGTCTGTAAAGGTCTTTGAGATACTCAAGTGAAAAATGCTACTGAAAAAAAGCGCAGCACATTCTTGTTACTTCACAATCTAAATTCACCTCAACTTGGTGGCGGTTGCTGGGCAGTGGCGGAGGACGATGACTTTCCTGGCGCTTCCCAGCTTGTGCAGCGTCACCGAAATGTATCCTTGGTACTGACGCCGCTGCTTCCCAAAGAAACACGGAGATAAAATAACTGTCACATTATAACAGAAGATCAACTGCTACCCAAGATGCACGCAGCTAACTAAAAATATAGTTTGTGCCTTTCTACCATCAGGAAATGTATGTATTTATTTAAATCAGCTCATTCTCCAAATAAATGCAAAGTCACCAAAAGGCTTAACATGACCATTTTTAGAGACTGGCTTCTCAAATTATGGCTGCTGTTTGAGAGAGAGAGAAGAAAAAACACACAAACAAAACCTGAGACTCCCAAGTGCTGATAATACACAGAATTTTTTTTTTTTTTTTTTTTTTTTTTTTTTACTTTTTTAAAAACACCCTTCACTAGCTCCTTTGGCCCATAGCAGACCTTACACTAAGATACTATTACCTGGTTAATCGCATTATCTGAAGAACTAACCTAACCACACATTAATGGTGTCATAAAACAAGGAACAAGCCACAAAGTTATTACACAAAATGTAATAACTTTGTGGCTGGCTCCTCACGCACGGCCAGCCACCAGGTGTTCGGAGCCAGGGGCTCTGGTATGCCTAAGAGGCTGCGAGCAGCAGCTGATCAGGGCTCCCAGCCTCAGGCGCACATTGGAGCCAAAGACCCCTGGCAGATGTTCAGTTAAAGGCATGATGGCATCTGATCCACGATCCCCCCCCACCCCGATCCCACAATTGTGCCTCCTGCTGTGTATGCATAGCATAGCAGGAGGCACAATAGCCGAGATGGCACATCAGATCCCACTGCACCTTTACCTAAACGTCTGTCAGGGGCCTTTGTTTCACTCCAATAAGAAAAATCTCTCCTCCTCTTCAAGCTTTTCTATGGATCTGTCCAGCAGTTCCCCGTCACTCTGACCTTTATTCTTTTTTTCTCATGGCCAGAGGACGTGGCTTTGAGGTCTGTGTTAAGTTTAAAACAGCTGGACTCTGAAAACACAGGTCAGTCAGATTTTTCCTTTCCTGACACAGATAAATAGAGCACTTTGCAGCATACTGTGTAGAGCGGCAGTTCTCAAACCTTTTTAGACCCGAGGCACCCTTCACTAGGCTTGAGATATTCCTCAGAAAATGCTAGCTCTCAAAATTTCACTCGTTGTTTTGGCTACAGAAAAATAATAGAGCGACTCTGCTGCTGCAAAGAACTCGGAAAGACCACAACGGAGCCGAATGTTTTTGACATTATGGATTCCTCCCCGGTTCATCTTGTGAATCACATCTGCAAATAACAGTGTTAAACGTTGCATGGCACCCTGCGGCACCCTTGAAAGGATCTTTGGGTATACCAGCGCGCCACAGCAAGCACCCTGGTTGAGAGTCACCGGTGTAGAGTATCTGTACTGGGGTGAAAAACCAACAAAAACTAACAGACCAACAAACCCACAACATCCTCAGTCTCCAACACTGGAGGCAGCACTGTGGAGACTCACCCAAACTAGCTATCCATGTGGTAATTCCAGAACCAGAGGCCAACAGCTGCATTAGTACAGGGTTGTTCCCCAGCAAATTAACTCTTCTGAGCAAAGCCTATTAGCCTGGGACTAGAGCCATGCTAACACAGCCAGACTGGTTCCAGTTCTGCAGCTAGGGCCTTCACAGCTAGCTCAGGGTACCTTTGAACAGGAATTGTGCCCCGTAGATAATATTCTTTAGGCAGAGTGAAGTGATGCCTAGACAATTTCATCATGCTAATGAGAAGACCGATTGCTGCTCTGGCATACCAGATACAGCTGCCACATACATATACAGGGATAAATTCTTGCAGTCCCCAGTCTGGCAAACCTATCACCGACCTCAATGCGAGTTTTGCAGAAATAAAGTTTACAATGATTTGACCCATAGTTTTTAAGGCAGTTTGGGACCCTTTACAACTAGGGCGTGCTGAAAATAAAAAAGTTATTAATATGTAAATATTTTCCAGCC
This sequence comes from Alligator mississippiensis, assembly GCF_030867095.1. Lineage (NCBI taxonomy): Eukaryota > Metazoa > Chordata > Crocodylia > Alligatoridae > Alligator > Alligator mississippiensis. Next base: position 66,673,659 of record NC_081832.1, read on the forward strand.
TACTTACTCTTTCACTCCTACAATTCTACATTTCTGGGTGCGTTTCTGCCCCAACCTTCTCTGACCGCGCAGTGGGTGGTAGATCTAGAGCTGACACTCCAGTTGGTGCGGTCTTCGTGTGTTTTCCTTAATGATTCTTTAAAATCCCCAAACACTTCCAAACAGCTATGCTGCCAGAAAATCTCCCAACAGAGCATGCTGCCTCTCCACTAGACTTCTCTACAGAGCCAACCATACCTGTTGCGAGAGGCTCTGTAGCATAGGCAAGCTCTACACTTACTGGCTAGTCACAATACCACCTTCAGTCCAGCTGAACCAATGTGTCTGGCTACCATTGCTTCCCCACAGCATAAAATTGCACCAGCTCATCCAAACGTCCTTGCCCCAGTCAAAGCGCATTGCATTAGAAATTTACCCAGCACACATATCGCAGCTTTTTTTTTTTTGCCTAGTCAAAAAGAGCCATACTGTAAGACTGAAGAATCCAGTGGACAGGAAGAAGTAGCTATGTGATATAAAACCATTTAAAACTCCTGCCTTTTCATTTGCTGGGTAGTTCCCACAGCTGTTTCAGTTAACACCCTGAGAATTAGTCATCCTGATCCACCCCCTCCATTACCCATTGCAACCAAACCAGGTGCAGTCCGACAGCTCTGGAGTCACTCATCTGCACAAGTGCAGCCATATGTTTGAGCTGGAAGCTGGGTCACTACCAACCGTTCAGAAGGCGCATGTACTCGCCACATACGCACACACATGGGACATTAGGTCACATAAGAGTGGCAGAAACATCTGGGATTTCTGAGCAAGCAGGAAAAAAAAAAATAGATCTGTCAGCCTGAAACAACACTTTACTGCACTCCTGTGGCTCTGTGTACAAAGCCTTGTAAAACCTCCATCAGGGCTACTTCAAGGGTCAGACGGTATTGCTGGAGGGGGCAGGGGAAGGGGGTGGGGAGGGTAGAAAGAGGGGACAGAAGAGCCTGCAGATCCCTTTACCGAATCTGACTGATCTGAGGAGAGGGCAGTTTTGCATTCAAATGATCATAATTTGCCATCAGCCAGGAGGGCCTAAGGACTCTGCAAATATTTTGGTTTTCATGGGACTTCTCAAGCTTGTGTGTCAGGAGCAATGCAAGAGGGAGAACCCGGAAATGGAAGATCTGGATTTAACTGACTGCAAAGATGTAACAGGTGACAATGCAAGCTTCCCACCCTCATCTCATCAGCGTAGGGGAACCTATTCGGAGGAGTGTTTACACTACACATTTTTTCGTTAAAAGCTCTGCGGGAGGGAGGCAGAACAGTGGGAAGTCTTGCAAAGGGGGAAAAAAGGAATGACCTCTTCTTGCCTTGGTCTGCTTAGCCCATACAACCCTCTCCTTCGCAGCAACCACTTCCGACAAGGATACTAATTCTCTCTCGTGGGGGTGGTAGCATTTATGCTGCGGTGCCCTGACCCTTGAGAGTGCCAGCCAGCAAACAGAACCGACTTTTAGCTCCTACTGACCAGGGCTACATTTGAACTACCAACACAGAGGTGAAACATTTGCTATTACTGCCAGTTCCCTAATCCAGCAAACTTTCAAAACTTCCCTTAGAACATGGGCTAACATCTTAACATGGGCGCTACCTTGCAGTCATCTTTTCTGTGATCACACACCTCATTTCTTCCCTTTGTGATCTCAGAACCTTCTCATGGAAGCTATAGTAACCACTTAAACAGGAAAGTAGTATTAGGAGGGTAATTAATTTATTTTTAGCTGCCTTTTAATTAAATTGAGCAGCTGGAAGAAGACAAGCATCCAGTACCATGTGACCAGCCCGTTCTCCACTGACCATATTTTGGAGCCTTTTTGTTCTAGCCTATCCAAGCTTTTTTGTTTTTAAAACTGAACTAATCAATGGATTAACTAACTAGCAGCAATGGAAGGGTGCAAGGCAGAAAGCATCTGGAAAAGTTGTTGTGCACCAGGCACTCTGTAGTATTAACAAATACTAGAGACACAGCAACAACATACTACTCTAACAAGAATATGGGCATTTCTCTCCTCGCATAACACAGCACAGAGCTTCAAGAAAGCAGTGAGCGCCTGCTATGGAAAGCAGATGCGAGGGAGGGTGGAAAGGTTCAGTATGATTATTCAGTTTTTAGCCATGCAAACATCTAGTTTCCATACATACATCAGTGGTTTTCAAAAGGGACTATTCCGACTCAGACAAAATACAGTTTCCCTCCACATGTAGAGCATATCTTTGCTGGCATAAGGAATGGCTTTAACACATCTATCTTTCATTCTTACCACCCAAGGCCTTCTCAAAGCATGCACTGCTTCCTTATCTTTGTTGCTAAAGTTTTCCCAAGAGCTGGGTATAAATGGACATTGTGTGTGTATGCATTTGAGTTACATTCACATGCACTATATAGAAGGTGCGTGCATACACACACACACACACACACACACACACACACACACAGGTATGTACCTAGTACCAAAGACAACAGGAATGTAAATATGTTTTAAGCCTAATTATGGAAAGTACTTTGGCAAGAGGCAAACAGGGACACAAAGTACTATTTAGATTCTTCAAGCTATGGCCTCCATTCAATACACAATCAACAATATTTAGACAGTATGGTCTAGTTCCTTCCTTCACAAGGTAACTTCCTCAGTCTGGCAGGCCTCAAGCTTGCAATAAAATGACCTTATGTTTAAGGACAGTGTCAAATTAAATAAACGGCTAAAGGAAAAGTTTGATCTCTGTCTCAGCATATGCACAGTTGTTTCACTGGTTCCCTTCTGCTTTGTCTTTAGGGTACAGGCAGCTTTTCTCCACTTGAACTGAACTGAAAAGTTACTGAAGCAAATCTTACAGTGCTACCTTGGCAGTACACCAGAAGTGTAAGATCACTCCCTGATCCTGCTAGCCTGTACAACACGCAGAGAAATCACTATGCAGAGCAGACTGACAGGAGCGGCACAACGTGCTGGAAATAAAGCTGAAGAACGGATGACACTGCTAACCTTGCGCTTTCTCCTGACATCAATCAAGCAGCGGTCTGGAGTACCGGTCCTGTCCCCGCTCCCTGGCCTCCCGTGTTCCTCAGGCAACAGCTTTTCTACAACATGACTCCACAATGATGCTTTGGGCTGGTCCAGCTCAGCTAGCCCGATTCTCTTGTTCACCATTCAGAGTCCCCCCTGTTCCAATCTGCTACCTGTAACATTATGTGCCAGACCACGTGGCACACCAGCTTCCTTCCAAAAGTCTGGCTCTAAACCCAAATAAAACCATTTCTAAACCCAAATAAAACCATGCCACTCGGCATTTATGTGCAGCAATTCAAAGACCTTATTTTCACATCTGACAGAGCTCTCACCTGAATAAATTCATTTTAAGTGCCACTTTTCCATTGGTGGATTATGAAATGTTGGGAGGTCTGCTGCCTCTTTTGCCTCAATGGATGCTGCAGCCAGGGACCAAAAGGTAATAGACTACACGCTACCCATAATGCTACTGGTACACACAATCATCACCACCACGCAGCACTGCAGGGTACTCACCCAGTCAGCCGCAGGCCTTCTCATCTGATCGGCAGGGTGGCACACGCAGTGAAATTATGAGCTCAGCAACAACAGTCATTCCTTGGTTGCCAAAGGAGGGATGAAAAAAAAGAGGAAATTGATAATTTATAATATCAAGTGGAACTCCAGTAGGAGAAAAGCCAGCTGAAAATAAAACTGGTAAGGTAAAAAACCTCTTCCTGATCCCAACCTCTTTCCCCTCCTGTTTGCATTCATTGAAAACAAACTCCTCTGCTTCACCCAAAGTTTGCTCATACCAGGGCTGGAATTTGCACATTAAAATGCCCTGTTATCATGCATGGCTTCCACTGTACTTCATTATAAACTACTGACAGGCCCAAGTTACAAATGCTCCATCAGATTCAACCCCTTCCAACCACAAAGTTCATCAAATTTCTGATTTAGACTTTAGTCTGCTATAGACCAGAATGCCACTGCACTCGAAAATTATATAGTGTGCTTGTGTTATACTGCGCACAGACTACATACACTCCAAGTACGTATGTCAGTAAACTGACCAGAAGATCTTGCAAACATTAACAAATGCTGCCACTGCTATTTGAAAAAAAAAGAGTTCCAGCAATTAGTTCTGGGCAGCAGTATTGAAAGTTAGTGCTCTGAAAAACTTAGTCTAATAGAAACAGATTCCCTGGGTAGACCTAGGGATAGAAGTCATCCGGAGAGCTACATTGGGGTGCGATTACTGGTCATATGAGAATATTATCCTTCGGTCCATACCCCATAGGCATCACTGAAGCTGTAGAAAGGACTGAATGTAGAGAGTAATCACTTGTGCAAGAGGCAGGGAAGAGCTTAGAACATAGGTGGTAAGACAGGAAATGAATGGAAGGAAGGAACTACTGTAATGCTATGTCTGAGCTGCATCCCTGTTGAGTTCAGAGCCACCGAGGAGGAAGTAAGCCCCACTCGCTCACCACATGTTCCACATGCACCCACACCCAGTAATTAGGCAATATAAATGGCTTACAGGCCCTGAGCACAGCCCCTACCACTGCACTCAGTCTTTCCATCCTGGGAGATCCTGAAAACAGCAACAGTGCAACACCCTCAGGACCACCCTCAGCTCTCCATACTACCTAATCATGCAGCTTGGGTGCACACAGAGTGGAAGCAAGTAGGCAGGACTTGTTATCCATAGCTGTGGCCTCACATTCACCCAGGAGGCAGTGGAGACATGGCCTAAGAGTACACCTACATGGAATAATGCAGTGTGTTGGAGACCTCAGAACTAGCGCTATGACCACAACAGTACACCAAGGCTAGTGTTGGCGGTAGCATGCAGGGAAAAGTAAGGGGCACCCTCAGCAAGGGAGACCAAGGCAAAGCTATGTATGCAATTGAAAGGGACAGACCTACAATTTAAACTTCACGCCTCCAGGGTCCCAATTCAGCAATAAAAATATAAGCATGTCCACTACTGTCACATGAAGTCAACAGGACTTCCACACGTGCTCAAGTGAACGTGGGCTGCAAACCTGAAAGCAGTGGGAGTTTTGGATGTGAATCATCAGTGATTCATTGTTGTTTACTTGTACCATGGAAACAGCAGACTTAAAAATAAATCGCCTGGAATATGTAGAAGGGACACGATACTACAGAGCATCCCCTGGCTGAGGGTCAACAAGGAAAACAATTGTCCGAGCCATGCAGGAACCCAGGGCGATGCGTCGTGTTAGGAAGCACGTTAAGTAACGTGATGTCAAACGTGACTAAGCACATTACGTAAAGAAGGACTAGTCATGTTTCAAAGCCACATGAGCTGATCATGCTTTGCCCCAGAGCCTTAAAAAAAAAATGAAGCTTTGTATAAGCCTCTTTCCTCATACTACTGCAGAGGGGTCTCCAAGCCCACCAAGCATCTTTCTGGCAGGAAGGAAACGTGCTCAAGTTCACTCTATCCACACAGGGAAATTTCAAGCTGTTAAAATAAATAAGGGCATTTGGCAGAGATGGTTGCAGCCAGAGTTTTTCCATATATCGATGCTTTCACAGTAATGCAGAGCCGGAGGCACTAGGTGGCAAAAAAGGCCAACAGGTCCTTGCTACTTACCTTCTGGAAAGGACTCACAGGTCTATAATCTTTCAAGTGGCTCCCTCCCTACTGTAGTATGCATTAACAGCCACAGCCTCACGATCACAGTGTAATGTTTCCAGTGAATATCTGGATGGAAGTCTCAAAATTAGAAAGGAAAGAAGAGTTGGGTTTTTTTTTAAACCCAGTAATTTAATAAATAGCTAAACTACAGACTGCATCTCAGCTGCTTAGATTTTTCTGCACTTTTTCCTTTGTGGTAATTGCAGCACAATAAAGAACTAAAATAAACAGCAATCAAAAAAAGTGGATAAAATGGCCTGTATTCCAGATGAGAAACATCTGCAGTTAGAACAATGTAAGCTTTCTTTCCTTCCTTTCTCAGCAATTATTTGGATACCGTCACACTGTCACAGGTAAAATGACCCGCTCCCAGCCTCCCCCCTCTCTTCACAAATAAAGCCGGTATTTGGGGGGTGGGAAGGAAGGAGTCAATGAAGAGTAGTGGCTTAATATGAGAAAAACAAACAAACATGTCAGGATTTGTTTCCATGCCTGGAGTTGAGCAGTTGAGGACACTCATTTGTTTCTGGTTAAAACTTTCCAAGTGGATGCAAAGAAACCAAAAATACTTTGGAATTTAAAAATATACTGCTCCTTTTCTTTTTTCCATACACTAAAATGGAAGAGTCAATGATGGGGTTAGACCCATGTATTCACTGTTTGGTTGTAGCACCACACCCAACAGCAGAAAGGAAAAAAAGGAAGAAAAAAAGAGAGAGAGAGAGAGAAAGCATGTCATTAATTATAGGAAGTTCTGCTGCCATCACAGTAATATACTATTATCTGTTTTCAATAAAGTTTTAGAAAGAAACTGATATTCAGCTTAACAAAACACAGTCAGAAAGGGATTCCAAAACAAATCCACATCTACCTAGAAGGAGATGTACATATACCCTAGCTGGAGCAGTTGTAAGTGAATCGGAAAGAAAAGTTTAAGGGAGAATGTGATGGAAGCTGCACTATTACTTGAGTCCTGTATTACAGATGGCTTCTGCTCTGCACTGATGGAGTACAGCTAGGGCTCACAATACTACAATTATTTTGAGGTAGATAGACCAGTATGAATCACCTTGACCTCACTGCTTTGACTCTACTGAAATTTTTAAAAAGTGCACAGGTCATCGGTAACTTCCCCAAAGTCGCACGGAAATCCTGTGGCAAAATCAGAAATAGAAATGCAGAATTCCAGACTGGTCATAATGTTTCCTGAACCACGTGCACACTCTTGCAGTCCTATCCATTCATAAAACATTGCTGTCATTATTGTTGGTGCTGCTGCTATTTGCTTCTATGCTGTGACCTAGCTCCTGGTTGGCAGAAAGTACCAAAACAGCTGTTTGTTTTGAGCAGAAGCAAACTTTAGTTTATTAAAAATGTTTATTAAAATGTTTGTTTATTAAAATTAGTTTATTAAAAATGTTTTATAAGATGACAGAAATTCAATCTATCAGGTAAAAAGAACTACTGTGAGCAAAACAGCATAAAGGACTTTTTTTTTTTAATGTCAACAAAAATTGAGACATGCATATGACTTTAGTCTGTGGTTGTGAGATTGGGTTTTTTGAGCTTTTTTTTTTTTTTTTTGTAATGCAGCCCTGGCAAAGCAAACAGCTGAAGAGTCCTCCTTGTGCTTTGATCCTCCCTGTGGAGAAAAAACCATGAAGTGTTTGTTAAAAATCCTAATCCGATTTAAACCAGCTTTTGAACGAGTTAGGGGAGGAAGCGCTGGCTACTGATCTCCCACCCAGCAGTATTTCAAAAGCTATGTCAGTCTGGTTTTCAAAGGCAGGTATTCTGCTTACATGCGACTGTGGCTTGGGCCAAAAACCCAGTCATCCCCGTGGTAAAGATTGTTCAAAACAGTCAACAGTTTTATTCTTTTTTTAGGGTCCCTTTCCTGAGGAAAGCAGCATTTAGCAGAGGCAGGAACAATGAAGCCAGTTGGGGTAAGCTGAACACTCCTTGCTCAAAGGATGAAGGAGATGTTTTGCTTGACCCTAGAAAGCCTTCCTGGTAATGAAGCTGTTCTCAGCTCTGAGCCTGGGGTGCTGAGGTCTCTGCTCTACTAATTCAGCTCATCACCTGACTGCATTCTCTCTCTCAATTCAACCACACCACTTTGCAGCAAGGCATCCTAATCCCGTCCTAAGCGGGTGGTAGAATTGTAGCAAGAATTTAGCTATCAGCCCTTACCCTTCCCAGTACTCTATGCAGAAGACAAAACAGGTCAATGGATCCTTAAAACAGAGGCATATAATGGGGTATAGTCACTGTATATGATCACACATCCCTAAATTTAAGCTAGTTTTGCAGACTTTTGAAAGAGATAACGTATCATTTACATTGCCAGTATCTGGTCAAGTATCATCATTGCTGGTGTGTTAGATTATATGGATAGACCAGTTCTTGTTCCAGCCAAATAAAAAATGGATAGCAGGTTTTGCACTAGTTAGCCAGTTGTAAAACCCAGCCAGCCTGCTGCTATGGTCAAACTGACCACATGTACAGTTATATTAATGCACAATGAATATTAATTTAGTTATATATACATATAGATACATCAGGTTCTGGAAATAAGAGTAGTAACAAGCTTGAAGTGGTTACAAGACAAGGGACTGCTAGCAACAACACTGTATTGCATTACATCTAAAATAGACACTGAAATCTATTTGGATATAAAGGATGATGTTCTATATAGAAGAATGAAGAAAACAGGGTGGGTTTTTTTTAATTGATGTAATTTTTCCAAGCATTTTGTGACATCTTCATTCACAGAGGCCAGGTGTTAACAGAAGGGGGTGATGCCTCCAAGTAGCAGTTAATAACAGGAAGGGTTGGAATTAACCAATTCACACCTACTGTCCTGGAGGCCTTACTTTGCCAGGTGCTGACTGCTGGAAACAGCTGTGATCAAATTACAATTTGTAAATCTTTTTCTAGGTGATGAAGGAAGCAAACGGTGATCTTGGGAAAACAAGACAGCACAACCATTTATCCTAGAGAGCAACTCTGACTTTATTGTTCATTCCTATTGTATTCAGTGATGGATGCCTGGAAGCAGAACAGCCCATAAGTCAGTAGTTCCTACCAACTGTGCTCTTTCCAAACAAACTGGAAACAGATATTGCTTTTGTTCATTTTGTTTCCATAAACCTCAAAATAACCTACCTAGAGGAAAACAGCCCCCAGATATATCTTTATCAGCCCTCATAAGCACATTTTGTAGTGTTGATAGTTGCCCAAGTACAACAACATTTGATTTGGGAACTCCTGACTCCTAGGACTTCATTTTGAGAAACGGTGATATTTAGTGGTTAAGGAGCATGAAAGAGTGAGAAGAGTCAGTCAGTCTAGTCCTGACTGTTACAAGCTTCCTGGGTGGTCATGAAACCAGTCATGCCTCACTAGACCCATCCAAACACGTGCCTACATACTTTGGTGATGGGGATGTGGGAAGTGAAGGGACACTGTCATTTTTTATTGGCAAGGCAATGGAACAGAGGTCAGATAAATCACTGTGGGGAAAGGCTGATGCACACCTAAGGGTGCACCTTCTGCCACTTCTTTATAAACTGACAACAATCACAAACCTTCATGTACAGTATAGGCAGGTAGAGAGCCAGTTCATATAAGTGCTGGGTTTAAAGCAGAATCCTAAATAAAATAGGCCAAATTTCAGGGCACAGTATTTAGACTCTATAGACGTACTAGATTTAAAGCACGTTACCTAAAGCACATTAATTGAAGGTGTAGACACACCCTATTCCTTGTAAATATTTTAAACTAAACCAGAAGAAATGAGAACCCCGCTTGCTCATATAATATATATATTTTTATTGCCTTTTATCATTTTAATATGTGAAATGGATTGGCTGAAGCATTATATAACATATCCAAGGACTTCCCTCTTTTTATATAGCTCTTCTTGGAAAGTCAGGTCAAAAGCCTTTGGATCTTGGAACTCAAGCCCTAGTTTAATTCCTCTCAATACAGCAACTCTATAAAGTGTTCCGCATCCTAAGGAGGGTCAACGTTTGGTGAGAACACCTAGCTACCACATGGTAGCTAAATAAATAGTACCAGCATCTTGACATGCTCAGAATTAAAAAAATATATATTGGGAGAGTTTCCAAGCAGTCTCAAGGTGATCAACAGCTAAAAAACTACTCATCTTAAATCACTTGTGGTTTCTATGTAACCCTACACTGTTTCTAACAAAATCAGTATTACCATGTATATATAATTTACTCTTATTTTAACAGTATAGCATTAGAATTAGGATTAATGTGCACCACTTCAGAATGCCCATAATAACCTTGTATTGGAAGGTATTTTAAAATAACTTGATAAAGTACATTGGGTCTGGAGGGCATGGGGGTGAAGAGGGAGGAGAGCAAGAGGAAAACACAAACATAATCCCAATGGTCTTAAAGAGGTATTTAAAAACAATTTACAGAAAACTAGTGTTACCATATTTTCCATAATACAATATATTTCACCCCATCATAATAGCCTTCTGCACCACACCCTGTTAAATTTATTTCAGTAGTTCTTCTTCCTCTTTTGACTCCACATATCTGTTTTGGGGTCAACCAGAAGTGTCAGTGATTTGTATAACTACAGCTGTCTCTTGAGCTTTTTTAGCATTTACTGAAAAATGAAAGTTGGCTACTCAGTGTAGTAACCATCTTAATCCAGAATTTTTTGAATTAATAATAATAATCATTACTGTAGACCTAAATCAAGACTCAAGAGACTCATGTGTGGTAGGTGCTGTACATAAATAAAGAAAATCTTGGCCTTGGAGAGCATCCGAAGGATTACAGCCACAAGAACATCAAGAGCGCCGAGATCCAAGCCATCTTTATACTGAAACAAAACAAAATCCTGACCCAGACCTCTATAAACATTGGGCATGTTTGGGCCAGGAGCTAAATTATACAGCTCAGATATCTATAGTCTTGTGAAATTGTTTCTCAGATGTATGTTCCATAAAAGAAGTCCTAGAGGCATAGTTTTCACCACGAGAAGGAAAGGCGCTATATACAGTGGGATCAAAAATATGCTCTCACTAGGATTACGGAACAGTTTACGTGGCAGAAGCTGATATGCATTTTTTTTGCCCTAACTTATGGTTTAAAGCCCAACTACAGAGTAGCCCAGAGGAAGTAAGGCTCTGTCTGACCCTGCTAAATCAATGTAATCCCTCACACAGGTAAGTCACCATGTGCATTTGCAGAATTGAAGTGCTAGTGGGTAGCACAGTTTTGGGGAGAAAGTTTGTCCAACAGCATGGTTCCCGGGGAAAAAAATCCTCTTCACAGGGATCAAGGAAGCCATACGTGTTCCATCACGGCTGAAGCTATCATGTTACTGGTCCCAGTGTGAACAAGGCTTAGAAGTCTGTCATAGCTTGACAGCTCATCGCCATTGTATTATAAATAACTTTCAAAGGCAGGATTGGAGACGGGAACCAAAAAACATCCCCCCCCTTCTCAGAACAATCTTTTCAAAAGCAAAATGACCTTTTCTTCAGTAGGATGTGCACGCATAGCAAGAATGTCATTTGTTAAGGAAGCAATCCCTTTTCAAACAATTCCAGTGCACACGCCCCCTTTGCAAGTCAAAAATCTCTGCTTTACATCACACCCAAGAGCTTTTAAATGACATCTCCTTTTTCCGGGATGGAAAAATCACAGTCAGCATTTGTATATAAATATTATTACACAGTTTGAATTTACAAGCCAGGAAACAGAGCGTGCTGCATGACAACGCGCTAAGAATTCCTAGCTGTATTTTTTTTGTTTGGTTTTTTTGTTTTTTGTTTTTTTTAAGATGGGAAAAACCAGAACTATTTGTACAGCAAGTTCACTGTCACACACGACATCCTGTTACGGCAGCCTGCAGTTCAGACGGCGATGGAATCAACATTCGATTCTCAAATTAGAGTGCACTTGAAAGGGGAGGGAGGGGAAGAGGAAAAACCAAAAATACAGAACAAAACAAAAAACCCCAAAAAACAGTATTGCTGCTTATACTCTTCAATATGACAAATGAACTCAAGACAATGCAAATGTTCAGTCCCAGCCAGTGGGGTTGGATAGGTCCTTTCCTCCCACCTCTTGCTGGTAGAGAATGTTCTGCGAATCGTGATGTTTTAATCAGGAGTGTCAGTCATTTCAATTCGTTTAAAAATGATGCAGATGAAGAGTCCATATCCAGCTGCATTCATTGTAAAGTAATCTCTCTCAAGAATAGAGGTACATTGTCCTGAACTACAGGCCTGTATTTAGCCTGTGGCTAAAACCAAGTGTGGCATCAGAGTAATATGTGAAAAATCTTCTTTCTACTTATTAGAGCGGTGCTTAGCAGTCACAGTCCCCCTAGTGACTCACAATAGCGTTGGGGGATTCGGGACTTAAAGTCCTTTATCAGGAGACTTTAATCTTCCCTTGCAGGAAGACAGCTGACGTGCCAGTACTGTGGGTCTTTCCCCCTCTCTAAATGAGAAATGAAACAGCCAGAAGCTGCAAACTCTTACTTCCCCCAGTCCAAAAAAAGATAATAGGATTAGAGAGAACTATTTCATCTAATTCTATCTAGTCCTCCCATCTCATATAATTATACTTTTTACCAAATTACTAGGAATTCATCAACATGTCCTGCTGTAGCTTCCTAGCCATCCACAGATAATGGCTTGCTTTTGAAAGCCACCTATATGTATATGAGCACAATATCCTATTTAACAATGAAAACAAAACACTTTGGGGGGAGGGAGAAAGAAGGGGGGGGTGGAAATGACAGATTACAAATCTGACCAAATCCCTGATGTCTTGAAAGCCTCCATATGAAATAAATTCTACTCAGAAATCTTGAGGGCACAAGAGGCAGAATTGTCCAGGAACATCTGTGTAGCCATTTGAAGCCTGGTAACAAAGCTAGAAGATTCACTCCCTGCTGAGGGTTGGCAATACCATGCCCTGATTGTGTTAAGGGACAGAGCAGCCAGGCTGAGACCAGTGTGAAGTGAGGGCTCCAGTGCTGCTAAATGCAATAATCTACATGGGAATCCAACCAGGAAGAAGGCACTCAGGGAGGACTATGATCATTTGAACGACTGAGACTTGTGACGTCCATCGTAATCCTAACAAAAGCAAAGTGGATGTAACCATCTGCAATACATTAATAAGAGTGTACTGGAGTACCAAGGAGAGCCACAGACCTAAAATACTACAAGCAATTCTCTTTTAACTTTTAAAAAGATATGCCTGCCATGTATTGGACCCTGCTCTTGGTCTTACTGAAGAAAACAATAAAGCTCCCATTGGCTTCATTGATAGGATCAGAGCCTGTACGCCTTCTGCTTCTCCATCGCCAGCTCAAATCAAGCCCTAGCTGGTACAGCCCAGAAACTATTATAACTGGCAGCCATAAGAGATCTATGCAAAACTAAATTTGGATGGGGGAGGAGGAAGAGAGAGGAGTCTGCTCCACTTCATAGATTTCACAGACGTTAGGGCTAGAAGGGACTTCGGAAGATCATTGAGTCCAGTCCCTTGCCCCAGGGGCAGGAAGTCAGCTGGGGTCATAGGATGCCAGCAAGATAAACGTCCAAATGTCTCTGAAAGGAATCCAGAGCAGGTGTTTCCACCACCTCTGGAGGCAGACTATTCCAGGCCTTGGGGGCTCGGACTATAAAGAAGTTCTTCCTTATGTCCAGCCTGAAACAGTGTCTTGGAGGAGTTTGTGACCGTTCGACCTTGTCATCCCTTAGGGCGCTCTGGTGAACAAACGTTCCCCCAGACCCTGATGTACACCCCTTATGTACTTATAAGCACTAGGGCTATGCGAAACGGCACCATTCTGCTTCAACGGAACAGCGTTTCATTTTGAATTTAGTTTTGACTCGAAACTGCTGTTCTGTTTTGTTTAATCAAAGCAGTATCACTGTTTCGACCATAGGCTATAATGGGGAAGCTCAAAACAGCCTATAACTTAGTCATTTCCTGCCTGATTTACATGAAACTTGCAGGAATGGTAGCCCCTTCTGAGGGCATGAAACCTGCCAAGTGTCAAGGAGATAGGTGCAGGGGTTGCAGGGAAACTGCACCTCAAAGCCTTGAAAGCAAAAAACTCTGGTCACACGTGTGTGTTAAGGCACAGCAGGGTCAAAACTGCAGGCTTGCTAGCCCTGGTTAAGGCCACAAAGCCTGCCAAGTTTCAAGGTGATAGGTGCAGGGGTTTGGGGAAGCTGCACCTCAAGTTGCGGACAAGCAAAACCCGTGACGGGTGACACTGTGTGCGTTAAGGCGCAGCAGGGTGAAAGCAGCAGGGATGCTAGCCCCTGCTGAGGCCACCAAGCCTGCCGGCTGTCAAGGAAATCGGTGCAGGGGGGTTCTGGGGCCCTGCATCCCTAGCTGCTGACAGGCAAAACTCGTGACATGGGTGGGTGACATTGTGTGTGCGTTACGGTGCGCCCTCACTCAACTGACACCAAGGCAGAAAGTAGGACAATTCATAGATTCATAGATGTTAGGGTCGGAAGGGACCTCAATAGATCATCGAGTCTGACCCCCTGCATAAGCAGGAAAGAGTGCTGGGTCTAGATGACCCCAGCTAGATACCTATCTAACCTCCTCTTGAAGACCCCCAGGGTAGGGGAGAGCACCACCTCCCTTGGGAGCCCGTTCCAGACCTTGGCCACTCGAACGGTGAAGAAGTTCTTCCTAATGTCCAGTCTAATCTGCTCTCTGCTAACTTGTGGCCATTATTTCTAGTAACCCCCGGGGGCGCCTTGGTGAGTAAAGCCTCACCAATTCCCTTCTGTGCCCCCGTGATGAACTTATAGGCATCCACAAGGTCGCCTCTCAACCTTCTCTTGCGGAGGCTGAAGAGGTCCAGATGCCCTAGTCTCTCCTCATAGGGCTTGGCCTGCAAGCCCTTAACCATACGCGTGGCCCTTCTCTGGACCCTCTCCAGGTTATCCGCATCCCTCTTGAAATGTGGCACCCAAAACTGCACGCAGTACTCCAACTGCGGTCTGACCAGCGCCCGATAGAGGGGAAGTATCACCTTCTTGGTTCTGTTCGTCATGCATCTGCTGATGCACGATAAAGTGCCATTGGCTTTTCTGATGGCTTCGTCACACTGACGACTCATGTTCATCTTGCAGTTCACTAGGACTCCAAGATCCCTTTCCGCTTCCATTCCACCAAGCAGGTGATTTCCTAGGCTGTAGGTGTGCTGGATGTTTTTCCTCCCTAGGTGCAGCACTTTGCATTTCTTCAAACAATGCTGCCTTTTATGCAGTTTTTCCATCCCTCCCCTGGAGCACTGGGATTGGGAGAGACCTCAGGGAAAGGTGACAATCATTGGCCAGCTACACAGTCAATAATGAGAGCAGTCCTTCCCCCTACCCCTCCTTACTTTAGTTTCCGTTTCGCTGCAGGCAAGCCCAGCTTGAGTTTTGAAATTTTGGAAACGCTTCGGCTTGCCTCATTTCGTTTCAAGGCTGTTTTGAAGCTCTCTGCTTTGAGCTCAAAACGAGTCAAAATGAAACTGCTGACGAAATTTCACACAGCCCTAACAGGCAGCCACCAGGTCCCCCCTGAGCCTGCGCTTTTCCAGGCTGAAGAGTCCCAGGGGTGTCAGCCTCCCATCACAAGGCCTGTTCTCCTGCCCTCTGATCACACGCGTGGCTCTCCTCTGGACTCTTCCAAGCTTCGCCACGTCCTTTTTAAGTTGTGGAGCCCAGAATTGGATGCAGTACTCCAGCTGCGGCCTCACCAAGGCCAAGTACAGAGGGAGGAGGACATCCTGGGATCTGTAGACAGCCATCTCATTCGATCCTACTGGCATTCTTAGCAATGACTGCATGGGATTGAAGGAATCAACCAAGACCACTCATAATGGCTACTGAAGAGTGCTACATGGGGAAGCTGATGGCCTGAGTAGCCCTGAAACATGCTCTCAGCATAGAGGACTAGGCTTCTAAGTCTGCAAAGGACAGTATGTTTCACAGTAATGGTTTTTAGGGGTGCTTTTTATTTTTTAAGCTTGAAGACAAATTGGTGGGGGGAAGGTAGCGTTGCTTGAATGTATATGTCTAAGCAGAGTGGAGTCAGAAGGTCTGTATGTTGAGAAATCTAATTCTCCTTAAAAAGTTTAAATGAAATGTACCCTCCTTTGGCCTCTTTATTTCTGCAGTAAATAGTCACTTATTAGCAATCACTCTTCATAACACCCAGGGAGAAGGTGGTTTCTAACAATGAGACGGGAGGTGCTGCAGAAATGACCCTTTCCACTACAGTAAGCATTACTAAAAGGTCAGAAAATGCCTGTGTGAAATTAATGCACCATAACTGGTTGAAATCCTCTATTTAAAGTGTCAAGCCTGGGTAATTGGGCAACTGGGTGATTGTGAAGTGTGCCTGAAAGCTTGTCTAACATTTCTCCCAACTATATGGTTGGTCCAATCAAAGATACTGCAAACAAACCTTACTTCTTGCTACTTTCCCAGAAGTCATTCCAAGCAAGTGATGTCAATACCTTCTTGAGGACAGTTCAGGAGATTCCTGATCCCAAATTTCCTTTAATTAAGCAGATGATAGTAGCAATAGCCATGCCTCCAGCCAAATGTGCAACAGTGGACAAGATCACGGCCTTCTGGGCAGAATGGCCAAAAGCAGTGGCATGCTTCAGAGTAAGTGTCCATTGGCTTTTCCAGTTTACTATACTGCATTGCAGTATAGGCTCAAACAAACAGATACAGATAAGATATTAAGCAAACAAAACCTTTTCCATGAGGTATCAAACCCCAATGGATACAACACAGCATAAGTCTAGCTAATCCTCTCTCGGAGAAATACACCACCAGGAAACCACGATTCTGCCTTGTTATATGTGTTTACTACGTTATACATTACATAGCAAACTTATTACTTTATACTAGACAAGAGATCAGCCTTCGCCTCGCCAAAAATAATAGTAATCAGTTGATTTTAGTTAGGTGTCACACGAGACCCAGTGTAAAAGCAGTGTTGGAAAATAATGCATTCTAGGACACGTTGAACAAAACAGAGAGCTCCTGCACAATTCACAGAAAAGAAGGATGCTAATTAGAAAAGTGTTTCTGAGCTAAACGTCCACTACTGTGTGGTTAGAGAATACTGTCTCCAATAGCAACTGCGGGGGAAGTTCTAGGTAAACAGAATTTCATTACCCACAGTGGAATTTAACCAGGATTCAAAAGTTAGCAGCAACACTCCTACTCTTATGAAAGAGCTACTTAATGAATGTGAACAATCAGGACCTCAGCCGTAAAGCTTTATCTGAATCTTTTTACCTCTAGAGAAACTTCCCAGTCCTTTGGAGAAGGGATTGCTGTATCTGTACAGGCTAAGTACATGTCATTTCTTTATATGCACAGTGCCCAGCACAACAGAGCTTTAGTCCCAGGGCTCCAGATCCTAGCACAATAGGTCTATTTACTACTACACACACTCAACAGATTGATCGCTGAGCAAAAACACAAAAGCAACGAACACATGTGCATTTGTCAGTCATGTTAACACACAAGCACATTCTTCAAAGTCCAAACACCACTTTTCTATCTCAGAGGAAGGCTACTGCTTGCCCGGTGTGCTGAATATACCGTCTCCAGCAGAGACCAGTACTTGTGCTTCAGAGAATGGCTCGAACTGATGCCAACTAGAAATGGGCAGGGACAATTCTGCAGAGCTGCACAGCTACGGTTGCCTTCCCGACCCACACAGACAAGGTGGAGAGACCGCTACAACTGCACTGCAGGTGGATGGTTGTGAAACGTATCCAGCCCCCACATCTCCGGCTGCCTAACCTAATGCCCGGCGACTTCCACAGATGAACAACATCATGTAAAGCTGCATTCCTTTTGGCAAGCTAAATTTACCAGCCAATACTTTAATCAAATAACTCCCTTTTGTTTTAATGGAAGATGGTGGTAAAAGGAAGTGTTTACTGATTTTCACTATCCCCTTCAAAAGCTCCTCAATTAAGTCTTCTGTAAAACTCTTTTCCAACACAGAGCCCCACCTTTTGTCCTCACTTGTTTAGTGTCAATCTCTCCAAACCTAATAGTCTAGTAGTCGTTAGGTCCAGGAAATTGGGCTCCTTTGAACAGCTGAGGGCAATTGGAGCCATGGTGTCAGCTAAGAACCCTTCCACTCAGTTCCCCGCTCCTGTTCGGGTCCTCGATCCCACCGACAACCGCTGCACGTCCCCTCACTGCCCACGTCCACTGCTCTGCTGTGTCTCCCAACACCAGCTGCTCTGTTTCATTTGGGAAGCTCAGGGCAAGTGGCATCAGAGAATGGAAACACTAAGCTAAAGTTTCCATTTTTACTGATTTTTCTGGGCCAAAACTCTGCCTGGCTATAAAAAACTACAACAGTAGCTGTCCCTCGGACACAGTTTTTTAAACTAAGCAGAACAATACAAGGTTCAGTGAGCAGACTTCAACTCGCTCTCCAATTCTGCAGCACCAATACCCTCAATAAATGCCAGACCCGACGGTAAGTTTGGGGGCATTCTCCACTACTAGTTTCTTTCCTTTCTGGTGGACGGCTCTTCCTCACAACTCCAGTTCTGCCGACTAAACAAAACGTTGGACTTATTCAAACGATAGTCCCCTGAATTTGAGGAAGACACTGAAATCCGGATCCTAAAGCCAATCCTTCCCAAGGAATGTACAGCTCAAAAAAACATTTGTGCTTGGTTATGGGTTCTCCTTAGCAGCTCTTTCTGACCTCAGTTCAAAAAGCACAGAAAGCCAATGGAACTCTGCCATGTAGACAAGACCCAAGAGAAATAGCTTTGTTCTGTGCCAGCAATCCTTAACCATGGTGCTGTGGCACCTTGGGGTGCCTTGAGGTCCTTTAAAAGGGTGCCATGCAATAATAGCTGTGCAAACACCTACGTGTGAGTCACAAGACAAAAGCAAGGATTCCAAAAAGCAATCCACGATGTCAGAAACATTTCCTCCCAGGTTCTTTGCAACAGAAGAATAGTTATACAATTTTCCCCATAGTCAAAAAATGGGTGAAAGATAAGGGCTGGCATTTTCCAAGGGGTGCCTTGAGTCTAAAAAGGTTGAAAGCCACTGTCCTATCCAGAAAAGGAAAAAACTAAGGAGACCGAAGCAAGGGGGGTGGTTTCAGGTGGGACAGGAATCAATTGCTTCCATTGATAAGGGAGAACAGAACAAGACAAACCACAGCAGGAAAAACATGTTTTCAGCAGTAAGAAAAATCTTTTTAACCCTAAAAACATTTTGCCAGCAGGGACTACCCAAAAGAATCACCAATGCTGGAAATATTCAAGGCCAGCCTAGAAATCCATCTGTTAGTGATGGTTCACGAATAATTAAATCAGTCCTAATCTAATAGGAAGGGATGGGTTTGATGGCCCACTGGAGGTAAAACTGGAGACATCTTTGGGTTGGGAGGATGCATCTTTCATTGCTTCCTGTAGAGAGGTTTGCCTTACTCGTATCTTCCCTTTCACCTTGATGTCAGCATTGCATCCAATTATCCAACAGTTTTCACTGGCGGAGATGCAGAGCCGAGTGCTTTCTGCACACAAAATGGCACAGATTTGCATAATGATTTCACGCACATTTGACCTCACTTTTTTTCTAAATGCAAAGATAGACACTGACTTATCTCTCTCTGTGCCTTCCATTTACGAATCTGTCTTGCGCTCCTGGGCTTTTCCTTGTGTTCTCAGAAAAAACCATTTAATATATTGAAACGTTAATATAAAAGAGCATGTTAATGTATTCAAGTAAAACAGAAGTTAGTCAAGTTGTCTTATTCTTCATAATCTTATTCTTTGCGTTGAAGCCTTTATGATTTTCTAGTCAAGAGGATGGCATAGAATTAGCTATTGTATAACAGAATCTGCACCACATTTCTCAAAACACTGTCACTTTTTGTTTAGCGGGAACCAATATTCTCTTTCAATAACTGCACTAACATCTATTATACCTTGGAGCAGGATCAGCTGAAGAACAGGTGTCCACTCCAGACTATTTTCCTTCAGATCTACAAGTCACTCGTGCCAAGTTACTGACAACCCAGGCACAAATACAGTAGTAGTGTTTAGACCCTCATCAAGATCTCATCAGCCAAGAATCAATTTACCAAAGCTTGGGTTAAAAGCAAAAACGTTTCATATTTTGCCCCTCTCTTTGCTGACACAAGAGTCCCCATGGCTCAAGCAAACTCCTGGGGGATGTTGGCGGAGTAAAGAGACTGCTGGATGAGGCCCAGGAGCACTTTAATGCAATTCAGATTGACAAGATGGTTTTCTTTATTCAAAACCAAAACAAGAGCAGAGGCTGTAGAAGGTAACAAAGCTGGGCCTGGCGGAGAGATCTGCCATCACCTGGGTCAGACCACCTTGCCCAGTCTGCTGCGTCACACAGGGGCAGAGAAAAGATGTCAACAGGGTTTGTTTTCTTCCCCTCCACTTTTCCTTTCCCACTTGCAGCCTCCTGCATTTCAGGCCTTCATGCAAAGAAAAAAAGCCCTGGCACCTTAGCAGCTCGAAGCAGGAGAATAAAAAGCAAGCTCTCTGAGAAAGCCGACGAAGAGTGAGAAACTCCTGTGGAAACCAGCTGCCGCCTTCTCTGCCTGTGCTGACTATTTTGGAGAGAGGGAGAAAATTAGGAAAAGATGGAAGTGTCACAGCCCGTGCTAAGGCCGTACAAGCAGGCGTGGATACTGCACCAAGGAAGGAGCCCCACTAGGTTTCTCCGACCCGAGGAAGTGGAGGAATGAGGGCGAGGCGACCAGGCTAACAGCTAGCCCTGCAGAGGCACAATCTCACCCCCTGAATCACTGGGCTGGGGGCAAACTCCCAGGTGGCCTGGGATTGCTCGTGGATAAATGGGGAGAGGGGAGGGCTGGGAGTAGGGTTGCCAACTCGGACTGAAGCTATTTCCAGAGATTTTTTTTCCTCCAACTTGATGTCAGGTCATTAGTAAGGGTGCAATGAAAGGGATTTTTTGGGCTGATACAAATGGCAGATTTTTAACGAGTCGTATCAGTCAATAACAATCCAATTGCCGATATGAAGCCAGGCAGCTTGGAAAGTAGCATCTGGCTGCTAAGTCCGTTGTGGAAGAAGGGACAAGGGGGGAGGGAAAGGACATGGCAGGGGGGCAGATTGAGGCCCCCCGTGGTGAGGGAGGGAGTGGGGCCGAGGCAGGGGCAGGCACTGCACAGCCAGGCCAGAGTGCAGGATGGAGCCGCAAGCAACTCATCCAGGGTGTCCGGGGGGTGGCTCCCGCCGCTACGCACACCCCAGTAGGGCATGGAGGGGGGCGCGTGCCCCCGGATCTGCAAACAGGGCGAGGGTGAGCTGCTGCTGCAGGCTGGGGCCATGGGCAGCACTGGGCTATTCCTGGCAGGGAGGCTGGGCTGGACTGCACTCAGGGCAAGCAGTGGCGGTGCTGGGAAGAGGGGTAAGGGGGCAGCCTGCTGTCACCCCAAAATTCACTGTAGCCCCCCCCACCCAGTGCCACCACCACCCACCCCAAGTGCAGCCCCAGCCCAACCCCCCCAGCCCAGCCCCACCCTCTGGTGGCAGCCCACCCTTGCCCTGCATGCAGATCCATGGGCACACCCCCCATGCCCTCCTGGGGTGCATGCCGCAGCGGAAGCTGCACCCCCCTGCACCCCTCAGACAAGCCGCTCGCAGCTCTGTCCCGTGTCCCGCCCTGGCTGTGCAGCGCCTGCCCCTGCCCCACTTCCTCCCACCCCCACTGCTGCTGCCTTGCTCTGCCCCCCCCCCCCACGCCCCTTCCCTCACAACAGACTTACCAGCGAGACCCGGCTGCTCTCCACAATGCTAGGCTGCGCTCCTGGCCGCCTGCGTGCTGCGCTGTGGCTGCACGCGTGCCCGAGGCATTTGTCAGCGACATTATCGACCACATCAGCCAAAAAAAGCTGATTGCCGATACTGTCAATTTTCCTTATACCAGTGCTGATCTGATATGGGACCGACATATCTGTGCACCTCTAGTTGTTAACCGTACTGTTCAACACATTCACAATATCAATCTCCCGGATTGCTTTCAACAGTCACTGGGAGATCGATGCTGATTCCAGTAGACTCCTGGCCAACCCAGGAGGGAGTCACCACCCAGGGCAAGAAAGAGAGATCAGAAGTAGATCACATGGAGATAGAGCACGTCTAAGCCCCTGGAGCTCAGCTTTCTCCACTGGGTACAGGTACAAGGAGCAGAGGCTGTTTCACACAAGGTCACATTGGCCTCCTCCCACCCCTCCTAAAGTTATGGACACAGGGGAGGGACACAAAGCAGGACTTGCCATTGCCACCTCTCTGGAGATTGGCTGGCTGCTGTTGCTCAATGCTTTCCATCAGCAGGGAGCAAGCAGCACAGACCCTAACTAACCAGGAGGTGGACAGACGCATTCAGCAGGCAACATGAATGTGGAATAACCCCGCTTCCCTGTGTTCAAACAACTGCCCCAGTGGAACTTCCCTTTTCTGCAATATCTTAGGGCCCTGCTACATGTTCAAATTCAAGCTGGATAGAAAGGAGCCATAGAGTTATTGCACATGTTCAAGCACTAACCTTGTAGCTGGTTGGCTCTTTTACAGCTGGATGGACATTCTTATTGCATGATAATTGCTGCACACATGTAGCTGGTCTACATTTACTGACTCTGCGATTCACCACTTAATTGCATAATATACGTAACATGTAGCAGGAACCTTATTTACAGCCTCCGATTAACCCATAATCCCACAACATGAGATCCTGATCCCTATCTCGCCCTGATTTTATAGCACCCTCCACAGTCCATTTTAAAAAAAGACACTTGTTCAAACAGGAAAAATTTTACATCGCGTTATTACAGCTCAGGAAGGAGGCATGGCTTAAACTTGCACTTAATTACTCCCAGTTCTGCGAGACTGTTAAAGATCCAGAACGTGAACCATATTTCCAATACCAAATGAAGGCACCCATTAAAGTTCACACATGCACACTCCCACTTGCCGAACTGCAGAGCATGGAAGCTGGCCCCTAGCAAAATACTCAGAATTGCAACGTGGCAAGTAAAACTATTTTTTTTTTTTTTAATTATAAATTAGCAGCCCTACCCAATTGTTCCAAATTGATTTTCCACTGCAAAGGATTTCTAAAACTGGGATACCGATATTGAATTGCAGAGGAGAGAGACACTACCACAAATATCTTTCAGTAAATCAAACCGCAGTCTAGTAAAAAAGGAGCTACATTTGACAGTTATTTCTGAATTTTTATGTAGATACAAAATTTACTCTGGATGTTGATCTGTAATAATAGGTCATCTCAGCCTAACTAGCTTACACATAGTGTAACAAGCATGGACTTCGAACTGCTGTGATCTCAGCATTTGTTACGGGGATGAAAACTTCTGAGTTTTATCTGGTTATATCCTCCTCCCCACCCACCCGCCAAGGTGTAATCTGATTAGCACTGGGTTGGGGACTGCCTGATAGTTAAGGGCTTGCTTTACTGTTAACTAAATTAGATCCCTTCTAAACAAGTTCTGCAGTGAAATGTTCCTTCCCCTTTGGAAAAAAAAAAAAGTTAAGGAATTTCTGGGCAATATTTAATGGGACATAACTTTGAATAAAGGGTGCAGTATTTTTCCATCTCACTGTCAACAGTTTGCTGTTCTTTTTAGGAATTAAAGCAGGAAGGGGGAGGAGAGAGAGAAAAAATAATAGCTCTTGTACTTTTCAGGACTTGACTTTTCATCAATCCACAGTTTATTTACTGCTACAGGAATATGAACACCAAAAGGGTAGTAAAAGGCTGTTTTATATTTGCTCTAACTTTTTATTACAAGTTTTGCTCACGATGCTACGTTTGTTAGAGAAAAGACTTTTCCCCTCTAGAAACATAGGATTTTTCCTCCCTTCCAAGTAAAAGGACATAGATCTAAGGAAGGACTGACTGCGGCTACCAGTTGAAAATATCCAATTCTACTGCGCAATGTTCTCTCTTTTTTAATGTATTTAAAGAAAAACTATAGCCATTTCATAAATTTACTAATCTATTTCTTTAAAAAACAAAAAACAACCCCACAGGTATTACAAGCAAATCCATCAACTTCACTACATGTTTCCTTACCCAGGACTTATCTACATGGAGAACAGCCCGTGCTCACTAGGTCCCTGCTAATCCACACCATGGCCATATTTACACTCTAGGCAATGTTGCCACCAGGACTTTCGGCTGCCTCACAGATACCTACCGTGCCGTACTGCCAGAGCACACGCACCCTCGGCAGGTGTCACCAGCAGCAAAAACAGCTGCTATTGCCATACTGCAGAAGGGTGTGGACCTACTGGCACCTGCGGGTCCACACGGGAAGTTGTGGGGGTCACTGGCTTACCTCAGATTTGCATGCAGATGTACATGCAAGAGACAACTTCTTTTGATCAAACTTGATCAGGTAGATAGACACCAAAGAGAGCCTTGGTGCAGCTAAAAATCAATCCACTTTGGAAGTAGATTAACATAAACAGCATACAGGCAGTCTTAACAAGCGTGTCCATGCTGAGAATTGGCACAACGTATCTATCAGGCACTACATTCACTTCCTCGCTGTTTCAAACCAGCTTCCCTGCAAGCTCCCAGTGTAGACAAACCCTTAAGCAGTTAGCTCTGCTTGATGGTGTGAACTCTTTGGGACAGGCACCATCTTTTTCTTCTGCTTGGGTACAGCGACTTACACCCCATATTGTAGCCTGGGACCAGAGCGCCACACCATTACAGTAGTAAACAGCATCCCTCATGTCTTTGCGTTTGTTAATTTAGTTGCTACAAATGTTTAAAGTCACATGAGAATGCCTGGGAATTCAGCCCAGGAATTTAGCTTGTAAGCAGAATTGTGTTTCTGGAGATTACCGACTTGAACAGTAAATAAATAGTTGGGGGGAAGAGTCCCCGAAATAGTCATTGAGATGATTGATTCCATTCGAAATAGACTGCTATGTCTCACTGACCTACCTACCGAGAGTCAAGTCCTGGAAGTTTTTAGTAACCATAGTCCTTTCTATAGATGCTGAGCAGATCCCAGTTCAGGCTTGGATTTACCATCAACATCTGAATTTAGGGAAGATTGATTTAAATGATCAGACTGGCCCCTCAGCCAGAAAGAGCTAGAGGGTCTTGTCTGCATCCAGCAACATCCATAAAGATTTCCTTTCATTCATTTCAGCCAAGCGGCATCTCTTCTCTACAAGGGACGCTAGCTAAGTACAAATCACATATGTCACAGTGCAGGTAGAGTCCTTCATCTGCAAGGATGACCCCGCACGTGACCGCCGGCAGCGGAAGCCAAAAGCCAGCAGCCAACCCGCTGTGGCCCGGTGGTTGGGAACCTCTGGTCTGGATGGACCAAACTAGGGGGGAAAAAAAAAAAAGACTAATTTGGGGGCTACCATTTGAGCTGGTTGGGAACCAGTTAGTTACAGAGCTTCTAGGAAAGTGAACTATTTTTAAAAACAAGCCATTGGCAAAATATATTGAAATTAGTGTGAGACCTAATCAGACTGACATATCTACAGGCAATTGGCTAATATCTTCTGCCAATTAAAAGCAGGAGGAAGGGAATATACAGGAGTGTTGAATCTCTCTCACCCTCATAATACTGGCAATATTTATAAAAGCAGAAGCAGGAAGAGAGCCTGCTCAGGTAGGACTTCTAAGATACCAGACAAACCAAATCTCTCTCCCAACATCTACAGTTATAATGTCTCCTCCTACAAACCTCAACCTAGACGGGTAACTTCATAGACTTGAAGAATCCTAGTCCTGCCTCCACCTGGGCCAATTCCAACTGAATAAATGAGCCCAGAGAGTAAAGCTCTTCACGTGATCTTGTAACTGTATGGCCTTTAACGTTATTTGGGGCTTTGAATACAGAGACCTCATTCTGCTCGGTGCAGTGGCAGACACACGAGGGAATCCATGCCAATGTTTGGAAGCTGGTTGATTTGAACACATAAATAATGGTAAGAGGGAAGCTGGGTTGCTGTCACACTCTCCTTAGCGGGCAGGAACAGGTTAGGTCCGATGCTGAATTTCAAGTTGACCTCTGTGAAAATGGTTTTTACTTTCCTGCTTTTGACAAGACAGACACAAAGTGGAAGGAGAGGGAGGACAATAAAAGGCAGAGGAAGATGCAGCATTTGTTGATGTTCTCAGGGCACCGAGCAGCTGGGCAGTCATGGATGGAAGCTGTGGTCTGGCAGGTCAGCCACAACAGCTGTTGCTCTCTAGACCCTGGCAGGTTTCCCACTTCAAGATCCGATTTGCCTGAGCAGGTCTCTCCCCTTCACATTCCCAGGCTGGACAGAGCTGCTCATCTCAGCCCACTACATTGCTGCCATGCAGTGCAGTTGGTGTTAGTAAAAAGCTGCTAGAAGGAAGATAGCAAGAGAGGGGAAAAAACAATTGGAAAAAAAAACACAGAAGGAAAGGCAAAGCTTGCTTTCATGTGCATCCGGCTGGGGTCCTTGCTGGCAATAGCCAGGAGTCCTTGTGGTTGAGCTGGTCTGGAAGTCTTGATGGCTGAGGTTCAGCAGAGGCCAGGCAGCCTTTTCTGGGACCCCCGGGCTCTGCTTCAATATTTGGGTTCCTAAAAATACCCTTTTAGGGAAAGACAAAAACAAAAACCAGAAAACAAAAAAAACCCACAACTCCAAAATGGGAGGCCGGTAGATGGAGCAGCCCCAGCCCCTCAAGACCCTGGTCACCAATCAAGAACAATCTACGGACACCTATTCGTTCCTTCATTACTTATTTTATCCTCTTGGTTATCTGTCATAACCTTAAGTCCTTGAGCTACAGGAAAAGTCCTTCTAAGTAGGGCTAATATAGTCAGTCTGCTGTTCATGCCCCTTCTATAAACAAGCATTATAAATAGGCAAGTGTAACATTTGATGAACTTTCACTTACTTCCCACAATGAAGCTCTCAAAGAGGGTAATCTGTAGGCCCCCCAGCCCTCTCCTCAACTACCTAAAATTATTCAGGTGCTTAAGTGCCGGCAGAACCAGATCAATTGTTACTGAAAGCTGTGAAGTGCAAAATAAACCCCAAGCAAATGCTGGGCAACTGCAACAGAGGATAGCGCTGGGTTATGTTTATACACTAAATTGCATATTATTTTGACTATCAGCACAAGGCAGTGACCTATGGTAGGAATCACATGAAGCCAAGGCAAGATGACATGTGCTTTGGAAAGGTTTCCCGTTGCTATAAATGTCTCTCACGGCAGACAGCCTCAGTCCATCCAGAGAACATGAACATAAAGCTATGCTGTCCCAGCCTGTGCGCGTAAAATGCAAGCCCTTTGAGGCAGGGAAAGGGACACTTGGTTACTTAGTACCATACCCCACTGCATGGCACTGTGTACAGATGAGTTGGGTTGGTTTTCAAAAGCCACCAGGAGGAAACTAGGAAGGTGTCCTACAACACAAATTCCTGCCTCCTCCCATCAGCTGGGTTCTCTGGTAGCAGAGATTCCCCATACTTGAAGCAACACCCATGCAACCAAACCCACACACCACGTTGATTAAGACTCAGGCTTAAAACAGAGCGGGTTTCCATTGTCAGGTATGGCAACAGAGTACTACTGCAAGGGAAGGAAGGAAATGAAGCACAGTTGGTGTTAATTATGCAAAATAAGATGTGATTTATCGGATGTGAGTAATGCAAGGATGCGAACAACAGGTGCCTGATAAGGAGGAGGAAACCCAGCACTTCCATCTAGGCAGTGGAGGTGGACAAATGTTGTCTCTCCATTTGCATTGCAGAGATAACATTACTGAGTCACCTCAAAGTGGTTTAGGCTTCGTTTCAGAGATGTTTGCAAAATGATTTAAGAGCTTCAGATAGGCAGGAGAAGGACTATTGCTATTTCACAACCCCTGTGTTATATGTAACCCCTTACCTCCATGCCACGGTACAAGCAGTTGAGAGGGTGCCTGTCAGAGCCAATAAGGTGGCAAGATAAGAACTGACAAGCTAACGGATCCTCTGTTGTAAAACCTGGAGGCTCGAACTCCGCATCCACCCTTCCCAACTGCCAACGCAGGATGCTGCTCCTACCCAAACCTGTCTGGAGAGAGTATGGGTGGAGACTCACCACGCAAGAATAAATCTGGGTATCGCAGGTTCTAGATCTACAAGTTCTGTGAACTGAAGAGGACGGCACGAGAGAAGAGAGGTGTCAGACAGAGGCAGCCCTACATCGGCCCACACACCCACACAAGTCTCAGCGGTGCATTTGTTCAAGCCGAAGAGCCCCATCCAGTCCTACTTCCTATGCAGGCGTGACAGAAGACCTTCGCCTGTCTTCTCTCCATATCTGTCTGGAGCTGTGGCTGCAGGCTCCAAATCTGACCATCTGCCAACCTGGCAGGCAGCATTTCATCTCTGCCTCCTGAACAGGCTTCCTGCTGATCATTTTCCCAGCCATAACAGACCTATTATAGTAACTCTTGCTAGCGATGCACGACTACTCTTAGCAAGACGTTAGCAAACAGACTCTGACATGGGTATGACCAATACATATGATTAGACATATACAGTTAACTATCTCCTGTTTCACCTATTCCATTCCTGGCTTGAATCACACAGGAGCTACACAGAGAAAGAGCATGCTATGAGCTGCAGTGCTCTGCAGCAGAAAAGTACTCTCCAGGTATACAGCTTGGCTTTCAGCAAAAGAGGAGACCACGACTATGTGTTATGGGCCAGAACCCAGGACACAAGATGCCTGTAGGAGTTGGGCCATAACATACCACCAGCCGCTTTCCTAATTTTAATGCAAAGTTTCCATTCTGTATTTTCCCTTCGCATAGCATGTTTGGAAAGAGTTAAGTAAAAAGAAACGAGTTTTCAGGATTACATTTGCAACAGATGGCAAAACTGCCCATATGGGCATCTTTTGGTTACCAAAACCAAGACCAGGTTTATTGAAAAAGCTCTTTGCATACTGTTATTTGAGCCCACAGGCACTGAAATGATGCAAGCAAATTCAGGACTGCATACACAATTTGCTCCTTGGACGCTGAGCAGCCCACATACTCCATGTGCACACTAAATCAGCAGAATACCATATACAAAAACTTCCAGGAAAGGGCTCAAAACAGAGGCAGCACCCCAACATGCTAACTCCTCACATACATCATGGATTTAACTTAAAGATACAAAGCAAGTAGCCAAAATTTTTCCTGTTGGCTACACATCTGACATGGCTCAGCAGAACAAGTTATGCATTCCCGGGTGAGCTGCACTTTCACTTACTAAACTGCCTTCATATTTGCCTTTTTCAGATGGTAGATTAGGAACTATGCATTTCCTAAAACCACCTACTTTTGGCCAAAGCCCACACACCCTTTTTGGAGGCCTGCCAGCCCACATTCTCACAACACGCAGATTTGGAGATCCACGTTAGAAAACCAGCCATTCCAAAGTGAACAGCAAAGGAGACTACTGTCTGCTCCTGGAACACTGAGCTTAATCCAAATTCTCCTGGCCCAGAGTCTTGCTACAGAAGGGAGTGGGGAGGGAGGAAGGAAGTGTCTGAACGGACTGACCTCTCTGAACATTAACAAGCATATGGCTTGGTTTACGCGTATGCCTAAGATCTTTAACATGGATTCCATGCTTATGAAAGGTGCGGGCTGGAGATCAAACAACAGGCAACAGTAGCATTAGCTTCCTACATCTGTGCTGCCACTGTCTCCACCACCATGGAGCTGTTGTGCACCATGACAGGGACACGTGTCTGCAGGCCCAAGACCACTAAACATGTTTCACATACAAGTTGGAGCAGGGAGATTCC
Organism: Alligator mississippiensis; assembly: GCF_030867095.1. Lineage (NCBI taxonomy): Eukaryota > Metazoa > Chordata > Crocodylia > Alligatoridae > Alligator > Alligator mississippiensis. Next base: position 66,703,282 of record NC_081832.1, read on the forward strand.
TCACCCAGGATCCTGTCCCTGGCAATGACCAGTGCCAGCTGTTTCACAAGGAAGTACAAGAAAGCCCACAGTAGGAAGTTTTTCCTGCCATGTCCCTCTAGGCAGGATTGGATAGTGCTCTGGAAAGGAGGGTTATCTCCCTGCCAAATCCTTTAGTATGTCCTACACTCATTCTGGCTATTCTTGCATTTATGTGAATGCCTAGTCCCATTTTTAATCATATTAAGCTACTGGCCTCAGTGGTAGCCAGCAAAAGCCACTGCCCAAGATAACTGTGGCATTTCCCCCCTTCAGTTTACAGGTATGCCACTTTTCATTTTTGTTGAGGGAGCAGGTGAGAAACATCAAACATCTGAAGGGTGGTTATGAAGAGGATGAAGATAGACTATTCCTGGTGGCTTCAGGAAACAGGACAAGAAGCAATGGTTTTAAGCTGCAGCAAGGGAAGTTTAGGTTGGAGATTAGGATGAACTTTCTCAATGCAAGGGCAGTTAAGTATTGGAACAGGCTACCCAGAGGGGTTGTGGAATATCCATCCTTAGTCAGGGACGATCCTGCCTTGAGCAAGTGGCTAGGCTAGATAACCTCCAAAGGTTCCTTCTAGCCCTACTTTTCTCCGATTCGATACTCTCCAGACAGTCAGGCAACACGGCCAAAACCTACAGGACAGGCTGTGCTAACACTGTAGTGTGGATTAGTGGTTCCCAACTTTCTTATACTGCAGACTGGCAAGCTATTTAATTTACATATTCAAGTTTAATTTGTATATTTACATTTAATTTACATGTTTAAATTTAATTTTTATGTCAAGGGGGGGAGGGGGGAGGTTGTGAGGATCAGATCGGGTTGGGGCATCACAGCCGCAGGCACCAGGGGACTCTGCGGGGGGGGGGGGGGGGGGGGGGGGGGGGGGGGGGCTGCGCAGGCAAGTGGGCCGGGGGACCCAGCTGGGGCTGCCTCAGAAGAAGGGGATCTGCTGCCTTTCCTACGAGCAAGCAGCAGGGCCGCCTCCCCACCCTGGGCATTTCCCCACTCGCATTCCCCCACTCCCAGCCACAGGCAGGGCTGGGGGGTCCTGCCTGGCCCAGCACAGGCCCCGGTACCTGTTGCACGGGCAGCACCTTACCAGGCATGGCCATGGCAGTGGGAGTGAGATGGGGCACATGGAGCCAGCTGCCTTCCTCCTGGGCCGGGCCTGCCCTGCCCCCCAGCTTTAAACCTGCATGCGACTGCTAGCAGTGGAAGACAAAACCTGGCAGCCAACCTGCCACAGCCTGGTGGTTGGGAACCTCTGGTCTGGATGGACCAAACTGGGGGTGGGGGAAGAGACTCATTTGGGGGCTACCATTTGAGCCGCTTGGGAAGGACAGCCACGGTGGTGTTGATGGTGGGTTGTAAAAGGCAGTGCCTACACACTACATTTGTTTAGCCTTTTAACACCCCTGACTAAGACTGATTGTTTTTCAGACTGATCATGTCATGGGAAACTAGGATTTCAACTTAAAAGCATAAACGAATGGGCTGGGTAGATGTGTTGCTTTGCAATACATGGAGCACTAACATTTCGACTGTTCAGAGGCCAAACTGTTCTTTGCGAATACAAGCAGGTTTTTAAAAAGAAAAAAAAAAAAAAAAGAGATCATCTTCACAATACCCTCACAATACAGCAGGACCAATGGGATGATTATGACATTCTTGTATGTGTCCTATAATAATCTGTCTATTCACTGCTGATATAACCAAGCTTTTTCTTCATTTGGCAACTTCCGTGATAGCCTCCATTGCCATATGTATTTGGGCAGAGAAGCTTGATGCCAGAAGCCTGCTCAAATGAGACTCAGCAGACCCCACCTTGCTGAAAACACATTAGCTACAGCTCCTCCGCCTGAGTCCAACCTTTGCGCACTGGCACATGATGCTTGAATTCTTCTGCATATGCTCCATGCAGTTCTGTGTCTAAAACTCACAACGTGGAGAAAGGAACCGGCCAGATGGGCATTTGACATTTGAACACACCCACTCCACTGGCCTGGAATACGTGCAGCTGCTCAGGCACTTCCTCCCCGACTGTGTGACAGGGCTGTCAGAAATGTGGAACCTTAGTGTGCCTCCCTCATGTAAGTGTAGGAGTACCTGTACTTGGCACTTGCCTGAGGATCTCACTGTGCTGTACAAACATTAACCAGTAATCACTAGTGATCCCATAAGTTAAACCTTTACATAAAGCTGGGCACAAACTGTCCATTTCAAATAGCATCTTGTAGTCTGTTACAAGGATTACGATTAGGAAAAGTAATCTTAAACAGAGTACTAACAATACTTGAAACTGCATCACCCTTGGGAACAGAAGCAGCAATAGTTCAAGTATCACATAGGGCTCAATCGTGACACTAGAACTGGAGGAGGGTCACATTTCTTCACTCACATCAGGATTTGAGACAAAAATCTGAACACCTCTGAGGATGTGCAAAAGTCCAGGTGAGTTGTGTACCCCAGTACTCAGCTTTGTGAATTAGCCCCAGAATTTCAGAAGGCAGCCCCAAGTAACTAAGCACTCACTTAATATCTGCTCTTCTACCTTCAGTTTCCAAAGTGAAACTATCAACCTTGCATTAGGTTTCAAAAGTTCCATTATTTCTACCAGAAGGGAACTCCCTGATAAAACAGGCCCTGCCTCAGACACATGCAATATCCAGAAACACTAAGTGGTGTCAACAGCCACCCTGCAAGAAGACAAGTGTGAGAGAAAATGGATGAAATCTGCACAGAGATGATACTGCTTCAATTAGAGGCCACTCATACAAGGCACCAGTCCGATGAGAGGCTCCTGTGGAAATCACCTTCTACGCCTGCCGGCAAATACAGAAACGGGGAAGGAAGCAGAGGAAGAAATGAATTAATAGGATTTTTAAAAACAAACACAAAAACCCCTCTAGTTTTTCCATGACCCTGACTTCTGATAAATTCCCAGCTGGCATCAAGCCTCATCTCTAGGGGCTTCTCCCTAAAGCCTATGGCCAGTCCTTTGCTTCATTTATGTACACTGGTGGCCCTCGCAGTTTCGCCTCTTCAAGGCGTCATTGCTAAGGCCTTAAGCCAGGATTACAGCGTGGCAACACGGAGCCTGCAGCGATGCTGTCGAGCTTCCCGGACACCCAGCCGCCCCCTGGGCAGCAGCGCAAGGACACCTGTGCTGCCCTCCCTTTGCACCCGCTGCACCAAGGGGAGAGAGACACAGAGGGCAGAATCGGGGCTCAGGAATGTCTTGTGCGACATCGCAGCCCCGTGAGGGACCGAGACCCAGAGCCACAGCTGCCACCGTAGCACTTGGGCAGCTCGCAGCAGGCCACAGCCGGCCCCAGGCTCCTTCCAGCACCAGGAGAAGGAGCTGCTGCCTCCTCTCCCACCCGCTCACTTGCCAGTGTCCTCTCCCCCTCCATCACGGGACAACGAGCGCAGATCTGCCCCCCCCCCCCGGGCGCTGCCTGTAGCTCGTGCCCGCAGGCACGTCCCAAGGGGCAGCCGGAGCCTGCGGGGGGGGCGGAGGCGGCCAGCAACCCGGTCCCGCGTGGGGCGGCCCCGGGGGGACGGCCCCGGGGGGACGGCGCGGTGCCAGCCCTTACTGCGAGGCGGGGGTACGCGTGCACGTGCCCGTTGCACGCCCACGTGCACGCGCCCTGGCACCACCCTCCCCCCCCAGAGCACAAGTGAGTGGCGCCCCCGCGGGCACACGCTGCGGCACGGCGCGTTACCTCGGGCCCGGCTAGGGGCGGTGCGCGCGCAGCTGCCGCCTGCCTCCATTCATAAAAAGCCGCAGCCGTCTCCAACCTTCACAGCCCGCGACGCGCTCCTTTCCGGCCCCCCATTCATAAAAAGCGAGCGGAGCATGCGCCCTGCGGCCGCGGTGCCCACCCATTCATAGAGTCGGGCGGCCGCGCATGCGCAAAGGGGGGTCCCTACCCTCCCATTCATAAAATAGCCATTTTCCCAGGCAGCGGCGGCTGCAACAGTGAAGCAAGGCGGGCGGGAGGGGGCAGCGGCCGCGGCTGACAGCGCAGCGCACGGCTCCTTCCTGCCTTCCCTCGCTGCCGGGCTGCCCTCGCGTCTCGCTCCGAGGTGGGATTAAGTCGCCCGGTGAGACATGGTCTCGGCTCAATTCCTGCGAGTAAGTGCGGAGCGCGGCGGGCGGGGGCCGCGGAGACCCGCGGGGACTGAGTCCTGCCCGGGGGAGTGCGGGGTCCCTGCTGCCCTGGCACTAGTGAGCAGAAACGCACGTACACGCACTTATGTATGTGTGCACATATATGTAGACGTATATCTAAATATACACGCACATCTATGTGCGTGTGTAGATATAGATACAGATAGATTTTTATATATATATATATATATATATATATATATATATACACACACACAGACACATAGAGAGAGAGATCTATATCCATCTATCTCGATATATAGATCTCTCTGTCTCTATATATAAAATTTGTCTATCTATATGTCTATCTGGATATAGATAATCTATATATATATATATGTGTGTGTATATATATGTATGTGTTTCTGATCAATAATGCTGGAAAGGGGTCGTGTGTGCGTGCGTGCGTGTTGGCTCTCTGAAGCCTGCGTATGCAGTTCCGTCCACGTACATGTGTGCGTGTGTCTGCCCACACGCATGTTTGTATCTGGGATCTACCTATGTAGCTGTGTGGCCCTTCATTACCTAAAGCGGGATTTGCATTCGGGGAAAGAGCAAGAAAGGACCTGGTTCCTGCAGGATTTGCATTGGTGTCGCTGCTGGTCTCGGCTGAACTCCTGTCCCTGCTCCCCAGCTGCCTTTGGTGCCTGTGCAGGGCAGGCGGTTTTTGTCACACTGGGGTTTGGGGAGGCTGTGGTAGAAATGGATGGGTGCTGTGGGTGCAGAGTTGTTTTCTCTGCCCTTCCCCACCCCTATACTTCCTACACCAAAAGGAGATAAATTCAGGCTCCCCCAGATTTACCATTAAGAGCAGCACATATTTCTTTGGAGTCTAAGGACAGCTCATGTATTTCTTCTCCCCACCAAGCCCTCTCTCCCTCTTGTTAATGTTAAGTGGATCCGGAGCTGTCTCCATAATAGGACACTTCAGAGCTGAGTCCCGGGAGCGTCAGATCTTTGCTGCATGACCTTTGCTCCTTAGCATTTTATTTCATGCAACTGTCCTGCAATTCCCTTTTCCTTGACTTTTTGCTCCATTTCTGCTCTGTTCTGCTTCCCCTATGCCATCCCCTGTGCTGCTGTGGGGTTGTGTTGCTTCAGTTTTTCTTGGATGGGGCTGTGGTTTCAAACTGTGGATCATTAATAAAGCCTTGTGTGTAGAATCATGTACTGATAGACCGATATGATGCATGTTACATGGATGGAGCAGAATTGCGTCTTAGGTGCCCTTCATCAACTGCGTAGCAGGGAGAAGCTCAGATTTTTTTCTTCCCTGGTACCAGTTCTAGCATCATAGGAGAAAGACAAGACTACATGTTCTGAAAATGCATTATCAGAGAGGAAATGGAAAAACCAGAAAGGGACCTCTGTGCAGGGGTCTAAGCAGAGAGCAGGATTGGAAATGCAGACCTTGGAAATGGCAGTGCAAACAGGAATGAGCATTAATCACGGGAGAAAGGGCTTCGTTCTTTCTTTCTCCTCAAGTGTTCAAAAATAATTTATTGCATTGGCTGCCTGTTCTGCAATATAATCCCCCCAAAAAGGGTCTGATTTCTTAATTTAAATATTATATAGCCAAACTGCTTTTTTTTTTTTTTCTTTTTTCTTTTATTTTAAGGAAGATGGAGGGAAAACACTCATGAATTACCCAGAGTAGGGAATATCCATTTTTCATTCTTTAGAACTTCTTGTACTGCCCTCGTTCCAAAGCAGGCTGAGGCTACAGTATGCTAAAAATCAGCTCACAGTCTCCATTCATCTTCCATGATTTGAAGCTGTACATGTTCAATGTTAAGCCCTCCCCCCCCCCCAACCCTGATATGGAGTCAAACAATAAAGCTGCAATTTGTGCACTGAATTGCAATGATCTTGATGACTAGCTCCCCCTTCTCCATATAAAAATGAATGATAGAGGGAGGATTGGTTGTTCTCTGTTACTGGAACCCTACTGTGGATGTCTCATTGATAAATGTGCCATTTTGCACAGGCTGCTGTGTTCTGTTGATAGAAGGGACTCTGTGTTGGTATTGCAAAATAAAAAGGACCATTTCTGAAAGCTGCAGTCCTTCTTTGGAAATTCCTTGTGAGGTGCGTTCAGGGAGAAAATGATTTGTTTACCTCTTAAAGCAGAAGCTTTTTTTATAAAACTATAATTGATTCCCAAATCAGGTTGGGAAATATTATTTTTTAAAATCATCCCCCATCTTCAACAAAATGACATTGACCTCCCTTTTACTCCCGTTGCAACGATGTTTAGTTCGCTGTATCTCATTCTTCCAATATTAACACAAATAGCAAAAAACTCATTAAACATGTTGACTTTCCAAATATGCAGCTTTCCAAGTTCAGCCTTAGTATCTAAAGCTGCCTCTCTCTAGGCAAACAACTGGAGGAATAGCTGTGTTCGACATTTTTTTTTTTTTTAAAAGATCTAATGCAGTACAATTTCCTACACTTAGCATAAAGCCTTCTAAATGATAAGCAGCACTTGCATTAGCTTAAAAGAGCTGATTTAGAGATTTCTTATTTAATTCTCTGACCTTAAAATAAATACTGCTGTACAGGGGCAAAACCATAAAAAGCAGAGAAGCTACTGAAGATGAATTGTAAACCCTAGAGACCAGGAAATTCATGATGTGAATCACTTGCACTGCAGGAAGGGGCAGCTGGACAGGGGCAGCTTTTGGAATGGTTGCAGGTTAATTTTCCCAGCTTCTGAATTTCAGAACCACTGGCACAGATCTAGTGCCTCATCTGCAAGAGGCAGGTTTTCCCCATAAAGCTTTCCAGGTTTTGGGGGGTTTTTTTGGGGTGGGAGGTGGTTCCCCCCTTCCAATTCTTCTTGGTGAAAACTTCAGCTATGCTCATATGGCCAAGGGAGGAACATTCATCTGAATTATTCATTTCAATATGATTGAAAGGGTGGTAGGCATTGTATAGAAATGGGAAAAGTCTGGGGGGGGGGGGGGGTTTCCTCCTTCATTAATGGGATTTTTTGTTTTATTTTGTTTTTGTTCTGTTTTAATGTTTTGTTTAGTTTTTTTAATCAAATCTAAATGAAGTTTACAGTTATAAAGGTACCATTCATAAACCTTCTCGTGTAAATGTGCACACACTACAGGGTCCTCTTTTAATTTGGTTGAGGACATCCTTCGTTCTAACCAAAGGCAAGGTTGGAATTTATTCAGCCATCATTCAGCTGTTCCCTTTTGCTGAGATTCAGATCAGACCAGTTCTTCATCCTCCAGCTTTGCTGCCTAGGCAGGATTAGTTTGTGGTCTCCTTGCAGTAGATACAGTGAACAATATTTACCATTCAGAATGGTTTTTGTGCTGTCTACCCTCAGTGAAGGTGTGAATAAGACTCTAGTATTCCTGTGTATCCCAGATCACTTGGTATATCTCTTCAATTAACCCCCATATTTTTTCCCCACTCTTCACAAAAAGGATTCATTTGCTTTGCCCTTTCTATATTTCCACTGCCAGCTGCCCTGTCACAGGCCAAGCAGATAATCCAGCTTCATTTTTAGCCAATATTCTAGGTATTTCAGTCCTTTTTTTTTTTTTTTTTTTTTTTTCCCTTCCCTCCCCCGACTAACTTCGGAGCTGTGTGGTTGAACGGTGGTAAATCTCAGCGTTCATTGTTGCTCTGACACCAGAATGGTTATGCTCTTGTCGTGCATGGATGTAAAGATTGGACAGTCCACAGCTCTGGTTAGCTTGGGGGGGTTTCTAGATGGATTTCCCTCTACACCACGGTATGGCAAACCACAGAAAAGGAAGGCTACAATCCTGAGCCCTTTGAGCATAATGCCATATTAGAATGGCAACTACCTTGATAAGGATTCACCATGGGCGCTTACAGTCCACACTTTCTACACATTTTCCTTGATTTTCAGGGTTTGGACTATTAATCTGTGTTTAGACTTTGCTCTCGCGCCGGAGTTTCTGCTCTTGTTGTCCTCCTGTTGCCTTATCTCAAGTTTGCTGACTGTGTACCTCAAGAAGAATGAGCACAATTTCATTGATAGACCACGTGTGCCAAGCTTCTCTGGTGCTAACAACAGGAGCAATTTAGGTTCCAAAAGTATTTCAAATGAGCTTGTAATATGGCCCAGATTTTTTTGTTGGAAGAAAAGGCCTTGCATTCCTATGCGGAGAGCCCAAAAAACCAATAGCTTCTTGCTGGGAATCTGACAAAGCGTAATCTAGTGGCTAGATGACAGGACAGGGAATTGGAAGATCTCTGGTTTCTGCTCCAAACACACTTCCCCACTGCATCATCTTGGGGCCAGTCTCTTTCTTTGAAATCACATAAGATAAGGATGGTGCACTTGGCCACTCTGCAATAGCATCTCCATACCTCGGGGGTTTAGGGATCATGATGCCTGGAAAGTACTTTGAAATGCTTGAAGGGAGGATCCTACAGAAATTGGAGCTCACTGTTTATTATGCTAGGAGGGTTGCTACAGGTTATGCTGAAAGGCAGAGAGACGGACCTTGGTCTGCGCTAGGCTCCACCCCATTTGGATACTGCCATAAAATGAAAGCCTAGGAGAGGAGCATTTGAAGAGTGAGCAGAGTTCAATGCTGTGAGGATCTTTTGAGTTTCGAAGGCAGCCTCTGCCGTGGGTCAGCACGTAGCCAGAGTTCGAGTCTGGGTCCAGGTACTTGATATGAACAGAGCACTGTCTAAAGATGGTAGCGAGGGTGGAGTGAGCCATGGTGGCATCACACCCCCGTGCCACACAACAGCCCGGTATCCTGGGAAAGAACCCGTTTGCCTGAGAGGCACCAGCGGAAACCTCCAAGTGACAAGGTGAGTGACTACTGCAAAGTCCCACTTTACGTGCCTGTGCAGAAGGCTGAAGACTAACTAACTGCTGTCTCTGAGACCTCCTAAGAAGAATTCTTACTTTTTATAAAGCATGATCTTAATTAAAAGCACTAATTGTAACCCCCCAAAATCAATACTTGATACTGACATGGCAGAGAGCTCCGAGTGCCGAACTGCATTACAGCTTTGATCCAGATGGTGATAAATGTATTACCGAATAAGCTCACAACATGTTTGGGGTTTCTCTTTTTAGACTGCATTGATTTAAGGGCAGGATATGTGCATGTTAACAACTGAACCTTGCAAAAAGTGGCCTAGATGCAGCAGTGCTGCTTTGGGCTTGAGCAGCTGCCACTTTTGTTCATTTATAGGAGGTGTGAGCACTTGGCATCCTTCAGAATAGAAACATTTCAGTCTTGAACGTATAGATGCATTTCTGGGCCATAGTAAATGGGTAGTGGAGACTAGGCTTTTTGTCCAGCACTCGTTTTCAATATCTTGTTATTCCTACGTGCCTGTTACATAAATGTAAGCTAGTGGGTATTAGCTGAATAAGACACTGTATCAAACTGCATATCAGCACTGTATTAAACAATGCAAAGACCATTTTGTTCCCCCCGCAAGCTGAAGAGAAAATTGCCTGACATCTAGAAAATGAAAAATAATTTAATAGGTGTTAAACGAATAGGATTCTACAGAAGGTTGCCCTAAACCTACAGAATTGAATAGAGAATACGTTCTACTGTAGGTTTTTGTGACTTGCTTACAGCCTTCTATAGGAAGACTATAACTTCCTAAATTCTATACATACATAGAAATAGTGCAAAAAATTCTGTAGGACTTTTCCATAAGGAAATCCAACAAAGCTTCCAAGTTTGAATGGGTACCACAAGAAATGCTATGCCATGCTCCATTTTAAAATGATGTTTTACAAACCCTAAAATTTTAGAAAACTATTTTGCAGCACAGTAATAGTTCAGATACTGGCAAGACCATGTATATTAAAAAATCTCTTATCTACGTGGAGAAATTCAACGTAGTTGTTGTGGTTCAGTTTTATGGAACTAACATTAACTAACCACAAGGTTCATTCTTGGGAAGAGCTGCATATTATGACCAACTTCTGCTTTAGAGAAAAAAAAAAAAGGTACAGATCTGTGATGTGGCTATTCATTACATTTAAAAGTTTTACATAGCCGTATAAAGATGACTTATTTTTTACTTCTCTGGCTCATGGGAGCTCTCAGTTGACCTGCAGGAGCCCATTTAAATTCAAAGGTTCAACTAATTTTGGGACTATTTTCATTAGATTATCCTCCTGTTGAGTTCAGAAAAAAGCCTGTAAAGTCAGACCTGGTAAGTCTATGCCTGGTTTACTGGCATAGGCATGTCTGCATTGATTATTGATAAAGTAACTAATTTTATGCCAGAAGTATTTGCACAGCAGTCCTGAATCAGAATTTGCATGAAATCTTCACCTAGAATTGCATCAGCACCTTGAGAGATGCTGTGGATTTGAAGGCACCCATGCAGCACAATGGGAATACCAGCATATCTCAAGTGACACACTTGCTTAAGCACCAAAGCATCAAGGCCTGAAGGCAGGGCCAGTTACTTAATCAGAATGTGAATAGAACCAGCAAGGCACCACTTTGTCTGGGGTTGGCTATATATTAGGTATCCTGTACAGAGAATTAAGTTTAACTTGATACTGTAATTTTTTTATCAAATTATTTTACTGCCTAGTGAGCAGAAGTCTTCAAAGAGTATCTATCTTGCCTTACTATTTCCTCTCTCCTCTCTCTTCCTTTTTTAAAATACATCACTTTCATGTTTTGCATCACAAGTCAACAGATTTTTTTTTTTTTTTTCCTACAACATGCTGGGCCTTCTGCGTGCATGCTCATCTTACACAGGCTAATCAACGTGAGTTGTGCATTCTTTTCTGAATACTCAATTGGCTCGGATGCCATCTGGAAGAGAGCTAAACTGCAAGTTGTTTCCTCACTCTAGACACAAAGCAGGGGGAGATTCCTCTCTCTTTTTATGATAGCATCAATCCCTTCCCTGCAGACGAACTACAGGGTGGACACCTGCAAAACTGTACATGTTTGTCTAGAAGGCACTTTAACAACATGCAGGGCTGGGTAGGAAAAATGAGTGAATTTGGTGTTTGTAAGCAGTGCCCAAATGATAGCCCTGGATGTAGGAATCTGAGTTTGCAAGAGTCTGACCAGTCCTTTGCAGCTGGTCAGTAGGAACCAGCAGAAATGTTCCTTTTTCTCATCAAATTTTTAACGTTTTCTGATCAACTCTCTCTCGGCCTCAGGTAACCAAGACTGCTTCAAAGGCCAGAATCAAAACGCATCAGTTCAAAAAAGCAGCAAAACCTGAGCTGTCCGACGGCATTGACTCGTGCATACATCCTCCTCTGTCTAGAGCTGCTTCACTGCCTCGACACAGTGACCAGCCCCAAGCGATCTATGCTGAATTAGGTCATCTTAACATCTGAGTCCCTGGAGTGACTTGAGGCACAGTTGGCTGCTCAACATGGGCAAAACAGGCTAATTTTAGGGGGGGGGGAGGGAAGGGGCTTCCTGTGAAACACTGTAGCAGTTCACCCAACAGCAGCTTTGCTTTTCCTTTCCCTTCCTTTCAAGGTCTTGATTTTTGCCAAATAGACGGTTCTGATTAGAGATGTAGTTACAACAGAGAGAGCGCTTTCTAGGATGCCATCATTTCAAACCATGCATTTTGGTGACTTCCTACCAGGTGCCCTGAATGTATAACCCATCTTCTTGGCAAGGAGGAGCTGCATTTCTCAGCTCTTTAGCAGAGAACTTGATGCCTCAGCATGCTTCCAGCGGCTAAACCCTACATTATATTGACTTGTTATACAAGACGCCTTTCTTACTTCGCCCCACCACACTTCTTGGAGTCTTTTATCTCTGTTAATGCCATCTCTAGCTCCAAGTGTAGTTGTTTTGCTTCCCAGAAATAAAACCAAATGGGGGGGAAGTTGTGATGGTTGTGGCAAGGCTCCCAGTTAAGCTGATGAGAGCTCAGAATGGGCCCGTGAAGGCAGAAATGAGCCGACTGAAACCGTATGAAGGAAAACTCCCTCGTGTTGTCTTGTTTTGGGTCAAGAAGGTCCATGGATCAAGTCCTGAGTCTAATCTTGGGCTCGTATCTCAGTGCTATCCTGTTCCATGTACAGGGGATTGGGTGAAATGTATTGAAGATCCTTCTCGGACCCTCTCCAGGCACTGTCAAAGGCTAGTCATCAAATCTTGTGTCAGAACTTGGGTGTCCGGTGCATCTCCTACTCTTCTAATCGCTCTACCTACAAGCAGCTTGTCATCCACAAGGAAGCTGTGCATAACAGCTGGCAAGTCAGAGGGCTGTTTTTATCATGGCCCAGTTATTAAAAGATAAGGAGGACTTTAGCTCCTAGCCCTCAGTACCGTAGCTCAGAGTGCATGCTGATGAACCAAGCAGGTGAGCCAACACATAAGCTAAAATTAGTGGATCATAAAATGTCACTGTCATCACCAGTGATTTAAATAGTGGTAACCACCTTGCAGATCGAATGCCACCCAGGTCCATGTCTAGTTAGTCCTTATAGAAGTTCAGTCTTCTACCACTGAAAGGTTTGGTGAGCAGGTGGCCACAGATCACGCAGCAGAATCCTTTGGGGAAATACCAGTGAGATCATAAAATGGACTTTGTTCTAAACATGCTCGAGTCAGAACAATTGAGGTTTAGTAGGATAAGACCCCAGTTCAGCTATTACGTTTCTAAAGAATCGGGAGACAAACTAATTCAAACACTAAAAGAGAGTAGGATATTGTAGCATGTTTAGGATTAGGAGCTGGGATGTTTGGGTTTACCTTGGCTTTATTGACTAACCTCTGCATGCTTCCATTTCCCTGCCTGCCAGACTTGTCTATCGTGGGGCAAGTGATTTGAGGGTGTCTGGAAAATGTTCTGCATTGTGATTTGTTTTTTTTTCCAGCCTTGATCATCTTGACATGTCCAGGAAAGCTACATTAAAAATGTATTCTGACTACAATAATCATCTCTGTTAAGGCCACCTTCTAATGCCTGCCTGCACGTGAGCTACTTCTGAGAGTAACACTTGCTGTACCTGGCTACAGACACTACACCACAGAAAATGATACTAATTTAGGGGAACACCTTGAATACAAGTGGTATTATCACTAGTTCTGCGCAACCATCTCTGATTGGCAGAGCCCATAAGACAAGACTTAAACACCAAAGACAGAGTATGCACTCACACTTTCCCTAAAAGCATCCTGCTGTTTGCCCTTTGTTAGAGAGTTGCTTTTCCTTGATGTGGTATGTACACACATGCACTGAATTCAGTGTTGCAGGTTCAGTCCTCTAGTTTGCAAAGTGTTTAATGTTCCTCTGGGGATGAAAGGTGCTACATAAACAGAAAAATCATAATTTTACTAAACCTGATGCTGTTTGCACAGAAGGTTGTTAGACACAGCCTACAGGATAAAAACGATCCCCCTTCATCATGTATATCGACATAAAAGAACACATTAAAATAATGATAATCTGTGGGCTCCACTTAGACCTCGTGTGACTTGAGACAATGCCACTAACTTGTACTAAAAGACAGCTGGGGCTAAATCAACTCCTGCCAGTTTCTGGAAGCTATAGGTGAACATGCTTTAGCTTACTAAAAGAAAATACAGGTGTGCAATGAACATACCACTGACAGCGAGATGGGAAGAGATGTAGGCCTGCAGAATTCCACCCTCTTATACCAATCCATCAACACTCATATGGTCAGTGGTGCTGAAATGCCCAGCTTTCCAAACAAAAGTGCTGCATCTCTCCCCATCAAGCTTTCTAAAAATCCTAGGTTCTTACAAGTTAAAACCCCTGACAATCGTGGAGCTTAACATGTTGTATAATATTGAATTCTTACTTGCAGGTAGCACTTTTATATAAATACAACACTGAACCCTAGCAGACAAAATTAAAATACCAGTTTTTTCCTTATTCCCCTAATTATCGGTTATCACAGCTAAATTTTAACAAACATAGTTTTTTCAAGCATTTGGTAAGTGAGCATTTTATTGCTAGTTCCACAATGTTGGAGATAAGAACAGGAGTAGGGAATATTCCTTTTTTACTTTCTCTTTCTTTAAAAGAGCACATTGTCAGTTTCTTTACTCTTGGCAAATAATTAAGGAAAAGTAACTAGAGACTTGTTGAATGGCAAAGGACAGTAGCCTAATGACTAAGCTGCCAATAAGGACCTGCATTATTCTTAGTGGAGAAAGCATTTTTGTGTTGTTTCTTGTCTTTCAAGCATAGCAGCCAACATGTTATACTAATGCATCAGAAAAGGCATAGGCAGACAAGGTTCTTTGGGTAAATGTGATATCTTTTATTAGACCAACTACATAATTGGAAAAACTTTTCTTTGCAAGCTTTCAGGCACAAATGTCCTTCTTCAGGCATAGGTGGAGTCTGCTGGTGTTTTATGTTCTGGAGACAGAAGTTGCATAGAAACTGGTTTAAATGATCAGAAACTGGTTTAAACCTGTAACAGAACACAAGCTCAGTGCACATAAACCAGTTTCAGCCATTTTGAAACTGGTATAGGATAAACCTGGTTCAATGTAGTATCAGACTTAACTGATTTAGGTCAAACCAGTTTATGAAACTTGTGTCCCATACCCCTTCCAGTTCAAGTTAAATCTGAGTCTCCTAGCATGCTTTGCAGCCCTGGGCTGAGCTGTGAGGTCCCTTCCAGCCCTAAACTTTTGTGAATGTGAGTGAGTGCTATCTGATCCAGAGAGCAGGGCTGGCCCTGCCCTCTGATCCCTAGCTGGAGTGAGGGCTGGCTTGCTGGACTCCCCAGGCAAACCCCTGCTGGGGTCTGGGACCAAGGAGGGGAGTTAAACTTCTCTTCCTCTGAGTATGGAGCTTCCTGCCCTGCCTACTTAGTGCTGGCTGTGACTGGATTGCAAATCCCAGAGACACCTGGAAGAGGAAGCAATGAGCAACCCTGCAGAGTCTTGTTTGTTGTGAGTCTGGACTGCAAATCCCAGAGACCTGAGGGGCAGCAGAAAGAGGAAGCAAACACGCACCCTATGCTGACTATGTGCCAGAGGAGCCATCCTCTAGCACCCCCCTTCCCCCCCAGCTTTTGGCTTGAGCCACTGCAGACATGTGGCTGCATTTCCTGAATCCAAAGCAACTGTCTGTTCATTTGCTTATTAGTTCAGTCTTTGCAGCTCAGACTAACCTGCGAAGACTGAATCAGTAAAGCTTTGGGCTTTTTGATTGTCTGTACTTAGCCCTGGAGAACCTTGTCTGCCTATGTCCTTAAACCAACACCTCTACAACCAATGCTTCAGAAAAGGCACGTACTGTTCTAAACACTAATTGGTGTTCTGGAGTCCAGTTTCACTGCAAAAGCCCTATCCTGCAAGATGCTGAGCACCTTTTTTGAAGTGCTTAGAGCAGCATCTTCCTCTGAATTCAGGATAGGTTTGAGTGTTCAGTGCTTCAGAATCCAAGTTCAAGTTCCTGGTCAAGAGAATAACTGATTGTTAAACAGAGCTTTGTCATCTCTTTAAGACGGACAACTATAGCTTTCAAAAGTTTCTCCTACACAGCTGCTGCTTGTGTATTCATTAGTATTAAAATCAGTGAATGTTTTAATTAGTGGGAAATAGTTTGGTAATTGCTGATAGTGTGAATAGTTCACACAATAGTTTTACTTCTAGGATAGTGTTTTGCATGGTCCTGATAGCTTAGTTTAATGTACTTTCCATATACACAACTTCTACTAACTTTTATCTTCTCTCCCTGACCTTTTACAGTAAAGGCCAAATAACCTTTTCACACTTTTTTTAAGTGAATGTTTTCTTCTTCTTAAAAAAGGGAGGACTTAAACAGCTCACTGCTTCCTTTCTGGATTTTAGAAGGCCCCCTCTCTTTCCACTCCCTCTCAAGTTTTACTTGCTGCTTTTAACTGATCTCAGATATAATTAATAACTAATATAAAGGTCACTCAAGGAGGAAATGGCACATCTTCTAGAAAACAATGTGCACTTTCTAAATTTGAACCGCGTAGTTTCCGTTCTTTGATTTAAGTTTAGTTACTTCCTGTGGTTTCCTGTCCTACGCTACAGTTGAGTCTTTGGCCTGACTCCAGTATGAATTGCACTCTTTCAATGAAATTAGAAACCGTAGCAATAGAGGGCTTAGCTGGCCTCACTAGTAAACAGCATTTGTACTAAATATCATTCATGGTGTTTGAAGATTACTCAGTTACTTGGGTGACGTGATGTCTGATCACATTTTCAGTGTCTCACTGCAGCAAGCTTTACCTGTAGGCATGATCTACCTGTACTTTGCATCCATGAAATGGTTGTTGCAGTTGTAGGGTATGGCTGGTATAGTGAAAGCATATCCAAGCTAGTTCTCCATTAACAATTAGCACAGGTACCAGTAGCAGTGTAACTACAGAAGGCTGCAAAAACCTGCCTTACAAGCTAGGTAAATTACTCCCACGGAGCTATGCATTCCCACAGCTAGACTGCTACCAGTATCTGAACGAGGGAGTTCTGTCTACGCTGCAATCAATGCGGTGACTGTGGCTGAAACATCCTTTGCCTGTTTAAAGGTCTTCTTTTCCCTCAAAGAAGATACTGCCTCTAACACAGTATCTGTCTAAAGGAGGGAGATTTGGCTCGGACTATTTAAGATGACATTTGGGGACTTTATAGGGGATACCTGGGCTCCAGGATCCAAACTGGTCAGATGCTTCCTTTTCTACTTGTCTGCTCCAAACTCACACCATCCATCTCATCAAGGGAACAGTGGAGCTGGGTGGGTTCAGGTGTGCATGGGAAGAAGGGAGGTTAATGTATCCAGAACTGCAGGTAGCATTTATGGAGAATGGAGAATTAAGCACTAGAGATTCTCTGTGGAAAGTGTGTGGGGAGGGAGCTGTCCCAAAGGGCCAGGAACCTGAAACCATCTAAGGATTCAGATTTTGCCAGGCAGCTTTTGGGCAAGCAGCGGCAGGTCGTACTCCAAGGTACAAAGGGTAAAAGCCCCCTTGACACTTTAAATTTTCCCCTTGGTAGGGTCTCCATGACCCACGCCCCACCCTTTGCACAGCAGCAGTATCTTAGTCAATTGGGTTGGTCCAAGGCACAATTATTGTTAATTGAAAAATTTTCCCACCCTGGTATCTGCTGGTTTGGCAGCATCGTTCCTGATGACCTTTCACAATGGCACTGTCCTTCAGATCTATGGGAGCCATGCTCTGTGATCTGCATATGGCTGGACCTTGGATTTTGGGGTGTGGTTGGGTAGAGGCAGAACTTGGTGACATCTGCGTTCTGTAATGTCATCGTCTAAGAAGCTATTGCAACTCTCCCGCAGGAAATAATTCTGCCGCTGTCATTAGCTGGCTTGGACCTCTGCCCTGCCCACAAGCCATCCACAGGGAGAGAGATTAGCAGGCAATGGACTGTCATGACAGCAAGGGTTCACCTTACAGATGCTAGGTACAATCTACCCGTTAAAGACGCAATTACAAAGGGCAGGCACACTTGGATCTCAGATCTGTGGAACAGCCTGAATGCCCCATACCGACTCCACCAGGGCCAAACACTGCTCTTCTGAGTTTGTGCTCAGGGAGCCTGGTAACCCAGCACATCCCAAACTCTGTGGACCAGCTGTTTGCCAGTTGAAGCTGTGGCTCTCCTAGCAGTTGTTCACATTGGAGTCAGGGGGTGGAGATTCAGGACTGGTAAGAAAAATAGGTCAATATCTTTTTGGAGTAGCTTATTTACTAGACGAAGCCTAATTGAACACAGACGGGTAATTCAAGTCGGCAGTCTCAGCTCCCTCACCGCTATTCCTCCCTATCACTGAGGAGGGAGGAAGGTTAGTACAGCTTGGCAAGGCTAACCGTGGTTGGGGAAGAGCTATGCTGGGCCAGGATTAGGGAGAGTAGAACAGTGCTAGAGGACAATGCGAGCGTCTGGCCTTTTATACAAGAGCAAGTGCTTCATCTCTCCTTGCCCCACGCTTTGGGCTATAACCCCTTCCATGCAATGGCAGCTTTGGCAATGAGTGACTGCAAGCACCCAGTTAATTTGGGGACGTGCCCCTTTTCTTCCTTCTCTTTTTCAGGACACGTAAGAGCAGTTTTCCCTACTAGCAAAGACCAGTCTGACCAATGGAGCCCCGGATCCCCCACAATATCACGGTGGTTCCAAACTCTGTCATGGTCCAGCCGCTGCTAGATGGCCGGATCCCTTATGGGAGGCTGCAGCACCCCCTCACCATCCTACCAATTGACCAAATGAAGACGATTCACATTGAGAACGACTACACTGACAATCCCACCCTTGCCCAGCTGGCCACGCAGAAGCGCCCCCGAGGGCCCTATGAACCCACGTTGATCAGCCAGCACCTGCAGAGGTGCGAGCAGGATGTCACCCACCCCTGGATCTCTTTCAGTGGACGGCCCAGCTCCATCAGTAGCAGCAGCAGCACATCTTCAGACCAGAGGCTCTTGGATCACATGGCACCAGCTCCTGTGGCAGACCAGTCTTCTCCAAGAGCAGTCCGGATACAGCCCAAGGTGATCAACTGCAAACCCTTGGATCTGAAGGGACCCATGTCTCAGGAACTTGATAAGCACTTTTTACTGTGCGAAGCCTGTGGGAAATGCAAGTGCAAGGAGTGTGCCCTACCCAGGACTCTGCCTTCTTGCTGGGTGTGTAACCAGGAATGCCTCTGCTCCGCACAGAACCTGGTCAATTATTCCACGTGCATGTGTCTGGTGAAGGGTGTCTTCTACCACTGCACCAACGAGGATGACGAGGGCACCTGTGCAGACCACCCCTGCTCCTGCTCCCACTCGAACTGCTGTGCCCGCTGGTCTTTCATGAGTGCCCTCTCTCTGGTCCTGCCCTGCTTGCTCTGCTACCTGCCAGCAACAGGCTGCGTGAAACTCTCCCAGAGATGCTACGATCAAGTGAGTCGGCCGGGATGCAGATGTAAAAACACAAACAGCGTCATTTGCAAGTCGGTGCCGGATGGCAAAACAAGCAGGCCAGAAAAGCCTTTCTGATCACTTGGGAAGCTGGGGAGAGTGGAAGAGACACCAGGGAGTGGGTTTCTTACAACCTGTGTTCTGAGGATAACATCTAGCCTTTTGCCTTCAGAGAAAGCAGAAGTAACTATTTCCACAAACTGAAGCACTTTGGGTTATTCAGGGTTTTGGAACTGGCGAGCTACAACTTTGACAGATGGGCCAAAGGAGAATTCTTAACGTTTTAGAGAGAAGGCCGAAAATGTGCACATGCCATGAAGTACAGCTGCTTAAAAACTTTTTACTGTCTACTTCAGCATGCTGACTGCTCAGGGTGCCTGCACACAGCGAGAATCATTAACTGTGAGCTCGGCAGGCACGTCGGCAGAAGCAATATTCATTCTCATTCACCGAAGGAGATTTGGATTCACAGTACGATAGGTTTTTTCCCTTTCAACTCTGATTTGTTACCAGCAGCTTGTTGAAGGTGAAGGGTTGATGTTTCCCCCTCCCCCCACCCTCCATTTGACACTTAAAAAGGGCCAGCTGAGTCCAATATAAATGCTTTAGAACAGTTTTTCATGCCCCTTTTTAAGAATGGGTTTTCAAACTTTTTATTAAAGACCATTAGTATTTCAGTATATTTCTATTCACACCCTACCTGGCCATGTTAAGGCTAACTTTTTTTTTTCTGCCCCCCCCCCCCTTCAAAACTGAAATTGGTGCAATGCAACCTCCCCCTCAACAAGTACAGGCACTGCGATAATGTCCTAATGTCAATTCCTCTTGAAATTCAGGCTTAATAAAAAAAAATGAATGTTGGTTTTGCCAGTAAGCCCAAATTTGTAGCCTCAGATGTCATGTTTTAGAGGATTTTTTAAAATGTATTTTTACATCCACGCAGAAACCTAACACCATTCCTAAGAGGCTTTGCATGAACCTTATTTCCCCAGCTTGAGTTCTTGCTCAGTGAGACTGTCGGCATTTATTAGAGCTTTCCAACTTATCTCCTCTCCCCTCCTCTCTAAAACTAGGAGGGTTTAAAAAACTGAGCACAATATACATATACATATGTTTTTAAAGTGATATATTAGTGCAACAGTCTCTCTCTCATGGAACAAGCTCTTCAGATCTACTTTTCCGATAAATATTAAGGAAACTATGGTTTGGTGTTTTGTTTATTTGGGGGGGGAGGGGTTGTTGTGGGTTTTTTTGGCAGAATAATATCTGCTTGAAGCATTTCCCTCCCCTATTTCTATTGCTGCTGCCCGTTTGTTTTTTTTTTTGTTTGTTTTCCCCATTATGTACAATAGTGTGGCTATGTAAATATATAGAGAGGAGGTTTTTTGTTTGTTTGTTTGTTTGTTTGTTTGTTTGTTTTAATAAAGTCTATTTTAGTGTTAACAAGTTATAGGGGACAAGCTTGGGGAGGGCAGGGGAGGCATATTTATGAAAACTTGCCCATGGAGTTCAGTAGCTAGATGAAACGGGCTGTGTCTGTGCACTCAGAAGGGCCAGCTCCACACTTCCATCAGATGCAGTAACCCCTTTCTCTTGACGACTGCAAGGTGCTAAATGAAATGTGTGTCCTAACATGCAACAAATCAAATGGGTAGACAGGTACTTGTTGCATGTTGAAAGCCTATCCGGGCCTCAGTTTGGTTGTTTTTCTTTGGTGGGGGTTCCCCTTCCCTTTTAATTAGAGGAAATGTACTAGGTAGATGCCCAGCAATGACACACACATGCCATCTTTAATTAGATAAGCAATAAGCCCATGTAGCATTTTCCAGGAAGCATATTGCTTGGTTGTTGTCTTACAATTGTTGTGTATAAAGGTTGGGGGGGGGGGGGGGGAATTGTATTGATTAGAGTTGTTTTGTTTTTTTTACTTAAGAATTCATTTCATAGCAGGTGACTGGTTTTAGTTGAGTTTTAATTGTAGATATTTATCGTGCAGGAATCTTTTAAAAGAAAAACCATCATCCTTTTATATTTATAACACTTTCTGGCTTGTATATGGTAAATCATAGAAAAAAGGGATACTGTATCTATTACCAGTTCCTGATGCCTGTAGCTTGCCTTCAATCGCATGGGGACAGGGGAAGGAGAAAAGGCTGTATGCAGTCTTGCACAAATCTGAGGAAACCATGTAAAGGGGGGAAAAAAATCATCCCAAGCTGGTTGAATATACAGGGCATTGTATTTAATAAGTCAATAAAATATCTTCAAGTATAAATAGGCTTGGAGATGCAGCAACAAGCACAGAGGTGAGCAACAACCCTTTCCTTCTATCTGTGAACATACATAGTGCCCAGATGGTCTCCACCTAAACATTTTCCCCTCTATCCCACATCCTCTGTTTAGCACATAATACTGCAAATTTGCAATAGCAGATTCTATTTCTTGGCTGCATATTACTGAAACATGGCCTCCACTGTGCCAGTCTGTTGGTGTACATATACACAGGTGATTCTGCCCCCCTCTGCTGTCTTCTTACAAAGGTGGCTTCCTTTGGCTTTCATTGTACATGCTTGTAAACACCTATTTCTTTATAGGTTTCTGTTTTACTATGTAAACCCTGCTATGATGTACACAGATCCCATGCTGGAAAACTCCAAAGCATTAGTGGATATGTCCATGCAGTGGTAAATGTAGCAGAATGAATCTCCTTGTGTTATTCAGGCCCCTGGTGCAGCAGTCGGCTCGGATGTTTCACCAGCTCTTTGCCTGAGGCATAGCAACAAAGTTGTTGAGTTTCTTGTGTAGCATTCAAAAGATTCTGGGTTAGACCAGTTGAGAAGAGCCTTGACAACATGACACTATTCCTTTCGATGCCTTTGGCTGCTCTGCTGACTGAGAATATCTTTTGCCAGCCAACAACCTGTTTTCTCCCTTTTCTTTTCTTCTTTCCCCACCCCATTCCCTTTTTAAGGTACTTTGACCTCATGCTGCTCCCGGGATGTACAAAGTGTAAAGGGACAGTGCAGGATGGTGTTAAGTTGGGCCAAAGCTGGAGCCGTGCCTTCCCTGTCATGTAGCGGTAACACACCCCAACATGCTACAAGGATCATGCAAGCTAAGACTCCCTCTCCAGCTGGAACACGGCTGCTGGCTGTGCCACAAGTGAGCCCAGTTTGGTGTGGGGCTGCTCTCCCATCACTTCCGTGCCCTGCCACAGTGCACGCTCCTGCTGCCCTAGCATGAGTGGGAGGAATAAGGCCACTGAGAGCACTAGCCTGGTTTTGCACATCCCTGAAAGGGGATCCACTTTTTTCTTTGGATCTCCCTTGTACCCAGTGCAGCAGAAGAAAGCATTCCTCCAGAGGCATGCGACTCCACTGGCCTGAACAGGGCTGTGAGGGGGAGAGCAGGGGCAGGACTTGGCACAACACGTGCTTTATGGCCTTTCAGAAACAGCTTCTCATCACTTCTGTAAAAGCAAATTCTCATTTATTTCCTCAATACAGGCTTATCTATATGGGAAGGCCAAGAATGGTAGGGCCAGGGAACAACTTAATGGTACAGTAGTTACCCTGCACTGACAGTGTGGATGCTCCTAGTGCATGTTAAGCGCAACATCATCAACTCCACATCCAAGTGACCTTCCATTCAACCCAGAGACACCCCAGGGAGGGGAGTGTAGTGTAGCTACTGTACCATAAAATTAATCCCTGGGCATTTTACCTTCTCATGTAGGCAAGCTCAGGCTCTCTTCTGCACTGGGCATGTGTGTATATATGCATATATAAATATATGGGGTTTTTTTTCCTTTCATGCTCTGGAAAGCTGTTTAAGGTTTCCCTTCTCCCTCCGCCCCCATCACACACTGAGAAGTTACCACAGAAGTTTTCCTTTGTATAGAATATTTATTTTGAAGCTCTATTTTAATAGTATTTATTTTAGAAAGTCTACTATTGTAAGAGTTCTTCTGTTTGTGAAGAAAAACAAGTACTGATGAATGTACTGATCTAGAAATATATATATAAATATATATAAAAAATATATATTGTTAAATATACGAATGGTGGTTGTGGTTTCTTTAAAAGACAGATGCGTCCAATATTTTTAGCAATTATTCCAGAAACAGCTGCTAATTTGCCTCCTAGGCCCCAGCTCACAGGGGTTAAGTACCAGGCTTACTATTTAGACAAGAATTCACTACAGTTGATGATCCTGCTTTCTGGCTGGGCACTGTAGCTACAAAAACAGAAAGTTCAAGGAGAGCCCTGGCCTGAAACCATCCAAAGGCTGAAATAAAGCAGGAGCTGCCAAGTTGTTTTTCCTCTAGCAGCTTCTTATTGTTTTTAGCAAACAAATCCACCCCATGCACATACTCTCATTAGATCGCTCTGTCAACACAGATCTCAGAAGAGAATGGGGAAGGCTACAGCCACTACCATTTTGTGAGCAAGGAGGAGAGTAGAGAATTTGGGATTTACTGGATTAACTTCCTTTCCTCTCACCCTATTCATTTTGTTTGGCCAGGGCTTGTTCTGCCATGGCTGTTTCTTACACACAAATGAAGCTAAGGCTAAGTTACGTTACTGTCTAAATCATAGTATTATTTTTTTTTAATTGAAATTGCTTTGTACTTCTAGGCCAAGGAAGCAGTTGCAACTGAAATCAGTGGTTTCAAATTAGGCTTCATCTGTCCAAAACCATTAAAAAGAACCAGGGGTTTATTCTATATATCCAGTCCTTAAATGCCTTTTGCAGGCAAGGACCCCAGTTGTCTGGGGATCTTACTACTTAAGCACCGATATAAAAGAGACAAGTAGGAACCACAGTCTGTTACCCACCATAACTGTCAAACAACAGCTATGGTTTGCATCCCAGGCACTTTACTGATGCTTCAGCAAAGCATCAGTCATGGTGCCTATTAATGGAAATCCTTCCATTGCCATACTGGGGAAACTGGTTCCCAGGAGAGGAATCAAACACTTTACTCTGCTCTTTGGGAAGAAACGGCAAAACCAGCCCAACCATGTACAACTGCCACCTTGGGACAGTGCCAATCACAACAGCAGCAGCAGGGATGCAGTCATATTGACGCTTTTACCTTTAATGTTCTGGGTTGGTCATACCCCAAGGGGCATTTGGACACTGAAGGCATCGTGCAAGCTAAGGGTAGAGCCATTTGATTTAGGCGATTTTCCTGCTTCGTGAGCATTCACGTTTAAAATATTTGAGTGACGAGAGAGAGCAAATCCCTCTGCTGGGCTGTGCAAAAGTGCAGGGCTTTTGGCCAGAAAGGATTGTTTTCCTTCTTTTAAAAGAAGGATAAAAAGAAACCCCCAAAACAATGTTAGGAACCAAAAAAAAAAATCAAGCTCTTGTTAACTGTAGCTGTATCTTTAGTATAGAAAAGCTGACTCCATTTCTGTACTAAAGATATGGCCGGCTGTCTGCACCCTGAGGTGCAGAAAGACTTTGCTGACGTGCATGTTGACAGAGTGGCCTCTCTTACCACCCCAGCCTGCTCTCCAGTGCTGTTCTCCTCCTTATTTCAAATGTAGCCTGGGCCTTTGAACCAGAACAATTATGCATTGAGTTGACTTTAAAATGTACAGTCATGACTAACCAGATTAACATGAGCAGACAACTGTGCGACAGAGGGGGAGGTCAGGGGAAAAGCCAGCTGGGCTCTCCCCCCCCTTGCCTCTTTGCCCCTCCCCCCAACTCTTTTAAAGTTTATTCATCCAAACTTTAATAAAACAATATGTACGTGGCCCGAGGCAGGTGCAATTTTCATAATTTATGGGTCTCCGAGACAGGAAGAACGCTTCAGGTTTTATTGTGTTTTGCCCGATAAATGGCATTCCAATTGTCTGCATGTTATTCTTGCAGGCTCTGCTGTCTGGCAGGAACACAAGGCCTTTCGGAGCCCACCTGTGCCTGCCAGCCTCAGGCAGGGGATAATTATGAATACATCTGTATGTGTTAAGCAGGAGATGATTGAAAAACTCTTCTCATTTCCACATGTCATTAGAAGGCACTTCCTGTATTGACACCTATATTAACACTCAACAGCTACAGGCTTGAAATAAACTCCCCTTCCTCTCCCTTCAGATTCTTGCCCTTTTATAGTCTCCCTTCCCTCTCTACGCAGATGGATGTTTTCCCCTCCCTTTTGTGCAGATACGTGGATCCCAGTTCCAGTGTACAGCAGAATGGCTCTTGCCCTTTTCACGCACATATTTATATACATGGGGGTCTGCTGTACAGTACACACAGCTTCTTTCAGCCTCCACCGTCTTTAGCAGCCGGTCTGGTCTGACAAACAGCCAAAGTACAGGTCATTTACCAGATGGGTGGAAACCCGTGGGGAAGTTGTGCTGCAGTGGTCACAGGACTACAGGGATGTAGGGAGCAGCTTATTCTTGCCTATCTTGCCGCTGGTCCAACCCTGATCTAGAGCAGTTGCCAGCCGGCTGCCGGTGTTTAGGCACTTGGCTCTCTTCTAGGGTTTTCAAAGCAGTACAGAGGATCTGAGCGAGGAACAATGCACGCCGAGAGGCTGTTCTCTGGGGAAAGAGTTGAGCACAGAATGCCATTGCGTTCTAAATTATTGTCTTTGTGTAATCACTGCAGATTAGCTTGGCAGAAATGGGAAGCTTGCATGCTGTTGGCCCTATGTGCAGATCTGGCTGTGGCATCAAGCCTGGCCCTGTGTCCCTCTAGCTTAGTCTCAAGCAAAAGTTTGCTCATCATATGAAATCTATAAGGGAAAGTGTACAATTTGGATGGGGAGCGATTCACCACACAGTGCCGCACATGTCCTAGAGGTTTCCACAGACATTATGGTTCAATCACAATTACGACCCTATGCCCAAGAGCGCCCAAATCCCAAGGAAAGGCTTAGCCTGCAAGAATGCCCCGGAGGATATCATACCGCTCCTGAGAAACCACCGAAAAGAACTTGCAGTGCCTCTGCAAAGACATGGGAAAAAAGCCCTGGCTCAAGAGGAGGATATGGTCATGTAGCCTCATGTCAAACATCATAGAGCATACAGCACAGCTGCAAAGGGGAGAGTAATTATTAATTTGCACCTCTGCAGATCTCCAAGAAGGGAGGTGTCATTTCCTATGATTTTATTCATATTTTTCTAAGAAAGTAAAAGGAGCAAAAATGTTCCTCTGGTAAGTGCAAACATGGGAACTGCTGAGTAAAATAACTAGGTTTTCACCACAGGTTTCCTCGCATGAGGTTTTAGATGTGGAAAACGACACTATAAATATCAGAGAAGGCCGTGTGGTCTAGAAGGGAGAGCCTGGGGCTGAGCGGGAGCCAGCACTCTCAGCTGCCAGTCTCAACTTTATCACTGACTCACTCCAGGACTCCAGGCAAGCAACACCCTCTGTACCCAAAGTCCTTCCACTGTACCAAGGAGGATGACACCAGCCTCCCTCCCACTCTCTCTGGGGTAACAAGGTTAATATTGTTCCCATTTGTAAAGCACAATGAAAATGATCAGTGCTGCAAAACAGCCTCTGGAGAGCCAGAAGAAATCTACAGTTGGTGTCCGAATAGCTTACCCCATCAGGACCAGCAGTCCGATCCCGTCATGCAGGCAACTGTGGTTTCATTGAAAAGGAAAGGCTCTTTCCATCCCTACTGCTCCATCAGCCTGACCTTCAGCCATGCTCAGTCAGCTGAGCAGTCATTTTTGGAAGAGGTACATGCCCCCCACTAACCTCGCCTGTGCAGTTCAGAGGCAGCTTGTGCCAGCTGGCTCAGACCAGCAGCTCCACCACAGAAGCAGGATGCTCCCGGGGAACAAGGGCACCTACTTAGGACATTCCTGACTCCAGCATGAAACTAGTTCCCCACAGAACCAGCCCTGGCCAGAAACAAGAGGGATGCGCAATGTCCAGCAGTGGACTTGGATTCAGTACAAACTTTGGAGAAAACCATCAATCCCACCTCTTGAATTCAGCCCCTTTTAAAAAAAACAAAACAAAAATCTAACTACCTCTCTCTTTTTTTTTCTTTTTTTTTTTCTTGGGGGGGGGGAGGGGGAGGAGGAAGAAATCTGAGATCTGTCATCTTTCCTCCAAAAGAAAGCCCCACTTCTCCCCTTCCCAGATCAAACACCTCTAGAGCGAAGTGCTCTTGCACGAATGCTGAGCAATGAGGGCAGGATCAAAATGCATGTGTGGGACCTTAGGAGGTGGATCCAACACTGCCCACAGCTACTTCATCCCAATCCCCCTTCACTGTAACATGACTTAGCCTAGAGTTGTTTTCAGTGCTTTCTTGGGAAAGATGATGAACATGATAAACAATGTCATGAATTCATGTGGCCAGAATGACAACATTACTATACAAATCCCATACAAGGAAAGTCTTGGTACTGCTCAAGACAAAGCCACGTGCAAAGGAAGGTTTGTATCACTATTTCCATTTTAGAAACAGAGACACTGAGACACAAACATTTTTTGGAAGACAATTTGTATGGACACTGGCTTTCCTGAAGTCATCATAAGGAGGCACTGTCCACTTGATAAAGTCTATACCATTTCCTAGATAACCAATATCATATTTAGATTATTTAAAATGGAAGGGACTGTAAAGATCCAATTTGCTTTTCAGCATGCACATTGTTTATTCACACAGGCTATTAAGCTCAGTGAAGGAGTTTGCCGACTCCCTACATTGATAAAAAAGATCAAGTCTATATGATCTAATGGCCTCTTCTGTCCTTCGGTGTGGGATGGAAAATCTATTACTGTATTTTCGCGCATATACCCCGCACGGGCATAACCCACACCCCCGGCGGCATATGGGGAGGCACATGGGGAGGCACATGGGGAGGCGGCGTAGCCCGGCCCGCCCCAGCCCCTGTGGAAAAAAAAGTCTGTCGATAGCCTGCACCCCCGTATAGCCCGCACCCATCCATTTTTTTTGTAAAATCGGGTATACCCCACGGGGATATATGCGTGAAAATACTGTAATTAAATTTAAACTTGTTATATTTAACATATTTTGGAGAGTGAGTCTTGCTTGATCGGGATTCTCAGCAGGACATAAGAGTACAGATCATTTAGAACATTGGGCATCATTGGAGTAAAGTATAACTGTTAAAGTAAGCAAGCTACGATTTGGGACTTAAGTTGCATATATTTACTTTCACTGTTGCAAATTTTTGCAGCACCTTAAATAACTTGACCTTTATTTTACAAGAGGCTTGATCAAAACTCAGCTGAAAGGGTTTCTCTAGTGGATAATACAAAAACAACTTGCAAACAACTCATGTTGAAAAGGAAAACACAGTTCAATATTCCCAGCCCAGACAATCTATGTAAATCTGAATTTCAGTTTGGCATATTGAGGTCATCTTCATAGTACTTTTAAAATATTAATTGAACATTCACATCCCCCAAGTGGAAACTGGCCAACAAAATCTTGCGGATACTATGGGGTAGATGTTAGAGTGATAATGTTTCCATCAAAATTAGTATCCATTTTTAAGACCTTTTCACGAGTAACCAAGGGGACATCAAAAGCTGGATGAATAATGGATTTTTCAGCTCAGTTGTGATTCCAAAAAAATAAAGACATGATTTGCTTTGGGGCAAACAAAAAAAAAAAGCCCCAAATTTTCTGTGAACCAAGATGTCAAACAAAATTATTTGCACACACACACATATTTATATGCACCCAAAATGAAAGGAGTCATTTGGCAGTCTTCCATTTGGCGAGCAATTTCTACTCTTGTTATATTGAAACCTGATAAGAAATTCAGGGTTAGGTCCTCCTTTGCTTTGGAAAAGTTATTTTAAAGGCTGCACATTGACATTCATATCATGCTGCTTGTACCAAGAACTTTCTTTCGTTCACCTCTCAAACTTCCAGGTAGCAAACCAAGGACAAGGTCCCCGAAGTGAGCGCTGTGTACAGAACTGTGACACAAGAAGCTTTGAACTAGTTTGGTTTCTGCTTCATAAGAGGAATTCCAGTTTCTACAGCTTCAGTTCCCTAAGTCACCACCTCCCTTATAAATCATTTCTAGTCAAGCTAGTGAATGCCCAGAGACATGTGGGATGGAGTGCCATCTGGGGTGATGAGAGGGTAACTATGTCCCTTGTGTGAGAAGTAGGCTTTACTCGCACAATTCAAGGCCAATACATGGTGTCCATGTGAAAAGCCAAGCTTTTTTTTTTTTTTTTTTTTTACTAGCCAGACAAATGGTTCAGATAAAGATAAATTGCCTTTGCATTTTGTTTTACTTCCTAATGATGATAACCTCCTGTGCAACACACTGAATCACTCTGCTCTTCCCCTGAGAGTCATAAAACTTTACAGATCTCAGTTAAAGTTGAGAGCAACAGCTTCCACTCCAGGGGCACCTGTGTTTGCATACGAAGCAATGCTTCCTTTTCAGAAGGCACAGGGGAGGAAAAAGTCAGTCAAGATAAAGTATTTCAAAAGGGAAAATACAGGCTATAAACAGACATCATCTTTGGAGCATCTTTGGCAAATGCTTTTCGCTTTACTGTCATTTACAGATGTCACTGGGGCTGTTGTCCCACGGGGTCAGGTCCCTGCCACTCCTGGGGCTTCCAGGGCCCAAATTTGTGGGCAACAGCCCTGGGTGACATGCCCTAACTTGGGGCCCACATCTTGCAGATGTGCAAATTTCCCAGTTTGAAGATGTGCCCTTGAATCAGGGTGCAGCAGCCTGACATGCACACTGTGGGAACGCCCTGCACACTGCGGGAATTCCTGTGGCACACAGTAAGCAGACACCTTCCCATTTAGGGCGTCACAAGGTGTGACTACCTTTGGTCACAGCAACATTTCTGGGCACTCGGAGTGCAATAAGGGGGTAGGACATCTTGTTTCCTTGCAACTTGTGCCACGATAAGAATTCTCATGGTGGCACAAGAGCAACGTCTGTTTGTACCCTTGGTTCTTGTGTTTAGTTTTCTGTACTGTTACTTCTATGCATGGTCTGGGACACATGATGATAGAAAAGTTGGTATACTAATTATATAAAAGAGCAGAATTACTCTAGGAAGAGACCACAAATTGCATCACAATGGAAAGGAGGAGTCAAAAATCTACCTTTTTCACTATCAAAAACATTCTGGATACCCTCAGATCCAAGGTTTCAAAGATTAGACTCTTGAGTCTTAGTTTCCTTACTTTCCAGGTGTTCAACTACACCAAGCCGGAGACAAAATCATCTTTTCATAAAGCTACTATGGTAGTCCTTTTTGCGATATAGCAGGGCCTGATCTATTGAGTTCAATGGGCTTCGGATAAGGTCTTTGGTTTGATTCCCAGTTTCAAGATTACTGAATTTATTTCACATATGTCACTAAGCAATCATCAGCTTGTAATGACCTTTCCGCGACTTCTGACCTGAGCTTCCAGGCACGATAGGTTCTATAATTCATAACTCACGCGCTGAGCCAGCCAGACAGCCAGAATAGTATGTTCACATTCTCACTGGCAGAAGATGGACTAGAAAGTGTACTAGGACTCACTTGGATGTTGCCCAGCTCACTTAAAGTAAATTTGCCAAGTCTGTCCCCACTGTGCAGTTGTAATGCAATCACTATTTACTTTGGAGGTCATCTACAGGCTCCCCAAGTACAGAGACCCCATAACCAACTGCCAATGGGCTGCCAAGAGTAGCACTGTGAACAATACCAACTCCTCTCCTGGTTTTGTCCACCAAACTCTTGGCACAGTGGCTAATCTATTCACTGATAAAGGGTCTCAGTGTAATACTTGACATTGCACATCCAGGTTTTGGAAATGTGTCTTATTCAGACGGGCCTCCGTATGCTTCCCCTACCCACTGAACCAGCATCCTCTCCAAATTCCCAGCAGTGCTCACGTGAGTGCTGTCCATAAACCAAAAGACTGAGACTTCACATTGAATCTTCTCCATGGACACTGGCCAGTAGCTTTATCGTTAGTGGAGTCATTTCTCCATCATGCAGAACAATTTCTCTCATTCACCCCAGATTCTTCACTTTGCCTCCAAATAACACTGCATTTCCCATTATTATAATCAGAGATTTGACTAGCAATTTATTACTCTGGGCCAAGATGCTGCAAAGCTGGAGGAAAGGGGACCAGTGCCAGAGAGCTAGGGTGCAGAGCACCACAGGGTGCTGCTGGCACCCCCTCTCAGTGCACAGAACTAGTCCCCTGCCCTAGCTATGATTATAATTCCAAACAGTCTCCAAGGCACCCTTTGCATCCAGCTAGAGGTGTTAAGCCAGATCCTAATCTGGTATAGCTTCCCTTCAATTAAGCCATGCCAATTTACACCTACTGAAGAGCCAGCCCATTCTGTCAAACTAGAATTCTCAGTTAGAAAGCATCTCACTTACAATAAAAATGTTATCTAAGGCATTATCACAGCATTTGTAGTATCTCCCATCCTGAGCAGAGTATAGACACTGCAGTGAAAGTCAAACACCCGGGTATAATTAACACTGTTGTTTTTTTTTTATGGCATCCACCACATTTAAAATATCAAACAAAAACATTTTTTAAATATTAAGATGATGAAATCAAGTACTGCAAAACTAAAGAACACCAGGTTAGCAGAGAATTAAGGTTCATTATAGCTAATCAACAGGACTGAGATCTTTAACTCAATAGTGCAGTTGCTAACACCAGCAAGTCTTTACTGAGCATGTATGGACCAAGATTTTCAGAGCCTTATTCCTTGGTCAGTTTTTCATGGAATGAGAAAATTCAATTTCTCATCACCATCCACTCACACTCTTTTTTCCCCTAAATTTCAAGTCCTTAGTCCAAGCCTGGAGGGACTAGAGCTTCCCAAGAAAAAAGGCTGAATCTCTATACATAAAACAAACACAGATAAAAAGAGAAAAATATAGATATCTTTCTGCCTATTCTTGAAAATGGCAGGTCCATTTCAACAGAAAAAGTTTCTAAGATAAATTCAGCCCAATGAAGACACCTAACATGGAAAAAAAAAAAGTGTTTGCCAAAACGCAAACAGTTTGGATAACATTTACATCAATCAAGAAAAGCATAGTCTTCTCATAGGAAGTGTTCAGCAACATTAACTATAGATGGCACTGCCTAGGTTGCCTATAATACGGAGAAGAATTCATGAAGAACTTGATTTACTGCTCAAAAAAAAAAAATGTAACAACATGGAAGCCCATCATTCTTACTGAATTGGAAGCAGGGAGGGAAAGGGTTCAAGACAGCTTTGTTTTCTGACTGCTCTTTAGCACTGCAGTTTTCATCACCATGCTTCTCCCTTTCAAGGTATAAATAGAAATGCATGCATAAAGAAACCCTAATGAATAAATCATAAACCAACTTCCACTCAGCTCTAGGTATATTTGTGATTATGTTATATGATTACATAGCTACTTTTTCCTAATCAAAAACATTATATTTTTCTTGGAGCATAGAACTGGGACATTCTGCATTACGTCCCTTGCTTTTAATTCTCCCATTTAAGTGTCCATATCTGTACAGTACAAAAATAATTCTCATGCACTGTAGTCACAGGCACACAGAGCTGCTCAGTAGTAAAAGGTAAATGGTTAAATTTCATCTTCCCGACAAAGCTCTCTTTGAAATGGGTTCAAAAGATACAAACATCCAGTATTCCTTGTCATAGTGTTGTGTTGCAAAGAGTTTGCAATACTGGTCCTGCATTTCATATTGCAACAGCCAAATCCAAAGCCCATGGAAATCAACAAAAATTTAATTCGATTTAAATGAGCTTTGGATCAGGCCTTTGAGTATTGCCCAGCACTTGCCAACTCTACTTGCATTACAGTCAACAGTAAGACATCCATGAACTCCAACAAACATAGGGTTAGGTTAATGCTGAGAGGTCTGAAAATCTCACATGATACTTATATGTGAAGGAAAAGCATTACTAGAGCAAGAATAAATGTATATATTTAATTTACAAAGTCTGATAGAGATTTTCATATTTGAAGGAGGAGAATTATTGTTCTGTTCTAACCCCACTATTATTGCTATTCAATTACAAAGACAATAAAATATCAGTGTCTAGACAATGAATATATTCCTAGACTCAGTTCCAACTGTTGTAAAATGACATATTATGACCAAAATTTTCCAACTAGCGTCCACAGTTCAGAGATCCTGATTTCCCACACCTTCCATAGACTTGAAGAGGTGCAGGTGGCCTCAAAATATCAGAGCATTTGTATTTAGGGACCTTGATATATTTGATACATGCAACAGAGGAGGTTTCTCAAATCCTAAGCCAACATGAAAAGTCTTCAGGATTCAGACCAGCTATTACCCTTCCATTTTTATAAATTACTTATAAAAACTAGGATTGTGATTTCATTTGCAGCACCAGAAAGTATCATCTATAGACCTGGCTCAGTTTAAGAACATGGGCTTAAGAAAGTGAAACTAGTGCAGGGGTCGCGTATGGTTTGCATAATACAATGCCTGCAGTCCAGCGTTTCATCCTAAAGCCATGCTCAACCAATAGCCTGAATGTCACCTTTTCCTGGTACTTTTACCCTCCAGCTGATATAAGAATGTGCTTAGAAAGCTGTGTCCAACTGTGAATGGGAAATGGGGAGGTATAACAAGGACAGAGAAGGATCATTGGGGTCCAAGTTAAAAAGACTAAGAAAGACCCCATGCTGCTGGGAAATGACAGAGCTTTGCTTTATATCCCAACGAAGCAAATGGAAAATGCTGGTTAAGATTCCAGCGAGGCAGTAACATATTTGAACAATCCCTTGGCCACCTCCTTTTCAAAAGTAGCTTGGCTGGATGTTGTAAACTGCAAAAGGAAGCCCAGAGTCGCAAACAATTGTAGGAACCTGACAACACCAAGTTCCTGTGGATTCCATGGGAAGTGCAGTTTTTAACCACTCCAACCTGTCTGTCTGAGGGGAAGTGGGCAATAAATAGCAGCCTAGTTGTTATCAAGAGGATGTGAGTTATTTATAAAAATTCTTGGGCTTTTTGAACTCTGTTTAAAGAAGCAATATCCTTCTTAGGTAATTGGGGACTAAGATGCTAAAGCAAACAATTGCTCAGGCACCTTTGGGAAATTTTTAAGATTCATCAGGTTACAACAACAGACAAGCAAAGGCTAGAAACCTCTGGTCTGTAGCAGCTGCTGTCTCATATATAAATCCATGACGTAGGTTGTTCCTGGACAACTGAGAACTGGTCTCAGCATACACGTGAACCATCAACCTGCTATTGCCAAATGCATGGCTGCCCCTTGGTTAATTCATACAAAATATTTTACATGTGTATGATGCTTTTCCTTCTGAAAGGCTCAATATCCAACATGATTAACCGTAGCCATCTTGGGGACTGGGTAAGCAGCATACCCCTGTGAAGAAGGAATATTTGGCTTGAGGTACCACGTGAAAAACAGACTGACAGACATGGTCATTGCCAGTAGGTCTTTAATGTCCCCACAGATCAATGAGTTTTAGGATCCCTCTCATCCTTTCCACATGCAAGAGGCATTTAAAAAAAATAGGAAGGCTCTCTGCCATTCTTACTGGGAGAATAGTAAGCACTGGGAGAATGTCTGTGTCACGCAGAAGCAAAGCCCAAGCCAGGCACCGAGTGCAGAAGTGGAAGAATGCTTTTCAGGAACATCAGCCCTGCGATGAGGCACCTAAGCATTAGAATGAGGAAAACCAAGTTCTCCAAATCCCTTAGTTGCTCAGTCCGTGCTTTTATACTGAGTGGGGAACCAAAGCTTGGAGTTTGCACTTTTAAATCCTCGGATGGAAGGTGCTATGGGCCCAGATCCTGAGCTATCAAAAACTTAGTGTGGTGCCACTAACTTCAGTGGAGCTGCTCAGCTTTATGTCAGCAGAGGCTCAGCCCAACTAATGCGAGGTCACATAACTGCTGTCAGACATCGAGAAAACATTTAACCTTGCTCCCGTTCACTGTCCCATGATCAGCAGGCCAGGATGTGGTGCAAGACCAAAACCTAAATGGCTTCCATTGCCTGCTTTTTTATTTTTAAACGTACAAGGATCAGCCATAAGGCAGACAACAACATTTCTCCTGTGTGGGAGCCACACACAACGATGTCCTGACAAAATGATGGCATGGTCTAAAATACACAAACATGCTCAAAAAGAAGGAAAACCATGAAATTCAGGATAACAAACAACAAAGAGAAACACATACATAGAATCTGTTAGCATTTGTGAGTCACCAAGACCTTCCTGTCTCATCTTATAAATTGTGGGAATCCACACAGTGGTATGTCCTCCCTTTAAACCACCAAGGTGCTATTTTCTTCACATACCAAGCGCCTAGGGTGAAATGCGGGGGAGGGCACCCTTTGCAAGGGGGGGTGGGAAAAAAGATTTTTTTTTTTTTCTTTCCCAAAGTGGGAAACCAAATCGGAAGAGCAATTGCTGCAAGGCGCATAAACAGAGGCAACTGCACGAGCCATCTCGATGAGATCATTGACTGTTCTGGCTGAGTACTGTTTTCCAGCAGAGGACTTAACAATGGAATGGATATGAAATGCCAGGAAAAAGTTTAGAGTACTCTGGATGCGAATTCTTTGTTAATGTCTATTCTTTACGATTAATAAATGATTACCCCACCAAAGACACCATTTCTATTTCCTTATTGGTTATTTTACAGAAAATCCCTAGAATTCTTAACAGAACAGCATGACTTTTCTAACCTGGTTAGGTTCCTCTGCCTTGTCCATCATCAGCATGCTAGGAATGTAGAGCCAGGGTCTTGCTTCCTAGGATGAAATCTTGGCTTCATTGAAGTCAACGGGAGTTTTGCCAGACTCCAACAGGATCGAAGTTTCCCTCTCAGATTTCTGGTGAAGTTTCATAATTTCTAGGGTCGGAAGGGACCTGAACGGATCATCAAGTCCAACCCCCTACACTGGGCAGGAACAAGTGCTGGGATCATAATACCCCAGCCAGATATCTATCCAACCTCCTCTTGAAGACCCCTGAAGTTAGGGGAGAGCACCATCTCCCTTGGGAGTCCAGTCCAGAGCCTGGCAGCCCTAACCATAAAATAATGCCTCCTAATATCAAGCCTGAACCTGCTCTCAATCAATTTGTGGCCGTTATTCCTTGTTATCCAAGGTGGTGCCCAGGGGAACAGAGCTTCACCTATTTTCTGCTGGTCCCCCCTGGTGAGTTTATAGATGGCCACCAGATCCCCTCTCAGTCTTCTCTTGTGGAGGCTGAATAGATTCAGGCCCTTTAGTCTATCTTCGTAAGGCCTGGCCTGCTGCCCCCTGTTCAGAGTCTGTACAGTGCTCCACCCTGAAATACAGGGAGTGAGATTAAGTTTAAAGAAACCCACAAAGAGACACACTTGTATGTTTTCATGTTAAAGCTTCCCAAAATACAGAACTTCGGATGGTTTCCAGAAAGAAACAATAAATCGTCCAGGTTTGTGCAAAACAAGGTCAACATTTGACAGTCCGATCCAAGTTTCTAATAAAAACTCTACACCAAGCATGTTTATATACTTAGATCCTTCAGGGCCAAAGATGAGTGCAGATGAAAACCACTAAAAATTACACCAAAAGCTAAAAATAATAATGAAGCCAAATATTTGAGCTTCAAGAAAGGAGTTCATAACTCAAGAAATTTGGATACTACAAAGATAGGCGTTACAGAAAAAACAGAGGAGATTGAATGGAGCCCAAATCTCAGTCCATCTTGACCATCACATTAACATGTAATGGAGGAAAAAGGCTGACTCCAAAAATCAAACACTTGTGAAGCTGAAAGGATGGTTTCAAAATCTGACTAAGAGATGGGTTCCGGATTCAAATCACAGCACAGTCTCAGTGTCCTAATGCAGCAATTTAACAGCGTCCCATTGGGAAGGAAACACAGGGCTCCAGTATAAATACAGGGCCAGATGCCAAGTGCTGAGCCAATCTGATGAGAAGTCAACATGAATTGCAGATGGTCAGAATCTATCAGGATTACACAAGAACAGTAGTAAAGGGAAAGGGTTTTATATAGGGATGTGTGGTACTTTTTCAAACTGAAGGAGGTAGCATGAAGGGGGGAGAGGGGAAGAGAGAAATCAGTAGTTGCTGTATTCAACACCATCCCTCTGTTTAAAAATTCCCATTCACCTACCATGCAGTCAGTTAAAGAAAAGAAAAGAAAAGAAAAGAAAATGCTTTTCCTGCTGCCTCCGGGTTTCTTGGTTTTCATGCTATGAGTGTTAGAAACAAAATACTGTAATAATCATCATATAAAAAGAAGGGCTCCCCCAAAAATTACATATTCTGGAGGAAATGGAGGAATTGAAAACCCTGAAACACCAACCATAAGTGATATAATGCTATGTTTGCTCTAGCTAGGGGACATGCTTCAGCAGCGCCTTTCAGCACCAATAATGTCTCACTCTCTTTCCATGAGTGAAGCAGTCATCAGAGCAAGCAGCACAGCCTAGTGCTCCAGCTCACATGTCTAGATGAGAGACAGCAGGTTGTAGCAATGGCAGGGCCCCTGTTCCTGAATGTGATTCACCCAGCAGCTGCAAGTGCTGCCAGAAAGAAGATTCAGATTCAATGCTGGTGACATGGGGGCAGCTGGAAAAAATCAAGGTCCTGATCCTCATATGTCTGTTGCTACCATGTATCATCACTACCTGGCTCCACTGGTTTCTGCTGGTCATTTTCTATGGGCAAGTGCAGCACCAGATGCAAACAAATGGGGAATCAAGGCCAGGGTATTTGGCCCTCTCTCATCAGTGCCAGGCAACCTGTGCCCTGCAACTGACTCACTGGATGACCTCTATCAAGTCACCTCACCTCTCTGCTTCAACATCCTCCTTTTAAATTAGGAGTGCCAATACTGATCCATCTCAGGTTCAGCATAGTTCATATTCATAGAAAGCTCCAGCCCCAGGGAAAACGGTGAAAGGTCCTCCCAAGCCTGGCAGCCCATGGGGTTCATGTGGTTATTGCATATCAATGTCTGTAGCACAGGGGACAGTGATGTGACTAGCAACACAACTCTCCATCTCCGACTTCTATCAAAGGCTGGTTATTTGAAATTCAGATGTGTTGAATGAAGAAGCCTTTGAGGCACGCCCCGAGTCTGGCTCAAACTCGTAGCAGTGGAGCTATCGTGAGATGCCTTTACTGCTCTGCCATGAGGCCCCGGGCTGATCAATGCTAAGAGCATTTTGATGCTATAGCTGCATAAGTATACTAGGCTGGTAATATACTTCCAATATGAACCCAGCTTAGAACAGTAAAAGCATAATTTTCCCAGTACAACAGAACTCATGCATAAGGCTTTGAAAGGCGGTTTTTTGCTGACCCAACCACGTTTCTCACAGATCCCATTCTTGACCATCTATGCCAATAGCCATTCATACTATAAACCCAGCCTGAATAGCAACTCTATCACCTTTTTCCTCCTCCCCCATCTTACCTGCTTCCCCCAGTCTCCTGTTCCATTCACATTAGTTAAACAACCTTCCTACATGCCGCTCTATCAAAGGCAACCACAAAGTTATTACTAAATACAAGCCTTCCCTAAAAGAGGCAGCCAGCTCCATGGTGTCCCATGAGATGGAGAAGAGCTCACTTGAGTATTTGTAGGTAGGCAACCAATGCACCTGAAGCAGACTCCACACTCCCTACTCATTCATATATCCCTTTCAGAGTGTAGTACATTAAAACAAATTATTTAGTCTTCAGTGGAGAAGCACTCCAAAAATTACCCAGTCTACTTATGAAGCTCATCAGTGTAGACTGCAGACCACAGAGACTTCTGGTCCTCTTGAATTTCTGTGTTCATGGTTTTCTTTCCATACTTACAGATGAGTAAGCAAAATATCTTTTGTGGGTTTTGTTGTTTCAATAAAGCACATTGAAGAGCTGTTAAGTGCAGTCTACAAAGTCAACAACCTGTTGTAACCAACAATTTCTGGGCATGATCAGTATTGGGACGCAGTGACTGATACTTTAAATTAATCCCAGCTGCTCTGGCACGCTCAGCAGTATTCGACAGAGAGACATCTTTGGAGTGGAAGGAGAAAGACTAACAGGCACCAAAGTCCAAAACAATTTGTTATCCTGTTTGTAGCTCCTGCTCTTAATACTATTCCCTCTGCCTTTAATGTTTCCTTTAATTTCTACCTATCAGTAGAAATCTTACTTCCAGTCTCCCTATTCTCTTTTCTCATATGTATAGTTTGTGTCCATGTATCCCCCTCACCCTACCCAATACCTTTATTTCAAGTAGTAAGGGAATAATGGTTTACAATATTCTTAACTTTTCCGTTTTCATGCAGCCTGCAAGGTAGTTGTAATCATTCATACTTCTCTTCCTGTTAAAGTGAGGCACTGTACGAGAAGTAACCAGTCAAGGACATATCCTCAAGCAAGACATTCCATATAGTGTTGCAGTTCATATTTCAAACTCTGCCTCCTCTGGATAAAGAATATTTCCACAAGCAAAAGGTGGGGGGAGGAATTAGTGTCAGTGCAAATCTGCATTGTAAAAGGTAAAGTTCTTATATGATTTTGTTCCTCTAATTTGCTTGCATTTCTAATGATTTGTTCTATTGGCACTTAACATTAACAAAGTACATTTTGTCTCTGCCTGAAAACAATTTCTGAAATGCTTAGCACATCCCAAATGAAGCAATGATCTTTTTCTCCTTTTTTTTTTTTTAAAGCAGGCCTCTGAGGATGCAACGTGTACTTGACACAGTTCACTTTGTCTAACCTCTTAAAAACATGTTAGACAATGCAATTTTTTTCAGCATTTAGTCCCACCTGTGCTTTACTGCCAGACCATGGGAAAAGCAATCTTAGCCAAAATGAAGGTTAAATATGGTTCCCTGCACACAAGGGTATGACTGACTGACTTTTTCTTCATGATAAACATATCATTGCCTCTGTTTCCTCTTGGTGCCTGGACAGTCTGGTCCTCTGGCTAAGCCAAAAAGCTTTTCCCTTTTTCCCTGCAGCACCTGCTTATGGGTCTTTGAACTGCTGCCATCTATGGTATTCTTCAGTCAATAGCTTTCTAGTCCATAACACCACCACTTCCTCAAAACACTACCACTTTCCTCATCCCTCTTTTGATTCTTCTAGACCTGGACCCAGACTTTTTTCAAAGCCCCATCCAGGCACTTTAGACCCAGTTCTTGTTAGTCATAAAGGACCATAATTAATGTTTTCTCTCTCTCATAGTCCCCATGTTACTGGAAAACAAGGAAGTACTATTATATCCCTGTCCCCTTTCCCAGCATCTACTACCACCCATCTACTGTTACCACCACAGTTCCTGTAATTGCTCTTGAGCACAAGTCCAAAATGCCTTGTTTCTGGTCTGAACAGAGAACAAGGTCAGAGTTGGATCTTGAACCCTTCCCAGAAGGCCAGCTCAACTTCTAACACCAAGCAGGAGTCCATGGAAGGAGACATTTTTAATTGCTTTATACTAGAGATAAAATGTGGAAACCCAGCAGCAGAATCCCACAATATTGTTGCAATTACAGAAAAATTAAAAAAACCTGTTTGTCTGTGTATGAATTTAGATTCATGTAGACCCCATAAGTCAAAGCTCATCCAGCTGGAAACATGCAAACATGTCCAGTACTTTGCAGGTTCTTACCATTGTCATATATACAGCTGATAACCCTATCCTGCTGTGGAGTGAAATCCTGTGCAACTTAAAGCAGGCCTATCTGTGCTTTTAGCCTCTCTGACAAGATTTTCCTCCTAGTGAAGAGCCACATCAGATAAGTCCAGATAATGAAGCATAACATTGGCTGGTATACGCTTCATGAATAATTGGAAAGCACGCACACACTTCAAATCTCAGTGCATCTTCCAAATTGATGTACTGCAAGAAGCACTGTGTTATATGTTAAACATGGGCCGTCTCTGCTAAGACTTCTAGTTTGTCTCATCATTTCATTCGTCCATCTCTGTTCCTCTGGTGTGTTTTTTTATTTACACATATTAGAGTGCACATTCAATGCTATACAGATGTACCAAACACCAGATGTAATATACCTGGAATATCTCCAGCTGTTCCTTTATAATATTAACCTAATACTACTCTAATTCTTTCACAGGATTTGGTGCATCTTCTACACAGGATCACATCAGTAGCTATTCTTCTTGATCCCTATACAATACCGCCCACTCATCCCTGCACAATCCGCTTCAGTTTTTAGCTTCAGCTCCATGGCTTTGCTACTCCACTCTGTGAAGATACCCTGCACTTACCCCTGTAGGTACAAATATGCACAAGATTTTTAGAGCTAGAAATATAAATTCTTCTCTCATCTCCATATTGGGTACTGAGCAGGGAGCCCCAGTAGGGCTCAGTTGCACCTCAGGCAGATTACCTTTAAAGGTGAAGGGATAATTGAGTCTTCCCGGCCCTTTCAATGCTTAGCGAAGGTGTTGGCACCCAAACAAGCTACCATGAGGTAAAATAGGGCAGGGATTTATAGTGTATCAGCTACTCTACTGAAGCAGGCCACGTGCACACAATAAAATCAAAACTAACCCATAGTAGCTTTCCATGGGATAAGGGAGTATGAATAGGAGAGAGCACCATCTATGTCACCACTGGAAACATGTTCAGCCAGCCCAAGACTATCATTTTCAGCAGACAAATGCATAATAAAATTAGGGCTGGGACCACTGAAGAGAGCAGGAAAAGATACAGCTAGGCTAGATTTCAAACAACGATTCCTACTGTAGGAACACTAGATATTTCTGTATTGAATGGTCATGAATTTCTCCATATTATGGGAGGCTGA
The DNA here is from genome assembly GCF_030867095.1 of Alligator mississippiensis. NCBI lineage: Eukaryota > Metazoa > Chordata > Crocodylia > Alligatoridae > Alligator > Alligator mississippiensis. The sequence continues at coordinate 66,745,216 of NC_081832.1, forward strand.
GACGGTTTGGACAAGTCAGCAGGACCAGTCTCAGACGGCTGCCAATGTAACTATTACTAAACAGGATGCCAGCTGGAGCAGGAGGGCAGACAGACCCAGAGAGGGCTGGCTTGACAAATATGAACAAGAATGTAACCAAGGCCAACCTGACCACCAAGGGAACAGAGATTGCTGCCTGGGGCAGGAAGCTGTATCATCTGCTGATTAAGAGTCGCACCCTCCCCAGCACAGCTGTCACTTGGGTCTGAATACATTAAACCCACATTAAAAAATAAATAAATAAAGGCTCATCATTGTCATCAAGAGAGTTTCCATTAAGCCAAGTGCTTCACTCCCAGGATTTAAGGAAAAAAAAAAAAGAAAAAAAAGGTCTGTCAAACTTCCTGGCATCATATGCACTGCCACTGCACTAGTGCCATGAGACCCCCAGTCATTAATCTAAACCCCATTGCACTGGGTGCTGTAGAGAAACAAAGCAAATATATGCCCCAAAAGGGACTGTTCAGGCAACACCTTGGTTTGGGTGTTGTTAGTTCTTGTTCATTTTCAGATGCCCCCAATTTTACTTCAAGTTCTTTGTTTCCTCCTTGTAATATCAAAGCCAACATTTACTTACTCCTCCCTGAATACACTGTAGGTGTAGGAAAGGTGGGGATACCAGGGTGCCGTAGTAATAAAAATGCATGACAAGAACCTGATCAGAACCAAGAGAGAAAGTCAACCTCCATTTTGTACCTATGTAAGTGACTGCGTATAATGCAGAGCGCTGGTGGTCCGGCCCCGTTGCATTAATTGGAGATTGTATCTCAGTGGGACAAGTTAAGAAAGCCGAGTTCTCAGGAACATGAAAACTTCCAGGAAGATCAACATTTTACACCCAGGCCACTTGATGCAGAACAATTGGGTCTGATTTTAGATATGAAGTATACAGTATATACATGCCAGCGTGGTAGAGAGAGTCTGTAACAGAAATCAGAATCCAGCCCTCTATCTACACAAATAAACTGTCCAGCTGCTTTAATTGTGTTATACTTGGCAAATGATCAGTGGAGTCACATGGGCACGGCAGTAGCTTATAAAGATGCTATCAGCTTTATGCTGGCTACCAATTATTAGGAAACATTACTGGAACATCTACACCTCCCCAGATGCATCAGGGACATATTTCAAATGAAACCAAAGTAGTTTCTTGGGAGGTTCGTACGTAGGACACGCTGCTCTATTTCGGTATGAATTCATGGCTGCAAACACAGCACGTGGCATGTCAGGAATATACACATTTCCCACAGAAATTGTATGCCAGTGTAATGCCATTTTGAGGCCACTTAAGTTACAACAACAGAAAATTTTGCCCAATATTATAAGCAGTTTTCCAACAAGGCAAACATACATGTAAGCACATGCAGCCCCTGCATGCTACAGCATCCATATTTTGACCGTCAGGCCCAGTTCCTCTTAGCTGATATCCCCTAGCCAAAATCCCTGACCACCTTTGAAAGTAACTGGCTGATCAAATACTCTTTTGCATCATAAATCAGAAAAGACTTAGCACACCCAGTCTGAAGCATTGTAAGTGGCTCTTTTAGAGGCAACGGGCCTGCTCACATGTCAAGTTATACACACACATAAGTGTTTTTCTGGATGAGGTCATAAAAGCCTGAGCCAGAGTCCATGAAATCCAATGAAAAGCCTCTCCAGTATTCATTAAGGGCTATTATGTTAAGATTTCACAGTGGAGGTAGTGAAAGAAAAAAAGGAAGTTTTATGTAAAGTACATTCTATTAAAAAAGCAGTTATGTCAAAATAGATGCAATATGTCCAGACAGAAGTGCAGCATACAACTAGGTAGGGCAAGTTTCAAAACAGTTGGCCCGGCTTGCATTGAATTACATCACTGGGGACATAGAGTCTAGGAGACTTTAACTTGAAAAGCATTACAGCATCCAACAAGACATTTCCAGTTTGCTGGATATCCTCTAGCTTGTTACTCTGTTTCGTTATATAAATTTTTTACCAATAATGAACAAGTCTCTACAATAACAGAAGTCTGAAAATAACTAACAGCCAAGTGTACCAGCTCTCCCTCTTCCTGACTGTAGTACTACTGTAACAAAGAATACAATTTGCTTATTTTATAAAAGAAAAAAAAACAAACAACAGGACTTTTTACAAAGTAGATTAAATTTGTAGTGTTTGGGTAACCATGATATCTGTGACAAATACTGATGGGCCCTATAAAAATACAAAATAGATTAGTTTTCAGAGATGGGAAAACAGAAGTCCAGAGAAGTAATACAACTCTCTTGAAGTCCGGCAGTAAGCTAGTGACAGAGCTGAAAACAGCGCCCAGGAGTTCTGGTTCCAAAGCCCCAGCTCCAACATCTAGACAACTCCAACATACAGAGGAGCTTCACAATCGTTAAAAAACGCTTAACAAATTCTAAACAAATACATACAAGTAAAACTCTTTTGAATCCTGAACTGCCTGAAATCTAACAGGCTGATAATAAGGCTGGCTAAATAGTAGACTATCAAAACCTTACGTAGTGCTTTGCCTTCAACTTCACTATAAGAAAACACCCCAAAGGGTGTTGTTATACCATATCAATGTTGCTCTATAAACTTCTGGAGCCTCTCTAGATTTGTATGTCCATGCCTATCGCCAAAGTACCTGCGCGACAGGCTTCTCACAAATGGCAACTGTATAATACAAAGGAGAACAAATCCACTCTGGGAAAAGTGTTAGGTATATGCATGATTTGATATGTTGATGCAAAACCAAAATGTAAGGGCGTAAGTGAACAGAAAACACAATAGTATGAATAAGGAGGGGCCACAGAGTGAATGTGAAGTGTTACAAAAACCAATCCCACTGCTAATGAGAGCAGAGGTAATCCAGAACAGAGGCTTCCTACTAATGATGGATGTGAATTTGTAACTGTGGAGTGCTCTCTTGTTCCTTTTTTCTGCCTTCCCAAGCAGCAACAGTGGGAAACCGAGCAGTGAAAGGGGCACAAACTGGCACTGGCAAGTACAGAAAACAGATCATTTCCCTTTCATATACAGCCAACACAGAGCAGAGATTGCAAAGGAATAATCCTGAGCCCTCCTCCACTCCCCACCCCACTTTCCTACATAGCAAGCTTCTCACCTTTATGCAGCTTAATACTTTACTCTCCCAATACATTATTCTTTTCTATTTAACCCAGTTAAACTATGACTCCTTTCAAAAGAACACTGGAGCTCTCTTCTAGGAAAGCCAGGTTTTTTGTGGCACCATTTCTCCCTAAGCAGAGATTCTCCCAGACAAGAAACACAATTAATCCATTTCAAGTCACTGGAAGACTGTGTGACACCTACTCTATTTGAACAAATGCTAGAGCAAGGAAAATTCCCTTTGGCTTAGGTCCAAATTTACACAGACACTGGGTTTTGAACTCATAAGGCTGCAGTGGACGTAATTCAGTGTGTGAAAAAAAACAGGAAAGAGAAGAAAACAATGCAAAGAAATGACAGCAGATGAAACACAAGCAAGGGGATAAATCTGAGCCCAGGAAGAGGCGTTTCTTTTATTGTTGCCATCTTGGCCAACACTGGGGATTAAACCAAGGCCCTCTGCAGAGCTAAAACCCCAACCTGGACCCCTACAGTCATAGGCTCCATATGCTTTGTGAGCCAAGCACAGAGACCTGCAAGTACATTTACCAGTGGCGTACCCTTGTACAGCTGAGCCCTCCTTGAGGGCATAAACACAATCACTTTGGTCAGCAATTGGGGCCCCAATAGGCGCTCGGCAGCAAAGCCCTTAAAATGCTCTTGTCTTCGTTACCTATTCTTGGCCAGAAAGAAACAGTGGGATGACTGAAGAAGTCATAGTTCAGGTCTCATACTGTGGTTTTGGCTAGCCAGGGTCGAACTATCTGCTGCTGGGTGATTCTGCTGATTTGTCATTGGTTCTCTAGTGCAGAGTTGTTTTAACAGCACACGTATAGAAGAAGGGAAGTCCCAGAGCTGAACACTCCAGGGGGTCTCAGCCTCTAACTCCTCACTATAAGAAGTCTGGAGATTATTGAAAAACACGAGTGATGCCTTAACTGGGATTACCTTTAGTGCTTTAATTTGATACCTGTAGTAAGCACCACAGTTGGCATTTGGTATTGCACATTTTATGGAAGCAGCTCCTACATGGGTAACATAAAACAAATATGGGGGAGGGCTTCCCCTCTTTCTCCCCCCACCTGCCATTTTGTCTTCCCCACTCCCCTGCCCCCACTGATCACACGATGCCTACCAAGTACCTAACACAACTTTCTTCTGCACATCTACCAAATCCCTTAGCCTTCGAGCCCCTTCCAAAATGTGCTCCCTGCAGAAACTCAGCTGGATTCCCTCCTAATAATTAACATGTTTGCATAACCAAAACGGATCCTTCCATTCACTCCCCTTACAAATATGTTAATTACTGAATAACCAAACAAACCTTTTTGCCTAACTAGGGATGGATCTGCAACTGGGGAAGCTCAGGACAGGACAGGAATTCTGAGGTCTTCCTTGCTGCAAAGAAGAAATAGGTCAATGAACCAGACCACTAATATACTGGTAGGAGATAGATAAAGAAAGCCCCAGTCACAAAGTTGCAGAAGTGTCCAACAATGTGCTATGGCTACCCAGCTTGTAAATAAAATAGTTTCCTGCTTATTTGGTTTCTTCCCATCACCCCACAGACCTCATTGCCGATAATCCTATAAGCAAAGGTGAGACGCACCTTGCACAGATTTCTAGCCCCTCTCTAGTCTGGGATGAAAAGCACTTTAAAATTTCATGTAGAGGAGACTTTTCCTGTCTGAGTATTAGCCTTACCAGAAACTACCGTGGTCTTCACTAAGGTTCCAAAACACCTTTTTTAAGTTATTAGAGCATAATGCTTCTCTTGTTCTTCTCTCGGCAACAGCCAGAGACACCAGTGCTGTCGACAGATACAGTACAAGGCAAGCTGCTTTTATACATTTGCTTTTGTTATATTTTATATCAAACTATAGGAATACACACCTGTTCTTTAAAAGATGGATAGTGACTGCATTGCTACACAACACATTCAAGGTTGCCAGACACTTAAGCCAAGGTTTTGAACTCGTATGTTATTTCCAGGTTATTGGGAGCTTCTTAAATCAAACCCCAGAGACCTGACATCCAGGTAGCTACCTATAGGCTCTTCTGGTCATGTCTGTACTGCACTGATAACCCTCTGGCATTCATGAAACTTCCCGAGGTCTCTGCAGGTCTCTGCTGGGATTTACTGACTCAGTGAAAATATCTAGTACGGATTCTACAGGATCTGTCTCTTGTTTGCTTGTTCCAAGGCTCTGAGCAATAGCGGGGAGTGGAGGGATGCAGAATGCCAGATGAGCTGGATAACTTCAGAACATTAATAAGGATAGAAGGGAGTCAGCATGTTACTGTGATACACAATACTGCAGCCTTGGCTGAGAGCTGTAACAAATTATTAGGTACCAGCTAGGACATGGACAGCTTCCTTGCACAAGGCATTTCATTTCCCTTGAAAACAAGGAACACTCCTTTACATCAGGTGTCAGGGAATCTTGTTTTCCTTCCCCAGTACAACCACACAACCTTTTTCTTCTACATTTTTGCCTGATGACTTGCATGACAAGCCTAATAAAAGCTTAAACAAATAACCCAAAACACACAGAATGCAAGACTGTTTTACATTAACTTCCAAAGCACTTTGCTGACCATAGGAAGAAATTATAATAAAATATTAGAACAAAAATAAACCACGTATGGAAAGAAAAACAATATAAAAAGGCCCTCTTAAAAATGGTTCGGTACTACTGAGCTCATAACAACACACTGAATCATTGTGCAGGGCACTTGCCTGCTCCCAAAGAATACTTAGCTAATGAAGCTTCTCTCTCTTAAAAGACCATATTTTACAGAACTGCTGCTGCCACTTCTCACAGGCATTATCAATGTGCAAAAGTCACTTGACTAAAAAAAAAACCAAAAAGCAACCCTCAACTGAGTTATCCTTTGAGGGAGAGTTTTTCTGGCACTGGTCACCAATATTTGGAACTGGGTTTCTATGGTTTTGGGAACCTTTCACTCCAGTCATATTGAAATCCAATCAGCTCCTAAGAGCAGGATAAAAGGTTTTGCATTTGGAGACTGAACAAATCCAAAACTAGTGTCCATTGATAGATTCCAAGTCAAGGATGAGCCATCACTGGAAAGGTGTTTGGAGGTATTTTGGAGACTGTCAAGGACAGAAATAGCCCCATGCATTTGGGGATATCAAACCCTTCTCACTTAAGAAGATACCCTCCGAGATTAAATGGAAGGCAATTTTGGTCCTTGGACATGGTGTAGCGTTGGGAATGAACACTGTGAAATGGAAAGGATGAACTGGGTTTTCTTTAAAACTGTGAATTCCATGCTGGAGACAGGACTACCTACCCTGGACAAATGCTACCAGATGGCTCTATGCTTACAGCACCAGACTGGGGTTTGAGAGATTGGATATCTAACTTCCCCTCCAAAACTCACTTGCTGTGTGACCTTGGGCTAGTCGCTTTAAATTCCCCATGCCTTGATTTTCCACCTGTAGGCTGGGGGAAATAGCCTTGCACTACCTCACATGGCAAGATGCCCAGAAACCCTGGCAATGCAGGCTCCACACATACCTAGACAGCAGAAAATAGTGAAATGAGCCACCCCCCGCCTGAGTTCAGCTTATTCTTGCTTGCCCCATCCTCCTCTCTTACCGAAAGGAAGAAAGTGCAGCCAGAAGCATAATCACTTAAAATAATTGTTGAATAAGTGTTTGTGTGAAAGCAGCAGCCCACAGCTCCATTCAGGATGGGGGGTGCAGATGGGCTGAACGGGGTAGACAGAGACCACCTTGTCTAGGATTGTCTTCGAATTTACAGTCTGCAAAGAACATGGTGCGATGCTCCTGAGTTAGCTGGGGTGAAATAATCCTCTTAAAAAAAAAAAAGTTAAGGCAAGGAGTAGGGATGCAAGAACCACCAACTCTCAGCTCAGTGCGAGAGAGGATTTTCTAGAGAGAATTTTTCTTGGCAAGACCTGATCAATATTTCACTTCCTGGCTGATCTAGGGAAAGCCTCCCCAGGGGGACACTTAAGGCTTCAGGGACTGTGCATCCTATTTCATTTCCTGCCTTCGAGCCTCATAAGACTCCAGCCTTGTCAGCAGAGCAAAGTTTATCCAGAGAGACACGCTTTAAAAAACTATATTGTAACAAGGAAAACAAATAATTGGAACAGTTTTAAACTCAAATTCCCCCCACCCCAAGCTAATTATAATCTTCCTGAGGGGACTTGCGGGCTCTTTGTTGACTCATGGCTCCAACGGAGTTTGGAAATAAGCAATGAAAATTTAACACCACAATATATATCACAGGGTTAGAGATGGATACAGATTCTTATTCAGATGGCAAGAGTCCTGCACAGAGAAGAGAGCGGATTGAAAATGTAACCTTTCAAATTCTGATTGTGCTGCGCAGCTGCCAAAAAGAAATACCAGCAGGAATAGAAAAATGTTTCCACTTATTTTACTAGGCCTTGTGCCATCAGCCCCAAACCTGGAACTGGGGTGGGGAGAAGGGAATTCCTCCTAGAAATAAGAATAGGAGTTTGGACAATTCACTTGCTCACTACATAAACTTTGATTAAAAGCACCTACAGAACTGTTTGCACCCTGACCAGCCTGATGCAGGGCATCCCAATGGCATTACTGCAAGTCAGTTTAATAGATGGAAAGTGGCCCCCCACTCTGCAATGTATAAACGAAAAACTAAACTTTCAACCACTTCCTCAGCCTAGTAACAATGCACAGAGGAATTTCCACAGATCCCGAGGCTGTCATAACTTCCACGTCTAGACTTGGAAAAAGAAATCCCGGGACATTCCTTCGTTGTTCCAGCTCACTCCCTGCTTGATCTATTTTTCTTCAACTGAGTCAATGAAAGGATTCCAATTCCCCCTGGAAAAAAGCCTAAACTGGTAACAAACAGCCAGTTTGCTTTCCTGATTTTAACGGATTGTTTTTGAGCTGAATCAAAACCTGATGTTTTGTTTTGGTCACAGCGATTTAATGCTTAAACAGTACTGTGGCCAGGGAAAACACAAAAGGGGTGAAAGATGCCTTTATGCTCTATCCCTGTCCTACAAACACAGCATGGCAATGCTTCTTTCTATTTCATTGCAACTCTTTTGGATCTCAAAAGCAGACTGCAAGATTTCCCTCCAACTGTGCTGTGCCTTAATCTGTACCCAATAGCCCTAGCATACTACACCCCAAGCTCTAATTCATGGGCCACATTCGAGCAGCAGAATTCACCTGCTCTGTCACCTGCTTCTGTTCATGTAGCAACGCAACAATCATTGTTTCTGTGGAGGTATGCTATTAGGAAAGAGTTCAGCCATCTTGATTGCAATAAGCATTTTGTCTACTTTGAAAATGTTACTTTCTCTCTCCTGTCCATTGTTTCTCTCTTCCTTGTGCGATTCGCATCATCCTCTCTCTCTGGTTCTCTTTCCCTCTTACATGCTACACATATCACTTGGCTCTTCTTTTCCTTCCTCCCTCACAGAGAGCTGGTGGCTCCATTGCCACTAGTGTTTGTGTTCACAGAAGCCAGCTGCCACATGTGGAGACTTGCCAACTGGCTCCTCCTCCTTTCCAGCTACTCTTACAGGTCTCCAAGCTCTTCTCTGAAATGACAAATCTGGGAGCCTGTACCAATAAATGAAAAGGAGGCCAGCATCATATGAGCAGGCAGCTCCCTGAAGACTACCTATAGTTTGGGAGCCAGTAGTCTATTGTGTAAGTAGCCCAGTAGTCTATCAGCTGATCAAGGGCTGTTAATGCTGCAGGGACCAGCATGCTGATGGCTAGTGGGTATATTACATCATACTCCCCTGCTATCATGTAGTGCTAGTTTCCTTGAGGCTCCATCTCTCCCATTACTTCTGATAGAATCCTGCAAGGAAGAACTCCCAGGTCTTGGACTTCTACAAAGGCCATCAACATTGTTCCTATACTCAAAACAATAATAATATATGGAAGTTCTTAGATAGCCTCTACTTTATTGTAGCAATGTATATACATGCACACCTGCTAGGGAAACCCAGGCAGAGATAGACAGCCAGCTGTTTAACGGTATTAAAGCACCTAAATCCTATCAAAATATAGTTCTATTGACTTCAGTTGGATTTGGGTGCTTATTAACATCTGGCCCCAAGAGACTTCTCCTGGGTTGCAAAGCTAGGGAGTGTAAGAACTAAACTTTAATTAGAAACCATAAAACCCAAAAGCCATTGAACCAGAAACCAAACCACAAACTAAATAGCAAAACCAAAAGAATATCTATTGCCTCCAGTATAAGGAAATGTCTCAACTTCAGTCAGGAAGAAAGACAGACACGAACCTTGAACTTGAAGAGGAAGGACTGAGTTCCTGTTGTTCAACTGGAGTAATGAATTTCATATATTTTGAGAGAGAGGCCAAGAGAGGAAGTGGGTGTTTTTCATGTAAAAAGTCAGCACCAACTCAGTGCTTCAGTAGACATTAGTGGCTGCCTTTCTGGGGAAGAAGCCACCATCCAGATAAGACATATACTTATTATAGTTGATTAAAGTTGAACACTGAGAGGCCCTTGCTATTTTGGGTCATTAAAATTCTCATTGCTTTATTCAGAAGCACATCTTTGTTAACTCCAATCTCCTGACCAAAATCCCAATTCATCCCTGCCTTCGTAATATCCCATTACATTATTAGTAACATGAGATTCTATTCCTCATGTCCTGAACAGTTGCTGTCCTGCTTTGTGTTGTAGAAAAGCTGCTTTGTACTACTCTAGATATATTTCCTTGCAGCAGCAGATAGAATGACCCCAGTGTAGCCATCCTGGTGTTATGGATGTTATAAACCTCAGTTCAGATTTAACATGTTTTGAGATTCCTGGATAAAAGGTACTATACAAATTGGGAGAAGAGAGGAATAATCATTGTCACTGTTAAAACAAACATCCCCCAGCTCCAACTACTACACCCATTTCATCCAGCTGGATTTTACAAATCTGCTCCTGAATAGAGTTAACTTGGGAACCAATAGCAAGAGCCTCCAAAATGACTTAGTTTGGCCTGAAGGGTAGGCAGCTAATCTCTTGGACGTTTGGGTCCTGGATCATCCAAGTCTTTAAAGATAGTCTCTGTGGCTAGAACCCAGAAGTCACCAGGAAGCAAGCACTTGGAGTGCAGATGTAATGTGTTTTCAGGCACTTGCCCCTTGGTGATACTAACCAAGTAGCTGGAGTCCCCAGGTAGACCATATGATTGTGTTGTGGAGGAGACCAAGATGTGGGCGACTGTTAGGGAGAACAACAGCAACTTTCTGGGTAGCTATGGCATGTGAAAGCAAGTACAGAGTCCTGCTGCAACTCAACATCCCCCCCAAAAATCAACAAATCAAAGAGGAGCCTGGGCCTGAGAGCTATTTTGAAGAGACTAGAATATGTCCTAAATGCTTGTTCAAGGCTTCTCCCACCAGTGGTTTTCACTTGCGTCTTACCCTCATTGAGCTACAGCCAATTGTCATTTATCCAGCTCCTCATTCAGTTACGGAAAGGACGAGTGAAGAAAGACTGCAGAATTGGAGGAAAAGAGATATACAGGCATGTCTATATTGCTAGCTTACTCTGGCAGATGGCATCCCGAAGCATATCACTACTTTGGGCAGGCTAGCTCCTATATTGGTAGCAAGGTTGCTGCATTCACATGGCACTGCAGGTTGGACAATTGGCTCTGACCAGTAAGTTAGCAACATAGATACAAATGCCATGGGTAACACTACAGCCCAAACATCATAGCCTTTCCTCAGGGCTTTACTTTCATATTGAAACAGTGAGTCCAGAAGAGGGGATCCCAGCACATAAATTCCCAACTTCACTCTGACAAAATGCTTCCATTTAGTTTTGTAGAGAGGCCACCAATATTCTCCAGCCCAGGCTGCCACCAGCTGCTGATAAGACCCATGCTGATTTCTTTCTAGTGACAAAATCATCAACCACCCCTGGTACCAAGGCAGATTAACAAGGGTGGAGGAAATCTCTGGAATCCAAGGGTTGTTGGCTGCTGAGTGGAATTTTCTGCTCTATGATTTAGCTGAAGCAGAGACCTCTGTCTCTTTGGTAAAATCTTATCACACAGGAGCTCATTAGCCAGGAATTCTTTGTGCTGTTTATTTTCCATTTGTCCATATGTTCCCCACAAATCCAGCCTCGCCTCCGTTTTAAGTTTATACTTAGATGCTGTAATTGGAGCAGATGAACAAAGGCTTGAAGGAAGGCAGAAGCAACACAAATGGAAACAAACTTGCCATATGTTTCAGATTCCTTCCTTCCTCAAGAAGTAGGATCCTGTGAAATACTCCAATGTTTTGATCATGTCATTGTGAAATAAGAAACTGCTCCAGGAAAATTAATTCTAAATCACTCAAGAGTGACTGGAAAACAGGTTTCATGGCAGAGTGCAACTGGCTTCACTTTTGATCAGGGGCCATAGAGGTGATGGGTTAGAACAGTCAGGTAGCAATGAAGAGCCGGAGCGCGGTCTTCACACCAGGAGTACGGAGCAGTTACATTGCCTGGTCTACAGAAGCGCTCGGCAGGGTAACATGGCTAATTCAGCCCTAGGACATTCCACAGAGGTACCTCATGGACGAATCTGGCTTTGATATGCAAAGCCACTAAACCAACACTTACTACTCAACGTGCACAATGCCTTTGTGAGCTGGATAAGAAAGTATCATCTGCTTTATATGTAAACTGAAGAACTGAGATAGCACCTGCCCAGTGGCATTAACTTTATTTTTGGCAGAACCAGCATTAGAGCACAGGACTCCCAGATGCCCCTGAGTGTGCTCATTCCTCTGCATCATATTGGCTTCCACGTATAAAGCCAAGGAAGGCTCTGTGTCTGCGATGCGTCTGTCATCTCCAAAGGCAACAAGGGACAAGGCTTTCAAGAGTGGGCTGGGACTCCGCATGTCCCAATTTCAAGGCACCTGATTTTGGATACTTTGTGCATGGCTTTCAGAAGTGCTCAAAAGTCACAGCTCCTGGGGGAAATCAGTGGCAGCTGAGAGATCTTCAGCACCTCTGAAACTCAGGAGCAAGGTACTTTTGACCCTCAGCCCTGCAACTGATCCACATTGTGTGAATGACAGGAGTAAGACAAAGGTAGCTCTGAGCCATCTTTCCATCTTCCCCAATCCTAAACCAGCCTTGTGTGTGTCAGCATCACCTGGGAACTCTTCCTGAATGCAGCAAGCCCTCAGTGGCCCAAGATCATTCCACCAAGATTGTCAGACTGCGATGAACTTGAGTCTCCTGCCAGCCCAGCACACCCACAGTACAGTGGTGTGCTCTGACCCTGCCCCACTATATCCTCAGTTATTGTAATTCTACACCAGTAGGTTAGGAGAATCCTTGCTAGCTCCTGTTGTGTAGGAGCAGCATACAGCAGTGAGAAAGAAAGGCCAAGGATCTGCCCCAGTATTGGTCTGGGCATTCAAAAGAGAGAGGCCAAAAGTGGGACAGCTCCTCTGGACACACATCCAGAGGTTAAATGTGGAAATACCCCTTTTTTTCTAGCCAAAGACAAATTCTAATTTAATTCCACCACTAACTAGTATAAATGCACCGGAACAGCAGCATGCGGTATAGCTTGCTAAATATGTAATGGTTACCACATTTACTTATGTGTGGTCATGTTTTCTATGGATAGAAATTTGACATATATATTCCCAATGTTCTTGGAAATGCCACGTATCCAACATACTACCCTTCCAGTACGTTATACTGATTTAATATCTGATAGATGGGTTACACCTCATCCTGGTAAGAGAAACTTGCTCTATCAATCTAGGAAAACAGGTGCCCTTAATTTGGTCTTAATCCCAGGCCTCAGAGATTCTCTACACACTCGGTTCTCTCCACTTCCACTCCAGACCCTCTTCCTTCCTATCCCACTCCTTCCAGCTCCTTTCTTAGTGCTTAGAGGAGGACTTTCCAGGACATATATTCAAACCCAGTGCTACTTACTGGTTAGGTGGACACTGTTGATTGATACAATTGACTTCCTTTGGGCTAAATTCATTTTCTGGGCAACATCCCCAGCACCCGTTGGCCTACAGAAGAAGAGTCAGTCTTATATTAGGGCCTAGTGTTTGAAATTACGCAAGAGAAATGTACCCAAATGGCCCTGCCTGTGAAAGAACAGTGGTCAACACTACTAGGCTTGGAAAGGTTAACTGTGGTCCTTTGTACTAAGGAATTACCTTCTTGCCCATGTGAACAGGGAAAAGGCTACTGTAACCATACTAAGGAGTCATGCTTCCACCTTCTCATTGATCAAGGGGCTGTATCAGGGCCAAAGTTCACTGGCTTCTTATCTAGAGAGGTACCCTCCCGCATGATGTTTTCAGACAGGCCTGGAGGGCACATTACCAACTCAACCATCTTTCACCCACAGAGTGTGACACTAATTTTACTATAACCAGGAATTAAAATCAGTTTGGGTTAAATGGGCAGAAGCTTCTCAGAACCCATCCTTATTTCAGTTCATGGGTGGCTTATTCTATTATAATTGAGAACAGATTTAAACTCAACCAAAACAAATCAGTCAGAATCTGAAATAGTCCTTTGCCCCAGTTAAATGAAACCAGGATGAGTCTATGCATAGACAAGACCTTATTCTTCCTCTCTTTAGCAACACAGAAATTGCAAACACAATGTGTTTTGGGCCAGAAATTGGATACTATAAGGAGTGGTAAAAAAATGCTAACAATAGTATACAGTTCAAGCGGCGCAAGAGCTTCTGTTAGTATGGAGAAGATGGCATTTACATTATGGTTAGCATTTCTCTCTCCTCTTCAGCTTGTAACAGCAGAGATAGACCATAAGATTAATGCGAGGGAAAAACTGCAGCCACAGCAAATAGAAGTGACTCATGCCCGACTGATGTTCTTAACTTCTAAACTGGAATAGTAATTTTCTACTGGACCAGATTACAAATATTTTTCATACTGCTGAAATTGTGGTACAGAACTACTCAGCATGGCCCACTTTCAGGGCTCCAGAAATCATCTGTGTTTGATAAATTAATACAACCAAGAACCAGGTTAATTCAAATTGTACCTCAACAGTGCATCAGCAAACACAAGCTAGAGAAAAAAGTGGGAAAACAAAAGCCCTAACAAAACCCTACGGGGAGATTTTAAAAGCAACAGAATCATCCAAACCACCAAACAACTGCAGGCTTATAGAAATCATCTGAATGTATGAAATTAATTAAAGGGAAAGACTAAAAGCAGACTAAATACTAGAAATCAGGAACTGGAGCCCAACTCGAATCATGATCGGAAAGGGAACTTCCCAATTTGATTGCAGAAAGCAATTTACTTCAATTAGTAGGGACATAAACAGAGTGATTGCTTAATAGAAGTATTGCATTTTCCAAAAAAAAAAAAAGAAAAGAAAGAAAGAAAAAGAAAAAAAGAGCTGCCTTAATTGCATCCCTTCACTTGGTGTTTGCAGAACTTTAAAATATACTTCTGTGTAAGGAAAGTAGGATTAACCATTTGATTGTCACTCATGGCAAAGTGACATGAGCATAGCATGACACCTGCATGGTCATTTGGATCATGTGATCTGTTTTACAAAATGAAGCAGTCGCATGGAAATAAGAGGTTAGGAAAGAGCCATCAGAAAGAACTGTGTACCTTTAAACTGTACAACACAATCCATCAGATACAGTCAGCTGTTCATGATCTCTGTTTAAAATATGTATGAGGTAATTCACAGTAAATTCAGGAAGTTTGGGCCTATAAAATGCTGGAAATCTGGAGAGCGTTTGAGTAATGGATCATGCTTGTGTGATAAAGCACTTGCTGCAAAACAGGCAACAATAAAGCAGCCAAAAACAGTCAGTTTATGCTGCCTGCCTGATGCACCCTCATATCCACTTCACATTTCTTTTTGCCGATTTCCGTCTCTGGAGTTTGTACCAGAAGGTTTTTGGAACCCACTCCAGCTTCTCAGATTTACCAACTCAAAAGACAGTGACATGCTCCCAGTGATTTAGGAGCTTTGTCCCAAACAAACTGTAATCAGGAAAGGAAATATCACAGTGAATTGAACACAAGCACAAAAAAGAGTACACATTATAGTAAAGAAACAGTACAAACAACTTACCAAAAGCAGGCAAAGCAAGAGTCAGAGCCAAAAGTGGGAGGTCTTTGCTGCAATCTTTTTTTAAGGTAAACTACAGTTCTTCCCTGAAAAGTGGGTCTTCATACGTGACATGATAGTCTCATGTTTGTCTCTTACTACCCCCATACCTAGCGTATTCAACTTGCCATTAACTATCAGCCAAGCAAACTCCTTTTAGCAAACCAAGCTAGGATTTGTGCTCCTCTCTCTGCATCTCCAAGAAATAAACAAAAAAAGGGTTCTCAGTGACTTCATCAAATGAAGCTCCCACCTGCACCTGTGCAGCCAAGCTGGGGGTTTAGGCAGATGTAACCAATGACTTGATTTGGGGGCGTTAGAGACAAGGGACCTGAATAAGTGAGGGTCTGATTCGGCTAATGTAAGAAAAGAACCCAGCATAATTTTCAGATCCCACAGGGAGGTTATAAGGTTCTTGACTGAAAAGGATGAGGACCCTCCTTGTGCCAGGCCTCCACTTCTTTGGAATGAACCCAATGAAGTCAATAGAGGGAGGAATTTTATCTATTTATTATTGAAGTCTCGGTTTCTCCTCTCTCAGTTCTGTCAGGCTTTTCTCTGCTCTCCCCCCAGGTCCCTGCCCCTGTTTTCTGTCCAAAGGCTCAGGCTCCTCACCAAATTCCACAAACAAGAGGCAGTATCAAAACCCTGTCTGTCAGCGAGGAGCAGCTGTGCTGATCCATGGCCCTGCTGATTCAGCTGCAGAAGGCAACCCATGCCAGAGACTGCGGGGAGAGGGAGGTGGGCTCCCCTGGTCTCTCTCAGTTTTCAGTCAGATTTTCTCCGTTGTGCTATGGCAACTGGACAAGTCACTTAGAGTAAAATCCAATAAAGGACTTAAGTGTATGCAGTAGACCTTAGGCAGAATGTAAATACTTAAATCCCAAACTGCAATCCTGAAAAATCCCCCTCAGCTGCTGCCTAATCCTGGACTCCACAGGCCCAGCACCTTTGGACCCTAAAGCTTCCCTGGTGCCTAACATCCTGCCTCTCAGCATGCTCAGAAGCATCTGGGTGTCACAGACTGCGCTGTAGAGCCCCCTTGCCCCCGAGGGATAGCCAAACTAGGTGCTCACCTGCCTCGGTCCACGGAGGAACTCCATCTAGAGGCCTGCTCACAGCGCAGCTAATGCACAGGGAAAGGATTGGCCTCCACGCAAAAGGGAGGGGGCAGGGAGCTGCTTTCTTCTAAACTATGAGTGAAGCCACTAGTATTCCCTTTCATTTACAGTCACCCAGTGGTTAGAGCACTTGCTGCAAATGTCAGAAACCTGCATTTGGTTCTTTCCTCTGTTTGGGGGAGATCCACGGGTTTCCATGCCACAGTCACTGGATGAAATATGCAGCCTGGAAGCCGGGCCTCCCTCTAAGAGGTGTAAAGAGCACCACAATTGCCTGTGCCCTGGTGGGTAGAGCATTCACCAGGGAGATGGGTTAAACATCAGCATCAAGACAGATGAGCAAAGGTTAGGGAGCTCAGCACCTACATTTTCGTAGTTACAAGTGATGCCTGTTGACTTAGAAATGCAGACATTGCCCCAAGGTTTCTAGCAAGAGGCCAAAGCAGCTTGTGCAATCTAGTGTTCAGGCACCCTGCCCTATTGAAAGCCCAGCTATAAACCGCTGTCTGGAAGGAAACCAGCCAGCAGGTAGTCCTGGAAGCTCTTGGATGCTATTACACATAATAGTAATAGTTACACAGAGCTCTGTCCACTTGCTCATAAAAACTGTTAAGACTCCAGCTTGCCACTAAAAGCTGAACTACTAAGCAACTATAAAAAGCTGACTTACTGGTTCCATTCACAATTTTTTTCCCTAGCAGTGTTCTTGGACGTCTTAGAGAGTTGGGTCTCAGTATATCCTGGTAGGTACCATTTCTAGTATAAGCCATCAGGGAAATGCTCAAGACAACATACCAAAGAAAATGAGGGCATGACATCACTCATTCTAATCCGTAGCTACCAGTTCAAACCACATTCAACCCTGGTCCAAGCCACAGACCAGCTTGGCAATACCACTGTCCTCTTATTGTTACATAAACATTTCAATGAAACACATTCAAAATCATCTTGAACAAATTTTAAAGTCCAATAAAAAATTATGTTAACACCAGGCCAGTTGTTATGGGCTGGTGATGCTGTGTTGGAGTAGGACTGGTCAGCACAGAGCTGGTCATATGGAAGCCAGGGGCCACTGATGCAGAGCTCACTAGGCTCCACAGCTCATAGACTGCAACCATGACGTGGTAGAGAGACTTGTGTGAGACCAATGACCTTGAGAGCAATGCCGTCTGGAGTTTTGCATTGCTGTAGGGTCACCCATGGCAGCAAACTCAAGAGCGAAGTTCCCAGACTAATAGTGATCCAAAAATAAAAAATAAAATTTCTCAGAGGCGGAGCAGGCAGATGAAGAATGCTTCACACTGGCTGCCAGGGCACTGAAGACTACAGCAAAATAGAAGGATGAAGGCTACAGCAAAATAGGAGCCTCCAATCTTCTAGGTTTTCCTTGCCATTGGATTAAGGTCTTCTTCCCACAAAGCATTATATGGTTGCTGATGTTCAAAATCATCCCCACGTTAAAAGAAGACACGTTCTCTTGTCTTCATGTTGAGGGACTGCTGACAACAACGACAGCTTTCCGATTTCCTGGGAGCACTGGAGAGGCTTCTCACCCACTCTCAGGCAGAGCCTCGACGTGGTGAACTGACTCAGCAGAAGGCAGCGATAGTCAGCAAGGTCTTCACAGGCAGGAGGGTTTCTCACAACATGAGCAAGATAGAAAGACACCAGAGAAGACACCAGAGACTGGGGCTCATTCTAGTTGGCTGACTACACTAAGCACAGTATCCTGGCTGCCATATGCATAGAAACCTTTTTTTCAATACTGTTTGCAATGTTATAGGACTCTGTCTGCCTGCTATCCCCCCAAACATGAACAACTCCTTTCCTTCAGAGGCTACCAGAACTTGCAGGGCCAAACTAGCAGGGTCAACTCATGCTTGGTCATCTTGCAGCTTAGTGCTAAATGCATAACTCAGCTAGGAGTGGAGCATATACTGCTGTCATGCCCTCCACACTCCTTCCAATGGCAGAGCACAGGTGCCAATTACTTCCAGTTCTACCAGCTGCAAACACAAGAGTCATGCTCAAACACTTGCTGACAATCAGTGAAATTTCTAATCAGGCTAGAACCATTTATCTTCCCCATCCACTGCTTCTGGTGACAGAACCAGATTCCCGGAAACCAGGAGGCGGGTGTTAAAAAGATTGATAGTTTTTTAGCGTGTAAAAAGTTGATATCCTTGGCTAGATGTTCCCATGAAGGGCATTACCCTGTTCCATTAGTGAGGGCAAGTCAATCAAATCAAATACAATCAAAATATGATTATTTCAAATGCTCAGAAAACACCCAACTTGATGACTAGACTTATGACTACAAAGTGCTTTTATTTTCTGTACCATCTCCTGTGCAAACCCTACAGAGTTTAATCTACTCTGCTTACTGAAGCAAAATATTAGATGAAGGAGGGAAGAACTAAATACCAGATCCTATTCTACCAGAGGCATCTAAGGGTTTCCCTTAGATACCTGTCTGTAGGGCTTTCCTCCTGGTCACAGCTCCATTATCAACAAAATGAGGCCCAACCACTTGCTCTCGCTGAGTCCAATGGAAACTGGCAATTAGAACAGAAGATGACCCTGAGCCAGCCCGAGACACACTAAGACACTCTGACCCGTGAATCGGCAGATGGGACTGCTGCCCCACATTTAAGGGAGCTGTAAGAAACTGCCCAAAACAAAGGCAAATGCAAGCCAGCCTAGGAATGCTCTAGGCAGGGACACTTCCACCAGGTACTATTCGGGAAAAGGGCATAACAGTGGATGAGACGCAGCTTGGATAGAGGAGAGTAAAAGCCTATGGAAAAGGACAGAGAAAGAAGCCTAGACACAGACTAAATAACAGAGGAGTTAAACCCAAAGGCTGATCTTTTGAGTGAGAACGCAGGCAGAAAGGGGCTTGAATTCCCTCTGCTGTCAAGGAGCGGGTACATAAACAGATTGCATCAAAAGCACCTGACTTCAACACCAGCTTCTCCTAACAGGAGTGACCTCCAAGACCCTGAATTTTAGCTAGGGAACCTAACGGGGCATTACTGAGTATGGGTTTCAGACAATACAGCATTCTAACAACAAACAAGGAACTTCCCGTAAACTGTCTCATGCACAAGTCACAGGCATTTAACGGGGATGACAGCTTCCAGAGTCCCCATGACAAATAGCAGCAGCACATTCATTAGTATTTGTTAGTTGTGTTGTTATAGCACCCAGGAGCCCCAGTCTGGGACCAAAACCCCTCTGTGCCAGGAGCTGCTCGTCTCTGTCCCCAGAAGCGGTTAAAGGGAGAAATGACCATCTCCATCTTTAAACATCACAGGCCATGCTTTCATCCTGCATCCACCTGCTCCTCTAGCTGGCATCCCTAAGCTGGGTAAATAGGACTAGTTACCCTGTCTGCACAGGCCAGTGAATCTGGATGTGGAGCGATTTCACTTGTTTACATCAGTGATTTTCAGTCAAGGTTTCCTGGCACCCTCAGGTGCCTTGGGATCCTTTGAAAGGTGCCGTGGAGTGCCATGCAATGTTAGCATTGTTAGGTGTGCAAACACAAATCACAAGATAAAGCCAGAGATTTTGAATGGGAATCCACAGCGTTAAAAACATTCTGACTTGTTGTGGGCTTTCTGAGTTTCTGCAACAGAATAATTGCTCTCATACTTTTCTATAATCAAAAAATGAGAAAAAACTAAGAGCTGGCATTTTCCAAGGGGGACCTTGAGCCTCAAAAAGGCTGAGAACTGCTGGCTCATGCAAACCATGGTCCTGCATCAAACCATATTCCTACCTTTTGGGAGGAGGTTAGTGTCATTGTCTCCTTGTAGTCCTTGTGCCCAGGGACTTGCATGACCACACTTGGATGACAAGTGGGAGAGGCCCATATGGTCATCATTACACCCTCAAGAGCAGGGGTGGCCAACCTGCAGCACAGGTGCCTCAAATGACGTGGGCAGCTTCTGCGTGGCATGCAGCAGATCAGAGAGAGGACAGGCAGCACAGTGGCAGATAGGACAGGCAGAAGAAAGTAAAGCAGCAAAGTGGGCAGGGAGCAGAAACAGAGCAGCAGATCAAACAGGGAGCACAGGGCAGGGAGCAGAAAGCAGAGCTGCATTTTCATTGGGGAGCACAGGGCATGGGGCAGAGCAGAAGATGGGGCAGGGAGCACAGAGTAGAAAGCAGAAAGAAGAGCAGCAGATGAGACAGAGGAAGGGGATCAGAATGGGACTTAGGAAGGGTGCAGGGCCAATTTGTGGCACACTGGCCCAAAGGGTTGCCTCCCTGCTCTAGAAGTGGACAGGGGCATAAAGCAAGATGGACCCCAAGAACACAGGACTGAGAAGAGTTTCCCAGGGCCTATAATCCAGTCTCCTGTGTTCACAGGTAACTATATTTTAAAAGGGCCCACAGGAACCTCTACTCTCCCACACCACAGCCACAGGGCAGCCTAAGAAACTCCCCTGCAATGCACCACAGCTAAAGAACTAAAGAGCAGGAAGGAGAACAGCACTGCCAATGCCCTGTTGCCAATGCAGCAACAGGAAATTAGTTAGGTTAAAATATGCTCAGATGATCCTAGGCAAGGGCAAAGAAGTACAACAGGGAGCGTTGGGGCAAAGCGCTCACGGCCTCCAACAGGAACAAGACCTGGTCCCAAGTGATTAAATGTAAACATATCATTAGAGGAGCTAGTCCTTTATAACTCCTTGCCTCAGACTGGCCCAGGGCAGTGGATGCTGCTGAGTTTGTTTGCACAGATTGCTCCAGCTCAGCTGATCTCTAGCGCTGGTAAAGTAGGCAGCAAGCATGCTGCTGCGGGGTCTGTGTGGGATACAGGAAGGCCTCGGGGACTGGCTACTTGCTGTTTGTTATGGGGTGAAGAGGAAGCTCTAAGTGGTCTTCTGTCCTCTATTAACAGCAGGATGGAGTCAGGATGGAGCCAGCAGGCTGCAAAGTCAGCCTTGTTTTTTTAAACACACATGGCAGGGCCAAGCCTTTTAACCCTCCAATACCCCTTGGTTCCTTGAATAAGGAAACAGTAGCCTTTGGTCTAGAAGCTCAACAGCTGGGTGTAACTCAGGGCATTTCTCTGCTAGTACAGAAACAAACAAGAGATAAGATTATAATGCAATAGGAGGAGGCACCCTTGCATTGGGGGTTATTAAAGCAGGCAGTCTGGACTGTACTCTGATCTCTTCTCATACTGGACAATTATCTCAGAAACAAAGCCACACAAGACCGTAATCTCATGACAGAGTCAATCATGCATCTGACTGTCAGGAGAGTATGCTATGCTCTATATAGCATTTCTCTGGTTTCAGATCATCAATGCTTTGCACCAAGTACATGGATGAAAGCACAGCAGTGAGCCACAATGTTTCTTCTACCACATCAGTTTTACCTTCAGGGAAAAGGGCATGGTTTGGGTTGTATAAGTGATTGGGCTCAGGAGAGGCAGCTAGGTCCTGCAGGTCAGGAGAGATGATACTGTCTCCACGCCTGGCACTGACTCACTGGGCAACCTTCATTGCTTTGTGCTTTGGCTTCTTCAGCTGTGGAGTGGAAATAATTCAGTTGATCCACTTGATTAATGGTGTAGTATCAAGAGGAAGCAGGCTCAGTCTGCCTAATTTGGAAAGCCTGAGCAGGCACAGCTCCTAGAGCATCACATAACCAGCTCAGCTCAGGCATAGAGTCCACGGTGAGAAGAGGAACCAGGAGAGAGAGTGAGGGATAGAAATTCCAACCATGATGCATGAGCAGTCTGAGAGTTTGTGTTTCCTGGCCAAAAGTCATATGGCCTACCCTCACTCTCTTCCAGGGCACGAAGCAACATCCCTCCAGCTGCGACACGTGGTTAGGATGCAATTTTGCACTTCAGCATTAACAAACCACTTTTGTCATCAGGATGGCAGCAACCAAGGGACTGGCAGTCACAGAGTAGGACTATGTTTTGCCTGCACAACTTTTGTCAGCTCCTAGTTGCTGTTGTTGCTATGAGAGCACTGGGATGCTTCCACTAACAATGCACTCTCTCATTGCAAGGGTTTCTCCCAGAAGAAGACCTGGCACATGAGGGGTAGAGCTTTGGGCTTACAGCTGCCAACATGGCTGTGTTGCTGGACTGCATGCTCATGGGCATTTTACTGGAAGCGTTTGATCAGACAGGGCAGGTGTCACCTGGGTGGCGGCTGTACTCAGGTTGTAGAAAGGCTGGATTTTGTCAACGTACATCAAAATGTGTGCACGGAGGTTACAGACCAGCGGCAACAGGTGACTTCTGTTGACTAGCAGTGCGAGCCAAGGCTCAGGCAACTCCCGTTCCAGTAGGAAAGGCAGCAAGCAGCACACTGGACACGTGTCTAACTTGGACGGACTGGTCAGCAGATGAGAGTTTAGCTGACTGTATGCCAAGAGATCTCTGCTTCTCTCATTAGCGGGGATTCTCAGCCTGATACTAAAGGGTAATATTACACTTTCCTATGCTAAAAACCTGCAGATACAGATGGGAAGCCCACCAGGCCATGAGCACAGCTTCTGAGACATATAGAGACCCCCGATTCCTGTCAGGTGGATCCTTATTAGAGTCTGGGCCCTCCACAGTAACGGCTGCCCCATCCACATCCTTGGCTCCCTCTACTGCTGGGCTGCTGCTGCCTGCTTTTCCTGCTCCTCGTTATAAAAGGAGGTGCCAAGTGCAGTGCTCATTAAAACAGTTCCAAGAAATATTCGATTTTACTCAGGCCCTGGGGAGTGCATACTGCACATGGCAGCAGTTCCCTCAGGCCCTAGCTCCCAGGCCTGGGCATTGCCATGGAACCAGGGAGAACAAAACACCTCTGGGGCTCCCCAGCCACCCCATGCTCCTGAGTGCACAGGGGAGAAAGGGAGCATAGGCCTGCTGCTCTGAGCACATCACGAGCCTCTTCACTCACCAGCCAAGGCTATTTCCTGAGTCCAGAAAGGCTCAATCCTCAATTTTTTCCTGACACAGCTTTCATTGGCTTCAGGGAAAGCAGAGCGTTTTAGCCCTCATTGCACATTTCTATGGAGAATTAACAGCCCCTATAAGCAAAGGCCTGCACTGCTTGGTGAGCTGAGGAAGCCCAGCAAAGCAGGGAACGGCACCAAAGCGTACAGGACTGGAGCACAGGCTTTTGTTTTGCTTTTCTGGCGGCTTCTCATGCTATTAGCATTAGGAAATGATTAACTTTATCAGAAAGGCAGCCTGTCTCTCTCCTGGACATTTCAGAAACATGGTAAGTTTCCTGCTTGCCAGGGAGATGCACAGTACCTGCAAATCCCACGGCTGGCTCCCTTCTGGCACTGGATTCTTCAGTGCTGGCAGAGGACTGTTATTGTTTTTGTTTCTTTGACATCTGCAACAGGAAAGGTGGCTTTTTGTTATTATTCCTTTTAAACACACAAACTGAGCCAGTCTCTCTAGTGAGGATTTTGCACTCGTGACCAAGGTGCTCAAAGATCAAGGGTCTGATCCAAAGAGATGACTGATTTCAGTGAGCCCAATCCTGCATCACTGCCTTCTGTAGGAACTGCAGATTTTTAGCCCCATTCAGGATCAGCGCAAAAAATTAACTTTTACGAACAAGAGATTAGGTATGTTATTCTGAGTGGACTGGATTTCCCACAGTGATGATTCTGATATTGTGTCTGAAGGAGTACACAGTACCTTGCAGACATCACAGTCCTGCTCACAACCAACAGGCAAATTATTCAGTGTGTGACATTATCAAACCATCTGAGAATAGTTTGGGAGGGGGGTGTGGGGTAAGAGACTGGGGGGAGATGTAACTTTTCAGGGGAAAGACATTGGCAAAGCTGCTGTTTCTTTTCATCAAAGCAGAGCCCAAAAGGTTGCAACCTCTTGCCACTTGAATATGGTACATTTTAATCCAGCTGTGGGCAGGTATGGGAGTGGGATCAGAGAATGGCTGAGGTGGGGAAGGCTGAATGGAAGAAGGGAAAGCATTTGAAAGAATAGGAGGTCACTAGCAGCATAAAAGGAAGGGACTATTCCAAACATGGTGGCATGAGGAAAAGAGCCAGGCAAGACTTAAGTACAGAAACAAAACAATGCTGAGCGTATTAAGGCATTTGGGATGGGGGGGAAGGGTACTGTTTCTGTTCCTTTCTCAGCCTCTTTAAGGCAAATCCTATGTTCCAGCACAGACTTTTTCCTCTGACAGAGGTGCAGTGCAAAAAGGCAGACAGGAAAGCCCAGGAAATGCACAGCTTTCCCTACTACATCATTTTGCCCAGGGCCACAAGTGACAGCCATACCTGGGCAGGACTTCACTGCTTTCAAACTTGGCCAAGCTCATTCTGGGTTCAGTGTTCTCTGCTGGTAGTCTCCAGTGTGGAGCTGGGTTTGCATTGATATCAAAAGCATCTCATCCTTTCTGGTTACAGAACAGGGTTCTGACATGTCACCTTCCTAAAACTGAGACCATTCTCGAGAGAAGGACCATTCCCTTCCACAGGTCTAGCAGCAGTGACTGCATGAACATAGAAGTCAGAAAGAGCTGTAATACCAAGGATGTTAAATGGATAAACAGTGCATGGTTTCTGTTAGCCTAAGCAGTAATCCTACCACAAAAGAACTTTTCAGTGCTCTTGATAGGAGACTGAATTTTCTGAGCTTTCCACTTTGTCATGGATTTGTTCAAAGCAGGAGTGCTCAACCCCTGGCCCACTGGCAAGATCCAGCCCACCGGATTCCCCAATGGGTTTGAAAATTTGGCAGTGGGAAAGCAGTGGCAGCTAACTGCCATTCCTGCTGCCACATTTACAAACTTGGGGAAACCCTGAAGGCCAGATAGCATAGCCCTGCACGCTAGATTGAACATGCAGTGCAAATCGGGCTGCTGTAGGGCACTGCAGGGCAAAGTGGGGGGCCAGGGAGAAGGAGGGTACAAAGCGGCACAGGGCCAAGCAGAAGCAGCATGGGGCCTGATCCTGACGTGTAAAGCCTGATCAGACCTGCAAACTGGCCCCATGCCACTTATCCAGCCTGCAAGGCCAAAAGATTGGGCACCACTTGTTTAAAGCAAAGAAAAAAGATAGCATTTCCAGAGCTGCCTTCTGTTATTTCTCTTTTCCCCTTTACACTGCCCAGACTTCCATCCTGACTGCTGGTCTCTTTGCCCTGTCCTTGTCCCCATGCTTCCTTTTTCCTTGTAGCATATCTTTTCCATTAAGCCTTTTAATGATTTGCTTCCCAGGATGTGTCCAGAAATCCAAGTTGACATCACTGCCAAGCAGGTCTTGCCTATTGAGTTAGGCTAAGTTACATGGAACAGGGACCTTGAGGTCTTCTGAATTTACCTAATTCCTCCAGGTGAAGTCAGTGACACAGTAGCAAGGGACTGTCTGGTCACTACTGCATTGTGTATTTTGTACAGTACAGAGCAGTCAGCGCCTAGCAAACAGTTCCATAGTTTGATATCCACTAACCCTAATGATTCTCAAGGGGGAAAACCAGATCTCTTGTCCTATTGCCAGCAAGCCCCTTAAACCTTTTTTTTTAGAATGGAGGTAATTGGGTTGGACATAGGTCAGTGGCAGAGTGCAACCTTCTGGCAGTTAAATGAGATTAGAGGTTCACCTCAGCAGCCTCTATTTCTTTGTCTGTCATAATTTGTTAAGCCTTAGTCTTAAGTAGCTGAGGCAGTAAAGAGCTGCAGATAAACACCAAGAAGCACCAAAAGGTGAAGAACTCATAAAGAGACAAGTTAATGAAGCTTTCTGCTCCTTATCTTGGAAGGGAGCTGTACAAAGAGGTGATCTGCTTG
This sequence comes from Alligator mississippiensis, assembly GCF_030867095.1. Classification (NCBI taxonomy): domain Eukaryota; kingdom Metazoa; phylum Chordata; order Crocodylia; family Alligatoridae; genus Alligator; species Alligator mississippiensis. The sequence continues at coordinate 66,771,475 of NC_081832.1, forward strand.
GAATGGACCCGGGCTGCAGATGGCACTAGCCATCTTAGTTTCTCTCAGTTCACTCAAAGAGTTTTAGGTTGAGATGCTACTGGTTTGGAAAGCCTGCTGTTGAATGCAGGCTGTGATTCAGGCTGCCAGGCTTTTTCGTGCCCCTAATACGGGATTGCTGCAGTAAAAGTGAAGCCTTTTTGTTTCTCACTAAAATGAAGAGCAAATGTCCATACATTCATAGATGTAGGGTCAGAAGGGACCTTGCAGATCTTCTAGTCTGACCCCCTGTCCTGGGCAAGAGAGAAAACTGGGCTCAAATGACCCCAGCTAGGTAATCGTCAAGCCTCCTCTTAAAGACCTCCAAAATCAACACAAAAATTAACCTTCTTGTGGGAAGATTTCTCTCGTCTCTATCCAGGAAAATACTGATGTTTCTCAGTGGGTGAAACCAAGGCCTGTATATGATTAGTAATGCTTATTTGATTGGTGCCTAAGAGCAGAAGAGGAACAGGGCACCATTGTGCAAGGCACTGTACACAGAGGAGGAGACAACTCCTGCCCCAAAGATCTGACAGTGTTAATAACTGTAGCAAGGCCTCTCCAGAGGGTTCAGGAAAGCCATGGCCTTTTCCTTGGCTTTGCCTTCACTCAGCCTTCTTTTCCTAAAGAAAGTCACTCAGCCATGCTCTCTTTGGTGATGGCAATGGGGGAAAATCTTGTTGTAACCAATCTTAACAGCAACTGCCATTCTAAATAGAGTCATCTGGGCTAATTGCTCTCCATTGTTTTCCATAGCAGGACCACCTTAGGACCCCTCTCCCCCCCCCCACCCCACATCTAATACTTAGCAATATGCAAAGGACAGGGAAGGCATGACCTTATTACACCACAAACCAGATAAGACTCCCCTACACTTTAACTCTATGGAAAGGAGAAAATGGTGGCAACCCTATGTTTTAAACCAACCTAAAGACATGGTGGTTATGAAGCCAGCACTCTGACTACATTAATGTGCTACTGTTATTGCTAACAGTGAAGTGTCATGGCTATTGTAGATATAATCAGTATACAGTAATTGTCAGCTTTCTCCATTTACTCACAGGGCTATTAATTAAGCAAACACTAGGCTGGGTCTATTGTTTTCATGCTTTGTTCTTTTATTCTCTACTCTAACTTCACAAGTGTTCAAACTCATGACCTTTTGTTTCAATTTATGTAAGACAACTGTGTTGTATAAGTACCACAAATGAGAAGCCCGTGAGCTTTGCTGCTTTCAGCTGGCCATGCTGATAGTCACAAGGCAATTGTTTTCACAAACTATCTTCAGCTCAAAAGTGTACCACTGACCCCAGCAATTTACACAGAAAAGGCAAGTCCAAAAGTTACAAAGGTACACTCTTAGCTTTGCACACTTAGCCATGTCCGGACTTTGCACAATATGGTTCAGACTCCTGCCAACCAGGGGCCTAAGCTGGTACCTGGCTCCTATAACTGGTCCAACACACTTTTTGCTCACCAATTGGCCTGGCCAGATGTGTGAAATCACTCTGGCTGGCTGGCTGTCTTCTGAGCTCTAGGAAATGCTGGAGTATACTGCCTCATGTACCACTCAGTTATGTCTCTCTCAGGTGTGATAGGGCAGCTGTCATATGTCAGTCTATTAATGCCTGAAAAACTCTTTGAGGTCTGCAACTGGAAGATGCTATGGAGTCAGGGTTGTATCAACTCAGCCCCTGCATAGGTTTGAAGATCAGCAGGAACTTAAAACTTCCCCAACACTATTCATTGCTACATCACTGCATTAAAGCATACAAGTAATAAGGGGGTTTTGGCAACATCCTTTTATTGGGCCAACTGTGTACTTGGGAGAGGTGTCAAAGAAGCTTTTTGGGCACCAGAAGAAAGGCATGGTGTACCTGAAAGCTCATCTAACACCCCTCCCAACTACAGTCAAACCAATAAAGGACACTACTAAAACCCCCTTGCTTCTCCCACGCTGCCTGCACCATTACAGCTACAACTCTCCGACCCTGCATTAAACAATGAAATTCTTTTCTGTCCCTGCATTACTCAGCCCAAAGGAATCTCAAATTCAGACACATTTACATTGTAATAGAACATGTTTCCTGTCACATGCTGTCCCCATACAATAGGTTTGGCATTAAACCCTCCCCAATTTGCTGCTGACAGCGGGATTGTCAGTAACACTGCACTCAAGTCCAATTGCAGCAGTTGCTCTCTGCTGTCCCGGGATTCACTTTCTAACACATTCAAACATATGTTTTTAAGCAATGCTGTTTGTGGTCTCTCTACTTTCTTATCACTCCTGTGACCTTTGCTTGTTACAGATTAGTGGCTGGAGCCAGTTGGATTTGTTTGATTTTTGTTGATGGTTATTAGGAAAAGGAAGTGCCAGAAGGGATTTTGACCTTGAGTTTAAACCCATTCCCGATTACAGCCACTGGGTCTTTAATTACAGATCTCTAGCTGCTTTGGTCTGAAAAGGGGCTGGTCCAAGATGCATTTCTTTTTATCATTCTCCAAATCTTCGGCACACACAGGAATGTTTTGTCTCTGCATTGTGTTATTGTAAACTCAGGGGATGTTCAGTTAATATAGCCTTTGCCTGCTAAATACAGGGTAGGTTAGCAAGAATGAGCATGAGACGGATTGAAAGAAGTATACTAACAAATTCAACCATATAAGTATGAACTTGAGCATCCAGTCTAACCCAGCTGTGATCAGCCCAAGTCTGAGTGAAGGCAGCCAAAGGTGTTGTAACCCACATTTATACTCCTTTGACCCTATCGCCCGCTGTCCTGCTGGGCTGCTACTGCAGCTGGACACCACCAATAAGAGTCCACCAACCCTGTGGGAAATGCCAAATTTTTGGCTTTATAGTAGTATATTCAGTGGGGCACGGGACCAGTCCTGATCTTACGTAGCAAACACACACTCACAAGAAAGGGGGCTTCCTCACCAAGCTAAGATCTCAACTTCTCCCAAGTTCAAGAGATTTTGGAGGGGAAGTTGTATCAAGGATATCCTTGCCCTCTTCTTCAGACATGACACTGAGGTGTTATTTACAGGGAGAACAAGTTGGGGTGCCCTCCCTGCTTTTATCCAGCTTCTGTCTGATTTCTCAGCATCTCTCCCTGTGGGATCCAAACTTGCTCACCTGACCAGGAGGTGAAGGAGCGGCCAGCACTGAGGTGCTAGTCACCAGGTGAGTGCTTCATCCCAGCTCACCCCCTCTGTCATACAGCAAATTACATCAAGTGGGTTTGTCAGCAGCTCCCTTCCAGCTGAAGGCAAGAGTTGTAACGCTGAGAATTAATCCCTCCCGGGCCTGCACAAACAGAGGAGGCCAGAGTTAGATTAATGATAGAGCTGCAATACAGGGGATTACAAGGAGCAGAGCTCTCAGAGCTCAATTGTGGGGCAGAGTCGCAGTTTCCAAAACATATCCTCATTAGTTCACTTCCTGACTAGAGAGACGCACAGAGAAACACATGCAGACCGAGAGCAAGCACATCTGGAGAGCAGAGGCCCTCTTCCTCTTCCCAGGCCCCATCCAACTGGCGCTGTAAAACTGGAGGTGCTTCCCCCTCCCCATCCCACACAACTCCAGCTGTGCTCAAGCATAAACAAGAGATTTCATTACTTAAATTAGAGCTGGTTCCCAGGGCCAGCACTGACTATTTTACCACCATGGGCAAAATAAATGCTGCTGCTTCCTCCTTGACACACACAGCTAACTGCAGTGACCTGTCAGGTGCCATTGAGCACTGGCTAGCTCTAGAAATGCCACTCCAATCAACTGCCCGATTAGTTCAACCATCTTCCTGCCAACCTGAATGGGCACTGCATCAGACCCTCCAGCAGGTAAGGCCAGAGTATAAAATCATAGCTAGGCCATTTGGCAAAGCTAAAATATAGCATCCTTTACAATCAAGACAGTCCTGCGTTAGTTTATGCCACATTTGGTACCATAGCTCTTTTGCTATGATGACCTTGGATTCCTAAACAGAAGTAGAGAGGACAATCACTAAGAGAGAAATATAGCAGTTCCCCATTAAAGGACCCTCCACTCATTTCCATTCAATGTAAGGAAAGCACTTTTCACACAGATGGGACAAAATTTGCAATGCTCACTCAGAGCATAATTTCATCTCTGCTCTGTAACAGCATCATTCTTAACACTGTATTGCTTTCTTTGATATCACTTCCTCATGAAGTGAAAATTTTATATCAGTCCAAATGTTTCCCATCTTTAATATCATAGAAAAGAACAAGACTCAGAATAGAACATTACCTCAGTCATAATATATGGAATTTTAAAAGGGCACGAAGTTTAGCTAACGTATATGGCTTACGTGTGTATGGGAAAATGATAAGCTTAAACCGGCTATACTGAAAGACAGCTACATAGCTACCTTTAAAATAGGCATTCTGACTAAGTTTCTCCAGGGTAATGTATCCTTGGCCTCTATCCGCTCTTAGTCAGAGATGTGGGGTCTCCTACGCTGAAGCAGTAACACTAATCCAATCCTGGAGATTAGTCAGACTAATGTGAAAGATGACATCACAAGAAGGCCCCAACGCTGCACTTGATCAATGAGACAGCTTCTGCGAGTAAGGATTACCTGTGGAGGTGAGAACAGATCATTCATAGTGCAGTTCAAACAGCACAAAGTAAATAATGGTTAAGAAAGTCTACAGATTTGAGATCCCTTGAGAAAATAACCCAAGCACCTACAAATGGTGGGATAGCAATGGAATATGTATTCCCACAAGCTCCTAATGATAGGACAATCCCATATGATTAGAATTGCTAATGCTTCTCCCCTCCCTTCAGAGCTGTGCTGTCCATTATCAGCAGTGGCTCCCTCAATGCCATGGTTAGGTAATTGTTAACACAGTCCAAGTATTATAGCAATTCATATAAAGCAACAGAATTTACTATCATGAACACACCTTGCTTTGAAAAGGCTAGTATCTCATTGACTTCTCTCTCTCGACACCGAGATACCATAGGGATTGGTGCTCTATACCTACCTGAGATAGAGAAAAGGCATAAAGGGACCTCTATAGCCTAAGAAATAAAAAGTGTTTTTGAAGTGTTATGTTCCCACCCTGTGTAATTCCCACCATGTCACATATTACATCATATACTTGAAAATCTAAATGTACTTGTCAGGGTCTGTATCAATTGCTTGTTCTCTGCCCTTCACACCATTTGAACTATGATGATGGGTTAGTCCACTTGACTGGTCCACAAGTTATTAATCAGTTAATTATCTGTTGTCAGGAATAGGGTAGTAGAAGGAAGCAGAGAGATCAGAATTTGGGTTCACAGAACCCCAAACTGTAGGAACAGCTTGGAGAGAACTTCTGTCACCTGCCAACATGTTAGAGACTTACACATGATGCAGTGTTGTTAGATACAGGTAAGAACTGTACCAATCCCCGAATTTGAATCTTTGAGAATGGAATGTCCCAAGACAACCCAAAACAGTCCCATCCACATGCCTTACCAAGGCTCTGAAACCACCAGAGATCAGTCCCAAATACCCCCATAGTTTTACACTAAGTTAACGTATATTGGGACAGGACTGAGTTTACTCAGTGCCATCTGAATGCTCATTAAATGGTAGAACTGAACAGTGAAATTCATGATTTCCATGCACACGTCTGTCATACCCTAGTGCTTTAAGGAACTCCCTATTAAACCTGAGAGATTACAGCTGTGGAGTTGAATGCCAGACTAGCTAAAGAAATGCTCCATGTTCCATAGGGATTCTAGCTATGCCAAAGTCCAAGCTCAACAGAGTGCCATGAAAGAGCAACTCCATGCTACAGACATGATTTGTGGGCAGTTAACACTCATTACAAGTGCAGTCCCAGGCAGTCATCTTATTTTCTTTGTGCACCTTCCCACATTGACCATTTGAGCCAATTAGTCTCCAGTGACTATAAGCATGTTCTCAAAAATACCACAGCTGTGTAATTAAGTAAACCAACTTTGCTCCCCTGGCTGCATGACAGACATTGACTCCAGCAGCACTGAAGCCACATCCCCGGGACACATTTGAAATTTCAAACTTTGCAGTGGCGTAGGAAGGTAAACTCATGTGACTGATGAATATGTGCGAATAAACATGGTCTCAGATAAGGCACTGATACCGTGTGCTTGTACTTCCTCCAGGTCTATTTAAACATCGATAGAGCCTGACAAACAAAAGCGCTTTTGTGCATCTACAGTTGCCAGAGCCTTGGGGGGGGGGGGGGGGGGGTGTTTCATACTGTCCAGCTTCGTGCTCAGCAAAAGCAAACTACGCCATTGTGTCCATTATCCCAGCTTGTGTTTGCACACGTAGAGGTCACCACAGCACTAAGACTGAAGCCTCCACCCCAGCAGGAGATGTTCTTCTTACTAACCATCTTCTGCCCATTCTCAATTCTGCAGGAAATGGGACAGGTTTGTATGGTCTGCCCCAGTCCACCTGGCTTCTTTTCCAGCATAGAAGGCAGCCCTATGAGGTCTTCCTGATTACCACTGGGGGACTAGTTTTGAGAAAGGAGAGAGAGAGCCAGAACTGGGCAGATTATCCAGCTATCTCCATTCACAAAGGAGACTCGAGAATGGGGGCTGAAGGACAGCTGAACTCCAAATAGAACCACGTTGTAAAATCCTCCTGAAAAGACTTTGCATTTTCCTCTTGGTAAGCATAGTTCTCAGCCTCAATAAAGCTTGACCAGGATTTCAATTACCTGGATTATCTTTGTGTATTTGCCTCCAGTGGACATATGAAAATGACTGCTGTCCTCTGGAGAAGCCCTAATTATTTCCTGTATCCTTTTTTCCATTATCCTTTCCCAAGTACTATAAACGTTATTTTGAGGCTGGAGGCATTTCTTTGTTTCCAGCTGGCTGTAATTTCACATCAGGCAGCAAAAACAGAAGCAGATGTGAAATATATATATATAAAGAACCAGCAAGACAACTATAGCATGGAAGTTCAACCATCTTACCATTTTTTTAATTTGCTTACCAAATTATGTGACCTATCCTACAGTTGCTGCAGACCCTTCTCTTTCATGGACTACACAGACAGTGCATCTCAGGAAGCATAGAGAGCCACATATGACCAGAGCCTACAGTAGAAGCAGATGTAATAAATAAGGAGGAAGAAATGTTTCGTAACACTGAATTCTGCTTACCCCAATTTTGTTCAGTTTCTACTTTTATGAAACTCACAAGAGTAAAATAGCCCTGGTACATTTTTTTAAGTATACTTTCTTTTATCATAGGACATACTGATGAGGGGACAACTCTACTCCAAGTAGAACTTGAAAGAAGTTTTATTCCTGCTTAAATTGGTAATAACTAATCTTTCCTGAAATATACAAAAATAGAATTCATACAGTTGTACTTCTTGTTCTGTAAAAGTGGATACAGTTATTTTCCACATGAAAAAAGGGTATGCATTGGAAGGAAAACCACTGCTTCCTTATTATGCAAGTTTTTTGGAGACATTTATTATAAGTGATTTTTAATATCTTTTAAATCATGAGAATATTTTAAGACACTAATGTGGTTTTTAAAACAGAGTAGACGTTGAGGCACATGCAGCTGTCCACCTATGTAATTCTATCTACATAATCAGACAGTGAGATTAACACTTTGTTTGCATAATGAATTTGCACCCACAGTTAACATACACATATACAAAATGATGAAAAATACATGCTCAAAAAAAGTTTTTTAAAATATCCAAATGCAAATGAAAATGAAACAGCTAGCTTTCAATCTGCACTTGCTACATCGTATATGGAATGTCATTAAAAAAGCCACATATCATCAGCATTTTCACACAGAAATGTCTGACATAAATAGGAAAAAATGTTTTAAATCTACACAGTAACAGACATAAATTGTAATTACCTTAAGAAAATTGTGCAAAAGCAACAAGTTCTGGCTCCAAACTAAAAACTTAGGTACCTCCTACAGTCCAACAAAAATAGCAACCCTGAGAATTTCATCTTAAACCTATTACGCTAAAGAGAACATGCTTGACTTGGTCATTTCAAGGCAACAGAACTAGTTTAACATGAGGATTAGGTAATAAAGTTGTAAGAAACAATTATAGCCTGCACCTACTTTCCTGTTTAGTAAAAGAGAAGAGTTGACATTTGTTGCTCATTCTGAAAAAAGGACCAAGAAACCATTGATTTGTTACTATGTACAGCTGCTATGGTTAAGATAATCTTATTAACCAGACAAGTCAAAGGAGATGAAAAGTATAGAGACTTCTACTAGGGGGATAATGGAGAATGCAACATTAATGCACAAACCAGTATTGCCAGGAATGAGTTATGCAGTTTATGACAAAAACTGAACCCAGTGATAGAGTATTTGCAGAAGGCAGGCATGTTTGTTAGTGCTCACATTGCTACTACTAAATATAATTTAAATTTTTGATACAGTAATACCTGCAATATTAGCTGTTTCTATCACAATTTTTGTAACAGAGGTAGGCCAAAGGGAACTTGTGTATATTGGTAAATTGCTAAGCAGCAAATACTAAAAGGAAGAAGTCCTGTTCATTTCTTGAGCAGTCAACATACTCAAAACAGTATTTTATGAAGAGACTACCCTGAATGAACTTAATGACCTTTTCCTGTTCCCAACATTGCTAAGTGTTTTTATATAATGAGTAATAAGTGTCACCAATAAAACTCAGCCTTGTAAATACATCGTATTCAAGGAGTTTTTAAAAAGGCGCTTTAATTTGACAGCTACTAGATTTGGCTTATTGTATGTATTTTCTGCAACACATTTGTTTATCTTTCCCTCTAATTAAACTGTACTGTGCTCTAAATATGAAGCAATAAAAAAAACAACTAGGTGTTATTAAAGCCTATTTCATGATGTAATGAGATGGCAGCAAGGCCCACATACTCTCTAGATATGATCTAAAATACAGAAGAGCTAGACACATTAAGCTACCATAGACTAAACTGCTGTTTAACTTTTCCCAACTAAGTTATGGGCCTGTATCTGTGCTAAACATCTCCTGCATGCCCTGAGATTCCACTGACCTCGAGGGCACATGGCACCTCACAGAATCAGTGCCAAGGTGGTCTTAAATGATCATGCTACATGATATAAAATAGGCCAAGGTAATTCAAGCAGTGAATATTTTACATGAAGGCAGCCAATAAAAACAGGTGAAAGTCATTGGCATTATGGTGGCCAAAATGTAATGAATTCAACTTTGAGACATCTTGCAAGTAGAGAGGCCTTTGGGTGAAAGCAGAGAAACCTATGAAATGTTATTCTTTTTCTTTTCTTTTTTTTTAAACAACTAATAGTATTTGTCAACCACTTCCTGGAAACATAACTGTTAAAAAACAAACTCAGCTGGGCCGAAAGGAGGAAAGAAAATTTCAAGCTTTTTAAGCAATTGGGAGGTCTCTCACGAACTTGTTTCACTTCTCAGCTTTAATCCTCTTTATTTCATGCGAAAGCTATGGACAATTAGCACCAACCTTTTCATGTGAAGCTGAACTCCTATTAGAATAGGATGAAAGGACACAGGGACAGATTTCATACAGTCTCTCCCATGACAGTCCTCCATTCTTTGTAGACAGATTTAATTTCCTCCAACACATGGTGTTCTCTCTCTCACCCCTCATCTCCTGCTTTTCCTTTCCTCATGGGAAACCGGAAATAAGACATCAAGGAACAATTTTCTAAAATAGCTGGAAAAAGAAAACTCCAAGCAGAGCTTGTAAATGGTTGCAAAGGAAACAGTGAATCATACAAACATTTCTAATATTTGGACCAAACAGGAATTACTCTTCTTCAGCATTGCCTGGTCTTTCTGTATAAAGGCTCATGATGTAAATATTAAACCTATTACTTTATTAAAGATGTGCAGTGAAATAATCTTTTGGTCAGAGCAGAGAACTGAGCCAGGAAATCCTGAATCTAATCTCATCTCTGCCAAAGACTCACTGTGCAACCTTAAACATGCTAGTCTTTGTTTCTTAACCTGCAACATGGCATGGGCAACACTTGGTCATTTTAATCCTAGAATGAAGTGTTAGGATAAATGCAAAGTACCAACAACCATAAGGAAAGGCCTGGAAACCCCCAAAATAAAAATCCCAGTTTCACCTTCAAGCAGAACAGTTTGGTTCCTGAATGGAACAGACAGAATACTGGGCCAAGGAAATAAGTCAGACCTCTTGAGAGACTAAACAGTAGAGATTGGCCCAAACTCCCAAACACCAACACCCTCAGACTTGGGAAGTCTGGATCGGCGTTTTGTGGCTGAGGCCCATCAGTACTAAACGACACACACTGGTTTTTATTTCAAGAATTTCGTAATTAAAATTTCATGGAAGACAAAAAAAAAAGTATTTTAGGCACCAGACACGAAGCTGAAGTTCTTACTGAGACAGAGATTATGTACATTTTTTTCAAGCAATCTTCAACAGCTCCAATTAAAGGTTGCCTGCAGTTTCACACTTTGAGATTACATTAAAAACTGAATATAAGGAGAAATCTCCTATTGGAAATCATAAACTTTCATCCACCATTTGTGCAAGTAAACTCACACTCTTACTTTGCATGCTTTAATAGGTTTCTAAAAGTTGGATGCCATTGGAATCCATTTTAATGGAAGGACTAATTAAAAAGATTTACAAAATAAGACCTAATTCCTACAATCACTGAAGTTCACAGTCTCAATTACAGGAGCATCCCTACCAGCATCACCAAGACTTGGGGGAAAAAAGTCATGTCTAAGGTATTTTAAAGTCTCTTCCGAAATTGGTAAAATAATACTAAAGTAGTTGTATTTGGGAAAAATATACTAAAACTTTATGTATATTAATCCCTCTCCTGGAAACAGCAAAATTGATGTCTTCATAGAGAGTCTGAGATATTAAATGCACCACTTTTACAATGATTACAGAGTCATTTAAATTGTACTGTGACTTCAAACTGACATTTTAAGAATGGTAGCAGCTCTCTGCAAATTAAAGTAACTCAGCTTCAACAGGCGGATCAAATACCATTGTCAGAACCTCACTGATATGATTCTTTCAAACAGCTCAGGAAATGACCACAGGAAGAGGGGATGTGACACCTTTCTGGAAAAAACTGCAACTCTATGCCAGGTGACAACTGTAAACACGGCTTCCTACAACATCCTCTTTTTCAATGCATCTTTGTAAGAGAGAGAAAGATGCTTCATATTTCTGATCAAAACTACAATTTTTGTTCTAGTATAATTATTTCAAAGAGGGGTGCAAATTTTTAAAGAAATACCATTCCTTATATAGCCTTTAGTACAGGCAATTACACTGGCATAGATTTCTTGTACTGGTAAAGCTTATGCCGGTTCCCACAAAATCTGCCTGCTGTTTGAACCTGTCCAGGTCTTTAGAGTATTAGGAAGAGTCCCGGTAGGCAAACTGTAGGTTAGGAAAACAAAAGGCATTTGGTGAATGAAAATTATCACCTGATTCTATGTGGTATGAAATGGTTTAACTGTCATGAAAGCTAAACTGTTTCTCATTGGAGCTTGAAATTTGGAGAAGTTGGCTTGCCTAGTTTTAAAAAAAGTCCAAACAATTCACCCATTTTTACAGAACATCCTTCTGCCTACCACATAATGAAATTCCTTGAAAAAAGTAGTCAGAATTGCTATTTGAGAAGAATAATTGGACTGTGGGTATCTGATAAGTCTTTAAGACACCAAACAGAAATAGGAATGCCAAATATTCCAGTAGTCTGACTGCACAAGACCAAATAAGGTCCAAATGCCAAGAGAATAAACATAAGGCTAATCTACCAAGTTTGGGCAAATGTGATTTAGAGTTCTCCAATGTTACAGATTTTGCTTTACAGGATAAACCTAATAATTCTCCCCGTGTACTCCTATTCCTATTTAAAAAAGAAGTCTGTATGTAACCTCCATAGATATTTGTCAGTCCAACTGCTTATTTGTCAAGCCTGTACAGTTTTGAAGTTCGGCTGTGCACCAAGATTATGAATAAATCATTTTGCAAACAGATAAAGAGGTTATACATTCAAAACTAACCAAACAATTTAAGATTGTTCACATAATCACTTATTTCTAAACTGCCAGAAATATTGGTTAAACTGGTCACTGCCTGAAGGACTTGATAATGGGTTATATAATAAGAGAAAAACACCTTGAACTGAAGAACAGATGAGATTTGCATAAAACTTTCTTTTACAGAAAATTTCAAATATCCACTTGTAACAAATCAGTCTGCAAGACATTAAACAGGCTGCCTGTATAATCAATATCCCTATGCTAATTAAGTTTACATTCTAAATTAAACACTGATCTACAACATTTGCTACGTAAGTGACATTTATTAATGTTCTGCTGTATTTACAGTTTTAACATAGTAAAACTCCAAGGTGAATTACCACTTGGCTGAAAGCACAAAAGTGCACATTAAATCTACACTTATAATGCATCATAGTTTCTGCTAACACAAATTATAAAAGCAAAAATTACAGGTATGTTAGGGATCATCTCAAAAGTCCCAAGCCAACTGAGAGAGAAGAGAGAAGAAGAGAGGAGAGAGGAGAGAGAGAAGAGAACCTTTGTTTTGCAAGGTCAGATGTCTTTTATTTTTTTATACAAAGTTGCATTGTTATCTTTGAGCTTTACATTACCAATGTGCACTGTGAAAATCCTGATATAGTCCCAAGTGTATGCAGTATGAAAGTAATATATACCCCAAGGGATCAAATAAAGAGTATTACGCCCCCCCCCCAATTAATACTTGTGCCACCTTCAAAATAATATTCTTTCATATTAATCATGCCTTAAGAATCTGTATTGTATATGCTGCCTTTACTTTCAGGCATAGACAGAACAGGTTACTTTCAATTTAAACAGCAGATAGGCATTATGTGCAGAAATGCAGTCATAATAAAACCATCTTCCAAACTTTTGAGAACACCCCTTCAAAACAGTCTGCATTATACATATTATACACTAAAATATCTGATTCTGAATTCATTTTTTAAGATGGAGAATGAAATAAACCAAGACTGCCCCCTACTGACTACAAGGGTATGGTTCATGCTATTCAAATGACTACAAATACTATAAGGCTTTATTAGCACATCACAGACTTCATAGCAATAGCTTTTTCAAACATTAGCCACTAATGATTCAATGATTACAGAATTCTGCATTAATTATTAAAATTTTACACCTAGAAACAAATAGAAAGAAATGCTTTTCTTTTTCAACAGTACTTTTATTTATTTATTTTAAAGCAGATGATTATTTTTTCTTCTGTGTTCGGAGTCTTGATTCACTTCCTGCAGGTGTTCTGTTATTCTTGCGGGAGAACTCATCTTAATGCAGGAAGATATTTGCCAGAAAACATCTGTCAGAGAAGGATATTGAATATTGAAACTATAGTTAGACTGCTATTTTAGATTAGAGAAGGATGTAACTCACAAAAAAGTGCAGGATGTCTGAAGACATACGAAATGCATTTCAGCATTAGTTATGCAATTACAGCAATGGCACAATTACACAGTATTTTTATGCACATTTATAAATTTAAAGAGTTCATACCCCTTTGGAACATTAAGCAACAGAAAAATATAGAACAATGGGCCAGAGTCTGTTCTCACTTATGCTGGCATAAATCCACAATAATGGCAGTCAAGTAACTGGAGTTAAACTATTTGCACTTGAAAAATGGAGCAGAATTTGAATACAATGCTTGGTGTGCCCTGTACTCATCCCTATCCTCACTTTTATCATCTTAGCTCCCAGAAGCCCTAGTCAGAAAACAGGATACCACTGCGCAAACACAGAACAGAAAGCTCTTCCAAGCTCAAATGTAGAGAACATGGAAAAGTCAACCTTCTGAAACTCTTCATCTTGCTAACACTGGCTGGAAAGTTTTACATCCGTGACAGTATAAAACTAGTGCACTTACCACATGGCTAATGATTTCTGCTTAGACACTGCTTTACTCAGCCAATTTCATGCCATTGAATACAAGGATGATTTCCAGCAGTGATAATGTCAACCATTTAAGTAGCAAATGCCCAAGCTTTGAGCTAGGTTAATTTAATCACGAACTACTTTTGGCTTTTTATAAAGCATTCCCCTATTCCACACCTCCTTTTAAACCAAAAAAACCCAAAACACCAGCATAATAGTGACAAGTTTCCAAGTGTGCTGTACACTTCCAGTGCCCCCCTAAAATGAAGAGGATTTTCTGCAAAAATAAGTCTACTCATTTATTCTTTTTAAGCAGTGGTTCTAAACTGTTTTAGACTCAAGGCACCCCTCAGAACATGTCAGCTTTTAAAGTCCACATACTTGTACACCTGAACTTCTGTATGATGATATTTGTTGATGCATCTGTTCTGGAAGTTTGAGCCAAGCTTTTCAATTCATTTTTTCTTTTAGTTTCTCCTCATTCCCTCTTTTTGTAATATCAATTAGTACACGCATGTTTGCAGAAGATCCCAACATCAAGTTTAAGTAATGTAATTCTAAAAGGAACTGCTAATTAAGAAAAGAAACACAGAGGATGATGTCTGGTTCCCATAATGTGGGGGAAGTGGACTTTCAAGAGAAGTCTAATAAGTAACATTTTCTTTTAGTCAATGGTCAGTATTTCTCACAGCAACCGACTCAAATGAAAGTAGATTGTATATAATTAACATGAGCAATTTCAGAAAGTGAAGAAAGTGACACAGACAACTGCAGATCTGACATTTGTTTCAAAAAGCCACCTTTTTCCAATCAGACATGCACGGACACGCAGAGAGCTCAGTGCCATATAGGTATTCATTGCAGAGCATGGGAAAAAAAAAAGAAGGAATGGAATGAGGCTCAATCCCAAGGTAGGTATTTCAGGGAAGGCCAAAGAATTCCTTGCTTTTTCCAACACAGCAGAAAGAGTCGGTTTCCATTTCTACCTGGAACTGATTACATGTATGCTATAATAATTCATAGAAGTATACAATGCAGTCAGCAGAGCTGCCTCCCAGACTGAATACTACCATTGAGGGCAAGCCAGCTCTAGCACATCCTTAAGAGAACATTTTGGAGAACAATGAAGGAGGTCTGGGGAGAGGAAAAAGCATGGAAATAGTTTCTCTATTGCTAAAATTATCAGATGAATGTGTGTGTAACCTGTGTATTATTTCCTGCTATTTTTACTGGGTGAAGAGCAATTAACTATTACTGTTAATTACACTGTTCTACAAGTAACATCATGAATCCTAGAGTTTTTGCATAGGTGCTTTTTAAATTAAAAAAAAAAAAAAAATCAAGACAAGTAAGCCAAAAAGACAAAAGTTTAACACAAGCCTCGCAACCCAGTATCATGAGTTTATTTGATGAAAGAATGCTTTAGGGCACAAGGAAGTGTCAAAGCCTTAGTTGTAGTAAATGACTAGTGGTTTTAGCTGTCCAAATTGAGACATTTTTGAAAGACTTGACTTTTCTGAAAGTGCTAAATAGTCACATTTTGAAAAAGCAAGGCCCTCTAAAAAGTCTCTAGTGGGGCACCCAAAAAAATCAATGCAGCCAAAAAAAACCCTATGTAATCAAAACTCTCATTTCAGTATTCGGGTCTTAAATCTTGTACAACCAAGGAATCAAGTAGTTCCCATAAGAAATGAGGAGTTACTTTTAGGAAAGAAACAACTAATTTGTTCAGGAAGAAGAACAGAACACAAGTTACGGTATGTATAGAAGTCTTTACTGGTCACATTTCATCTATGTAGCTCTTCAGCTGATAGCAGCAAGCCCTTCTGTAACTCTCTGTGAATTTCAAACGCTACACTGGGAAGAGGACAAATGAAAAATTACAGTATAGAAATTCTTTTTTTTTTTTTGCTTTTTGCAGATTGACTTTTCTACCATGGTCATGTAAATTCCCCTTGAATACAACCCTAAAGCCATGACAGCTTTCAAGTTAAAGTTCTTTATTAAATTTTGAATGTTCTTAATTAAAAGTACAGCCTTCACTCTTTGCATCTCTCTTTTAACTAGGTATCTCATTAGCTACTGAAAACAAAGTAGAACTACTTTGCCATTCCTAGCAAAAGGAAAATGGGACAGGAAAGCAAGTCTTGGTTTAGCGGGCTAAATCTAACAACTGACTGCAAATTTTGTTTTGCTCCTGTCCCAACTATGACTGCTCCAGGCCTGTCCTAAGGAAATCTAGCTTTGTGCTAATACTTTAAAGGGATCATCACCAGGGGATCCAGATATTCTGTTTCCCATGTAAAAACATGGAAAATCTGGATTTTCCCCCCATGGGTTTCCCCTTGCAGGCTGGCATAGTTCCAGCCTCTAAGGGGCTGCTCAGGGCTGAGGGAGCAGGGGAGGGCAACTGGAGGTAGGAGGTGCTGCGTGTGTGTGCGCATGCACACACATATGCCTGGAAATACAGCCAGGCTGCATGGTGGGAGCAGCCCCCATAGCTGGATAAAGATAAGTCTATGGGACAGGGTGGGGGTTGGAGGGCCAGGACTTGCAAACTGTCCGGGCATACCTATTGGTGATGTGTAGGATGGGCATGGAGTGGGAGAACCTGCACAGACAGTGGAGCATGGGGCGCCTCCGCAGTCCAGTGGGCAGGACCTTGCATGGAAGGGCAGAGCAGAGCAAGAAGGTTCAGTGCTGTCACCACTACCACCACAAGCTATACACCAGCCACACTGCCGAACTGAGATGCCCCCTGCCCGGCCACCAACTCTGTGCTGCTGCCACCACCCCTGCTGCTGCCAGGTGGGCAGGGGGGGTCTCGCCATGGCAGCTTAGCTGGCATGGGGGTCCTGGCAGCAGCAGCACTGAGCCTCTCCACTCCACTCTGCCATTGTGCACCAGGTCTTACCTGATGAGCTGTGGAGGCTCCCAGGAGGAAGGCAGCAGGGTGGGGAGGCCACCTCCTCCCTCCAGCCAGGTTTGGGGGTAGGCTGGGTGTTTGCACTCTTACCTCTGCTCTGGCTGCAGCATCTACCACCTCCCATGTCCGGCAGCCCAGGCTCAGGCACTGCTAGCCGGCTGCAGCTGGCGCCTGCAGAGCAGGAAGCAAGGAGCGGGCAGGATGCTGCTGCCTTGTCCCATAGCCCTGGAAGCTGGGGAACCCCTCTGGCAGGGCTGGGAGAGGCAGGGGACTATAGGTGAGGAGTGAGAGATTTTGGGGTTCTTAATCAGAGAATTCTAGATTTTTATCAGAGAAAGCCAGGATCTCTTATCACATACCACTCAAGCTGCAAAGAAACCTCATGCTTACAGATATGTCCTTCCCCTAATAGAGGAAAAGTTAATTCAAACCATTATCTATTAGGAAGAGGAAATGTACTAGAAAGAGGCAGCCACTTAAGTTTCCTTCGTTAAAGTCCCACAAAAATTTTTAAAAAAAGGCAAGAAAAAGGCAGCTTGTTCAAGTGCAGCCCAGAAGCAGGGGAATTTTGCACCTTAAAGAAAGACCTTAAGTACTCAGGGTATTACAATATGTTACAGGCATGCAAGAGCGATTTCCAAGAAAAGGGAATATGTGTGGGTCAAGTTTCTCCCAAAACTTGGCAGAAAATTTGAGCAATATAGAAAATCCAGACAAATTACTGTTTCTGGGACATAAGCCAAAGACACTGGTACATACCTTTGCTTTGGCTACGTCTGTGACCTTAACTGATGTTGAGGATATGCCACATGTTTCACACAAGTACTAGTTAAATGATAATCTTCAGGGTACACAAGGAAACCAAGCAATGGGATCTGCTCAAGCATTCCAAATCCTGGATTTACAAGACTCTAAAATTCTCTATATTAAACCCTGAAACAGATATTTGATTTTTCATGGTATGTCAAATAGGATACTTGCTCTGCTGCTACAAGGAAGCTAGACCTAGAAGCATGTACTGTATGCAAAACACAAATAGTAAACTATCCCCCACTTCCTTATTCTATGAAATTGCAGCAGAAAATACCTCCCCTGAAGAAGCTGCCTGATAAAGAGGGGGGGAAAGATTTACCTTTAGTAAATAAAGAGAACTCTGGTCCTTGGAAGAGTAGAAAATGTATCTGGCATCTTCCGAACCTTTGCATAATTAATAAATCCTCTGAGAAACAGCAGAAAGCCTAAAAGGAAAAAACGTTTTTGTTCAATTAAACTAAATCTATGTAATTTCCAAAATTACTGCTACTGTTATTACTAATACTGCTAGAAAAATGTAATTTTAAAAACTTCGAAACATCCAGAAGTCAGCTAAAGAAATTTTAACTCTTGATGAGGACATATTTTTTATAATCAAGTCAATCTAGAAAAGATAATTCCATAATATTTTTTATGAAACTGAGTTATGTATTTTGAAAATTTTTAATTATGCCACTAAATATTTGGTACCAGCTGAAAAATGTACAAAACAAGCAGGAACATTAAACATACATAAAAATATGAAGTAAGTTCTACAAATGAAAAATGCTATATAAGAAATATGTACTATGTTCTGGTTTTGGAATTATGCTGTATGGATTACCTTAAAAATATGGGTGTTAGATTAAAATGTTATAATCAGGAACCCTGCTATTGAGCATTTGCTGAGTAGAAATGTCCAGGAGGATCCAGGGCCAGAGATCCCAGAGCCTCATAGATTGTAGGGGATTGAGGAAGAGAAGGACCCAGGTATACCGGCCAATTAAAGAATTATCACAAGATGCCAGCATAATACAGCCCTGAAAAAGGCCAAGGCAATTCTACGGTATACTTTCAGTACAGACAGAGAAGTACTAGTATCACTGTACAGTGATTTCTGTACAAGGCACTGTTTTTTTCCTACTTTCTTCCTATGGCAATGCAGTATTTTGAAGTTTTAAAATCAAGTGGTTTGAGGTTGTGGTATGTGAGAGGGGCTAAGTGGACATTCTGCCAGCCTCCTGGCAAACAAAGACAATCATCATTCAATAAATGTTTATTAAGGACTCAGCTCAATGGCCTGAGAAACCCATACCAGCCCCTAGGTTCCTAATAAAGAGGCATTATGTGTCTTTGCTAAAAACAGTGACATAGGATTTTCAACCGTATGCATCTTTCAGAAAAGAAACACAAAGGTTTGTACCCAAATTACTTTGAAGTCAGATTTCTGGTATGTGAAAGAAAGAAAAACCCACAATATTACTTATTTGTTCAACAGGAAATGCCACTACATTTTTTTTATATGATTTAATGACTTCCCATGTCATTAGAATTAGATTTTTTTTCTGCTTCTGTTCAGGAGGAGTTAGTCTAGTGATATTTCTAAAGTTCTTGAGATCATCTCATGAAAACACATGTGGTTCTAAGTAATATTGCTTTACCTCCTTTGCATGCAACAAATGACATTTTCACTAGATGGCAGCACATACACCCCAAGAATTCAGGAAAATTTGTCTTGGGTAAACACTTTAAAGGCCAAGGAAAATCAGCTGCTAAATAGCTGTGCAAAAAGGTGTGGCAGAATTGTGCTGCATACATATGGGGGTTCTTTTGGGTGGTCTCTTGAGACACTGGGAGGCTAAGATAGTCACTTGTAGAAGTTTAACTGTACAGGCAGTCCCTGACTTACAACATTTCGCACAGTTTATAAATTGACACCCTGTTTCAATTTTATGACATCTGTTTCGACTTTACAACGCTTGATCCAATTAGATGCCACACCAGGGAACAAGTTCGCTGCGTCACTCATCTCCCTGGAGAACATCTGTCCAAACTTCCTTGGACACTTTCTTTAAGAAAGCAGACAACTCCAGAAAAACCTGCAGCCAAGACTCCTGAGAAGACTCCAGCCAAGAACCCTTCAAATAGTCCAACCAAAAGCCTTTCAAAAAGTCAGGCAAAGTCACCTCAAAGAAGTCCTTCCAAATCAATACAATTGCTATTTACAATACAATTAATACAATACATTAATGTAGCTATATTACTCATCTATAATTGATCGAGTACAAGATTCTGGGTTATTTTTAGCGAAAATAGGGTATCGGGCCTTGGTTCAGGAACCAATCCCCCATTTATAACATTGTTTCTTATGAGAAAATTGGTTCTGAGTTACAATGTTTTGACTTAAGACCCTGTTTTCAGGAACCAATTTTGTCCTAAGTCTGAGAACTGCCTGTACTATCATTTTATCCCATCATGTAAGTATAGAGAAAGAGTAGCCACAGAGTTAAAGAACAAAACTGCTCAGTTTGTTACACCTCTAGAGGCTTGTTTAAAAAAAGTGTTAACAGATGGACACTTTGAAATGGATTTCTGATTGATACTCAGCTGACAGATATTTCAGTGCTGCAGAGTTAGTCATCTTTAGAGGGTTAACACATCTAAAAGGTCCTCCCCCACAGGTCCTTATGATGGTCCCAAGACTATGACTCCAAATGTGATTGGTTCAATAACCTATATTTCTTGCTTTTAAGTCACTTGAAGAGTTTCTCCTGTAAGCTGTAGTACAGACTGACATCTGGCAGCTGTTAGATCAATTTCAGGCAGCTCTGCTGATCTTTAATACTTTTTTTTTTTACTTTGTAGAGGTATTCTTCCCCACACTTACCTTCTTGAAGGCAACAGAAGAATGTAGATGCTCACATGCACCAACCTAGAAAATTTTCACTACCAGAATGAAATTAGTTATAAAAGGTAACATTCTGCTAGGCATTTTTTAACAACCAGTAAAGTAATATCCAGCTTGGGGGGAATCACATTTTGCTTAAATGTAGAACATTATAAGAACTTACCTAGCACAAGGAAAACCCACCAAAGCCAGTACTGACCATCAAAGTAACCAGGGAAATAGGTGGAGAACTACAAAAGGAAAAAGAAATTAAAAGTACTTGATGCTTTCTGGGTCAATCCTAGTTCTACTGATATCGGTGGGTACCTAGATTATGGCCTTTATGGAGAAGAATAAGTGGGATTTGTAAGATCTGCCTAAGAAATGGGATGTAAACACTGTTCCAGGAATGAGCTGAAGTGAAATGTTTTCATTTTACAGCCCTTCCTCACAAATGCCAAATCCAAAGGCACAACTGGATGCTTGAATGTCCTGGGTGGCAGCAGTGTAGCTGCTTCTATTTTTGCACCTCCTGTGCCCCCCACAGGGTCAACATCTGGGCCTGGTGCCCCAATCACCCCTCCCCTTTATTATGCTCATGGCCAAACCAACAGCTCTGACAGTGGAGAAGCAAGCAGATCTCTGTCTGGCACCCATCTCCACCAATCCTAAAACAATCTTGTAAGGGATGACACTACTGAACAACAGACCTTTCCACTCTTTTGCTGATTATCAGCCTCTGCAAATTTTGCAAACAATAAACAAAACCAATGAGGTTGAAGTAAGGCCATGAAGTAAAGTAAAAAGAATACTCAGACAGGAAGATCTTCAACTGGGAAAATTGCTTCCTATTAAATAAGACATGTCCTTGGCACTGACTTTATTATAGCATCAAATTTCATTATTGTGTCAGTAGTAAATTTAATTTGATCTTTTTCCATTTTTTTTAAAGTTTGTATCATGCAAATGATAAACTCAATATTAATCAAATTCCCAGTTAAGGCTGACTGTCCTTATCACTTCCTTTTCATATTCCAGTAAGCAGCATTTAGGACCACTGTTACAAAGATGCCTGAAAAATCTAAGTGTTGTACAATGGAGCAAATTAATTAAATACCCTATTGGCAATACCTCACTCCTAGCACAAGCAGATTAAGGATGAAGTGACAGCCTTACACTGAATCCCTTTGCTTCTACTGATGTACTGGTAAGTCTTTAATTTATTTGGGTTTTATAAAATAGGCTCCTTTTGCATGTCTATGTGCCATTTTTCTCAACACATCAGCATCTCACAGGCTCCACACAAGACGTATTTGCTAAGGCAAAAATGGGTTTTACATGTTCAGAAAAAATACAGGATTACCATTACCTATTTCTTTTGGCCTATAATTCTCTTATGTGAGAAGCAATGATTTGTGCGTGTGAAAGCTTTAACTGGACCAGATGCCTGGTTGGGATACTACTATATAAGCTTTCGAATGCAATTAATTCTTCTTCATCAGGAACCTGAAGCTTATCTAAGTCTATCCCAACCACGCAGTTGGTCCAATAAAAGATATCACACACCAAAATCCTTGCCTCTCACATTTCCTGGACCATTACATAAACATCATTCCAACACTGTATGAAACTTTCTTGGCTATGTTATTTTCAAGATTATTTTCTCGCTACAAAGAAGTAGAGGGTCACACACTTTATTACTTATGTATTCATAGATTTCATAGACATTAGGGCTGGAAGGGACCTCGGAAGATCATCGAGTCCAGCCCCCCGCCCAAAGGGCAGGACGTCAGCTGGGGTCATAGGATCCCAGCAAGATAAGCATCCAGTTTCATCTTGAAGGTGTTCAATGAAGGCGCTTGAACAACCTCCGGCGGCAGGCTGTTCCAGACCTTGGGGGCTCGGACAGTAAAGAAATTCTTCCTTATGTCCAGCCTGAAACGATCTTGTAGTAGTTTGTGACCATTCGTCCTTGTCATCCCTTGGGGCGCTCTGGTGAACGAACGTTCCCCTAGATACTGGTGATCACCCCTGATAAACTTGTAGGTGGCCATCAGATCACCCCTGAGCCTGCGCTTTTCCAGGCTAAAGAGCCCCAGGGCTCTCAGCCTGTCATCGTAGGGTCTGCTTCCCTGACCCCTGATCATGCGCGTGGCTCTTCTCTGGACTCTCTCAAGCTTCTCCACATCCTTTTTGAATTGTGGAGCCCAAAACTGGACGCAGTACTCCAGCTGCGGCCTCACTAAGGCCGAGTACAGGGGGAGAATGACGTCCCGGGATTTGCTTGAGAAGCATCTATGGATGCAAGCCAGCGTTTTGGTCGCTTTACTAGCCGCAGCATCGCATTGCAGGCTCATGTTCATCTTGTGGTCAATGATGACCCCCAAGTCTCTTTCTTCCATAGTGCTAACCAACATAGCACTGCCGAGCCTATAAGGATGCTGTGGGTTTTTCTTCCCAAGGTGGAGAACCTTGCATTTATCGGCGTTGAACACCATCAGATTCTCATCCGCCCACTTGCTGAGCCTGTCCAGGTCAGCCTGGATCACCCGCCTGTCTTCTGGCGTGGATGCTTTGCCCCAAAGTTTGGTGTCATCGGCGAACTTGGCCAGTCCGCTTCTGACTCCAGTGTCCACATCGTTAATGAAGATGTTGAACAGTATGGGTCCAAGGACAGAGCCCTGGGGGACCCCACTGGTCACAGCAGGTTGAGTTACAGGACCAGCTGAGTCCTCAGTACCAACCAGCCTGCACAACCAGGTCTCTTTTTTCAACTGCACCTCACAACTTAGTTTACATGAGCAAAGAAACTTGCATTCCTCTAGTAAACTGCTGTGTACAAAACATGGAAGGAGCAGCAGAGGGCATCAGAGAGCTCATTCTGTCTGCAGCAAGAAATGGTTGTTCAGTGGGCCTGACTAAGTGAAAGTCAGGCCTTCTGGATTTTTCAATTTTCCTAAAATGAATAGGGCTCTATCCACTGATGCCTAGAACACTTCTGTACGTTTAGGAAATCCTCAAAGACTGTTCTGAAAAGTTACGGTGCCACATACACAGAGAACTGCCGCTAAACTGACACTAAGGCCTATGTTATGTTTGTCAGAAACACTGTGTGTAGGTGGGGTCTTTCTGAATAAACACGGCTTGCTGTATAGTCATATTTTGCACAAGCTACTTTTTTCTAATAGGAGAAGGATGTGTCTACAAGGTTGGGAATTGTCAGTAACATATCTGTGATAAATGAGACTAATCTACCAACAAGGTTAATCCCAGTATCTGACTGCATAACAGGACAGTGCCACAACACAAGCATGAACTGTAACAACTGCCACATTGGGAAGCTCTACCTCCCCTTCTCATGGCAGACTCCTATTTGTTCTACAGCAGGATGTTTATGGTTTGAGATAAGGCCAACAAAGTAAGTAAAAAGGGAGAAGGAGGCCCTGAGGAAGCTGATACATCATGCATGCAGTAGCCCCAGAACCTTAGGTAGGAAGCAAGAGGCTGCTGCTGCTCACACAACCTACTGGCTGCTGGAGGAGAGGAGAGGTGGTCACAGATACATGCCCTCCCCCCACCCCAAGGGTTGGGCTAGGATATGATGCAATCATTCCTCAACCCCTGCTTCATACCTAGAACAAAACCCAATCACTCCAGCTTTACAAAGGATGGAAAAATTTTGCCCTTAATGAATAAGCTACCTCACTGTGAATGGAGATGAGCCATTATTAAGTAATGTACCAATACACTAAGTACTTAGGTACATGCCTGAACATTTTTTTCCACTGTCTAACTTACCCTGACAATAAGGATCCACTTAATGAGAGAGAGCCCAAACCCTGAAATGGCCCCATATCGTCCTGCAGCTGAAGTGGTCAAACAGAAAGACAGGAAAAAGCCAATCCAGTTGAAGAGGAATGCCACTGAAAAAGCAAAAGGTAAAGCCATGGTCAAAGTCTCTTATATTTTAGGTTAATACCCTTAAAATAAAGTTTTATTCCTTTAAAAAGCTGCTAACATTGAACTCTAGTCCCAAGCGCATAGTATTTCTCCAAACAATGTGTTGCACAATAATGAAGAGTTGGTTCTCTCTCTCTCCCCCCCTCCCTCTCTGTCCTCCCTGCCCCCATTAGGATTTCTTCACAAATCTTTGACAGCAGAAGATTTAATAGCTGATCTCCATACATTCTCTTCCCTCAGTCCCCCATTTTCCCTTTTAAACTAAGCTCAAGTTCCTTCTAGGGTAAGACAGTTTAGCTATGTTACATTTTTAAAATTTTAGAAGGAGCTAGTTTGTTTAATGTTAACCCACCACTGGCTAAATTCTAAATGTGTAGTATTTCAAACTGAAAGCAAGGGTTCATTTTATATACATATCTCTTTAAATAAGGCAAGCCCATATGCAACCTCAGCAATAAATACATAAATAAATAATTGATTTTAGGTAAAGGCAGGGAGGGTCTTTGGAGCTCTTTCAATAGCTTGCTCAGCAGCATAAGTGGATGAACAGCAGGAGGAATCCTGGTCATTAAAATCAGTTAGGGTTAGGAGTGATGTCTTACACAGCTACTTACAGGGGAGGAGAAAAATCGAAATTTAGCAGGCACAAGGCACAGCATGGAGCAAAAATACTTGGCCAGCATCCCTCTTTTACTGTTATTATTCTGTAGCTAAAATTTTCAGCTTTTATTAAAATGGTTATACATGACAAAGGCTTGTATGATAAAGATGATAATGAAAAATGAAGAGATATGCCTCCACCTCATAAAGATGAACAGCTCCTCACAATACATGAATAAGTTTAATAGGGAGCAAAAGAAAATCAAGTTCAAAGGGAAAAAGAAAAGGGAAAGCTTGGATTTGTAATGAAACCCTGGACCAACCGGGAGAGAGCTTAATGTGCCTAATTTCTCTCTTGGGAGGATGAGAAATCCTTCACATCCCTTCCCCCATCCTAGAACCTCTTACGAGCATATCTAGTTTTTCCTGTAGCTATGAAAATGGAAGTGTTAACATATTTTTGCTATACAGGACCTTTCATTGAGAATATGGCCAAGACTCCATCAGGTACTTACTGAAGAAAGTTAGCATGAAAATTCCATCATTTCCTATCCTCAGCTGATCAGTATCATCAAAATCATCCCGTGCCACAAAGTCATCCTCCTAAAATGAAATTGAGGAAGGGGTGAGCGGAAGTCAAGTTTAATTTGATCTATTTCACACAACAAGCCTGAGTTTAGGAGCTTACAGAGGCTTCACAACAAATGGTCATGAAAGAGTTCTCAAACAGCAATGTGCCTTGTACAATGCAAGGACACAAAACGCTAACTTCCCATTTAAGAACTCTCTAGGCACAATGGCATTTCTGCATCTGAAAGACATCGGATACATGGGAGAGGCAATTTCCAAAGGTAATACAAGACATGACATTGACTTGTCAGGCATGAGACCCCTTTTTCAGATAGCCAAAACAAAGACACTCCTGATATCAACTATAAATCTCCCTTCCTAATCTAATATTTTCCCTCAAGGCTTAGATCAGGGGTCAGCAACCCCTGGCACACGTGCCAAGCGTGGCACACAAGGCCATTTTGCTTGGCACACCACTCCCAGCCTGGGTTCTAAGCAGCTGCTGCCAGCCACAGAGCCCAGGCTGCTCCCAGAAGGCAGCTTGGAAGCTGCAAGCAGACTGGGCTCCGTGGGCCGGCTGCAACTGGGAGGCTGCAAACAGCTGCTCCGGGCTCTGGCATATTGGCACTCCAGCATCTTCCAAGGTAGACATTGTGGTTTTTTTCAGCACTCTGGCCAAAAAAAATTGCCTACCCCTGGTTTAGATAGTCTCAGTGCAAACTGGAAGAAGAGAAAAAAAATTACATATACTAGACATCTGATGCTGGTAGCTGATTAACAAAGGCTACCTGGGGTAGAGAAGCACTGGGGACAACAACAAAGGAGGAAAAAGAAATCTATCCTGTCAGACAGTGGATTTTATTATCCTCACACCAGAAGGGTTGACCTCCAAAAAGTGTCAGTAAATGGTAGGAATGAGGAATTAACTAACCTGAGAGAGGGCAAAAAGTTGGACTATGACCTCTTACTTTTCAAATTTTGTCCTTATGTGGTTGCTGGAAAAAACATGGCTGACAGATTTACAAAGTGAGCCCTGACCTCTAAGACTCTGCCAACTCAGCTCTACTCCCACTTTATAACAACACTAGCATCTGAGCTCTAGGAACGGCCTTAAAAGTCTAGGTGCTTTGAGATCCCTCATGGGAAGTATTATGGAAGTACAAATTATGATCAAGTCTTAAACAATAAGCCTGCAGGCATGAACAATGCGACTATACCTGATTCCCAAATTAATCCAAATGGCATATACCAGTGTTACTAAGAAATTTTACATCATGCCAGCTGGTCAGATAAAGAACTCTTTGAAAAATACTTTGGCCCCTTTTGAGGAAATGCTATGGTGGCACACACCAAAATAAATAAATAAATAAATAAATAAATAAATTGAGATTTTTGCTTAACAAGGTACTTAGGGTTATTTAGACGCATCAAATTCTCAGAAAAGACCTTTAGGAACATGCAGGCAAAAAAGTCAACTTACTCGTCCAGGAACCAAAGGAATGGTAGCTTCAGCCTTAGTTCTCTCTGCTTCATCATAACTAGGCAGTGTTGTAGCCACGTTATAAGAAGGGGGCTTGGGAAAGCCCGACTCATCTTTGTAGTCAAAATATGCTAAGGAAAAGAAGAAGAAAAAACCCCCTCACATTAACATAGGATGCAATATGCCTCCAACTGCTGGTTTGAGGAGAGTCACCACCAGCAAAAATAGCTTGTAGAAGACCAGACCCTTAAAAATTAACATTTTGTAGTGAAACACTAGTTTAAGGTCACATGAATTAGAAACTGAAATGTGCCATCATAAAAGTAGCAAAACAAATGTAAGCAATATTCGAAGAATTTTAGAGGATGAAGGGATTTCACTCTAGAAGAAAATCAGAAGGATAGTCTTCTTTGAGCAGGAAGACTGAAAAGAAAGCTGAAACCATGTTAAACACATCCCTGCCACACACACACACACATTCTTGAACTTTTTCGGAGAAAATACAGTGGTTCTTCAACTGGAAAGGAACAATGCAGAAAGCACCAATTTAACTGGGTCTACCTAGGCTCTCTAAGGCACCACGGCTAACACATACTGTACCTCCCTTTTCCAGTAAGAGACATAGAAACATTTACGTTTTCAAATTGTTCCAGGTCCTCTTAAGTCCTTCAGGCCAAAGGCAATCAATTTGTCAGAAAGGGGCCCAGTTTGCTTTCTGAGGACTGAAAAAGATAGTGGGATAAAGTCAAGTGAGCTAAAACTGGGTCCTGTTCTCTCATACTTGTTGAAGAATTAGACCACTCAGGGGCACCTTTATGGGTACAGCACTGAATGTAGTATGTTTTATAGATTCCCTAGGGAGCACCACTCAGAAGCATGGAAGATAGTATTCAATAACCTCTGCCCAGAGTGCGCTGGTTGTGTGCAAGATCTGTGACCCTGGACATCTCTGTCTCCATCAAATTAACAATTTCTGCACAGGGAGGCAAAACGCAGACCACCCACTCCCCTAACCTATCTGGCAGACTGCAAAAGGTAGGCCTTTCAGGAAGACAGCTGAATTTGGGGATTACAAAAATCATAGCAAGATTGAAAACCAAATTTGCTCCAGAGATTGCCAGGTTGAAAAGGGACTGCAGAAAGGCTGTATATAACATGTCAATGGGTTCCTTTTTGTATTTGCAAGGAGTAACTTCACTGGATAATTACCCTTAGCTAAGGTTTTTAAAAATGTTTATTCACTCTCTTGAATTGAGATGGCAACGAAGGGATACAAGGACAGGGCTGTTATTTCCTTCCAATAGCCTTCAGTTTTCTTGTGAGTTTTTCTATATTGCTTCTATGCAGCCATTATTATTTGATTTACAAGTTTGATTTGCATTTTCTACAAAGAAAATGTTGCTGAGAGGAATGAAGATTTTGGTTATCAGCACAGAAGCAATCATTCCTCTAAGAACTATTCACTTTTACTTGGTATGATCACACAGATGAGAAGGGTACATTATAAGCTGATTTAGTCAGTCTTAATCCTCTTTATTACTGAGAAACTATGATAGATGTAATCAGAACTAGAGCCATAATTAATCTAATAATATAATGGAACCATTCAGTAACTTCAGGAAGTGCAAAATATGGGTGCAAATTATGGCACCTTTTTCAAGGTGCTGAAATCTAGAAAGCCATAGATGGTTTGGGACTTTGTTACCTTAGAGATGGCCTTTCTACTTGTTTTCAAACATAACAGCACACTGACTTGCTTTTGTCAGATCCCTTGATGGGTAGTCAAGGAGAGGCACTCTCAATGGCCTATATTTGAATGTGGAAAACACTCAGAAGGGGGACAAAAAAGGTCTGACAGCTTGAGAGATTATAAATGGAAGTTTCATATTTTAGGACAACATTTTATCAACTCGATCTGAAAAATATTTTTTTGTTTTCAACTTTTCCAGGATCTCCATCTGTTTTATTCATTATACGCTCAGTTAGCACAGAATATACAGAGGATAAGTGAAATTAGGTAAGTATGGCCTTACTCCTAGCATGATTCTTGCACTACATAGAGAGTAACTGCCATAATGTTATCTCAGATGAGCTCTTTTCTACATCATCAGTTCCAGCCATTTCCTTTTCCATGACTGCAGACAAAAGGTATTTAAAACACTGTACCACATTCAAGCATTTGTATACTCATTGAAAAACATAATTTAGCATTATAACCAACAAAGGAGCTCTGAGGACAAAAATAGTAAAGATATCTCAGGTAGAAGGAACAAGCCCTGCTCAAATGTCAGATCATTAGAGACAGACCACAACTCCTCACAGCACTCAAATGTTACCCTCCTTCTCTACACTGGGAGCTCTGTGAAATGTAAACTGAGCACCACTTTACGAGGATGACATCAGACAACTGCCACCAAAGTATGTTTTATTCCAAACCGCAAGTAACTATGATCTGTTTCAATCCAGTCTCATTCCTCTACTCTTAGTCGAGCAAGGAGTGGGTATCTTCCCGTAAAACAAACAAACAAACAAACAAGGGCATAAGAAATAAGAGAATGAATAAAAAGACCTATTCCCTAGTTGCTGGCTTTACCTGCATTCTCTGCAGAAATGCTGCTGTAGGGTGGAGGGGCATCGCTCACAGCTGGTGCAGTCTCACTAGGCTCCTCCTCATTCTGCAACTGAACAGAAGTAGTATTTACAATTTAACAGGGCTGCAACCACAGACAAGAAAACTAAATGCACCCCCGCCCCCTCCCATGAGCACTGATATACCTCATCCAGACATAACAGCACTGGGTAAGTGACATTCTAGCTGCTAAATTACACCTGCGTGTCCACACTGCTCTTACCAAACTACTGCACAGCATCCTGTAACACCATTTGAAAATGTATGTAATAAACTTTGTTCCAGTTAAAATTAGTCTACATGGTAAGTTCCTTTACACGTCAGGTTCCACAGCACGGGTGCTTCTGGTTCCCATTTCCTCTGCACCAGCTAGCTGCAAACAGCAGTTGCATCAAAAAGGAGGAAGTGGCAGGAGAGACTCAACAGAGCACTGCATGGCTCGCTGTAGCTGTGCTAAGAAAACTTGTGTTCAGGCAAGTTACCCAAAATAGGCTGCCTGCCTGTCTGTCAGTCATGCAGTGAAGGACGAGAAGCAGCAGCAGCCAGGGGCGAAATTTGGCTACACCTTCTGCTGTGGATTGGTGCTTCCTACATACAGGCCTACACAAGACACTGACTGCGCAGGAGCTTGTTACTACTCCACAGTCAGCATTACCTAAAAGCCACTCAGTGACCCTAATGCTTTAGTCCTTGTGTATGCAAGTACTAAATGACTGCGTGGTAACAACTGCAAAGTCACCATCTCGTGTAGATGCAGCCAGGGAATATAAACAGCCAGAATGTTTATCTAATGCTCAATGTCTAGCTTGCATTAAGTTCAGATGCAAACATATTCTTTGATCACACAAGCTGACAACACTGGTTTACAAGCATTCAACACAGAATGTATTAGACCAGATTATATGCATCAAACATCATCTACTTTGTTCTTCCCACTGACATCACTGAAGCAACAAAGAAAATGTATATTTACATAGAAAACCAATTCCAAAACATTGCTTTGGAACTGAACCACTTGCCTTGATCCACAGCTATTCTTTCCTTCTCTCATCGTAATTAAGTGACAACAACACTCCAAATAGCAATTCCCTTTTTAACATCTTCAACTACCCTCTATGCATACCCTCCATGCATGCTAATATCCCTGAAGCCGCCTGTGACATTTTCTTCTTTTTCTCTACTGAAGACACTTATGACCTCTTTTCAAGATCCAAGTGCTTCCCAAGTATTAAAAAGCCCTTTTTCTTCCCAGCTCAGCCTGCAGAACTAGCAGTTCTATTTCTTTTTTTTTTGGTTGGGGTTTCTTTCTTCATTTGCACATCTGCAAATTCTTTACCAGGAAAAATGCAAGTCTCTGCTTTAGATGAAGGTTCAGTTTTATTAAAGAGACATCTGTGTCTTGTGTTCAACATACAGTTTATTTTTGCTAGACTTAACATCAAAAAATCTAACTGCTCCATGTCCTTCCTGAAGCCAACCCCAAATTTTGAAGGACTGAATTTTCAGGTAAGGTACATGTGCAATTGTTGCAAGCGTGTACATGTCTAGGTCATTTGGAAAGTCAGGCTGTAAGCAAGCTGCCTTGCTGGCTGGCTTCTGCAGGTGGATATCGCTCCTCAAGGAGCTCCTCAGCCAGTCCTCCCAAATAAGACACAACAAGCAAACACACAAAACCAAATCCTGCTGCCCTGTCCTGGGCACTAGTAGGAGAGAAGCCCATCCCAGCACAGCAGCCTGGCCTTTCTTTGTATCAAGCTATTTTGCTCACAAAATCTCCTGGGATTTTTTTAAAGCTCCTTGCAGTTGTTGCCTATCCAAATGCTCCCACATTTGGCCTCTTTCACCAAGGCTGACCAATCCCTCTGAAAGGGGCAGACCACCGTTACACGGGACTTAGAAGCTTGTTAGAAAATAAATTGAGCCAGGTTTGTTATTATGGTTAAGTGGAAACCAGTTTGACTAATTCAGGTATGCAACTGCCATGTCTGAGCATACAAAACAGGTGAATATGCATGGAAATAGCTAATTAGGCACAATAGTTCTACCAAGGACTTCAACCTGCATGCTTGATGTGAATTTGTGATCTACGAGCCTTCAAAAACTACTACCCATTTGACATAGTGGCTTTTAACCTTTTCATTAAGGCTCTCATTTCAGGTCCCCCTCCAACTTTGCCTGATGTCACTTTGCCACCTATTGAGATTCTCCTTGGTTTAACCACAGGAAAAGGGCAGGGTAGTTGCAACTGTCAGGTTGCAAAGTCCTGGTCTTACACATGATGGACATGAATAATTTCTCTTAAAAAGAGAAGGCAGTGAAGTAGTCAGGGTCCAAAATTTGACCTGTAGTTTATAAATAAAGAGCATTTCCCACCTCTCCTGTTCCAGACAGCAAGGAGGAAGGATACAAAATTAGTAACAAATTTCAAACACTTGATCCCAGTAGAATTTAACCCAAAACCTCCAGCTGCAAGCAAGAAATCCTATTCCTTCAAAGTATACGCTGAGGCAAGGTGTGCAGGATACCTGATTGATAGCTACAGCTGTGCTAGTCACACAAAGCACGGCTAGATCAATAGGACAGCAGCAGCCAATGCTACTGTAACACTATATGCCTGTTTATTGCAAATCAATGTTTTAAATCAAAGGCAAATCATCTAACTCATCATCTGTGCTCACCAGTACCCAATCTGCACATACGGACTAGATATTTGTGAGCACAAGTGTGGGGAAATCCTTTTGACAAGCTGACACCATAAAATTTCCCTGTACACCTATAAGGTAGTGGCAAGAATACAAATGTAGTTTCCTAAAGCCATGTCTATTCTTAAAATATCTTCCAAGACAGTAATGCTGGTTAAAGAGATAACATCTTTTTTAAACCAGCAAAAAACCTACTGCACACACATACCAGGAAAGAAACATTTTTGCTGGTACTGTTTAATTAATACAGGGGATGTGTACGTGCTATACTAACAAAACACCTCCTAACTGGCATTAACGTAGCAGCAAACATTTTCAGCGTAGATCTGGCTTTCATTATCTGGGACTACCTGCTTGCATCTTACAAGAGCACAGAGAAGCTTTGTTAGTGTCAGACAGTAAATGTCCATGCTGCATTTGAGTGAATATGCTGAATTGAAT
Organism: Alligator mississippiensis; assembly: GCF_030867095.1. Taxonomy (NCBI): domain Eukaryota; kingdom Metazoa; phylum Chordata; order Crocodylia; family Alligatoridae; genus Alligator; species Alligator mississippiensis. The sequence continues at coordinate 66,804,471 of NC_081832.1, forward strand.
GATTTGGCTTTAACCATGAAACTGATGAAAAACAAACAACTAAGTGTAGCTAGAACAGAACAGTCATAATACAAATAATAATAAAAGATAAGAAATATCCAGTATTTTAGGTGGGAAAACAAAAAAAAATTTTAAAGAACTCTCGAGACTGGAGAGTTCAGTCCTTCTAGAACAGGGGTGGGCAATTACTCCCCCCAGGGGAGGGCCGCTTAACAACTTTTGGTGAGCCGTTAAGGGCCACAAGGGTAGCCCCACCCCTCAACAGGTGCCCTGCCCTCTAATTGCCAGAAGTCCTATCCCCTAACCTCTCATCAGAAGTTTCTCCCCATGTCCCCAGAAGTACTCTGTTTGGTGGGGGGGAAAGGGAGGTGCCTTCTTGAAACCAGAAAAAAAATCATATCCTAAAAATCAAATGTCTACTATAACATATTTTAATTTTATTTCAAAAAATATTTTTGTCCTGATTTGTGTGCGTCTTCATTGTACATATAAAGGTGACTGCGTAATAGCTCAAAATAATCTTGCGCTTGTATATTGTGTGTGGAGGGTGTGTGGGGTGTGTGTGTATGAGGTTAATGAAGGGGTATGGGGGTGGGGTTTGTTGGGGCTGTTGTAAAAGGGAGGATGGGTATAGAGTGTGTGGGTGGATGCAGGGTTTGTGGGCAGATGTGGGCCCCCATGGTGCACAGACCCCGCAACCAGCAGTAGCGGCAGGCCCTTGGGGTGCTCATGGCCCACAACAGACAGAGCCCCCCAGCAGCATTTGGCTCCAGCTGAATCCCAGGAGCTGCATGTGACAGCATGGAATCAACCCAGCCTACTCGCACGAGCCTTCAGACCAAACCAGGCTGGCTCTGTGCCAGCACATGAGGCTCCTGGCACTGCAGGCAAGAGCTGTTCGCCATCGGGCCAGGCTGGGCTGGCTTCGTGCCTCCACATGGGGCTTCCAGCATTCCAGCAGGGAGCCACACATGGAGGCATAAAGCCAGCCTGCACTGATGGTGTGCGACTCCCCCAGCTCCTGATTCACGTGCCATCAGGCCGGGTGGTCTCTGTGCCACGTGTGGCTCCCAGCTGTCCTTCCAGGAGCTGCATGCCATTGGGCTGGCCAGGCTGGCTCCATACCTGCAGGTGCAGCTCCCTGTTGGAGTACTGGAAGCCCCACATGGAGGCACAGAGCCAGCCTGGCCCAGCCCGAGGATGCATAGCCCCCACCTGCAGTGCCAGGAGCTCCATGTGCTGTCACAGAACAAGCCTGGTGTGGTCTGAAGGCATGCACCAGCAAGCCAGGCCAGTTCTGTGCTGCCAAGTGAAGCTCCCAAGACTCAGCTGGAGCTGTGCACCTCTGGGGGACTCTGCCTACTGCAGCCCATAAGCGCCCTGACAGCCCGCCACCTGCTGCTGCTGCCACTGCCGCCAGGGGCTGTGCACCATTGGGGATGGAAGGAGGAGTGTGGCAAGAGGGCATATACTCATCCAAAAACCCCACGCCCACCCCCCTGCAGGCAGGAGTTCTCCTCCCCACTCACCAGCTATCCAGTCCATGCCATTATACTTGATGCCTCCACATGGGGTTCCTAGCTGGAGTGCCAGGAGTCCCACAGAAATGGAGACACAGAGCCCGTCCAGTCCATGCAACCTCTAAAAGCCCATGCCTCCCATCAGCTTTCAGAGGGCCAGCCAAGGGCTGATAATAACTATTTTTTGGAAGGGTCCTGCAAACTGGACATAATGGCCTGGTGGGCTGGATCTAGCCCCTGGGCCATATTTTTTCCCACCCCTGTTCTACAGTCTAACTCAAAACCAGAACAAACTCCAGTTCTAATTGCTACACTGTGTTCCACCCCAAAAATGTCAAAAATACCATAAAAAAAGCCTCCTGTTAAAAACACAATTGCAGCAACTGGAGAAAAACAAGCCATTAAAATACTACTATCAGTCTAAGCATTAGTTGTTAAGACAAGGAGAAACGATCTGGATGCAAGGAACAATGCATGTAGTTTTGCCATAAAAATTCTGAACTTGAAGAGCAGTTGGGCCTGAGAGACTTCAAAAAAGGAGACAGTGGATTAGAGTACTGCTGTACAAATTCAACAGCAGCCTGGACAAGACGAGAGAGTCATAGAGAACAAGCCTGTAAAGTACAGAGCTAAATCTTGACTCAGGCTCTTCTGGCTCCACTTTCTATGAAACATTGGCCCAACTTCAAGCCCTGAAAGGCTTTCCATGTCAGATACCTAGACTGCAATCTGCAAACCCTAGATATATGTACACAAGTTATTTCCCTGCAGATTCAGGACATTAACAGCAAAGGGAAGAGTCCTACACACCCTACACGTGCTCATGTTGTACTACCTGGTCCCTAATAGTGGAAGGAGGCATCCCACTGCATCTTTAATGATACAAGAAAAGAGAAAGGGTGGGGGGGAGGTAAGAAAGGAAAAGGAGTTGTAAGATGAAGGGGAAATGAAAGCACAGAATAAAAGATAATATTGAAGGATGAAAGAGAAGAAAGTGCCTCAAATGAAAAATTATTCCTACAAACGTGTTTTAACGAAGAAAGGTAAGCTGGACCTAACGTTCACTTTAACCATGCCAATGCATATAACAAAACAAAATACAGATATTTTGCCCGGTCTGGGCATTTTGAAACTGAGCTATACTTTAAATGACTTCAAGACCCCACACTGCATATGCTTGCATGAAACAGATTTTCCTTCTAATGCACAAGGTACACAGAAATTCCTCACAGCCCTTCTAATGATTCCAGGCATCTAAAATTTAACAAAGCGCTCATTAGTAAGGCAGTAAGGATTCATGTGGCAGAAAGAATGAATCATCAGGTATCATGTGGCCCAACACTGCCAGAACTGCACTAGCCTTGCATTTTCCAGCTAAAATGGTGCAGACACCTGGTACACACAATTAAGAATGCTTTATTTGCCCTTGCAAGTGGTTTCCCCTTTGGACTTCTGGAAGAATATTAGTCAGAACAAGAGAAATCTAATTAATGCACAATTTGAATGAAGTCAGAAGGGAGCAAAGGCCATTTCACATGCATATCTGAATTAAGCATTGTGTTTTTCCTTTGATTCACTGATGGATTTTAGTTTGCAAAAACTAGATCCTTTTTTGTTGTATTAGAGGAAAAGTCTTGAGTGAAAAGTTAATAGATCCTTGGTTACTTAAATATTAGATCGGTAGCATGTCCTGAGGTTAGGCTGTATGATGCGACCCAGAAATATTCTGATCCCAGTGAAGCCAGGAAGTCACCACAGGCCCCAAGCAAGACACTCATTTTGTGCCTCAGTTTCACCTTCAGAAAAAGTAGTACAACCACATTTACATGCCTCCCCTCCCCAGGGCTGAAAATTTTAGATACCTGTAAAATTATTGAAATCTTTGAGTGCGAATTTCTCTACAGAAATGTGAAATACTGTAATAGCTAATATTTTCATTCTTGTAATCTTTCAAAACATGGTTATTAGGATTTATGATATGGTATTGTGTCTGACCTACAACACGCTTACTCTCTAAATCTAAATTATCCACAGATCTCATGCTAACCTCTCAAGTGTTCAAAAATTCATAACCCCGCATACTTACTAGCCTGGTTAGATGCGTTTATACTCAATCAAAGATAAAAATCTAGAAAACTTTACTCTGTTCAACAGTATGGCAAGATTATTGGTTACATATATTACAAAAGCTATCAGATTTCCTCCAAAATGATAATCCTTAAATTCTGTATTTTGAAAACATAATCTCTAACAAGAAAGGAAGCCTGCGATCAGTCTAGCTTCAGGTTTGCACAGTAGTAAAACCTGAACTGATTTAGAAAACTATGACAAGTGGAACAGAAAGGTCCAAAATAATATCTACTGTTGAATGAGGAGTGCATACCGCACAGACTCAGGGCACCCCTCGGAAAATGCCAGTTCTTACTTTTCATTTGTTTTTTGACTACAGAAAAATACTGGAGCAGTTCTGTTGCAAAGAACTCAGAAACACCACAACAGTTCAGAATGTTTCTGACACTACAGTTTACTATTTGAAATCGCTGGGTTTATGTTGCAAATCGTGTTTGAACACCAAACAGTGCTAACATGTGCATGGCACCCTCTAGCACCTCTGAAAGGATCTCCAGGCACCTCAAGGTGCCATGGCATCCTGGTTGAGAATCACTGTATTAGCTATATTCCACATTCAGTTGGGTCTCTGATCTTACTAACAAGACAATGTGACAGAGTTCAACAAGCTCTGTGACAAATGTTCCTAGAGTTAAACTAACAGAGGCCAAAACTGATTCACACTCCAGCACTCAAGGTCATCCCCACAACAAGATTAAGGAGTAGGACAGCAAGAGAGATACAGACACTATTTTCAGCTTCCAAAGGGAAATTCTAAGCAAAGGGGAAGGAAAACAAAGGTTAAGTTATAAAATACTTTGACTGTGAATTGCTTAAAAGAAACAGAATTTCACCATTTTTGAAGGAGCAGATTCTTTAAATTATACTTTATTTTGACAGATGAAATGAAGTTGATGATGCTGATGGCATCCAGATGGGAACTACCAGAATGAGCCCTGGGCAGCAAGGCCAGGCTCAAAAAGGGGAGGGAAGAGGTGTGGGTCAGGGGAGGCTGCATGGAGGAATGCCCAAAACAGGCCTCCAGAAACCAGGACTCCTGGGTTCACTTCAGAGCTGGCACTAGGGGGCAAATGGGAGAGCTCCTGGGACCCCCCTTTTGTGTGTCTGCAGGAGGCCATGACAACCACCATGGGAACTGGGGACACTTGTAGATATTATGGCAAGGCCCCCCTCAATACTGGTAAGCATTAAATCAGGCCTCAGTGTCTGGAAAACTCACGAGAGCTCTGAGTCCCTAAACTATGATCCTAAAAATCACTTAACACAGACACCTCCTATTACTAGTTTGAATAGTCCTCAGGTTATGTACGGTAGTAAAGTTAAGCACACAAAAATAAGTTTGCAGGATTGAGGCATCAGACATCTTCCGAATATTTTTTAACTGAAATAGCCACGTTAAGTTCTTTAACATAAAGTTGCCAACCTACAAAGGAGCCTCCAGTCAATACTGAATGCCACATTTAAAACTTTCAGAACTACCTACATTAGCTATTAGCAATAATCTGCTGTGAATCGGTTTGCTATGTTTCCTACAATATCTAATCAGTTTTTGGAGGGCTGAATTACTACAATGCCTTTCCATCAAGAGACTTCAGAGACTGGAAAAATTAGCAGAGACATTAGTTCACAAGCATATCTACTCATCTAGTGTTAGGTAAGGTAGGCTTAACAGACTTTTCTTCACTGGTGTTAATTGTGGTGTTGATACTGAATACATTTCCACCATGGAAACACACATACAACTTCTGGTATGCAAAGGCAGAAGAGATGAAGAATCCCATAGCGACAAGATGTAAAAAGCCTTAAACTGCAGATAACCCTCATCAGATCTTACTTATGTGTTACTATGGTAATATAGCGAGCTCTCGGGTTTCTAAAAGACAAATACAGAAGATGCTGACTATATAAGAATCAATATAAAGCTCTATTTTTGTCCCCTAATAACTTTGGCTTGAAGTAAAATATGACATTAAACTGTCATGTCTATCTGGAAGGCAAAGAAAAGTGTTTTACAAAAACACTAAAGAGAAAAAAAAAAGTTAATCAACACGGGTTATGGTTCATTTAGATACTCCCCTCATTTGAAATGCTCTGGTCCCTGTATTTCAAAAATCTGCTCGTTAATTACTCTGAATTTGTTGCTATATCGCCTGGAAAGGTTACAAGAAAAAAAGGTTTAATTAAGCAAAATTGCTGACTACTTCTATTGTCAACAGTCTGATGCCAAATTTTGTGCCCACTGATTTTAACAGGAGTTATGAGCCCAAGCTTACTTCCACTAACATAACTGAAAGTTTCTGCACTAGCTTCAATAGGAACAGAACTGTGTACTCAGACCTGCTCCTGCAGCTGGATCCATGCAGGAGCCAACCCACAGACAGCTGACTTCAGGTTCAAGGCCTTGCTGGCCCTTTCTTGACAGAAAAACAGTGTTTTCTTTAATACTGTTAGCTCCACAGAACTGAAAAGGCTTATTAAGTCATAGGGTACCACATTTCAGTGTTACCCTGTATATTAAGGCAGACTAGGAAGGCCGGTTGACTACGTTATCTTAACTGAATTCAAAGACTGAAACAAACATATCTGATGCCCATCGAGATAGATCCTTGGTGTAAGGGTAGCTTATCTTTTACTGGCTGGTAGTTATAGCCTACATGGGAAAACTTTCTGGTATAATGACCTGTGTGGACACACACATTCCTAAGTGTCTGCACAAGGAGCTGCACTAACATAACTCTTATGTGTAGACAAGTCCTTAGAAAAAATAAACCTGTAGCTACAAGATGACCATGAACAGAGACCCTTCAGCTGTTTGCAGTCTTAGTGCAGAAGAACCAGAGTTTCAGTACAGCATGTGGATATGAAGTAGTTCCCCTGAGGTAACAGGAAGCAAGGACTTACCACATGTCAGCTGTTCCATGAAAACTGTCAGTACACATACTTAATGCAGAGGCAGATGAAAGTTAATCTCAGTAGCTTAGCCCTCTTTCACCTCCTGCAAGGTACACTTGGGCAGTTATTTTGAAGCAGCTGACATTCAATAAACCTCTTCCCCTTTCCCTAATTCAATATGCACACAGCCTTACACAGAGCAACCACAACTACAGCTGACAGAACAGACAATGTTTAACACTGTAACTGGAGTCCTACTCCAAAGCTAATTCCCAGGTGTGGGACAGAAATTAGCTGTCCCAGGTGTGCGGCAGCTAATTCCCAGGTGTGGGGAGACACCAAGGGTGCCAGGCTCGGGCTCCTTGTCTCCCACTCCCCTCTCCTAGGGCTTAGCACCCTTTGCAGCACACTGAACACCAGGCAAGCAGCGCTGATTTCCCTTCCATTTGCCCCACCTGTGGAGGGGCTAGGCTCAGCCACGTCACAAACAGCAGATGGGAGCGAAGCCCCCAACACACCCCAACCACATGCACCCACACCCCCTCACGCACCCCATCTCCACCATACCCACACACCCCACCATACCCACACCCCCAACCCCACCACAACCACACAGATACCCACACGCCATACCCCTCAACCACACACACCCCACATCCACACACATATACCCATACCCCACACACCCACCCCCCCCACACGCACCCACATCCCACTCCCCTACTGTACACACACACATCCAACTGTCCCACACATCCTACACCCCCATACTCATCCATATCCACCCCACACACCGCACACCTATCTCACACCTACACACACACACCCCTCCCACACACTCCACTTGCACCATACCCACATCTGACACACACCCCACATACACCCTCTACCCCTCCACACACACAATATACAAGCAACCCCCGCTAAGAGGTACTTCCTGGGCAAGGGGAAAGACTTCTGGTGGCAAAGGTCAGGGATTAGGAGTGGGACTTCCAGTCACAAAATGGCAACCAGGGGTGGGCTACCCTCATGGCCCTCAATGCCTCATCAAAACTCGTTAAGCAGCTCTCCAGTCAAAATAATTACCACCCCTGACATACACCTTTGCCAAGCACCTCTGGGGAAAAATGCTGCTGAAGGAGTGTGTACCCACTATTTCCTACATGGGTTTAAGCTCTACATTGAAGATGCACTGTGTGTAAGCAAACAACTTGAGATCTCACTCAGTTGCTGAAAAAAAAAAGGTATAGCCTCAGTTTCAATTACACATATGGCTTTAATAAGCTTTTTAAAAGCCTCATCCTTTTCCTGGTGGGCACATTTACTGTACCTCAGCTTGTGGTCTAAGAAGAGTCTCTGCTGCATTGAACTCAGGACCCTGGGGAACAAGCTCAAGCGGTGCTAAACTAGGGGTAGGCAACCTCCAGCTCATGTGCCAGAGTGAGTGTGACACACACACAGGCATTTTGTTTGGTGCACACACCTCCAGGAGGAGATGGCAGGGAAGTGGCCAGGGCTGTGCTGACACAACAAGGATCAGGCCCTTTGCAGCTCCCCCACCATCTGCTCCTGGCACGCCAACATCTTACAAGTTGAGGTTGCAGGTTTTTGGCACTCTGCCTAAAAACATTAACAACCTTTGCTCTAAACCACCTTTGAACCCTCTTTGTCCTGAACCACTTTGGAGGCTAGAGGCCAGTCTGAATTACAGCAGCCTTCTGAGCCTGCCTCATGGGTAGGGAATTCATGGCGGAAGTGGGCTGCAGGGAGGCTCCTTTAATCTTGCAGGTTCCCCTGCGCTACCAGTTGGCAGAGGGGCCCTGCAAGTTGCTGCTGATCAGCAGGGAGGAAAAAACTGCTGTTTTGAATATGGCACCATTTGTGCCTCCTAGCCAGTCAGCAGCAAGCAGCAGGCCCATCAGGGTCCCCCAACCCATCAGTAACAGAGGAGGGGGTGCACAGGGAAACCTGCAAGTTTAAAGGAGCTGCTGTGCAGCCTACTTCTGCCGTGAATTCAGTAGGTCCCTACTTATGGGGCTCACTGCAGCTCAGAATTTCTATGGCGCTGATGGCCCTGTTCACCATACACACATCCCAAGGTGAGGCTCCCCCTGCCCGCCCAGCCGCAGCAGGGGCATAATTCCGGGCTGCCGCACCTCACCTTGACAGCCATGGAGCGGTGCTGCCTCCTGTGTCAGGTCCCACCCACTGAGCCACAGAAGTGGTTCCTGCCTGGGGCTGATCTGGCTTGGCTGCAGCCCCATGCTCCCCCATGGGCACAGAAATCTGGAAGGGGAGGGAACACATGCCCCTCTGCTCCATCACCTGTGCCTCACCCCCCCACTTCCTCACACATGGTAGGGTAAGGGCCTGGGGGGCAGAGAGCAGTGAGTCAGGAGTGAAGGACACCAGCAAGGCTGGGGGGCTGTGGCTTGGGAATGAGGGAAAGCAGCAGGGGCAGGACAAAGCTGCTCAGCACCACAAAGCAATTTGAGAAGGACAGCCACAGCTGGACCCATGTGAGAGAGACCGAGGAAGCTCCAATTTTCTATGATAAAAAAACAAAATCAAATGCCAAAATATATAGGTATTTAGTATTTCTTTTATTATAATGATTGAGGCTCTGGTAGGCTTCCAAATTGCTTTAAAGTGTTAAATATATCACCAATAAATATATCAATAAAACACTGAGTTCAACTGATACCAATATATATAGTGGCATTTCATTTTAATCACAGAAAAACACAAATTTTGGGTCTTTAATCAGAGTTTGGGAGAAAAAAAATTTAAACTCCAAAATCTGAGATTTTTAAACAGAGAAAACGAGGACCCTTGCTCATAAGGGAACCTGAGGGTCAGCCTTCACAGCTCCTGCAGTCAGCCACTTCTCACTGCTCCAGCGCATACCCCCCAGTCTAACAGGGCTGGGCTGAGGCTGGGGATTTCATTCTGAACCATCTGCTCCAAACCCATCAAATACTACAGCAGACCTTGAACTCACTGAGGAAACAATAAGACTAAAGCAGAACACCCTATGATCACTAGCTGTTTTTGATCAAATTATCTGGTAGCTGGACCAATCACGGGGGTTAAAAATTCCAAAAAGTGAGCTTTAGGAAGCAAATCACATGCAGTAAATATTATTTTTATCTTCTATTTACTGGGGACTGACTTCAGTTCAGAACTGTCACTGAGACAGGGCTCCCTGTAGGCACAGAAGCCTGCTAACACAATTCACAATGCAGGTTGGGTGCTGGCACAGAGAACACATTTCTTTTCTATCTTGAATTTCCACCATTCATCCCTGATGTCCTTAGGGTTCCTAGATAAGCATCTTTTTCCTGAAACCCCAAAAAACTAAAGACAAAGTCCACCACGTGCAGGCCACGCTCCTGCAGACACTTTACATACATTCTACTACTGGCTACGGGAGTGCTGCTGGCACAAAGGAAAAATCAGCACATACACAAATGTCTGCAGAAGCAGGCTTAAGTCACTGTACTGTATATGGATAATATATATGATCAGCCAAATATGGGCCAGCCAGTTATTCAGAACTCCTAATACACAATTTACTAACTGAATTTCAGGGGAAGAAAAAAAATCTAAAAGCAGAATTTCCAGCCTGTCACAACCTTGTAACCTAAAAGTTACGCTGGATGATTCAGGTGTACAAGTCTATCCTGAAGGTTACTTTCTGATGGCACAGACTAGTTCCTGAAACTGAATATATTCTCTGCGATTATAAACTCAAACCATTTTCTTTTCATAGTCATAAGGGACTGATATATATTAGCTGTTGTCATCACAATGCATAGCAACATATGATAAAACAGATTTAAACCTGACACATTCCCTGTTAGAAAATGACTCCCCCACCCCCTCATCCTTTCTACATCTAAATGTCAACCGCACATCTTTATTTTCAAAGCATGCACTTTTGAAGCAAGACAGGCCACAGTGCATAGCACACTCATCAATCTAGCAAGAATACGGTTCAAGAACGCCGAGACGCCATTTAAAAAAAAGAATAAATCAACTGATTGAAAATAGATCGTCTATGGATTTCTGGCTCGCATTTCCCTTGAGATACTCTGCTCCAGCGACAACTGCTCTCAAGGAAGCTACAGCGTGCCAGCACGTTCGTGTTCCTTCATTTGCCATGTTTACGTGGCACAGCAATAAACCCTTGGGGCACCGACTATTTTTCTAATCTCCGAAGTACTTCGCAAAATTATAGCCCGGGAAGAACAACAACAACAGCAGCAACAATAGCTCTGTTCGGCCGAGCACGCCCAGCTCTGCTTAGACAGGAGGGGTCGCCGCGTGACGACGATGATGGCTTCACCGGATACTGCTCCTGCCCGAAAACTGCGGGTCACGAACTCTTTTCTCTGCAATACACCCAAACTCTTGTCTGGGGGTTACCATTTGTAAGTACTCGGAGACCCTCCCGCTGCAAAACGCTACGGTTTGTTGAAGGAGCCTGGGATTTCTGGCAACGTAAAAATCTCCGAGAAGAAAATAACGCCTGACAGATTTAACGCAGATATTCAGGGCAGAAAATATTTTTTTAAAAACAACAAACAAAAACTAACCCCCCCCAACTCCAGTGTCAAATCTCCAAGTAGAAAACAACATCTAACACATTTAGCACAAATGTGCAGAGCAGAAAATATTTTAACAAAACAAAACTACCCCCCCCCCCCCAACTCCAGGGTCAAATCTCGGAGCAGATAACAACGTCTGACAGATTTAACACAAATGTTCAGGGCAGAAAATATTTTAAAAAACAAAATTCATCCCCCCCCCAGGTCTACACAGACTCGTGGTTCCCTAGAGCCCCACACCCGGGGACGTCCTTTCCCCTCCGCAGCCCGCGCCGCCCCAGGCCCGGCCTGGCCCTGTGGCGGCCCCCGCCCGCCTGCCCGGCCCGGCCCGGCCCGGCCCGGGGCAAAGGCCGCGGCGCTTCTCCGCCCCTCAGAAAACTCTGGGAGGGGAAAATAAACATCTCGCATGTCTCGGGGGGGGGCGGAGGAGAGGGTGACTGAGCCCCGGCCCCGGGCCCGCGGGGTGAGCAGCTGCCGCCGAGGCCCGGGGCAGGAGCCGGGCGAGCCTAGGCCGCGCGCTCACCTGCTGGTACCGGCCGCTGCCGGGCTCGGCGGCCGCGGCCGCCATGGCGTAGCGCGGAAGAGGCCGGGTGGGCGGGCAGGCAGGCGGGAGCGGGTGCGGACGGCTCGGCTCGGCTCGGCTGGGCCCGGCAGGCGCTGGTGAGGCGGCGGTGGTGCAGCGCCTCCTCCCTGCTCCCGCCTCCTCCGCCGCCGCCGCTCCCCGCCCCCTCGGGCCCGCGCCCCGCTCCTCGGGCCCGCGCCCTCAGCGCCCCGCACCGCATTGCCAGGGCCCTGCCTGGGGCGCGGAGACCGGGGGCTGCGAGGAACCCCCGACATCTCTCGCCTGAAACGCCTCGTCTGGTCTTTCAGCCCAAATCCACAGTCCCAACGCCACGGGGCGCGCGACACGGCCCTGTGCCCCTGGCCGAGGTGGAGTGGGGGGCCGAGCCCGCATCGGGATCCTCGCGCTTCCCACGTTTCCTCGGCGTGACCCCCGTTCCCTCAGCACGGCCCCTCGCTCCCGACCCACAGCCCTGTCCGCCCATGTCGTGGCCCCGTTCCTCGCCGTTTGGGCATTACAGGATCGTCTCTGCCACGGCTCGTGGCTGGGGCTTGTGGCGACTCCAGAGGAGGGCGGCCATCGAGCAGGACAGTCCAGTTGTCCTCTGTTGATACAAAACCGGACGCCTTTATGTCCTCTGTTTCTCTTGGAGATAATTGGTTGGTTCTTGAAGGGAAACAGAGAGGACGTAAAGGCATCCGGCTTTCTGCCACCCTCTCCTCCATCGATACGAAACCGGAACGTCCTCCGTGATGGCCGCCCTGCCTAAGAGTCCCAGCCCGTTCGCAGAAGTTGCCAGTCTTTCCATGGGGGAGAGTAGGCCTCAGGACAGGATTTCTTTCCTTTCCTTTCCTCTCTTCCCTGCTTGAAGGACGAGACGCTTCACCTCATAATGGGCTGCCATTTGGTTGAGGTTTTGGCGCCACTGGAGTCAACTGGCAGCCAGCTATAGAGGAAGGCAACCCCCCGCCCAGTCCGTACCAGTTTGAACATGAGATAAACTTCCTTCCTGACCCCGCGTGTGGTGATCGGCCCAGAGGGGACGAACCTCTGAGATTCAAGTCCCAGCAGGACCGTTGTTCCCCTGCCCCCTGTTCTAACAGTGAAGAAATGTTTCCTTATATCCAATCTAAACCTACTTTGCTGCAATTTTAAGCCATTAGTCTGCATCCTGGTCTCCGCAGCAGGACAGAAAAGATGTTTTCCTTCCTTTATGGCAGCCCTTCAGATATTCAAAGACTTATATCATCCTTTCCTGCAAGCTGAACATGCCTACTTTCTTCAACCTCTCCTCGTATGACTTGTCTTCCAAGCCCTTTATCATTTTTGTTGCCCACTTCTAGACCCCACCTAACTTCTTCATGTTCTTTTTGAAATGTGGAGCCCAAAACTGCACACGGTGAGGCCTAACCAATGCCAAGCAGAGAGGCACTATCACCTCCCATGTCTTGCATTGAACGACTCTACTGCTACATCCCAGAACTGCATTCACCTTTTGTGTAGCCTGAGGTCACACAGGAAGTATGTGGCAAGCAGAACAAATTTGACCCGAGGGTCTCACAAATCCTAGACTAGTGCCCTAATCTAACAACATGGTATCAAGATCTAAGGTGAATGTGTAGCCCCGGGGATTTGAAATTTCAGGTTGGTTCTGCAAAGTAATGTCAGTGACCACTGATTTATCTTGTTCCACACAGGAACAAGCCTTTTTATACTAAACTGCAGTGGTCTCTTGGATGGAGAGAAGCAGAGAAGATACATAGGATGCCATACAAATGCAGGAGGGAAGGGAAATTGTGCAGGAACGTCAAGCAAACCCTAAGACCTACAACACGCACAGCAGACTGTAAGGTATGCACAGAGCAAAGAGGAAAATCAGTTCTTAAGGTTTTATCTGAAATAACAAAACAGTAAACGACATCAAATTCCACCTTCTCCACTTTGAAAATGATAAATTACATGCAGGTGTTAATTATTTGAAGACTAGACTCCAGAGCAGTTTTGTCCCTAAAACTGTTATGGCAGTGGTGCTAAGGACATGTGTGTTATGAAACATTTGGATATAAATATGCACTAGGACATGCTGTGTGGTATGTGGTAGAGACTCCATCCAGCAACTGCGTCCAGATAGTTAAGGGAACCATCTGTGTTAGAGCAGTGGGGACCTTTCAGGCAGACCTGCCACAAAGTTAAAACCCACACCCTCCCTAAGTCCCACTCCACTCCAATCCCCTTTTCCTGCCCTATGTGCTGATCTGCTTTCTGCTCCCTTCCCTGTCAACCACTGTTCTCCCTGCTCCCTCCCTAATCTACCATGTGTCATTTGCGGCATGTATGTCGCAGGCTAGCTACCCCTCCTATAGCACTCTCCTATGTATGGACAGGCAAAGCTTTCAGAAAATACTTTCACGTTGCCAGAGCAGTTAATAATAATAATAATAATAATAAAGCAAAACAAAGTGTAGGAGCCCTGGCTCACTGGTAGAGGACATAGTCCTGATGGAGCAAGTCTTCACATGAAATCTCAGAAGGCTAATAACAGAATGGGGTAAACATCCAAAAGGAACACATTTCAAGACAGCTGCCTCTTGGTCTTTCAGTCTGGTCTATGCCCAGTTTTCTTAGAGCTTTAACTACACTTGTAACTAAACTGATACAGCCAGATCCATTGGTAGTGCTGTTATGCACACATATGCATGTTACTTCAGTTTGTATATCACCACAGGCTGACAAGAGGCAGGCACCATACTGCACTACAGTGATGGCTGAACAGAAATGTTGGCCAACTCCTGCAAAAAGTGCCATGAGATCTTTAATATCCACATGGAGCAGATGGTATCTCAGATTCAGCCTCATCCAAAAGACCCACTCATAGGAGACCACATGGAGTTACAGGCTTGTTTGGCGTTCAGAGTTTTTTGCAATTATATAACTATGCCAGCGTAAGACCCAGTTTACATTGATGCAGCACATCTTTGCTCAAGTTTTGCATCAGTTTACCTACATCAGTGTGGGTGGGCTGACACAAAAAGCCATACTGCAGACAACATCTAAACATATCTGCTTAGAAAAGAAGGAAGGCTAAATCAGTCCTGCTGGGATATTCAGACCTGTTGAACTAAAGCATTAAAAGAGTTTAAATCTGAGGCTTTGACCATAGTAATTAAGCTTTTCCAATTTAATTAGTAGGAAAAGTGATACATAGAAAACTTGACCAAGTGACTTGACTAAGATCACAAAATGAGTCTATACCAGTCAGTGCCTCCAGAAGTCCAGCAACTGTGAGCCCACATACTGCCTGGTTTCACCTTTCTGCAAGATTCGGTTTCTGCTTAAGACAGTTTCACGGTGACATGCATGGATTTACTTGTGCACCAAGATGGGATTATACCCCTAAGTATAGCCTTATCCACAGTGACAGTTAGCTACCAACTGATTGACTTTGACATCTCAGAGACTAACAGAAGCAGCAATCTGTACAGTTGTCCAGAAATTATACTAAGCGGTGTCCTGAAAAATTGTGAACAGCCCATTGGTTCTAGGGCATCTTTGAGCACGCTGGAAAGCCACATCACAGCTGCTTTCTGCTTATTTAATTTGCTTGCTCTGGTAGAGAACTAGGTGGCTAAGGAGGGATGATGTTGTGGTTAGAGTATATGACTGTTTCTGAATTGATTTCCCCTATGGCTTTAGGCAAGTCACTTTACCACTGTGTTTCTGACTGTTTTCCACTCTTTAAAATGTCTTTTCCTCTAAAAGACAAACAATCTTTGGCTTTTAAATTTTTTTTTTTTAGTCTTTTTAGACTTTTGTGTTATGAAAGAATTAAGTACTGTATAATAGAACTGCAGAGCCATCTAAAATCGTAACAGTCTTTAAGCACCCACTTATTTATCAGAACCAGAAAAGAAAAAGCTTTCACTTTAATTAAGTAAATAACTACTGAACTCTGGGAAGTAAATAAAAAAGTATACTGCAAACTTTACTGAGAGGGTCATTTAAGCTAAGCATCATAATGAATGACTTAAGCAATATATTTAATATGGCCAAATTATTATGCATTTAAAATCATAAATTATATCTGAAATCATATCTGTTACAGTTAAAAACAAACCACTACCCTTTCAGTGACATGTGGCACTTTCTAGAAAGAAACCAAGACAAAATGTTCATATACTCTAGATCTATACAAGACATAATATTTGAGAGGCTGGTTCCTCATAGCTCAACCACATGCAAATACAAAGCACATGGTAGGCTAAAAAAAACAGTGAAACAGACAGTTACCATCATGTTCAGGTTGCCAGAGTGAAACCTTGGTATGGGGCCAATCCAAAGCCGACTGGAATCCATGGAAACTCCCCTTGGCTGCGGTGCGCACAAAAGCTCAGCACAAAACGGTGTGGTCATCGGTACTGCAGGCTGATTAGGGCTGTTCTCTTGGACACTTCACATCTCTTTTTATATCCATGTGTTGTCTGTAGTCTTGTAAATGCATGCTCTTTGCTTGTCATCCACCTCTGTTATATATTTGTACCATTGCTAACTTAAGGGAGCTCCCAGGTACTACCGCAGCACAAATAAGGCAAAGTAAAAATAACAACAGGGTTTGGAGAAATCTCTGTAATGCCTTTTTTCCAAGGCCATAAACTTCCCTATGCAATGAAATGCAACACAGTATTCTAGCCCAGATGTGTCTGTTTGGAATTAAAATGAAAAGTTTTGTCCTTTCTTGGGTTTCATAAGACAGTAAACCAAAACATAGACTTACAAGGGTTTAATGCCTTCTAATACATAATGTGACATAAATAATAGTTGCATGGTAAAATAACCGCAGTCACTCTTCTCTCTGGCTATGGATCCTTGAAATAAATTAAATATAATTTAATAGACACCATGGCAAAGGATCCCTTGTAGCACAACAGCCACAGAAAACAGAATTAACAAACAGAAAAGCTGTGCATGGCTCTGCCTTAGCTCAGGTGCTTATGTTTACTTATTGAGACTTTTGGGTTTACTACTGCCACACACAGCTCTGAACTATAATTTCTGCATAGGGTGTCATATAGTGAAAGACAAAGGCAGAAAAAACAAAGCTCTCTCTGACATTAGGAAATAGAGGTAAAAAAATAAAAAAATATATTTTCCATTCTGCTCAGGGCTTGATAACTTTCCAAAGGCAGCTACATTATTAATTCTCCTGTGAACAACTCTGGTATTGTAAAGGCTGATTCTCTTATTCCCATTCTATCTGAGACCTCAGTCGCATCCATTTAAAACCCTATGATCAAGCCTGAAAATATTTGGGGTGAACTAATAAAAGATGGTTACCGTATGTTGCTCCAAAGAAAACTGATGAGGAAAACTTGTTCTATTGTCAAAATGTACAGCAAGAAAAATGTAAAAGTACAGAATAGCTCTTACTTGTAGCCAACTTCAACACACTCCTTGGCTGTCAGTTCTGACTGGCAACTAATTCAGATTAAGCTGATATCAAGGAATATTTAATAATTGCCAGTGGAGATTTCTGATGGTGTTTAGTATCTTGGCCTCTTTGACTCAGTACCATAGAATAACTTTCTGCCATTGCATAGTTTTAAATCAACACGGTAAACTATAAGATTATTCTGAGGCTAAATTACTATATTGGTTCAGGTCTCGCTGATTCTTTCCTGCCCACGCTTGGTGCAGAAAAACAAAGAATCAGAGGAGATCACAAGGCTGTTCAGTAAGGCATGAACCCTAATTGTTTCACAAATAACATGGCCTAACACGGTGTCCAACTTCTTGCCATCCTCTTACGTACATTACACTGTAACTCCTATGAACATGTTTGGCCTACTGGCCTGATGTTCCACTACACCACCCTGAAAAGGAAGCCACTTTTATGCCTCATTAACCTTGGTGGAGAGCAGGCTTCCCAGGATGGTAGATACTGGCACAGGATTATTGGGACATATTTTAGATTTCACTGCTTTCTCACTGTTTTCAGTTATAAATTGTCATAATAAAAGCCACTCTGTCACTGCTGGAGAGGCTGATTTGCTATAATGAGAAAGACTTATACAGCTGAGGCATTAGCAAGCACAATCTCATACCGACCTATAACTCATACATTGTACTGTCCATTGTTAATCTGTGCATGCAATTAAGGCTCAGTAAGCCCTGGACTAGTGCAGAAGAGGGGCGATTAGAGTATCAGTGGTGCCAAGATGGCAAGGAAGGAAGTATAATGAGCATTTTTCTACTCCCAATGTAGTCACTCATTGACTTCAACTGGGGCAGAATAAGGCCTTCCATATCTTAAGAAGCAGTGGCTTTAATGTCCCTGTAGCAAACAAGGGAAGAAAGCTAAAAAGCAGTTCTCACAACTCCTTTATAAAGGTCTAAGCCAGTGATTCTCAAACAAGATACCATGGCATGCTGGGGTACCTTGACATCATTTCAAGGGTGCCACAGGGTACCATAAATGTTAGTACTATTAGGGTGTGTCTACATGTCGCCCTATGCCAACATAGAGATATGCTACATTGCCGTACAGCATGCTACAGCGACGTAGTGATCACATGTATCTATACGTGATTGCCAGCTACATCACCATAGTGGGGCACTCCCTGAATACAGTGCACGGCTATGGCGACATAGCAGAATATTTTAGCTGTGCACCATGTGCACAGCACAGTACCTGCCCATATTGCACCGTGCTTTAGCACTTCCAAAAAGAAGTACTAAAGCACGGCACCGTAGCAACAGTGCCATATGGCAATGTGTAGATGCACCCTTAGTCCTGCAAACAAGATTGACAAGATAAATCCAGAGATCCCAAATAGGAATTCATAGTGTTAAAAACCATCTGACCTCTTGTGGTCTGCTTTCTGCATGGAAGAGTCAGAGCATCCACACAAAGGTAGATACTATCTGGCTTGACAAACACAAGGCGCTCAACAAAAACACAGGTTTTGTACTGGAATAACCATGTCTCTAATCACAGGCACGTGATTTAGTTTGGTAGGGGAGAGGGGCTTGTGGAGGAGACGTCCCACCAGTGTAAGTGCACCTTAGTAGAATTATTTGTACTTCCTACGCAGACCTAACTTTCCCAGGCTGAAGTACTTATATATCTGTACAAACTGCATTCGCACTAGTGGATTGTGCTTTTTTAACTGTCTCAGTACTATGAAAGCTGCACAATGAACACTTCAGCGCAGAGCAGGGGTGGCCAAACCACAGCTTGTGAACTGCTTATGACTCCTAGGCAGTTTAAATGTGGCCCCTGAGGAAGAAGTTGTCCAAGAGAAAAATATTTCTTCTGTTTTACTTTTTTTCTGTTTTTGAGTTTCTTCAGTTCTTGTTCATTATTATTGTCAGAAGCTGTTGAATGATAAATTATTATCTGAGCTGAATTGCTGAGTGCGGATCACTGACTCTGTGGGGTGTGCATCTTGAAAGTTCTGTGTCTGGTGCCACTCAGCAGTGCCCAGAATGTATTTTGAAGGATTAGGAAATGTAGCCAGTGCCGGCACAGAACATGGTATAAATGCTGGCCATATATGTTGGATCAAACTAGTGACATTTCATTTACTGCCCTGGCAAGGCTACTGAGTGTTGTTATTTGTATAGTGGAAAAATGTTGGAAGGAAGGATAGTTATGTGATTAAGGCACCATAGACTAGGGAGATCTGGGTTTGTTTTCTGGCTCTGCCACAATTTTCCCTTATAACCTCAGGCAAGTCACCTAATATCATGCAAACAAATTCATCAGCATTTGTGCAGCATTCAGATACTGTGATAATGAAGGTCAGTTAACAATCTAAAGCAATGATAATGCCTAATGTCTGAGCTCTGGATGTAGCAGAGGTTGTGCCTGCTATATCCTTATTTCTGTCATTGTTGCCTTAGACTGGCACCCAGGCTCTGTTGGCAAAAGCCAGGCAGTGAATCAGGCTCTCAGAGTGAAGTAGTTCTGTGTTCTCCTTCATTATTCTTCTGCTGTAGGCACTTTTGTTCTTTTTTTAAAACCAGGCTTGAGAAGGGAAGTGGGTCATGCCAGAGTAGAGCGCAGTGACAGATGGTAAATGTGAAAGTAGCTATCTTGACTAAGGGATCTGAAAAAGGGCCACCATGGCTGTTTGTTTTAAAGTAATTACATTACAAAATTCAATCCAGGTAAACAATAAACACACAGCCCTTCTCCAGCAGCTCCTCAAGGGGAGGGTCCTGCTCTCAGTGCTGCTGAAGACAACACCAAGAGAAAGAAAAATGCACAGCTTATTAGAATCACCTGTTTAAAATTCAGCTGCTCTGAGAAGTAGGGCTGTTTGCTCCCCGCCATCTGGTAGCTGAGCAAAGAAGGAAAATCAGCTCATGCAGGTACAGTCAATTTGTTTAATATTTAAATCATTGTCAACAATATAGGAACATAATGAAACACATAAACAATTATAACTGCAAACATATTGCATTATAAATAAAAATAAAGCACAGCCCAGCAGCGAATCTTATTTAACACACATCATTCAGTCATACATGGTATATGGGGGCAGGAGACGTGGAGAGAGCTGGGCAGCTGTCATAACAGATGTACGTGCCTGACTCCCTTGATGGGGATTTTTTCCCCTCCTGCTTTGCTTTCGCTGGAGCTGCCCATTGCCACTGCACTGTAAAGTACAGTAGTCAAAATGTCCGCTGCAAGCACGTGGTCAGTCGTAACCATTAAGAAGTACTCAGAACAATTTTTGGGGGACTTGAGGAGTTGCGCCAGGTGTCCTGGGCAAATTCCAGTTCATGTGCTCTGCGCTAGGTCTGTTCATCCTAGTCTTGCCCTTTGCCTGGATGAAGTGAGATCAGTCTTCAAGCACAGCAGTGTCCCACTAACCACACCTGAGAGGAGCAAGGGGGGCAGTGTAACAAAAGACTGTGCAGCTATAGATCTAGGCAACCACCAAGAACTTGACAGTGATCTAGCCACAGGGGAAAGGGTAAGCCAGCTGCTTCCACACAAGGGGCCTATGCTGTCTCTCTCCCAATTGATTCTTATGCTGCCTGTGTCCTCTCTATTTGCTTTTTAGAAATCTCCAGGACCTTACCACGTTGCCATAGTAACGGCATGAGATGTGAGATCTGATGAGGGTTAGCTGCAGTCTAGAGGTTCCTGTACATTGTTACTGTAAGGGCTATTCATCATTTGGCCTTTGCACACAAGGAGTTGCATGTGTGCCTCACTAAATTATATTTCTTATTACTGATCCTGACAAAGGAGAAACATGCTAGATTTTCCTTCAGATGAGGAATATCTAAAAAGAGGAACCAGAGACTGAAGATTCTTCTTTCTGACTAGTCAACCAGAACCAGCTGACCTAAAAATCACCACTGCTCTCAGTTCAGTGCTTTGGGGGCAGTAATTGAGAACTGAAAAGAGCTAGTCACAGGTCTCAGCGCTTATGCACTAATGCTTGGTAACCTGAGCCTAGGGATTCTTGGAAATTGGCAGGTACATCATTAAACTGATGCAATGCTGAAAGTTAAAAGATGACAAGATTCGTCACACAGAGCTACTGAAAGTGGCAGATGTATTGGCCATTACATCTACATTTGACTAGGTAAGAGGCAGCATGCAGGTGGGGCAGGAGAGCTCATCCGTCATTGCCCAGACAGTGCCCACAGCACTGGCTTGAAGTTTTTTACCTAACACTACAGTCATTTACATGTTAAAGAACTGTCTGCAGGTTCCTATGTGAATGTATTCCTTTTCATCTTCAGCATGAAACGCTGCAGTGCCTGATGTCTCCAACAAGCTGGAATGCTAAATGTTTGCAACGAGACGTAAAGGTGCCCCACTCATCCAGTTCCCAGCTCCCAGCATCCCAAACTGTACAAGAAGAGCCTAGCCCATGCTCCTGTACCATGGATACGGGAGATGATAAAGGTGCAAGGAAGCTGCAGCAAGGGTATTAAATGCAAGTGAGGCCTTTGTCCCTCTGTCCCTGGTCGCTTGCTGAAAGCTGTGAAGGGTTTTCACCAATGGTTGTGACCAAGTGGTCTGAGCTGCATTGCTCTTGTTTTTAAAACTCCATTGTGCTTAAAGTTTAAAACCAGCCCTGAGGAAGGGGCTTTCAGCTGATTGACACTTGGGAATTTATTTTACCCTCCCTAGCCGGTGTCTTGATAAGCCTTGTTCACACAACCCTAAAGCAGCTTTATACCTCTACTGAACTGCCTCTAGGCCCCAGAGTCCTGTGCTCCTTCTCTCTGGGTCTCAGTTTACATACCTGTAAAGTGGAGATAATATACTGCACAGTACATACCTCAGTTCAAATGAATTGGGAAACAATTTCGTGTAAACTAGGAAGGCTCTGGAGAATTGTTAGCAGAATCCTTTGACAGGCAAACCTTGTATGCTCCTTGTATGCTCTTTGAAACAGAGACTGAAAAGTTGCACGTATACTGATTTATCAGCAGGGAACCTGGTTTTCTCTGATTTAAAAAAATCCCCAATTTTCAGTTAAAAAAAAAAAAGTAATCTCAAATCTACATTTTTCCAGGATTAAAATGAAATATATATATATCTATATCTATATAGATATAGCTATCTATATATATCTATCTATGTGGTGTTTCATTTAAATTGCAGAAAAATGTGGATTTGGGGTTATTATTTTTAACAGAAAATTGGGGATTTCTTTAAATCAGAGAAAACCAGGATTCCTGTTTATCAGTTTGCTTGGTGTAATGAATTTGCCTGCCTCCTGCTTGTTTATGAGCCACATGAAAGGACTAAAATAACTGAAATGGGGAGGAGGTTAGAATACCCAAACATTAAATCTAGAGAGGAAATTTAGTTCTCCAGAGTCTAACGTTCTGCTTCTGAGATCTGGCGTCTGTCTAATGGAAAAGCATTACACCCAACACACACAATCGACTCTAAGCAGGCACATCATGCATTATTTCATAATAACAATGCAGGAAAGAGAAGCCATGCTGAGATGCATCATTGGCATAGCATCCATTTCTGCGAACACAGCATGTTAGAAATGGAGGTAACTAGAAGCATATGGCCAGGAAGCTGAATCAGGCCAGAATCTGTCTCCTCCTCAACCCTTGGTTATCTATTGACACAGTTGCATAACTAAGAAGGGAGCAACCAGGCACCAACTTTGTGTGTGATTTGGGAGGGCACAAAAATAGTTGCTGTCACAGCAAGGCATAAAGGTCTACATCTACTGAAAACATTTCTACTGCACCCTTTAAAACAGCATCTGCGCACTGAACAAGAAAAAAAAGGCAATACCACAAATCATTCCTGGCACCTACAATGCATTTTTGGCCAACAGCATCCACAAAAGAACCAGTTAATCCTCTAAGCCACCCCCTTCAGGTAGGCAAAGGGAGGGGCAAGTTATACCCATTTTACAGATGAGGAGTCCGAGGACCGTCCAGACTATCAAGTTTCATTAACAACTCTCTGTAGGTGAACAGTGTAGGAGAAAAAAAAATCTCGCTTCTGATATAGCTGTGTTGGCAACAACCAGAACATAGATGCAGCTGCACAAGCAAAAATGCCATTTTACCAGTAGAACATATTCTATCTGGATAACTGAAATGAGCTATAGCTGCATCTCCACTAGCAGGATTTGATAGTATACTAGACTTGAAAGACTTATACTGGCAACCCCTTTATTTGTAGACAGGCCCAGACACAAAGAGGTCAAAGCAGTGACGGAAAGCAAGTCAGTGACAGACCCAAGACTACAATGCATGCCTCCAGGCTCCCAGATCAACCACCTGATCACACTGTTTCTCAAAGTATATCATCATCTTGTTTTCCTTTGTTAAAGGAAATTTATCAAGGATAGGGGAGTAATGAAATACAGCATCTGCCGCCTGCTCATGTCAAATAGCACCCATAACTCTCCCTCGCTGCTTTCCCCTGCAGTGGTTTTCAACCTTTTTAGACTCCAAGGAGCTCTTCTTCGGATCAAGGCACCCCTAAATAGGCTTGAGACACCCCTCAGAGAGTGCCAGCTCTTAGTTTTCACTGTTTTTTGTCTACAGAAAAGTAACAGAGCAATTATTTTGTTGCAAAAAAAATCAGAAAGACCACAACAGGTCAGAAGGTTTCTAACGCTATGGATTCGTATTTGAAATCTCTGGGTTTATCTTGTGAACCACGTTTTGTACACCTAACAACACAGGCTGGGGCACCCTGGGTGACCTACTCTGTTCTCTTGTGGCTTCTCTATTGCCCCCTGCTGTCCCTGTCAAGCACTGCAAATGCTATCTACTGACCTCAATGAACAATATAAAGTCTTAAGGCAGGCACATTTTTGGTTGTGCTTACATTTCCTAAAGTTTTACTTACAGTATGAAAGTCACAAAATACAAGCTGTAAACCACGCACTTTTTATACAAAATGTACAACAGGCCAAAGCCTAACTGCAAACTATGCCAAATGGCTCTAGAAGGTAAACTGTGAGCAAGTATATTGTATTTTAACTGAGAAAAACCCTGCAACCAGCCCCCCCACAATCATTCTGGTTAAGAGCAGGAACAAGCCAGCTGAGTTGTATCAAAAGATCTCCTGAAATCAGGTGCTATGCAAACCTGTTATTTGCACTGAAATAACACTCATAGCCCCTGTCCAGCTTGAGGTTTACTGTTCAGAGCACTACAAATAAAAGCTATTTACTTAATATGAGAGAACTGAGAAAAGGCAAGTCTGGGCTGGGCAAAATGAGGATGCATTTAATATGCAACAGTATGATTTCACTAATTTCCTGTTAACTTATTAGACATATGAAAGTATGAAGAACTTATAATAATTATCAAGTAGCTTCAGAGAGAGCAGAATCAGATCCCAAGAATAACATCTAATCTGTTGAAGTAAGTCACTCCACTGTGCTTTCAGAAAAAAGAGCTGGAGCAAGTATATTCAAGAGACGAAAACTGTTTGTTCCTGCCCCTGAGACACTGCTCCTGGCTTCACTTGACAAAAGACTTGGTTGCTGAGATACCATACAACAGCAGAACAGCTGAGTCAGACAGACCATCACAATGAAATATACACTCTAAAAAAAGCAGTGGAGGGGAAAGGATAAAGAAAATGTAGGTCTTGTTGGTCTTTTAATAGAGGAAGAAATATCACTGGTTCCAAAAAGCTTTGGTCCTTTAGTATATTTCTAAAATAGCTTGAAATCATGATTTTCTAAAGAGGAATATAATAAAACATAAAACATTTCTCCAGTTTCACCATTTCACCATTTGATTTTTTAATATACCTTTAACATCCTAGTTAATATAATTTCAGAGAGAACTGAAACTAAAATTACTCCTACTACTATAAATCCCGATGCTGCAAATTTTCCAGGAGACTAATCATGTGAACACAGCTAAGCACATGCATAACTGTTTGCAAGAGCAGAGTTTCACTATTACTATTGATAAGTTCTGCATCTAACTCTTCGTCCGTCGGAACAACCTCCCAAAGGAAGAGGGGGAGTGTACTTTAAAGCAGCAGTTCATAACCATTTTTTGTACCAGGACCTATTTGTAAACATCAGTGGCCAGGCCCAACCCATCTGTGGTGTGGGGGATGGGTATGTGAGGTGGGTAGGGTATGGGGGGGCCCCAAGCAAACCCTCCCAGACTGGAACTGGTTTCCCCATCTTTCTCCTTTAAAGGAGAATCCATTTTTAAAGTTTGTTTGCGACCCTTTCATATATTCTTGCAATCCACTTTTGGGTCATGAATTGATTTACTTTGTAATTGTAATTGAATTACTTGGATAAAATTGTTTCTTTACCTGATTTTCAAATCAAAGATCATATTATGGCTTTTGAGAAAGAAGTGAAGAGTTCATGAGCAATTAAAAAAAAAAAGAAAATATCATACATTTTTCCAATGATAAGGTGGCTTAGTGAGTGCCAGAAGTGTGAGATTAACTGCTTGAATAATTTCATTTTAGCCATTGCAGTTTCAGTTGTGTCAGCACTTTTGTTATATCCCTAGATTTGTCACACAAGGGTTTGTAACTGAGCTCTGAAAGTTTGCTCTAAACTGAAACTTGTCGCAGCCACTCTTTGCCACAAAACTGAAATGTGCATGTAATCGACCTAATGGGAGGAACTCGGGGGGGGGGGGATGATTTGGACATTTATTCTGACTGGCTCAAAGTACCACTCTTTTCAGTTCACTGTAAAAAAGCTACTAGCTCCTTGAGCCAAATGCAGGGAAAAAAAGATGTAATTTTGCAAAGGCTGCAGTTTCAAAACCTGCATACTCACATGGGGGAGGGCAGTTTTGAACACTCAAGACTCTGGGTTTGTGGATGGAATATCAAGGAAATATTTGTATGGGACAAAGATAAGTGCCTTTACAGTAAGGAAAGGAGTAAAGGACATGTTACATGATTATTGCAATTCAAATTAAATTTAACTATAAAAAGATATAAAGGGTAACACAATCTTATGTCAATCTGAAGTCCTTTTTTTCTTTTGAAAGAGGATTTCTTTCATTTGAGGAATCTGTTGATATCACATTGACACATCCCTGGAAGGCAGTCACCCTGAGGAAGAAGCACTGCAGTTATTGAACTACATTTAGCAGTGATACAAGACAGCAAAAGGAATCTGCAGGGTGAATTCAAGTAGAGAAGGACTTCACTCAGTCAAAGTCTACCCAGGACTCCACAGTTTACACCAAAGGAGATGTCAGAAAGCTTTAGTAACTAAATATCTTTGCATCCCAGTCTCTGAGCCTCTCATTGCTTCCTGCAGCACTTGTGAGCATAGCTCCATCTAAACTGAGGCCTCGCTCTGCACCAAACACCATCTACTGAAAGTTCTTCAGTTAGCGAGCACATCCTTCTGAAGCGCCAAGCATACTTTTTACACCATATTCATAATACTAGTAGCGACCCATCCTGACCCCAGTATCAGGATAACAGCATGAGTAGAGCTTTGATGTGCTGCCTCAAATACTCCTCAGAGTTGTTATAATGGATTACACCAAGCTTGGGACAAAACATTTATATTACTTGCTTTTTTTTTTTTTTGAGGGTACAGGTTCATGGTTAGATTGTGACCACAAACACACAACTATCACCATCAAAGAAGGCCACATCCCTTCCCACCAACTCACTTTCTCAAACAGGCACCTAGAAATGGGACCTGGTCAGCTTCTTTGAGCTGCTTGGTCTGAGATGTATCGATTTCACAGAGCTGCTGGAAAGATATTTGGGGCTGAGATGAAAGAGATGGGGAAGAGAGAGAAGACTCCACATGGGCACTTCAAGTACTGGCCTGGGGTGTAATACACTCTGCTTCATTTGAAGGGCTGGGGGCCAGGGCTACCATATAGCAGGAGGACTTTCAAGTCAGCTCTGACCAAATGAAAGGATCATTATGCCTCTTTATAAATCCAAGGTGGATCCACCCATTGAGTACTATGGCCAGTTCTGGTTCCATCACCTCACAAAGGAGATAGACAAACTAGAGAAGGTCCAGAGAAGGGCAACAAGGATGATTAGTTGTATGGAGGGGCTTCCACAGGAGGAGAGAAAGACTAAAGAGCCCAGGTCTATTCAGTTTAGAAAATAGATGCTTGAGGTGGGGGGACATGATAAAGGTTTCCAAAATAATAAATGGTGAAGAGTAAGTAAATAGGGATTAATTATTTACTCCCTCTCACAGTATAACAACTAGGGGGTCACAAAATAAAATGAGCTCTTTTTCACACAGTGCCTCATTGAAGTGTGGCACTCCTTGCCACCAGCTGTGGTGGAAGCTGATCGTTTAGCTAGATTCAAAAAGGGTTTGGATGAATTCTTGGAGGAAAGGGAGATCAGTAGCTATTGCTCATGGGAGTTTGAGATACAGACTCTAAATTAGAACTTCCTAAACCTTAAATGCTGGAAGCTGCAAGTGGGAGAGGAACAGTGTGGGAAAAAAAACCCTAGTCATATGCAGTTCACTCTCCCCTTCAGCATCCACCCTCTGCCTCCGTGTGACACCAGCCTTGGGGTTCAACAGCTATTCAAGGTTTCTTCTGCGAGACTTAACCACCCAATCTGTACAGGGTGTAGCCCTGGTGCTTCAGGGCATACACCACGTCCATGGCGGTCATGGTCTTCCTCTTGATGTGCTTGGTGTAGTGACAGCATCACGGGTGGCATTTTCCAGGAAAACTTTCAGCACCCCATGGGTCT
Organism: Alligator mississippiensis; assembly: GCF_030867095.1. Taxonomy (NCBI): domain Eukaryota; kingdom Metazoa; phylum Chordata; order Crocodylia; family Alligatoridae; genus Alligator; species Alligator mississippiensis. The sequence goes on from NC_081832.1 coordinate 66,832,386, forward strand.
CGTCATAGATGAGCCCTGAGATGCACTTCACGTCCCCTTGGCAGGACTGGTGACAGATGGCAGGCTTGGCAATGCCCTGGATGGTGTACCATTTTGCAGTGCCTCTTGGTGCCTCCTTTCCCCAGCCCCTTCCTGCCCTTTCCACAGCTATCTTCAACTAAATTCTTTAGACTCTGATACTGGGCAAGACGAACTGAGGCTCTGACCTAGTTCATGGCAGTTTTCATGTTCTCACATAGGCGGAGAAGGACAAACTACAGAGAGACGGTCATTGACTCAAAGAAAATGAGGGTTGGAAGGGACCTCAGGAGGTCACATCTAGCCCAACCCCCTGCTTAAAGCAAGACCAACCCCAACTAGATCATCCCAGCCAAGGCTTTGCCTAGTTGGGGTCTTAACCTCCAAGGATGGAGCTTCCACCACCTCTCTGGGCAACCTGTTCCAGTGCTTCACCACCCTCCTAGTGGGAAAGTTTTTCCTAATATCCAACTTGACCTCTTTTGCTGCAACTTGAGACCCTTGCTCCTTGTTCTGTCATCTGCCACCACTGAGAACAGTCCAGCTCCATCCTCTTTTGAACCCCCCCTTCAGGAAGTTGAAGGCTGCTATTAAATCCCCTCTCAGTCTTTTCTTGTGCAAACTAAATAAAACACATTTCCTCACACTCTGCTCATAAATCATGTACCTCAGCCCCCAAACCATTTTTGTTGCTCTCTGCTGGACTCTCTCCAACTTGTCCACATCCTTTCTGCAGTGGGGGGCCCAAAACTGGACACAGTACTCCAGATGTGGCCTCACCAGTGCTGCATAGAGGGGAAGAATCACTTCCCTCAATCTGCTGGCAACGCTCCTACCAATGCAGCCCAGTACGCTGTTAGCTTTCTTGGCAACAGGGGCACACTGCTGGCTCGTGTTCAGCTTATCATCCACTGTAACCCTCAGGTCCTTTTCTGCAGAGCTGCTGCTTAACCAGTCAGTCCCCAGGCTGTACCGGTGCATGGGATTGTTCCGTCCTAAGTACAGGACTTTGCACTTGTCCTTGTTGAACCTCATGAGATTTTCTTTGGTCCAATCCTCCAATTTGTCAAGGTCTCTCTCAATCCTAGCCCTACCTACAGTATATCTACTACATCCCCCCAGCTTGGTATCACCTGCAAACCTGCTGAGGGCGCACTCTATACCATCTTCCAAGTCGTTGATGAAGAAACTGAACAAAACCGGCCCCAGGACCAACCCCTGGGGCACTGCACTTGATACTGGCTGCCAGCTAGACATTGATCACTCACTACCCATTGAGCCCAACACTCCAGCCAGCTTCCTATCCACCTTACAGTGCAGTCATCCAACCCATACTTCCTCAGCTTGCCTGCAAGGAGCAGTGGGCTCAAGTTGCAGCAAGGCTAAAGTCATCCCAGTCAAGGCTCTGTCTAGTCAGGATCTTAAAAACCTCCAAGGATGGAGATTCTACCTCTTCTCTGGGTAACCTGGTCCAGTGCTTTACTACCCTTCTAGTGAGAAAGCTTTTCCTGCTATCTAACCTAAACTTCCCTGGCTGCAACTTGAGCCCACTGCTCCTTGTCCTGTCATCTACCTCAGCTGAGACCAGTCTTCCTCCAGCATCTTTGGAAGCCTCTTCCAATAGTTGAACGCTGTTATTCCAACCTGCTCTCAGCCCTCTCTTCTCCAGCCTAAGAGCCTGGCTCCCTTAGCCTCTCGTCACCAGTCCTGTCCCCCAGCCCTCCCACCACGCTCCTTGCCCTTGGCTGAGGTTTGTTCCTTTATTCTCAGTTCCTTATTCCCAGTTCCTTTTTCAAAGCTCATTGTGACACAACTAAAGATGGCTCGCAACGAATGAGATGTGCTAAAGAATGAGCATTTCATTAGAAAAATATATTTAGTAATAAAAATGTAAAATATATCATGTATGAAGCATGGGGTGTTACGTTGTAGCCTTGCTGGTCTAAGGACATAGGTAGACAAGGTTCTTTGGGCAAGTCTGATTATCTTTTATTAGACCAACTCAAATACAGGTTTCTCTTGCTTTATGCGGGATTCGTTCTTATGCGATGACCCTTTTTATACCACAAATTGGTTAGAGGCGAGGTAAATTCACTCTTATGCGATCGGCGTGGTGGAAGCCGGCAGTAGCTGCTTCGTGCGGTGCACTGTGGGGGTGACGCTCACCAAGGTGTGGATCTGCGCTCCTCGCTCGTTGTCTGCGACACGCGTTCCTGTAGTCGCCATCCCCGTTATGACAGTGCCCTGTGCTTGTGTGCACTCTCTACTGTCGGTGAGCACCAAAGTAGTCGTGTAAAGGCGGTACAAATAGGTCTGGGGGTCAGCACAGTCGAGGTCTGGGACACTGTGAAGTGGGCCCCTTGACACGAGTTGGAGTTACCCAGCTTTGCGGGAACGCAGGCGCAGCACACCGCGGGGAAACCTGTAGTTGCAAAAGAAGACACCCGAAAGCTTGCAAAGAAACATTTTCCCAACTACTGGCGTTGGTCTAATGAAAGCCGCCAGCTTTACCCAAAGAGCGTGAGCATGAAGCACGGACCCCGAGCAGGGCGCTGGGATTGGGGGCCCAGCCCGCTCGGCTCCGCGCACAGCCCAGACGCAACCAGCTCCTGCGGAGCGCTCGCCCCGGCCCCGGCCCCGGCCCCGGCCCGCCTCCCAGTCGGGCGCTGGGGGCGGGGCGGGGCGGGGCAGGGCGGGGCCAGCTGCTGACTCAGCCGGGGCGGTCACGTGAGCGGGGCGGGGCGAGCGCAGGTAAGGGGGCTCGCGCGGCGCTGCCGGGGTCCGGCTCGGCCTCGGAGCAAAGCAGGGGGGCAGTGGAGCCAGGCTTGGCCCTCCTCCCCAGGCTGCAAGGCGAGCCCTGTCTCGTGTCCCAGCCTGCTAGCAGGTCAAGCAAGGCCTGCGCCTCCCCTGTGCAGGGACCTTGGAGGCTGAGTGGGGGGCTGACCTGATTGCACAAGGTCCTTTCCAGCCGAGGGTGTGTGACCCTGCCAGGGGACAGAGCCCTTGCCAAGGCGCCGACCCTGCAACTCCTGGTTTTAGGAGGGGAACCCTTAGGAGCTTGCAACTGATTCACCTTGTGCGTCCCGTCCCGCTTGCCACCACCCTGCACAAATCACCTGGTACCAGGGAGCCCCTGCTCTGTTTGCTTTTAAAGCACGGTGTCTATTCGTGTGGCTTCCCTTGGTAGTTTCTGTACCTGCCTCGTGGGCTTAGAGTCATTTGCCGATTATTTCACAATCGAATACAGATAACGCGTCCACCTTGGATCGTTCCCACTCGCAGGTCTTGCACTAAGAGGTGGAGCAAGAATGTGACTGTGCAAAAAAACCGGCTAGGGTTATAACGAGTCCTCGGCACCTTTGTCAACGCAGAATCGAATCGTGTTAAAGCTTCTTTATTTCAACGCACAGGTGGCCATGAAACTCATCATTCTGGAAAACTATGGACAGACCAGCGAGTGGGCTGCAAAGTTCATTAGGAATCGAATCGTTCAGTTTAGCCCTGGTCCAGACAGATACTTCACTCTTGGACTTCCCACAGGTAAGACCAGAACTAGAGGGAACAATACGGACTCTCTTGAACTTGCAAACTTGTTTTAGCACTGGTGATTGAATGAGCCAGTCGCATTGTTTTGGGGGACTCGGAATCAGAAGAACTAGTCACTTGCGCTGCCCATGGGATACTTGGGAGCTAAAGCTACAGATTGGTACACATGGCTACTTCTCGTTTCTTTTATACTCAGCGGTAAATGTTATTATCTTCAAAGCAGCTTTGGGCAGACACTGACAACGTCGCTTTCTTCCTAGGAAGTAGATGAATAGTGATTCCTCCCCCCCAATCAGTCTGAGACCCAGAAGCAATATGACTTTGTGCGTTTACTTGCAAAGCTCAGTAAAGCGCACTGAGTCTGCTGCTCCTCCGCCAGGTTCTGCTCTGAGCAGGATTTTGAACAGATGGTGCCGGTACTGAATTTGCACTCTGTGTTTGTGCAAGAGAGGGCCAATGTTCTGTAATAAAATAGTTCAGCCTTTAGTAACAAAACACTCTACAGGACTGAATTACTGATGATCAATTTTAAACAACTGGGTGGTCCTTAGCACTGTGGAAACATTAGTTACTTTATTTTGATCTGTCTTTGTATCTATTCTAGGAAGCACCCCATTAGGGTGCTACAAAAAGCTGATTGAATATTACAAGAATGGAGACCTGTCCTTCAAGTATGTGAGAACCTTTAATATGGATGAATATGTAGGTGAGTCACCAAGTCCATGACATGGGGCTGGGGTGGGGGGACGGGCACAAGCAAGCTTTTTACCTGCTTTGTCTCCCCCTCCCCCCCAACTTTGTGATAGTTGAAATGTAGGTATTTCTGGTTTGTTTCATTTACTACAATGTTAATCTCGTTGTAGAAAAAGCAGTGCCAGGTAATCTAGAGAGGAGGGAAATGAGTACGGTGTCCCTTTGAGTTAGTTTCTTGGCAGCCACCTGGCTCACTTTGCCTTGTCACACCTTGCTGTCTGAACTCTGTAACTTGCTAATAGCAGTGCCATAACCAGTGCAGCGCAATCAGGGCAGCTGCCCTGGGCACGGACCTAGTTTGTCCAGTAAAAGCCATCACCCTAAGTAGCCCTTGTCTCGCACAACTTCTGGACCATCACAGCTACAATTATCACTCTTCGCTATTACTTAACTTGTAAATCATCTCCCATAAACTCTCTTCCAGAGATACTGAACATGTCCACTGCTGCTGCTGTTCAATATAGCAAAGAATACCTTCTTCAATAGGATTCTCTGATTTGCTGATCCTGAAACTTGCACAATACAGCTATGAACATTCAGATAGGAAGAGAATTGAAGAGAGAGGCTGTATAAGCATTGATCACTACAGGCTATAGATAGAAAATATGGCTGATGGGGACCTCAGGAGGCCATCTAGTCCCAACTCCCTGGTCATGGTGGGATCATTCCTGTCTAAACCACCTCATCCAAGTGTTAACGTAATTGGCTCTATCTAGAATATACTAGAAGGCCGTCATCTGATGTTGTATCTGTTAGATACGCTTGGTTGTTTTGTGTGAGCTTCAGCACAACCTGGGTACTGCGAAGCACCGGATGACAACAGAAACAAGAGGTCAGAATACCGAGTAGTACAAATTAACAAACTGCACCTTTTTCCTCCAATTATGGGGGCCACCATAGCTTTAAATCTTGCTATGTCAATAAAGGAATCCTTCCCAAAATGCTGCTTGCAGAATGGAACACCTTTTGAACATCCTTGTTTTAGTCCTGATTTCTTCCAGTCAGGGAAATAAAATCTGGTGCAATTTTCTTGCTATTTTGCTAGCTTGGAAGAAATACTGTAATTAGTAATTGATTGAGAAAGGCAGGGCCTCCAGCTAGAATGTCCTTTAGACTTACTGATAGGCTCCTGTTTTGCTAGATGGGGATTGCCTTGTTTATGAGGTTGTGGTGCAATACCCCCTTCTTGTATGCAGCATGCAGAGACCATTGGACAAATACTCTAGTTATTGAGGTAGCTAATATGAGTGCTAAATATGCACGCTCTGGCTGCTCTTTGGCCTTGTCTAACTGCTATTGCACACAATTCCTGGTCTGAGTAGTTAAAGAATTTGCATATTTTTCTATGAGCAATCTTCATGCAAGAAACTAGCCCCATAAGCAGCCTATCTAGGATGTCTTTATAACTCTCAGGGAAGTCTCAAAAAATCAAACTAGCTAGTCTCTTAATCATTGCTTCCCAGGCTTTTGGCACAGTGGTAAAAGTCTCTTACTCATGCTAATTTAGAGCACAGCTGTAAAGACAATAACCAGTTACACTTGTGCATCTGCTTTTTTGGAAAAGAAGCTGTTCCATGATAGTATAATACCCCAACCAAAGCACAAGAATGATTTGCCTCTCCCTAGCAGTGGGATCTTATTCGAGTTACGTATTATTTTTAATACAAAAATTTAAGAAAATGCAAAACTCAAGGAAATGAAAGAAGCCCAGAGTGAGAAAGAAGAGGTAGCTGGCATCTCGTTTGTAATCAAAAACACTGCAAGTCCATGCATAGTTAGGTACCTTTCTTATAGCATAGATGTATATCTCTCTCCCATCTTCACTTACTTGCCGTTTTCAGGTACCAACCCTGGAAACTACCCTGTACAGGGCACTGAGGTCACAGGGGCTTTAAATGGATGCAGGTAACTGCCAATGTGGAACAGCTTGCAGGATCGGGACTTTGGATTGTACAGTGCCCAGTCTTGGCACCTGTCTTGATTGGGGTCTGCAGATACAACTGTAATATAAGCATGAATGACAAACATCCCTATTCTCTAGGTCTTCCAAGGGATCACCCAGAAAGTTATCACTCCTTTATGTGGAATAACTTTTTCAAGCATATTGACATCTCTCCAGAAAACACCCACATCCTGGATGGAAACGCAGCTGACCTACAAGCAGAGTGTGATGCTTTTGAGGGAAAAATTAAAGCAGCTGGAGGGATCGAACTGTTTATTGGAGGTGAAAATCTGAAGGAATAATGAATCCTTACTAGTTGGAGGGAATGCAGCCTGGTTCTACCATAGTTCTAGTTAACTGTCTGGGGAATTCCTTTTTTAAAGCAACTTACTAGGCTCCTAGGAAGTCAAGTTGTACATCTACCTCTCCACTAACAGTACGTTACTTATTTCCATTTCCTCTGATTACTGGGAACAGGGTGCTGGGACAGTGGAAACTAACAGAAATCTTGCTACCGTCAGCTTGCCTTTGACAACTAACTTTCCCATTACTTTTATTGCCCCTCAAATGTGCGGGAGTCTGGTTCTGCCCCTCCTGTCTTGCATGGGGATTCTGCCCTTAATTTCTTTCTAAGCTTTTTATGGTGAATGTGCTCCTTCCTTGTGTATCTACAACTATTAGTGTATTTCTAATAAGATTGAGGTGGATTCTGATTCCTACTGTAAGAGTTTAAACCAGTGACCTAACTTTTTAAACTGTTTCCAACACAGGTATTGGCCCAGATGGCCATATTGCCTTCAATGAGCCTGGCTCAAGTCTGGTATCCAGGACCAGAGTGAAGACACTGGCTATGGACACCATATTGGCTAATGCAAGATTTTTTGATGGAGACCTCTCCAAAGTCCCCACAATGGCTCTGACAGTTGGAGTAGGCACAGTCATGGATGCCAGAGAGGTTGGAGAAAAATAGTCCCTTATTGCTGCTTGAGGACACTGTATTATTTCCTGGTGACCAAGCTCTGCCCAAAGTTCTTCCTTGTCTTAACACTTATTTTAATATAGCCATTCAATACAGTTAAACTAAGAACATCCACTAGGACCTCCCCAGTAAAGCTTACAAAACAGTGTGAGAACCGCTAACTCACCTAGTGCTGTACTAGCAACGCGTGGGAGCCAGGGGACGGTGGGTGTTTTGAATTTATTTTTGTACCTCATAATGGTTAGGTCACTGCCTGCAGCTGCCTAACGTACCCAGCTTGTTGTGGCATAAAAACTAGGAGTTCAAAGGACCAGATGCATTAATTCTAAAATGGTGAGGCAGGCCATTGTTTCTCTGAGGCAAATGAAGCGGGGATAACAAAAAATTATTCTTGCCCCAGCTGACCTATGCGTCTACTATGTTTTGAATGTAGATGTACACAGTTGAGTGTGCTCTTTCACCTGTGTGTTGCGGAGCCTGACAAAAGACCTCCTGTGTCTTGGAATTCAGGTTATGATTCTGATCACGGGAGCCCATAAAGCCTTTGCTCTCTACAAAGCCATTGAGGAGGGGGTGAACCACATGTGGACCGTCTCTGCCTTTCAGCAGCATCCCAACACTGTCTTTGTGTGTGATGAGGATGCTACGCTAGAACTCAAAGTTAAAACAGTGAAATACTTCAAAGGTGAGTAATTCGCCAGATCAAGCTGTCTCTTTGGCTAGCTTTTAAATTTTTAAGTGGCACATTTTGCCACACGCAAAGGGAGAAAAAATTATTTGGGTAGCCGAGCATGCGCATGCCTCCCCCAAGCAGGTAAGTCTGTGGGGATATAGGGGGGAGGGGGAAGGGCCGGAGGGTGCAGATTGATGCCCCAGCTGTGAGAGAGGGAGCAGGGCACAGGCAGGACCCAATCACCCAAGCCCCTGCTTCTGCCTGTGCTAGGCTCTGTGCTGGGCTCTTCCCAGTGGGGGGGCCTGGGTCAGGCTGCAGGTGGTGGCAGCGGTGTTGGGAGGGGGTGTTGCAGGGGCTATGGCAAAATTTGGGGTGGCTGCAGCCCCCCCCCCCATTGGCCCCCTCCAATGCAACCGCTGCCCACCCCGAATGCAGCGTGACCCACCCGTACCTCATGAAGAGCCCAGCGCAGCCCTCCCAGCATGCAGCTGCAGCCCGCCCCATGCAGATCTGGGGGTGTGCACCCCACCCCGCCCCTCCGTCGTGGTGTGTAGTAGCAGGAGTCAAATTCCCCTGGATGAGCCACTCGCAGCTCAGTCGTGCCCTGCCCCTGCTGTGCAGCCCCAGCACTTCTTCCTTCGCTGCGCATGCACCCCTCCCCACCCCTGCTGCAGCTGCCAGAAGCCCATGGCCAGGCTGCCTTGCAGCCCTACCACTGCCCCGTGTTTTTTGGGAGGCTAAGCCCTGTTAGCCCCCACTCCCTTCTGCTGCCTATGCATTTTGCATTAGAAAATCTTTCCTGTTGAATAGGCTCTTCTTTTGAGGAAGAAGCTGTCAGATAAATCTTGTGTTCCATGTTTACTTTTTAAAGTGAACTAAAATCTTCAGATGAACATTTAAATGTTCCACTTCAGTGTTTTGAACCCTAGTGCTGGGCTAGTATACGAGAACAAGTGGTGCTTCTTAGAAACCATAAGCAAAACCAATCAAGCCAGCTTAGTTATTTGAATGAAATGCCATGTGTTTTGGGGGTTTTTTCCTGCCTATGGTAGAAAGTGCCACTTTATCACAGAACTTTTAAAATGTGAAACTAGTAATTCTCATTGCTAAGACTTCCCAATAAAGGTGGTTTTTTGTTTTTGTTTTGTTTTTAGAAAGGTGCATAGGGGCAGGAATAAACTTTTAGTAATGGCTATATTTTCACCAACAAAATGCCTTAATTCAATGCATTTTACCCATACTAAATGTTTCCTTTTATTTTATGTACCAGGTTTAATGCTTGTTCATAACAAACTTGTGGAGCCCCTATATAGTATGAAGGAGATGGGAGTAGAAAGAAGCCAGTCTAAGAAGCCATACAGTGATTAGTTTCTTCTGATCCAGGGCACACCAACAGGTTCTTCTCTGGGACATCAGCTGTGGGGCAGGAGGAGTTGCTACACACACTCTTATGTTGGCTCTTAAATTAACAAAAAAAAAGTGTACTTGCTTTTCTCCATCTCCCGCCAGGCAGGTGGATGCTGACTATACGGCATTAATTAAGCACGACTGGACCCTCTGCATTGTGTACTGGCAACTTCCAATACTAACTTAATTCTCTAATGAGAGAGTCGGTTGTGAACAAGGTATTAATCTATATAGCAACTAAATCGGGCATCTCTAGTATCAAATATGAAGATATGTAAAAAGCTGATTATGTAAAATAAGTCTATGACTGCTTTTTTTTTTTTTTTTTTTTTTTTAATTCTCCCACAATGCTTCTTCCTGACCCTGGTGAATTTGTACTGGCCCCTGCTGGAGGCTGCCAGTAAGTAACCTTCCTCAAAACTTGCACCTGTTAGTTGGTACTGATAAGTCCTACTCCTGGGAGGGACTGGACACTTTTTGGGTTTCCTTTTTCCTCAGTAAAGTAAAAACCTTGACATTCTGGCTCTCAAATTGTCTTGCTAAGTGCAGTAGCTACTGAATAGGTAAATAATAACTTACTTGCATCTGTAACAACTACTACTGTTTTGTTTATGAGTAGAGTTTTAAACACACAAACACTAAATCCCAACATTATAATGTCCCAAGGGTTATTTTGCTGTTTTATGATGGCTTAGAAATGTTTATATTTAAAAAGGGATTGGACATTTTTTAAGGAAAGAGGTAGCAGTAGCTATTGAGCATGAGAGTTAAGGATATAGCCTCTGAATTAGGACTTTCTATACCTTTTAAATGCTGGGAGTTGCAAGTGGAAAAGGAACAATAGGAAGGACAAACCCCAGTCCTACCCACTTCTATTCCTTCCTGCATCCATTCTTTGCTACTGTGCGCCACAGGATACTGGGTAAGATAAAACTGTGGTCTGAGCCAGTAAATGGCAATGCTTATGTTCTTACATGTAATGTATGGTGGTGTCCTTCCTCTACGTTGTTTAATACTCAGGTATGGCAGTGTGGGGCCTGAGACTAGACATTGCCTCTTCCCTTTCATCATGTTGGTGTATCCTGTTGTCCTTACATGGAAAACTGCAGCCAACAAATCCAACTCATGGTAGCCCCCTAACCACACTTGGTGATAAGCAGACCTCAATCAAGACTCATGTTGTGGATTGGAACCAGGAATAAAGTTCTATTACCTCTTCTGTAGCTTGTACAAGGGCTTGTGCCAAACCACTGTAGAGAAAAGTTGGTGGCAAGACTTTCCTTGAGCAATATATTTTTTTTTACATTGAAATTCATGACCTTTTCATTCAAAATGTAACTTTCTACATTAAATCTAGTATTTTTTCCAAATAAACAGAGTCATCTCAACTATATTCACAACTTTTAACATTCTAGCCAAAAATTGACTTTTTTTGCAAAGCCCATGGAACTCCAATACGGTCAGAAAAAGAAGCCGATTCATTTCTAACCAAAAAAAAGAAGGAAAGAAACAGCATGACTTAATTGACTCCTGGGAACATATGAGAAAGTAGTAGCAAAGGTAAGTTTATGAAAAATAGTTGTGTAATGCAGGTGCCAAAATCTTAATGAGATATGCAGCTTTAAAAATTGCAGTAGCTCTAGATTTTTTCTTGAAAAGTTTTGAATCGATAAAGCAACACAGCACAAATGCATTTATTCAGTGCCTGGAGAAAGCGATAGCCTAGGCTCTCTGTACAGTTAATCTATTGCAGTGGTGCTCATGATAGTGGTCCCACAGGCCATGTAAATAGCATGAGGCCAATTTTATAACTGGAGCCCAGCTGGGCAGGGGTGGTAGAGGGGCCCCAGCCCATTTGTTCTCCCCCCCCCCCCCAGGTCTGTGGAGAGCCCTGCAGGCTGGATGACAGTGCCAAGGGCTGGATCTGGCCTACAGGCCAGGGCTTGAGCACTCCATGTCTACTAGCCATTTCTGTAGGTTTAAAAAGCTTGTAAGAACAGATACAGAAAGATGCATGTAGTTCTGGGGCTGACTTTTCATATTGGCTTCCAGTTTAAGGGAGTATTTTTACCTATAATTTACGTGAAAAACTGCACTTTCAAAAAAATTTAATTCAGGCCATGAGAACTAATGCTAAAAAAGTTAGAACTCCTGCAGAAAATGTGTGTTTTGCTTTAAACATAACTGGATCTACCCAGGAGCTGTGAGTATTTTTCTTTAACTACTAAGCAGCTGTAATTAATTACTTCAGCTTCTATAATTTGCCTATAACCAGGGAAAGACTGTAGAACTCCCAAGGTGTAGGTCAAGTATGTAAAAGCCAACAACTGTTCCCAAAGCATAATTATCAAAGATTATGGCAAGTGCTCTGAGCTGCTGAATATCAAGAATAGTCCATACATGGCAATGGAACATGAATGCCTCTGATGTGAAGTCTGTAACAAAACAGGGCTCAGCTGCAGACCCTACAATTAAAAGGAACAAATACTAGCATGAGTAATTACAGATCTACATTTAAATAATATTTATTAATCTTTATCTCACATTCATCTTTATAATAGATACTGATTTACATGTTTCTTACAAAGTTGAGGGAATAGAGCTCTTGGTTGCTTAAAAAGGAAAGAGTACCAGCAATGTTACTTTATCCTTGTGGCTGTCTCAGCAAAAATTCTTTACAAAGCTAACCCTTATGCAGTGCACTGCAGTAGGAAGTAGAACAGGGTTATCTACCTGGGAGCCCACAGGCAAGTGAGGGCTATCCCTGCAAATGGGAGGGTGGCTGCCTGGGAGGCTGGACAGCCCTGAAACCAAATATCCTTATCCACTTTACATAACCATTCCTTAAAACAGCTGGTATGCAATAGGGTGTTTTTCTCAATATCTCAATTACAAAGAAACATTTCAGAGACCATGTTTACATTCATCCAGTTGAATTAGTCTGAATTCTTGATTGCTGTGTGTTTAACATGTATCAGAGCTAGCAAACAGCATTTCCAAACAGACATCTTTTCTTAGAACTCTGAAGAAGTGAGAGCTTCCCCCGTCCCCAACACTGGCTTTATGAACAAGTGAAAGGCAAGGAGCCCCTTTTCTGAGATCTGGAATGTCATATAACCAGTGCAAGTCTGGACTTCACCTTTATACATATGGTCACTGGACACATGAATCAGTGTGACGCACTGTTAAATGTGTTACAAGATCACAGTGGTCATCCAGAAAAAGAGCATTGTTCTGTTCCACCTGGTGACTTTCTGTACCCTGTATTCATCCCATACCAGATGTGAATATGACAACAACCATGATTATGGTCTTAAAGTGATTTTAGTGCATGTGAAGGTGCCAGAAGTACAAATTATACACAATATTAGCAAAAAGCAAACTCACCCTGCATACACTCCCCTGGCCTCATCCAAGGCAACCATGGCCCATCTCCATGTGATATGGAATTTGTCCTGTCTCCCATATCTTTGATCTCTCCTAAGTCTGCCAGCTATGATGGCAAGTTGTGCAACAGGAATATTTGTCTTCTAAAGAAGTGAGCTAAAACCACTGCTCGGTTTGGCCAAGTACATCTGAGTAAAGATTTATTTACTAACAACAAAAGCTGGATGTGAACTGTTCCTCTCAAGGCTCTGCAGCATTACCAAGCACCTGGGCTTCATTTTAAACACAGAATATGAGCACAATATTTTCTGTCCATCGTGTACGTAAAAAGCAGTTCTGACAGTGTAGTGGTTTCTTCCAATCATTGCTTTCTTGCTTCAGAGACTTCTACTGAAGCCCTGGCAGCAGAAGATTTATTTATCCAACAGCTTAATGCCATTTTGACATGTAATAACAGCATGAACGAGTGATCTAGTTCAGAAGCAGAGCTGATAGTACTCCAGAGCCATTTATCTATGCAAGTTCTTTAGACAGAAGTATTTACCATAACATTTTCTTCACTAACATTATATTAGACTTTCGGAAGGAAAAACAGGCAGTCTTCAGTCAGCTGAAAGGTTCAACTTACTGCTGACTGTACATCTGTAAAAATTCAGCTCAGCAGAAGTTTGCTTTATTTAATCACCTCACAAATATTTGGTTAAAAAGAACTGCACTGAATTTCACAGACTGGGCACAAATTCTATCAGCTGCTTTAGTATTCATCATTATGCAAATCAGAACCAAACAAATAAGTTAATATACTATAGCAATATAGAGATTAATTAATGAACCAAACCAAATATGCAATAAGTGGCTGTAACTTTTCTACAGAGAGATTCAGCAAAAATCAAGGTAACTAGATTTACTGAAGGGAAGAAAAACCGCTCCCAAATTCCCCATCACAAGTAAGCTGCAGCAGCACCAGAGCAGTGGATTACTAGACATGAGTCAATCTGGATCCAGGTCAGGGGATGCTAGGGAAGCAACTGGCAATTTCTGCAGATAGGAAGAAATTCCTGTGCTGTATTTTAATAAGCCTCTCTCTGATGGGCACGGGCAGCATCACTGAAGAGCTCCAGAGACAGCACATCCAGCCCTTTTCAGGTACAGGACAGTGCTGCAAACCATGCAGGCTGGAATCCAAAGACCCTTACAAGGCTGGATCCCCCAAATAAATTCCCAGAAATCTTTCCAGAAAGTGTTTCAGAGAAAGGGGTGCATCACAATATGTAGAGTTTCCTACACTGTTTTTAAATTTTTGGCTATTAGTTTGTTCACTTTGTTTAGCAGTGGACATGAACATAAGGACCTTAAAGCATCAGAGGTCTTCTGTTTCTGGAAACAGCCTGTGAATTGTTGTGTATGCATCCTGCAGCGTGCACTGTTTCACTCTTTTATCATGTAACCAAGCTAAAAAGCAAACAAACTTAAAAAAAAATGGGAAAATCCATTTCTGGTTTCTTCAGCTCTTAGTATTAGGATGCAACTAATCTTCATCTTCAGCATCCGAATCACTGTCATCAACATGCATACCTTGAAACAACCTGTGAAGCAACCAAGAATCTGTATTAGGAAGTGGTAAATGTCAATCTAAATTTGAAGCTACAAATTAAACTTGCCAATTTTGTATTTTCAGGAAAATGCACATATTGCAACCCTTAATGTTAATTCAAATAAAATATTTTGCACTTACCTAACCCCTTACATTGTAACTTCTTAACAAGCTTTACAACATTGAGCCTCAAAACACTAGTACATTTTATTAATGATCAACAAGGATCCTGGTTTTCTCCATTTAAAAACTGCAAATTCTCTGATAAACCCCCCCTAAAGATCTGTGATTAAAATGAAATGCCACACTAGGTATCAATCACAATAGGTATAGGTGGGGGAACGGGACGGGTACAGGCTCAGGGCTCCCCACCCTGCTGCCCTTCCTCCAAGACCTCCACAGCCCTGTGGGTGGGACCCAGTGGGGAAGCTCAGCGCTGCTGCTGGGAGCCCCACACTGCCCTGGTGAAGTGACCGCTGCCTATCCAGCAGCAGTGAGGGGCACACCTCCACACTGCCACCCGCACTGCTGCCAGGCAGGCAGGGTGGGCTTTGGCAGGATGGCATGGCACTTGGAGTGGCAAGGAGCTTCCTCGCCTGGCCCTGTTCTACCCTGCCGCACTGGGACCCACCAACGGGGCTACGGAGCCGCTGGGGGGAGGGCAGCAGGGCAGGGAGCCCAAACCCACAGTAGGCAGCCTGTACCCGTCCCCGCCCCGCACACACATCTGGATGGTATGTGCCTGCTCCCCCCCCATGCATGCAGTGGGGAGCCAGCCCCTGGGGAGCCAGCCCCTCCCATCAGATGAAGCACCCATGGCCCAATCCCAGTTCCTGCCAGGGCCCTGTGGGCAAGCATTCTCAAGTGAAATAAACAGTGGGCTCTATTGGGTTGAATAAGGCACCTAACATGCTCTAGTGAAGGACACGCGACACTTGCCGGAATATTTGGGAATGGAATATATTTGCAAAGAATTATTTGGTCATGCTTGATTAGCAAGAAATCCCCATATAAAGAATACAAGCTTTCATCTTACTGGTGTCACGCCTCTCTCTCACCTGTTCCTCTCACATCTGCCCAAGCAGTAATGGTCTCCCCACACACCATCCTAATGCTGAAACATTCACTAAAGAAAAGTCTGCAGCTCCTAAAGTCCGGAGCAGCCTTCCCACTTCAGCCCTTACCCCATGCTCATCACACCAACAGAGAACTTTTTAAGAAAGCAGTTTGTTAAAAAATTAATTTCTGCCTCTGAATCAGTGGCAGAGAAAAGAGCATCTGCAATCAGCTGGCAGATTTCCCACCATATTAAAAATTCCTCAAAGAATTTTCCATATTTCAAACCATATCTGAACACATTTCATTCTTTTCCAACCTCTCAGAATTTTTCCTCCCACTAGTACACACAGACTTTAACATCGACTTTTCCAGTGCAAGAAAATAAAAAATAAATTAGGGGTGAAAGGTAGTAGGAAAGAAGCTGTACAAATGTAAGTTGCATTGGATTCAAGAGCATGGACTGTGAATACGTACCGGTTAAAGCACGGAGAGGATGGATCATGAAAGTGCTGATATGGGTTCACCCTAGACAAAGACCCCAGACAAATCCAGCAGAAGTACTGCCTACAGCCATTGCACGTCATCTTGTTACAACCATCTAGTTTCTGTTGAGGAACAAGAAAAACAGGGATAAGAATCAAACAGATCAGAGTGTAAATCTCACAACCTGCAAACCTGCCTGTCACACCAACAATCAAAATGTGCAAAAAATGATACAGAAGCATCTATTTTCAGAAATGGAGTGAAGTACCTGTACTGTATTTGGTTGCATGTTGCACAACTGGCCACACTTAACTACAAAAAAAATGTACTTTAAATACAAAAAAAGTGTTTTAAAGCCGAGCTGTCCAACCGGTGGCTGGTTGATCAGCTGCATGAAGCTCTTAAAGGGGTAGTGACATGATGGGGGGGGCATCTGTCACATGGCATGATGGACAGAGCCTATGCAGTTTAGCATTCAGGCCCCAGCCACTTTGAAACTGGACAGCTGTTTTAGAGACTGCTTTATGAACATGTGAAAGGAAGAACCCAGTTTATTCAAAAGAATAATGACTTTTTCCAGTTATAGCATGCAACGATACAACACCCCACATGACTCATCACCAGCAGGGTTTGAAACTTAAATTTTCACATCAACAACACACCTCTACCCACCTGAGCTACCAAAGCAAATTACTCACTACATCCACTAGCCACTTAAGGGAAACAGCAGAAATTTTCCAACAGATTAGACAACTGTTTTAGAAAACAGCAAAATAGGCCGAGGACTCCCAATCCACTTTCTGATTCTGGGGTGGGAGTGTCAGATGCCGATTGGAGACAGACAACCAAAATAACTACAGATTTGGCATGTTCAACCTGCAAGGAATGTTAAGTAACTCTCCGAGTTGATTCTGCTATAGTTCCCATTCTGCCTCAAGTGACCCTGCAAAACCTGTTTGTAACTTACCGCCAAATGGAAGACTAATGCTTGACTCCTGGTTAGGGTTGAGGTATGAGGCTTTAAATAATAATAAGGTTTTAGTATATGGGAATGTAATCAGCAATCAGCAGAGAAAAGATTTAAATTTCTCATGCCTCAGTCTCAAGACATGACACTTTTGCATAATTTGAGGGTATTTTGTGACTGGAGCATTTCTCTCTGTCTACAAAACACTGTCTACAATTGTGGGTCACTGGGCAAGGAGCCAACAAAAAAACAAAATTGGCTGCAAAAATCCAGTACTTTGTCCTCCCTTGACCCCGATTTTAAAAAATGAGCCAGCTGTGGAGAAATTTGTTTACTGTAATGCCAGCTGCTCTGACTGACAAAAATAGTGAATATAAATTCTTGCAAGCAAAGATACTATCAACATGGTAAAAATTATTCATTGCTGGTGAACGACTAGATAGGTGACACTGCAGCATTCTTTTGCTTTACTATTAAACAGACTCAGAACTGTCTTTTCCCTGAAGCATTTATTAGCAATTACCCTGAGGACTAATGGTGAACCCATTTAGTAACTAAAGAAAGATGCTTGTAAGTAGTATATGAACAGTACAGAAGTCTGTGGCACATATGAGGCTCAAATACCAATGCCAACCAAGGTTTTTAGCAGCGGAACAATGAATATAAGTAGTAGCCAGCAGTATTATTATTAAATACCCACTGCTCTGGAGGCATCACCTCCATTATATGCAATGTGGACAGAAATGTGAAAATTCTTGACACACAACTAGGGATTTACAACCCTTGTTATTCTGAGTCCCACAAACCAATCTTTAATATTCTGACTCCCATTAGAAATTACCTGAATAACTTAAGACAGTTCAGTTAAGAGCAAACTGGGATTCTTCAGTTTGCCCTGGGAAACTCACCTCTATATAAGTACCACAACAAGGACAGCATTTTGAATTCTTGTCTAGCCATTTTCTACTTTCCATCTCCTCCAGGGCTTTCTGAATCACCCTCTTGCCATAGCGCTGTTCTAAAAATCTTTTTGTGGCCTCATCTGCTTCTAGGTACTCGTTACGTAACTCCGTTAGCTTCTCTAGGAAAAGAAACAGAGGAACTGAAAAGACCCCTTTGCCTTTTATGCATGGTACTGTATTAAGAAGTCCAATTGTCTAATGTATTTTCCAAAGAAACCAATACAACCACTGATAGGCTATAATGCTTTCATACAGTGAATGCAAGTAAGGTTTGCCAATGGACATAAGTGATCAGTTCTGACTTACAGAAAACTTTCCAGATGCCCCTGCATGCTTAAAAAGATGAGCCAAGCACACTGGAGACATAATCCAGGAGGCTTCAAAGACCTCAGTGACCAAGAGGATTCCAATAGCCCTGACAGGAAAAAAAAAAAAAAAAAAGGAACAGCCACCCAGAAGTTTTATCTCGCTTGCTGACCCACATGTAGTCTACAATCTCTCAAGTTATAAGTCTATAAACTTGAGCATGTTGAACAAGATGTTCCTTTCACCTGCACAACGTATGGCAGTAGTTAAAAGCAATCAAATCCTCAAGATGCTTAAGGAACAGAATAAAAAGCAATACTGAAAATCTTGCAATGCCAGGATATAAATCAATGGGGTTCATACAATGCTGCATTCTGGTCACTATCCCACAAAACTAGAAGTGAAATAAAAGGGGTTTAAAGACAAATGACAAAACTGGTTACACTAACAGAAAAGGTTTCATATGAAGTGACAAGTGAAAAGATATATTTCATCTCCTCCCTAAGTCAGATAGGAGTGGACATGAGAATGTTATAGAAATAAATAGTAGAAAGACGCTTCCTTTCACCACTTTTCATAACAACAAGAGGACAGTCTATTAGAGTAAAAACAGGTAGCAAATATAAAAATGACAAAAAGGAAAAGGCTTTCTAAACAACATTTCTCATGACCAAGAATCCCATTAAGTACCAGGATTAAAAAAAATGGAATCAAAACAAATGGAAACTTGTATGAAGCAGGCAAGAACATCCTGAGTTACCTTAGTATAGGTTTTAAACTATTTTGAATATTAAAATACTTCATTCCCTAGAACTAAACTCCTCAGTTATTGGAAAAAACTTTCTGTGGGCAGATTCTCTCAAGTGCTCACCTTGAGGGTCTGTTATACCTTCCTCTGGCACTAAGCCACTGTGGGGACAGGATACATTCACATGTCCATTTCTATGCGCTATATTTCCCCCAGATAATCAATAATCAATTTTGTATTAAAAAAAACAACTCTGAAGCACGAGGATTCAGTAACTCCATTATTATACTGCAATAAACACTTTTCCCCCTCAACTTCTTCATTTTACTGCAGCACGGCAGGAGCAAGGTTTTCAGCTCCGTAAGTTGCCAATATCAAGGGAAGTCCAAGAATTCTACTCCCACCATCAGATACTGAAGACTGCATCAATGCAAAGGTTTCCTACTGCAGAAGGTGTAAGGAGGAGAAAAAAATATTTCCCTGTATTTATTTATGCATTCACGATAGAAACTGTAACACTGGGCTCAACTTGCAAACAAGTGTCACTCACCTGCAGTGACTTTACATGGAGACACTCCATGGTAAGTCATTTTGCAGAGGGTGCAGAAGGCATAGTTGCAACTGGAACATATGCCCATGGTGCAACCAGGCTCCTGCATCACTGGAGTCTGACAGCATGGGCGAGGGCAATACACCACGTCTGACATCAAGTCCAAGCTGGACTGCAGAAGCAGGCGGTCGTAGCGTGCAAACAACTGCTCTTCAACCAGTTCTTTAACCTAAGCACAGATCAAAACATCATAGCATGCATTTATTCAGAATTTCAGTTACTATTATAAGAAAAACACTTCAAAGAAATGAGTACTGGCAGCTAGTTCAAATATGCTTTGATGCATTTTAAAATATTACTTTCCCCTAAGTCAGCTTATGGAAGCAATATAAGGAGAGGTAAGGTATGGAAGTTACTAATGAAGCTATGTAGTTAAATCTGCAGTTTCTGGGGATACATGCTTTGAAGATTCACTGGCAATTCAAACCACTGGCACTGGCAAATCTATAGGGTACTTACACACATCCAGAGAGCCTGCTCCGACACACTGGAAATCCAGCGTGTCAGAGCAGACTCAATTGAGTCTGTTTGAGCACGTAAATTGATGTGCGCTGGCAGTCTCGTGCACCAGCACTGTGAAAACGGCGGCAGTGTGCTTTGAACTAAAACATGTTCAATGTTTTAAAGAGTTCAAATTGCACCGCTACCATTTTATCAGCGCTGACACATGATGTGCCACTGATACATCTGTTTCCAACGCAGCACCCAGCACTTTTAATTAGTGTGACTTGCTAAATAAAAGTGCCCGGTGCTGCATCAGGAGCACGTGTAAAAATGTCCATAATGAAAACAATCTGTGCCAGTGACCTTATGAAACCAATCCCCCGCCTGAGACATCTGATGCTAATTACAGTGCCAGATGAACTCAGATTCTAAGCACACTATTCTAACTCAGATGGTTACACATTGCCTCCAGGGGAAAAGAACCCTGTGTGCTTTAATGAATATACTTTGCATGAACATCTGAGTCTGAACTCTTATTAGCAAGTTAAAGGGGTGCAGGAACCGATTATATGGGGCTAATATTACCTGACCAGGAGTAGCAACAGAAGAGCACTTTGGTTCTGGACAGTTAAGGCAGTGGACCTGACCATCCCGGATCTGAATTTCAAAGTAGTCCTTCATGCAGGCTTTGCAGTAGACATGGCTGCAGTCCATGAAGTACATACATTCAGCACCTAGCTTCTCACAAAAGCAGATACTGCACAAGTGTATCTTACTGTTAAAACATTTTTTCCGTTGGGCCTGATCAAAGTCTACGATTTCCATAATTAGACTTGACAGAGATTCCACATCCTGTACAGCTCTTTTATCAAGGATTTCTTCTTCAGCTGTTGTGGTGCCTGCTGCACCGCAACTATCCAGCTCAGCATTTGGAGGCACCAATGATGTCCTGCATTGCCCATTTCCTTGGTGGTGCATTTTTAACTCATATGGGGAGACAATGTTCAGATAACTTAGTGTTTCTTCCTTGAGAAACTGTGTCCATGCAAATAAGACCACACAACCTCGATTCTCCTCCCACAAGTTGTCCAAGTGTTTGCAGAGAGCACTGAGCTAGAAGAGAAGTTAAGACTCAGAAACTGAATGAAGAAACATCTTCCAACAACTTCTCATTCATCATAAAGTTTGCCTTTCCTGTGGTGTTCTTTTATGGAAATTTCCAATTTCAAATTTAAGCCACAAAATAAACTAATTCAATACAGTACTCAGGAGGAAATATAGAAAAGCAACCACTCTCATCTGATCACTTTCCAATTGCCAAAGCATAAATCCACAATCTGCCATAATATGAAAAACCAAGGCGCATTATAAAGATGCTAGAAGGAGATAAAAGTGATGGGAAATTTATAAATAAAAATCACGACGCAATAATTAATGCTGTTCTATAAACGTTAAGGTCCAAGGATTCTTCCAAGAAAAATAAGGACAGGACAAGCCTTCCATTCATATTTACACAACTTACATCTTGCATGCCTCTCTTGTACAAAGCAGCAAAAAAGTACTATTTTCCCTCCAGTTTTATGCAGCATGTCTAACTAATAAATTAAAGCGTAGTGTAATCACAAGAACTCCTCTATTTTCTGGCAAACATTTAAGTACCACTTAGTTACTACTAAAGTGATAGTCTGATTTAGTCATTTTAAGTTACAGGTGGAGGTTGCTAGTTTAAGCAAAGAAAAAACAGACGAATGATTATATTATTATATTTAAAAACTTAGGGTTTCAAAGTTTGGACTGTAATGAAAAAAAAAAAAAAGTCTGCACCACCACTCTGGCTGGACCAAATATAGACTATTCAGAACATTCAGCCATTTATTTCCCCCCAATTTGAAGAGTAATATTTTATCCTGTGACTTATCCCCATGCTGGTGTTTTAAACATTCAAAACTTAATGCAGCAGATAAATATATGTACTAATTCATAAAGCACTCACCTTTTCCACTTTCATTATCAAACACAGACCAAATTTTAATATAGTGGACTGGAACAGACATTTGCTTGGGACCAGAAAACTTCACCTCCCGATATGCACTTGTGCGACATGCAGTGACATTTTAACACTGCGTCCTAGTTCTTTTAGCGGTGAAGTCTTAGTGGTGAATAGGGAATAAGGTTTAAATTTAGTTAGACATTCACCTGCATGCCCTTCCTCTAACTCAGTGGTTCTCAACCTTTTAGACCAAAGGCACCCCTCGGAAAATGCCAGATCTTACTTTTCACTTATTTTTTGACTACAGAAAATATTAGATAATTCCTTTGGTTTTAAACAACTCAGAAAGACCACAACAGGTCAGAATGTTTTTGACACTAGTTTCCTATTTGAAATCTCTGGGTTTATCCTGTGAATCACATTTGCACATCTAACAGTGCTAACAATGTGTGGCAGCCTCAAAAAGATCAAGGAACCCCGCAGTGCCACATCAACCTTGTTGAGAATCACTGCTTTACCTGCAATTGTAATCTGTTGACTTACTAGCAGCTGCACACTTTGAATGCAGTCTCTGAATTTCTGACCCATTCATAACCCTCAATTTCTCGTTTCCAAATTACACTATCTAGTGGCTGCTTCTAGAGCATAACAGCTCATGCTACACTTGCCAAATATTAATTCAGACAATAGATGCTGCAGTTTCAGCAAGAGTCAAGTTAATCCAGCTGTGATCACCTCACCTGAGTGCACATTTCACAAGGTGGTAAATCAGGCATGCTATCTGAACGCTGTTAGCTTTGAAAGCCTGATCTGCAGAAATAAACTGCTTTTCCAGTTTCCTCCCTAACATTATAGAAATATCTGAAAAAGCAGACTATGTTAACTTTAATAACTCTTAAAGTTTGATGAAGAAAAAAATCCACATAAATTGCATATTTCTCTTACTAAGTTCTCCACTGCTCAAGAATGAACTCTAGTTGAACAAGGCTACTAAAATTGTGAGCAAAATAGCTCAATTAAATATGCAATATGCAGCAAAACTGTTAGTGCAGTGCCTGGCTTTATTTAAAAAAAGGTTTTGTTCTTTATAAAAAAAATGCTGTTTTCTACTGTGTATTTCAGAGTAAGATGAGAGTTTTTTGGGGAAAATGGATCACAAAGCCCTTCTTATAGGGTGGAAACTGCTTCAGTCTTGTGACACAATACACACCTGTTTTCAAGATACGGGTTGTATTTTACAGTATGATAGGCATCTACAAGAATACCTACCCTATAGCACATGATATATAAGTAGTGTAAGAGACTTCAAATCAGTGTGGGTAGGTCACTTTCAAAAATGTCTGTGGAACAGATTTTCAAAGGCATTTAAGTGCCTAGAGATTTAGACAAGCAGCTATTGGGATTTATAAAATTGCCTAATGCATGTTAGGTGCTTCACTGTCACTGAAAACACAGGGAACTAGGCAGAGAGGATTCAAAAGCCCCTATTAGGTGCCCATCTTTTAATACCTTTAAAATGTAGCACTGTGCGCCAAAGCTCCATTTTCAAAGCGACTCAGATCTAATCTTGCATCATTTTTATGAAAAAAGTGCACACCAAATATGTGACAAATAATTAACAAGCTGTTTTCTGGTTTTCCAGTCCAACAGCTCAGGTCCAAAAAACTCAGGTACTTGTACACTCTGCTTACATGCAGAGAGAGAAAGAGGCAGAGATTGTTTGCTGCTAGCTCATAAAGCTTGGCTTCCAAATAGCTTGCACAGGTAGGCAATAGCAACCATACATCTCTGCTTGTGTTATTTCTATTTGTTCTTAGCTTGGATATCTCTCTTGTTCTCTTGCTGACATCAATTGTATTTTCCAGAAGATATTTATTAAGCTTTACTGGCACATTTTATGAGAGGTATTCTGATTTTTCCCCACTACTGGGGACATATCCACCACAATGAGGACGGGAATACATTAGTTTGCATGTTCTCAAGTAGTTGCTCTCTCTCAGCCTATGGCACTCTCATGCAAGCCATGATAAGTGTATATTCTACCTCAGAACATTGTTCCTCCATCTGAACCTGGATTAATCTGGACTTTAAAAACATGAGTTTAGTCTCCAGTTCCTTCACTACCTATCATTAAATTGTTCATAATAAGCATTTTTCATGTTCTTGAAAGCTGAAAGTAGTGTTAAAAAGATGTAAGGCCAAACCTGTGTCCGGGAGAGCCACTTGCCGCTGAGCGTGAACACAGGTGGGGAGGCTGAAGGGTAGTCTGGTGGAAGTTCAAAATTCAACACAAGTGGAGGCAGAAAACAAATTGTATACTCAAACCCATTGTGCAGGAGCCTCTCATTAGGACTGCCTGAAACAAAGACAATTGATTGAAGCAATCTGAGAGACAGCAAGAGAACTATGATTCTGGATTTTGCAGTCTGATGAAGTATAACAGCTTGATATGGTCCCCAAGACTTCTCTTTTCATTTGATGAATTTCTTGTCTAACAGTTTATCTCAGACTATACCCATTCTTAATGCAGAAAAATTTCATAGAGCTGTATGCTTCAGGCTGAATTGGTGAATGCTAACTCCATAAACACTGCGACCTGTCAGGTAAACGAGAAACCAGAGAATTTGGAAAGACAAGTTTAAGAAGATGACTAACCTTCTTCTCAATATTAAGGTCTACTCTGGGTAACTTGAGAAAGAGCCCATTCATGTTTCAGACAACTTCAAGAGAAGTGTTTCTAGAGATCAGGGCTGAGCATTTTATGTTTCACTGTGCAATTTTTGGCAAACAACAATCAACAAGTAAATTAAAGCAGAGGCAGTTATCTGATGGGTTTGGTAGTACCCCCTCATGGTCTGGGAAACATAAAAGAACACAGGGTCTAAAATGCAGGGAGATTAGTTTCAAAGTTATCCCACCAAAAATAAAGATTTATACCTGTTTCCACGTTTGGACCATACAAATAGGAAACTGAATTAATACATATGGGAACTAATAAAACTAACTATAATGGTGACAGATGCACAAATTAACAACCTGAAGAAATAGAGAATAATAATTTTGAATAATCTGACATATTTGGTAATGCTCAGTGTTACTTGTAACAACAGCAGGCAACTTTTTTCCCCCAGGAAGTGTCATTTAAAAAAAAGATGAAGTCCTTTAGTTTAATATTCCAAGTTTCTTGAAGCCTCAGATGGAAGGGACTACAGAAACAAAGTGTTACAAATGTACACTAAATAAAAATGAAAACACTTACAAACCTAATTATAGTTTGTTTCAAGGGGACTCAATGATGTGAACAGTCAATTTGCATAAAAGTATGCACACTTCAAAATCGAAAAAGCTTTGGAAACACTGGAGAATTTTCCTTAGGAAGTCATTTGGAAAAGTTATTACAAATTCCATAAACACCACCAACTCGCATGAAATTTAGAAGTCACACTCTCTCAGCTTCTGTTTTTAAAAAGTGATATGAAAATAATTAAGTCATACCATGGTCAGAATGGGTGAAACCTTCTACAGTGGTAATGTATGAGAAATTACTCACCATTACAAAGATAAAGACTCCCCTTTGATCCCTTCAGCTGACCCTAGGCCTCTCAGCAGTGCCTCTTTTCTTCCCCCTTTCCCTATCTTTCAGATTAAAATGAAATTAGTCCTTCTTATTTAGTACCCCTACTCCCTGCAAGTCCCATCTGACATAAGAGGCTGTAGCCTATGAAAGCTCACGCCTCACTGAACAAGTTAGTTATAAAATCCCACCCTGTCCTGCCTTCTGCCTAGCTTCAGACTAAAACAGTTAACTACCTCTCAAAAACAAAGAATGTTTGGGTAGCTCTTTTTTGAAAATATATCTTTAAAAAAAATAGGCCGTTTTAAGAACATTTATTTCACAATAATGCAAAACATCTGAACTCACCTCTCACAAATATCTTGAAATTTGGGGGCAACTCGAAACAGATTTTAGTTTCTCCTCCTCGGCCAGACTCTGCTCTCTTGAACTCATCTTCATCATAAATACTAGCCAAAGCCAGCAGCTCATCCTCCTGAGCTTCTTTGTCTTCTGAAGACATTTAAATTTTCTGCAGACATACGAACCCATTTCAAATAATCAGCAAGAACTAAACAGGCTATTCAAGTAGTCCATTAGAAGGATACATTTCAGGTTATTAAACCTAGATTTTAAAGAATAATAGACTGTATCAAAACAATGAAAGCTAAGATTATACTTTTCCCACAGCTTAAAGCTATTGCACACACTCCATCATTTTCCATCACATGCTCCATCACAGTTCTTAAGTTATGAAAAAAGGACATGGAGTTGGAGCTAGGAGTCCAGTTGGGACTCCACTAGAAAAGTTGCCTCCACCTGGGCGAGCTGGATCCTTCCCCTCTACCAGGGTGTCATCCTTGTCCTGGGCCTGATTAGACCATGAGGCTCCTCCTGGGCTGGATCTATAAGCAGCAGGTCCAGTAGTGGCTGCCATAAGTCCAGTGGTGGCAACGGAGCCAGATAGCAGCAGATCAAGTGCATCAGCACAGCCCTCACTCACCCTCCTGCAAACAAGAACCATGCCCAGAGGGCTCTCTAGGTTTCAAATTCTGAGGCAGGTCATGCTCTTCCCTAGCCACAGCATCAGCCTTACGGTAGGTAGCCCATAGGCCACACGTTTGATACTCCTGCCATATACAAAATAATGTTACCCTCCTTAAGGAAAGGGATGTGGAATGAAAATGACAACTTAAATCACTATTTGTGGCCTTGTTCATTCTTCAAGGATGAAGAGAGTGGAATTTAAAATTTTCCACTAATGGAGAGATACATTTTTCTTTTACCGTAGGAAAACGTCTCTCTCCATTACAGGAAAATTTTAAATAATGGGCTAATGAAGAAAAAAAACAATATGGCTTCTCCAACTTCTCTTTGTGCAAGTAACACAAATATGCCTAGGAAGTAAAGAGCCCAAATCAAACAACTCCCCTGATTTAGTAGAATGTCTCATCTCATTGTATGTTTTTAGCAAAACCCACAAATTATATAATGCTATCCTTATATTACACAAAATGGTATCATCCTTTTTACTGTACAGTTTTAGTGAAAGCTGTAAATTAAATTACTGCTACTAAGTTTATAAAAAGTTGTATTTTTTCATATTATGATCATCAGAAACCAAACCTTTAAAAAAGTATAAATGATGTAGGAGAAAAGAAAATGCAATACTAATCATATCTAGATAGCATTTTATTAGGCATGAGGTAGAAACTTGACTGAAGAAAGTAAAGCAAGGGGCAAAAAGTAACAGCATCAGTCAACAGGCCCAGCATGCCCCACAAGGTACTTTTTAGAATGATTTCTAGGGTCTCACTGACAGAGATTTTTGGGGCTGATACTGATGGCCTATTTTTTAATGAGCCATATTGGCCAATACCAATCCAACTGCCAATATGAAGGTCCAGCTGGTAAGTCTGTTGTGGGGGCGAGGAAAGGGGCATGGGGGGTACAGATTGAGGTCCCCACAGTGAGGGAGGGACTGGGGCTGGGGCAGGAGCTGCACAGCTAGGGCGGAGCTCGGTATGAGGCAAGAACAGCTCATCCACGGGGCACGGGGGGTAGCTCCCACTGCTGCATGCACCCCAGGAGGGCATGGGGCGCCTTGTGCCCCTGGATCTGCGTGCAGGGACAGGGCAGGCTGTTGCTGCAGGCTGGGGTGGGGCCAAGCTCTTCCTAGAGGGTTTTGGGCCAAGCTGCACTCAGGGTGGGAGGTGGTGGTGCTGGGAGGGGGGCTGCAGCCACCCCAAAATTCATCGTAGCCCCCTCCCCCTCCCTCCCAGCACCACCGCTGCCCACCCTGAGCGTAGCCTGGCCCAGCACTCTCACCCGGAAGAGCTCAGCACCAGCCTCTGCTCCAGCCCACAGTAGCAGCCTGCCCTCGCCCTCCACCTAGAGCCGGGAGCACACATCCCCATGCCCTCCTGGGGTGTAATCAGTGGTGGAAGCCATCCCGCTCTCCCTCCCCCCCACCACCTGGACGAACCGTGGCTCTGCCCCACCCTGGCTGAGCAGCACCTGCCCCAGACTTGCTCCCTCCCTCACCACGGGGGCCTCAATCTGCACCCCACCCCGCTTCCCTTACAATAGACTTACAGGCCAGACCCAGTTCTTCTCCAAATTGCTGGGCTGTGCTTCTGGCTGCCTGCATACCATGCTGCAGCTGCGTGCATGCACAGGGAATTTATTGGCCATATTCGGCCACTTCAGCCAAAAAAAGCTGATGGCCAATACTGTCAATTTTCCTTATATTAGTGCCGATCCAATATGGGACCGATGTATCAGTGCACTTCTAATGATTTCAAATTACCTACTGCATACGGATCCGAATAGCTATCATGCATTTGCCCATACTAGTTCAACACCGGATTGAAGTGAGCTGTTTTTTACAACTTTTGCAATCTTTATTACCTTTTCAGTTGTAGTTTCAAAACAGCAGCAACTGAAGTTACAGGTTTTGGTCAGTGAACCAGCACAGCCACGTCAGTAAAGCCAGGCCACCAACCCTGCTCGTTCCTGAAAGGACTGGATGTCACAAATGTTTTCCATTAGGAAGCAAGAAGGCCACAGGTTCTGTTGTCAAGGTATACATGGCGATGAAGCCCAATGTTTGTTGACTGCCTGTAATAAAACATTAAAAGGATAAAACATCACCCTCTTTGTGTTTGCCTCTGCTGTCAAGAGTTTAATTTCAGGAGGTCTGACAAACACCATCTTTGATCCAGAGAACTGTTAAAGATCTGGTGTCACTAGTCTCAATTACACACTTCAGCACTGATCCCACCACTGGATCCGTTAGCTTAGATCAATGGTTCTCAACCGCTTTTTAGATTTGAGGCAGACCTCATTTGGCACAGAAGTTAGAGCGGTGAACTGAGCAGCATTCGACTGCAAAGACAGGCATTTATTATGGTGCTTCCCTCCTTGCAGAGGGGCCAGGCTGTGGCCAGGCAGGGAGGGGCAAGGAAATCAGCACAGGCTCAGACGACTGTGCCCCGCAGCCCCTGGGGTTGGGAATTACTGGCCTAGACACAGGTCTGAGAAGAGCCCAAAGTCAAGATCGCTCTGTACTCACGATCCATCCACTTAAGAACATAAGAATGGCCACTGACTGGGTCAGAGCATAGGTCCATCTTGCCCCGTCTCCTGGCACTACTCATAGGTTCATAGATGTAGGGTCAAAAGAGACCTGGGCAGATCATCAAGTCCGACCCCCTGCCCTGGGCAGGAATGAATACTGGGCTCATGTGACCCCAGTGGGGTAGTTATCAAGCCTCCTTTTAAAGACCCGTAAGGAAGGAGCCAGCACCACTTCCCTTAGAAGCTGGTTCCAGATCCTGGCCGCCCTGCCTGAAGCCGTGAGTCCTGATGTCTGCCTGAACTCCCCACACCTGTCTGCACACTCCCCACCCGAAACCCCAAGTCCCGGGGCCTCCTGGCCAACCTCCTCCTGCCCTTGCCAAGCAAATGATCTACCCCACCAGAAAGGAGGTGACCCCCGGGACGGCCAGGCTGCCTTCCTATCCCACGCTCCATCCCGTCTCCGGGCAGAGTATCACCGGGCAGCGCCCCCGGCTCCTCGGACTCGGCGCGCTGCGCTCGGTGTCCCCCCTTGGCGCGCTCGTTTTAAACCTCTCGCTAGCCTCCCTCTCTCAGGTGGGGCTTATCGCTTCCCCGGGTGGGGGACCTCCTAAAGTGGGGAGCAGACCTGGGTCACGAATCCCCGCGCTTTTCTGTCTACACGCTCGCCTGTCCCGGGACCTCCTGGTCAACCTCCTCCCGCCCCCGCCAAGCCAAGGCTGCCCCTGCCTGGCAGCGGGCTCTGGCCGGGGCCACGCCGGGACTTTCCCGTCCGCGTCCGGGCGGAGTATCACCGGGCTGGGCCCCGCTCCCGGCCCTCGTGTGCCAAGAAATGGCTCTGGGTCTCTCAGGGCCCCTCCTCAGCGCGGGGAGGGGCTGGTTGTCCTCGCGGGCCCGGCCCAGAGGTGGGGGGACCTGAGGCCCAAGGGACAGTGCGCGGGGCCTGGCCTCCCCGCGGCTCCAGAGGCGGAGGCAAGGCCGTACCCCGGCCCCGCGGCCTGCACCCCGCGGCTCCCTGGGGACCCTGGGGCTCCCCCACGGGCTGGGCTGGGCCGGGCCGGGCCGGGCCGGGCCGGGCCGGGCCAGGGGTCCGCCCGCGCTCACCTGGGCCGCTCCGCTCCGCGCAAGCCCCGCTGCTGCCCCCTGCAGGGCGGAGGCGGCGCTGCTCGGCTCGGCTCGGGTCCCCGGCTCCTCCCGCGGGGCGGGGCGAGCGGAAGCCCCGCCCCCTCCCTGGCGGCCCCGCCCCCGCGCGGACACGTGCTGGGCCAGCCGCGGGCGGGAGAGACTCGCCTGTCTGCGGCTTTTCTTTCCCCTTAGTCACACGCTGGTAGGAAGTGCGGGGTGGAAGGGACCTCGGGAGGTCACAACCCCCTGCTCCAGGCGGGACCAGACAAGCCTTTGTCTGCCCGGGTCTTCACGTCTCCGAGGATGGAGTTTCCGCCACCTCCTGGGGAGCCTGTTCCAGCGTTTTTCCCTCCTAGTGAGAAAGCTCTTCCTCATCACTAGCCTCAGCTTCCCTTGCTGCAACTTGAGACCGTTGCTCCTTGTTCTGTCATCTGCCACCGCCGAGACGAGCCCAGCTCCGCCCTCTTCTGAACCCCTTCAGGTAGGTGAAGGCTGCGATTAAGCCCTCCCTCTGTGTCCTCTTCTCTAGACTAAATAAACCCAGTTCCTTCAGTTTTTGTCATAAATCACGTCTCCCAGCCCCCTCATCATTTTTGTTGCCTTTCACTGGACTGTCTCCAATTTGTCCACATCCTTTCTGTAGTGGGGGCCTCAAAACTGAACACGGGTCACTTCCCTTGACCTACTTGCAACACACCTACCAATGCAGCCCAGTACGCTGTTAGCCTTTGTGGCAACAAGGGCATGCTGGTGGCTCATGTTCAGCTTATTGTCCACTGTAGCCTCCCGGTCCTTTTCTGCAGAGCTGCTGCCCACCAGCCTGGTGCGTGGGATTGTTCTGCCCTAAGGGCAGGACTTTTGCACTTGTCCTTGTTGAACCTCATGAGGTTCCTTTTGGCTCACTCCTCCAATTAGTCAAGGTCACTCTGAATCCTAGCTCTACCCTCCAGTATTATCTACCACTCCCCCCAGCTTGGTGTCATCTGCAAACTTGCTGAGGATGCACTGCATCCCATCTTCCAGGTCAGTGATGAAGACACTTGAGCAAAACTGGCCCCAGGACTGACCCCTGGGGCACTCCATTTGATACCAGCTGCCAACAAAACATCAAGCCTATTATTCTCCAAGCCTAATGCTCCAGCCAGTTTTCTACCCACCTTACAGTCCATTCATCCAGCCTGTACTTCCTTAGGTTGCCTGTGAAAGTACTGTGGGAGACCATATCAAAAGCCCTGCTAAAAATCAAGGTATACCACATCCATCCATCTCCCTGCATCCAGAGCACGAGTCATCTAATCCTAGAAGGCAGTTAGGTTGGTCAGGCATGACTTGCCCCTGGTGAATCCATGCTGCCTGTTCCTAATCACCCTCTTCTCCTCCTCCAAGTGCTTAGAAATGGATTCCTAGAGGACCTGCTCCATAATTTTTCCAGGGACTGAGGTGAGGCTGACTGGTCGAATGGTTCAAGCCTTAAAAAAAAAAGTAATGTGCTTTTTTTTTTATCCCCCCAGTAATTAAACATACACAGTTGTACAAGGCATTGGTGAGAGTAGCTCTGCCCCTGCATATATAGTATTTAGTATATTAATAGTGGCAGAGCTACTCTCACCAATGCCTTGTACAACTGGATATATTTAATTACTAGCAGCCGGGTGGGTGTGTGTGTGTGAAAGTCCCTGCAGGAAGAAGTTGAAGTACTGATCCAAACACTTCTGCTCAACAGAATTAAAAAAAAAAAAATGGCTGGATGTGTAAGATTTGAAACCAAAATTATTTCAGCTTTAATTATATTCTTACTTTAAGGCACTGATGGACTTGGAAAATGTTTCCCGGTATCTACCTTTAGGCTAGCAGTTTTAAAATAGCAGTTCACGCACCTACTGGAGCTTGAGCTCTATGGTCAGTTAACCTTAAGCTGCAACTGCTGATGAAAGAACATGGGCCAGCTTTCCCCACGTGCCTTAGAGCAGTTTCTCAACCTGTGGTACGTGTACCCCTGGGGGTATGTGAGAGACAGGCGGGGGGTGCATGGGTATCCTAACACACTCTCTTTTGCCCTTTTCCTCTCTCTCTCTCACCCTCTTTTCCTCTCAACACTATGACAAAAAATTTGGTGCGCCACATATTGCGTGGTGCTTTAAATTCCCCTGTAATAATTTGGCATCAGCCCCAGTAATAATTTGGTTCAGCCCTCCTAGCTTTGGCCTACATGGCCTCTAGCCCAGGTACATACTTGAGTTGTGCACCCCTGGTGTAAGAGGTGGCAACTCTATCCACACCAGATCAGATATCTGTCATATCACAGCCTTCTCTACACATCCCTTCTTCCAACATATGGCACAGTCTGTAAATATAAAATCCCCTGGAAAATTGAATGCTCGGGCACTTATTAAAATTTTCAGAAGTTAAGGGATACTTGCTACTTAAAAGGTTGAGAAACACTGCCATAGAGCAGCAGCAGTTCTACAGTTCCCTAAAAATACAGTTTTACCACGTCTAGTATAGTGTTGAGCGTTCAGGGCATGTCTTACAGTGCATGGTAAGGTCCAATTAGGTCTTTTGGATGCAACTGGAGTAGAATGTATCTCAGTATTTCTTGCTTTGGTTGAAGTTAGCAATCGGTATAATTTCCCTATACCTGCCCCTTCAAGTCACAACTTTCCTCCTCAAGAGATCAAACAAAATGCTTCACAGGATTTTAAGGCTACAGGAACAGATAGGTTTGATAATTTGTGTTAAACTTCAAGACTCAGTAATGCAATTTTTGTTTTTTTAACTTTGTGCAAGTGTTCTGCCCACTCCTCCCCTAAAAGCGACACACAACTCCTTCCCTCCCCTCCTTGGAAGCAAAAGATCAAAATGCTGCTTGCTTGTTGGAGGCAAATTAAACTATAGCCTTATGGATTATAGCTGTTGAGGCTGCCTGTAAAGAAATGCCATATTTAAGCAGTTTAATTGGTAGAGCACCTCATCTTAAGAGGCCCACACATTCAAAATGAGGAACTTTATTTTAAAGGAGACTGAAAAGTGTTACCAGTGTATGTGAAGCAGACAAAATATGGCTTAAGATCTAAAGTAACCTTTTTATTAGGTTGTACTGATGGTTGGCATTTGATTCTGTGTCTAACTAGAGGGCAGATAAATATGGTGATTATGTCAGAAGCCAGCACTAATCTCACTGAAGGATGCTATGGAAGAAATAATAGAACTGGCACAAGTAGCTACAGCAGTCACAGAAGTGACTGAAGCAAAATGGTAAGACTGGGTCAGAAATGTGCATTTAGAGTAGGGCATAAATGTTTCACAAATATTCTTGGTAGTTGCTGGATAGCAGCTGCAAAGAGAGTTTAAATATGGGGAAGGGTGCTGTAAATACCAAGCGTGTCCAGGTAGTGGTTTCCAACTTATAATGCAATAGCTTTCACACAGCAAAAGTGGTATAGGAAGTAGTATTATTTAAAACAGGAAGTTACCCATTTACCTTGAGTTAAACCATGTTTGTTATAGGATGCCCCTATAAAAGTGATTTGAGTCAATCATGATAGAAGCACTTTTTCACTCTTTCCAGAAGGACAAAACCATAATGCTTGTCCTTAAGAATGCTTCTAAAAAGAACAAAAGTGGAATGTACTCAGCTCACACACACACTGCACGTTCCTTTAAAGATGACCACTACAGCAAGTTGAACAGAGGCTACTTTTCCTTAGCAGTCAGTCCCAGATGCAAAGCTACAGCTGTTTCCTTGATGGCAAAACAAGTTTTAAAAGGTTCATTCAGTAAAATGCAGTGCATTTATTTCTTGCAATATCTATATGGGAGTTTTAACTTTTGAACTGAACACATACAAATGTGTACAGCTTTGACAATTATCGACAATAGAAGCAAGGAAGTCATTGTGTAGAGTTCATAGGGAGAAAAAAGAGAGAATAATTTAAACTGCTTGGCTTCGTTAACTTCCAACAAAAAAGACAAACTTAAAGGCCTTATGAAAGTAGCATATCCCTTAAAAAAAAAAAAAGAGGTTAGCAACTAGAATCATCCATCAATGTATGCAGCCAGAGTCTAAGTTCTCATTCTCTCTACAAGCAAAGAATGTAACTTACACACAGAAGTTTCCATTTTATCTAGATAATTGGTGAGAATTTACTATTATATACACACTTGCATATGTAACAGCAGGTTGGCTGGAAACTGCTACTCAATCTCACAAATTTGATTTTTGGTTCACTCAACCCAGACTGCAGTGTTGGCATCAGCTGGAAAAGAAATGCAGTTTCTGAGGAATGCATTGCCACTGGTATACAGAATACCCTCACCAATGGCTTCATTTATCTTACATATTTGTCAAATGCATAACTACAGACATGAAGCGAGTGGAACCCACATAGGAAACATCACCATTGTGTTAATGAGAAACAAGGACCAAATTCAAGTATTATTTCAGTTTGTTTATATTCCTCCACGCTCTAGGAGAGCTAAAACTCCTTCTGCCATTTCTTTGTAGTCTTCAACATATTAATGGACACTTACAACATTTGTTCCTGTCATCCACAATAGA
Source organism: Alligator mississippiensis (assembly GCF_030867095.1). Lineage (NCBI taxonomy): Eukaryota > Metazoa > Chordata > Crocodylia > Alligatoridae > Alligator > Alligator mississippiensis. Next base: position 66,867,069 of record NC_081832.1, read on the forward strand.
AATTTAGTGGTAAGTCAAAAGCTTAGTTTTCTCTCTCTCATTGCTTTAAAAACAAGACTGACTCATCAGCATGAACATGATAGAGGGCCTGCTAATGGCTGTTTCATTAAGTCTAGTAATGAATTACCAGGAATTTCTAAATACAATCATTATGGCAAGATACAACTTGACTGAGCAGCTAACTACCTAAGCATTCTGACTTGACACATCGATCAACCCTCTCCAAAAAAGTTACTACAAGAAAGCTGAAGTATTCACTTGCTCCAATTTGTATTCAGAACAGACGAAGTTGACAACTTAAAGCTTTATTGTAGTTTGTAATATAAACAAGTGCTGAAATTTAGTCAATGTCCATTTCAGGAAGTTTCTTTTCTGTAGGTGTTGGGGCAGCTTCATTGGTGGTCTGTTCGGTAGCCTGGGACCCATTGTTGGCATCTCCCTGGCCTTCTACTGGTCCATTCTGTTCAGCCGGTTTTTGCTCCTCTTTTGGGGGTTCAACCTTGGGTTTTGGTTTTGTGACTATAGGATGGCAGAAACTTATCAATTCCTATAACAGAAAGAAAAATAAGATATCAAAGCTCATACCAACAATTATACCTTAGCTCATTGCTCAAATTAAATTAACTATACAAGGTGGATGCCAATAAACTGAAGGTAGGTTATGTAGTTTGTTTTGCTTTAAAATGGTACTGTCCATCTACTGAGAATTTTCTATTTGCAGAAAGATTTCATCCTTAAAGCACTAAAGGATGAAAGTAAAGAAACACTGGTAACCAAGACAAATCTTCACAACAACAATTTATTCCTTCCTTTACTGCAGTGTCATTTACTCACTTTCGTTTTAGCTTGGATGTCCTTAGCCTTTATAACAGGGTCTAAAGTAAGACTTCTCTTGTTCTGCAGATTGAGCTTATTGTTCATCCATTCCATGGCTTCATTTGCACTCTTTTCTACTTTTCCTATATCTTCTCCATCTAAATGGTCATACTGTTCATCCTAAAGAAAAAAAAAAAAAGAAAAAAAAAGATTACAATATATTTAACAGCAACCCTATTTAACTATTTAGGCTAGTAATTTGTTTGTTTTTCATCTAAATCTTATCCCTCCGCTGTACTGTTTGTCAGTTGGAACTTGCCTTAATGCTCACACACTAACCTATGCAGCTCGCTGTACGTTTATCAATATGGTCAAATTGAAAAACTGAAAGGTGCTTTCTCTTCAAATGGAAGGGAAGACATCCAGAACCCCACCTCTCCCCAGCCAAATACTCTCCTCAAGAATACCAGCATTTATCCCAGAATTCTGGTTGTCTTCATGAGAAACCCAGGTGAAGTTAATTCCTGCCACCACTCCCCAGCCAAAGGCTGCAGGTTTGTTAGCTATTTCCACTTCATCTCTACATTAAAAAGGGATATATTTTTTTTTGGGGGGGGGGGGTGCCACACGCAGCGGACAACATTTGTATAATATTTCCTTACAGAAAATGGGAAAATACCTTTGCTTTGAATGCATGAACAGCTTTCATGTATTGTTGTATTTGTTTTCCAAGGTCCTCAAATGCTTTTGGTCTTTCCTCAGATTCTTGAAACCTTGCCTGAATAGGCTGACCCAAAGCCTGAAATGAAACACAGGAAAGTTTTTGAGAAAAAAAATTAAAGAGAAGTTACAGCACTATATAGGATCTAGAGAAATTTCTTGATGCCATATTGGAAGATACCAAAAATAAAATGTTGTAGTCATGATGATACATAAATTGAGGGGCAAGGATTTCTGAGGGTGATAGCATTTATTGGACCAACTGCATAGTTGGGATAGAGTTAGGTGAACTTTTGAATGCACAGCATTAGAGATCTGTCATGCACTCACAAAAGCTCATCTAACTATCCCAACTATGCAACTGGCCCAATAAATTCTATTATCACCCTAAGAAATCCTTGCCTCACACATTGATGACAGAAATTTCTAAATCATTTTAAAAGTTAATTCCTCTCCAACACTGCAGAAAAATAAGTCAGTTCATATTATTGGCCATACCACGTATTGCTATTCTTTTTCTTTTCGTAAGTCATCATTTTATGTGCTTTTACTGAAAGTGTAAGTGTAATCATTAAAAGTACTGACATTCTGATCACAGGCAAAAGCTGACGCCAGCTTCAATATGGGGAAAGCTTGTTACTTTGATTCACCCCAAACCTCTTGTTGAAAGATTCTCTGCAGCTGCTTTTTAAAAAGAAATTTGAGACTAGAGGAAGACAGATGTCTGTCAGCCTTTCCTCCTGCTCCTGGTTAGGACTGCGTCTCTTCTAGAGGCAATACCCCACATGCTGAGTATCAGTGACTTACTGCATCCTTTACCATTATTACAAAATATAAATATAGAAAAAAAATCCTGAGACCGGGGGGGGGGGGGGGGCGCGCTATGGAAATCAAATCAGGACAGCTTAAGCCAGATTTGGAAGCTCTAGCATAAATAACTAATTAGTTTGTGATATTTAAAAACATTTAACATTATACACTCTTTCATCAGTTACATAAAGCTTTCTGTTCACTATTCCAGCTAGAGATATTAAAGCATCATCTACTGCCAATACAGAATCTTACTTGCCAGGTAGCATTTTCTTCTAGTCTCCAAAGTATCTATCCATAACATTGATTTATAAAAATTATTTCCCTGTTAAAAGTACTGTTACCTTTCAAAAGCAAGTAGCATTTTCCATGTCTACTCTTCCTTTCCTCTCCCAAGCAACTTTTGATGAAAAGGAAAAAGCCCACACAATGCAATACTCGGACCACCAGAAGCATTTATTTCATTTTTTTTTTTCATTGAGATGAAAAAGGACTTCCACTGCTAATTTAAGTGTTTTCCAAGATTTGGAGGTAACCCTACATACCAGCTCATCTAGGTTCAAACAGCACCTACTCTGTAGCCAGTGTGGGCACATCCAGATGAGCATGCCAGTGTGGGCATATCCAGTTGAGTGTGCCAATGTGGTCTGTGGCACCTCAAAACCAGGGCTGAATTAACCCTTTAGTGGGCCCTAGGCAAACAAACTTGTGGGCCCCCAGCTGATGACGACATTTTTATATTACTTTTTTTTCAGTCAATTATAATATGTAAAATAAGCAAAACTGGGACTCTTCTTCACTTAGGACCCTAGGCATATGCCAATGTTTGCCTATGCATTAACTCGGCCCTACTCAAAATTGCTTGTAGTGCAGCAAAGTTTCATACGGGAAACTACTGATACAAAAAAAGTGGTGTGGTGCACACTCCAGGAGCATGTGCCAGAGCAACTGGAGGCCATGTCTTCCAGGGAGATGCTCTGGCATCTGGCACTCCTTTACACATCCCCTGGCTCCTCCAGCACACTGGGTGCCAAGGGGAGCGGGGAAACAGCAGTTTCCCTGAAGTGGTGCATTTTGCCCTGCAGCAAACCCAATGTTCAGGGGGTGCACAAAGCAGCAAAAAAGCAGCAGCACAAATTGGTGCTGCAACAAATGCATGCCCCTGTATGTGGGGACCCTATGAGATCTGAAGGCTTCACTTAGTGGAGAATCGCTCACCTTCAGTTCTGTTAGTTTATCAATGTAAACTTGTTTGGGTTGGTCTTCCCCATCTTCATACAGCCAGTTTTCTGTGTCTTCCAGTTTCAGAGTAAAACTATTTCGATCCTAAGAACAAAAACATTGCAGAATACTGAATTCCCAGAAGTTATTCATTTGTATACAATATTACCTGTATACACTCTGCAAAGAAAAAACTGTAGCTTAAAATAGATTAAGGATATTCCTGAAACAGCTGATGAAAGGGAACAATTTTGTGAGTTCTAACGAACTGTGGAATTTGGACATTTTAGAGTGACCTAGACCTGGAGGATTGGGCCAAAAGGAATCTCATGAGGTTCAACAAGGACAAGTGCAAGTCCTGTACTTAGGACAGAACAATCCCATGCACCAGTACAGGCTGGGGGCTGACTGGCTGGGCAGCAGCTCTGCAGAAAAAGACCTGTGGGTTACAGTGGACAATAACCTGAATATGAGCCAGTAGTGTGCCCTTATTACAACGAAGGCTAACGGCATACTGGGCTGTGTTGGTAGGTGTGTTGCCAATAGGTCCAGGGAAGAGATTCTTCCCCTCTATTCAGCACTGATGAGGCCACATCTGGAGTACTGTGTTCAGTTTAGGGCCCCCCACTACAAAAATGTGGACAGACTGGAGAGTCCAGTGGAGGGCAGTGAAAATGGTTAGGGGGCTGCAGGACATGACTTATGAGGGAAGACTGGGGAACTGGACTGGTTTAGTCTAGAGAAGAGAAGCATAATAGCAGTCTTCAACTGCCTGAAGGGTGGCTCCAAAGAGGATGGGAGTTGGACTGTTCTCAGTGGTGGCAGATGACAAAACAAGGAGCAATTGTCTCAAGTTGCAGCAAAGGAAGTTTAGGCTAGATATCAAGAGTTTTCTCACTAAGAGGGTAATAAAACACTGAAAGTTTTCCCAGATAGGTGGAAGCTCCTTCCTTGAGGGTTTTCAAAACCCAGCTAGACAAAGCTTTGGTTGGGACGATATAGTTGGGGTGGTCCTGCTTTGAGCAGGACGTTAGACTAGACATGACCCCCTGAGGTCCCTTCCAACCCTCATTTTCTATGATAGTGTGTGAAGTGTAGGCAAACAGTAGAAAGTCATTCTTTCAAGGCTATCTGCACTACAGACTTGTTTAGACTATACTACACTGGCAAAGAGTATTAGTTCCCCCAGTTAAATAAGTTATAGAACCTAAAGTACATTTTTATATTAGGGATTTAGTTCCTTTGTCTATATAGTAATTGAAATAAAGTGACTGTGTTGCAGAACATTCTACTGTAGGCCTGGCTTTAATACAATAGGCCATTTCGAGCCGGTATGCTTAATACAGTAAGTGAGAAGGAATAAGATTTCACACATCTGAAGATGGATTATAAATTTAAGAATTGCTCAATTCACAGCATTAATAGAGTCTAATCGGGGGGGGGGGGGGGGGAGTGCCAAAAGGTACACAACCCACCAAGGAATGCTCCCAATTCTCACCCTCTGGATTTAAACTTCCAGTCTTTCATTCCCAGAAAGAACCCTGATGCTGCTGCTGCTGCTGCTGCTAATTAACCAAACGATAATTAGCAAATTATCATGGTCCACCACAGATTTGTGCAGGGGACAGATGCAAGCTGCCCTCCAGGGGCACAGGGCTCTCTGCTCTGCTGCCTTTGTCCCAGGAGCCCCATGCCAGCTGCACATCCCATGCCCACCTGGCAGCACAAGGCACAACCTGCTGCCCCCACTGCTGCCAGGTGGGCGGGGACATGCAGCCAGTGCAAGGCTACCTGGGCAAAGGCAGCAAGGTGGAGAGCCCCGAGACCACAGCAGGCAGCCTGCATCTGCCATATACAGAAGTCTGTGCTGTACCGTGATAATTTGCTGATTATCATTTGGTTAATTAGCAGCATTATCAGGGTTCTCTCTCCTACGGGAATGAAAGACGGGAAGTTAAATTCAGAGGATGAGAATTAGGAGCATTCCTTGGTGGGTGTGCTGCCCCACACAAATCTGGGAGGAGACACATGCTGTTCCATGCCTCCCCCAGGGGGTATGCGCAGTGCCGGAGAGCTGCCCTCCCCCACACGCTCTGGATGAGCCTTCCCTGGCTCCATCCTGCTTCCCACCCTGGGTCCTATGCACTGCCCTCACTAGGCAGTGCCCCCAGCCCTACTTCCTCCTTCCCTCACTGTGGGGATCTCAATCTACCCACCGCCCATGCTCCTTCCCTTCCCCACACTTTTCCCTCCACAGACTTACCTGCAGGAAGCTGCTCTCAACACTGCCCAGCTGTACTTCTAGCCCTGTGCAAGAGTGCAGCCATGCACATGCACGCAGCATCCCCGGCATCTCACTCCTGGCAACCCTAAGAAGGATCCCTAGCAGGCTAGAACGCTGCCTGCCTGCCAGGGAAAGCCCACCATTTCCCAAGGGAATCTAGGCACCTGGGGGCCCTGGCCAGAACACATAATCATCAATAAGCATTAAATCAGCTATAACAGCCAAAAAAAGCCAACAGCCGATAATGTGAATTTCCCTTTTATCAGTGCCAATCTGATAGGCAACCGACGTATCAGTGCATCTGTACTATTAGATCCCAAGTAATTAATTAATTTGTCTGTACTTACATCTTCACAAACAAATTTCTCATAAATGCCACAGAGTTTGTCTCGCATGTCATACACATATTCTTCTACTGCATTCTTGGCATCATTCCGCTCCTTCTCCAATTTATCCTGCATGATCATTTTACCCTGCAGAAAAAAAAAAGGGAAAAAAATTAAATCTGTCACACACTTTCTTTAAGATCAACTGCTTTATTTAGTTTAGCTGTTAAAACGTGCAATAACTACTATCTGGGTTGGAAAAAATCTTGAATTTCTCTGGGTCCAAAGCCAAGACCAATCATAATTTAAAAAACAGTAATATTTAAGGCCACAGTGAAGAACAGATTTTAGTACAGAACGTCCAACATTATCTTTCTCTATTCAAGTAAGAATCTGATTTCTACAGCAAGCTCATCTGTCCATGTTCAACAGGTCATGCAAAAAAGCAGATGACACCAACAAGGTGTGAAGTCCTAACCTGGCACTTCAAATCAAGATGACTTACTACCTTACATATGGGTTTCTTGAGCAGCAGCTTGCTTCCCAAGATGACTATTCCTGATTAGGGATGCCCTTAAAAGGAATTAAGTCTCTAGGAACCCATTCTATTGTTGAAGTTGCTAACTAGGGTGTTGTTCCACATGTCCATTTCATTCATTTGGCTTTAAAATATTCTAGGAAGAACTGCAGAGAAATACTAAGCACCTTTAGTTTGAAAAGGTGCATTTTCTGCTTTCTGTCATCATGCCGTTTCTTTTATAAAGGAAGGATGAATTTAACCATAGCATCTGATTAAATTAGCTGCATTATCCAGCCCAGTGGGCTCCCCCTAGGTCTGAAAATGTGGTGGTGGGGAAGCAGTGGCAACAACTGCTGATCCCCTGCTGCCTAATTTCCAGACCTGCAGGGAGCCCTGCAAGACAGATAATAAGGCCCTGCATGCAGGGCCTAAACCCAGGGAGGTGGCTTGTGGCTCAGTCCAGCTCATTGACAGGCCATGTGCCATTTATCTAGGCTCCAGGGCCAAAAGGTAGAGCACCACCAATTTATAAAAGGTGCAAATCTACCCAGCCTTCTACAAGAATAGAGATGATCCATCATACTGGATTCTTTACACAACTATTAAAAGGTAGTGGCTATTTTATACCATGGTCTTTTAAACAGTTAATTTCTCACAGTTCCTTTCCTCGTAAAGAGTTGTTCTTCGAGGTGAACAACCTTTATTAATCAAATTTGAATGGCTCCCTAGATGCTACTTGACTCAGGAAGTAAGAAATCAACTTAATAAAAACGTGCAAAAACACCCTGTTAATGGCAGCAAGAGAGGCTCAAAGAGGAGTTGGACCCCTGTAGAGTCCAACTCTTATCTACTTCCTGTCAATGCAACATGCTTTTTTAGGCCTTTAAAGTACTAACCTTGCATGACACAAAGGAGGTGCTCAGGAAAGCCACAACCATCCGAGTCACACCTCATTTATGGGTTCTACAACTTTTGTCATGTTGCCTACATTTTGGTTCACAAGGTGATACACTTTAAATCCCATCCAATTTGTACAACATGCTGAAGTAAACAACAGTTCCTGCCCCATCAGTAAAAGGGCTAAAAAAACTTGCTAAAGTTTGTTCTTTGTGGAGAAGGTCAGTCATATTGTTCCTTTTTTACTTGTCATGAGCTGGCAGTGCAGCACTGTAGCCAATAGGGCAAACATACTCTGGCATGCATCAATCGATGCATCTCCGGCAAAGCCAAGGAGGCGATTCTTGCGCTTAACACTAGTGAGATCGCAGCTGGAGTACTGTGTCCAGTTCTGGGTGCCACACTTCAACAAGGACGTGGACAAGCATGAGAGTCCAAAGAAGAGCCACCCGTATGAGCAGTCTTAAAAGGCAAACCATACGAGGAAAGGCTGAAGAGTCCCAGATCCCTCAGCCCAAGGAAAAGAAAGCTGAGAGGGGATGTGATAGCAGCTTACCACTACACTAGGGGAGTACATCAAGGGCTTGGTGAGCAGCTATTCACCAGGGCACCCAAGGAGAAAACCAGAAGAAATGGCCACAAGCTCCTGGAAGATCAATTCAGGCTCAACATTATGAAAAACTTCTTCACAGGGTGTTCAGACAGTGGAATAAGCTCCCTCCACAGGTGGTGCAATCACCTACCCTAGAAATCTTCAAGAGGAGACTAGACAGTCACCTTGCTGGGGGTCACCTGACTCTAGCAAGTACAGGGGGCTGGACCTGATGATCTTCTGAGGTCCCTTCCAATCTTACAATCTATGAATATCTGCTTACCCTACCATCCCATTTTGTCATTTCCCAGTTGGAACAGCATATGCCTCATGACCAGCTGTCTGGATCAGTTTGTGGGTAGAGGCAGAAATATGATTCAGTTACATTTACCTCATTTTCAATGTATAAATTCAGCATGTCCTTTCCAATCTGCCACACCAACTGATTCTCAATGGGAAGGTCCACTGTAGTAGTCTTTACTTTAGCCTTCTTTGCTTGAGGTGGCTGATCCACTTTCTTATCTTTTGAGTCAGCCTGAGAGGTCTATTAAAGGAAAAGAAAAAAAAAAAAGTCACTAGAAGGGACACTTATTCGAGTCATAATTGTATTATGTTTTCCTTTCATGGTCTTTACCTACACCTTGTTAATCTTTCAGTCCCACTTCATTCTTTTAATGAAATTCTGAGACAATCCCAAAAGTTAACAGCTCTCCAGTTTAGCAAAAAGTGAAATTCTAGGGCAAGTTGTCTTAACCATGAAGGCCAAGTAGATTCAAAATAGAATATAACCAAAATCCTGCTGTTATTTGAGTTCAGTTTTCAACTGACAACCCCCAGTTTCCTTTCCTTTGGGAGGTGTGGGGGAGGGTGCGGTTGTGGGGTGTGCATGGGAGCCCCCCCACGTGCACCCCCGAGCCAGTCAGCACCTGCCCTTGCCCTGTAAGAGCCCATGCACCTTGCAGCACCTCCCCGCCACTGCCAACAGCATGCAGCCCCAACTTGCCCCACACCTGTTCAGTGCTGGTTTGCCGTGGTGTGTCCTGCCGTCCCTTGGGCACACAGCAGGGCTGGGGCCACTCCTTCCAGCTGCTGCCACCCCCGGCAGTACTAGTGGGTACCCACACACACAGCCCCGACCCAGCACACCCTATGCCTGCTGTGGACTCACCCATCCAAACTGAGCAGCAACAGCAGCAGCAACAGCACTGGGCAGGAACTGGGAAAAGCAGCCTCTCCCCCTCACCACTGCCAGGTAGTTCTTGGTGCAAGCCCCTGGAATACACGCTGCAACAAGCTGCCCTGCATCACCGCCACCTCTGGGCTGCCCTGCAGCTGCTCTGTACTGTCACCACTGCTGTGCTGGGCAGCCCAGAAGCAGTAGTGATGGTGGCGGAGCAGCAAGGTAGCCCAGTGGGGTGCAGGCTCTGGGGGCTGCACCAAGAACTACCCAGTGGTTGGGGGAAGTGGGCTGCTTTTCCCCTGCGCTGAGCAACAGTTGCTGCCTAGCAGCCACTGCCACTGCTCAGCCCAGAAGAGTCTGGAGCAGGCACAGGATGCGCCAGTCAGGGCTGCACGTACAGGTTCCCACCGATACCACAGGGCTGGGGCTAGTGGCAGCAGCAGCTGGAAGGAGCCACCACTGCCTGGGCTGTGTAGAAAGGCACCCCAGCTACAGAGCTACTGCAGCTCCATTATTTGCCCAAGGGATGGCAGTACACGACACAGCTGGGTGGTGCCTGGTCCAGATGGGACTGAGGTACCTGCTGCAGGCTAGACAGTCTCTCCACAGGCTGGATCCATCCCGCAGGCCATATTTTCCCCACCCCTGCTGTAAAAGCTTTAGCTTTGAGGATGTAGCCTGAGACACGTCTAAGCACACCAGCTTTTTTTTTTTTTTTTGCATGAGTAAGTTATACTGGAAATCAATATTTAAGTTGTCAGTCTAGATTTTGGAATTAATCATCATTTTTATACATGGGACGACTCATAGCTATCTGTAGTCTCAGTAAGAGAATACCGCATCAACTTATGCTCTGCTCATGGGGACTAGAAAAGTAATTTCTGTATCCAGAATTAAGTTCTCACGGGTACTGTATTTTCCATTATTATAAAAAAAAAAAAGCAAACATTCCTCCCCCCCCCCCCCCCGCAAAGCAATCAGTACCTCAAAACTGTGTGTGTGCGTGCATTAAGCTGGGGAGCTAGTTTACTCTCCAACATAACAGCACCCCGCTTTTATTCTTGCTTTGCAGTGCAAGAACTGTAGCATTACTCTTCAAAAAGTTGAGCGAGTCAGTCCGGAAAGTTAACAGCTCTCCAGTTAAGCAAAAAGTGAAATTCTAGGGCAAGTTGTCTTAAATATGAAGGCCAAGTAGATTCAAAATAGAATATAACCAAAATGCTGCTGTTATTTGAGTTCAGTTTTCAGCTGCCAACCCCCCCGTTTTCAGTGTGCTCTTTTTAACCAAAACCGTGTGCTAGCCATGAGACTTAACAGTTCTTTGCTCTTTACTCCACAGGTGTGATCAATAGTCTCTTCATTTTAAAATCTTCTACTAATCAGGCTAAACTTTCTTAGGGAAATATTACTGTCTACTAGCTACTCCTGGTCTCTCCTATTTTATGCCCCTGGACACAGTTTCACTCTTTTCAAAAAAATCACAAATCCATCAGCAGAGACCAGTCTTCAGTAGCTGTTAGAGTTTCAGCTTTTGTTAAGCAGAAGGAAGGCAAGTCAACTGAAGATTAGGCTCTGCTCCTGCTCTATGCAATCATAACTCTGGGGAAAAAAAATTATTTTTTCTGACTACCCAAAAACAAGGTGTGTATTATATTCTACAATATGCTGTATGTGGAAAAAAATTAAATACCTCCATTTCTTCAGATTCTGTCTTATTTTCACTTTGTGCTTGTTGTTGCTGTTCTTCAGTCTTTTGTTGCTCTTCCTGATCAATTTGCATTTTCTGAAATCAGAAGTACTTTAGTAAAATGCCAACTGTGACTAATTTTCTTACATATCTGGAAACCTACCTGAACGGCCTCTGGAAGAACACATGAATTTGTGGGAAATCACTTACCACTATATTTGACAAAGAGAAAGAACATGCCTCCAAGGGAGAGATGGTCCTGTCTCTATATCATGCCTTTATATGTGGAATGTTTAATACAGGACTCCATAAGCCTCCAAAGGCTAGTGGTTTGGCATCCCATTCGGTTTCTCTATCAGGCCTATCAGTAAGGCCCCTATCAATATGCATAGCAAAACGTTTTGGTATCAAAGTAGTCTGAACTCTGGCAACAGGTACCATAGAATTAACTGCTGAAGTGGAAGATACCATGGCTACAGAAGTACTATGTACTGCAGCTCCAAGTACTGAAGTACTACAGCTGGGCTCAGTACTAGTACCAGTCCAGTGCATTTTCTGGAAAGCTTTCTGTCTTGGAGGACCACACCCATGTGTCAAAGCTCAACTCGTTACCCTTAGTAATACATTGTAGACTGGGATATAAGTAACAGAACCACCAAGAAGCACTTAAGGGGTCTTTTCTCAACTGTTTAAGACTACTAATTTTAATAAGCTCACCAAATTAATTTTGCAAGTAGTTTTGAAATTTAGTTTAGGAGACACGCTTAAAAGGGCATTGGCCCATTTCACTGCTTTGTTTGTCATCCCCCCCCGGAAGGGTGGGACAGGGACTGCATTAACATTGATGCAGAACTGGGGACTAAAATACACCAGCCTATGTCCTTCCCCAGTGCATTCGTAGGTACTCTGTCCAAGCACAAGCATCTCTAAGGCAGGTTCACTAATCTTTACATAGTGTTGGCATTTATCAAGACACTGTTTATTTGAGCATTCAGCTGTTCCACAGCACACAGCTGCTTCACTGTTCTTAGCCTACAGTGAGAGCTAGACCAGGACATTTTATCCTGTGATGAAGCAGCACAGTTAAGTCAGCCCCATTTAGCTTTCACTTAAATACAGAACATCTACTACTGCAAATTCTCACCCCCTATAATTACAAGCACACAAATAGTTACTGCTGTAACGGGTTGTTCCAGAGAGGCTGTCTATGGCACAAGACCAAAAAACAGTCCGCTTTATAAGTGTTATCATGTGTGTACGCACACACAATAAATAGATCTTACTAGCTTCCCTGTATTTAGCAATATTCTTCAATTCTAACCTGTATTACTGTACAATTATGAGCTTCTCCTAAACAGACTTAAGTGATATAATTTTTAAGTGATGCATACATATTTTTTAAGAACAATGCATTCACTTGTAACCTAACCTATCTAATTGGTCCTAGCTTCAGAAGCCAGAGATTAACAAAATCCAAAAAACTATCACATTTGAATTAATAGATCTACAAAATATGCTGATGCCTTAAAACTAGCATCTGCAAAAGGATACAGATCTTCAAATTGAATCGCACAAATTAAAATGTGCTAGCCCTGGCTTCTATTGAAATAGGGACCTAGTTAACAGGTTTCTAGGAGACCTTCACAGCCATAAAAATGCATTACCTCTTCCTCTTTAGCATGCTGGTCTGTTTCCATGGGCTCTTCATTCTCATCAGATTTGTGAACTTCCACTAAAGATGCACTGGAAACACTGAAGATGCCATGGATGTTTACTCTGACTTTGACTTTGACTTTTGAACTGGATCCATCCGTTTGTGGTGTGACCTTCTGGACCAAAAAGTGAGCTAAAATCCCAGAAAAAAATAGAATAGTTTAATATGAAAGCGACATTACTAAATCCTGACTCATAAGCAGCACTAGAAAATATCATGGGGTGGGGGGGGGGAAAGAGGTGCAGAGCATGCCTGCCTGACCCCACCCCTCCTTCCCACAGGGCTGTTCTGGAGTCAGCACATGCTGGTGCTGTGCATGTGGCAGTGGAGTGTGTGGTGGGGGTGCTGGGCGCAGCGCAGCCACTGTCACCAGCCCAGTTTGAAGGGGCTAAACCCCATTAGCCCTGGCCTTTGGCTGCCTATATCCTGACTACTGATGATTTTGGCTTCTTCGATTGGTCACAAAAGGATATTTACTGAAGAGTTAGCCTTATATCCTGGATACACTTTAAAACCTCAGAAGTTTGGCACCGAGATGGCTGTGGGTTAATTTAATAAGACACATTCAGCCTTGCCCAGCTACTAGACTTTGCATATTTTTTGATGCACACACTTCTCTTCCACTAACTGGTGCAAAATGTAAGGTTTTCTCCTCCAGTCATATCAGTTTAAAAAGTCATAACCCTGTTCATATGAAACACTTATACCCAAGACATCAGGTCTTAACAAATTGGCTCTCATACTAAAGTTGTTGCAGTGAGATGGGAAAAGCCCAATCTAAAGGAACAGAAGGAAGGCTCAGAAGTACTTTTTTTAAATATGTAACAACTTAAAGAATAAGTGAAGGAGTCCTTATTTCTCCTTCCTTTCTTAAATACCTATAGCAGGGTCTGGGTAAGGCAACTCCTTGGGAGAACAGTAGTAAGCTTCCAGAGTGAAAGGCTCCTTTCTGTAGAATGTGAGGACCTTGGAGAATGGAGCTGGATGATTCTTGGGGAAGACCTCACAATCACTGGGAAAAATAAATAAAAATCATCACTAATACACAGATATTACAAAGTAAGGGAAATACAGTAGTTCAGAAGCACTGAAGTTAGAGTGATAAAAAAAGTTTCCTAGACAAAGAAAAAAAAAATACACCTTTACCTTGACCACATTACAAAAGGGCTCTAATCAGCAATGATACAAAAGAAGACTGCACACCCACAAAGCCAAAGCACTGAGCATGATAAATTAGAGAACTACTTTTCATTGTTTTCATGAGTCAAAGTTTCAGTATTTGAACTTTGAGATGGCACTTTTAGAATAAGCAGATTTATAATAACCTGCTTTAAAGTTTAGCAGCTTCCATAGGCAGGCAAATATTTTTGGTAACACTAAATCTTACCTTATCCCTTCCTCTGCTGGTGAATTCCATCTTAAGGAAATAGGATATGGTACTAAGTCTGTGATAGAAAACTCTCTCACTTTGAAAGCCGGAGACAAAATAGCACACTATAAAAAACAGCAAAAAAAAGTCCATCAAATTGTAAAATATGCAGTTATGTTGTTTCTTTAGGTATGGTAAATGACTAAGCTACTTAACATTAAATTGACTCCAAGTTAAACTCACTGATTAAGTGCCTTATTTATATTTTGACTGTCATGCATCTCAGCAACAGGTAAGCATATTTGTATTCAACCAGACTTTCTGTGTATAACTCATAATTTCAATCCATTTATTAATTTTTCTATTATTTTTCTAGTGTCAAGATAGGAGTAAAAAAGATGATTAGTAAGGACAAACCACCAGGGTTACTGAGTACCATAAACAAACAGTCCTTTGAGAAAAGCTATACAAGTGGCAAAAAGATTAAATACAAAGTCAGTAGTTTAAGATACTAGTTACTAAACCTCGCCAGAAGCTACAGGAAAGCAACATGGCTCAGAATATTTTTTTAAAGGTATGTTTAGCAGTCAAACAAAGCTAGAAATTATCAAGAATTTGCTTCTAGCTATGGATGAGTAGTGACTTCAGATCTCTAATTCTAGCAATGATATTAGCATTGCTTGCTGGCTGAATGTGCAAGTACTTTTCATTTACAACTATTGTAGATCATCAAGGATTAGCTTCAGGTTAGAGGAAGGTCGGGCAGAGACACTATGGGTCAAACTACAAGGGGGGCGTGGCGAAAGGGACCTTAGGGTGGGTGTCTACTACAGGCCACCCAACCAGGGGGAAGAGCTAGACCAGGACTTCTCCAGTCAGCTTATGCAGGCAGTTAGGTCAAGGGATGTTATTGTCATGGGTGACCTAAACTACCCAGACATTTGCTGGGAGGAGCAGACAGCCAGGTCTGACCACTCGCATAGTTTCTTGGCTGCATTACAGGACCTTCACCTTATCCAGGAAGCGCACAGCCCCACTAGGGGTAACGCCTTGCTGGACCAGGTCCTGGCCACGGGGGATGACCTAGTGAGGGGACTGCAGGTCCTTGACCACCTGGGCAATAGTGATCACCACCTGCTGGAATTCACTATCCAGTGCAGGGTGTCTGGGGCTCACACCAAGGCTAAAGCCCTTGACTTCAGAAGGGCCAACTTCAATGAGCATAGGAGACTAGTGGGGGACACACTAAGGGCCCAGAAGGTAGAGGAGATGGGAGTCCACGAGGGATGGTTGTACCTTAAAGGGGCAATCCTCCAGGCCCAAAAGATAACAGTCCCTGAGAGAAGCAAGGGGGGTAAGAATGCTCAGAAACCCCCTTGGCTCAGCAAGGGCATTCAGCAATGCCCGAGGACTAAAAGGGAGGCGTACAACCAGTGAAAGGGAGGAACTATCATCAAGGAGGAGTACTCCTCCTCAGCCCGGGAGTGTAGGAGGGCTATTAGGAAGGCCAAGGCAGAGATGGAACTCAGGCTAGCGTCCAGGATTAAGGACAACAAAAAGTCCTTTTTCAAGTACATTGGGAGCAAGAAGAGGGCACCAGGCAATGTAGGGCCCCTGCAAAACACAAACAGTAATCTGGTGGCCACGTCAGACAAGAATGCTGATATTTTTAACAGTTTCTTTGCCTCCGTTTTCCTGAGCAGGGATCGGGATATCCCACCTACCAGAGGTAGGGACAATCTTGGGGATAGCTCTATCAAGCCTTCAGTCAGTGCAGATGTAGTTAGGGATCTTCTGGAAGGGCTGGACATTTTTAAATCTGCAGGTCCAGATGCCCTCCACCCAAGGGTGTTGAGGGAGCTGGCAGGGGTCATCACAGAGCCCTTGGCCCAGCTGTATGAGCATTCGTGGTCATCTGGCCAGGTGCCGGGGGATTGGAAACTGGCTAATGTGGTCCCTATTTTTAAGAAGGGGAGTAAAGAGGACCCAAGTAATTATAGGCCTGTAAGCCTCACCTCGGTGCTTGGGAAGCTCCTGGAGAGAATCATCAAAGAGCACATCTGTGGGGGGCCAGCAGGGGAGATCAAGCTCAGGGGCAATCAGCATGGGTTCACCAAAGGCAGGTCCTGCCAGACCAACCTGATTGCCTTTTACAACCAAGTAACTAAATCTTTGCATGATGGTGTTGCTGTGGACATAGTCTTTCTGGACTTTAAGAAGGCCTTTGACACTGTCTCTCACCCCATCCTCATCAATAAATTAAGTGACTGCACCATTGATGCCTGCACAGTTGGCTGGGTAAAAAATTGGCTAACAGGGCACACCCAGAGAGTAGTGGTGGATAGGTTGTACTCAACCTGGCGAGATGTGAGCAGTGGGGTACCCCAGGGCTCGGTCCTCAGGCCCACACCATTTAACATCTTCATCAGCAACTTGGACAAGGGGGTGGAAAGCACGCTGTCAAAGTTTGCTGATGACACTAAGATGTGGGGCGAGGTAGACACACTTGAAGGGAGAGAGAGGCTGCAACTAGATTTAGACTACATAAGTGGGCAGACAAGAATAGGATGGGGTTCAACGTAGACAAATGCAGGGTGCTGCACCTTGGGAGAAGGAATCCAGGGCATACATACAGGCTGGGGAGTTCCCTTCTTGAAAGCACAGAGGCAGAAAGGGATCTTGGAGTCATTATTGACTCCAAGATGAACATGAGCCGCCAATGCCAGACCGCAGCCAGCAAGGCCAGCCATACCTTGAGATGCACCTTTGGATGCATGACAAGTCGGTCCAGAGAGGTGATACTCCCCATGTGACTTTGGTCAAGCTGCAGTTGGAGTACTACGTCCAGTACTGGATGCCACACTTCAAAAGGGATGTGGCCAGCCTGGAGAGGGTTCAGAGGAGGGCCACCTGCTTGGTGAGAGGGCAGCAGGACCCTACAAGGAGAAACTGAAGGACCTGAACCTGTTCAGCCTCAGCAAGAGGAGGCTGAGGGGGGACCTGGTGGCTGCCTACAAGCTCATCGGGGGGGGGGATCAACAGCAAATAGGCAGAGCTCTTTTCTCCCCAGCACTACCTGAGGTGACAAGGAACAATGGTCATAAGCTGATGGAGAACAGGTTTAGGTTAGAGATCAGAAGGCAATTTTACAGTTAGGGTGGCCAAAATCTGGAACCAACTTACTAGGGAAGTGGTCCTCGCCCCTACTTTGGGCATATTCAAGAGGAGGTTGGATGATCACCTGTCTGGGGTCTTGTGAACCCAGCATTCATTCCTGCCTGTGGCAGGGGGTCAGGCTAGATGATCTGTTCAGGTCCCTCCTGACCCTAGCTACTATGAATTTAAAAAGTCAGGCTGTTATCTAAATCCTAACCTAAACAAAAGTTTTACTTGCACATTGGTTCAACTAAAAGACAATGCCCCATTAAAATCTTAGTTTATCTTTTACAGACCTGCTTGTTAACTTTTCTGTTAAAAAAAACAGCACAAACAATTGCTAGGAGGTACCACCGATTATTTTATTTCTTATATGTCATCCTTCCCCAAAAAGTGCCCAGGGTAGCTTACGATGAAGACAAATGAAAGAAACTGTGTCACGTTTATAATAAAAATTGTTTCATAAATTGCTGGACTAGAATCCCTCTACAACTCTAGGCAACCATGCTTATCTTTTGGTTGTGCTGTAGGTTGAACTGTCAGTCTGGCATAAAGCAAACAGAAGCTGTTTAAGGAACAAGCCATTCTCTACTACTTAGCTGCTTCTGTTGGTATACTTACTTGCTAGAAGTTGAACTTTAGGAGGACCAATCTTCTACTGCTCAATACCGATCTCTTATGCCTTTAGGCTCAACCATCTTATACTTAAAATTATCAGGCCTTTGTAGCACATGGGCATTGTTTCTTACCTGCAATGCACAGCCTCGAGCAACAGCCTCATCTGCATTCAATGTTGTACTGATTTCTTTACCAAAAAATTTACTGATCTTCTCTTTTACAGCAGGGATTCTTGTAGCGCCACCAATTATTTCTACTGCATATATATCCTCTTTCTTTAACTCTAGAAAAAAGTTGCATATATTGGTGTAGGGTTTTCCATCACAACAAAGCTCTTAAATGGGCAGAAATAAGTTTAAACAAAATACTACTAAATGAATTATGCTTTCTAGAGATTTTACTGGAAATTTTGCTACATGCACACAGGTATCCATCCTATTTACCCAGGTATTTGTCAGATTTTTATGCAACTCGCAATTGCAAGTAAATGAAGTCTGTCAAATTAAGAAACTTATATTTGGCATATAGCTAAAGAGAACGATCCCCATGGATATTTTCTCCTTTGTGCGCACCATTAGACACTGTAGCCAACAGAATATTTGTATACTTACTGGCTTGTTCCAGAACACTGCGAAGATGTGGTTCTACCCTAGCCAGAAGACCTTCGCACATCTCTAAAAATTTACTCCTGTTGGAAGAGATCATAACCGATATTTTCATTTCCAACGAATGACAAAGCACACTTTATTTTTGCAGAAAGATGCAAATTTAATATTCTGTAACAGCATATTTCAAAGTGTTCCTTTGCTACAGAACTAGCAGAGGAGATGTATGCAACATTAATTTTTATATTGATAGATAAAAGCTGAACATTCTGCAAAATGTAATTTTGAACATCTTCCAAATTACAGCAACAAAGAACCAGGCATTTTGGTTTATACTTTTAAGAGATGTCCCATTCTCAAGAGATACTTAGGCTTCCTTAACCCCTCCTAAAATCAGGCATCTTTTATGTTAGGATGCTGCCCAGAACCTCTGGTCAGTATTGCACTCCCAGTGTGCTAAAGGCACTACTGACACACAATCCCCGCCTTATATTACAACTGTTTGTTTCTAACTAGTATTTTGCGTTTGCTGTAGTCAACATGCACACAATTTGAAATACTGAACAAAACTGAAATACTAATCCAAAAAACCTCTTTTTTATTGCACCTACTGTTGAACAGAAGTTAGAACTGAAGTCTGAACAACATGCTTTTAAGTTGTTCAAGTGATCACATGACCTCAACAGTAGTTACAAAATCTATGAAAGTCAGTTTACACTATTCCCTCTCTTCCACTGTACAAAATATCACTATTGACATTTGCAAACACTATTTCTCGACAGCCTCACTGTCTATTTTTATTGGCAACTGCAAAGGTAATAGGTTTAGTACTACCAAATTTCAGTGTTCTACAAATTGCCATCTTAGTAATTTAAGTCTTCTAGCACTTGCTCATCTCAAAAGTAAATCTTGCTTTGAGGTATACCATGCAAGACTACAGGATAACTCACTATTTAAACTGTGACCTTCAAAACTGCCAACCCCACACACACTCTTGAAAAAAAAAAAATAAATAAAAATTGGACATTAGTAACTTTGGCTCCCAGTCACTGGTAAGTACTCTGGTGCCAACAGCTTATGTACATAACCTAAAAATAGCAAAAGGACACATTTATATTATTATTACCTTTTGCATTTTTTTTTTTTTTTTTGGAACTCAAGACTTTCTATAAAGGAATCTGAAAATACCTGTTCATTGTTCCAGAAACATCTATGTCATTCATGAAGCATTCAATGTTCATTGGGAGGTCAGAAGCATTAGCACTCATCAGTTTCTTCAATTTCTCACATTCTTGATGCAACCTCAACAATGGACGAATCTTTGTCTTGATGTCAAGTTTGTATTTCTTCCCAAACTCTTCACAAAAATAGCCAACCAACATCTCATCAAATTTCCTTCCTCCAAGTGTGGTGTCAAATGCCGTGGCAAGAACCTAGAAGAAAAAAAAGCCAACAATTTCAACAAAGATTGAACATAACTAAAAAAAAAAACCCCAAAAAAACCTACTTCAAAACCTATGGGTAACTACATTTCAAACAATATCGTTGCCTGAACACGCAGATTAGTTTGACATCAAGATTCTGTCTAGAGGTATCACACCTGGCTGCTCCAACACAGTTCTTTCTTTGTAGTAATGGTAGGAACAAAACCAGAATCCAACACAGTGCCCAGTTTTATTCTGCACCTGCCACCACTGGTGGGGAAATGCCTCATGTTGGAGCAGCACGGTTACAGCTTTCTGCTACTAGAAGAAAAAAGAATCAAGTATTAGCCTTTTATTCCTGCCCCTCAAAATCCCAATCCTTTAACTGGTCTGCCTCCCTTTAGCAAATTCATTCCATGTTGTTCTGGTACACTTCACAAGAAGAAACGAAGCTATTTCTTCCATATGTGTCACTAAGAATACAACAGCATTATCTAGCTGGTATACTCATAGGGATGCAGCATCTGGTCTTTCACCCTGTCCAGTACTGTAAAAATGGGTAACACTTTAGTTACCATGTATGCAGCTGGTCAGATTCTTAAGCAAGTCATATTGTATCTGTTTACATCAGTTACCCGCTACTGAACACCCCAAAATGGAGTAGTAGCCTGTTATAGCAAAAGAACGGTGTAATGGTTTGACAGTTACATTAGTTTTATGTAGCCACAGAGCAAATCCACTAACTTCCAACCATATGTACAGACAGACTCCCTGTGCAAGAGCATGGAAATAAAAAGTTTCAGTATCCACAAATATCAAAAGGCAACTCAATCTCATCATGTGTTCATACGGTGAAACAAGCAGCTAGAGCAACAGAGACATGTTCCCTCAAAGAAAATTACTGCCTTTGTGTTGCAGAATAACTTGGTGTCAGCTTCAAGTCTAATACTAGACTTGGGGTGACAGCTATTCCAAACAGCACAGAAAGACAGTTTGCTAAGCTTTTCCAACACACAGAATATTGGTGGAGACAGTTACAATAACTCATACTCTGACTTAGTTACTAGGAAGGTTTTCAACCTCTCCCCTAAACCTTTACTACAGGTGAGTCATAACCCCATTTCATATTTGGTGTGTCATGAGGGTGCGATACCGAGCTAAAAATAAACTCATTTGTCCTCTTCATTCTTTCCTCTAGCACAAGAGTGCTCATTTCATTCATTTACAGCCTGGTATCTACAAAATCCTTTATTTCCAATTTGTCTGAATTAAAGATAATTTCACAGAAAAAACTACTCTATCACCTGCATATGCACATACACCTCACCAAAGTCTAAAGAGGCCTCCTCCCTCAGTTTCTAAAAAATTAATTCCAGTTTTAAGAGTTCCTTCATGGTCATAGCTTATTGACTTAGTATTCACTCTACTCTGACCCACAGTAACAGTGAATTTTCGTGCTGTATCACATTACATTCAAATCTAACTTATTTGAATGTAATGAGAGTTCCAAGTCTCAGTGCCTTTCAAGTCTATTGTGTAGTCAAAGAAAATAAATGTAAGGGCCCTATCCAGCTCTTCAGGTTTGTGCTTATTAGCAGCTTCCCTTAAATACATACTATTCCTGGTGCTTCACACTGTTAATGTAACCAAATATTTTCATAAAACTAATCTGATCTTGAAGCATGTTGCAGCCTTCTAATTATGTACACAACTCACTGAAAGTCCACTGAATACACTCCAAAGTCTTTAGCTTAGTTTTCAGTTCTCAAGGCATTAATCTAACTGAGCTCCCATGACAATACACTCCTGTTTATTCAGCTAAAAGGAACAATACAGATTGCCAAGTCTGCCTGCTACAGGAAGGTTAACAGCATTTAACAGTTCTATCTTATGGCAAAAAGGCCTTTTAGTATCTTACTAGAGGAAACTTAAATGCATGGACAACTGTGCTTCAGCAAGCAGCTAAGTATAACTCAAGCAGCTTCTTTTGCTTGCTTAACCTTCATTCACACTTAATACAGTGTTCACAGGAAATTAAAAAAAAATAAAGTCCTTATGAGAATCAGATTAGGCGAACATACTAGTAACTATCTAGTAATTCCTACTTTGATACTTGTGACCAAATTTGAGCATCTTTCAGAAATATAGCACATCTTAAGATTAAGATAACCCAATACTGTAAAAAAAAAAAAAAAAAAAAAAAAAAAAAAAAATATATATATATATATATATATATATATATATATATATATATATATATATTTTTTTTTAGTCTTACACCTTTCAAAAGAAGTTTAAAGAATCAAGATCTCAGTTATAGTTTCCCATAAATACATGGAATTCTTTACTATTAAATGGATTCATAAGATTGTTTACTTTAAGTTTTCCTTTGTTGAACGCGCATACTGAAACTTGATATGCAGAATGTCCCATATCCACAAATACAACATTTCTTGGCTTCTCTTCTAGGGCAGGGAGGTCTTGCTTATAGATTCCATATGCGAGGGCAACTAGACAAAGGAGAGACAAGTCAACACACTATACATCACAGTAACTCAGCAATTTGGGTGTTGTTTTCTTAAGCCTGCATTTATTGAAGCAACGACTATATTAAAACCCTAATAATTCTCAAAGTTTGAATAAGATTAAATCTAGATCCTTTCCTAGTCACCTAGAAGGGCAATAGTATGAAAGACCACTTATAAAAAAAATATATAGCATTATTCTTCTAAAGTAGTCATATAAAAATAAGATGTTCTTACAATTATGTTTTGAAATACAATTACTAGCTCCAAAATCATCTGGAGATAAAGGACTATAGAAGTAACCCAGGAACTTCTGTGAGCCACCAGTATCAGTTTTAGAGTTCATCTGATTTAACCATCACTATTCCCTGCCCATAAGGACAATGTCAGGGGATGAAGTTTCATAGCCTTATTAA
The DNA here is from genome assembly GCF_030867095.1 of Alligator mississippiensis. NCBI lineage: Eukaryota > Metazoa > Chordata > Crocodylia > Alligatoridae > Alligator > Alligator mississippiensis. The sequence goes on from NC_081832.1 coordinate 66,889,949, forward strand.
CTGTAATAGTTAAAGGGAACAAAATTACCTGCAGTAGTTTCATTTATTAATTTCAGGCAATTAAGGCCAGCAATCTGCGTAGCATCCATCACTGATCTCCTCTCTGCATCCGTATAGAAACATGGAACCTGCAAGAATTGTACATGGCTGAGAAACCCAATTTAGAAGAGAAATCCTACACTGAACCAGAAAAAACACACAGTTTAAAGTATCTGGTACTGAGGCCAAAGGATGTTTTACTTTGAGTAGTTCTTTCACGTCTAAAACTTGTTTTGAAGTGTTCCAAGTGAGGAAAAGCAAGCATTTTGTGGAAAAAAGAAACGTTTGGCTTGTTTACTTAAAAAGACCCCCCTCATCTTTCATTCACTGATTTTAGTCAACACAGAGTGCAAACAACTACGGCAGCAGTTTATGATATATTCTAATGTTAGCAGAATAAGTGAGAGAAAGATGCAAGTCAGAGTCAGTTGAACAGAGAAAGCAAGAACACTGAATTTTGCCACCAGATTTCAACAGTACTACAGAGCCAAGTTTAGTATAAAAACTAAGTTTACCATCACCTACTTACAGAAACAACACAGTCAAGTACAGGCTTCTTAAGTGCATTCTCTGCAGTTTCTTTTAGTTTAGTGAGAAGCATCCCCATTATCTGCTCAATGGTGAAATTTCTTTCTTCTTCCATATACATAACCTTTATGGAAGAAAACATGTTTAAGGAATAAGCTACAAGAAGAACAATGCTCAAATGAAACAACCTGGCATGAACCTGCCAGAGAAATAAGTGGTGTTTAATGAGGGTGACCATAAGTCCTTGTAGTTGAGAATTATGATGGGCATTCCAGAAACGCAGGGGCACAGGGTAGTCTAGGCAAGAGTTGGAACAGCGTGGAGCATCTTGCAGGTGGGCAGGCAACCACCCCAGTGTCCCAAATTACCCAGATGATATAGAAACCCTGGATATATATCTTTAAGCAAAACAAGCCTAACAACAGAAGCATATTTCTTCAATTCCACTGCCCACCAACACTAAACTGCCCTGCTTTTGCCATGCAACTATCGAAAGACAAATTAAGGACAGTTTTAAATTTCATACAAGTTGACATTTGAGAACTTGAGAGATTCTAGTAGTCAGTTTGAAAAAGGATAATTATACAAATGATGTATCCCGGGTACAGTTTCAGGGTCCAAAATGCTGCAGAAAATACACAGTTCACTCAGTGCTGTTCAAAGGAATAGGCTTATAAAAGCCCCAGCGTATACTCTAAATTAAAATAATTCAAATCACTACTGAATAGATTTTGTAAAACAAGCAGAGTATTTCAGACTTCTATATATCTCCTCTTTCTGGGCTGCATCTGAAACCTCAGTAGTAAGTCCTGTATTCTGTACTCCCTTCTTCACCCAAACTCACCATGGAGCGCAAAAAAGTGCCACTGCAACAGAGTAGTTTTCTTAAAGGCACAATTAAAAAAATGCCACTAACAGAGTTCAAATCAAGGATGAGTAGACCGCAAGTGAAAAAAAGTAATCCAAGTTTTAATTCCTGTATGGACATGTTTGTCCAATGATATGTTAGTCAGAAACATCTGCTTCAAGCAAGAAATCAAGAGAGTTCAGGTTCTAGGCACACAAGAAAATTTGCATAGATCCTTACAGTGTTAGTCAATTTGTCTGTTGACAGTCTCTTTATCTATTGTTCTCAAGTTATGAAAGAAATGTTCAGGTTCACTTCAGAAGACAGTTTTAAGTTAAGGAATAAGCTTAAAGTAATTGTTGCTTTGAATTTGAGATCTCTCTGAAGAACTAAAACTAAATTGGCCCTCAATTCACCAGTAAAGATTTTCCCCATTCACAAAGATGGAAGAGGTACCAATACAAAGGTTACAAAAATAGATAAATGGTAAAAGCACCACCACTGCCTTCCCCCACAGATCTTTTCCAAGTGTATCTGACTCACCTTGATGCCAGCTGAGCCTGTTGGCAGCTGAACAAGTTCATAGGCAAGGTTGGCTTTTTCAGCTTGAACAAAGGGATCTGAGAATGCACGGCCATGAAATCTTTTAAAGCCTTGTACTGTGTTCTTTGCATTTGAAATAACCTAAGTAGGGGAAAATATCATTAATACAAAGTGACAAGGGACCTTCTAAATTTTAAACAAAAAATAAGAAAACTACATGTTTCTGTTAGTCTTCCCTGCCAGATTTTGTATTTTCAGTCACGACAAGGCAGCAGCTAAGAGAGCCAAAATGTAAACAGACTCTGATCTCCCAAATTATTCTTGCAGGAATTTTGGGACTTTTTCAAATTCTAGCATGGACTCTGCGTGTCTGGTCAGCTTTCCTTTGCTACTGAAAGAACTGTGAAAAACCGGAGAGGAATACATTTAAAATACTGAGGGAAGAAACTGGTAGGGGACTGCAAATTAGGCAGTTATTGTACCAGGCAGATGGTATACTTCAACTCCAACCTGATTTTAAATGACTGCCTTTAAAAAGCAACTTGGTTTTAATTTCCAGGAATCCAGTGGTCAGAGGTCAAATTTCATATCAACTGTTTCCTGCATCACTGATGCACCTACAAAACAGTAAAATCTTAAGAGAAACAGGTCAAGCACACGCAGAAGGAGAAATTCCAGCAAGACGTTTGCATTCAACTCAAGAGCAAGAGAAATACAGGTTTCCCTTGCTTTATGTAGGTTCTCTATGTGCACATTCACTCTTATGCGATGACCCTTTTTATACCAAAAAATTTGTCACATGCAGTATATAAATTTACTCTTATGAGATCTGTGTGGCGGAAGCCCACAGTCAGCTGCTTTGTGCAGTACGGAGTTTCCTGCGTGGATCTGTGCTCCTCGCTTCGTCTGTGATACGTCTTTCAGTCGTTGTCATCCCCGTTTTTATAATGCCCTGTATTTGTGTGTACTGTCTGCTGTTGGCGAGTACCAAAATTGTTTTGTAAAAGTGGTAGAAATGGGTCTGGGGCTCAGTAAAGTCAAGGTCTTGGAACATATCCCTACTTGTTATACTGTAAAGTGTATTCCCTTTAAGTGAATTCGAGTTATGTGCTGTTTTCCAGGAATGCATGTACAGCATAAAGCAAGGGAAACCTGTAATAATAATAATAATAATAATAAATCAAACAAACAAAGGGGCACACTTATAGCATGTTTGTGTCTCAACATTTTCAGGATTCTAGACATTAAGGCTCCATCCAGACAGGCACGGACATGCAGTATGTGGCACCAGAGACCTGTCTGCAGCACCAGACACTGCACTTGCAGGCATTTCCCACACCGCTACCTTGCAGAGTAGGTGGTTTTTTTGATGCTGGGAGATCCCATGGTCAAGAAAACACACGCCAAAAAAAAAAGTGGGATAGCATATGTGGCAGCAGCATATACCACCCAAAAACAGACCCTATCTAGCTGGAGCTACCCTCCAGCTGCTGGCCATGCTTCATGCCACAGCTACACCCCAGGAGGCCCCCAGGACCCTGGGTAAGGCTGCTGGGGCCAGAATGCCACACATGCAGCACAAATGAAACCTTGCCTTACCCCTAACCTGAACTGTCAATTCAACTCTTGGTCACCTCAGTTCAGGTCTAACTATTCCAATGAAGTGATAATATATATGCAAACAAGATTAAAAAGAAAGCCACTTGGGCTGAAGAATCAGGCACTCAAGCAAGTTATGCAAACCAATTTTTGTGTGGCCCACAAGATTAACTGTGCCACTTCTGCCTCAAACCTGTGCACCTGATCCATGAAACCTGGAATCGGATGGAAAGAACAGCCTGAAATCATGTTAATAAAACTTACAAGGTACCTACCCACCATGGGCATCCAGTCCACAAGTAACTGTGAATCTGGCATTTCACTTTGACCAACAGGATTTTCATCATCAAGCGCTTTAAGGGGGAAGTTATATCTTTTACTATGAAAAGTAATAAAGTCTTAATCACCTACCCAAAATAATGACAGATTATATTAGCATTAAAGACTGAACAGCTAAAAATAAATTTAACATACAACAATTAGGATTTCACTTAAAAACAAGCAACTGTTTGTATGCATCTTCATATATGAGAAGATACTAACCACTAATACAAAAGTAATGTGTTTTCAGTAGCTTTGCTTTTGGTTAAAGTAATTCTTGAACACAAAATCCTTACTTGACTTTTAGCTGCAGCTCCAATTGAACGATTCTTGGGTCCAAAGGATATACAGGATCTATAATGAGAAGTGTTTCCATTGAAATAAGATTGCTTTTGACACAAGCAGCTCCCTTCCCCCATCACTTTTAAAGATCAGAACTAACCATCCCAAACAGTCATATTAGCCCTGTAGAACTGAACATGCCACTGACACTCTAGCATAATATTTTAAAAACTACAGTACTCAATGGAGTTTTGTTACAAGACAGAGATACCGATTTAGAGCCACCACAGGAATCCCTAAAATGTAAGTATGCTGGATCAGTGGCAAAGGGAAGAGACCCAAAATAGTGGTGCACTGATATACTGGTTGGCTGTGGGATAGGCACCAATACAAGAAGAAATGACATTATTGGCTATTGGCTTTTTTGGTTGTTGTAGCCGATAATTATGGCCACACTCCTAGAGCAACCTGGCAAGCCTAGTTCAGTCCCCATGCCCCACTGCAGACTACAGGTCCCTGCAAGCAGCAGGAGAGGGAAGAGGTGCCAGGGAGCGGTCACAGGGCACTACGCTCAGCAACAAAGGGACTGTTACCAGTTCCTGCTGCTGCTACCACTGCCATGGCAACAGTGTATATGCAGCAGGGGCCTGAGTGCTGGGGCTGCTGCAGAGATGTCGGGCTGCATGCAGGCGGGATAAGGCACTGGGTGAGGGACACTGCACTCCACCAGGCATCAGGTATCTTTGCAAAAAGTGGCTGAGCTCGGCTGTGCAGGGTCCACCAGTGCTGAGGCAGTGGCATGCTTTGGGGCTTCAAACACCTGGTGTTGCTGTCCACATGAGGGTCCGTCCCACCCGCCTGGGACAGTAGCACGGGCCATGTGGGAAGCAGGGCTGTGGGTAGGAGCCGTGGGTGAGGGGGTAACGTGTGGGAATAAGGTAGTCACTGCCTTCCTCATCGAGGGCCAGAGCAGGGTTATGTCAGTAGTTTTCAATGCCTTGCACCATTACTAAATATTGGTTATTGGATTGACGGCTCATATGGTTGGTTAATCATCAGCTATAAGTATCAGCCAAGAAAATCTTTATTGGTACACCCATAACCAAAAAAACTTATGTAAACACAAGTGCATTAAAAGGATTAACTGCTCATTGTAGTATTTGCAATTTCAGATCTAAATTTCAGATCTAAACATCAACCTTCTTACTTAAAAGGAGGCCATAATCTATAAGCAACTTCTATTTGAAGATTTGTTAACAAAAGCAATTTACACAACTTTACTAAAAGGTTCCCAGAAAAGTGATGTGGCAAAGGAAGTTATCACACTCAAGAGAAATTAATTGTTAGCCATTAATATAGATGCCCCTGTACCTCAGGTGTCCTCAACTAATTAATAGAAAGAAAAACTTCCAGTCCCCACCACTCCCATGCAAACTTGTCTACGGTTCTAAGAATCTACACAGTCTGCCACCTTCATTCGCACATCTTGCCCCTCGCTAGAATTGTAAAACTTCAAATTTGAGTGGGGAAAGGGTGCAGGCAGGTGGAGGAATAAAGCATAAAGAAAAGGCCCACAAATAAAATGAAGACATTAAAGGTTTGAATTATGGAAAGCCAAATAGCAACTCTTAACGTAAAAAAATTCTAGTGGCCACTACTTCTACAACAGACAGAAGGCCCCACTGCTTAAATAAGCACAGTTCTTACAGATCATTAATCCTCCTTATTTTTTGCATGGTAAACTGTAGAAACCTCACAAAATTAAATGCATATAAAAATGAAATTAAACATCATTCCATATTGTTCCTTCAAGCCAACTTCCCTATATTGTTACTTGCTTTTGTGAAATAAGGACTGTGCCTCTCCACGTAGTTTTGGATTTCTATAAGCATCTTTAAATAGCATAATGGTTACTTATCCCAAATTAATAGGCAACTGGTATTTTTTTTAATACAAGTGTCTGTCCCATGGAAAATGAAAATCAGGCTTCCAAAATTCCCTATAATGGTGAACTAACTTGCCACACAGGAACAATACATAATAGCAGAAAAGAAATCTGAAGTGGCATGTGTTGATCATATTTACAGACAGAGGTAGTTAGTCATGTTAGTCTGAAGTCATGCAGAACACAGGGTAGAGGTGTACCGTATAGGCTAACTAAATCAGAGATGGATAGCATAAGCTGTCTTAAGCAGGGGCTTTCTTCATCAGACGCTGCATCATTCTTTTATAGCCATTTTGACACATTACCTAGTTAACGGGTCAATGCTGATCATACACTTACTTAACTTCAATGTAACAAAACTAGGAAGGGATCAATTTATAAATCTATCTTGTACTCAAACAACTATGCAAGGGCTTGGTCAATAAAAAGCATCCATGTTTTGCACCACTGAAACGTTGAAGTCAGTAACCCTAATGACGGAAGCGACAGAAAAAGAATTAAAGTCTGCTAAACACTTGCCAAGAGAACAGATCTCAAATCTACTTTACCCAAAGAAAAAGTACATCAGTACCAAAAGCATAAGTCTCCCCACCGCAGTAGAGGCTAACTTTGACAGGCATGCCTCAAATTAGCCCCCTCCCATGCCCCGAGTGCCACTCCAATTGGCTTCCTGTTTGACCTGGCTCCAATCTGTTTGACCTGCTGCTCTGCTTTCTGTTCCCTGCCCCATCTCCTCAATCTGCAGCTTGCCACACACAAAGGCTGCCCAGGCCATAATTTGGCAACTCCTGCCTATTTTGATATACTTATCTACAAACTGAGCTTCCAAGACATTTTTCTAACCATGCCTTGGTTAACAATGTAATATGTTTGTTTTGCAGATTTCAAACCCCCTGTGAAACGCTAAGAAACAAAAGGGTCTCATTATTATTTCTTTTTGAATGGATGGTTAATTTTTTCAGGTGGTTTGGGCACATGGAGCTGTTCCTTAACAGAACACAAATTTGGTGAAAACTAAATTTAACAAACAGTGATCCATTTTTTTAAATAGAAGAAAATATAAATCAGAGTTTAAATCCATTAGAAATGTAGTTAAAAGCTTGAAAACAGGATTTCAGCAAAGTTAGCTGTGAACTACCATAATACAATTGAACAAAGTAATAACGAAATCCTTGTGGTACATCCCAGAAGTTACCACATTTTGAATTATATTCATCCTCTCTTGCCACATGCTTCCTCTGAAAAATGGGTTCTTCCCTTTTGTCATATGATGGGAATACATATATTTACATACAGAAATTGCAACACTTTTACAAACTTAGTTTCTTAATCCACTTAGTTCATTTCATCTTCCTTTTACATTTATCAAAGAAATACAAAAATCAAGCTACATTTATACCCATCACTCCAGCTACTTTAAGACTGCCCAAATTCAAAGCTGAAAATACTTATCTAGGACCAGCTCCTGTTTTGGGGTAATATGTACAGATCTCAAAATTTAATGCAAACTTAGTAAGAACTAAGAAGTGTAGATCAGAGGGCAAATATTTGACCACATATCACCTGCTTCCTTTAAACCACATTCATGTGCATTTAGTCAAAAGGATTTATGTTGCTGAGATTATAGATATATAGATAGATCTCCATACACTAGCAATTTTCCCATCAAGAATGACTGGGGGGGGGCAGGCAGGGATGGAACAGTGCCACCCACCACCCCATGCTGCTGCCACCTCCCAGGAATTTGGAGGGGAGGGGGAAAGAGAGCTTGCACACTGCATCCAGCCACAGCACACACCCGCCCCCCTCCCCCCCCCCCGGGGAGACTGCAACAGCACAGGGTGGTCCTCCCCAACAGCAGCACTCCATCCCCACTCATCACTGTCGGAGAATTGCCTGTCAAGAATTGTGGGGGGACAAAGAAGCATAGCCACCCACCACCCTCTGTCACCACCGCCGCCACTTCCCAGGAGCAGGGGAGAAAGCCTGTACAAGGTGGCTGCTGCCACCACCCACCACCCTGTGCTGCTGTTGCTCCGCATCCTGCTGCGCGCCATACCCCCACCCTACATGTCTGGCCCTGCACCACCCCCTCTCCCCGGAAAGCAGCGGCAGTGCAGAGTGGGTGATAGAACAGTGCAGGATGGGTGATAGCACTCTGTCCCCACCACCCTGCCTGTCATCCTTGACAACACTGGCTGGAGCCACACCCCGCCCCATCAAAAGCATTACTGACAGACACACAGACAGATGGACTAAGTCCTTTATAGATATAGATATAACCTCAATATAGCCACTACAAAGCATGCAATCAATGTAATATTACACCCCCCCCCCCCCCCCCAGTGGCACCAGGTTGTATTAAACATCAGGAGAATCTCAGTATACACAAAGTCCAAAGGGCCCCAGAATGAATGTGATTTTCTACACCTCAGTATTATTTTGGAGTATGCAACTTGACACCTTACCACAGCCGGATTGTCATGAAATGCTAGTTACCTACACTGGGGAAATTGGGGGGAGACAAAGTCACTTTTTAGTTAATAAATGTCAATACTTAAGTTTCTAAAGTTTGTTTGAAGACTTTGGTTTAAGAGTACTTAACATTACACGTTCTATATTGTAATTAACACTACTATACCGTTAAATCACTACAAGCATCTTGAGTTTTATGGAAAAACGGAGTAGTGCAGAACATCAAATTTAAGCCTCTAACAACTTTAACACGAATCCAGAATGGGTTTATATTTAAGCATCTCCTAACTGTTGCAATAACTGAAGATGCACTGCAGTGCACATATGGAAATGAAAAACTGTTTCTTTCAGTCTCTTAGAACTGAAATGGGAGGTTTTCCTGAAGCTTGGAAACCATTCCTGCAGTTAACCAGTATTTTTTTTTTTTTTAATCTCCAACCTGTTTAATGCATGAAAGACCTTGTTGTGAGCCTTCAGCCTGAATTAAATTGAATTCAATGAGCTGTGTTAACACTACAAGTACCGAAGTCTATATTTAAATTATTTCTTAAAAGTTTTTTAAACCTAGTTATTCCCCGATTCTATTTAACACTAGCTTCAATATTCTTTAAAACACAATAGTTCTCTGCACTTGAAGAAAAAAATCTCTTCTCTATTCCTTCCTTGAGCAGTGGCAGAAATACAGCATCACTCCCTCAAGAAAGGTGATGGATGCCATATTCTAGTTATCTTTACTATCTGAAAGAAAAGATTACATAAAAATGGTCAAATGAAACTACCAGGTACTTTTCCTTTGGATGGGTTCTATGCAAAGCAAATTCCTACCAGCCTGTATTCAAATGAATAACCACTTAACCCTAAAACAGTAGTGCTCAACCCATCTGGTCCACAGGCTGGATCCAGAGTATGGAGCCAAGTCACCTGGCCCAGGGGGCTCAATTTTCTTGGCTGATACTACTAGCCAGCGATTAGCCAACCATATCAGCGGCAGTATCAGTTGTTGCAGTTCCTGGAGCCACAGCCACTCCCTCTACCACTAAATTTCCAGCCTCACCAGCCAAATGATATGGTTCCACCCTTTGGATCCAGCTCATGGACCAACCCTGCACCACTCATCCAACTCAAGGGGCTTCCCCTAAGGCCAGAAGTTTGGCAGTAGGAGAAGGGGCCGTAGTGTTAGTCACTGCAGTTCCAGAAGCCACAGCAGCTAACACAGTCATCACTTACCAGGCTGCAAGTTTCCAGGCCCTTGGTGAGGCCTGTATCCTAGATAATACTGCTCTTGACCAGATCCAGCCCACAGGTCGCATCTTACATTGCATTACTGCAGTATGCTAAGACAGCTGTTTCCAACCTTTTTATACTGCGGACCAGCAAATTATCTGATTTACATATTTAAATTTAATTTCGATATTTAAATTTTATTTTTGGGGGGGGGGAGGGTTGGGGCACTGCAGCCACAGGCACTGGAGGACTCTGCAGGCGAGGCGGGGCTGCCCAGGCAGTGGTCCGGACCCAGGAAAAAGAGGGGCTCTGCTGCCTTTCCTAGGAGCAAGCAGCAGAGCCGCCTCCCCTCCCTGGGCATTTCCCTGCCCACATCCCCTTGCTCCCAGCCACAGGTGGAGCTGTGGGCCCTGGTACCTGGTGTGCGGGCAGCGCCTTGTTGGGTGTGGCCATGGCAGTGGGAGTGAAACAGAGAGCATGCTGCCTCCCTCCTTCCTGGGGCTGCCCCGCCGCCCAGCTTTAACTCAGCATGCGACTGCTGGGGGCAAAAGCCACGACCCAGCAGCCAGGCTACAGCTCAGTGGTTGGCAATGTCTGTGCCAAGAGGCTGCAGTGCTGCTCTTTTTATAAAGGGCAGCTTCTTCCATCAGACTGTCCGAGAAGTCTCGTTATAACAGATCAGCGTTTCTCAGCCTGTGGGTCACAACCCCAAACAAGCACGTGGATCGCAAGCCGACTTTAAAAACAGATTATCCTTTACAGGAGAAAAACGTGGCTTTTCCCTCGCAGGCTGGCAGACTTGGGGAGGGGAAAGAGGTCTGCCCCTCACACTGAAACCTGGTGGCAGGAACCAAGGGACTGGGTCAAGACTGGCTGCGGGGTTACAGACAATCCCTCTCGTCCGCTCTCGGCCCCAAGACCAGGCTGCCGGACCCTCAGTTTTCCACCTCGGCTGCCCGTCAGTGGGGACGGAAGCGGCGCGCTGGGCCCTGCGGGCGCACCGGGGCCCCGCTAGGGGCGCGCCACCCGCCCCAGCCGCTTCCGGGCCTGGAGGGCAGAGGTCTAGTCCCCACGTGATCGCTCGGGGCGCTCCCCAGCCTGCTCCACGCTGCTGCCCGGTGCCGGGAACCGGCCCCTGGGGGCGGGGGGCCGGGGCCGCCTGTCACTCGCTCCCCACCCCCACCCCGGGACAGGCCGAGGCCTGGTCCGCGCTCGCCCCGCACTCACGGCGTGCAGCGGTCGCTGTACTCGTTGGCGATGGTCTCGATGCCCCCGGCGCGGGCCACAGCGATGTAGCAGCCCTGGAAGCCCAGGTCGATGCCCACCACCGACATGCTGCGGGCGGGGCGGGCGCGCTGAGGCGAGGCGGGACGGGGTGAAGCGGAGTGGAGCGGAGCGGGGCGCGGGCGGCGCCTCCCTGGGCGGACGCAGCCGACTCGGCCGGTTTAAATGAGCGGCGGCGGCTCCAGCGGCTCCTCGCGGTGGGGAGGGGGAGTTCTCGAAAGATCCCGTCCCGTCGGGTTAGGGCGGCAGGCCAAGGAATGAGATCTCGCGAGATTTCTCGCAGCGCTGGCTCATTGGCTCGCGCTCTATTAGCCCCGCCTCCCCAGCTGCAGTAGTGGAATGCTGGGGAGACAAGAGACGGCCCCCTGGGATCTCCTCGCGCGGCGCCGAGCCAAGCGGCTGCTGCGCATGCTCAGCCCTCAACGGATTGGACGGAGCTCGGGAGGCCCCGGCCCCCGCTGACGCTACTCTACCTCCTCCCGCAGTGTTGCTTCAGGTGTACCGTAATTATCCTAGTTGTACAGTCGTTTCAACGCTTGTAGGCTGCAGCGTCAATAATAGTCAAAGTGTTCAAAATGTACCATAGGCAAGCAAGGTTTTTTGGGGGTAAATCTGATATCTTTTATTAGACCAACTCAAGTAGTTGGAAAAAATTCTTGACAAGCTTTGGGACGCACGCATCCTCAGGCTGAGGAAGTCTGTGCTCTTATTTTTCGGGCAGTGAATTGATACAACAAAACCCACATCACTGCCTGGGAGTTTTCATTGACTCTTGGGTTTGTTTGCAGGGTTTTTTTATTTAAATTTTCCATATTCCAAGCCAAATTAGCTGTAATAAGTTCCAAATGAGAGTCAGCCCAGAGCCATAAGTGGCCCTGCTACCAGCAAACAACTGACTTTTAGGTGTGTGTGGGGGGTTGTTATATATAATTTGTATCTGAGGCCAAATTTGCAAAAACAGTCCAAATCCAAGACATCCTCTTCCTGTACCTGTGGTTTCAGAAGTTTCCAAAACTTTTGGCAGGCATCCTGCTTGCAGGCTCGAGCTTGGAGGCGTGGGGTTTGGATGCCCCTGAGTTTTGCTTGCCCTCAGGTGTAAGGCCCTCAGAGCAAGCAAGGGAGGAGACTCCCATTTCCAGAAACTGGACTTAAAGCTGCTGCACCTCGGCAGGTCCTGAACCAGAAGAGCTGTTCTGCAAAGCGGTTCAGGAAAACTGCCTTTGTGGACTTTTTTCTTTCTTTTTTTTTAAAGAAATGTTTCGTGTTCCAAGCCAAATCAAGTCCGTGAGTCAAATCCATGAGTCAGTCCAGAACATAAGTGGCCCTACAACCGGCAAACATCTTCCACCTCCACCAGGGGCTTCAGGTATTTCCAAAGTTTTTTGGCAGGCATCCTACGTGCAGACTCAAGCCCAGAGGCTTGGGGTTCGGATGCCCCTGAGTTTCACCTGCCCTCACCTATATGGCTGCAGGAGCAAGCTAGGGAGGAGCCTCCCGTTTCCATAAAGTGGGCTTTAAGCCCCAACACCTCGAGTACTGAACCATGCCAGAAGAATGGTTATCCCTGGGAGCGCTTAAGGGAAACTGCCTTCATAAACCCAGATACATGGTGTTTCCCCTGCCAGGTAAGTCTTCTTGGACATAGGTGTGCTCTGGCACTTTCTTAGGACAGCTTGCCTCGAAATAAGGAAATGCTTCAACTTTGATGACTCAGCTCTCACTCACTGGGAGCTTACAGTGAGCAATATAAAGTAAATTTATATACTTATTTGCATAATTTTTTCAGTGTATGATACTTTTTCAGAAAATACAATAATTTTGAGCCTCCAATACAATAATTTCATATTTAAGACCAGGCAACGCTACTCGGTGCGTTAACAGGGGACCTAGTGGCTGTGCCCTGTCCCCTCCTCAGACCACGCTTCAGTGTTGCCAGCTGTATAATAATTATGTATTTGTACAATAATTTTAACTCTTGTACAATGTACAGTCAATAAGAGTAAAAGCGTTCAAAGTGTATGATATTTTTTAAAGCAGCTAATTGATGCAACATATACAAACCCAAATCACTCTCAGGAAGATCTAACTGACTTTCAGGCTTGCTGCCACTACTGTCTTATGATTGCTTGCCTCAAAATAAAGAAATGCTTTAACTTTCTTACTCACTAGTGACTTACAGAGAACAATATAAAGTATTGCATACTTATTTGCATATTTTTCAGCATACAATAGTTTTTCAACAGGTACAATAATTTTGACCTTCCAGTACGATAATTTCATATTTAAGGCCAGGCAACTCTGCCGCACTTGGCCCTCCACACCGGTGAGGGGTGGAACGGAGGTCTCTGCACACAGCCCTGGTCCTTCCATGATTGCTTCAGAGCCCCAGGCACTGCTCCCTGAAACACTGGGGGCCGAGAAGTAACACGGTGTAAATCCAGAGTCACCCCGTGTGTAGACAAAACAGAACGTGGCCAATCTGGATTCCCCAAGCCGCTATTTCCTAGAGCCTTGGATCGGGGCAGAACCTTTCAGGTCAAAAATACCCTCTTGGCCTGACGACCCCCAGGAGCGCTGCACTGCCAGAATCCAAGCATGCCTCGGGCATCTGTCTGCAATAAACATTTCTGCCCAAGATAATTACCTCAAGCTTCAGATCTCATGGGCCAGGACCTCAAAGTCCTGCTGTTTTAAAAACAGTTACTATTGGTTTCTCTCTGGTTTTTCCTTGGCTTTGGCTGCTAGGTTTTCAAATCTGTGGTTTGAAAACCCCTACACTTGTGTATTTGTGGGTGAGAAACATATTTCTTAACCAGAAAATAACTCTGCCTATGTAATACCCTGCTTTAGAAGCTGGAAGAACAACCCTTGTGACAAATTTTTTAGTTGGTAACACTGTATAGAGCCTTTCTACAGCTTTTTTGTCTTTTGACTCCTTAGGATTCCTGTTTTCATCATTGTCTTTTCTGACACAAAGGCCAGAAGCTGCTTTCTATTATTATGATAATAATTAGGTTACATAGAAATTGGAGTTTGTATTTAATTACCTGACTGCGTGAGATGGGGCTTTGAGAGAGACACCAGTTATTATAAGATGCAATAAAATAATGAACATCCAAGATAATTTCCATTAGTGGTAGCCCTCTATCAGAAAGTGTACCTTGCAAGTGCACCTCAGTAAAGGTTGTGTGCGCATCCCTGGACTGGAGAGTGAACTGGTCATTCCAGTGGGAGAGGAAGAAGGAAAGGTTGCTCCCCAGCGAATGAAGAAAGATGATCAGGGATCAAGGACAGGTAGAAAGTAGGGAGGAAGCTGTATGGGTTCAATTTACTTATCTGCCACATAAACACAACCTTACTGTGATGCATTGCTTACAAGATATTATAACTCAGGAAGTGTTATAACTCAATTAAGTTTGAAGTGGGTTTTTTTTTATTCTGAGAGGGAAAATGCTACGGTAAGCAAATGTTGTATGTTATAATCAGAGAGTTTCCATTTCCCAGCTCCTGTATTGACATCACTGCTCACCATATTTTAATGATAGTTGTAACACGTCAGAGAAATTCAATATTTAAACCAGGAAGGACTCTTGCCCTAAAGACTGTTGAGTAGCCTTAGCTCTGAGTGTTTATAATTCCTTGTAATAAGTTCAGCCACACACTTTGGCAGCTGTAGGTGGGCTGGGAATTGCATCATAGTGCTAAGGAAAAAATACTAATGAATGTTTAATCTCAACTATCCATGGGTGTACTGAGCTACATCCAGGAACAAAGCTGCCCCCTCAGACTCTGTGTAGTGGATAGTATACTTACCAGTTTCAATTAAAAGCAAAAATACCACAGCATTCTTTGTTTCCCTCGCTTTCATTTTCAGCATGAGAGTTGCTGTTAGCAAGGGGATTGTGGCACAATGACAAGCATACGTCAGAGGGGTTTTTATACCAATGTACTTGAAGCTATTATAGCCTCCCAACACCTGTCCCAACATGTGACTTGCTTACCCTCGTCTAGGATATCTTGGAATTCAGCCAGAACTAAGCAATGAAAGAAGCAGATGCTGCATATAAAGAAAGATGACCCAGAAACCCAAACAAAAAAGACAAATAAAACTAATGGAAAAAGCCAAAACAACCCCAAATCAACTTTAATTTGAATTAAGTAGTTTCTCCCCTACTTTACATCTTTTTATTTTGTGGGAAATGGACGTCCAAAATGTTTGGAGGCTAGAATAAATATTATACATTCTGTATGAGAATAACCATGATTTAATACACGTTGGTTGCACATGATATGACTTCTTAGAGAACTCTTGTAATTTATGGCATTTTGGCCAACCAACTGTAAAACTGAATAGCAGTGCTGTAATTGTGATAATTCAGTGAGGTAGTGGAAGTTAATGGATTGTATTTGGAATGTAGAGACATTATGCCTGGAATTGGTGATATGGTAAAGGTGATTATGTTCATTTTACAGATTGGCTAAGAGAGGTTAAAAACAACATTTGTCATAGCTCTGTGGATTTGAGGTTAGAAGGCACATCTAGTCTGATCTCCTGTGTCACGAAGGCCGTAGAACCAAATTAATTACCGCTTCAAATCAAATAGGGTTGAACTAGAGAATCTCTTTCAGAACAACATCCAACACTGATTTAAACATGTCTACTTGTGGATAATCCACCATAGCCCTCTGTAAATTATTTACTTGGTTTATTACTCCCACTGATAAAAACTTGCACTGTATTTCTAGTTTGACTATGTCCAGTTTCAACTTCTAGCCATTGGATCTTGTTATACCGCTGTCTATAAAGCAAGAAGATAATCTATTACCGAATATCTATTATCTGTATAGGAGATTATAAATAGGTATCACATCCCTTCTCTTTGGTTGAGCTGCTTGAGTTTTTCAGTATAAGATATATATTTTGCCATCCTTTAATCATTCTCATGGTTTTTATTGTAACTTTTCCCAAGTATTCAACATCCTTCTGAAGTGTGAGCATCAGAAATAAACACAGCATTATGGCAGCTGCCACACTAATACCAAATACAGAGGTAATATTATTTCTGTACTCTTCACTCTAGTACAGATAGCTCAAGCATGCTTTTGGCCATAGCTATGGCCTCCTATGCCAGGGACTTGGAAAGGGAAGGCATATGGTTGTTATGGAAGCTCTAGCCATCCAGGGATTGTGATATTATATCCCTTACATTTGTGGTATTTTTTTTTTTTGCTAAGTTCGAGCCAATTTTTCTTTTATGATACTATAATTACCCAACAGGAACACAAAATAATCAAGAATTGACCTCCCTGTGCTTTTGTTCCCCACTTTTTATTCTGGAGCATAGCTGATTCTGTATATTCTTGCTGGATTGTCTATATCTTTGCACATCTTTTTGTTTATTTTCTCTAATTCCTGGTGCCTCATTAAACCACACTAGCTACTGCTTCTTCTATGCACTCTTCTTTTCCAGAGAAATCACAATGCCAGATTCACCTTTTTATGCAGAGGGTTTTTTTGGGAAAGCTGGGCCAGAGGAGATATGCAACACCAGTGCATCGGCAGTACTGCTCAGCAGGTGGCAATACCATTGTCCCTTCTTCCAGGTGTTCCACTATAGGGAAGCAGCTTAAAGTTCCAGCCCTGGTTTCAGAGGTTGGCAGAGGCTTCCTGGGAGATATGTTTTGGCTATCCTACTTCAGGTCTTTCCCCATTACTTGTTTAGACTGATTTGGCTGGCTCTGGGCCCCTAGGCGGAATGAACATAGTGGACGACACATACCATTCCACTCCAGCCAGGGTCATTTTCCAGCCCTCCAGGTACTGGTAAGGAGAGAATGTAGCCCACAGTCTGTTTTTCCTCCTCTTAGTAGTGTTAGAGTGATGTTATAGCCATGATGGTCCAGGAATCATGCAAGAGGCAAGGATTTTTCAGGGTGACATCTTTTATTGGACCAACTGCATAGTTGGGACAGAGTTAGACAATTTATGAATGCAATTTACAAAGACATTCTTCTCTGTCCCAACTATGCAGTTGGTCCAATAAAAGATGTCACCCTGAAAAATCCTTGTCTCTTTCCTCTTCTCATCTCCTACTCTTCCCTCTCCCAGATCTTTTCTGTTATACCTATGGTTTATGTACCATGTGACTCAAAAGAGTATTAAACCTAAATTCATTTGCAGGAAAAAACAGTGAGTGATCTGAATATATTTCTGCTTTTAGCTAGATCCATGTGTAAAAGCCATTGCACCTAACTATAGCATTACTGTTTGCTGAGGACATAATTTGTCCCACTCAAGAAGTCTGCTATCAGCTGATGTACTGCCAAGCAGCAAATGAAAAAAGGGTACCTTATGCGTGGTGGGAGGTGACAAACTTTTATTGGTTAACATTATTGTTGCTATTTTGAATAATCTATTGTGATAATGCTGTATGGACATGAGATGTCCATCATTCAAAAGCACAGTACAGGGAGCACCGCAAGATCAGTGGAATGGTAAAGACGACCACAAGGCAGGTGGAATGCTACAACAACAGCCCCTCAGTATGCAGGGAGCAACACTAGAAATGGAAGACAAGTCAGGATGAAATTAAATCAATAAAACTAGGTAGCAGACAGTAGCAGATCATTCTGAATCTGTACTGAATAAGTGTACTTAAACTCTTCGTGCTTCTTCCTGTTTAATTACAAAAACCTGGAATGTAAAGAAACATAAGCTCAAATGTCTTACATTACCAGATGCTTAGAGTGCCTGTCTCATTCACTCATATTCTGACTATGAATAATTGGTCATAATGAATGTTGGTAATGTTGTTTTGATTGCCATGTAGGTATCCCATACTGCTACTCAAAGATGTTTTTAAAAAAGCAGTCTGGGAGAATGCATAGGGGCCAACGGAGCACTCCTCAGCCCCTCTGTTTGTAGCAATACTTTCCTAGAATTGGGTGCTCTGTGTAGGGATGTAACAGGTCGCCCTCCCCAGCGCCATCTTCCTGGTCATCCGTGCCTTACGTGGGGTGCCCTTGGAGCCCTCTTGAAATTCTTCTGTCCCATCCTAATCTCGCCTGCCATGTCTTACGGAAATTATGCAAGCGGGAGATTGCCTATTATATTGGGTATGTTGGGGTCTCTCCTAGGATGGCCTGACCCGTTTTTCTCCAGCTAGGCCTCCCCGTCCAAACCCACCAAACAGGGTTTGACTCCGAGGCTCTAGCTTTCCCTTCCAGTGCCTGGAGGCTCGTGGCCCCCTTTTCTGCTCCCTTCTAGAGCGCGGCACTCCCTGGCCCAGAGGCATGGGCACCAGCCCCACAGCAAGGGGGGGTTGCAAGTTCAAAACCAAGATGCAACCCTGCCAGTCCAAATAAAAGTTAAAAAGTACACATGCACCCCCAGGTGCACCAGGCTTCCCTGGCCTTTTTAAGATCGTCCCTCAAGTGCCAGGGTTTGTGTCGTCCCAAACTGCACCCTTACTGGCACTCGGGCTCTCTGCAGCCCTGTCTTACTCTGTGCCTCACTGGTGCCAGGGCTGTGCCTCCCAAAAAGCTGCGCCCTTGCTGGCACCGGGATCTATGCCCCCAAAAAGCTGCGCCCTTGCTGGCGCCGGGGCACCCACTCTGGAGTGGGTCCCCAAAAATGAGGCCTCCTCCATCCCCTAATAGCCTCACCCAAACCTCTGGTCTTATTCAATAATCACAAAAACAAAATAATAATATAACTGCACGTGCTCAATCAACGCAGCAGGTCAGCTTACATGAACTCTCTTCGAGTCTCGGTTCCACACCGCCGACTACAGTCCTGGTTGTGGATGCTGTTGTCATCTTGTAGGGGCTTCCATAGCTTCCCCCTTCCTGCCGTGGACCGCTCCCCAAACTTCTTCCTGGAGCTCTCAGGGGCACTGCTTCCCCTTCGGCTGCTGACCTCCTTAATGCCGTTCAACCCAGGGTTTTTATAGTCCTGCCTCTTCCGGCCAGCTGATTAGCCAACCCAGTTCAGCAGTTAACCCCTTCCTCACCAGCCCTCCATGCCCAGAAGGTTCTGGCCTAATAGGGGCGCACCTTCCTCGTGAAGGGGTTAGGGTTCCCTGTCACACGGGATAGAAGAGACATGTAAGAGAAAGCACCTCTACCAGCCTTATTCCACAAGCTTAGTAAATGTGAATAGCACCCGGAGCAGAGTAGTCTAAGATACAACTTGTAGGCATAGTGTAGTTATGTAGTCCACAGGGCAGACTGGTATTCAGAATCTGCTGAACCTACAATTTTATTAAAAATATGAAAGGGGAAAATTTGGATCTAACTAATTTCAGTGATCTTTTGTTGTAAAACCACAGGCTTTAGGGTACTTTCTCTGGAGTAATATTATTAGGGGCCCTGTGGAAAGGCACTGGAAAACTAGTGATCATTGAGTCTTATGTCCTGGTGTAGGTCTTCGTCCTCATTTGGGATAGCTGGAGTGAACAGCATTCAAGGGAATCTTGCTCAAAGTTTGCCTTATATCCCTGACTGCACCAGCTGTTTCAAGCAAGTTCCCCTGCAATTGAGAGGTTTTGTTTCTGGAAAAGGAGTAAATTGACAGGAACAACAAAGCCATAACTTGAATTAAATTGCTAATAAAGGTCAGCGGGCACATCTACACATGCCCCTACAGCGCCATTGTTCCTGCATTTAGGAAGTACTAAATGACAGCACAGTAACAGCCGTTACTGTGCCCTGCCAGTGGTGCACAGTTATTTTTAGCCACTGTGTCGCCGTAGCGACATACTACGGCGAGGGAGCTCATCACTATGGCAAGGGAATGCGTCACTGTGGCAACACAGCTGCCGTGTCACAGTTTGTGCCCAAACATCTACATCACTGTAGGTTTCTACTTTGGGTAAAAAAAACCCTTTCCAAACAAAGAATAAACCGATGGTGTTGGCTCCCTAAGTCTGTAGACAGCCTGAAACAATTACTCCAAGAAATGTGAACTTTCTTGCCAAAAATTTCTCTCATGGGAGAGATCTAAAGCCTTGTAGCACTCTAAATATGAGCATGAATATCTTAATTGTTAATATAAGCAGCGACAAGAGAAAGGGGTTTGAAGGGAAACCTAAGGGTTGGGAGCTCTAGGCTGCTTCATGGAAAGAAATGTAGGGAAGAAAGACACAAAGATAAAGAAAAGCAAGAGAAACAGAGAAAGGAAGCTGGAGAAGAAACAACAGTTATTTCTCCTTCCGTGTGATGCTCAGTACAATGGTACGGTATTGAATAAATAACATATAACAAACATAACTAAAAGCATGGTTACAATATAGAGGGCCTGTCATGCTCTTAACTTCTATGCAAAGCTCTCATTGACATCAGTGAGGATTCTGCTGTGGATGAGAGCTATATGGAGCCCTACATTTTTACCATGGCTCACACACCAATGTAATGATTTGTGTCTAAAACTCCCCTCGAGGGGAAAATGCCCTAAAAATATTACCACAGTGTTTGGCTTTGCACAGTCATGTACGCTTTTTAATCCCTCCATAGGTTAACTGTCAATTATTAGCTCTTGTTAATTTTTTACTGAGCTAATTCTTAAGCTGTGCTAAGCACTTAAAGCTCCCTGAGGCAGAGAGCTTGGTGCTTCTGCTACCTTAAGAGAAGGCAGGCTACAGGAGAAGAAGGCTGCAGGTGAAGCAAAGAGGAATCGAGGGAGCTACATGACCTAAAGTGGCTAGGTTTGCAGGATATAAGCCCAGGGCCTGAGCTGGACAGGTAGTCTAAACTAGAAGCCCAGAAGAGCTCCTGAGCAGAAGGGCTGCAGCAAGGCTCCTGACTAATGCTTGAGCTGGGGTAGACAGGACTGGTAGTTTAGGGATTGAGACTGTAGGGGTGTAGAACTGGCCTGGGAGCAGGGCCAGGGCCTGAGGAATAGGGTTCAAGGCCAAGGAATAGTGCCACAACCAGTTAGGACTGGAGAGCCCGTAGCCCAGAAGGGGCACAGTAAGCTGGACTTGAACTGGATTGGAACTGGGGTCAGGGACCTGTAGCCTGGGAGGGGCAGAATCTGTTGGAGGTAATGAGGCCTGAGCCCTGGAGGGGCAGAGAATGCCGGCCTGACCCCAAGGGAGGTTGAGATTGCTCCAGATACAGAGACCCGAGACCAAGAGGGGCCTGGACAGTTAAAAGCACTGGGGCCAGAAGCTCCAATAATGGTGGAGACAATTCCAGGTTCAGAGGCCCGTACTGACCGGCGTTGACACTGAGGCTGAAGGGCCATGGACTCGAGATTGAGGACTGAGGGCCTCAATGACAGATTGACTGGATAGGACAGGGGCTTAATGGCCCATGATGAGCCAGTGATTATTAACACCTGCAATGGTTGGGCATGGCTAGAAGGGGAGATGAGGAGACCAGGTGATTAGCCATTAAGGCAAAGAGTAGTGACACCTGTGTTCAAGAATATGCAATCTAGCTTGAGTAGCTCTGGGGCAGCCTCTCTTTTGAGTTGAAGGGGAAATTGCCCAAAGAACGTAAAAGTGAACAGGGCTCAGGGGGGCTCCAGGGATGTCACGGCCACCCCGGGACAGTACCCTGTTACACTCCTATTGATTTCAATGGATTTGTCCTATTAAATATGAGTATTATTTGTTTATTTAGTACATCTATTTTGTCTGTTGCCTTGGTATACGTATTTTTGCAGCACTGGAGAGCTGTGCCAAACAGCCAACATGTTTCTTGCCTTGGAGATTTACTCCAGGGGTACAAACTGAAATAGTAGTAGCAAAACAGGACTACTGTGGTGCACAGACTTTTTTCACCTGATGTGCCTCAATCACCTGTGTTTTCTGCAGCTAGAGAGTGAAAGAGTTCTGCGTATTTCAGGCACAGTGAGAGAAGATAGAGAGTAAAATTAAAAACATAAGAAATGCCTGCTGGGTCAGATCAGTGGTCCATGTAACCCAGTGTCCCAGTGTCCTGTCATCGACACTGGCAGAAGTGAGTGGTACAGAAGGAGAACATTAAACCAGATACATCTAGAGCAAGGGTGGGCAAAATGTCAGATCTGGCTGGAAGCCAGACTCCATTTCCCAGCAGCCCCTGCCCACATTGCTGCAACTAGCTTCCATGGAGACCCCAGTGGCAGCAGCACCGCGACAGCCTGGGGCCAGGGTTTCCATGGTGACTAGCCCCAGCTGCGCTGGCAGGGCACACGGCTGGGCGGGGAGCTGCTCTGGGGCCGGGGCTGGTGCTGGGATCTTGCAGTAATGACAGCATGGCCCTGAGCTGCGGCAGAGCTGTGATCTGCTGCCTACATGCCCCTGCTCAGGCTGTGTGGGTGCTGGATCACAGCTCTGCTCTGGCTCTGGACCACTCTGTCACCGCTGCAAGATCCCAGCCCCAGAGCAGCTCCCTGCCCAGCTGCATACCCTGCCAGTGCTGATGGGGCTGGTCTCTGTGGAAACCCTGGCCCCACGCTGTCAGGGCTCTGCTGCTCCTGGGGTCTCTATGGAAACTGGCTGCAGTGAAGTGGGCAAGGGCTGCTGGGAAGTGGAGTCTGCCATGGATCCAATCCAGCCCATGGGCTCCACTTTGCCTGCCCTGATCTAGAGCAATCAATCCCTTATTCAGTACCATACGTCACTGGCATCGACCATCATAGGTTTAGAGATGCCAGAGGAAACATTTCCAACCATTCTGTTCAGTAGCCAAACACAAAAGAGCTTTATGTGACCCTTGGAGAAATATTGGATGTACAGATCCTCCTTGGTGAATTCCGCAGCAAAAAAAAGAGGGGGGTTGGCATCTTCTGAGTTCTTCATGGGAGAACGGGGACTCCTTACAAATTCTAAGATTTTCTTGGTTCCATCACATGTTCAATATTTGTTAGCATTTTAGGATTAGATTCAACATAAATTCCAACAGTTCTATCTATCGTGGAAGACACAGCAGGCCCTGTAGTTTTGCAAAAATGGAATTTAGTGGTGGTTACACACTCTGTCATGGTACTGAAGACTGAGCATGTACTATATTGAGTACTGTACCGGCCTTCAGACAGTAATCACACTAAAGATAGGCACAACATAGTGAAACAGGGCTGCTCTTCTTTCTCAGTCTGTTATTAACCTGAACACAGGGAGTGATCTATTTTAATTTTAGTATACATGGTACTACTGTACATTTCTAGTTAGGGAAATTAATACATAGCCAGAGTTTAATATTGTGCTTGGTGCAAACTATACAATACAGCTTTCGTAAGAGAGGATCATTTGTACACACGGAATCTGGAAACATTTTACAAAATTAAATAAGCAGAGGGCTTGGCCTGCTTATACTGAAATCAGTGGCAAATTTCCTGTTCATTTCAATGGGATCATAAGCAAGCCAATAATTTATAGTCATTAATTTTAGTAAATGGAAGACAGCAGTACAGGCAAATGGAAAAGGCATGAAGCTGTACAAGACTTGACAAGAGATAGTTAATGAGTAAGGGACATACCTGAAAGCTATACTCCATTTTAAAGGCTGACCTGGTTAAATGAGCCTTAAAATCTCTCGAGTATTTGATTATTTGTATTGCGGTAATGTCCAGAGTCCCCAGCCAGGACAGAGGTTCCTCTGTGTACAGACACAAAGGATTATCTAGAAAAGAATCAAAGGGTTTTTGGCTAAGAAGTTTTACAAAATATTTAAATATTGTGTTGATGCTCCTGGGTATGACTATAAACTACATCCGACTGGAGGGCCTGGTGGCAAGGCGGTGGGGCTAGTCATGGCAGAGTAGTTTCTATAAAATACCACAATATTGCAACCTCCAGAGTAAGGCGAGTATAAGGCACCTCAAAACCCTAGCCCCCACTGCCTTGTGGGCACTCCTTGGTTGGAGAAAGGCTAAGGGACACCACCCTGGCAGAAATGTGCCCTGTGAGGTAGTCAGGAACAGCTCTAACCTGTTGCTATGTCCGAAGCTACAACCATCAAGGTACTGAACATCTAGCCTTTGGACTCTGACTCAGTGGTGTAAAGGAGAGTTGGTAGGTCTTGGGCAGCCTCCATTTCTCCATACTCTTTCCTAGGCATACACACTGAAAGTCATGTTGTCATGGTCTCATAGACCTCTTGAGCGTACACTGTGATCCAGAGGATTAACGGTTGCCAAGTAATTGTGTTGATATAACAAGATGTATTTTAATACATTAGCTGATGAAGGCATACCCCAAAGCAGAGGGACAGAAAATGACCTATCTGAGGTCAAATAGTAGCGTATCTAGGAATAGAATTCAGGTGAAACTCTGCACCCAAATACCATTATTTTTCACATATTCTGTACATGTATAATAGTGTATATTAGCAAAAGCTTAGCAGGGGAGTCCACCTCTTTCGGGAAGCTGAGTAGATCCCTCTTCCCGAAAGAGGTGCATAGCTGGTATAATTAATCAATAAACACTATTATCTCCTCCTGAGGAATTATGAAGTAGGCATTGATTTGGAGTAAATTATTTCAGTTTATCACAATTTTGCTACTAGAAAATTTAGATACAAATGGAGGGGGGATTTTCTTCATTTGAGGCACTGTGTAGTACATATTTCCATTTACTCATAAAATATGAATGATGTGTATGTTTCCAGATGCTTAAAGGAGAACCTGAACTATTCACTCTTCTAAAATTGTTATCTCAAAGAGGGTTACTGTCCAGCTGTCTGGACATGTTAATGATGAAAGTTTAACCCACCCTTGGGTTAGTTTAACTTATGTATTTTAAAAAATGTCCTGCACTTTGCATTCATGACCTTACCTTGTTTGCTTGGTTATACCTGCTCCGCCTTTGCTTCCCACTCTCAGAGCACTGTAATATAGGCAAAGCTCCCACCTGCATGATTCTAGTGCACAGAGAGCACTAGGCTGGGACTTGGGGAAACCTGGGTTCTGTTTTGGGTTTGCCATTGGCTTCCTGGGCTATCACTTCCTGAGATGTGCTTCAGTTTCCCCTGTCTACAATGGGAATAATGCTGCTGACCTCTTTTTTTAAATCACTTTGAGATCTGCTGATGGAAAAGAGCTCGATCTTACAGTTATCCAGGAATCAATTTGGCTACGATTTCTCATCTTTCAGCCTTGAAAAGTATTTAAAGTGTGTTTATTTTTTAATTGACAAAGAAATCTGAACCTCTGAGAAGTGCAGTTTATGTCTGAGTCAATTATTTTATGTTACTAAATGGGGAAAAAGTTTTGAGTACCATATGGAAGCAGAGTGGTATCAAAGTAAATTACAGCCAGGCCTTATTTTTTGGCTGATTGCTGCACATATCTGTAATGTTCTCATTTTGTGATTAACTGGGAAATATAATTCTGTCATGGGATCAAATCATTCCAGAGAAGCTGGAGCATGATAAATCAAAACTGCATATGCTCTGCTGTGCTAGAAAAGTATGCCCATTTGTCACTGCCATAGGCAGGATGGATGTCTAACACATTTTCACATATTTCACTGCATTGATGCAATTATTATTGACACAGGGATGTATGGCAAAGAGAAATGCCTTTGTATATTAAGAAATAATCAAGTTCACTCCTGGTGTAAGCAAACACCATTTTAGTTAAAGGAAAACTTAATCTCCCTACACAAGGTCTGATTGGGCCTCTCTTCCCATGGAAATACAAGTGATTTTACTCTGATGCACCCCACTGATTTAAATTCATAATCAACTTATGCCTGTAAGATTTACGCAGTCCTGATCTGGACCTATTAGACTGTATTTGTTGCATGGAAATAAAGAACTGGACAATTTGAATGTTTGATTCCAGTCCCCTGAGATGTCAGGCAATCATGTAACAAATGCAAAAGGGTTAATACAAACTAAGCCCGTAAGCAGACCAAAAAAGGTTTAGGATCACAAACAACAAATCTTGTGATATGGCACAGGAAGCGAAGAGGATAGACCTGCGAAGAGGATCTGGGTGGAGGGAAGGGGTGGCGGGGAGAGTGCAGTGGTGCAATTGCACCCCTCTTTGATTCCTGGTCTACCCAAAGTTTAAATCAAACTGCCTGGCAGTGGCTGCAGCATTTCTATTCAGACAGCAGTGGGGGACTCACTTGACTTTAAGGCTCATTATAATCTGCCTGATTCCTTCTAAACTTCATTCTGCAGGTATTAATGGCCCTCTCTCCTTTCTTAAGGGTCTTAAATGTTCCACTAGTTAAGCTACTATTTCTTTTGCAATTCCACTGTCTGCTAGCTGCTCCTGGTAGCTCCTATTTCACAGCCCTGCAGTATTTTTTTAACTCTAGCTAAAAACATTACCTCAAGTGTGGAAATATCAACTCCGGTGACCATTAACTCAGGTGTGGAAATAACTTTCAGTCAGGCACTGGATACACAGTCACGATTCTCAAGAAGACTTGATTTTCTTTCATGAATCGGAAGGAGACGCACATTTACTTCTGATGACTACAGGACTAAAGAAACAACATCTTTTGGGTATATTTTGCCTGGTTTGTTGTGTTTTTAACACATACTGTAGCAAATAACATATAGCAAATGAATGCACATTACAGTAAAGTTATACTTATTTTTGCTTCAATCTTAAACTAAGTAATAAATCCCTAGGCCTCTAGCATATTAGTAAAGCTTTTAGTTTCTTTTTACCTGGATACAAATGTGTTGTGTTATATGTGATGATGCACTGCATCAGCTGCACCCCCCTTTTCAAAATCCTAGATCCATCCGTGCTGGCTGGTCACACTGCAGTTGTTTCTGTTGCAAACTGTGTATAAGTAAACAAGTCAGACATTTCAATCCAGAGGTCTAGCTCCTGCTCTTATGTGTAATCATTTCAGATTAGCAAAAAGGCAGGGTATTTCCTATTCTGTTTGGCCACATGCAAAGAATGACCAATAATTTAATTATAGATTATGGAAAAGACCAAAAACAAAAAAAGAAAAAGAAAGCCTTCAGGCAAAAAAGTGGGCTTTCATGTGTCCTGTAGCAGACTGTTTGAACACAGATCTGCTGCTTCTGTTGACAGACATTCTTAGAAATGTAAAAGGAAAATCAGAAATTAAATCATAAAAGTTTAATAACTACACAATGTTCCCAAGCTTTGGATGATTTGGTATTGTTTTTATCAGCTGATTATTACATTCAGAAACATGTAAGATGGAGGCTGTATTAGAAACTTGATTAAATAATTGCTTAATTTTCAGAAAACCCTATAGACTGAAACTCATGGATATTTCTGGCAAAGGGGATGATTTACTTCTAATTACTTATATATTAGATGCCATGTCATTTGCTTTGAAGTTGCAGTAGTTCATCTGCACAAGGATAGTAGCAGGCATTGCGAAGAACTTCTGTTGATACTCTGTGAACAAAGAAAAAGCAGAAAATCCACACATCTGACTTAGTCCATGAATATAACTGGGAAATCACTGACCAGTGTCCAAAGGACAAAGGTCTTGTCCTTCAACCACTAGATCAGAATTTAGGAGATCTAGGCTTAGTCTGTCCATGCCTTGGCTTGCCTTCAGTAAAACAAATGCAGTATTAATTCCTTTCTCCCTACTTTTACCTATCTTTTTCTCTTTCAACTGTTCATTGGGAAAGAGTCTGTCTTACGAAGTACAGCACCCAGCACAATGAAATCCTTATGTCTTTTGGGGCCTCTAGATGGTACTGTAATACAATTAGTAAATAACAGTAATAACAACAACATAAACTATGATATGTATATTCAGGGGATGGTCCTGAATGTATACACATAATCAAAGTTCACTCCTCAATGGCTATAAACTGACAGTTTGTTATATAAATTTTTATGAAGTCATAAGGGGCAAGGGTCTTTTATAGAGCTATTTAGTACTGTGTTACATCCCATATCAGTGGCTCTTATAGCTGCAAGATATAATACTGTATTCCCTAATAATTGTTCATTTGAAAATTGCACAAAATACTTTGTTTTAATAATAATTTTATATTACTGGCCTCAATGTTGTCAGTTAAATTATAGGTGATTTGCTCATGATGATAGAGAGAGGTGGAAGAATAGGTGTCCAGTGTACTAGAGAATATTAATCATAGCAGACAAAAAATAATGTTTTAAAAGTGTGTGTGTATATCTATATAAATTAAATCTTTTATTCTGGAGGCCATATCCGGAGGCCAGATCATGGGGGTTGGTAGCTCACCCATGTCAAAAATTTAAATTACAGTCTACAAGAAAAGAAAGCAGATGGAAACGATGGTCTGAAAGCTTTTGAAGTTGGAACAGGCAATGATGTAAAACCCATAAAGTGAATATGATGACCATTTTGACAAAAGGTTATAAAAAAAATCATTAATCTTCCGCTGTGAAGCCGGGTTCAACTAGTGTGTGTGTGTGTGTGTGTGTGTGTGTGTGTCTGATCAGAGTATACATTTGTTTTTAATATTGAGCCAAATCTTGAAGCCCCTATTGTTGACATAGTTCAGTTCCCACTAAAACCAATGGAAATCCTCCCATTGACTTTAAATGGAGATGCAATAGGCCCTTATAATTTCTTCAGTCCTCACTTGGGTAAAATTCCCACCCATTCACTAGTAATGTTGTGGGTACTCAGTACTTGCCCAAAGAAGGCCCCTTGAATTGTCAAACTTTATGAATATCTTATCTGGGAGCGTTACAATGGACCTCTCTCTAACAAGGTTCTTCATTTTACATTTAGGTGTGAAAGGCTGCAAATCTTCAATCATTCCCTAGAACATCATCTGGATGCTCCTGGAATTAGATGATTGTTTACAAACTTTACATGATCAGACCTATTATATATCCTTAATTGCTACCGACCTCAGCTGCAAAACCTATGTTAATACTCCTGTTGGGATTTTCACAAATCATTGCCTAGCTAGCAGATTAAGTGGTTCCTCCATCTCCCATAGTCTGCATAGTAATAACCTTGTCTGTTTAAACAGAAATACTTATATACTGAAAAATATGTCTCTGTTCTATATCCCAGTTCCAGTCTGAGTTCCCCAGACTCTGTTTACTGTGGCATGCCCTACAATTCATTAATGCAGGCCACTTATGAAAATGAATATGTTCTTAAAATAAGTAATAGCTAATATCAGTCACAGATAGTCTTTGTGCTGTTATAAATAGTTGTTGCATATTATCTAGTGTATGGTTCATAGTGCTATTCCTGGACCACCAAACACAAATGGACTCTGCACTCTCCTGAACTCAGAGTATTAGGAATATAATGTATCTCAGAACTTTAACCTGACTCATACTGTGTATAACGCAGTTCTCAGAGCATTCCAGCCCTCTGTGGTATGAAAGATTACATGAGAATCTTTTTTCACCCAGTGCAAGCATCCCAAGAATTTGTAAGGAGAGAAATAATGTCAATATACTTTACCCTCTTACTCTGCTTCCTGTAAGTCTTCACCATGCTAAAAGAGGATTTTTTTTAATTGTTTGTTAATTAGGTTATCACATTTGATGAAGTATAAAGACTGGATCAGAAAAAGAAGACAGAAAAAGAAGGAAAGAAATACAGAAAAGCTATGTAAAGTGGTGTGTATTATAACAATGACCTCTAGAGTACATGAGTATTCAGGAGGTGTTTATTGTACTTCTTAATGTTTTCTTGCCGTATATCGTAATTGTGTGAGATAAGGCTAACTGCACCAAATAAAGCACCCCAGAGTAGCAGACTGTAGTCCCTTCCTTTAGAGATCTGTTATTTTCTACCGCAAATGAAACCAATTCAACTACACCCTGCTTTCCCTCAAGTCTTCACTACTTCTGTATATAGAAGTGGTATCTTCCACTGATTGGCTTAGAGCAGTGGTTCTCAACCTTTTTCCTACCAGGACCCATTTGCAAAGATCCATGGCCTGTCCCAATCTATACACCCCTGGCCCTGCTGGTGCTTGACCCCCAGTCCTGTGCACCCCCAGGCCATGCTGGTGTCCTTCACTTCTGACTGGCAGCCCCCTGTCCTCCCCATCCTTGATGGAGGGGCCCCCAGCTGCCTCCATCCCACTTGGGCCAGAGCACAGTGGCTGTGGCGGTCTGGCTCACATGGGTGGCAGTAGAGCAAGCCTGGCCCAGGCATGGGCTGGAGGGAGGAGGAGGAGGAGAGGCCTGTGGCACCCCCCTGCCCTGGGCTGGCACTGGCGCACCACACCAGGCAGCCTGATCATAGCCCCTCCTGGCCCCCAAGCAGCGCCGCCTGGCTACCCTGTGCCTTCAAGCATGGACACCAGCCCCAGTGCTGCCAGCCTGGCCATGCTGCTCTCCCGTACCCGCTTCCTGCAGTGGAAAGGGCAGGTACCTTCCTGCTGTCACTTTGCCCTGTCACAGCTCGCAACTCTTTGAAATATTCTTGTGACCCACTTTTGGGTCGCAACCCACGGTTAAGAAACTCTTGCTTAGAGAACCCCATTGAGGCTCTTTCCCTAATCCTGGGACTATCCTCTGTAACTAAAAGTTGTTTGATGCCTTTTTATCTGAGAAGCAGGTGATTGCTGGCTTTCACATGCTCCCTGATAACACCCAGCAGCTAATCAAACCCAAGGCGGGATAAGACCTTTTCCCGTAACAGTCCACTCCTCCTTATGACATTTGGCTTTTCTGTGACCCACTGATCAATGAAGAGACACAGGAAAAGGAAGAATTATGCTATTTCAGTGAAATGTTCTCTTCCTGTTCAGTGATTACTGCCCAGAATAAAATCTGACAGAAAAATGATAAAGGCTAAAAACACCCAGCACTTTTTGCAGCATAGCTACTCTCTCTGACTTCATAGTCCCAGTGCACAGGGAGACTAACACAATCCCTTCGGAAATGGGCCCTTCAGAAAATGGGGGAGGAAAATGTAATTTTACTGGACATTTTCTTTTACAAGAACCTATAGATGTAAACTCCCTTAAGACTGTTCTGTGAACAGGGAAAATCCTGCTTTCTACTAGGGCTGCATGAAATTTCACTGCCAGTTTTGTTTCGACACTGTTTCGACTTGTTTTAAGGTCGAAACAGCAAAATCAAAATGAAACAGATATCATCGAAACAGCCTTGAAACAAAACGAGGCAAGTCGAAATGTTTCACCGTTTTGACACTGTTTTGATGTTTTGCCCATAGGCTATAATGGGGAAGGTTGAAACAGCCTGTAACTTTGTAATTTCTGCCCTGATTTGGATGAAACTTGCAGGAATAGTAGCCCCTGCTGAGGCAACAAAGCCTGCTAAGTTTCAAGGAGCTAGGTGCAGGAATTGGGGGAAACTGTACCTCAAGTTGTGGACAAGCAAAACGCGTGACATGGGTGACACTGTGTGTGTTAAGGCGCAGCAGGGTGAAAGCTGCAGGGATGCTAGCCCCTGCTGAGGCCATGAAGCCTGCCAGCTGTCGAGGAGATCAGTGCAGGGGGGTTCTGGGGCCCTGAACCCCTAGCTGCTGACACACAACATGAGTTTCACTTTCAAGACTTTAGGGTGCAGTTTCCCCAAACCCCCTGCACCTACCTCCGTGAAACTTGGCAGGCTTCATGCTCTCAGAAGGGGCTACCATTCCTGCAAGTTTCATCCAAAGCAGGCCAGAAATGACAAAGTTATAGGCTGTTTTGACCTTCCCCATTATATTCTATGGGCGAAACATCAAAACGGTTGAAACAACGAAACTGTTTCGACAGAAGGGAATGGAACATCTGTTTTGAATCGAAACAACATTCGAAATGGAACACTGTTCCATTGAAACGTTGAAATGCTGGTCAAAATGGAACGGTGCTGTTTCACACAGCCCTACTTTCTAGCTCTAGGCATATGAGCCCACTGGCAGCCCAGTTTCACTGCATGGGTGGGCAGGATGTGAGATGCCAGCGTAAGGGTACTATATATTTCAGAGCTGTGCTCCAAAGGCCTATCTTCTTTACCAGAGGGCTCAGAGTTGAGTGTTGCAGTGAGGGCCTGCTCACAGCCATTACATAAGCAGGATCAATCTTCACACACATATGTAGGGAAGACAGAGCAAGACTGTAGAATGCCTGCTGCTACTTGGTGATGTAAGGTGGGAAAAATGACTTCCCTCTTTCAAACCCCTTGAAAGTTCCTGCTTCATGGCCCTTGTACTTCATTGGTTGGTTGAAAGACTTGGTTCAATAAGCCTCCCAGTTGAAGTGAGGGAATCATGTATAGGTGACTCGAGGAGAGTTTGGTTACTATGCCCAGTCCATATAATCTCTGTGACAGCTACCATCAAGCATTCAATGCTACAGTGGTTTCTGCTGGGTGCACAGCTGTCCCGTAGGGATTAATTTCCAATGCAATCGGGTATCCATCCATCAAAAGGTAATAGCTTTCACTTACTACCATTCTGGGCCATATTTGAACTAAGGAGCAACAGCTGGAAGTTTCCAGGTACAGTTATGTAAGAGGCAAAGACTTTGTGGGGGTAATAGCTTTTATTGGACCAACCATATGGTTGGGATAAAGTTAGACAAGCTTTAGAGTGCAAGACATTCTTCATTGTGTCTGAGTAAAGAAACAAGCAGGGGCGATGTGTAGGAGGTGTACATGCACCCCCAGAACATGGTGGTGCACCCCCTACCCCTGGTCAGTGCTTGTCACCCCTCCGCCACCAACAGTGCTGGCAGCACCTGCCAGAGCTCCAGCTTACCACTGCCACACTCCCATCGCCGCCACCACACTCCTGCCACCACCACCGTGACCCCCCAGCCGCCAGGGGGCACATGTTGTTCATGGAAGCAAGCACAGTGATGAATAAATTGCATGCCCTATAATTCTTGGACCATTACAGCTACAGCTTCACTACAACACTGCCGGATACAGTTATCAAATCCAAAGTCCACCTACATGATCTTTTTCATTTAGTACAATTTGCTGCCTTTATTCTGGAACAGAAATGCTGTGGGATCATTTCAAACCAATTTAATACATTCCAGTGCTACTTTTAGTGATGAGAGCTTCCACAAACTGCCAAAGTGACGTCCTTGCTACGTCAACATGCTTCTCCCTCCAGCAGATGTTTATGATCTGTTGACACACAAAGATACTTAATGTTCACTGAAATGTGAGCGGAGGGTCTAAAAATATCACTGAGTTTTATAGGCCAAGGCTTGGAACGCTCATCACACAGGCACTTACTAAGGAAACAGTTAGAATGACAACAATATGTTTCCATGGGAACATTACACCAATTATACCCCCCGTGGAAAAGGTTATGATAGCATCATGTTCATAGACAGTGAAGATAGGATTTAAAACATAAAGGGCAATATTCAAAACGAAAAGTCCAAGTGTATAAAATGCTACGTTATTTCTCAACTAGAAACACTGGCTTTTCCTTTTTAAGTCATCCTGTGCTTTTGTTAGTTAACATTTTCAATTCTTTGCCTCTGAAATTATGTTAAAAACCCATATTTAAACACCGAATTAATCTAGGCTGATTTTTAAAGGCGTGAAACCTATTTATTTAAAAGGGAATTGTGGGTGTGTTTTTATTTAGATTATAAAGTTTTTGGGACAGGGATTACTGTTTTTAGTATGTTTAGTACAGTGCCTAATATAATGAAGTGCCAAGTCATTTTAGTTCTCAAAATGCTGTTGCAATGTAAAACTTAAATAATAATCATAATGTTAGGGAATATGTTTAAATTATTGTTTCATTTTTTTTTTTAAAGCTTTCTCCACCAGATGGCACTACACAAAAAAGATCATCAAGCAACCAGGCATGATTTTCTGAGCATAGGCACTGCTCAGAAACAGGAAATGTGGTTTGACACCACTTCTAAGAAATGAGGAAAACACAGCATCATGAGGGCGTTTCAGAAAGTAATGGCAATTTCAAAATAAAATAATTTTGTGTGCAATAATTATTTACTAGACCGCATCATTCCTGTACATACTCATAAACAATGGGTGCATTTGACAATGCCACCATCAATGTTTCCTGCTACCGTATCAATGTTTCCCAATGAGTGGGATGGTTTTATGAATTTCCAAATAAAAAGGTTTTATTTGGAAATTCCCATTACTTTATCAAATATCCGCATAGTTTTCTATTATAATAGAAAGGAGGGAACAAGTAGTTGATAATGAGCTGACATTAGCCGACAATATTAGCACTTCTCTGGAGGTCTCCATTTGTAATTTTATGGTTCAGACTTAATAAGATTGAGCATTTCACTGTTCCTCATTTTAAGAGAAACATCCAGCTACCACATGCTGAGATTGTGGACAAAGTTTCATAGCTTGAGAAGATTTCTACCACTCTTTCCTATTTTTTGGACCACTAGAGTTAGGCAGGAAAAAAAACATATATTTGCTTTCTCTCTTATTCATCTCTCTCATTAATTCCAGTGTCCTATATACAGGCTGGTAACCTCTATGCTGGGTCAACTCTTCTCTCTCTTAATCTCGCCACAAGTTATTATTATCTACTGTCTATGTGGTGACATCTGCAAAATTAGTTCGCTCAGTCTCAGTCCAAATCCCAGGGAACAGATGAGAAATCATGAAAATCATCATGAAAATCACTACCGCAATTGGTGTTGGAAGATGACAGCCCCTCAGATTGGGTGCCTCCCAGGCTGTGATGAAAAACTTGCACTGCTGCTGTTTATGATGTTCTAGATCAGTGATTCTCAACCAGGATGCTGCAGCACCCTGGGGTACCTTGAGAGCCTTTCAAGGGTGTCACAGGATACTACACTATGCTAGCACTGCTAAATGTGCAAATGTGATTCACAAGCTAAACCCAGAGATTTAAAATACTGTAGTGCATGGGTGGAAGTGTACTTCCAGTTTCGCGGCTGGTGCTTCCAGGGGGTGTATGGCCGATTTGGCCTACTTGTCGCCAGTGCTGTAGTGTTAAAACATTTTGACCTATTCTGGGCTTTCTGAGTTCTTTGTATCAGAAAAAAATTGCTCTATTATTTTTCTGTAGTCAAAAAATGAGTGAAAACAGGGTTGGCATTTTCCAAGGGGTGCCTTGAACCTAACAAGGGGTGCTTTGAGTCTAAAAAAGTTGAGAATCACAGTTCTAGATCTATGGATAAACAGAACTCTCTAGTGTCCAGGCCTTTAATCATAGAAAATTAGGATTAGAAGGGCCCTCAGGAGGACAACTAGTCCAACCTCCTGCTCAAAGCAGGACTATCTCCAACTATATCATCCCAGCCAAGGCTTGTCTACCTGGGACTTAAAAACCTCCAAGTATGGAGTTTTTACAATTTCTCTGGGTAACCTGTTCCAATGCTTTACTACACTTCTTGTGAGAAAAGTCTTCCTAATACGTAACCTAAACTTCCCTTGCTGCAACTTGAGACTGTTGCTCCTCGTTCTGTCATCTGCCACCACTGAGAACAATCTAGCTCCCTCTTCTTTGGAACCCCCTTCAGGTAGTTGAAGGCTGCTATTAAATCTCCTCTCTGCATTCTCTTCTCCAGGCTAAATAAGCCCAGTTCTGTCAGCCTCTGTTCATAAGTCATATGCCCCAATTCCCTAACCATTTTTGTTGCCCTCCACTAGACTCTCTCCTATTTGTCTGCATTGGCTCTGCAGTGGGGGGCCCAAATCTGGACACAGTACTCTACATGTGGCCTCACCAGTGCTGAATAGAGAGGAATAATCATGTCCCTCAGTCTGCTGGCAGTGCTTCTATTAATGCAGCCTAGTATGCCATTAGTCTTCTTGGAAACAAGGGCACACTATGGCTCATATTCAGCTTTTTGTCCACTGTAACCCCCAGATCTTTTTCTGCAGAGCTGCAGCTTAGCCAGTCAGTTCCCAGCCCATACTGGTTCATGGGATTGTTCTGTCCTAAATGCAGGACTTTGCACTTGCCCTTATTGAACCTCATGAGATTTCTTTTGGTCCAATCCTCCAATTTGTCAAGGTCTCTCTGAATCCTATCCCTACCCTCCAGTGTATCCACTATTGGTATCATCTGCAAACTTGCTGAGGGTGCACTTCATCCTATCTTCCAGGTCATTGATGAAGATACTGAATAAAACCAGCCCCAGGACTGACCCCTGGGGCACTCCACTTGATACTGGCTGCCAACTAGACATCAAGCCATTGATTACTATTCTTTGAGCACAACAATCCAGCCAGTTTTCTATCCACCTTACAGTCCATTCATCCAATATGTATTTCTTTAGCTGCTTGTGAGAGTGTTGTGAGAGACTAGCAAAAACCTTGCTAAAGTCAAGGTATATCATATCCACTGCTCTTCCCATATGTACAGAGCCAGTCATCTCATTGCAGAAGGGAATCAGGTTGGTCAGGCATGACTTGCCCTTGGTGAATCCATGCTGACTGTTCCTAATCACCTTCTTTTCCTCCAAGTGCTTAGAAATGGATTCCTTGAGGATCTGCTCCATGATTTTTCAAGGGACTGAGGTAAGGCTGACCCGTCTGTAGTTCCTTGGATCCTCCCTTTTCCCTTTCTTAAAGATGGGCACTATGTTTGCCCTTTTCCGATTGTAACAGGGGCTTGAGTAGAAGCCCCGTTACTGAGTAAACCCAGGACACGGGTGAATGAGAGCTGGGGCACAGCAGTGGAGGGTTAGTACACCAGGGAAGGATAAGGGTGATTATAGCTGCCACCACACTTAAAAGGTGGAGCAAGAGAACCAGCACTTGGGGCACCAGAGAGGAGTGGAGTGGCTGCGGGGAGTGGTGGAACAATGGAAGAAACCTCGATCAGAGGAACAACAGATCCGTGGGAAGCTGGTGAGACAGAGGACACTTACCCAGAGGGGCACGGATGGCTCGGGAGGCCGGCAGGACACATGGGAGGCAGGGAGCCCTGCCCCAGGGAAGCCCCAGAGACAAGCAATCCCAGTGACTGGGACAGCAGGGGAATTGCTGCGATCAAGGAAGGATCAGGGGAAGATGGCAATTAGCAGAGCCGCTTCCATTTTAACAAGGCAATTGGAGCGGTTACCTAAATTGTAGCAGCACTCAATAAAGATTAACATCTGGGTGACTAACTTCTGGGTGGTCTGCTCCACCTCACCCCTCCTTAGGGATTAACATCCAATCCTTTTTTCCCATCTTAAAAGTTGTGGCAGGAGAGTCCTGAGGGGAGCAAGAGTGGAAAGCAGACGCACACCTACACCAGTCACCCAGGATCTCCCCCAATTGCCATGAGTTTTCAAAGATAATAGCCAGTGGCTTTGCAGTCATGGTGGCCAACTCCCTCAGCAACCTTGGGTGTATTGTGTCTGGTCCTATCGACTTGTACACTTCTAGCTTTTCTAAATAAACCCTAACCTGTTCTTTTGCTGCTGTTGACCTCTCACCTTCTCCCCAAACTGTGCTGCCAGGTGCACTAGTCTGGGAGCTGACCTCGCCTGTGAAGACTGAGGTGAAAAAAGCATTGAGTTCTTTAGCCTTTTTCACACGTACTCTGACCTTCCTCCTATTGCTGACATACTTGTAGAAACCCTTTTTGTTGCACTTCATGTCTCTTCCCACTGCAACTCCGGTTGCACTTTGACCTTCCTGATTTCATCCGTGCCTTCCTCAGCAGTACTTATACCCCTCCCTAGTTGTTTGTCATAATTTCCACTTCTTGCAAGCTTCCTTTTTGTGTTTTAGCTCACTGAAGAGTTCTCTGATAAACCAAACTGATCTTTTGCCATACTTGCTACTAGTCTTTCTGTGGATTGGGATGGTTTGTTTCTGTGCTTTCAGTAAGGTTTCTTTAAAAAACAACCAGCTCTCCTGGACTCCTTTCCCCTTCAGGCTGGCCTTTCAGGGGATCCTGCCCATCACTTCCCTGAACAAGTCCAAGTCTGATTTTCTGAAGTCTAGATTCCTTGCTTTCATAAGCAATAAAATTGCATTAAAAAGGGCAGGGAGTAGGAATGCTAAAACACAAAATGGTGCCCACTGCCTGTTCTGTTTGATGAAATAATACAGAGCTACTCAGTGTTCATATGATTGGCAGTTAATGATATCTTCCTTGGGTTTTTTTCCACTCCGGGCAGACAGCACCCCTGCTACAAAGCATAGAAAGTAATTTCCTTGCCGAGCACATTTAGAAATAGGTTAATTATACTGCAGCTTTAAATAGAAGCCTAACATGCTAAGGCAGGAATTGTGGTATGTGCACAGTTCATTGAGTAGAAGCTGCTCCCTGGAGCCATCCTCCACCCTGGAGAATTCGGAGTACTGTGCCATGACGCTGCACATTCAGTTGGGAGCTTGGATGATGCTTTAAGTCATATTCTGCTTGCATATCAATCAGTGTATGAACACATTATAAAGACACAGTGCTATTTTTATTTCAAGAAGTAAGTCAAGCCTCAGGCACCTGCAGATCTGGAAGCCCTCAGATTTTCCTACAGGTTTCCTCGGATTTCCTTGAAATCCTTCCTCCTGTAGACAAAGGATTTCAAGTAGATAGTCCTACTAGAAGTTTAATGTTCATAGAAAGTAAAAAATGCACAGCACCTTGGTAGTGTATATTATACCTTATGTAGTATTTTGATACATGACTGTCTGGTACAGATCCTGTACTCTTTGATTAGAGGCCCTTTCTACCCTGGCAACTTTAGGGTAATCAAGCACAGGTTCATTAGTACTGGTGTTATATCAGTGCTAGGAATAATCAGAGTGTTAATACAGATAGAATTCAGACATCTTTATCAGTGTATTATATCAACTTACTCTGTACAAGGTTAAGCGACAGTGGTGAAAATGGGCAGCAGAAAAACAGTTTACCGTAAATCCAAGGCTGTTAAAATGATTCATTGCAAGAGACCTTGCTTTCTTGGGGAAGCTTCTCAGAATCAGAACCTCTGTGAAATAGGAAGTTCTCCATTTTTACTTTTACCATCAGCAGTGAGGTGTTGTCAATAAAGACTTAGAAAACAAACCTAAACACTAGATACTGGCAGTAGGACCTATCAGCAAGCACTAGATGCTACAGAAGGCAATCCTGAATTAAGTATCATACATTCGGTATCATTTAAGATGCATGACTCATATGGGAGTAATCACAGAGTAACATAAGGCATCACCCAGACAGGGAGAGCAATTAAATGCCATGAGGAAGAAAGGTAAAGCAGCAGGTATAATATGACAGGTAGGGAAACAGTAACCAGGCATGAGACACTACAATTCAAATGTTTGGAGCTGAGAGCTGCCATTATATTCCACAATGAGTCACATAATAATTAGCACTGATAAGCAGGTGTTTATGTCTAACAACATCTCTTACTAGTTTATCTGCTGTATGAGACATTTAATTGGTTATGGTGGTATCAAGATGTTATCATTAGTATTATTAATAAGGCACATATTTGTGTGACTGCTTGGCAGGAAGTCGTGTCACTCACATTTACTAGAAGTAGTCTGGGCCTGATTCTGTGACATGTGAAATGCCTTTAAACTTCTGCTGATTGAAGTAAGAGTGAAGGGTGCTCAGTAGCCCATGAGATCAGGCCATATGTGCTAAGTTTACCAGAACAGAAATATAACTAGGGAAAATACTGGAACACCTGAATGAATTAAGCAGAAATAGTGTTTCTAATAGAGCATTTAGATATGGGTACAGAAACAGTGTAGCATATTGATATATTACATGTTCATATTTCTATATTTTGCTCAAGTACAGTCTATAAAATACTTTAAAATGTGAAGTTGCAAATTAAGCATGTTACTAGTCAGTTACCAGCTATGTTTCCTCTTACTGTTGAATTTAGTTTCTCCTTTTCCCGTTGTCGTCAGCAAACTCTCACATTCGGGAATGATCGCTCTCACGAGTCAAGTAAAGGGTTGTAGATGAGTCCATTGATGGCCAACAAGGCCAATCCTAGAGCCGCAGACTCTCTGGCAAACACCACAGATGGTGGTTAAAGGGAGGGGTGGACCATGGATTTCTCCGTCTTGTTTCCTTTCCTTCTGTTTCTGTCATTTTTCTGCCTCCAAGGTGAGATGATTTTCCTCAGAGTAAGATGTGCTTTCTCTCACAAGGTGCTACCATGTAGCCCTGTCTCGAGCTAGTTTTTCCCCAATTTGTGGTATCAATATCACACTTCTTAATGTTTGTCTTGAGGGTGTCTTTAAAGTGTTTCCTCTGGCCCTCCTACACCAGTCACAAAGGAGAACTTTATTGGTTAGAGGGGAGGGTTAGAATAGGGTACAGGGTAGAGCAATATCAGAGAAATCCCATACAGCAAACTCCTGTGGCTGGGGTAGCCTTTGATCTCACATCTGAGTTACTGCAAGCTATATATCTAGCTGGATCTCAGTTAGCTTACTCACAAGTATCATCCAGAGGCAGTTGGAGAATTCCTCTGGAAGCAGGCGGTTCATTGATCATGAGTTTTGAGAGAGAGCAAGTTTCAGATGGTACAGCTCTTCTTTGTTCCTGAGTATCCCTCATGGCTGCTACCTCCCCTACTCCTGAGCAGTCCTTAACTTATATAGCCCTTGTGACCTCATTCACCTGGTCCAATGGAGGCCAGCACCTGTTGGCTGTGAGCCAACCAATTTGAAATGCATCACTAGTTGCCAGGCAGACTCTAGCCCACCAGAAGGAAGCCCTTCACCCAGGTATGTGATGCCAGTCACGTAGGCAGAGGGAGCAGGTTTCCCCCCTCCCTCGGGAATGTATCCAGCTCAGGTTACCCAAAGAGATAGGGTAAAGGTGTGTATCCTCTGCTGGGCCCATCCTAATCACAGTTGTCACATAGCAGAGTTTTTGGGAGAGGAACAAAAGTAGCTGTCTGCCACAGCTCACTCCTGATCAGCAGGGGAGCAAAAACCATGGTTTTAAACATGGCACCGTTTTTGCCTCCCTGCCTGTCAGCAGCAAGCAGCAAGGCCACTGGGGCACCTCAGCCAATCAGTGGTGGGATGCAAGATCAGCACCATATTTAAAACTACATTTTTTGCCTCCCCACTGATCAAACGTGAGCCACAATTGGGGCCCCTTCACCAAGCAGCAGCAGGGAGGGTTGCACAGGGGAACCTGAAAGATGAAAGGAGCTGCAGCGCAGCCCATTTCTGCTGTGAATTCAGTGGGGCCCTAGCGATGATCTTCCCTCTATATGCCAAGGATCTTCTGGAAGTAGCACTAGTGATGGCATTCTAGGCTTTTCAGGTGATCCCTTTAGGTCACCCAACCTTCACAGCTATGGTTTTGGCATGGAGGCAGAAGAGATTGAAAAGGTTCCCATCCATTCTGTAGTCAATGACCCTAATGACCTAAGAGCAACACTGTTGGGAGCCCAGTATTTCTGGTAGGGTCACCCATGGCACTAAGGTCAAAGGTGAGGTATCAGATGAAGAGCAGACCACCACAACACAAAGACCTCAATGGTGGAGTAGCTGGATGCAGAAGACATACTTCTCAACAGTTGTGAAGGTGGATGAACGTTGCAATAGAGGAGTAATCTCAGTTGTCTTGGATCCCCTTGCCACTGCACACAGATTTCTCCTTTGCCAAGATTCATGTGGTTGACGATGCGGAATGGCACCTCACATAAAACATGTCATGTGCAGGCTTTTCCCAAGGGTGCAACACGTACTAAAATTCCCCTCCACAGACTACCACCTTGACAGAGTGGAGAGGCTTGTGTGTACTGGTGAGTGACCCTCTCCTTTCCCCATTCCCCTGCTGGGATATGCCCACCTATTATATTTTGTCTTGGAGCAGGAACTCTACTATTTCTTGGGTGAATACCACCAAAGCATTTGTAAGGCTATTTTCAACCCCCCTATAAACACATAATTAACACATTTCTAAGAATTATATGAACACATATTTCAGTAGATACAATTAGCATATAAACACTTAAAATAAGTGACAATGATCATGTTATATAGATGATCTTTTTTAATTAAAGTCTGGATGTGAATTGCTCCTAGGATACTGGTGTTAAAGTTGTCCTATATAGGATTATAAAAACAATCTTTTTAGATGTTTTAAATTCAATTTCTAATGTCACCTGAGCCTTTTATTTCATGAGACAGCAATGTTTTCCAAAATGACAATTTCAAGGCAAATGTAGGGAGCCAGATTCTCTGTTTCATTAAAGTTAAGTTAAGGGCAACTTTAACCTATGTCAGCTGGCATTGGTTCCCAAAAGACTGCCTGCTAGCTGAGCACAATTGGAAAGGGGTGAACTCCTGCTCTCCATCTCTCCTTGCCTCCTATCCTGTGCCAGAGACTATATGGAGGCAGTATGAGAGCCAATAGTGCCAGCTGCTGCCGGAATAGCTGAAGAATCCACTCCCTAGGCCACATGAAGTGGAGCAAAGAATGTTCCTCGTGATTCCCAGGCGTACCAGCATTGTATTTATTTACAAACCATTACAGAACTTGGTTTATACAGGGACATATGCCATATTGGTACTTAATAGCCTCACTCTTTGCAAAGATTTTATATATATATATTAGTGAACCATGATCTTGGCTTCATATTTAAGTCTGAGTTTATCTTTTCTATTGAAGTGATGTATTCTTTTCTGTTACTGAGGTGCATAAAATTGGGCCTGATACCAATTAAGAGCTGGAATAAGTGGAAAACATCCAAGTAAATACCAGAATTGTGAAGGAGTGAAATGAGTCCTTTCTGTAAGATGGGGACTATCTAATATATCTTTGGATCTGACAGTTTTAATACCACTTCAGACTTTCCACATGGTCACATCTCCTTGACAGCTCAGGTACATGCTTGCTTATAATTCTTATTAACTACTTATGTGAAGAAACCAGGGTGTAGTTATTATCAAATTGTTATACTTACAGTGGTAATGGACTGTAATGTTGTAGCATAAACTACAGTTCCCATAAGGCTGTTGGGGAAGAAAGGAAGCAAAGGAGAGCTAGGACTGCAGTGAAACAGCTTGGGAAAGGCAGCAGCTGGAGAGACTCATGGCAGAGGCTAAAAGCAGTAGCAAAGCTGAATCTGCAAGCCACCACAGCCAGGCTCAGGAGTAGAGCTTGGGGAGACAGTAGTGTTCTGTGGGAGCAAAGACTGGTTTGCAGCTCCCTCTGGAGTTGAGGGAGGGTCTAAAGCAGGGATTGGCAATCCCTGGCACATGTGCATCATGAAGGCATTTTGCTTGGCATGTGTACCTCGGGGCAGACAGCAGGGAAGGGGCCAGAGCTGCACTGCCACAACAAGGATAAGGTCCCTTGCAGCTGCCCTTCTGTCAGCTTGGAGACGCACATGCACCCACCACCAGCCATAAGCTAGACTGGGGCTCTGCAGGCCTCAGTACAACAGCTTGCAACTTTGCAGTTGCCTGCTGCAAGCAGCCCAGGCTCCATGGCGGGTGGCAGGAGCCTGCTCAGAACCCAGATTGGCTGTGGCAAGCAGCTGGGAGACTGCAAGTCGCTGCACAGAGGTCTGTGGAGCCCTGGCCTGG
Organism: Alligator mississippiensis; assembly: GCF_030867095.1. Lineage (NCBI taxonomy): Eukaryota > Metazoa > Chordata > Crocodylia > Alligatoridae > Alligator > Alligator mississippiensis. The sequence goes on from NC_081832.1 coordinate 66,933,392, forward strand.
CTTGTTGCTGGCGGTGGGTGCATGCATGCCTCCAGACGGACAGCAGGGAAAGGGATGGGGCTGTGAGGCCACAACTAGGATCAGGCCCCTCACATCTCCCTTGCTGCCCGTCTCTGGTATGCTAACATCTTAGAAGCTGAAGTTGGGGTCTTTTTGCCATGCTTCCCAAAAATGTTACTGACTCCTGGTCTGAAATTTCTTCAGCATATATACAATGTTGTTAATGTTCCCTATCTGTTACCTTGCTATCTGCCCCTGAATGGTTTCACAGCTAAGTCACTGTTTGTTACCTGCTATGTATATCCTGAATATTTACCCTAATGTGTATCCACCTGTGGTTTTCTCCATCTCTTTAGCCCATTGGCCTGTGACCCTAAGCCCCAGCATCACCTATATAAAACTGAAACCCCTCCATTTTGGCTTCCTGTTTCAATTTCTGGGGCTCTGGAATTCAGTACACAGTCAAGCTCTTGTCAATACCTCAAGTCATTGCTAAGTGGTGGCATGTGACATCAGAAGTAACTCACACCATATCTTTCTCTCCATATCATTTATCTTGTGCAATTCTATCAGTTGAGATTCATTATAGAACAAAAGGCCTGTATGTGTTAAGAGATCTTAGTGGATTCTCTTCACACACAAACAAAAGGAAACAGATTGGCTCAGGTAGTTGCATAAATCTTTCCATTTGTTTACATGTAAGTTAAAATATGACCAATCTAAGAAAACCTTGTAAATGAAGGACAAGTATTTTTTTGTCTGAAATATAATATGCGAGTCTGAGTGTACTTGCACACCAATCATTCATAGCTATAAAGCCTGGTAGGATAAAAAAAACCTATAAGTATAAAAAAACCCTAATTTAATACAAAAAATGTTATCTCCATCAATATATAAAAAGGCAACCAAGCTCTCAATTCAAAATGTTCAATGGTCAGCTCCATGTTCTGCAAACTCCTTAAAGTGTCTTTGATCCACTAATAACAAATCTTACAGCAAAAGGAATGAGTCTGAAAGTGCTTGATTGCATAAGTAATAGTTTGCAGGGCTGTTCTTCTGTTGGGGATTTTTTTTGACAATGTATGGAAACTCTTGCTGCGTCAGCACTAGTGTGCTGAATGGCTCAGACAAATCCATTTGGTAACACCCTGTAGATCCTATAATTGTGATTGTTTCAAAGTCATCTGAGATTGCAAGTCATTGTCCTTTCTGTTCAGAGTTAGTTTCCTTGTTCTCTGTGATCAAAGTAGGTATTATAAGCACTGCATGGAGATGTTTATGAGAACAAAAACTAATTTTTCTTGACTGACATTTTTTTGACTTGTTAAAACACATTTTTTCTCCTCATGCATACAAACCTTCACACTTGAGTCCAAAATGAGTTCACAGCATCCTTTAAAAAAGTTAACTCAAGATATACTTTTTAAATATCATAAAAGAAAAGGATTTGAGATTAAACAGTCCCCTTGTTAGCACCACTCCTGTGCATCACGCCGTAACAACCTACCGAGACAGAACAAATCTCCTTTAGAACATTTTTGACCACCTCTAATATTGTACAGTTTCGGCCCTAAAGCTGAGTGGAGCCCTGCCACCGCGCAGAGCTGCAGGGGGCAGTGGAGACTTCACAGGTCTGACCACAAAGATGTAGGTTTGGCGTCTTCCTGAGGTGCATGCAGCCTGCCCGCCACTCGCTGCACCAGACCTCCGCTACCTCTCAGCTTTGGGGGAAGGGACTCAAGTCCTATTTGCATCTCAGATCCCATTTTTGCTTTTCAGAGCAGCTGACGTCCTCCCCGCTCCTCTTATTCCATGACAAATTCTTATAAGTTTTGACCCCGAGTCAAAAAGACACTGAAATGCTACTGTCGGCGTGATGCAGACAGGTACAGATACGAAGTGCAAACAGCGAGACCTCTTGGTTCAGCAATGATACCAATGATAGTTGGTACCAGACCAGCGATATACAGAATGCTACTTTTGCGATTCCCTAGTTGGTCTATCTAATACAAGGCATCATTGGTGTATCAAGAGATCTAGATGTTTGCCTTTCCTTTTGTCTCAGACCAACACGGCTACCAAACCAAATTCACCCCAGTACAGATCCAGCACTTGGCCTCAAGCCCTTGCTCTAGCACAGCCGCAGCAACAACCCCGGCTTGTGCGGCCAGTACCCCCTGAAACTCACTATGACGTCATGCCAGCGCTGGCTGTGCCCGCCTCGGGTGAGGGCTTGTTTCAGCCCCGCCCCCCGGCCAACATGGCGGCGGGGAGGAGTAGAGAGGAGGCGGGGACCGTCCCGGCGCGCGGCCTCTCTAGCCCGCTGGCGGCTCACGCTCGGTGGCAGCCGCCCGGCAGTCCCCCAATGGGGACGGAGGAGGAGGGCGGAATTGCCCGGCATGCCGCGCGCTGGGTCCATCACTTCCCGCCCAGGGGCTAAGATGGCGACTCCCATGCACCGACTCATCGCTCGGCGGCAGGCGTGAGTGCGCGGGGCAGGGACGGGGCCCGAGGGGCGGCGGGATCCCCCGGCCCGAGGGCTTCGCCCCGACCCTCTGTACATCGGGGCGGGGGTGGTGAAGTGGTCCCGGGGCCTGGAGCTGACATATCAGAGCTGGGGAAGGAGTGGGTTCAGGTGACGCCCGGGCTGGCTCTCAGGCGCCCCCTCCCCCTTTTACTCTTCCCCTCCCCCTTTAAGGTGCCGTGCTTGTTTGTTTGGACACAAGCATCAGCCCTGGAGGGTGGTGGCTGACAGCACCAGGCTGCTCAGGGCTGAAATCCGAGGAGGTGTCAGTCGGGTTAGGATTGTGCTGCTTGTTGCTAAGGTCAGGGGGGTAATTAAGGTCCAAGAGGGAGGCCTTGATGAGGGTTTGGCACTCCCGCCCTTCCTGGGAGGACGCACCTGACGAGTCCATGGTTTGCCAAACCCGTGCTGGGGACGTAAGACACGCTCCTGTTTTCACGTTGAAAAGGGCAAGGGTTTCTGAGGCTGAGATTTTTGTATTAGACTGACAGGGTTCCCACCAAGTTGAAAAAGGCACCTTGCACTCGTAGAGAAGCACAAAGATAAAGTTTAAATGTCCACTGAAAATCGTGCCGATCACGTTGCAGTACCTTGCTCACAGTAGCGTACAGGTTTCCCTCCCCAACCACGGTTTTGAGTATCCATGCTTAATATGCTATATACCATTTTGGCTACCATGGTATACAGTTTTGAGTAACCGTGGCTTTCCACGGCCGTGTGTCAGCCCGCCACCTGCCATTTTTCTCATAACCTTTTTGTCTTGCCAACCATGGGAACTTCCAGGAACCCAACCCCAGCAGCTGGTGAAGGAAACCTGCATTTCAAAATGGTTTTGGTGTTTGCTAAAGGGAAAAGAAAAAAAAAAAAAGCTAAACTTCGGCTATGTAAATAGAGGAAATGTATCATAATTTACATAGGATTTCACTGTAGTGTTTAGGAGTCCATTCCTGGGGGGTCACTTTTATATATTTTTGGTGTTGTAGGGTCTGGATAGTGTGATAGCATTTGTTGCATTTGCATCTTATTGTTAAGTTTACATTTGGATTTCCCCCACTTCTTTTTAATTGGAAAATTACAATTCTTAACTGTCTCTGTAATAGTTATCTTAATTTCCTCTTTATTTTTGGCTTGGGACATAGTTTCTTTCCTTCAACTCATCCTTTCACATGCTGTTCATGAGTGCTTTTTGTATTGTGCTCTGTGTCTTCCCAGTTTTCAGTTAGTTTGTGGTTGTTGATCTAGTGCTTGGTAAGAGTTTTGCTAGGTCTTGTGCACTTGTGTGGGAGCTTTTTACTGTTAGGGCTGGGTTTAGAAATGTGTATGGCCATCTTACTATGTTTGATCAGTCCTTCTCAGCAATTAGTATATTGTTCTCAAGTCTTGATCCTATAATTGCATAGTGTGTGGAATTATTTCTGGATCAGAAGATGAGTGGCCTTGAAAGATGGCATGTTACTATGTTGACATTTGATTATATTACCTTGTCCTCTAGTGAATACAGATATGTGCTGGTTTGACACTTGACACCAATAGTTGAATATTTGTGTTTGTATGTAGTTTGAGAGGCCATATCCTTCTAATTCTGCTCTTGTAGAGTAATTGTGGCAGAAGCACAAGTCTGTAGCCACTAGAAACTCCTTAGTATTTTGGTGTCGATTTGTTGTGACTCTTTCCCTTGTAACGCTTCTAAACCAGCACAAATTCTAATGTAGATGCTTTATAATGAGCTTGTTCAATTAGTAGCTAACGATTCCATCATTAGCTATTAGTAGCTAATGATACCATGTGGATAGTTGCTGAAGTTACTTATTTAAAAAAACAAAACCCTACCTTCTGTGAGTAAAAACTGAGACGTAGTTTGTCACAAAATAATCCCAGAAATTGACAGCGTTTTTTGGGTACCATATGTAACTGGTTACACTCAAAATGATGGGTAAGGTGTAAACTGTTCTTTGGTTGCATGGTGAAAGGAGAGACGCAAAGAAATTACAAAGAGCCATTTGAAGACTATAAAAAACACCTGCAACTTTTGCCCCTTTTGAAATATATACTGAAAATGTGCTCAGCTAATCTGATGATGTTTGAAATGCTTGATACTTTTTAGTTTGCTTAGTGAATGGCATTAATTCAGATAGTTTTAAGGGTGCTTTCAAATACTGAACTGTTTTGTAACTCTTACACTTAACATTTTGAAACATGATGGATTTAATGGCAATTTGAGTGTGTGTTTTTAGTATCTAAACTAAGGAAGTTTGAATGATTTTGACAGTGTGAGAACTGTTCTGTAGAGACCCAAGCCAACTGCCAGCTGTCATATTTGCTTCTGAGGTAAAAATACCATGTTAATTTAGAGAGGATTTTTTTTTCTTTTCCTTGGTGGAGGTAGAACAAATACAAGGCACCAAAACTTAAAATCACAGAAGCAGAAAATTAGGGTTGGAAGGGACCTCAGGAGGTCATCTAGTCCAACCCACTGCTCAAAGCAGGACCAGCCCCCACTATATCATCCCGGCCAAGGCTTTGTCTATCTGGGTCTTAAAAACCTCCAAGGATGGAGAGTCCACAACCTTTACAGGTAACCTGTTCCAGTGTTTTACTACCCTCCTAGTGAGAGAGTTCATCCTGATAATCTTAACCTAAACTTCCCTTGCTGCAACTTGAGACCATGGCTCCTTGATCTGTCATCTGCCACCACTGAGAATAGTTCAACTCCATCCTCTTTTGAACCACCCTTTAGGTAGCTGAAGGCTGCTATTACATTTCCACTCAGTCTTGTCTTCTCTAGACTAAATAAACTCAGTTCCCTCCGTCTTTCCTCAGAAGTCATGTCCCTCAGCCCCCTCACCATTTTTGAAATTCTTAGCTGTTTTTCCGATTCAGTCAGCTCAGTCTAAAGGTCAAGTTTCCTGCTATTCCTGAAAATGTTATATTTGGTTGTAAATCAATATGTTTTAATGATTATATCAACTAATGACAATGAAGTCTTCCATATTAAAATAACTATAAAGTACAAATAAAAAGCAGGATTAAAACTACTTTAAACCATGTATGTCTGCTTGATTTAAATCAGTCCACCATTTTGTTTTGCATAGTAAGAAAACCAAATTGCTGTTACCTTCTATTTAAAAAAAAAAAATAAAACAAACAAACAAAAATATATATAGTGGAAATCTGTCCCTAGAAGAGTGGCTGAGAGCATTTTTTAAACAAAATGGCTTTTTGTCAAAATGGAAACGTTTTGTGAGAACGTATCAGTGTTAAAGGGTTCCTTAGTCCCAGCAGATGAAGACTGGGGAAAAGACCCAATGCAGAGCAGCCAGGATCCTGTGTAAAGGCAGTCACTTAGGACCCAGTTGGACAGAGGAAAGGGACTTGAACCTGTCTGTGTGTCTTAGCAGTGTCCTAACTCAGGCTATTGGCTTCTCTGAGATCAGGCTCTGCTGTTCACATTTATTGGGTCAGAATGAGAGAGTGAATGACTTTATAGTCTTGTGGTTAGGGAGCTCATTTCAGAAGTGGCAGTGTAGGGCATTGAACCTATGCTACAGGTGAGCACCCACGCCTTTGGGATGTTCTGCATGGTTTTTGTCGTCTCTTCATCAAACATTATTGAAGGGTTTGGGTTTGGAGTAAGAGAAGCTTTGAAATCTCAGGTTTTTTTGTGGGGTATAAAAACCATTTTCTGCCTGTGTCTGTTTATCATTGGCTGGCTAATCTGGTTCTTGTTTTTAAAAAAATCTATATGATGAAATCATGACAATCATAAATCTAGGGCTGGAAGGGCCGCAGAAATCCAGCTAGCCCACTTCTTAGCTCTAGGCAGGAATGTCCTTGTCTGAATCATCCAGGCAAAATGTTTGTCTAAGCTGCACTGAAAACTTCCAAAGATGGAGATTGCATCAGCTCTCTAGATGATCTGTGATGGTGCTTAATCACCCTTGGAGTTAGAACATTCATTTGAACATCCAAACTCAAATTCTCTTGTTCCAGATTAAGACTGTTATGACTTGTGCCCTGTGGATGCAGAGAGTACTTAGTTGCCACCCCTTTATAAAAAACCTCATTTGTTTTTGAAAGCTGTTATCAAATTCACCTGTAGTCTTCCCTTCTCCAGATTAAATAGCCCCAATTCTTCCAACTTTTCCTTAGATGTCATATTTTCATATGTTGTTAACCATTCTGTGCTTAGGCTGAAAGCCTGCCTCTGCTATACTGTAAGTCTGCCTCCAAGTGTGTGTGCGCCCCCATGCACACGTACACTGACTCACTATCAATATTTTCTGGCTACTTGCAGGCCAGAGAGGAACTGGAGACAGCACTTTTTAAAATAGTAGGGTTTTGCTGTTCAGCATTTCTTTCATGACTTGTGTGGTTATTAAGCCATTTCATTTTTACATAATGTTCAAAATAGGCCTTGAGCTCAATGAGAAACTATACCAAGATCTTCTGTGCAAGTGATGCCTATAAATGCAGCTGTTAAACTCCATCTGGGAAAGTGTCTAATGCTTACTTTTGTTGAAACACTTTTTAAAAGGTAAATTGATAGGTTGGATAGTAATTCCTAAAGCAAAGCACCTTTGCCAGCTGTTTTCTTGTCTGTTATCATGGTACTTCACAGGCATCATCTGTGAGAATTCCTTCCAAGCATTCCTCTTCCATCATTTGCTTGTTGGCAGACAAACAGCAGTAGTCCATTCATTCCTAGTTTACTCATCATGGTATGTCCATAGATTTGATTAGCTCTGCCAGTCGAGCTAATCACAGTAAGACTGTCAGTGCCACCCATTTCCAGCATCTAGGCCCAGGCAGATTTTCAAGTTCTCTCTGGAGAGTATGGATTCCTGGCGAGGTTGCAGATGTTCCCTGAAAACAACTATGCACCCCCTCTTTGAATCTAACGCTTTCCTGTCCCGTTGTAGGACCTGGTTATGAAGTTAGAAGCAGTTCTTCCCTGTCTCAGTCTCTTGCCCAAAGTGCTGTGCTTCAGTTTTGTTTCAGTGCGCTTCCCTAGTGGTCAGAAGGGAGCTGATGCAGCAAAATAAGTCCTCTCTTTACTAACCTTGACGCAGGGCAAGCAGCCATATCAAAGAATTGGGCAGGCAGTGTTACAATCCTCACTACCCATCAGCATTTCTACCATGTCTATTGTTGTGGAATTCAAGTGCTTTAACCTTCTCCTGCGTGTTAGGGAAAGCTCTTCGAATGTGCTGGGATATCTCTCCACCAGAAATATGATTCATTATGACCTTGTATTCAGATTTGCATTGTAACATTAACAAAGCACTATTTACTCCATAAACTATTTTAGGGACTGACACTAAAATATTTCTTTGATTGTTTGGTGTATCACTTAAGCGCTGGCTGTACTTTGTAGCTAAGAACGCTAGTTTCATCTTTATAAAAAGTTGTCTTATCTGGAAGCATGTTAACAGACTAGTGGGAGATCGCCTAGTCAGTGAAACGCATCTTGCACAAGTGCAGTCTCCCTGGGCGTTCTCTTGAGAGAGTCCGGATGAATTTTGTTCTTTGTCCAAGCTTTCTTTTGGGACATGAGTGGGAGAGAAAAACTTCTAAAAACCTTTCAGAAGCCCTTGACTCCTGTTCAACCTACTTATTAAGTGTACTGTTCCCAGTTGAAATTAAAGTTAATTGTTTGCAGTTAATTGCAAGTTTTAGTAGTTCCCCACTGAATCTGTCGGCACCATTTTTCAAGGCTACGATATGAAATAGGAAATTTAGCCTAGAGTGTGGTGGATGTTATGTGCAAGACTGCTATTAAAAATGTGACAGAAGTGGGAGTCTTAAGTGATGACAAAGGCCAATGGAAACACAACTCTTAATTTGCCTCAAATGGCAACATTCAGCTCATTGCCAAATTGAAATGTTCGTCAGTACTAACAGCTCTTCACTGTCTCTGGATGTTAACTGTGCATTTAGGAATGTGTCTCTTTGCAGCACAAGCCTGTTAACTTCAGAAGCTCTGAATGGCCTGAGCTTTCAGAGCGAGTTTCAGTGGAAAGAAGAACGATAAAAGGGAGAGTTTGTACAGTAAGCTAAGTGGAAGACTGGATATTAGGAAGTTCTGAATTTTAATCCTGACTTTGGCAATGACTCTTGGTGTGACCTTGTCTGAATCACTTAACCTCTCTGCTTCACTTTCCTCATATGTAAAATGAGGGCAATCCTTATAGGCATTTAGAGAAGATTGGTGTGGTTTCAAAGCACTGTAAAAACAGTAGTTTCTCTTGAAGTAAATGAGAGAATCAGAGGAAAAATAAAATGGCATAAATTTTACCTGCCTTTGTGTGTCAGTGGAAACCAGTGGGAAATTCCTTCTGCTGGATGGGTGTGATGTATAGATTTCTGTAGCCCATGTTAACCTGAAAAGGAAGTCTTTATTCCTCTGTAAATTCTAGCGAACTATTGCAAAACTACACTGGTTTGGGCTTGAATTTATTTGCTCAGCAAATTGGTACTTCATGCTTCTTCTCAAGTGGGTTAGTGTGCTCTAGAGCAGCATTTCTCAACCTGTGGGTCTCAACCCAAAGGTGGGTCACAAGAATATTTTAAAGGGTTGTGAGCAAGTGCCAGAAAAACATGAAAGCGCAGGTTTCCCCTTGCAAGCTGGAACGCTGCCAGCCTGCAAGGGGCTGCTTGGGGCATGGCCAGTATGTAGCCAGGCAGGTTTGTGGGAGCAGCCCCAGCAGCCGGATGAAGGGTATGAGGAGTGGGGGTTGGAGGATTGGGGACTGCCAGGGTGGGGGGTGGGCAGTGTTTGCATGTGTGCATATGTGGAGGGGATGGGTGTGGAGGGGGGCAGGTGCCTGATGGCCCTGGGGAAAGGTGGTTGGGTGCAAAGACTGTGGCAGGGCAGGGGGGGATGGGGCGCTGTGGGTTGGGCACCGGCAAGGCCTTGGGGGGTGGACCAAGCCATTGCTCTTTGCAAATGGGTTCCAGAACGAAAAGGGTTGAGAACCACTGCTTTAGAGAACTGTATGCACAAGAAAGCAGAAATGGGGTCAGGCTTGGGATAGAAAGACTGAAATGTTACCTTGAATCTGCCATGCTGTAACTGCACTTCTGTGATGAAAGTCACTAATTGTCAGTTGACATAGTAGGATCTCTCCCACAAGGAACACGGTGTCCTATTTAGTCTGACTGTTAAATCCCAGGGCTTGGAAATTAAGTTTCCTAAAACACTGCAACAAACTGAATCGCTGTATTGGCAGTTTTCTGGTTGCTTGCCTGAAGAAAGCTGAAGAGACATGTGCGTCTTCTTGTTAGGGCTTAACAGTGGGTACAACTCGTGTTGATCTTATCATGTATCCATGTTTCTAGCACTTGGTCCAGGAATGCAAACTGTGATGCCAGAAATAATGTTGAGGATTTGTTTTTAATAAAGTCAATCTGTGTTCACTGGATATAACTGAAGAGTTGCTTCATTTTTCTGGTTTCATCAGTCTTTTTAAAACATGCGGATGGTAATTTCTGAAGGGGATGGGGATGTCTTGACATTTAGGAGTGACTGAGAAAGAGGTCAGCCAGTCTGAATTACTGAATTAAAATGTGATCCATGTGCAGTGTGCCAAGGTGTCACCCAAGTGACAGGTGTGTTTTTGCTTTTACTTTGACAGAAAGGGTGTTGTTTTGCTCAGGTTCTGGAGAAGAAAAGACCCTGATCCTGCAGGTAACTACGCTGGCATGTGCCCGTGCCTGTCTAGAGCCTCAGCAAAATTCAGGCGTGTTCTGACTTGAGCCGTGTCCAGGAGCCAGTAACAACAAGCAGACATTTGAAGTTTAGATTAACAAGAGTGATATATGTTCTTAAGAACTAATATGCTGAAATACACTAACTTTAAATAGTGCTTGAATCCAAACCTACACTTAAGCAATTCTGCATTTTTATAGGGAGGCAAATAAGCAGCATGTGAGATGTCAGAAATGTTTGGAATTTGGCCATTGGACCTATGAATGTACAGGAAAAAGAAAATATTTGCATAGACCATCACGGACAGCACAATTAGCGAAAACTCTGAAAGAAAAAGAAAATCGACTGTTATTGCAGCAAAGGTAAGGTCAGCTAAACAAAAAGCTTGCAGTCCATTGTATATGGTGTGTGTCTAGGCAAGACAGGCCTGGTCATTTTTTTGTTTTGTTTTTTGTGTTGTTTTGTGTTAGTTGTCTTCAGTCTGTACACCTAACTCATTGATTTGTTTTTATGTTGAGGGGTGAGGGATATACTTATTCATATCCACAACTTATTTTGCAGCTTCTCCCTGTCTTAATGTAGACCAATAATGAAATTAAATAACACAAGAGGATAAGAGTGCAGTTAAACTGAGGAATTGGGTCTCTATAGCAGAGCATTATTTTATAAGCTAAGAGAACAACTTGTTGTAATTGTTTTGTGGTGTAGAGGCAGCTGCCATAGTTAAAGAACAATTCAGCAATTCTTTCATTTTTATGCTTTAACCATAAATGAGCATAATTCAAAAATTGGGTGGAGCAGCCATACAGTTTTCTGTATTCAGTGAAGAAGAATAAAAGATGAGCAGGCAAACAAGATGTGGATTAACATGTACTGTCAGTTCCTTATCCCTAAAAATATCAGTGGTACATCTCATTGGATTAAGAGACCTGTCTGCAGCTTTGCCACCTGAAATACCTGGACTGGTACCACCTACAACTAAGCAAAAAAAAATCATACTAGGCTTTGGTTTGTATTTCAAGTGGCCTATAGATAGATAGAATTCCTTTTTCTGATTGATTCTCCCAGCTAGCAGAATTAAGTATTTGAACAATTTGTGTTTTATCAAAGTAATATAAAAGGACATAACATATCATTTTATGCTGACCATCTTTTGTCATCTGTTTCATTGCAGCTTGAGTTCAACTTTGCTATCAGTAGCTGTAGTTGTGGGGGGTGGAGAGGACGGACATTAACATTGGCAAGGACTAAAGCCTGTTAAATATTGTGTTGTGTAGACTTGTTTTAAGTAACAAAATGCTTAATATTGTCAGCCAACTGGAACCCAAATTGTTTTAATGCATTTTCATTCTAATTCCACCTTCCCTTTATCACTTGGTTATGAGTTTCTGAATCTTTTTCTTTTGGGGCTGAAACTTTCCATGCCAAGTTCTCTACATGAAGGTAAAGCTTAAGTTTAAGCAAACATGGTGCAGTTTTTTAAAAATAATCTTCCTTATCACAACAGATTTTCTCAACTTTTTAAAAGCTTTTAGGTGGGAATAATTTGGGGCTGGAGAGGTTTAATTTGGAATGAAGATGATCCTTGATGAGATTAACCGTTTAGTGTTCTAGTATTTGGTTTTGATGTAGCAATTTAGGAGTTTGAAAATTATAGATGGCAAAATCACAGTGACTTTTCAAACCAAGCACTTCTTAAATAATTCTCTTTCTTGTTCATGGAGAAAAGAGGATGGATGTGATGGTGGTCTGAGAAACATACTTTCCTTTTGCAAAAGGAATTGGATAGGAGTGCTTAATTCAGCATGCAGAATATCTTGCTTCTGTTGGGATAAAGTGCATGCAAAAATTGGGAGGAGTATTTTGGCTTTTAATTAAACATACACATGTTTGTACACAGGGACCCAATTGGAGCAGTTCTGTCTTTGGGAACGTTCTCAACTCTTGAAAATGATAGTCTTGGTTATTAAATAACCAAATCTATGCAATCTGTTCTTGCAGAGGCAAACAAGTCCAGTTGTCTGAGGTGGGCTGACATCATGAAACAGTGTTTTCACTCTGATTCTGCTAGTGAGAGAATAATTATTGGTTTAGGTGGAAGGTGTGTGATTTGAAACAAGGACTTTCAAAACACAGTAATTCTGGTCATGTAGTCTCCTGGGACAAAAAGATCATGCACTTTTGGTGTTAAGTTTACTACAGTTTGAGGCAGCATTTAAACATGTTTCCTGGCTGCTATCTCTTCAACATATCAAGTAATGCAGAATAGCAGGTTTGGAAGATGGAAGTGAATTGAGGCTGAAAATGTAAATATGGTTAAACATTGCCAGAAGTGTTGCGAGTAAAAGGAGGATGGCAGAATTTAAATGTTTGTTTTTTCTTTTTACTAGAAAGAGTAAATGTTTCTAAAAGACCAAATTGTTTATAACCTATATTGGAATGTGCTTTGTTCAGCATATTGTGAAGTTGAGACATCTCACACTTACCTACATCCTGGGCATACACATACTGACTTCTTTATTGGCAAACAGTATCACAACTACTGAACAATAAAGAGGCTTTACAGGTTTTAGGCTGATCACTTTCAAGTTTTTGTGCAGCTTCATGTGACATTATATGCAAGCTAATTAATTTATTTGCATATTTGTAATCAGTCTATATAACTTTGTACTCCAGCTGCATATGAGGGAAGGAGTATGAATTTAGTGCTCATGACAAGCTAGTGGAATTAAAAGTCTAGGTGCATCTATAAGTCTGAAGTAGGGGAAGCATCTCACAGATGTCACCCACGAGCTTGCCTCTGTGGAGAACTTCATCTTGGAGCTGCAGAAGCAGTTCACTCTCCATGACTTCTGAATTTGTTGTGTCTGTCACTTGGTACATAATATAATCAATCTTGTAATGTGGAAGCTGGACCTATGACACATCAAACTTATCTTGTATAGGGGCCACTAACTAACTACAAGCAGGGAATAATGTTTTTAATCCCTACTGTGTCCATTGGGTTTGCATGGATTTCCTAAAGTCAAAAGATCTCTGAAACTAAGAGTAAAACCTGGAAGCCTCCAGTCCTTCAAGTCCTAAAGTTACGTTTTCAAGTGTGAAGCTTGTTTTTTCTGTAAAGATAAAGTTGTTAAATAAAGTTCTGATGTTTTTCAAATTGCATAGGCAGGGTTGTCTGCCTGCACTTAAAAGCAGTCTCTGCCACTCTAGACCAATAGTATTTCCTCCATCCTCTCATTGAAGGGCAGTTTGCATGAAAATCTAGGCATTAACACAACATTCAAGTGCATCTCCAAATCCAGAGTTCAGGGGTATTTTCCATATAAAATTTGCTGCAGCTGTCCCAGAGGCTGGTACTAACTTAAAATATTTTTTCTTCTCAGGCCTCAACTAAATTTGATCCCCAACTTTCCAAGCCTCACCCCAAACTTCTTCTACTTTAGTTGGAGGAGTAAACTGATGACAAGAAAACTTGTTACTCTCCTGAGGAGCAGTGTTTAGAGGTGGCTAGGAGTGGGGAAGACAGCTTGCTTATCATTAGGTTAAACAATTACTTTGAAGTAAAAACTTAAACTGGTTTATGTGTAACTTCTGCACCTAGCCATAGTGCCCCTGGCTCTGGGAGTGGTAGACTGATGCAGCAGAATGTCGCCATGTGAAGTGATGGACCTGTTTGGGTCACCTAAAGAAATGGAGTCTCTATCTGAATTGAAAAACAACCTTTTCCCTCCTTGTGTTACAGGACTTCTCACATTTCCATGGAGGCACTAGACTTGTAAATCTTTGTATGCTAACTGCTAAAGAGGGACAGAGATCCATTCTCTGTTAGGATGGGTTAGACCATCTTCTGTCATTGAGTCCACTTCTTCTGAAGGGTACTCTGAGTTCTAATTCCAGCTCAGTTCAGCTTCTCAGTTTATCTGTAAAAAGGATGTAGATGTACATCATCTAAAGTAGGGCTCTTGGGTCTGGATCAATTCACTTGTGAAGTATACAAGTAACAATAACATTCAGTAGAAGAGGTAGGTTATGACTAGTTGGCTTTTGACTTGTACAGTTCAGTGCACCTTCCCTTAGGCTACAGAAGACTGCATGAGGGAAACTCTCTTATATCCAGAAACATCATGTTTTAACACTTGTGGGAATGAGCGAGCCTGTAAAATGCCCAAGTGTATTGCATAAAGTGTGACATTAGGCACTCTGCATTCCTTTTTTATGTTACTACTGGTAGCAGGAAAATGGTTTTTGAGAAGGCACTTCAATTAAAATATAGCACTAATTGCATTGAAAGAAAGGGAAGAAGCATGCTTTTGTAATCTCTATGGACAAGTTCTTCCAAGTAAAAACCTCACATGTTCATCTTTTAAGTGATATGTGAGCAACCGGATTGTAAAAACACAGGAATAGTTTTTTACTTGTATTTTGATTTTTTTCATACTATTGAGCCTTGAGTTTGTTTTTTAAAGAATATAATCCTTGTTCCAGAAAGACCTGAAGCACATGCATAAAAGCCCCAAAGAGATCAATGGGATATTAGGCATTTTTAAATAAAGCACATGCTTAAGCGTTTTCTAACCAGGGATGAATTTGCTTACATGCATAAATGCTTTGCTGAACGAAGGCTTTGGTGCTGTCCTACTGTTGGCAGCATGACAAAATGGAGTGTGCATGACCAACTTGACCCACAACTGATTTTGTTAAAAGGATTTTCGAATAGTAAGAACAATCAGAATATCTCCATGGGATATTTATAACACCAAAGGAAAGTGTTTGTTAAAGAAGCTTTCCTTTAGAACCCAAACTTTCCATCTTTGTGAATGCATGAGAACCTGAAAGGGAAATGGCTAGAAACCATGAATAAAAATGGACTATTTTGTCTCTAGATTGACATTGGTCACTGTATTTGTGTTGAAAACTAAATTTGATTTTTAAAAAGTTTTTGTTTTTAAAAAAATAAGGTATTGCTAATGTAAGTGAAATGAATTTTTGCCCGCTTTTTTCCCCAAAATGACAGTGTTCTTTAAAAATAGAGAGGAGGGCATCTAAAATATGACACATTTAACACAAAAGTAAAATGCCAACTGAGAGCAGATATAATGGCCAAAGTTCAGCTGGAATCATTACGACACACTGCTCACTTTTCTTTTCAGTGAGATGATGATTTTCTAGTATAAACCTTGGCTCCACTGTACATTTATCTACTTAATCTTTCCCGCTGCATTAATCAAAGCCATTGTTTTTCCCCCTTTTAATTAGCACTGGAGAAAGTACTGCAGAAAGGAAGAACAAGAAAAAAAGGTATGTGGGGAATAATGAAAACTATACAGTGCCCGAGTGCCTAATCTTGCACTGACTGTTGTGATAAGTTATTTGGAAGAGGGTGTGTTGGAAATTGAAATAAGTTCTAGGATTTTATTTATTGTGTTTAGCCTCTTCCTCTTATAGTCTACAAATGCATATAATGTAGCTTGATTTAACTTTCTCCCAATCTCCAAGCTTTAATTCTTTGTCCCCCTTTGTTCCTCTATGTACCCTTCCCTTAAATAGTGAAAATATTCCTTTCTTTGGCTGGGTGGGTATTACGTATGTTTCAAGTAACTAAAAAATGGTGCTGGAGGAAGGGGGAGAAAACCATGGGGGGACTCCTGCCTCCTCTCACAGTCGCATCAATGGCTGCCCTGCCTGGCCCTAGCTCCTGGCTCTTAAAAAAAAAAAAAAAAAAAAGCCCCCCACTCACTGACTCCTGTGGGGAGCAGTGGGGGGAGGATCCCTGCTGCCCCGCACTGCCCTGTGCTGCATGGGGGGCTCTGCCATGAGCCCTCAGAAGGCCTGATGGCCGTTGCAACAGCTGGTGAATGTGGGGCTTTTTTAAGAGCTGGGGCTGGGTGGGGCAGCTATGGGGGGGCTGGGAGAACAGGTGGGGGTTGGTGCTTGTGGCAGAGCCCCCCACACAGCATGGGGCAGTGGGGGGGCAACGGGGATTGTGCTCCTGCCTGGCAGGAGCCTGTGAGTGTGGGGCTTTTTTTTTTTTTTAAGAGCTGGGGCCAGGCAGGGCAGCCATTGGGGCTGGGAGAATGGGCAGGGGGATGGGGGCCTGTTTGACTTGGCAATTCGGCTGATTCGTTGGCAGCCAAATCTCCGAATCAGATTTGACCGAATTGATTTGGGACAGTCATTCAAATCACCGAATCGAATCGCTGTCCCTTGAATTGGCCGAATCCGAAGCGAATACTAGCCGTTTCGCACAGGCCTAATGTGATCATGTCCAATATGCAGTATCGGAGACCTACCTGATTTAGTGCGCCTTATATAAAACAGATGCTATTGGTATGTTGTTGGCGCCAAAAGCATCACACAGCAAGGAAGAAAACTGTCATATTTCGAAATAAATATTCTAGAGCATTATGAAATACTGCTTTTTTTCACATCACCTAAGCTGTATTTGTCCCTTCCTGCTCTGAGTTAAAGGTTTGCCCCAAAAGTTGATGTCTCTTTATAACTAATGTAACTGACTATTTCATCTGAAATCAGATAGCTGTTTCCTCTTTCTACATTGTCCCTTAGCATCCCATTCACTTGGATTTTAGATGTTGCTTTTAAGTACCCACCCAGTTGTCTATGTAATTGATCCAAATTATTCAAAATACCTCATCAGCATTAAATATAATCTGAATTTCATCTGAATTTCATTTCCCACAGTGGGCATCCTCCACCTCAGTATTTTTGAGTTGGAAAAAAAAGATTCCAGTTGTGTTAAAATCTTAATTGTGTGTTAAAATGTGCATAATTGCATAATGCATGCATTCACCAAGTAAAGATACCAGCCCTCAGTAATGATGACATCCTAGTTCCAAAATGTAGCCCCTTCTTTTTCCTGTAATTCTGTTTTGTCATTTTAAGCATTGTCAGAATATTTAATGATATCTGGGGTGCGTGTATATATTTTCACTTTACCATTATTAAAATAGGTAAGGGATAATTGTTGAAGATGGAAACAAGAATGGGGAGGAAAAGCCTGCTTCAGGCAGAATCAGGTCTGGAAAATTTCAGCCCAAAAGGTGAATGTTTTTGAGCTTGTGAAAACATTGTGGTGCAATTGTAGCTACAGTAGGTCTGTCTGGTGACCACTGTAGGGGGTAGAGCCTGTCATCTATCCTTTTTATGCTTCTTGCAGGTCTAAGAGTGTGACTAGCTCCAGCAGCAGTAGCAGCATCAGTTCAGCTAGCGAGTCTTCATCAGAGAGCGAAGATTCCTCTACTACTTCTTCGTCCGATGATAGTGACAGTGACGAAAGCTCTTCCACTTCCTCATCCTCTCCATCTTCAAGTAGTTCTTCTTCTTCCTCAGACTTCGAGTCAGATTCTAGTTCCTCCAGTAGCAGCAGCACCAGCACAGACAGTAGCTCTGACGATGAACCACCGAAGAAGAAAAAGAAGAAATAGTGTGGTACAATTTAGGACTGTTGTTATGAATGATGACAATGCCATTTTCCAAGGAGGTTTTGAATACGTTATTGCCAAACAGTTCAACTGGTCAATATTTCTACAGTTAAAAAAACTTTCTAAGTGTTTTACAGATTAGATCGTAGGACTTAAAAGTTAGTAAATGGCAAGTGAGACTTACTAAAAGAGTATTTTTGTGGCTAATCCTTTCATAGGAAATTTTACTTTTTTAGTTTTAAGAATCTATCATCAGATTTGATTATATGAACTAAGGCCCAGTAACCCTTGTTTACATGCTGGAAAGCAAAAGCTTGTTTCAGATCATGCTGTGCACTTCATATACCAATTCTGCATTTACAGCAGCTTAATTTATGTTTTGGGAAATCTTATAAACTAGCTGGGGGAGGAAGCGGAATGACAGTTTCTAACCTCATTGCCCACAAAGTGCTAGAATATCACTACCATATCTGTCAAAACTGAATGCGGCGTTGCACAGAAGGTGACTTCCACCCCC
The DNA here is from genome assembly GCF_030867095.1 of Alligator mississippiensis. Classification (NCBI taxonomy): domain Eukaryota; kingdom Metazoa; phylum Chordata; order Crocodylia; family Alligatoridae; genus Alligator; species Alligator mississippiensis. The sequence continues at coordinate 66,951,583 of NC_081832.1, forward strand.
TTTTTAACAAGTATATTATACTTTGCTGCTGAGCTTTTCTCAGACGGCTTTTTCTGATGTTTCAGATCAGATATTAATTGCGACATATAACATTTTTATTACAGCTAATTTGTTGGAGATAAATATGCTGTTTGTACTGTACAAAGGCTTTAGTGTTTTCAACTTTGCCTGTTTCTGAGCTCATGGAACAGTAACATTCTCGGAGACAAAGAATGTCTCTTGCACCAGCAGCATCTGAATAAGATGAGGGTTAGGGACAGGGTATGGGGGGAGGACAATAACTGTTGCTGCTTAGGAGACTCATCCTTGTGCCTTTCTTATAAATTAAATATATCCTAATGAGAGGAGCTAGTGTGGGTTTTTTCATGACTCGCGCAGCTGTCTACACAAAATATCGGTCAAGGAACCTAGCAAAATAATAGTAACATAAATGAGGCACTATTTTCAAGGAGAGAGAGAAGAAGGTTATTTTCATTGGAGTTTGGTAAATAAGTCACCTTTAAATATAGTTCCCAAAAGGAAAATGTTTCCCTTTTACTATTTTTGCAAAAAACTGTTGTGTAGTGTAAGATTGCCAATTTGTGTTGTTGGGCACATGATGACTGGCGGTATAGTCTGCGGTATAAAATGATTGCTTGGATCTGCCCATTATTTTTAAATAACAAAAGTGTGTATGTATCTGTTAAAAAAAATCTAGCATGGAAGGTACAGGTTAGGCAAAAAAAAAAAAAATACTGCAGGATATTTCTTGCTAGTTGTTAAATGGAACTAATTTGCTATTGTGGTAAATTTTAAGCAGTTGGCATTAGTCATTTAACTTGTGATGCGGTCTCCTTTTAAATTTCTTATTGACAGAGTTCCCTTTTTTTGGGAGGGGGCCCTCACATGTGAAAAAAATGATTTGGGTAAAATATAGTAATTAAACTATTTTTTATATTTTTATGGAAAAGGTAGTGTGTAGAATTTACTTTGGAATAAAATGTTCTTCTATTTAAATGTTTGAAAATATGTTGTGTGTTTTAGTCTGTAATCATTTATATGTTTTACAGAAGTGGCTGCAGACTGTAAATAAAACTACCAGGAAGTTGTTTGCATCATCCTAGAGAATGTATCATTTAAATGGAAAATTTAATAAATTATTAAAAACTATTTGCTAAGTTTATGTTCATTTGAAAGTCCATAAGGTATGGTATATAATTAAGTTAAAGTTACTAGGGAGAATAACTTTAGAAAATGGTGGGTATTGGCAATTAGTTTTATTGTAGGCTTCACAGCCCTGTCTACTCAGCCCAAACAGACTGGCTGCCACTTGTTAGAGCAAGAGTAAATCCTCAGTGGTTCCTCAGTTAAATGGCACAGTTAGAACAGAGGCTTTACTGGAAGGATATAGAAGTTATAGCATGGAGAGGAACAAATTCAGATTTCTGGCTAAGGACCTAAGGATCAGCAGCAGGGTGGAGATGATGAGTAGGCTTGGCAGAATTTGATTTTTATTTTTTTTTAATAATTGACAGGTAATAGCAATGTTTATATTTAAGCATTTATTTCTATTTTTATTTATTTAAATCTTCAGCATTTCACAAAATTAACTGTTTAGCTGACTGCCATGAGCAATGTAATTGCTGAAGGGCTGCCACCAGCTGAGCAGCAGAGCTGCCATCAGTCCTGGCTCTGCTCATCTATAGCTCCCTTCTCTACTTTGTCACTTTCTCTTCCTTTGTTCCCAGTCCCCTGGGTTTCATGGGAATTGCAGTCCAAACTACAGTCAACACGGGTCTGTAGGACTGCTCCCTGTGTCATCACATGCTCCATCAGCCATAATTTTTCTTATGTCCACTTTATATATTTTGATTATTAATGATGGAAATATTTTTTGTCAGTCTGAGCATGAGGTGAAATCGACATTTATCAGCGTTTACCAATTTAAAGATAGAATCTAATAATGAGGGAGGTAGAGGGAGGTTATGGAGCTGGTGAGGTGGCTAGGGCAGGAGGCTGGGTGATCCTGTGGAGCATGTGGTAAGAGAAGTGGATTGACTGCTTGTCTGTTAGAGCAAGAGATATTATCTTTATCCCTCATCAGGGATGGTCTAGGTATTATGATCCTGCCTCCTGAGGTCCTTTTGTGTCCTACATTTTTATGATTTTCTGATCTTAATGGTTTTATGGCAAATCAAAGCTGATTTTTTAAGGTAGCTAGTACAGAGACCTGCAATCAGTTCTTCAGTACAAAAGGCCCAGTTGATGATTTACTTCAGTATATACAGCCTGCCTATGTGCTGATGCCTTGGAGTGTTAACAGCACTAAATCAATTAGACTAACTGTAGTGGGACTGGGTAAGATCAGGATGAAAATGGCGTCGAGTTGCATCTAACTACCTGAATTGGTGTTACCAACAGTGGGAATTAAAAAAAAGGAAAAAGTAAATGTCCCAGATATAAACAAGGTCACTGACATATTTTGTATTAGAACCTGCTGTCAAGTCACAGATGCTTTAACAGGTCCTCAGTCTGTAGCTAGTTTCTTAGATAAGAGAGAGAGAGTGTGTGTGTGTACATGTACACACAGGTCTGCATATCCATTCCTTTCACGCTATTTTTGCTATTCTTTGGGCAAATAGGGTGGCTTTCTTTTTCTTTGGCAAAAGGAGGAATCTTTATTTATTTATTTATTTTTTTTAATCAAACCTTTTGGATTTCCTGGACAACTACTAACACTGTGCAAAGGTCACAGGCTTGGTCTTTTCATACATGCAGTTGTTTGATAGCTCTGTTCCTTAGCATCCTTCTTCAATCAAAGGATGGCTAGAGAAGCCTGTCCATTTAAGATGGTCTCAGCAGGTGATCCAATTGCTAACAAGATATGGAAAGCCAGATTTAACTTGTGGTCTGTTGTTCCCTGTAGTGGGACTTTAAGGAGATAGCATGCTATTTCTTGGTACCTTACATTGTCCAATATCAATCAAATAGTAGACCATGAAAGGCAGTCTCTCAATTTTGTCTATTCTCTGAAAAGTAGCAGCTGCCTTTTTAGATTGCTCACTCTCAAACATGGTATTTCTGCTCCATTCAGTTTCTTTCATCTCTCTCCATTTTTATTTTACAGGGGAAAAAACTGCCAGGCTGCTCATTGTTTCCTGTTATTCCAACTCTGACTTGTTCAAATCCTGCTTCATTATAAAAAAGGAAAAAAAAAAAAGGAGCGTATATCTCATTTTGATCCTACAGGGAAAGGTATTTCTTTAATTACCATATTCCAAAGCTCCAGGTTAGCTACAAATGATCGTTAATTTGCAGAGAGCACTAACTAGAAATTGTTGTATTTACTTAGCAGTTACTGAGGCCTGTACTGCTTTAAACAGGCTCGATTTAATCCTCCCTATTAGGAATAAAACTGCCATTGCTAATTGAACTGAAGCAATTGATGCAGTCTAGTGGAAAAACAGCCTCGGGGAGAAGTGTCATATTTCAAGGCAAAACATTGCTGACTGATGGAAGAGCAAAAGAAGGTAGACAACTTGATCTTCCAGTCTGAAGGCTTTTTAAATCAAACATCTGTCAAAGCCAGATTTATGGTTTGGGTGCCTTAAATAAGATCACGTCATAACACTGTGTGTGTGTGTGTGTGTATTTTTAAAGGAGAGTTGTGCACTAATAAATAGGACTCTTACTATACGAAGAGTTCACTTACAATCTTAATAGAAGTTATTTTGATGATGGTATTCACTGCTTTTGAGGGAGAAAATGGCTATATGCAAAGTCGTCTTAAATGCACAGGATCAGTGACACCATATTTTATTTTGGAAAGTCAGTTATAGTAAGCTGAGAAGTTACAAAATTTTCAAACTAATGTGATATTTTTCCAAGCTTGAATAAGGTTGACACTTAAATTATAATGTAGCTTAAAATTCAATAAATGCAATTTTCACACATCTTGAAGCTCTTACCTCAGGCTGGCTCCAGACTTGAGCTCGCGCTGATGCATCCTTTTATGATTTTTCACATTTGAAAGGTCTTTTCAACTATGATAAATGCAAATACGATGATGTCCATAGCTTTACTTCATCAGATGTCATGAAAGATGCAGCTAACATGTAAAGGGAAAAAAATCTGAGCTTTTCACTGGAATCATGTGACAGAAAGGGAGTTGCTCTGATAATATAGTGATGGGTGTACCTAGATTTTGTTACTACCACAAATTCATTATCTAACTTGTTACATTGTCTTGTGAAACGTATGCCAAAAGTTTATAATAATACTAAAGTAGAGATGTTAAATCACTAGAAATAAATCAGAGCTGAGGTTATTATAATTCCCTCTTGTATTATATGCATTGTAGGTGAAAGTCCATGCCTCTGCAGGCTTGGACTTCATACTTTCATGGAATATGAATGCTGATCTGATGAAAGAATGGGCTTATAGATCAAGGCTTTCATTGATGCTAATGCTTCATTCAGTTCTCACCCCACAGAATCTAACGGATGAATGTATACATCAAGACATAATTATTACCCTGCATCAGTGTAGACCACGTGAAGGAACACGTTGAGAAGCTGGACACCTTCAAGTCAGCTGGCCCAGACAGTTTACACCCCAGGGTGTAGGACCTAGCAGGCATCATAGCTCAGCCACTGGCATGGATCTTCGAGAACTTGTGACAGTCAGGTGAAGTGCCCAAAGATTGGAAGAAGGCCAATGTGGTGCCTACCTTCAAGAAAGGGAGGAAAGTAGATCCTGGGAACTACAAGCCTATCAGTTTGACTTCTATCCTGGGGAAGGTCTCGGAAAAAATGATCAAAGAGACCATTCTTGACAAACTGGCTGATGGCAACATCCTGAGGGGTAGCCAGCACAGGTTTGTTGCAGGTAGATCTTGCCTGACCAATCTCATCTTCTATGACCAGGTGACATATCACCTGGACAAGGGAGAAGAGATTGATGCCATATAATCTTGATTTTAAAAAAACCTTCTATCAGGTGTCCCATGATCATCTCATGGAAAAATTGGCCAACTGCGGCCTTGGTTACCTCAGTCCAATGGCTGGGGAATTGGCTGTGAGGTCAGACCCAGAGAGTGGTAATAGATGGAAGTAAAACATTGTGGTGCGCCATGACCAGCGGGGAACCCCAAGATTCCATCCTATACTCTTTAACATCTTTTATTAATGATGTAGACAGTGGTATCAGAAGCAGATTGGCCAAGTTCGCTGATGATGCCAAACTTTGGGATAAAGCATCCACACCTGAGGATCGGATGGTGATCCAGGCCGACCTAAACAGGCTCAAAAAGTGGGCGGACAAAAACCTGATGGCGTTCAACACCGAAAAATGCAAGGTACTCCACCTTGGGGTGGGGGGGGAACCCACAGCATGCTTATAGGCTTGGCAGTGCTACGCTTGGTAGCACCATGGCTGAAAGGGACTCGGGGATCATGATTGACCACAAGATGAATGTGGGCCACCAATACAATGTCCCAGCTGGTAAACCAAGCAAAACTCTGGCTTGCATCCATAGATGCTTCTCAAGCAAATCCCAGGATGTCATCCTCTTGCTGTATTCAGCCTTGTTGAGGTCGCAGCTGGAGCACTGCATCCAATTCTGGGCTCCACAATTTAAGAAAGACGTTGAGAATCTTGAGAGAGTCCAGAGGAGAAACATGCGCATGATGAGAGGCTGAAAGCCATGGGACTCTTTAGCCTGGAAAAGTACAGGCTCAGGGGGGACTTGGTGGCTGCCTACAAGTATATAAGGGGTGTACAGATCTGGGGGAAAGCCTGTTCACCAGAGCACCCCAAGGGACAACAAAGTCAAACGATAACAAACTCCTCCAAGACTGTTTAAGGCTGGACATAAGGAAGAACTTCTTTACTGTCCGAACCCCCAAGGCCTGGAATAGACTGCCTCCAGAGGCAGTGCAAGCACCTACTCTGAACTCCTTCAAAGAGACCTTTGGATGTTCATCTTGCTGGGATCTTTTGACTCCAGCTGACTTCCTGCCCCTGGGGAAGGGGGTGGACTCAATCTTCCAAGGTCCCTTTAGCCCTATTGTCTATGAAGACCTGGCATTAGTGAATCCAAGGATTAAATGGGACACGGAGAATAATGGGTCTTCTCACTGCTAGATGTAGTGCCATTGGAAGGACAAGAAGTTCCCTTGAGGGTGACACATACCCTCCTTGGTGGGGAACTTTTATGCAAACATTTGTGTAGTGCCTGTTTTGAAACAGGAAAATGTCAAAATGGAAGATTATGAATTGGCTGTTTTACCACCAGAGGAAATAGCAGTCAACCCAAGACTGGCACAAAAGCAAATCACTTACCAACTGTTGCTGTATCCTGGAAATATGCTATCATCCCCTTAGACTGACTGAACCTCAGATGAAGTTTAGCAGTTCTTTAGTGGCAATTCTTTAGATAAGCTATACAGATATTTGGAACTTTTGGACAGATGGAAATCTTGGGTCAGTTTAGTGATGGGGGGACAGTTTAGGAGAAAAAAATTGTAATCTTCTGGAGGTTAATATCTAAGGTTTTTCCAGTACTCATGGTAAAGGGTTCTGCTTGTCTTGAGACTAGATCGGGGTGGGCAATTATTTTGGGTGGAGGGCTGCTTACTGAGTTTTGGCAAGCCATCGAGGGCCACATGACAGGCAGCCAGGGGCAAATAAATATTAATTTTCTAAATTTTTTAGGGGCCCTGCAGGTTTGATAGAATGGCCTGGTGGGCTGCATCTGGCCTGCGGGCTGCATTTTGCCCACCCCTGGACTAGATGATATAAGATGACAATGAGCTGGCAATACAGTGGTTTAAAAGCCTTTTAAAGTAGGGCTGTGCAAAACGGCTGTGTTTTATATTCGGTTTTGGATTTGGCCGTTTTGGAGAACAGCAATTCATTTAGGATCACTGTCCTGTTTCATTTCGGCTGAATCTGTTTTGAATGGGCTACAAGGGAAGCTTTGCACAGCCCTACCCAGCTGGGTGGGGTTTGGGCCGGGGGCTGCAGGGCCCCAGCGGAGGGCAGGACGGGGCCATGGGTGACTTTTCCGGGGGGGGGGGAGCGGGAGGGGAGGGGAGGGGAGGGGAGGGTCACTTCCCTTTGTGCATGTGAGGAGACCCCTGCATGAATCTCTGATCCGTGTCACACTGGGTCGCAGGGCAGGGAAGCAGCGCAGAGTGGCCAGCAAGCCTGCTGCTCCCTGCCACGTGACTTGGCTCTGTAGAGAGCAGAGGTCTGCGCTGGGGGTCTCCTTGCCACTGCTGCCCGCCCTGTGCTGCCCTGGCAACGTGGGGATGCGCTGGGTGGGCTGCAGCGGTAAGGAGACCCTGGTGCAGATCTCTGCTCTCTACAGAGCCAGGTCACATGACAGGGCAGTACTGGTCCTGGCAGTGTGGGCCCACAGATCTGCATGCCGGGTTTCAGCAGTCTGTTGCTGCAGGCTGGGTCCAGTGGCAGCACCTCAGTCTTCTCGGCACTTGGTGCAGGCTGCGCTGAGCAGCTGCTGCTGGCCCCAGCCTGCAGTGGCATCCTGCTGAAACCCCACATTCAGATCAGGGGCCTGTGTCCCGCAGGAAGAGCTGGAGAAGTGATCAGAGAGCTGGGGAGGCGACCGGAGAACTGGGGAATTGAACCAGGAGCTAGATGTCAATATCGGAGCCGTCCTTCTCCCCCTTTCCCCTCCCTCTTCTTAGCTTTTGTTTCCCTGAAAGCCCAGCTTTGGAACTCCAAAATTTTCTGAAACATTTCCAAAACTAAGTAATGGAAATTGGTCTTCATTCCAGTTTTTTACCATGGTTTTAGTAATTAAGGAATCAAGACCAATTGGTCAAAAAACCCCAAACAAAACAAAGCAACAAAGCCAGCAACAGCTAGTGAACTTGCCTCAGGTTGTCAGTGAAGCCTCTAACTGTTCATTGCTGCCTCTGGTTAGGCATAAAATAGTGAGCAGTTCTAGCAGGTTAACTGGTTCCCTATGACCTGGTAACTAACACTTCAGGCTTACATTAATATTTGGCATTGCCTTAGAATGTTATTAATGGAGAACTGTCTCAGCCTGCCTGTAATTTAATAAATCCAGAGTTAAAGTATGAAAGAGCCTGATCCCACCTTACATCCTTTTCTGCTTCCTTAGTGTTGAGGACACATATTGTGATGCCCTGTCCTTCCAGAGGATATGGAGCACTGGTATATTGGAGAAAATGCTGGGCTCTGTTTGTACTGAAGCAGAAGACCCATTTAGTGCAGTTTAAGCAACCACTAGTTAGGTACACCTAGTCCAGTGGTTCTCAGGCAGGGTGCTGCAACACGAGTGCTGCTGCTGTGGTGGTAGTGGCCAAACAAAACTATCCTGCATGCAGGGCTTTGGCAAGCGTGTACTCCTGCTGCATTAGGGCTGTCTGATAACCCTAAAGCAGGTAGCCCTTTCTGATCTTCCCCACTTCCCCCCACCAACTCATGGAAACGAGGCGTGTGGGACAGTCCCACCCACATGCATCAGTTTATGGATCATGAAGGACTACAGCCCGAGACAGCTCTGTCTGCTGTAGGGTTATGAGAGCCCTAATACAGTAGGAATCTGTGTAGGTTCGGGCTGACTTTGCAGCAGGCTTGCAGGGCAGTATTTTACCTGGAGACAGCATCACCTGGTTGAGAAGCACTGAGGTAAGGTGAGGGAGCACCAACAGTAGTTTTCAACTGAAGGTGCTACCACAGTCAGAATAGTAGTGGAAGGATGCTGTGCTTGAAAAGGTTGAGAGCCCCTGCTCGGCCATTGTGCAGAGGCCACCTCTGAGCTGTGGGATATCACCAATCCTTAACCTACACCAGCTGTCTGGGACTGTTGTATGTTCCTAGGTTACTCCCTCTCCTCCCAGCAGGAACAGACTTGTGCTCCTGCCTGTTCAGCAAGTGCAAGTCAGCACAGAGCAGGATGGGGCAGACCTCTGCATGTCAGATCACCCCTCCTCCTCTCCCCGAGAGCAACAGGACCTGGTGTGGGGCAACAGAGCTGCTGTGAGTGCTGCAGTGCCTTTGACTGAATGGGACAACATGGTCTGTTGAGGGGGCTCCATCCTCTAAATGTCTATTCATTTACCACTGCAAGGGGAAAGGCCAACAATAGCTGGAAGCAGCAAATCATCCAGCAGGGCCCAGTTACCAGGAACGGGGAAGCTCCCAGAAGGCTGCTCCTCCCAGGTGCCAGGCTGCAGGGATGGGGCCTCAGTGTTGCCAGGTCTTAAATATTGAATTATTGTATTGGAAGCTCAAAATTACTGTATTTGCTGAAAAACTATCGTACACTGAAAAATACACAAATACAGTCTTCTTCTTTACAATGCTCGCTATAACTTGGCAATGAGTGAGTGAGAGCTGGGTCATCACAGTTAAAGCATTATTTTTTTTATTTCAAGGCAAGCGCTTGCAAGGAAGTGCTGAGTGCAACCCTCCAAATTAAGTGACTTGGGTTTTGCCTATGCTGCATTAATGGGTTGCCTCAAAAATTGTGGTATATTTTAGGGATGTATTTGGGAGCTGCGTTGGTCTGAGACAAAAAAGAAATGCAAAACTTTAAACACAATCAGGACTTGTAGTAGAGACACTGCCTTTATTAAACCAACAAGATTTTTGCAAAGAAAAAATTTTTTTTAATTAAATTTTTTTTGCAAAAATCTTCTATTAAACCAACTTGAATATATATATATATATTCAATATTTTTTTTCAAGTTGGTTTAATAAAAGATTTTTGAAAAAAAAATTAATTGAAAATAAAGATTTTTGCAAAAAAAAAAAAAATCTTGTTGGTTTAATAAAAGCTATTCTGCCTTCTCCTTTAGACCAGTAGCCTGGATCCCTGATGCAAAGCTCTAGAGCTCTTGTGCGTTCTTAGTCACTCTAACAAAAGGTGTCCTCTCTGACCCCGGAGTCGTAGAGTCCTGCATGTCCTGACGGTGTACAGCGGGCACCTTTACTCGTCTCGCTCGCACGAGAGCTGCAAGGAGCGTTCACACGCAACGATGATCCTACCCCGGGTGAACATGGCCTGCAACTGCACTCCGCCCCTGCAGGGGGAGCCCAAGCACGGCCGCCTGTCACGTGACGGCTTCCACGGGGCGGAGCCTTGCGCTCGGCTCCTTCCCTGGTCACGTGCCTCGCCTCCTGGGCCGGGCTGCTGTCACGTGACCGGCTGCGCGGCGCGGGGGCCGCTGGGTAATCCCGGCTGCGGGAGGAGCCCGAGGGAGGAGGCAGCGCGAGCGGAGCGGAGCGGACGCCGCGGGGGCGCCGAGGCCGAGCGCGCCCCTCCCCGCCCCCCCCCCCCGCCATGGAGAGGCGGGACCCTCGCGCCGCCGCCCGCCGCCCCTGACCCGGCCCCGCCGCGCCGCGCCCGCCCCGCGCTCGGCCCCTCCCGCCGGTGGGTGACTCAGGGCCGGGCCCGCAGCCGCCCCGACCCCCCGCCCGGCGGCCCGGCCGGAGGCAGCGGGACATGCTCCGGGCCTAGCGCGGCCGGCAGCGAAGGTGAGCGCTCCGGGCCCCTCGGCCACCCCCCGGCCCGGCTCGGTGCGGGGGGCCGCGGCCGCCCTTGCGGGGGAGGGGGGGATTCCCTGGGGTGTCCCTGCTGGGAAAGCCGGAGGGAGGCTTGGGGCATCGCGGGCTCCGGCCTGGCCGCAGGACCTGGGAGGTGACTCATCTGCAGCTGCTCCATTTGACCCCCATTGAAAAGCCAAGTGTGGCAAGGCCCGGCAGGGCGGCAGTGTGGCGGGCCCGGGCTTGTGAATCCGGCTGTCAGTCTGGTGGGTCCGTCTGTCACCCGGGCTTGTCACTCGATCAGTCTGCCTCGGCCCGGCTTGCCAGTGTCGCTTTTGGCCTCTTTATTTAATGTGAAGCTAGACTCGTTCACATATTTTCTTGTCCTTCTACCAGTTTAACCTCTTGCTTGTTTCAGTGGGAGCAGATCAGGCCCTTACTTGGCTCCTTAGTGTTTAAAATGAAGTCGGCATCCCAGATTTCCTGTTTTTGTTTTCTAACTTTTATCGTCTCCTTTCATTTTGGGGTCTGAGGGAGCTCTTTGATTTTGTTGCATTCCTCCCCTCCCCCCCCAGTAATTCTGAAGACATTTATGTTCTCGGCGGAGCAGGGATCTTGCTAGCCTGCAGGTGCTGTTGTGAAATGGAGTTTAGTCAAGTGACTTGAGGGGGTGGTTGTGAGCAGGATTTATTACTTGGTAGCCTTGTCTCTTAAAACATGATTAAATGTAGGGTGCTACTGGGGGGTTGGTTGTAGCCGTGTGCTCTAAGGACATAGGCAGACAAGGTTCTTTGGGTAGATGTGAGATCTTTTCCTAGACACACTAAATAGTTGGAAAAATTGTTCTTTGCAAGCTTTTGGGCACAAACACCCTTCTTCCAGCACAACAGACCCTCCCTGTTCCTAAAGAAGGGTGTTTGTACCCAAACGCTTGCAAAGATCAATTTTTACAACTACTTAGTTGGTCTAATAAAAGAGATTACATCTACCCAAAAGACCTTGGGTGCTACTGTGTGTATTTTTATAGCCTGGATCAGTGGTACCTTGCTGTTAACAGAGGTGGTCCCTGCTCAGCCTAATCTCTTGGCTCTGATTGGTGGAATGGGTTGGGTAGAAATGCTGCTTTTTGGAGGGAGGATTTCTTATTGCTGCTGAATTTTGTTCCCTTGATAGGCTTTGTTAATATATTGGGGCTACTTTTTAAAAAAATTACACTTGAAAATTTTTCATCTGTGACTTTGTATAGTTACTGTCACTATTAACAGGCTGAAATACTTAATCTAGAGTTAAAAGTAGTTTCAAATCCTGTACCTATGTACTTACACCTCAGTTTTTTTATTTTGGATTTTTTTTATTGTTGTCTGAAATATTGCAATGGGGAAACTGACTGTTGAGGGGAAATGGTGCGACTTCCTACCCAAAGTTCTGTTAAAAGCAAAGACAAATGAACAGTTTTTTCATCGATTTCCCTTTCTTCTCCTCCCATACAGGACTGGTGTAATAACACTAGATAGAACTTTGGACAGAAAATATTTTTTAAAATTATTTTTATCTTCTGTTAATCTGTAAAACAGTTTGTTGATTTGGGTCCAGTTTGCTTTAATGATCTAAATCTTTCTGCTTCTAAAGGAACCTGATTGTATTGGTAGACTGGTATGTGGTAAATAATTTATATGATCATCTGTAAAGTCTTTGACAAATATTGTTAAAAAAAATAGTAAATTTAAAAATTCAAGGAAACTAGATTAACATAAACCACAGTTCATGAAGTAGTTGTGTGATGAGGAAACTTGCTAAATCTCATAGTTGTTTGATCCAAACATATTTGCCTTGTTTGTTATATCTCATAGCTGTTCCATCTAGAATATTTGTATTGTTTGTAAATACTATAAATTGCTATTGTAACCCCTTTAACTTCTTGCATGGTAAGATATTGTCTGGTTTGTATTGCTTGGTTCCTTGTACTTCCTTCTGTGCCTGGTGGCTGCTAGCGAGGATGTTCTAGCTTTCTTTTTGACTAATCATTTAATCATGTTGCTGTTTCTTGTATGTCAGAGGTGACCAGGGACATGTGGCCTGCATCTTTTAGTGACTAGGCAGAGATTCCCAGTCCGTTTCTTTCTGTTGGAGCTCCCTTGTGATAGTGTGATGCATGGTAACTACTCTCCATGTCTAACTATCTTGGCCTCAGAACAGTTGCCAGAATCTCTCTTCCCCATTGTTTTCTGGGCTGTTCTCTGTTCACTTTACCTTTGGGCTCTCTCTTTTTTTTCTAATACTTTTCTTTTTGTGGTTTTGCTGCTCTTCTCCGTTGCTCTTGCTTGAGGGAAAGGTGCATTCTGATTATGGTTGGGATAGGAGTATCAACTGGTGATATTTGGATTGAACCTGAGTATTGTGTGAATTGAGACATGAAATCTCCGTTGCCTGAGCCTGCTGCCAGGTGCATGCGAGCTATTGTTACTGCTGCCTTCATGAAAGAGCATTGCAGGAATGTTGTGGGAATGTGGATGTCTTTTAAGAAGCAATAATTGCTGTGATAGCAATAACAGGCTGACAACAGTGAAGAAGGGGTGAATATTTAGTCATACCACTTTCCAGGTCCTATAGTTTTTACTGCCTCCACTTTTGACTAATTTAATGGTTCTAAGGCTGGAAAACTCTGACTTGTTCGTGACTGTCAGATTTCTTGTGCTTGATATGGTAATTGCTCTCAGACGTACACATTTCAAAGTGTTATTTGCATGGCTTTGTTTCAGAGCTGTGTCCTTTTTTGATGCAAAATTATGTGCTTGCAACTCTCCTTGACACATGCACAAGCTAGACAAAAAGATGCATGCTTTTCGAGTTCACTAGCCCTTTGTCTCATTAGGTAGAAAAGCTGTTCTTGTAGTTCTTATATCAAAGAGAACCAGTTTGGATGTCATCTTGTAAAGGAAAGAATACAATATAATCCCAACCTAAATGAAATGCAGAAGGATATGATTGTACAAGTATGAATATATCTGTGAAGAAAATTAAAAATGTTAATAGCCTGCAGTGATTAAATGTAATATAAGCCACTAATGTTACAAATATGTAAATATTCAGATAAAGTATGTTTATTTTTTAAAAGCCTAGGATCAATGAGTTGCAGAAGTAGAGGTGGAAAAGAAATTGTTTGGCTCATTTTTTTTCTGCCAACGCAGGATTGTTCTTATAGTAGCACTGCTAGTGTCTTGCTTGATTATCTTAAAAATGATAGCAATTCAGCTTCTACCTGTGATATTTGATAGTTCAAGCTAAAGATGCTTCCTGTCATGAAGTTTTCCTCTTGAGCTGAAGTATTCAGCCTGAATTTTTATTTATTATTTCCCTTGACTTATGTACTTCCTCTCTCTAGGTATCCTGATTTGAAGGGCCTATGCCAGTGGTTCTCAACCTTTTTAGACTCAAGTCACTCCTCACAAACAGGCCAGCTCTTAGCTTTCACTGTTTTTGACTGCAGAAAAATAATAGCAATTTTATGTTACAAAGGACTCAGAAAGGTGACAGCAGATCAAAATGTTTTTGGTGCTATGGATTCCTATTTAAAATATCTGGGTTTAGCTTATGAATTGCATTTTACAGACCTAACAGTGCTAACATTGCATTGCATGCCATGGCACCCTTGACAGGATCTCAAGGCACTTCAGTGTGCTGCAGCACCCTGATTGAGAATCACTGACAATAGATGCTTCCGTTCATACTCTCCCTTCTCTTATTTAAACTAGTTATACATATTTACCTTCTGTGTCCCCATCTAATAATTTTGTGGGGTTTTTTCTCTGAAATCCTTCTATATTTCTGCAGTTGAGATGTCCACTGAATTTAGATGCTTGGATGCCTACTTATGTACCACTTACTTATTTGTAGCCCAAAATTCTATTCTTTGGCTACTGTACTATTTGCATTATCCATACATGCCTAATATGGTGTCCATCTCTCCAGCCACTCTCAGGGTTACTGTTTTTCAGGTTTCTTTTGCCTGCTTAATGTGTTTCAAATCTTCCTCTTCCCATCACATTTCTTGTTAATGTTCTTTGTCTATATTTTGTTGTATTCTTTGCTTTTTTTTTTTTTACAATGATGCAACATGTGTTAACATCATTAGTTGGTTATTGGCTGAGAGGTCAACAGAGAATGAGTTCACACTGCGGTGCCCATGGAATGGACCTGGGAGAAGAGCAGTCCCTGCCCAGTGCTGCTCTTTATTTTTCCCCTCTTTGACTTGTATTAGCGTACATTTTGTCCTCTCTCCTTTCTGTCAAAATAAATAGTTTCTTCATTCTCCCTTCATTTCTCCCCTTAGGTGTAGAGCATAATTCTGAGGAGTGGGTCTGATAGTTAAAACATGATAAGGACGTTGTGGTATAAAGCTTAGGGTGTTATGTCAATGTTCTTAAAAATAGAAGCTGTAGATTAAGTCAGAAAAATGAAGAATACTTCTTATTCTTCTTGACAGATCTCATTTTATTACCATGTACAGCACTTAGATACTGTAGCAGTAAACAGTTAGAAATGCCTATATGTAGATGTACTTTAAAGCCCCTTTAAAATGCTGTAAAAATGTAATGTGGTTTGACTGGTACTTCACAATCAAAGTAATTGGAAATAATAATACATGTAATGTCAGGAAATATTTCTGTAAATTTTCTTTACCATTTCAGACCACTGTAGCAAACTAAAAATGATCAGAAAATGCAGGTTATGTCTCTTAATACTTACTTGATTCTGTTGCACATATTTTTCTTTTTCACATCTATTATTCTGTATTGTCAGTAGTTGTGAATATATTACACTGCAAAAGAGTGTGTTCAACAGGACCATAGTAACTAATGTTGCTATAAAAATCTTAATTATTGCAGTACCCAAACTAAATTGTGCAACTTTATTTATTAAAACAAGTTACTTTGAAAAATAAATGCTTCCCCCCCCCCCCCCCCCCAAAAAAAAAAAAAAAAAGGTTAAGAGCGTTCAGTGATGGCAGAAGCAGTGCTTTTTAATCAGGCCTTAAAGTTTGCATTTCACTGAAGTGAATAGGCTCAGGAGAGGACAGTAGATCTTTGGTAAGCTGTTCACAGTGTGATGACAATATATTTGCTATGGAACAATAGAAGTGTATTTAAATGAAAACTACCAAGATATTCTATTAAAATGACTTGTACCAAAATTAGTGTTCATAAAATTGTGGAGAAGTGCAGAGTAACTTCTTTTCCCTTAACTGATATAACCTTGATGCAACAGTAAGTGAAAGAACTGCCTAAATTTGAAAACATAAAAAAAAGTCATGTTTAGAGAGAGCCCAAACATGGAAAATTCAGCAGTAAAGAAAAATGATTCAGAAAAGGTTGAACATGTGAAATGGGCAGGAACATTTCATAGAAACTGTTTTGCTAACTGTTTGTTAAATTGCAGTTGGTACTACCATGCTTAATAACTTAATGTAGTGTAGTAAGTCAATCTAATTGCCTGAAAAATAAGCTGGATTTTTTTTCTCTGAATTGTTTTAATTCCTTTTTACTTCAAGGAGTTTGAAATAGAAGGACTTTTCTAAATACTGGAAAACTAGTCCATTTATTCCTGCTCTCAAACATCTTTGACAAAATGGCCTTGTCTACCCTATAAAGGGTTTGTCATATAGATGGGCTGTCAACTCTATACCAAGGAAACCCTCTAGTGGAGCTTATATTGGCACGAGAGCTTTTTCTAAGCTGATTTCCTGACTTGAATTTTTCAAGTTACAGTGGAAAAAGACTTCTTTGCCAGCATACCTGCATCTACAATTGGGGTTTTGCTAGCGTAGTTATGTTTGAGCAGTAATTCATCCCTCATTCTCCTAACTGTTGTAACTGCTGAAACAACGTCCTAGTGTAGACCAGACCATTGCATCTCAAGATATACTCCAGAGAAATTAAAGTAGTTTGTCTTTTTTTAAAAAAGTAGACATTCAAGTTTCCAACGTAACTTTAAGATATTAAATGATTGTTGTCTTTGTGTGTGTATGAGATAGTGGGAAACTTGTATTTGGGTCAAGTCACTTCTGTTAGTGTCTGGTTTGAAGGTCCGAGATCAAGGTTAAATTGTACAATAGCAAAATTAATACAAATAAAAAGGTTTTACAGAATAATAATGCCATAAGTCTGTTTTGTAATGCGTGTTTATTCTTTAATTGGAAACTACAAAAAGGAAATGTCTGCCCTTACATCTCTGTTTGGTCTAATCTGATTGGCACAGCTAAATAGATCAGGGACAGCCTCTTATCTCGTGGAGAACCCTGTGGATTCACTTCCTTCAGACACTCCTTCCTGGGGTTCCTGAATGCAAATGTTAAATTATGTTTCACGTACACTAGAATAACTTGGCAAACACTATTGTTAAAATATTGACTTAACATCGTAGAAAATAAAGTGTAGATACCTCGAGCAATGAATACTTTGCTTGTAATATCTGAACCAATTATATTAAATTAAAAAATACAAGTAAGATGTTTTTACTGTGACATGTCCTAAGCCAGCAATTACCAGAAATACTTTTTACTAGTAGAGGGCTTTAATAAGTAGCCAGTCTTAATCATAAATCAGAATTACATTAGCAAGCTGTTAAGAGAGGATTTTTCTCCCCTTCCTTTCTCCTATTTCTTGTCAGTTTTCTTCATTTAGGGAAAAAAAATGCTTTCTTTATTGGCCTTCTGAGGTCTTGCACTAAACTACCATTTAGCAATAACAGTGTTTTTATAAGGATTTCCTAACTTACTTAATGGCCAAACAGCTATATTTGTGTATGTGTTCCTGTAGCCTGATTTACAGCGAGACACTGAGCACTGACTGTTCTGTTTTGAACTAATGGGAGAGGGGGGTGCATATCAGACATGCTTTTGGGCCCCTATTACGTTATAAGAGCGTAGTCTCACTCTTGAGACCTACCTTAGCTTTGTTTGGATAGCACCTTCCAGAAGGAGTTGATTTTAATCAAAATGATCTGAAAATATGTAGTGTATTTAATTGTGATTAAATAATAGATTTGATTTTGGTATTTCATTTGTACTTTTTAATTATTTTTTACAGAGAGGTTGATTCTCAATGGCTGATTTAAGTTGAGGGGACTTTTTGCTACCCGGGAGAATACACACAAACACTGTATCTGCATACATTTATTTAAACCATTTTGTAGCTTGACACATTCATTCTGATTCTTAATGGTGAATGATGCATTTCTTAATTGCTAGGTGAGGCAAACCATAAATAGAACTTCAGGCTGCATTTAGATGAAAAAAGAAATTCAAATATTATTTTTAAATTATTTAATAAAACCTCATGTGCTGGATAACTAAGGAGGGAAAAGTAGTATTATAAAACGTTTTTCCTTTCAAACTGATGTTATCTTTGAACTGATTTGTTTGTGGTCACTTTTTGGTAGATTTCTTTTCTTGTTTTTATCCATAACTTGGAAGACTAAAGCAGCTGCTTTTTCAGTGACCAGTTGATTCCTCAGCTAGTCATTAAGCTCGGTAGAAAACTACTTAGCTTGTTATTTCCACTTTTTCAGTGGTGACTTTTTTTTTTTTAACACTGGCAGTAAATATATACTACCTGAGTGTTTCTATTTAATTAAATGTTTAATTGATTTTAAGTTTTTTAGGCATTAGGTAAGTTGTCATTGTCATGGATTCACCTCAAAACCAAGTTGCCTTTGAGTGTTACTGTGGCATGCATAGTTATTCTTCCACATTAGATATACTCTTGTGTTGGTTAGTTTGTCTTTGCAGCTAGTGTGAAGCTGTGTTCAGTCTTGTCACTTTTATTCACTTATGTTTTATAGTATTTGATTTAAATGTACGTTTCTGAGTTCAGGCTGTAACTGGGGGATAATCAAATAAGGAGTTTAGCACACACCCAAGAGACATATAGTTGGCATGCATCCTGTGCTAGTGGTGGTGGTGATGACAAATGGGTGATGGGGTTTTAAGAAACAATAGCTGTTCTCATTTTTAGAAGGTCATTTTTTCCTCCTGTGGATTGAAACAATGGTTAATTAAATGGGTCCAAAAGCTTTTGGAAAGAGGAGTGGCATACCTTTACTCACACCCACCTGTTGCAGAGAGAAAGCTCACCTTCATAGTATTCACCTCTCCAGAAAGAGAGAGATTTGGAAGGCATGAAGGCTTGTGTCTGAGAAGGTAGGGGCTAGTGTGCTCCTACGACCATATGGTTGTGGGCAAGTGAAACTTGGGGGCATCTGAACCCCAAGCCTCCAGGCTTGGGCTTGCACATAGGATGCTTGCCAATGGATTTGGAAGTATCTGAAGTGGGGTGGAGGATACTTGCCAATAGCAGGGCCACGTATGCTTCTCAAATGATTTGACCTGGGACAATTTTTTTTAAAGGAAAAAAGTCTGAGAAGGTGGGGTAGTGTTTAGGAAATCCTTAGGGAAGAAGGATGTTTGTTTGCTCCAACTTCTGAGCTGTCATCCTGAACCTGGGGAATCCATCTACATCTATGTTTCAGTTAGGGCAAGTTGAGGGAGTCTTTGAGCTAGCAGGATGCTACCTAAGAAAAATCCAACTGCAGGAAAGTTGCTGGTTAAAAGGAATTACTCTGGAGCTGTTTCTAGATCAGGGGTGGGCAATTATTTCAGGTGCAGGGCCACTTCCCGAGTTTTGGCAAACCACCAAGGGCCACAAGGGTAGCTCCACCCCTTGGCAGGTACCTTGCCCCTGATCGCCATCTTGGGACTAGAAGTCCTGCCCCCTAACCCTTGACGTTTGCCACCAGAAGTCCTTGCCCTTGCCCCCTGGAAGTGCTCCTTTCAGCAAGGGGGTTTGCCATCTTGGAACCACAAAAATACCAAGTTACATTCTATAAATCAAATGTACTACATCATTCATTAATTTCATCTAAAAAAATATTTCTGTCCTGATTTACATGCGTTTATGTAGTGTATATAGAGGTGATAGTATATTTGTTTAAAATGAAGTCTTACTCTTGTATATTGTGGGTGGGTGGGGTGTGGAGGAGAGTGTGGGGTTCGGGGGTGTGGATAGGAGTGAGGGCTGTGGGTATGTATTTGGGGTGGGGGAGCATGTGGGTGGATGTGTGAGGTGTGGGTGGGTTTGGGGTTTGTGGAGGCCTGTGAGTATGTGGGGGGAGGGTGACTGGGGAGAGTTGTGGCATGTGTGGCGGTGGAGGGTTTGCCCACAGCCCCCCTCACAGCAGGCAGATCTTCTGCCAGCACTCCTCCGAGCCTGGGCTTCGTGCTCCTGCTGCTCCTGACACTGGTGTGGGCCCTGTGCTCCTTGCTGCCACTTTCCCCTTTCGTCTGCCACAGCTGCCCTTCTGCCACTTCCCTGTTCCATGCTCCCCCCCACTCACCACTCTGGTACCATGTCCCAGCTGCATGGCCAAGACCGTAGGCCCTGTGCTTCCATATGCTTGCTCACTCCCTCTCCTCCCCATCTTCTGCAGCCATGTCCCTGCTTTCCCCCTACCGTCCTCTGGCTGCTTGGACACCACGTAGTTCCTGGCTGCATCAGCGGGCCTGGCACAGCCCTGAGGTCTGGAGCGATTGCCCACAATCCTTCCCTGCCTCCCCGCTGCTCTGCCTTATCTGAATTTCCCTCTCTGGCAGAGGGAGGCAGGAATAGCCCCAGGGTCCCACGCTAGAAATCTCTGCTAGGCAGAGGCTTCTGGGTTGGGGGGCTGGGGCTAGGCTGGGCCAGCTTTGCTGCTGCAGCTGCTTAGTCCTGCTGCCAGCTCCCCCTAGGTCCTACTGCTGCTAACTCCTGTCATCTTTGACAGGCAGCCAGGGGCAGATAAATATGAATTTTCTAAATTTTTTAGGGGCCCTGTGGGCCAGATAGAATGGCCTGGCACACTGGATTCAGCTCACAGGCTGTATTTTGCCCACCCCTGTTCTAGATAAAGAAGCAGGATGGAATCTTACCTTTTTTGCCTATCTGTCTCAAACAATAATTGCTTTTGCCTTAATGATTTATTTTTAGTAAACAGTAAAAACATTTTCCTGTTTTGTCTTCCTGATTCTTTGGCAAGTGTGACCCCAAAGCAGCTGATACTTCAGGCATTGCTTTTCCTTGGAAGGGGTATCTACTTTCTTTTTGTTTGTTTTTTTGCAAACCCAGGATGAAAACTCCAAGAAGTGGCAGAGTTTCCTCCACTGGCATTGCAAAAGTCTGGATGGGGTGAAGAAGACTAAGGTTGGTTGGGTGTAAGAGGCCATCCCAGGAGCAAGATCTAGTCTGTCACCTAAGGCCAGGGGTGGGCAATTACTGCTGGATGGCGGCTTAACGAGTTTTGGTGAGCTGTCAAGGGCCGCAAGGGTAGTCCCACTCCTAACCCCTAGCCTTTGCCACCAGAAGTCCCTCCCCTTGCTGCTGGAAGTACTCGTTTTGGGTGGCAGGGTGTTGCCATCTGAACCAGAAAAAGACCAAATCATATACTAAAAGTCAAACATCTGCTATAACATAGTTTAATTTTATTACAAAAGATATTTTTGTCCTGATTTATGTGTGTGTGTAGTGTATATAGAGGTGACTGCATAATAGGTAAAAAATAGTCTTAGTGTCTTGTATTTTATGTGCAGAGGGGTGTGTGTGGGTGCATGTGGGGTTTGTGAGAGGTTGTGGCTGTGTGTATGGGGGGGGTGTAGGGTACGTTGTGGAGTGTGTGTATATGTGGGACGCAGGGTGTGGGTACAGGGGAGGGTGGGTGTGAGGGGGGTGGGTGGGGAGGCCTGGAAATTCCCCCACCATGCATTCCCCCAACATGGTACACAGCCCCCACTGGCGGTGGGCACTTGGGACATTCATGGCCTGTGCAGGTACTGCCACCCAGCGACATGCAGCTCCAGCCAGCACTATACTTGGTGACAAGGAGCGCAGCCTGGCTGGTCTGCCTCTATCGTGGGCCCCTGCACAGTGCATATGCAGCTCCCAGCACTCGTGTGCCATGGGGAAAAGCTCTGTGTGTTGGTGAAAGCTCTGTGCTCCTGCCAGCCCTACTCTCCCTGCTCCCACCCAGCTGTAGCTTCCCCCCCATCCCTGCCCCAGTTCCCTCACCCCTGCCACTTTCCTACCTGCTGCCTGGAGCCAGTGCTGCAGCAGGGAAGGAGGAGGAGGCACTGGAGGCCGGGGAAGCCGAGCAGGTCTCCTGGAGGCTGCAGCAATAGCCCTGCCCACAACCTCTGTGCTGGCTTGGCCAGGGCCCTTCTGTGCACCAGGGAGGCAGCGAGGTGCAGGGGCTGGGCAGGGTACAATATTTTGCCTGCCCCTGTCTAAGACACTCAGCAGAACAGAGGGGAGAAGGTTGGGCTCTGGGATGAGTCTTAACAACATGGGGATTGTCGCAAACATAATTTCAAATGCAGTTTTAATTAGCTCTCTTCTTAATGAGAGATTGAGATGAAAGCAAAATCTGTTCTGTTCATATTATTTTGGTGTAAAACTTATTGGTTTTCCTTAAGGAGAGTTGGTTCTAATTGGAGCCACTAAGTCAGGGATGGGCAAAATATAGTCCACGGGCTGGATTTGGCCTGTGGTGGGTCTTTGTCCCCCGGAGGGTCCCTTGGTCCCCTGGCCCAGGCACAGTCCAGCCGTGGTACTGGCGAGGACCTGTGCACACAGACTGACCCCTGCCAGTACCATGGGGTCAGGGCCGGCGGCAGCAGCCAGAAGGAGCAGTCCAGCTTTGAAGCTGCCCCAGGCCCGCTGCATGGCCAGGGGGCGGCAGGACACACCATGGGTGAGTGGTGCAGGGTGGGCCGGGTTGGGGCTGTGCCCGGGTTCTAGCTGATCCGCCCTGGTGGGGGTGAGTCTGGAGAAGACGCAGAGCTAGGGCTGTGGCATGGGTTCTGGCTGATCTGCTCCTGCCAGGGTGAGTCCCGAGCAAGCGTGGGGTGTGCTGGGGCTGCGTGCTGTTGGTGGTGGCAGGGAGGCATTGCAGGGCACACAGGCTCCGGGCTCTTGTGGGATGGGTGCTGGGGACTCCCATGTACACAGCACCATACCCACAAACCCTTCCTTGTAAACCCCACAATCACACCAAAATTACACAACCCACAAACACCCTTTCCTCCCCCCACACAACTGCATGCCTCTGGTGGGGAGTCCTGCTCACTGCTGTGTGCGCACACTCCCACCACACACGTACCCACACTTTCCCACCCCCCATACACCCACTTATCCACACATCCCACAAACATGGCCTCCCACAAACCCCCCATACCCTCCACCACTCCACACTCCCCTACAGTACACAAGAGTAAGACTTCATTTTGAACTATTATGGAATCACCTCTATATACACCACATAAATGCACACAAATCAGGACAAAAATATTTAAAAAAAAAATTAAAATACAGATTTCCCTCACTTTATGTGGATTCTGTATGTGCGAATTCGCTCTTATGTGATGACCCTTCTTATACCAAAAATTTGTTATATGTGAGGTAAATTCACTCTTACGAGATCGGTGTGGTGGAAGCCCACAGTAGCTGCTTTGTGCAGTGCACTGTGGAAGTGACATGCACCAAAATATAATCTCTGGTGTGGATTTGTGCTCCTCACTCTGTACGTGTGTTTCTGTAGTTGCCATCCCCATTATGGTAACGTTCATCACCAACCTGTGCTTGTGTGCACTGTCTGCTGTTGGTGAGTACCAAAACTGTCTTGAAAAATTGGTAGAAATGGGTCTGGGGATCAGTATAATTGACATCTTGGAACATATCCCCTTATTCGTTACATTGTAAAGTTGGTTCCCTTTATGTCAATTTGAGTTATGCACCATTTTCTAGGAACACATGTACAGCATAAAGCGAGGGAAAGCTGTATGTTACAAGCAAATTGGTAGAATGATAGGGGAGGCCAGTGGGGGACCCCCTGCTCTTCCACCTCCCCTCTACTACTCTTTGTCTGGCCCTGTTCTTCTCTACCCCCTCTCCCCGCCACTCCGAGTCTGCCTGGCCCGCATCTACCTTCCTCCTCGCTCTCCTCCCTCCCCGCCCGCCACCTCAACTTCCCTGCTGGCTGTTCTGGGGCATGCCTGGGGGGCGCTGCCACCATGGTCCCTCCCTTCGCCCCCAGGCAGGGAGGCGGAGGGGGTGGGGGGAGCAGTATACAGTTTTGGGTAACCACGGTTTTCCATGGCTGTGCATCAGCCCACCTCCTGCCATTTTTCCCATAAGCCTTTTGTCTTGCCAGCCATAGCTTTGCCAACCACGGGAACTTTCAGGAACATAACCCCAGCAGTTGGCAAGGGAAACCTGTACTGTATACAATTTCTTTTTTTTCCCGGTTCCAAAATGGCAAACCTCCTTCCCAAAAGTGAGTACTTCTGGGAGCAAGGGGAGGGACTTCTGGTGGCAAAGGTCAGTGGTTAGGGGGCAGGACTTCTGGTCCCAAGATGGTGACCAGGGGATGGGGCACCTGTCAAGAGGCAGGGCTACTTTTGTGGTCCTCAACAGCATGCCAAAACTTGTTAAGCAGTCTTCCACCTGAAATAATTGCCCATCCCTGCACTAAGTGCTACCTTAATGTTCAAGCTGAATTGCCTGCTACCCTGTGGAAGCAAGGGTGTGTTTTGAGTTCTTGCTTATGTCAGGGGTTGTCTTTGTGGTGTTGGTACGTTCCCTACCAGTGAGATCCCAGGTCATCACTGGACCTTCTCGGTGCTTTAGTCATGTGTTCAATAATCAGTGCAGTAAACAGATGATGAAAGCCAGTGGGAGTTTGGTGCCTCGTTCTGTCAGTCATCTTGAAATTCTAGCATAAATGTTTGCCTCTGGTAGCTTAAAGCAGCACCAAAATTATTTCACCTTCAGTAAGCTCCCTGATGAGGTATATTCTGCATTGTGGTACCTACCTGTTACCTGATTTTCCAACTACTCTTTTCACTCCCATGTTAAATAATTTAAAGCACAGGAAACATTCAGCTGGTAAACTTTTTTTTATACAGTATGAAACTAATATTCCAAGAAAGCCAAATTTTACCGCATGAAAAAAATCTAACTCTGAAAATCAAAAACAAGGTGCTGATAATTACAGATTTAAATTAATCGAGCTATAATGGGAGTCTCAGACTTACGTGCAACTTTGCAGCATTTAAGAGTATGGCAAGATGAGCTGAATAGCATGATTTAGGAGTAGTCTGTGGCTGAAATAACAGGTATGTGTCAGGTCGGGGCCAACCTTTGTGTGTTTGAACAGTGTGGGAAAGCTTGTACAGAACCTTCTCACAGTGACATGATGAATGAGCTGTAGATCGGATTGGAGTTTTTCCTAGAGTATTTTGAAATTTGGAAAGTCGCCTTTCTTAAAGTTCCAGCAGTCTTGGACTGCTGGAAGACAATGAATTTCTTTGGCCTGTTGTTCACACATGTTGATGAATCTTTGGCTGTGTAGCTTGAGAAGCCTCCAAGGGATGGTTGGGTCCAGCTCCCATTTTGCTTGTTTCAATGTTCTGAAAGCTGATAGGATGAGAGGTATTTCTTGTCAAGGCCATTCTGTATCGTATGAAAGCTGTGTTTGAGGCATTGACAGATTTAATCATGCTGGAAAATGACATAATTGGAAGCCTCTACATAGGAGTTTAATCTAGTGTTTTAAACCGATTCCCATCTTGCTTTAAATGTTTGACAATGTAACCAAATTTTGTCTTTACACTTTTTAAACTCATCTTGTATTTTCTTTTAGCTTTAGCTGAGAAAACGTTTTGCTTTTTAATAAAAAAAATTTTTTACTGTTTTTATTTTTCACTAAAAACATTACATTTTCTTAATCTTACTACTTAATAAAACAAATGTTATATAGCTCCTTCTCATGAATCCACAGATTATGAATTGACCGTGATGGATTATGTTGTTTGTTCTTATAAATATTTAGATTATACAGCTCTAGAATCTGTTGTTTCTATAGCTCTGGTAGAATAAAAATTAAAAGCAAAATTTTCAAAATCAACTTTTTCAGGGGCTTTTAGTAGTTAATTAATTGTAGAGTTCATTTTCAGCAAGGCATTCGTATAAGTTAACATTGACTTCTGTGAAAGATGCATAGGTTGTAAAATATCAAAGGCAGTAACAAGGGGCTCTGTTTACAAGAACAAGCCAGGATGATGTTAACTATTAGTGTTGCTGTCAAAATAATGAAATTTTTAGGATTCAAAAATCAATGATTAAGGAATTAAAATAATTGTAATATATGCTGCCAGATTGACAGGCCCAGGACATTAGTTCCTAAAGAAGGCATCCATAGGTTATAGAGTCAGCAGCAGGCTGCTGTTGACTTTTTCCCTGCACTTTGCCCCAAATGTGTTTGTCCTTGGGCAGCAGCAGGATGGGTTGAGGTATGGCTACAGGAACAAGTTACTGTGTGGTAACTTCCGGGCCTTTAGTGACTCCATTGTATCTGCCTGCATACATGCTAGTTGCTCCATTGTAAATGCAAGATGAGTTGCCCCATATTTCTTGTGTAAGCTGCATTAGGAACAGCTTGCCCTGGGCAGCGGTAGTATGGCCAGCTGGCAGTTGCAGTGGGTGCTATTTTTACTTGCTTCCACCTCTCTGTTACCTGACTGGTGTTATGTCTACCACAGTGGAGCAGAGGGAAGTGCATGCACATGGGTAGTACCAGCAAAGTAGCTAATGTGTTCCTTGCTGGAAACTTGTGTAGCTGTGTCATTAGGACAGGATACAGCTGGCGTAAGGGTGTTGTTTAGAGTTAGCTGTCTGTGTTTATTCTTTAGATTTATATTCTGTAATATCCAAAGATAAGGGAAAGTTGAGAGCCAAAGAGAGAATTGCTCATCTTCATAGCTAAATCATGCGACTGGTACCACCTTACAAATAGCTTGCTCCATAGAAAGTTTTTGCTTATTCTAGGTAGGAAAATAAGATACTTTGGCACAAGGTGTATGTAAAATACATCCTGTTCAGCTCTTCTGAAGTACCTCCACTTCTGTTGCTGCTTAAACATACAGATTCAATTATGAACAGTGTGGTTTTCATTCTGATGCTCTTTATTCAGGAGGTTTATTTAAAAGATCAGGAACTTAGTGTATACTGAGAGGTGGAGGCCTTATTGGATCATATTCAGCTATCTGAGCTGTTGGCATCAGATTGCAAATGATGAGGGAAGAAACAACACGAGAAGGGATGAACTAGAATTTGATAGTAAAGTTTTTTTAAAATAGTCTTTGTAGGGGAGTGTTTAGGAGGCAACAGGAAGGTATCTGACCTCTGAAATACATGTAGAAAGAGCTGGCAGAAGCTCAGCATATGCTCTCTCTCGTGGAAAATGCCATGCACCTACTTGGTAAAAAGTTATATGGCTAAAATACCACCCACTAATCTGAACTTTATTAGCTTTTGGGTGTTCATTAGCTACCTGACGTTGTGCATATTTGATAATGATAGTAGGTGCTGCAGTTTTAATGCTACTGCTTGGCAGTCTCCTGACAGAACTCCAAGCAAAGTTAGGTTTGGCCCTAGTGACAGTTCTCGAAAGTTTTAACCTTTTAATGCTTTTTAATGGCATATTGGGAATATTTTTGTTGATTCGGATTGCAGCTCTGCCCTTCCCATTCCAGCTGGCATGTAGCTGCAGCTCCTCTAGTTGGTACAGCTGTGTGCCCCAGCATGCAGCCTGCCGGCTGGCAGCCACTCACAGTCCTTTCATCTGCTAGATTTTATTTGCTGCTACTTCTGTTCCTTCACCCATCTACCAGTTTCTCTTACCCCAGTAATCCTCTTCTGCCCCTTTCAGCAATAGTATTCTTCTTCCTCACCTGCCTTTTCCAAGATTGGACTAATGTCCTGTCCCTTCAAAACAATTATTTTCAAGTTAAAAAGAAACGTCGAGAGAATAAGTTGACTTTTAGCAGAAAGCATGTCAAGTCTTCTGCCTCTTGTGCATTCAAAGGTTTGATTTTTGCAATAGCTACAAACTGGCAGCAAACAGCTGGCTTGACATTTTCTGTTAAGTTTTCTTTTGGCTACTGGCTAATGCTGGGGACTGAATATCAGGATGGAGGATCCTATTGTCTGGCCACTGACTCACTGCGTGACTTTGAGCAAGTTGTGCACCTTCTTAATGTGCAGAATTTTGTGGTTTTCTTTTAGTGCAGAGAAGTATAACCTGGCAGTCACATTCTAGATTTAAAAGGTCACTTTAACCTAGCCAACCCTCAAACATTAGAGAAATCCATCATATTGAAAATGCCATCGTTTATAATAAAATATAGGCTGTACTGCCTGAACTTACGCTATTGCTCTCTGAAGGATATTTAAGCTCTCATATGCATGAGCACTCTAGGCTATTTGGTCTTCTACCCTTTTGCATTCACCAAGGCCTTGTCTGCACTGGAAGCATCAGGAGGTATCAATCACTAAAGATTGCATCTAAAATGTTAGTAATGTTGGAAGCTGAAGTGTACCAGGATTGGCTGTATTTATCACATCATATCAGTTTTGAGTGAGGTTAAATTGCAGAATGGCAAGTAGCTTGTTATTCATAGTCATTATTCATCCTGTCTTTGCCATTACTGGCACCCTTCTGTCTGGGGACTGATCTGTTGTCCAGGACTATTCTGTTTCTGCAGAAGGCATGCCATTACATGTTGGCAAAGAAACTTGGGAAGGCAGGCTGTTTATAAGCAGCTCCCTTTTTTGTATGAGGGCAGTAAGGAAGGAAAAAAGGTGCAGGAGCCATGAGTCTTCCCAGTCCAAGCATCTGGATTGGACTTTGAAAAAGCAAATAAAGAACCTGGGAAGACACCTAAGTAAATAGTCAGATGCCTGAATGAACTACCCGGAGTGGTTGGGGAACCACACGTAGCCAACCAACCTTCAGATGGAAATTAAGAGACCGGCAGAGCAAAAGCAATGGGACTATGGAAAGAAGCAGAGACATCAAGATTGGTCCTGATGCCTGCTGCTTTCTGACAGGCTTGTGGCTCCTTCAGAAAGGACATTCAGGAACTTTGTTTCTGTGGTGTTGCTGCTGGATTGTGGCAATTCTAAAGTATCCAAATAGACCATTGAGTATTGTCATGGGTGTAGCTTTGATCAGCCCTGTGGTTGCTCAGCCTTGTTTTGGGGGCCAAACTAGTTGTAGGAATTGGGAAAATGTAATGGAAAGATGACATAGAGCCATCTTTTCATGTGCCGAGCATCATATGCGTCTGTAGATGCAAGGATTATGGATATCTCCATCAGAAATAGCATAGTATACAGGCCTAGTCCTCGGACTTACGACACAATTGGTTCCTGAAAACTGCATCTTAAGTCGAAACTTTGTAACTCAGAACCAATTTTCTTATAAGAAACAATGTTATAAATGGGGGATTGGTTCCTGAGCCGAAGCACAATACCCTATTTTCACCCAAAATACCCCAGAATTTTGTACTCTGTCAATTATAGATGAGTAATATAGCTACATTAATGTATTTATATTGTAAATAGCAATCATATTGATTTGGAAGGACTTCTTTGAGGTGACTCTGCTGGACTTTTTGAAAGGCTCTTGGTTGGACTATTTGAAGGGTTCTTGGCTGGAGTCTTCTCAGGAGTCTTGGCTGCAGATTTTTTTGGAGTCGTGTCTGCTTTCTTAAAGAAAGTGTCCAAGGAAGTTTGGACAGATGTTCTCCAGGGAGATGAGCAATGCAGCAAACTTGTTCACTGGCGTGGCATCGCGTCGGATCAAGCATTGTAAAGTAGAAACTGATGTCATAAAGTTGAAACGGTGTCAATTTATGAACATTGTAAGTGTGAACCGTTGTTAACTCAAAACGTTGTGAGTTGAGGACTGCCTGTAGTTCATTTGAGTGTCTTATTGCAACCAACTGAAGAATTGGCCTTTTAGATCCCTTTGGGCTGGGGAAACTGAGTAGATAGAAATTTCAACTAAATCTGAAACTCAGCACAGTAGAAACTCAAAAGACTTTAATTGGTTTAGGGATGGATCATTCCTATATTTACTGGGGAGAGTATGAAGACATTCAGATAATTTGGTGATTGATACTGTGTAGAAAGTAATTGGTGGATTACTTTGGTTTTGGGAACCTCTTCCAACAAATGATAGCAAGATTTTTTTTTCCCCCTTTTAAGCAAGGTCACTTGAGTCCATGCTTACTGAAAGACAGCATTTGTTGATGGAAAATAACCTTCAACAAAGACTTAATTTTCTTTTCTTGTGTTTCTTTTATGCTTAAGATGGAGAGCTCATTATGTCATTCTCACTATTCATTTAACATGGAAGTGCAAATAATGCTTCATGCTGACCTACAGAAGGCAGCACACAATATTCCTGGTCTGTTTATAGGTTTAGCAAAGGATTGTTTATGAAGTATCAAAAATAGTTGTTATTTGATGTGTAAAGTTTCTGAATGTGGCCTTGTCAAGCGTTCGGATGTTCACCTGACAACTGTTATATTACACTGGACAGCTATTTTCTTTGAAACTTCATTTTATCATTCTTGTTGAGTAAATTTCACTTAGTAGCAACTGCCTTTACTTTAAAGATTGCCAGTATTGTAAGAACCTTCATTTCTTGCCTCCTGCAGGGTATCTTCTCTTTACGTCCTGATCTGTGAACATCTTTGTTCCTTTTCAGTGACTGGAGATCTAGAATTTTGGAGGCAGTTTAGGTGATTTTCTTTTTCTTTTTTAAAAGGAATAATGCTTATACAGTTAACATCCAAGAGAGACTTTCTTGTCAAAGACTAGGTATTTTACAGTTGTTTTGGTTTGAGCATTTTTTTTTTAATATCAAACTTCAGAAAATTACCTCATTGTTAATTTAGTGAGTTGCTTAATGAAGGATATTGTGAGAATACAAGGAAAAAAATGAATCCGAAAGCTCAAAAGCATGTAAACATAATAAGATATTATATATGATTTCAGCTTGTGTCTTTGCCAAGCATATGAAAAAAAAAAAAGAAAAATAGGAGGAATAGAAGTGGTTTAGTTATGTGGAAGTTGTGGTTATGGAGGCTGACATAAAAAGGAAAGAGTGCAAAAGTGTATTGTAGATTCTTAAAATTGATTAGCATGATTTACAAAAGCTTTACGCAGAAGTTTGATACTTTTTCAAAGTTAATAAAATATTTTCTTTAGTACAAAACTACTATAATTAGCTGTTAGCCTGTTAAACATATTATTCATTCTTTCTTTGTAACATGTACCTTTCAGTTCTGATCGCTTTATTCAAAGAGGAGCAATCGGGCATATATCGGAGAACTATTTTTTTTCTAACTACATTTGACAAGAAATCAAAAAAATTCTGAATCCTCTTGTTTGTTGAGTAAGAAAATGAAAGGACCTTGTAACATTTTTTAATCATGCTTCTACCCACTAACAGATGCAAGAGCATCTTGAAATCAACTTGTTTTTGTGAATTTTCAGTTTTGTGTGAACCTCATCTCAGCTAGAAACGGAGGTACCTTTTGCTTTTTTTGACACCCATGTTCAAGTATGGGCCCTCTTAAATTGCAATTAATTCCAGTTTGCTAGTTGGTGAGACAAAGTCAACCTATAACACCAGTGCTAATAGCATTATTAGACTTCTATCAAGTGAGAGAATTGTTCTTTGTTTCAGGTGCTGAACATGATCCTGACTCAAAATTAAACCATAGTTTTAGGGTGTCCTGAAGAATCTGTATCTTATACTGGGTGGCTGTGTAACTTCTTTGCACAGGAACCTGGGTTTGAATGAGTTCATGTCAGCTGGGGGCAGGAGGAGCAGAGATGCTATCAGTTACCAAGTACAGTTTCACCACACTGAAGATAACTTAAGATGGTGAATGTCAAGAGACAGTCAAATGAACTATATGGTGGTGGGAGTTCACTATCTCTCTCCAAACTAAACATGATTTTTAATACAGTATCTAGTAAGATGCCTGAAACTGAATTACAAAGGGAAATTCAAGATAAAGGAGCATCTCCTGGGTAGGAGTAGATAGTGTATCTGCAGAATTGGAAGGAAATGGCAGTTAAACCTAGATGATGTTTTTGACTAGCCTGCTCCGTTTTGGAGCGTTGCTGTTTCATGTGTACTCAAGAAGAAGAGTGCTTTGTCGAACAGCAAAGTCCAGAGCTGGTAAGAGCCAGGAGAGAAGAGAACTGAGTTCATTCTCTGAAACAAACCTTCACATCATTTTTTTTCTCTTACTTTCATCTGAAAAAACATGGAATTAGATTTCAGCCAATGACTTAACTACTATACCTGTTTTGAATCTAGTCAAGGTTCTGTTACAAAAACATAAAGACATTCCTCAGTCAAAGGCTAAGCTGCCTGTTAATAGTGGTGAGTGTAGTGATGCTTCTTATTAAAATCATGTAGTGTCAAAGCTATTAGGTTAATGTTGGGTGCACAAATAAATGTAACTTAGCAAATATTAAACATGTAGTGTTGTGGCTGCAACATTTGAAGCAGAGGTTGATGACACATTTTAGGGCTGTCCAGCTTCTAAGTGGCCAGGAGCTGCACATAGCACAGGTCACACTGCAAAGGTGCCCTGGCACCGACTCTCAGCTCCCTGGCTGCACTGTGCCATGCAGGCACTCTGGGATGTGGGTTCCCCCAGCCGTGTGGATTGAACCATGCTACACTGCCCACCCCCGAGGGCAGGGGAGGAAGCAGAAGCCAGAGGGGAGCTTGGAGGCCCTTGCTGCTGTTGCAGGGTAGTAGAGACCAGGTGGGAGCCCCGAGAAGGGGCTGCAAATACACTCCTCATGGGCTGCATGTCACAATTTGGACAGCCTTGACAGCATTTCAAATTAAGGTACTATAAGGAGACCATGTTTACAATATGGTTTGAGCTAACCTGCGTGGACAGTACCAACGTAGTGTCACATCTAAAAATTACAGTGGGAAGAAGCCACTGGTTGATTTAAAAAAAAGAAAGAAAAAAGAAAACATTTGGAAAATATCCTTTCATTGTAAAATCCGACTGGCTCAGGTGCAGTGAAGCAAGATCAGGGTCAGAAACGAAACAGAGCTGTCTCAAGTATATGGTTATGAGAACATACCATGGTAATGTGGCAGCTTACTGCAGTCTGCCCCAGTTGTCCTAGGATGCAGACATCAGAACTCCAAGCTCAAGTGTTCAAAAATAAATATATAAATAAGATCTCCTCATTTTCCTGCAAAGAATGTTAGTGTTGCAAAAAAACCCCAAACCACAAATATGAAAATAAGTGGGGTGTGGGGGCAGGGGAGGGTAAGGCCCAATTACTTCAGTTTTACATTAAGTTACTTCTGCCTCCTTGTCCAGTTTGAGCTCTTTGTATCAGCAGCAGATACATAGAGCAAGAGTCTAGACTACAAGATTAGGAGTTCTGATTTAGCATTGTGGTAGGTACAGAAACAAATAACTTTTTTTTTTTTTTTTTTTAATAAATAACAGAGTACTGGAAGTATTCCATTCTTTTGTGCATTCATACTGTTGGGAATTCATAGATTTCATAGACATTAGGGCTGGAAGGGACCTTGCAAGATCATTGGGTCCAGCCCCCTGCCCAAGGGGCAGGAAGGCAGCTGGGGTCAGATTACTCCAGCAAGATAAACATCCAAGCGTTTCTTAAAGGTATCCAGAGTAGGTGCTTGCACCACTTCTGAGGGGAGTCTATTCCAGACTCTGGAGACTCAGACGACAAAGAAGTTTTTCCTTATGTCCAGCCTAAAACAGTTTTCCAGCAGTTTGTGACCGTTAGACCTCGTCTTCCTTTGGGGTGCCCTGGTGCCCCCAGACATTCTCCCAGTTCCTGATGCATATCCCTTGTATACTTATACTTCAAGGTCATATGGTTTTAAGGTCACACGGTTACTCTTGAGCCATTCAGTGCATAACCTTGCCTTCTGCATGCCTCCTGGTAGGTTTATATGGCAGACTAAGGGCCTGAGCTGATAACTGAATGACTTGCAGGAACCCAGTTCCCAAGTCTCTTCCTCTGGGATGCTGGTCCGTTACAGCAGCATTAGGTGGGGGAGGTTATACTCCTCAACCACTGGTTTTCCACTTTGTCCTGTAGATGCGGGAAGGGATTGTAGGCTGTACTGCTGTCTCTTCTGGAAAAGAGCCCTCTGTTCCCAAGGGCCTAATAGTAGTTGGGTCAACCTTCTTCTGAAGCATACTGAGATGCAGGGATGAGCTGGAAGGGCAGAGCTAATTAAATGCAGGTGCTTTGTTTTGGGATGGTAAAGGAGCAAGAAAAGCCAGTAGTTGTAGTTCTTAGGGGCATGGCTCCCATTCTGGCTTGGAAGTCTGCAGTGTGGTGCGAACCACTCCTAGCTTGCCCTGCGCAGCTAAGAAAGAAAGAACTGCAAGAGTGACTCTATTTTTAGAGTTTGTTCTTGGTTCTAGACACCAAAGCATTGTAGCTGTATCAAATGAGATTAGTTTGTGGAGTTTTTTTACCACCTTCTGTTCTCTGTCACCTCCAACACCAGAAATGACAGTTTGAAGTTTTAAGAACAGGTTATCTTGGAAGACAGTCTGTGTTTTGGAGAGAAACCACCTTACATTTGTCAGATTGTGTGGATATAAGTTAAGTATGTTTGGCTGCCTGGTTTAGAAAAAGATTGAAAACTTGACTTTTAGCTAGTGTTGTTAGCATGGTCTTATTAATATGAATGTCTCAAAGTCTGGTTTAATTATTATAAATAACCTTAGCAGTTTAGGGAAGAAACGAAAGAATCCAGTTGAATTCCAGAGCAGAACACATATACCCACATTTTAATGTTGCTAGGACAGCCTGTTCCTACAAAAAGTACCAATAGATTTGTAGTTGGTCAGAAGTGGTCACGGATTTATGGCTTACATCTCATCCTTGGAGAGAGTCCCTCCAGCATTTCACGACTGAACTGTTTTGGAGCACTGCTTTAGAGTTGACTTTATGGGAAAATCACTGCATAGTGATGACCCACATCACTTGTGTTCCTTGGCTCTCCTTCAAATACTGACCTGGCCTAATCCTGTACATCTTTCAGGGCTGACAGATCACACTGTATGTTGAACAGTGTTTGTGTCTAGCTCATAGTTTATATGCTGATCTCACAGTGGGACTTTCATTCCTTTTGCATGAAGGATGCTAGAAGTGTGATGTACACAGGTTCAGTGATTACACCTAAAGTTTTGTATCACTGTCTCAATTTTTGACATATTTTTATGTTCCTTCTCCCTCAAATTGACTCAGATCCTCTGGCATAGATGTTAGGGTCGGAAGGGACCTCAATAGATCATCGAGTCCGACCCCCTGCATAAGCAGGAAAGAGTGCTGGGTCTAGATGACCCCAGCTAGATGCTCATCTAACCTCCTCTTGAAGACCCCCAGGGTAGGGGAGAGCACCATCTCTCTTGGGAGCCCGTTCCAGACCTTGGCCACTCTAACTGTGAAGAAGTTCCTCCTAATGTCCAGTGTAAATCTGCTCTCTGCTAGCTTGTGGCCATTGTTTCTTGTAACCCCCGGGGGCGCCTTGGTGAATAAATACTCACCAATTCCCTTCTGTGCCCCCGTGATGAACTTATAGGCAGCCACAAGGTCTCCTCTCAACCTTCTCTTGCAGAGGCTGAAAAGATCCAGTTTCTCTAGTCTGTCCTCGTAGGGCTTGGTCTGCAGGACCTTAACCATATGAGTGGTGACCAAATATAAATGGAAGTGCCTAATCACAAATTCAGTGCTACTCTTGAGCAATAGCATAAAAACTTCTGGTATAATATTATTTTTCCTTGTAGAACACATAGCTCATTGTTGGATATTTCCCAAAGTAAATAAGATTATGTTCCCCTACGTGGAATATTGCTTTTGTATTTATCAGAGCCTAGAGAAAACTACAGTCCTCTTGTTAAAAGGTAATAGGGAAAGGAATGTACAGAATAAAATGGTCTGTTTTACTCTCCGCAAAGTTGGAAAGGATTTACTTTTCCTGTAGCTTTACCCATGCATAGCAGTAATTTTGGAGTTTGGTGTAAATTATATCCATAATTTTGCTATCTATTTAAATTATTTCTTAACCACTTTTCATGACTCTCGCTTTGTGTAGACCATAGTGCCTCTGACCAAATCGTTGATTGGCAGATCCAGAATAACCCTACACATATTTTAATTGTTCTGGGGGTTTTTTTCAACTCTACCAGTTGACATAATAGATTCAAAAGATGCCACAATTTCCTGGTGTGTTGCTTTGTGATTACCTGTTAAATCCCTTCTCTCCTTCTCCCTCTCCCTCTGTTGGATAAAATTTGTACTTAATATACTGTGCAAAGCTGCTGTGTACAGGTGCACCGATAGAGATTTTTGGGACAGAGAGCCACTTTTTAAGGAGGTATACTGGCTGACACCGATCTGATTTCCAGTATGCAGCCTGGCAGCTTGAAGAGCAGTCTGGATGGTATGTCTGTTGTGGTGGAAAGGGGGGGGGGGAAGGAAAGGGGCATGGGGGGCAGATTGAGGCCCCTGCAGTGAGGGAAGGAGCGGGGTGGGGGGGGTGGCTCCCGCAGCTGTGCACACCCTGGGAAGGCATGGGGACGGGGCAGGTGTCCCCAGATCTGCGCGGGGTGCGCTGGGCTGTGCTTGGGGTGGGTGGTGGCAGCGCTGGGTGGGGAACTATGAGGGGGCTGCAGCCACTCCAAAATTCGCCATAGTCCCCTCCAGCATCTCCTCCTAGCGCCACTGCCACTCATCCCGAGCACAGCCCGGCCCAACCCCTCTGCTTGGAAGAGCCTGGAGCAGCCCTGGCCCCAGCCCTCAGCAGCAGCCTCTCCCCATGCAGATCCAGGCACACGTGCCCCCCACTCTCCCCCCATGCCCTCCCAGGTTGCCCACAGTGGCAGGAGAGTCCCCTGTGGCCCCCGGACAACCTGTGGCTCTGTTTTGCACCCTGCCCTGGCTGGGCAGCGCCTGCCCCAGCCCCACTCCTTCCCTCATTACGGGGGCTTTGATCTGCTCCTCTCCACACGTCTTCCTTCTCCCCACCACACCAAACTTAATAGCTGGGCTCAGTTTCCCAAACTGCCGGGCTGTGCTCCTGACCGCCTATGTGCTGCGTTGTGGCTGCGTGCGTGCACGGGGCATTTATCGGCCATATTATTGGCCGCATCAGGCTAAAAAAGCCAGTTTCTGACGCAGTTGATTTTCTTGATATCGGTGCCGATCCAATATCAGACCAATGTATTGGTGCGACTCTACCGCTGTGTATACTTATGAAGTCCCCTTTCATACTTTTTCTTCTGTTTGCTTTCACTTGATGACAGAATTAGAAATTAAAGCTTCAAACTAAATTTTATTCATATGAACACCTGTTTGATCAATTCTGTTTTAATGAGCTAAGATGTTGCCTTTTGTTGGCAAGATGTTTGACTAAGATCTTGAATTTTTGATGCAACGCAGTCATGCAGTTCTGTCATTTGAAGGTTTTTATTATTAATAATCTTTTATTACTTGCTTTTTTAATCTATCACTCAGTGGTAAATCGTATAGAAAACATGCTTTAGATTGGTTTGTACAGCCTTGCTTTTCTTTGTTCCTTGCATCAGACGGAGCTTTTACTTTTTTGCCCACCCTGGTCTGTATAAGATTATATTGTGGTGTTCTTCAGCCTTAGTTAATGGGGAAGGTTCTTGTAAAAGGTTGCCCTAAATCGTTTTGTGGAAATGCTCAGGATTGGGCTGAGTCTGTGCTTTCAGAAGTAGATCTATACTGAATATCCTTCAGTTGGAACTTTGTGTAAGAGTTTAATTCATTTACTTTTCTTATTCTGTGGCATTTATCTCCCAACTCCTCCAAAACACATCCCCATATTTGTGAATTTTTGCAGATCATTTTTTATGACCATTTTTATGGGAGCACTTATTGTAAACAACTAGAGTAGCTTTTTAACCTGTGCACATAACTTAATATCAGGCTTCTCATAAAATACTACACTTTCAGCCCTAGAAGTTGTTTTTAATCCACTTTATTGTTAATTAATTATTTAAAATGGATGACTTTTTGTAGGATTTGGGACTGCTGCTTTATTCTTGTAATTGCCTTTTGGAAACTTAAGCAGTCCTATTTAAAGAGAGGGGAGAATATTCAGCTTTACTCTTTAGACATTTGACGCTATGTTCCATAGTTCATGAAGTTGAGTGTGTCCAACATAAAGAGCTAGTCACATGTATTCTCTCTGAAGACAGTTTATCATTCATGGCCAAATGTTGTCAAACAGAATTTGTGTCTCATCACAGCCAGTTACAGCACCGAGTAAATGAGCTGTTGTTTGAGTTCTTTCTTATGAAACCAGTTTTCGAAAGAAAATCCCTTGAGTGCAAATGAGTACTACTTGGAGGTGAAGGTGTTATAAACTTTCATTTTTTTATATCCACAAATGTTTGTTGAAAAGTTGGAAGTTTGGGATAATTTTTTGTGTGTAATGTCATATTCTGTATGTGTCGGCTCAGTTGGGCAGTTTGTGCGCCTTTGATCATAGCTTCAGGGTGTCTAACAAGATGGTGTAATTCTGCTTTTAGTGAGGAGGTTTGGTGGAGGGATGGATTCTCATAGGATGATCTTTGATCCTTGTGGTAGGTGGATGGGTTGGGGGACATGGCAAGAAGAGCCTGAGAGCCCTATTCCATAGTATTTAGATCTACAATGAGAGCATCTTGAGAAAAACCTTGTTCCTGCTTTGTCTCTACTTTGTTCTGATCATTATAAAATTGGTGGCTAGAAAGGTACTTATTCAGGCATGAATACCAAGATTTTGTATTACTTGAGATTTACCTGTGTGACTTGTTTTGGCACACTTCTTTTCAGGTGGCTACCAGATGCAGGACAAGCAGCAGGAGTACCTGCCAAACCATGTCAGAAAGTATTTGTACTTGCTTTCCTTACCTTTGTTTTTCCTAGTGTAATCTGATACAATACATTTGCTTTTTAAGCACTGCTACCAAGAGAAAACTCAGTAGTGTAACTTGGGAGTGAGCCATCGGGGTGCACGCCCCAGGTACGACCTAAGGAAGCAGGGCTGTGCCTCCCTCTTCCATTACCTATTCTTGCATTTCCCAACTGTACGTTGCAGTGGGTAGGCATTGTGGGTAATGGAGCAGAAGGCATTCTGGGAACTGTAGTTTTATAGAGGAGCAGTAGATTTAGCTGCTGCTGGGGGGCAAAAATGACCCTATTTTTTTGCTGCAAAACCAGCAGTCTTTTACCTTCTTGACATGAGCTTCATCAGCAAAAAAAAAAAGGGAGGGGGGGAGGGCTTCCCTCCACTGCCATTCAAGGGCTACAGTTGCCAGAATATCTTGCCCTATGTGATGCACATTGCCCACGTCTGTGCATTGACTAGTGGAGGAAAGGCGAGAGAGGGTTGTCCCAGGCATATTATTTACACATTACACTTCTGAGAAAACTAATGTTCCTTTATTAACTGAAAGCAGGGATTTAAGTAAGCCTCATTTCACCAGTTAAGGAGCATGTAATTGTGTCCATGTCTACTTTGTGGAACTGTCCCTTTGGATCCTTCAGAGGTCACAAATTAGAGAGTCAACGGTGCCTGAATTGACAAATCATACTGATTGGCTACTCTTTTCCAGGAGGCAGGGAAGTGCAGCAAATAAGCAATCAGAGATGATTTTGGAGGTGTGATTGAAATTCGTGGCAGAGGTAGAGGTCTCATGCCGGTACTGTCTGAAATCTTGTAACTTGTGAAAATACTGAGAAAGTTGGTAGCACTGAATACTTTCTTTAGATCAAATGTTTTCATGCTGTGTAATGGATTTTTAAAAAATCAGTGAGAATTTTATAATTTGATATTGAGTGAGCTTGTGCCCAAAGAAAGCTATGGAAGTCAAGTAGGTCACAGCACTCATTTAATGGCCAAGTCCCAGTAATTTTCTCTGGAGCCTTTGATGCCTAAGCTCAAGAGCAGTAAGTATCTAATTTCTGTTTACAGATCACAGCTGTAGAATTTGCCAATTGTTCAAGCAGTGCTCTGGCTGGAATAACTTTCATGGTTATGAAAACTCACCAAGCCAGTAGCCTATAGCTTCATTTATTTACATAATAGCAGTGTGAGAACTCAGTGATTTAAATGGTTCCAGTGCACTGAAAGCTCTTGGTGGTCTTTCACTGTATATAAAAACAATCTAATTTTGAATCCCATTTAAACTGTTGGCTTTAGACAAATGCATGCAATTCCATTGACCACCCAGGAGAAAGTTGACCATATACTGTAGTTTGTAAGGTTGAAGGCAAAGGGGAGAGTAATGCAGTTAATGTTTTCTTAACATGTTAGCGTAGCTTTGGCAATTAGAGATGACAAAGCTAGATTAACTCATTTTGTCCTGAAATGAGATATCAATCAATTCCTAAAGCAAGGTTTCCACATTTATAGCCCTTTTTGTATGATGATACTAAAATTCAACAGCCCTTCAGTGCAGTCACACTATTCCAATCACTTAGCCCAAATATTTATGCTAGTTACTATGGATCTTTGTCCTTGAAAAAGTGAAAACATAAAAAAAAGTTGGTTGATATAATCTTGCACACATTGTTAAATATTTGAAGCATTAACATCAGCATTAATACTTTTTATGGGTGTCTAGATTGTTGTGTATGTTTACATGTTATAGGCATTCCTAGACTCCCCTTATGGGTACATTAGTGTCAATTGAGCGCTAAGAAGTAAAGCTAAAATAATTGCTTAGTCTAAATTTGCATTTGTTAATGAGCAACCATAGAAATAAATACAGCTGTTCTGTGTAGTTTAAACTGAAGAGTCTATATAATTAAATCTGACATTCTTGTTAGTATGTTTATAATGGTTTTGTTCTGTCAGGTACTTGTCTGGGAGGGCAGGATACTTGCCCAAAACAAGAATCTTTGGTGGCAACTCTGTATACATAGTCTGGGTAGAACATGCTTCA
Source organism: Alligator mississippiensis (assembly GCF_030867095.1). Lineage (NCBI taxonomy): Eukaryota > Metazoa > Chordata > Crocodylia > Alligatoridae > Alligator > Alligator mississippiensis. The sequence continues at coordinate 66,992,036 of NC_081832.1, forward strand.
GAGCATCAAATACACGTTCTATGTTCTACCTTTTAAAAAAAGTTGAATTACTTTTTAATTTTTTTTTAATTGCTTCTTACTGGTCAGGAACAATCTAAATAGATTAATTTGTTCCAGGTTCCACTTTAGAAGGCTCAGTCTTGGGAAATAATAAATGCTAACCTTGAATAAAAATGCTCTGTTTTAATGTTCATTAAATTGCACTTTAACACAAGCTAACATCTTTGAATTATATCAGTCTATGTAAGCAAGAACAATGTGCTTATCAGGACATGTCTTGAATGAGCACATTTGTTACATTCATATTTACAGGCACTGCAAGGAAATATAAGAGTACAAGCAAAACCTGTCAAGTTTTTTTTATTTTATTTTTTGGGGGCATTTCCACTAAATTGTCCAATAAACCGTATACCAGTGGTCACCAGCCAGTTGATCATGATTGACTGGTCAATCCTGAAGACTCGGAGTCGATCTGAGGCTGGGGGGGCTGAACCCCACCCCATCCAGACCAGCAACTAGGGAAGAAGGGGTGGGGGCCAGATCGAGGCCCCTGCAGTGAGGGAGGGAGCAGGGCAGAGGCAAGAGCAAGGGGTCAGGTAAGTGGGGCCCCAGGGAGGTAGGAAGACCGAGCCGGGAGGGCACAAGAGGTGTCTGCCCCTGGATCTGTATGCAGGGCAGGGCGGGCTGCCACTGCAGGCTGGGACTGGGGCCAGGGCCGTGCTGGGTTCTTCCTGACGGGGGCTGGACCATGATGTGCTCAGGGCGCATGGCGGTGCTGGGAGCGGGGGTCAGGTGGCTGCCACTCCCATCCCAGCGCCGTCACACACACCAAGCGTGTAGCCACACCCTTCCCCACCCTCCCTGTGGAAAAGAGCTCAGTGCACCCCTAGCCTGCAGCAACAGCCTGGGCCCTGATCTGTACGTAGGGCAGTAGGGCTGGGGTGGTTGGCTCGTCTGGGGCCGCGTGGGGTGGGGGCTTCTGCCATTGCCCCCCCATGTGGCCCTGGATGGGTCTATTGTCCTGCTGACGGATGGGCAGAGGATGAGGCTGAGCCCAGCGGCGGGAACCCCCTCCCAATGCTCTAGACAAACTGATCAAGCCCCCGGGGGTTACAAGAAACAATGGCCACAAGCTAGCAGAGAGCAGATTTAGACTGGACATTAGGAAGAACTTCTTCACAGTTCGAGTGGCCAAGGTCTGGAACGGGCTCCCAAGGGAGGTGGTGCTCTCCCCTACCCTGGGGGTCTTCAAGAGGAGGTTAGATAGGCATCTAGCTGGGGTCATCTAGACCCAGCACTCTTTCCTGCCTATGCAGGGGGTCGGACTCGATGATCTATTGAGGTCCCTTCCAACCCTAACATCTATGAATCTATGATCGTCCCAGCATCTGGGCAGGAGCAGCCAGGCAGGCAGGAGACAGGTCTCGGCCCAGCAGTGGGGTACTTATGGTTCTGGGCCACTTGCAGACCCGGTCCTGGAACAATCGGCTCATCTGGAGCCGTGGGGTGGGAGGGCTTCTTCCACTAAAGTCCTGTTTCCCCGCCCCCCTCCACGCAGCCCTGGACGGGTTGATTGGCTTGGCGCAATGTGTGTCCTACTACTGGGAGGGCAGGGGACGAGGTGGGGAAGGAGAGGGGGCATGGCATGGTAGATGGGGAGGGGACAGTGATATGCCCATGCCCTGCCTCTGCCCCTCACTTGCAAGCCCTTGCCCCCCCCCCACCAGCACTGCTGGTGCCTCTCATGCCAGATGCACAGCCCCCACCCACCCACCCCAGCCCTGCCAGTGCCCCACACTCCCAACCCGCAGCCGCTTCCACCCCATGCACAGATGGGGGGGGCGCATGCCCCTTGGGCCTTTGCTGGGGTGCATGCAATGGCAGGAGCCCCCCTACCCCAGTGCACCTGGGTGAGCCACCCTGGGCTCTGACCCTTCCACTACCCAGGTGGGCCAGGGCTTCATTCATCCCTGCCTCTGCCCCTACCCCACTCCTACCTTCACCACAGGGGTCATCAATTGCCCCCCCTTCCCTCTCCCACAAAGTGGCCTGCTGGGTGAGAGGTGGGATTGTGGGAGGGGCAGGGGTGGGGAGGGGCACAGTAGATCCTGGGTTGCCCCTTTACTTCAAAAAGTGATCTTCACCTTAAAAAGGTTGAAGACCACTGCTCTATACTGTGCTTCTAACTGACTTTTGTCATTCATTAAATTCCTTGCATATAGTTTAGTGCAAAGGTTGTCAGCCAGGGGTATACGTATCCCAGGGGGTATGCATGGGCGGGAGGGAACAAAGTGCTGCCGCCTCCCAGGATCAGGGGTGGGGTGAGGGCAGTGGCACCCCTCTGTGGGGTGGGGAAGCTCACATGAGGTGGCCGCCACCACCACACCAGCCCAGGGGGCATGCACCACCAGCTTCCCTACCCCACAGAGGGGCATTGCTGCCTTCAACCCAGCTCGGTGAGCTTCCCTGACCTGTTCCTGCTCCTGGGAGGTGGCAGCGCTCCATCCCTGCCTCCCTGGTCCGTGTCCAGGTGCACAACCCCACCAGCCCCCCTGTTTGGTATCTAGCCACCATGGATACTTAGTTTAAAAAAGGTTGAAAACCCCTGATTTAGGGTATGGGAAAATTAAGCCAATGCATATGAGAAATTGAGAGTAAAAATAGAATAAAATAAATATTTTAAAGTTGGAGTGGTAGAGATTGAAGTTTACTCATTTATTTAGAATTAAAGATGTAAATATAATTTTAAAATATTTGTTTAACCTCCTCTAATTCTATTGGTTAAGCCTGGGGCAGGCAATTATTTTGGGCAGAGGGCCACTTACCCAGTTTTGGCAAGCTGTTGAAGGCTGCATGGGTAGCCCTGCCCCTTGACAGGTGCCCTGCCCCCTGGTCACCTTGGGACCAATGCCCAGGGCCAGCACCGGCAGGGCCCAGAGTGGGGCACAGGATTGGCAGGGGTCTGTAGAGCCGGGCACCAGCAGGGAGGGTTGGGAGCTGGCCTGGCTCCATAGAGCCTCTACCGCCCGGAACCCTGTACTCCTGCTGCCCTGCTCTGGACCCCACTAGCGCTGGCCCTGGGACACCGGTGTAGGCCCCACGCTCCCGCTGGCTCCCACACCCACTCATTCCCAATCCCCCCCCCCCAGCCCTGCGGTACAGGCAGGGGGCAGTGCGCAGCCCCAACCCCACGTTCGTTGGCAAGGAACGAGATGGTGCCAAGTGTGGGGGGAAAGCGTCCCCTCCCCTGCCCCATGGCCAGTGCTCCTTGCTGCAGCTGCTTGCAACCCGCGTGGGGCTGTCCTGAGCAGGCACAGGCAGCCTCACGTGGGCTGTGAACGGCTGCAGCGCGAGGCATTGGCCACAGGGCCGAGGAGAGGATGCTTTTCCCCACGCTCAGCACCAGCTTGTAACCCGTCCCTGCTGCTAGCCTGGGCCCCACACTGGCTCTTGGCTTGCCTGTCGGGGCTGTGTTGCTGTGTCGCAGCAACCGCTCAGTGTGGAGGAAAATGGCCCCCCCTGCTTGCTGTGCTGGGCAGTGTTTACTGCTGCTCATGCCGTGGTAGGCTGCAGTGCTGCTGCTTGTGCCATGGTAGGCTGCAGTGCTCTGTGCTGCCCAGCGTGGGAATTCAGTGGGCAGCAGCAGCAAACATTGCTCGACATGGCAAGTGGGAGGGCTGCAGCTACTCCCACCGCAGCACAGCCCCAATGGGCGAGCTCAGAGCTGGTGCAGGGCCCATATTTGCAGCAGGGGTGGGTTACAAGCTGGTGCTGAATGCAGGGAAAAGCAGCCCCTCCCCTCCTTTGTGGCTGGCGCCCTGCGCTGCAGCTGCTCGCAGCGGGGTGCCTGTGCCTGCTCAGGTTTAAACCAGTTTAAACTGGTTTAAACCTGTACCACCCCGCCCCCCACCCCCCGTGCTCAACAACAGCTCGTTCCCTGCCTGTGGTCCTCCCCTGCCCTTCCCCACCCCCCTTACCTGAGTTTCCTGTGCTGGTGCAGCCACGAGGAAGCCACATGGTCCCAAGCCAGAAGCCCTCCAGCTGAGGTGGCGGGACCGGGGGGCCCTGCTGTTGCAGGAGCCTGCCGGGGCTTCCCGTGGGTCCTACTGCCCCTGGCTCCTGTCATCTTTGACAGGAACCAAGGACAGATAAATACGTATTAATTTTCTAAATTTTTTTAGGGGCCCCATGGGCCAGATAGAATGGCCTAGCAGGCTAGATGCAGCCCCTGGGCCATATTTTGCCCACCCCTGGGTTAAGTGGTTTAACCAATAATATACCAGCTCCAGCAGAGCTGCTGCTGGGAGCTGCTCCCAGCTCCCCAGGGCCCTTTTACTGTGGGGAGGGCTGGAGAAGTTAAACTCAGCCAGCCAACACAGCCCATGTGAAACCCTGCATTGGGAGGGAGAGGGCATCTGTGAACCAGCAGATAATTGTTGAATTGATGGGTCATTAGGCTGTTTTCCTTTTAGGCTATAGGTACTAGTCCCCTTCCCTCTCTCCTTTTCCTGGTTGCTCCCTCCCTCTCTTCAGCCTGCTGTGCTGCCTTTTGATTCTCACTGGGGCACCCTGGCTAGGGACAGACATTATACACAGATTGGTTTAAGTGATTAGAAACTGGTTTAAACCTGTAACAGAACAGACATTCAGTGCACATGAATCAGTTTGAAAATAGCAGAAATAGGTTTGAGATAAATGTGTTTGAATGTAGTATCAGACTTAACTAATTTGGGTCAAACCGGTTTATGCACTGTCTGTCCCACACCCCTTCCTGCTTTAAGTTAAACCAGAGTCCCCCAGCATCTGGGCATGCTTTCTTGGCTGGGCTGGGCTTTCTGCTGCAGAGAGCTGGGCTGGCCCCTCCCTTCTGCTGTGTTGCTGCACCTCTGGGAGAGGTTTGCAGGCTCAGCAGCGCCTGCCTGGCTTCCCCTGCTCCCCTCCCCCCACTTGCTGCTCAAGCAGAGATCCCTCTCACAGCAGACTGTAGCCAGCATGTGGTATGCAAGGCAATGCTGAAAGGTGTTTGTGCAAAGCAGACAGGACACTGTCCGCTTAGGGCTTTTTGGAGCTAATCGACAGGTAGCTTGGAAAAAGCTATTTAAGAAGAGCTTGAACTAATGAGAGAAGTCTTATTTTCTGATGGGTTGCTAAATGCTGATAATAGAGCTGATAAAGGCAGGACACTCCGATTAGGGAACCTTCTCCCTAATCAGAGCGTCCTGCCTGGGCCTGGTCTTTCCCCCCTGAGCTCAGCATTGAGAAAGGAAGGGAGGGCTGCTTTAGCTCCCCCTGGCTTTTAGCCTGAACCACTGGAGGCATGTGCCTGCATTTTTGGAATGAAAAGGGAATGTCTATCCACCTCCAAATTGGTTCAAGCTTTGCAGGTTAGACTAACCTGCAAAGATTGAATCAACTCAGGCTCAGGCTTTTTGAATGTCTGTCTTTCTTCCCCCCCCTTCCCTGCTAGACTGGTCTTGCCTAGAGCTAAATGATAACTGGTAAGCTAACTGGTTATCACTGCACTTGCTGGTTAAACAATTAATCATTTAAGCTCTCACATCCTTACTTAGAATAGAATAATAGTTTTATTATTTAGATTTCAAACTTGAAAATATTCCATTATCTAAATATGTCATGCAAATAATAATCCCTTGAATTCATATAATCTTTCAACGTCTTAAACTACAGTCTTTCAGTGAAAGTTTATTTCATATTTGACTTTAAAGCACCTGTCAAATTTAGTATGAGATAGTTGTGTTGATTTAAACTAGAGATGCACTGATAGCGATTTTGGGGGTTGATATCGATAGCTGATTTTTAAGGAGGCATATTGGCTGATACTGGTCTGATTCCCAATGCAGGTGGTAAGTCTGTTGTGGTGGAAGGGGAGGGAAGGGGCTTTTTTTTGGGGGGGGGGAGGGGGAATCAGGGCTCCTGCAGCTGGGAGGAAGCTGTGGCTCATCCAGGGGGTGCGGGGAACGGGGGGCAGCTCCTGCCCCTGTGCGCACCCCAGGATGGCATGGGTGGGGCGGCTTTGTGCCCCCAGATCTGGGCAGGGCAGGTTGCAGGCTGGGGCTGCACTGGGTTCTTCCTGGCGCAGACTGGACTGGGCTGCACTTGGGGCAGGGGTGGTGGCGGTGCTAGGAGAGGGGCTATGCAGGGGGGCTTCAGCCACCCCAAATTTTGCCATAGCCCCCCCTCCCAATTCTACTGCTGCCTGCCCTGACCCCCCTCCCTGATCCAAGCCCCTGGTCCAAGCTCTCATCCAACCCCCTAAATGCGCCAGGAAGAGCCTGGCACAGCCCTGGCCCCATCCTGCAACTGCAGCCCCCACCCAATGCCCTTCTGGGGTGCTCACAGCGGCAGGAGCCACCCCCTAGATCCGTCCCCAGCTCCGTCCTGCTACCCACCCCGCCCCAGTTGGGCAGCATCTGCCCCTGCCCCACTCCTTCCCTCACCATGGGGGGTGTGGATCTGTTGCCCCCTCCTCTTTCTTTTCCCCCTCCCCTTTCACCACAACAGATTTACCAGCTGCATGCAACTCTCCAAGCCGCTGGGCTGTGCTCCTCGCCACCTGTGTGCTGTGCTACAGCTGCATGCATGCACAGACATTTATCAGCCAAATTATCAGCCACAGTAGGCTGATTTCTGATGCAATCAATTTTCTTTATATGGGTGCCAATCCAATATCAGACTGATGTATTGGTGCACCTCTAATTTAAACTTCCTGGCATGTTAAAATTCAGTGCACATAAGATGGTGATTGCCCTCTGATTCTTAGTTTAGTTTCCCAATTACATCTAGGCCTCGTGCTTCTTCAGGCTCAAGAGGAGGATTTTTAGACCAGTTATTTTTTCGGTTGGCCTTAATGTTCTTATTCATATAGGGTAACTGGTAATTAGCTTTTTTTTTTTAAAGTGAAAATGTCATCTTAATCCATATTGATCAGTACTTACAGATTTGGTATGATGGTACAATGGATGAAAAGTGACAGTATTACTGTAACTGAGGTGTCAACTGAAATAATTGTTTGCAGTAGACATGTCATTTTTGAAGGTCCTGGAAACTACAGCAAAGCTGAATTCAAAGTGCAGGGAGAGGATGCATAAAACCTGTGTGGGAGGGAGGAGAGGAAATAATATAAAAAAAAAAAAATAGAGATCAAGCATTGGTATGGGAAGAGGTAAAAGGGAGTCAGGGATTTATTGTTTGTAGGAACAACTGCGAAAAGAGGAAAAAGTGGTGGCAGGTTTTAACAGCTGGATGCTCCTAGATCTGTTGTTCTTGTCACTCTGTCACACAGGATTCTGTGTGAGAATCCTTGTCCTAGAGCCTGTGTGTGTGGATGGAGGGAGGGATGTGGGGGTTCTTGTTTTTTGAAGTCAGCTACTTGCTTTAAATTATTACAGAGGTCAAAAGGGTTGCAGGAATAGGGGTTTACCTTGGGATTCTATATTAATTTTTCTATTTGATTTTTGTGAACTCCTTCATTGTTACAGATAAAAGCTGTTTGCTGATGATGGATATATAACCAACTTACCTGTAGATGTCAGCTGCTTTTAATAAAGGAAACACCTCAATTTGGATACTCCCTATTGTAGAACCAGGGTCCTTCAGTTGAATTATTCTGTTGTCATACCAAACACAGTGACACCAGCTCTTTTTTCCTTCTTTATTTCCTTTCTGTGATCAGAAATTATGTTTCTATTGTAGCAACATGAACCGTGAAGACCGGAATGTGCTGCGTATGAAAGAAAGGGAAAGGCGAAATCAAGAAATTCAACAGGGCGAAGAAGCCTTTCCACCAAACTCTCCTCTCTTTGCTGAACCTTATAAAGTTGTGAGTTTCTGCAGTTCTAAAACAATGCAGTTGTTTTTTTTGTAGCAAAGCCATATTCAATTGACTGATGGTAGCCTTTCTTTTTTTTAGACTGCATTATTTGGTGCACAGTTCTTGTGTACAGAAACAGGGTTTAAAAATGAAGGTGGAAGGTTACTAGGTAGCAGAGTTAATAGATCACGCAAGATGTTGCTTTATTTGAAGGAATGAAATGAGCTACTACACTACTGCAGTGACATTCAGGTTTTTAATTCATTCATTGTTTTAGTGCAACCATAGCAATTAGCTGAGGAAATGGCAATTGGGTCTTGCTACACTAAATGTTGCCTGTTGTACTAGGCCAGTGATATTAAAGTGGCAAAACCCCTCTATTATGGATAAAGTTATTATAACAGAGTTCGTACAGCTTTTTCTGGTTTGAGAAGTAAGAGTATAGCTTTACTAGCGAACACATTTATACTGGTAAAATTGTGTCCGCAGTAGGATTTGTACCAGTATAATTAATGGGAAAAACAAATCATACCCATAAGACCATATGACTTTTCTAGGTTTTAAGGAACCGTTGGAGAAATACCCTCAGCCTAGGAAATCAGTTAGATACTTGCTTTTTTTAAAGCTCTTGTGTCTAGTCTTCTGGTGACCATTTTAGGTGATTGATATTATTGCTCAGGTGTTCACTATACGTCTAGAGCAGGGGTGGGCAATTATTTTGGGCGGAGGGCTGCTTACCAAGTTTTGGCAAGGGGTTGAGGGCTGCATGGGTAGTCCTGCCCCTTGACAGGTGCCCCGCCCCCTAGTCGCCATCTTGTGACCAGAAGTCCCGCCCCCTAACTCCTGACCTTTGCCACCAGAAGTCCCTCCCTTTCCCCCAGAAGTACTCCTTTCAGCAAGGAGTTTTGCCATCTCAGAACCAAAAAAATACCAAATTATATTCTAAAAAGCAAATATCTACAGCATTCAATAATTGGATTTCAAAAAAATATTTTTGTCTTGATTTACACGTGTTTGTATAGTGTACACAGAGGTGTTTGCACAATAGCTTAAAATGAAGTCTTACTCTTGTATATTGTGGGGGGCCGTGGGAGGGTGGGTTTGGAGTTTATGGGGGGAGGGTGGCTGGGGTGTGGGGACCTGCGTGTATGTCAATATGAGGGGGGAGGTTTGGCTGCATGTATATGGTGGGGTGTGCGTGTGGGACACCCTATGGACACGCGCACATGTGCACTCACACTGCCCCTGCCTGCATGTGTGCATGCGCAGACACACTATCCCTGCCTACACACACACACTCTTTCTCTCTCTGTCTCTCTCTCTCTGCCCCTGCCTGCACATGTACCAGTGGGGCTCTGTGCTCGCTGGCCATATAGCTGGGAGGCACATGGTGCTGGAGCAGGGCTGGGGCAGGAAAAGTGAAAGGGTTGGGGGTAGGGCAGGGCTGGGCTTCTCAGTCCTGCTGAGGGCTCCCCCTGGGTCCTACTGCCCCTGGCTCCTGTCAGCTTTGACAGGCATCCAGGAGCAAATAAATATTAATTTACTAATATTTTGAAGGGCCCCACGGGCCGCATAGAATGGTCTGGCAGGCCAGATTTTGCCCGCCCCTGGTCTAGAGCTATCTCATATGGAACTTGTGTACTTGGGGACAAACTCATATCAAATCTGACCCCAGTTCCAGATTTGTGTGTTTCTGATGGGCAGCTTTTATTTCTTTGAACAAAATTTCCGCTCTGTTTATTGCTGACACTGCAGAACCGTGCAGAATACTGACTAGAAACTGGCTATACACAAGAGTGAATTGGGCCCATTTTTTCCCCCAGAGTGAGAGATGCTGGCATGTAAAAAGTGCGTAAATAAAATATGCATTCTTTTAAAGAGCTAACTCCACTTCTGTGGGTGGCCAGCAATGCTTCCACACTTTTCATTTCATAGGGAGTCTGGAGCAGTGGTCCTGACCCCTCTGGCTGAAAGGTACCCATCATTAGACACAAGGCACCCCTCCATAACTTTTTGAAAGGGGGACAGCTCAGTTCACAAAACTTATTTATTACAGCGTTTACCTCCTTGCGGAGGGGCTGGGCAGTAGGAGTGGGGGAGTGATAAGGCAGAGAAGAGTCTGAGTTTGAGTGCTTATCTCTTTGCACCTCATCAGCACCCTTCAAAGGATCTCACAGCACATCAGGGTGCCCTGGCACCTCAGCTGAGAATCACTAGTCTAGAGTTTTGTGAGCATTTGTAGTCTAGACACTAGTCTAGAATTTTGTAAACATTTCCATAAAACTTTTTAGATTTTCTATTTGTTTCTATTTCTTTAATTTTCTAACTTATTGGTATAGCTTAATATGTCTGTAGCTAATAACAACTGTTTAATGGAAACTTTATGGTTTTCTGTGCTATTTCAGGGAACACATTAAGTGTCACATATACACAAACTGTAGTTAATTAAGCTGCTTTAGATTGCTTCCCACAGGCTTTCAAAGTAAGTGTGCTGAGTGGCCCAGTTTAAACCTTCCTTGCTGTTTTTATTGGTAGGAATTTCTATCATAAATCTTTAGAATATGGAGTCCTATTTTATCCTTTCCTAAAGGAAGGGTGGCACTGTGACATTTAAAGGGGAACCCATAAGGGAAAGATCTACTTCAATGAGGAGTTTAGAGGGCTGCTTCTAAGGGAGCACCAAATATAGAAACATGAGTCTGCGTTCCCCATTTTACCTGTTTGATAAACAATCAATCCTTAACTAACGCAGCCAAATTAGCCCCTTCTATTGATAGCTGAGGTTTGTTTTGGGTGCCAATCATTAGTCAATTCCAGGACATAAGGCAACATTTTGCATTGATGCTTGACACCTCTCATATTGTCTTTGTTTACTTTTGATCATGTTTTCTGGGGTTGGGTTGAAGACTCTGCCATTACATTATGTAGATGTATTCTGTATTTATGTGGTGCTTTACAGAGCTATATCTATAATCTAGCTCAGTGGTTCTCAACTTTTTTAGGGTCAAGGCACTCAGAAAATTCCAGCCCTTAGTTTTCACTCTTTTTTGACTACCAAAAAATAATAGAGCAGTTATTTTGTTGCAAAGAACTTGGAAAGCTCACAACAGGTCAGAATATTGTTGACTCTATGGATTCCTATTTGAAATCTCTGGGTTTATGTTGTGAATTGTATTTGCATGCCTAACAGTGCTAACGTTGTGTGGCACCCCACAGCGCCCTTGAAAGGATCTCAGGGCACCTCACCGTGCCCAGGTCCCCTGGCTGAGAATCACTGATCTAGCTACCCTTGTTTTCTAAAAGGAAGCTATGGCAACTATTAAACTTGACTGAATATACTATTATATCAGCTTACTAACAGCTTCTGTGTTACAGGTGCACAGTCAAACGGGAAGCTGGTTTTATCCTGTCATTTTAATCTTAAAAAGATACAGTATGTAGAAAGAGGAGGAGAGATGAAAGATGTGAAGGTTCTGAATAAATTATGAAATCGGGCTATCAATTCTAGCCATCAGAAGGGAATAACAACACAGTCTGTGGGGTCTTAAATAAAACATTTCTAAGCTATTTGTACTAGGATTTCAGTCACCAGTGGGAGTTGGGTTTCTGCCGCCATTTCCCAAATTTGAAAATTCCACCTCCTTTCTATGATGGCCCATGGGCAGTATAGCTCAGTTGTGAGAGCCCTGCAATGGGATTCCTTAGATCTGGGCTCTGTTCCTAACTGCCTTTGCTCTTCTGTGTGATCCTAGGCAAGTCATTTCATTTCCCTATGCCACAGTTTTCCCTGAGTAAGCCCAGCCCCCCCCAATTTCATTTTAATGCTGACTAACGTTATAAAGTACTTGGTGGAAATCTGCTGATAAAAAGCTCCAAAGCGGTGTTAATAATTTGCTACTATTTTCTTAATATGTTTACATTTATAAGAGAGTATAACATTTTTTTTTAAAGACGTGTTTGGTAGGGTACTGTTTACAGACTGCAATACAAAGTAGAATGCTTATGGAGTTCTTAGCCCTAATTAGGTTTTTATCAAGTAAATTGACTGAACTTGCAGTTGTGATTTAAAAAATAAATAAATTTCACATCTTATTTCTGTTATGCCTTGTACAGACCAGCAAAGAAGATAAACTATCTAGTCGTATTCAGAGTATGCTTGGGAATTATGATGAAATGAAGGATCTTATAGGAGACAGATCTCTGCAAAAGCTTGTTGGAATTCCCCAGCCAACAGTACCATCAACCCCAGATGAAAAATCAAACCAAAGTTTCTTTGGTGAACAGAGACACAGTACTAGCTCTCATCAGAGCAACAAATGGACTCCTGTAGGACCAGCACCTAGCACTTCCTCCCAATCTCAGAAACGGTCCTCAGGTTTACAGAGTGGACACAGTAGTCAGCGTGGCAGTGGCAATAACACTAGCAGTAGTGGCCAGAGACATGATCGTGACTCATACGGTGGTAGCAGTAGCAGCCGCAAAAAAGGCCAGCATGGATCAGAACACTCAAAATCCCGTTCTTCCAGCCCTGGAAAACCACCTGCTGTTTCTTCATTGAGCTCCAGCCATTCCAGGTCTCATGGAAGTGATCATCATAACAAGGAACATCAGCGTTCAAAATCTCCACGTGATTCTGATGCCAACTGGGACTCTCCCTCCCGTGTACCTTCGTTTTCAAGTGGGCAGCACTCTAACCAGTCTTTTCCACCTTCGCTAATGTCCAAATCAAGTTCAATGTTGCAGAAGCCCACTGCCTACGTAAGGCCCATGGATGGACAGGAGTCCATGGAACCAAAGTTATCTTCAGAACACTACAGTAGCCAGACCCATAGCAACAACATGAGTGAGCTGAAGCCTAGCAGCAAAGCGCATCTAACCAAGCTGAAAATACCATCTCAACCACTAGATGTAAGTTGGTAGCAAGTTGTTGGGTTTTTATTTCAAGTGTCTGGGTGGGATTTTCAGAAGAGCCTGAGAGAGTTCAGATACTTAATTTGTCCAGGCCAGTGGTGTGGGGCTGGTCCATGGACTTGATCCTGATTGCAGTGTCAGCTTGCGGATCCAGCATAGGGTCCTTCTAAAGGTGAGGTCTGGTGCGCTTGCCTGACCTCATTCACCAGATCCAACTGTGTGCTGGCCTGACCCCATGTGCCAGCACAGTCTAGTGCCCAAGGCTGCATTATCTGGTCCACAAAGTTCCCCATGGGTCTGGAAATTTGCCGCCAGGTGAGCAGCACTGCCTCCATTCTCCAGCCACCAAATTTCCAGTCGTCTGGGGAGACCCCTGGGCTGGATGACATGTTTTTGCAGGCTGGATCTAGCCCACAGGCTAGAGGTTGAGCACCAGTGGTCTAGGCCCAGTTTATAGGACAATTTTGACTCAAAAGAGATGAAGCTTTTCACTGAAAACTGAAGCATTTTATGTTCCATGCAATAAAGTCACACATTTTTCCTTCAGAAGTGAGTTATTTTTTAGTTCTTTTTTTCCTTCATTTCTCTCATGTACATTTCTCATTTTTATATTGTGCATTTCAGTGTTGTTTGCAATTACAATTTCATAGATTTTTCTGATGAGTTGCCAGCAAACAATAGAGTTTACCCTGGGCCATTTTAAAACGTGGCAGATGTAGGTAATGGCATACACCAGTTTTTCTTTTGAAGTGTTGTAGTTACTGTATGCCTAAACTTTTTCTTAAAAAAAAAAAAGAGTTGAACTGAGTTCAAACTTGAACCGGTCACACTACTATGCATACAGCATATTCAGTTAAACACCTTCCAGTGGTTTGATCATTCTTGGAGAGGAGAGCACTTTGGTTGCATCTGCACAGCCATATGAGGAAGAAATATGTAAAACATAGCAAGGTGTTACTGTACCTACTGCATTGGCTGCCTGAGAGACTAATATTATATCAAGAAATAAGTAGTTGAATAAAATACAAAGTAATGAAATGTATTTATTTCCCATGAAATAGGAAGAGGTGCTCCCTCCCTTCCGCCTCCCTTCTGGCCTAATTAGCTATAGTTGTGCCAGATTAGTGTAACTGTCTCCTTTCTTTAATATACACAGTGTTATTGTATAATGCAGCTCACCAGAACAGAGTCTACAGCTTTGTTACTTTGCTCCAACATCTTGCTGTTTTGTTCACTTTAATTCAGATATAGTCAGTGGCCTATTCCAGGAACTGTTTAAAAGTTAGGGCTTCTCCTGTTATTCTTCTGTCACTGGCTTAAGATCATGTTAACATTTAAGTGAGCATTAGGGCTGAGGAATTAGAATGGCATTATTTTTTCATGCTATTCTTGCTTTTCATGGCTGGGTGGGACATTTGGGATTGCTATGAATCTGAAATTATCATTGTACAGTTGTTGCTGGTTCTTTGGTCTAGCAGGATGTCTTTTCATAGTGAATCTGGATGCATATCAAGTGCTGAACTGCAAACAAGCATAGCTCTTATTTTTCCCTTCTGTTTGGGGGGGAGCCTTAAGAGTCATAAATGTAGTAATTAATCCTGAGCTTTGATTTCTAGGCATCAGCATCTGGCGATGTGAGCTGTGTGGATGAAATTCTAAAAGTAAGTTCTGTTCTGCTGGTTCATGACCTAATGTATTAAATAAACATAAGCACTGTTAAGAGCTGCGTGCAGACGAGGAAATTAATAGCTGTCCAGGAGCTCCTCTTAAACTATCTGACTTCATAAAAAGCATTATTTTTAGTAAAGAGTATAGTGCTTACCCCTAGGTCTGCTGCAGTTTTCTTAACCTCAAAGCCAGTAAAGTTTAATACTTAATCCTCTGCCTTTCCAGTTTCATTCCTGAATGTATTTTACTTGTCTCTTTACTTAGATGCATATTTTAGAGATTTGAGGTCTTCTGCAAAAAAACCTTGCTTGTTATACACAAAGAGAGTCAAATTATTTATTCACAGTAAAGTCAAATGCATATAAAACTGGAAAAAATGGAGGTTTAGGGGGCACTAGTCTTGGTGTTTTTTGATGTAGGTTAAAAAAAAACAGGCAAGAGTAAGTTTTAAAAGTTGACTCTTTGATCTGTTCTAACTTTGATGGCTTTGCTGTTTGGCTTGGCTACAGGAGATGACCCACTCTTGGCCTCCCCCGCTGACTGCTATTCATACACCATGCAAAACAGAACCTTCAAAATTTCCTTTTCCAACAAAGGTCAGTTGATGACAAATGTTTACTTAATGACCCAGTGATAAGGGATGTTAACAGCAGAGAACCTCTTTTTGAAGACAAAATTTTAATACTCTTACTAGTTAAAAATATGTCTATACTGTTTTCTAGGTTTATCAGCACATTTGTTACCCTTTGTTCTGCTCTGGAATAGTTAGCACTTTTTCCAGGCTATAGTCTTTCCTTATTCCTGGAATATTTTATTCACTCAATTATAGTCCCTTTTGGAAAGGAACAAGTCACCAGGCTTTCTTATTTATCATGCACACTATGGTTTGATAAAATCAGGCCTTTGTTGAGGTGTACTTCAAAGTATAAAGTATGCTCTACCGTTACACTTTTCAGAATCATCATTTGAGCTGTTGGTCATTATTTCTTTCTGAAAGCATTAGAGTCAAATGCTCACCCTTCCATAGTTTTAAGCGTAGTTGTTTGGTTTTTTGTTTTGTTTTTTTTAACTTGAAAAGGGATATATAACTTTGTTATATATGAAGAGTATAATGCTACAAATACAGACTATCCTCCCCAAAATTGCAGTACTTACTGTTTGGGCATAGAATGAGTTTTTGATAATTTACAAGTCCATCAGTAAGATTACTTTTTAATTTGCAAGTAAGCAGCAAGATGAGAGTTTAAAAGGGTTTAAAATGTCTCATAAAGTGCCTACTTTCACAATGGCAGCCATTACAGTGGCACCAAAAAAAAAGATGAAGTCCAGTTGAAGTGCTGACCCAGATCACTTAATGAGTCAACATATTAGCTGAAAGGAGGTTGGCTTCACTGCTCCTTGAGTGGCATGGGAAGGTGATAGCTGGCCACTGAGGCTTCAGTTCCAGTGAGGATAATGAAGTATGGTAACCATCTTTGAAGTAGTAGGTCTTTATTGACTTTTTGTACAAGACTGCTGTTTTCCATCGGCATGGACTGAAGAAGAAGTGTTCTGTTATAAAGAACTGCCAAAACTGATGTCTGCTGTTAAAAACAAACTAAATAAACTACTTGGGTACCAGATATTGTTGAAAAATCAAGGAAGGAGATGTGTGTGTGTGTGTGTTTGTAGTCAAGGAGGGAGAAGGGAAGCTCTTCAGTGTATTCTGTCTGCATGTTGCTGCTCTGTAATAGGGTAAAGCAGCCATATACTGGTAAATCTGACCCTTTAAAGTTAAATCTTAGGCATTTCTATTTGCTAATGTATATCTTTAAACCATTAGAAAAATCATCTGGTTACTTTGTTAGGTAAAAAAAACAACAAGGAAATTCCCAAATGCAAACTACATGAACGTGGAATTAATGTTGAGAATTTAGCATTTAGCAGTACTGTAATTATCACCAAAGAATATAAACTCAGGAGAAATAGAGTTAAGTTTAAGCTTGTGAAAAATTCAAAAATATTAAGTAATGGAAATAAACAGTTAAGGCACCCAGACTGCAGTGACTCCATGTGGGAGTGGAAGGGAGGAATGAAGGTAAAAACCATAATGTGATTTGAAGAAAGGATATCTTTAATCTAGAGGAAGATGAAACTGTTATAACTTAACAGCAGTTGTATGTTGCATTGTTCATACTTACCAGAACATGACCCCACTTGGAGTAGATTATGTAGAATTTACCCAGCTTTAGTTTCTTGTGTATATTGACCAGAACTGAAATAGCCAGCCATGTTAATGTTATAATTTTGCATTGGTCAACATACTCCTAGTATGGATAGAGTAGTGTGCCCGTTGTTTGGCACGGTTTCAGCTTGCCTGTAGCTTCAGTGTACATGGCTGCATAAATTGCGTTCAGTTCGTATTTTAAAGGTTAGCTCCACAATCGTAAGGACTACACTATTTTTTCCTTAATGAAAGAAGATTCATTCTGGAGCATCCCTGCCAATCTCCAGAAGAAAGTACCAGTTCAGTGGCATGAGGCAGTCTCATCTCTGATATGGAATAATTGAGTCGAATATTTAAGAAGTATTTAAAAAATTCATACTGCTGCCAATTTTTTTCTGCTAAAATAGATAATCTGCTGAAAATTTGTAACCATGTGGATAGTGCACTGTGATCTTTATAGCCTTCATTTACTTTAACAGGAGAATATTGTCTGTGGATAAAATTTGCTTTTAATTTGAAAATTGAAGAGAGAGAATGCATGGAATAAGCATATCTGATTGCCCCAACTTTCTGTGTTCTTGAAGACTGAATTTCCTTTTGAAGGAAGTTTATTTCTTATGAAATTGTCTTTAGTACTTGAACATAAGGGAAACATTTTTCTTTAAACATCTATTACTAATATCCTTTTTTTTGTGGAAGCAATTGAGTAGGAGTGTTCTTATATAATTTCCAGGATTAATGGAGCTGCTTTAAGCAGTTTGTTAATATGGTCCTTTTAAGGGCTTTGACTAGGTCTTGTGAACGTGGTTTGCCAATAGCTCCAAGCCAAATGCTGTCAGTGCTCACCCACAAACTCCCACATTCCTGAAGAGAGCTGAATGGGGCTCAGCTCATGTTTATTCATAGGTCTTCCAAACCTAGGGTTAGCCATACATGAATTATTATCCCATTTGGAATTGTATGTTATTAGCAAATAAGATGGATTGATATTTCCCAGTGCAGTGGGAATTTAAAAAAATACTCCACAATTCCCAAACTTGCTTCTCGGGGCATAAACAAGTCCCATAGATTCGTTATGCATTCTTCATTAACATTTATTGATCTTACCCAGCATAATATAATCTAAATCTTGTACGTACTTTTCATCAGAGCTTTATTAGCTAATAGTAATACAAAGCTGGGAAGCTAAAATAATCTTCATTGTGTTTTTAACATTAAAAAATATTTCATAGTATTTGAAATAGTATAATATCACACAGTTGCTTCAAAAGGAAGTTGGTTTCCTTACAGAATGTTTTTCCAACATTGTAGGCATAGTTTATGATAGGCTTGTTCACAAATCGATTGGCTTCTGGGTGTTTGACTTGATTTGGGAAGAAAGGAAGAAAGTGTAAATGCTGAAGCATATGGGGTTGAGAAGAGAAGATGTAGTAGGTGTGCATGTGTGTGTTTTATGGTCTTGCATAAGAGCAAAAATGTAGGTACATATTTTGGATCTTTATCAACCTGGACTGTGTTTTTAAAATCAACTTGCAAAAAATTCCATTTATGGCAGCTCTGTCTTCTGAATTTTAGCCAACTGTTTTTATTCCATGACTGCACATCTTAGAAGTGGAACTTTGTCAAATGCTCTCTCCACATCCAAAGCCCATAATTTCCTCTGCCTTATACCTCCTGTCATTCTTGGCAGAAACATCTTCCAAGAATTCCAGCAACTTAGTGAGCCATGGGCCTGTTTAGCCTGAAACCATAGTGGAATGCAGAAAACAAAACAGAACAGTGGCTTACTTTAATCAAACTCTACTCTCCTAAGAGGACTTGCTCTCTTTAAATACTGGGCAAATAATAGGCTGTTGGCTACCATGGCATTCTTCTTGCGTGCAGACACTTGATATAGCTCACATGAAACCTTGATTTCAGTAGTCTTGAGCTGCTTACATTACAAGATTGTTGGGGGAGGGAGTCTTTTTGGGGTGAACAGTCGTTAACACAATGGGTTCCAGTTCCCTGACTATCACCCTAAGGTATTTTAAAAAGACAACACTGACTTCAAGCCAGGAAAAAATGGATGAAAATTACTTCCTCAGAATTCCTCTGCTGGGATATGCATGATAAGAAACCTGGGCAAGATTTTTCAGTGATTTAATTGCTGAAACGTCTAAATTACTTTGAAAATTTACCCTGTATTTTGTGAGCCAGGGGGTGTGGGTTGAAGTTATTACTTGCGTCTACACAGGCTTCCTGTGGACCACAGTCAGACTCCAAAGCCAAAGTATTGGTGTGTTTAAAATATGTCTTTAAAGACAAAGATTTTTTGAAGACTGGAAAGTTGCTGGATTTCTCGTTTCAGACTGAAGTTTGCTTGCTCCAGATCAAATAGTAAAACAGCCTTAGTAGCTTCTATTCCAGTGTACCTGAACTCTGACCTTAAAAGGCCTCTAAAGTGGGAATGGGGTCTTGGGGTTTGTTCAATCTCTGACCCATCCTGTCAGTTGTGCTCCTATAAGTGATATGGAAAATGTCCTGTTTGAGAAGTGGAAATGAAGTTGCTGATTATTTTTTTTTATGTGCATTTTTGAATAGCCATTAAATGGCAGCCACTTTTAGTCGCTGCTTACCTGGAATAGAGCCAAATTGGAACCCCAATGTGAAAATTAAGTAACCCATCCTACTCCATCCAACTCTCCAGCTTGCCCTTGCCATAGTTTATGTTGATGCAAGCTGAAGTTTGCTTCCTGCTTAAATCTTATCACTGCCCATCCTGACCAGTCCATTACTCCTGTTAGATTAATATGGTTTCCTTCCTTTCTTTTGTTTCTCTTGCGTCTCTTCCGAAATAATCCTGCAGAAGATATTGCTGGAAATGACTTTGGAGATAAAAGCATGTGCTGGTCCAAGTTTCTTAAAGTGAAATGTACTCTGAATCAAAATATATTGCTGGCAGATTTGATTAGAATTTCAGTTAAAATTATATCTCTTTCAATAAGTGCCCAGATGCAGAAGTATACAGACATTTTGTGCAGTATTTGCAGTGCACCTATGGGTAAAAAATTCATGCGAGTTACACTCCTTGTACCCATTCCAGGGTTGGGACCACCTGTATGTGCTCAGTCCAGGAGTGGGCAATTAATTCAGGTGGAGGACCACTTACTGAGTTTTGGCAAGTCATCGAGGGCTGTGTAATGGGCAGCCTGGGGCAGATAATATTAATTTTCTAAATTTTTTAAGGGTCCCATGGGGCAGATAGAATGGTCTGGTGGGCCACATCTGGTCCCCGGGCCACATTTTGCCTGCCCCTGGTTTAATCAGCCTAATTTCCCGTGATCCCTTTCTGAATATTGAATGACAGTTTCCACTCTTGCCAGTTGATAGCTTTGGTCAGGGAAAGAAAAGGAAGTGAGATAGCAAACTGTCATACTTAAACTCAGTATATCAGTGTGAAAGATAAAAATCAGTCTTTCTGCGTGTTTTCAAAGAAATATCTGATGCTTATCTACTAAAGCTAGTAAGATGTCGCATGACTTGTACTTCACTTTGCATTTGAAAAGTGGATTAATTTAGTTTCTTTAGTCCTGAAGAAGCAAATACTAAATATATTTAAATATTCCTAAAGTAATGGATTTCTAGATGCTTCAGTTTTAAGTGAACACAACATTATATCCTGGTTTGAAGGATGTGAAAGAAATACCTCCGAATGTACTGCTTCAATAGCTTACCAATTTGAAATAGAAACCCAGTTGCTTTAAAGGAATTTAAGAATATATAAACATTCACTGCTGTGTAAAGCCCTTGTGTCTGTCAAATATTCACAGATATAGTTCTGTGGAAGGGCATTTCACTTGGCCATTTGTTTAGGAGATGTTCACAGGTTTATTACAGGAACCACAGCATGCTATTGATTGCTTGACTCCTCTGGGTAAATTAATGAAAGTGTTTGAATTAAATACTAGATATAAGAGGCATATTTTGAGTAGAGTCAAGTGTATGCAGCCCTTTCATTTTCTTAGAGTCACAACTTGGCCTGTTTTTAAAATGAGACCTATGATCAGAAAAGGTGACTAAAAATGGCCTTTATGCCTAGTAGTATTAGCAGTATGTCTTTGTGTACTAGACATATCTGCTCATTTGCTGACTGAAACAAGATTTTTATCTTTTAAAACTTACTTTTAAAAGTATTGGAAATTGTGGAGGAGAGAGCTGGATTTTCCAGGATTAACCAAGACCTCTGTTAGTGATGTCAAAGCCAAAACATTTTTTTTCAAAGCCAGATTTTCTTTGTAGTTTGGCTTTCTGATTTACGCAAGCAAATGAAGACCAACTTTGTAAGCAGTGCTGCGGTGGTGGTGCAGTTATTAGGTGTGCAATTATGTGATTTCAGGGAGACTTCAGTTTTTATTAGAAAAAATATCATTCTACTTTGATACAGTTCAACTTTGCCTGGTTAAGGCTGTATTTTGTTTGTAAACTTAAGTTTTAAAGCTTTTTGCAGCAATCTGTGTCTTTCTGCAGTTTCTTCAGAAGTGTGACTGTCAGAACTTAGACTGTATGGGAATCTTTTCAGATCCTAACCTAAATTTATTCAGCAGCATCTCTCCTAAATGTGCTGTTCCACTGCTGAGAATTTTAAATAGCTAATTCTGATGATGCTGGTGGTGGTTACACTAGAATGGTGGGCAAGAGACTTTTTTTTCTTTTTTTTTTTTCCCTCAAAGAAAAGTTTAATTGAGTTAAAATGCAGAGAAAATGAAGTGTATGGAAAGAAATCAAACAAAAGGAACCTGTTCAGGATGCACAAAAGTAAAGTATAAAAACCCATGTCAAAAACCTCCCTCTTTACTGTGTTAATATGGAAAGAGGAGGATTTATCAAGCCTGCAGTTCTGTGCATCATGGAGCACAATGGCACAATTGTCACAACAGGAGGGTGCAAGGTACATGGTTAGGATAAGGTGGGAGGAACAGGGAGTTTCATTGCAAGGACTTCATAAAATAAGAACACATGCTTGATCTTAGTATGTATTTTGGGGCATGTGCATGAAACTTGGGCCCAGGTGCATTATCAGGTATTTTCATTCCTGGTTTTTCTTCTGTGGAAGTGTTATTATTAGCTACAGTCATCTAAGTGGGGCAGTTTGATTGCAGCTGAACTTCTGTCACTTGTTAAATTTCCCTTTATATAAATCTTTTGCGGCCTTTTATTCCCTTAGGAGTCTCAGCAATCCAGTTTTGCCACTGGAGAGCAGAGTGAGTATTTTTTAATTAATATATTTATGTATATGTTTTTTAATTGTTTCTCTAACTTTTTCTAGCTATATGTAATGTTGCAAATGCCATTTGAGATGCCTGCCTTTTTTAATTTGCACCTTTCCGGTGGGTTGCACTGTTGAGTCCCCAGATAGTTAAACTCCCAAGTTACCATTTCCATATCAGGTGTTAAGCCAAATGTTTGTTTCAGAGCTTTCTTCATACATTTTGTTTTGTTATCTGAGAGGTAATGATTGAGTAGCATTTCTAGAGGAAATTTCTAGTTGGACTTAGTCTTATTGCTTTAATTCTTGGAAAGAGGCTTTTGCTCTGGATTTGATGGGAAATGATTGTATTATTTGCATACACAGACTTCTCAAACCCAGTGTATAAAAGTGCTGGAAATCAAATAAATTATTGTATTTGGTGGAGTATAATAATAAAGCAGCCCTCATGATTGAGAAGATGTGGTTACTGGAGCTTTCTCTTCTTTCTGTCCATGCTTAGTTCATTGGGGCATAAATTGAAAGAAACCTTGGGTGTGCCATGAGTTTTGCATTTTCATACCTCAGAGTGCAGTTTGGAAATTGAACAAAAGCAGTAGCTTTCTTGCCTCTCTAAATATAGTTTTCCTTTATCAAGGATATTACTCACAGGGATTATTTAACACAGGCATTGCATTTCATACGGTTGAAACAGATTCAGAGTGTTAACTTCCAACATCAGGTTTTACTCTCCCTGCCTGGATAATTAGATTAGGCAGTAAAAGCATAGTGGTGTATTCTTAGATATTTATAAGCAGCTTAATCTAAACACTAAATACAGTGAGGAATTAAGGAAACCAATTCAGCACCTGATTACCATAATACTAAAGTAGAGAAAAGCCCACATGCTACAGGAATGTATGATCTGTAAGTGCTTTGGGTAGAAAGGAGAGAAGCCAGCTCTGGTGTTCAACTCCTAAACATTTTCCTCTGAATAGGGACCACTGTAATTCAGGCTCTGGTGGGGGCCAAAGCAGGCTCACTGGAGCCAATGTCAGGTGTTTTTCAAGACAGGCTCTCCCATGCCTCTGGCTGAGGGAGCCCGCCATGGGGCTGATTACCGTTGCACAGCAGCACACAGGCAGTTCTTCAGCTGTTTTAAGGAAGTCAAGCTTACCACTTAAAAGTTGTTGTTTAATAAGTGAAGCTCACTGTGCCGAGTGCCTGCCCCCACAACCGGGCATGGGTGCAGGGTGCCCCTGCCACAGGGGCTTCCTCTGCCCAGCACAGGTTTCCCAAAATCTGCCCCACAGCACAGAGAAGGGGAGGGGGAAATTCCCCTCTGCTCCCGTGTGCCAGCAAGCCAAAGTGGAGCTTGGGAGACCCATGCCAGGCAGGGGGGTAAGCCCTGTGCCAAGTACCTGGCTGTGGGGGCAGGCACCCGGCATGCCTGTGCCCACAGCCCCTAAGGCAGAGGGTGCTGCTCCACTCTGGGCAGAGCTTTTAAACTCCCTGCCAAAGCAGGATCGAGCAACCTAATTGGTTGAGCCCCAGCAGGGGATCAGCATCTATTAGGCTGCCCCTGGAAATGTGCAGGGCTTCCAACATGTTTCTGGGGCTCTGCTGCCTTTCTTTTCCATGCTTCAGGTAACGTTTTTTGTTTTTAAAAAACTTTTTTCCCCACCCTTCCTCTCCGCCACGGTTTCAGGCCATTTCTGGCCAAATTGCAGTTTTCCAGGGCTTATGGGGAAATGCTGTATTTCAGCCTTTTCCCTGAATCCCAAATTACAGTGGTCCCTACCTATGAACCAAACAGCCTCAGTTCTGGTTCATGCTATAGTATCCTAGGCAAACTGTGAGAAGTTGGAAAGAAAAAGTTTTACAGTTTTTATTTTACTCAGAGATTCATCTAAATGGGGGTCTCCTGGCCCGGCTACTGCAGAGCTGACTAGGAATGGTGCTGAGGCTAATGTGACTGTGACATGACAGAGCAAGTTGTTGTAAATTTGGCAGCAGGGGAGCAACAGTTAAGGCCGTCTCTACTCCCCTGCTACCATATTGGTGCATCCATTGGGTGACCCATAAAGTGGAGGTTGAACATCACTTGATTAATCTGCTTTTGCCTCCAGATATATTGAGGGTTTTAATCTCCTGCAACTTTAGAGTAACTTACTTGGCTGTTCTATTTTAAGCACTTTATTTCTATACTTTTCCAGAAAGATACAATCCTGCTTCAAAAACGTCCAACGGTCATCAATCAAAATCGTAAGTAGCTTTTAGAAAGAATTGTAATATCCCTTCTAGTATTTTCCAAGCTACTGTTGTCCAAAGGGATTTGAAAGGAATTTGACACGCTCCTCACGTTTTACCAAATTTACTTGAATATAAGACAACCCCTTAGTAATTAGATTCTATTTGTTATAATTTTCCAGGTATAGAATGTAATTATTGCAAGCTTGCCTTGAATTTGTTCCCCTCCCACTAGTACAGCAGGGAAAATAAATCTGGGAGGATCAGGTGGCCCTCTTACCCTCTACCCCCCTCCCAACTTCTTCATCCAGCAGCCCCCCTTTACTGTCAGACCTTGTTCTCTGTGAGAACATGGAAGTGAGGGGCAAATACGGAAACACTGACTCTGAAATGAACATATAGGTACATTTTACTATGGCTACACACAGACTTAGTTCATTCAGAATTGATGTATTTTACCTTTTTTCAGACTGCTACATGTTTTAGCACACTTGTAAGCAGCACTTTTTGTTCCTACTTATATACAGTATGAAGTATGCATGATATTAGTCCAAAGCCAAAAGGCTTAATTATGATTTACTTATATAGTTCATTGGGCTAAGTAGACCTGCACTCATTACTGGAACCAGGTGTTCTTATCTTGAGTCCTAGGATCCTTAAAAAATGTATATGTAAATGAGGTACAGGGCAAACTGGCCTGGCTCCACCTCTTGGAAGGCAGACCCACACTAATCCTATGCAACAGACTGAAAGGGAATGACAGGGATTCTGGTTTATTGCTGAGGCATCGTGAAGGCATTTTACTTGGCTCACGCATGTCAGGACAGAGGGCCGGGGAGTCGCAAGGGGCCTGATTCTTGCTGTGACAGTGGAGCCCTGGCCCCTTCCCTGCCGTCTGCCCTGGTGCACGTGCGCCTGCTGCCAGCAGCAAGCTGGGCCGGGTGCTCTGCGGACCCTGGTACAGCAGATGGCAGGGAGGTTGCAAGTGGCTGCAAGCAGCCTGGGCTCCTTGGCAGGCAGCAGGGGCCTGCCCAGAGCACAGGCTGGCTGTGGCAGGCAGCTGGGAGGTTGCAAGTGGCTGCACTGGGGTCCATGGAGCCCCAGCCCAGTTCCTTGTTGGCCACAGGAACATGTACGCCTCTAGGCAGACAGCGGGGAAGGGGCTGAGGCTGCACTGCTGACACAGATTGGGCCCCTTGTGGCTTCTCTGCCATGTGCCCCTATCGCACTAATATCATACAAGTTGAGGTTGGGGTGTTTTTGGCACCCTGCCCAAAAGTGATGCAGATCCCTGTACTAACTTGTCTTTGTGATAGGATCCCATCAGGATAAACACATGCATCAGGATGTTAGCCCAATTTAGGCCACATTTTATAGCCATGCTCGGTGTGGCTGCATCTGATCAGCTTCATTGTTGGTTTTCATAGCTGAGCACATGCTTCTTTTGGCAGCAGTTTAATGATAGACAGTGTTTTTATTTGCAGTTTTCTTGTATTCAAATGTAAGACAAGAGACTCTCCTTCCCCTGTTTTATATTTGAGTAAATATGGGAACTTAAATAAAACAGTTCTTGTGCAGGAACTTGATTAAAGTGAATTCTCTTTCATTACCAGAAAATGGGTGCCATTTTCAGGCTGGTAGACAGTTTGACCACCTGCAAGTTGTTTTTCCTTTTCTTTCCTTTTTTGGATCAGTTCTGCAAGCATTCAATAAAAGTTAACTTTAAAAACATTTATAATCACGAATACCAGAGATTTCAACAGAAGGACTGTATGCTTTATTTTTGTTTTGCTCTTATATCATGGAAGTATTCCAGCAATTTTATAGTTTTGGATGGTAATGTTATTTTTGGTGATTTACCTAATTCAATCTGTGGAAAGATTGGGGCTATTTTTACAATTGAGGAATGGGAAGAGATCTGAAAGACGTTGTTGGACAACTGTTGGAGACCCCTTGTTAGATTATGGTTGTAGATGAGTAGTTAGAGGGGATGTTACTGTAATTATAATTGTAAGTAGCATGACATAGATTGCATTTTATGTAAGTAATATTTTTTATTTTGTGGGAGGCAGTCCTACCAAATAAACTTTTGATGGGAAAGGTACCCTGAGAATCAAATCCTAGAAACCAGTATTAATATTGGGCTTTTTAGTAAGGAAGCCATACTGTGAAAGTATCTATCCTGAACAGAAAGCTATTAATTCTTTCTCATTTTCTTCCTCCAGATGTGAATCGAACCAGACAGAGTAAGATGATGTTTTATTTTTGCAATGAAAAGCTTTAGTATTTAAAACAAAATGGACAACTAATGTGTGTCCATTGGCATTGTCAAGATTATTAAGCAAATTTGGGTTTATATTTTAAAAAACATGCCTCTTCTGGTGGTATTGAAATAAAACACAGTGTCTCAGTACCCACCTTAATTCTGTTTTACAATATTTATTCATTTGTGCAGTAAGGTATTGTTCTTACAAGTGATGGCTTTTCCTTTATCATTGAAAGGGACACGATTATAAAATCTCTTCATTGACTATAAACCTGGCGGGTTAAGACTCAAAATATCAGAATTCTTCTTTATAAGGATTATTATAGTGGCTCAAATGCTTTAGACCTCAGCTCTGTACTCCCGCACATTGTGTGTACATGGATGGAAATGTGTTAGATGTTAGATTAGTCTATAGTTTAACTCTTGAAACAAGAAGTGTATATGAATAATTTCATGCTCTTTCCCCGCACCTTTCTTTAGTATGTTGAAAGATGACTTAAAACTCAGTAGCAGTGAAGACAGTGATGTTGAACAGGTAGGTTCCTTTAAGTACTGTACTAGTGTTTTAAGAAAGTTTAGAGGATGCTATGTGTGTCGTTAGTTTTTAAAAACATAAATCCATGGCTGGCTGCAAATCAAACTATCTTGTCAGCAGCAATTGACAGTTGAAAAGCAAACTTTTCAGAAGAACTTTATTGTTTTGGGAATACATAATATGTTTTTGTGGGAGTTATAATTTTGCCTTAGCCTCCCAAATTTCCTTATTTACCAATTTTGGATCTTTTTTGTCAGCTTAAAATGGATGTGAATGTACTCTGGAAGTCTAAGAGACAAGGAAACGTATGCAGAACTAATTTTTGTTCCCTATGTGGTACCCTGCCATTTTAGGATATGTTTTTTTTCTGCGTTAACCACATTGGGAAAAGAACATGGAGTATAATAACATCTCTGCACTTGAGTAGTTTAGGATCAGGGTGGTTTGTCCTAGTATGTACATATTTTTCATATCAGATTGTCTTTTTCTGTAGCTACTACTGTAATAGTATCTTTATTCTAGGGAGATTGGTTCCCTCTTAGTCAATATTAACTGTACATGTTGTCCTGAACCAGACACGCATCAACTTTTAATATAGCCCTTTTCTGGTAACTATGTGCACTACCACATAGTATTCCATGTAAATCTTTTCTTTTTGTTTCTACTCTTATCTTTTTGTTTCTAATTCCAGTTCATTTATTTTTTATCTAGAAAATTCTAATTAGGCATATTTTGCTTATTCCAAGGGAATATGAAGTAATGCTTTTAGTTGCTTAATATCCACTGCATTGGACAACTGAGAAATAGCATTGGTGAACTTTACAATATATCCCATCCCCAGTCAGAAAATGATACATGAAATAGGGCCATTAGGACACTTAGAGCTGTAGCAGGAATGCATAAGACTGGGGAAAGAACAGCTCTTGTTTGCTGTATGAAGGTAGAGAAAATCATTTACTGTGTGCTAATTCCCTATGAGTCTGAAGATAGTGTTATGAGGAGTTCACATCAGAGTTACTGTAGACGCTCAGTGTTTTTATATTCTAAAGCCTTAAATAGTCTTTGCAGTTTGATACAGAAGGGTACTAAAGTGCTGTTTTTTGTCTCCCTGTAGCACACGTGCTATGAAGAAACAATTTATCGAAGCTTTGTCCTCACTTTGCTTTACTCTTCTAATTGCAGGATTGTGATAAGACAGTGCCAAGGAGTACACCTGGAAGGTAGGCATTCACAGTTGATTTTGGTGCAGCAAGTGAAATAGTGACATTTGGTTTGATTTGACTGACACCATAGGCTTCTCACCTGCACTAACCCAGGACACAGTGGTGATTTTTTTAGTTGTCTCTTCTCTACAGTTTGTAGATAGTTATCAGCTAGAGAAAGAATAAAGGTCTAGTTTTATAACTGGTAACATTCCTAGACAACTTACTGTACTCAGTTATGTAGAATTATCTTAGATTAATTACAGAGCCTGTAATTTGATTTTTTTGTCCTATTGTAAGAAGGATTTAAGGGAAATGTGTATGTCTTTGATAGTATTCGTTATTTTACATTTTTATCTTCCTCAGTAATTCTGAACCTTCACAGCATAATAGTGAAGGAGCGGATAACTCCAGGGATGACTCAAGCAGCCATAGTGGATCTGAAAGCAGTTCTGGATCTGACTCGGAAAGTGAAAGTAGTTCCAGTGACAGTGAGGCTAATGAGCCATCACAGAGTGCATCCCCAGAGGTAGGATTCATTACATCTTCAGTTATAATCTAGCTCCAATAGCGTTTGAACATCACAGTCTGAGGACTGATTCTGTTCTGAGAATGGAGTAGCAGTTTGAGAGGAGCTAATTTAGCCTTACTTTAAAAGAAAATTTGACACACTTTTTGATTATTCTTAAAATTAATTCCATGTGCATCAGTAGCAGTTTGTCAGGTAAGCTAAGTAAATTGCTCATTTAATTTGCAGCAAGCACGGGCTGCTTACAGATGTGGGAAAAAATCAGTAGTTTACTTTCAGCTCAGCATGCCCCTGTGCTGAGCACAGCGCATGCCTAAAAGAAGCATTGCATTAGTTTGACCCAGCTCTTCAGTATCTGTATAGTTCGGGCACTTTAGTAGGGTTTTTTGACTCTTTTATCTAATAGCTGTTTCAATCAGCTATTAGATAAAGTACTAAAAAGCCCTGCTGAAGCTCCTAATCTATGCAGACACCGGGGCAAACTAATGCATTTCCTCTTCCAGTAAAGCACTGTTTTGTTTTGGGGTTTTTTCATGTCTATCAGTGCCTTCAGTGCTTATCTTTGAAGTGAGTTCCCTACCACATGACTCTGAGCCCAGGAGTTAAGCATGCCTTCATAATAATGTTATGAATTGATAAAGATAGCTTGAAACATGGCATGCTGTAGCTTCAGTTCAGTTGATAAAGTTATGCTGTAGTCTACTCAGGGAAGTGGGGGGAGGAAGGGACATAAAACACAGTAGAGAAATTAATTTGCTTCACTGCACTTGGGGCAACAACAGGCATAGTGCCTCCTTTCAACCACTGCCAGTAGGCAGTTGTCAAGTCTCTCTGATACTCATCCTCTGCAGGTGAAGGAATAAGAAGCTGTAGCTTACACAGTGGCTTCCATGAATTGTACTTTGTTCAGTAGCAGTCAGCCTTCTGCGTCACCGTTACTTTGGTATACAATACAGCATCGCTATTCTGGGGGGGAAAAGAGAAAAATCTATCTAATACTTCCCTATCTCCTTTTTAGCCTGAACCACCACCAACAAACAAGTGGCAACTCGACAACTGGCTGAACAAAGTGAATCCGCATAAAGTTTCACCAGCATCTTCTGTGGACAGTAATATCCCCTCTTCACAAGGTTACAAAAAAGAGGGGAGAGATCAGGGCACAGGGAGTGGTTATGCTGATCAAGGTGGGCCCAAGGATTCCATTTCTTCCACTCCTGGGAGAGATTCCAAAACTACCCAAAAAGGATCAGAGAGCAGTCGCGGCAGGCTGAAGTCACCTGCACAGAGTGATAGTGTGACACAGAGGAGAACTGTAGGTAAAAAACAGCCCAAGAAAGCAGAAAAGGCAGCTGTAGAAGAGCCCAGAGG
Organism: Alligator mississippiensis; assembly: GCF_030867095.1. Classification (NCBI taxonomy): domain Eukaryota; kingdom Metazoa; phylum Chordata; order Crocodylia; family Alligatoridae; genus Alligator; species Alligator mississippiensis. The sequence goes on from NC_081832.1 coordinate 67,022,029, forward strand.
GGGTCTTAAAATAGAAAGTGAAACACCAGTAGACATGGCAAAAAACATGCCCTCAAACAGGCATAAGGCAGCCACAAAAGGTTCCAGAAAACCCAACATAAAGAAAGAACCCAAATCTTCTCCTCGACCTACAGCAGAGAAAAAGAAATACAAGCCTTCAAGCAAACCATCCCAGAAATCCAGGGAATTCATAGAAACAGATACCTCATCCTCTGATTCTGATGAAAATGAGAGCCTGCCTCCTTCCTCACAAACCCCCAAGTACTCTGAGAGCAATAGGACTCCAGTTAAATCTTCCATGGAGGAGGATGAGGGCTTTTATCGGCCAAGAATATTCTCTCCTATGGAAGAGAAAGAACTTCTTTCACCGCTCAGTGATCCTGATGAAAGGTACCCACTTGTTGTGAAGATCGACCTGAGCCTCTTATCTAGAATACCAGGGAAGCCTTACAAGGATGCTGATCCACCCAAAGTTGAGAAGAAAAGTGTGCCGGAGAAGCAGACAAAAGAGTCCCAGAAACAACCTTCTGACAAAAATTCCACCAAGGGCAAAAGGAAGCATAAGGTAGGTGATCTTTTCATTCATTTAAAAAAATGTCTGTATTCTCAGTCTCTTGATGACTTGCTAGTGGGGTGAGATGTATAGCCACAAAGCAGAGAGAGTGCCCAGTTCTAATGACCCCTGTGCTTGATTTAAGTGGTGGTGCAGATTCGCTCCCGTGTCTAGACAGAAGAAGATGACTGATCAGGCTCCTATTGAAGACAGTAAACAGTCCTTTCTTAGTGACTCCAGCTCTGGCACTGGTGGGTCAATTAATGGGTTGGCCAGAAATGTATTGTAGTAGCCTTTTTTGACTGGTCATGCTTTCAGTTATAAAGAGAATGCAGGAATCTTTGAGGTCACTACAGTCAATACATATTAATGGAAAAACTGATTACAGGCATTCAAGTTAGAAAACATGGTAAGAAGTCAACAGTAATACTATTTCAGCCTGAGTGACAATATTCTGACTTGGCGGAAGGGTGGAATGGGTAATCTAATTTCTGTGTTCTGCCATTTTGTAAAGTGAAATAGTCTCAGGACTGTGAAGACTAGATTTGGGGGCTGGTGTTCGAAACTAGATTGCTCTGTGGAATATGTGGAAATGCAGCCCAAGTAACGTATGACTTTTTTTTGAGGAATCGCTAGTAAAACTGTCAGCCCAAACAGTAAGTTTCTGTCCCATCCTTGCCTAGGTTCCCAGCATCTTCTAGCTTTGGTTCTGGGGATCCATCAAAATATTGGTCACAGATCACGTGACTTTCCTGTGACCAAAAATGACTAGATAATGCCACTGTTCCTGGTTGGCATTATAAAAGCTTCTGGAAGTCCTTTATTCTCAGACTTTTTTCCCTCAATGCACCCTTTTGTAATTTTTCATAATTAAGAGGTACCCTGGCTGAGAACCCCTCCTGCTGGGCCCAGGAGCATGGGAGGAGGAGGAGGGATGGGAGGCAAGCTGGGCTGAAAAGTGAAGTCCTGTACATCTGCGTATGTACATGCATAGCACACTGCTGAGAGTATGGGGGCTGACTTTGGAGCTGCTAGGGGCGGAGAGCAGCTGCCGGGCACTGCTCATCTGTGGGATGCTGAGGTGCCTGGCACTAGGAGAGAGGAGGAGTGATCACTTACCTGCTGGCACAGGGGCTGGGCATCACAGCAGTCTTGGAAGGATAGCAAGGCACCTTGGTTGAGAATTGCTTACGTAAACCAAGTTCCCTGCTGCAATCAAAGTGGTTTCCAGCCATTCCTGGAAAAGTGAGACTTGATATTTTGTCATAAAAAAGGGATTCCTTTACACTGATTCCAGTTTTCTGTGGTCTGGGTAAAATAAGTAATCTAAAGCAGGACGGAGAATGTATCTGTAGGACAGCAATAACACCAACCGCATGGGAATATTGGTTTATATTTGTGAAGCACTATTACCCAAAATAGCTGTGCTTAGATGGAATAGAAATAGATAGAAATAACTGTACTTAGATGTGTGGAGCAGAAGGTTTTGTTGGGACTAGTTAAACTTATCCCAAAGAAGAGACTCATCATTAACTGTGCTGATGTCTGGTACCATGGTGGACATGAATTTATGAAGTGAGTGAAACAGAAGCTGTTTTTCACCTGATAATAAGGTTCTCATGTGCCTGGGTAAAGTTGTGCAGTATTCACTTCAGAAATCAGTTGACAGGTATCAGCTGTTAAAGAGGTTTGTCTTTTTGCTCTTTTGATACTGGGTTGCAACAGTTTTGTAGGCAAAAAAGTCTTTGCTTTCTGGTCTAGGCAATACTACAATAAGCTTATTGAGAACAGGATTCCAAAGAATGGTGTCACTTATTAGCATTAGTAGAAATTTACCTTCAGAATTTCTTGATTTTTACAGCCCTATTTTTAGCCAACAGCTACTCTATCAAAAGCTAAACTTAGAAATGTTTAACGAAGTTCCAGATTTTAATCTTTTCTGCAACTGAGAACACATCCTATTATGTTTGGTTGTGTATCTAAAAACAGAATCCATTTCCTCCAGTCTTACTGAACCCTTCTGGCAAACCTTAATGTCAGCATGATGAAGTGTTAGATCTTTTTTTCTTTTTTAAAGTGGAGTAATCTTAGTTTTCCTTTTAAATAGTTTGGTAAATTCAGCCATATATAATTTCTTGCTCTACTTCTTTTTACATCCATTACTCACTTGTGCCTTTTGCTTGGGCCAATTGATCCCATGCTGGTCTGTCTCCTCGTGGTGTAGGCTAGATTGTTCTATCCTATGTATTGCAAACAGGCCACGTCTACACAAGATGCTGACTGCGTGGTCGCATCACATGGCAGAAAGTGTAACGTGACGTGATTGCGCAGTCAGCGTCTTGTGTTAGATGTAGCCACAGTGTGCTGAATTGTTCTGAAAATGTAAATCATTACCAAGGGCAAGTAACCTGTAAATTTGAAACTGTCCCAATAGATTTCTGCTAATGTTACTCAGAATGATGATGACAACAGAGCCAGTGAAAGCAAGAAAACTAAACTGGAAGAAAAGGCTTCATCAGGCCACAAGATCTCCAGCAGCAGAGAGTGAGTATCTGTCTTACCCTTGCGCCTCTGTGATACCTGTCTAACCGCTCTGAAATACCAGAGCATAATCCAAAACTTAATTTAATTGTTGTTGATTATTTGGAGATTTTCGGAGCGGCTCTGTAATTGACATGCAGTTTTTGCTAGGAGTATACTTATTCTTGGTGGTGTTTATTTTGATGGTACAGGACTGAATATGTTTAAGATTAGCATAAAAAGTGTATGTTAATTCTAGATCTACATCAAAGAATCTATTGCTATGTAAATAGTTGTCCCATTTGCCTTCCTTTCCCAAGTGAAAAATAAGTTAGGAAGTAGGATTTTTGCTGTGGTGGTGACAGTGATAGCCCTTCAGAGGTTAAGGTAGAAGTGGGAATCCTAGAGGGATGAACTGAGGTAGCTTTCCCTTTTCGTGGAACACATAGCGCACATTCTGTTTTCTTCGTCTAGGAGCTCTGAGCAAAGTCTTACTTTGCTTCAGTAGACAGGCTGGCGCTATCAATTAGCCTCTCAGGTCATAAATGTTTGTTCTTGTGAGTAGTATTATAGGGATGTGGCTTTCTAGCTGGAACCCGTCTACTTCCTTTTCAAGTCAGAACAAGAATCAAATGGTAAAAAACAAGCTCAGTCTGGTTTGCCAAAAGCCAGTCATTAGAGTTAAGAAATGAAGAATAATTATCCCTTTCTGCAGACTAAGTTGAAGCAACTCTAACTGTTCTAGCAAACAAAATTTGATCTTTTTATTTTGTACAGGTCTTCAAAGCAAGGTGCGGTTAAAGAGAAGGATCTGCTACCTTCTCCTGCAGCCCCAGTCCCTCAGAAAGATCCCAAGCAAGAACATGGATCCCGGAAAAGAACAGTCAGTCAATCATCTTCATTAAAATCAAGCAGCAACAGTAATAAGGAGAGTAGCAGCAGTAGTAAAAGTAACTCTTCCTCATCCAAACAAAAAAAGACAGAAGGGAAAAGTTCTAGCAATTCCAAGGAAGCCAAGGTAAGGGGTTCCTGTTTCTCTGCTTTGCACTTTGACACAGCTCTGTAAATAAAGCTAGTAGGGTTTGTCTTCACACTTAAATGTGCATTAAAAACTAAATTAAACTTGTGCCTTCTAATAGTGCCCAAGCTACAGGTCATAAAGAAGAATGCAAATGGAAAATAACTTGGTAGCTATTTAATGGAAAGCCAGTATCTACTCAAGCCAGAATATTAATAATAGAGTGCAAATGTGTAAAGTGCTTTTCTAATTACAGAAGTTACTTATTGGCAGTCAAATCTATTTCAAATGGTTCCACAGAATCATAGAAAACGAAGGTTGGAAGGGAAGTTATCTAGTCCAATCCCTTGCTCAAAACAGGACCATTCCCAACTAGCTCATCCCAGCCAAAGCTTTGTCTAGCTGGGTCTTAAAAACCTTACAACATTTCTTACAAAGTTGCTTGTATAAAATTAAAACAAGTAGTAATATGGTACTTACAGTTAAAACTTGAGTACAGTGAATTATTTATTTCCTGACTATAAAGGAATAGTTTAAATCAGTTCTCTTGGGCTTGGGACATACATTACGCATAAACCAGTTTAAGTGATCAGAAACTGGTTTAAACCTATAACAGAACAGAAGTTCAGTGCACATAAACCAGTTTCAAAATGGCTGAAACCAATTTGAGATAAACTTGGTTGAATGTAGTATCGGACTCAACTGATCGAGCTCAAAACGGTTTATGCAACTTCTGTCCCAGCCCCCTTCCTGGTTTAAGTTTAAACCAGAGTTCCCCAGCATTCTGGCATGCTCTCTGGGCTGGGCTCTCCGGGACAGGCAGGGGTGGGTGTCTGGCCAGAGGCTGGCCCCAGAAGGGAGCAGGGAAGAGGTTATTTCCCAACCCTTCCCCACCCCACTCCCGTCCCACCAGTACTGGCCTACATGTCTCACCTGGCTGCTCCAGCAGTAGGGGTGTGGCCAGCCCCAGCAGTAGCTTAGAGTGAACTGGCAAGGGAGGGATTTAATTCCCCCCACCTGTCCCATTGGCACAGACCAGAGCCGGTGTCTTCCTGGCATTCCTCCCTCGCCACTGCAGCGGCGGGGTGGGGCCTCCAAATGCTGGCTGGCATGGCCCCTGAGGCAGAGGAAAGGTTATTCCCCTCGTGCCCCCAGGGGACCACAACGGGGTCTGCCCACCCTGACTGCTGCTTGCTCCCTGTGTGGGACAAGCAGCAAGCACCCCTATCATGGTGTCCTAGAGCATGAGCCTCTTCCCAGCAGGGGGGCTGCGCTATTGGGCGGGGAGAGCTGCTGCAGATTGTGCGAGGCAAGCGGCAGCAGCACTAGGGGGGTGATGGCCTCGTCTGAGCCCCAGTGCAGCCTCCTGCCCCACGCAGTCCGCAGTAGCTCTGACCCCCACTTGTGGCCCTCCCACTGGGAAGAGGCTTGTGCTTCCCAGACACCAGGACAGGCTACTGCCCCATCAGGGCCCTGACCCCTCGCTGCTCCAGCAGCAGGGTTGGGGACCTGGCTGGAGGCCGGCCAGCACAGCCCCTAGGCGGGGGGCAGGGAGAAGCATTTCCACCCCTCATCCAGCATCTGGCAAAGGGGGCAGGAGGGGGCTTATCCTGCCACTTGCCCTACACAGGGAGCAAGTGGGAGTCAGGGTAGGCAGATCCTGGCTGTGGTTCTCCAGGGGCATTGGGAGTAGAGGGGGGAATAACCTTCCTCCCTGCCCCCTCTGTCTAATGGGCCCTGCTGGCTGGTGTTTGGCTGCCCTGCCCAACCACTGCAGAAGCAAGGGGGGGAGTGCCCAGCGGACCCTGGCTCAGGTCCTGCCGGTGGGACAGGGAGGGGGGAATTTAACCCCCTCCTTGGCCAGTTCACGCTAAGCTACTGCTGGGGCTGGCCACACTCTTCCCCCTCCCTCCCCCCCCCACCACATCCCTGCAGCCAAGAACTGCTCTAGTGCTCTCCAGCTCCTGACCTGAGCCACTGCAGGCATGTACCTGCATTTCATGAACGTCTGTTTACTTGCAAACTGGTTCAGACTAGGCAGGTTAGACTGACCTGCAAGGATTGAATCAATTCATGCTCCATCTTTTTGAGTGTCTGTCCCTAGCCATGAGGCTTTGTTAGGCTCTAGGCCCTGTCAGAGGCCTACAAGGCTAGTCTCACTCACTCATTCTGACAGCCAACCCAGGATAGTCCTAGTTACTGTAGTCCAGAAATGTAAAAGGGTCAGTCAGAGGAGAAAAAGGGGATGAAAAGGGAGGCTACTGTAAGGAAAATTCTTTAAAAACACCTATTTCAGAAGGATATTGTTTCAAGACTGAATTTGGGAAAATGGGTCTTGAGGTAAAAATTAAGGTCAAATCCAGGAAGAAGATGGATTGTACTTGAGAAACTAAGTCCTTTGGTAGATTTTACATTTATTGTGCCATTACAGTTAACGCGCAACATACATTCAACAAATTTATTGCACCATAAAATGACAGATCAGCCACAAAGGTGTTCCCCATTAAATATTCCATTAATGTTCCACAATAAATATCTTTGTGGCTGGTTTCTATGGTGCTTTAATTTGAACATCTTGCATGTTAAGCCTTGCTGTGCAACCTGCAGGTGGGACTGCATGTCAAGGCTGGAAAGGTGCTGATGCGAGGGAAGCCCAACGGTTGGGGTCAAGTACTAGGTGGCTGTGTCTTGGATTCAGGGGCTGTCCTGATGATCAGTTGAGATCAGGCAGGGGGTAGCCCAAACTCCCGATGCTAGACTTCCTGGGCATCAGCAGTCACGTGACTGGGATATGAAGAATTTTATGCCTGATTATTACTGATACCTGCACTGTCAAGTAGCAAGACTTCTTTTTTACCAAAGCAAACCTGGCTGCTTTAATCCATAGGGCTATGGAGTGCATCAGGGGATGTTGGTGCAAGCCTGTCTTGAGTCATGTGCAACATACAAGTGAAAACCTGATAGTCATGGTAGATGTAATGTACGGTGCTTTAGTTTACAGACCCACTTAACTGCAGATCTCAGTGATGCTTGAGAAATGTTTTGAAGTTATGTCAAAAACTAATATCATGAGAATCGATTTTCAGGATGAAGTAGTAAATGGATGTAGGAGTAGAGTAACAGAACTTGATCAGAATAGGGAATGACTGGAATATATAAACTAAGAGTGCAGCCACATTATCTCAGTGCTAACTTCATCATCTATTATGAGCCACGTAGGGTTCAATTGGTGAGTGTCAGCATGGGAATCTTTCAGGGAATTTGTAGGCAAATTGACATTATCGGCAATTGGCCTTTTTTGGCTGATGTGGCCAGTAGTGTCGCCAATAAATGCCGCATGCATGCATACATGCAGCTCAAGCATGTACACAGCCAGCCCAGTGGCTTGGAGAGCGGCATCCAGCTGGTAAGTGTTGTAGAGGGAAGTTGGAGGGGGTGTGCAGATCAAAGCCTCTATGGTAAGAAAGGGAGTGGGGCTGGGGCAGGCACTGCCCAGCTGGGGTGGGGTGGGGCATCAGACAGAGCTGTGAGCAGCTTGTCTGGCGGGGCGTGGGAGGCGGGCAGCCACTGCATGCCGCCGCCGCCCCCCCCCCCCCCCCCCCCAGCTGCTGCATAGCCCAAGTGCAGCCCTGGCCCAGCCCCCTCGCGCCCCCAACCCCTCCCCTGCTGGGAAAAGCCTGGTTCTGGCCCCAGCTCACAGCAGCAGTCCGCCTTTGCCCCATGCACAGATCCGGGGGGAACGTGCCCCTGATGCCACCCCAGGGGGTGCACGCAGTGGCGGGAGCCCACCCGCCCGCCCGCGCACCCCCCCCCCATGCTCCTTCCCTCCCCAACGCTTACCAGCTGGACGCCGCTCTCCAAGCTGCCAGGCTACATATTGGCAATTGCATCAGTATTGGCCAATATGGCTCATTAATCATTAATAATCAGCCATCGGTATTGGCCAATAAAATATTTATCGGTGCACCCCTAGAAAAAAATAATTCAGGATCCTAGGAATCCAGACTTGCTGGAAACAATTTGCTGGTCTTGAATATAGGGAACCAAGTGACTTCTAATATCATAGAGCATATTCATCATCTTCCCCCTTCATTTGCTGTGTCATATTTTGCTGAAGCTGTATGATTTTGAGGATAGGGCTGAAATGCCTCTATGAAGGGACGCTGAGTTTTTGAGAAATAAAAATAGGACCCCTAACCTGATCCTCTATAGCAATTAAAACGTTGGGGGTGGGGGACGTGATTCTTGCTAAAAGAAATGGGAACGTAGTAAATAATTTGCTTCACTTTGTTGGTGGGATAGGAAAAGCAGGGTTCTGACAATTATTGCAAAGCATAGGGAAGGGGACTACAGTTGTGCTAGCAACCTTTGACTAGATCCTTTGCTCTGGCAGAGATCCAGTTATTGTGACAAGCTTGTTAGAAAGCCTATTACAGTATTGTTTTTCTATCTGGCTTTGCTCCAGTGTATGATGATGATGAAGCATTGTTAAGGGGAGAGGCCCTGAAAGCCAAGACAATGTACATCTGGTAATTGTGAATGGGAATTAGCTTCAAGAAAACTGATCTTCTAGGTTTCATTTAATAAACATGTGGCTGCAGGAGGAACTTTAAAACTTCAGCTGCTTTTATATTTACTACCTGGCTATTTTTTCCCACTCCTCAGGAAAAGGTTCTAAACAATTCATCAAACTGCCCTCCTGCATCTACTCCAGCTACAGAGAGCTCCAAGTCCCGAAGAGCGAAGCTTGTCTTTGATGAGAGGTGAGAGCAGTAAAAGGTGCTCTGCACATTACTTTTCCTCTTCCTTTCAGAGGGATGCTAATTTCAGTGTGTAACTCCTACAAATGTATACCTTCTTCCCTGTAGATAGGGTTGTTCTTTGCCATACAGAAGTGTTGTGAAAATGCTCTCTTTTGACCTGGAGACCTGCATTCTGTTCCTGTATCAGTGTGGCTGTCTGACACGCGTGTCTCTTATTTGGAAAATAGTTCAGTCACTAGGAAGGAAGGAAGGAAGGAACACTGCATTCCTGCTCAGCATGAGAAGAGCAAACAGTGGACTTGGCCAGTATGTGGTTGTCCCTGTCTGTCTGTTTTTAGAAATGCTGACTATCCCACAACAGCCTAGCAGACCAATGCTGCTGCCAGCCTATTCTTTCTGCACTGTTAGCTTTCGCTGCAGTCAGTGGCTGCTGTCATTCATTAAAGAGGGATGTCTTGATTCTGGAATTGCCTTGCTTTTACAAGAGCAGGAATGTGGAGTCATTTCATCCTCTGCTATCAAAATATTTTGATGAGAACACAAATTATTAAATATATGTCCAAATGAATGAATTCCCCTCATTATAGAATAAGGCCTTAATGTTTCATTTAGATATTTCGCTGTCCCTTACAGGTGTTCTTTTTTACTTTTAATCAGCTAATTCAAGGCTGTCTTAAAACTGTGTTCCCTGGATGAAATACGTTTTTAGAAGCAAACTGTATTCCTTGCCCATATAAAAAGAGCAGGCTATTCAGAGCCATATGGAAATAAGCAATCCAAGTTCAGAGTGTGTCATCTTCTGTGTGCATTCACAGACAAACTCAGTTGCAATAGACTTAAAGTTTAGCATATATATCAGTAATTTAGAGTAAACTATATTTGGAGGGATAGGGGTTGTAATTATCCCTAAATAAAATGTTAAAGCCAGAAAATTGAATTTAGGGCAAACTTAAGAAAAACTTAAGAAATATATATTAAGGTACGGAAAAGCACAAGTTCACTTAAACATCTGTCTTGTGATGTGACATTGTGTATTTAGTTTTTGTGCTCCTAAGCCCAATTGAACTGGTTTTTATGGATACAGTAGGTTCCCCACCCCCCTTTCTCATATGTTGTTAACTGGTACTTCCATAATGTATGAGAGTCACTTAAGTGGGGTGTTAATAAAATGTTGACTTGAAATGAAACACAGTTTATTCAATGCTTACTAATTTGCGTAAAACAGGAGAAAGATTAAGTCAACCTACTAGTGTGTTTGGAAAGGTTTTATTCAATCAGCCTGTAACTACAATGTAAAAATGTGCAATTAAGCCTCTTTGGAACCTTCATTAGGTCATGAAGCCACTTAATTTTAAGGTCAACTATAATAATTTTTAAATCAATGTCTGAACATCTTAATTTTGTTTTTAACATTTCACATCTACTAATGTGAACCTTTGCCATACAGATAGTAAGTTATACACTTGCATATTATGACAGATAGCTTGTTCATTGGTATAATCCTTCATATGTAGTTTTTTTGGTATGCAGTACAGTGAAGTGAGTTGGACAAATCTAGTGACAGTTATTAACAGTCTCAAACTATTGTGAGAGCACTGGAGGAAAAGAGCGTTTTTACACGTTGAAAGGGCTTTATGACACTCTGCATCCTGTAATTTAAGGTAGGGAGAAAAAGTCGAACCAAAGGATACCAAAGTTATGAAGCTTGACACCTAGAAGAGCTTGTGAAATGGGTTTTATTCAACACATTTATTTCTTTATTGTAGGTCTTACTCAGCTGATCACTACTTACAGGAAGCAAAGAAGTTAAAGCATAATGCAGATGCACTGGTAAGCAGAACTGAAAATGTTTGTCAAGTGGTTGCACATAATGCTGGATTGGGGTAGTTCCTTTGGTTCGGTGTTCTTCTCAGTTACTGTTATTCTTCCCCCCTTCCCTATATTTTTGTTTCTAAAGATATAATTCTCTTCAGTCTGACAGATTCGAGAAAGCAGTTTACTACCTTGATGCTGTAGTGTCGTTCATCGAATGTGGGAATGCATTGGAGAAAAATGCTCAGGAATCCAAGTCCCCGTTCCCTATGTATTCAGAAACTGTGGAATTAATCAAGTAAGCAATTAACAATAAAGTCTGGGGGTTAGAGTTTGGTCTTTATTCTTTTTTTTTTTTTTTTTTTTAATTAATCTCTCATCGGTAAAATGGGTAAAATTTCCCTATCTCTTCCATATGTTTAAAGCAAACCATATGTTTTGCCCAAACATTTGGATGTTTTCATCTAGGGGATTGTAATGTCCACTACAAAACATGATGTAAAAGTAAAAATATTTCTATAATCATCTCATCCAGATGTTTGATAAACCATCAAAAATAGATCTCTGGCACTAAAAATTAATAGGTTTCTTAAAAGACCATTAAATGAGAAATGCCAGCTGATGAAAATATAAAGCTTTGTTTTGTTGCTATCATTTACTTGATGTCTTTGTTTGCAGATACACTATGAAACTGAAGAATTACTTAGCACCAGATGCTACAGCTGCAGATAAAAGGCTAGCAGTGCTTTGGTACGTGTGCTTTAGGTTTAGTAAAACATCTTGAGTCAAATTAGTGAGTGTTTTATGTGTGAAGTTACTGCCTATAGTATTGTAGTTAAAGATTGAGGGTATGTAAGGTTCTCATTTAACCTTAGCCAGTGAGAGCTGGAATAACTTCTCTCCTGTAGTATTGCCATTGACCACCTTCTGTTTCTAATATAATTAGGGAATAAAGCTGATATATCTGGGATAGAATTGGTTTTAGTTTAGGTGTGTTAGTCTTGCTAGTGAGATGCTATCAGGAGAGCAAGAGCTTAATACTGCTTCTTACATACAGACGTAATGAGAAATTAACAGTCTTCTAATATTTTGTTTGAAATATGATTTCCTTGATGTGATGTCTGTTCCAGCAATGGATAAGGCAGGCATATTAAAGGAATGTGCTGTTTAGAAGAGACGGAGCTTTGGACTATTTAATAATTTCATACTCTTTAATATTAATTTTAGTAGTATTAGGCTGTGGTTATGAAATCTTAAGCAGCAGTGTCTGCAGCTTTGTGCCTCTAGTCTCTTAATTGGAAGTAAGATTTTTCTAGTGGTGACAAACTGATGATACTGCTATCAAGTTAAATGTATACAGGTACTCCTCACTTAACGACTGAGTTCCGTTCCTGCGACTCGGTTGTTAAGCGAATTGGTCAATAAGCGAGGAGCCGCTCTGAGCAGCAAAGTGCTCCCTGCAGGACCGTTGTCGCGTGGGGCCGGGGGCATCGCGCCTGCAGGCAGGTGGGAGCCGGCGGAGCTGCCGCTGCCCCAGCAAGGAAAGCCCGCTCTGTGCGCCCCGTCCCGCCTGGGCCACGAGCGCGGGAGCTGTCCACCCCACCGTGCTGAACACAATACAGGTGTACTGTACTCCTCACTTAACGACCTACCTGCTCGGAGTACCGACTGCTCGGAGTACCGACTGCTGGTCGTAAGTCCGCGCGGTCGTTAAACAGGTAGGTCGTTAAGTGAGGAGTACCTGTATTCCATTGTCATTGCAACACCACTTGGGAGCTGAAATTTTCATAGGATACAGTGGTTGCATTAACTACTGTAGTTACTCTTTTGGAAGCAGAGATCAAATTACTGCTTATTAGATCAAGGGCCGCTAGCATCGATTTTGAGCTTTTACCTTGTAAAGGTAGCCTTGAAACTAAACTGCACCTTGAAAGAAGCTATAGCAGAAAGCTCAGGGAGTTCATAGATCTTATCCTGTGCCCACTCACTGATTATCTGAAGTTTCAAGTACAACCCAACAATCATCGTGCTACCTTTCCAGAGTTCTTTAGGAGAGCTTACCAATTTGTTGTGGAGATGGAAAAGAGAGTGGGAAAATGCAGGATTAGACTTCGGATGTGTTGATTGTGTTTATGGCCTTTTATTCATTTATTTGCTAACATGGGAGGTAATTGAGTTGTATTCAGAGCTCAGTGTGCAGGACCGGTGATGTAAGAAAAACCAAGGAAGGCTATGTGACTGAAACCTTGCACCTCAAGCTGAATCTATATATTTATTTTTTGGGGCAAGTTAAACAATTTTACCAAAAATCAATAATAATGATAACTCCAGTGAAATCAAGTGCATATGTATTAAACACCATGCAGTTGTTTACCTGCATTATTGAATTGTAGTAAGCAGTTTCATTATAAATGTGTTACCATTTGTCTTTGACTAGTCTTCGATGCCAGTCCCTGTTATACTTACGGCTTTTCAAGCTGAAGAAGGAGAGTGCATTGAAATACTCCAAGACATTGACTGAACATCTAAAGGTAAACACTTTCTGCCTATTGCCAATAACAACTACAGAAAGTTGGAACTCCATGGCGCTCAGAATTTCTAGGACCTGGTTTTTCAAACCTGTGTACCCTGTTTGGAAATATAACCCTTCAGGCACACTCATGTCCTGTGTTCTGAAACTGGGAGACAAGGTTCTTTGGGTGGATCTGATATCTTTTATTAGACGATTCACCCAAAGAACCTTGTCTGCCTATGTCCTTGGACCAACACAGCTACAACCTACGCTCCTGTGTTCTAAAGCTTTAATTTGTTACTGGGAAAGATGGCTACTTCCAGCGCAAGCAAGATAGTCGCAACTCTGCTGGTCCTAGCATTATTAGCCTCCATTTATGATGATTGTATCTAGCTTTTAGTCTGCTTCTATGAATAAAAAATTCAGTGAGCTTCAAAGAGAATTAAAAGCATCTTCCTAGCTGGTATTAAAAACTGGAACTTTTTTTCATATATAAACCTAAGGGAATTCTGTGTCTAGTGATACATCTTATGGCTTTAGGGGCTGGTATTGGAACGAAACGCATCAACCAGTGACTTCACCAGACTTCTCATGGCAGCACTATTAGACCCAAGTTCTAATTCCCAACAACTCACTATGCTTGCTTAAGCTTTACCTCCCATTAAATCCTCTGGATCTGGTTAAAACCCGCTATTGGGGATTGGATGCTGAGAAGTCCTCTTTAAGTTGACTCATTTGAACCCAGGTGTTCAGATGGGGCACTCAGTCAGGATGCTTAAGAATTCCTGGGTAAAGTTACTTCATCTGAATCTAGTCTGGGATTTTAAAAAGGCTTATGGGGATTAGACACCTGACTTTAAATACTGTAGAAGCAAGCTAATATATTTCTGGCTTTGTGGAACTTCAGAAGAGTGAGCCTTAGCTGCTCAGTGCTCATAATAGAAACCACCCATTTCCTATTAACAGGTATCAGGCTGGAAAAAATGAAATCTTGCCATAAGAGATGATGAGGTTTTATAGTTAGCACAAGGGACTAAATAAGGAGACATGAGATCTAACCCTAAATTTGTCAGCTTGCTACAAATCTGTAGGCAAATCACCTAAAGTATAACTGCCTTAGTTTGTCAGTGGGATCACTGGATGTTTTCTCAGATTTTAAAGTGCCGTGAGAGTCTTCCATCCTATTCAGATTTTTATTATTGCAAAGAAATCTGTTTGCAAAAATCAGTTTAATAAGCAATTAAGATGACTTTAAATCATATGGCAATCTTTTTTTTTTTTTTTTTTTACTCAAACAGAATTCCTATAATAATTCTCAAGCACCATCACCTGGTATGGGAAGGTAAGCAGTTTCTAAACTTGGACATTAAACTGCTTTCTTTCTTGATTTAAGATGTTTTAAATCTTGTGTGGGAGGTGAAAGATTAATGGGGCTGAAGAACAGAATCTGCATTGCTGAGTTCACTGATAAAGTATTAAACTAGTTTGATTTCTCTCCAGTGAGAGCCAAACTTCTAACAGACAAAATGGAAACTCTTTCCTTTTTCTCAGTTTATGTGGTACACAAAGTTGAAGTCATTGTTTACTCCTAGTGGTGTTATATAAATGTATCTGGTGTCTCATTAGTTAGTTGTACTGTCCTAAGGATCTGGGCTTCAGCTGGGTTTATGCTTGCATGCTTGTTTTGGTAAACGTTTCAAAAGGCAACTGCTCATGACAGCACACTAAGCAGGGTTTCAAATGACCTCTTACTGCAAAAAAGGGGTCTGTGTCTCTGTATTGTCTAACACACAACTTGATTTCAGTGAGCTCTATTATATATGTTCCTGAGAATTAAGAGGACAATAGACTTTGTAAAGTGCCTGGAGCTACTTGAGCTTGCAGTATTTTCGGGATTGCTTACTCTATGGGGAAGTAAAGAACATTCTTACGTGTACCATTCAGATCCTGAGACTAGTATTACGATATGCTGTGCTGTGTTTGTGTAGCTGAGTTATGTAAATATGTAATCTTCAGTGGGTTATTTTAAATTTCTTTAACCTAGTGGGTAGCCAATGTTTTTGTCAGGCTTGCCACAAATTAGTCCCATGCCCTCCCTGAATGCCACTCTTATCTTCCTCCTTGCCCAGTCAGCTGCTTTGCTTTTTGCTTCCTCACCTGTGCTCCATGCCCAATCTGCTCTAATTTCTGCCGCCTGTCCCCTCCCTGGGGTGCCATGTGCCACACAGGTTGCCCATGCCACTTATGAGATGCATGCTGCAGGTTGGCCATCCCTGCTTTAACCTATTAACATTTTAAAGCTTTGTTTCTAGTTTGTGTGGTTCAGACTTCATTCAGAAGTTTCTTCGATTAAGTTTTACTACTTTGAAATGTGTGCCACAAAAAAATTCCACCTTTATAAAATGCAAATTAAAAGATGAAGGCGGCTTGGTCATGAGAGAAAACCACAAGACTTGGAGAAGCTTTTAGTTTCTGGTTCCAGCTCAGACACAGACTTCATATATGCATATGCGAGTTACTTAAACCCTTCTGGTCTTGGGTTCCTCATTTATCAAATGGGGGAGTACTTATAAATGGAAAGGCCTTGAGGTTTTGAGCAAGGGGGTTTTATAGAAATACATGCTGTTGATTATATTCTGATGCTTGTTTCAGCTGTATCTATGTTGACAGTTCGTGTTTTGAAAACCATGTTTTTCTTATAATAACTAGCAAGCCTGTTGGCATGCCATCTCCGGTCTCTCCGAAGCTATCTCCAGGGAATTCAGGGAATTACTCTTCGGGGACAACCAACCCTTCAGGAAGCAGTTCTTCAGTGACTATTCCACAGAGAATCCACCAGATGGCAGCCAGTTATGTGCAGGTTACATCCAACTTTCTCTATGCCAATGAAATCTGGGACCAAGCTGAACAGCTCTCTAAAGAGCAGAAAGGTAAGACAGCAGAATCTGCCCAAAAATTCAAACATGACATTCTTTGCCAAAATCCTAATAGGCGTCCACATTTAGAGCATCAGCTAATAGTGTGTAAGCCATGTTTTGTCAGCTAGTGGTTTGCTGTAGATAAAATAATCGTTGCTTTAAATTTGTAGTCATCTTTCAAATTGGTTCTCTGATCTTGTTGGAGAACGGTATTGATTGCTGGGTTCCATACTAGTAACATGGCCAAACAGATTTTTGGTAGACTTGCCATGTTTGTGTAGGTTCTAGGGCTGAATGCAAATACATGTCCAGTTCCAAAATTTTGCTTCAAATGAATATGCATGTTTCTTAAAGGAAGAATTTTCCCATTACTAGCAATGTTTTACAACAGTATCAATCTTGTTCCATCTGTCTTTCAACCCAGTAGTGTAATTGAGGCAGGAGCTATGGGGGTGCAAAAATTGCTGCTGACAGCCAGCACTACCCCATGCATTGCTGCTGCCCAGGGCACAGAGCTGCCATGTTATGCCTCTGTATCAACCATGTTATTACAGAAATGCTGAGGTGCCTTTTGGAAATGGAAATAAACCCTTTTACTTTTTTTTTTTTCCATTTGCAACTCCTTTCATCTTTCCCCTCTCCCTGCTTTAGCCTGAGAGAATGTGTGTAATATCTGGGGTTAGTGTGTCAGAACTAGATTTCTTCTTAGGATGTAAATCTCTAAACAAGTCGATATGAATGAGTATGTGCATAGTTTATTTTGTTCTCTTGTCGTCCTAGAATTTTTTGCTGAACTGGACAAAGTTATGGGCCCTCTTATCTTTAATTCAAGCATCATGACAGACCTAGTCCGTTATACCCGGCAGGGATTACATTGGTTACGTCTGGACGCCAAGTAATATTTTGAACTGAAGGATTGGAAAGTAGAACACACATTTTTCTTGCTGCCTCTGATTTTCTCCACAACACTGTGTCATGTCCAATAAGGAAGACTGCCATAACATGTTGCCTAGTTGACACTAAGAGCAAAGAATGCTTTCACATGTCTCCCATTCTCATTTGTGTGTTTAACCCCAAAACGTCTTGTTGATGGACTTCTTTGGTATTCCCATTTTAAGTTATTTAATTATTTTAAAATCTGCTACATATAAAGATGTGGTTTCACTGATCTGTAATGGATTGGAATTCCAGTCATAATACATAACTAATCAGTTTAAATCCTATTTATTTTAATTTGTTTTTAAAAATTTTTACAAAGCCCTATTTTGGGTAGTTTTAGGACTTAGCTGTTTCTTCCTATAAATTTACCCTTATCAAGTACTTAGCAGAAATTAATGTAGACACTTTATTTAAGTACTTTGTGAGCTTTGTTACTCTGTAATGTCTTGTGGTAGTAGAGCTTGTTAAAGAAAATAAGGGTTGATAGGTTCTAAAGTATAGCGACACCATGCTTTTCATGCCTAATGCCTATGACTCAAATCTTAAATGACAACTACAGTTTTATTATTGCAGAATTTGTACTAAATATTGAAAAAAAAAAAAAAAAAAAAGTTCCAGAGATATTCTTCTACACATTAAGAGATTTCATTTAAATGAAACTATAGAGAGACCTATATGGAAAAAAATATTTAGTTATGTCTGACTTGGGTTGTTTTCAAGACAATTTCAAAATACTTAACACTATAACAATCACAAAACATTACAGTAACTTGCATTTAATGCAATATGGAAATGATGGTGTAAGAATGAACTTCAGTCTCTGATGGGTGCATATTGGAAAGGTTTTTAAAAAATGGACAATCTTGTGCTTTTTTGTATCTCTTTGTATAAACAGATCTTGTTTCCTTGCTTGTCATTATTTGACACTTACTGAATCAGCCAACTTTATGGTTGAAAGAACCGACAAATAATTCCTACTGGAACTGTCATTTGTATCCTTTCCATTGACTGAGAAACCAGAGATCATGATTAGTGCGCAAGATCCATCTTTTCTTATTTTGGGTCTGCTAGTTAATGGACACTACATCATGACAGTGTTATGGCCATTGTGGGGTGGGGAGCACACCTACTATTATAGGGAAATTGCCTAACTGTTCTGATATAGAACTTACTTAAAATGTGTATTTCCCATTGATGTTAAATGTTTCTGATGGAGCAGAAATTTCACTTTAGGGTAAGTAACTCGGTGCAACAGAAATCCTGCATGGAGTTCTGAGTGGTTGCTCTTAAAAAGTTGTAAACCAAAGTACCTTTCCATATAAGGTGCTTGTCTGAGCAAAGTGTTTAAAAATTATACTGCTTTCAATATTGCTTAGTGCCCCTAACATGTCTGGTGTGCCTTATGCCTTACTTTTAGATGAAGATTTTATGAACTGTTTACAAGATGTTTTACAGCAGGACCAGGTATACTGTATGCAGTTGGAATTCTGCAGTACTTTGGTAAAATTCCATTTCCTTTGTATTAACAGTACAAGCATCTGTCATACCAAATGACCTCCTGTTACAGCGGTTTTCTTTCAGAGAGTCACGCTCTGAACTTACGAGAGTGGAATTGGAGAGTCGTGCTTCATTTTTATCTCCCATTAAACCTTGTATCTGGTACAGAATAATGCATCTATGTTCAGGAAAAATATTGCACTAAATTTGTGTGTAGTTGTAGACTGCCATCATTTTGGCACATTTCGAAAGAAGGAATAGAATTCTACACTATTTAGTACTGCAGTATGTCCTATGGGCTTTAAGAGTTTAGAAGTTTTGCAAATTAGTAACTTTACTAAACTGTAGCTGCATATTCGTAGAGCTTCCTTTGTTCTCCAACTTGTTTTGTACTTCCAGAAAAGCTTTGCTACGTACAAATTGAGACGTAATTAACAGACCTGTAAATTTCCCTATTAATATTTCAGCATTTGTTTAGGTCTGTTTCAACATCCTTTTTTATTTGAATCACTGTGCCAGCTTGTGTTCTTTTTTTCCAGTGTTTGCTGTTACAAAGAATTCTCTACCCTCAAACTCTGCATCTTGGTTAATGGGATACTGTCATCTATTTTTCCCTTAATACTCTAAAGTGCCTAGCACACTTTTGACGCTATATAAGAATACCTTCTTAGAAGCTGGATTAACAGTTTATTTTTGAAGTAGCGCTGCAGTAGCCGGCATGGCTGTGTTTTAAGCTTGCTCCTTTGTATGCAGTTACCATTATTGTAAGCAGTAATGGTCTCATCTCTGGGAATATTTGTGTGTTTTGTTTTTAAGCTAGAGTCCCACAAATACCATTTGGTATCACACTAAATTAATTTCTTCTTGAAAAATACATTGTTAATCTTTAAACCCTTAGACGCTAAACATTATTAGTCTTTAAAAAAACACAAAAGACTTTTTTACAGTGTGTCAAAATGTGGACATGAACTGGTGGATAGTGTCCCACCCAAGCAGTATGCTTTTCTGGTTAAACTCCTTCTGGATTATTGTCCCAAGTTCACTCTCTGTGTTGGAGATATGCAACGGTTTTGTTTAACAAAAGGATATTGTCTTGCTCATCTGTAGCTGTGTCAAATAGATCAATTTAATTTGACAATTCCGCATGCTTCTCTAAATTGGGATTTTCCCCTTGCTTCAGCGACAAATTCATTTTATTGGCTTAAGTAGCCAAACAATGCAAATACTTCATAAGCTTTCATCCCTCTGCCAAAATCCAGGCTAACAAAACCTGTCCTTCTGAACCACTTACTTAAACAGCGATGTGGGAAATGCATGTCACTTAACCACTAATGCAGGTTGCACTAGTGTCTTATCACAAGGGAATCTTTAAATTCTGGTTCTCTCCATGATTTTCTATATGGTGGCATATTAATACATATCAGTATTGTAGATTGAATTTATAACTCCAACTCCCAGTGGTGAACCTTATAAATGGCTTAATCAGACTAGGCTTGCTCAGACGTCAAAATTATCTTGAATTTGCTGTCGAACTTGCAGGTTCCTAAACGACAAAGTGCATCACTTATAGTTACAAATGAACCTTCAAGAAATCAGAGCAAAATAGCCCAAGACTTTTATTTTCTTTTAAATCTGTTAGCCATAACTCAGAGCACATAGATGGCTCTTCTTGGCTTTTGATGGCAGTATGCAATTTGCGTTGTGTGAGTCTTTAATACATATACGTGTGTGTGCTTGTGTGCGTGTATGGGAGGGGTGTGTGTGTGTATATAGACATATATAGATATATATATAGATATAGATATATCTATAGATATATATGAACTCAGTCTGTCCAAACTGTATGTTATTCTTGTTTTTAGATTATAGTGCAACTGGCTATATTGATATATTATTTATTGAGTGCTGAATCACCATCTTGCTGGTGATGAATCTTGCGTATTATACAGGAGTGCAATGTATATTACTTTAGATTTGATGAGGCTTGATTGCTGTGATTTAAAAATAACCACCTTAAAATATACTTATGAATGGCCCCAGCACAAAGTCAGGACTTTATGAATATAATTTAATACTTGCCTGGGGCAAGTAAAATAAAGCCGTAGGCAAGTAATTATAAAGTTTGCCAATCTGGCAACTAGTGGAAAGAGACTACCTTTGCTGTATTTAATAATAATAATAATTCGTTTACCTAACCGAAATTAATCATCATTGCAGCCTTCACATGAAGGCAGTTACAAAAGGGCCTGAGCAAGTCAAGTTTGAATTATGCATTGGGGAATAAGCAACTTCCAAATTATCAGTAAAAGCCTTGACAAATATTTGGGTCAAGGTTGGAATCAGTCTAGTGAATCAGTGTTATGGAAAGCTGCATATTTCCAGCAACAAAATTGATGATAGATCTCTTTTAAACAAGAGTAGCCAAAGCTTTTGCTAGCCAACTCTTAGACAAACACAGACCTATTTCCAGAGACAAAGTTCCCGGAGATGGGTTTACATAAACATAAAGAATCATGTTGTCCAATTCCACTTTTTGTTGTTGTTTTTTTTTTTTGTTAAAGAATTTTGGTCTGTGTTGCCATTTAACAATAGCAGTGTTGGGAGGGGGAGCTATAACATAAATACAGATTCTTATCTCAGTATGGGTGTGCTAGACAAATGAGCCTGGCCATTTGGTAGGACAGCTTTTGAGACAGCATTACCTCTTGCTGGTTGCCAGTGTTCATCTGAACTTAAACTGAATGCACTATACTGAGTAGCTTGACGTGCTGTTTCAGCATAATTTATATAGGCTATCCCCATGTAAACATTTTACCTGTTTTAATTTTGTCTGGAAATGTAATGGAAGTGCAGCCGTTCCAATTGGTGCAACTCTGTGTGCTAGCAGAGCTGATATTAGTAAATTGGAATGCAATGTGCCCCGTCTTCAGTTTTTATACACAACCCTCGTCAATCATGTAGCTGAGTGCATGGTAGTACTGCAGCCCAATTTCTTGGCTGCATTGGCATCATACATCTGAAAATATATCTTCAAGGACCAGACATGACTTTTGCAAGCACAGTTACTGACATTTGTATCTGGTCCCCCTTTTAAATGGTTTTAAGAAATTTTGTATATGGAGGATAAAGTGCTTATATATTTATTAAAAATCCTTTATCTTATTTGAAATTATTATTATTTGGTGAAGAAGGGTTTTTTTTTCTTTTTGGGGAGGGGGGGGAAAGTAACTTTTAATCCATCACTTATAAATGAAGCCCTTACTAATCATACAGAAGGTACTGTTAGTGACTGATGGGATGTCTCTATTTTACTCTTTGTACATGACAAGTCCATGTCTTATGTTTTGTTTCTATCAAAATATTTAGGCATCTGTCTTCAACCAAAACTTAAAAAAAAATACTGTGATTTTATTTGTTGCAATACAGATGAAATTTTGAAGGGTACTTTGGGGCTCAAAATTAGAATTTCTAAGTCAGTATGTGCATTTCACGTAATAAAGCTATTAATGGTGAGCAAAGTATTATATACTAACTAGATTTTTCCACATCTGTATAGTATATTCTATGTATTTTGTGGTATTGAGATTATAGAAAGTTTAGTGTCTGAAACATGCGTTTAATGTGTATTTTTAAACAAATTTATGGCAATTAAAATATTTGGAGAAAAGGGTATCACATTTCAATTTGTAAAGAACTTTTTAACTACTGTGTCATTAAAATGCTTTGTACAATGCAAAACTGTAACTGGAGAAACTAAGTTTAATAAAATATCAAATAGATTTTTCTGTATTAAACTTTACAAACACCATGCTTGCATCTTCTGTATGGCTTCCTCCTCAGTGGAATTACATTGATAAACTCCACAGTTTTATCTTGGGTTTGCATATTCTAGCAAGTATATTCGTTGATCTATACCCCCCACCACACCCCTTCTCTCCGCCCACCACAACAGACTTACCAGCTGGAGGCAACTGTGTCCAGCGTGGTTGAGGACTTCTGCCTGTTTAGTTTATTGCCAAACCTGCACCAAATCTCTGGATCAGAATCAGCCAAATCAAATCAGGACAGTGATTCGAATCACCAAATTGAATCTCCGTCCTTCCGAATCAGCCAAATCCAAATCCAAAGCAAATACTTGCTGCTTTGCATAGGCCTACTGCTGGGCCTTGCAATCTGCCTGCAAAATCAGGGGGAAGCTTCCTCAAATTTGGTAGGTCCCTATGTGTATGTGATTGTCTCTGAAATGATGACAGTAAGTTGATTAAGTCTGAAAGTGTAACTGAATGAAACCTGTTTTTGCTCAGTTTCTTTAGTAGTAGGTCAGGGGTGGGCAAAATATGGCCTGTGGGCTGAATCCAGCCCACCAGGTTATTCTATCCGGCCCGCAGGGCCCCTAAAAAATTTAGAAAATTAATTGCAGGGAGGCAATTAGAAAGGCCAATGCAACTACAGAGCTGAGGCTGGCAATACAAAGACAACAAAAAGTCTTTTTTTTAGGTATGTAGGGAGTAAAAGGAAGGCTCAGGGCAGCATATGACACCTACTGAACAAGAAGCAATTAGTGACAGAGGGGAGACAAGGCTGAGCTATTCAATTAGTTTTTTGCCTCAGTGTTCCTGAACAGGGCTCAAGATAAGTCTCCTAACGGGTTCTTAGATGATGAGCATCAGAGGGACACCAGCCCACCAACTGTCGATGCTGACTTTGTGCAGTCACTTGGATGGACTGGATGAGCTGCATCTGAGGGTACTGAAGGAATTGGCTGGTGTCATAGCAGAACCACTGGCACGGCTGTTTGAGCGTTTGTGGCCCTTGGGTTAGGTCCCGGAGAACTCGAAAAGGGCCGTTGTAGTCCCTATTTTCAAGAAGGGGGGAAGGAGGATCCGAGTAATTATAGGCCAGTCAGTCTCACCTCCATCCTTGGAAAGGGCTTTGAAAAGATTACAAGGGATCATATTTGTGGGAGTCCAGTGGGAAAAATAATGCAGCAGGGAAACCAGCATGGATTTGTAGCAGGTAGATCATGCCTGACCAATCTGGTTTCGTTTTATGACAGGGTCACAAAATGCTTAGACACAGGAGTAGAGGTGGATATCGTTTTCTTGGACTTTAGCAAGGCCTTTGATATGGTATCTTATCCTGTTCTCATAAATAAATTAAGAGGCTGTGACACAGATGTTTACACGGTGGCAAACTGGCTTAGTGGTCGCACCCAGAGAGTGGTAGTAGACGGGTCGGTATCAACCTGGAAGAATGTGGGTAGTGGGGTCCCGCAGGGTTCGGTCCTTGGACCTGTACTTTTCAATATCTTCATCTGTGACTTGGATGTGGCTGTGAAGTGTACTCTGTCTGAGTTTGCGGATGATACTAAATTGTGGGGCAAAGTGCACACTCCAGAGGGTAGGGAACGATTGCAGGCAGACCTGGACAGGTTAGAAAAGTGGGCAGCACACAATAGGATGTGGTACAACACGGATAAGTGCAGAGTGCTGCACCTAGGGCACAAAAATATCCAGCACATCCACTGGCTGGGAAGTGACCCTCTCAGCAGCACAGAAGTGGAAAGGGATCTCAGAGTCATATTGGACTCCAAGATGAACATGAGTCGTTAGTGTGATGAAATCATCAGCAAAGCTAACTGCACTTTATCATGCATCAACAGATACATGACAAATAGATCCAAGGAGTTGCTCCTCTGAGGCATTGGTCAGACCACAGTTGGAGTACTGCATCCAGTTTTGGGCACTGTACTTCAAGAAGGATGTTGATAGACTTGAGAGGGTCCAGAGGAGGCCACTCGTACAGTTAGGGGCTTACAGGACAAGCCCTGTGAAGAGAGACTGAGGGGCCTGGACCTTTTCAGCAAAAGAAAGCTGAGAGGTGATCTTGTGGCCACCTACAAATTAATTAGGGGGACGCAGCAAGGGATAGGAGATGCCCTGTTCACCGGGGCACCTCTTGGGGTAACAAGGAACAATGGTTACACACTGACAGAACAGATTTAGGCTAGATATCAGGAAAACCTTCTTCACGGTAAGGTTGACCAAAATTTGGAATGGGCTTCCAAGGGAGGTGGTGTTCTGCCCTACTGCGGGGGTCTTTAAGAGAAGGCTAGATAGGCAACTGGCTGGGGCCATCTGACCCCAGCACTCTTTCCTGTCTAGGCAGGGGGTTGGGCTTAATGATCTATTGAGGTCCCTTATGACCCTAGCATCTGTGAATCTATTTATTTGATAGATAAAATAGCCTGGCCCTGCACCCCTCTTGCCCCCCCCCCCCACCTCTGCCTAGCAGGGGCTTCTGGAGGCTCCAGCCTCCCTGCACCAAGGGAAATACAGGTAAGGAGGAGCAGGGGAAGATCGCGGACAGTTGCCTGAATCCTCAGGATCAGCTGGGCTGGCTCCTGTGGTCCCAACACTGCATCTGGGAACCATGTGGTGCTGGAGTGTGGCAGCCAGGGGAGATTGGGGAAATGGCTGTGGCAGGTGGGGGAAGGGGCAGTGAGCGGGTGCGCAGAGTGAAGGAACAGCCAGTGGGAGTGTGGGGCCAGTGCCAGTGGGGCCCAGAGCGGGGCAGCAGGAGCCCTATGGAGCCAGGATGGCTCTCCACTCTCCCTGCTTAAGCATTGCAGCCTGGCTCCATAGAGCCCCTGGCAGCCTGGCCTCACGCTCTGCCAGTGCTGGGCCTGGTGCACTGGTGCGGGCCCCGTGCTCCTGCCCAGCTGTCACTGCACTCCGTGTGCCCGTTTGCTGCCCCTGCCCCTCCCCCTGCCTGTCAGCCATTTCTCTGCCCACCGGCCAGCACCACATAGTTCCCAGCTGTAAGGTACCTGTCAAGGGACGGGGCTACCTATGCGGCCCTCGATGGCTTGCCAAAACTTGATAAGCAGCCCTCCACTTAAAATAATTGCCCGCCCCTGAACTAGGTTCTCTCTTCCAAATCCATTGGAACTGCTGGAGTATTGATGGAATTGGCTGTATTATTTTGAGATTCTTATTTAATAGTTTGCTCACTCTCTTTTCAGAAGGGTTACTTGGTTGAGCTGTTGGCTGTATTTGTCAGGGGTTGGATTACTTTATGCACTTGATTACTTCAGGTAAATCTAATATCTTTTATTAGACCAACTCAGATAGTTGGACAAATTCTTCTTTGCAAGCTTCCAGGTATAAATACCCTTTGTCAGGCTGAGGAAGTCTCTGCAGTTGGTGTGTGCTCTTCCTGGATGGAATGACTAGTAAAGAAGCCAGAGACTCGTATGCACTGGCTGGCTTTCTTGCATGCAGCCCAGCCTCTTTTCTTTACTATTCCTTCCATCCAGGAAGAGCACACAACTGCAGATGCTTCCTCAGCCCGACGAAGGGTATTTATACCTGAAAGCTTTCAAAGGAGAATTTGTCCAGCAATTTGAGTTGCATTAATAAAAGAGATCAAATTCACCCAAAGAACCTTGTCTGCCTATGTGCTTAGACCAACATGGTTACAACCTGTATCCTTGATTACTTCATGCACATGCCTAAACTAAAGGGCATTAGTCCATAGTTAAGTTTCACATGCACACACTCCATTTGAAAGGCCTCCTTGACATGCACCCTCAGTGTGACATTTTTGAATGCATGACAAAGCGAGTTTGTTTGCTGAACACAAAATTTTAATTTGCATAAAAATATGTACAATACAAACAATATAAAAACCTGAGATGCAAGGTCTTTTACTGAGCTTGGCCCAAGACTCATCTTCTGGCATGCTTGGCAGTGGTGCAGCTCTGTCCAGTGTATGTACTTAGTCTTCCTGAAGTTCCTCGTTAGTTCTGGCACAAATACTAAATATATGCCATTACATAAGTCAATGTCCTAACTCAGGGCAGTTGAATAAATATTTCACATGCCGAGTGGGGCCTCATCGGAGGTAAAAGCAATGTTTTCTTTTCCTTAGTGACAGATCATTCCCGGGAAGTTCTTAAGGAACAGTGGCTCTTCCTGCAAAAAGACAGTATCAGGTAAAGACCCAAGTTGACAGTTATCTAGATATCACAGCACTATTCATTTAATATTACTTGAATATAAAGTAAACCTGTTGTGCTTTCAGTAATTCCCAAATCTTACTGTTCTTCTCCTCTTGCAAGCACACTGTTGGTGACTGTCATTGGTATAGAGGCTTATAGGAGGTCTCTTTCAAATATGTATTCCAAAAACTGACGGCCTGAACTCAGTTTCTCTCCACATGAAATAACGCCAGCTTCAGTCTGCCTTTATATGTGCATGTGATCTTTAGCAAATGACATGCTGGCTCCAAAATACCTTACCACAGCAGTCGAGCGACAGGCAATGCTAAAAGGTTGCAAATCTCTTCTGTTTGTATCTCTACTGCTCTTACCTTTCTGAGGCAAGTGGTCACTAACCTACAATGACCTTTCTTAAATGCATGTTAAAATAGGAACTTGAATACTATTTCTTACATTAAAGGCATGTCTATTTGTTGCCTGGTAAGGAAGTTGATGTGCTGTCAGCACTGTCCTCTTTTTTCAAGGCAGGAGAAGAGTATTGGCTGTATGGCTGCTAGTCTCAGCTCTCCTGTATAAGTCAGCCTTCAGTTAACACAGTATAACTTGTGTTTATTGGGGGGGAAGGGGTTGATGTAAATGGAAGAAACGGGAGTTGGAGATATAGTCCATCCAGCAGTAGGTGTCAGCTTGGACTAATCCATGTTTGCTTTGGATTTCATAACCCTTCCTCACATCTCAGTAGAGTAGGCCTGCTCTGTTGAGGGAGTGCTTTTAATAAGCATATCTTTTCAAAGGGACAATGTCATCTTAAGGGGGACATATTTTAAGACCTGAAAGCAGGCAGTTAAGTCTCCTCCTAGATTCCAGTACTTTTGTCTTTTTTCAATAACAACTTTGCAGCACAAACCAAAAAGACCCTGCCAGGTCCTTTTCATCTGCGTGCCTCCCCTAGGCCACCATGCTGCTGCATAGCATTTGCACTGATTTGGAAAGATGACTAAACCCTCGTGATCATTCTTTCTGTAAAGAATGAATTTAATTTCTCGAGTACTGTAACATGGTGGGAGGTCCCTTTGCACAGCAGGGCAGGGGCAGCATTCCTGTACTCTTGCAAATGAGGAACATAGAAGTTACCTGCATCGCATTGTGATGCATTCGCCGTCATCCTTGCAGGAGGCTCCAATGGGTCTGAGGGAGGAGACCCCTCTCCAGAAAGGTGTCATCCTTCTTTGCCTCTTTGGTTGAGAGTTTGGCTGATGCAAGGATGCACAGTGTATCTGAAACAAATGGAGTGCAACTCTCATGAAAGGAACATTCCATGTTCCCCAGAGCATTTTGTTCCAACATCTAACTAGGCTAGCACCTAACAATCTTCAAAGACCTGGCACAGTCAACAGCCATTACAAAATAATGATTCTTACTGAAGGTATAATCATTTGGTATCTTTGTAAAGCACTAGTTAAAGGCTAGCTAAGTGTCTTAGCAGTTTGGGAAAAGAGGCAGCACCCTTGCTTTCTAGGGCCAGAAACAGACAGACAGACAGACTACAATACTTGCCTAAATTCACAATGTCGGCATGTGAGCTGAAGAAAGTAGTTATTCTACCGCCTTGACACTACTAGCTCATGCTACTTCAGTTGCTGAAGTAACAAATATGCTACTGTTAGCTCTAAATACTGCAGTCATTTTGTACATGTAATCACTCACGCTTTCATGTCAGTAACTGCCTGACCATTTGCATTCAATAGCTTAAATGTTTATTTCCTCCTGTTTTGTTCTTACCTGGCTCAGGAAGGCTGAACAAAGCAGCATGACTGCTATAACTTTCAACCAGTGCATCTTTGGACCGGTTCTTGCTTGCCAAAGGAGTCTCTGAAGGTTCTGGAGTCCTGAATAAAATTACTCCAGCTTCCAGTTAGACTTTTATACTCCCTTATCCTACTACTGCATCAGCGCTCAGTTGTTAAAGGGACAAAGTTCATCTTGAAACAGGAGAGATTTAATAAGTTAATGTCTACTAAAGTCATCTAGTTCAAGGCCTTATCCATCTGTCTGTTTACTTTTCTGACACATGTACTTTGTATGTTCAGCTTACCAGATGTGCTGTTCCTTTTTTTTCAATCTTAAAGGGTTCCCAGTATTCCACGGTGTACCTTTAGCCAAAGGGTAGTTGGCCATGCGCTATAGTAGGGATCAAAGAGGGTTCACTTCCACAGGCTGTGGCACTTGCAGCTTTGGGTTCCTTAAACTTACTTATTTAGCATATGCAGTTTTGGCATGTTTCAGCCATCTTAAGGCAATGTTATCGCCAGTGTGAAGAGCTTGAAGGCCACCAGGTAGCAGTGTAAATGGACACAAGTCAAGAATGTAGGGCATGGTTTGGACTTGTCCACAAGCATTCCTTGTCACTGTGAAGGCCTCATTGGTATAGGTTTGAGGCACAGTGACCATGTCAAGTTTGAAACCAGTTGAGAAATGCCCAATAATGGCATAGCCAGTTAAACCCTAGTTGATTGTCTGTAGGGTCAGAGATGATGTGGTGATTGATTGGTGCTTGTGCTGAACATTCCTCCTGCCACTGACTAAGGAAGTCAGGTTTTGCAAGGGTGAACCGTATTGGGTATCTTGAGGGAAGCTGAGCTTTAGGTGGGTAGAATATGTCCCAGTGTGCTGGCACCATAGGATTATCTGGGATTCTGGTACCCTGGGAGTAGAGTGGGGTGCAAGGTGCCTGATGTAAGACTCGCTGTAGCATGCAGTTGGGTGTCCGCTAGTTTGCTGTATGATGATGAACGAGCCCATACGGGGGGCACAGTATTCTGCAACTGAATAACACAGCATGAGAGCAGTTGAATGTAGCATGGAGGTATTAGCACTCCAATAGAGGCTGCAAGTTTGGCAAGTAATTATTCCTTGTTTTGATTTTTAAAGCAGTTTTGTGGAGATGTAATTTATAAGTTAAAGTCCAGTTGAGGGCAACTCCAAGATTATTTGCCTCTCAAATTCAAAGCCCACACAGGTTAAAAGCTCCCTGAGCTGAGAAAATAGGAGGTCTTGCTGGCTCCTGAGCAGATAACCCTCTTCTACAGCTTTGAAAAGCAGATTTCTGTAAAGCTGCTTTTCAAAGCTGTAGAAGAGGGTTATCTGCTCAGGAGATAGCAAGGCCTCCCACTTCCTCAGCTCAGGAAGCTCTTTACCTCTCAAAAGAAAAGAAATATCCAGTAGTTTATGATGGGTGAGAAGTCATTGGGTTTTGCTTCTCTCATATGAAATCTTGAACCAAGTCTCTCTCTCCCTGGAGATTAAATAAGACACGCTGGCTTCCTCATTAGAATATGGAGGGGAGGAATACTACTTGGTACTAAAGTGTCTGTGCTTCAGATCCCTGAATTATAGTGCAGAATTATACATGTTTAATATGAGGGGAGTTTGTAGGAGTTTGGTTTTGTGGGCATAGTAAGAAAAGGAATTGTTACTTGTGCTGTGTCCTACCCCCTACAGCTAAGTGATGCAATGAGTTTAAGAGCAGTGGGAGTTAATTTGTTAGAGGCAATTGTATAAGGATGGCTTTGACCTCCAGTTAGCCCAACTTTCAGTTCAAACATGATTTCTGTAAAGCTGCTTTTCAAAGGAGTAGAAGAGAGTTATCTGCTCAAGAGCTAGCAAGGTCTCCCACTTCCTACTCAGGGAGTTCTTTACTTACAAGTACTCTGAAACAATGCTCCATGGGGACTTTGATGAACTAGATGGATTGACTTCTACCATATTTGAATTGTGGTACTTGGCTGAGACTGAAAGCTGAGGGAGGTCTAAATAGCCTTGTCTTCTCTTCCCTTCCATGACCTCCCTTTCTTGAACTAACACTTCAGATGGTGGGGTGTCCCCAAGAGTTGTACAAAAGACCCATTAAAAAGGTGATGCTGGGCGAATATTACTGCCCCCACTCCATGGTTGTATCCCAAGTCTGCTCTGGAAGGGAGCCAAGTACAGTTCCCTTTGGTAAGGTGGATTAGCAGTGTGCAGGAAGCAAGTCAGACTTATGAGGTTGTTTTTTTTTTGTCTGGGAGGACGGGTCTACAACAGGGAGGAAAGTAAATAGTGAAATTCACATTTCTTCCCTTTTCCTTTTAAAAATCCATGTTGGAGGCAGAAGGATAAGTCAGAAGAGTGCACAACCTCCTCCCGAGTGACAGTTTGCTTGTGTGCTCTTGGCTTGGCAGTAAACATCTCTCTGTGCGTGCAACAGTTTGGCTCCCAGGTGCAATCTAGGTGGGCAGGAGGTGGATGTAGTAAGAGGTAGGATTTAGAGCAGTTGTCTTCAACCTTTTTAAGGTGAAGATAATTTTTTGAAGTAAAGGGCAATCCAGGATCTACTGCCCTGTACCACCCTGCAAGTCAGTCTGTTTGGGGAAGGAGAAGACACAAGTGGGGCCCTGGCTGGGCCAGGAGAAGTCAGAGCCCAGGCACAGTGTGCAGATGCATGGGGGCACCTCTCACTGCTGCATGCACCCCGGCAAGGCGCAAAGCCTAGCATACAGATCAGGAGGGCATGTGCCCCCCCCTGCCAGGGTGGGTGCAGTGACAGGGACCCCCCAGACAGTTTGCCTAGGCTCAGACTCTCCCCTGGTTTGGCTGGGGCTCCATTCACCTGGTGGCAGCAGACACAAAGGGGGACTGGCCTACTCACCCAGCCCAGCAGGTACAGCTCAGCCCAGCCATGTGTGTCCCATTGCTTATACATCCTGCCACTCCTGGACTGTTTCATGTTTCCTGCCACTCCCAATTGCAGAGCCTCGGACAGTCTCTCTGTCTAGAGGGCCTAGCCCCCCCCCCCCGACAGATCGACAGTCAAGGGCTCCACAAAATTGCCTGGTTGGTGACCACTGATTTAGAGGCTGCAAACTTGTGTGAAGGAAATCCTTAACCCATTCCCTGGTCCTGATTTTAGGAACAATAAGGGTTCAAGACAGCACAGTGTACACAAACAGGTCTCAGTTCTTGTGGGCTGGATGTTACTGTACAAAACTGTACAAAACATGTAAAACGCTCCAGCGTGGAAAGTAGGCACCTGATAGCCTTGACCTAGGCTTCCCTAATTGCTTAATATGGGAGGCACTTCAGAGTGCCAGTAGAGAAGCAACTTGATTAAGATAATGCCACATTATAGGCCTGGTACTATACTGATAAGTGCTTTTTATCCTAATGTTGCTAAGGTTTAGTAGAAACCACTGTACCTTGCTCCATGTGAACATTCTGCCACAAGGTGGCTTTTTTTTAGGCCAGTGCCCTTTGGCTGCCACGTCTTTACTTCCTGCTATATCCTTTTCCTGCAAGCGAGACTTAAGTCTCTTGTACTGTTTATGTCTGGGCCTACTGTAGTGGGGATCAGTTGGCAATTAGGGCAGGTCAGATGTGGTTATACCCAAAGCAGTTACTTCTGCTTATAGCAGCTCTATGAATGTTCTCTCATGGGACACAGCCCCTGCTGACTACTATTTGTAGTAATTCTGAGGAACCCAAGTAGTTGGTTACTTACCAGCTGTTCTGAACAGAGAGCAGCAGCTAAACTCCAGTGCTTTGGGTATGGATGGAGCTTGGGGTCTGGAAGAGCAGTCATCACCGTCATGTTAGTATTTGCATCCTATGCAAGTTGCTTTTTGCCTTCATCACACCGTTTGCTGTTTGTCCCTTCTCGGGAAGCATCAGCTTCCTGTTTACAAAGTCAGGAGGATGTGCTGGTGTGTCAATCATGATAGTAACCCCCTACTTGTTCTTTAATTACACCCTGCAATTAACAGCAGCCTTGCTACTCCCTCTGCCCTGCCACAAGAGAATTAGTATAAAAGGCCCCTAATAGAGAGCTGGGCAGGATGCACAGCAACTTGAACTAAGCTTTCTCTGTAGGCCTCAGAAATGCACCCAGAAAATAAAACCCAAGAGCTAACAGAGCAAGTGTAAGAGGGCAAATAGGGTGGCAGGGTGCATTGGGCCAGAAACAGAAAGGATTCTGGGACTTGTGTGTTTGTGTTCTAAATCTAGAGCCTTGAAGCTCCCCCAGTTCTCACCAGTAAACCTCCTTCCACTGGACATGAATGGAAGCTCCCTAGTTGTGCCAAGCACCAAGCCCTGCTGGGATTTGCAAGCTATACAATCCTCCTCTGCTCTTGTGTTCAGGACTTGCTCTTGGAATATGCTTATACAACCTGGTGCCATGTAAGAGCACAGCTGAGTGGTAAGACCACACACATGGTCTGTCCCTCCACACCAAAGCTTTATGGAGCTAGCCCAAGGCCAGATTTGAAGAGGGGCCACTAGGAGCTCAGTAAAAGTCACTTTGTGAAGTGCTGCTTGAAAAGGATATTTTATACCTTTTCCTCCATTGTGCTTGTAAAAAGCCAACCAAGCCTGTCATTTAGATTCTGAAACTTAAGATGGAAAGGGGGAGCAAGATCCTCTAGGCTGCTGAAATGTTACAGAAACAGCCTGTGTTTTCACTAATAACAGACCTCATAAGTACTACAGATGCTGCTATTACTCAGTCTTATTATTATAGCCTTAAGGGCTTCCTGCTACTGTTCTAGTCCTAGTTACCTGATCCTAGTTTAAAATCCGCCTTTGAAGAGCTCTGACACTTTTTTCCCCAGTTGCTGTTGCCTGTTCTTTTTGTCCCTATGGTTTGGAAGGTTTTAGACAGTTTCAGGTCCTTAGACTTGATTCCCCTCCACCCCAAATTAGGTTACCTGAGCACAAGATTAAATGACACAGGAATTAGCATTAGCTGACATGGTGGCTTAGCACTGAAATCCTGTTTCTACCAGATGCAACTTTTCTCCCTCATAGCAGAAGCTGAAAGGGACTGTACAAACCCCTTGAGCCAAGGCTATACTAAATGCCAAACTCTTAAGGGATTACATACAACCTTAGCTCCCAGCAGATTCATTAAATAAAGAAACAAATTAATCGGTTTCACCTAGGTTTCCTTGAGCTTCACATATATAAAGAGGAAAAAAAAAAAAAAAAGAATGAAAGGCAAAAAACCACCCTGCCCATATCCATAGCTTTGTTTCAGCCCTGGGCACACCCAAGGTTCATCATTTAGTTAGTCTTTTAGGTGCATCTACCCTGCCTTCTGCCTGACTTCAGACTATTACAGCTAACTACCTCTCTCCAGTCATTCCAAAGGCAGGAACTGGCATTCAGTTTCCCTAGGGAGAGCACTCTCAGCAGCTAAGGTTAGCCTTAGTCACTTTACCATCCATAAAGGGCGGATGTTAGCCGAGAACAGAGACCCCGGCGGGGGGGGGGGAAAAGGGAGAGACACACATGGACACAAAGTCCCCAAACTGGAACCAAATTCATTGTCTTGAACATGTAAAGCCCCTTTAGCATTTAGCTTTGCCAAGAATGTTCAACTACCACGGACAGGGATGAAAAACAGTGTGTTCTCGTTACTTTTTAAAGACTGATGACCAGGCAGTAAAAAAAGCCTGGAAAGCAGCAAACTTTGCACCCAAGTCCAACTTTAACTTATATGCCATAAAACAGGAATTTCTTTATCACTTAATCTTGTGAGAACCTCCTTTGTCCATGATAAGTGCTCAACCCCCAACCCCTGGGTTATTCAGCCTGGGAGGGGGGCTTCCCCATGGATCTGCAGGCCAGGCCCCCCCCCCCCCCAAATCAGCTGTGGCCCTGCCTGCTAGATTGAGCAGACAAGGTGGCACAGGGCCTGGCCCCAATGCAGAGCCCACACCTAGTGCATGGGGCTGGGTTGAGGCAGTGTAGGGCCCAATCCAGCCTGCAGACGAGCCCCATGCCACTCATCTGGCCTGCAGGATGAAAACCTTGAGCACTGCTGGTCTACGAAGACAAAGTACCTTTCTGGGACTGAACAGCACATGTGGTCTAGATTAGCACAATCCTCATACCTTTCTTCCTGAACATGAGGACAAGGACCTGTTAATTACTATAACCTTTCCCCCACCCCTTAGCCAAATTCTACCTTCACTTCAAAGCCCACTGGCCGAGATGACTTATTCTGGTTTAACCCACACAAAAGCTTTTTGTGGGACCCAAGTTATTTAATCTCCAAATGCAGTTGGTGCAATCTAGCAGGAAGATGCGCAGCTCTGCAACTAATCTGCACTTTTTTCATGCTGCTGCGAGTGAGGAAAGGTGCCAATGAGCAGAAACAAGAGGAGTCTCAGTGGCCGATTACTGGGGTGCTGGAACTCGCCTTCAGGCCACTGCGTCACGTGGTCCACGCGCCTGCCGAGACAGACAGCGCCCTGCTTGCACTCAAGTGTCTGGAACAGGCTCCTTGAAGCAGCCGTCATCACCATACGCTCTTAAGCAAAAAAGTTTGGATTCAGCAACCAGGGGTGCCCAGCCTTTTCACCCTGGGTGCCAGCCATCCACAGGCTGGATGTGGCTGGTGGGCCAAGCCCAACCCAGCAGGCAGACATGGGGGGAGGAAGTCAGTCCCACCATCTAGAGGGGGCAACCCAGCCATGTGAGGTGCAAGGATGTGGCTGGACCCCAGCCTACCCTCACAGGAGGAAAGGGGCAGGACCCTCCAGTTGAGGAGACAATCCAGCCACAGGGGGCCTGGCCCAGCCCCCAGGGAATCAGGCAGCAGAGGAGCAGCAGTGGACCCTGCTGCCCCAATTCCCCACCTGAGGGGACATGCAGCTGGTGGGACGATGAGCAGCACAGGAGGCGCAGGTCAGGTTGAGGCTTTATTGTGGAGGCTGCCCCACGCGCAAGGGCCGCGCTCACTCGTCATTCACATAGTCCGCCGGGTTCTTCCTCTTCAGGCGCTGCTCCTCCTCTATGGCCCACAAGTACAACGCGTAGCCCGCCATGAACACTGCGGGCACAGACGGGCCGGTTGAGGGCCGGGGAGCGCGAGCGCGGGCCCAGCCTCCTCCTCCTCCCCCAACCCCGCCCCCACACTTACGCGGCCCCACGCGCAAGACCTGGCCGCGGAAGCGGCGCCAGAGGTTGGGGAGGCCGACGCTGAAGTACTTGGCGAAGGGCCGCTGCTCGAAGGGCGACAGCGAGTAGGTGATGATGTGCCGCACGTAGGCCAGGCGGCCGAACTCGGGCCCCATGGCGCCGCCCTGCAACGACGCGACCGCGTCACCGCCCGCCCGGGCCGCGCAGGGGAGGGCAGGGGGAAGGCCGCGCCGCCCCCAGCCCCACTCACCGCTCACACTCTCTGCAGATATCGGATGCCTGCAAAGGTCACCTTTAACTGCTCCGCCCTGCGCCACTTCCGCTTCCGGGGCGCGGGGCAAGCTCTGCCCCCTTCCCACCGCGGGGCCAGTGAGGGGCGAGGCCACACCCTCCCTGGCAAGCCCCGCCCCCTACCCGGGGCGCGGCTTGTAAGGGGCGAAGCCACGCCCCTCCCCGGAACAAGCCCCGCCTTCTGGCGCGCGGCCTGTGAGGGGCGAGGCCACGCCCCTCCCCCGGGGAACGGCCGCTCGAGGTGGGGGGGGCAGGGCAGGCGGCGCCGGGTTTCAGGTGTTGTCTCTGCCTGCAATGGCGGCGAACACCGGCGTCCCTGAGGTGCCTCGCGGCCATTGCACTCGCTGGCAGGGCTGCAGTCAGCCTGGCGGGATGGGGCCAGCAGGCCCAGTTGAGGCTCCTGCCCAGGCTGCGCTCCGCTGAGCTCCCCGTGCTGCCCCTCTGGTGCCCGCAGGGTCACCGCCTGACCCCCCCTCCCCCGGCAGGATGTGGCGCCGATCCGCCTCCCCAAGACCCGGCTTCTGCGCCCGGGCGCCGTGGTTCCCGGAGCGGCCGCGCCAGGAGCTCCTCGGGCCCTGGCTGAGCTGCTGCCACCCCGCCCGGGCCGCCGCGTGCTCGGCCTGCCCCGGATTGTGCCCGAAATCCGCTGCCCCCCCCACCCCTAGTTACACTGCAGGCCTGCAGCATCCTGGCATAGGCTTGTTTTTTAAAACCCTACCCTGAAGCATTACATGCACTGAAAACAGCTTGGGCCACCGCTTAATCTAACGTCGGTGTGGCCCGGGTTGGGTGGCACCAGCGTCTTGGGAGACACCAAGAATTTATTGTACTGGCAGGTGAAAGCAAGGGGTGTTTGCTCAAGCCAGGTGGGCTAAGGCAGGCTTTTGCACTGAAGCATGGCACTTGTTTGTGTTGAAAGTAGCTTATGTTTATTTATATTTCAGGGGCTTCCAGGGACCTCACTTCTGGCTGAAAGCCCCATTTATGGTAGGTACAGTCTAGACACGTACACCCACACTGCAACAACCCTACATCTGCCTTCGGACCGGCTCAGGGAACCTGCCATTGCCTTTTCCACATGTCCAGAGGGCAAGATGCATAGTGTTAGTGCTGTATTATCATTGCAGGCTATATATATTTATATCTGACAACTCAGGGAAACGTGGTCTTAACCTTTCATGTAGTTTTCTGCTGCCTGCTTAGACCACAGGTGTCCCAAGTGCAGTTTCCTATGCTGAAGTGCTTGACTTAAGGCAAATGAGGTTTTTCTTTGTCCGTGTGCTTCTGTGTTTTACGCTTAGCCAACAAGCGTTTCTATTCTATTCGAATAAGGCTAACAGAAATTGGGATGCACGAAAATGACGTTTTGCTAAAGCAATAGGGCTCAACAGTTTAAGACTTAAGGCACCCCTCAGAAAGTGCCAACTCTTAGTTTTCACTTTTGAGTGCAGGAAAAAAAAAAAAAAAACCCAAACAAACCCACAGAGCAGTTTCTCTGTTGCAAATTGCTCAAAGACCACTGCTGTGGATTTCTTCTAAGTATCTGGGTTTATCTTGCAAATGATTTTTATAAGCCTAACAGTGTTAACTGTGATATTCCACAGCATCCTTAAAGGATCTCAAGGCACAGCCTGGTTGGAAGAGAAAAACAAACAAACAAACGTTATACTGATATAGCTCTTAACAGCAGTAAACTTACGATAAAGCCACTCTCCACTTTATACTATCAAGGTCAGATATTGTTTATACTGAGTTTAAAACAGCTTTGTCCCTTCCATCTACTCCCCCACCCCTAAAAAACCAAAAACAGGCAAGCAAACAACAACAACAACAACAACAACAAGATTTTAGGTATAATAGATAGTGAACAGTTGTTTTAGCTGAAACCCTGAAAATACAGGCTGAGTGAAACATCTGGTTTAAAGTTGAAGCTGTAGGAATATTGGAAACAGCTGGATAATACTCAGCCCCAATATACTTTTACTTCTAAAGAGCTGTATAGACATTAAATAATTCACTGCAATAGCTGTACCAGGTAGCTGGGTATTAGCTGTGTTGAAGAGATGGCAATATGGAGGCTCAAAGTCATCACATAGACTACTATTAGTAGAGGGAGAATTTAGACTCATGACTTCCCAGCTTAATCCTGCACTTACTACTCTGGTCACTCCCCTTGGAGTTATGCAGAAGCAGGAACTGATTGTTAGCATGCTGGTTAGGCGATTTAAATGCATTGTTGTAGAAGGAGGGTTCCGGCGTGTATTCAAACGTTTACAGACTGCTCAGTAAGTTTAAAATAGAAGGCTATGAATCAGAAAACGGGAGTGCAGGGTAATATGCAGCCAGAATATCTAAAAAGAAATCTTGCAAGAATACTTAATTAAATAAAAAACACCACTCTTTCTGAAGGTTTTTTTTGGGTTAGGTAGGTTTTGGGATGTTTACAAAAATTCAATGAGTTTGAGGTTTAGAATGCCAACTCTAGGAGAGTCTTCATGCTGGAGATGAATAGAATTAGGGAAGCAGTGCAGGATTTAAAAAAAAAAAAAAAAGTTAAGCTTGACCCATTTTACATTTCTTAGAGCACATTCAGGTTTCAGAATAAATACTACTTTAATCTGTCATTGGTATTAAAGTCAGTGGAAAGTGGGATTTAAAAAAAAAAAAAAATTTTCAGGGAGGATAGTGTAAGACATACCTTTATAATTTCAGTTACTCAATGTGTTATTCCAAGTATAAATTGCACATTTCAAAATTTAGCTCACTGTTAAAATTAACAGTTATTTCTTGTTCATAGCCAGACAGCAGTAAACACAGCAAGCATCCACAAAAGTTAACTGAATACTATTTTTAAAATAGAACCCATTAATACATCTGATGCAAGTACTTCCAAAGGGTGGCATTTTTCCCCCGTAAGTGGTCGAGTAACAATTCACTGAACAGTTGGAATGGGATAACAAGTTACCCCCAGCAGTTTTTTTAAAAAGCAAAATCAGAATATTCTTCAGATAGCATGTTCACTTATCACCACTCTGTATGAAAGACCCAACAGCTTGGCAAAACAGGTTGTCTCCTACTTCTGATAACCTTACATCTAGTCAGTATGGTAAGGAAGAGTGGTTAAAAAAAGTCACTAAAAGCACACTTGAAATTGAGTGTCTAGAAGTCCAAACACTAGAAGTCTTAGTGTAGGAGTCTTAAAAAAAAAAAAAAGAGGCTTTACACAGAAATGGCATGAAGTCACAAATATTTATTTCCCCATAATGTACAGCTTACAGTAGATCTCTTTAGTTATTGAAGTTGCTCCCACTTTTTAAATGCAATACTTTTCCCAGTTAAAAAAAAGTTTTACTTAAGTGGAGTTCCTCATTTTCAATAAATTAGAAGGGGCTATAAAATAAGTGCCATTATGCAAATACCTGCCACTAACTGCAAGGTAAGTTGTAACCTATTACTTAAAAAAAAAAAAAAAAAAAAAAGGATATTTTAACTACATTTTTGATGTTTAGTTGGTCAGGTCTATAAATTGCTTTTATTACTACAGAAATATCCTGAAAATGTGTAACAGTGTGGGATTTACCCATTACCGGCAAGTACATTTAGTAGCTATCATGTCTTCATATTCTTTGTAGGCTATAGAACCATCAGGCTCTATTGTCAAGACACTCAGTGGGCTATATTCTGCAGGGATGCAAGAGGGTCTTGGAACAGATGAGTCCAGTTTCTCATATATGATGTTCTGTACCATTGTATGGACTGGAGATCCATAACGATGTCCAACCACCCTTGGACAGTCACCTTTGCAGTACTGAGGGCTGTATCGATGTGGTGCTATTATCCATTTGTCCCACTTTAGTTGGCTAAAGCTTAGACGGAAGTTGTGAAGCTCACATTCATTTTGAGGGAAAAGGAATTGTTTGAAGTATTCACTCATATTATAGGTTGAAGATGCCAGGCTTTCTTTTACATCATCTCTTCGGTGGCGGGATGTTCTTTTGCCCTCTATATTGTCTCTTCTGGCATCTTCTGCAGGATCAGCTAGTGGATTGTTTCTCTGTCTGGACCACACTGGGTTTCTCTTCTGAAATCTAAGCACATTCCACCGATGATAAGCTTGTTTGCTGGTATCATTTAGATATAAAATAAGAGAAGGGAGAACCAAAGCTGTATTAAAGGAACCTTCCTGTTTAACGTTCTGGTGTTGATCATCTTTCAGACAAGTGAAATTCACAGCCATATGAACATTTCTTTTGTTAGTGGTAATCAGTGGCTGAAGAAAGGAGGTCACATCAATTTCAACCCACTTGCGCCTTCTAAGTTCAAATCGCAGATTAAAAGTTATCGACTGTGGAACACTGGGACACACTTGGCTAGAAGGATCATTCTCCTTAACAACCAGGTGGCACATGCATGTAATTGGAGAAGAGGAGGAAACTGATCTGTCAAAGGAGTAGAGCAAAACTGACTTGAGTAAGTGCTCTAGAGCAGTAACACGATCCAGGTTGAAAAGCAGATCCACTGAGTGAAGGTCTCCTGCAAAATGAAACAGAGTCTGTAGAGATTCAACAGGTCTATGGTAGAATGACAATGAGCACTGATATAAATAAAGGCAGACTATTCCTTGATTATGCTTACATCAGTGATGTTCTGTATTAAAGGAAGGCAAATGCCATTATGTAGAATGTGTCCATTAAAACACAAGGGAGAGTTTGCTGCTAGTTTTGCAGCTATGGCACAGGGGAAAAAGTCTTTGCTGGTTCTAAGAGATACTAGAAGTTATACAACCAGGCTACTAGGCAGTGTCCTTTCATTGTCAGTATTGCCCTACTCTGGCTCAGACCTGCAGTTTATCTAGTCCAATATCCTGTTTTCATAAGTGGCTAGTACTAGAAGCCTCAGAAGAACATGCAAGAAACTGATGTTAAAATACACATGGGATTATCTACCCCTTGAGCACCTAACACTTAGTAGCTAAAGATTGGTTTAAACCCTAAAAGTGGAGGTCTTTTAGCCTTTCCACAGCTTTTCTAGCATTAATTATGGATACGGTAGTTATCTGTATGGATGTCCAATCCCCTTTTCAGTCCTGCTAGATTCTTGGCTTCAGTGGAATCTTTAACAAAAGGGTTTGATTGTCTAATTATATATTGTGTGAAAAATTATTTATTTTAGTCATTTTTTAAAATCTGCTGCCTTTCAGGTTTCAGACTGTTCCCCTGTGCTTGGATTATGAAATGAAAGACTCAGAAGCTCCTCATCTACCAACTCTACACCATTTTTTGTGTATTTTAATCAGTGCCACCTCTTACTCATCTCCCAAGATGAAATGTTTCATTATTTTAATACAGTGATCTTGTCCATGCTTTTAAGTTTTCAGACTCCAGAGCCCTAACACTGCAAATTTTGTTTTTAGATGTGTTGACTAGTAGTACAGAATACCAAATAAGATATTAATAATAAATTTATACAGTATATTATATAGTATTTTCAATTCAGGTTTCATGCCTTGAGCAACTAAAATGGTTTGCTTTTGAGTTTACCAGCACAGTCCATGCCTTGAAGTCAGATTAGGACTTTATTCTTTTATTAATATTTTTCTTAGGTACGACACTTGACTTCTAAATTTGAATAAAAGTATCTTCAAAACAGTTTTTGGTGGCTTGGTTCAAACTTTTCCTACCAGATTTAAAGTAATATTTAAGGCATGCTAAAATGAACACATACCCATTGTTAATAGGTCTCACTTAAACAATAGATTTTTATGCTGCATAAAGCCTATTCAAAAGGCATATTCTGGTTTGTTTGTTTTTTAGTTTGTATTCTATAAATTTATAATTTTTAGTGAATCTCCACTTCAAAGCACTTCTCTCCTTTAGGAGAGAAACTGTTCATATCTTTAGATAGGATAATCCTATTTTACAGGTGAGAAAACCCGAGACCTGAAGCAACTTATCCGTAGCCATGTATACAATTAGAAGTCTAGACTCTTGTTGTCAGTGTTGTAACCAGATCACATCTATCACCCTGCACAATCATGTTCTCCTTGAAATTGCCCAGCCATGTAAGTTTGTCTACCTTACATCTAACTTACTAGACATTCTATTTTATACTTATGGGTGTTTATAGAAGTGGGGTGGGATTTTTCTTTGGTTAATGTTACAAGGAAAGCAGTCCTAGCCCAATTAAAAAGCTGCCTTGTAACAGATCATTGCTGTTTTCACTGCCTTACTAGAAGCAGAATTGAAAGAGGTAGTAATAAGATAGGAAGCATCTAGTAGATTTTATGGGATGTCTTTTTTCCCCCTGCTATTTTCCAAGAAGCTAGTGAGTTTATCATCTTCAAAACAGTAGTTTTAATCCTAGATAGTACTTAAATGGAGTTATAACTAAGCAGTAGTAGGACTTGAGGTAGGTATTGCTTGGGTGTAGAGGCCCAAATTGTGAGAAGCCTTAGCTTAGATTTCAGAAATACCCTAACAGCTTAAAGGAAAAGCCACTCAGCAAATTTTAAGTTACAGATTGGTTGGATTAGAGCTTTCTTTACTACATTTTAATTATGGAAAGAGTGAAAAACTTGTTATCACCCACCCCCACATCCCATCCTATCCCATCCCAGGACACCCCAACATACCTTTCATTTCATTCCCGTGGTGGTATTTGCACTCAGCATGTGGAGTGAAGAGACGGACAGTGTTATAGAGGTGACTTCCCTTGACTTTTGGGA
This sequence comes from Alligator mississippiensis, assembly GCF_030867095.1. Lineage (NCBI taxonomy): Eukaryota > Metazoa > Chordata > Crocodylia > Alligatoridae > Alligator > Alligator mississippiensis. The sequence goes on from NC_081832.1 coordinate 67,064,536, forward strand.
TCCCTTCTTTGGTGGCAGACATCTTGTACAGTCTCTTCATGTACCTAAGGGCTCTGGAGTCTGGTTGGAGCCTTGGGACCTCACTTTCCCAGTGCTGGTGTCTCTGGTCAGACAGCACCTTCAGAAGGGGAGGCAGGAGGGTATAGCCACTTCTCATACCTGGTGGCAGCAGCAACAATGGAGGTAGCTCAGGCAGCTTATTATCAGGAACTAGCAACAACTCAAGAGTCTCATCAGGCACTACATCATCCCTGGAGCTGGGGGAACATAAGATGTTAGAAGAAAGCAGCCTGGTGTAACAACAGAAATAGATAAAAAATTTCCAGGGAACATCCATGTCTCTAGAGATCACAGCAGAAAAAAATGCCTTCCCATGACAGATTATATGCTAGAATAGAAAGAAGAGCCAAGCCTGGTTCCCTAAATATGTTTCAGGTGTGCATGCAAAGGAAGTTTCTGCTGGTGGAAAGACCTACAGCTGGTCAATGGACCCAGGTGACTGAGTTCAGGCTAAGATCTTTCACCATAATGACTGGAAACAAGATCCTCATTCTCACACTGTACCCACGTTCACATGGAAATCATTATTAATTATAGAGAGGTATACTAATTAGAGATTGTATCCCTATCAGCCTCTAGAGGGAGTCTGTGAGAAACACTAAATGAGTATTAGTTACTCTGTATCAACAGCCCTAAAACAACATGTGCCCCTAAAAGAGCTATAGAATCTAAAGGCCCTTAACAATAATGATGCCGACTTAATGGTAACTCTGAAGCAAAACTTAACAATAATCTTTTAATGAGCTAGTAAGAAAAAAGATTCTTATGGAAATTATGAAGTTACATTTCTAGTAGCACCACAAGTGAAATGAGACAGACAGAAAATGCTGACTAAAAGAAGAAAAGGGATTGGGGAACGGTTCTGTGTAACCACAAGAAATGGAAGAAACAAGTATCCTTTATGTATAATACTTTAGTTTTCAGTTTGATGTTTAGTTACTGGTATTTGGCAATGGGTCCACTATAAATACCTTAGAGACAGAACAATCTAATGATCTGAGTTCTGACAGTACACTAAACCGGAGGGGGACTAAATATGAACACACCTTGTTTTGTTACTTTCTAATAGTTTCAGTCCACTTCTGTAAGCTAGAAGCATCTGAATCTAGGCATCAGTTATGGCGTGGTATGTTAGACCATTCCCTAGACATAGCTGGAGCACCAGGAGTAGAGAGTAAACTGATTATTGGTATATTGGGAATTTTGGATCCCATCTGATTTAAAACTAATTGCTTTCTTTTATTTGGGCATCAGTTAATTAAACAGAGTAGCTGAGAAACAGGCTGTGAAGGGGCAGACTTTTCCCCTTTGTTGTATGCACGGTAAGTAATTTAGGTAAAGCTGCAAGTAGTAACCTTTCACCATTGCAGTTGTCACTGGTCCATGAGCATACACAGCAGGGATAAAAGTGAGCTGTTTCACTGTGGTTGTAGTCACAGCATTTAAGATTTATTTTGCCCTTTGTTCATTCATTTTATCCCTGTTAACTCAGCACACTTATTTAAGATGTAGCTTCAAGTTATCTTTGACAAGCCCAGGAGTCACAAATAACTTCAACACTTCACTTTATTTTAATAGAGTACATTTTCTTTATTGTACTTTATTTTATTAGAGTTCCTCCTTCTTTCCTATAAATTGCAATTCCATTATGTAGCAGCAATATTGTTCACTTTTACCAGCTAAGCAAGGCTGAGTTGACTCACTTGTTTGGATCTTGTAACACCTTGTAACATTTCCTTCCTTAATACTGACCCAATAAAGGGCTCTGTGCTGCTAGAGGTGGTCCTCTTTAAATAAGACTTTTGATCAGTAAGGGGAGAGACCTACAGAAGGAATACGGGTATGTTCTGGATATTTTTTTTCTCTTTAGGCTCTAGTTCAAGCACGTTGGTATAGACAACTTGTGTTGTTTTGGAGCAAAAGAGTGACTCCTGGAAGACCTGGTAAAAATTGAACCAGTGTGGTATTAGGGATTCATACCAGTGTAACTATATCAGTGTACTCACCTTTGTGCAAAAGTTACTAATACCCTACAGATTAGTATTAATGCTGCATAGCACTTAAATAACAAGGCGCTTAGTACATAAGTGCTTTATAAATCACAGTGTTTTATACACATCAGGCTGTCCACGCAACACAGACCAATAAGACCTATTTTACAGATGTGGGCTCTGAAATACACAGAAATTAAAGATTTGGGATTAGGGGCTTTGGAGCCTTTAACTTTTATGTGCCTGGTGCTACAGTAGAATCTAGAATTTAGTTGATTACTTCAGGTCCCCATACCATTCATGGGGGAGTTCAGTGTCTCAGAATGGGATCCGTAGAAACTTGCATGCTGATTGAGGGAGACTCCGTGAGCTGATGCAGACAGGGATTTGGCTTAAATTCTGCACCTCTTTAGGGTTTGAGCACTCATTAGCACTAACAGGAAGCACTTCTTGCCATTTAGGATTAACAGTCCAGAACTTTCTCTTTTCTATCAAAAATGAGCAGGGATCATCCCTCTTTTATAGTGGTGATATCCTCTTTTATGCAGTCAGTTGGTCAGTGGTTTGAGCACCCTCTCCAGTCTGACTCCATTTGGCCCCTGAGGGGATTCTAAACCACAACTCCCAACTCAGAAGAGTACTCCAATCAGCATGATCTAAGCTTTTTGGGGGCTAGGAAGTATTGGGAGCCTGTTTGCACCCCAGCTTTTGAAGCTGTTTCACTGTCCTGTAAAAAAAATCAAGAAGAATTGTGTGAGAGAGAGTCTGCCACTGAGTCTAGTGGTTAGAGGACTCACCTAGGCAGGAGTCCTATGTTCCAGGCCCTGCTTTGGGCCTATTTGTGTATTCTATCCAATGAAAAATACATAAAACCTCCTTGGAACAGAGTGAACCCAGAGTGCTGCCTGCCTGTTCCTTCTTGCTAGCGCTCACACTCTCTTTGGCCCAGTGAATTTTCAGTACTTTTCTGCAAGGTGGAACAGCTCAGGAGGGGAGTGAGTATCTTCACCTGAAATAGTCTATAGGTTGGTGATCTGGGTACTCCCCTGAAAGACAGGCAATATATGTTAGAGCCCCTTTCAGGCAGAGGCAGGAATTTAACTTGGGTCTCGTGTATTACACAAGTGCTCTAACCACTGAGCAAGTGTTCAGAGGTATTGCTTCTCCATTTTATGCAGAGCTTGACAGGTATTTCCCAAGAATGCCTACCAGATCAAGCCCTTCAGGGGCTAGAAGGAGTGCCTACTTTACGGATCCTGGTTGAGCACGGTACTTGCCTTCTTAGCCCTTTCAAGACCATGGTTCTTCTAGCCATGCACAGAATCAGAAATGTTGTTACCCAGGATATTTTAATATTGAAATTTGAGGTGCTCACAGAGCTTTGATGCCTCAAGAATCAGGATATTGGGTTAGGCACCACAATTATGCATAAGTTCTTCTTTTTAGATATCAGTGTCTCTTTCTGGGTATATTTTATTATGGGTCAAAAATGTTTAACAACCCATTTAGAATATATTTCCCATACTTAGGCTGGTTATTGTACAGATCAACAGGGGATAAAATAAACAGTTTAATATACATACTGTTGATTTGAAAAAAAATCTAGATGGGCTCTAATAGATACTGTAAAGGACATGTTCTGTATCATCAGTGATAAAATGAAGAAGCCACATTCAGACACGAATGTGGTAGGCATAGCTTTCCCCAGGTTCTTTCACCCTCCTCATTAGCAACTGAGCCTAGCAGAATTTATTTGAAGCAAAGCAAGAAGGTGACCAAGAATATCTGAGACGATTAAAAAAGAATGTCAAAACTCCAACTTCCTTTTTTCTATCAGCACTGTTTTTCTTTCATGTTCACTCTGTTTTGCTTTTATACCCAGTTGATTTCCCTTGCAGGTTTTCATGCACTAGCGAAGAGCACTTGGTGCTCTGATGTCTAGGCTACAAACATTGAAAGTGAATGTTTAAATCCAGAGGATTTTTTTTTTTAAACTAACAAAAGCAACAGTAAAGAGATCCTTCCTCCCACAAAACCTGCATTTTTGCCCTCACCTACCTGACCGTGTCCCTATAAGTATTAATTACAGTGTAAAGTAACTGATTTATATCTGTCATTTGCTGTTAACATGCTTCTTGCCTTTCACTTCTCTGCAGACACTAATACCAGCCTTGGAGAAATGTAATAGAAAAGTAATTGTGGTTCTAGTGCCCTCAGATTACCTTTCAGTCCCTAAGCAGAGCACATCTAACTCCAATCTCAGATCTAGGCATCCAAATAAGCAGGGTGCTTTTCAGTCACTACTGGCTATCTGTGGAATGTGGTCTGAAAGACCTCCACTGGAGCACTATTGATTACTTCAGGAATGCACAGAGCCTCCTGTTGCTGAACGTGTCTAATTGGGATTTTTTTTTATTTTATTTCATTAGGCTGATACCTGAGAGAATCTCCTTTCTTGTCAGTTGTTTTTAATTAGACCTGTGTTATCAGTAATGTGGTAAAATGTCACCCCATCATCTAACATTCAGATCTTGCTGTTTCCAAGGAAGGAGTGCTTGCTTGGAGAAAGCTTAATTAACTTACAAAATGTCAGTCTGGCATAGTTTCACTCGGAGTAGAAGGTTAATTACAAAACTGGTTAGGATTATATTCAGCTAGCAGTCTGTAATGTAAAATAATGTAGCCTTTTTCTCACAGCTGATTAGGTTATGATAAGAGGTGGGCACCATCACTTCTAAGGTCAGTTACTTTTTAAAGTTTTGCTGAGTGAGTTGGTTTGTACTTTAATTCATTTTTTAATAAAATGAATCAGCCAACACACTGGCATAGAGCAACTGATGGAGCAATTGAGTGGCTCTGATTCTGGCCCAGTTTATACTAGTTTTAAACTGGTTTAATTCACCTCTGCACTGTGAGCTAAGAGGCTTTTGAGAGAGATATATTGAAAATTGAACCGCTGAGCCAGACTAGATGACTGAGGGAACTGGAGGCTTGCAAATTTTAAAGCTATCACTTTTTTTGATGGCCTGTATGGAATGGGTAGTTGTTTCATAAGCAAGCGTCTCAGTCACAAGATCCATCCATGTTAATTGGCCTTTTACTTGCAGCCTCTGCCAGTAAGTCTAGGGCTGAAAGGAAAATGGAGCATGGTTGCACTAACATATTTCTCCAAGTTTCCACTCAGGCACTGCCAAAGGTGCAGCTCCATCATGGCGGCACCTGTGGGAGTGGTAGCACAAGAGGGCAAGTAAAGCTGTTTTGGTGGTAGCCCTCTTGGAAGTGGGAAGAGTGATGTAACCCCAGCGGGGTTTGAATGAGAGATGTTAGCAAAACCCTGGCAAGAGTCCTGGCCTGGGATTGGCTGAGAGGCCTAGTTAAAAGAGGGGAGCAGTCTTCTTGGGGAGGAGAACAAAGGAGAGAGAGGGGGCAGAACACAGGCTGGAGACCAGGGAAAGGATCTCCCTACAGCCATCCTTCTGAGAGCCCCTGGCAGAGCCCTGCAGAAGTAGCAGTGAGAGGCTGCACCCAGAGTGCTGCAGTGTGTCCCTTCTCCCTCCTTTCCCCCGAGCCCTGCTGAGGCGGGCACAAGAGAGGAGCTGCCTATGAGGAGACTGAGCTTGGGAAGACCCTTCCTTCTGCAAGCCCCTGTGTGGCTGGGTGAGCACAGCAGGGCAGGGGTGTGCAGGGCTAGGGGGAGACTGCTGGAGACTGCCCTGGTTTTTACTCCTGTGAGTGAGAAGGCCCTGGGGAGGTGCAGGATCAGGTGCTGGAGGGAGCCCTGGGCTAGAGGGCCAGGGACTGGTTCAGCCACCAGAAGCCCCGAGCCAGGCAGGGCCCAGGGTGTGGCTGCATTTGCTGGGTGCTGTGATGCTGTGCTGGGCAGGGAAACTGTTACAACCTGCAGCCCAGACACTGCTCCCTGCTGAGCCAGGGAGGGGGCTCGGGCAGGATTCAGCTCTCTTGCAGGGACTGCAGGGGAGGAGCCACGGCTTGCAGCACTGAGACCACTGGAGCTGGTGTGAGGGATGCCAACACCAGGGACCACCCACAGATCCTGTGCAGGGGCTCCCCGAGACACCCCGCCAGGGGCAGTGCACACAGGGTCCTCAGTACACAGTGTACAAGTTATAGACTGTGTGAATAAGTTCTTGATGGTTTATTAGTTGGAATATCAATGTGTTTATTTATTGGTTCCTTATTTATCGTGGGTAATCTGTATACCTTCCCCTAGTGTAATGTGTATCCAAGAAGTATTAACCCTTAAGCCCCCACCACCAGGTCATCCGGTGTAACATTTGTTCTATTGCACTGGTTATATGTTACCTTGTAAATAATTAAATCCTGTAAATAGTTTTATAATGGTCTGCAAGGTTGTTTGAGTGTAAGGGGAGGCTCTCTGCTCGGGGACCCTGCAGCAGCTACCCAGGGAGCTGGGCGGGGCCACTCACAACCAGGCACCCCAGGATCCCACTGTTCATGTGACAGCACAGGTAATGTCCTGCGCAGGGTTACACTATGTAGAATGCCACGTTCACAGGCAACCTAGTACTCAAGAGATTTTGAGTACAGAATTTTTCCTGTGTTCGGCAATCATGAAGTGTTCTGCACCTGCAGGTGCCCTGATCTGACTTTCAAAGAGACTGACCCCACAATGTACTCAACTCAGGACAGTCTGCTCAGCTTTTTTGGTGTTTGAATAGTTGAGGACTTTGCCTGTAACCCTGTGGGCTGGATTTTCATTCTCAATACAGCTGCTACCCAAACGGCTTCTTGAGGAAACTGCTGTAGCTTAATATAACTGCCTACTTTGTACATTATTCTTCCTTTACCCTAGAGCAGCCCAGGAAGGAGGGGCTACATTGTCTTAAAGCCACCATTGTCTTCATTCCTTAGGGCTGCGCGGTCTGTGAGATCTACAGTATAAAAATCTCAGCCATCAGCAGGGCAGTGTGGGGATAGATAGCCTGTGCTGCTGCTGCCAAGGTTTTGCCAGTTTGATGCAGGTAGGGGACTTCAGTCCCTAGAACTTGACATTTTTATTGTGATGTGTGGAGCTTTCAAGTGTAAACCAAACACCTCAATCAGGTCCTCCAAAGCTTTTCAAACTAGCTGAATACTGTTGACCCTACATGTGCATAGTGACTCACAGTAACTCTTTCATCAAGTTTTCATTGAAAGACGGATTGGGAATGGGTACAATCTGTGTGTCATGTATCATGGCTTTATGGACCATCAGGGTTCCACAGACCACAGTTTGGGAAACACTGAACTAAAACCCTCTGGATGCAGACTCAGAGGCTTGTCACGAGAGAGATCATCCAGAATAAAAGATCAAAAATAAGGGTAGATGGGGCTAAAAGAGAAGCTCCTGTGCTAATGATTCTTTTGGTGGTGGTGTTGTTGTTCATATTTAATTAGCATCAGCATTGTAATTAGCAGTAGATTTCTGGAGAAGCGACATTCATAACTACTTAGTAGACGCAGAGAAGAAAATGTAATTGGGAAGTGAAAGCTTTTAAAAAATTAGCAAAGTCTCACTTTGTTGGGGAGAGAGACGGATGCAGAACTGATTAAAACAATTTTAACACAACAGAATGGATTCCATGATTATTCTTTTTACATTTTCCAGCTCAAAAAGTTGTCTTTTGAAGAAATAAATCCTGCCCTGCAATTTTGCTTTGCTCCTTCAATCATCCTGCCTCTTTCATGTGCCTGGAGCCCCACTGATATCAATGGAGATATGTTTTGGTTTACCCCTGGAGTTTGATGGTATGTTTTTGTCCAAAGAGGAGATGACTGTGAACCTGGTTATAAACAAAAATTATAGAGGAAAATCACATTTATTGCATAAGAGGAGAGAAAAGCAAAAAGGAAACAATAGCAGGTGGTCAGCACAATTTTTGACTCTATGGAATCAAGGATAATATATATTTTTTTCAACATAGCAGATTTATTCTTTTCTGGTTTTATACGTTAAGTTGTTACTAGTAACACAGGGAAAATGTTTATTTACAACATATGATTTGAAAATTTCTTTTTCAAGTTGAAAGATTTTCTTTACAAATCTTTTTCAAGTAAAAACAAATTGAATAGAGTCCAAGACATTTCCAGTTCTAATCTTTGTAAACTTAAATATTCCCTTGTGAGAGGGGAGTGAGGATAAAGAATCAGCAGTTTCCCTCCCTACAGGATTCCCAGAGCTTAGAATTGCCTACATCTCCTCCCACTGACAGCTGGATTGAAGACTTCCTTAAGCTCCCTTATGTTTAATGGTCTTTCAGCAGCTAGCATCCAAGACGTGAGAAAAGGAGGTGAAGCAAGATTTGTGCTCATACTACAAAGAAAAAGGAAATGAGTAGAATTTATGGGTTCTACAGCAGTAGTTTTAACAGAGCAAGAAGATTTTTTTTTAAAGGAGAAATATGCTTCTTCCTAAGCCTCTGTGGTAGAGAGATTCTTGAGCTAAAAACCAAATATATATTTAAGTCTGAGTCGCTCATGTCTATTTTGACTAAATATAGTTCTTGTTATCGGGTGTAGTTCCACTGAAGTCAGTGGGTCTTAGATTATTAAAGCTGAAAAAAATTAGTAAGATTTACTTAACTTTCTTTTTTGGCATTTTGTGTTTCTTGTCTAAGTGTTTTGTGTGTCATCCTAGGCAATGATAATAGACCAGTATTTCTGAACCAGGGTGTTGCAGCACCCTGAGATGCCATGAGATCCTTTTAGGGGTGCTGCAGGGTGCCATGCAATATTAGCACTGTTAGCTGTGCAAACACCTACACAATTCACAAGATAAACCCAGATGTTTCAACTAGAAATCCACAATGCCAAAAACATTCTGACTTGTGATCCTTCTAAGTTCTTTGCCTCAGAAGAGTTGCTCTATTATTTTTCCATAGTAAAAAATAAGAGCTAAAAAGTGGCAGTTTCCAAGGGGTGCTTTTGAGTTTTAAAAGGTTGAGAACCACTGTAGTAGATTATCAAGCTTCCTTTCTGTTTTAGTTGGTTTAGCCATTTTCAATTTCTGGCTTTAGTGCAGTAGTACAATGCTGAAATATGCATTAGATACAAAATGCGAAGCTGGAATATAAACATAAGGGAATGTGTGCAAAAAAGAGGAAATAAACCTTGACACACACTTTTGGACCTAGGAGGCTTCCCATGTGTAGCTATGCATTATATGACTTTAGAAGTAGTCCCACTGAAGTGAGAGTGGAATAGTTCACGTGCATAAGCATTTGTCATATTCGAGCTTTACTTTTATTAAAACACCAAATGTGAGCTATACTGTCCCCTTATGATAATGTCCCCTAAAATCCATACTGCTATTAGTCCGTTACCTGATCCTATATAGATTAATTATTCAAAGTTAGTGTAAGTGTGGTGTTGTAGTTGCATAATCTAGAAGTTATGTGAGAGGTAAGGATTTCTTAGGGTGATATCTTTTATTGAACCAACTATGTAGATTGTTATTCTAAATGTTTGTTCTGTTTATTCTTAAATTTAAGATTTTCCTGATAGGAGCTATGCATTCTCATTTTTCACACAAAGTACACCAACTGCTGCTCAATTGCTAGTAATGCTCATAATTTTAAAATTCATATAAAACAGATGAGGAATATGTGACTTTGCCCTGTAGTTAGTTACTGAAGTGCATTTTGTTTTCACAAGACGGCAACAGCATTAGTCACAGATACAGACATTATGCCATGATAGAGGTTTTAATTCTAGCTCACTGAGCTGATTCAGTGGACTTTGAAACACAAGAAGTGTCAAGTGTTTTCTGCAGTCCATTAATATTGTCTAAAGAATCTTACCAAACTGCATAGCCACATGCAGCTTACTTATATTGCTGCTGTGCATATAGAGAGTAGCAATTTCTGAAGTAATATGGTTGTAAGTTGTAACAGCTCATTGTTACTGCAATCATCATAAAGTAAAACAAATTACTGTAACAAAGGAGTGTTTGTGCCTGCATGCACCATTGTCCTCTTACAACCATCAGAACTATTTAAACCCTATAATGCTGATGCATAATGGAGATTTTCCGTTTTTAGCCCAGGTGGGAGGGACCTGTGCTTCCACAAGAAGGGATTTGAGTTCTATCCTTGTAGTTGCTATGAAGTTAAAAAAATAACACACATGATCTCTTTGGTAGCCATGTAATTATTACTTTGACTATAACATTAACAGTCTGAGTTAAGCTAGCCACAGTCAGGAGTTTTGAGACCCATTTTCCAGTCTCTGCTTAGCTATGTTGTTATACCACCTGGGGATCTCCAAAAGGTGCCTAATCTTATGTGCTATTTGTACTGCAATACATGGACACAGCAGATGAGATTTTGAATCCTCTTATCTTCATAATGATCTCGTGGAGGACCAGTGCTGGTATTCTGCTATGGAATCTGCAGGAATGAAGCCCAGCAAGTCCTCTGGTCAAATATTGTGGAACTGCATGATAGCTTTGAACTCCCTTCTTGCAATCCCGAATTTCCATAAGTCACCTGCAGCAACAGGAACTTTTTCCTTTGGATGAATAGAATCCTAAGTTGTTATTGCATCAGAGGAAATCAGGAGAGCACGTAAAGGAGGATAAAAAAGTAAACCAAACTGTCTCTAAAATAGTTGGCAGCTCAGCTATCTTGGGCTCTGAACTCATGAGATGTTTCTAATTAGGCAGGGCTAGGCTTGATTGATGACGGCCCAGGAAACTTCTTGTTGCTGCAGAAAGGTGTTAGGCACCAGTCTTGCAAGCTGAGCTAACTGGACCTTGCATCCAGGTAGAGGAAAGGTGATCCCGTGGTTAAGATACTAACCTGGACTCAATTCCTTGCTTTCCCTCAGACTTCTCTTGTGACTTCAAGTATGTCAGTGTTTTCTCAGTGCCTCAGCCTCACCTCAGTTCAGTTAATTGTTATTTGTATTACCACAGGGCGTAGGGCCCCTTAGTCATTAGTCAGAACTCATTTATTCCAGGCACTGTACGAATGCAGAACAAAACAATTACCCCTGCCTCAAACAGCAGACTCTGAAAGTAGGAGATGGGTCCCAGATGGAGACAGACAGAGGAGGACAAGGAATCAATGCGGTGGCATTCATCAGCATGATGGGCAGTGGCCTTAGCCTATTGTCACTCTACCTTTCTCTCCTTTTTGCTTACAAAAGAGTAAACTGTCAGGAGGGACTTGAAGGATTACGTGGTAACTTTGTGGGTGCTCCTGGGAGATCTCTAAAGCAAAAGGGGCAACATCAAGAACACATGAGGGTGCTAGTTTGAAAACCTAACAAGAAAGTGATGGAGGCTGGCTCCCAGACTGAGCAGCGGTGGAGACTGGGAAATACTGATGCCCCGCTTCCTTCAGAGGGGTGTTGCAAGGAAAAATGCATTAACAATTACAAAGCACTAAGGTTCTGTGGTTGTCTAAATACCTGGAAGAGCTACGTGAAACCTTACCTCTGCCAGTGAGCTCTGCGGGAAGGAAAGCAGTATCCCCAGGGAAGTCACTGTACATGTTCATGGTATTGCTAGGGATACGTCTAACTTGCACAGCAGGAGTTAAGAGTACCTTCTGTCCCCTCTGTGGACACAACTGCGCCTCAAGTAAAACTGCTGTCTGGTGGAAAATTTTATTTACCGTGATGAGTAAATACAGGGTGGGCAAAAATAATGGTATACTCCTGTAGTCAGAGGAACATGGTGTCCTTTCCACTGTTACCAGGTTTAGAACCACTTAAAATAACGCACAGTTCAAGAGTTGTAACTTTCTGCTGCTCGTCTCAGGGACAGACAAAGTCGCAGAGAAGTCGCATTGCAGCAGAAACTTGTGAGGAGCCCTTGCTGGTATCACAATCGCATTCCTCCCTGGTCCTGCCTCAATATAAGGGGCATTTCATTAGGCAGGCTCACTTAGGTTAGGCAGACAATTAATATAAAAGGGAGATACTTATTTTTACAGTTGAGTCTCTCGGGTACAAAATGTGTGTTGCTTTTTGATGCTGCTTATCATGATTTTATGGCAGACAATTTATGTCCACTGAAATATTAGCCACAAGGTGCTATGCCAGATATATGGAGTCATTAAACAAGAAAAGTGAGGTCAGAGGGGTCAGTCTTAATACCAGTAATGACAGCTTACGGGTGAAGTGCAGATCATCACAACCCCATTCCTTGCCTTTTCTAGGGCCTCTTGTTAATATCCTGGGGTGCCATTGTTGCTTTTCCTTCATTTTGTGGAAGATTGTTTCTTCTATCTCTTTGCATGCAACAACCTCAGATTCCTTGGTGTTCCCTTTTAGCTCCTTTCAGTATCTGGGGAAGATGAACTGAATGACTTATGTTTTTTCCAACTCCAATTTCTGTAATGATTTCTCTTCAAAAGCTGTTTGCGATTCTTTGCTATAGAGAAGACAGGAAAATTTCTTTAATGTACTAAACAGTATTGTTGAACTTCCATAAAGATAATTTCTAGCAGATGACATCATCAGGTATGATGCAGAATTATTATTTAACCAATTTGAATTGGGTAGCAATATTATTTTCATTTTACAGCTGAATAAACTGAGTCATGAAGAGGATACTTGGCTCCTTCAACATCAGAGCTGAGAATAAAAAAGGAGGTTTTGATTCTCAGTTTCCTGCTCTGCTTGCTAAACTAAGGTACAGTATCCTTCGCTCAACACCTTAAAAGAACTGTATGTGCTGGTGTCTAACAGACTTTCCAAATGTTAATGAAGTGGGTAGTAGTTGAACTTACTTTTTGTTCCTAGTTGGTGTATATTCTTCCAGTGTATGTATATCTGCTTAAAGCAACAGAATCTATGTGAACCATGAGTCTTTTCACCTCTTCTATTTAGACTTATTGAAAACAAATTGATTTTTACCTTTTACATTTTTACTTGTGACAGGCCATTGCATCCTGTGTGGGATAAAGGTCTGTGGACTGATGGCGATACCTCTTGGATTTGTTACAGCACATTGTTTGCATGTCTCTAAGTGTATATGGTTGTGTAAGAGTGATGTAGTTATGATAGCCCAGAAATTACATGAGAGGCAAAGATTTTTTGGGGTGATATAATTTATTGGACCAACTGTATTGTTGGAATTAGAGTTAGACAAACTTTTGAATGCAAGCCATTTTTTATTCAGATCTGACCAGAACATGCCAACACCTTTTGGGTTTGCACACCCTTTATGCTTCAGTTAACATTTGTACAGCTCCAAAGAGGTGTAGAAGTTAGATTTGTAGACACTTAAAGGAAAGGATTTCTTGGACCAACTGCATGCTGTATTTGGCTTTTTTGGTCAGACTTGATGAAAAATGTCTTTCATTCGAAAGCTTGTCTAACTCCATCCTAACCATGCCACTGATCTACTGTCTACATACAGCACTATCTAGAAATGTTAACCAACATACAAAAGAGTTTGGTAAAAATATAATTCCAGGCTTTACTGATGCCAAATCTGTGGTGCACAGGGGGGAAAATGACTTTCTAGAAGTCATGGCAAGTTAGTGCAAAGCTGGGATTAAACTCCAGAGTTCCTGCTTCCTATTCCATTGTACAGCCCAACAGACTAACCTGGATGGTGAATGGCCTCATGGACACTTTGTAGAAACTAGAATTAGAAAATGCCCTTGACAAAATAATCATTCCTTTTTCTTGATTCAGTCATTGTGTTTAGTGACTTTACAAGTGGTAGCATGGGAAGAGTTTTACTTCCTGTGCTTGTAAAAACATATCATTAGTAAATAGCTGTTTAACAGTTCTACTCAGTCATTGAAAAGTAGAGTCTGCTTTGTTTTTGAATACTAGACCATTGGAGGCAGTGTGGATGTAAGTGACTTGTGCCAAGCCTCATCATTTTTACATCAGTGGGGATACATGCTTCTGAAGAGCTTTTTTGGAGCACTTCAATATGAAAGATAATTCACAACTCAGTTACACATTACTTATCTCTTCAAATCCATTGTAATCAGGCAAGAACGTGTGGTACTACAATTGTAAAGTAGTGTGGGGGAAGGGTGAAAGATCTAGCCTGCAGTGCCATTTCATTTGCTCCACAGGGCTCCTGGAGCCACAATCCCATGAAACTCTAGTATCTTTGTCAGGGTTAGGAATCAGATATTTATTAAAAATTGAGAACAGTAACAGAGTTTCTGGCTCCAGAGAATAGTTGTTCTAGCTATACAATGTGCACTGCATCTGTGCAGGCTTTCTGAAACACCCTGTCCTGGAGGGACCATTATGTTTTAAGTTCTATCCAGATTGCATATCGCCCTCATTTCCAGGTGCCTATGAGTCTTAGAAGGTCCAGAAATTACATTTCCCTGCCCATTAACTTATTAGAAAAGACAGAAAATTAATGGTGACAGGACATTTGTCCACTAGGGACTGGAATCAGATCACAAACTCATTTCATATAGACAGACCACTGAACAGCCATCATCAAATAATAATAATTTGCAGCCACTATGAATCTCTCCACTGGTTTAAACCAGCCAGCTAGAGTGAACAATTTGGTGCATATTTACTAATAACATTGGTCATTCAGTCTGTGATCAGGTTATTCATTTGTAGTTCACTAACTGAGTTGGCATCAGTACATTATGCTAGTTCCTTAACATGAGCTCACTAAAACTTAGTGAAGCGAGATGTATATTGTAAAAGTTGCATGTACCAACTTTTCCTGTTTCAAGTCTTAACTGCACTGAGAACAGGTAAGCCCGCTCCCATTGGGATCTTTCTGGAATGCTACAGTATCTTTCTGTATTCATGTCTGGACTTTGGAGCAACAGAAATAGAGAATGGTCCATAAAAATGTAGCATGGTGTATAAAACCTAGTGTTTGGTGATTACTTTAAGATGTCTGTTCACATTGGATGTGCTTGCTCTTAAGCAGTGAATGTTATTAATCAAGACACCCAGTAACCCTGATGGATTAGGTGTGCAAGGTAGAGAAAGTTGTGTCCATTCAAATTGTTTAGAATGTTACTCGCTCTCTCTTTATACACAGTTACTGGTGAATGATTCATGCCAGGTTCTGCTACTGAGCTAGGATTTTATTCTGCTTCCCACTGGACACCACCGAAAGATCCAGCATTTTACACTGCACATTGATGGTTCTTAGCATCCCTTTCCTTCATTGTTTGTATTGTCCTGAACAAAGTAAGTATATTTTTAACCTGTCACAAGTCAGAAGTATTTCTCTTGGAGACCTTCACAAAAAGAAAAGCAACTCTCTTATGTAGCTATTGCAATCATATGCATACATGTAAGAGTGGCAAAAGCAATAAGTAGGACCATCAGGTTCCACAAAATAGGGCTTTGAATCTACTCAGATGATCTTTATCTACTGCTGGAAATTGGTTCTATGATGCATTTGTTCCACGTCTGTTTGTTTCCTCTCAGATAACACAAGTCTTCACTTGTGCATATCCAGTGCAATTCTGCTATTTTAGTAAACAACCTTCTTTGTTTTCCCGGAAAATGTATGACTAGGAGTCTGGATTCCTGGTTCTGTTTCTGCTCTGTTACTGGTTTCCTGGGAGACCTTAGGCAAGTCATTTAGTCCCCAATCCACAAAAGGATTTAAAAGTCTAAAATCAGTGCCTTGGGACAGTCCTTAACCCTTGTTTCCTCTGCCCCTATCCCCAAAGGTTGCCTGTGCATTTTATCCAAGGACAATTTAATGCAAGTGGAAAAGGGTCAGAACCTGGGTCTCCCCTCTTCAGGTGAGTGCCTTCGTCACTGGGTTGAAAAGCCATCCTTCCAATTACTGCCTCTCACTCTGGTCCAACTTTACAAATTAGCGCAGCTTTGTCCAGGACAGTGGACAGCACCTGCCCAACTCCAAAATAATCTATCTAGGTGCTCAAGGGACAGTCCAAAAAAGCAGCAGGATGCATTTAAATCTAATCAAGCTGAAGAGAGCATAGGACCTACATCTCCCACTTCTTGGGCAAGTGCTTTAACCACTGAACTGTTTTGTAAAATGGAGTCCCCTTCCTCTCCTTCCACTTTGACTTAAAAGAAAGGAGTGATTCTTGGCCTATCATTGGAAAGGATGAATAAGGTGCCTAAATCCATGAAATAGAGTTGGGGGGTGAATCCTGATCTAACATAAACTTTTCCCTGCATCTCAGAGACCTTGGCTTAGGCACTTGACTCTAGCATTTCCTTATGGCTGCCTTAGGAGGCTCCAAGCTCAGCATACTGGCTGTTGTGCCATGCTGATGTGCCTCATTCAGGACTCTGGATTTCCACGAGGAGACTGGAGTTTAAATGCCATGTGCTGCGATGGTCAGAGTCACAATACCTTAATCTCCTTGAGCTCCTTGGGCTTGAGCTCTTAACCACTGTCCCCCATAATATTTGCAGATATTGAGAGGATTGATCAATACTTGTAAAGCCCTTTCTATCACCGAAGTTAGAGATGGAAAGAACTGAGTATCAGGTCTATTCCCCATATAAAAGTTGGGTCTAATATTAAACAAATTGGTGCATTGCTTGATTGGGACCAGAAGTTTAACATGGACGGACTGTGTAGATCATTGTTATACATTTCAACAGATCTTACACACAGATATGAAAGTTGTTTTTTATTCTAAAATTTGTTTCAATCCTCCATGCCGCTTTCTGTTGTACCCAAGCTGTCTTCCTTTTGATTAATACTGTTGTTAGTCTGTGGGTGTTTCCATGACAAAATCCAGTTTTTAGAATTTGCTCTTGATTGTGATTTTGCGTATTGGATTGTTTTTTCTCTTTCCCTTTTCAAAATTTTACATCTTATCCATGTGCTTGTTTTCAAGGGACAGGATTTTCCACGCATTAATTTTCCCTTTGTTTTCCCAGCCCCAAATCAGTTCTTTCCCTGTTTGGGATCCTGTCTGAAGGGTCTTAGAAAATAAAAACCACTACAGGTCACCCTTACTGAGAGAGCTTTGATGGGTCACAGTAGCTAAAGCTGCACCTTATAGCACACCAGCTAATGTAAGCACAGCTACACAATGCCAGGCTCCCCCAAGACCACCGTTGCTGAGGGCTTCACTCTAATCTGAAGGGCCCATCTTTAGGGAAGAAGTGAAAAATTTAGTCTCTAGTGGAGAGAAATCCCAACCTATGGCCTACTCTTTCCTACAGAAAGACTTGTGATTTTCTGTGGACAGATCTGTGGCTCAATGATTAGTCTCTTAGTTGCCTCAAGACCCAATAATGAGCCGTGGTAGAGATCATCCTTGAATCAAAGGATTGCTGTTGCTGACGTGTCTCACTTCTGGCAGCGGAGTGTGTCATGTAAGTTGATTAAGAAGTATATTGAAGCCACCAAATTTCATTGAGCCAACCACATACAATAAGCACAGAACCATTCATAGTTCTTGAATTTGAACCATGATATTAGAACTGAAGGGCATTTTAGCACAGTACTAATCCCTAAATTATTCAGGTTCCTGAGATACTGTGGTTTGAAAATGGCTACACTGGTTGAGCAGGAACTCTTCTCCTGAAAGACATTGGTAGGGTAGGTGAGGTCAAGAGAGGGGTATAAGAGCCCCAGTGTAGAAACAGTGTAGTAGCCCCCATTGGTGATCCATACAGCCCCCGAGATCAGCCATGAACCCCTTTGAAGTGCCAGCTGCAAAATGGGAAGTGCCAGTGGAAGCACACTTCTGGTTTTGCCACTGGCTCAGCAGTTGGCTACTGCCCCCTGCCCTGCCAGTGATTGGCTGCAGGGGGGGGGACCTCCCTCTTGGTCAGTGATCTGGTGCTCCCCCAGGCTCGGAAGGCACCAGTCATCCATGAGGGGACCTGTAAGTGATTGATTGGGCTGTGCAGAGTAGGATATGTATGAGGGGGCCCAAAGGACTGCGCATAGGTCAGCCTGAGTAGAGAGCCAGAGATGTTAGGGGCCCGAGAAAGCGGACCTGTTTAGGAGTGTGAGGGCAAGCGGTTCTGTACGTCCCCTAAATAACCTCGCTGGTCCATGCTGGGGCCAGGACTAGACCGGGCGAAGGGCCAGAGTGCCCACCATGGGGGATGGCCAGGGCTAGAGGCTGGGAGTCCTGATTGGCCTAGAGGTGAGGCCAGGGTCAGTGAGGCCAAAGGTCCCAGAGGGGACCACAGCCACGAGGTAAAAAGGACTTGGGGAGTTTTGCTGCCCAGTATGAGGGCGGAGTAGATCACCTGGGTAGGAGGGATCCAGGTGGGGGTCTGAATGCCAGGCAGGCATAGAATGAGGGCCAGTCTGGAGCTGAAGCCACATAGTGATGCCATCTGTGAGGCATGGGACATGGTGTAGGGATGGTATAGAGCTGTGTATTACGCCCTGGGCATCGGGCAGTAAATGGGCAGCCTCCTGCCTTGTAAACAACATCTCAAAGATTTCATAGACATTAGGGCTGGAAGAGACCTTGGAAGATCATCGAGTCCAGACCCCCACCCGAAGGGCAGGAAGTCAGCTGGGGTCATAGGATCCCAGCAAGATAAGCATCCAATTTTCTCTTGAAGGTGTTCAATGTAGGTGCTTGAACCACCTCTGATGGCAAGCTATTCCAGACCTTGGGGGCACGGACAGTAAAGAAATTCTTTCTTATGTCCAGCCTGAAACGGTTTTGCAGTAGTTTATAACTATTTGACATCGTCATCCCTTGGGGCGCTGTGGTGAACAAATGTTCCCCCAGATACTGGTGGTCACCCCTGATAAACTTAGGTGGCCATCAGATCACCCCTGAGCCTGTGCTTTTCCAGGCTAAAGAGCCCCATAGCTCTCAGCCTGTCGTTGCAAGGTCTGTTTTCCTGACCTCTGATCATGCGCGTGGCTCTTCTCTGGACTCTCTCAAGCTTCTCCACATCCTTTTTGAATTGTGGGGCCCAAAACTGGATGCAGTACTCCAGCTGCGGCCTCACCAAGGCCGAGTACAAGGGAAGAAGGACGTCTCGGGACTTGCTTGAGAAGCATCTATGGATGCAAGTCAGCGTTTTGGTCGCTTTACTAGCCACAGCATCACACTGAAGGCTCATGTTCATCTTGTGGTCAATGACGACCCCCCAAGTCTCTTTCTTCCGTAGTGCTAGCCAGTATAGCACTGCCAAGCCTATAAGGATGCTGCAGGTTTTTCTTCCCAAGGTGGAGAACCTTGCATTTTTCAGTGTTAAACACTATCAGGTTTTCGTCTGCCCATTTGCTGAGCCTCTTCAGGTCAGCCTGGATCGCCCTCCAGTCTTCAGGTGTGGATGCTTTGCCCCAAAGTTTGGCTAGTCTGCTTCTGACTCCAATGTCCACATCACTAATGAAGATGTTGAACAGTATGGGTCCAAGGACAGAGACTTGGGGGACCCCACTGGTCACAGGGCACCATGATGATTGACTTCCATCAAATACTACCCTCTGGGTCCGACCACGGAACCAATTTCCCAGCCAGTGGATCGTGGTGGACCCAAGGCCACAATTGGCCAGTTTCACCAAAAGGTGATCATGGGATACCAGATCAAAGGCTTTTTTGAAGTCAAGATATATGACATCAATCTCTTCTCCCTTGTCCAGGTGATAGGTCACTTGGTCGTAAAAGGAAATGAGATTGGTCAAGCAAGACCTACCCGCAACAAACCCATGCTGGCTATCCCTCAGGATGTTGGCGTCAGCCAGTCCATTACAGATGGCCTCTTTAATAAACTTTTCCAAGACCTTCCCCGGGATAGAGGTCAGGCTGATGGGTCTGTAGTTTGCTGGATCTACTTTCCTCCCTTTCTTGAAGATGGGCGCCACGCTGGCCTTCTTCCAGTCTTTGGGCAGTTCACCAGAGCACCAGGAGTTCTCAAAGATCCATGCTGGGGGCTGGGCTATGATGCTCGCCAGCTCTTTGAGTACCCTGGGGTGTAGATTGTCAAGGCCAGCTGACTTGAAGATATCCAGCCTCTCAAGGTGTTCCTTCACAAGGTCAGCATTAATGAAGGGCAGGGGATCTCCCTCACCCAGACCTCCCTGTCCAATAGTGGGCATGGGCGTCCCATGGGACTGATGAAAGACTGACGCAAAGTACCCATTTAATAGGTTGGCTTTTTCCTGGGTGTCGTTAGTTGTCCCATCTGGTTCAGCAGGGGTCCAATGTTGCCCTTGCTTTTCCTCCAGCTCCGCACATATCTGAAAAAGGACTCTTTATTGTCTTTGATACTCGAAGCTAGTTGGAGTTCAGTTGCAGCCTTGGCTTTCCTGGTTTGTTTCCTGCAGGACCAGACCAGTGCAGAATATTCATCCTTGGTGGTGAATCCCATCCTCCATCCTTTTGTAGGCCTTTCTTTTTAGCCTCAGGAGGTCTGCTATATCCCTGGAGAGCCAGGGGGGCTGCTGTGCCCTCTTGCTGCCTATCCTCCGAGATGGAGTAGAATTAGCTTTTGCATTGAGGATCGCTCCCTTGAGGAGCAACCACTCTAATTAATTACATCAAAGGCAGGGCAGACAAGGCAGATGGGCGGACTGCCTTAGACAGGTGGGCAGACCAATGATTTGACAGGTGGGCAGCTGCAAGTCATCCCCCTGTCACAGGTGCCTTGGTGAACAGTTGCTGTGCCAGCCCCTGATGTTCACATATTATATACTTATAGGCTGCCACCAAGTTCTCCCTAAGCCTTCTCTTCATCAGGCTGAACAGTCCCATGTCTTTTAGCCTCTCCTCATATGGTCTGTTCTCCAGATCTCTAATTATTTGTGTGGCCTTCCTTTTGGACTCTTTTAAGCTTCTCCACATCCTTTTTGAAGTGCAGCGCCCAGAACTAAATGCAGTACTCCAGCTGTGGCCTCACCAATGCTGTGTAGAGTGGGAGGATGACATCCTTGGTCTTGCTTGAGATGCATCAGTTGATGCATGCCAGTGTATTGTTCGCTCTACCAGCTATAGCATTGCACTGGTAGCTCATGTTCATTCTGTGGTTGATCATGACCCCTAGGTCTCTTTCAGTTGTGGTGCTAGCCAGTGTAGTACTGCTGAGTCTATAAGTATGTTGCGGATTATTTCTCCCCACATGGAGCACTTTATATTTCTCAGTGTCAAACATCATCAGGTTTTAATTTGCCCACCTTACCAGCCTGTCCAGGTCAGCCTCTATCCTCAGCCTATCCTCCAGCATGACCACACTCCCCCATAACACAGGCGACTGGTAGGGGGGAATGGGGGGGCCCTGAGATTGGCCCCTCACTCGGCACCGCTCAGGATGGCAAACTGTGGCCCAAAAGAGCTGGGCGGAGAGGCAGCAATGGTTTGGGCCCACCTCCCTGCCCAGGGGGGTGAGGGTAGCTTTACCTGTGTTCCAGCTGGTTGTTCGCAGTTCAGCGGGCCGGCCACTTCCGGTCTGCAGTTTCCAGTCTGCAATCGTGCCCCCAAGACTCAGGAGGCACCAGTCACCCCTACCCCATAACTTGGTGTCATCTGCAAACTCTGACATTATAATTATAATAGTGATTCTGCCATTGGCTTTGTGGTACAACTGCAGTCTGTGAGAGTAATGAAAACAGTCAGTGAAATCAATCAGTGCAGGAAAGTTGCCATAGCATCATTGCTAGCTAACTTTAGGGCTAGGGACAGAAATTGAACATAAACTAGTTTAAGTCTTCAAAAATTGATTTAAACCTGTAACAGAAGCTCAGTGCACATAACCCAGTTTCAAATTGGCTGAAACTGGTTTAAGATAAACCTAGCTGAATGTAGTATCAGACTTAACTGATTTAGATCAAACTGGTTTATGAAACTTCAGTCACAGACCCCTTCCTGGTTCAGGTTAAATCAGAGTATCCCCCGCATCCCAGTATAGGCTATGCATTTACTTCCTCTTCCTGCTGCCCCTGAGGTATCTGGGATTTGCAATCCAGACCCACAGCAGCAGGACTCTGAGGGTTGCTCATTGCTTCCTCTTCCTGCTTCCAGGTGCCTTTGGGATTTGTAGTCCATGATCACAGCCAATAGGACTCCTCAGGGTTGTTTCCTTCTGTTTAATATATACTCACTTCAGAGAAAGGACTATTCTTTTTCAAGCTTTTATGAATTCAATGCCACTACTTTTTCCCTAGCCACCCCCTCCTCTGCCTGGCAGTTGCTGCCCCCCCTCCACCCCCACCCAGGCAGACCCTCCAGCTAGCTCTGGGCTGGGACTTGGCCACAGCCACTTCGGTTGAGCAGGGAGGGGAGAAAAGCCTTGGAGCTGGCCAACTGGGAGATGCTCTAGCACCTCCCAGTTTCTGGCTTGAGCCACTGAAAGCATGTGCCTGCATTTCCTGATTCAAAAGTGAGTGTCTGTTCACTTATTGCTGGTTCAATCTCTGCAGCTTAGACTAACATCCAAAGACTGAACTGATTCAGCCTCAGGCTTTTTGACTGTCTGTACTTAGCCTAAAAGATAATAGGTGTTTCCACTTTAAAGGATGCAATTCAGCAGATCAATAACTTGTGGATTCTGGGGTTCTCTCTGTTTTAAGCCTTAACTGACTATATTGCAAAGGGAAAGCAGGCTCTGCAACAAGATGCAAAATCAGGCTGTATTCTGTAAAGAAAACAATGCCTAAAGATGCTGGGGGTCCCCAGTTGGTCCCCAGTTCTGATCCAGTATTGCTACTGTCAAGGGTGTTCAGGTCTGGGACTCTCTTGGTCTGCATCCATCTCTCCATATTGAAGTACAGGAAAAAGAAATCATATGAGGCTTTCTCTTTCTTGTGGAGTGAAGGTGTTATGAATGACAGTCCTACATGCTGTTTCTCTGCCTTAAAGAGTTTAGCTACCAACCGAGCCTCGACTAGAACTGAAATCAGTGGCATAAATTGCCTATTATTCTTTTGCCCAGAGTTGGCGGGTCTTTTTTTCCCTCCTTTTGCATAAGGAGATCTAGGTCATGTTGAAATACTTCCACTGTGACGCCAGAGTTTCAGGTTCATTATTTTAACCCCACCTACCTTCATCCGATTGGATGGGCAGCTCTTCCAGTTACCTTTATGGTCAAAAAGTAGCCAGGGGAACTGTAGAAACTGAAAGAGTTTAGTCTGCCTCTGAGACTAGGGGAAATGTTTCTTTTAGCCTGCCTGTGTCTGTATGAAGGAATAATGGCAAGACATTGCTACACTCTGCCACTGCAGGAGAAAGGGCATTGTGTGCATTAGTTAGGCAAAGATAATCGCTTTTAAACAACTGGCTTTGGAAGCACATTAGAAGGACACTACATCTAATAGTGGGATGCAGGTAATTATGTTTGTTTGTAATGGGGGCTCCTGTTTTTTATCTTTGCAGTCATTGTTGACAAAGTTGGTGACTGGCTGAATATTCATGATGATGATCTATGTTACATAAATTACACTGATTGGTTCTAATTACTGTAAATGTGTGTGCCCATCTGGAGGTAATTTTGCCTTTGAGAAGGTGAATGGAGATTTACAGAAGTAGATGAATTTAGGAATGTTGGGGGAGGCAAGGGAAGAGCATCTATGCAATGAAATAATTAAAAGTTCAATGTTCCTTTACAATGTCTGGGAAATTTGCAACGCTACATTTTCAGCTTATCTATTGTATTTGGATTACTACAACAAGTTAATGGTGCAGAAATAATGTAGCTCTTATCTGCTGTTTTGAACACTATAACTGAGACGCACACAAATATTTTTTTTTCTTGGTTTCCTGAACATTTTGTTTTTAATCAGTTTTATGATATTAAACAATATAACACTACTGCAAATGTTAGCAAACAGTATTACAGCAGGGAAGGTTTTAAAATATGACCTTATCTAATGTCATTATATTTTAGAAGCAAAAAGAGTCTGCTTACGGTTTAGAATGTACTGGATTTATACTTTAAAAAAGTATTTGGTAGGCAGCAACATGCTTTAATTTGTATGTTCCCTTCAGAAGCTGATTGGAACCGCTTTATTCATTTTAAAGGCCTAAGCTACATAATTATTTCCTGTAAACGTCACACGGGCAATAATTGCCTTGAAATTTCTGTTCCTATTGTATGGAGACCCATTAATAGATTTCTCCTTTCAGTAATAAAACTCTTTAGCAGTACTTGATGAGAGAGAGCAAGCAATGCTGCTTTCAGCCAGTAACTATATTGTCACAAGATATAACCAAAAGAATCAGAACATAATTTTGAGTTATTTTGAATAAAAATGTCATATCTGTCTTAATACCAGTAGATTCCATTTTAAATTTGTGGGGGTTTTTGTTTTTTACTTGGACAGGACATGGTTTTATATTTCGGTGAAAAGCCTTTTCACCGAAAAACTGATCCTATTTACAAAAAGATAAGAAAACATTTAAAATTCACAATCTGACTTTGTTGTGATTATTTTGCAGTTTAATAGTGAGACTATTTTGTCTTTGGTACTGTTAATACACAAGTGATGAAATTCAGAGGGTCAGATTCTGATATCTTTACTCGCGTTGAATAGCACTGTAAATCTACATATGGTACTATTGAGCATCAGAATATAACCCAGAATAGATGGAATCATGGGGTGCGCTGGCAATAATGCCTCTTATTGACACTTTTCTTTAAAAATCCGGTTTTCACTTGCCAAAGTTTTCCTGCTTGCCTGAGGCTTTCCAATGCCAAGTGTCTGCCTCGGTTTGCATTTTTTGGAAAATTTCAGACAAATTCTTTAGCCATTTCTAAGACTGAGCCTTGGTGAAAAATAGATTGCTTTACCTGTGTGAGATTCTGGAGACTTGAACAGTGCTGTTGCCTTCCTGGTTTGGACGAGGGAATTGAACTTTGGAAAGGGGTGGCTTTTGTCTTTCGCACAACCCCATGCAATTTTAGTCAAGTTGTAAACCAGTGAAAACCTGTGGCTTCACATCTTAAGAGACACTGGCTCCAGCAGCTAAAATCCCTGAAAATCCTGCCCACACTGAGCATACTCAAGCCTCATCATTCCCAGCACTAACTGGACTGCACATGTGACATCCCCATAGAATGACTGAGCATGCCCCATCCCTTCCCAGCTCTAATGTGTTACCCAACCGCATCTATACCAGCCACAAGCTGAAAACCTCTTGGGTCAAGAGTTAAGGAATAAGTAGAGAGCATACAATGGAACTGAGAGCAGGGAGTTTTTCCTCTGTTTTCAGTGGCTTTCCCCTAGTTACCCAAGCAGAGTGGAGGCAAAACCCACCTGACTGGAATGCAAATAGGACTGGGAGGAGAAACAAAGACTGGGACCTGGTAAAGAAAGGAACAAGGAACTAGTAGGCTTTATGGGGAAAACTGAAGGAGAGTAGCTGGGAACCTGGAATTGGATGGACAAGGACCTCAGAACTCACAACTGCTGTGGGAGTGATGGGTTCAGGATGCGGAGAAGAACTGGGAATGCTTAGGCAAAAAGACTAGGACATGATAGTGTTGGGGGGCATTGGATTAGGGATGCTGGGGGGAGAAGCTCAGATGAGGTGCTGGGTGAGGGGAAATGGGATAAACAAAGCAATGAGAATAGGACTGGGCGTGGGGAGGAAGATTGGGGCTCGGACAGTATTACAAGAGAAGGAGGGTAGGACTGTTCTGATGAGGAGAGTGGGCTCAATATGAGAATCCTGCAGAAGGGAGGCTGGGAATTAGGAAGCCATGAAAATGGATCTGGGTGAGGGAGAGACAGGGTTGGGACAAGATCCTATGGGAAACGCAGTTTGTGAATATATAAAGGAAACCTAGAAACATGCTTCGTGCAAAACAAATATGACAGCATCTTTAATAGGCACTTACAAGGAAAAGGAGGAAAAATGTTTTAGAAATCTCCCGAACATCATGGAAACTGCTGCCTGGGAGTGCACGTGAACTTGTATGATTTGTGATATCTGCATGATCCTGTAGCAGTACGTGTTGGCTTACCCGTCCTCATTTGAACTTTTTAATGAAGCAGGGTTAAGTTTGGAGCAGTTTTACTACACTTGCATCACTGCAGAATCATGCAGAAGAGACAGTTGCAGCATAACAGTTTATATCAGTATCTTTTAGAAAATGATGCAATTGTTACAGTTCTTCGTACTCAGTCTTTCAATTAACTAGTTTAATTTATTTGGCCTTGTTATATCAGTTGTTCCAAGAATGTTCCAGGGTAGGCAAGGCTCAGATTTCAAATGTAAGGGTGGGGGCTTGTGGCAGTGAGCAAACAACTGTTGTTTGTTGTGGGGGGGTATTAAAACTTTTTAACATTTATGAAGGCATAAATCCAGTTGCAGGAGGGAGATGGAAGGGAGGGAGGATTCATCCACTAATAGGTTTTACGTCAGAACCTCAGTATAACTCTCTTGCTGTTAATTGAGCTATGTCAGTTTATGGCAGTGGAAGATCTGGCCCTTTAAGTGGAAGGCCAAAATACCAGTTTCAGTGCCTAGAATTGATTACAGTAGCCATGCACCATACAATTAAGGAGCCCTACATTCTCTAGCTGCTGTTCTTTCAGTCTTCAGCACTCTTTTCTCTTTTTTCATCACCATTTACACTGTGGAAACAGAGAGGCTTATTATAAATTTTGTTGAAAATCGGGAGAAATTAGTCTCAATGGTATGTGAAAGATAAATTGCTTTGGATATTGTCTCTTCATTTCCTGCTGGCTGACTTTGCTTTTGATCCAAAGCTTGCTAAAGTCAATTGAAAGACTGCCATTGATTTAAATAGGCTCTGGATCAGGCCTAGGAAGGACAAGCATAATGCAAAGTTGAGTTTGTTGTGACAAAACACATTTATTTAAATAAAATCAATATTTGTTTCAAGTTTTCATGGATGGCCTGGCCAGAAAATTTTCTGGAGGTTTGGACTATTCAGGACTGTCAGCAGAGTGGCCTCTTTATAATCGCAAAGTAGTTGCAGTTTTAGGCACTGATTTTAATTCCGGATCTGACATCTGGGCCAGTCTCTGTTGGGTTAACCCAGAGGTTACACCTGGGTTCACTGGTGGTGGATCCAATTTACTGTTTGTCTCCAGTTCCAAGTTCCACTATTGTAAAATACAAAGCCAACTGATTTACAAATAGCAGTTAAACTAAATATTGTTTTATGTAATGCCCCTATTCAGTTCTGTGTACCATCTCAAGTGATCAAGCCAGACAGATACTATTGCTTCTGTCTGCCACACAGACTGAGACCATATGTATGGTATTATCAAATACGTATTTTTTCTCTTGTACAGTTTAACTGAGTGACATGCACTCCATCTGTTTTATTACATGAATTTGAAAGGTGAGCTTCTGTCTCCTCAAGGTATTGAAAGAACTAACCTTAAGGGGCAACAATGAAATTAAAAGCTTAGCCACTAGACTAAAAGCCAGGAAATTGCATCTTTTCTGTAATAGTACTTTATGAAGGGGATTTGAACACACCTTGGGCACATCTTATAAAAATTTGCAAAATATCTCTCTATATCTATTATGACAGAACAAAATTGTTAAGGTCATAAAGTGAAGTCTTCTAGAGTTAAGAAGAGTCACAAGACTGTCTGTGCAAAGTTAATTAGGCCTTGTTGAATCATAGAAACATAGAAAATTAGGTTTGGAAGGGACCTCAGGAGGTCATTTAGTCCAACCCCCTGCTCAAGGCAAGACCATCCCCAACTAGGTCATCCCAGCCAAAGCTTTGTCTAGCCGGGTTTTGAAAATCTCCAAGGATGGAGATTCCATCATAGATTTTTAGGATCAGAAGGGAGTAGATCATTGAGTCTGACCACCTGCCCTGGGGAGGAAAGAGCACTGGGGTCACAGGACCCCAGCCAGGTGCTTGTCCAGTCTCCTCTTAAAGACTTCCGAAGTAGGGGAGAGCACCACCTCCCTTGAAAGCCCATTCCAGATTCTGGTAACCTTTACCATAAAGAAGTTCTTCCTAACGTCTAATCTAAATCTGCTCTCTGTCAGCTTGTGGTTGTTGTTTCTGGTTACTCCAGGGCGTGCCTTGGTAAACAGAGTATCTCCTATTCCTTGCTGCCCCACCTGACAAATTTGTAGACAGATCACCTCTCAGCCCTGTCTCTGGGTAACCTGTTCCAGTGTTTTACTACCCTCCTAACAAGAACATTCTTTCTAATATCTAACCTAAACTTCCCTTGCTGCAACTTGAGACCATTACTCCTTGTTCTGTCATCTGCCACCACTGAGAACAGTCCAGCTCCATCCTCTTTCAAACCCCCCTTCAGGAAGTTGAAGGCTGCTATTAAATCCTCCACCAGTGCTGAATAGAGGGGAATAATCACTTCCCTTGACTTGCTGGCAACACACCTACTAATGCAGCCCAGGATGCCATTAGCTTTCTTTGCAACAAGGGCACACTGCTGGCTCATATTCAGCTTCTTGTCCACTGTGACCCCCCAGGTCCTTTTCTGCAGATCTGCTGCTTAGCCAGTCAGTCCCCAGCCTGTACTGATGCATGGCATTGTTCCGTCCTTAGTGCAGGGCTTTGCACTTGTTCTTGTTGAACCATCTGCAGTATAGTGTTGTTGAACCTTGTTGAACCACTCCAATATATTGCACTGTTTCAGTATTTTTTTGATCATCTCATTCTCCTTTCCTAGCCAGTCCCAGTCTTCAGGCTTCTAATTCCAGTCCTAATCTCTTTGAAGCTAGTCCTAAATTTTTTCCCTCCAGTTCCTAGTTCTAGTGGCCTCTCTACCCCTTGTTCCTCATACAATATACATCATTCTCTCTGCCTACATTCTTCTTCCCAACTAGTTCCTTAATCTAGGAACCTCTCCCTAAAATGCTGATCCAACCCTAGTATCTCCTAAATCTGCCAAGTTTCTCATCCCAGTCCCTTTGCATTTTTCAGTCTCAGTTTACCCCTGTTTCTCATTAGATCTGGTTATCAGGTCTCATCTCCTTGCCTAGACAGTCGCATTTCCTTCCAACTTCTCCTCTGATCAGTCTCACCCTCAAGTCACTACCTTCTACTTGTGATCTCCTCTGCCTTTTTTGTCTGAGCAAGGAGACCAGGACTAACAGCTTATCATAATCTTGATTTCTGCCCCCCACCCCCTTTCCAGTCCTACTCTCCATATAGATGATCTTGTCCCAGTCTACTCTACCTGCCTCTTTCTGCCTTTTGTCCTTTCCACATCCAAATGAACTGGCATCCTCCTCCAGGCTACCTGGGCCAAAAGCAGGCAGAGCTGAGAGCCCAAGCGAGACAGGCTCCTGAAATTCCACTTCACTGCCCAGACCAGGGGGCAACGTGCAGCAACCCAGAGCTGGAATTCCAGGGACAGTTTCTCTCAGCTGTGGCTGCATTGTTGGAGGCTTTAGCTCTGTTGAGTATGTGCAAGCTGTGATTATTCAAAGGCTTAGAACTAGGCCAAATTTGGACAGGTTTTCATAGGTGCAACCAAAGACACATCCTTAACAGCAGCTGCTCTGTGCTGAATTCCTTGTTCCAAGGAACTGTTTGGATACTGTGACAAAGAAAAGATTGCCAGAATTTTTAATACAGTTAAACAATGTACTTTTCCTAGCATTGCTCTTGGAAATAGCTAAAGCATTTTGGCTGAATATTCTCCCCCCCAGATCAGCCTGACAGCACATCAGACAAGAAAATTCTAGCCCAGGGGTTTTCAACATTTTTGGATCATTGTACCCCCCAGCGGGAGGGGGGTGGTGGTGCATGGCCGCATGTGGAGCGGCAGCAACCGCCACGTGTAAGCCTCCCCCATCTCCAGCCGGGTGGGCGGTGCCCACGTGGCAGCGTGGGATAATGTGTGGTGGCACTCCGTCCCCTCCCACCTGCATGTACCCCCTAGGGCCTTCTCACGTAACCCCAGGGTTATCTGACAACCCCTGTTCTAGCCCAATGGTTAACGTGTTTCAAAAGAAGCAACTGACTGCTGGGTTTTACAATGCGAACAGTATCAATATAGGTAGTGCTACCAGGCCAGCCTATAAAACTTAATCCTGACCCTCCGGCACCCCATGTACACAGGGTGCGTGTCAGTGCAGTACAAGACAGTGCTATGGTAGGACATGCCTTGGTCTGTGTGTGCAAGCTCGTAGATCAGAAGAAGCTATAGCTGTGTTAGTACAGCGCTGTACTAGCCTGCATGCTCTGCTACAATAATGTAGCCATACTGTTGTTTGGGAGCTAGCATACATAGATTTAGCATCACATGTCTTGGCATAGCACTGCCATGCATCATATAAACAACTGAAGGCCACAGATTAGCCCCAGACCCTCCCCAAGTGCCACTCTGATCCCTGTCCCCTGCCTAATCTGCTGCTGTGTTTTTTGCTTTCTGCCCAATCTTCTGCTCTGCTTCCTGCCAAATCTGCCACTGTGCTGTCTGTCCCTGCCCTTATGTGTACTGCAGGTTGGCCACCCTTGATATAGATGTTGCATTTTGTGATGTTATTCTAAGTGGATTGTATTCCATGATACAGGCTTAGCATCGTTTTATTATTTGACAGCGAATACCAGAGCACACATTTCTGTGTATGGTATATATGATTCTTTTCTCTAAGTGAGTGACCTGATCAGAAATTTCACCACAAACCACGTTTTTTCAGTACATCTATTGAGAGGCATTATACACGGGGCCAGAAATGGACCCTATGTCTATGCTCACACAGTCTGAAGGAAGGGCTTTTTGTTACTTACTTTTCTTTGACACTAAATATAAAATACAGTATAACCTCATAAATCTGGCATGCCTGGGACCAAGCACCTGCCGGGAATTTGAAAATTCCAGGTTTTTGAAACCGGAGCGGTGGCTGGTCACGGAGCTGGTGGTAGGGGGAGGGGAGGTAGTGGCGGCCGGTCCCGGAGCTACGGTCACACACACAGTGGTGGCATGGGGTGGTGGGTGGTGGCAGTAGCCGCCATGTGCAAGCTTCCCCCTCTGCTGCTCCTGGACTGGCTGCTGTTACTCCCTGATGTAGTGTATTTTTAAAAAGTGCCAGATTTTTGAGAATACCGGATTTTTGATATCTGGATTTATGAGGCTATACTGTATAGGGATTCTTCTGAAGGCAGCAAACATCCCCAATTTGATGTACTGAAAAAGGCCATAAATATAAAATGGTCTTTTTCTAATCCTCAGCATATATGTAAAAGTTGTAAAATAAAGTGAATAGAGAGAGAACCAAGTCAAAACATTCAGACAGGAAGCCTCTAGAGCCTCCAGAATATAGGGATGGATCCAGGGTTTTGATGGGTGTACTTTTATGGTAGTACAAGGTTAATTTCTGAAAAGAACAATTGTGTATATAACATGTACAGAAATATGTTAGTACAGGGCTAACTTCTGCAATAAAGATTTGGGTTTCTGACTGCTCTCAAGCTTTGGGTGTTCGATTCGGATGCTTTGCTACTGATGAATGCTTTGCTACCTAGGATGCTACTATGCAGGACAACCTACTTTTATATTGCATTTTGCTGAAAAACAAACATTAAAGACATATTGCCTGCTTGAACATTGTTGACACCCTCTTGTGCAGTACTCACTTGTGAAAACAGCCCTACATTTTTCAAAACTGCTCTCTTCAGCTTTTCACATCTGAAAACCTTTTAAGGAAACAATATTCCCAATACCCACTTGGTCTGATAAGGAGATTCATGCAGACGGTAGTATGTAGTACCCACCCTACATTGGCATGCTCATACCATCAGCTATGTGATACCTCGAGAGAACACACACTGTCTACTATACTGCACGCTGAATGAGAATTTCAAAGGCTAACGGCTCAACTTGCACCAGGAATGCTCCTTTCATTGAGTCGGAAAGGAGATCGTTCCTACTGATTCCCTGCAATAGCACTATGCACATGTTCCACATTACTGGGGGATTTATATGTTTAAGGGGCCTTTCAGCAAAGAGCAGATGAGCTCATGCTATTTATGTTTTTGTCTAATCCATATATCGTGTTGTCTTTCTTCTTACACCAAATGTTCAATTTGCACCTGTCCATACTTCTTTCTTCACTCTTCTACCCCCCTCTGGTGCTGAAGAAGGCCATTTTATACACTGCAGAAGACAGTTTGGTTTCAAACAACACAATCTCTTAATCACAGGGTGGATGTCTCTTTTGTATTCTACACTTGATACCTACTTTAAAATTCACAGAATTAAAATTTAATTGTGGGCTACATTCTGAAAATAGATTAATTTTTTTCCCCCAACATATACATGTTGCCAAAGGAGTCTATATTCTGGGTGTGAATATTCTGAAGAAAGGCTCTTCTTTTCACTAGGCATCAGCTGGTTGGGAACTTTTTGGACTGGGGGATGTGGTATGGTGAATGTTAGGGCATGTACATTTATAGGTAACCCCTGCTTAGCGCTCCTAATTGTTTCTAGAAAAACTGAGTGCTAAGTGAAACAGTGTCAAGCAAACCCATTTCCCCATAGGATTTAATGTAAATAAAGAGAATTGGTTCCGTATCACCTGCCAACATAGACCCCACACTTGTGCAGCTCTGCCCTGGGCCCTGCCGGCCCGCGCCCTGTGCTCCTGCTGGCCCTGGCCGGGCTGCTCCCGGCAAGGCACAATGCAGGCTGTGCCAGGGAAGGCATCAGCTCCTCCCAGCCTCGTTGTTCCCCCACCACAATGGCCCCTGCCGGCCTGCACCCACCAGCTACCAGTGCACCTGTTTATGGCCCCAGCTACCCCACCCATGGGGCCTTAGTCAGGGGTCTGGCGTGGGATAAGGAGTGGGGCCACCCACCTGCCCACACCCCGCTTTGCCCAGTGCGGGCTCCGTCCAGGGTACCCGGCACAGGGACAAGCTGCCACCGCCAGATCGCTGCAGGCTCGGGGGCAGGGGAGCTCTGTGGGCTTGGCTTGCACTGGCTCAGGCCCTGCACTCCTGCCGGCCCTGGCCTTGGGCCCCATGCTCCTGCTGCCCAGTTGGCCCAGGCCCTGCACGCATGCCCCACATCTACCCCTTCTTGCTGCTGCTGCTCCTCCCTGCCCACTGGCTGCTCCAGTGCTAGAGCAGACCCTGTGCTCCTGGGCCCTGCTGGCCTGGGCTCCAAGCTCATGGCCCCCACTCTCCCCTTCTCCCTGCTACAGCTCTTCCATGCCCGCTCCAGCACCATGTGGCAGAGCAGACGCCAGGCTCCTGCCACCCCTCCCTGGGCTCCCGCTGGCTGCCACTCACCACTTCTCTTGCTGCCGCCACCACTGCTTCTCCCCACGCCTGCGCTGAGCATTATAATGAAATGCGCTCAGCGCTCAGTGAAATTAGGTAGGTATTTTAAATGCACGTTATAATGAAACCATGGTAAGTGAAACCGTGTTAAGCGAGGGGTGCCTGTATACTGTCTCTCAGAAAGCTTCCATTACTCCTATAGAGTCCTGCAGCGTGGACTCTGCATGCTTCCAGGAGAGCTGAGATTGGGGTACCTGCCTCCTATCATGGATCCTGACAACAGCCTGAGGTTTTGTGTTTTTGCTTTCTGCAAGTGTGTCTGCTCAGAGTTTCACTGATTTTGAAAGAAAAGTTACCTTAACAACTGCTTCCCTTGTTGGGAGTCTCAGCTGAGAAAACAAAAATGGGGGGTCAGGTTGACTGATGTGTCCTCAACTCACCATAGAGTGATTAATATCTATTCCTTTTTTTTTAAGAACAGATCTGAATCTCATGTATTCATCACCAACATGAAACCCTGAGTTTGAAACCATAAATCCTTTGGTGCCTGAAACTAGGCCCAGGTATGATTGTAATGTAGATGAGGCACTTTGAAATGCTCACCAGTCCTTTCACATCTGCCCCCAGCTTCATGCTTTATGGACCAGATTCTTTTCTACCTATTGGGCACCTGTTTGTTAGGTGCCTAAGTGGGTTTTTCTTCTGTCCTGTTCAAGTCCCTGAAAATCCATTAATGCATCTACTTGTATAACACACTATCCCTAACTCTTAGGACCAAGCTACAACAAAGCAGCAAGAAGCAGGACCCACTTACCACTTAGATACCAGGAGTTTTTCAAGGACTTGGGCAGCATGAAATAAATTTGTGCTTGGGCACCTAAGTCCACTTAACTCACCTAATGTGTTAGAATAGTGGTGTTCAACTCATCTGGCCTGATCTGGAGCATGGGGTTGAACTGCTGTGGGCCATAGGGTTCCCCGTTAGTTCAGAAATATTGCAGCAGAGGGAACAGTGGTAGGGAGCCATAGGAATGAATGCTGCCACCACTACCACCCACAGAAACTACCCAGAAGGCCTGTGCCTAGCTCTGTGCTGCCAGAGCTGTAGCGCTATCAGAACCTGAGGTAGGTAGTTTAAAGCTAGCTCAGATTCAGCTGTATAAGTTGTAGTCATTGCAGTGTAGACACACCCTTAGGCAAGTTTGAAAATGTCAACCCGCATGCTGTTTATTTCCTCTCTTATAACAATGCTGCATTTGCCAGGCAGGAAGAATACCCAGCCCATCACAGGGCAAGTATGCAAACAAATGCAACCTACTGCATGCTGGAAGACAGTATCAATGCCGTGCTAGATTCAGTGCAATGTGACAGTTATGGAAAATATATGCGACACACATTTTTTTTCAAACAGTTAAAATACCAGATGTTAGGAATATTCCTGTCCGTTAAGTATATAAAATATCAGGGCCTGCCCAGTTAAGCTGCGATTAGAGCTTCATACTTCCGTACAGTAGATTCTGGTATGGTTTTTCAGGCTGGTTTTTTGTATTTTGGTATGGAGTCTTTTATACCTTTGACATTGTATTATGGCTGAGCTAAGAACGACATTATTAGGTTTTCAAAGGATCCCAATTGTGTCATGGCTAAAGACGGTCACTTGGATTTGGGAAGGAAGTTTTCCCTTTTATTCCCTCAAATTAGAGTATAAATTACTCTAAGAAGTTGAAACCCTAATCCCAAACCAGCTTCTCCTGTGGCTTTGATCCAGTATCAGAAATAATTTCTTTTTTGTGACAGAGGAAGCATCATGACAGCAGGACAGCTGGAGAGCTGAGGGGGGCTGTTTGTTCTTTGGTTTGAAATGTGACTTCAGTCAGTTTAACTGTTTGTGAAATTGTCAGTCTTGCAGGTGAGTTTTGCTAGGAAAAATATTTAGAACTACTGTAGATGAAAACCCATTGGGTGAAGAGGGAGTCGTGCCTCCATTTTTGTCTAAGAAACCATTCACTAAGACACAGCCAGGACACAGAAGACCTGGCTTAATTCTTTCCTCTGCCTGAAGGGTTTTGAGTATCCTAATTGCATGGTCTCTGGTGTCTGAGGTGATCCCTCCTGCTGATGCTATTCTACTTTCGTGGATAAATGAATTATTCATTGCACCAGAGACTGATTCAGCTAGCACTTGACATTCATTGGGCACGACTACATGAGACGCTACTCTGCAGTCATTACTGAGCATTTATTTAGTGCTTGTATTAGCAAGCACTAAATACATGTGCTGTAACAGGAGTGACTGTGCAGTAGCACTGGTGAATATCTTTTAGGTGACACTACTGTGCAGTAGCCTAATAGTACTGTATTAATGCTGTTTGTGCTCAGACATGCTACTACGCAGTGTTATTAGGCTACTGTGCAGTCAGGGTCTTGTGTAGACATACCCACTGAGAAAGGAGAGACATTGGTTCAAATCCCTTCTCTACTTCCGACAGAGTAGCTTTGAACTTGAGTCTTCCATATCTCTCACTACTGCTATTTTTTACTACTCTCTCTCTGCCTCAGTTAACATGGATTAAGTAATAAGGGGAGAAGCCCTGTGTGACAGACTGCAGGAAACCTAGACCTATGACTACCTACTAGTATGGTGGTTAAGTCTCTCACTGGAAATTTGGAAGATGTGGGTTCAAATCTCTTTATGTAGCAAAGGGAATTGAACCCTGGCTGAACATCCTAAGCACTGGGCTCTTGGATACAAGGTGAGAGTAAAAGTGATGCCTTCTCATCTGGCAGCCTTGTGTATTTTTCCTTCCTTTTATTACAAGTGCCATAAACAAAATGTTTCCTTGCTGGTCAAACTGATGAGATTCCATTTGAGATTAAATACGACATGTAAGTTTTTCTTTTTGTTGAAAAATACCAAAAAAAATGATTTCTATCTGAACTGAGCTTTTTATTCTACTGATTTAATGGCTAAACTGAAAATATCAATTATTTGCATAGTTCTGACAGCTTAACCTAAGAAGGAAGGAGTCTTTCACATCCCAAATTTGTGCAAGATTTTTCTAGTTTCAGGCCACAATGTCACGAGAACATTTTGCAAGATTTTGAATTAAATGAGCTGTTTTAACAAGAGAATGTTATTTTCTCTACAAATAGCATCTGCTACTTAGATAGCTCAGCTACCATTCCTGCCATGTGGTATTTTCCAGCAGGGGCTGAGGAATTGCACACAGCAGACAGATGCAGAGACATAATCAAGCCTAGAATTACACGGATGAGAATTATTCAATGATGTATCTATTCCTCTGCTGCCTGTCCTCTTGCACCAGCTGTTCTAATTTTCCAAATGGCAAACCTCCTGCAACAGAATGTGGAGGACATATGGAAGCCTTTCTACAGACATAGGATTATAATTAGGCACCTAAATCCATATTAAGGCATTTAATAATGGCCTGATTTTTCACAAGTGATTCAGTAGTATTTCTGTAGTAGATATGGTTTCCTGGTCCTTCTGAAAACACTCAATTCAGGTAACTAAATATGCAGTTTTGTGCTCTTTCATTTAAATTGAGACTATCTGAATAAAACAATACAGCAGGGTAACTAACCTACCTTATGAGGAGGGAATGTACTTTGGTGAACAGATCATGGAAGTAGGAAGCAGAAGATGTGTCTGTTCCCAGATTTGCTCCTGACTTACTGCAAGAACTTGCGCAAACCATAGCTCTGAACTGTCCATGCACCTGAAATGTACTGTTTAACTGAAGGGTATGATTGTCACCTTTTATATCCATTGGCAAAAGATTTTGTTGCATCTGTGAACTGATACCCTCATCATGGTTTCCTTTTTTATTTTTCATATAGCCCTTTTCTTCCATGTAGATGTATCACAGATGTTTTTTTAGGTGTACATTAGAAATTTTGCCTGGAATGTATTATTCATAAATCAGAAATAGTTTTCAAGTAAACCTGATCATATCTTTCTTGTGTTATCAACAGATGAGAAAAATCCCTTTCAAGGTTAACTGGACCTGTTTATTGGTAGTGATCAGTCAT
Source organism: Alligator mississippiensis (assembly GCF_030867095.1). NCBI lineage: Eukaryota > Metazoa > Chordata > Crocodylia > Alligatoridae > Alligator > Alligator mississippiensis. The sequence continues at coordinate 67,101,729 of NC_081832.1, forward strand.
GAGGTTGAAGTAATAGTTTAATTTCCCCCCTCTTTCCTAAAGAAACGGTAGTGTTCCCTTTATTGTTAATATAGTCTCAGCCCTATTATGCTATCAGACTAAAAATACAGTGAACCGTCTGTAAGATTGTAGATTTCTGACATAAGAAAAAATTCCATAACAGTCATATTCTTAGGCCTCTTGTTCTGTTCGCTCCTTATTGTTTAACAGATTCCTGCTCATGAATTATCACTCCTAAGTCCTGGTCTTCTGTTTCTTCCACACTTAAACCCTTACTGACATCCTGAATTTGCATTGTGCAGAAATTTTAGGTTCAGATCCTTGGCTGGCAGCGCAATTCTTAGTAAGTAAAAAGTAATTCTTAGGAAAATATAAATCTTAAATACGTAAAATCCTATTTGAAAGGTCGAGGTTGCAAAGATGAAAAGGAAGGAATTTAATGGATGTATATATTATTCTGCCATTCCGATGCATTCTGAAGTTCAGAGAGACTCCAGACTTTAAATGATTAACTGGCATTTCCAGACTACCAGCCAAATGAAAGTTTTAGCAGAACACGAAGATACGTCTGCAGTCCTCAAAAGATTAATGAGCCAGACATGCTTTTGAAACCTCTGAAATTAATTTTGGAGTTTGCTTATTAAAATAATATTTCTTTTACTAGACAAAATGTATATGCTTGCAGTGCTTTTGCAGTCGTTTCAAGACAGATTTAAAAAGCTACATTCCAGAGATACTGAGCCAGATCCTGCTATCTTTCTGCAGCCAAGACTCCCACTGAAGTCAGGGGAAGCCCCAAGAAAAACATAGGTAAAGGAAAAACCATCTGGTATCAATCAGTACCCGGGGCTAAAGTAAATGGACCAGTCCCTCAGCTGTGGTAATTAGTGTAAGCGTTGGCCCACTGGAATTTCTGCCTGCGAAAGAAATGGCCTTGTTTGCGTCAGTGGGTCTCCTAGCCGTACAGGGCTAGCCTGTTTGTTTCTTCATTCGAGTGGTGAAAGGTTCCTCATTCTGGTTTTGGAACTCAATAATGTAATGCTGCTTGCCTTTCTTATGCCTAATGGGCGTATTATTTATTTAGACTCCCTGTAATAAAGACACCATTGTGCCGGAGTGTTGTGAGAGAAAGCAGAGCCGGGCTCTGTCCTTGCTGTGTAACTGTATCAACACACCAACAGAAGCCTTCTTTATTTATTTATTTTTGGGGGCACACAAAGAAAAGAGCGCATACCTGATGACAAAAGCACATGGCAGCTGTTGTTATTGCTCTTCAGGTGGGTGCTTGTCCCCCGGGAACCGGAACATCTTTCTCTCTCTCTTTGCTTGCTACACTTTTTATGGTGCCTGGAAAAACAGGCCACATCCAGACGAGCGTGACTGTGCAGTATGTGACACTGCAGACACATCTGCGGCACCACGTACCACACATTCAGTTGTCCTCCGTGCTGAAAAGTAGCAGTACACTACTACTGTTTGTTTTTTTTTTTAAACCCCTGGATATCCAGAGGTCAAAAAACCCAACAGAAATAAAAGGTGGAACAGCATTCATGGGGACAGTGTGCGCTACTCAAAACCAGAGCCTGGTTGGCCAGAGCAGGATCGCTACTGCTGCAGCCCCAGGAGGCCCTCAGGATCCCAGTAAGGCTGCTGGGTCCATCCCAGTGCTGGTCCCAGCCTCCCCTGCCCCACCGAGGTAACTTGCTGCACACCAGCAGGCACGTGGCACAGGCATTCCCCGGGGTTAGGGACAGCTAGCGGCAGCACAAGGTGTGTTGCTGCTAGGTGTCACTGGGGACCCAGATGTCCACACACGTGTGGAGGTGGCCATAGATCGGAGTTTCCTGGAGTCCATGTTTTATTAAAATTTTGCACCAGTGTTTGTTATCAGTACTTCACTGCAGCTATGATTCCTGATTCAGTCTTCTGAATGCAATAACAATTCTCATTTAGGTCCCAGCCATATATTAATTATCTGTAGAAGAAATGAAAGAGAACAGCAGAAATTAAGGCACTGGCAGTTTCCAAAAACTGGATGGCTGTTTTGTCTATGCTTTTTACCCAAGAATAGCACAAACCTCCTTCACTGTAACTTATTTCTATAGAAGCCTATGGGAGGTTGTTTTTTTACTTGAGTTTTTTTACTTGAATGGGACCTGCATTGGACCTTAAGGTGCATTTTGAACCGGTAGTCTCAGTATAATTGTTGGTGCATAAATGATCATATCAGAACACCTGGTACCTTCAGTACATCTCATACGATTGTACTGGAGAGATCAGGAATTAGAGAGAACCACGGAGTCATCTGTGTTTAATAGCTGATCTTATTTTTATACTTGAGGGAAAGCACAGGTACAAGGCCACAAGTGTAGCTCCATTGACTTCAGTCTAATGTGAATGTAAATTGATGTAGCTACATTGAGGTCAGCTCTGCCCTTTTACATTAGCTGACGATTGACACACACAGGGTCTAAAGGTTTCCATCCAGTTACAAAGGGACAGATTTTCAGAGGTCTTGTATTACTACAGTTTTGCAAGTAAAATACTGTTCTGAGTGTGGCTTTGGTGCATAAATAAAATATACCTGTATAAACTACATTGGTGCTTTATTCATCCAGTGAGGTTTCCATGTGTAAACTCCATCATTTTGTGTTTGCAGTTATATACGTGTACACGATGGCACACAGAGCTCCTTCTGAAAGTGTTGGCTCTAGAAGGGCAGAAATGCATGACTCTTAGTGAGAAAAATCTCTCTCTTTCTGTCAGCTCATTACCCAATAGCATCAGCCTGGTCTCTTGGTCTATGTGTAGATGAAATGAGGGGCATGTGTACATGATACTTTAAAGCGGACTAAATGCTTTTGCACCACTTTAATGGTGTCAATGTTTGCATGTGTCAGCAGCGTATTGCACATTAAATACAGCTGCTGTAGCAAATTCGGCAGCATAACACACCTTAAATGACTTGGGGCGCAGCAAACTAAAACTCCTTGGAGTTTTAGTTTGCTGCCCCTACAGCCGCAGAATAAAGCACTGGGCTCCATGCAGCTCACGTGCTGTGCAGAAAGTCCTGGAGGCAGCCTGGCAGGAGCCTGGGAAGGCAGGCTCCTCCCAAGAAAAAAATTTTCCCCCCCAGAGCCTGCCTGCCTGTCTGAGCTGTGTGGGGGCCCAGTGCTTCCCTCCGCAGCTGCGGTGTCCCCTGGGACTGCTGTCACATATTGATAGCTCTTCTGGATAGACTTGTCAAATGTAGAAGGACACATACCTACAGAATGCCTCATCTTTTGAAGTTCTGTGCTGCAAAATGAAGAGCCTCATGTGAGATGCTGGGAACTGTGAAAGTGGGGAAAATTAAAGTCTCTAAAAATTGCAACAAATAATTAGAGCAACCACAATCTGTAATTTCAAAGCCATCTGGGCAGCTCAAAACCCTTCATTCAGGCACTTTTCTGACTCTATGCCCGTGGCATTATGAAGGATAAACTTACCCTCACCCACTTCAAATACTGTTGCATGTATGCAGAGTATACATACAGCCGTGTAAATAATTTTTAATGGAATGGGGCACGTTCTCCAAAAAGCTGTTATCTGATTAGTTGTATCTACAGTTATATATCCAATGAGTCACCATTTAGGCAGGTTATACAAATTATTATTTTGAGCATCCTTCATAAATCAGTCCATCCCATCTGTGTTTTCTGAATTTCCTTTAAATTGTTGGCATCTTTCTTGTAACATGGCTGTGAGAATAGTATATTCTGTTCTAGTAGTGTTCTCACTAGGTGCAAGTCTGACTTGCCAAATTGTATTAGTTCTGTTGGCTGCAATGCTGGGCGCAGGAATCCAACGCATTCTGAACTTGAACAGATTCAGAGTTAGATGCCCTGAGATGTAATTTAATACATTTTCTTAATCTTCTAATTTCCTGATGAATTAAACAAATTACTTTTTGTGACATCCTTAAACTTCATAAAATATTCTATCACAGCTCTTTTCTCTAATCTGCACTATTCACAATTGCATACTTACTTCCTGAATTATAAATAGTAAAATAAGGCACTCTAGTTATAATCTTTTTACTTCTTGTAACTGCTAAGGTTTAGCTGCAAGGCCAGTGTTAAAATATCAAGCACGGTTCTTATAACTTACATATGAGCAACCCATTTAGGTGAAATCATTAAAGTATGAGTGAGCTTAGATCTCCAATTTCAGTAGTACTGAAACTGTATGTGCTTAGATGGAAACATGGGACACTTGTTTGATTATAATTTATTTAATTTTCTACTGGGACTTTGAAATACGACTTGATTGTTCACACTTAAAGATCCATGAACAACTTTAATACCAGAAAACTATTTAAATGACTCAAGGAATTAGGCAGCGGGTAAAAATGTTCATGTTCTGGAATAATAAACCAATGCCACATTTTTTAAAAATGGGATGCTTTCAGATAAACTGCTTTTAAAAGAATGTGAATAGGAATCGGAGACAAAGAAAAATATTTACAGACATTTAAAAAATCATTAATATTCTGTTCTATTCAACATAGGTTCCTTCCCCACACTTATTATCGTAAGGCTTGGGAAGCATTTTGCTTTGGAAAGGCTTTTTAAAAGTACATGTTGCTGGATGTTTGTATTGGAGAAGGCAGCCCAGAGAAGTGCACCTTTACATTTGGAATGTGATGAAGTCTGTGATGATCCTTCCTATCTGAGAGAGTTCATTCAGAAGAATCTGATTGAACTGCAGGAAATCTCTCTCTTATGGGCAAGTTCTGTTCTTGTAGACAACCACAGAGCCAGAGGAGAGGCATTTTTGACTCTTGTCTTCATCCTGGGGCTTTAAGTGACCTTCTGGGACAGAAGAGGTGACAGATTAGATTTTGTATACATCTCAAACTACAAGCTTGTATACTCAGTGACACACACGTGCATGGATAATTCTTATCTAAGATGAGCCATCTATGCACGGGGTTAGTAAAGGAAAGCAGCGTTGTTGACTGGAAGTCAAAACATGTTTTTATTTCCAGCTTTGATTTGCTCTGACCTTTTCTTGTTTTTGCTCTTTGTTTCATCTCTTTAGACCTTAAGCCACTCAGGGGCAGGGAGTGTCTCTGTGTTTGTGCAGAGGGTAGCAAATGGGCCCCAATCTCAGCTGAGGCAGGTATGCACTAGTCCAGTATCAGTCTCTCTGCTTTCACTATAGTTAACGTGGTGGGATAGAATTTGTATGTGTTTGAATATATCTTATTGGGGACAAATTCTGAAATACTCACTCGTCCAACATCGCCACTGGAGTTTTGTCTGGGGAAGGCATGAATAAACACAGCATGAATAAGGACCTTTGGCTCATGATGCTTTTGCAAAGCTTGGGATAACAACTGAGACTTAACATTGCCTTTTATCTACAAGATCCTTTAATAACACTAATTAATAGAAAATGTTGAATGACTTTGCCATATTCCTGCCCTAAAACTGTGATGAAGTAATACGAAAAGTAAGAGTGTGTCTCTGTTCAATCCTCTGCCCTACTAACTAGATGATGAACTGTATAAGTGACATCTGTCACAAGCAATTGTTTCCTGGCGGCAGGGTTCTGCTCCTGCCAGGCTGTTACTATTTGGATGGTCTTGAAAAAACAAGGAAATAATTTTTATTTTTACTTTGTATTTATTTCATCACTGATCCCGGTTTTTAAACCAGTATTCTAACCCAGTGATGCCAACTAATGAAAATGGCATTGTAGGGTAACATCTACCCTGACACATTGAAGGCTTTCATGAGAAACATTTGGTATTTTGTGTCTGTTGTATTTCACTTTTTTTGATTACCACTTTCTTGAGCACACATTAAAACAGGCTGCACTTCTAGCCATTCATAAGATTACAAGTGCAATGGGAAAAGGAAGGATCTTGAAGAGAGTGTTTACTGGATTATTTTTTCCATTTATTTTGCCAATATCTTCTCTTGTTAAGTTCTTTACCTGTTCATTGAATAACTGACATAACAGTCAAGGCAGATGCGCTTTTCACTGTATCCTGAATTTAAAAGTTGCTTCATAATGCTGGCCTTAGTGGGAAGTATCCAATTGGTTGCATTTTGAGCTGAAGGAGAAGACAACTCCCAGCATTCTGGGGAGTTGCTGTGACAATGCTTATCTGATATATCTAGAATGGGGGTGGCCAACTTGCGGCTCCAGAGCCACATGTGGCTTTTCAGAAGTTAATATGCATCTCCTTGAATCTTTGCACAAGCACACGATGAACAGCTTCCAAACGGGCCAAGATTCCAGCTTCCAAGATTCAAAGAGACGCATATTAACTTCTGAAGAGCTGGAAGTGGCTCTGAAGATGTAGGTTGGCTACCCCTGATGTAGAACTAAGCAGCAGTAACCCCTATAGAGAAAGTAAGGAAGTATTATTATATAATGTGCTAATGGACTCTAAGTATTGTGCCTGCCGTACATCACTGTCGCATATTCTATATGTTTCTACAAATGACGGTGAGTGTTACTAGGAGTTCCATGTATACAGTGTAAGCACAGAATGCATAATAGTGGAGTGAAGTTCAAATAGATCTATACTGTAGACTGGAGAGGCAGGTTGTGGTCTAGAGTAGTAATTATTATTTTCCTACTGCCGTCCCACCTTGTGCTGTGATTCTATTAGAGTTCACAAATTAAGCATGCATTCAGGACCAGATTAATGCATAGGCAAACTAGGCATATGCCTAGGGCTGTAGGTGAAGAAGGGGCCCAGTTGTACATATTTTACATATTATAATTATTGAGTGAAAAATAGGAATATAAAAAATCCATCTTCAACTAGGGGCCTACGAGTTTTGTTTGCCTAGGGCCCGCTAAAGGGTTAATCCGGCTTTGCATGCATTGTTTCCATTTGCATTTTTTATCACAAAGTGTGTAAAATTTAGTGTTTTCTTAAAGTACCAGCTGGAACAATGTAAGGGTTACTCAAGATTGCAGCTTTAATTGGAAACAAGAGGTAGGTTTCTGTAGCATGCATTAATATGGGGGGAAAAGCTTGGAAACATGATGCAAAATGCACACTAAAGGCTTAGAAGGCCAATAAAAAGAACCTAATATGTATTGTGATTACAAAATCTTTTTTTTTTTTTTTCCAGCTGTCTTATGATTTTTGGGGGCCTGGGCCATGAGTTTTGTATGCTTGGAGTTACCAACACTGAGCATGATTGATGAAAGCTGGTAACTACCCTGACACAAGATGCTGGCACATTTTTGTAGGAGCTGACCAACAGCGAATCTGTCTGCCCTAGGAAGTCATTCTTTTCTTCATGCCCTAGATTACTATATGATGTTGAAGCATTCTATCCCAGAGAGGGCAGAATTTCTGGGGTGTGTGAAGTGCTACTATGCAGCTCTTACCAACTTGTTTGCAGGTAATACTTGCAAAGCACTGCCGTTCTTGGTTGAAAACTGTTAGGGAAATGCATAGTAGTTTACCCGGTTTTTCGTTACAAAACAATCGTTTGTTATATTTTTTTTTGTCTGCATATTAGCATAATGTTGTTGTTGGCCAGGGCTGCCCCTGTACTTAAAAGCAAACCTTCCATTCATTCCACTGGTGCCAGCGTACATATTACACAGTCCTGTACCAGGAGAACTACTTCCATCCAGTCATGAATTCACTTTGAACTACTATCCTTCCCATGAGTTTTGCCTGGGAAAATAAGTTGTGATTTGATGCTGAGACTCCAAAGACAGAAAAGTTAGATATTCTATTCAATTTGAGTACTGATATGGAGCCTCCTTAACTGTAATTTCTAAAGTCTTTACATCTGTGAAGTGGGGAAGTTCTGTTATTCTTGTTGTTATGTGTAGGAAATGGGGAGGTGTTTGAAATCTGTAGGATTTTAGAAGTCTAGGTATCATTTAAAAACCTTGACACAAAGGAGAGGATTTTAGAGTTATTTAGGAGCCATCCTTTTTCCCCTGACTGAGAAACCAGAAGAAGACAGATTTTAACATTATAGAATGGCGATTCCATAAAATCTTAGCGCTTTGCTGTTTCTAGCATTTGTCACAGTATAAAATACTCTTTTTATTAGTTTCAGAGTGCCAGAATCTGATATGCTGCATACGTGAGTGATTGGAACGTGTGCTTCATGACTATTTCTGGGCATGGCATGGAGGTAATGTGGGACATGTCTTTTGTGTCTCTGAGGTTTTGACAAATTATCCATCTCTGTCAAATGTACTTGAAAGCTATCAGTGCCAAGGAGGGGTATGGTATTTTCTAGGCAATTCCCTTCTCCCTCTTCCAAACAATAGTGCTAACTGGTGTTTCTGAATGTGTCGGTTTTCTATTATTCTATTGGGAAATGTAATACATGAGGTTTTTAGATTAAGGTAGTTTTTTTCTCAAGCACATTACAAAGTACAGCATCCTCTTTTCATTATAGGGAAACAAGCAAATCCCATGTTCCTTAAGATGCTCTAATTCAAAACTTCTTTACTTCCTTCCTTCTGGAGAAATCAAATATTCTACAACTGTTTGAGAAAACAGTCTTTAAAATAATGCCCTGCTTCTGAGTTGATTATTCAGTGATGCAATATGATCTTTATCAATTTGCTCTTAAATTACTGGTCAGCTAAATAAATAGTGGCCATCTGGATGAAAGTTGAATGTAGTCATGGTAGATTGTGCCATTGCTTATGTCTGTGTAACAAAAAACGCAGTTGTTTGCAGAAACACCTCAAACATTGCGGGAATGAACAAGCCCAGAATTATAATCAGGAGGCTCCTGCATTCTCTTTCCATTCAACAACTAGGTATTTTCAGAGGTCAGCATGATTTGCACATCCAAGGCTAAGTACAGACGGTCAAAAAGCCCAAGGCTGAATCGATTCAGTCTTTGCAGGTTAGTTTAAAATGAAGAGATTAAACTGAGAAACAACTCAACACATTCACTTTTGATTCAGGAAATGCAGTTGCTCAGGCCAGAAGCTGGGGGGCGATAGGACATGGCTCTCTGGCATGTAACCAGCATGGGCTGTGTTCGCTTCCTCTTCCTACCACCCCCAAGTTCTCTGGGATATGCAGTCCAGAATCACAGAACCAGAACTCTGCAGGGTTGGTCATCACTTCCTCTTCCTGCTTCCAGGTGCCTCTGGAAGTTGTAATCCACAGTTTAACCCCCCAGCTGGGGTTTGCTGGGGGGAGGGGCAATCCCCACATTTTCCCTTCCCCTAAACCCTTCTGTGCTGGAGCAGACAGCCCATCCCAGCCTAGGGCTGCAAGACATGCTGGGATGCCGGGGGACTCTGATTTAATTTAAACCAGGAAGGGGTCTGGGACAGAAGTTTCATAAACTGGTTTGACCCAAATCAGTTAAGTCTGAAACTACATTCAACCAGGTTTATCTTAAACCAGTTTTAGCCATTTTGAAACTGGTTTATGTGCACTGAATTTCTGTTCTGTTACTGATTTAAACCAGTTTCTAATGACTTAAACTAGTTTATGTGTAACTTCTGTCCCTAGCCTACAAGACCCACATTCTCTGCCTGCTTTTTCTGCTAATTAAACTGTAAACAGTACTCTGAACTTCTAGCGAGATGACTTCACCTTTACCTGCTTGGGGAATGTTAAAAACACAAACTAGATTACTCTAAGGAGCACTTTCTTTTTGGGTTGAGTACCACACAAAAAATGTAAATCTAGCTGCAAATGAGCAGATTTGTTTCTCTAGGAGGTTTAAAAAGCATTCCCAGTTTTCCCTTGGGATTAGTTCATTTCACAATCTGAGCCTTGTTGCCTTCCTGTAATAAACCATTTGGCAGTTCAGATTAGGAAACAGTGACAGAGAGTTGGATATGTAGGGTTTTGGATAGCCCAGACAAAAATGAGTCTAAGACTCAGGCTGTCTAAGATAGACTAAGACCCTCTATGGCTTATTTAGTTGCGGAATAAAAATATTGTTGCCTGTCTTTTGAGTGAACAAACTCAATGATAGTGGGAAATAAGAGTTTTATTCTAGGAGTTCTGGGTTCCCGATTGACATCACTTTAGGAAAAGACTCTAGCTGTATTCAACCCATAACGTTTTACAAATAGTAAATAAAAAAAACAACCTTGTAAGCCCTACAGGGCAGCTCCCATTGTTGCTGGACCTGCCAGTTGTGGCATATGGTTAATTCAGTCCCTTTTCTCTCCCCTATTTTGCTCACACCTCTTTTAAGGAGATGCATCTAAATACTTCCTGTTGTGTATAATAATCAGTTTCCAACTGTTAGTGCTTCACTTGGCTGTCTTTGAATCCTGCCTGGGAATGAAGTCTTGCCACCAGAAAACTAAAGCCTCTGTTGCAAGGGTTTCTACCTAGTTCTGTTGTAAGAACTTTTTAAGACAAAGTGCAGCAGAGCTTCATACTCCTCTTCACCAGCTATATTTGTGGGCCCTCTGCATGGGCTGACTACTTTTTTGTGGGAAATGTGATAGGAGATGTATGTACTAGGTCCTAACCAGTATCCGTTTTAGTTGTGTGCTTTGTTGTTATCTTAGGATGGGGCCTCAGCTTCGTAGAGGTTCAGTCTGCACAGCAAAGTGTAAATAGTGTAAGAGTTAAGATCGTTGATCAAATGGGTGGTCAGAAATGAAACCGTAGTTAATAATTGATTAGCAAGATAATGAAATGTCCATGGCTGTTCTTTGTTTTCCTTGCCTTTCCAGTGCAACGTTAACGCTGTGCAAGGCGGAAGGTAATAAACCAAAGGGCAGTTTTCACCTCCAAGGCAGATACATTGCAGAGGAGAATGACTTCAGCATCTGGATGGGCTTTATTCTCTTTGATCTGCATAGTACTGTCCTGCTTGCTGGAGACATCCCAGGCACACGGGTGTCTATATTTGTGCTTTGATGCATTCTACTTAGAACACTCTAGTATTGCTGCAGTGTCACATGCTGCAGCTCCTGCGGGTTTAAAAATGGCTGCTGGGGTGCTTTAACTAACACTTGTCAAATGAGCTTTAGTTAAAGCATCCCATGGCCATTTTTAAATGGGCAGGGGCTTAATACATGTGATGCTGTAGCATTTGAATTACAGCGGCTCTCCAGGAACCGCTCTAATTAAAACGCCCCCCACCCCCTCCATGTACCTCCTAGGCAATCAGCTTAGGTAGTCACCTCCTGGAACCTAAAAGATGTTTTGGATCCTGTTTTCAGGGTTTGTTATTCAGAATCTTTTAGACCATTTCTACAGGCTACAGTTGAAATATTAGCTTTGTGTTTTTAAGAAGATAATTGGAAGGCATAAAATTAGAACTAGCTTCTTGGAATCAGGTTCAGATCCTGGGAAGGTTGATTCAGCTCATTATTCACCAAAAGGAGCTTAATCTAATACAGACCTAGTGTGTGTAGATATTGTGGATGGCTCCACTTATCTATTCTTTCTCTCTTGAATGGATTAATCTCAGTGATATCTTTCCCTATCTTCTTTGTGCAGACACTGAAGGACAGAAAATAGAGGTTCAGCTTCTTTGCATTTACCTGTGCCCTATTTGATGTGAATCTGGCAAAAGCGATTGTTCAATTGATACAGGATCTAAGTGATTCCTTCTTGATCTATGTGAGATTATAAATACTGGTGCTGCCCTGGAAGACAAAGCAATGGGTAATTATAAGGACAGTGCCATGGAACGGGGTGCAGGCAGAATAAAAAGGGGGAAAGAAGGCACTATGTCTTTCTGTTGATGCCACTACCCAGTGAGGAGAAATGCGGGTCTCTCATGACCCCCTGTGCATCTGCTGCTTGAATCCATTTGCCACCAAAGAGAGCTTTACTGGTCCTGCCAGCAGGAAAGCAGATCAAGGAGCAGGAAACACTTGGAAACTATTGAAACCACATTTTGAACTGTTTAGTCTAGTGTTCAAGAGCAAGGCTAACATTAGGGGCATGTGATTAGAAGGAGGCTTCACACACTTGGGAAAGAGGCTGTTGGTGATAAGTCATAGTCCTTTTCACTGGAAATACAAAAATTGCAGATGATTGAGTTCCCAAGGTCCAAAGGAAATTTAGCACAAAAAAAGAAACTTCAGAAAACGGAAATATTCCTTTTCCTGGAATACTAGAACCTAGGGAACAGTCTTGTAAATAAGGTAGAGAAAGCTTATCTGATGGGGCTTTCTACCTCTTCTTTGCCACTGTAAGGCAGAGAGTCTACCTCATGCAAATGCAGGAGCTCTGATCGTAGTCTTTATTCACTGGTGGCATTGCCTGTCTGTGGGGATAGCCCTAAATCTGGGAGTATCCATTTGTTTGCAGGGTAAAGAGAAGTCAAATACATGATAATTGTAGAAGATAAGTAGGTTTGGCAACAAGAGGCAGATTCCTACATAGGAAATAGTTAACCTGGAATAAGTACACAAAAAGAACTAGAACATAGTGTTATGGGTAAAGGTAGGCAGAAGGCAAGGCAGGGTGGCACATCACAGTCTAGCTCATTCAGAGCCATGAGCTTCATAGGCTACAGTCTACTTTACAGACTTTCATCACAGCATCTAACAACCTTTGAAAGTTTATGCCTCTGAACACGTTAGTATGTAAGGTACCATCCTGCCCTGCCTCCCACCTAACCTCAACCTAACATGACTACCTGTCCATACTCATGGGTAAAATAGGAATAAAAGACAAGTTAGGAATAATCGCTATGTGAAACTTCCCATGGAACAGGTTAAAAAGAGATCCATGCCCAAGGGAACTCAGGGCCTGGTTACACTGTTGATTAAACAAACACGTATTGTTTGATGTGGCTGGAGACTCAGAGCCCAATATTGGGGCCCTTTAGCACAGGGGTCGGCAACGGTTTTGGGCAGAGCGTCAAAAGCATCCATAACCTCAATGTAAGAGGTAACCTCGTAAGATGTTGGTGTGCCAGGGGCAGACAGCGGCGGAGCTGTGAAGTGCTTGATTCTTGTGGTAGTGCAGCCCCAGCCCCGTCCCTGAGGTGTGAGTGCCAAGCAAACTGCCTTTGAATGCCATGCTCTTGCACATATGCCAGGGGTTGCCTATGCCTCCTCTAGCACCTTTTATCTGGTATCTGCAATTCTGCAATTATAAGGCCTGGATGAGGGATACCTCTACCATAAGCAACTCCTCTGGCAGGCAAAAAGATGGTTTTGCGGCCCCCTACAGATTCCTGCCTCAGGAGCAGGGGGGTGGAGTATGGGGTTGGGGGTGCCGGGGGGGGGGGGATTCTTTCATGAGATGATTTGCACACCATGTGAATGTAAGATTTTCACTATGTATGTATGCCTACAGGTTCTGGAAAGTAGGATGACTAACCTGCCTTTAGCTCACTTTTCTCCCTTTTTGCAAGACTTGAGTGAAAAACCAAGCAACACTTATTCCCTGTATGAAATAAACCTGTATTTCCCAAACCCATTTCCTCCCAGAATGTACTTCGTGCTGTCTGTTTGTCATTGCAAAAGTTAAATAGGTAATGAGTTGCTGACAGAATTATTTACATCCTGCTATTGTTATATCTAGGAAATATTTTCATAGTCGATGTAACTAAGTGGAACAGCTTGTTTCAGCAGAAGCCAGTGATAACAGTATATAGCAAGAGATTAAGCATAAATGATTATGCAGTTTACAGAGCTGAGGGAGATGGGAAAATCCATTCCTTTGACAAATATTGCACTCTGGTTCCAGTATATTATATTATGGGCCTTCCATGTTTATGCTTAGTTGTTTTATCCTGAATGTTTGGTGGGCATCAGACATTATGTTAATTCCAAGAGCAATGATAATGAAGTACATCTGGATTAACATACTGAAAATAGATGTTGGAAAGGGGTAGCTTCTATTCCTTGTGTCAGAAGCAGTGAGATTGTGATTAGATTATTGGTTTTTACTAGGTATCAAATAGATGAATTAATGTTTGTTCATTGTCCTTAATATGTATATAAAGTGCAATGTAAGTGCTACATGATAACTGCATTTCATAGGCTTCCATTTGTCTTTAAAAAAAATCATTTATATGTGAATACCAAATTAGACAAAGATTGTCTTGTAGTCAGGGTATAGATTTGGAAGGATGGAGAGTTAGAGCCTCTTCCCAGTTACAGACTCTGTGATCTTAGGAAAATCGTTTAGCCTCCTTTAGTCTCAGTTTCCACATCTGGAAAACTGGAATACTAGTACTGATGGGATTGTAGGGTTTAATTCATTGTCTTTATAGAATGCTTGGAGAGCCTCAGAGAGAGAGAGAGGTTCTGTAGAAAGACAAAGTATTATGTGTTATTACCAGCAGTACATGCAAAATAAATCTTCAAGAAGATGCAGACAGGATACTCTCTCCAGCAGGTAAGGCTGTTATATCCAGTTCCCTAAACTATATAGACCAAGAATCCACCTCTCATTTGTCTCTCTTCATTCTGTCACTACAGTCCCTACTTCATTAACGGTAACTTTGCTGTTAACCTTTATTCTGTTTTATGTATTCATCCCCCCCGCTTCTTTGACACCATTTCAAAGTTTGCTAACTATCACAAGCACAGTAATCTCAGGAGAAGCTGAACGTAGCATTTTGGGGGTATTCTCTCCAGGTTCTGGATACTAGGGGCCAGATCCTATTCCAGGTATTAGGCACTTAAGTGAGACCCTGTTCCACCTTGCTCAAGTGTGGAATGTTAGTGTGTCTGCTTTTGTAGCACGCCGTCATCATAGCCTTGCAACTACATCACAGAAAACCCAGAGGGAGAGGAGGGCCCACCTACCTGTTTGCATTTACTGTTTTTCAGGGACTTGAGCAGAATGGAATAGGATCATATCTGGGCATCTGAGTCCACTTAGGTGCCTAATAGGTGGAACAGGATCTGGCCCAAGGGCTTTGGAACAAACTAAACAAGACACCATCATGTGTTTCTCATGAAGTGGATTGTTTGATAGGACAGGACTTTGGGACTGCAGTGAGGACAATGTGACTACTCAGGCATTGAAGTCACAATTAATGAAGTTCAGAATACCCAGTTGAAAGCCCATTGAGGTCCATGGAAATGTTCTTATTAACTTTAATAGGCAAGGACCAACCCCTGTAATACAAAACTTAATACCATGGCTTTAGTAGTTTCATAGTAATAATGGATTTCACGCAGCTGGGCTCTGCAATAAGAACAAAGACATAGGACTTTGATTGAAAAGCACTCTTGTTAAAGGAATTGGACGCTAGGCATAATCTGGCCTGGGGAATATGTTTGTTTGTATCAGTCCCAATTTAGAGGGGAGAAATATGTTTCTGTTGTGATGACAGTTTGTCTGTGGCAAGTATAATTATAATATGGAGAAGCTGAAACCTGCAGCCTCCTCCTTGCTGTGCCTCTTGGACTGTAATGACGGAGCCAGTTGTTAAGTCTCTCCAAGCAGTTTTCTATTCTAGCTAAATAAAATATACACAGCTGCTAGAAAATTACTGTTCTGTAAAATCACCTGATCTCATTTTTCTGCTTGCCAGCTCTTGCCCACAGACTTGAGAGGGGTTTTTTTACTTCTTCCCAAATTCTAGTAAAAGTCTAGAACTGTTTCTACTCCAACACCCTGCTTGTTACATTTAATGTATTGAATCTTGTTGTTTTAGAAAATATTCTAGGCATCCTGGGATGCTGGGGCACTGTGAGTTAACTTGAATCTGGAGGGGATCTGGGACAGAAGTTCAATAAACTGATTTAACCTAAATCAGTTAAGCCTGATAATCCATCCAAGTTTATTTTAAACCTGTTCTGACCATTTTGAAAGTGGTTTATGTGCACTGAACTTCTGTTGTGTTACAGATCTGAACTGGTTTCTGATCATTTATACCAGTTTGTGTGTAATTTCTGTCTCTAGCCCTAATGTATATGGGAATCATGCTTGTGGCATAGGAGAGCCAAGCACACACACAGTTCTTCTCTTCCTTTTATCATCGTTTGTGTTCAGCCAAGCAGAAGGAAAGAAGTTCCTTGCCTCAACAGAGTGGAGACTTGCCAACTTAACCCTGTTACTGAGATGTGTTTTGCAAGAACAGCCTAACAGGCAAACTGACAGAGAACAGGACCCTACGAGAAATCGGTGCATGTGCCTTTTCTGTCCACTGCTGAGTGAATAAAATGAAGACCTGTGTTTTGAAAATAACTATGAAATGACTTACTAGAAAGCCATGTAGGGAGTTGTGAGGCTGGCTCAAATACTCATGCTTCTTTTTAATTTGACTAAGTTTATTTTAGTTTATTCTGGGAGTAGCCATGGTCTCTTCTCTCTGTAATCCCCTCTGGGTTTCAGGCAGGTCTGGTAGAGGGGCATTTTCATAGCCTTTGGATTTTCATGTTTCTTTTTAGTATCCCTGCTTACTGCACATGAACCACAGTGTGGACCTGTAGCACTACCCCTATGTGGGTATCCACCTGTGTTTTCTTTTACCCATTACAGTATGCTTGAGGACTGAGACAAACTTAAAAAATCCTGAGCAGAGCCACTTCTCTGTTACCTCTTTCCAGTGTGTTGTTCGACAGCCCAGATGGTTTTGCAGTATAGCCCTGGTGTAATCAATACAGCCATGAACTTGTTGGATTTCTTTTTAAATGACTGTGTCAATAAGGTGAGTGAACAAAAGATTTTAAAAGATATCATTGCTAATTGTGTTCAAGAGACCAAATTCTGTCTTCAGTCAGGGTAACGTGAGATAACAGAATGGCGTTTGCCTGCAGACATCTCCTAAAATTGGGGATGAAAACAAAAGGTTCTGGACTACTCCTATTTGATCTCAAACACAATACCTCTTCAGTCCAGCCAGACCATTGTGCCTTCAGGTTAGCTAAAACCAAATAGGCTGTTGCAAGTTATACTGTAGTCAGATAATATTTCCATAGTCAAGGGCTTTTAAAGATGCAGCGTGTCAGACTGTCATTATACTGTTCTTATAGTTGTATGGATTTCAGGGTAGAATACCAGTATGGGGGGAGAGAGAGAGAGAGAGGCAACATTCAGATGCATATAAGCACGTTTTTTAAATGGAAAATCTGATTATCCTTTTTTACACTGTTTTTTGCAGTGTTCACTTAAGCTGAGTTCTAGTTCACTTACGAGGAGAGTCAGGACTAATAACTTGAATTATCCTTTTATTATTGACTATTTTATATCAGTAGTGTGTAAGGAAGCTAGAGAAAATCTTTACAGGAAATCTCTGAGAGTATCTGTGAGAGTCGGTCCCTTCATGGTGAAATAATTTTTTTTCTGCAGCTGGGGTTTTCATTTGCATCCCTTCCCTGGTACTTGATAACAATATGTTGGTTCAGACCAAACTTGGCTAAATCTAAAAAATGTTTGTACATTTTTTTTTCAGTCAGAAATGTTGGGATCTTATTCTTTAAATATGTTCTTGAGTGTTTTCATTAATCTGTTCTAGTTGCCTTTAAAAGCAACACATGTAAATGGCAGTAATTTAAAGAGTCAAATGAGCTGGATCAGAAACAGTAAGATGAGCTTGGGGAGGGAGATAGTGAGGCTAGAAGGGATGGAATAGAAAAGATCTGAAGAAGATGGGAGTGTTTAGTAAGGAGCAATGGTACTTTTTTGTTTTTTTGAGACTGTTGGGCTTTTGTTGTGGGTTTGGGGTTTTTTTTGGATGAGAACCTTCTCCTGCTGAAGTCCTTTCAAGGTAAGGAATTGAAAGAAACGTTCACTGCTCAGTACATAGGAGAATCAGGATAATGGAAGCCTGGAGAAATTTTTGAGGCCAAATAAGGAATGCTGGTGAATTCAGGGACAATGGAAAAGTGTGTTGTGGGTGGCTGCTCTGATTAAAAGGTCAGACTCAACTGTGTGCTAAGCAGGCTTCTCTCACAGTGCTGTCGTGCACAGCCAGTTCTGATCTCCTCACTACATTCTTGGCCAGAGATCAAATCCAAAAGGCATCTTCTTTTAGCCACAAAACAATTTATACAAACATCCTCCCTCTCCTGCACTGGATTGTTGTCAGATGCAAGGTAGCTATGGAGAAGATGCACAAAGGGCCAAAACCTGGCATCATTGCTCTAGAAACAGTCCCCTGGGCTAGGGGCAGACATTGAAAAAGCCTGAGTCTGAATTGACCCAATCTTTAGAGATTAATCTAACCTGCCTAGGTTGAACCGGTTTGCAGGTGCACAGACATTCCCTCTGGAGTGAGGAAATGCAGGCACATGCCTGCAATGGCTCAGGCTAGAAGCCGGAGAGAGCTAGAGCAGCCCTCTCTTCCCTTCAATAGTGCTGAGCTGAGGAGCAGGGAGGGTCCTGGCAGGATGCTGTGAATAGGGAGGGGTTTAAACCCTGACGCTGCCTGCACAGTCCCAGGCTTTTCCGCTCTCACTGCTCAAGGGACGGAAGTGTTGCCAGCCCCCAGCTAGCACTCTGAGGCAAAGCGGGGGTGTGGAGTGCATGCATCTGTTGATGATACTGAGCTTTTCAGTGTCCCTCTCCCTGCTTCTTCATACTGTCTGCAGCAAACCTGATGGGGGGAGGGGAAGGGGGGCAGCATGGAGCTGATAGCACAGTGTTTAGCAGCCCATCAGGAAAAGAAAAGCCTCTCTCATTAGTTGCAATTCTTCTTAAACATTTTTTTCCAAGGAAGGAACAGAGGGACATTACCAGCTGACCTGTTGATTAGCTCCAAAAAGCCCTAAGCAGACACTGTTCTGTCTGCCTTTGTCCTATCCCAGTGAAACTGGAGACACACACACGTGTGTGGACACCTCTCAGCATTAGTTAGCATACCAAATGCTGGCTAGGGTCCATAATGTGGGAGATGGGGAAGGAGGGAGGGGGCAGGATCCCTGCTTGAGCAGTGAGTGGTGAGGGAGAGGTGTGGTAGGGGGAAGCCAGGCAGACTCTGCTGTGCCTGCAGTCTCTACCAGAGCCCCA
Organism: Alligator mississippiensis; assembly: GCF_030867095.1. Lineage (NCBI taxonomy): Eukaryota > Metazoa > Chordata > Crocodylia > Alligatoridae > Alligator > Alligator mississippiensis. The sequence continues at coordinate 67,120,633 of NC_081832.1, forward strand.
GCTAGGGAGCAGAGGGGCAGGGTCAGCTCTGCTCTCTGAAGCAGACAGCCCAGCCCAGCCCAGGACTGCAAAGCATCTGGGATGCTGGGGGACTGTGGTTTAACTTAAACCAGGAAGGGGTCTGGGACAGACATTGCATAAACCAGTTTTACCCAGATCAGGTAAATCTGATACTACATTCAACTAGGTTTATCTTAAACCAGTTTCAACCATTTTGAAACTGGCTTACATGCGTTGAACTTCTGCTATAGGTTTAAACCAGTGTCTGATCACTTAAACTGGTTTACGTGTAATGTCTGTCCCTAGCCCTGAGGTCCAAGCCAATATTGTGTGTGTAAGGATGGAGTGGAAGGGATCTGCAGATTAATTAGTGTCTATGTTTTTCTTCAAACTATGTAAGACTTCAGGGAAGTGCAGGGAAAGCAGGATATCCTAGAACAACTGGGAGAAACTCACTCCTCTGCACACAAGGCATGCACTCCACCTATGTCCCATATAGACTGTAAGTGGTGCATAGATCTTTTACTGGTCCTCTGCAGAGGACAGTTCTTCCTGAGCTGGTATGTTGCAAACATGCTATGTTTCACCTTCACTTTTAATAGTTTTCTTCCTTGAAGGCAGTTCTCAGGCAATTAACTCTAGGACAAGTTTGGAAATGATACTAAATGTCAAAAGCATTTTAGATGTTGTCATATGACAGTGTTATAACTAAAAAATAGGCAGTTGGTAAGGAAAGTATACAATCCATCCAGCCAGAGCAGACACCAGCTTTTCTATTTCTTTATGCCACTTAATTTTTAGATGAATTTGCTGTTGATGAAGACTCTTGAATTGAAGGCTTGAAGGGTGAAAACCTTGATTATAGGAATCACAAGAGCAGCACGTAGCTAGCTTTCCTCTTCTGCATAAGAGGTAATAACAATGAGGCAAAGAGATTAAAGCCAGGATTTTTCAGAGATGATGCACAAATCAGCCTACTGATGACATGAACAAGGTGTCTAAATTAGCTGTCACACAGGACACATTCAGTCCTTGGCCCCTTTTCTGAGACAGCCAGTAAGTTTGCCTGTTAGTATTAACTGGGAGGGTCACTTTTGCACTCTGGCTGCATTGAACAGTCTCTTTGCCTGTGACACAGATGGATCTATTGCTGCAGACTGTGTGCACGGAATGGAATCTTAAGAATTTGGTCTAATATTTACCTTCGGTGTTTGTCCCTCGATAAGGAATTGGTCATTCATGACCATGTCCATGACATAATGTTGGTAGGTTAGGAACAGTGTTTGCTTTGTATTTCACACACCTATCGTTCACATTCTTCTGAAGGCAGTTGTGCACTGCGACTTACTGCAGATTAATGGAAGGATTTTCTTTCTGTTCTCTCCTTGAAGAAGTTTATTTTGAAAGACAGTTTTATCCCTCAGCACACATTTGTGTTTGTTCACTTTTCTTTCTCATATGTATCTATTGTTTGACTTGCAGTAGCACCTAAGAGGCTTTGTCTTGGGCCCGGTCCTGAATGGCCTAGGCCCAGTGCAAAGGTGGAACTGAAAGGCAACTCCTGTCCCAAATAACTTACGGCCTAAAAAAAAGAATGAAATACCTGATATGGAACCTGTGTTCCATCTTGAACAACTGGTTAATATCTGGTTAAGTGTTGTCTGAGGTGTTCTTTGGTGTTTTCCTCAAGTGTAACATGAATCAGTTATACCAACTGAAAGATTTACCCCAGCTGAAAATCTTGCCTGAGGTTTTATGTATTTCCCCGAACATGAACAAATGCTTCTAACCATATTTAATTAACAAGAGACCAGATTTTTATTGCTGTATAAGCTGATCCAAATCCCAGGACTTGGATCATAGGAGGGCTGCATATTGAGCCAGGATATGGTCTTAAACCCTGAACCTGAAAACAGCTTGATTCTTATAGGAATACTCAATGAATAAAGTTGTGCATATCCTAAACTATTTGCAGAATGTGGCCTTAGTCTTGGGATCTCTGCTGAGGGGAACAAACAGTGTAAGACTGATTTACTAGCTTGGTTGGAGGTTTTTTTCAGATTTCTTCCTTTTATGTCCACATCAGGGATGTGGTGCTTTACTAATGTAAGTGCACCAAGCTCTTCTCTCCTCCCACCTTTTCCCCAACTTTTCCCATTTTGTTATGCAAATAACAGAACTTATTTTTGCAAAGAAATGTACATCAGAAGTACTAAACCACTTGAAATGGAGCTGCCATGTTTCCCTATCTATTCAGTCTCTTGGGTTAGGGGGGAAATACTGTAAATATTGAACTGTGAGACTGAAGCTCAGGATGAGTTGCAGCATGAACAGTATGTGTGGCATCCCCTATTCCTATATTCATACTCTTGAACTATTGCACTAATTTCATCCCTGACATAAGAAATGGTGATTGAGATTTGAACTCTGAACCTCTGCCAAGATCAGCCATTCCAATGACATTTTTTCCCAATAGTAATTTGTTATCAGTAGACTGATGAGCACTTGGTTAAAGGATACATTTTCTTTTCTGGGTGCTGTGGGATGTGAATAGACTTTGCTAAAATGTCCAAGTTGGAATTAAAAGTTTCCCACTTAAAAGCTCCCAGAGCAGATATCCAGTGTGTATAGGGTGACCTTGGCTACAGGCTCTCAAATTTGGATTTTTGAATCCAGATTCATCACTATATCCTTTAGCTCACATTTCTTAACAACAGTGGCATTTATATAGCACCTTTCAAAACAAAGAGCAATGTATAATAAATTAGAGTAATAAAAAAGTGCTCTTAATCAGGGACTGACAGACTAAAATGGAGCTGGATTGTATTGAAGGGTAGGGTGCCAGCTTTTATGCCTATCTTACATTTGCTAATTTTTAACCTGATTATATTTGTCCTGCTGGTTGAACAAAGAATTCTGCCCATGTTACTGTGCTGTTCTACCTCAAATAGGAAATCACATTGTACAGGAAAGGATTTTGCAAGTATAATGTACTTTACTTGCAGACTATCAGGATTCATTGTTCTCAGCCAAAACAGCATATTCACATTAAAGATAGCAGGTTATAACTTTTAACTTCATGTGTGGCTGTCAGGGCAGAAAAGTCTGATTAGCAAATATGACTTGCTGTGAAGTACCTATTCTACAGTCCTTCCCGTGTAATTCTCTCATACACAGTTTACATAGTGACACAAAAAAGAAGGATTAGACATGAGTGTTTTCTGTTCTGCCTATTGTAAGCCATTTAACCTTTAATGTGTACACTGGTATAAAACAAATAACATGTTTCTGAGTTCTGGTTTTACTGCAAGCTCTTGTTGTTTTTGCATGTGCATGTTTGTATGTGTCGGGGTATACTTGGTAGCCGTGTTGGTCTGAGACAAAAAGACATACAAAAAACTAGAACTCTTGGTTCCAAAATGATACCTTTTATTAGACCAACTGGAAAATGGCAGGAAAATTGTTCTTTTCTATAAGCTTTTGGGATCAAAGTCCCTTTGTCAGGCTCTGGAAAAAGTGTAGATGGTACAAGATGGTAAAAAGTCCCGATAGGTAGGAAATAAACTTCATTTTTGTACAGAGGGAGCTGAAGACGGAAGTCTGTCCCTCTGGGTCCATGAGTGTCTTTGTATGTATGCACTCAAGTGCATATGTGACACAGCCTTGCCTCCTTATCATCTGGGTGTCCTTAGCATTATGTAGTTCAGTATCTGTGACATTGTTTAACTCGTGCTGTGTGGGTTTTGAGCTATATTTGGTAACAAGAGACAAGACCAGGCCAATCAGTTCTTTGCAGTAATTCCTTCCTTTAGGCTAGGTACTAAGAGTCAAAAAGCCTGAGGCTGAATTGATTCAGTCTTTGCAGGTTAGTCTACACTGCACAGTTTAAATTGAAACAAAAGTGAAAAGACATTTAACTTTGATACAGGAAATGTAGCCACATGCCTGCAGTGGCTCAAGCTAGAAACTCAGGGGTGCTAGAGCAGGCTCTCTGGCTGTGTGTTTATTTCCTCTTCCTGTTGTCCCTGAGGTCTCTGGGATTTGTAGTCCAGAATTACAGCAGCAGAACTCTACAGGGTTGCTCATCACTTCCTCTTCCTGGTGCCTCTGGGATTTGTAGTCCACAATTGCAGCCCGCAGTAAGTTTGAGTGGGGGAAGGAGTGTTTAACCTCCTCCCCCCAGCCAGGGTTTGCAGGGCAGGGGAGCAGCCCCCCCTTCTCCAGGTAGACTGGGCTGCATCCCCAGCCAGGCTTGCCCCCCGTCCTTGTCACCCAGCCCTCACTACCCCAGGTAGGGAGAAGAGAGGCAGGGCCAGCTCCGCTCTCTGGAGCAGACAGCATAGCCCAGCCCAGGGCTACAAAGCATACTGGGATGCTGGGGGACTGTGATTTAACTTGAACCAGGAAGGGGTCTGGGACAGATGTTCATAAACTGGTTTGATCCAAATCAGTTAAGTCCAAAACTACATTCAACCAGCTTTATCTTAAACCAGTTTCAGTCATTTTGAAGCTGGTTTATGTGTACTGAACTTCTGTGCTGTTACAGAGTTAAACCAGTTTCTGATCACTTAAACCAGTTTATGTATAACTTCTGTCTCTAGTCTTAGGAGCTGTATACTGCCTTGTATCCTGCATTGGAGAAAGGGGGAACAAAGGACCAGAAGCCCTCATGAAATGGTGCTGAAATGTCCAGGAGGCTGTACAGTATCACCTTCTCCCTCTTTCTCTTGAGATTGCAGAGATACTTTTGCTGTCTTACTTACAGTTTGAGTTAGGAGCTGCACTTGGCTTGATGGCTGTAGCAGATTCATAATATCTGAACATACCAAGTTACCTCTGGACAAGCCCACTGATGTGGTCTTATGAGCAGCATTAACTAGTTTCCACTCCAGGTAATTTATTTCTTCATCCTTCAAAGGAACAGGGTCATGGGGGTACACAGTTGGGTGTGGGGACCTAGAAGCAGCATGGTTCAGGAGTGAGCAAGGTTGCTGGGAGCATAAGGGCAGGAGTGATTAAAGAGGAACGGGCTGCTGGGATCACCCAAAATCTGCAGCAAAATCTTAATTTCCAAGGGGTCTTTTACCTCCATATGCTTGATATCCAACATCCTGTGATATGTCTGCATGGGCAGCAAATCCTCTTCCAGAAATTTTGCTGGGATTTCCCTTGCAATGTTGAGAATAATCCACTTTCCTCCTCCATTCACCTAATTTCTTCTGTTGATGTGGACCATATGCCCTTTGAATTATTAACCTACAAATTTGTTAAGAGCAGCAATGGAGCCAAGAAGGTCACTTCCATTGAACTCTGCAGGAGCTGCAGGTGAGCATCTCCAAAGGAACCCAAAGACTTTCAATACCCAATACCCACTGATTCATAAAAGCTGTCAATGCTGCAAGGGCAAAAGTCTTATTTTACTGAGGGTTCAAATTTGGGTGTTGTGAGGCTTTGCTGCAAGGTGCCAAGTGCTCAGTTCCTACTAGCTGGATACTGAGTGTATCTACGTGGCACAATGCAGTGCTGCAGTGGAGATATCCATACTCTGGGTATCTGGTAACTTTCCAGTACTGGCATTAGTAGAGCTGGTGTAGAATTGTGCAAAGCTTAGAGCAGGAGGTCGGAGCTTGGGTGGAGCACTTTGCTGTCATGCTTCCACTACCTGAGCAGGTTTGTTCAAAACCTACAATGCAGCCTAGATGTCTCTAGAAAGTTCTGCATCGTGCCTTGCTGACACACCCAACGGGTATTGAGATCACTCAGGATTATTTGTAATGAAAAAAATATTGGCAGTCTTCTTCCACATTGCTCAGTTTTGCGTAGCAGTACAGTACAATGAATGTCTGGATAGCTGAAAAATAAGCTGCAGCTCCTCAGTTGCAGTGAGCCTGTCCTGATCATTGGAGTCATGAGCCTGATTCTGTTCTCACAGTGATATAAACTAAGTGCAACCCTACTGAAGCCAAAACTTACCGTTGTTTGAGCTTAGGATGAGAGGAGACTTATGCCCATTGGCTGCAATGTAGGTTTTTTTCCTAATCACTTTGACTGCATTAAACTTACATTTGTTATTTGTACTGAGGTTGACACAGCTGGTCTTAAAGTCAATAAGATTATAAAGAGAGGGGGCCGAATTTGTCTGGAATTGGAATTTATTTAACGTAACTGCTGAACTGGATTGGTTACTTATTGTTTGGAATAATTGCTCTTATTTTAAAGAGCTGCTTTTTCTTTCTCGCCGATAACTCATTCTTTGACAATGTGTGGCAACTTGATTAACGAACCACTGGATTTCAGTTCAAAATATTAAGTATTTAATTGCTGGAAGAAGGAGAGAGAGAATTAGATGTGGTGACAACAATTTGTCAGCTGGGGTTGCAGAATCTGTTAGAAGTCTCCTTTCATGATTTCCAAATTGCCTCTGGTTAACACAATCTAGGCCTGAGCATCATTATTGCACAAGGCTTGCCAAGGCTGAACTCAGCTGGGGCCCTTTGAGAGGGCTGGCTCTTGGCTTTAGTGGGACTTTAGCACGCTCACGCTTTGCAGGATTGGGCCCCAAAGCAGGTTGGTTTTCTTCTTTAGATGAGATGCAGGATAAGGAGTGTCCAATTTGTTAAATCATTTAATCTGTTCTCTCCGCACCAGTGATAAAGCTAAGTTTGCTCTTTATAGTTAAAGAGCTTCCCATACACTTAGCTGACATTTTGCACATGCTTACAAAGAAAGCCATTTCTGCATTTGGGAGGCGGGCCAAGTACTTTATCAACCGCTCAAAATATTTTAATTCATGCAGATGTGCTTGTAAATCCCCTGAACAATTTATTTATTCATATGGAATACAGCAATCACATGACAGAATGAGCTATAAACAACCTGAACAATACGGCCAGAGGGATCTGGTTAGAGTAAATGCATGCCAAGTGAAACGGTGTGTAGTGCTGAAGAGCGTAATGGCAGTGCATAGCACTGCAGATTGCTATTCTGGCTCAAGATCAGGTCCCCGCAGGAATCGGGCCCTCGTCCTGAAGTGTGCTAGTAATGGGGAGCAGTAGCACTACTAATGTGAATAAGGGGACGGGGACTAGTCCAGAATGTAATTGTTTAGCAGGGAAAAACTGACTTCACTAAATGAAATCCAGCTGTACAGCTTTTACCTACCATTGAGTGACTCACTGAGGACCCAGTATATTCAGGTTTTGTTGTAAATGGTGCAGGAATTAGCCAAATTGCTTAAGGGTGCTAATTATGCAGGAATTAAGGTTTTTATATGGTGTCCACAGTGTGTCAGGGTCTTGATTAGTGACTGTGGGAACACTGAGTGCTATTGAATCATCTCTTATTTCCTTTTAAAAAAGTATGTGGCCTTTTCTAAAGTTGAAACATTCAAAATATAAATGGACCATTGGGATGAGCCTGAAATGAAGTGTATCCCAGTGGTTTAAACCACACTCCATATTTATTAAGTGGTTCAGGCATGACTGATGGACAGATTACACCTGCAAGTTTCTAATGTAACTGAACCAGCAGCACTGCATACTTTGTTTAGTGTAAGGGGGTCTGTTTTTCCTAGCTTGTCAGGAGTAATTTAGAGTCATGATAAAGAAAATACCTTTGTTTCTCAAACAGGGGTTGTCTGGTTTGGACGAGTGTCGTAGAGAACTCCAAAGGAGGTATTAGATTCATTACCAGCACCCAATGTAACCCAAGTAAGGTCACCTCAGGCAACAGTTAGTTACTGGAGGAAGAAAACTTGTTCTTAGAGGAAGGGTAACTTGTCCTTGTTAACTGGCTGCAGTCTAGAGTCACTGTTCTCCCTCTGTATGGAGATAATCATCCAGAAATGTAAAAAGCCCTGATGACCTGTGAACTGAATTGGTAGCATTTCAGGACTCTGGGCCATCAGAAGCACTCTCATCTTGAACTAAGAGTTTGAGATAGTGGCTAATATTTTAATAGGAGTAGTATAGTTCATGAATAACTCTACTATGCGTTGGGACAGGGACTGGAACCTGTACTTTTTCTTCTTGTGAACATAGTAGGCTTTGGAGGAAAATCTTGCACTGTCGTATTCTCAATGGGTGTCGTGACAGTAACACATGCAATTTACCTTATTCATTCATTCAGAATGGCAAACTGGAGTCTATCACTTAATTTTTAGCCCAGGCTAAACATGTCACAATCTCAGCTACTATGTAAAACTAAGAAAATAACCTCCTGGAAGTCAAGTTGGCCTTGTTTTCTGTTTGTACCTTGAATGGTTAGTGACTTTTGTTTCTCCGCAAATTCTCTGAATAATACATTATTAATGCATGTTACTCCATCTTCTGTTCTACATACTCTTAAATTAACATATTTCCTTCTGTTGTCAGAGGATAACAGCCAGAGCAAGGCCTGCTTGCCAGGCATGTTGCATTGTTCCAGAGCTGTGTATTACAAGGTTGCCAGCACATTTCTAAGACCCAGAGACAGCATTCCACGCAGCTACTTAGCCACCCAGCAGCTTAAGAAAACAATAGCATCATTTTTAACATCAGTTGGGTTTTAAGTAAATGAATGTGTTTCCTTTTTGCTTATGAAAAGGGGTTTTGGTTCCACTTAATTCTTTAAAACACTTTCAGGTTAAGGTTTCTGGTTTCAGGATTTGTGAGGGGGGAACCCTAGCCATGTAAGAGGCTTGTCTCAGGATGCGTTTCAATTACCATATCATTTACATTTTGGAGGAGGTATTTGGACACACTTCCATCACTCTAGGTGCATGTATCATTTTCTTGTCATTTCAAAGATGTGAAATGACCCAATGGAACTTAAAACAGAAAACAGCCCAGATGTGTAGAGTGTCCTATTCAGCCCTGGCTTTATGTTCCCATGTCAGTTGTTCTTATATATCAGTTTCTCTAGGGCAACCAACTGGTCTTTTCTGGTGTGTTTTTTTTTAATAAGCCAGAAACCTTGGTTAGAAATCCTCCGTTATGTCACTGACCTCACTATAAATTTCAAGCAGGCCAGGTTCCAAGAATTGAAATAAACTGGATAAGGCAGGTCTTGAGTGCTGTTTCTTGTAGAGTGCAGCAAGGTATTTTCATAGCGTTACATAAACCACAGCTCAACTGCTATTCAAATTCTGCACATATTTGTCAAACGTTGAAGCCAAATTCTCACTGCAGGTCAGCATAGCTCCATTAATTTCAATGGAACTAAGCCAATTGATACCATCCAAAGCTGAGGCCCTGTCTAATAATAGTAATATTAGACAAGTAATATTTATGTTAGATCTAGAGTAGGTGGGAGAATTTGCACTGATACATGACTTTGATTAAAAATAACGATACAGTCACCTGCTGGGGTCTAATAAGGAGGGCTTCTCCTGCAGGGCCTGATCCTGAAGGTGCCCCTGAGCATTTACAAATGTCATCAGCCTTGTTATAGCTGTCAAGTGGCACAGGGAATCGCAGTTGGCCTCCCCAGTGAACCACTGGCACTACAGATTTGGGAGGTACTGTGTTGTTCTCTTTCCTGAATCCTCTACATTACATGACTTTGGTGTGAAGGTGAATGCACTACCTTCTTATTTGATGTTCTTGCTTGTTTTTGCTGCCCTAACTTCCCCAGCAGTCTGTCTTTGTGTCTTTCTGACTACTTCTCTCTGAAGTTTCATAAGCTCCTCTCTACACCAGCTTTCCAGGGCTTTCCCCCCCCCCGAACTTTTTTAATATGAGCACAGTCATGCCTCACTGAAGTCTTGCCATTAGTAAACCAATGTTGCTTAGTGTTTTCACAAGGTGCCCCTTTATTCAGGCTCAGACTCTTGCTTGGTAGCTGTTGTTTAGGTTATCCCCAAAGGAGGAGAGAGACATCCCCAAAGGAGGAGAGAGACCTCCTCCAAAAGTCAGTTAGATCAGGCAGATTCAAAAGTAGTTGTGTTTTTATTCCATTTCTTGCTTTTCTTATTTTGTACAACGAAGTTTTTATCACCAAGAGTCTAGCAAAACTTGCTCTTCTGCACTGCTGCTCTGTTTTATTTTCCCAGAAGCTAGTTAATTTGTTTACTGTGCTTTACAAGTCCAAGTTCCTTTTATAAATTAACTTCTAGCTGCCCCTCTGGTTGGCTTCTGTCCACCTCCCCCTGCCTGTGGCTCAAAAGGAATGATACCAGGACTGTCTTTGACACCAGCTAGGAATGTGAAGCTTTTTTGTTCAAGCAGCAGCAGCACCAGTGAATCTTTCTTTCTCTTCCAGCTTTAATAAGCCCCATTGGAAATGTACATAATTGGGGACTGGGAGCTCTTTCCTTTTTATAACAAAATATATACCCCTTTGGCTGGATTTGGAATTAATTGTATCTCACAGAAGAATGATTCAGTATCCAGTAACCTGGCAGTGAAGGCTTTGAAGAATCTAGTTCTTTTTATTTTGATAACTAATCTAACGTCACTGTGATCATCAGTTTTAACACTGTTTGAAAGGGGAAGTGTCAAATCAGGTCATTGGAAAGTCCCTCCCTGACTTTGCCAGACCTGCAGTCATTTATTAAGCTTTAGTACCGTCTGTGACTGTCTAAGGGGTCTGTGCCTGCATTAGCTTATGAGGAGATCAGTTATGTGCTTTTACTGTTTACTGAGCAAGCTGCCTGCAGAGATCTCACTTATTAAACTTTGTCCCTATGCAACATAAATAATAATAGAAGGGTGTGTAAATGTCAAGTGCTGCATGTCTGGTCCTATAAACACAGTCTGGCTTTAAACTGCATGGCAGATTTATGCTGTACATGTATGGTTCATTTATTGTACGTAGACTCTGAATTCCTGCTCCTGTTTTTCCATTACATTCAGAATGTGTGCAAAGGAGCTCCTGCCATCACAGTGCTGAAAGTATTTGCCTGTTTTTTATGATGTATGACTTGCTACCAAAAGCTCAGTTTACTCTCAAGATGGATTAAGCCCTAGGCATTTGATTTTGGTGGTCTCTCCCCTATCTAGTAGGTGATATGTCCCAGGATGTATATTTCTGAGCTGGAAGATAATCAGCATGGAAGCTTAGCTGAAGCAGCAACCAGCTTTCATCACACTCACCAAGGAAAGCACAAACTGGTATTTGCTTCTCTATGTGGAGACCTTTATCAAAATGATCTACCAGTTTTCTCCTAAACAGTAGATTTATCCATTTTGTTTTGAATTATTGTATTAAAATAATGTACTCAGCACAAACCCTCTGAACAAAACCAACTTTATAATGCCAAGATCACAGTCATAGTGGAAATGAAGAGTGCTGTATTGACAGTCTGGAGGACAGGAGCCCTTTTTGTATTCAGAGAACAGTTTTGGCATAAGAAGAAATGGTAGCATCTAATCATGCATCTGGACTATGTTGTAGAGCAGGGGTGGGCAAAATACGGCCTGCCAGACCATTCTATCCAGCCTGTGGGGCCCCTAAAAAATTAATAAAATATTTATCTGCTCCTGGCTGCCTGTCAAAGTTGACAGGAGCCAGAGACAGTAGGACCCAGGGAAAGCCTCAGCAGGAAAGCAGCAGCCCAGCCCCACCCCACCCCCAGCCATTTCCCTGCCTTCCTGCCCCCTCCCTGCTCCAGCACCACGTGGCTCTCAGCTGCATCTCCGGACCAGGGAGCATGCGGCTGTGCTGGTACCCTGGTGTGTGTGTGTGTGTGTGTGTGTGTGTGTGTGTGTGTGTGTGTGTGTGTGTGTGTGTGTTCGTAAGGTGAGTCCCACATGCACCCCCCCCCGCACTGCTGTACATGCAGATCCCCATACCCCCTCACACACCTCAGCCTCCCTCCCCTTCACACAACCACCCACAAACCCCATACTTGCCCACACCCCACATATCCACTCAGACACCCACATGCTCCCTCACCCCGCACCCCCCACAAGACCCCCATGCACATATCCACACTATCCCCCATATCCCACATACCCACAGCCCCCTGCAAGCCTATACCCACCCTCTACAATATTCAAGAGTAAGACTTCATTTTAAGCTGTTATGTACAATCACCTCTATGTACACTACACAAATGCATGTAAACCAGGACGGGAATATTTTTTGAAGTCAAATTAATGTATGTTGTAGATGTTTGATTTTTAGAATATAATTTGATATTTTTCTGGTTCTGACATGGCAAAACCCTTGCTGAAAGGAGTACTTCCAGAGGCAAGGAGGGACTTCTGGTGGCAAAGGTCAGGGGTTGGGGCTGGGACTTCCAGTCACAAGATGGCAACTAGCGGGTGGGGCACCTGTCAAGGGGCATAGCAACCCATGCAGCCCTCGGCAGCTTGCCAAAACTTGGTAAGTGGCTCTCCACCCAAAATGATTGCCCACCCCTGTTCTAGAGAGACTGGCACTGAATGTGTGTGGTATAGTACTGCCCCAGTTGGTAGACTGCAAGGCTGTAAGAGGTTCCAGGGTCACTTCTGAACCTTTCTTGTGGCTGTCCAGATGGGGGTTAGGTAAAGAGAGCTTAATCTGTGGATTCTTTCAACTTCCTTCTGGCCCCTCTCTTCCAGTCTTCTCTTTTTAACCTCATCCTAGTTTTCCCTTTCTTGCCTTCTCTTCTCTCCTTGCTTGTCTTCTCTTGTCTTTCTTCTTTTCCTTCTCTGTCTTTGAACCTGTCTCTAAGTCCTTTCCCACCCCCGCTTTGCAGCTCCTCAGTTCCACATGCCTCTTTCACTCCCTGCCCCCATTTCACTTCCAGCTACATCACTTTTCTCCCTGTAGCACTTCTCCCTTGCTCCATTGACTTTTCTTCCTTTCTCCTCCTTTCCTTCCCCACTTTTCTCCATATCATTTTTTCTTGACTCTTAAGAGACAGTTGCACATTTTACCACTTCATCTTGCCAGGTTTTTTAAAAACACAAGCAACCCCCATACCCAGTGCTGGCTTTCAAAAGTGATGAGTTGTTTGGGCTGCTGTAGTTTTGGGTGTGCAATGTGAGATCACTTAAAGAGGCCTTATATCAGAAAAAACTGAGCAGCCACCCCCTGGAAACCTTTAAAGTATCTGAACTGGGGAACTATCACTCACTAGTCACTTCTGAAAATGTTAGCTCCTATTTAGGAAATTTAGATCCTAATCCAGCAAAGCACTTAAGCATGTGAGCAGTCTCATGAAACATGCAGTCCATAAGCAAATCCTTATTTGAGGCCTAGATACTGACAAAACACCTGTGTTTGATTGGGTCTAATGGGCTAGACAAAGCTGGGCTTTACTTACTGAAAAAGGGGAGTGACATTTACACCAATAAAGGTGATTCATTGCTTTTTCTTCCTGCAAGACCATTCTGTTTGGGTAATCAGACAGACAGCTCCTGATCAGTGATTCTTAACTAGGGTGCTGGGGCACCCTGGGGTGCCATGAGATCTTTTGATGGGTCCCATGAGATGTGAAGGGATAAGTAGGTGTGAGGACATAAGTGCAGGCTCCAGCTCCTCCCTGCCTGGCTGCTGCCCAACGCTGCTGCAAGGAGGTAAGCACTGGAATAAATAAACTAGTTTTTGGAATGGGGTGCTGCTCAATTCACAAGACTTATAGTTTAATAGTTTCTAGGGTTGGAAGGGACCTGAACAGATCATCAAGTCTGACCCCCTGCCGTGGGCAGGAACGAGTGCTGGGATCATAATACCCCAGCCAGATATCTATCCAGCCTCCTCTTGAAGACCCCCAAGGTAGGGGAGAGCACCATCTCCCTTGGGAGTCCAGTCCAGAGCCTGGCAGCCCTAACTGTAAAGTAATGCCTCCTGATATCAAGCCTGAACTTACTCTCAATCAATTTGTGGCCGTTATTCCTTGTTATCCCAGGTGGTGCCCGGGGGAACAGAGCCTCACCTATTTTCCTCTGGTCCCCCCTGGTGAGTTTATAGATGTCCACCAGATCTCCTCTCAGTCTTCCCTTGTGGAAGTTGAATAGATTCAGGCCCTTTAGTCTATCTTCGTAGGGCCTGCCCTGCTGCCTCCTGACCATGCGAGTGGCCCTCCTCTGGACCCTCTCAAGGTTAGCCACATCCCTCTTGAAGTGCGGTGCCCAGAACTGGACACAGTACTCCAACTGCAGCCTGACCAGCACTGCGTAGAGGGGAAGGATCACCTCCCTGGACCTGCTTGTGATGCCTCTGTAGATGCATGACAGGGTGCGGTTAGTCTTACTGACTGCTTCCTCACATTGGTGGCTCATGTCCATCCTGGAGTCAACAATGACTCCAAGATCCCTTTCAGCCACGGTGTTGATGAGAAGGGTGTTCCCCAGCCTACAGGTATGTTGCAGGTTCCTTCTCCCTAGATGCAGCGCCTTGCACTTGTCTGTGTTGAATTCCATCCTATTCTCATCCTCCCACCTCTGTAATCTGTCTAGATCTAGTTGGATTTTGTCCCTCCCCTCTAGTTTGCCCACTTCTCCCCACATCTTTGTGTCATCAGCAAATTTGGATGGCGTGCTTTCCACACCCACCTCCAAGTTGCTGATAAAGATGTGGAATAGCACAGGCCTGAGGACCGAGCCCTGGGGAACTCCACTGCCCACCTCCCTCCAGGTCAAAAATGACCCATCCACCACCACTGTGGGTGTGACCATCAAGCCAATTTGCAACCTATCTGACTGTGTAGGCATCAATGCTGTAGTGGCCTAGTTTTTTTATGAGCATGGGGTGAGAAACAGTGTCAAAGGCCTTCTTGAAGTCCAGGTAGACGACATCCACCTCAACGCCTGCATCCAAGGACTTTGTGACCTGATCGTAAAAGGAAACAAGGTTAGTCAGGCGGGATCTGCCTGCAGCGAACCCATGTTGGTTGCCTCTGAGCATAACCTCTCATGCTGGGCTCCCGCAGATGTGCTCCTTGATAATTTTCTCAAAGGTCTTCCCAAGGACTGAACTGAGACTAACTGGTCTATAGTTACCTGGGTCCTCCTTTTTCCCTTCTTGTAAATGGGGACCACATTGGCCCTTTTCCAGTCCTCTGGTACCTGGCCAGAGCATCACGAGCACTCATGGAGCCGTGCCAGGGGCCCCGCTATGACCTCCTCCAGTTCTCTCAGTACCCTCGGATGAAGAGCATCCGGACCTGCCAATTTAAACACGTCCAGCCTCTCCAGAAGTTCCCTAACTAGATCATCCCTGACCCGAGGCATGGTGTTGTGTCCCCTGAGCGTGTCTGTAATTCTACTTGTCCCAGTCCCTGCTCAGAAATATGGAGGCAAAGAACTCGTTGAAGAGATCAGCTTTTTCCTTTGCTGCAATCACCAGATTGCCAAGCCTGTCCTGTAGGGGCCCCACGTAACCTGGTACCTTCTTCTTACTCCCTATGAATTGGAAAAAGGACTTTTTGTTATCCTTAATTCTGGTCGCCAGCCCTAGTTCTGTCTCTGCCTTGGCCTGCCTTACTGCCTCCCAGCAATTACGAACAACAGAGGTGTAATCCTCCTTGGCAATAAACCCTTGCTTCCACTGATTGTATGCCACCTTTTTTGCCCTCAGGCCCTTCTAGATGCCTTTACTGAGCCAAGGGGTCTTTTTAGCACTCTTGCCCCCTTTGGTTTGCATTGGGACTGACTCCCTCTGAGCTCAGAGGATCGTCTCCTTAAGGAACAACCACCCGTCCTGGACTCCCATGTCATTGAGGCTCCGAGTCCCCAATGTCTCTCTTACTAATCTCCTTAGCTCATTGAAAGTGGCCCTTCTGAAGTCACAGACTTTTGCATTACTGCTTGCTTTCACCACCCTGCGCTGGATAGTAAATTCCAGCAGACAGCGGTCACTAACATGTAGGTAGTCGAGCACCAGCAGATCCCTCACCAGGTCGTTGCCTGTGGCAAGGACCATGTCCAGCAAGGCATTCCCTCTGGTGGGATTGTGTACCTCCTGGGTTAAGTGGAGGTCCTGTATGCAGGCTAAAAATCTAAGTGAGTGTTCAGACCTGCCTGACAGATCCTCCCAGCAGATGTCTGGGTAGTTTAGGTCACCTATGACAACCACATCCCTTGTCCTTGCAGCCTCTGTGAGCTGACCTGAAAATTCCCGGTTCAGCTCATCCCCCTGGTGAGGTGGTCTGTAGTAGATGCCCACTATCAAGTCCCTTTCCCCATGACCTCCTTGCATTCTAACCCAGAGCGCCTCAGTTAGCCCCTCTTCTGAACCCAGCCTGATCATCGAGGATGTGTACTGCTCTTTAACATAGAGCACTACACCCCCCCCCCTTGTTTTCCCTACTCCATCCGGTCTATACAACCTATAGCACTCAATGTCTACTGCCCAGTCGTGGGTAGAATCCCATCAGGTTTCTGTAAACCCAACCAGGTCTGGGTTTTTGCTAGCTATCAGGAGGGCGAGTTCCTCCTGCTTATTCCCCATACTTCTAGCATTTGTGTAGAGGCAATTGAGACCTCCTGTGGGTGTTTGTGCTGCCCACTTGTTCCCAAGCTTGCCCGGGCCCTTGTCACTTACCTGGGTTGTTCCTGCTCACGTACCTGGCTTGATGTTGAAGTGTCCTCCTGTACCTCTGCATCCCCATCCCCTGACAAGCCTAGTTTAAAGCTTGCCGTACGAGTTCAGCCAACCTGGAAGAGAAAACACGCTTACTTTTCGTGGAGAGATGTAGCCCGTCCTGGGCTTATGGGGTGACTTATGGGGTGCCTTGAGTCAAAATGTTGAAAACTATTGCTCTATTAGTAGTTCTAGACATACATAACAGGTCAAAAAGAAAGGGATTTAGGATATAGGTTACACTGGTGTGCTGGGAATTAACTTGATTCTTTTTTCATTGGTAGGAATCGGGAATGAAGCCAATGGAGTCCCGTCAGTGTAAAGCTATCTGTGTAAAGCTAGGATCACACTCCATTACATTTTAGCAAAATGGGCACTGTGAATACCTGATACCTGGAGGGCAGGGTTCAGTTTTATAAAGAAATGAGGCACAGGGCTTCCAGGCTCTAAAAACACATTATAAAAATTAACATAACCAATAACTTGTAGCCAGGCCAATTTGTGCTGTAATGACCTAGAGGTTGCACAAACTCTGTGAAATCCGGGTGAGAGATCTCCAGTTTAGTTCTAGCACCAGCAGAAAACACCTTGGGTATGTTACAGAATAGCCCTGACAGCAGGGAGCAGAATACTGGATTTCTGTCCCAAGTGATTTCCCAAACTGCTGGGCTATGGAGCCACAACTCTGCTTGCATTGTCTTTCCCTTGCCCAACTCTGTTGCATAGTAGCACAGCTCCAGCAGGAGGGGTGGGGAGCGCCCCCATCAAGACTCACCACTCCTGGGAGATGTGGGCTTGAATCCCCTTGAGCGGGGGAGAACGCTGAATCTGGGCCTACCACTTTCTGATTGAGCGTGCTGCCGTGTAGCTGTTGGACAAAGGGGGCACTCTCCTGCTGCTCTTTCAGCCCTGCTTTAAAAGAAAGTGGTGGATACTACTGCATGTTGCAAAGAGCCTAAGCCTGGTGGTGTGCAAGACGGGAGAGGAATATCTGTTTTGTAGATCCTGAGTGGGCTTCTGGGTGAACTAGGCATCCAGCAGCTCAGCCTTGTCAAGACTGGGGCAAGTTTGAGCATGCTAGGGACACAACTATAGGCACCTGAGGTCCTTTAAAATAAAAAGTAACCTGGCTGGGCGATGGCTGATTTAGGTTTTCAGATTTGCAGTTTTGGGCACCTAAATCCCACCTAGGATTTAGGTGTTTAAGTACCTTCTTGGCTCTGGCCCTTCCTGTCCAAGTCACATACAAGAGGAATTCCAGGCGCAGTCTTTTGGATAAAGTAGAGATCTGGACCATTTTATTGTTAAAGATCCCAAGGCATTTTTTTTGTGATAGCTGAGGTGATCCCAGCATCTGAGTAAAAATCCAGCTCAAGTCATTCGCTTTTATTCTCAGTATTTTCAAATAATTAAGTTCTTCTCCACTCGCTGTCCTAAGGTAATGACTAGTTTAACTGCAGAAATCAACAACTGCTGAATTTCTTGGGGTTTGGAATGGTCCCTCTGTGTTCACTTTCCTTTCTATGAATGCTTCGCTGACAATACCGGATCAAAGTGCCAATGACAAGGGCAGTGTCAATGCGTTTACTGGAGCTTTTTGTGGATCTGCTTCTAACATTGAAATCTGGAGTTAATATCTTTTTGGGAATAAATACCTCTATTTTTTTTAAAGGCCCTTTAGCCCAGCACTTATTCAAGAGGAACTAGAACACAAAAAAGTTAGGTCTGAGATGCTGGTAGTATGGCCAGCATGCAGTGCTGAATACATGCGCTGCACATTTGAGTTGGACTTTGCAGACATGAACATTTATTTGTTAAAAGTTAAACTGTGCCACCACTACAGACGAGGAATTCTTGTCTCCTGCTCTGGTATTCAGGTTATTGGATCATCTCTTTGATAATAACTAATGAAGGACATTTCCTGTTCCAGTGGTGGTAGCATGAAACAGGCACCAGGTATTGCGCGTATAGTGAGACAAAGACCGGAATTCCAAGATTTCCTTCTTTCTCAGAGGTCAGATGTTATCTGTACTCAGAATAGAGCCTTGTGTGTGTTAAGTACAAGGAATGTAAAATTATATAGTAAATCCACAGCCCCACTTCCCCTAAGGATTATTATTATTATGTTGATTTATATCTCACCCTAGATTAGGGCCATATCCCTAGCTAGCTTAAGTCAGCACAGCCCCACTGAGTTCAAGTTCAGTGCAGCAGAGCTGATTAGCATCAGCTGAAGCTGTAGTACAGGGCTGGCCAACCGATGGCATGTGTGCCACAAGTGGCAGGGGCAGCATCTTTGTGTGGCATGTAGCAGATCAGGGTGGGGACAGGCAACACAGTGGCAGGGAGCAGAAGCAGGGCAGCAGGTAAGGCAGAGGAACGGGGCTGAAGTGGCATTTAGAGAGGCTGTGGGGCTAATTTGTGACACGCCTGCCAAAAAGGTTGGTCCCCATTGCTCTATTACCTAGTCTTGGAAACTAATAAACGTTCACGTGTTTGTTTGTTTTTCCCTAGGACTGTCAGTCCGCTTGTGAAATGTGACTCGCAGCAATAAATGGAAGGAAATGTGCTTTCAGAGACGCAGGTGGGGAAACGTAATGTGAATGTGTTTCCTGGAGGAGCTGGTTGTTAGCAGATATGACTTCGTGTGGGAATGAGATAGAAAGATGGAACCTCAAGCAAGCTGGAAGAACTGCAGAATGGTTAGAGCCAGTGGCCCCACCAGACTATGCTAACAGACTCTCACCAGCAAAGTCCGTCAGCAACATAAACCACCTCTTACACCTTCCTGCAAAAGTGGACTCTGCCTACAGCTCTTTCTCAGGGGGTTCCAATGTCCCAGAATATCATGCTCCACAGTACTGCAACGAACACTGCTGTCTGCCCTTGCAGCAGTTGCCATATATGGATTCTGAATATGTAAGAGGTATTTATAATCCTAATGCAGTAAACTCTGATTTGAAGTACAAGTCGTTGGAGCTGAGTAGTCATCATAACTCTAACAACATAGGTCTCAATGGACAAAGCACTCCTACTCATGGGACTTTGTATCAGCCACCATTGCCTTTGGCTCGACCTCCCTCTTCCCTTTCTCAGCCACCCTCCCCACCAGCACGACTTGATAGCTATAAAGCTACCAAGGGGAGATCTAACTCGGGAAATCATTTTGAAAATATCGTGCAACTGGCTCCTTTTCCCCAGGACACTAGCAATGGCCTCCTCCCTTCCAATTCCATAACAAACTGGTTATCTAGATCTAAAAATGAGGAGCTAAATACAGAGGAAAGTGAAGAGTGGGGTCCATCCCAAGACATCGCAAAGAAAAACAATCTGCACGTTTATACCAGGCCCTCCTCTTTCATTTTTCAAGAATATTTAAAATCTGACTCTTTGGGAAATACCCAAAAGCTTTCCAGTGCTCATAATTCAGTCCATGCTTACAAAATTCCAGAGGAGATGAACTCTAAGCCCTCTCTTCCACTACATACCAACCCCAGTGCTGTTAATGATACACAAGAGAACAAACAATATTTTTATGCCTGCAGTGTACACAAATCACCCTTCATAGGAGCAGATTTGCAAAGCACAATGACAGAATCCAGCCAACGAGAGAGACAGATTCCTTGTATTCAGTGCCCTTTCTGGGCTGAAGATCATTCAAACTTGGATCAGGATGTGCTGGAGAGCAAAGCAGGCTTAAAATATATGGACAGTCCTATTCCAGAAGAGGATGTATCCAAGAAACTGAACAGCTATGAGGACAAGCATCAGCGTTCCAGCTCTGAAGAAGCAAACAAGAATGACATTTGGGAACCATTTCGCAATCCACAAACCCCAATGCAGAAATCACTACAGTCGCAAAGTTTGGATAATGTAGAAGGAGACCACGTTCACCGTGGGGAATTGAGTTTGGGCCACAAATCATTTTACGATGGTGCGGACAATACATCGTATTTCAGACCAAATGAAGGTTCCACTTCTCATTTTTTAAATGGAGCCAAGAGAGAAAAGCAAACTAATAAGAGTAGTCCTGACCTTACCATGAACCCAAAGCAAGAAGAAACCCTAAATCCTGTTCATTATACAAAACATCAACTTGAATTTCAGAAGAAGCTTGAAAGTCAGCCTCAGGATGATGCTGTCAGTGAAAAGATTAACAGGCAGACAACTCCCCTCCTTTACTACCTTTCTGGTGGGAAAAACAGTGATGTTCTGAGTCACAAGAATCAGAAATGGCAACAAGAGGATTCAGGGGGTTTGCCAAAGAAATCTCCAAGAAGCCACTGTCCTGCCTCAGCACAACCTATAGAGATACAGGGGGAAGGTAACCAGCTTCGAAAAAGCAAACACAAACATCAGTGCATGAGTGATGACACCATTAGCGAGACTGATGATGTAGTTCTGGGAAGCCCTGCATCATCATTGGATGAGAGTTTCATGAATGACTACAGGGAAAAACTTAAGGTTGCTCAAAAAAAGGTCCTAAGAGAAACATCTTTCAAAAGAAAGGATTTACAGATGAGCTTGCCTATACGGTTGAGGCAGAAACCTTCACGGCCTTCAATTGAACATCTCAGATCTTTCTCATTAACCAGTGCAAAAGAAGCTGCTAAACTGATTCCACCTCCTGAGTCTCTGGAATACAGTGGCAAATATGAAGAACCAAAGAGGCCACAAACTGCTCGAATGGGGGGGAGGAAGAGGATAACAAAAGAGCAAAAGAAGCTGTGTTATTCTGAACCAGAGAAGCTCAATCAACTGGATGATCAGAAAGATAATGGGATGTCATGGAGGGAAGAAAATGCAGGGACCAGGTCAGATGAAATGAGTGAACAAGAGGCAGTGGTAGCCAGAAAAAGGACTCTTGAAAACCGAGGGAGGGTGCTTTCCAGTTCAAATATTTCCAAGACTGAGCTGAAGCAAATCCAGCATACTGCACTCATTGAGTACATGGAACGGAAGATTAGTCAAAGGCCAGCTAGTGTACAGCCTGTCCCATCGTATAAACCACCCCTGCAGCAGAGGCCTTCAAATGCAAAGTGGTTTTCGGAGTGCAAAACTTCCAATCCAAATAGCAGCAGAAAAAATCAAAGTAATGAAGTTTTCTGCCAGTTCTCTCCAGAAAAATATCCAGATCTCTCTCCTTCCTCTTCTGCGTGTATTCTCCCAGTGATGTATACCAACAGAAACAGTGCCTGCTCTACCGCAGCTGAGACAGTGCTTCAAAAATGTAAGTCTGCTGCCAAGGAAACAGAGGGAAGCTGTACCAGCAGATG
This sequence comes from Alligator mississippiensis, assembly GCF_030867095.1. Lineage (NCBI taxonomy): Eukaryota > Metazoa > Chordata > Crocodylia > Alligatoridae > Alligator > Alligator mississippiensis. The sequence continues at coordinate 67,142,400 of NC_081832.1, forward strand.
TGCTTCAGCTGATAATCTCCCTCAGGCAGGAGCTTCTGCATCCAGCAAAGGTCGTGAGAGGTCAAAATCAACTCCTGCTCCTGCACGGGTAAGGCGGGTTATAAAGGGAACTTACATTTGAGGTCCAGATTGTGAGCCATTTACTTATATTGATGAGCGTTTGCTCACAGGAGTAGTTCCATTGCTCATCAGCAGGGATCCTGGTTTTCCCTGATAAAAGATCACAAATTCTCTGATAAAGAATCACAGTTTCTCTGATCTTAAACCCCCCCTCAAATCTGTGATTAAAATGAAAGGTACCTCACTCCCCCCCCTCAGCTTTTCTGGCCCTGCTGGTGCCCCTCACCTACAGCCCCCTGCTCCCCACAGCCCTGCTGGAGGGGGCCCCCAGCTGCCTGGGCTACAGGGCCAGGGACCTGGGTCCACAGCCCCTGCCCCTGGCAGAAAACGATGGCTGCTGCAGCGGAGCGTAGCCCACCCTCCCACTGGCTGCTTGCTGTGGGCTCAGGCACTGGGGGGTGGCTCCCTGCCTCTGCACACAATCCCAGGGGGGCAGGGGAGACCCATGCCCCCCAGATCTGTGTGTGGGGTGGGGGCAGGCACGGGCTCCCACCCAGCTGCCCTCCCCTGGGGCCTCCGCAGCCCAGCAGGTGCAACCTAGTGCTGCAGGACACAGCAGGGTTGTGTGGGGATCTCCTTGCCGCTGCAAGCTCCGCACTGCCCTGAGGATGCATCCCCTGTGCGTGTGGCAGCAGCAGGGGCAGTGGCACGAGGTTGTGTCCCTCTGCTGTCGCGTGGGCAGGGGATGTGTTGCTAAGGTAGTGCAGAGCTCTCAGCGGCAAGGAGATCCCCATGCAACCCTGCTGTGCCCTGCAACACTGGGTCACACCTGCTGGGCTGCAGAGGCCCTGGGGGAGGGCAGCAGGGCAGGGAGGCTGAGCCCACAGTGGGCAGCCTGCACCACTCCTGCCCTGCATACAGATCCAGGGGGCACAGGTCCCCCCTGCCTCACTGGGAGTGTGTGCAGCAGCAAGGAACCAGTCCTGTGGCTGCGCATTGATGTCCTGGGCTCCAAGGCCCATGCACTGCCCCAGCCCTGCCCAATTCCCTCCCTCCCTATGGGGGCCTCAATCCCCCTCTCCACTTACCTATGAGAGCTGCTTTCTAGGCTGCCTGGTGGCATATGTACATGGTGCCCCCCGCCTGACCACCCTTCTCCCGTTCCCCTCAGCCCCCTGCAGGCTGGAACTCTGCCCGCCTGCAGAGAGCCCATTGCAAAACTGCAAAATCCACGGGTTTCTCTATTAAAATAAGAAATCCACATTTTCCTCTGGTAAAGGGCAAAATCTGTGTTTTTCTGTTTTTCCGTGGGAGACAAAACCCAGATCCCTGCTCATCAGACTAAGAAAGGGATGAGTCAGCTGGTCCCTACCGAGCTTTGGAGTTTCATAGTTTCATAGATGTTAGGGTCGGAAGGGACCTTTAGATCATCGAGTCTGACCCCCTGCCCTGGGCAGGAACGAGTACTGGGGTCAGATGACCCCAGCCAGGTGTCTGCCCAGTCTCCTTTTGAACACCTTCAAGGAGTGTTCAGTACCCTGCAAAGACACCCTGTTTCTTTGTTCTTTAGGACATGTCTCATAGGTGTTTAAAGCCTACTTGGAAATTCTCAAGAATATTACGCTGTGTAAAATCATGGCAATAATAATTATTCTCAAAAGTGCCCCAGGCATATATAATGCTTTCCAGGCAATCTGTATTTCTTTTTTTGTAATGGAAAACAAACTGATGCAGAGTTTGCAAAGGGCTGAAAACTTTAGTGCAGTCCTAAATGAAAGGTAGGCTTGCATCAGAGCACGAATATTATAGCACTTTACAAACCTACCTGAATATGAGGTCCCTGCTCCAAGAACCTTACAACTTAAGTGTCAGATACAGGTAGAAATACATCAGAAAGCCCCATGGGTATAGATTTCTGGGGCATGTCCAGACTAGCGCATATGTGCAGTTTGTGGCACCATAGACACATTTGAGGCACCGCAAACCACACAAACCGCACATGCAGGTGTTTGCCATGCTTCTGATTTGCAGCACAGCAGGTTGTTTTGACACCAGGAGATCCTGGTGGCAAAAAAACCCATGCCAGAAAAAAGCGAGGCCGTGCATGTGGTTGCAGCATGCACCGCCTGAAACCAGAGTCTGGCCAGCCAGAGCCATGCTCCAGCTGCTGGCCAGGATCCATGCACCCGGATAGCCACTTCTGGAGCCCTAGATGGTCCCCAGGTAAGGCAGGTACTGGCTCCAGTACTGGCCCCAGCCTTCCCTACCCCACCCAGGGCAATTTGCCATGCGTGAGAGCACTCATACAGGGAGTTGCCTGGGAAATGCACATTCCTGGTTGTGGGGATGCATCCCGGTGTCCACCTGATTTGACCTTCAGAAGAGGCATTTTGGACCAGCTGCAGATTTAATGTATACTCAAGTGTGTGTAGTAAACCTTTCTCCCAGGAAGCCTTTTAAGGTAATGCCTTGCAAAAGCTTTCCTCTGAAAAACAAAGGCATGTAGAAATCAATGCTTCCAGTTGATAGAATTAGAGAGGCTTTTTTTCCCCTCTCTTTTTGACTCTTGTTGGGTTATTTTTCATACTGAGTTTCACGTTTGTGTTTTTTCATTCAAAGTAAAACTCAGCTAAAGCCATCGAGGTATGCCTGGTTTTTCATTGAAACTGAATCTCCCCAGTTTGTTCAAATCTAACCCATCTGGGTTTTCCAAATGTAAAGCAGATGTATCAGTGGAAGTGCTGTTAATAGTTACCTGATGAAATCAGATTTCCTGTTTTTTTTCTGGTAGCAACAGTTCCTTAGCTTTGCAGATGTATACAGCATTAATATTTGTTAGTTGCCTTTTTGTTAGCAAACAGGGCTACGATACTGGATTATTTTGGCCATCCCCAGTCTCCCCTACACTGCTTAGTTCTCCAAATGATTTATTTTGAGAACTGCCAGCTACTCAAAGCCACTGGATTTGAGATTTACTATTTTCCCCAGCTGATACTGCCCAGATGCAGAGGTGAAGAGCACATGATATAGGGGTGATAACACTGTTTGGCTTTCAACAGTCAAGTCTGTTATTATTGTTGTTAATATTATGACTGCTTTTGTAAAGCCTGCATAGGAAGCTAGCTCACCACGCTGGGCAAGGCTGCAATGCTGACTGAGGCTTCTGTAAATTATGGCTTTATGCTGTTGCTCCTGCCACAACTGGCAGTCTCCAAAAGTGTGAGAATTACTCTTGAATCTAAAAGAGTAATTCTCACACTTTTGGAGACTGCCAGGGCACAGGTAATGTCAGCCATGTGCTTTTTTTCTGGACGCTGTCAGCAAATTCTGTCCCATTGTTTTGAGAGAAATAATTACTTTTTAGTGCCAGAATATGGAAGACAATATATGTCAATATTGTTGTAAAAGTTGATATGGAAGATAAACAGAGGCAAAAGGGAAAGAAAAGAGGCAGCCTATTATACCAGTAAAGTCCCCCAGCCTTTGAGATTAGAAATTCTCACTGATCTTTTTAGAATTATGAGACAAGAAAGGGGAAAGTCAGTATTTTGTTCCTGTAATGATAATATTCACCTGTGTGTTGGTAGGACTATCTGTTTGATCTGTTCAACCTCACATTCCCATGACTCTGCTTTGAATGTATCCTACTGTGAGCATGTTGTAGATTAAGACTATCCCAGCACTACACCTGGTAAGGCATTGAATAGGTGGGTTACCTGTGGGGAGAATGATAGAATCGGTTTTCTGATAAGCAAAGGGAATGTATGAACAGCTGAGAAGAACCCGTAGCTGGTCAGTTCACCATGTGCTCTACCGACGGTCTCCTAGCCTGGAAAAGCTATCTATTTTGACTAGTTGAGGGGTAATGGAATCGATTTTATTACCAGGATATCTATAGTACCTACTGTTATACAGTGCAATGAACCAGAAGCCAAAACAAAAGATTCTAAGGTTTAGCAACCATAAATTAGTGAGTCTGGAAGTTTATAACATTAGGTGAGGTGCTGATTTCTGTCTGAAGCTTCCCTACAAAATCATGTCAAAATGATCTTTCCTGGAGCGTGGAGACGAGCTGGTGATATGGCAGTGTTCTAACAATAACCCGATTTTCTACGGGGGAAAATATATAGCTGCTAGGTAATGGGGAAACGATGAGAATTATGTAACAAAGAAATAGACAAACTAGAAAGGCTTCCTAAATTCCAGTGTGAATTATTTCTGGCTTGTAGCTGTAGATAGATAGGGAAGAAATAAGGGAAAAGTGAAACTTTCAATTAAACTCTTTATTTTCCCAACGAAAATTCTGCTCACATTGAGACTTCTTTATTTTTAGGATTTGAACAGAAGTGCAGCTTACCCAGAACCATCAACTCAAGAATGTGAAATGTATCCCATCTTCCCCAGGTAAGGCTATGAAAAATATTTTATGTTCCCCTAGAGTAACACTGTTTTCTGGGATTTTTTTTCCAAAACCAGTGTGTGGTTATATTCATTACATACCACTGTGATACAGTATATCAATTTGATGTCATACAGTATAATAGGATCCTGTTTGTGTCCTAATTTTTGCATGTAGACATCTTGTCAGCATTAGGAACAAACACTAACTAGCAACACGCTGCTTTAAATGTGGGTGTTGTTAGCAAGGTTTTAGAGTTATCTCCTGGACCAATATGGACAAGGGTTGGGTCCTTATTAAACTCTGCTGCATCTTAATTTTCTCCTTTCTCCATAGAGCCATTTATCTGCAGGGTATGTCTCTCCTAGGATCAAAGTAGTGCCAGCTTTTGCAGGGTTGTGTTTAAACTACAGTGTGTGTTACAGCTTTGTTACAGAATGAAAATGAGCCCTGTTCATTTGGATCTCACTGGTGATGAAAAGCCCCAAGTATTATGCTAGTGTTAGTGGATCTGTACTGGTACTAAACCTGCAGTGTGGTTCAGTTCCTTGTTTGCCATGTGTGAGCCCTGGGTTTGATTCGCCAATGCACGTATAACTATAGCAGCCACAGAGCTGCTCCAGTGCTACAGCAACAGTAGGAGAATTTGTGAAAGCCCCAAATGTAGACATAGGCACTCTAGCTACAGATAAGTTTAGGCACTGTTGTTAGCATGTGTTTAGTCCCAGCATGATAAGTAGAGCAGCTTTTCAGCTACATGGTAGTTCAGACACCTATAAAGTCTTCTGTAAAGTAGACTAGCTGGCAACATATACAACCCTGCATAGAGGATAAATGTATCTTGTAAAGGCTTTCCCCTAAATAGAAAGCATTTCAGGAAGTTTCTGAAAGGGGCTGAATTTAGGAGTGGCAGGTTCTCAACATGGTCTGGTGCTGAATGCTAAAGATCCTCAAAAGGCAGGGTATGTACCTATAAGGACTAACTAAAGATATATAGAGCAAGCACAAGCTTTTGTGGGCTGAAGCTCACTTCATCAGATACTTCATCAAATCTTAAAGATCCTGTCATCCTACATCTTTTCACTGGGGTAATTTCTTCTCTTTCTGAGGAGCATTTCAAGTAACTTCTGTGTCTTCGTGGCCCCAAAGTACAAAGTGTACAAAAATATGCATGAAATGAACTGGGAACTGAGCTCTTGCCTGTCAAACGTTCCACCAGCACTTCAGCTCCCTTCTCAGATATCTGAGAGCACAGCTCCACCATCTGATTTCCAGCACAAACAACGTCTGCAGCTGACTGCAGACATGTCCGCAGTTAACCCATAAGGTGCATGCTCAGTCTGCTGGTGTATTTTTTCATATAAATATCAAGTTTATATATATTTAAAATAATACTTAAAAGTATGTGGTATTTTAACCCACTATTTCCCATATTGGTCATCTAGAAGTATTGGAAGAGAATCACTGCTTCTTATATCAGTGTAAAAGTGGCACTGATACTTGTGTAATAACCAGGGATCCTGGTTTTCTCTGATTCAAAAATATCCCCAATTTTTGGTTAAAAAAAGTAACCCCAAATCCACATTTTTGCATGATTAAAATGAAACAGGACTCATATATAGATGTAGAGGTGTGTGTGTATGTGTTGGTGGTGCTTCATTTAAATCATGGAAAAATGTGGATTTAGGGTTACTTTTTTTTTAACCGAAATTTGGGGATTTTTTTTAAATCAGAGGAAACCAGAATCCCTGGGAATAACGCTCATTGGCAGGGCTCTTTTTTTGGTTGTTCTAACAGGTGTGGCTGCTTGCACCAGAGCTGCCTATCTTAGCAGGTTAGCTGGCTGTTAATATTTGGTTTTAGATCCCTGATTAAGGTGCAGGAACTGTACTGTAAGCTGATCACTGTAACAGGGTTGAATGCAATAGAAAGTACTGGGCAGGTCCATGGGTTGTCAAATCATAAAGTACTGGTGGACTCTTAACATAGTTTCAGTGACTGTCAGGAAGTCCTGGGGACAGATGTTGCTGGTTATTAGTGCAGGTGACTGGGTGACAGATGGCCACTAGTATAGGTTTTATTTTATTTTGTTTATTCTGTAATAGTCCCTCCTGCCACTGTCCCTACCCAACCACGTTCTGCCACATGCAGCATAACACTAACTGTATTACATTGAAATATGGCCATACATAGAAACCAGTCTGTGGAACTGCTGTAGATTTACTGTGTTGGCATCATTCATTGCTCCAGAAATGGGAGCAAAGGTTTTTCCAGGACTCAAATATGTTTCTAAGATTTGTTGCTAAGTTCCAGGTGTGTGGGTATGCATTTTGCCGTATTAGGGCACAGACAGAAGTGATAATTTTCACCTGATCTGGCCACAAAGTGGTCTATAGCGGTAACCAAATACTACGCGCACGACTGCAGAGTGCTTAAAAAATGGGCAGTCGGGTGAAAATCTGAACCCTTGTTGCATGAGGGGTCAGATAAAGACATTTCAAAACGCAGCTTCTTCTGTAACTTTTGTCTGCTTGCCTCCCAGCCTTGAGCTGTTTTCAGAATGGGAGGGGGGAAAGGGAGCAGAGGGAGTTTGGTCTGGGGGTTTTTCAGCCCCCACTGGAGGGTATAGGGTTACCATACATCCAGGTTTTCCAGGACATGTCCTCTTTTTGTGTCCTCTGATCTCTGTCTGGGCGGTTTTTTGAAATCTAAACAAATGTCCAGGATTTTGGTCTGCTCCACCAGTGGCAGCAGGGGGAGGGTGATTGGAGGCAAGGGGCACCACATGCATCTGCACCCATACACGCACGTCTCCAGCATGCAGCCAGGCAGGGTGGTGGGAGCAGCTTCACCAGCTGCATGCAGGTAGGTCTATGGGGAACAGGGGCTGGAGGCCCAGGGCTTGGGGACTGTTGCATGAAGGGGAGGGAATGGGTGTGTGAAGGGTGGGGGCGGATGCAGGTGCTTGCCAGCTCTGGGGAATGGTGTTTAGTTAGGTACAAGGGCTACAGCAGGACATGGGGGCAGAGGGGAGGTGCCTGCCCTCCAGCGGAGGAAGGGGGGACCTTCAGGGACAGTGGGGAGCTGCATGGCCATGCTAGTGGAACCGGAGACTGATACTCAGGAAGGACTTCTGGGAGACACTGCCTGGGGAGAGGGGGTGGGCATAGTCAGGCCACCTAGAGCGGCACAGGAGCCCCAGCCTGAGGCAAGGGTGCTACAAGTGTCCCCTCCTCCTCCCTCCACGGAACGAACAGTGAACTTCTGTTTGGTCCGGGGGATCGTTGTAACTCAGAACACTTCCTGCAAAGTGTTCTGGTTACAGCAGGGACTGCACATCTGTCTGCACCCTAAAAAATGTACCCTGTTGGGACGAAGTATCTCATTCCTCCAGGTAAGAACTCTCTGACTTCAAAGCATTATTTTTCCAGAAGTTACGCAGCTTTTGAAGCCTTAAGCATTTTGCATCTGCTCTGTTTTGTAACTTAGTTTAAAATATGTTACATTATTGTTGTATATTTTCTACCACTTTCCTCGATCACTAGAGTAGTTGCATTTACCTTTCAGCCTAAGTCTCACTTCGACATTGGGAAGACATGTAATGTAAATGACGATTAGGTCCAAGGAGTCTGACAGGCCTATGGTGCTTTTCTATGGTTGTAGGAGGGAAGAAGAAATTCAGTGTCCTGTCCCCCTGCTGTACTAATATGTGATAATACATCATCCCCTCACAAATTCACATTTCACAACAGAATATCAAGCTGTGATTGTTTTGTGGCTCTGTTTTGTGGCACTCTTCTCAACCCTGATTAACAAAATGTCTCTTCCAGCAGTTATGGTTGAGTATCACAAATGAGCCTGGAATATCCACACCAGCTCAGTGTCCTGCGAGGCGTTTATTTTAACTTTGTTCAATAGTTTCATGTCACAAATATAAAATGTCTCTTGCTGATGTTGTTAATAATTCACTAACATAGAATGATTTGAACTATTCTAGCTTTCCATCAAAGAACGAAGTCAACTTGGCTGAGGAGGAAGAAGAAAAGAGCATCTGCAAAGCTGGAGGAAGGGGAAAGTCTATGGAAGAAATTGGGATATCAGAAACAGTGAGACTTTCATTGTTGAGCCAAAGCACAGATCAGCTTCATCGCACAAAAACCCTACATATCTCACCAGCACCCGGACTTGAATTGGAGAAAAATAACACAGCTACAAACCATCAAAGCAGTTTGAAGAGGCCTAGGTTTGCATCAGGAAATCTGTCCAAACAAGCAAACACTGAAATCACTGTTGGGCTCAAGGGATCAGATACAACAGTCCAAACACTTGAAAAGCTTCTTAGCACAGCAAAGCCCTATGGCATTTTCTTCAGTACAGAAAATCTAACTCCGCAATGCATCTCCTTCCTGGGCACACTGCAATCTCCACTGGTATATTCAGAGTCTCCTCTTCAGTCTCCGTTGGCCATGTCTCCTGATGAAGACAATGTTTTCCTAAATGACAGCTCTACTTGTTGCTTAGAAATAGCTTCTCCTTGTCTTCATGGACAAGAAATGCCAGCATCTTCTCTTACTGAATTGTCTTTACAAGTTGCCTCAGTGGGAGAGCAAAGCAAAGCAGTACAAAAAGCCAGGTAACCTTTCTATTCCTAGCCTGAGGAAGAAAATGGTTTGTTTCTCAGTATGTAACTTGATATGTGAGCTTCAGTATTATAACAGATATAAAGCCATACTAGTTACACAGGCTTGGAAGCATCACTGCCTTTCTCTACAATAGGGGCAGGCAAAATATGTCCTGCCGGCCGAATCCAGCCCACCAGTCCATTCTATCCAGCTTGTGGGGCCCCTAAAAAATTTAGAAAAGTTATATTCATCTGCTCCTGGTTGCCTGTCAAAGATGACAGGAGCCAGGGGCAGTAGGACACAGGGGAAACTGGCGGCAGGACCCAGCATCAAGGCCTGCCGAGCCCCACCCCACCCCACCCCCAGCTGGAAGCCTCTGCCTCCTGCCACTTTCACTGCTTCCCTGACAGCCTGCTGGCTGCTCCAGCACCACGTGGCCCCTGGCTGCATTGTGGGACCATGGGAACATGGGGCCCATGCCGGTAGCCCGGGGCCAGGAGCGGGAGGGGGGGGTGTGAGTGTGCATGCGTGTGCATCTGTGCAATGAGGGAGGGGGAAAGAGAGACAGAGAGCAATGAGGGAGGGACAGACTGTGTGTGTGTGTGTGTGTGTGTGTGTGTGTGTGTTCATAGGATGAGTCCCACATGTACACCGCATCATACACATGCACCCATACACCCCTTTCACACTGCCATACACGCAGACACCCACACCCCCTCACACGCTCCAGCCACCCTTCCCCACACATATGCCCCCACAAACCCCATACTCACCCAAAAAGTACTTTTGGGGGCAAGGGGAGGGACATCTGGTGGCAAAGGTCAGGGGTTAGGGGGTGGGACTTCTGGTCACAAAATGGCAACCAGGGGACAGGACAACTGTCAAGGGGCGGGGCTACCCATGCAGCCCTCAACAGCTTGCCAAAACTTGGTAAGTGGCCCTCTGCCCCAAATAATTGCCCACTCCTGCCCTACAGCCTTCCTCCCAGTTCTCTCCTCATAAGACTCATTCCGTATCAGAGTTGAGGAAATGGTATTTTCTATGAAACAAGTTCCTGTATATAATAAACTCATTAACTGGTATGAACATTGGAAAGGTTAGATATCCAAACTGTTTGCCATGTGGTTAAAGGCTAACTTTGGTATGCAGTTACCATCAATGCAACCATGAATAGAATAAATATGCAGGCAGTTACGTTGATCATTTATATGTGCAATTACATCTATTCACACATCAAGAACCATAACTGCATAAGGAAACTGGCTGCATAAGCTATATATATATATTGTGCATTCAGCTTGACACCAACATTTTTACATGGTGTAGGCCTAAATGAATTGTAAAAAAGACATCTGTTGTTATTCTATATAGTAAATTCAGTCTGGATAAAATCATTTATCCCTTACAGTCATTATCCTCTGCTTTCAAAGATTTTTTTTCAAGTGCTGGGTCAGAAACCTTAAGTTTTAAGCGTGGCCAGGAATTGATCCTAATTAAAAGCAGAAGTTTTGATTCTTCAGAATACTAATGGAAATGATTAAACAAATATCTTGTTTCTCACTAATACATACCATTTATTCAAAACAGCCCACAAAAGTTCAATAGTTGAACAATTTCATCTTTGCCTAGTGTCTTCTATCATATTTGGAGCCGTGTATGTGAACAACAGATATAAGACTGGAGACTGTGGCTACATTAATGTACGTTCTGATTCCTGGGCTACAAGAGCACTTGATATAGAAATAAGAAAAAATTAAAGTTTCTTAATTTCTCCATAATGCAATTGTGTCACAGATGCTGCTTTGGAGAAAATACTGGAGAGAGTTTTCCTTCCCAACAGGGGGCAAAGTTAGCACACACTAATCCTGATTTTTCTTGAACTCTGATAGAGCAGGTCTCTGGGTTAACTAAAGTTCAGTCATGTCTCTTGAGGCTGCCCTGTTTGAAACTGATCCTGAATTACAGCAGCTGATCGTCTCTGCAAGTCTGCTCCTGCAGAGTTTACAGCTCATCAAAGCATCAGCTCTACGGGATTCAGCAGGAGTTTAGCTTCAAGCCTGTGGAGCTTGGGCAGTCAGCTGAACTGAAGCTCCCAGTATTTAAATACCCAACTTTTCAAAGCTTTCACATGCTGCCAAATCATTGACAAAGGCCTATAAATCGTCCTTCCTGTCCAGGAGGTCCACTTTTCACTGGCTGGGGTTAGGCTAGGCTGGGGTTTGCTATGAGAATTCTGCTAGATTGGGGTGGGCAAAATAGGGCCTGTGGACCAGACCCGACTTGTGAACTGATTGGGTCTGGCCCATGTGGGGGTGGGAGATCCCTGCCAATTGATTGGATCCAACCCACAGCTGCCCCACAGTGCTCTGCGTGGGGCTGAGCCCTGCCTGAGGCAGCACACGCTACACTCCAGGCTGTGCCTGCTGGCCCAGCCCCAGCCCCAGCCATCATGCACAGCTTCTTTTGGGGCTGTTCCCAGTGCAGCTGCTGCTCGGCTCCCCTCAACTCCAGCAGCGGCTCCTCCTGCTGTTGCTGCTCTAGGCCAGAAGGAAACTTCAGCCAGTTGACTCCTGCCCCAACGCCTGGGACTCCAGCTCCAGCTCCCAGCTGCCTTCCACCCACTCTGCCACTGAGTAGGTGGAAGGCAGCTGGGAGCTGGAGCTGGAGCCCTGCACTCTGGGGCAGGAACTGCCTGGCTGAAGCTTCCTCCCGGCTTGGAGCTGTGCAGCAGCAGCAGGAGAAGGAGCTGCCACTGGAGGTGAGAGGGCGCAAGCAGCAGCCCACCCCACACACACATGCACAACCCCTCTCCCCCACACCTCACACACATCTCCACACCCTCCCCATACCTCCCCCACAGGGCAGGGGCCACCCTGTGACCCCACACTATGATCCGGGCCTTGCCCGCCCATCTTGCTCCTAAACACCATTCCCTGCCTGCCTGTGGCCCCATCCCACATAGGGAGTTTTGGGGAGTTGTTGCAGTGGGGCGAGGGATGCTGACTCAGCCCGCAACAACTCATCAAAACTCCCTGTGTGGTCCTCAGGCCCAAATAACTGTCCACCCCTGTACTAGATGCACTTCTGGAGCTAGGAAGGGATCTTTCCCTCACTTCAGGTTTCTCAGAAACCTCCCAAGAGTCCCAGCGACCCAGTGGACAGGCTGGAGGTAAAATTATTGTTGCTGTGACTTTGCAAGTACCCTGTGCAGGAGATCATTGGAGATCTGGGTTCCTTAATAAAGCAGGTTTGGAAGTGGATTGTTACCCGGAGGAATTCGCTGTAGAAGAAGGGGAATGCTAGTGGTCTCTCCACACCTGATACATGAAGAAGAACAAATCCTTCTTCCCTATCCTCTTAACCTTTTGTATCTTAAGGGAAGGCAGTGGGGTCCCAACAATAGTCTTGGGACTAGATTAATGGTATGGGGCTTAAGAGTAGTCCTCCCCCAGTTGGAACAGATTACAAAGAAAGAATGACTTACACCTGACAAGTTCCTGTCGGGTAGGATAGTTCCCAGATATATTACTTAATAAAGTTGCAGCCTTGTTAAACTGTATTCCTAATCTCCTGGCTGTCTTCCTATTGACAGTATGATGGCAAGGGGGTGAGGTAATGACTTTGCAGATGTCAGGACACGTGTCATAAGATAGAGATTTCAGAAAGCCTTCATATTTGGGGTTGGGCCAGGAAATGAGAGATCAGCAGGGACCCCGAAAATTCAGCTGCAAATTTAACAGGACCTACCTTTAGAGTCCCCCACTCTGTCTCAATGCCCCAACTAGCCACAAACAAAGCAACCACTTCCCACCAGACTCAAGAGCTTATTAAATGGAGACCTACTAAATGGTCCCTAGGATTGTGCTGTGGAGTTGTTTAGGTTCTGTTTAATTTAGATTAATAACAGCCATCACAATGAATGCAACTTCTTTTATTTCTTGTAGTCTCCACATTCTTGAGAAAGATGGATCCAATCTCAGAGATGGCAATGAAGGGAATAAAGACAACGGAGCTGGAAATACATGTTGTTTGGATGTCAGGGTGGTAACTCCTGAAATGCCTAGTCCAGTTCCCAGAAAAGGAGATGATGAAGATACTCAGGTGGAAGAAGAATGCAAAGGAAAATCTGTGGTGGGCAGTGCTTTATTGAACACTCCTAGGTCACAACTAGGGGCTAATGATATTGCACTTCTGCAGGACAATGTTACATGCTGCCATACAGCATCATTGGCTCAGTCCAATTCAGGAGAAAAAGATGAAACTAATAGTTCATCCACAAATGACAAAGCACAGCATGGCAGCCATGATCACGTTTTTCCAGAAAAGCAGACAGACTTACCTGAAAAGAAAATGAAATCCTCTGAAGACCAGAGATATGAAGAACTTGCTATGGAGATCATTGCCGAGGACAAGTCTCTGGTTGATGTCCTTATGCCTCATCCTGTTAGAAAAACTGCTCTAGATCTGATGGAGGGACTTTTCCCTGTTAACATTTCAATGTTAGACAGATCATACAGAAATAAGGGAGCTAAGACAAGAGAAAAGATGCAGTCTGTCCAGGAATATGAGTAAGTACAAAGATACGGATATATTGTTCCTTAAACTATCCTGGTGTATGTCCTTCCTGCATGCCAGGGAGCTGAGAACTCCTGAGGGGTTGGTAATGCTTTTTAAAAATTGCCTACAAATGTTGGGACCCTGTTTTGGTTTGCACACTAAGGGGCATTGGAAGGTGAGGTAGCTTCCTTTGTGCATAAGAAAGAGCAGCAGGATACTGAATGAAGAGGCTGAGTTGTATGTAGGCAACCATAGGGACTGGAATAGCCACAATGGTGCCCTGGATGTGTCAAAAGCAAAGGGCTGAACTGGACATGCTGTCACAAGGGCCCACAAGAGTAATTTCAAAGTAAAATCCATGCAAATCTTATACTCCAGATAGTTTCAGGGATTAGAAACATCCTGGGGGGTGGGGGGGGAGGGGAAGAGGAGTGCTTCTGAAGACTCTGGAAAGGAATGTGACTAGGAAGCACATAGTTTGCATTGCATCCATCTTTCCCAATGTTTATTTTCTGCTTCAATAGCAGAAAAAACAGTGAATGTCAAATGGAGCCAGCTCCTGAAACCGAACACAGTCCAGATCAGAGGACAGAAGATCCCATGTCAAACACGAACCAAGTCCTGATTAAGAGCAGAGATGCCTCAAATGACCTAAATGACATCACTTCCAAGAAAGTAGGTGGATGAACCTAAAAAAGACTTGTATGGTTACCTTACAGTATATGTTAGCATTAGAAGAAAGCAGGTTGATTGATTGATTTTTATTGCTGTGTAATTGTTTCACAAAGTGCCTTGGCAACACTTAGGCCAAACTCATCCTTTGTATAACTCCATTACTGTCATGATAAATCTTGGTCCATTGATTGTAAAGGGTGTTGGCTGAATTCTGACCTTTTTTGTTCAAGAGGCACCTTCCTAACTGGTCTCCTTGCCAGATAAGAACGGATTGTTCTGTCTGAAGTAAGTGGGCAGAATCAGCTGCATTTTCCTTGCAAAACCAACTTTGTGCAGTATCTGACTCATAATTTTACAGTATTGGATTTGAGCCCTTAATTGATGACATTTGGCAACCTAAGTTTAAAATGATCTTTACATTTAGAGAATGTAAAGCAGTGGCCTATTAGCTTTTAAAAGCACAGAGAATAAAGATGGTGCTGGAGTCTATCATTCCTAAAGCTGCAATGCTCTGCTTCTTTACACCCTGTTCTTCAAAAGAGCTAAACTTGCTAGCTGTAGAAAACTAGCTAAATTCCACCCCAGGTGATTTAGTCGGCCTTCCTAAAATTGTTCCTGTTGAGGGTGTTCTGGTACGAGCTGACATACTAACAGCTCATTCCATGCCAGAGCCGGCTGCATTTCAATGAGAGGTGGCGCAGACTTTCTCCTGTTCTTATGTCTCAGCCTTCTTCCATAATGACCTTTAGGAGTCTGATTGCCATCTCAAATGTCTTCAGCAACCTGCCAAGTCTGCCTCATTCAACTCCTTCCTAAGAACTCATTTCTGCTATGTGGATTACAAGAAATGATTAATCAGTTTTTAACCTTTTGTAATAAAACCATCATATTGTACCCAGGCCTTAGAGCGGCGGTGGGTAATTATTTCAGCTGGAGGACCGGTTAATAATGAGTTTTGGTTAGCTGTTGAGGGCTGCAAGGGTAGCTCCACCCCTTGACAGGTGCCCTGCCCTGTAGTTGCCATCTTGGGACTGGAAGTCCTGACCCTACCCACTGATTTTTGCCACCTGAAGTCCCTCCTGCGAGTACTCCTTTGGCAAGGGGGGTTCCCAACTTGGAACCAGAAAAAAAACCAAATCGTACTAAAAAAATCAAACATCTATTATAAGATATTTTAATATCTTATATATATTTAGGTCAAAAAATATTTTTGTCCTGATTTGTGTGTGTCTGCATTGTGTATATAGAGGTGATCACATAATAGCACAAAATACAGTCTTATTCCTGTATATTGTGTTAGGTGGGAGGTGGGGGATAAAAGGGGGGTGTATTTGGGGAGTGTGTGGTTGGGGACTGGGTGGGTATGTATGATGGGGTGTGGGTATGGTGGGTGGGGTGTGTGGGTGTGTATGGGGAAGGGTGGGGAGTTTAGGGGGGTGGGTGCAGGTATTGGTGTGTGGTGGGGTGGGGGTGTAGGAGGGGTGTGGGGATATGGTGGGGAGTGGGAGCGTGTGTGGGGACTATGGGAGGGTATAGGGGGCTGTGGGAGGGTGTGGTTATGTGTGTGGGGGATGGGTCCTCAGAGTCCACAGAGTGTGCGAGTCCTCAGAGCTGCATGTGCTGGCAGCGAGCAGGGCCAGCCCTACCTAGCCCCATAGCCTGCATTTCCATGCTCCTGCCCAAGTGCCTGGCCCCATGTGGCAGCAGGGTTTGGGGCCGGGGCCACCCCGCCCCATAGTGCACAGTCCCCATGGTCCCACCCAAGTCCGCAGAACTGCATGTGGTGGCAGGGTGCGAGGCCAGCCCCAGCAGGCCCCATAGTGTGCAGCTCCTGCCTAAGTCCTCAGCTGAAAGTAGTGGCAGTGTGTGGGGCTGGCCTGGCTGGGCCCCATAGCACACAGCACATAGCACCATGCTCCCAGCCCCTTTTCTCCCAGTGGGAGTCCTTCGCCCAGCCCAGTGGGACCCTTAGCTGAATTCCTATTCTGGCAGGGAGGGAGGCTGGGAAGAGCCACAGGCTTGCCAGGCAAAAGCCTTTGCCAGGCTTCTGCAGTGCCCCTGCCTTGGGGCTGGGCTGGGGCAAGCTGGGGTGGGGATGCTTGTTTAGCAATCAGAGCTGCACCTTCTGTGTGGAGGCACCAGCTGGCAGAGGGGCAGCAAGAGCCAGGGCCCTTGATCAGTCTTTTGGTTTTCTGAGGGGCCCCATGGGCCAGATGGAATAGCCTGGCAGGCCGGACCTAGCATGCGGGCCGTATTTTGCCCACCCCTGCCTTAGAGAGTAACCATGTAAGCTTTGGAGCCCTTTTGGCCTGTATATGGCCCTCACCAGTTGTTATAGCTAATTTAGATTGCAAGCTCTTTGAGGCAGGGACACCAGCTTTGCTCTCAGGCAAGTTCCAGAAGCTTTCTCTTGGAGCTGGAAAATAGATATAATAATATATTGTTTATAAAACCTTTAGGAGTTTGCATATTACTTTCTTTTGGAAAGGCTTGAAATCATTAAAGATTTATAATATTTGGAGGAGATGATGATGTGTGGGAAAATCAGTCTCTAAACAGTTGAATTCTCTGTGGTAGTAACAAAGACTCCAATTTATTCTTCTCCCTTTAGAAGGAACTCATTTCTAGCATCCAGTCAAAATTGCAGACCCTGTGGGAGGAAAGGGAACTTGTCCTATCTGAAACAAAGGAGTATGAGGTGCGTGGCAAAGAGCTGGAGGCTGTGATACAAGATTTCTGCAAGCCCAATGAGTATGAGCGCTACATGATGTTCATCGGGGATCTGGAGAAAGTGGTGAGCCTGCTGCTCTGCTTGTCTAGCCGTCTTGCTCGAGTCCAGAACGCCATGAGGAAGATTGATGAGAACACCGATGCCGAAGAGAAGGTGGGTCACAAGAGGTTTGAGGATTTAGTCTCTCTATTCCTCTTACACTTGTGGTTCAAAATGAGCTGCGAGTCTGCCCCTTTGACTGAGAATTTTAGAGGTGAGAATAAAATCACACCCAAATCTGAAGCACCCCCTACTTTGCCAGTATTTGTTTGACATATTTCCAAAGCCAAATCAGAATGAGCCTCATATTAAGGGTAATCCCTCCATCGAGGAGAAAACATTGGTTCTATCTTGGACACTTTTCCTATGTGCAGCCAGAGTGCAAGGTGATGGTTGGAACAAGTAAGGCATGCAGAGATAGTGAACTACTTGTGTCTTTTTTACTTAGTCAGCAGAAGCTATTTAAATTGCTCGACAAAGTGTAGGTCAAAATCTGTTTTCCAGATTTCTTTTTCCACTGAGATTTATTTCTTCTGAACTCAGTAATCACTGCCTTTGCAACCCTATCTAACACAACGGTCTTAACTTACTGAAAAAGCAGTGTTCCTAATGCAAGTTACTAAACTCAGATTAGTAATTTAATTCCTGTGACTGTGGCCTAACTTGAATAAATTAACCTGTGGCAAGTCAAGCTGTCCAGATTTTAAAAAACTGAGAACATGTAATGCAACCTCTAAGAATGAGGTAACCCCTAGTGGGATGACTTGGGGCAAACACCAGGCTTGCACACTCCATTTCAGCGCACAGCCTGTTTGGATTCAGCTGCCACTGTGCAGTTTGCTTCAGTTCATGCTTTGAAGTTCCCCTTTCCATTCCTGAGTCTGTGGCCTCAGCTAATTCAGGTTAGAAACGCATCTCTTTTTGCACTAAAGACAAAACTATTATGGCCCAAACATGATACTCTTTTTGTGCTCTCCTTGTTAAATTAGACACATGCCCTTCTGCACAGTGCCTTCTCCATCACTTATTCTTCATTCAGAAATCAGCAGTGGATAGAATTATGTCTGTGTTCTTAAGGAGCTGTGTTACTGATGCAGTGATCTTTAGTGCTTTTGTGCTCTGCAGGATTATCTTCCTTTACTGCACATGCACAATCAGTCCAAATTCAGAAACTCGTGGCAATTTGGGCTCTGTCTCCTCTGGAGTTTAAATCTTGTTAACAGATGTAGTTTTAGACAGCCTTTTAAATTGGCTTTGGCTAGCACAGTTTAAACATGAATTCAAAATAAGGTTATGCCTGGTCTGTGCTCTTCAGACAAACTAATTTAAACTAACTAATACAATTCATTATTCCTGGATAAATTGCTATATAAAGGTATATAAAGCACTAAATCATTTTTACAAACATCTCCCAAACATTCAGTTGCACAAGCTTTAGAAATATTTGGAGTCTTTGACTCAGACTCAAACACGCTTGTTTAGCAAGGGGTTGATTAAAATGGCTCTAAGCAGATTTGACTTGGTGCCATAGTCAGAAAACTTTTAACAATGCTCTACGCTAAAAGCAGTGCTACTCGATGAGTGCTGTGATGGTGGGAAGCTAGAATTCCCGGTATAGATAAGACTGAGTTGTTATATAGCAGGGGTTGTTTATAGAAAAAAAAAAAGAAAGATCAATAGCTACTCTTACCTCTCTATTTTTCCCCCATTAGCAATCACTAAATGAACGGCACAACCTCCTGTCTAGACAGCGGGAAGATGCAAAAGATCTGAAGGAAAACCTAGACCGTCGGGAAAGAGTGGTCTCTGGCATCCTTGCCAAATACCTGACAGACCAGCAACTCCAGGACTACAAGCACTTTGTCCAAGAGAAGACCTCCTTACTTATTGAACAGAAAGACCTTGAGGAACGAATTAAATTTCTTGAAGAGCAGTTAGAAAGCCTAGAGAAGAGCATCCCTCTCTAATCTTTGGCAACAGCTCACCCACTTTTAGGAAAGGAGGTTTGGAAAGCTGTATGCATTCACCATACTGTTGCTAAAACTCAGTTTGATGAACTCTTGCAATTCTTTTAGTGCCACAGTGTTGACAAGTGCTTAGATGATCTAAGCACATGCTGGAAGCATTTTTTTCTTTGGATAAACTGATTGACAAAATCTTAAAGCATGTAGCAGATTGCATCTTGAAAATGAGTGATGGGAGATGTCATCCCCATTAATACGGCATGGTTCCACCCCCCCCACCCTTGCCCATCTGTTTCCAAACTGACATCATCTCAATAAAAGAATCATAAAAATATTTTTCTCCTTGTGGGTGGGTTGAGTTTGTGAAATAAATGATGTGGGTGTTTGAATCTAAATTAAATAGAAATGAAACAACTCCATAGAGCAGTGCTAGGGGCCATTTAGTGAAAATCCTCCAATAATTCCACGATAGCTCTCCCCTCTTCACTCCTAAGAATGGCACATAATGAAGGAGTAGATTATCATGGGAATAACAATGACCTGTCTTTGTCAGCAGTTACTTCCACATCCAAGCATCTGACAGCTCTCTGGCCACAGAGTGTGATGGCTACTTGGCTAGTTCCTCTGAATCTGGGTGGAGCAGAAGGCTCACAAAGGCAGTAGGAGAGCTATGGCCATGGAGATTAACTTAATGGTGAAGTCTATTCAAATTAAGTTTGGCCATGATGGTAAGATCAAGAACTGCACCTACCCTATCCATTTGTAAACATCACACAGGTGACTGGTTTTTAAAATGACTGCATCAGGTTGCTTTTTTTTTTTTTAAGTTGAAACCTGTTGCCTAGCACTTACTATGGTTGAAAACTCACTGTGATGTAGTGTGAAGCATATCGTGGCTGGGGAGAGAAGTTGTTCCGTTTCAAGACCTCTTTGCAGACCATGAGGGAAACACTAGATTTAAACATGTAGGAGAAAAATTCCTTTGATGGTTCTGTTTCCAAATAACACCGCATATTGAAACAAATCAAATGATCTTGTTACCGTATTTAAATTGTTTAATTTTCTTTTTCTTGTGCAAATGTATTAAATGAGAAGAATGTGTGTATCAGCTGTATGTTCCTTGAATCTTGTTTGAGAAGTATGATAATGCGATTGGAGAGTCCTTGGCTTCTGGGCAGTAGAGGGGGGCAGGTCTTCATGATTCTGCACATGGCCAAAATACTAAGGGGACATCTTATGGCTTTGCTCAGGAATTAAGGCTACTGCGGCGAGAAGCAGCATTGAGGCCTGTCGTGGTGGATGGAGATGCCAGAGCCTGTGCTCACAGCACCTGACCTTGGCAGCAAACAAAACTCACTATCAACTTCCATTTTCTCTTTCAGTCAAACATGGTTTGTCTCTCAGAACCTTTCTATTTTTGCTCTCTGCTATTAAATACTTCATCCAGTTGTTGATGGAGGAGGGCTTTAGATGGCTGTACCTGAGTCTTGCCCATACTTTCTGTAGCTGCCACAGGAGACCATTAAAGAAGGGGTATAAAACACCCCCTCTGCCAATGGCCTGTTCAAGTTCCCACTCCTGAGTGGCTTGGATGCTTAGGTCTGAGCTTGAGATGTGTGTGCTGACCTCTGCATGTTAATGCATTATAGTGCCATCAAGCTCCTCCCAGCCACTCCCTTTTGTGATTTGACCAACTCCATCTGTGGCACTACTGGGGTCAGCTGCAGGACGTGGATATTCTGTTTTGTGGCACTTAGATAGGAAAGGACAGGGTACAATCTGGCGTTCCTCTTCCCTGGTCTTTTCTTTGTCAGTAAAGAAATAGTTCATTTTTATTTTTCATAAGTGATCCCACTAATAAAATCTCACCTCCTGGGTCATCTAGAAAGGACCACAAAATTATCCAGACTCGGATGCAAGATGAGTCACTGAAAAGACATTCTCTTAATGCTTTCTCATTATTTGTCAGTTTTTACATTGTCATATGGTAGGTTAAATGTGGAGGATGTCCGGTTACTTTGTATTCTGCTTGAAAATAAACCAAAGCCTTGTTTTAGATGCTGTCCCTGCACTGCTTTCAAACTTAGCTCTGTGGCGCAGCTGTTCGGCGTACATGAAACTCTTGCACGTTTTCTCACAGGGAATTACTTCTTTAGCTCAGTTGCACTAACAGCCAAAAAAACCAAGGCACATTAAACCCCTGAGAGGCAGTGTGAAGAGTCTTTACTGCTTTGAGAAGCTTGGCCTTCATTTCGAGTATCTGTGTTGTCCTGCATGCTGTGTACCTGTTGCTGCTTTGGGGATAAGGCATAGCCTTAGAGAGCAGGCCTGTGCAGGTAACTGATTTGTTTGACCTGGTGACTGAAACTAAAAGCAGGAAAATGATCAGGTTGAATAAAATATAGGACATAAAATGGTTTTGCAAACTTCAGAATGAACTGTGGGGGGGGGGGTTTCAATGGAAGGTCAAACCATCGTTCATTCTGTAAGTGTCAAATTAAGCATTTTTTATTATTTTGAACTTTTTTTTAGCTAAAATGATTTACTGAATTGAACCTGAATTCTAATAATTGCTCTCAAAATATTGGAACAAAACATTTGGTCCCACCTGAGCCATGAGCTGGTTTTACAGTATAACTATTTCTCTGTAAACAGCAATATAGCTCTGTCCTGCCAGAGCATCTGCAAGCAGGAGAGACCCAGGAAGAGGAAAGCGCAGTGAGGATGCCCCTCTGGGCCTTGTCCACATGAGTGTGGGCGTTTGTTTCCCTGGGGACAAGAAGCACTACTTGTCCTTGAGGAACGCCTGTGCCACGCGCCTTCTGGTGCATGGCTGGTTAATCAGGGTGGGATAGGGGAGTCTGAGGCCAGCACTGGGCTGGCCCCAGCAGCAGCCTTACCCAGGGTCCTGGGGGCCTCCTGGGGCTGCAGGAGTGGTGATCCTGCCACTTGGAGCCTGGCCAGCAGCCGGAGCATAGCTCCAGCCAGCCAGTCTCTGGTTTTATGTGGTGCACACTGCTGCCGCGTGCACTGCTCTGCTTTTTATTAGCATGGGGTTTTTCGACCCTGGGATCTCCCCTTGCCATGTTGCTACCTTGCAGCATGGAAAGCAGCTGGCTGTGCGGTATGTGCAACCACAGACATGTCTGTGGCGCCCCATGCCACACGGCCGTGCTTGTCTGGACACGGCTCTGGAGTTTATTTAGCCCAAGGGAGCTGGGGAGCCTCCCCCACAGAACAGATGAGAAGTTCAATGTACCCTTAAGATCTATATAAGTCTGGTATTAACCCGATAACATGCAGCTAAGGTGACTTTAAATGTCTCCACGCCTCAGTAAGAGGGATGCTCTTACTGCAGATGCTTAACACCACAAAGTTGAAGTCAGTAAAACAAACCTGTGTTTTTAAATTATAGGATCATAGGAAAGTAGGGCTGGAAGGGATCCTGTCTTGAGCAGGGGGTTGGACGAGATGACTTCATGTAGCCCAACCGGCTGCTCAAGGCAGGATCCTCCCTGACTAAACTATCCCAATCTACTCTTGAAATTTCCAAAGGATGGAGACGCTACAACTTCCCTAGGTAACTGCCAAACCACCCTCATAGTCAGAAAGTTTCTCCTAACCTCCTAACTTCCTCTGCTGCATCTTGAGGCCATTGCTCCTAGTTCTGTCCCCTGCAGCCACAGCAAAAAGTTTATCTCCATCTTGTCTGTAATCATCCTTCAGGTATTTGAAGACAGTTTTCAAATCCCCCCTCAGTCTTTTCTTCTCTACACTGAAGTTCTTTCAGCCTTTCCTCATAAATCATGTTTCCCAGGCCCCTAATCTTTTTTGTTATTCTGTACTGAATTATTTCCAATCTGTTCACATCCTTCAAGAGCAGGGGCCAAAACTGGACACAGTACTCCAGGTGAGGACACACCAGTGTTGAATAGAGCAGAAGAATCACGTTCCTTGACTAAATTCCAACAAATTCCAATTTTTCATTAAAAACACTTCTGCAGCTTGCCACACAGCTATTATATCATAAGGAACAGAGCAGGAAACTGAAACAAAACAAACTAGTTTAATCTCACTGTCCGACCTGGAGAACGTGCAGAACAAACAATAGGCGAATGTCAGAAATAAATAAATTACCTAGTCCCTGATTTTGCTTATATTTGCATGGATAAATGCATTGGGATTTTTTAAAATCAAGCACAGGCACGAACATTTCCAGTATCTTGAACTCAGTAATCTAAATTATTACATATAACCCACATTAGGAAACTTTTTAATACATTATGAAGTTGACAGGTAGCAATGCCACCGCGTGGGCAATCTCTCTAGGAGGGTCAAATGCACTGTCCCTTTCCTGGTTGAGGATGTCACTTTAAAACAAGGAAAAAATTACAAGGCATCCTTCTGGCATTTTGTGGGGGTATGCAGCTGGCTTGGATAGTTGGCAAGCAGCTTTGTCATGTTTAATATGTTGGTATTTGCATATAGTGCTCAACGGTCCTGTCATTACACAAAACAAACTGTTGCTAGGAAGAGCCATGAACGAGCAAAAATTACAACTGGGTTTAAACAAAATCTGTGTATGTGCAACTTCTGATATTGCCCAGCTCCCTTGTACTGTCTGTCTGGGTTTCAAGACTAGAGCAAAAGGGGGTTAGTGCTGCTGAAGTATGAAAACAAGGTCTAAGTGGACACGTGGAAACCCCTTCTCCTGTAGGTTTGTCAGTTGATTGGTTTTAGATGCTGAAGCTGATTGTGTTGTAGATGCTATCATTAGGCCAAGCAGGATAGTGGCTATAGTATAGTTCAGGAAGCACAAATGAGGTGTGGTCCTCCCTGAAATCCTGTTGGATGGGCTCCTGCTGTTTTAAAATCACAGTTTAGGGTTGCAAATACGGGCACTTGTGATCTCCTCTGAAGTGTCAGGGATTTGTGCTTCAAAAGGCCAGGAGCAGCCCCCACAATTTCTAGGGGTGTGCAAAGCGGGCCCTATTCGATTTGGATTTGCATTTGGTCTGAATCGGGGGCAGTGATTCGATTCGTTGATTCGGATCACTGTCCCTGTTTTGATTCAGCCGAATCTGAATCTGAAGATTCGGTGCTGATTCAGAGAATCCGTGATTCAGACGTAGACTCAGCTTTAAAAGTTTTTTCTACATACCTTGAGGTAGCAGGCGTGGCTCCTGATTGCTGTGGTGCTGGGGCACATGGAGCGTCCCACAGGAGTGCAGGGGGGACCTCCATGTGCTTGGCGGTGAACCTGAAAGTGGACCCGAAGTACTTCTGGTCCCCTTCTGGGTCTGCTGGGAACTGCCCTGGGGGGGGCCCTGCACCTCCCTGGCTCAGCGATCAGCTGCAGGGGGACCCTGGGTGCCCCCCACCCCTAGACCCAGGAGGCACCAGTCACCAAGCAGGGGGATGCGGGGGGCCCCCTGTGTGCTCCCTGGCAGACCCAGAAGTGGACCAGAAGTGCTTCTGGTCCACTTCTGGGTCTGCTGCTGAGAGCGCTGGGGAGCCCCCCATGCTCCTGTGGGATGCTCCATCCTCCCCAGCATCGCAGCACTCACAAGCCGCCTGTTACCTTGAGGTATGTAGAAAAAACTTTTAAAACTGTCTCTATGTCTGAATCTCTGAATCTTTCCAAACTCTCCAAATCGATTCAAAGGGTTCTGATTTGATTCGGAGAGATTAAAGGGTCCTTTGATTCAATTCAGAGTCGGAGATTCGGCCACCGGATCGGGCCAGATCTCTGCTGAATCGAATCAGGGACTGAAGCTTCACACAACCCTAATAATTTCAGCACTGGTGTGAGAACCTATTAGACTTCCATAAGCATGGCAGTCAGGTGCTAGAAATCACAATATTCTGCCTTTCATATAGAAAATAATGTAATGCCTCAGTATGCAGCCTCTGTGCTAGTTCAAACGCTCCCCCCAGAGGCAGCAATGTTACTTGACTTGCTAATCAGAGCTTTCTAATAGGCAGGCTGCATCCAGCCAAATGATTTTAGCTGTTTTGTCACGTCTCCAATATGGAGTTTCAGAGCTAGGGCTGCTGCAGCCCCCCTACCCAGTGACACCCAGGCAAATACTGCAGAAGTGTTTGTAGGTTCCCAGAGAACAGCTAAAAGGGCACAGAGGAAAGGATCCATGCCCAGGAATGCATGGATGAAGGAGCAGCTACTGCACAGGGAAGGTCATAGGGCTCTGTATCAGTGTATGGCGGAGGGAGGGGGGCTGGTTTCTTGTTGGTTGCCCATCTGAACAATGCTGTAGCCCCACCTTGCAGTAGCAGTGCTCCCCTAAAGCATCTAGAGTTCTAGTTGGTGCTTGGAAAATCCCAGAAAAAGGGAAACATTGAAAACAAAGGGCTCACTTGCAGAAGAGATGGAAAAGCCTGGTCTGTTTGTTCCTTTTTCCACTGACACAGGGTAGCCCTTGGCTTCTCCCTGGTTCATGTGCATGATTGCATGCAGTACAAGCTGTCTGTTGACACACAAAAAAAATCTTTGCTGGGGAAATTTGATTCTCTGCCATTTCTATTTGCTTCGGTCTGGCCCTGCATTTCAGAAAGACTGGAGCTGGAAGCAGCAATGTTAGTTTGCTGCTTCTCTATTACAACACTTACACAGTAGATGCTGAGCGTCAGGGCTGGACATAGGCATGGGCAAACAGGGCAGTCTCCTGGGGCCCAGACAGAAAGGGGGCCTGAAAATGGTAATTTTTTTCCATTGTCCGATTATTATCATCATTATCTCTGGCAAAGGGGGGCCTGATACTAAAAATTCACCCAGGGCCACCAGCAGTCTAGGTAAAGTGCTGCTGAATGCAGCCCTGATACTGTGAGCCACTACATAAATGGGGGATTTACCTACTGCGTGTATAGTCAAAGCTCTATGTAAAGCATCTCCCACATGTTCTTGTGGTATAGCCATCCATCTGTAACCTGCACTTGGGCAGGCTGCCAGCAGTCACTTCACATGCCCTTTTCCTTTTCAGCAAGGACAGTGACTTCCTGGCAGTTGGGCATTTGATTAGGAAATTCCTCGTGCTTCTGATATTCAACCCTACTTGTTCAAGGCCCTGGAAAATTACTGGGAAGCAGAGCATTGGCACTTCACTAGGGCTAGACCTGCCAGGCCACTTCCAATGCAAACAGAAAGTTAGATAAGGAAAATAGAATCAATCTATGGCTGGAATAACCCCCTACTTGAGCCAAGCACTTTAGCACTTACCCACTGCAGAGCATGCACAATGGCAGAAAACTCATACTAGCTGAAGCCAGGAACTCATCACTTTGCTCATCTGCACTGACTTCTCACCATGCTCAAACTGAAGTGCAGCCTCACTCCACCGCTTAACAAGGACTGACAGCACGAACCTGTAGTACGGGGGTTCTCAACCTTGTTAGACTCAAGGCACCCCTCAGAAAATACCAGCTTTTAGCATCCGTTCATTTTTTTACTTCAGAAAAATACAAGGACCATTCTTCTGCTGCAAAGAACTCCAAAAGCCCTCAACAGGGCAGAATGGTTTTGACAGTGTAGATTTCTATTTGAAATCTCTGGGTTTATCCTGTGAATCATGTTTGCACACCTAACAGTGCTAACAGTGTGAAGCACCCTATGGCACCCTTGAAAGAATCTCAAGATACGCCGGGTGCTGCAACACCCTGGTTGAGAATCTCTGCTGGAGGAGGTTCTTGCGTTAGGAAGATTTCATTGGTGCATAAAATGAACAGTTAAATAGGTCGAGTCACAGTATGCAGGGACTAATTGCAACTAAACCAAGTGAAATACAAGTTATTGGTTGCACGGGTGGGGGAAGGACAAGCCAGGGCTGCCATAATGTTAGAGAAAAGAAGACGACGGGGCAGGAGTGGTTCCATAGGCTAAGTACAGACAGTCAAAAAGCCCAAAGCTGAATCCGTTCAGTCTTTGCAGGTTAGTCTAAGCTGCAGAAATTAAACTGACTAACAAGTGAACAGATATTTACTTTTTGCGACCACATTCCTGCAGTGACTCAGGCCAGGCACTAGGGGTGGTAGAGCACAGCTCTCTGGCATAGCCAGCATGGGCTGTGTTTGCTTCCTCTTCCTGCTGCCCCTGAGGTCTCTGGGATTTGCAGTCCAGAATCATAGCAACAGGACTCTGCAGGGTTGCTCATCACTTCCTCTTCTTGCTTCCAGGTGTCTCTGGGATTTGTAGTCCCCAGTCACAGCCAACAGTAGGTTGGCTGTGACTGGGCAGCTCTGTACTGAGGGGAAAGGGGGTTTCAGCCCCCCTCCCCCACAACCCAGGCCCCAGCTGAGGTTTGCTGGGGTGAATCCCTGCCTTCCCCGCCCTACCCCACCCAGCCCTTCTCTGCTGGAGCAAATAACCCAGCCCAGCCTGGGCTGGAAAGCATGCTGGGATGCTGGGGAACTATGCTTTAACTCGAACCCGGTAGCAGTCTGGGACAGAAGTTTCATAAACCAGTTTGACCCAAATCAGTTAAGTCTGAGACTACATTCAACCAGGTTTATCTTAAACCAGTTCTGGCCATTTTGAAACAGGTTGCACTGAACTTCTGTTCTGTTTCTGGTGTAAACCAGTTTATGATCACTTAAACCAGTTTATATGTAATTTCTGTCCTTAGCCTTAGAGACTAACTTGTGTGGTAAGGAAGGGCAATATGGTAGTGGGAAGTTTAGGTCCCCAGACACAAAAAGTCTGTGAGAAGAGATGAGACAGCACATGCTCTATTAAGCAGAGGCACCTGGAACTGATTTCTGAATAAAGAGGATCCCTTTCAATCATCTTAGGCCCAACTTGATTCCTGAACGCCCCCCACAGAAGGAGGAGAGCGAGTGACCACTGCAGAAGAGAACATACATCCCTAGTGTACCCCTAGCAATAAGAGTTGAAATGGTACTCATGCCATGGGAATACATGCTGGAATTTAGAGCACACGCTGAAATGCATGAGACATTTTACATTGACTTTGGCAGGTGCTGTCAGACCTTTGTGCATGGAGGTTGCACTGACACCCTTCGACTGGGCTCTGTGCCGAGGCAGGGTTCTTTCCATCTGGACCTGATGGCAGGTTCAAGAGTCAGTTTGACTGTGCCCATGATCTGCAATGGGTCTTGTAGATGCTGGTGAGAACTGCATCTAATAAACCTAACAGCCCTCAGCTTTAAAGGCTCAGCACTCTGAACGTAAGAGTCCCACACTGCAAAACTAGTTTCCAGTGCCCAGAAAGGAGCCCGTGTATTTGCTAAAGGCTGGTCAGGCAATTTCTTGGACTTGTACCAGTGGCAGCACAAAACTAACTCAAAGAGCAACAGGTTCACTGCATGGTTTAACCTTGAATGCATCTGATTGTCTGTTGTAACAGAGACATCTAAAATGTCACAAGGCCTCTGATGCTGAGTCATCTCATTGCTAAAATCACTGCACTAAAGTACTGATTGAACGGATAGCTTTGCTGTAGAGAACAACAGGGCTCCTCTTTAAAAACGTATCAGTGTGAGGGTTTCTGTCTATTAAGCTTCCTGGAAGGGCCCTATTGATAACCTAAGCTGCCCCATGGAAGACGCCACTTTGGAGAGGACTGTAGAGACCTCTGTTCCTGTTGCTGCTGTCCTCTGGTGCAGCTAAGGAACAGCACGAGCATTTGTTTCAGTAGCTCCAGTGAAGTAGCTCCCTCCTGATTCTGAGGTGCGTGCCCTTTGATGATCAAGATATAAGAGATGGGAGACGAGTGGTGACCAAATGTCCATGTCCTTGTCCTTATCAGGCAAAAGAATATTCTATCTAGTGATTGATAATGCCCTGTCCCTCTGCTATTTAAAGACTGACCTGGTCAGTAGCTCCTCATACTACGTACCAAGAGATGGGGGAAAGCTGCCTGTAGAAAAGTGACAGCTTCCCCTACTCCATCCCCAAGAGGCTTGATAACTACCTAGCTGGGGTCACATGAGCTTAAATTTACCAGGGGTCATATGAGCCCAGTATTCATTCCTGCCTAGGGCAGGGGGTCGGACTTGATGATCTGCTCAGGTCCCCTCTGACCCTACGTCTATGAACCTATGAGCCCCAACATGCATGGACACAAACACAAACGTGCGCGCACCCACTGTACTGTAATGGCCTTGGAAATGTTCATACACTGCTGTATTTCTGCTTTGCTATTGAAGAAGGAAGTGTCAGTGTTACGGCCATGCTGAGACCATCTGCTTCACTAAGGAGAGCTAGGTCAATAGCTGTGTCACAGGGGGACTTATAGCATGCCATATAATGCACACATGGAGCACATTACACACAAGACTGTTCTCTTGAACTCGGCAGGACCCCAAATGTCTAGGTATTTCTGACTCGGGTTCATATGATCCCCTCCTCCCTCTCCTGCTCCTTGGGGAAAAATATCAAGGGGCAAAATATCATGAAGTCTGGTTTCCTCATGGCGTTTCCACTGGTCAGGACCTGGAAAGCCTCCTGCGACTCTGGCCCCTAAATGATATCTCTTGATATGTGCAACAGCTTCAGCAAAATGCAAGCAGAAGCACACAAATGCACATAAGCCAGTCATGGAGTAAAAGCCCAGTCCTGTGAGATGCTGACTCCTCTTTCAAGGTGCTGAGCCCTTTCATCTTCCATTGAAGTTGATGCAAACTGATGTCACTCAGCTCCCCTCAGGAGTGGGCCTTAAGAGACAGTCCTGATAGGGAGTCTGAGCACTGCAAAAGCATAGATCCTTGGTTCCTGGAGCAGCTGAACTGGGATGCTTGGGGCCCAGCGCTGACTCTACCCATGTTGTAGTTCAGCCTGGTGCTCAAGTCCTTTACATGCTGATTTACAGAAATCATTTACCACAGCAAAGCTGAATTAATTCTGTACAAGCACTGCATTCCTGAATGTATTACAGCTAGATTTTCAGTGAGTCCAGGGACTTCGATTTTAATAGCAAGAAAAAAGGAGAGGAGAAAAACAGACGGTAAGGGAAGAGAATATTGAGCCTCCAGGAAGTGGCGGTTTTGGTTTTGGTTTTGAAAAGTCAGAAACCCTAACAAAGAAAAATCTTAGCGCCCCCCCCACCATACGAGACTTTCCCAGGCAGGAATGCTGATGATTTCTGGCATTATCTAAATATTGCAGGTACACAAAAGGACTTATGTACACTGGTGGTGGTGAATCTACTTTGCCTGGCTCAAGGGACACCTTACTATTCAGTGTTTTAATTGCTATGATGAGGAAATGTTCCCTTTCAATACAGTCTCAAGGCTTTGGGAAATCAAGTCCTGCCTATAAATCAAGTACAGCATGGACAAAGATGCTTTCCCTCACCTCATACCTTTGCCAAAATGCCTCCAAACCATGACTGTAAAGAAGCTAAAACCTTCAAAAGGCTCCTACCAAGCAGCATCTACTAAGAATCAACCCACCAATTAGTGTGGCTACGGTCTGTCTCTGGCACAAACAGTAATTTCACTTTTATGTTCTGAGCTCAATATTATTAGTGACTCAGGCCCTTTAAAGTTGTGCTTTGCTTTAAACTTGATAAGGCAGAGATAATACCAGCTCTTAGATGTGGCTGTCCTTCAAGTCCTGTGAAAGAAAGGATATTGTGGGAGCCAATTTAAACAGGATGAAGAGAGTATGGTGAAAAATATTAAATAAATTCCAGTGGGGTGAAGTCACTTCAAAGCACCCTTATAAAACTGCTTGGCAACTCTTTTGTGAACCAAAAAGAGAGGAAACTAGATAGGCAGACCATAGACAGATTCTAATCTCCTGCTGACAGCTGCATGCCCACCGCCTGAGTACCCACGAACTGAAGCAAGTTGAATCCTGGAAGTGTTCCCGCAGTGGGAGGAATTGGGCAGGAGTGGCGCTTTGTTGGTTTTGGTTTCAGGTTGGGAACTTGGGAGACGGCAGGTCCATTCCATGCTTTGCCACTGACTTCCTGTGTCTTTGTGGGCTTGTCTCTTAGCCCGGAGTCACACTCAGAAATGGGACTGACAGCTGGTGCAGTAAGTTACACCTTAATACGGCTGTGCCAGCACAGCAGGGTAGATGTTACACTGACAGAGAAGTCTTTTTCCATTTGGGGAACTGGTATGAGGACTTTTACTGATCTAAGCCATGTGGCCACTTGAAGGACAGCTGTACCTGTATAGCTGCCCCAGCAAACCCTCCCTAGTCCGGACAAAGCCTGGGTAAAATGAGGACAGTAGCCCTGCTCTACCTCACAGGGATGTACTGAGGATAAATGTATTTGATTGTGAGATGCTGTAGTACCGGGGTTGTCAACCAGGGGTACGTGTACCCCTGGGGGTACTTGGGAAGGCCCCAGGGAGTATGCGGCAGCAGCATGGAGAAGCAGGGCACTCCCAGTTTCGCTGGCAGCACTTCCAGTTTTGCCACCGGTGCCTCTGGATTCACTGCTGCTGCCCATGGGGGGAACACCCCCACCCCACTCGGGAACTCCCTGCTGTTCGACTGGACACCGGGGGTACACCAACCAAAAAAGGTTGAAAACCCCTGCTTTAGTACTACAGCAGTGGGCACCCTGCGTATGTCTAAGCTGGACTGAATTAACCCCTAAAGTAACTTCCCCACTGGGTTATGAGTATGACTAATATTAAAAGAAAGTGCTTGTCTGCTTTCTACTGGTCCTTGTTCACATAGTTGGACTCCTCAAGGATGGAGGATAATTGCACTGCGAGGCTGGGTCTGCCCAGCAAAGTCTTGCCAGTCTGGCTGTTGGTTAGCACTGTGAGCTGTGATGCGACTGTAAGAACAAAATCCCTGTGCTAGGCACAGGTGTTTGCTGGGATATTTTGTTTCCTTCACCCAATCAGTGTAAGCAATATTGGCAAGAAGGCCTGTTGTTTGCTGGCGTCAACTGCATTTTCTCCAGGCAGGGTATGCTGGTCGGGCTTCCTGCCTTCAGGTCCTGTTCTGTTGCTGCCTGCTGGGTTGAGGAGCCCTCCATCACCAGATTTCAGCTCCCCATACAAGTACTGAGAAGACTTTGATGATGTCACCCCTTGACCTGCAAACCTGTAACGGAGACGTATTGTTTGGTGATCAGATTGAAGGTGCTAGTTCTGACCTATAAAGCCCTGAATGGATGGGACTTCACTCCCTGGCCCTCAGTAGGAAGAAAAAAATCTCAGATTTAAATGAGGGCCAGGCTGATAAAGTATCAACACGAAATACACTTAAATGTTGAAGCGCCAAGGCAGGTGAATTGTTCTTCGAAGTTTAATTTCATCGGTGTTTCTTTCCACCAAAGCCTTGGTCTTAAAGCTATGTTTCCATACAGTACAAGAAACCAGCATGTGTTGGATAGTGCATATATCCATCTTGGAATACTTGCATTTTTAACTTCACATTTTTTAGTTCTGTCTCTTGTAAACCAAGGTTGGGAATATCCCAGCTTTCAGGACTGTCTGGAGTGAGACGTTGTGATGATTCCTCATGCATCTTGCTTCTTGTTGTGTCATTTACACCCGTGCCAGGTGAGAACAAAATGAGAATAAAACACTGGGTGTGAATCTCTCCCTGGCCCCTTGATGCTGCTCCAGTAGAGGGTAGGAAACATGCAAGAGTGGCAACAGATGGAGCATGAACGTCTCGCACTGCATGCACAGCCCGCTGTACTCCGCCTTCGGCTGTACTCAGTGTCAGTGCAGGGGAAGCATTGGGGTGGGCCAGAGGGGTGAAGAAACAAAGTTGGGGAAGATGGGCCTACCTCTAATGATACTGCAGAGATGCCGGGGCTGAAGCAGAGGGAACCAAGCGAGACGGGGGCTGTAGAGCCCTTTTGAAAATGTTTAATGGCTCCGGGCTCACTCTGCCCTTGTGCCCAGGGCCAGGCAGGCCATAAAGAGAGACGGGGAGGAGGACCGCAGGTCCACCTGACGTTCTGGAAGACTGTGAATTGGTCAGGACTCCAAAAAATCACGTCCTTCCCTCAGCTTTGGGTACCAAAGTACCCCCACTCTCCCTAGCCAGGATCCTCTCCAAGCCAGTCAATGATACTGAGGTGGAGGGGACATCACCTTTGAAGAATATGTAGCTTTAGCTCCCTTTGCCAGTGGTGAATAAAACCCTGGCACTGTATGTTAGCATGGTCTATTTTTGCAACGACTATGAAAACACTGGTTAACAGGCTTGTGGCCAGCAGTACTCAAGAGCTGAGGGTTAGGAGATTTTTGTACTTAATATTAATGAACTAAATGCTAGGAAGTGAATTGCTCAAGCATGTTCCTCACTATAATAGTAACTATGCCCTTGGTCTGTTTTCCCCCCTTACAGACCCATCGTTTGTGCCTGTTGCGTATGTGCCAAATGCAGGTTAATAACCTCTTTATGTAGAGGTTTCTTCATTAGAACAAATCACTGGAAATATCAGTAATTGTCCTGGTGCCATTTTATTTTGATTGCTATGTAAACTGGGAGGCAAATGTGGGTCATGTTGCAGCAGTGTGCAGGGGAGAAGACGAGGAGGAGACTTTCTCGGTGAGTTATATTTGCACTTTGCTTAATTTCAAAGTGGTTGTGAAAGAGTGTGGTTGGGGACATGCTTAGTATTTTGCCCTCCTGATAACACTTTACCGAACCCTGGTGCCTCTGCGAGACCAGGCTTAGCCTGCGTGCTGCCATTTCCTCATCCGTAAAAGAGGATGAGGCAGCATCTTCAAAAATATCCGGGCTTTCTGGGTTCCTATCTGCTGTGGGTATTCAGCAGCTCTCCAAATCTGGCTGTGTGAGAGATACAGTAGGCTTCTTAAAAAAAAAAATACTGAGACCTTTAAAACAATGCTTAGCTGACTGTAGCTTTGCTGCTGGCCACGGAAGATGGCATGAGAGTCTATTCACAAGACCATGTTTTCTCATGTATTTAAAAGCCTGAAGGTAAAATCTTCTTAACAGTGGTTCTTTTCCAAGGCAGGGTGGCAGATCCCAAGATTTTTCATGGAACGGGCCAGGCCTTGAAAGGGATGTTCAGGATCCCACAAAACTATTATCTGGAGCTGACCACGGGAGCATGATGCTGTGTTGTGAACAAATAAGCATGTCTCTCAGAACCAAGTCCAGCCTTTCTTGTGCACGCTCTCATCAGGGACTGTTGGCTGGAGCTGTGCATCTGCAGGCCTCGTTGCAGCTGTTAGACTTACTGGCCCTTAGTGCAATTCAGCTAAAGCACAATCTGTTTTCATGTAACCTGGTCTGGGTGTTTCAAAATGTTAAGGAGGCTTTGCAGACTATGGGGGAATCAACTTGATACGCCTACGTATCTTTAAAATGTTGCTCTAAATTCCATTATATAAGACTATGATTAAATATATAAGCGTATAATACCAGTACCTCAGTGTTACATGGTGGTTTCATAAGTAGATCTTAAAGCACTTTACAGAAATCAGTATAATTATTTCTTATCTACGGAGAGAGAAGCGGAGATGTCATCCAAAATGCTAGTGGCCAAGGCATACAACCTAGATCTCTTGAGCCCCAGCTCAGACGGAGAACTGGATACAAAGCAGTAAACAGTTAAACCATTTCCCATGCAAAATATCTATTGTATTAAAGCATCATGGGCCGCTTTGTTGCAGTTGCTCATTCATACAAAACTTACTATTGAGTTCAGTGGGAATTTTGCCTAATTAAGGTTTGTTGATTTGACCCGCAAGTAATGAGATATAAAGGGGATCTGTTATACTGCAGAATCCATCTGCTGCCAAGAATGGTGTCTCTGATTTGGCTGGGATTTCAATCCTGTGTCTTCTTCACAACACAAACCGGAACACACAAAAAAAGAAACACAGAAAAAGGAAGATGCTGGTTTTGATTCAACTTATGATTGAATTCCCTCCCAGAACAATGGGTTCATTCTTAGTATCTCTGGGTATCTCTCAGCATCTAGAAAGGCAGACAGCAGTGGGAAATAGCCTGTATAAATAACACGTTTCTTAATCTGTCCACTAAGAGATGAAGTGAGTCACTGTAAGTGAACCTGTTGATGGGCAGCCTCACCTCTCTAGTGTATATAAACTGTGAACTCTGCATTGTTTGCTTTGCAAGGTCTCTAACATACCTCAGAGCACGGTCCCAATGATTCATAGTAAAGATGTACTGGTTTTGTCTTCCCTGCAATTTCTTTTAATGCAATATTTACCTCTGTTAGCCCGATCAAAATAAAAAGTGCCTCCGCTGGATTTTACATCGAAAGCTGTGTTGATGTGAAAATACACGTTTTTTCTGCGGTAAAGATAGTCGTGCTGTATTGTACTAAGAAACGCCTACTGTATGCATGCCTTTTTCCCCCTGCAGAACATTTAAGTAGTTTCTCAAAAATAGTACTGAAGATTCAGACCTACATTATGAATATGTATTGCGAGTATATCCATATTTGATGAACAAGCCTCAGGATGAGAGGAGGCTGAGTCATGCTGGATACTGTTCTCAGGAACATAGCAGCGCAGCGTATTTACTAGCTGAAGTGCCCTCACTTTGCTCAAGCTTTGTAATGTGCGTCTACCCATTAGGGCTGATAGAACAGAACAAAACCTTCACTGTCAAGAGATCCACAAATACATCTTCGGGAAGAGATCCTGTCGAGCTTTTTTATAATTGCATTGGGCTTTTCTTCTGCTGCACTGAGAGGATTTGATCTGCCTTTGCACTGTGCCAAGGTTAGCACCTGCCACATCAGTTGATGCTCACGATCACGAGCAACGAGGCAAGCTTTTTTTCCCCTTACCTTACCAGCTCTAAATTTAGAAATAGTGAAGCACTTTCTCATTACCATTTCATAGATTTCTAGGGTCAGAAGGGAATTCAGTAGATCATCGAGTCTGACCCCCTGCCCTGGGCAGGAAGGAGCGCTGGGCTCAAACAACCCCAGCCAGGCGTTTGTCCAATCTCCTCTTAAAGACCTGTCTCCTGTTAAACACCTCCCAATTAATTTCCTTGCCCATATCAGTTCAGCATGGAACTGGGGCCCATCCACAACAAACCATCCGAGAAGCAGGGTCAAACCCATCCCTGAAATCAACTTACGATGGGGATAAGCATAGCCTGCGGTGTGTTTTACACGGGAAACAAAAGGAGATATGAAAAGGGGGAGGGCGAGTCCCCTTTCCACCTGCATAGCAGTGCAGCATACTCACCGGACTATTTCAAAGAAGCCTGTTCTGCAGCCAGAACGAGGAAGCATCAGGTTTAAATTGAGGCTGAACCCAAAACATTCCAAAACCACCAGCCTAAAAAGAATTTCAAAGCAGGGAGATAACGTTTCACTGCAGAAACCTGAACATCTAAAGGGGATTTATCAAGCAGAACAGATGCAGCATAACTACTGCCTTTGTCCTCTGTACCTGAATCAGCTGGTGGCTTTTTAAAGATGGGAGCTGTTTAAAGAGAAAAAGTATTCTGGTCCTAGCAGACTGGCCACAGGAGTCAGCAGACGTGGATTCTGCTTCCCAGCGTGGCCACTCATGCTGCCTTGCACTGGGCCATCTCCTCGCTGGTATAATTCAGCAGCGTTCCAGCAAGGTCAAGGCTGAGCCACGCAGCCTTCTCTACCGAGCATGGGATACATTTACCTACTTGAGCAAAGAGCGCTGAGACCTTATGAGGAAACAGCACCATGCAAATGCATCAGCTGAACAGAAAGGAGCTCCCAAGAAGCCTGATGGCTCCTCTAGGTTTACAATACACAATGCAACCCGGTCAGACCGCATGCTTCTGCACAAAGAACCAGTCAGACTAAGGAATTTGACTGCGGTTTGTTGTACTTTTGATCAAAATAAATACATCAATGTATTGAGAAATATATGGCAATCGATGCAGAAGTCACATGCTCTTTGGAACTATGTGCAGCGCTGTCTGAACAGACAGACAGAAAGAGGAAAGGGAAAACCAAGCGTTAGGTCAGTGATTCACATTGTCCAGATACAGGTTGCTTTCACAGTGGCCATGCAGGCAGTCTGCTAGGAAACACCAAGCACAGCATTCAACCCTGATTTTATAACTCCTGCTTGTAAATACGTCAAAACACAAAACTTAAGGTAAATGGGACAAACAATGAACATCGCTGACTAAACTTTTTCTTTTCCCGTTGGCTATCCACATTATAAACAGCTGCTCTCTCAGAAAAGTCCCCCTACGCCTGTACGTTTTTAACTTTAACAAAAGCATTTAGGAAGTTTTGCGTCTGGCTCTCTTGCACACGAATGCATCGTTCCTTAGTTCAAAAGTTCACAGTAATATCAAGATAGGTGGCAGGTCCCGTTTGCTCAGAAATACCGACGCGAACAGTGCCAATCTAGCGTTTAAACCGAGGTAGACAGGTTATATATAGTGTTTTGGTAGGCTAAGGCTGCATTCACCACTTCCAAACCGGTTTTTCCATTTGACGTATAATGAAATCATTTGGACAACAACCAGGACAGTCTGGACTTCCTACCAGAGAGTTATTTTTTGGGGGGGTTTTTGGTAAAAAAAAAGTGAGCATGTTAAATATAGAGAGAATATGGGGGTATTTTCCTTAAAAACAGAGGTTTCTCTTCATGATCCGTTACCAAAATAGCTGGAAAGCTCATAAAAAAGAGAAAGAAAGCGGCTCTCTTTGCTTTCCCCCCGGTTTGAAACCCGCTGTATAAAAGCCGTCTGCCAGCAGCCGGCGGCCAGCGCGCGGCTCCGCGTGTGAAGGACTCCGGCAGCAGCCCCCGGCTCCTCGTCCGCGCCGGGCTCCTCGGGGCGGGCGCGCTAGTGGCCGAAGAAGAGCTCGGACACGGGCCGGCGCCGCGTCGCCGCCGCCGCCGCCTCCTCGCGCTCCCCGCCGGCGTCCAGGGAGGAGCAGGACGGCAGCGCCCCGCGGCTCTTGCCCTTCTTGGCGGCGCTGGGCGCCGGGCGGGCGCTGCGGAGCCCGCGGGCCAGGTCGGCGAAGGCGGCGTCGTCGGACAGCACGCCGAGCGCCAGGAAGGTGGTGGCGGAGCCCAGGACGGAGGCGGCGAGCGGCGCGGGGGCGGGGGCGGGCGGGCGCGCCGCGGGGTCGGCCAGCAGCAGGCGCAGGGCGAGCGGGGCGCCGGGCCGCAGGTAGTGGTGCGGCTGGCGGCCGCTGTGGTCGCGCAGGTGCACGCGGGCGCGGTGCGTGCGGACCAGCGCGGCGGCCAGCTCGTGGCGGCCGTGCAGCGCGGCGATGTGCAGCGGCGTGTAGCCGCCGTGCGAGCGGGCGTCCACGGCCGCGGCCCCGCCGGCCAGCAGCCGCGCCGCCATGTCGCAGTCGCCTGTCTTGGCGGCCCAGTGCAGCGCCGTGAAGCCCGACATGAAGTCCCGCTGCGCCGCCAGCCCGGCCCGCGACAGCAGCAACCCGTGCAGCCGCGCGCTCCAGCGCCCCGCCGCCGCCCGCACCAGCCACTCGTGCTCCGCCGGCTCCAGCGGCACCGCCGCGCCCCGCGACCCCGCCGCCGCCGCAGCCTCCGCCGCCGCAGCCTCCGCCGCCGCCGCCGCCACGCCGGGCAGCGCGCGCCGCGCGGGGCGCTCCGCGCTCATCCCGCCGCCGCCGCCGCCGCCGCCGCAGGGTCTGCCGCCGTGCGCCCCCTCGGCGGGGAGGAGCCGCGCTGTGCCCGCCCCGGCAACACCTACCTCCGAGGGGCCGCGGCGGCTCTCACCGGGGCCCCCGCCCTGCCCTCCTGTTTAAAAAAAAGACATGTTCCGTGTTCCAGCCAGAGCCGGGGCTCATAAGCAGCCCCACCACCGGCAAACATCCCCCATCCGCACCTGGGGTTTCTGGTATTTCCAAGGTTTTTGGGTGGGCATCCTATGTGCAGACTTGTGCAGTCTGGAGACTTGTGGCTCAGATGCCCTGAGTTTCACCTGCCCTCAGCTATGTGGCTGCAGGAGCAAGCTGGGGGGGAGCCTCATAGCTGGTAGGGTCAGAAGGGACCTGAGCAGATCATCAAGTCCGACCCCCTGCCATGGCAGGAAAGAGCACTGGGGTCAAACAACCCCAGCAAGGTGTTCATTCAGCCTCCTTTTAAAGACCCCCAGGGTAGGAGCCAGCACCACTTCTCTTGGAAGTTGGTTCCAGATCCTAGCCGCCCTGACCATGAAGTATCGCCGCCTGATGTCTAGCCTGAATCTACCCTCTGCCAGCTTGTGACCGCTATTTCTAGTCACTCCTGGTAGTGCTCGGGGGAACAGGGACTCCCCCAATGCCTGCTGGTCCCCTCCGGCTAGTTTGTAACAGGCCACTAGATCCCCCCTCAGCCTTCTCTTGTGGAGGCTGAACAGGTTCAGGTCCCGTAGCCTCTCCTTGTAGGGCCTGCCCTGCTGGCTCCTGATCATGCGGGTGGCCTCCTCTGGACCCTCTCCATGCTGTCCACATCCCTCCTGAAGTGCGGCCCCCAGAACTGGACACAGTACTCCACCTGCGGCCTGATCAGTGTCGCACAGAGGGGGAGGATCACCTCCTTGGACCTGCTCGAGATGCATCTGTGTATGCGTGACAAGGTACGGTTGGCTTTCCTGACCGCGTCCCCACACTGTCGGCCCATGTTCATTTTGGCATCAATAATGACTCCAAGATCCTTTTCTGCCTCTGCACTGAGGAGAAGGGAGTTCCCCAGCCTGTAGGTGTGCTGCTGGTTCTTCCTCCCCAGGTGCAGCACCCGGCACTTGCCAGTGTTGAAACCCATCCTGTTCTCATCTGCCCACCCCTGTAACCTGTCCAGATCCGATTGCAGCCTATTCCTCCCTTCTAGCATGCCCACTTCTCCTCACAACTTAGTGTCATCTACGAATTTGAACAGGGTGCTTTTCACCCCCTTGTCCAAGTCGCCAATGAAGATGTTGAACAGCGCGGGTCCGAGGACCAAGCCCTGGGGGACCCCACTGCCCACGTCCCTCCAGGTCAAATAAGACCCGTCCACCACCACTCTCGGGGTGCGGCCCTCCAGCCAGTTAGTGACCCATCTGACTGTGTAGTTGTCAACGCCACAGTTCCCTACTTTTCTAATGAGAATGGGGTGAAAGACAGTGCTGAAGGCCTTCCTAAAGTCCAGAAAGACTATGTCCACCGTGACACCTGCGTCCAAGGATTTTGTGACCTGGCCATAGAAGGCCACCAGGTTGATCTGACAGGCCCTGCCTCAAATGAACCCATGTTGGTTGCCCCTAAGCATAACCTCCCCTGCTGGCCCCTTGCAGACATGCGCCAGGATAATTCTCTCAAAAAGCTTCCCCAGGACTGAGGTAAGACTGACTGGCCTATAGTTTCCTGGGTCTTCCTCCCTCCCTTTTTTGAAAATGGGAACCACGTTGGCCCTTTTCCAGTCCTCTGGCACGATGCCAGAGCACCACGAGTGCTCGTAAAGCTGTGCCAGGGGTCCCGCAATAACCTCTCCTCCCGTTTCCATAAAGTGAGCTTTAAGCCCCAACACCTCGGAGAGTACTAAACCATGCCAGAAGAATGGTTATCCCCAGAAGCGCTTAAGGGAAACTGCCTTCATGGACCCAAATACATGGTGTTTCTCCTGCCGGGTATTCAAGGTCCAGGCAGAGGCTGTACCTCTCATTGCCCTGCTCACAAGCTGCCGATGCCCCTTTCCCCCAAGACAGCGCCCAGCTGGGGTTGCTGTCATAGAGGCCATTCTGGTTTTCTGTTACTCTGTCCTCTATTGATGCAAACTAGGGCCATCCTGGGGGGTGGGGAGTGAATTGGGGTGATGAGTCCATGCCCCACGCTTTGGGGGGCCCCACGGAGTGGGCAGAGCAGTCCCGGTGACTCCATGCTGCCACCGGCTTCACGTCTGGCTGCTTGGCACACCCCCTCCACTGCCAAATAGGCTGATTTGCCCCAGGCCTCACACCCTGCTCTGGTCACCTCTGGATACAAAACCCGATGCCTTTATGTCCTCTATTTTTCTCTTCAAGACAAAAATAGGGAATGTAAAGGCTCCCGGTTTCATATCAATAGAGGACAGAGGACAACCAGACTGTCCTCCATGATGGCCACCCTATGCCCAGCACCTTGATGAATGTGGCTGTGCTGGCAGCGAGCCCCTCGCTTTAATGAAGCGCAGCATGAAAAAGAGCTTCCTTTGTTAGTTTTAAATTCAGACCTCCTCACTTCACGTTGCGACCCCTAGTTCTTGTATTGTGAGAGGGAGTAAATATACGAAATAATACATCCCTACTGACCTTTTCTTCCCCCTTACGTACTCTGTAACCCCTTCTTGTGTCCCCTCTCACGGATCTCTAAAAAATGTCTGGTCTCCCACCTTGCTGGGGTCTGACCCCAGCGGTCTTTCCTGCCCAAGCGCAGGGGGTTGGACCTGATCTCGTGAGGTCCCTTCCAGCCCCTGACATGGATGAATCTATAAATTGAATGGTCCTGGCCTCTTTAGTCTCTCCTCATGTGGAAGCCCCTCCATAGCACTAATCAACCTGGTTGCCCTTCTCTGGATCGTCTCTAGTTGTCCCATATCCTTTCTGCGGTGTGGGGACCAGAACTGGGCACCATATTTAACAAGTGGCTGCACTGTGGGTTTATAAAGGAACATGATGATACTTTCCATTTTGTTTACAATTCCCTTCTTAATCAGCCCTAATGTTTTGTTTGTCTTTTTGCTGGCTTGATAAGCCATGTGTTTATCTGTTACTTGTGTTTAGTAGCCAGTCCCCAGCAGCCAGAACAGGGGTTAGCGACCTGTTGTAGGGATATGTCCGAGGAGACACTAGTGTCTTCCTTGAACTGCAGTCTACAGCCCTGATCCCAGTCTGCAGCCCTGATCCTGCCTCTGGGGAATCCTAGAGCAGCGCTGACTTCAGAGGTGGGAGTCCAGCTACGTGGATCTGAGGACAGGGCTAAGATTTAACCCTCTGTTCTGGGTTGTTTGTAAGATATTTTAATTTAAACATATGGTAATGTGTTCAGGCTGGAGTTTTACCTTGCTGGCTCACCTAAAAGATCACGCTTGTTTTAGTTGGGGAAGATGGAGCAATTCATTCAGCTGTTCTGGAGCTATTCAGACACGGGAGAAAGAACCATTTTTCCGGGTTAGCTGCTTTGCTTATAGCAGAAATGCAGCTGTGTGAGCGATACAATCCTTTCAGTTGTGCCTGTGCCAGCAATGCCACGTGATTGTCTGAGATACAGAGATTTAGGGCCCATCCTGAGTGATGCTGAGCTATTTCCAGCGTCCAGCCTATGAAATTACAAACCATGCTGTGTCTCAAAGGACATTCCCTTCAGCCATCCGGGAGTTGCTTGGACTAGGTCAAACCTTCTGCCCCAGCCTTCTCAAATAAGGATTTTTGGCTCAGTTGTCCAAATCAATACCCCAGCTTCAGACATGTGTAAACTGGTTCACTTTGTAAGGTCCAGTCTTTATATTTCTCAAGAATTTTTTGTTTATAGTTGGACATCTCATCAATTGTTGATTTTTCTGAATTATAGATCCTTTCCTCTGGAAATAAGGAGAAAAAACTGCCTGAATCAAACTGTGAATTATAAATGGATCAAATCTCTGCAACACAATGGTATTTTGTTATGTAAGTACTTGTGAGAGAAACTGTATAGAGAAGAATTCTGAATGTGTTGCCATATCTGTTATTTTTTCCTTCGTTTTCTTGTACATCTGCTTTTTTTTTTAATATTATTTTAAATAAATAGATGGGAAAACCTTCAGCAAATTTCCCTTGACTTCTTTGAGGGAAGGATTGTGCCCAGAGGCCTTTTTGAAGGCATGACATTCAGCTCTCAAGGCTTCTTTTCTTTTGAGCACTCTCTGCCAAATGGGGCCATGAAATTGGTTCTTGAATAACCCAGCAGTTTGCTTGGAAAACAGCAAGGGAGACTGAACGCTAAGTGAGCAGAGCCAGTGGGCTGGAAGGCAGAGAGATAAAAGTAGCTGTCCATGGAGGAAAGAATGTGAAAAATAAAATAAAACTTGTTTTCTTGTGAGTGTCTTGAACTTGGAGAAAAAATACGGCCCATCCTGCTGCCAAAGCTTCCATTTGAAAGACATATTTTGTGCTTCAATCTTCCTTGCGGGCTTTCCTCTCTCTGCTCCTCCTACCCCTGGTTATCTAGCACTGGCCTCCTTTGTGGTCCTCCATACTCCTTGCTGCTGATGTGAGAGTCTTCTCGTGCAGCTTGGGTCGAACAGTCTCTATGTGTGACCCCTCTGTCTCTTCTCAAATCTTTTTATTTTTTTATTTTTAAGGAAAATGTTTCGTGTCCCAGGTCAAATTAGCCAGTTCAGGTCCAAATCCATTTGACTAATCCAAGAACTATATGTGGCCTTGCTACCGGCAAGTATTCTCATCCCAGCCTGGGGCTTCAGATACTTCCAAATCCATTGGCAGACATCCTATGTGCAAGCCCATGCCCGGAGACTTGGGGTTCGGATGTCCCCGAGTTTTGCTTGCCCTCAGCCGTATGGCTGCAGGTGCAAGCTAGGGAGGAATCTCCCATTGCGGTGGCACTGAGCCAGTCCTCCAAGTCTCTTTGCTGTACAAATGTTCTTTCACTTAATAGCGTGTTAGCTGCATGCTGCCTGTAGCTCTTCAGTTTTGCTAATACACCCTCTCTGTGCCTTTTACATTGCTTGTACAATAACCTCACACTTTGCCGATGTTGCCTCTTGTGTGTGGCGTTTTACTAATGCCACCCCTGCATTAGCAATGCCTCTTGGCACATGGCAACCTCTGTGAGGGGTTACTTTTAGTAATGAACAGGCATCCAGAATGAATTGCTGTGTTTGGCTGTACATGTTGATTCTTTTCCTCACCTGCAGCTTTCATATTTCTGGTCTAGATTCATAATTCACTCTTCAGACTTTGTCCTTTCTTACCCTGGGACTAGCTTTCACACATAATGTTTTCTCACTCTGCAAATGAACAAATGGAGGAGGAAGAGGAGGAGGAGAAGGAAAAAGAATGAAAGATGAGTGTTTTTTGGAAGCGCTTGCCTTAGTCTGTAAACGTTTGCAGAGAATTTGGTGGCATTCCAGGGAGAGATTGTTGGCACCGCGTAAAGAAATCTTGAGATTCACATGGACGGGGTCATCACATCCTTTCCTATCCCCTCTGCATCAATCCCTACTCCTAACAGTGACTTATGCCTCTGTGGGGACTGTCCCCCAAGGGAGCCTCTGTCCACCAAAGCCCCAGCTGCAGGCAGTATCGGGGGGTGGTTTACTGCCTTGCTCTGAGTGACTAATCCCGCCTAGCATGGCCAGCCTTCTCGTCTCTTCGCAGTCTGCGCTCTCGCCTTTCAGGGAGTGGGAACCCTGTGGGACTCTGGATAGGCTGGAGGATAGGAAGAATGTGTCAGAGAGACAATAATTCCCCATTTGATGACCCTGGATTAAATAAGTAATGTTCATTTGTGGCCTGCGAGTCGTTTTACTGCCCAGTGCCTCGGTTGCCCCATCTGCAAAACAGATATAATGACACTGACCTCCTTTGCACAGTGCTTGCGATCACTGGGTAGAAATTGCTGTGCCGGAGCAAGGTATCATAAATTATTATTCTTGTAGGATGAGTAACCACTGGCATGGGGTTCAGATTATTAGCAAAGGTTTCTCTGCTTTCTCTCGTGTGTATGTTATGTGGTAGTTGGCTTATTTTGTCCGAGAACTGACTTCAGTTGTGGAGCTTATATTGAATGAACCTCATCTCCCTGAGCAGCTTCTCTTCACACTAATAGAAATGAAAGAGCCTGGCATTCTGTGGGAGCTGTGTATCTTGCTCCCCTGAAGATCCCAGTCTTAATAAATGATAAAAACTCTTGCCTCCCTCTTTTTTTTCCTTTTGCTGAAAACCTAAAAAGCAATGGGATTTTTGGTTATTTATGGAACACTGTGGGCTGCTTCTCAGATGATTTCCAGCCAACTGTTATATATCTTGATAT
Source organism: Alligator mississippiensis (assembly GCF_030867095.1). NCBI lineage: Eukaryota > Metazoa > Chordata > Crocodylia > Alligatoridae > Alligator > Alligator mississippiensis. The sequence continues at coordinate 67,187,360 of NC_081832.1, forward strand.
TTCTGATTTAATGGCTGGGATGAAAGAAATGTACAGAAAGCCAAAATTCTTTCTTCCTTTCCTTCCTTCCTTCTGCTTGCTAGTGCTATACCACAGCATTGGGAACTGGCTCTCATTTTAACTTATCTGATGAGGAAGTATTGACTTTCAGTGAGGGTATCTGCAAAGCATCACAGGCTCATTGATATTACCCCTGCTAGCAAGTATGTTCACCTGTGGGGGTTTTGCTATTGCCCTCAAAGGGAGGAGGATAGATTTGGATGATTGCAATTATTCAAACAAGCACTGGGTGGCTTCAGGGTGTGAACTGGAATATGTCTGGCATCCATATCCAGACATAGGCATCTCGGGGATATCTTTTGAACCTCCAGGATGATGGAGGAAGCCATACCAGTCCAGCACTCCTGCTCCTCTCCACAAGGTGTATAAGGTGGATACACAAAGAAGACGTGGGACTTCTGCTGTACCTCTAGGATAGTGAGGCATCCTACGATAATGCAAGAGAGAAGAGGAAGGAAGCATTCAAGGATGAATGGGCAGGGTAGAGTCCAATCTTCTTCTGACATAAGGAGCGTTGACAGGGGAATCCTGCTTTGGAGAAGGTTGTGGGTTTGCCCTCTGCCCTGGGTAGCAGAGGCCAGAGATGATAGCTGTGCTTACAGGGTGGGAAGCTGAATTTTCTTCCTAAACAGAATCTGAATTTCTGCAACAAACAGAAGAGGAAAGAGACAGTTTCCCAGTTTCCTTGTCAATATTTTCATGAGAAACAAAGGGCAAATTGTATGAAAGCAAATAGCTCTGCCTTTGTTCCTTTGTTATGCAGTAACCTTTCTAGAGAGAAACAATCACACAAGTGGTGGGGCGAAGGGTGCGGGTATTAATAGTTGCTTTATCTGATGAATGAGCAGGGCTCTGCTGAAAGTCAAGAGCCTCAGCAGCCAGTTCTAAAGAACATTACTCAGTGGACAACATTTCCATGTCACCAAAAGTGTGCGTTTATTCAAACTATTGTTAGTTGTTCCACATGGAGATCACTCTTTGGGGGCTGATTCTGCTCTGCCTTTCTCACATCAAGATTATTCACAGAAAAAGGGGCAACTCAGCTTGAACAGGGATGGGAGAATAGGCTGTTTCTGATTAGGAGTCAGGAAAATTGGGTCCTGTTCCCAGCTATGAAGATTACATGTTCTGAAAGCTCTTGGGCAACTCGCTGGAATGACTCATGGGCAGCAGAAATGGGTATATTTTCAGATGAACTGAGCACTTGCAGCTCCTACTGACTTTCCCCAAAGTTGTGAATCCTCAGCATTTACCAGTGCAATGTATTAGCAGTAGTGCTGCTCATATTTAAGGGGAATAAGGTCCTCCATAATACTGATGTTAGAGGAATGACTATAAAACAGCTGTATTCTAAGAGCCTCTAGTCAGGCGTATTGCAGGACAACAAATAGAAAACCATTTATGGTAAAAAGGTAAAAAAAACCCCAAACCAAAAAAAATACCTTGTTTGACCTGCCTTGGAAAGTATGAAGAAAACCAAATCCAGTCCCCGATTCAGCCAGTACAGATGGTACAGGAAGCCAGGGTTTCACAGAGTCAGTCCTGAAAATATGCAAGCATCTAGGGGAGGTCTGAACTTGGTTTGGGCATTGTGCAAGTGTGAAAGAGAGCACATTACTGGTAACAGGGGCAATATTGTTACTGGCTCAGTACACCTGCATAGGACTTCAAGGGCCTAAGGTGCCCTCCTATTCCCCTGCTTGGGTCACAAGGTGAAGGGAAAGCAGTCTCCTGGGATTGTTGGGTCTGCTGGAGCCCTGTCCCCCTTGTTCAGAATGTCCCTCTTATGGCAGTTGTTTGGGGCAAAGAGGAGAGGAAAAGGGCTGGTACAGACTCCCTTCCCCCAGAGTCAGAGGGTCTCTCTGGTTTGGTCCCTGTTCTGACCCTGGAGCAGCTCACTCGGGGCTGGTGGTAAATCCACAACCTCGCCCTTAATACATGCTGCAGTCAGTAGGCAGAACAATTCCACCAGCATTCAAAATCTTTTCAGGAACGCCCACCCAACTCAGTAATAGCATACATTTAGTTCTTGGGTGCTTGAGAACAAACTGCTAAATGATGGGTGTGCTAGAAGTTCAGAGCTGCCACTGGGCCTGATTCTCTTTTCTCTGCCATGAATTTTTCACCCATACAAAGCCATCAAAATGAACAGGGCTGCCCTGGTGTAAAACCAGTGCATCCGAATGGAGAATCTGGTACCTCGCCTTTAGGAACAATGTGTCTTTGAAATAACAAGGGTTTTAATATAAAGCTCTCTCTCAACCTATCTATACCGGTAGGCACTGATGCTGTGCTTGTTGCGGTACTGCCTAAACACCAATCAGAGATCCCCATTGGTACAATGGGATGAAGGAGAGAATGCATCAACCTCAGAAGAAGAAAGTACCTCATTAATTAGGCACTATCTTCACTACAAATACAACTGAGTCAGGGGACCTAATTACAGTATAGCTGTCCCTTGATCTAGTTACAGCATCACAAGCATTTTCCCCTTCCTCCTTTTCTGTTTCTTACTGGGCCTCATCCAAAGTGTGCTGACATCAATAGGATTCTTTCCATTCTTTCCACTGGCTTTGATATGCCTTGAATCATGCCCTTTTTACTAGGAAAAAGGACTCTTAAATTAAGTCCATCCCTTTTTAGCTGAGCAATTACATCTGTGTATAACTTTAAGTGCCAGTATAGCTTTTAATGGAATGTGTAAATAAATGTCTTCAGCACCTGATTCAGCAGAAGAACCTGCAAAAGAAATGTGCCCTTTTAATTTTGCCTCGTCATTTTGTCTAAAGATCTGCAAGTTTTCTTTGTCTTTTGCATTTGTACATTGGAAATTCCAGATCCTGACTACTTTGTATTTATTGGAGAATCTGGGAGCATTAGACACTATCCATGTATACATGTGCTCCAGGAGTGAGGAGGGTGGGGTGCTTTATTTAGAGCAGAGGAGCTGCTCTCATTAAAGCACCCAGACTGTCATGTGTATCAGCATCCCTGTGCTGAAAATGGCGGTGGGGGCGCTTTCACTAAAGCGCGTCGAATGAATTTTAAAGTGCTCCTGCTGCCATTTTTCAGAGCAGGGACACTGATACGTGTGCCACTGGACTCTACTGGAGCATGGTAATTACCACAGTCTAGCAGACATGAGTCTGCTCTGGCACACTATAATTACAGCATGTCGGAGCAGCCTCGCTGCACGTGTATAGGCACCCTTTAAACAAGAGCATCTGAGAAGGGATGGGTCTTTTAACTGAATTTTATTTTGGTTTGTGCTAACATCTGTCTAACTCAAACTCTGACAAACAAGTGATAGAATTCAACAATCCTGCACCATTTTTATGAACTAAGAGAGTGCAGTTTTCAAAGCTTCTAGTGAATTAGAGAAATCAGGGTGTGCTATTCTTGAGATGTCTAAGGTAACAAAAGGACCGCTTTTGTCAGATACATGGGGGACAGGAAATAAATTAAATGGGCTACTTGGACTTCATGAAGAAGCAGGGAAGAGCAAGAACACCAATATTATTTTCAAATAAAAAAATATGAGTTAAAACACTGATACAGCAAACATTTTTGCAGGTGTTTCTGCTGTGGGGCTACTGTAGTTTAACATGTGTGCTTGCAGAATTGGAGCCTAAGACTAATACTTACGCATGGAAGCAATTTTGAATTTGATCTAACTCCCAATGAAGTCAGTGGAAGGGCACTGGATTGCAAAAAGGCATGCCCATGTTCAAAGAGATGCAGGATTATACCTTAAATGTGTTTGATAAAACCCGCAGTGGGGAAAGATGACATTCTGGCAAGCCTTCTTTCCAGCCAAACGTAGAGCACAGATTAATAGTAATAGCTTGGCAATGAATGCACTAATAGGAGATGGGCTGAGGGAGGACAAAGCAGTATATTTCCCAAACTGCAGTGGATTTATCATATGCCTTTGATGTAATCCACAAAGCAACTCACTTGATACCCAATTAGGATATGCCTCCAAATTGTTACAATAAGATTGTGTCCTGCCTCTTCCCACAAGGGTCTCTCTTCAGTAGCAGAGACTAGAATACTTGCTTTGATGACCCTCAGCCCCCTCCCACCAGTGATCTTACTGCTAATTTTCATATCCTGCTATTTTATTGCTCCGATTTTACTTGATTGCATTCAGAGTGAGTAATGCTTCTCTGACCTCCTGCAAAATGATTCAAGGTTTATAGGAAGAAGGAAATATCTTCTAAAGATATCTAAATATCTTCTAAAGAATTAGCAATTGGGACCTGTTCGAGTACAGCAAACCAGCTCATTGTGCTGTAGCACAGCGCCACTATTATTTACAGTATGGTAGTACCTTAGGGCTCCCCTTGGGATCAGCACTGGGGTTGTATAAACAAGAAGATGGTTCTTCCCCCAAAGAGATTATGGTCAACTTATGATATGGGAGGCAGAGTTCAACACAACAAATAGTCCAGGGAAGCAGAAGATAGTCATGAGACTCTTAGTGCCTGTCCCAGTTTAAATTGTTTCATTACGTGAGCATCTGAAATCTGTCAGAGCCTCAAACATAACTTCCTTCAAGAAACATGATCTTGGGGGCCATGTAGGATGGGTTGCATTCCTGTTTCTGCCAAGGTTTGCCTGCTTGACCTTGGTCAAGTTATCTAGGATCATGAAAAAGGGGATGGGCTTTTGAGGCTTTATTGAACAAAATTAACATAATGTTCATAAAGCATCACATATCTTCTAACAAGAGTCAGTAACACGTGTAAACTATTTTAGCATGTTCTGACAGATATTGCTTCTACCTGACTATTTTTATGGGAACATTAATATTTATTATTGAACACTTAAAAGTATGAGAAACATCGAACAGGAACGGGTTTTGAAAAACACAATGTGAAATGTTTAAAAAAGGGTTCTGGTGCAAATGGGGCTTCATCTCATTTACTGCAGAAGTTGGAAAGTGAACACTTAATGAGGCAGGTGATGGCTGGATCCTTCATCCCAGTCTCCCCAGCCAGTCCCAGTCCTACTCCTTCCAAAATATCCCAGTTCCCAGCTCCTTGTCCCCCACCTGCTTATCCAGCCAGGCACAGGTCTTCCCATGCTACCTTCCCAGGCAATACTGGCCTTCTGTCAGCCCACGTTTCCATAGGCTCACAGTCCTAATTCCCTCCTCAGTTCCTTTGTTCAGTTTCTGGTTCCACCTCATTTGCTAGACCAGTTCTGGTTTGTAGAGGTGCACTGATACATCGGTCCATATCGTATCAGTGCTGATAAAAGGAAAACAGACATTATCAGCAATCAGCCTTTTTTGACTGATGTAGCCAATAATGTTGCTGATATCTGATAAATGCCACATGCATACGTGCAACTGCGGCCTGCACACAGCCAGGAGTGCAGTCTGGGAGCTTGGAGAGCAGTGTCTGGCTAGTAAGTCTGTTGGGGGATGGAAGGGGCATGGCAGGAGGGGCAGGTCAAGGACCCCGTGGTGAGGGAGGGAGTGGAGCTGGGGCAGGGGCATGCCCAGTCTAGGTGGGGTGGCTGTGGGACAGAGCTGCAGCTCATCCAGGGGTATGGAAACGGGGGGGGGGGGGAAGCTCCTGACACTGTGCACACCCCCGGGGCAGGTATGGGGGGGGCAGGTGCCCCCTAGATCTGTGTGCAGGGTGAGGGTCAGCTGCTGCTGCTGCTGACTGCGGCTGGGAGTGGTGCCAGTCTCTTCTGAAGAGTGGGGTGTACTAGGGCTGTGCTTGGGGCAGGCAGCAGTGGTGCTGGGAGGGGGATTATGGGGTGGGCTAGAGCCCTCAGCAGCAGCCCACCCTCACCCCATGCACAGATCTGGGGGCATGTGCTCCCATGCCTCCCCTGGGGGTGCACATAGCAGCGGGAGCCACTCCCCCTTCCTGTACCCCCCAAATGAGTTGCAGCTCCATCCCCGCCCCAGCCCCACTCCCTCCCTCATCATGGGGGGCCTCAATCTGCCCTCCTACACCTCTTCACTCCCTCCCACACCTCCTAACAGACTTACCAGCCAGATGCTGCTCTCCAAGCTGCTGGGCTTGCATATCAGCAATCAGATTGGTATTGGCCAATATGGCTTATTAGTAATTGGCCATCGGTATTGGCCCAAAAAACCTTTATCGGTGCACCCCTACTGATTTGCTCACAGCCTTGTTTTCAGTCTCCCCTCCATCTTTTCTGTACCCCTCTGATTCTCAGTGCCAGTCTTAGCTCCAAGCCCTAGTTTCCATGCTCTCTCCCAAAATACACTTCTTGTCCCAACTGACTCCCACTGCCACCACATGACTGCCCTTTCACCCCTTCTGCATTCAGGTCAGGCAGCTTCACCCACACTGCCTGGGCCCCACATCAGGGGTTGCTGAGAGTACAGGAGAGACCATGAATGGCCCCAGTGGCTGGCGGGGCACGGTGGCGGTGGAGTGCGGCGGCTGGGACCGTGGCGGTGGTAAGTGGGGGAGCTCCTGCAGACTCCGCCGGTGCTGTTGGCGGTGGGGGGCGGGGGGAGTGGCGAGCACCGAACAAGGGTCAGTGACCGCCCGCAGCTGCCACTGGCAGTGTCAACAGCAGCCAGTGGGAATTGCGAACCTCCCGCATACACCAGGGTGGTGAGTGGCGACCACCCGCAGGCACCACCAATAGTGCTGGTGGTGCGTTTTTGCAGGGGGTGCACCGCCATGCTCAGGGGTGCACATGCACCCACGTGACTCCCTGCATGTTGCCCTTGGGAGAGACTACTTCCTTGCTCTCAGTTAGGATCCCAGACCTTCAGCCGACCAGGATTTTAATGGCAAGGAAGGTGCTACTCAGACCTGAGCTGGACCGTATTCAATGTTGATGGAATCTGGGAATTCAGTTTCAAAAGTTTAAATTGTTTCTACTTCATATGTGCCAGCAGTCATTTTTCAAAGGTTTAAAGTTGGCTAAATTTGGGTTGATCTTCTGGTAAACATCAAAAGACACCACCCTCATGCAACAGCTGTTCCTCTGTCAGTGTCAGACCCAGCTTCCAAAACTGGGGGTGTCAAAGCTTGCAAAGGAAGGGCCTCAGCACTGTGCCATTTTCCCAGTGGCTTCTTCTTGGAAATGGTTGGACTGTTTTTTGCTGAAATTTCTAGTAAAAATTGCCTTCAGGCTGACACCTGGCATGAGAAAATGTCATCCCAAACGATGACAGTTTGCCACAGTTATGAGCAACTGTAAACAAGGCTTTGTAGTGGGTAGTTGTTGCGCAATCTTAATAATAATCAGTGCTACCAGAATCAACTGTAATACAATTACACAATGTAATATTTGTTAAGCATTGAGACTCACGTCTGCAAAAGACAGCAATACAAACAATTTACGACTGAGCAAAATCTAGATAGAGAAGATGCAGCGGGAGGCCCCAGTGAAGAGAGTTACCCTATATTTGGGTTCAGCAGGCTAGATCTACCTCACGAAGCCATTTGATCCAGCCCACAGACACGGCATTTGGTGGGGGGGGGCTTCAGCAGCCATTGCATTCCCATGTCACTGCAAGGAACAGCACCAATGGCAGGTGCTTTTCCTGGGTGGCCGTGGGGAAAAGCAGTGGCAGTGGCTGGGTGCTAGCAGGTGCCCTCCTCTCTGTCTCTGACCCAAATTGGGCCAATCCAGCTTTTAAGGGTTGCTGGCCACTGTCTTTGCTGTAAGCGGACTATATTCTTTCATCTCCTGCTTGCTTCACTACAGTAGCATACAAGAGCCTCCTTTATGCTTCCAGCAGCGTTTGACAGGAGCATGCTGTAGTATATCCTGTCATACCAAGTATGGGATAGCTCCCTCTGTTGTTGTAAGGGGACACCAGCTCCAGGAGAGTTAAAGCAGAAAACACCTGCTTTTTAAATATTGACTTTTCTAATTCATCTACAATCCACAGGCTTTTCTTGATCATCCTGGAAGGCCTCCTGAGATCACCTTATATCGTGATTACAGCTCTGCTAAGGAAGTATTTCACCATTCATCTCAGGATAGACCAGCACTGTCCTAGAGGTACAGCCCATCTTGGGGTGTGGACACTCCATTTACACCGGAGTATTGGTGTTTTTTCTGGAGGTAAAGAGGAAAGGACACACGATGCTTCATCTGGAGGAAAGACTCTGTTGTAAAATTCCTTCTGGAGAAGTCAGAACGTTACTCCGGGGTCAGGGTGGATCCAGAGGAGGGTACACTGGTGCAGTTGCATCTCCACTTTGATTCTTGCTCCACCCAAAGTTTAAAATCAACTGCTTGGTAATGGCAGCAACATTTCAGTTCAGGCAGCAGTGAAAGCATTGGTTGAATTCATGGCTCATTAAAACCTACCTAATTCCTTCTGAACACTTCTTTCCAAAGGCATTAATGCCCCTCTCTCCTTTTCAATGGTCTTGATGTTTCACTAATGGAGCTAGCCTTTCTTCTGCAATTCTGCTGTTAGCTGCTCCTGGTAATGTAGCTTCTATTTCACCACCTTGCAGACTGTTTTGAATTCATGCCAAGAAAGTTTTATATTTGTTTTTGCTGTGATCTTAAACTGAATAATACAGCCCTAGAAGCCTAGCTTCAGGGATCCTGGTTTTCTTTGTTTAAAAATGACAAATCCCCTGATAAAAATTACAAGCTCTCTGATTAAAACCCCCAGAATCCATGCTTAAAATGAAACACCACTATATATATAGGTATGAGTTGAGCACAATGTTTTATTGATATATTTACAGTTTTAAAGCAATTTGGAAGCCTACCAGTGCCCCAATCACTATAGTAAAATAAATTCTAAATACCTATAAATGTTAATGTTTGATTTTGGGTTTTTTATCATGAAAAATCAGAGCTCTCCCTACCCCCTTTGCTCACCAGGATGCGGGTCCAGTTGCAGCTATCCTCCCCCATACTGCTTTCTGGTACTGAGCAGCCCTGGTATGCTGGTGCCCTGCCCATGCCATTGCTCCCCGCCCCCCCGGCCCTGCTGGAGCAGGCCTCCAGCTGCCAGGGCTATGGAGCCAGGGACTTGTGTCCCCAGCCCCCTGTTCCCCGCAGCAGTGCCTGAGCTCTGGCTGCCACCCACGGGAGGCAGCACCTGCTGTGGCCCCAGTGGGGAGCAGAGCATGCAGCCCATCTCTCTGTCCCCCACGGGTGGCATGCCCCAAGCGGAGCTGGTCGGTGGGTGGTGGGGAATGCAGTTTGCCCGCCCTCTGTGGGCTCTGCAGAGCTCCCTGCCTGGCTGCCCTTCCCTGGGGGCCTCCATGGCCCAGGGGGCAGGACCTGGCATGGTGGGGAGGGTGGGGAAGCTCAGTGCCGCTGCTGCAAGCCCCGCACTGCCGTGGTGAGGAACGCCCTGCCCTCCCAGCAGCAGCAGAGGAAGCGGTGCGGGTTGTTACCCCCCCCGCTGCTGGGCAGGCAAGGGGTGCCTCAGCATGACAGTGCTGGGCTCATGGTGGCAGCACCGAGCTTCCCCACCCTGCCACTGCTGCTGGGTGGGCAGGGGACACCTTGCCATGGCAGTGTGAGGCTCATGGCAGCAGCACTGAACTTCCCTGTCCAGCTCTGCTGGGTCTTGCTCGCTGGGCCACTGAGGCCCAATGGGTAGGACATTAGGGTGGGGAGCCGGAGCCTGCAGCGGGCAGCCCACCCCTGCCATGTGCACAAATCTGGGGGGGGCACTTGCCCCCTACTCTCCCCCAGGAGTGCATGCACTGGTGAAGAGCCAGCCCTCCTCCCTTCTGGCCGAGCCACCTGTGGCTAGATCCCTCCACCCGCCAGGGCCCTACGGCCGCACGTGGCCCTGGGCTCCAAGCCCCACACCCATACCAGCTGGGTGGCAGTCCCAGCCCTAGCCCTAGTCCTGCCCAACTCCCTCCCTCACTATGGGGGCCTCAATCTGCACCCCAGCCTGCAAGGGGAAACCTGCCTTAACTTGCATTTTTCTCCTTTAAAGGAGAAAATCCAGTTTTTTATCCTTAAAATGAGAACTGGGTTTTACCACATTTTTCTGTCTCAGATAGAAAACCTGGATCCCTGCTTATAAGTGAAGCTTCTAGTTATGACCATAAACTGCATCTGACTGGAGGGCCTGGTGGCAATATGGTGGGGCTACTCGTGGCAGGGTAACTCCTGTAAAATACTGCAATGTATTCACTGTGTTGAGGTGAGGCCCTAGCCAGAATACGGCACCTCAGCCCCCGAGCCCCAACTGCCTTGTGGCTACTCCTGGATTGGAGAAAGGCTAAGGGACACCACTCCGGCAGAAACGTGCCCTTGCTGAGGTGTCAGGCAGTCAGGAGTGCCCCATATCTGTTGGTTTCTGGAAGAAGCCACAACCATCGAGGCACCGAACGTCCGGACTCCGTCTGGCCTTTGGATCTGTCTAAAAAATGGTTCAAAGTGGGGGTGGGATGGGTGGCCTCAGACAGCCTCCACTTCTTCGTACTCTTGCCTAGGCGTATACGTCGAAGGTCTTGGCGTCCTGGTTGTAGGACTGGGTACAAGTGGATTCATCAGGCACCCGAGCAGACCTCTTCCGTGTACACCACGATCCACAGTTGCCTACGTAGTTTCTTTTTACCTGGAGAAAACTACGTTGTGTTATATGGGATGATGCCCCACAGTATCGACACCCCCTTTTTCAACATCCTGGATCTGCCTACGTCCGGGGCACGGGGCTAGTCCAGTCCCGTCTAGTTCTTCACCTTTTCTTTAGACTCCAGGCCCCGCTCCTCAAACCACAGATCACCCCCTGTGGCCGCTGGTTTTTTGACTACAGAAAAATACTACAGCAATGTTGGTTCTTCTGGTGCAAAGAGCTCAGGAAGCCGCGGCTACGGATTCGTGTGTGAAATCTCTGGGTTTATTTCTGTGTCCTGTTTGCACTTGGGGCACCCTCGGCAGGGTCTCGAGGAAGCCCAGGGGGCTGCGACACAGGATCGTGACGCAGCCCAGGGGGTTGGGGCACCCCTGCCAGGGTGTCGGGGCAGCCCAGGGGGTTGGGGCACCCCTGCCAGGGTGTCGGGCCAGGTGCTGCGCTGGCGGGCGGGGCGGGGCGGGGCGGAGCTCGCCCGGCTTCCCTCTCTCCCTCCCTCCGCCCGGCGGCGCCGCGCGTCCCTCCCGTCCAGCGCAGCGCAGCCCAGCCCAGCCCAGCGCAGCGCAGCGCAGCGCTCGCCGGCGCGGAGCGGAGCGGAGCGGAGCGGAGCAGAGCCGGGCGGCTGCAGCCCGCGGAGGGGCCATATTGGATTCAGCGGCGGGTCCGGCCCGGCCATGGCAGCCACGGACCTGCAGCGCTTCTGCGTGAGTGCGGGCCCGGCCCGGCCCGGGGATGGGCATGGGGACGGGGCCCGCTCTGCTCTGGACCTGGCCCCGCGCGGGCTCGGGCTCGGGCTCGGGCTCGGGGCCTCCCCGCGCTCTGGGGGTGGGCGCGGCGCGGCGCGGCCCTGGGTGCGCGGCGGAGGAGCCGGGCGGCCGACCGGCCGCTGCGTTTTGCTAGGCCGGTGCTGCAAGATACGTGACAGGCCTCTGGGCAACAGGTCGGGCGGAGCCGAGCCGCCCGGTGTCTCTTCCTTTCATGTCTGTGAGGTGCGTGTGCGTCCTGCACCCGGCCGGCCGGCCGCCCAGCCCTGGCCCTGGGCTGAGCTGACACAGCATCCAGGAGCCGAAGTGGTCCAGGCAGTGTCAGGGGTGTGGATACAGCTGAAGTGTCTTTGAAGGGTGACTCTGCAGCGGCCTGGAGAGACGCGCCGTCTCTTGTATCCTTCGCGGTGTGCTTTCATACGGGCACGACTCGCATAAGGGTTTATAGTTTGTGGAGGCTGTTGTGGTGCCAAAAATGGGCACGGAGGCTGTTGTCGACTTGTCCTGACCGATGTGTGCGCACGGAGACGTGTGTCCTGTCCTGACCGATGTGTGCGCACGGAGACGTGTGTCCTGTCCTGACCGATGGGTGCGCACGGAGACGTGTGTCCTGTCCTGACCGGCGTGTGCGCACGGAGACGTGTGTCCTGTCCTGACCGATGCGTGCGCACGGAGACGTGTGTCCTGTCCTGACCGATGGGTGCGCACGGAGACGTGTGTCCTGTCCTGACCGATGCGTGCGCACGGAGACGTGTGTCCTGTCCTGACCGGCGTGTGCGCACGGAGACGTGTGTCCTGACAGATCTGCAGTCATTTATGGAAAGGGAACGTTAACCCTGAGCTAAGACCTCTAGTTAAAGGAAGAGCTGCTGTTTGGGTGTTAGTGGTAGGGAGGTGTGTTGGGATATTACCAGATAGTCTATGAAACTATAAAGAGTAATTAAGCCAGAGGCAAATTAGCCGAGTGCTTGAAGGCTTGTTGTGTTGTTTTTAAAGGAAGGGCTTGTTCTACCTGTGCCTGAGTCAGTGTATCAAGAATGTTGTGTACATTCATGAATGTGACACATGACTGGGAAGGGGGGTGAGGCAGAGAGGGGTAGCAGATACATTGTATAACTGGTATCAGGCATGGATCTGGCTGAAATCTGTGTGCTGGGCATTAAGTTGGGCTCTTTTGTTTTTGGTTGTTTTTGTCAAAAGCTTAAAACTTGCTCGGAAGGCCGTTCTAATTAAACAGTCTAATGACAGATCTGTCAGTCTTTGGGACTGGAAACATTTTCACCACATGAAGTAGCTCCCCAGACTCTAGAAGTGTTCTGCATTTTGATGCTGCAAAATAAATGGGACTCAGGCTTGGTGGTTGTTTAGGATTCATTGTGCTACTGTGTTCTCTGTAAACTCTTCTTTTGCCAAGAATCCTCAGCTCTGCTTTCTTGCTTTGAATCCTGGCATACATGTTTACAGCGGGGGTGAATTTTAAAACATTGGGTGGAGAGAGAAAAAATTCCCTTTAATCATAATTGGAGAAAAATAAACTTGTAAATTATTTTAAACTTCACATGAAAGCAGAATGGCGCTTTTTTTTTTTTGCAAAATGTAGATGCTGCAGGATTTTTTTTTTCCTTTTGGAATGGAGAATAGAAATGGAATCATTTTAAATGAAATGGTTACAACATTTCCCTATTTGAAATTAGACTTATGTAGAGTACTCGCTTGCTGTACACATGTGACATGAGCACTGCCCAGGTTTGAAGCGGATTAATATGGGTTAAATGGGAAGAACCTAGACTTACTTCCCCCTGCATTGACAGCAGACGCTGTAATATGTAAGACTGCGCCCCCAGGGGACAGGGCATCTTGTGGTTAAAGTGTGCTGAGCTCTGCTTCTTGCTGTGTTGGACAGAGCTTGTGTCGCCCTGATCAGGGCCCTCGGATCTGCGTGTGCCTGTGTTCCCTAACTATTGGATATCTTACCAAAAAGTTGTGACACCTCCTACCAAAAAAGTGTTCAGACTTGGGAGGGGTTGTGTAGTACAGTGGGAAGGGCTATAGACAAGCCCAATAATTAACTTTCAAAAAAACATTTGGATAGTTTTATGGGTTGTATAGCCTTCTAATAAAATGAACTAGTTGAAGCCGACATCTAGAATGTAATGTCCCTTAGTACCATCATCTGTCTGTTCAAAAACTCCCTAGTTATGTACGTCCCTTATGCAGTGCTCCAGGATACCTCCAACTCAACACAGTTCCCTAGAAGTACTGTTGGAAATCGTCAATAAAATTCACCCACAGAAGGCTGCAGTATCGTACCGTTGACGCTCAAGAGTGCTTTTGTCTCTGTGAATATAATGCTTGTAACAGATACTGGCTTCGTAGCCCTGGAGGGTGAAGTCTTCTGTTGACCAAGGCTACAGCTATGGCACAGGCAGTGTGTGGCATATGATACAGATCTCTCCCCTTTTGATGGAACTGAGGCCAGAAGCTCATTTCACAAAAGTTACCAAATAGCCATCAGAGGGCAGCTACTTCTGCTTCCTGCCAAGCTGGGGCATAGCCGGTTTGGCTTCCCTATAGATGAAAGATTCCAATTCATTATAAATTTCCTGAGCCGCCTTGTCTCTCATGCTTCAGATGGCACGCATGACTGCTTGCATGTGGGTACAGCTCGTGACAGTATTACGAAGCTTGCTGGTGTGTCCATTCTGTCCAACAGCCGGTCTCTCTGAGCAGCTGAGCACCAGAAACTGCATGAAACACGGGCAAAAGCAGCCGAGAAACCCAGTGGGTCCAGGGAGGGTTAAAACAGGTAGAAGGGGAATAAGTGAGAGGACAGCGACTGAAGGAAAGGAGCAGAATATATGGAGCTGAGGAAAGGACAGAAGTTGTGCGAGTTAGAGCTAGTGTCAGGCCTGGTGTTCAACTTTAACACTGCGTGTTCTGGCATCTGTTGGCTTAAGCCTTAGCTTTCCAAAATGTCATGCCTAATCTCTGGGCAAATTCTGTGGCTGTCAGCATGGACTAGGGATTTGTGGATGCCGGTGGCCAGGCAGAGGGAGAATTAGGCATGTGCATGTCAAGTGTGATGGTTGCACAGCTTCATCTGTGGTTTTGAAAAGTCCCTTCACACTGATATCAGCAGACAGTTTTTTTGGTAGTTTGACTAGAAACTAATGTCCTTCCTTGCAGCTCTGGGCAGGAATACTGTTGCAGTTTGCACGGAGTGATGCCATCTCCAGTGGTAGGTTTTTGAGGACTTTTTTTGCATTTAAGTGGGATTGTACAGTTTTGGCAGGCTTTTAAGACAGTGCAGTGATTGTTATCTGAGGAGAAACTGAACCCTGGTGTCATCTTGTGATCTGCTCATGTGTGTAGCGAATGACGCTGGGGAGCCATGAGGAGAAAGCGTTTAAAATTTCTCGGAAGAATTCTTCCCAACTGGATGAGTTGGGAAGTGTCTGCATTTCCTTTGCTGCTTGTTTGTTTATAAGGGGCTTTCTCCTACATCCCTGGTGTTACCCTGCCTGTTGAATGTAGTCCAGCCAAAGTCAGATGTTTGGGATACCCCAGTTCCTCCCCATCAAAAGGATTCTCTGGTTTTTGTGGCCTCATTGATTTGAGCAAGATAAACAGGCTGCATATAGAGAGAAGCAAGCCACCAGTGTAGTGGTTCTCAGCCTTGCTTTCATAGCCTGATGAAGGGTATTTATAACCAAAAGCTTGCTAAGAAGAATTTTTCCAATTATTTGAGTTAGTATCATAGTGCTTAGGGTCAGAAGGGACCTAAACAGAACATCAGGTCCAACCCCCTGCCTCGGGCTGGAACGGATCATATCACCCCAGCCAAATATCTGTCCAGCCTCCTCTTGAAGACCCCCAGGGTAGGAGAGAGCACCACCTCCCTTGCGAGCCCATTCCAGAGCCTGGCAGAGTTGGTCTAATAAAAGAGATCAGATTTACCCAAAGAACCTTGTCTAGTTAGACTTGAGGCACCCTGCAGAAAAATGACAGCTCCCAGCTTTTACTTGTTTTTTGACTATGAAAAATAATAGAGCAATTCTTTTTTTTTCTTTTGCAAAGAATTCAGAAAGCACAACAGGGCAGAATGTATCTGCCGCTGGTTTCCTATTTGAAATCTCTCGGTTTGTCCTCTGAATCATGCATAGATGTTTGCACACCTAACGGTGGTAGTACTTCGTGGCACCTCGCAGCACCTTAACGTGGATCTTGTGACAGCCTGGTTGAGAATCCTCCATATTAGCTTCAGGGACGTAGGTTGGGATTGCAGTTGTTACTGAAAAGGCTGTAGATGGGGCAATGAAGGCCCCAAACTTAGATTTTTTTTGAAGTTCCAGAAATGTTTCCATGACTTAATTCCAGGGAAAGCAGCTTTTTGGTTTGGATTCAAGCATTCTCCTGCAGTGTTCACAGCTTAATGCATTGCAGCATTTGGCTATGAGAAGTGAACAAGGCTAATCTGTTCCTGTGGTCTAGTTTGAGTATTTACTTTTAAGATTGGGCACAGTGGGTTTATCTGGAAGAATGAGACCAATAAAACTGAGAGGGAAGACAACAGGGACTTATTTTTACCTAGTCTGACACAGATCAGGAAGCAGGCGCTGTAGCAGTCGCTCTACCACTCCAAACTGGAAGGCACAGTCTACTCCTCTGCTGGCACAGGCCAGATCTTCTTGCTCCGGTGTGTGTCTGTGTGGGGTTGGAGGCTGTGGCAGGGCCTGCGATCACTGGTAACCGGGCAGGTACCATGGCTTGTACTTTCTAGCCAAAGACTGTTCCAAGTGCCAGGCCCATGGTCATGCAGGAAGCCAGCTTTGTAATCAAACCACGAGCCCATCTGAACCACTACCATCAGGTTCAACCTGTACGTGCAAGGAACAAATGTCAGCTGGAGAAGTACGGGTTTTTCAGAATGTGTCGCTGTTTCTGTCAACGCACTTCCAGCCATCCTGTAACATAGATACAGTGTGTTATTCCGTGTGGGAGTTCAGAGCTCCTTTTTAAACGCTTGTAATCACAGCGAGCTCAGAGGCAGTGGGTGGAAGAACACATGAGCTGGCGAATATTAGAGCCATCTGAAACCCCGTGTGCCCTCTAGATAAGCAGTAGCATGCAAAATCCTGAAGAATAACTGCTTCTCTCAGGTTTGGATTGAGAAAACGTTTGTTTTGTGACCATCAGATGCTAGTATCCCCAGTATTGCTGAAAGGGAAAATGTGTTTTTAGGCTACATTACTTTATGGGCATCTGTGCTCATACTGTCTCCAGCTACCATTTGAGAAACTGGTTGTGCCTTTCTTCCCAGTGCCCTTGCTTTTCCTGTTTCCTCAGTATGATGGTATAATGGGCCCCAGTGGTGTGCTCCCTACCTCCCAAGATTAGATGATTTAGATACTTATTTTAGTGCTGCTGTAATGTATCCAGAGCTCAAGCAGGGCCCATCTTCACTCAAATAAAATCTGGCTGGGTGGTGGGAGAGCCCCTTTGTAGCTGAGGAGCTTCAGGAGGACAGAGGAGCCGTACTGGGGCTGTAGGCATCGAAGCCTCCCTCTCTGCTGCAGGTCACGGTGTGTACTCTGACCCAGGATGTTTGCTCTTGGGATAGAGCAAAGGATGAAGAGAGGGGGGTGGCCAATGCTCTATGGTGCTGGAGAGAGGTATATTTTTGTTAGAAAGGCATGTCCAGGCTTTTGTCTCAACAAGGAGAGCTGTCAGGCTTCTGCATGCACATTGCCTCTTGTTCTGTGAGCTCTCTTAACTTCACAAACTAAACAGAATCTGGTAGGGTCAGTGCTTGGGTGGGTGACTTTGTTTAGACATTGAAATTCCTTAGTGTAGCCAAAAAGTCTCTTTCTCGTATCTATAATTCCACGTCTGTCAGGGCTACAGCAGAAGTTCCAATGAAACATCCTGACTTCTGACCAGGAATATCCCTCCTGCATCACTCCAAACCAGTTTACATCTGGCAGAGACGTACAGGTGGAGAGTTGAGAGACTTTACTGTCCTGTCTCCTAGGTCTCTGAACCTCACCTCATTTTCTCCCAAGCATCTGGCTGAACTATTGCTGAAGGGTATTCCATAACAAAGTGTGCTAACCTCAGGGGACCCTAATCCAGCCATTTCTTCCAGCTTCCTTTGCTCGGGGTGTACTGTTCAGTGGGAGTTGTGCCTGACTAAGGCCTTGGAGACCTGGATTTGCTTTCCTCCAAAATTAGGAGCATACCTCTCTGATTGACTTTGTTCTTTGCCTTCACAGAGCTGCATAAAATTTCTCTTCTACTGTTTTAATTTTCAGGCTGATGATTTAAAAAAAAAAATCTAATATGCCTGAGTCCTCAAATGTATTTTTCACTAATGCACTGTAGCTTTCTAAAGACCTGGATCCATAGTACATGTAGCGGGCATCTTATTAGTGTAATGTGTAGCAAAATTAAGTGTGCAGGTCCAAGTGGCTAAGATGTATATGTATAGCTTAGCTACCAAGGCTGGGACACTTGTCTCGATGCTTGCCAGCACGCACCAAACTGAACTGTCCGTTAGTTGGAAATTATAATTTGTGGAGGTCGTTTAAGTAGGATGGATTGCTACTTGTTAAGAATTGGAAAAAAACGCAGTGATGACCAAAATTGACTCTCTTCAGATTCCTTCTAGTGCCCCTTCCCTGTGCTTACTAATAAATTGGATGATGGCATTCCAGACAACAAATCCTGGATATGGGTGTGGGGAAATAGATCTGTTTGTTTTACGTAGTAACTAAAACAACTAATTTTGGCTAATATCCAGCCGGTGGAATTGAGCTGATGGATAATTGCATGGTAGGATTCTGAGTTCTTTTCTTTTTGTTTTCTGATGCTTTCTTTAAAATGCTAAATAGCTTTACTAAGATTTTTTTTAAATATAAAATTGCCTACTAAGCTCTCAGTGGGTTTGGGACAAGCTTCTGTTTTCTGTCTTGTCCAAGAGTCACTCCTATTGCCTGGAACCATGTCTTATTCCACTGCAAACCACACTATGCCGACAAGATGTTGAAGAGGAGATTGGGGACTGGAGACTAGATCAGAGGTCTGCAAACCAGTTCTCTCGTTCCCTTGTATGACCCTGGGAAAGTCCTTTAATGTGTCTGTAGCATGGAAGGTGATGGGACTTGGCTGTGTTCAGGGAGGTGTGAGTATTAATTAACTAAGGAGCCTGCATACTGGCTGTATTCATGGCAATACTGAAAAAATAAGCAGTGGCTAATTACTGTTTGGCCTGATTTGGCATTTTTAAAAAAATAGAAAACCAAGGAAGAAATGAGCTTGTGTATTAACTTTTGCCTTCTGGGTAGTTGGATAGTTTGGGCAGGGGGTGGAATTCACATGCAGCCGAAATACTGAACTTTCTCATCCCTTAAGGTCATCCTGGAGGAAATGTCTTTCATTTTTGGTCCCAGAGTTTAAGTCTGTTTCCACTGCCTGTCTTCCTTCTCAAAGCAAGTTTTTCTTTTTTTTTTATGGACTTTGGAGCCTTGCTTGTCCAGAGCTTGTAATTTAGGCCATTCAGTCCAGATCCCAGATAAACCCCTGCATTTTCTCATTTTGTTTTTTCTTTAATGTGGAAGAGGTATCAGAGCCCAGCTCTGGGTCTCGATAAATATTTGTGGTCATGTTGTCAGTTCAGTGTATGCCGACGTCTTTAACAAATGCCGTCGTAGGTGCTTTTGGGGCCTGACCTTTAAAGTCTGCGTCAGCAGATGTCCATCTACTGACTTCAGGCTCTGTGGCGGGAGTCCGTCTGCTCCAGGGTTCATTCTTTCCACATACTGTACGTTCCTGAGTTAGTCCTGGGGTGGCACCCACCCTGCCACCATTGCAGTTCTCCCTATGACTCCAGTGGAAATAGGCTCGGGTCCATTTCCTAGGATTAATTCAACTTAAAACCAGAGACCGGATTTTTTTTTTTTTTTAAACAATTTAAAAAAGGATTAAAAAAAAAAAGACTTCTTATGTGTTCATATACAGACAAGAAGTTGCAAAACTTGTTTTTCCTCTGTGCTCTGAAGTTTGCTGACAGCTTTCCATAGACTTGTTGCTCCAATCCCTCTGCTTCCCTCTTTACTGCTTACCAAAGTATTGTGATTTTTCTTAATGTATAAATATTGTAGGGCTGGTGCTGGAGGCAATATGCTGGCTACTTGTACAGCCACTGAGACTGCAGTCCAGGCAGGCATTTCTCTCATGCTCAAATTTATCTGGATGCTCTATCACAGGGACAAAATGTTTATCTAATCTCCCATTAATAAATGTGCTTAGACCTTCCAGCCATTATATGAAAGTAACAGATTAGAAAGCAAAATACTTTCTGGTGCTTATCAGTCAGAAAACTTATGGGGAATGCAGCTTGTTTGAAGATGGCTGATCTGGTGCAGGCATTGCAGGTCATGTGTGGTCTTAGATGCACTTAAGCAAAGGTGAGTACTAGCACTGCTGCTCTTGTTGAGATATCTCTCTCAACCTAAACCATTGCAAAATAGGCTCTAAGGCAAATAGCCATCTTCATGATTGTGAGAAGCTGCTTGGAGGGTGAAAGGTTGATTAAATCCTCTGGGCAAGAGTGGAATTTTGTGCATATAATTTTCCTGTTTGTTCCTGCAAGCTGCGATAAGGATTCCTGTTCATATACAAACATGCACATGCAAATGCAGGTTTCTGGCTTGATTCTGAGATTGCTCAGGTTTTGGTTTGCTATTTAAATAGGGCTACAAAAGGTGCATTCCAAATCCAGATGTCGTTCAGGGACCCAGAGCTTAGGTAAAAGGAAGTAGTTTGGGATTTTGCTTAAAGAGGGCAGGCTTAGTCTGTATACAGAGCTTTTTCTGTTTAATGAGCTCTAAAATGGTTATATTGTTGTGTCACTATGTATGCAGGGCAGGGTTTGCACCTATCTGAAATTTTCTTCCTGGGAAGTTTAGAATCAGGGATAGTGTGAAAAACAGAGTGGCCTGATTATTTCAAAGATGTTGAACACCTGTAGTGTCCAGTACCCTCAGCGGGTCCTGGGTGTGTCCACTGTCCCTGTAGAACAGACCATAAACTTTGGTGTGGCTTCAGGCCATTTCTCTTTCCCATAATGTCACTGTAGCAAACTGAATTATCTTGCCTCTGTAATTTTGGGTGCTTATAAATGTGCCGCGAGGCTGCTCTGCCACGCTGTAATAACAGTATGTTGGAGCAGACTCGATTAATCTGTCTGTAATTGTAATTACCATGCTCCAGGAGACCCCAGCATCTTATGTATCAGCATCCCTGCATTGAAAAATGGCGGAAGGGGTGCTTTAACTAAAGCTCATTAGATGAGCTTTAGTGAAAATGCCCCCACTGCCATTTTTCAAAGCTGGGATGCTGATGCACATGACGCTGTGGGCACTTTAATTAGAGGGGCTCTGAGAGCTGCTCTAATTAAAGTGACCCCCTCCCCCATTCCCAGAGCACATATATAAATGCTCTTTGAAGTCTCCCTAATACTATGTAGCATAGATTTGTTGTTCTTCTGTGGTTGGTTTCTTTAATGACATTTGTGCTGTGTCTGGGCAGCTAGGACCTGGGAGAGACTATTGAATAATGGCCTGACTGTTCTGTGAAAATTCTTGGCATTTTTAAGAAAGGGGTTTAAAAGGGTTGTTTTTTCTTGTGTGTGATTTGTTGTTTTGTGCGTTTTTTCTCAGTGCTGGAGAGGGAAGTGCAGGCTGGGAGCTTCATTACTAGCTTCTTATCATGGGTACTGTGCAACAGGAGACAAGTGACTAACAGTGTCACTGCATGCCAAGAGATTGCCCTGATGTGATTAAAATCTCAAATGTAAAGTTGACTGTGGTCATTCTGGAACATGCCTGAAGAAGAAAATGACGTTTGAGGACTCTGCATAGTGCTGAGCACTCTGCTCCAGGACAGCAGTCTCGGTGCGGGAACAGCAACATGGGATCTGTAGAGAACCTGAGCATTGTCTCAAGAAGCATCCTGTTAGAATAAGGCCAGATCAGCTGTTGCTCATGAGATTTCATGTGTATTCTTGTAGGAGACAGATTTAAATACCTCCATGGCACTCTCTCCCTCCTCCTCTTGTTCAGAGAGTATGTACTGCAGTCCAGAGGCCACTTGGGGGAATAGTGGCAGCATCTGGATGGGCAGGAGAGGATGGGGTGCATGTCCTTTCCCCTCTGCCATGTGGAAGATGTCTAGGAGTGTGTCATATGTGCTGGTTTGCCTGGAGTTAATGGTGCTTAGCACTCAAACACAATGAATCTTACTGCAGGCAGGTCTATTCCTGTGGTGTAGCTAGTGCTCTGTGTGACTTTTGTGTCCTGATTTGTCATCTCCAAAGTAGATAGGATTCAACAATAATAGAAGTGAGGGAGATGTGGTGTTTGTGGGGAATGTAGGAACTTTAGGGGGTGTTACTTGTTTCATATCCAGATGAGGTGCACCTGAGGTAGGAGTGCTGCTGCGTGGCTCTTTTCTAGCCCTATCTACACAGGACAAATAACTGCATTTGAACGTTCTTGTGAACCAAATGTATAACCTCATATAAGGGGACTGACTGTGTGTGAAGAGGCAGCAGCGCCCTCCTATAACTTGCCAGGTCTTACGATTTTATCATTCAGAGCATGACTCTTGGTGCTATCCCCCCCTCCAAGCCTCTGCTTCTGGGCTCAGACATGATGATCACATCCTTCTTTTGGAAGAAGACTGTATTTCTTGTTTTCCTGGTTGCAGAAGAACTTAAACATGCCTTCCCCCACCCCTCGTTATAGAAGCAGAAAACCAAACCAAGGGGACCCCCCCATTTATTATTTCTAGCAACTCATAATTGGGGGGCCTGACTCCTGATCTTTGGTTGTGGCTGGTGATATTGCTTGTGGGAATAGTTTGCTTACCTTAGTGGTTCTCAAACTTTTTAGACTCAAGGTACCCCTTGTTAGATACCAGGCACCCCTGTGAAAATGGCAACTCTTAGCTTTCAGTCTTTTTTTTTTTTTTTTTTTGGCTACGGAAAAGTCTTAGAGCAATGTTTCTGTTGCAGTGAGTTCAGAAAGACCATAACAGGTCAGAATGTTTTTGATACTATGGATTCCTATTTGAATTCTGTATTTATCTCATGAATCATGTGTAGGTGTTAGCACCTTTTAAAAGGGTCCTGCAGCAAACACCCCAAGGTGCCATGGCATCCTGGTTGATAATCCTTGGTTTAACTTAATTTTGCAGGGTGGGTCCAGATAGTGCCTTGCCTCTGCTGAGGTCTTTGTGGTCCCTAGAGGAACTGTAGAATAGATTGTCAATCAGTGTCTTTTGCCACCCTGTTGACTACATTCACTCTGAACAGGGTTACACAATGTAGAAATCCAGTGGCCAGTGCATGCTAATGCTACCCTGTTGAGAGAATGCCACTATACCCTCAACGCAGACACATCTAGGAAAAAGAAACAGATAAAAAATGCCAGATGCAAGACAACTCTTTTGGTTGGTTAGCCACATAATAACCCATCAGGTTGCATTGATAGAAAGAAGCTTACATTTAGCAGGCTGCTATCATACACAAATATTAAATGAATATAGTCTGTATATATAAAACTTTCACCTCTGCTTTTAAAATTCTAGGCCTCAATTTGCAAAACATTTAGGATTATGCTTAAGATTCATTGAAGTCTGCAGATTTTAAATGTGTGTGTAAGTACTCTGCAGATCAGAGCACAACTTTGTAGCATTTTTATAGTAGTATAAGGATCAGCGAATCTTCGCTGTTCTCTCTCTTTTTGTGCCATTAATAGCTTCTCATTCCATGACAAATTTTAATGTTGAGGTTTCTGTTAATCTAGCTGTTACTAATAGTTTTCTCTTTCTTTCTCCTTTACTATCTGTGAGGTTATGGTTCATTTACTCAGCCCTTACACCAGTACTTGTTCTGTTGTTGCTTTTGCACCACTTGGCAGTCATTAAGCTATCCCAAGGTCTGGCTTTATTAATCCTTTGATGTTATTTCCTGACTAGCTTTTGGACATGATGTCAAGCTCGCTTGAGAGAGCTGTAA
Source organism: Alligator mississippiensis (assembly GCF_030867095.1). Classification (NCBI taxonomy): domain Eukaryota; kingdom Metazoa; phylum Chordata; order Crocodylia; family Alligatoridae; genus Alligator; species Alligator mississippiensis. The sequence goes on from NC_081832.1 coordinate 67,210,842, forward strand.
TACATCATTGAATAGTGTTCAGCATATGGGCTCACGGGAGAGGGTGTTTTCACCTGTTAAAGATTGTGTGTCTGTTCTGAATTACAGCCCAAGCATTGCCAGCATCATAAAAGAGCCTCTTCAAAGGTCAGATGTGGCTTTGCCTGGTCTGTCATGCTTGAAGAAAAGACCGGTTTCTCTGAGTGTCTGAGTCTGTCGTTGCTGCTCAGCCCTTGCTAGTGGTGGTGGTTCAGTTACTAATGCTTTAGTTTTAATGTTTTAAAGGCCTTTGGGAAAGTTTAGAGGTGCAGGGCCAGCATGGGAGAGCCCTGAAAGAAAATGATCCGACTATATATAGCATTTTGACACACATGGTAGAAACTAGAGTTAATCGCGAAGCAGCCTTTGTGGTCAGAGCAATAGGCAAGGAGCCAGGAGAGCTGCATGTGACACCCTGCACAACTTCAGATAAGTCACTTAACTGCTTTGTGCCTCAGTTTACCCAGCTGTGAAATGAGGGAATAGTACCACTCTTGGTGTAAAACTTGGAGATATTCAAGGGAAAGGTGACACTTAAGGGCTTAATTCAGTTGATGCCTCATGAGATTGTTCTCTGCCTGTTGCTGTTGTACTTGCATCGGGGTTTACAGCCTGTGAAGGCTGCACTCGTTAGGGGCCACGCGGCTCTTGCACTTGTACAGATCTGACACCAAAATGAGCGGAGAGCTGTGTGGTCAAGGGGGAGGGGTGGACAGGCAAGTGAAATGTGTCACAAAACGGCGCAAGCTTCAGACACTGACTCACTCTGCACTGTCCCCTGGGCAAGGTTAGCTGATTTCCAGGGCTGTGGGACTCTTCTTGCTCTCCACTTACCTGCAAATACAATTCCTTTGGAGATGGCTGAGTTGCCATGGAGCTGCAACAGGGATGAGTAATTTCCTAGTGCTGTTAATTTTTCATTCAGGAGACAAGTGAATAGCATCTTAATCAATGCCTTTGATTTTTGCATTCATTGGAGCACTTGTTGCACTCACCATGGTGTCATGGAGTGGAGAACAAGAAAGCAAAGCAATTTTCTATGCAGTTAACAAAAAGCCAGCTCCTTCCACGTGCTGAATATCTTCCCCCCCCTCCACCCCACGACTCCTAAGCTCCTTCCATTTGCAGTGCAGACAAGTGATGCCCAGGAGATTTGAAACCTGTGCCGGAAGTAGTGTGTAGAGGATACAGTCATTGTCTAATAGCTCCTCATGTCGTTTGGAATACCTGAAACTTGGGACAAGTGGTTTCTTTAGCATTTGTTTCTCCTCCGTCCCTTTTTCTTGCTAGACTCTGAACTCTTCAGAGAGGAGACCACCTTTGTGGTGTGCTTGTTTTGTACAGGGCCTGGCACAGTGGATCCTGATCTGTGAATGTGTCTCCCTATGTACTGCTACAAACTAGGATTGTTAGGTCAAGTACCAAGGGCTGTGATGGATGCTGGGCTAATGATGTTGATTTTGTGTTGCACCTAGGTACGGTCCCGGCCTACACCATTCAGCTGCAGGTTTTGGGGTGTATTTGGCCAGGGCATTGCTCTTGTGCCAGCTGCTGGTTTGAAGGCCAAGCTCTGCCCTCAGTGTGCACAGACATCTACCTGCATCCCCAGGATCAAGGGAGTTTGTAAACGCAAGCCTATGCTATTAGTCAGTTTCCATGCTTGAGAGAGACTTTGCTGCAACATGCTGTATGGTGCCTGTGTGGCGTTGCCTTTACTGTTGTTACAGAAGAGGAGAAAGCAAAAAGGTTCAAAGAGGTACACAGTTTCAGCACTGCTGTCAGTGGGAACGTGTCCCAGTTTCTTGGCATGGAAACTAGAGGACTCAGTGCCAGTCCTGCTGTTTGTGCTCCTAATTATTGGATCAGTGCTGGGAATGCTGCAGCCTGAATGGCTCTGAGGAGATACCTTGGTTGGAGTGAAAGAGGTGGAGGAGTTTTCCCTTTAACCAACTGTGCAGCTCCTGGGGGGGCATTCTGGAGCACCGCGCTTTGCGGAGGGGAACCTCTTTCCGACTTGAGTTCATAACTTTTGGCTTTCTTAAAATTAAGCCATTTTTTATTTATTACGGGGGAAAATAGAACTATTTTCTTCCTGGTATGTCAGAGCTGCTCTGCCTGGGAAAAATGTCTGCTATGTATTATGGTTTTGTGCTCTTTAGTCTTCCATGGATGGGGGAGGGGAAGAAAGCTCTTTAATAATCAGGAAAGTGCCATACAGACCGGTATCTTTTAGGAGCGCAAGGTGCTGGTCCTTACTTGAGTTAAACCTGAGTTAAAAACTGTAGGATTTTTGCTTCTGGGTCTCTGCTGAAGAATCCATTTGCGTGTTGCTTGTGGGCCCAGGTGTTTTCCGGAGCAGAGCCTCAGTCTTCGAATGCATTCTCCCTACTCCTGTTTGGGAATGCGATTTAACCAGGTGATTTGGGATTATGGTACCTATGGATATTTTGCCTTGACCTTGACACTTAAAGACCTTGAGTTTTATATCGGGCCCCATGGGAAGGTCTTTTCAGGGGACCCCCCTGCCAATAATCCCTTCTGAGTTCTTCCCCGGGACATTCTGTGACCCGTTCTCACTGGCAGCGGTGATACAATGGCTGCCTTCTTCTCCAGCCACCTGCTGGGAAAATGAAATGGGTAAGAGGAAGCTGAGTGATGTCCTCAGTGTGCAGAGAGCCAGTCTCTACTAGTGAGGGTTTGCCGTGAAGCACATGCAGGATGCCGAGGACAGTCTTGCAGCAGTAATGGCTAGAAAATGGTGTCATTTGAAATGGACTCTTGATTTGGGGAGAGAAATGTGGAGAGAGAGAGGAATTTTCCTGCTTCCAGCCTGACTTCATTCAAGGGCCACAAGCAAACTGGTTGCTGCTAGTTCTCCTACACTCCCTTTGTCCTGCCTGCAAGGGCCTCACCCACAGCACTGACAGCCAGAAGCTGCCACTGCCGTAAGCATCCAGCTGTCCTATTCCACCTCTGAAGTCGGTCGACACCTCAGAGATGAGCCTGGAAAATAGTCCTGCCCAGCCAGTCCCTTGAAAGCCACCTGTTGATGCTCCCTGCTCTCCCTTAGGCTCCTAATGCCTCTGCCTGTGCACTGCTCATCTGAACAGTGATGCAGGTAGCAGCATGTCGACCCACGCTTGATATTCTCGTGGCACTTGGCTTGGTACTGAGAGCACATGCATCTCAGTCTAAGGAAGTTCCCAATGGATGTTTTTCTTCTCCTTTGCCCTGTTCCTCAGGAGGAGGAGGGGAAACAATGTATAGGGTGGCAGAGAGGTAGAGCTGGAGGAAGGGAGGATGGAGGGTGGTGGCAGCCAATCCAGGGGATGGCATTGGGACAGGAGCTGCAGCAGGAAAACATTGGGAGTTACTGCATGTGGCAACAACCACTCATTAGTGGTTTGGCCTTGGTTGAAAGAGAAAATATCCCTTCCCACTATTCCTTTTGTGTGTACAGAGCAGGAGGATGCAGCCACTGTAAGAAGGAACCGCACAGACACAGTGGGCGCCAAAGAACACTGCAAAATGCATCCAGCAAGCGAGGCCTGGCTGTGTGGATGAGCTCCTGGCCTAGCAGCACTCTGGCCTCTGAGAGATAAGCAGCAAATGCACTGTATCTCGGCTTTAAGGATTTGACATTAACGAATGTGACTTTCTTATAAGCCAGATCAGGAAGTAGAGTTAACATGCAGTCCCCATTGGGTGGATGCACAGTGGGTTGAAGATCACTCAGGGAAGCCATATTTCAACCTGGGGGAGGATCTTGGGTGGGTTCTTGCAGAGTTTTGTATTGTACCCAGTTCTATTTCCTATTTTCATTACAAATAGGACTGTATAATTAGAAGGTGCCACCAAGCAGAGCATTTGCAAGCACTCTGGAGGATGAAATCAGAATTTAGAAAGATATTGATGAGTTGGAGATATGGTTTCAAATCAGCAAGATGAAATTTAATAAAGACAAGTGCGAAGAGTTGTATTTGGGAAGAAGTCAAATGAATAGGCACAAAAAGGATCAGGAAATTATAAGGAGTCAATGTGATGCTCTTGCAAAAAAAAAAAAAAAAAGGCAGAGCAATAGATTGACTGAAGTGTCATATGTAAGACTTGGGAGGTAATTATGCTTCCTTAGCTGGAGCATTGTGTCTATTTTGGTCATCATGTTTTCAGATGGATGGACTGACACATTGGGGAGAGTCTCAAGGAAAGCAACAAGAATAAGAGGTTCAGAAAACTTGAGTAATGAGGAATGTTGAAAGAACTGGATTTATTTTCTTTTTAAAAGAGAAGACTGAGCAGGAGCACAGCTTCCACTATGTGGACAGGTGGTTAGGCAGGGATGGTGGTTAGTTGTTCTCCTTTGGCACTGGGGAAGGGCAAGAAGCCATCAGCCTGGTTTAGACCAGGTATTAGGAAAATCTTTCTTAGGCTGGGCAAACACTAGAAGAAGATGCTATGGAGGATGTTGAATCTCCTTCACTGAAGATTTTGAAGAGCAGGCAGCTTAATGATGAGCCAGGCAAGAGGTGGGAATGTTGGTTTGTTTGGTCAAGGTGAAGGAAGCATCTAACTACTAACTTGGGCTTGAATTTATAGTTCTGAGCTTCCCTTTATCAGGTATCGCTCCTGGTTGGCTAGCTCCATGCTTCCTTGTTGCTGATGGTATTTTGTAGTGCCCAAAGTATGATAGATACCTTGCCAACAGTTTCAAAGCCAAAAGTCCTTGGTCTGAAGACTTAACAATCAAAACGTAGGAAGAAATCCATTTCCTTTTGGGTAGTGGTGTTAGGCTTCCTCTGTGATCCTCCAGAGTAGCAGTATGAACATAATACTGCCCACCGTTCAGTTTAAATGTCATGTTGGCTGGGATTTCTGTGCTTTTTATTCAGAGATTCTCTGGTGTGTCTGACTTAATTAAAATGTTTAAGGGACTTTGGAGCAGTTAATGAATTTTGTCCTGATCGTCTGATAATTTTTCTATTCCCCAGCAAATCTTAGATTCTTAATATGAATTAGCCCCAAATATCCCTGCTAAACCCTTGAAGACTAGCTCAAAGGACAGAACATCTTCAAAGGCTCTGAATAAAACCTGGATGGCAGCCTGTCATGGGATGACATTAATGACCGAGAGGATGTTGCTTAATGCTGCAGCAGCATTTATTGTGTGAATCTGGATCTCGGCGCTCTAGCAATTTGATAATTACCATGCTGCTAAGCTTTCAAAATGGGCTTTTCCTAATCCAAGAAGAACAGACTCAAGCCTCCGAGTCATTCATGGTCCTGCTGCAAGCTGAGTGGGAGGTGTATAAATGGGAGGAAGGGGATCTGTCTCTCCTGGAAGGCCCAGTTCAGCGAAAAGGGAAACAACTACCTCTCTGTACCGTGTTTGTAAAGTTCAGGTGCAGATAGAGACATTGTGGTGTCAAGGAACAGGAGCTCTATAGAAAAAGGGGCCACTGCAAAGGAGTCAGATGAAATGACAAGTGTGCGGAAGAGATAAGAGTTGGGGCTGAATTTCCTTGTGGCTCCAGTAATGCCATAGAGGGTGAAAGTCTTAAGTCCACTCTTTTCTACCACCTGTTCCCATTTTACACTGCAGTGAAAACAGGCCAGTCACCTACATTTCCTGCTTCTCCTGCACTGACTCATTGCTGCATTGTTTGTTCTGCCAACGTTGCAGGTGGATCCAGTGAAATATGGTTTCACTTGTATTGAATCCCCCCCCAAGCCATGGGAACATTTCTATTGATTATTTTGCCTTGTGTAAAAAGCCTCCTCTCCTCCTTACTGCTTGTCACTGTTCGTTGTTGTCCCACTGGTGGTTTAGATTCCAGCTGTGTGGGGTAGGGGTGTGGGTATTTCTGGGGAGTCCTTGGACATCTTCAAACATTGAGTTATCAGATACCATCTTCTTTGGTGATTTTGTTTGACAGTGCTAGCCTTCAGGATCAAAAACGGTGTTACAGAGTTTATTGAGCTCACCTAGGAGCATGGGACAGGTATATGCATTGATCAGAGGGGGGATGGGAAATTTGAAAGCTACTCAACTAAAAGAAAGACAAATGGGTGCTTGCTGATATAAAAAAAACAAACCAAAAAAACACATACCCCTCCCCCCCAAAAAACCCTGCACCCCAAACTGGTGCTTTACTTTAAACCCAGCATGCTTGTGCATTAAGCCCCATGCATGCTCAGAAGAGTGCATTACTTCAACCTGGCTTGCCCAATGTCTGTAAAGATGGGGTGCCTTAATGCACTTTTTTGGTACTTTTATCTAATAGCTGAGTTGAATCACTTTTAGCTAAAAGCAGCAGAAAGCCCCACTGAAGCGCCCAATTTTCACAGATGCTACAGAGGCGGGTTGAAGTAATGCACTGCTGCTTCCAGTGAAGCACGTGTTGTTTTTTTTTGGTAAATGTCTGCAAGCAGCCACAGGTAATTTCAGGTATGACATCAGCCCTGCACTTCACATGGTGGATTTACAAATGCAGTTTCCTATTTCTTTGAAAGCCTTTTTCCCACCCCCACTGCGGTGTTCAATAAATGATGCTCATAAACAAAGTATACAGAGACATTGATTTATACACAAAGAACTGTCGTGAGTACAAAGAAAAGGCATTGAGAAACATTAAAAAAAGAGACAAAGATTAGAGAGAGATTTTAAGCTAATTTTCAGTGCTGTTTAAAAGGTAGATGAATGCATGTCAACAGATGCCTGGGCTTCTTTATGATTGATAGTAGTGCTACCTTTCCTGTCCAACTCCTGGAGCCTTGCAGTTAGGAAAGGAATGACTTGGCTGCCAACACCCTATTGTTGATGCCTCTCTGACAGCTCCAGCAATGCAGCAATGGCAGGAGAAGGGCTGTGCGATGACAGCTGACTCCTCTGCAAGGAAAGATGACTCTTCTGTGGATGAATGGCAAACAGGATCTTTCTGCTTCAAATTGCATCCCCATTTAAAAGACTTAAAGAGGAACAGCAGCATCACAGCAACTTTGACTAAGAAGCTGCCATTTGCAGCATTTTTTACCTTGGCAGTGGATAGAGATGTTATTTAATTTAAATGGGAATTTGCACATAGCCCCTTTCTGAACAAATCTACTCGCGACTCCCATGGAGCAACAATCAGTGTTGCAAGGAGAAGGGGAAGATGCTCGGGTGTCTTTACGTTTTTGTCCTCCCCTTCTCTTTCCTGAATATGATTTAGTTTTTGATTGAGCTTGGTCCTGCCAAAGCCTGCATTAGACTCTGTAATACGGATGCTGGCTGTTGCCTAGAAACGGCTCTCAAGCCTTCTGGGCCGTTCCTTATTCTAATCATAGCTGCGGGCAGGCCTTGTTTATTCCCTTTCCAGATAGCGGTGATCATGGAAAGCATGGGAGGTTTTTTTTGTTTATGCTTTGCTTGAAAAAAGGTAAGCTAGATAAGAGCCAACTCTGCAGAGACAACATGCTTTTCTGCCACCTGATATCTCCATCAGAAGGACTCTGACATTTGAACCTGTCGGAAGAGGCTGCAGCAGGATTGTGTCTGAGGGTTGTGGGTTGGGAAAGAGAGAAGCTGGCATGGGCTGGCTGGGGTGCATCAGGGGCAGGAGTCGCTAGGGGGTCAGGTGAAACTGCATCAGCATGTGAACTTGTCTGGTGCTCGATTGTACCCAGACAGTGCCTCCAGAGCTTTCTGGTCCCTGTCACAATCTGTTCCTTGAACAAAGAGTAAGCAGCAGCTCAAGGAAAGCATATGAGGAGGGGAAGAGGCTTGATTTTTTTTTTTCCTTTAATATTGTGAGGGAGTTCTGTGCTATTGAAAACAAGGCTAAGAGCCCCTGGCCAATCATGGCACACAGTGCAGATGGCGTTGGGGTGAGCTCCTTACACCTCTACAATTCAAAGGAAATCCAAGGCTGCCAGGGCCCCTGGAACCTGGGCTTGACTGTAGGTTTTCATGAGGTCCCTCTTCACTAGGCAGCTTTAAGTCCTGAGCCTCTTGTGCTGTTGTGCTGACATGTCTCTGTCCTGAGCTTGCTGTGCGTTGCATCAGCCCTGACCTCTCTTTGGGCAAAGACTTGGTCAAGTGGTTGTTAGATGGCTGCTGCAATCGCAGGCTGGGACATCTCTTCTAGACCTGGTTCCTGCCTGATACAGCATAGGGACCACCCGACCCTCGGGAGGTGAAAGCTGTGGATGCTGAGCCACTGCAACAGCCAGCTCCGTGACCTGCATAGGAACGAAGTGACAATGAAAATAGACACTGAAACATAGGCCAAAGGCCCTCAAAGCTTGGAAGAGCAGCATTTCTAACTGCCCTGGGGGGTTAATGGAGGAAAGAAGAGAGGCTTCCCTTCCAAGTACAGCGTGTCTTGTAGGAGGAGTGACCAGGTTTCAGAGCAGGGAGGGCCAGCCTGCAACAGGAGTAGCACATGGGGGAGGGAGGGATCAGGGAAGACAGACACAGATTAGGCAGGGAGCACAAAAGAGACCAACAGGTCAGGCAGGAAGCACGGGGCAGGGAGTCGAACAGGGGGGATTGAAGGGAATCGGAGTGAAAGTGCAGGGATTACCTTGTGACAGGCTGCCCTCCCTGCCTTACGCGGCTCGTTGTTTCTGACCCCAGGCCCTGGTTGTTGATAAACACTGAGAAATACTTTCTGTGTCTGAGCTCTAGACCGTGTCGGAGCCCGACTAGACATGCACTCTCCCAAAGGGGAATTTCTGATGATGGCCTTTTTCTCTGTCGGTGAGAACAATCAATGTGGATAGATTAAAATGCTATTGATTTCACAAAAACAAACGCTTATAGTCAGATTGTCTTTCATTCCTAGAAGTCCCTTGGGGAGAGTGATATGTTAATTTTCATCTGCAAGATAGTAACAAATACAGATCAATACACACAAAAAGAAGGTCCTGGTTTTTCAGGACCAGTACCTGGCTTGGCTATATAAGAGCTACTTTTTGTGATTAAAAGTCACTTAGATAAGGTAAATAGGTATTTTCCCCATGGCAGAATTAAAGAAAGCTTTGATTTTTAAATGACATCGAACAAGTTAATCTTTTGTTTAGGAATCGTGCTTTCACAGGGAGAAGGCATCTCAAGTTATTTCTTTTATTTTCCCCCTGGGAATAATTTAAAATTTGGCAGCTGGCTTCCTTGATTCTGAGCGCATGTCTTTTGTAGTCTGGCTGTGCTGAGCCCTGCAGCGTTAAGGGAGAAGAGCAGGGCATAGGAACAGAAGAGCGTATACTTCTTTTCCCCCCTCCCGCAGCCTGTTTCTACTCACCCACACTGTTATTCCCCAAAGGAAAAGTTATTAATGCTTATAATATCATGTGTGGATGTTTGCCTCTCCACTAGGGGTAAGTGCGTTTAAAAGCATCTTGCAAACAGGGAGAGAATATGACCTGAATTTGGCAGTCTGCTCAGCTGTTTCTGGTAGCAGTGGCAGTAGCTGGCCCCGGAGAGAGTGTGAATATTATGGGAATCTAAACATGCATAAATAAACTTCTGCTCTTAATCACTTGAAATACTGGACCAAGTCATCCCTGTTTATTGATGCCCTGGTGCAATTAAAGGAGGAGCCCACTGAATCTGACGTAGTGGGGGACTCGATCTAATTCAAGGAGGCTGCCCACCGATTTCACGGGCAGAATAAGGGACCCGGCAGCTATTTGGTGGGCAGAGTGCATTGAGGGCCCCCCACACCTGGTTGAGGGCCCTGGTGGCCCTGTCCCTTGCCTCTGATTGGCTGTGAGGGCTGCCTGTCATGTGGCCTTGCCACTGGCTGTGAAGGCTGTTTGCCATGCAGCCCTGCCCATCACTGCTGATTGGTGGAGAAGGCAGGGGCCACATGACAGGCAGCCCTCACAGCCGATCAGGGGTGGGGGTGGCCAGCTCCTAAAGTAGGCAGCCCTTTCCCGCCCCGGAGGGGTGTCAAAGTGCCGTGAGGACTGCTCGCTCCTTCTGGGGAGCCAGCACTTTATTTGATATACGGTCTCTTCCCACCCCCCCAGATTTCCCGGGCATTGCTCAGATTTCATGGAATCCATGAAATCGCGAATTCGGTAGGTCCCTGTGCGTAGCACGGCGCACTGAGCTCTGCCGGGTGTTGTGTAGAGCCTAGTAACTTGTGTACTCATCTCAGGCCTGAGCCAGGGTATACCTATACTGCAGCCACTGCGTGCCTTAGTGGTTGGGCTGGTTCTGGGCTCTCGTGTGCAGTGGTCCGGGTGACGTCCCCGTGTACTTGGGAGAGAGGGAGACTGCCTTTTCCCTGACGGGAGCAGAGGCACGTTTTATCAAAGGGACTAAAACTACAAGAACATTTGTGACTCTCTAACTGATCAGTGTCAGCGCAACGCAACTGTGTGTCACGAGGCCACCATCAGTCCTCGGTCACAGGCTTAGGAGCTGGGTGATGGCTCCCGTCTTGCTGGACTAGCATCCTCTGAGGGACTGAGACTTCATGCTTGTGTGTACTTATTCAGACTGGCATAGCAGAGTCAAATTGGGAGGGAACAGCCAATTCTGCTGGAGGCTTTTGCGCTTCTTCTTGCCTTTGATTTACCATATTTACTTGCATAATAGTCATTTCCTCTCTGCCAACCCAATCTTGCTGCCAAAAACTAGGGGGAAGCCTTTACCTGTACCCTAGACTAGAGAAAGACTGAGGCACTATTGGCACTAAACAAAAGGTCCAGTTCTGTGTTTGAATGTCCTTGTGTACTTCTCCATCCTGCATAGTCTTTACCAAGGAGACCAAATGTGGAGCAGAGTGACTGTGCGGACTCCAGCGTGCTGTTCCTGCGCAGGGCACTCCTCTCTTCAGTGGCTTGGTGCTTTTATTCAGAATCATCTTTTGAATCTGTTTCTTGGGAAATGTGGGTTGAGCCTTTGCACAGGTTATTAATTCTTCAAATTTTAAGGCATTCTTCAAGGATGCAGCCATCATATGAGAATGGCTGTGATGCAAGTAAATATGGTATTACGGGAGACTATCTTGCTGCTTCGATACTCCTCAGAAGCTTATTGTATTTACTTTTTAAACAAAGTTTCCGGTAAAGGTGATCAGTTTCCTTTTTTCTGTTTGCGGAGGAAGGGGACAGATGGAATTGCAAGGTGTGTGCGTGGGGGAGACAGGAACAGGAACAGCAGAGCCTGGCCTGGTTGCAGATGGTGAGGCCGGAGGGTTCATCTGCCTCTTGGTGTAATGCACACCCCTGCAGTGCGATTGAACAAAGCTGCTTACTGCAAAGCCAAAGGGAAACAGCCTGAAGAAGCTGCAGAGTAGCTTTACGTGATTTGGGGCAGGAGCCTTTGGAGCACAGGAGGGGAGCAGGGGCAGTGGCAGGTAACCTGTGAAGGTATTTTTCTGTTTTTAGTCTCCACAAACTGAACTCGGTAGCTTTTTGCTCTGGTTTATTTTTCCCTGCCAAACTGGCTCAGCATTTGGAGCCGCTTGTCTCTTTAAGATAATTCCTTGTTAAGATCAGATTTTTCCTCCTGATGCCTGGCTATAATTACCAGCGTGTCTGGAATGTGGCATATCGAAACATTGCAACCCCCTTTGCGGGCAGGGCTAGATTGCTGCAGAGACCTGCTCTGCCTCCAGTACGATGGTAACGTATCTTGTAACATTCACTCCCCATCCCTTATGCCTCCGACTCTCTCCTGGCTTCTGCTGACCTGCCTCCTTCTCTTTAACAGACTGAAGAGAAGCGGAATCTCTCCCTGGGGGGCCATGTTGGATTCGATAGTCTTCCCGATCAGCTCGTCAGCAAGTCTGTCTCTCAAGGCTTCAGCTTCAACATCCTCTGTGTGGGTAAGCAAAGTGCAACGCAGTGAGATGTTCTTAGAAATAGTCGAAGCAAACCCTAAAGCAACTGATCCTGGAATGGCGGAGGGCTCACAGACGGTCTGTTTTGTCTGTAGAATATCAACTGGAACGTCCTGGAGTTAAGACCAGAATGACTGCTGTTCCCTGCTCTCTGCCATGTCTGCACTCCCTGCTCAGACATGCCATGGTGCCCTGTACCAGAAGCAGTTGGCCACACTCTGGGCAAGCTGCCTTATTTATTCATGCTTACCTTCCCTGAAAATTAGCGATTGAAACTTGGGGCACCTCTTGCACAAGGAAACTGTTTCCAAACAGTTGGGATAAAAGGAAAACATCATTTTTTCTTTCTTTCTGCTAGTCCTAGACAAGGTACATGTCTTATTTGCGGGGGTGTCATGCAAATAATATGCTCTACTGCAAATCAGGGTTATTAGCTGACCATCAGCACTGGGCAGACACAGTAGTGCGGCTTCTGGGTCAGCAGGCACAGAGCATTGTGGTCCATTTGCTGTCAAGTTGTGACCTTGGGCAGGTCATGTTGGTTTGCATTTCAAAAGCATCCACTGATTTTGGAGGCCAGCTGGGGCTGACAGCTTTAGCAAGGCAGCTTCACATAGGGCAGCAAAGGCTGCTGTTGAGGGCTGACTGCAATGGTGTGATTAGTTGCCGCCGTGGCAAGTGACTATTTTTGTGCTTCCTGACAAAGGCAGTGCCAAGGGCTACTGCCCAAGTCCCCCCCCTCCCCTTAGTCATCTTCCTTTGGGCCTTCTCATTAAAGGATAAGTCTTCTGCAGCTCCAGCCAGAGGACCTTGAATTTTAGTTAAGGTTGCAGCAGCTCATGCTGTTTTTTTTAGCTCTGGAGACTCCTGATTAATTCCCCAGGGCTTCTGCCAAAGTGGGAGCGATTATAATAGCTCCTTAGAGTCCTGACTTCTATTAACAAAACACCACGTTCCATTTCTTAACGATGGAAACTGTTCCTTTTCATAAATATCATTAACACAACTGCTTTTTCTATTAAAATATTTTACATGGCTAGATTTTTTTTTTTGTTCAAAACATTTTGTCAAAATATGATCTTTTAGCAGGAAAGAGGTGTTTTCAACTAATTTCTGGCCCCAGAATGTTGTTTTTTGTTTCTTTTTGTCTTTTTTTGTCTAACTTCCTGGTTCAAAATGGCTTGTTCCTTTTTAAAATCTAAGAGGAATGGAGTAGAACATTAACATTGTCAAGTTCAAAACACTGTTCCATAACTGTGGAAATTAAATGTTTCAATTGACCTGAACCAAAACTGTTTTGGGTTGTTGATTCACAAAAATGTAATTGAATGATGGTGCCTATTTGAGATGTGGGCAGGAGGCAGGTTAAAGGAGGGGAAGAGCTTGGGCATGAGAAGCAGGGCAGAGCTTGAGATTTTGAAAATCTTTGTAGGACTTCCCTACAAAGGGGGAAGCATTTCCCTCTTACCTCTACATGTAGATTGTTCTGAATATTGCTTTGTCTGGAGTGTGCAGTGGACTCTTATTCTTACCTTGATCCCAACTGCTTCAGGATTCCTAGCCACACTTCATATTTAGCCCACAAAGAAACAGTATTGCTTGTTTCTGGAGTTTAACTTCAACCCCGGACCTGGTTCTAGGCTTTATAGAAGTGTTCCTTAAAAGTTTGCCAGCAGCAGGAGACAGTGCAATTGTACTAGATGCATTTATTTCCCTGGGTGGGGTTGGGATCTGATGGTCCCTTCTGACCGCAAACCTCTTTGGAATAGTGAAAGAGATCTTTGAACTCTTAGAAAAGGGAGAAAATCCAAACCACTGCCCTTGACTGCATTTACATATCCGTGCTCTTTGCCATTCCCCAAACTGGGCTGTGGAGGGTCAGTTCGGTTCCTGCCAACAGGTGGGTATATTGGTATTGAGTGTTTTGAGTGAGTTTCCTGTAGGGTGAACATGGCTCGTCATTCTGTCCCAATCTCCTTTCTGTGCCCTTATCCATCACTAGTAGAACCAGGGATTTGGCTCTTCACCCCTCTACTTACAGTACTCCTCTTCCAAGCTGTATTAACTCTTCAGTGTAGGAGCAGAAAGGTTTTGCCCCCCACTATGCTTAAAATAAACCCCTGGTAATCAGCGTGCTGCTTCACTAGACCCACAGCTTGCTAGTCATATTACTCTCCCACTTTCAAGCTGATGAGTGCTCTAGACATTGTACGAGTTCTGGGGCATTAGAACAGGAAGGGCTGTGCTGCACACGGTTGAAATGAAATGATAGCTTGGTAAAGCTACAAGGGCTGTGTGGCTTGTATGGTGTTGCCTTGTTTCTGGGCAGCACAGGGAAGCCAGCCTAGGAGGAAAAGGCCCTCTTACCCACCTCCTGTCTGTGATCCCAGATGGTAATCAGAAGGCCACTTTTTCCTGCTGTTTCTTTGTACATCTTGGCCCACCAGAGCCCCTTCCCCACTTGTCATATATTATGAATTGAGGTCTTTTGGAGGCTGATCTGGAAAGTGTCAGATTAATTTACAAACACAGGCCATCAGTTCAAAGCCTTCTCTGCCTCCAAGCTGTCTGGTTAGTCAGGTATTTTGAGAGGGAACCTAATTCTTGATGTGTTTCTAAGGTTTTATTATGACTCTACCAGCAACACTTTCCTAATGTCCCCTACATCTATTCCCTCAGTAACATGGGCCCCTTCCTACCTCATTTCTGCATTGTCCCTGTTTGACTTCACACTCTCTGCCTCTGCTTAGCTGAAGCACTCAGCTTGGCAGAAATGGATGCTGCATTGGGGCACGAGGGTGGCCTCAAACTGACAGATCCTTGCCAATTTGCTCCTGGGCAGTGCTCTGCCAAGGCTGTATGGCAAGGTGTGGCCTCTGCGCAGCACTGTCTTTTGCTAAGCATATGATATTGGTTTAACTGCTCTCACCCCAAACCGATGCATCCTCATCTTGTTTGCCTTTGCTGTAGATCTTACAAAAGAGCTTTGGAGGTTGACTCAGGGCAACCAAGAAGCCTTGGGGGAGACAAAGTGACTAACAGAAACTCCATAAATCAGGAGAGATGGAGGAAGCCATCTCCTCAGATGCTCCTGTTGCCCTGAGGGGTCAGGCCAACTCTCAGGATCTCAATATTGTGCTGTTAGACAGGAGGGTGTGACACAATTGCACATATACAAACACACAAATCAATTAGGTACACCCCCCCCCCCCCAACTCAGGCACATACACATCCAAACCAGCCTAGGCACATGCATACCTATCACCAATGCAAGCACATACACTATACACACCAAAAGTTATACAAAAATCAATTTTCCATACCCGCACATACACAGATCACTAATTTGTATATCGTGCGCGCGCGCACACACACACAAAACCCACCTACACATACAGGTAAATTCATAACTTGGATGGTATGGTATATATGTGTGTGCTTGGGGTATCTGGGATACTTGGGGGAATGTTAAGGTGAGAGAGAGAGTTAGTGTAGAGAGTGAAAGTTGCCAGAACCAGGATTAGAACCAGTGGACAAGAGAGAAGCTGGCTGAGGAACTGAGGCTTCAGATTACTTAAGGTCAAGTGGCCCCAGGGTTACTCGAGGTCACGGGTGCAAGGGAAAAAGCCTGATGGCAAGGAGGAGACAGCCAGGAATGAGAGAGAGGCAGAAACCTGGGAGCTCAGGGGAAAAGGCAGTGGGGACAAGGCAATAACAGTGGCAGAGATCAGGAGAAAAGAGAGTGGAGACAAAGCAATAGCAGTGGCAGAGATCTGGGGAAAAGGCATTGGGGATGAGACCATGGCAAAGAAACAGGGGGTTTGCAGGCAGAGAGGAGCTCAGGACAGGTGTTGGAGGTGGCAGAGAGCCAGAAGCAGGAGAGGGAGAAATGAGACTGAAGTTAGAGGGGCGAGGAGCAGAGATTGGAGCAGGACTGGAACCGTAGTAAAGCAAAACCCAACTCAGGGGTCCAAATAACAGGTTTATTAAACAGACACACTACACAGCCGCTTGAAGTTATTGGTGTATGCATGCATGCACGCATTCACAATGGCAGCAGTTGAAAGAGACTCAGTGGAAGGGTTGGAGTCCAGGTAGGGAAGAAAAACAGAGTCCAAGTCCTTGGTTGAAGAAGGGTTGGGGGAGATAGCTATCTATCCAGGCTGGAAAGGGGTCTTTGTCCAGTAGGTGTTGTCCAGAGGGGGTCACGACAGGGCCTCTGGGTGGATAGGTGGTGTGGCATGGTGCTGGTCCAGATGGAGAGGGTGTCCCATGGAGTCAGTCTTCACTGCCCCTTTTTATAGGGCAGACTACCTTTGATCTCCTATGGGGAGGGCCTGTCCAGGCAAGGTCAGCCCCATCCCAGAGGGCTCCAGGTGTTCTTACTGAGCATGTACAGCCTGGCACAATGGTGGGTTGCCTCATCTTTTGTTTTGTGAATGCTGAGGGTGGTTCCAAGGGCTGGGTCGTTGGTCCAGGTATTGGTGGTGATGGTTTGGTCATTCAGGAGGAGCTATTTTTAGATCTACTGCCATTGTCTCTCAAGCACACGCATTCATCCCCATTCATTCAGGAACCATGTTGCATAGGAGGGGTAGGTGTGAGTCATAGGTTACACAACATCAGGGGACACAAGGCGGAGGCTTGACATTACAAGATGGAAACTTGACATGACTTACACTAACTTACATATGTAGGCCTAAATCATATAGTATCAGTAAAACAGTAATATAGAACAGTAAAAATCAATATAAACATAATAATTATACAATATAAAGAAGGAGAAAAAAACAAAACAAATACAACTTGCTACCAAAATAAAATGCTGAAGCTTATCCAATGTCTTAGCTCACTTATCCTTATCTATAGGGAATAGAGAGGGAGAGAACAAGTCAGGAATGGTTGGGGAAGGGGAGGGAATGCATTTTAAAATAATTAAAAAAAACCCAAAAAGGGGGGTTTTGCTATACTCCATCCTCTGTAGGCCCCTGTCACTTGTTCTCCCTGTTGCTTGTTAAAAGGTGCTTCAAACACCCCAGCACCTCTTTGTCTTTGACAAAGCAACTCATCTGTCAGAAGTTTGCTTGGATGCCTGCCAGCTGCCTGAGGTGAATCCTCCTCTGCCTGTCTCCTCATTATTCCAACTTGGCCAGTTTCGCCTGTTGTGCTGGTTTGCAGTCACCTGAACAGCATGCAGTATCAAGGCAGAGAGTTTCCCACTGCTTGTTCTTTAAGCAGGGTGGGAGTATTTACAAGGAGCCAGATCTCAGTAGCTTCCTGAGCCCCTTGAGTGGGGTTTGCTTCAGGCTGCCAGCAAGTGGAACTCCCAAATGCTGTGTTTGTTCTTTCCAATGCTTGCAAACTTGCTGGTGTCTCATGTCCCGGAAAGGGGGGTTTCTTTTCAAGGATGTCAGTGACTGTGCACAAGGCTCTGAGTACCTCATTACTTATAGGCGCCTAGGTCTTGTTCCTGTTCAATTAGGGTTTTCTGATTACAGATGACACTCTTTTCCCCTTTCTTCATGTCAGTGTGGTCTTGCCCCCTTTTTGGTCTTGCCTGCCACGGCTTGTTCTAATTAATTACTCAGAAGGATCCTGATGAAACTAAGTGCGCTGATGAGACTGTTGGTCATCTTCCCAGGGCTCCTGCCTCCCCCTTGTCCCATCCTTACTCCAACCCGGTGTCCCAAATAAACAAAATGAAAATTCACAAACCAACTCACAATGAGTCTTTGATAACCAGTAGGGCTGTGCAAAGCTTCAGTCGCTGATTCGATTTGGAGGAGATTTGGCCCAATTTGGCAGCTGAATCTCTGAATCCAAATTGAATCGGGAGACCCGTTAATCTCTCTGAATTGAATCAGAAGCCTTGGATTCAATTTGGAGAGATTCAACAATTCGGTCATTTACACAGCTTTATGGTTTTTTTTCTACGTACCTCGAGGTACCAGGCGGCTCGTGAACGCTGAGATGCTGGAGCGGATGGAGCATCCCACAGGAGCACAGGGGGACCCCCGTGTGTTCGGTGGTGGACCTGGAAGTGGGCCAGAAGTACTTCTAATCCACTTCCGGGTCTGACACGGGGGATCTCCACCCCATCCCCTGGCTCAATGACTGATGCCTCCTGGGTCTGGGGGAGGCACCTAGGGTGCCCCCGCAGCCAATCGCTGAGCCCCTTAGCATGCAGGGGACCCCCCCCCCCGTTCCAGTGGGACGCTCCATCCGCCCCACCATCTCAGCATTCATGGTACCTCAAGGTATGTAGAAAAAAACTTTGAAAGCTATGTCTATGGCCAAATCGTGGATTCTCCGAATCGGAAACAAATCTTCAGATTCAGTTGAATCGAATTGGGACAGTGATCTGAATTAGCAAATCAAATTGCTGTCCCACAAATCGGGCCGAATTGGAATTATATTGCCCGCTTCGCACACCCCTAACAACCGGCCCAATGGTCAGGGCGATACCCTTTAGAAACAGTCCATACTTCAACAATTCAATGAACTTATACGTGAACATAAAGTATTTGGAGCCTCAAATGTTCCTGCACTCACAATTGAAGATTCTCCTCTTGATTTCCATCTGAAAGTCTTGCCTTTAGGCCCCCATTTCCAGACGTTTCTCTGGGTGTCTGGGCTTCCAGTGATCTATAGATTTCATTCTGTGGCTGACTCTTCCCATACACCTAGCTTTCCCTAGCGGGCCAGCTTTCCCACCCTTTCTGGCTCTCTCTGTCATGCTTGCTCTCCTCGATGAACTGGCCCTCTTCCACGTGCTGGTTTTCTAAGCTGTGCCGACTGTCCCCGATGTTCCGGCTTTCTCCAGTGCCGTGCCAGCTCTCCCCGGTGTTTGGGCTCTCTCCAGGGCTACGCAGGCTCGTTCCGGCTTTCCCCAGCACTGTGTCAGCCTTCTCCTGCCCAGTGCCAGTTCTCCCTGGCATGCCAGGCTTCTGCCCAGTGCCAGCTTTTCTCCAGGGCCAGCATGCAACTTCCAGTTATGCCAGAACAGTTGAGCATTCACCCAGATGCACACGGCACACTCTTCTAAAGCGTGCTTGGGGCAGTGTCAGGGTTGATTGAGGCACCTCCGGTGCCACTGCATCTCCTCCTGAGAGGTAGGAGACTCTTTTGGCCCTTCCCAGGCCCTCTGCTCTTCTCTTGGGACTCAGGGCTGCCTCTCCAGTCTCCCCCTGTCCCGTATTCTTCAGGACGTTGGGAAGCACTTTCCCACAGTGACTTGTAGGCCTGTTTGCCTGAAGCAGTTTCCCTGGTTCTTCTTGTCTTCCCCCTCCTCTGATGGAGGAAGCCCTAGACGTTCCAGCCTCTCTTGGCCCCTGTCACTTGTTCTCCCTAGCCAGCTCAGGGTCTTGTTAAATGATCATTCAAACACCCCAGCACCTCTTTGCCTTGGACAAAGGTGGCTTTCCCAACCTGAGGAGCAGCTGGCTGACGTGTAGTCTGGTTGGCCCAGGGCACAGCTGAAGCTGGGCACCAGCCCTGAGAGATGGAGGGACAGCTGGTGCAGGGCCAGTGGGGTGAGCAGAGCGAGGAGGTAAGCCAGGGAGGGGAGGCACTGCAGACCTGATTTCAAAGAACCGTTTCTGTGAAGAGAAAGGGGGAAAGCTGTGAGAACCCTGCAGCCCATTGACTCTTATTAATGGCATGTTTGAGACTAAAGGGTTAAGAATATAGTGGAGGAACAAGCAATGCAAAGGACTCCAGGCTGGCCTTGCCTCCATCTGGCTGTGTATGGAAGATTAAGAAAGGGTTCATGTGGCTGCAGTGAGATCTTACAATATTTTGCTGTCAACCTCAAATAACAAGAAACTTTTCTTGATAAAGGAAGGAACCCAGGCCTCTCCTGTGTTCTGTACATCCACCTGTGTACATGCTAATTGGGAAATGAGGTCTCCAGACAGCAAGAGAAACATCCCTCTATTTGTATATGCATGTGTACTCTCCATTTGTGTTCATGGAGGGCCATGGACAAGCCAGTCACACAGGACTGAATAAAGAGCAGGTGACACCTTTCCTTCAGTTTCTTTGATTACCTAAGGTTCTCAATCTTGGCTGCCTCTTCCCCTGCTTTGGGCCAAATTTGCTCCCCTTTAAAATAAAATGAAAAGAAGGAGAGAGAGAGATCTATATCATAAACAGTCAAAATATGAAGTGATGAAGGGGGAGTGGAAGTAGTCTGGCATCTCAGACAGCCAAAGGTGAGCATGCTGCTCCCTTTTGTGCAAGTCCCAATAGAGATTTGTGACAATATCAAGGAAATGCTGCAAAAATAAGACCCCAAAATACAAAATTGAGCTCTGTTAACACGTGAGAAAACTTACCGCAAAGAAAAAAGAATAAGAAGATCTGAGCAGACGCGTAGAAAAGAAGATACGTTGTGCTGTTACCTGTGTCAAGCATCCGGAGCTGCTGTTTTGTGAGTACATTATATGCAGAAATGGCGTCTACTGTTCTGCAGCGCTGTAACGGAAGCAGGCAAGTCGAGGATTCTCTCGCTGCCGAAGACTCCAAAGTTGCGTCAACTTCTTCCAAACTTCTGATGTCAGGCTCCAAAGTGCAAGTCAACAAAGGAGAAACAGCGGCAGGTTTGGGTTGTGCTTTAGTTCTTCAGATGAGAGGTGGCACAGAGATGGCTATGTAGTACATGGAAGTTTAGCATTGGAGCCTTTTAGAGCAGGGCAGTAGTCACTTCTCTGTGATTACACCACTTTGCCACAGGGGATTTTCAGTAGCCTGTCCCAGTATCATTTTAGTTCTGCTCTGTAATTAATTTCCTTTGAAGTGATTGCAAGAGCAAACTGATGGTTTTTGCTTCCACTTCCTAGGTGAAACTGGCATTGGGAAATCCACCTTAATGAACACACTCTTCAATACCACATTTGAGACGGAGGAGGCCAGTCACTATGAGAACACAGTGCGCTTGCGACCACGGACCTACGACCTGCAGGAGAGCAACGTGCACCTGAAACTGACCATCGTGGATGCTGTGGGATTCGGAGACCAGATCAATAAAGATGAAAGGCAGGTCACGTGCCATTTGGTTGTGGTGTCTGTACCAGCCTCTCTAGCACTCTGGCATGTAGCTACCTGCAATTCCAGTTGTAGTATTGAAGACAAAGCATTTATGCTTCTGTGCACCTAGCAGAGTCATATGGATTTAGTACAGCAGCTTGGGAGACTGTGCATGATGTTAATTGCACAGGGCCAGGCTACAGTACATCTGGGAGAATGTGTGGAGGGCATTTGGGTGAGGAGTTGAAAAAGTGGGGTTAATGAGATGGTGAAAAACTGTAACTAGATGTGAGTTGATTTGCTTGTTTCATTAAGTGAAAGTTATATAGCATGCCCACTGGCTGCAAGTATTGTGGCTTTCATCAGAGACCTGCTGAGGTGCAGTTGTGTTCTCTCTAGACTAGCTGAAAAAGTTATAAGCTGCTGCTATATGTATGTATTTTTAAGCCACAGGCTAGATTCTGTCCCTGGTACTCGGGCAGAGTAGTCCCCCACTCCAGGGTAGCTGCAGCTTTGGCATAATCTGTCTTATATTAGTGAAGGTATCTATGCGGAGGGACTTGTTGCTTTGGTAACTCCATCTCAAAGCATTACCCAGAGGAGCTCATGCACCAAGTGTGACAGTGGCACCCAGGTTCTAGGGAATGCACAGAACCATATCTGGAATGGATGGGCTATTTAACTCTCCCAGGTTATTCAGCAAATGCAGAAGCTATGCTGACTATCAGCAGCTCCCTTTGGAACTTAGTAAAGAATGCAAATGCTCAGCCTTTGTCCTATTGCCTTTATTAGGTAATAGCCTCTTCCCTTTCTAACCAGCTAACCAGTAAATGCTGGTTAGCTGGTTAGAAAGAGATGGAGGCCTGGCTCTGGCCTAGGGTTTGGTAGTATTAAATCACTTATCCTGATTCCTCTGGCTTTAAAAAACCAAAATATTAGCCCTGGAACATATGGAATTGTCCATTATGACAATGATCAGTTTGTCTGTAAAACTTTGCCATCTGCTCCCAGTTAACTGTCCAGACACTGTGTTGGGATCTTAAGAGCTTCCTGTTCCCTTGGGCAATGGCTGTTTTGCAATGATTTCAATTGGTCAGCGGTCTGTAATCTGCCACTGCTATTCATGGTAACAACTTGCAGTGGTGTTTCTGCAGCCAGATGCCTTCACCTGAAAACTGGCCAAAGCTGGCTGTATGGAAGCTATATATTTTTTCTATATTTCACTTCCATCATCATTTATCATAGTAACACAGTGACCGGAAATACCTTTGGATTATAAACTCTGTGAACCTAACACTTTTCAGGCTGTCATTGGCAGACTAACATTATTTATGACTTTAGTAAATAGTATTTAAATAAAGTACCTGAGACGCATCGTTAAGTCTTTAAAATGATAACATTAAACATCAGCATTCAGGTTGCTCACTGCATCTGTCTGTAGTTACAGGCCAATAGTTGACTACATTGACACGCAGTTTGAAAACTACTTGCAAGAAGAGCTGAAAATCCGCCGTTCCCTGTTTAACTATCATGACACAAGGATCCATGTTTGTCTGTATTTCATCACTCCAACTGGGCACTCTCTGAAGTCTTTGGATCTTGTGACAATGAAGAAGCTGGATAGCAAGGTAAGGAGCTCAGCACAACCATATGCTCTTTGAAACGAGCAGTGGTTTTGCTAGTTGTAAATTAACTCTGTATAGTGCCTTACATACAGTGGTATCAAATCACTGCAGGTGTCATGGAATTATAGAAAATTAGGGTTGGAAGGGACCTTAGGAGGTCATCAATTCTAGTCCTAGCCCCTGCTCAAAGCAGGACCATCCTCAACTAGATTATTCCAGCCAGGGCTTTGTCAAGCCAGACCTTAAAAACCTCCTAGGATGGAGATTCCACCACTTCTCTAGGCCAGCATTTCTCAACCTGTGGGTCGCAACCCAAAAGTGGGTCACAAGAATATATGAAAGGGTTGCAAACAAACTTTAAAAATGGTTTAACAAACTTAAAAAAATGGATTCTCCTTTAAAGAAGAAAAACATGGGAAACCATGGCTTTTCCCTTGCAGGCTGTCAGAGTTCCAGCCTGCAAGGGGCTGCTTGGGGCCCCCCATGTCCCACACACTTGGGTCTTGAGCCTGGGGGCAGGAGACATCAGGTTGGGAGTGAGGGGCACTGGGTCAGGACTGGCCATCAATGTTTACAAATGGGTCCTGGTACAAAAAAGGTTGAGAACTACTGCTCTAGGTAACCCACTCCAGTGCTTCACCACCCTCCTAGTGAGAGAAGTTTTCCTAATATCCACCCTAAACCTCCCATGCTGCAGCTTGAGACTGTTGATCTTTGTTCTCTCATCTGTCACCACTGAAAACAGCCCAGCTCCATCCTCTTTGGACCCTCCTTCAGGTAGTTGAAGGCTGCTATTAAATCTTCCCTCAGTCTTCTCTTCTGCAGGCTAAACAAACCCAGTTCCCTCAGCCTCTCCTCACAAGCCAGGCACCCCAGCCCCCTAACCATTTTCATTGTCCTCTGCTGGGCTCTCTCCAACTTGTCTGCATCCTTTCTATAGTGGAGGGTGTGGCAGGGCACGGTTGGTGCCTGCCACTTTAAGAGCGGAGCCAAGCAGCCAGCAGGTGCTTGATTGCAGTGGCCATTTTAGATCTCTGGCCGCCTATATAAGTAGAGCAGTTTGCTGCTGGCAGGCCTGGCAGTAATCTCGCCTGGCTGCAAGGCTCCATGCAACATCCTGGAGGTAAGGGTAGGAGCTGTAGGAGATGGCTTGGAGACTCCTGGTCCGGGGCATGACATAAAACTGCACCCTGCCAGGAGTTGGGTGGCCTGGTGGGGCTCTCAGTGGCACGGTAGCCCCCAAGAAATGGCAGGCCAGTTATCATCCTGGTGAAAGGCAGGTCGGGGCACCTTAACCCTAGCCCTCACCTTCGGGTGGGTCACGTAACATCGGAGGTAGTTGGGGTCAGGCACGGCTACGGCCACCTGAGGCCTGTGGGGTACAAGACCCCGAGGAAAGGTAGTTGGGGCCAGGCACAGCTATGGCCATCTTAGCCCACTGGGGAAGGAAGCCCCGTGGCCCAGTGAGGGGGCAGAAATGAGGACCCCAGTGAGAGAACGGCCCCAGTGAGGGGGCGGAGATGTGGAGCCCCAGTGAAGGGGGGGAAAATCAGAGGGCTGAGAGCCCAGTATGGTTATATGTATAGAGTTGCCCTCCTGGAAGGGCCAGGGCAAGCTTAGACCCAGTTAGGTAATTGGGTGGCCACTACCTCGGTGAGGGTCGCAGGAGAGGCCCAAAAGACGGTACGTCTGCCACCCAAGGTATGAAGTAGGTAAAGCCTATGGCCTAAGGGGCCTGCTCCAAGAGGGAGCAAGGCAGTATGAGTTGTCAATGCATGAAAGAGACCCAGTGAGAGGGGGTGGAGTGTGTGAGGCCCTACTGAGAGGGGGGCGGTATGAATGTGTGACTGAGGCCTGACAACGAGGCCTAAGCTTGGTCCAGCTGTAGGCTGGGGGCATTGTCATCTGGATGCCCTCTGCGAGACTTGGACTGCGGTGTAGGGGAGGAATGGAGCCGCAGATAGCGCCCCCTGGCATCGGGGCAAGAATGGGCAGCCTCCCACCTTAATTAATATCTTAATTAATTAACAACAAGGCATGGCAGGCAAGTCAGGTGGGTGGCGTGCCCAAAGGCAAGTGGGGAAACTAGTACTGTGGCTAGTCAGGGAGCCCCACTTTGCCACAGAGGGCCCAAAACTGGACACAGTACTTCAGGTGTGGCCTCACCAGTGCCAAATAAACGGGAATAATTACTTTGCTTGATCTGCTGGCAGCACTCCTACTAGTGCAGCCAGTATGTTGTTAGCCATCTTGGCAACAAGGGCACACTGTTGACTTATATGCAGCTTGTTGTTCACTGTAACCCCCCAGGTCCTTTTCTGCAGAGTTGCTGCTTAGCCAATTAGTCCCAAGCCTGTAGCCATGCGTGGGATTGTTCTCTCCTAAGTACAGGATTTTGCCCTTGTCCTTATTGAACCTCATGAGATTTCTTTTGGCCCAATCCTCCAATTTGTCTAGATCACTCTAAATCCTAGCCCTACACCCCCAGCTTGGTATCAGCTGCGAACTTGCTGAGGGTGCAATCCATCTCATCTTCCAGATTGTGAATGAAGAAATTAAACAAAACTGGACCCAGGCTACTGATATTGGCTACCAAGTAGACCTCGAGACATTGATCACTACCCATTGAGTTTGACGATCCAACCAGCTTTCTATCCACCTTATAGTCCATTCATCCACTCGTACTTTCTTAGCTTGCTTGGAAAATGCTGTTACAGGAGACCATATCAGAAGCCTTGCTAAAGTCAGTGTTTATGTAGATCACATCCACTGCTTTCCCCGCATCCACAGAGCCAGTTATAGAAGGCAGTCAGGTTGGTCAGGTATGACTTGCCCTCGGTGAATCCATGCTGACTGTTCCTCATCACCTTCTTCTCCTCCAAGTGCTTAGAAATGGATTCCTTGGGGATCTGCTCCATGATTTTTTCTGAGGGCAGAGGTGAGGCTGGCTGGTCTGTAGTTCCCTAGATCTTCCTTCTTCTCTTCCTTAAAGATGGGCACTATATTTGCCCTTTTCCATTAGTCTGAGACCTCCCCCAATTGCCACGAGTTTTTAAAGATAACAGCCAGCAGGTCAGTGGTTGTCAGGTGATTTCATTCTCAAAAAAGCTGGGAGAGCTGGGTCAGTAATAGGGCAGGTCATGTTTGACCTTTACAGATAGTTTTGTGCGGTTTCATGTTTGCTTTTCTCTCAAGTGTCTATAAAAATAGTTGCTCCTTTTGCAAGAATACAAACCTTTTGCTTTCAAGTTTTGTCTCTGAAGATTTTCTGTAGCACTCATCATTGCAGTAGTTTCTCCTGGGATCTGAAAGTTAAGCAAGGTTATTTCTGTCTCATCAGCTCTACCATAGAATAAAAGATTCTGAAGCTTAGTTAGCTTTTGTGCTAATCTACAAGTCAGGAGAGATTCCAGGTTCCTCTCTCTCTGTTGTATTGTGGAAACTGCAAGGCTTGCTGTGTTGCCTATTTGGTGAGGTAACCAGGGCTGAAAGCAATAAAAACAGACTTCTCCTGGAACATAGGAAATGTCATTTTACAAAATGAAGTAGACGGAGATGAGTGACCTGCCCTCCGTCAAATATAGCCAGCGTCAGAAACAAAAACACAACTTGTATGTCTCAATAGTCTAACTACTGACGCCGTGTTGTCTTCTCAAAGTATGAAAAAGACAAGTTCCCAGCTGGAGTTATATCGCCATAAACTATTAAACCCATTGAAATCCTGAGAGTGGGGCTGTTTATAGTCTAGTCTGTGGTTATATCTGTAGTTCATGTATATGTATATGTTCAGTGGTCAGTGCTTTAAGTGACTCAGCTATTTGTTAAATTACATAACAGACATGCAGCTTGAAGATGTCTTTGCTGGTTGGGTTTTATTAGATGCTGTGTCGGGGCTGGAGGCAGTCTCCAGAGGTTAACACCCAAAGCTGCTCCTTCATCCTAGCACAGGGGTTGGCAGTGTTTTTGGGCAGAGTGTCAAAAACACCTGCAGCCTCAACTTGTAAGATGTTGGCATGCCAGGGTGGACGGCGGGGAAGCCACGAGGGGCCCAGTCCTTATTGTGGCAGCACAGCCCCAGCCCCTTTCCCTTCCCTGCTGTCCACCCTGAGGCTTGTGTGCCAAGTGAAATGCCTTCGTGTGCCACACTCTGGCACCCGTACTGGGGGTTGCCTATGCCTGTCCTAGCACTTTGCATTTAACAAAAATAGCTTCCTTGTCTTGTAGACTATTTAACCCTTAGGCTGCCAGCCCTATCACTTCATTGCCCTATTGAAACCACTGGACTTGGAGGGAGCTCATCGGGGCAGGATTGGGTGGTATAACTGCAGCTGGGAATATGTTGACCAAGATTCCAGTAACAGGGAAGCCCCTGAACTGCTTCTAGGGCTCATTGCCAACCTCTGTTCTAAGCTTTATCTAAATGCAGTTCTGATAGACTTTCCTAGTTGGCAGGTGCTTCATTTAGGGGAGGTGACTGCTGTCCCATACCATCCACCCATGCGCTGTTGGTCTTGTATTTGGGCCCATTCCAGGGACCTTGCTGGCTTCCACCTTGCAGTGGCTTGTTTGTAACCACTGTGGCTGTTGCATTAACATCACAAGGCCTCCTTTAATAAGTTCTGGCTTTTGGAGTGGTGCCAGCATTACATATAACCTGAAATATGTTTGGAAGACTGTTTTGTGTATGATTCCCCTG
This sequence comes from Alligator mississippiensis, assembly GCF_030867095.1. Taxonomy (NCBI): domain Eukaryota; kingdom Metazoa; phylum Chordata; order Crocodylia; family Alligatoridae; genus Alligator; species Alligator mississippiensis. Next base: position 67,238,039 of record NC_081832.1, read on the forward strand.
GAGTGCTTGATGGTGGTAGTCTCACACAGCTTGTGCATTCCCTTCCTGTTGCATCTCCCCATGGCCTTTTCAGTTTGGCCTTTGGATAATACCAACATAAATCACTTACGACCATGAACGCGTGGGAATTTTTTTTCCCCATTTCCAGGCTTTCCCATTGGGCATCCCTTCTCATCCCAAAGGCTTTAGAACATTGGATGTACTGGAGGGAATGCTTGCGTAGCATAAATGTGGAGCTTTTACATGGCTGGGAAAGTGGGGGGGACGGACTGACATTCCTTGTGTGTGGTGTCACAGAAAACTCCCCTGTATTATGCACTTCATCATCTTCCATCAAAGTGCTTAACAGTCAGTCTTTTAGTTTTGCAAGACTTTCCTGATGGGCAGATAAACTAGGAGCTTCTTAAGATCAGGGCAAAGGTCAGGCAGAAATCTGTGTCAAATAGTAAAGAAAGCCTAGGTCTCCTGACTCAGCCTTGTCCCTTAAGCACTAGACTATAGTGAACCATTCTCCTTTCTTTAATATGTTTCTGATCTTGATCCTGAGTTTTGGTTTTAGCTGCACTTCAGCAGAGCGATGTCAGGTCCCAGGCATGCAGCTTTGATTCTTAGCAGTGTTTTAATAACATATCTTGCTGGATTTAGACAATTCCTCAGGGTGATGGCTTTTTTGCACAAAGCCTTCTGTCATGCTCTAATATAACATTGTTCTGCTGAGCTCATGGCCAGCTGTTGTCTGCTTGTATCTTATTTCTCTCAGGCAGCAAGTAACATCTTCAAAGCTGAATTGTAGGTAAACAATAGATGACTGGCTGGCTCTTTAGCAGAGGAAGGCATCTATGAATTAAAACAGGTTTGGCTTTTTCACTTGGTGCAAGTAAGAAAATGGGAAGATTATCACCCTGCAACACAGACACAAAATTGAATTATGCACTTAAAAAGCAGTTCTGCCCTGGAAAGTATCTCTGTAATCTGCCATCCCGGGGCTCCATGTTCATTCTGCAAGATAAAGGTAATTGCTTGCCCTACCTGGATTGAGAAATTCAAGATGGCATTGTTACTATTTGTATTTCATCACCAGAGGTTCTGCAAACCAGTTTTTGGCCCATGCAGTTCCAGGCTGTGGCTTTAGTGACATTTGGGCCATCCCTCACTTTCATTGGGGCTGCACAGGAATAATTAAACTAAAGTGAACACGTCTGGTGTACTGCTGGAACAGAATCCAGCTGTACTGAGTATAGTGCAAACAGACAAAAATAATAAGTGCATTAATTTTACATAACTAACAAAAATGCCTTGGAGGCGTGAAGATTGGCATTTTTTCCCAGTCCCTTTTGCGGGTGGAATAGCCCTTTCCTGAAAAAAAAAATAAAAAAAAATTTGGAGGTGCTAAAGTTTTATTCTGAAGAATGTGTTTTGAAGCAACCTCCAACCAAGCCTTCTCTGGTCTCTTGGTAGTTTCATTCTGCTTATTCATTGTTGTATTTTATAGTCTGTACCCTTGGTTGTATTATACTGGAGCAGTTCAATACTGTGCTAGAACAAGAAGAAGGATTATTTGGGTGACCCATATTGCACAGAAAACTATAGGATGCCATTAGCATTGGAGAAGAAAGTTGTTGTGTGGGATGGACGGAAGAGGTAACAGGTTTTGCTTCACCCTGGTATCTGATTTGGCCAAGGGCTGAGCCTGCACTTGTTTATAAATTGATGGCTTTGAAGGTCTTTTATTTCTTTACCAGTTTTGAATTGGCCGGTAGTATTTGAGTGAGGATAACTTTTTAAGAACTTGTAAATATACAGGGAATACTCAGATCACTTCAAAAGTGGGTATAAAAGGCTTAGATTTGGGAAAATAATTTCCCCCTTAAGATTTGGGAAAATTTCATTACAGGGTCACTGATCAGAATGACTCCACTGGGGCTTCACTCACACATGTTCACTCTGTCCCAGTTTGGGTCCAGAGGGTTTAGCCAGCAAGGACCCTTGGGTCTTGCTTGCAGCTCTGCCAGTGATTTCAGATGCTCATGTCTGGCTTAGTAACAAGGATGATGAGCAGACATGCTCAATGCAAGATCAAAAACTAGTGCTGTAGTTGCTCTTTGATACAGTGATAACACTTCCCAGGTCCGAGGAAGAGTTCTATGAAATCCAAAGTCATGATTAAAAATGTGCTTGCATTGATATGCTTCTGGCCTACTCAGGTAGTGCAGGGATAAATTTCTTTCTCTGTTAGCTTCATTTCTATTGTTGAGATGGCTTTATAAACTCTGGTCAGGAATGAGAGGAGGTTGAAAGGAGGGTTTTGTCTCCAACTCCTTGACTAAATGTTGAGTCACCTTATTGGGCACTAACAAAGGGTATTGGAGACGGTGTCCTTCACACATGCCTGTCACTGCATGGAGGCTGTGGCCATGGATATGCTGTAAGTGTGTGGGATGGCCAAGTTCAGTTGCAGCCAGTTTGGTTTTTTTGACGTACTTTACTGTTTGTTAAACTTTTTCAGCATTTATTAATTCTAGATGCTAGCCTATAAACCAAATCAGTCACAAGGGGAATGACTGGGGAGGGGTGACCAGGAGTCAGCGTTTAGATTTATGTCCCACCTTTCTTTTGGGCCCTCCTGTGGGGCTCTTTAGTTCTGAGGGACTGAAGCTCCGTTTAAATGGTGGCAAATTCATCTTAGCAGGATGGGGGCTGATGCAGCTGTGCATATTTGTGCCAGGTGTCAGAAGCAGTTAGGCTAATCCAGGATTAATTCAGTTGAAGACCAGGAGCCAATTTAGATTTTTTGTTGTTAGCTAATTGCTGGCAGTTATATCTGCAATGGCTGCATCCATTCGCAAATCCTATTGGATCTTAAATTGTGAAGAGGAGAGTCTTCTTGCCTTTCCCTGCCTTCACAAGGCAAAAGGAGTCTGATCAAAGGGAATTAGAGACAAATCCTGGTAGCCTCCATCTGCATGAAAGCATTCATGAGAATACAAGGGGAAGCAGCTGCTGCTAATGTCTCCTACTTCTTGCTTGCTGTTGAAAGGACATGCCAAACTATCTCCTGCGTAGCTGAAAGTCAGGCCAAGCTACGCTAATGCTTTCAGCAGAGGAGGGCCTATTGTTTTGTCAGCAGGCTTTTAGTCCACTTAATGCAAATAAGACAAAGAGCCAGATTCATCCATGGTGTTGTCATGCTGATGTATGTTTGTTTGTTTTATACAACAAAGACATCTACCCAATGGGGACTAGAACAAGACAGACTCCTTTCCATGCTTCTCTTGTCTCCCTTGGGTACCCATATGGCCCCTGCTACTGTAGTAGCTGAGCGAGGATTCATTTGTGCTCCCCAACCCTTTCTAACACAGGGAAGTGATAGGCACTAAGGTCCAGAGAAACTGTGATGCAGCTGCAGTTGCCTTCACTGAGCTGCCTGTTCAGCTCGCAGGCTGTAAATTGATTTTTCCCTGCCTCTGCAACTCTAGCTGACTCCACTTGATGCAGCATTCACCTCCAAGGGGGCCTGTAAAAGCCCCACACACCATATATAACTTGTTCCCTCTTTGTGACGCACATCCCAGGTCTCCAGAGAAAAGACGGGTCCTTGCCCTGACCCAAACATCACCTTCCACACCAGGCTTCTAGTTCCCCTGTTGAAGGCCTCGTTCGTGTTAGATGAAGTGCGTGGGTCTGGCTCTGTCTCCTCTTCAAGCTTTAAGTGGACAAGCTGTAGCTGTGAAGAAATGGTTTTGCAGTGACACAGCTGCACGCTGCCAGTTTTGTCTAAGCAGCTGCGGGTGTGAAAGTGAAGTTGAGTAGTGACAAGTATAAAAACAGTCTCCTGTCTGCGGACTGGTGCGAGGCAGCTGGATGGCTTTCGCAGCTGGGAGACGTACACTGTACTGCAGCTGTTCAGACAGGCTTTGACGACTGCTGCGAAGATCCTTATAGAGTCCCTGCCCTTCCCTGGGGAATGCCAGGGGATTTCATGCTGTCTCATTCAGCACTGCCTGGAACATTGTGGTGGATGAGCTTATTTTTACAGATGTGCTGGGGGATGAAATGGCTTCAATGAGGCAACTTGCGAGTGGTGATAAAGATCAGATCCAAGTTATAGGGAGCTCCTTAAACCGAGACAAAACTGGAGAGTGAAGTGTGAAAGAAACCTCCTGGAGATATAGGCTCAGCCACCAAAGGCTGGGACAGTACATTGTCAGAATCTGTGGGTATCGGGGGGAGAATTTTTGAGGATCATTTCTTATCTGGTGTCTCATTTGTTTATGGGGGTTGGATTTACCTGTAGTTGCCTACGTTTAGTGCAGGGTATTTGTGCAGAAGTTGTGTTACTGGTCCGGAAGGCCTGGATGGTAGCATCTTACCCCAACCTGTGCTTAGCTGCTTGCTGTACACAAAGTATTGCATGTTTGGGTATTTAGGAAACTTAAAGAGCATCATCATCCAGGTTCCATCACAATTCCTTCACCATTCCTTCAGGGTCAATACCAGAGTGAATCTCAATCAGCTGTTGTGCTGTCACTTCCAGATGTATCCTCTGCTTCTTCCCCTGATTTCTCCCCTTTCCTCCACTGCAGGTGAACATTATCCCAATCATTGCCAAAGCAGACACCATCTCCAAGAGTGAGCTGCACAAGTTTAAGATCAAGATCATGAGTGAGCTGGTGAGCAATGGAGTGCAAATCTACCAGTTCCCCACAGATGATGAGGCCGTGGCTGAGATCAACTCCGTAATGAACGTAAGTAACATTTTCTTATTGCATTTCCTCTGGTGCCTGTAAGGAACAAACCCGCCATATGTTGGCACACACTAAAACCCAGCTTCCAGGGGATTGGGCTGACACTGTTTGTTTTAAAAGTGAACTGTGTGCCTAACAGAGGTCTAAGGCTGATGCAAAAGGGGATATAGACAGTTTTCTTTATGCCTTTTGGCCTCGCCATACTAGAATTCATTAACATGAGACTGACAAGGTTCCTTGGGTGACTATGTCCTTAGACCAACTCGGCTACAACCTACACCCCTTAACATGAGACTGTCACTTAATCTCAGATAGTTCTTAGGAGGGGTCCAGCTTCCATCTAACGTGGGTTACACATTTGGGCCAGGTACAGGCATTACATTTTTACTGGTATAAGTGATTGGAAATCGGCCTATACCCATAACAGAACAGAAGTTTGGTGCACATAGACTGGTTTAAAAATGGTGGAACCCGGTCTAAGATTTGTCCCCCTCCCTCCCCGAAGGGCAAATGTGTGCTTTGTTCATTACGGATCTAAACTCTGCTGCTTACAGAAAACCACGTAACTTAGATTGGTTCCACCTCAGGCTTTTTGAATGTCTATACCTAGCTTTACAGCCTGGAGTTAGAGCTGGTTGCAAAGTACTAAATGTGTTTTGTAAATCTTAAAATGTTAGTGATTGAGCAGACTGCATATTCTGATTTTTGGGTGAAAAAATGAAAAGTATTCCTCTTTCCCTTTTTTAAATTTATTGTCTCCCTATTCTGGTGGCAGAATGTAAAAAGGGTGAAAATAGAGTGTGGTGAAGAGAGAGGGGAGAATTGAATATTTGAGTTTTGTTTGAAGAAAAAAATTCAAAAACTTAAAAATAATTCTACTGAAATTCTTTCTTTTTTAAAAAGCTAATTCCTTATTTTGGTGGGAAGAAAAGCTTGGAATGACCAATCTCAGGTTTCAGTGAACTTGACTTTAAATATCATATTTGAACTCTGCTTTGATTAGCCGGTTGAACATTTATTATTTTTCATTTGATTTTTAGCTTTAAAAAATTTTTTTTGCTCAAAATGGCAGTTCCCACAAGAAGTCCATTTTTATTGCATGGTTTGGGCTTTTCATCAAAAATAAAAGTCTGATTTTTTTTTTTTTTTTTGATTGATTACAAGAACCAAAATCTTAAATTTGGGCCAGTGTGGTGAATATTTTTAGTGAAACAAAAATGCTGCCCTCCCAAGTGAAGTTTGTTGCTTGTTGAAAAATTCTGGGGCATCATTTTTATGGATGAACACCCAAAGAACGTAGACAAATGTTGGCACAAAAGTGTTTGGTTTTCATCACAATTCGTGAGGAGTGGGGGAAGGACAGAAGACCTTTCTTCATAAATTGAATTGAGGACCTCTGCCTGCCCTACCCCTTTGAAGTCAGTGGCCAGGGCTCCCCCCAAGGCAGACCAAGATTGGCATACAGTTGATTAGTGCAGTGGTCTCTGGTTCTGCTGTAGCTGAGAGCACACTGCCATCCAGGTGCCACTAAAATACCTAGGTTTGCTCCAATGCAAATCTTGTAGGCTGCTAGGTGGTAGTTGTAAGTAAACCCTCAGGTCTTGCACTTATCCTGGTAAAGTACTGCACAGGTGGCAGGAGGGGCTGGTTCTAGGCAGAACGGGTGCAGTGTTTCGGCAGAGCTCCTCACGCCAGGCTCAGTGCCACAGTGCACTCTGCAGCCTGACTTTCCATCCTCCAGCATTACTGCTGCAACAGGAGAGAGACAGTGCTGTGAGGAGAGTACGGTGAATGAGACGTGCTCCTAAGTGATACTTTCCCTGGGGCAAGACAAAGGCACTCTCAGGTCTTGCAGTTCTCTGTGTATGGGAACATTCAGCCTGGGCTGGGGAACTGCAAGACGGGAGAGCAAAATACATTGTTCTAGCTACCTGGCAGGTTTATGCACAGCGCAGGGGAGTCTGCTTAGCCTGTGGGCTCCAGTATTATACTGACAAAGGTGATGCAGTCATCTTGATGCCAGGCTTCCTTGAGGGCCGTGCCCCTCCGTACCTGCAAATTTGGACACTGCATCCCATGTAAAGCAACTAGTATGTATCATTCTTGTCAATGTCTTGCCAAATGCCTGTGTGCAAGCTGCTGTGCAAGTTCCAGCTTACAAATGTCCGTGCAGTCTCCTCAGGCCAGGGGCCACTCTTTACTCGGCCTTTGGAAGTGACCTAGCTCATACGAGTAATATGGTATTAAGAATGATCTGGCCAGGACTTGCCTCTGCTTGCTAGATGTAGAAGCCAGTAATGTCTTATTTGCTGGTGATGGTGCTAGTTTGCTCAGCAGCGGCTGCCCATGGCATTGCTGAGAGATCTCCCTTACTGGCTCAGTGCCAAAGTCACTACCATTATGCTGACCAGCTCTGCCCTGCTACAGCTACGTACTGCAGTTCAGGAACTCCCAGTTAACGCCGTTCCCTAGTGGAGACTGTTGTTATGCCAAGAAATGAAGAATCTGTGCTTGGGAGAGAGGATTTCAAAGTGAACGTTGTGCCTGGGCTAGAGGAAGCTTGTGGCAAATGTGTCAAGCTGCCTGTGAGAGAGATGAGGTCTTGCACTGAATCACTTGGGCTGGTTGTTTCAGGCTCATCTGCCCTTTGCTGTTGTCGGCAGCACAGAGGAGGTGAAAGTCGGAAATAAATTGGTGAGAGCTCGACAGTACCCCTGGGGCGTGGTGCAAGGTAAGGCCATCAGCAGTGCAGCGTGTTATCTGTGCCCTCTCTTGGACCATGAGCGACTTGTGCTTTTTTCTGGGTTGAAGTGCACTTGTATTTCCTTTTCGAATGGGGCACAGCTGTGCTGGCAGGAATGATCTTGCCTGCCTTTATAGTTAGCCTGACCCCTCGCTTCTTAGCAGTATACATCCCCTTCACCTCCTGTCCATTGTAGAGGCAGCTTGTGCTCTGCACCTACCATACAATGACTAGATTTTTCCTTTCAGGCCCTCTGCGCATACTGCACAGCTCTCAGATGTAAAGTCATAGCTGTATGGCCTTGCTCACTTGTACAGAGCAGAGTCCTGCCTAGGCTGATCCTTCCAGAAGAGGGAAGCCCCCCCCTGCTCCCCTACCCTTGACTCCATGCTCTCCTCTGGGAAGGCTCTGTTAATTCTGTTTGAGGTCCAAACTCCTTGAGAAGAGAAATGGATGGGGCTAGTCTGTAAGGCCCCTATGTATGCAGCCCCCCTTCCACCTCCTCCCCAAGGTGGTCTGAGTTCCCTCCTTTTTTTTTTGTAACCAGTTGAGAATGAAAGCCATTGTGACTTTGTGAAACTGCGTGAAATGCTCATTCGAGTCAACATGGAAGATCTTCGGGAGCAGACTCATACTCGCCACTATGAGCTCTACCGGCGGTGCAAGCTGGAGGAGATGGGGTTTAAGGACACAGATCCTGAAAGCCAGCCCTTCAGGTGAGCGGCCTTGGTCTCCACCTCCAGTGTTCAGTGGGAGTCTAGTCTTGGTTCCCAGTGATGTCTGTCAGAATTTTGTGGGCAAAGAACAGCACATAGGCATAAACTTGCCAGTAACACAGCAGTATTAAAATGATCTGGGTCTTGTTTGCTTTTAATTCAGCCTCCAAGAAACATATGAGACCAAAAGAAAAGAGTTCCTTGGTGAGCTGCAGAGGAAAGAGGAAGAAATGAGGCAAATGTTTGTGAACAAAGTCAAGGAGACGGAAGCACAGCTGAAAGACAAAGAAAGAGAGGTGAGTGGATCAGAAACCTGCAGGGTGATTCCCATGCCACACATTCAACCCTAGGATCCAGTTAGGGGCAATGTGTGAACACTTGAGTAATATATGCACGGAGCACAGTGATCACCAGGATGTAACAGCAGCCCCCACGGGTGTCTTCCAGTGCCTGATCATTGGTCTTAGATGGTCTCATGTGGATCTTCCTTGGCGGCAGATATTGGCCCCATTACTAGAGATCTGGGCCTCCCAACCTTAATGAAATGATCCCCACAGAACACCACAGTACAAATTGGGGGAGGGGGAACAGATTATAACATCTTCAAAGGAGCTTAGGTAACTCTATACCTTCCTCCCCTTTCAGCACATTATCTAAGTCATGCTGGACATCACAGAGGATGTGATTCCTAGCCCACTGAAGCCCAGAAAAATTAAAGCACTCTTAAATTAAGGACTCTTTCAGGGAAGCTGAGCCCCTCCCGCCACCAATCTCACTCAGCTTCTGTTGAGTCCAAGGGATGCTGGTAACTGCTGAAAATCGGGTACTTGGTGACTGAAGATCAGAGGTAGCCTGGGGCAGAGGTGGGAACAGAACCAGCATCTCTTGAGTTCTAATCCAGTGCCCCTCCTGGCTTTGTACATCGTAACAAGCCACCCATGAGACAGACTAGCCCAAGTATGACATCTCATCTTGCCTCTCTGAGCAAAGAGCAGGTAATTTTAGACCCCTGCCCCACTGAAGAGTTAGTTTCAAACTTTTGATCCCTTTGCCCTCTCTGGGGCTTTGCACAACATCTAAGGGTCTGTGAGCACAGATTTCTGTGACGGGCAGGCCCAAGAGCTGAAGCCAAGCATAGGCCGTGCTCATGGTGTCTATCTCCTACTAGCTGCATGAGAAATTTGAGCATCTAAAGAGGATACACCAGGAGGAGAAGAGGAAGGTGGAGGAGAAGAGGAGGGAGCTGGAGGAGGAGATGAATGCCTTCAACAGGCGGAAAGTAGCAGTTGAAACACTTCAGTCCCAGTCCTTTGCTACTTCACAGCAGCCACTGAAGAAGGATAAAGATAAGAAAAAGTAAGTGTCCTAACTTGGATCCGCCCCTCTCTGCTGAGAAGCAGTGTGTGTTTCAGCCATTTTAAAATGTTGTTTTCAGCAACTTGAAAAAAACCAACAGATCAAGCTGTAGGAGCACATTGCAAAGCCTAGTAATCAAGGGAGGCTTTCTGAGCCTTATGCCAGCAGCCTTCAAATTTTTCTGCTGATATTTAGAGGATGGAGAAGGGCTCTGGCTGTAGCTGGGCATTGCCTGGCAAAAAGCTCTGAACACTGGAGAGGAAATAGACTTCTCCCTTTTCAGGCTTGTGGAGAATGAGAGATTCAGGTCATGTTTGTGCCCATCTCCTTTATACCATCTCAAGGAACTGCTGGAGCGTTTCGACGAACCCCCAGGGGAGACCCGTTGGCTGTCCTGCCTCGGGCGGTGACGCAGAGGGTCCTGTAGTGACATGACATTCTGCCAGCAGAACCTCAAACAGAATAGTCGTCTTTGTTCTGTGCTGCAGGGTCGGGGTCCCTGTTTAAAGTAGAGCTGTAAAAAGAAGAAACAGCATCTCAGAAGGAAGGGAAAATATAAATTCAGCTTGGCCCCTTGGGTTTGATCCTGCTTCTTCAGAACTGCTGACCCCTCAACAGGAGCTTTTTTATTTTGCTTGATGGGCCAAACTGACTTTTCATGTTTGTGCTTAACACCTTCACTGGTACTGCTGAGGTCAGTGAGACCCTGCTGAGGTGTGAGGATGGGAACGGTGGTTTTCACAATATAGCCCCATGTGAATGAGAGGGAAAATGGGAAAGCAAATGGCCTTATCCTAATTCCATTGAAATCAGTCTGCATGGAGTACAGGGTTGGGGACAAAATGGAGGGTAAAAAATCATCTTATGAACTCCAGTACTTCTCTGTTCTAATATTTCTCACATAGCTTTCTGCTTAACAAAGGAACTTAAATAGTCTATGTTCTTTAACATCCAGAAAAGTGTTTGATCCAGCTATTTAAGCCTGATCATTTTAATGGTAGAAAGAAAAATACGAGTTTTGGAAATATTGCAGGTTTAGTCTTAACAATATGGCTTTCAGGTCTGAAATTACTTGCATGATACAATACTTCAAAGCATTTTATAATCCCCTTGAGGAGAGATCAAGTATTAAGGCAGCTCTTTCTCTGCCCCTGTGCCAGAAGTTTGTTTCCTTTGATGGAAGATGATGGCTTCAACCATTTAATGTGTATTTTTGCTTTGGATCTAATATTTACTGGTGTGGTAACAAAGCAGTTCTGGTTCTGGCTGCCAGGTTGCAGACCCATCCAATCAGCACAAGAGTCTAATAGCTGCTTGCAAAATACTATACAGCATCTGCCGATTTCACAAGTACACAGATTAAAGCCAGAATACTTGTTTGCTCTCTGAAAACTTTACCCCAACTCTTATTTCAAGTTTGTGTATGTCAGTGATGATTCTGCATTAATGCAGAGTCTTTGGCTTTATAGCCCAATGAAAGAAAGAGACCCCATTCTGTTATCAGTTTACATGGGTGTAAATCAAAACCAGTGTAAGAAAGATCAAAATATGGCCCTTGCCTTATGATGAGAAGGAGCTTTAAGATCACCTAGGTATATTTAATGCAGAAAGTGGTTAAGTAGCTTTCCCTGCTGCTGCACTGTAAATTGTAGTTGCATAATGTTCAGTACATCTGGTGACTGGAAAATTCTGCTAAAATGTTGAGACTCTTGCAGCTGAAGGAGAATATCCAAGGAGAATAGCTCAGTTCATCCTACCCAGCTCTGTGTATAGGGCTGTGTCCAAATGAGCACAGACGTGTGATATATGGCACCGCAGACCTGTGTCTGCCACCACTCACTGCACATTCAGGCATTTCGCATGCTGCTACCTTACAGCGCAGGGTTGGGGTTTTGTTTTGGTTTGGATTTTTTTGAACCTGGGAAATTCTGGGCACAAAAAACCCAAGGCCAAAAAAAAGCAGGGCAGCATACGTGGTGGGAGTGCATGCCACCCAAAACCAGAGCCTGGCTGGCTGGAGCCATGCCCTGGCTGCCGGCCAGGCTTCCTGCTGCAGCTGCAGCCCTGGAAAGGCCCCAGGACCCCAGGTAAGGCTGCTGGGGCCAGCACAGGTGCTGGCCTCAGCCTTTCCTACCCCACCCAGGGTAGTCTGCTGCACACCAGAGTGTTTGTGGCACAGGCATTCCCCTGGGAAACAAACGTCTCCACTCATCTGGATGTGGCCTAGGAGGGATTTTGTATTGCATGTCAGCTGGGAAAAGCTCATCTACTAGGGGACTTGGCCACACCTGTCCCATTTGATATCAAAGAGATTCAAGTTCCTAGTTAGCTTTTAAAATCTGAACCAGTGTTCTCATTTAGATGCATGTCAACCAACACTGAATTGCCAAAGTGCTGGAATCTGAATGGCTCAAAGAGTGACGCTTGCTGGACATGAGAGAACATGCTTTGGTTCCTCTTCCTGGTTGTGCTGTTTATCCATCACATACGTTTTTAGTCGATTTGAAGAACTAGTCTTCAGGACCTTGTATTTATAGTTACTCATCTTTTGTATCATGCCATTTAGCCTTGTAGGCAGTCTCTGCTCATGAGTGGCATCAAGACAACGAGAACAGGTTGTCGCAGCTTAGGCTCAAGCTGCATCAGCTCAGTTTGGAGAGGGCTCAGGGCTGACTCAGTTCAATAAGTTTCAAAGCATTTATTATATTATTATAATAAATGCTTATTATCATTGCCTACTTAGAAAAACGCACCAATGTGCATATATTTGATGACTATTTTTTTGAGTATACAAATGGGCTTGTTGAATTCCTCGGTAGAAGCATTGCTGCTGGGTGTTCTCTGGGTAGACAGAAGTCGTACAGGTTTGAATCTCAACTCTGCATTATCCTCCATAGCTTGTAGAGTGAGATTTCTGGTGCACTGTTCTTGAACAGTCTGTCCAAAGACATGATTTGAAATGTCCTTTTCATTAACTCATAAACAGGTGCACCATGACACTGTCATTAAAAACCAGGTGCAGTGACATTTGGGGCTATATGAATATGGCAGCCATCAGTTTGGTAATAACCTAATTCTAAATAAGGTACAATCTATTTATACTGGCTGAAATGTTGTCCTTCAGAGTGCAGTGGGGGAAGAATGAGCTGGATTCTTTGTGCATCATCAAATGGATTGTTAAATAAAGTCAGTTATCTGATCTTTATTACTAGCAGTGATGGAACAAACAGCAAGCTAACAGCTTGCATCACCAACCCAGGTTAAATCAGGAAGTTTGAATAGTGTGGTGTCGTCATGGTGTCTGTCCGTCGTGTCATCCCTGTGTCCCCCCCCCGGTGCTTATTTAACTTGTTAGCTTGCTACAGAAACCACTGAAAGACCATAGCTGGGCCCCAGTTCCAATGTGCTGTATTTTCTGCATAATGTGTGGTCTGTTCAAGCAGGATTGCTTGCCCCAGAAGCAGAGATTCATTTCCCTTCCTCTGCCAATATTCTGTCGTACAGTCCCTTTACTAGAATCATACAAGTCGGGTCGGAAGGGACCTTGTAGATCTTCAAGTCCGACCCCCTGCCTGGGCAGGAGGGAAACTGAGCTCAAGTGACCCCAGCCAGGTAGGCATCGAGCCACTTCTTAAATACCCCTGGGGTAGGAGCCAGCACCACTTCCCTTGGAAGTTGGTTCCAGATCGTAGCTGCCCTGACTGTGAAGTAGTTCCTACGGATGTCCAATCTAAACCTACTCTCCAACAACTTGTGGCCGTTATTCCTTGTTATCCCGGGGCACGCTAGGGGAAACAAGGTCTCCCCCAAACCCTTCTGGTCCCCCCTAGTAAGTTTATAGACAGTCACAAGGTCCCCCCATAGCCTTCTCTTGTGGAGGCTGAACAGGTTCAGGTCCCGTAGCCTCTCGTTGTAGGGTCTGCCCTGCTGTCCCCGGATCAAGCGGGTGACCCTCCTCTGGACCCTCTCAATGTTGTCCACATCCCTCTTGAAGTGGGGTGCCCAGAACTGGACACAGTATTCCAGCTGTGGCCTGACCAGTGTCACGTAGAGGGGAAGGATCACCTCCTTGGCCCTACTTGAGATGCACCTGTGGATGCATGATAGGGTCCGGTTAGCCCTGCCGACCACGACCTCGCATTGTCGGCCCATGTTCATCTTGGAGTCAGTAATGACTCCAAGATCCCTTTCTGCCTCCGTGCTCTCAAGAAGGGAGTTTCCCATCTTATAAGTGTGCTGCCAGTTACTACTGCCCAAGTGCAGCACCCTGCACTTATCCGTATTGAAATGCATCCTGTTTTTGTTAGCCCACCCTTGCAACCTATCCAGGTCTTTCTGCAGTCTTTCCCTCCCTACTAGCGTGCCCACCTTACGCCAAATGTTGGTATCATCAGCAAATTTGAACAGGTTGCTTTTCACCCCATCGTCCAAATCGCTGATAAAGAAATTGAATAGTGCGGGCCCAAGGACCGAGCCCTGGGGGACTCCGCTGCCCACTTCCCCCCAGGTCGAATATGACCCGTCCACCACCACCCTCTGAGTACGACCCCTCAGCCAATTAGCAATCCATCTGACTGTGTAGGCATCGATGCCACAGTCGCCCAGTTTTTCAATGAGGATGGGGTGGGAAACAGTGTCAAAGGCCTTGCTGAAGTCCAGAAAGACTACATCCACAGTGACACCTGCATCCAATGCTTCTGTGACCTGATCGTAAAAGGCAATCAGGTTGGTCTGACATGACCTGCCCCTAGTATTTTGTCTGGACTGGTTCTGAGTGTCAAGAAGTGGCACTTGCACCTTTTTGTAACATCCCAGTAGTACATGTCAGAGGGGCATTATTCAAGGAGAATAGCTCAGTTCATCCTACCCACCTCTGTCTATAGGAGGGATGTTGTAGCACTTGTCAGCTGGGAAAAGCTCATTTACTAAGGGATTTGGACACACCTGTCTCATTGATATTAAAGAGGTGCAAGTGCTTAGTTAGCTTTTAAAATCTGAACCAGTTTTCTCATTTAGTTGCTCATCAACCAACACTGAATTGCCAGTGTTAGAATCTGAATGGCTTTAACCAGTGCAAGGAGTGACGCCTGCTGGACAAGAGAGATAACATGCTTTGGTTCCTCTTCCTGAATGTGCTGTTTAGCCTTCACATGTAAAGCACATGAATTAATATATATATATATATATATATATATATATATATATACACACACACACACACACACACACACACTAAAAAACACATGAAGATCTTTTCTCTAGAGTGATTGCCTTTGGGGGACAGGATGTGTGGGTGAAAAGCTCCAGTTGGGCTGGCACTTTACAAAGCTGAATTTATAGGGAGTACTCTGTCTTACGACTAGAGAGATCTGCATTTTGATTGCAGAGCCTGAACTTTTGCTCCGTTAGTTGGTGAAGATGGAGGGCCCAGTTCTCATGCTTTGCGCCTGGGGTAGTCATTACCACCAGTGCAATGTGAGTGTCTGGTGCTGCCAGATCAGAAGGGCAGTGTTTCATATTGACTTTGCCCTGGTGTAAATGACTGCACAAGGTGCAGGATACTGGGGAATTAAGCTGTGAGAATGCCAAAACAACAGCTGTGTTAGTCTTAGGGATGCTTCAGCTCCCCATTCCAGGAGTTGCTGCAGTGGTGCCTGACTAGAGAGGTTCACTTTACTGTTTGGTAGTGTATAAGTATCAACCTTTGGGGATCTAGAGACTCCCAGGCTGATGGGGAAGGAAAAGCAGCAGAGGCAGTGTCCACCTGTTTCTGTTTGAAGATGGTGACCTGTATTTAACATTTTATCCTGTCATATTTCAAAATAAAGGGTTTTCTGCCTCCTTAATAAAGTAAGGAAATGGAGATGTTAATTCTTCAAGAACAAGGTTCTGTGTTTTAACAAGGAAGTCATCTTTTGTGAGTGAGGTTACTACCCAGATTGAACTCTTACACCACCTTTGTTGGGGTGGGTATATTCAGTCTGTGAATCTTGGTGTCAGGGCCGCACTCTCTTTTATTTCATGGTGTATTTTCACTAGTATTTTGCTTTGTTTTGTTTTCCATAACTTTAATCCATGCCATTTTTTATGTTTTTGTTTCTTTCAGTTAATCACACACAGACTTTCAGGCCAAGAGTGGACTTGGTACTTACATGTGTTTAAGTTGCTTGAGTTTCCCACCTTGTGATCCTTCTGTCATAACATTGTGTGAGTGGACCAAAGTTAAGGAGAAAATGGGCATCTTCAGTGGTTGCAGTGTAACAATTCATTGTTTTCTGTACAGGACTTATAAATAGCTTTTAAGGATGTCAACTCTACCCTTTGTAAATTCCCTTAGACAAAGTCACTTCATCCTGAAACTGAGGACACTTATTTTTATTTGACGGCTGAGCATCCACCTATAACATCACTGTAATTGTTCATCTGAGCTCACTTTACCAGTTGATTGAATATTTACTTTCCAGATTATGTTGTTTTTAATGGTTAAAGGGGCTCCTTGGAATGTGATTTGGGTTCCCCTCCTCCCCCCCACATTTCCCTGATGTGAAAACCACTCAACATTTTTATTTCTCTATCTAAAGTCTTAATTTGAATAAGTGTAGACTTTTAAAAGAGTTTTGAATTTCCATTCCATTCCATTTGAATTTATACATGCATACTAACATTTTGGTTGGAACATTTAAAATAGGAAGATGTGAAGCTATGGGATTTGTGTAACTTCACTTGTAATATACTAGTCCATGTTGCTGTTAAGGAAAAAGATGCTTGATTGGTCCTCTTGAATTCTTCAATAGTTTGCAATTTCAAAAGTGTAACTATAAGCAGATGCAGTGAAGAGAAGCCATCTGACCCTGAAAGAAACTACATACCTACATTCCTATCAGCCTCTTCAGTTCCTCTCAGAAACATTTTCCTCCAATGCTTCTCTGATATTTGGAAGCCATATTTTTATTTTTGAGGCAGTTGAGCTCATAGGAATCTGTAGAATCAACATTTTTCAAGCAGCAGCTATGGGATCCAGTCTTTGTATGATGTATGTAAACAAGGTAAGGACTGAAGGGTGTGCTAGCTAGAATTCAGATACCATTTTCTTAGTTAAAAGCAGTTAGAATCAAAAAGTATCAAGTGCTGGGCTGCAAGAAAATTAGTATTGTATGCTAGCTTCACTGTAGTGCTTTTTTAGAATTAAAAAAAGCTTTTTTAGCAAACCCTAGCTGGCTAAGTGAACACACCAGTTTTATTTAGTCACTCATTTTAAAGGTTTCTTCTGATTGATCTTAGAAGTCTTTCAGCAAATGCACTGGCAGCTCCTGAGCCCTTAGCAGGTCAGTTCAGAGGGAGCATTTAGCTAAAATTAATAAGTTAAGATTCTTCAGCTTACATATCCTATTAAAGCAGCTTTTTTAAATACCTGCTCAAGTGTTGAAGCATTTTTATACAGATATTGGCCTTTTTAATGAATATACTGAAAATCATGTCACAGTATTACTTGATATTTGTAAGAACCTCATGAAAGTTAAACAGGTACATTTAAAAACAGACCGTTTTGAAAAAGAAAGGTGATGGTGACTAGTAATGCTTCTTCAGGAGTTTGCTGTTTATCTCACCATTTGAATTTTTTAAGGCTGTGCCTCTTGAAGCTAAATGTATTGTAAAGAGTGACTGTCAAACGTTGAGAGAAGATATGGTCGAAGAATACAGGATATTGTCACATACAGGAAGACAATCCTTGTACATAATTAGCTGAAAACAATCATGTTGCAAAACAAAATCCAATCGTGCTTATCTTATTCAAGTGAAAGCTCCATAAAAAAATGACAGACTAATTGCCTAAGCCAGTGGTCAGTGACCTTTAATAAGCCATGGGCTGAAACAAACCAGCTCTGGTCCAATGTGGGCCAGGTGGCTTTGGCAGCATGTCAGCAATGGAATACCTTGTCTCCCAGCTGCAGCGCGGGCATGGCTGGAAGCTGCGAATCCCCAGTGCGGGTGCTGGAAGAGGACCTCTGTTTTTCCTCCTTCCCCCAACCCACCAGGTGCAGCAAAGGCGCAGCTCTGAGCCCGCAGGGAGCTGTGTTAAGGCCCTGCAGCTTCCAGCTGTGTCCACAGTACAGCTGGGAGGCTGGGGGTGGAGAAGCAGAGGCAGCAAAGAGGTGGTTTGCAGCTCCCATGCCCCAAAGCAGTCCTCCCACCTGCTGGAAGCTGGGCCTGCCTGAAGCCAGGGAGCAGCTTGGGGGCTGGGAGAAGCAGCAGCAGCGCAGGAGCAGGAAAAAAACCCTTCAGCTGCACAGGCCGGTTCCAGTCTGTGGGCCACATGTTGCTGACCCTGTGCAAGTAAAGCCACATTGTTATTTATTTTCTGTCTTCTTAAAGGGCAGCATTCATGAGGGCTGGAATTAGGTGATTTGCTCGTATGCAAGTGATTGCATCAAGCTTGTCAGTCGGCAAGTTTTCTCCTGATCTCATGCTGCCAAAATTCAGGTCATCTATGCAATCGTTTTCTGATGATTGGCTCATCAGAAATAGAAAATAACCTTTTGTAGAGTAGTAACTATACTTCCTGGAGGATGTTAGTTGGATCGAAAAAAGTCCATGGCCATATTAGAGAGATTTCCGTATTTATGTTGAAGACATTCAGAATGTATGTAACAATATATTAATTATTATTAATTATTATTATTATATGTGCATTGACTTCATGTTGTGGTGAACATCATTGTCCTTTTTATTTAAATATTGACCTCAACTTCAGTTGGTCATTAATACTCTTGGATTAATCAACATAATATTATCTGCAATGGAAGTCATTATATGCTTTTTTAATTATTTTTTTTATAGTACTTGATTTCTCATATTTTTGACCAAGACCAAATGTATTGTTTGGTGCATAGTTTCATAAGTTCCATACTTATGTTTGGTGCATTAGTTCCATACTTACTCTTTATGTAACAAGTTATCAACATAATGTGACGCTAATCTAACTCTCATTGGAAGATTTACCTCTTGTGTTTGTAGGCTAGAAGAAAATAAGGGGTGGTTGCATTATACCCAAATAGAGCAATCCCATTAAGTTTTTTTTTTTCCTGTTTGTTGTTGTTGTTGTTGTTGTTGGTTGGTTTTGGTTTAATGTTTTTTACATTCATCTATATAACAGGTTGGCGGTAATGAAAAATATTCATTTTCTATCATTTAAACATTTACTACCATGTATTTTGTCTGCTTTTGAAGTTTAAATGTACTTTGGATGGCTCTTAATTTTGTAGACTGTCTGTGCTTGGAGCAGTTTTCACACAGAAGTGGGTATTAATTTTTTTTAATTCAGAAAATATGGAGAAATTTGTGGAACTGCTCTTTGTCATATGCTACTCAGAAAATATTGCATTCGTTCACTGTCAGTCATACTGTTTTTTTGACTTTCTTTACTTTCACTTTGTACTTACTTCTTTTATTAAATCTCACATTTATTTTGAGTTTTTGTGGTGTCGTTTATTTGACTATGATTTCTCAAACTTACATTATCTAATTAATAGATCTCTAATGAAATAATGATGTAATAATTGCAAGCTCATTCAGCTCTAGAGTATTTGTTTTCTGTTGACTTTTATTTGGGATCTTTTTAGCATAAAAATAATGAAGTCTCTTATGCAGTTCACAGAAAAGCATCTTAAGGGTCAATATTTATGCTGCTTTCTCAGCAAGTACTACTTTTTATAAACCGTTTCGGACTGTAAGATTTTGTGAATGAGCATAGATCTACAGTCTGTTTCTCTGATTTATCAAAGAGCCCAAGCTGTTAATAAGGTGCCCCAAGAAGATACTGGGGATGTCGTCTCCTACTGACACTGCCTCTGGATGTTAATAGGAGTTCTGTGCACTTACACAGGGGCACAGCATATCCTTAGTTCCTTCAACTGTTATGGAAAACAAATGCACAGTATTTTTTTTTTTCCTGAGAGCCTTGCTAATTAAAAATCTAACTGAAGTCTGGTATTCAGTCTATACTCCATGGGGCTATGCTAACTCTTAAACTGAGTGTAGCTTAACTAGCATCTTGTCCTGTTTGTTGTCTGTCACAACTTGGAGTCTGGTTAATAAATAACAGCATCTTAATATGAGCATCTGGTGGTATTTGACCTAAGGCATAGAAAGCACTTTTGACAAAATCTGGTCAGGAGCTCAGAATTTAAAAAATGAATATTTGATACACTGGAGATTTGAATGAATCTGAGTGAAAGACGAGGTGTGTGGGGTGTACAGGGGACTGCTGGGCAGCCTTTAATAGAGGTAGCAGTTAGCCGTGACGGCATCTGATAAAAGTGACTGTGAGCTCACAAAAGCTTGTGCATCTCTGAATTAGTTAGTCTATAAAGTGTATCTCTAACCACCTTCAGCCTTTGATAGCCATGACAGTACTACCTTAGAAACTGCCTGGGAGCACAGAGTTAATTTTGATCCAGTTGGAGGCATTAGAACCAGATAAAGAGACTTCCCATGGCCCAGTCCCCTGGAATCCCATCTCTGTGTAAGGAGGATGAAGGTTACATTGGAAACTGGCTGTCACTGGTTGGTAGTTGATTCTGATTGAGACCATGCTGCCGTTGCTTTAAACACTGTGGTCGATAGGCGGTTTACTCAAAATGGAAGTGACAAAATGACAACTCCGGTTCCTTGGAAGCAGTCTTGACCCGTGGAGCCACAGTTCCAGTGGATGATATGCTAAACCAAAGGACTCAGTGGAATTATTTGTACACGGTGGAGTAACCTGTGAAACGTTCAGTGAAGAAAGGGCTTGATCTGTGTTGAATCATTTGAGCCTCTTTCAACTGTTTGAAACTTGAGCCTGGATTTGATACCAAGTGGTCTGTAGGAACCATTTTGCAGCTTTTTCTCTCCAAACATTTTAAAAACTATGCATTCTAGTAGGACAGTGGGAGGATCTGTACAGATAAGTGAGATGTATTGAGAAATCCTTGAGAAGAATGCTTGTTGCTTTAGTATCTGGTATAATTAAGATTGAATACTTGATAAATTTGGTACAGTGTTTCTCTAAACACAGAAATTACTGTAGTATAATTTTATTGCACATCTTAGCACCTTCCAAATAAAGATGGCACAGGCTTGTACAAACACTTAGGCTTAATACGTTTAATGACCCTGCTGCGAAGGAGGAATAATTTTATGGTTGGGGAATTTTACAGAAGGGGAACTTGAGAGTTGGAGATCAAACAGCTGGTTCCAAGGTCAGGCCACACATTTGTTGCCCTGGATCAACCGCAAAACCCAGATCATTCACCTCCCAGCCAATTGCTGCTTAACAGGATGAGCTGCGTAGCAACTAAGTATATAAAGTTTTTGAATCCCTGGTAGACGGACAGGTTTGCAAATCTTGGCACCTAATCATTGGAAGTTCTGTTTCCATTGAATTAACCAGTCACTAGAGACCTGCTGTTATGTTAAACTTGAGTATAAGGGAGGGAGATGCCATCATCCTCTGCTCCCAGTGAAGTGTTTTGATAGCATAGGAAATTTCCAGTGCAGTGGTGATCATGTTTCTCCAGCGTTACCAGTTGCAATTCTAAACCCCCAGTTCCAACCTAGATCTGGATAATGATAAAATCCTTCCTCAAAGCACTCGCTGTTCAAAATCCAACATGCCTCTTGTTCCTAGCCCTGCATGTCACCACACTACATACATTAGGATTTGTGCTGCTTTGACCTTTTATGCTGTCTACATTTGATGCGATTTATCTGAAACTTAAATATTGATTCTCTTTTGTTCTTTCTGTAGCTTTTTTAGTCTTCCCAGTGCGTGCTCCATAACATCAGGAAGACATGTTAATTAGAAGATTTATTAAGGCCAAAACATCTCATGCAGAAGAAATTAATTGGTGCTTTCACCTTTTAAGCTTGCAATATATTGCACAGAAGAGATTATATAGCAAGAACTAAGACGTACTATACTTTTTGATTTGGAGAAGTTTCCTTGACCAGGTTTCTTGATAAATGAAATCTAAGATATTCACCAAAGGATAAAACACTAATTGAGGCTAAATGCATGGCATGCACTAAAACCAAAATACTAACTTTTGGGGTTAAGAATCCTTACAAAGCAGGCATTGTAAGCACTTACACTGTGAACAAAGTTTCCAAGTAGCAGAGGAACAATCTTGGTGTGTCAGCATGAAACCAATTTTCAGCTTGCTGTTTAAGCTGTTATTACAATGGGTTTTGATTTGTTCCTCTCTTAATTTGGTTTTGGAATGCAACTAGAGACTTTTTAATGTCCTTAACATATCAGCTGGATTCTAATATTTCTTAGCAATAACTCCTCTGTATAATTTTTTCAATGTAGATTTATGGTGAAAGTTTTTATAGACCAAAAAACCCTTTCATTTACTCAGTTTTACCACAATAACACACGTGCCTCATGTTTAAAATCCCTTTCCCAAAGCTCCCTCTCCCTAACTTCTGTGCTTGCACTTGATTCCTTAATTATGGGTAATACGGGATTGCAATTCCAGGATCCTTTTCTATCTGCAAATGTTTGTATTGAGAGACAAGGGGACCATTTTAAAGGACAACTAAATGACATATGTTAAGGGAGGGGATACGGTTGTAGGTATTAGATTCTGAAAATAAAGATTTGGAAACAAGTAGAGTTCATGATTGTAGGGTACATACATTATACCACAGTATCTACCCTGTAGGCATATACCTGTTGTAAAAAAAAAACAACCCGCACATTTTCTGTGCATCAAACTGGGCATATGTAGAAATACAGAAAAACCCTATTTTCTGTTTTTGTTTAAAGTGAACTCATAAACCAGTTACAAGAATTATCCCTGATTGCACCAAGGTAGGTTTAGTAAAAAGCAGAATTATTAAATGAACCTAAACTTTAAAAGTGTATTTTGCAATAAATCTAAATATATCCAGTGAAACAGTAGAGCACTCTGTCCAGTCATAACTAACCATAAATTTGTCCTAAATGCAAGTCCCCTCTGTTTGTCTCTTTCAAAATAAGTAAATATAAAAACATGGTTGGGTGCTGGCAGGGGGCTGGTTACCGCTTCACAGTATGTATTTTTTCCTCACTTCTCCTGACCTCCAGTACATGTTAAAGAAGCCTAGGAGTTGCTCTAAACCGCTGAACATTTTCAGCCAGCAGGAGATCCTGATTTTGCCACTTTCTCTGCCCCAGCACGTGCCCTGAAGAAGGGGCTGTGTGGTATGGGAGCCAGCATTTGTTCGCTGAGGGTCTTCCTCATGCTTAGGGCTGTCCCTGACAGGAGTCTGGAGGGAGGTTTTTATTCCACGAGCATCGGAGCGAGACCCAGAACCACGTGGAGCCAGAGGTCTGCTCAACAATTAGATATGTACCTTTTTGGGGCCTGCACCATGAGCCAAATCGTGGCGTCTGAAACAAAACTTCAGTTGAGCGCAATGGATTGCGTGCTAGCTGCTGCTGCTGCCATAAAAGCCAATGGTAAGACACCTTGTACCGCAGTGGGAGTAGGTCTGTGCTGAGAACAGGATCAGTTCTGATGATCTTCTCCTAGCAGTCAGGAGCTCAGCACTTGGCAGCCTGCCGAAGGTGACCTGTCCTAGGAGAGGATCATCAGAATGTCCCTGTCAAAATAATTTAGTTCAAACACACCCGGATGATTATGGGTTTTGAGGGTTTTTGTTTGTTCCTTGAGGCCGACTAATAGAGCACCTTAGGTGAGGCTTTAAATAGCAATAGAGGCTTTGTCATGTTAACAAACTAAAATTAAACTCTCCTACAAGCATTTCAGAGTATCTGTATAACTTGTTTGATGCTGTGGCTACATCTTGGAAGAGGAGGAACGCGAGCATAAGCACATGCCCAGGAGAAGATGCCCGTGGGGAAGATGCTGAAAACTCCTATATGAGGTAACATAGTGCTAGGACAGGGTAGCCCTCCAGTGCATTGCTAGCACTGCATGAGCTAAGTGGACTAAAAGCTGTAAAGCCAGTTTTAAAAGAAATGCACTAGTAACTCACTAAAATGTATGTGGTGGTGGTGATAGGGAAATCCTTTATACGGAAAGCATAACACACTGATGGGACACACTGTCTCTGGCTATTAAGACAGTAGAATTTACTGTAGCATATTAAAAAAAAAAAAAAAAAGTGTGACATTGATACAATGTTGTTGGTTACCTTAATTTAAGGTAAAATATATCTAGTGTTTTGACTGTCATGCTGCAAAACTATGAGCTAGTAACTGACTGGAATTTGGGAAGAGACTTTCTCCCCGGCACATTGCTGCGTTGTCTAGTTGGAGGGTTAATTGTCTAGTTTTTTACAACTCTTTCCTGAAGATTTTGGTGTTGGTACCTGATGGAGATAGGATATTTGATGGACTTGACGCAGTGACAATTCTGAAGCCAGTTCTACTGTAGCCAAGTGTCTTTGTGTGAAACGTTAGCACATTCCTGGCCCTGTCGGAAATTGATTTAAGGGAAAAGAGTTATGAATCTAAAACTCCTTTTTCTTTTTGATTGCTCTTTTCCTGGCCGCAGGAATTTCCTTATTTGTGTAGCTGTATAAATTAAATGTTCTAGTAGATCACTGCACATCAAGTGCTGTAGTGATAAACCTACTCTGAAGAACGCTGGTCTGCAGGAACTTCTTTGCACTTGGATCTGATTGTTTGCAACATGCTTTAACTGTAGCATATAACCTTTTCCATTGGGGTATGTTTCATAAATGAGAGATCTGATGAGGTCAGGGAGGGGAGTGCAAGATTTTACTCTGTATATACATGCTTATGTGATGGTTCACATTTATGTTTTGCTTGAGTCAGAATCTCAAAATGCTTGCATGTCAACAAGGAAATGAGGATGGAGGAAACATCTTGAAGAAAGAGTTGCACAAATGATTTACTGTAGATAATTTCACATGCTACATGAAGTGATGAAACAAAGCCTAGAAAAGTTTGCTACTAGCAATAATCAAACCCATTTACTGATCACTTAATAAGTGAGAAGGTGTTTGCAGTACTGAGAGGCTACACTTCCTCTTTCCCAGGACCCTTCCAGTCCCAGACCAAATGTTTCAGGTTTATCTTCCCTTGAGTCAATTTTTGTAATTCAATGTTAGCTGAAGAATTCAGCCTTAATATGAATGAGACCAAGCTCATACCTGCACAGTGCATTAGTGGTGGCCAAACCAAGCCTCGTCTTGAGCGTGCATCAGGAGGTGAAATGCTAAAGCATTGTTCAGGCTCAGGAGAAGATACCACACTTGTTCTTCTGTCTGTTCTAGGAAATAAATGACTGTCTGGACAAGGAGTCAGCATAGACTAGAGTAGCTACCTGTACTGTAACTTGCCACAGTAGTTTTCTACCTGTTAACTGCTCATCTAGATTAGCACTGCATCTGCATGTTGTGGTTCTGACTGCAGCCATGCTAGAGATAGTAAAGGGAGGGAAGTTGCATGAGGAAATGATCCTGAGCCCAAACTGGGCCCTGACAGGATACCCTAACACAGTACCACCAGCTTCATAGGGACTGAAGGCAAAGTAGATCTGCACCTTTACAGACTAACTAAATAAGATGCGTGGAGAGAGCACAAGCTTTTGTGAACCCAAGTTCACTTTATTAGATTCACAGGAACTGAACAGACTGGAGTCAGAGCAGAATATGGTTCCACTCCAGACTCTTTATGTTCTGCAGTTCAAAGAACACGCTCAGGAAGCCAGGACTTGGGTTATGTTTTATTTAATGAAAACTACAAAAGACAACTTGCCTTTTTGAAAGTCAGGCAGTCAAGTCACAGTATACAATAGAAAAGGAAGGTGCTGCTTTTTCTTTCTTTTTTTTTTTTTGGTCCTACCACAAAATGGAAACCTTCCTTATGCTACTCAGGCAGGATGAATAAATAACATTCCAAGCCCCTCCACAAATAGTCATCCAGATGTGTGCAAGGCTTGTAAACATTTTCTATTCTGGAATAGTGCATTATTTTTCATTTCCACTTCACACTACCTCCTTGCAATCACACAGGCTGTGCAGAGACCACCATCTGTAAGGAATCTTCTTGTTTGCACTCCTGAAAGCACAGCATTCACAGTTTGTGGTGACCCTGACAATTTCTCCCAGAGTCCCAGTGCTTATTTGAATGCACTTGTACTCACAACTGGCACTTGTGTTAAGTCTTCACTTCAGTAGCAAATTTTTGGCACATTTAGCACCATGCTTTTTGCAGTTTAAAAAAATAAGATGCTGCCTAAACACACACATGCACGCATATGAAGCTCATCTCCCCGCTGGCAGCATTTCAACAGAACAATCCCTAAATTAAATCTGCTAATTTACCCACTAATCTAAGACTGAGATCCTGCAAACACAGGTGCAGAGAAGCAACTCCCATAAGCACAAGGTGAGAAGAGACGAGCAAGAAACCTCGTCTTACACCAGTGAGTGTTGCTGTCTAGCACATCAAGGTTTGGGTAAGACCATTATCAGCATGAGGATGGCACTTGAGTCCATGACCCTACCTCCAGGTTTACGTCAAGAGTAAATGGAAGGGGCCATTGCTGGCATATGCTCTATATGATGAGCCCTGGCAAAGGCTTAGCCTTACACACACCCATAAGGGGCTTTTAGACTGCCAGAACTAGCAGGATCTGTGCCTGCACTATTGCTGCACAGTACTGTTCTGATTTATGCTTCCAAATTAACACACACTCACCTTAAAAACCTGGCCCCATTAAAAAAAAAGTAGTAAAGAGTAATAAACCTACCCTTTCCTTTAGAAAATGTATAAAGCTGCTTTAAAAGTGAGAAACGGTTACACACTGTGAAAGTCAATTTAACTGCTTTGCTGCAGAGAGGAGCAGGTAAGGCAAAGATGATGGTTTTTTTTAAATACCCCTTATGAGAAGAAAGTTTGGGGAGGCAGGGAAGGAAAGGAATGTTGCAATGTGAACAGAATGGAGTTGCACAGCCTACTCTGTGCAGTCTGGAGGCAAAGCCCACTGGAATCCAGGGGAAGTCTTCCATTTGTTGTAATGAGCTTTGAGTTAGGCCCTCATGGTTTGATTCTCAAAGATGCTTAGCACCCAATGCTCCCTTCGATTGTGGGATCAGGCCCACATAGAACTGGGGTTTCCTACCTGGAAGTGTGGACTACTCTCACAGCATCTCACCATTTGCTCTTACAGTCCTAAATTTGGTCCCACCAAGGAATAGTGTAGCAGACCTGTTGTAAGTGCAACGCTCCCATCACCACATTGCACCTCCTGCTTCTCTCAAATGCAGCTATTTAAATTATAAAGTCTGAGAGAGGAGAGGCAATGTTGGGAGTCTCAGTGAAATGGCTGAAGCTGTCACATTGCGGACACAACTGGGAGCAGAAGCAAGTGTCCCAAGAAGGTTGGTTCCCCCAATGCAGTGTGCAGCCCCCATCTGCTGAACTCACATCCCTGAGTTGTTTGATTTCAGCTATTCATACCTGTGGGGGCTTTTGTCCAGCTCAAGTAAAAACTGGGGGAAAGGAGCAAACAAACACTGTTTTAGGAGGCAGCAAGTTAAGCCTTTTGGCATTATCCTAGCAGAAACCCCCAGTACTTCCATTTTGCTGCATCTACTATTCCATTTGTCTTGACCTACGTACCTGCTGCAGCTACGGTCTCTTCTAAGCTATTTCAGGGGGTTGTAATGGAGGACAAGGAGATCCATTTTCCCCCTGTACCAGATTATTGCGTGAATTAGCAATACTAGCCCTTCCACCCTCTGGGACTCCTTCCTCATTGTACAGATGCCTGAACCCATCGTAGAACTCGTCTGTCTCCATGCTCTCGTCACAGCTTTTGGCTGTCATAGGCACAAACGTTGCTGGAACTGACTGGTTCGTGGTCATCTTCAAACTAACTTCCTGTGAAATCTTCAGTTCAGGATAAGGGTAGGGCAGACTTCCCTTGGGACGGGCTTGGATGACTCGGTTGGCAGGATTAAAAATATAAACGGCATTGGATGCTTGTGAAAGCAGCAGCTGCTGATCCACAAGCTCTTTACAGTGGATAAACTTGACGCTGTCTACCTGTAATGACAGAAACAGGTCTGATTTTTATTTTTTTTCCCCCTCCAGCTTGTTAAATTATTCTGTACTCTGGTCAATGCTCTATTAAATGTGCAAGTCTAAAATATTCAGTGAAAAGAGAAAATGCATCAGACTTCCTCTGCCTATAGTTTATAATATCTTGGCACTGACATAGAGCTTCACCTCTGTAGATCTCAAAGTACCTAGCAAAAGGTGGGTAAATATTTAATCCCAGATTTCCTGGTGAGGAGACAAGGGCCTGTGGATTAAGTGGCTGACTAGCCCAAGGTGAGACAATGAGCCAGTAGCAAATTTGGGAATAAATCCTTGGGCTACAGGCTTTCAGGCCGCAGACAGTGGCCATATTTTTTAAGAGCATGTGTGTTTTTGTAAATCAGTAGTAATGACTCAGTTTCAAGAAACATGGATGCTTTGGAGGTGGGGTATGGCCTTCCTCTATCCATAACTGCCAAGACCAATTGTTTTTCAGCTGGCATAAATGCACTAATAGATTCTTGCAGCCCTAAACCTTAAGGGATAGGCATGTGCAGGTGCTGAGCACCTTGCAAGTCCCACAGAGAACAACGGCAGCTGTGGGATGCTAAGCTCTTGCTAGAAATCCCAGTTACAGACTGTGAATCACATTTGAGATGCTCCTCCATAAATGTGTTACTCCCATTATCACTGAGTTTGTAGCAAAAGGAAGATGGGTCCCAAGATGCATATGTAACTGAGAACGCACATTTAACAGCAGCAATATTGACTATAATTACAGAACAGGCTTTATGAATTTATCTGTGCATACGCCTCAAGTTTGTGGTTGGAGGCCATTTTGACTCCTACCTGTGCTTTTTTTAGCAGATCAGTAATAACAGGAAACCAGTCAGGCATCAGCCTCTCCAACTCTAAGGTGATGATCACCAAAGCCAATGTGGAGCCCTTAAACTGCAGTAGTTGGTGGCATGCCATACAATGCTGTAGCTGTTTGGTCAAGAATGCAACATGGCGGGAAGGATTCATCTGAGCCCACCCATTTAGTAGATGGGGCCAATTGGACATCACCATGGCATGGAACTGGAGAGAAGAGAAAAATATATATATATATATATATATAAAAAAAAAATAGCAAAGGTCAACAGTGAACTTTGTATGTTTCATGTTATTGACCAAAAGCGCAAGCTAATTTTGATTCATATCAGGAAGCTCAGAGATTTTTTTTTTTCCTTGTTACCATGTGTGACTTGGTTTGTGTTTGTACTTGCCAACCACTGAACTGTTTCAAGCTTATAATGAATGTAAAGGTCTGTGTTTTCTAGCAGAAATTCTGAAGTCACTGTATTACCTGGATGGCCAGTTTAGGAAGTTAATCTTGGTTCAGATACTCAAATAAAAAACAAAACAAAACATATTTAGACCAGCAGATGAGAGTAAAAGCAATTGTCACTATTCAGTTTTCTCAGCAGATTCAGATTGCAAGCACCTGGCTATGTTAGGCAGTTGTCATAATCAATCAACAGCCTAACATGGGTTAAGTAGCCTCACATTGCCATAAGAACAAATGCCCATGACATGTTTGTGCCACATGATTTTTGCCTTACCAGCATACATTCATTTCTTAGAGAAAAGTTCTGTTGTTTCTATAAAATATTTAGCAACCACAATGTGACTAAGTGCCAGATCAGTATGGTCTAAAACCTAAAACAAGGGTCAGGTTACAGCAGGGGAAAGAGAGATGGGTTTAGAAGACACTGGTGTGTGAGATGTAGCAAACACTCTGACAGCTTTCTATGTACAGTATTAATAGAATGGAAATAGTTAGAAATATTTTTGCAGTGTGTATTTTAAAAAAATAATAAAAATGGAGTATAGTTGTGCAGTATGAGAATCTTTTTAAAGTCAATTTTAGTTGTCCTTTAAAAATGGGAGTCTGGTTGAATAATTTTTGAAAAAAAAATGGAAAGTTTGGAATGGCAGTATGTTTCAAACAAAAACGATGTCACTGTCACGTTCTTTAAAAGCTTACAGATAGCTAAAAATAAGTGGCTTTGCAAGCCACTGCATAGGTGAGGGATATGTGTGTGTGTGTGAGTGCGCGCATGTGAGCGCATCTGTGTTTTCTAGTCTTACCTGGTGAGAGAGCTGTTTACTTAAAATAAATAAACGAGAGAGAGAGAAAAACAAAATTAGTTTAGGCTTTTGCAAAATGTAGTGCTTACAGTGTTTAAGAATTCCATAGGTGTTGCTGTGTAAAGATCCCAGTGAAGTTTATCTAGTATAATTCTTTCCATTCTCAAAATCTCAGCTGGAGAGCATTTACAACCACTCTGCACTGCAAGCTTCTTCACTGATGGTATTACCTGTACAAATTGAAAATAATAAATAATAAAGAAGCCAACTTCCTACACAAGGTTGTCTGCAGTTATTTGTATGCACATGAAAATGGACCTGACTGGTTGGCCTGCCAAGTAGCATGCAAATTTAGGATGCAAATTCTCCTCAGTAACTCTTGTCCCAGACAAATGTCTTGTGTCAAACTGCCAGCTGTAACTGGGTACCAATCTATTAAGGCCAGGGGAGAGGGTCATGTTGCACAGAAGCAGGGAGGAACGTGACCCTGTTCAATATACACTCTATGATGTAGGAACACTGCTACCTCAGCCTCTCTACTTTGCTGTTGTGACAGTATCTCTGAAACTTCCTGTTGACCTGTGCCATTGCTTTTGTCTTTAATTCTGGTCATCTGATTTCCTGTGGTCACCGACTCAACTTCTCTTGCATAGTTGGGGAGAAATACTGCCTGACAACCTCCAACATGCATTGAGTGAGGGCTTGAGTGCACTCCTGGAGAGCTTTCCAAGACACAGACATTTTCAAAGAACGTTTAAGTTCCAGCATGTTCTTGCATTTCATGATATTTAAAAAGGCCTTGAACAAAGGGCTCTTCTCCATTTGTTTCATTTTAGAGAGAGAGGTCTGGCTAGACTTCGATTTTTTTAAATCCTTCTGCCTCAGTCTTAAGTGTTTTGCAGAAACAATTTTAAGCTTCTGTCATTATAAATTATCTTTTTAAAAAAGGTGAAAGAAGAACCCATAATAGATTTTTCAGTAAATACTTTCAAAATGCTGCAAGAGATTTTAGCCATATGATTAAAACCAGACCATCTTCATAGATTATATGAAATTCAAGCATGCAGTTGCTGAATTTGAGTACCGTAAATCAACCGAGATCCAATCCACGTTTGTATAGTTTGCCCCAAGCAAGTTACAAACACATATCTTCTAACCTTCCTTTGGAGAACAATAACCCTCTTGTTTCTTCCATCTAGTTGCCCATTACTGCACCACAACAAAAGCACAGAGCCTTAATAATAAACCTTTCATCCAGCGGAGTCCTAGAACTTCCCAAATGTTAGTTAAGCAATGCTAACACAAGTCCCCGTGGTGGTGTTCCCATGGTACAGATGACTTAGTCAAGGCATGGAGATATGGTGACCATTGGCAAAAGCCCAGAAATGTGAATTACTTCAAACAATGCCCAGGAATACGTGTATGGTACTTAAACAGACCTCATCTTCTTCGTTGATTTTCGCTGCAAGGACAAGACAGGCAATTGCAATGCACCGAAGGTATTTTAGCTGCGCCTGAAGGGAAAGAGCAAAACACTGAGCATATAAAACTTTTTTTGCATAAAATCAGCAGCTGCTACTGAGTTGCACAGTGCTTAAACTTCAGCTTGTATTGCACCTGCTTTGACCTCAGACCTTAACCTGGAACTATAAAAAAAGCAAGGCAAGCCACAATTAAAGTGGAGTAAATCCCTTCCTTGCTGCAGGTGAGTTTTCACTGTAGGATCTCACCATTCCTGAGAACATCCAATGGAGATTGCATCCTAAACTGCAGTCTCATAATTCAGGATGAATGCTATGTTTGCGTTTTTCCTAAGGCCATATCAGAAGCTGGGCAATCAGATATGAGAGCTTCAGTTCTTCTGCTCAGTGTTGCCACTGATTTCAGTGAGAAGGATCTGATCCATCAAATAAGGTCAAAGACCACCCAAGCCTGGAAGGCCTATGCAGCTAGAGTGATTAAGGTGCACCTGATCTGCAGCCAATGGTACACAAGGATAGAGTCAAGCCTGACTACCTTTGATTCCCCAGCCCAAAGTAGCGACCCATTTCCAGCTTGGTGACCTGGGGCATCCTTTAATTTGAGTCCAGACCAGGGCTTAGACTCAAGTCTTTGGACTGCAGCAAGTCCAAATCAGGCCCATAATTTTCTACAAACTACTGATTTTTTTCAATGAATGGATATAAGCGACAAGCAGCTGCGTGAATTGTGAAGTCAGTGTTTATAATGGCTTTTGACTGCGATTCAGGATAATCCCCCTGTTTAACAACATTTAAATATATGCTTTAAACTTAACCTTATGCTTATGTCTCAAGTCATGTAGGTTCAGAGCCAACTCTATGCATACACTTCAGTGCTCACCTGAGTCGCAACCTGAGTTGCTACCCGAGAGCTCTACTTGGTAGAAGTCCGCTATCTGGACAATTCTAAAGGCTGGCATTTTGCCTAGCTGCAAATGCAAACTGATTCTGTACCTCTTGCACGACTAGTTAATGTTAAAATCATAAGAGAATACTGCCAAAGAGAATCTTTACCTTCACTGATGCCAATAACCGGTTAAGAAAGTTGATAGCCAAGGCAAATGTTTCTGGGTAAAACTGGAACTGTGAGCTTATTTCTGCAATCCAGAAAACTGCTTTCTGATAATACCATGGAGAGATATCTGTGCCCTGGGGTGCAGAGATAAAGTCAAGACACAATTAATGGTTTGTTAAAAAAACCCGACCATGCTTTGGATTTAAAATACAAATACTTCCACGCTCCAGTCAACAGTTCATTATACTCTTATTCCAGGAGTAGAGAGAATCTTGAGGGCTGAAGGGGGTTAAACTGATAGCCCCTAGCTTTGCACACAGTGGAGAGAGTCCTTGCGTCTTGCATGTACTTTGCCCCCAAAGTGAAAAAGCCCCAGTTCACTATAGGAAAGGATGTGTTTTCAGGCCTATCAGCTTTTCTCATAAGGACTTGCTCCAAGGGGAGGGGAAGAGTTATTTCTGTTTACTGACATAATGCAATCATAGCTGATGTACAGCATACATTTAAATGCTAGTGGAAGAGCACCTACAACTGTATGATAGGCCCGTGGCAGAAATTAAAGAGGATGATTCAGGTAATGTTCGCCGTTAACCTGTTTTACATCCTTCTTCATCTTATCCATTTAGGGGATATTGCCAGGTTCATTAATTATAATGCCTTGCTGGAACATAGCACTTCCATCTTACTGGGAAAGCTGAAATGCATTTCAAAGACGATCTTGCTCTGTCTTTCAGAGAATTTACAAAAGTGGGCGAACACTATTTTCCCATTTAAGTAGTTGGGGAAACAGAGATGGCAAGGTAAAGAGGCTCCCCCAGGTAAAAGAGCAAGTCAAAGAGGGAAGAAAAGAATGAGTCCCAGCATACCTTCTCTTGCTCTCATTTGAGTGACAGAAATGCAGTAGATTTTGCCAGTAAGCATGCATCAGACCAAGGATTAAAAACCAATTAAAAACTTGCTTTTCTGTTATCCAATTGCTGCTCCAGGGTTTTTCATGGTTTTTCTGATTGTTTTGGCACAAACATGTTACAACATTCAGTTCAAACCTAGATCAGCATGGACCCTTATCCTGCAATCCCATCCCTGCTAACTGACCCTTCCATACATGTGTGACACACAACAGGATCAGGACTGCATTTTAAGTAATTTTTTTTGGAAACTCATCTGGATCCCACGTTCCCTCCCTGAGAGACCAGGAAAAATACCTTCAGTGTGAAATTCTGAAAGACTGGCGCCTTCCAAAGCCGAGCCTCCCTGGCAAGGGCATTCTCCAACTGGAGGGCAAACCTCTGGTTCTCGGAAAGTCTGGTATACTTCATGGCCTGGTTCCCCTGGCAGGCACAGCTGTCTGAACCCAGCAACATTGGAACACTGTAAGACAGTCCTGTTGCTCCTTAGAAAACTGTGTAGATTCACAATGGCTCCCACAGATTTAAAATAGAGAGAATCATTAAAGAGCAGTCCTGGCTTGCTTGCAAGGATGTTAGGAGCAAGAGCCTAATTTTGCTTTCATCTCAGTCACTGACAGTTTTGCCATCAACTTTCCTGGGACCGAGTTCAGGCTCATTGTGAATCAAATATATCCCAGCTATACAGTTATCTGAAGTTCCTTATTTCCCAGGCTGCGTAAATACTTGCATCTCATGCACGGGCATCTATTACTTAGGTTGCTGAGGCTCCCACACTCAACTGCCCGTGAATAAATCTAGGTTCCCAATTATTTTAAAAACCACAATCATCTTTTTTCTTCTATATTAAAACTTAAGGAAAGCAGAAGCCGAGTGTTTTTAATTTAATATAAAATAGCTTCATCGCCCTCGTTTTCACACAAAGCCAAATACAAACATAATTGTTTGCAAACAGGTTGTTAGCTTCCAGTCAAACTTTGCTTAAAAATCTGAAGCTAACTTCTGCTGCAGTGTTTTCACTCCAAACCATACATCCAAACGTTAATAAGAGCCAAAAAATGCAAACAAAGACCTTCCCTTAGTCAAGCCGTGGAGAGAAGCTGGCAACTTAGCTACCAATAAAGCAAGCTAGATTAAAAAAAAAATTCTTGTTGCTGTTAGAAGTGTCACAGCCACCGCTCACAGAGGGAAGGGTTTTCAAAATATTTTTGAACCAACAATAACATCAGAAGTGTTAGAAAAACCCTCTAACAGAAGCTCCAGGTTACGCATGTGTGACCCGGAAGATCTTGGGTCAGAGCAATTACACTTCAGCATCAAGAAATAGGAATTTCATTGTCAGCCGGAAATTAAGGCTATTCCTGCTTACAGTTCAGAGCCTCTGGGGTTGCTTAGGGAAAGGAGCATGAGCCCCAGGCACTGAGTTTCTTCTGCAAAATGCGGTCCAAGGTTGGTTGAGGACAAGTTCTCTTCTTTGTAGCGAGCGGAGGGCTCTAGCTTCCTAATCTGTGCTTCCTGAAAGCTCCCATCGCTGTTTTCTACAGCTCTGTTACGGCTCCAAAGCCTGCGTGAATCTTCTGGAAGCTGCTCTGCGTTTCTAACGAAAGCTGGAGCTCCTCGGTGCGTTTCCCCCTTTCCCACCCAGCGCAGAAACACCGCTCGGGGCTTCGCTTTCAGGAGCGCCGCGCCGCGCCTCGGAGCGCGCGACCCGCGGGAGCCCGGGCGATGCACGCGGGGGCAGGGGACGGGCTAGTCTGCTTCTCTTTGCGGGAAGACAAGCCGGTGGCGATGGACCTGGCAGGGCCCGTCTGACCCCCAATCCCAGCGCAACCGTGGGGAAGCGATTACGCGTGGATCTCCGCAGGGGAGCTGGGCCTAGACAAACGCAGCTCGGCGAGGAGGAGGGAGGGAGGGAGCGGCGCGGGGCAGCGGGGCCACGCACACACGAGCCACTCTTTCAAAAAAAAACAACAGGCAGCGACCCGGCCGAAACTTCCTGTCTGTCTGTCTGTCTGTCTGTCTACCGCGCCCGGCTGCGCAGCCGGAGCAGGCCCCGCGCTCCCCGCGGCACTGCTCCGCGCCGCTCGGCTCAGCTCGGCTCCGACCCCCGCCTGCCCGCGGGCGAGGGGCCACGCGCAGCCCGCCCGCCCGCCCGCCACGGACCTGCCCCGGCCTCACCTCCCAGCAGCGGGCCGGACCGGGATGGGGACGCGGGTCGGGGCCGCGCATGGCGGGGGCTCAGCCCGCCGCTCCGCCGCAGCCCCCGGCCGCTCCCGTCCTGCCCCGACGGGCGGATCCTCCCGCTTACAGCCGCCGAGCCTGCGCCGAGCTGCCGCAAACGCCCCCGGCTCCGCCCCGCCCCGGGAAAGGCGCGGCCCGCCCGGCCGCCTCCGGCTCGAGTCCCGGGCAGAGGCGGCCCCGGCGC
The DNA here is from genome assembly GCF_030867095.1 of Alligator mississippiensis. Lineage (NCBI taxonomy): Eukaryota > Metazoa > Chordata > Crocodylia > Alligatoridae > Alligator > Alligator mississippiensis. The sequence goes on from NC_081832.1 coordinate 67,273,664, forward strand.
CCCTGTGCTGTTCGTCAGGTGTCCGCATGCACCGCCCTGCCCTGCCCTGCCTCGTCCTGCAGATCCAGGCCGCGCTCGTGTTTCAGTCGGGCTGGGCAATGCACCCAGCCCGGCGGGTCCTGGTGTTCAGAGCTTCACTTCCTGCCTGGCTTTCCGGCCCGCGCTGCGTCTGCAGGTCAGCATCCCGCTGGACGTCTTTCTGACATAGAGGGACATCCCTGTTTTCTGCCGCTCTGTCCTCTACCTGTACCAAACCCCACGCCTTCACGTCCCCATCGATGTCAGAACAGGGTGGCCATCGTACAGGGCAGTCCGGTTGCCCTCTGTCCTCCATCGATACGAAACCTCACGCCTTTACGCCCTCTCTTTTTCTCTCGGAGAGAAATGCTAAGATGAGCGCCGTGGTGGTGTGCCCACGGCACAGATGCCTTAAACAAGGCATGGCAAGATGGTGAACATGGTTGAGTAAGATTGGCAAAGCCTGGAAATGTGGGCTAATAAGAGAAAAATAGAGAATATAAAGGCGCCGGGTTTCGTATCAATAGAGGACAGAGGGCAACCAGCCCGTCCTCTGTGATGGCCACTCTATTGGTATGTGAATGGGAGAAAAGAAAAGTTATAACCGCGTGACTTTTTCTAAAAACGTTCGGCCCTTTGTTGTATGTCCGGTTGCTACATAGGACGGACAGAACATGCTTCCTTAATGCAGTTACAACAGCCACGGCCAAAGAGGCAAGGAGAAATCTTCCCAAAGCAGTTGGTCACCTTTGTTGTGTTACCAGCTGATACAAAACCAGTCTGCCTCACAGCAGCCACCCAGAGAAGCAAGGGGGTGCTATGCGCAGTATTCTACAGGAATCAGGACTCGTGGTAGAGGTGATATCTTTTATTAGACCAACTTGATTTTTGCAAAAATAGATATATTTATATATTGAATTGCAATTACGACTTTTTGTTGTTGTTGCAAAAATCAAGTTGCTTTAATAAAAGATATCACCTCTACCACGAGTCCTACTATTGGCCTCTAGACCCATACAGCTACAACGTGGATAGCTGAGAGCGTTATACAGAGGAATCGAGCCTGAGAAAGCGGGCTGCGTTGATTCGCTGCCGGGTATCTCTGTGTCTTTCTTCCTCCTTTTGCCCCTCTGGCCTCGTTTTTTTATCATCGTTGCTTTGCTACAGCAGCTGCCCGATGGCGTGGACCAGGGAGCGACGACACTTCACGGGGCCTGCGAGGGAGAGGAGCCGACAGAGCGTCGTGTCTACCAAGAAGGACGTTGTAGACTCGCAGGCCGAGGCTGGTTGAGCCACGCCACGTTCACACCCTGAACGCTGCTTCCCACACCATCAAACCACGGGACTCTTCCCTGGGATACGTCGCTTCAGCTCTTTCCACAGATTTTCTGTAACTTTGCTGATAACTTCCATCACGAGGATCTGGCAGATGGAGTCAAATTTTACCTACAAAACTCATGCACGGCCGGGGAACAGGGCTGACGCCGGTGCCAAGTAAGGTCACCCCAGATGCTTTAGATCGGGGTGCTCAACCCCCTGCCTGCGAGCCCGTTGCAGTCTACAGAGCCGCGTCATCTGGCCCCAACAGCTCTGAAAATGTGGTGGTGGGGGAACGGGGCAGCCTTCATTGCCACTCCCTGCCGCTAAATATCCTGGGCCGTGGGGGTCCTGGCAGGCCGGGTAGCGTGGCCCTGCAGCCAAGCTCCACTGCGCAGGGCCTGGGACCAGCCAGGCACCCCTCGACGACCTGTGGGGCGGCAGGGCTGGGCACCCCTGCCGTGGCACGTTGCGGGTGCACACGACTGTGTGTCCCTGCACACGGGTGTGCGTGTTAACAAGGGCAGGCAGGCAGGCACACTAATGTCTGGGGGCTCCCAGAGGGGCCTGGCTCATCTCAGGAGACCTCCTGGGGGTGCCCCGCCCTCAGGAGCCACTGGCCCCGCCCAGGAAGGCCTGGCTCGGAGGCTCCTCCCCCTGCGCAATCTGCGTACGAGCGCTGCGGCAACTGCGGAGAAGAACTGCCCCTCCCCTCACATTTCATTGGCTGGCGCCCGGTACCAATCACTATCTCCGCCCCGCCTTCTCCCCGCGTCCATTGGCTGAGCGGCTTCCGGCCGGCGCGCGGATTGGCTGGGCGCCCTGCCGCTCAGGGCCGGGAGGCGGGGACGGAGGAGGCGCAGGCGCAGCGGCGGCCGCGCTCTGGTTATTGTTACGGGTGCAGCGGGGTCGCCGCTCGGTAGTCTCCGCCGCTGCGGGTAACTCCGGACCGCGCACCATGCCGGTGAGCGCCTCGCCCGCGCGGTTGCTAGGGGCGCCGTTGCTAGGGAGGGGCGGGGCGGGGCCGGGGTCACGGGAGGTCACGGCGGGGCGGGGCGGGGCTGGGCTGGGCTGCTGTTTCCCGCCCCGGGGCCCACTTCGGGCGTGTGCTCGTGCTCCTGTCACGTGGCCACATGGCCCGTTTGTGGGGTGCGATGGCCGGGGTGGGATGTGCTTCGTGGCGGTCGGTATAGTCACGTGAAGGCTTTTAGCTGTAGTGTAGGCCAGCCATTCGCAACCCCAGGTCGCGACCCAAACTCGGGGCACGGGGCAATGCGGCACACGCAAGATGAGCCGTGCCGTGTGCGCCTGCACCCTGGCCGCCCCGCCGGGGGGAAAAAGGTTGGGAACCACTGGTCTTGGCTCCCAAACTCGACAGATTGCGCACCGCCCATTTAAAATGGTACGACCTTAGGTGCCACCGGCAAATGTTTTCAGTTCAGTCTTAAGTACCACCGGCAAATTTTTGTCTTATAAAGTAATTATAATAAATCTGTGAAGGCGTACCATTGACAGGCCGTCTGTGGCCCGCTGGTGGTAACCGTACCGCAGATCGGGACCTGTTGGTCTAGGCCTTCCTGGACCTAAGCAGTACAGTTGTACAGAGTGCCTTGTAAGGCAGTGGAAAAAGTGAGTGCTGTGCCGGGTGTGGTGGGCGAACCAGGTGCATCAGTTTCCCTGAAAGGAAAAGCAACCAAAACTGAATAAGATTGGAGAACCTTATCTAAACAGATGAGGTAAGAGACTTGACGACTGGGTGGTTTGGGAGGAGAACGTTACAGAAGCAATGGACAAGCAAAGAACCAGCAATTTGTCGTGCTGTTACTCTGGGGAGATGGACGGCAGTCGTGGACTTCTTTCTGAACGGCTGGGAAGCCAGAAACGAACATCCCACACACCCAGCGGAGGACCCGAGGCCGGTACCACTGAAGGTCACTGCTGTAATATCTAAAGGGAGCCATGTGCCAGGTCATATTACAGGGAGGAAACTTGTAATAGTGCTTAGGGGTTACTATTAAAGTTTACTTGATACCAAATTGGACAAGGGGCCGTGTCAATCCTTGGGGGTCTCCGGTAAAAGGAATTCTGTTGGTAACGGTGACTCTTCTGGTCTCAGTATAGACCAGCCCCCAGGTGGCTCCACAGAAATATTGGGGAAAGGGGTTAAGCCTTGTAGAGGTGTGCAGGAGAGAGCAGCTGAAACAGAGGAAATGTTGGCCATAGTGACTCACTGGGTTTGGACCCGTTTCAGTCACGTTCTCTTCTGCAGAGGCGCACTAAGAATAGTGCACCCGCCCTCTGACAGGATGAGCACAGATGTATGTCTCGTATCTGTGGGCAGCGGGAGCTCATCTACCAAAGCAAAACGTTGTGTTTCTGTGCTGTACCATGGCCTAAGGTGTGATAGAGGAAATCAGGCTACTGACAGCTGATCGGTGGTATTAGGAGACTGTCCTTTGCCAATCTCCTGGTGTACTTGCTTAGAAAAAGTCAGCAGCTAAGTAGCCACTAACATGAAGCAATGACTCTTTAAGTCCTGACTGGTCTGTTGTTTGTTTTAAGAGGGGTGGTAGATCACTGTGCTTGGAAATTTGGCCATCAAATTGAGTAAATGTTGACACAGGATTCATATTCATAGTTCCTGTAAGAAAAGAAGCATGTGTCGTGTCTGTATAGGACATAGTACCCCTAAGGTGTTCTTCAGCTTACCCTTGAAATAGAGCTGAATAAAGACCCTGTGTGAACTCTTGTGAATACTCAAACTCAGAAGCAGCTGTCTTTTTTTATGACTGATTTGATTTTAGTGAACATTTATTTAAATTCGCAAGCGTTACTGAGAGACATAGCTGCAACACATAGTTTTGATCAGAGAGAAAAAAAGGTTTAACAGACTATCTAGTTGTAAGGTTTTCAGGTTATGGTGATGATTTACTTATGCCATCCAACAGCAGACCGAAACTACCAACAATACCAGGGTAACTTAGTGATACAATACAAATATCTCCAAGTGTGAAGGTATTTTCAACAAACAGTTTGGCAACAGTCTGCAAGCAAAGAATCATATGAAGGCATTTTAAAGAGGATTTGGTGTGGCTGTGAAATTCTCAACTATAGTAGTCTGATTTTGAACAGTTACTGAACAAAACAAGTTCCTGCTCCTGTAAAGAAAGACTTATATGAAATGGGACTGGTCAATGTGTACATTCATATGCTTCTGGAAGTCTTGTACTGTAATACATATAATGCATGTTCTTTATGTACACAGATCAACAAACCTGAGAAGCTGGACAAGCCTGAGAGCTGTGATAATGTTAAGGTTGTTGTCCGATGCAGACCTTTAAATGAACGTGAGAAAGCAATGGGCTACAAGATGGCAGTTAATGTGGATGAGATGAGGGGAACGATCACTGTTCATAAAACAGACTCTTCCAATGAACCTCCAAAGACGTTTACATTTGATACAGTTTTTGGACCAGAGAGTAAACAGCTTGATGTCTATAACTTAACTGCAAGGCCAATTATTGACTCTGTTCTGGAAGGATATAATGGTAAGTCCCTCATGTTATAAATGTAAGGATCTTGCCATCAAAATCCTGCTCATCTTGATTAGAGTTCATTTGCCAAAGACTCTGGGCACGAAGTCCATGTTATTCAAAGCATTATCCATAGTCACTTTTTATTTGAAACGGAATGCTTGTGAAGGGTTTTCACAGTTTCAGGTTTGAGTGGTTACACTTAATTGTAACCGATAATGGATAACAATTGATTATTTTTAAGCCCCAGGTGTTGCCAAAGTTAGTGGGCCATTTTTTTCCAACTTGCAAAGCATGTGATTTTTTTTTTTTATCTACTGTTACCAACATTCTTGAGTCCTCCTCTTTTCATGTGCAGCCCTACAAAAATAGTTTGCCAACCAGAGGTAATAGAGGAAAATGTGTTGGTAAGCAAGTAAGTTCCTGCTTTTGGAGGGACTGTTACAAGCAGTAATTAGTTGCAAGGCAATTTAAAGGAGATGCAAAATATACCCTAACAGAATATAACTTGCTCTTGATGTGAACCTTGAGCTCCCTAAACAATAAGTGTGGATTAATGAGAGAGACTTACTTAAACCCAAATTAAGAGCTGGTTTAAGCCATAGGGTTTTGATTGCTGCAGCAGAGCCTTAGCACTGAGGTAGAAGCCAAGTATATTCTGTGGTGCTTGAGTCCCTGATTGAGTCTTCCTGCTGCAGGCAGGTGGCACTTTGAAGTGATGATGTAGACCAGTCTGAGACTGGTTTGGAAAATTTGCCTCCTGCTTGGAGAAGAGGTTGATATTCATAGCAAACTGATTCAGTTATAGCAGGCAGAGTGCTCTTGCTACTCATGGAGTAATGGCCTTGAGGGGGTTTGAGGCCACTCTATAGCCATTTTAAAAGATACTTGTGTTTCTCCTTATGCTTATTTTTACCAGATAGTTTATAATTCAGATCACGTATAGATCTTTGTGTAGGTTACATATCAAGGGACAAACGCCAAAATAGCAATTAGCCATCTCAGTTTTGAACAATCTGGTGCCTAAGAACATGAGCAAATTCAAAAAAACGACAAATTGGTCATTTTTCAGTTGGCTCATGACTTGCTAATGGAAGGCATTATTGATCAGGCTGTTTGCATGAGATGTTCTAAGTGTTCTTGCGCTTAATAGACATGACACACCAGTTGCAAGTAACCTTTGCGTACAATTTTATTCTTGGGTGGTGCTGTTGTTTCTCAAGCACCTTGCAAATTGGACAAGCAACAGTTCAACCCTGTTTGCAAAGACTGCACAACATTTGCATTTCCTCTAGGCCTGTGAAAACAGCTGGAGAATTTCTAGCTACTCATTGATAATGGTTTTGGTGGAACCAAAGAATGGTTAAGAACTGCCCCGTTTGGCATTCGATTCATCATGAATATTCCTTTTGCACTGCAGGCACCATTTTTGCATATGGGCAGACTGGAACAGGCAAAACTTTTACCATGGAGGGTGTCCGAGCAGTTCCTGAACTTAGAGGAATCATTCCCAATTCATTTGCCCATATATTTGGTCACATTGCAAAGGCAGAGGGGGACACAAGGTAAACAAACTCTCTTCTTTTGTCTCACCCCATCCTTGTCTTTTTTACGGATATCTTCAGTGGAATCCTACCTTATTAAAGTTTGTAAAAATTTAGCCATTGACTTAATTTGGGGCTGGATTTTAGTTGGTGCTTAAGTAATCCTTGTCTGTAAAGCAGTAAGGTTCTGCTGGCACCCTGCGAGTTTCTTTGCACTCTGAGATCAAATCTGTGACAAGTAACGAATACTTGACCTTTTTACTCTTAGATTTTTGGTCCGAGTGTCTTACTTGGAAATTTACAACGAGGAGGTGCGTGACCTGCTAGGGAAAGACCAGACACAGAGGCTGGAGGTGAGAATGGGCAGGCTTGCATCCTTAAGAACAACTGGTGTCTGTTAACAGGCCTTGAATGGGAAGGAGTGCAAAATTTCTGGTTTTCTTAGTGTGTTTCACTAGACCAAGTGCCGTCCCTTTAAAGAGGCTAATCCTTGACTTTGACATTTCCCTAATATTTCTCCATCTGGCAAACTGCCTTGTAAACAATACGGAGAGGCTTTTGGCTCCCATTAAGGTGGTGTTCACTGTTTCCTCTCTGAAGGTCCCTTGACAGTCCCCCCTGAGGATTTGAGGATTTCACTTAAGGCCCTCCACTTGACTTGCCTTGACAATGCTGGCAGTGAGAAGCTGCCCTAGGCAGGACTTTTAATCTGTTATTATGTGTGGTTCAGACAAAACATGTGCTTCACATGAGTTCTGTTCTACACTGCTAGACCAGAAATGCACTATTGTGCTGTGCCCTGATGACTAAACAATATGTAGTTTCTGGAAATGCCCTGTCTAATCTGTCTGCCTTATAGGTTAAAGAGAGACCTGATGTGGGCGTTTACATCAAAGACCTTTCAGCTTATGTTGTCAATAATGCAGATGATATGGACAGAATCATGACACTAGGCCACAAAAACCGTAAGTAGCACTACGGCTGTGCGGGTTTTGCTCATTGGGCTAAAGCAGTCTGGTGTAGCCTGGTAGATTGCTACCTACACAACTGCTTTTAAGACCTTAGTACAGTCTTTCATTTCTAGTGTTGCAGAACTTTAGGACTGGCCATGTCATCTGAGTAGTCAGGAAGGGTTGTCTCTTCAGTAACTCCTTTCATACAGGAGCAATCAAAGGGGACCTGATATACCTTGTTCATCTTTCTCAGCTGAAAAGATTGTCTCCCTGTGGGGGGCTGGAGAGTGTGTACAGCAAGATGGGCTCCTCACAGATCTTGAGTTCATCTCTTCTTTCTCTTCACCCTATTTAGTGTATGGGCTTTGTAATGTTACATGCTGGTTCTCTAAGCAATCAGACTTCCATTTTTTACATGGAGAATATGAATGCTTTTGAAAGAAAATGGAGATTAAAGCAGCCTGTTCCTACTGTAGGGAGAAAATATAAGTACTTCTAAAGCTGACTGCAAATCTGTCAGCAAAGATGAATGGTCTTAACATAAGGAGGGCTGAGCATTGTCCAGCTTAGACTTTTCATCTTTGATGTAACTGAATCTTCTAAAGTAAATGAAGGAGAATTGGGACTTTCTGGCACTTTTCAGGGTTAATCCTTGGAAGGTGTGTGGAGGGCTACAGCAAGAAGTTGGACGTTTGCTAGTCTGTTATGTGCCAGCCATCTAGGCTAAACAGGAGTGCTGCTATTGCAAACCACAAGAAAAAAACCCCCCTTGGCTATATGATATGAGCATTGTTTAAAAATCAGTGAGGGGTAGAGACTATTATCATGGTAATGAGCGTTGAAACTGGGTGTTAATTCCTACTCGGAAATGATTATTCCATTCTAAATACATCTAGTTTACAGAATCTCTGAAATTGCTAAATTATAACAACTGCTTTGTAACTGCTTTTTCTCAGGTTAAGGATTATGTTAAGCTGTGTATCATTGTTAGTTCTGACTTGTTTGGTCCTTTAAAAGGTTCTGTTGGTGCCACTAACATGAACGAGCACAGCTCCCGCTCCCATGCTATCTTCACTATTACCATTGAGTGCAGCGAGAAAGGGGTCGATGGAAATATGCACGTTCGCATGGGCAAGTTGCACCTGGTAGATCTTGCTGTAAGTAGCTATGTACAGAGCTAATAAAATGCTAGTTGGGGGATGGCTGTTGCTTTAGTACTCAAGGTCTGTGCGTAGACATTGAACAATATGGGCCAAAGGTCCTCTGTCTTACAGTAAAACGCTGGATTGAGTAAGTGACTTGTATAGAATCCTCCCTGCTTTCAATTTGCTCTCCTGGCCACATCACCATTCTGGCAAAACTTTTCAGTTAAAACCAAGCCTTGGGCAGGAGAAACTTTCCCAGTAGATGGGAGGGGGAAGGGATGCAATAATCTAATGTCTTGCTGCTACTAGTGCCTTTAGATGGTTCCATTAAATTCACTTTAACACCATCATGTTGCTTTTCTCTCTCAGCCACCAATAGGCAACACAAATTATTATTTTTAGAAACGTACCTTGGATGGACTTTAACTACAACTTGTCTGTCTGAGTTAATATCTTTGTATGTGGAAAGGATGTGTTGTCTTCCAGTTACATTGCTTTGCTGGGTACTGGATATTGCTACCTAAAAGTCTAACAATTCCATTATTATTTGCTTGTCTTCATTCCCTGCGTACTTCTGGGTTTGCTTTTTTTAGGGGTCAGAAAGACAAGCAAAAACTGGAGCTACAGGGCAACGACTGAAGGAAGCTACAAAAATTAACCTGTCGCTTTCTACCCTGGGAAATGTTATTTCTGCACTGGTGGATGGCAAGAGTACTCATGTTCCCTACCGTAACTCTAAACTGACTCGACTTCTGCAGGACTCCCTGGGGGGGAACTCAAAGACCATGATGGTAAGGATGATGCCTCCCAAAAGCCAGTGTCCTAGGCGTCTAGTTTGTATTTTTAAGGGCAAATAGAAGTAAAATTCTCACTGGACTAGTCTTACATTGGTATTTTCTTCCTTATATTAGGACTGTTCTCTTTCATAGAAATGCCTTGTGCAAGCCGTAGCCACCTGTACAGTTGTAAATAAAATTGTCATTGTTTTATGGATGAAGCTAGAGGTGCAGTCCAGGAGTACACAAGGACATAGGGTTTAAATGTTTGTATATCCAAAGTCAGGATTTAGCTTGGGCTGTGAAGGCAGGAGCCTTCCTGGTGAGGAAAAATGCAGTGAGGGTTTTGCAGAACTGGGCACAAGTTCATGTTTCAAATTCCATGTTCTCATCCTAGTTTGTAGTTCAGGCTTTTTGCATGTTGTTTAACACCAGACACCAAATAACTCCTGGTTTTTTTGCATATCAGTGTGCAAACATTGGTCCAGCAGACTACAATTACGATGAGACAATCAGTACGCTCCGATATGCCAATCGTGCCAAGAACATCAAGAATAAGGCCAGAATTAATGAAGATCCCAAGGATGCCCTGCTCCGTCAGTTCCAAAAGGAAATAGAAGAGCTCAAAAAAAAACTGGAGGAAGGTAAGCACTTCCTTGTGTGTGATGCTGCACTTTGTATTCCTGGGTAATTACAGTCCTGTGTAAAGCAGGCATTGTTGCACATGTTCCAGGTGTCCTGTAATAGCTCAAGCCCCTGTAAGACTTTTGTTGTTCGTAAGTAGAAGGAAATACAGTGGGAGATCTCCCATACCTAGAGAACAGTACAGTTATACAGTACAGTGCTAAATGTTGAACTAGACCAGTGCTGCCCAATATTCTGGCCCCAATGGCCAGATCAGTGCTGCGGGGTCAGTCCACAGGCACTGTCAGGCCAGTATGAGATTGAATCCGTCGCATACTGTTAAATCCATTGCACACCTGAGTTCAGCTGTAGGTTGGATCTGACCCCAGATGCAGCCTGATTCTGTGTGATGGATCCAACTGTGCACCAGCCTTACCCTGCCCACCCAGATCCAGCCATGCACCAGCCTTATCTCGTGCTCAGTCCCATGTTATCCTGGTTAATATCTGTAGTGTGAAAACACAATGGTGAGCATGTTAGCCACTTTCTCTGCACCTAAGTGCTTAGAGGAAATGTTTTGTGTTTGTGCTTAGCAGTCACATTTGGAATGGATTCTGTTTGCAAAAGTTTCTCAAGTAGAAACTGTGGAGAATTACAAAAATGTAGCTTGTATTTTTGGTATCCAGGGCCTTGCCTGCATGCTGATAGTTGGGAAAGTTCAGGCACATCAACTAACTTGCAAGTCAACATGTATATTGAACCTGTTGAACTCCTGTGTGGATGCTGTTATTTAGAAGTAAAATGGCCTAGAATGGCATTGCCTTAATCTAAATGCAATGCATGGTCATGTTACTCTTGGAAGAGGCCCCCCCACAGTAAAATGAACATGTTTAATTTATGCCTGTTGGCTTCACACCACTGAGTGATTCACTTTAAGTTACCCAAGTCCCTCGGAGATCCCTACTAACTTCCATATCTGAATCACTGCTCTATTGTCAACATCCTGCTAGCTTCCAGTAAAACTGAAGATGATGGTGTGGTGTGCCATGGAAGCGTACGCATTCAAAAGCACAATCTTGCATTTCAGGGGAAGAAATCTCTGGCTCTGATATCAGTGATTCTGAAGAGGAGGATGAAGACGATGAGGGGGAGATTGGAGAGGATGGGGAAAAACGAAGAAAACGAAGGGGTAGGGTGTTTTAACTGTTTCTCTGCTTTTGTTCTTTTTGGCTCATCTAGTGGTTGGATTCAGGAACCAGTATGGATTCACCTGGAATTCAGTATGGATTCAACAGGGACTGTAGTAAAGTTCTGGTGCCCGCTGCAATTATCATGCCTGTTTTAGAAACAAAGCTGTTTGAAGTAGCCATTCTCAATGGCCTGCTCTAACTGTATAGAGTGTTTGCTTCCACTTGGGTAGTTTGCTTGTGGTATCTTTCTCTGATATGGTGGTTTTTTGGTCCTAGCGGGTGGCTGCATATGGCTTGTGCACAGGTATCTGAATTTAGACAGGACTCGCACACCAGAATTTTCCCATAACTCACAGAATTGCGAGGAGGGAAATCTGACACGGAAGAAAACCTACCTTTTAATACAGAGATCTCGGTGGTTTTAGTCACAACTGTGCTCTGATAAAGGGTTGGTTTACCATCTGGATTTGCAGCAAGTAAAGTCTTACCATTATCTCTGTTACAAATGTTCATATGTTAGAACTGGACCCCCCATATTTTAATTGTATATAGCTGGAAAAAAACCCTATTGAAGTCAAACTTATCAAGCTGCATATATCCAGCTAAATATTCCCTTAGGAAGGCTTACTTTGTCCTCTGCGCAATCTAAACTACTTGTGTGAAGTTTTTAAAACAGAAGGAATGCTTTTGAACCTGGAATGAGCAGTTATTATTAAAATCTAGGAAAGACTCATTGCTGGCCCTGGCAGCAAAAATCCTTTTGTGATAGGAGCCCATTGTCCAAGTGGAAGAGCTGCAGGAACTCCTGTGACTTCTCTTCATGAGGAGTCAGAATGGCGTGCTAGGATGCAATGCAGAGCATGATTGAATCCTCTTTGCTAAACTGGTTTTAATATTGGAGCCTTTTTCATCTAACAAGCATAGAATCTGTTTTAGCAGAATTTCAGCCTGAAAGCTAGACAGTCTGTCTTCTTTAGCTTCTTTTCCCTCAGGGTTATGAAAGAGGCTGGTTTCCTTGAAAAGGATGGCCAGCAGTCACAGTCTTTTGTTCCAGGCACAGTTAAACTTCACATTCAAATGTCATGTGTGGTAAAAAGTGCATCATTGCATGGTGCATTCCCAGAACTCTGCCCTGAGCCCAAAGGCTGCAGCTTTCTCAGCAGTTTGTCACTAAAGGTGTGTGAGACCTTGATTTCCTTATCCAGCCCCAAAGTTGCAACGTAAGTTTGCCATACTGTCAGTTTAACACGCAGCTTGAATAAGCCACTTCCAGCTGATGAGGACTACTGTTTGTGTTACAGCTCCCTGTGTTGTCTGATCCTACTACCATTAGTGTGATGGGGATGTTGACTCTGTGTACACTCAACCTTCAGATGGGGATGTTGACTCTGTGTACACTCAACCTTCACAAGTGTCCTTTCTGTCTGAATTCATTCCCATGTTTTCAGTTAGCCAGATATTATCGTAAGGCTGAAACTTGCATTCAAGGTCATGGTTGTAACAGGTTGTTGGCCCAGGGGATGAAAAGTAGTTTTAGTTGCCAATACCATTCATAAAAATACCTGAAGGCAAAGTTCTCCTCCTGTGAAGCAGTGCAAATCTAGAAGCTTAGCTGAGAGCAGAAATTATCTTAACACAATGAAAATTAGCCTTCATTGCTAATTATTGTATGTCTTGGTATGTGCCATTGATGGGAGATTTGATAGTCCTGAAAAATCCTGTTTATTGTAATAGCTTAGAACTAAGATATAGAAATTCATGGCAGATACAGTCATCTAATATATTTATAGTGTTTCCCCCAGGGTTACTACTTATAGCAGGACCCACCTACCTAATTGCTGTTGCTTAAAAAGGTTAGGTTATGCACAGCACTTTGGGTCACTCAGTGTCTTCCGAAAGGATTTTCTGGTTTCGGTCCTTCGCTAAGTTAACTGATCAGCAAGCTTCTGCCTTTGTTGATGGGTATTAACCTGTTGAAAGACAAATGGGCATCTTGCTTGGTCTACTATGCCCCGTAGCAAATGGTCCCATCCTAGTCTTCATATTTAGTATATTTAACAAGCAAATAGATGCATGGGTCATTTTCCATTTAATTAGTCACAACATAGTCTTTGGCATGTTGCATTCAGTACTGGTTGAGGTCAGGATGGGTTTTTACCAAAATAGTTACTCTCAACTATCTGTTTTTGTGCTGTAAAATGATGGCTGTGTATGACTAAGGGATCCAAATTTCCAGATGAAAACCACTGACCGCGTCTTCCTGCTGGCTCTTTTGAGTTTCATTCCTGTGGAACTATTTTCATCTGTGTGTGTCTTCCTCTTGTTTCTCCTTTTCTGGGTTTTCCGTGGGGTTCATTTCTTTGTTTTCCAGGCAGTAGCAGCAGCAGTAGTTCAGACTCCACATGCTCTGTCATAGAGAAACCTCTGGATAAGTCCTTCACTAGTGAGTGGGAGCTCTTAAGTCATTTAACAAAGCTTTGGTCTTTCCATAACCTGTGCACTTCTTCATGTGAATCCTGTACTGCGCTCTGCCACTTTTTTTTTTCCCCTCCCCCAGAAAGAAATGTGGCTTTAAGTTGGCTAAAGCATGCTTTCCTTTTTGCTGCTTTCAAGCTTTTAACAGTGGCTCCACATGCATATTTTAGCTTCATGCTTAAGAGGAAAGAAAAGAAGTTAGTACTTTGCTTGCACTAATTATAAAGTGAATTAAAGAACAATGTCAAATTTTTGGCTTCAGTGTTTTGTAAACTCCCTCCATTAAAATGACAATTGGTGGAAAATCAAAATCCTATTTTAGGTTTATAATCTGGAAAGGACTAAGTAGAATGCACTTGGTTCATTTTTTCTTAAAAATACCTGAGTTCAAATCCTGGAAGTGGCTATTAAAAATGACTTTGGATTTAAGACTTGTCTGTTGTAGAATTGTCATTAATGCATCGTGCACTTGGCCCCCAGCATCTAGTTGCGAGGAAGATTGTGCGGTTCAGTTCTGAAGAAGCTGTTCCTTACTGCAGACAGGGACTTCTGGTCTCCATATAAATCCTGAAATCAATTAGTGATAGCTAATTTATTCAAAATAGTATTAAGAATCCCTAATCTGTGGATTGTGGGGACTTTGGAATACTAATTGTATCTTATTTGAGTTAGCATAGTCCATGCTAATTCTCTTTCCTAGGCAGAGAGAGGCTGGAAGGTCTTAAGATGTAAAGATTTAGTTATAATCAAAGAGAGTTTCTTGGCTTTGAAATGTGCTTGCTGGTTATTGATGGTTAAATACAACATGCAAACTTTTTAAGTCAAGAAGCCAAAGAGATGTTAAATGCACTTGCTCCAGATTTCCTGTTTCAAAACTAGTTTCAATCTCAACACTCGGATGAGGACAGCAAACTAAATAGTGAATTGCCTGCTGAAATGTCTCGGGACAGATCTGCATTCCAGCAGTGAGTGGAGAGAGACCCATGTCTGGAGTGGGAGTTGAGTCTGGCTCAGTGAATAGGATAAATACTACATGCTCTGCAGACAGAATATTAATTGTCCTCGCACACTGTGGTTTTTTGTTGTGTTGGTTTTTTGCATGATGTGCATCTCCATTTTGTGTTTATGCTTTTTTACTTTTTCCTGTTTCATTTTGATCCAGACTGCTTGAATAATCCAAACTAGCCATATACCTCTATGGAAGCATCAGAATTACTGCAAATTAACATACTAATATCCTGTTTTTATTAAACATAAAATTTCTGTGCTGCAATCCCATCTGTGCAATTGGTCATGTAACATGCAATGAATTGGCTTGGAAATTTTGGATAAAATGTACAGCAAGCTTTCTGTGTACTGTGGTTTTACAGGGCATGTAAAATAATTGGCTACCTTGAAAACGTTCATTTCTTCTTCTAGCGTGGTAGATTCCTTCTTGGATGTTTCTCAGGGCATGATCTTTGCGGCAGGCTTATAGTGTCACATGTAGGATCTACATAATCTTGAAAATAGTGCAGGAGCAGGCTACTGATGAGTCTGAATAAGCAAAAGATTATTCTTTTGTACAGAACACTTATTCTTTCGAGGCATAAAATCATAATGCATTAATGTTTGCCTTGATGGAATCTTACTTAATAAATATTATCCCATTGATTTGTTTCTGTCGATAAATGCACATAAAAATTAATGCTTTTATTGATGCAGATTTTTGTTTGAAATAGTCCCACAGTAATATGTTTTCTTTTTCCTCCCTTTTTATGCACCTGCTGCCTTTCTACGATTTGCTTACTTCTTCCTCTTAATGCAAGATCAAGCAGGTTGGTGTGATTGATTTGCACTCAATCAAGAACAGTTCTAGAGCTTGTTATGTTAAGGGACAGCTGCTCCATTTGCCTCTGTTTTCTGTCTTTAAAACTGAGAATGTGCTTTAAGTAAGGAGTCTCCCTCCACTTGTCCTGGACTGCTTCATGTCTTTTCAGGGGGATTTCTGTAGAACTTCTTAGAACACCAGGGGCAATAGAGCAGAGCCTGTGAATGTCACAGGGGCTCTGATCTGGAGCTAAACTCTTGCATGGAGAATTATTTGCATACCAGTCAGTAAGCAAGAATTTTTCTTTTATAATTTTCTTTTCTTGACTTCTGATCTTTTTTCCCCTCCACGTCCATGAGTAAACCAAAGCACTATTGGAAGTTAGACTTGATAACAAAAATACCCCAGAAATTTGGTGAAAATGGTTGTTCATGTTGCATAGCAGCATGATAGATAGTGGTTTGCTGCCCAAACTGGGAAGCACAGCTGTTATCTCTAGATATGGTCATTACTGCACAATGACACTGTCAACTCCAGTATCAAGACATGCAGTATAACGATATATGAGCCATCACAACTTTCTTCTTTTAATTTTGCTGAAAATCTCATTTAATTGATGCCAAGGAAAGATTCACTGTAATAAAGAAGAATATCCTCTCCCGTCTTTCCTCTTAAATAATTCACATTTGCCCTGGCTTTCTCCAAAGGCAAGAAGAAAGTTTCTCCTGATAAGATGGTAGAGATGCAAGCAAAGATTGACGAAGAGAGAAAAGCACTTGAAACCAAGCTCGACATGGAAGAGGAAGAGAGAAACAAAGCCAGGGCAGAACTGGAGAAGAGAGAAAAGGATCTGCTGAAAGCTCAGTGAGTGTCAGGCCATGGTCAGGACAACTTGTTATGAATTCAGCTAATTAGGAGTGTGCAGCTGGTGGAAGTGGGCAGTGAACTGACTGATTAAAGCAGCAGTTCACAAAATAAACCCCATCCTATCTTGCTGTTCTCAAAGTAAATGGGCAAATGAAGGATATTAGCCAGGATTGGGTATATCAGAGCAGGGCGACAGCAATGCTTTACCTCTTTTTTTTTTCACTTGTAATTTTAATGAGCAATAAAAAGAAGTGACCAAAAACTGAAGGTACTCCTTTAGAATTTTAGACGAGGTACAACGTAGATTCAGTTGCTTCCTTAGAAAGCACAAGTAACATCACAGTAACAGCTACACTACAATGATGCTATGTTTCATTGAGGTGAAGGAGCTGGTTTCTGGGGGACAGCCAAGGGGACAGCCAAGCTGAAAGTGGCCTGTCAGTTCTCACAGGGGTCTATAGCAGAGCCCTATGCATGTGCGAGATTGCTTGGAGCAGGTTTTAGCAGGGTCCAAGAGGCCTTCTGCTGAAAGATGGAGCCTCTCAACTGCAGCCCTGAAGATATGTCTACACAGTAATCTTACTACACCAGGTTATGATCTCCTCAGGCATGCAGTGCTGTTCTGCCTAGAGATCAGTGTAGCTGAATCCTCACAGCCCTGCAGGTGGACTATTGCGTGGGGCAAGGGAGTGGTCACTACTGCTCAGCAGTGCCATGTGGCTGCCATGCTTGATGATGATGCTGCTGTTTGGGCCTAGTGAATCGATCAGGGAGACCTGCCCTAAGCTGCTTCCCTCCTGCCGCTATTCTCTCACTTTCCTTCCATCAAGCCTTGGATGTAGGCAGCTGCTACCAGCCCTTATGCCAGGGTGGGAAAAATGTGGCCCGTGAGCCAGATGCGACCTGCCAAGCCATTCTATCCAGCCTGCGGGGCCGCTGAAAAATTTAGAAAATTAATATTTATCTGCCCTGGGCTGCCTGTCATGTGGCCCTCGATGGCTTGCCAAAACTCAGTAAGCGGCCCTCCACCCAAAGTAATTGCCTGCCCCTGCCTTATGCCCTTTCCTCTCTGGCATTGCTATACTGGCTGGGCACCAGCAGAGGGAGCACTGAAAATGGAGGAGGAGGCGATCTCCCTCAACCTTAGCATCCCAGCAGCTGCTTGTAGAAGGGAGGAATGATGGTTGGAGAGACTGTGTAATGTCTGCTGTCCTGTTTGTCTGTATGATGGTGTCAGGCTGAAGGAGAATCTTAGAGCAAGCTCCTTGAAGTGACTTATATTTATTTCCTTATTCATACTAGGACCTGCAAAGTAAAGTAAGTATTCCAGGCCCCACCACTGAGGCCGGGTCTTGTTTTATACCAGGGTTGGCTCAAGACGCGTGTTACATTGCCTGTCTCTTTCTCTTCTCAGACAAGAGCACCAGTCCTTGCTGGAGAAACTGTCAGCCCTGGAGAAGAAAGTGATTGTGGGAGGGGTGGACTTGCTGGCAAAAGCTGAGGAGCAGGAAAAACTTCTTGAGGAATCTAATATGGAGCTTGAAGAACGAAGGAAAAGAGCAGAGCAGCTTCGCAAGGAGCTTGAGGAAAAAGAGGTTTGATCAGCTTCCTGACAGTTAATATTTTTAACTGGTAGGATTAATTCCACTGTGTGTCAGCAGTCAGAAGCTCTCCACTATCGACCCTTGAAACGGACCCTACAGTTGTTTCAGTGGGTTGATAATATTTGTATGTGGCAAAGCATAAAAAGAGCAATCCTATGGCAGTGAGTAGTGATAGTATTATGCGTGTGGGTTGCAACTTGGGCTAGGCATAGCCTTGTCCCCACTAGCCAGTATGTCATGTAGGTAATTTGCACCTCCTGTTGTAACACCTACGGGGGTGAGAATGTTAAACTGTGATTTAATTTGTTTTACAAACAGCAAGAGCGCCTGGATATTGAGGAGAAGTACACCAGCCTGCAGGAGGAAGCACAGGGCAAGACCAAGAAACTGAAGAAAGTCTGGACTATGTTAATGGCTGCCAAATCTGAGGTCAGTGCCCATAATGGTTAGTGAGTAGTCGTGCAATGTGGCTAAAGTCTAAAGTTGGTTCAGACTCTTTATGGGTTGCTTGGTTGTCCACAGATGGCAGATCTGCAGCAGGAACATCAGAGAGAGATTGAAGGGTTGCTGGAGAATATTCGACAGCTGAGCAGGGAGCTGCGCCTTCAGATGCTCATCATAGATAACTTCATACCTCAGGACTACCAGGTAGAGGGAAGGAGGCCTGGCCCTTAGCCTTAGGATTCAGTAATATTAAACCACACACTCTGGTTCCTCTGGCTTTTCTTCTGTTGTCATCAACAAAACACTTCGTTCTCCATAGTCAGTGTGTTAGGACTGGCAGATGTTGAAAAGCACCACACACAAGGCGCTGCTCAAGGTTCTCTTGGGTTTGTAAATGAATAGTTCAGACATGCAGCTAACTTCTCAGGGAATTTCAGTAGAGGAGTCGTAATTATCAGAACTGCATGGCTGTTCTGAAATACCATTTGCCCACGGTATCTTGGGGGGCATGCTTACAGGAGCTGTGTTTAGAATGTATTAGGAGTTAAAGTCCACAAATCAAAACGAGCCATTTTTCTGATTTCTTCTAAGGAAATGATTGAAAACTATGTTCACTGGAATGAAGATATTGGAGAATGGCAGCTGGTAAGCTGAGCTGATACAAAATGGTGCTAACTGCTTCAATGCAAGGTTGAGATTGTTAAATGAAAGTGGAGATCTCTGGGGAAAAATTTGCCAACATTACTCATGTCACTTTGCTTGATCAGACTATTGCCTGTGGAGCGTGTGTTCTTAGTGTCAAAGGACTGCAATAGCGATCCCTGTAATGAAGCACACCACCCCTGACATGAGTCTATGTTGTTTCTGTTGCCTAGTTGGTGCAGGATGCATGGTAGTAGGCTTGACTGCTTAGAACCAGACCAACTATCAAGGATTTTGCTGCTTTTCGTTAGTTCTGCCATCAACAAAACTTAACAAAAGCCATTGAATTTGTCACCAAAAACACAGTCAGGCAATGTTGCTGGAACAAAAAGAATGGTAGAGAAGTTTATATAAATAGACGTATCTTGGCTTGTGCCCCAAAAGTCATTGGAGTATAGCAAGCAGAAGGTGGTACTAACTTCCTGGGGTGGTGATCTTCAACCGCTAGCCCTAGGATGTTCACTTTCAGAGACAGCATTAAAGAGCAACCACCTGATCTTCATTGTAGAGACAGCCTAGAGAAGAAAGATCTCTCGTGTAGCTCCCAGACCCATTGAATTGAGACTGGCAGCAAATGTAAACTGACACAACTGTGCAATCAGTTTTATAGTGCAAAAAGTTGATTCAGCTAACAGATCTTTCTTTTTCATTAAGAAATGTGTCGCATATACAGGAAACAACATGAGAAAACAGACTCCAGTCCCAGATAAAAAGGAAAAAGATGTAAGTGGGTTTTCATAAACCTGTATCAAACTGGGTTAGACCTGTATCCTGTCATCTAGCAATGGTTATCTGCAGGGATCCTGGCTTTCTCTTTTTTTATTGATATATTTAAAATTTTAAAGCAAATTGGAAGCCTACCAGTGCCTCAGTCACTATAATAAAACAAAATTGTAAATACCTATACAATTTGGCATTAGATTTTGTGTTATTTTTATCACATAAAATAAGAGCTTCCCCTGCCCCTTCCACTTACCATCTTTGCTTTGTGGTGCTGAGCAGCCCTGTTGGAGGGAGCCCTCAGCTGCCAGAACTACAGGGCCAGGAACCTAGGTCCACAGCCCGCTGTCACCTGTGGGAGGCAACAACTGCTGTGGCTGGAGTGAAACACAGAGCCCAGCTCCCCCTCCCCTGCAGGCAGCATGGCTGGAGCAGAGCCCATGGGAGAGGGTGTATGCAGAATGCCTGCTATCGGCTCAGGGCTCCCTGCTCTGCTGCTGTCCCCTGTGGGGCCTCTGTGTCCCAGTGGGTGGGACATGGCAGGGCAGAGCGGGGTGGGGTAGGGTGGGGAGACTCAGTGCCACCTCCAGGAGCCCTGCATTGCAGTGGCAAGATGTCCTCTGCCCACCCGGCACCAGTGGGGACCACAACTCTGTGCTGCCACCTTGCCCGCTGATGGGTGGGCAGGGTGCACCTTGCCATGTCAGTGCAGGGCTTCCAACGACAGCACCAAGCCACATGCACGGGTACACACACTCATGCATGTGATGCCCCTGCCTGATTGCCCTCCTCCCACTCGCCTCAGCCCCTTGCAGGCTAGAACTGCCAGCCTGCAAGGGAAAATGTGCCATTCCATGCATTTTTCTTTTAACAGAGGAAACCTGCATTTTTCTCCCTAAAATGAGAAGATCTGTGTTTTTTCCATGTTTTTTTGTGGCAAATAGAAAACCCAGATCCCTGGTTATCTGTATTGTATCTCCTTAAGTAAACCTCTGTCTTGGATTTTTGTATTGCTTTTATGGAGTAAATTTTATCTTACTCTCATGGAAGGGGAATTGTGCAGTTTGTAAAATGGATCCTGTGTTATGTTTTGTTGTTTTCTCAGCCTTTTGAGGTGGACCTTTCCCATGTTTATCTAGCTTACACTGAAGAGAGCCTCAGACAGTCTTTAATGAAACTAGAAAGACCAAGAACTTCAAAAGGAAGATCAAGGCCTAAAACTGGGAGAAGGTAAAAAATGTTGTCCATCATTATAGATGTAGAAAGGAATTAATATTGAGGATACTTTAATTCCTAATGGTTTACTTTGGGGCTGTAGTCCAGGGGTGGGCTTTTACTGTAGTCCAGGGGTGGGCAAAATGTGGCCCACGGGCTGAATGCGGCCTGCCAGGATATTCCATCCGGCCCACGGGACCCCTAAAATATTTAGAAAATTAATATTTATTTGCCCCTGGCTGCCTGTCATGCGGCCCTCGAAGGCTTGACAAAACTCAGTAAGCAGCCCTCTGCTCAAAATTGCCTGCCCCTGCTGAACTGTGCATTTTCTTAATTTGAATGGCAGTTCTGAGTGAATAACAACTGGATCCAGGTGTTTTGGAGAGCCCTCATGCATTAAATTTAGAAGGTAATTGTACTAATAAGGTAGAATGTTTCTTGAAAGCCATATTACCTGAAGAAAACAGCACTGGTTTAATGATCACTTTCTGTTACCGATATATAATATGAATAAAGCTTGCTGCAGCACTTCTCTTAAATTCATTTTTCCTTTTTTTTTCTTTCTAATTAGAATTTTAAAATTTGAAAAATGAAAATTTGGTCTTTTTTCCTTCCACATCTGTAAAGTTAGTTGAGGACTAAAAATGAGTAAAGGTTTGTCACAGCGTAGAGGACATAGTTAACTACTCTCTTTGCTTATAAAATTAAATATAAATCTTGTCCAGAGAGAGAACCCTACTTTGATTAGCAGCTTCTCAAACTCTTGCTGTTTTGGCTATATTCCTCTCACTTAGGTGCTTGATGTGTTTTATTCTAGTTTAGTCTAAATTAACAAGTGACATGTCAGGGTGAGGATGGTGGTGATAGGAGACTAGATGAAAACCTAGATTTCTACCCATGGCATTAAGCAGGCAGTTGTGATTTTTAGTATTGTATTTTTAGATTTTAAATGAGACAGGCTGGTACCAAAATTAATATTATATGCTGTGGGTTTGGAAGATTCTGGCTTCTTGTTTTCTTGGGCATACTAGTAATGTGAGGTTTTTTTTTCCTTCTTTTTAATTCCCATCCCCACTTCTTCCCACACTCCTCCAACCAGAAAACGTTCTGCAAAGCCAGGAGCTGTAATTGATTCTCTGCTTCAGTAGGCAGCACAGATTCAGGATGGAAGTAAAGATCAATGCATGTTGTATGTCTTGGCCCAAAACCACAGCTCATTGGAAATATTGAGGAATTTGCGCAGCATGATACAAAGGAGGCTGTGACACTGTCTTATGGGTATGGAGCTCTTTTTCAAAACAAATGAATTTTTTTCCCCGTAACTACCATTATACTGTATGTTATATTAACATAATGTTAAACCAATATCTACGGTGGTTGTGAAATTGTCAATGTATTGTACAGTTTGTCGTGCAGGGAAGCTCTTGGCAGTAACCCTTGTTGAAATGTATAGAAGGCACGCACATTAGGTATGTGTTTCAGTGTTACAATATATTAGCTCAGTATGTTTGATAGAGTCCTGACCTTTTAAATCCTGGTGAACCTGTTTAAAGTCCTGCTTTGCACATAGAAACTGGCAGCTTACACTGTTGTCCTGTGTTGCACTGTTACGTATATTTGAATGTGGTGGCTGCAAATCCATAATATAACTAAAGCAGAACACTGAATCCCTTCCTTAGCTTTGTAAATACTCTGTGATTGTAGCTGTTACATGTGTGTCATACACAAAACAGATTTTCTTTCTGTTACATTAGCAACTAAGACATATGTAGTCGTACTGTATATTGTTGCAGATAGGGCAGCTTTTTTAAAAACCTGAACTGTGCAAATCCAGGACCTTCTGGCAAGGGACCATGTTTTGCTGATGTGCAAATGAGAACCAACCTGTTTCAGTTCCGTTTTATATTACGTACTGTTACGCTTTTATTTTTCCTGTGTGATCTCACACAGTCGATTGGCATCTTGGAGGATGGTCACAACTGAGGTCAGTGCAAGAGAACAAATCCTTCTCATAAAAAAAAAAAAAAAGTTTCTTTGCATTGTGGCCTTGGCCACACTACAGTTGCAGCGGGGGAACGTGTTTAATTGGTCCCTTGCATTATTTTGTTACTTGCTCTGCTGTCAGTCTGGATGGAAAAGGTGGATGCCCCGGGGGGTGAAATGGAACACGGCAAACATGTAATGCTGCTTGAGTCTAGGCATGGCTGGAGCTCAGCTGACCACAGTTGATCCAAAACATGTAGAGCCTGTGCTCCTACATTTGTCCATGTGCCTGTGTAGACTAAGCAATCTTTTTTCTCCGTTATGCTAAGAGGAATGGAGGCTGCTGCCTTTCAAATAAGTCTTTTGCAGTGGCTGCTGTTGCCTTGCAAGTCCAGTTGTTCCTTTTGAAAGTTGTGCTGCTGCTAAATCTGAACATTTTAATATATTGCTCTTGTCATGTGCAAATAACTAGTGCTGGGATGCAGTGGTTGCAGCAGTCTTAAAGCTTCCTAAGCCAGGATTGTCTTAAATGTCTGTATCTTCAGTGCAACTTTATAAAGTTGCCTAGAGAGCGAAAGCTGCAATTGCTGCCATGAAACATAAAAGCCCCTAAAAGTAACTGAACAACAGCTAGCACAATCAAAGCTCAGGTGTAACAAACTTGTTCTAGTAACAAGCTTTGCAGTTGCTTTGTTCTTGATGTGGAAAACTGTCAGAAGCCTCAAATCACCAATGTGTCCATGGTGTCATCTTAGTACTTGGTGGCCTTGCTGGATGCATCATGGAGCACTTTTATGAGAGCTGTTAGTAGCAACTAAAATTTGATCTCACAAGGACATATTTAACTTGAGCTAAATTCAGTGGCCTTCTAGGTAAGCTCAGTTAGCCTGGACTTGTTGTCTTGTTAAATAATAAATTAAAACTCATTGGTCAAAGGAGGATCAAAACACTTTGGAGCTTAATATCTTCACAAAACCATAAACCAAATGAGCACTTCCACTGTGAATCAAGTAGCCTCAAACACTACCAAAAATTGTGATATTTGTAACACTGCTTGGCCAACCTACCAAAACTGAACTAAACTTAGATAATGGAACTGGGAAAGGATGAGTACATTTAAAAAAAAAAAATCCTTTTCCCCTTAAATATAACTGTGTGATAATATGAAATTAAATTAAAAATATTGCATTATTGCACAAATTGCATTTACAGAGCCAAAATTTGAAATGTAAACGAGGGCAGCAAAATTGTTTCATCATTGCAAGGCCTGTCTTTCTTTAAAAACAAGAACAAAAAAACCCACACTACTTTTAAGCTAAGCTCATTATGCTGTGTCAATTTGAATCCACTACTTAACTTTATAGAAGAGTTCAGTGAAACTTTGGCACTGCTTTTTATTTATTTATTTATTATAACACCATTTTTAAAAAGAGGGAGCATCTCAAGTGCTTGCTCTGTTTTAAGGTGCTCCTGCATCTTGTTTTATTTCTTCACCAAAAAAAAAAAAAAGCTTTGGGATTTTTAAACCAATCTTACTGCTGTAAGCCGACGCAAACTTCTGAAAACAACAGAGTTGTCTGACAGTCTTACAAGCTAAAGGACTGAAAAGGGACCATAACAGCCCAAAAGCTGCAGCAGTGATCCCACTCACTCCTGCCAAGGGAAAGGACTTTGCAGCTCCGCAAGGCCCAAGCTCCAGGCGAGCTCCTGGTTCTAGCTGCACCATGTAGCGCTGTGGCTCGGGCCAGTTCTGTAGGAGCTGAAGTTACTTGGTGATTTTGTAATAGAAGAGATCCCGCTGTGGCTACAGGAAGCAGCAATGAAGGAGAGCTTTGAGGTTTTTTTTCCCTGTGTGGTACTCTTTGAATATGACCTTAATTGTTAGGTAGACGCACACGTTTCGGGCTTAAAGACATCCAGACTACCCCTACCAAAATGACAGTCGACTCTAAATATATGTGCATTAACAATTTGATACGAGGTGTGAATTCCCATCTCTCTAAGAAAGAGATACCAGCTATAGTTAAGAGGCAGTTAGCTTTTTTTAAGCAAATGATGCAAGCTTCCTCTCCTCCCAGTCCGTAAATAAAATCAGTGCTCTCTGGGACAGGCTCGCTGCCTGGGATTTTGTCACAACTTTAGTTTTGGAGGAAAAACATACCTGCTATTAATAAAAAAAACATGAAGAAGAAATGAAATCCCTTAAGCAGGTTCAAGTTTTAGTACCTTGGAGACTTAATTGTTCTTTTAAAGTTTGAGTGTTCGGCTTGGTTTATAGGCCTTGTTCTAAAAATATACAGATCTGGTCTGTGGGTTTACCACATAACCCTACCCTGTAGCCCTGCACAAAGACTTGTCCATAATTAATTGTAAAATGTGTTTTTAAATTAATTTTAGGTGATAATGCTGTTCTGATCTCAGTTCAGTCCTTGCTTCTATAGTAGTTACTTAACTCCTGCTCTTTGTGTGTGCAACTCCTTTTTCTCCCTACCAAAGGGCCACATCAGTTCAGAAATGTTGACTTGAACACTACATTTTCCTGAGTCTCTGTCAGTTTGTCACATTCTTAACATTACAATATAACATATTTTAATTTTTCCTGGTTCTGGGGTTGCTAGATGAAGGGGGGGGGAAATCTTCCTTAGTGCCTTTCACTAACTTACACTATAGTATGTATGCTAAATGTATAGCTATTTCTGTTTTGCCAATTCTGTACATAGACAAAAATGCTAGTTGTACAATTTGCTCTCTATTTATTGGTTTGCTAACTTTGTTGGAAGTAAGGTTTTAATTATTAATTGTACTTTTATGTATAAATTGTATTCACTCGTATATAACAGTATTGTGTGTCTATGTGCAGCATGTTCATGCCAGGAAATAAACATCTCAAATCCTGTTTATTACAGCATTTTTTTTTTCCTTCTGAACATACAGCCCCTTATAACATTTGCACTGACAGTTGAGGGACTCCTTCTGGAGAATGGCCGCTAACTTTACTACAGTTCTCAGCACTTAGTATCTGTAATCCAAAGACGTCAGTATTTGACAGATGTTAACATAGTCTGTCCTCTCTGGATAGGAAGTAAAGATGGTTTGTAGCTGCACTGGCTTCAAGTTAAATGGGACCATTATTAAACGTCTAATCTGATGTAATTGTGTTATGCAAAACACTTGACAGTACTTCTCACCAGGCTGAGCTAGAACTTTGAGCAAGCCGTTGGCTGAACCAATGTACAACGTTAACGCTCATTGGAGGTATTCTGTTCAGTCTCTGGCCTGGATTAATGTTGGTGCTCAGTTCGTGAGATCTCAAGTACTTCACGTTTGCAATAGACCACCAACGTTGGCTGCAGAAAGAGTAGTTGATTTGATAGTTTAGAAACTGAAGCTGGTACAAGTGGTTCTACTTCTTAAGTAATGAGTTCTGCTAAGAGTATATTACCTATCTGCTGTGTCAGTTGTACTACTCGCCTGTTCACTTCTCAATGATAGATTAACAGCAAGACTTTTATGAGAGCTAGACAATCCATATCCAGCAGTTCCCAATAAGTTGCTCAGCAAAACCATTGGGGAGTTAGGCACTGGACACTGCTGAAAATTTATCCCTAGACCTCTAAATGGGATGGGACACCTATGTTTTTTTTAAGCCATCTCTCTGATTAGTTAGTTAATCACCAGGTGCCAGCGACAGCCCCAGTTTTTACAACAGAAGGCACTGGTTGTATGGGGAATTTTAATTCCAGACATTTGTTCTTTTTTCCCTTCATCCTGTCCTGCTCTGCCTTGCCTTTGATCCTCTCTTCTGTTGCAATGCCTCTGCTCTCAAGAATGGTGAGCGTGCTAGAGGTAAAAGTGTGGAGGGTTTTCTGTTAAGAAGTGCCATACTGGGTCAGACCCAGTATTCTGTCTGACTGTTGGAGGGAGAGCATGTCTAGAGCGATCCTGTCATCCCCTGCCTGCCCTGCCTTCAGCCTTCATTGGTCTAGGGTTGTCAGAGGGCACATCCCTGACCATGCTATTTAATAGTTCCCAATAGATCTCATCTGTTTAATCCCTTTTTAACTCCTGGTTATACTACCTGCCTCTACAACTCCTTGTAGCAATGAGTTCCACAAGCTAACTATGTGCTGTTTAAAAGAAAAAAAAAAGGACTTCCTCTTGTTAACAATGTCTGAAAGTGTCCTGTAGATGCACCTATATATGATGTTCACATGTATACTATGAAAGCTGGTCCTTGACCCAGGAGCTTCCAATGCATGTAGAAGATAGATATAAACATTGCAAGGAATATTTTGAAACTGGTTTCACTATTAAATAAGCAATCATTTTGTATCGATGAGAACACTAAGAATCCATATTAATAAATTCCATTTCCTTTACAACTCTCTGCATGACATAGTTTTCCTTTGGTGGAAGAAATCTTCTTCGGAATAAGTAAAGGCATTAGATAACAACAGGTTCTGATTTTAGAGTTTGGCTAGGTAAATGAAGAATTTCCTTGGCTGACTGACTCAACTTGTACAATTGAACCTTACATCAGGTCAGGGACTTTCCAAAGACTGTATGTTGGGTTTCATCAGCAATCCCCCACATTTTAGCTGAAATCAATTGCAAACTGATAGGCATCTCCATACCTCTCTGGATCTGAATCTTTCTTTTTCTGGAGAGATGCTCAGCCCAAACCCCAGATCTCACCACTCTCAGAGCTCCTTGACTCAAACTCCTCTCTGATTATTGCTGCTCGTAGCTCTATTCTTTCACTTCCGTTGTTCCTGATGCTACAAACCCCTCTGACCTGAGCCCAAATCATGGAGCTGTAAAAAGCCATGGAAAATCATAAAGGAAATTGGTCATGATACATGTTCCACTGAAATCTATAAAAATACAAGGCAGGCCTGTTGCACTAAAGGATTTTGAAAACCATTCTTTGATCATCTTGGGGTAATAGACTTCATATCTTCTTTTCCAAGATGTGGGCAACTAACTTCTATATGTCCTGCGCCACTGCTAATGCTCTCAGTAATCTTAGGACATTCTGGTACTTTGCTTTTCAAATGAAGGGTTCACAAACAAGGCTCTGTGGATAATAAATTAATGGCTTTTAATAGCTGTTCCCCATCATCTTTCAACCTCTCTGCTGGCTCCTTAGTTGTCCTCTGCCAGCTTAAATTAACCGTGGTCCTTTCTTCTTCCAAGCCAATTCCTCCTTTCTCCATTACTTTTGCTAATACCAGTATGTTGCCAATGAAGGCCATAATGCTTTTTCTTTGTGTGCCTGGATAATCACTATTAATCTCTTTGACTCTCCATTGATATCTGGCATTTCCTTTTTGTTTTGACAACAAAACATGTCCACACTTCAGTCCTTTCTCTTTCACTGAAACCACTGATGACCATCATAGTATGCACCATTTCCTCTGTCTTAACAAACCAGATGCTAACCTGCTTCACTTCATTTCCTCTTTTCATACACCCCATCCCAGACTTGCCATTATCCACTGAATCAAATGTAAAATGCTCCTAATGATCCCCTTTTTGCAGTTGCCTTGTCCCAGTCCCACATCATACCTGCCTTCACTGTGGGTAGAGTAACCAACTTCCCACTTCTGGTGTGCCAGAACCATGTCATTTCCTCATTCAGATCCCTCAGGTCTTGCCTGTGTCTGCCTTTTCTGATCAACCTTTATGCATTTGATGGGAGAAAAGATGGAGGGTGCTGCATTGTGTGCCAGCGTATGTTTTGTACGACTTTTTGATTTTAGTGTCTGATTCATCCATGAGGCAGAGATTGACTTCCATTGTATCTTCTAGATCGTCGAGCATACTGTCAGTGCTTTTACAAATGATTACAAATTTCTCCCTCAGAATTTATCCAAAACAGCTTTATTTTAAAGTTATAAATACTTTTTAATAATACAATGCCATTACATGCTAATGAACAGGATTTTGCATCATTATCATCTGGGATAAATCCGTTAGCCTCTCTAGAAATCCGTGTAATGTAGTATTGCTCGTTGTGTTCACTGGACATCGGACCTGGAATAAGAAAAGTTGCATCAGGGACTTCAGTGCATTTGCTGAGGGCATCACTACCTGCTGATGATTCTGGCTGCTCAATGGGGCAAAAGGGCATACCCTTACTGGTAATACCCTTACTGGGCCTCAGACCAGTTTCAAAAGGGATCAATATTTCTCATGAATTCTGTTCTGAAATGAGGACCGAATAGTGCAATTCATGAAACACTCTTCCTCCTCTGAATTACTCAGCACAGCTTGCCTTGGGTGTGATGTACCAAAAAAATGACACAAGGATGCGTGCGAGTCCAAACCAATAGCAGCAGCACCCTTGCCTGTGCTTGGTACACTCAGCTTGGACAAGGTTCCCCTGAAAGTGAAATGGGAATGAATGGGCCCCTTGCAAAGGCATTGCTTCTTTACATGGTTGGCTGGTTGTTGGCAGCAATGGCAGAGCTCCTGTCCGGAGCTAGAAACCTTTTGCAATATAAGCTGTATATACCCAGGGCCCAAAAGGGGGATCACTGCCTCTCAGGTCAGACTCACCGTATGAGTAAGTTCCAATAAGTTAACGCGAATAGCTTTCAAATGACGGTGCTCCTGACAGAAGCACTGGGCTTTTGTAAGAACAGCTGCAGCTTTACATAACATTTCCGACTGGTTCTTCTCCTGAAAGGAAACGAGCATAGGATTATAGGAAAGTAGGCATAGCTTTTTTTTTTTTTTAATTTTATGTCTCAGGCCAAATTAGCCAAATTGGTTCCCAATTCTGTTGACTGAGCAGAGCTCAACCATTCAAATCTGTGGTGCTACCACTGTCAAGTATCCTCCCTCCCAGACTCTCCAGCCTGGGGCTTTAGATGCTCCCAAATCCATAGCAGGCATCTGCCATTCAAGGTGATCTTTGCCTGGCTTGATCTGAGCCCAAAGCATAGCTTTTATAGACATCCTCACTGGCCAATACATAGAGCTGCCTAGGCATAGCTGGCAAATTAATGGCGGGCCTGTGCAAACCATCTCAGATTTTGTAGGGTGGAGACGAAAACTCTTCCTTGAAAGCCTGAACTAAAATATTCCCTTTTTCTTGCAGGTCTGGCTGTTCTTTCGCCCTTGTCTTTCTCCCTCACTCAGCATTTGGTTCGTTCACCTGCACTTCCTGGTTTCAGTGCAGAGCATAGAATGAAATGCCAGTCAGGAAAAAAAGTTATTGGTAATAATTTGGGCAGATTGAAATGACTCGGGCAAGAGTTTGGATATTTAGGGATTTGCCCCTTTCTAGTGCAACAGCATTGCGTTTCAGGGGGTCTTTTGCAATCAGCAGCTGGGGAACTGTGGACCCAGGAAGGAATAAGCACTTCCCAGTGTCAAACCAGGGGTTGGAGTGATTCTGAGAACAGAGAACTCCCTTTGGGGCCTTAGTCACCCAAGATCAATGCCTGTGTGTATACATCAGCTTCAAGCTGAGGCTGTGTATGCAAATAGCTAGATAGCTAGGCTTGATTGTGTGTGCACAAATCCCCAGTAAGGTTCACATTATCTGGTAAGTGGGTGGGTAAAAAAAAATGTATCCTGGCAGGTGGGCATGTACTTTTTTAATCTCACTCCCTCAATTTTTCCCTTGTATAAAATGGGAGCGATCATTTCTACCTTGGAGAAGGAAGAGAAGAGGATTTGGGGTAAATAATCAGCTAATGTTCCTTAATGCATTGCATAGGAAAGGTCCCAATCAGGTGATGCCAAAGATACGGGGAAAGGGATGATTTAAAAGTAAACAAGTACCTACAGCTATTAACAATCAATTTTTTGTTTGATTTTTCAAATGACAGATTTTAGGCTCTGTCTTTCCTCAGAGCTGAGAACTGACAGATGATAGTTCTGGGTGAACAGTTTTCTTTTGGTTGAAGTCGTAAGCACCCTAAAAGCAGCAGATCTTGCCGACTAGGCTTGCCAGTTGGTGTGTCGGGCCCATGCACAGGACCACAGACGGGATTTCTCATTCCATGTCCCAGAGTCAACCTAGCCTTCAGCACCAAAGGTTAGACATTGAAAGGTGTTGCTTTTTGGATGCTACTTACCAGGATGGGGGGTGAACAGGGTGGGACCGTACTTTTGGTTGCAGAACTTGCAGAGGTCATAGACTAGATTTGAAACAAAGGAAGTTTCATTTGTTAGATTAGACCAGATAATTATGAGTGTGATAGAAGTACACTGACAGCCTAAACTCCATTGCAATAGACTGAGAAGCAAGGATTTTTGCTGGTGATCTCTTACTGGACCAAAGGCATAGTTGGGAGAGGTTCGAATAAGTATGTAATCGATCCAATAAAATGTCACTCTCAACAATCCTTGCCCCTCACACCACGGCTACAACATCACTCCAACACCACTTCAGCGATACAATGACTATTTGCTTCTCTCTGAACATTCATTTCACCATCCTCATTTTCTAGTGACTTTCCCAGAGAAAGCAGTAGTTAATTTGTTCTGCTGAATGATTATGCAGACGTTGCAGGATACGTGACAGAACCGAGAGTCTGTAGAAAGTGAACCTCCGCACCCGGCAGGCTTTGAGTGAAATTTTCCCCTTTCCATGTCGCACCTGCTTGTTTACCAAGCAAGGGCTGTGAGGACAGGATCTACATCAGCTCTCTCCTCCTACATGCAGCTCCAGCTTGTCAGGGCTGCCTCTGCCTTCTCCAGAGCGATGATCCCAGCTGCTGGAATCGCATCAATGCCTGCCAGTGACACTGCCTTGGATTTGTTCCCCTATGTGTGCCAGTCTCCTGAAGGCAGCTCTGAGCTGAGTGGGGTGTCACGTAGGGTGTGGAGAATCTCCCTTGTTCAGTGCCCTCCTTGGGCAACCTTTCCTTAGGGGTCCAGGAGAGGCAGCACGGTTATGGAGTTTATCACCCACTGCATGCAGATAATGCCATTTAGACCCATCAGTTTGTCTTGCAGTAGAGGTATATGACATTCGCTTTCCGTGAAAACAGGAACTGAGGAGCTTGGCTTAGGCAGCAATTTTCAGAGCAAAGAAAAGTCATCTGAAGCTTTATTATCTGCTATTAAATCTTCATGTGCTAACTAAACAGCCTTCCCCCAGATAAGTACGGCTAGAGGGATAGCATGCCTTACCAGCAGTAGAGATGTAGAAGATACAGTGAGTGTGTGTGGGTGTGACAATGACATGCATACACCATCTCCAAGACAAAAGACATGTTAAAAACCATATAAAATACTTCCCTATGAAACGGCTGTTACCCGACAGGATTCAGAGGCCTTTCCTGCAAAACCCTGGTGATCTTTACTATCTTACGTTTGAACAGGCCAACAGAGTTGTTATTTCAAAAGTCTCTTGAGCAGATCATAGCCCTCTGAGAGGAATACAGTCCCCAGGTGCAACAGGTTTGCTTGGACAAAGAAAGTAAAAGAGTCTGCGTATCCAGCGTCCTCAGCACCACTGCTGTGGGTTCTTCCTGGCAGAGAGGAGACGAGAACATCTGCGAGCTGAATGCTGCTGTTCTGACTCAGGCAGGCGGCTCGGTGCAGGAGTGTCACTAGATGAGACTTGCAGGATTATGTGGCTACTGGGTCCCTGAGTCTAACTCTGAGGTTCTCTTCAGTTTCATCTCCAGCAAAATAAGAAACAAAATTCTGCATCATCCGTCAGCTTTATTGTCTCTGTTTAGTTCCCCGGATAAAGAGAAAGGAAATGAAAAGACTCTGTTTTGTGCCTGCAGTGCAGCTGCCTCGCACTTTACCTAGCATCCCCTGCGTTTCTAGCTGCTCCCCTGAATAGTCAATTCCATGCCTGACTTAGGATGAGCTCATTTGCTGTCTTACCTTTGGGTCTTCAAAAATATCTGACACGTTCATCTGCTTACAGGAAACCTTTATCAAGGCAAAAAGAGAGAAGGAGAGAGAGAGAAGAAATCAAGACTTAAACAAGTTAATCACCCAGCAACCACCCTAACTTATGTGGAGGTTATCTGCTCTCCACAACGAGCCACGGAAGGATTCAATCTAATATACTTATGCTGAGCTTCCAAGTGGCAATCTCAATTTAGCTCTATTCTTTGCCCCAAGATGGCTGTGGCAAAACCCTGAGAGCTGCTGAAGTCCTCTCCCTTCCATCAGCCAGCAGAAAGAGGGTTGTGAGAATACATACCTTCTGCTCTTTGAGGAAATTCAGGCTCCTGATGATCTCTTGTAAAACTTTGTGCCAGCAGATACGGGACTGAGGTCTGGCTTCAAGAGGGTTGCAAGCTAGCAAACAGAAGCAAGTTACTATAACAGGGAACCGAACACCCATGCCTGACTGCATATCATTCAAGTATCCAGCAAGTGCAAGCAGAAATGGTATTAACAAATACCTGTTTGTGCTATTCTAGAGGGAGCACCGCTTCTTATACATCTGAAGTTGCTGAAACCACTGGAAAAACAGATTGGAAACTTTAAATTTTTCTGTGCACAAGTGGCTGTCATTACTGTCCAACAGCCTGTATCCCCTTCCAGAACAATAGAACTTTACAGATAAAAGGAAAAATGAGATTTCTGTTTCTAATCTTGCATTGTACCGCATCATAGGAAATTTCCGACCTGAAGATAGCAGTTGGTAGGAGTCACTTCATGATATTTTTATGCTGCAGTTGATCTCTATATCATGGGTGCTTCATTTCTTTACATGAGAAGGTAAAAAAATTCTAGCTGCGCCCATAGCAGCAGGCCAGATCTGAGCATCCTGGAACCGAGGGGCTTTGCCTAATAATGCAGCATGTGTCCATCCCACCAACACTTCCATTTCTCTCAGGTTTTGTTTCATCTTTGTATGATGGTGCAAAGCATGGATTCTTCATTTTAAAAGGCTCGTCTATATAGTGCTGTCTAGCAACAGTGTCTTAAACTGTGTGGAAAGACAGAATGAGAGACCTTGTAACTCAGTGATTAGGGCACTCACCTGAGATGTGCTATCTAACCAATGGACCCATCAGTTAAAAAAAGGGGTAGCACCAACTCTAGTGTTTTGTGATCAGAGCCTGCCTGAGGTCTCTCAGGAGGGATGGAGAGAGGAGCACTTGGCCTGCGACACCTGCTGAGGCTCGGGCTGTTCGCTGAGCAGCTCTTGTCAAGTCTGTACATGTGCAGTGGCAGAAGCTCCAATGCATAGGGAGTATCTTACAGAGTTAGGCAGAGGTTTGCAGGTCTAAATGCAGGATTTAGGTGCACAAAGAGGCAGCTGAATGCCTAGCTGCTCTTGGGAATCTAACCCTAGAGCTTGGTTATGAAGAAGCCAAGTTAAGCCATTAAATCATTGAAAAAGGCTGTTGGGAATTCAAACAGTGACCTTCTTTCAGCATCATAAGCTGGTGCTGCATCAGGAGATCATGCTGAGAACTTAGCTGAGCTAGGAAACTTTGGAGTTTTGTAATAACTAATAGGTGTTTTTCTAACTCAAATAGCAACTTACTGTGAGATATGGTTGATAAGACTTTATTAATTCAGGAGCAGCCAGACTCAGAGTAATTTTGTTTGTTCAGGTCATGAGATGCTTCTGAATAAATGAGTGCCGCTGACTCAAAAAAAAGCCCCATTTTTGTCAGGGGATTCTGCCCTCAGCAAGCTATGGGGGGTCTTATCTGCTTATCCCTTAGCGGACTGTAGTCAAGAACAGACCTGAAATAAAGCTTACAGGGTACTTCTATGGTATCAGCATCTCTAGTGATCACAGGGGCAGAGACAGACTTGGGGGGTTTCTTTAATAGTTATTAATATGGTCTCTAATATCCGTACCAGGAAATAGCTGTGCCATAGATACTTCATCCTAGGAGTCTGGTAGTAGTCTACCAGTGTGGAAAGAGGGAGGAGGCACTTCTAGTAGCTTCCTTAGGGCAACCAGGTTACGTCTACACTGCTGGGATGCTTCGGTTTCCTCATCAACCCTGTCCTTCCTCACCTTGCAGTTTGCCTCTCTGTGTGCAGCCTGAAGACTTTTGCCAGTACACCACATCGTGCTTGAGCATTCGTGTGCTGAGAGACAGCTGGGCTCTATTAAAGAGATTTTCTTAGGAGAGCTGTGCAGGGATAGCCCTACTGACAAAGCTGTCAGCGTAGGCAGGGTGTCTATAGAAATGTGATCTGGCTGTCATTTAAAAAAATAATTCCTTTTCCTCTGATGCTAAATACCAGTTCTTTAGGAATCAGGATTGCTGAGCAAAGGCGCCCAAAGGGAGGAAACATCAGTGACTCAGACCTAGTCAGACCACTACGGTGGTAAGTGGGCGGTATGCCTGGAGTGCTGGCCCAATGTATAAACGTCATGGGACTTGGAGATTTAAAAAGTATACATGCCCACCTGCCAGGTGTATTTTCTGTCCCTGACAGTATGCCTGGAGTGCTGGTCCAAGAGCATAAAAGTCCCGTGACTCCAGCCCCGTGACTTTTGTACTCTTGGACCAGCACTCCAGGTGTACCGCCAGGGACAGACAGTGGCAGGAGGCTGCGTACCTGAGGTTGGGGCAATTAGGGAAGTAGCTAATCAATACCTGGTAGCTTGTGGGTGCTGCCTGTAGTACTTTCCCACCGATCAGAGTGGAAAGCTATGAAACTGCAACTGAGGAACTACTCTGCTAAATTGACAGAAAATTGTAACCTTTAAACTATTCAGATTGAATCATAATGGAAAACTGCATCACGTAGTGCTAAAGTAATTGGTTTAGAATACAAAATAATTCCCATGTGCTTTCCTCAGGGTCGGATGCAGTGTAGATACTACTAATTGTGATGACTGACTTCAAGACTTACCTCTGCTTTATCATACATTTATTATATGGATAGTCTACAGCTGCATGAAAGGGTAGAGTCTGAATAGCCATAAGTTTTGGATCTGTTATCAGACATATAATCCAACAGGTTTTATGTGTTAAATTATTTTTATGTCTCATCTTGCACACTGGCAATCATCACAGGACATAATTACCTTTAGATAAATAAGATTTGTGAAGAGATAAGGAAGTGTCTTTTCATTAGATTTCATTCTTGTATAGCTGAGAGAGAGAAGAGACAAGCTTTTGCGCTTCACATGCCCCTCTGCCGGCCTGGGAAAGAAGCAGTCAGTCCAGACTAAGTATTAGTTAGAACAGTTGTATTAGTTAAACCTAATTATGGTAATGATTTTGGCCACATGAAAGGGAAGAGAGCAGTTATTGCCTGCTGAGCAAAGAGAAATTAGCAGAGGAAGAGGTCAGAGGTAAATTATAATAATCCATAAAATCAATGACTCTTTCAAGTCCATGGTTTTTGGTGGCCAGTAAAACCATGCCTGTCTGTTCTCTGACCTGTCTTCTGAATATACTCTGTAGGATTCCTTTGAGGCTAAAGAGCATCAAGTGAGAGATAAAGTGGTGGTTTTTTGAAAAAAATGTTCTTTCGCTGGTGATAAGAGTGTTTCTGCCTCTTATCATTTTTCTGTAGGAGTTCGTTCTGGAGAAAAATAGTGGTCTTGGTTCAGCTACGTAATTTCCGTGAGGGCATCTGGTGCAGTGGATGAGATATATGACATTTTGTGGTAGGCTCATTTCGGATCCATGGATTCTGATCGTTTTGGTAGGGGGTGTTTCTTTCTGGTGGCGGTGGCAATGTTTAGGCAGATCTGGCAGTCGCTGCTTTGGCAAGGTTTGGTTTCAGTTGGCGATTGTTGGCCAGGAGAGAGCCCAGTCGCCTGCTGTCTCAAGTGACTACATGCTTGTTCCCAGTTTTATCCAACTGCGTCTTAAACCCAGTTAAGTTTCTTTTTTGGAGCTCAAATCTCATGTTTGATTTAGAAACTTTTTTTATCTCCCAGTTAAATCTGTTCGCAGCCAGTTCATCCTCATCTGTATTTGTGCTGTCTTTGGCTTTCAGCCTGAACAGCTCTTCTCCCTCCCTTAGCAATTACTTTCCCCCGATAGATTTATGGACAAAATGAAATCCTTGTCAGCCTTTGTTTCAGTGGGGCTCTTTTAGTCTCCTCCCATAAGAGAGGCTCCCCTTTCCTTAATCTTTGTAAGTTTACTGGACACTTGTTCCATACTGAAGTCATCTGTCTTGGATATGGGAGACCAGATCTGTATACTTTATCCCAAGTGATGGCCTTGTAAAAGTGTTTTACAACTTCCTTGCCACTATTGGAAATACCTTGCCTGATCTAGCCTAGGCAAGGTATTGTCACCAACTGTTTGTCATCTGCTGGTCCACAGCCACCTGGTTGGCCGAGTCCTCCTGTGATAGACTGAGAAAGTGAGGTCTGTTTACCTCTCTGTTGTCTCCAACTGATGGGCTTTTTCTTTATAACAGAGTTATAGTGTAACTTGGCACTTGGTACTATTACAGTAGGTTAAGTGCTTATTTATTAGATGCATATACCACCTTACTTCCAAAAGACTTAGGGCAGTTTTCAGTAAAAGAAAAACAACAAAAAAACCAAGATAAATTACAAAAACAGATAGACTATTCAAATAAAATAGTAAAAAAATAAACCAAACCTCCCAAACAGTGGTCCGGGACTTAAGCCTCCCTGCTAAAAGCCTGTCCAAATTAAAAGTGCTTACAACAAATGTCATCCAGTCCTCCATCATTCAGCTCTTTCCCATGCCATTTTTTCTCCTTCTACATAGTGGCAATGTCATTTCCCAACTTCATGCCGTATCTTCATTTCATTAGTACTTGTTATGACAATGTTGGTGACAATATATAGCAAAGTCAGTCCCAAGACCAATCTTTGAGAAATTCTACTAACTTTCTCAGGCATCATAGGTCCTTTTTCAGCACAATTTATTATCTATTAGCCACTCCCATATTGGGCAGTCCCTGGACTCTAGCTCTGGGGTAGACCCAGAGAAAACTGGGTTGATGCTGACAGTATCAGATATACTCTGTTTCCATCGGTTGCAATAGAAAATCAGTAAATTGCTTGAGTGCTTCAGACCAAGGTGAATTTTGTTCCCAACTTCTCTTTCCTCACCACACAATATGTAACCAGCAGTGTGTGGTGCCATTTAGGCAACAGCCGCTTCTTGGACTGGTTGTTGGGGTTTTTTGTTTCACAAAACACCTTGATTTGTGCTAATTAGGCAACCTCATTTGTGCATCGCCAAAAACCTCAGCTCAGCTTGATTGGCAGCTGCTGCTAAAGAAGACTCAGCTGTGTGCTAGCAGGAGTGGACTGAGGGGATTTGTGGTTTGGCAGAGCTATATAGGTAGAGCCACAAAGGGAACACAAGCGCAGTGGTGAAGTGTGGTTAGGCATCATGTAGCAAAAAGAAAAAGGATCGTCCTCTAGCAGATACCTCAGTATTTTCCATGCTAACCTAACATGGGAGACACCCAGTTGTTATGCTGTTCCTCCCGGGCTGAGTCAGAAGATGCAGCTAAACCCAGAATGCTTGCGGTTAACTTTTAGCTTTAGTTCGCTTTAACCGCTGGGCTACAGCACGCTCTGAGGTGCTGGTGTCACCATCCCACCTGCTGACGCTCTTCCACTTTGCATAAGCTACTTCATTCATTCGGGTAGAGCCCAGTCTCACAAGTGTGTCCTGTGCCGGGGAGCACGGGACACACGTAGCTCTGTGGCTCTCGACATGGGCACTGATCTAGAGGACCTGGGCTTTAACCTAGTCTCTGTCCCCATGGCTGGCTATAGATTAACTAGTGGCTAATGCAGAAACAACACAGAGCACAGCAGTAGGGGGCAGAACCCAGGTTTCCTCCTTCAAGAAAATGCTCATCTCACTGAACCACTGGATGCCAGCATCTCTGCTCCTGGCAACCTGGTGGCCAACTTTGTCAGGTAGGTAGGGAGTGCCCCTGACCCTATCTCCTAGCCCATAGCCTGCCACTTTGCTGGGGCTAGGAGATGCAGGTCAGAGCTCTTTTTTGGAGAAGTTGGAGGCTAGAGTCAGGGTCTCTTGCACCCTAAGGACACATGCTAACAACTAGACTATTCGATAAAAAAGCAGTTTTCTTTCACTCCCCCAACACAGTCTGAGCACGTCCCTCCAGCCCGAGAGTGCCTGATTCCTTTGCCAAGTCTTCCTCCCAGAGCAACCTGCAAGATCCTGGCTTTTTAGCTGGCCACTCAGGTTAAAAGTGTGTGTGAGAGCCTGAGCTCCAGGACCGCTTCCGCAGGTAGAACCAGGATCTAAAGTTTGCAAAAGTAAGTGGCAGGAGGTTCCAGGATGCATAAGTAGCACTTCGAGTCCTTTATTGGAAATAGGCTTTGGGCTGCAGAGTTGATTCCCTTCATGCACCTCTGGGGATTCAAGCCCTTATCTCTACCCCAAGGCATGTGGTAAGTGGCAGGTTTTAAAGGCTGTGCTCTCAGTTCCTCTTGATGAGGCTATTCTGCTTTGCCTAGAATGATCTGTGATTAATTAGTCAGGTGGAGGTGTTGTGGGGTGGGGAAAGGAGAGAGAGGCAGAGACAGACTCTTGCCTAGCTGTAGGGCACTCACCTCACTGAAGTCCCAGGGCTGGAAGCCCTGTCCCTTGTGTACCTGCTTTTTCTGGGCATGTATACATCATACCAGCAGCCAAGAAACCTCCCTTCTTTCTCTCAAGCAATCTGTTGAACAGAGTCTCGAGAGCAGCTGCAGACGGATGCCCTGAAATGGCCTCACCCACGTCCTTCTGGATTCAGCGTGTCTATAGGAGTGGGTGGATGTGTCTGGCACGTACTGCCTCTGTGCAACTGAGGCAGAACCTCAAGTCTTTGTGCTGCGGACTTGGCCACAGGGCAGCGGATTCATTTAGTGTGGACAGGTGCCCCAGTCTCTTTCCTGATCTAGTCTTGGTGTGATGAGCAATGCAAGGGTGTCTCCTGCTTTAATCCCACCTCTGCTCTGGGAAACAAGACTTCGAACCCTCTTTGTGGACAAGAAAAGCAATGCCTGACCCACTGCCAATTCTTCCTCCCAGAACAACCTGTAAGACCCTC
Organism: Alligator mississippiensis; assembly: GCF_030867095.1. Lineage (NCBI taxonomy): Eukaryota > Metazoa > Chordata > Crocodylia > Alligatoridae > Alligator > Alligator mississippiensis. The sequence goes on from NC_081832.1 coordinate 67,313,567, forward strand.
GATTGTTAGCTGGCTACTCAGGTCAAAAGAGGAACAAATGAGTCGCTTTCAGCATGTATTTTTCAGGATTTTATTTTTTGTTGTAAAACGTTTCAGTTTCAGTGATCAGAATTCAAGTATCAAGATGTTCAATATTAATATTATGTTAGCCATACTAACTTGAGATAAAAATTATCACAAATACATAATCGTCTGAATATATTATTAACTCTGTTGTAATACAAATAGTTTAAATATGTATAAAAAGAAGAATAAATTATGACTCAGCACACTATCACTTGCTGACTTGCAAAGGCAATATCTTAAGAACTGACACACTGTCTTCAAAATGAGGTAGCAAGATATTAAATATGGATGACCTGTCACAGAATTACAATGATATAAGTTAAAATATAAAATACAAATCTCAAGCACTAAAGACTTCGTTTAGGTCCTAATTAAAATTAAGCACATTTATAATCTTTAGAAGTCCACACTGAGGAAGGCACTTAATATAAAATAGAAAAATATATAAAAAATAATTTATCTTTAAATAAAACATAATAATAAATAAACTCAAGCAATATAATGCCATTGAATAGCAAGAGTCAATGTTTTACACAATCCTGAATATTTGTTATTAATGATTTAAAAGGATGCTATGGATATCAAAGCAAAAGAGGAAAGGTTATTTGCTGGTGTTCCCTAAAAGCACCGAGATCTCACCAGGGGTTTGATATTTTGCTCAGCTTTTGCATGTCGCTCAGTTTGGAGAGCGAAACTAAAATGGTGTGATGATAATCGATTTCATTTGCTATTTTTGCCTATCCAATTTGTGTAAATGGCGTAGTACCAATGTCCTTGTCACTTTGGTACTATACAATTCACAAATTCCAACTCAATACTATGATACAGAGAAGAACTGCTATGGCCAAGGCAACAATTGAACATACTGTAGGATCCCAGGAAAGTTAGGGCTAGGAGGGACCTCATGAGGTCATCTAATCCAGTGGTTCTCAACCTTTTTTGCACCAGGACCCATCTGTAAACATTGGTGCCAACACAGTGCCCCTCACTGCCAACCCACTGCCCCCTCCACCGCAGGCTTCAGCTCTCCGGTGTGTGGGGCAGGGGGTGGGTGTGTGGGGCATGGCAGGCCCCAAGCAGCCCCTGGGAGGCTGGAACTCTGCCAATCTGCAAGAGAAAAGCCATGGTTTCCCATGTTTTTCTCCTTTAAAGGATAATCCATGTTTAAAGTTTTGTTCGTGACCCTATATTCTTGTGACCCACTTTTGGGTCCTGACGCGCAGGTTGGGAAACACTAATCTAGTCCATCTACCTGCTCAAGGCAGGATCATCCTTGACTATTCTTAGTGGCTTTTCTAATTTGTTTAAACCTAGGCACAGATAAACTTCATTAAAGGTCTGGGCTTCTGCAAACCCCCCTACTGTGCTGCTTTGCCCCTTTTGGCATGGCCATGAGAATATAGAGCTTTGGGGCTCATAGACAGTACTGGATTTAATGGCATAAAAATCCCAAAGATAAGGAGGGACAGATGTGCCACCTGCCAGTGGATGCATAGATCAGTATTTTTGTAAGAATATCTCAAATTTTTATGGAAAAAAATGTAAACAAAAACCAAAAAACTTCAGCCTTTGGGAAAACATTCAATATAACTCCACTTTTGTCACCCAATTCAATTTAAACACATGCCTAAATTTAAGCATACAAGCAGTTCCCTGGAAGTCAGTGAGATCTTTTGTATGCTTAAATTTAGGCGCACACCAAGTACCTTGTTGAAGTCTGCAAGGAGGGGGAAATTTCACATTAGATAAGATCACACAAAAGTTCTTCAGTGCACGTAGTTGACACCCTCCCCCCGACCCTTACAGGTAAACTGAGCACTTGCAAGATTCACAATAATTTCTGCAAGGCTGCCCAAACTGAGGCAGTCCACATTACATCTATCAACCATACAGTATAATTTTAAGAGCGACTAGAACAGAAATCAATGGGTCTTTCTTTGGTTTTAAAACAGGTCCGTAGGATCTTTACCCTGAGGGAGTCTTAGCTTGATTTCGATGGTATGTCCCTGGCAGCCCCCTGAGCCAGATTTTTGAGTTCGTGCAAGAAGGCTTTCAAGTAGATCTCAGTTTCAGTGGGCAAGGAGCAGTTCTAAAATGAAAAAAAAAAAATCAGATATTGTTAAACAGAGCCGGTGACAATTTTTTATCCCTTTAAAAACACAAACAGCCACTGTGTCCCTTATTTTTGCATCCATTAGAATGAACACAAGAGTCACTCTAGGAGAGGTAAAATCTTCTGAACACTGTGAGCAACAATTTTTCCTATGGCAGTGGCAACCCCATCTTATAAATAAGGTCACACATCTGTCCCAGCCCAGCAAGCCCTCAAGCTCACATGGTTAAGGCAGGCTAGTTCTGTACCCAGTGGTACACAAGTGACGTGGCTTCCCAGCCTGCAGGACCAGGTACCCATTTAGAGCTGGTTGACTAGGGGCAGCCTCTGGCATGAGTCTGGGGTAAGACTCACTCTCCTGTCTCTGGAGCCTTAACCATTTCTGCCATTATGTCACAACTTTAAAGATTATCACCCCCCCCCCCCCCCCACAGACCTTGATCTTTCATAATACCCGTATACATGTGAAAGTACATGCTGGCAAACATGCTCTTATCAGAATATGGACATTCAACATATACTTACTCTATATCCATACACTTCAAATAAATTTGTTATGATTGCTTGATAGTCGGTTTTGCATTTAGTGACGGTTTCCAGAGCCTTTGCTGCTTGACACAACTTTTCAGGGTAGTTCACCTATTAAAACCCAAAAACATGAAAAAAGATTAGAAACCCAGCAACTGACTTCTACAGGAAACACTGAGCTATTTTTTATATTTTCAATGGGAAACTGATAATATTTTAGAGATTTACCTCAATTTACTTCTAGAGATAAGTATCAGAGATTGACTTCTAACTTTGAAAGCATTGTCCTTTTAGTTGGCCTTCATAGAGTGGTCTTAAATAATAAATGACTGTGGCAATGCACAAGTCTTTACTAGTACCCTACTGTACACTGGGCACATGCAGTCACTGGCCAGTTATCCCATGATAACAAGATGCAGTTAAAGAAATAATCAGTCCTGCAGTTTATGAGAGCTCAGCAAAAAGTGCATACAGTATTCCATTGCTGTCACTCAACAGTGCTAATTATTAAAGACTCCACACTGGCTCCCCCCAAAAAGTAATAAAAATGTCATAAGTCATAAAATAAGTTTGGAAACTGATTTAACTAAAGCAGTACAAGTTTATGGGTAGACAAAGCAATGGGATTTACTTTGATTTCTGCTTTCTGAAAAATAGCATTGCATATAAACACACACACATATATTGGCACAATATACATGCATGTATGCATACACACACCATATGGCTATACTATTCTGATTAATTAAAACTTTAGTTAATTAACTTTAACCTTTTTCTATATATCTGCGCATTAGCTCTTACCGTTCCATCTTTCGTGCTGATCTGTGCCACTCTGGACTCACCACAGGGTACCTGAAAGAGTAGCACAAAGTACAGGTGTTATTCTGAGAACTTGCCCAGGTGGAGAAATTCAAAGCAAAATTGTAACTGGTGACTTGCAGCAGCCTTGGGCTGCGCTTAAGTCCTGACAGGACCAAGCTAAACTTTGGCAACAAGTTACATGTAAAATATTTCCTACTCACTGCCCTCCTAGTCTCCTATGGATATAGCTTCTATTGGTGCCAGTTAATTTAAAACCAGTCCCTGTTACACTCTCCCCCTGCTGGAGCAAAATGACAGCTATTTTTTTTTGTCAGCATGCAGTTTTTTTATCACATCTCACTGTGCTTTGACAACCTGAAGCAATCAGATTATAATTTCCATCTTTCCCATTTTCAGCAGAGACTACACAGGAATACATAGGTGCATATGCAAGCTTTAGAACGGTTGTTCCTGCTAACACTGATTGCTAGACAGAAACTGTTTTTCTAGCTCACAAAAATAGCAACCACAATTACAGAATCCACCTAGAGAGAGAGAGATTCTGCTGCTTTTTAGTCACGCTGAATGATGAAGGCTCCAGCTGCAAATCTTTAGTGCATGAATTATCTAGCTGAACTCCATGGCATTCATCTTGGGCTTATAGTAAAGCATTTATTTAGTTTGCAAGGATGAGGCCTTATATTCATTCCAGTAGGAAAAAAATAGATGGCAAAATTTGGTCCATATTTGCATTAGGCAGTAGATACTAATAATTACAAAATGTTAGGTATAAACAATGAAAAACATAATTGATAGTTATAGGTATAGGTGCAGATGTATATACCTGATCTTTACATGAATTCAGGAGTTTAGAGATCTCCGACAGGAATTGACGCTGATGAGTTGTATTGGGAAAGGTAGTCATTATTGGTCCAGAAGAAATATAGTCTACCAGAAAGAGGAGAGAAACAATAGTTTTTGACAGACGGAGCATCCTATATTATCTCTTGAGAGCCTCTTGAATAGTCTGGCAAGACTGTTTGTAGAGTCGTCCCTGTTAATGCATCTTGTGAAGCAATTATTTTTATAGTGTCCAAGAAGGGGAAAAGGTGTGACGTTACATTTTTTTTTTGTTTCTTATGATCTGATAACAGAGAAAAAAAAGCATACGTAACGGCAGATCACAATCTTTTCCTCTTTTTTTTAGCATTTTAACCTTTTTCTTACATAAAACTGAGAAGGAATTGGTAATGCTTCTTCCGTTCCTGTCCTGTTATCAATTCTGATCTTTGTGAGTAATTATTCTTCTGCCTGCACGTATTGACTCCATTAATAATCTATATTTTCTATAATGTGCCTATACTATAAACCTATCTATATAGTCTGCTATATGACAAATCATGAATATTGTATATGTACTTATTGTATGAAATAATGTGCTCTATTAATATACACAGACTCTTTACTTTATGTATATTGTAATCCCCACTAAAGTGCTCAGTAACTAAATAAAAATAAATTTTATCAAAAACATAACAAAACATCATCCTCTTCTGGAACATGGACGCAGAACATTCTCACTGACTTCAATATGCTTTGGATCAAAGTCATTTTACTAGTAATATGCAGATAATGCTATCTGTTTGTTACACATCTTATCAACTATTAGTATACATTAATATTGTGGCGGGCCAGTAGGGGGTGTTCCTGTGCTGAGCCACCCATCTCACTTTGCCTGGCCTGAAACCGTGCTTCAGGTGTCTCCCGTGGGGGGCCAAACCCCTTCTTGGAGCACACCCACAAGCCTGGGGTAACTGCTGCCACTACCCAGGGTCTGGTCTTTGTTAGGGCTCTGTGCCACCTGGGGTACACAGACCCTGTAGACCAGGGGCAGGCAATTATTTTGGGGAGAGGGCCGCTTACTGAGTTTTGGCAAGCCATCAAGGCCCGCATGACAGGCAGCCCAGGGCAGATTAATATTAATTTTCTAAATTTTTTGCGGGCCGGATAGAATGGCCTGGCAGGCTGCATTTGGCCCCTGGGCCGCATTTTGCCCACCCCTGCTGTAGACCTTGGGGGTGCTTTGCCCACTTTGGGATTTTGAGATGCTTCTATTAGTTTGAAGCATTCACAAGCAGCCTCCAGGACAGGAGGAAAGTAAAAAGCCACACCCGCCTTAGGTAGCCGAGCCAAGGGAGCTATAATGGCTGTCTGACCCGTCTCCCCACAGGAATCCACAGCCAGCTCGCTGGTAGTCTTTTATTGTTCAGGGAGAGAGGGAACGGGGTAGGTATAGAGCAAAGAGATTTTAGAGAAAAACTCCTTGAGCAAAACAGAAGGGGTTCGAGGATCGTTTGAATATAGAACTAAAATAGATATCCTGAAAATACTAGCTGAATTTCAGGAAAATTACTTCTATATCCAGAGGGTAGGAGAGCTCAGGAGGCACGTGTTTCTGCTTGAGTGAGTTCCAGGATGACTGCCCGTCCTCTTCCCAACGTGCCTCTCACAGGACAGAGGAAGAGTGAGCTCCCTGCCCCATCAGGAATTTCTCCAGATTACACCTCATTGCCCAGGTGACCATGTCAGGCCCCTTTGCCCATGTGATAAGTGGAGGGGGATGGGGCTGAGGCTGTTTTAGGCCAGGAGATAGAGAAATATATTCTATTCTACTTTATTATTTATAATAGTGTCATAGGCGATGTGTGTGGGGGGGGTGCAGGAGGTACGTGCCCCCACCCCCTGTGAGATTGGCCACCACTGGCTTCTGTGGGTGGTCACTGCTCACCACCTGCCCCTCCTGCCACCAACACCACCGCCAGTGTCAGGCAGTCCCCGGTCACCACTTGCTGCTGCTGACACTGCCGCCAGCATCTGCGGGTGGTCTCTGCTCACCACTCACCACCCCTACTCCCTGCTGCCGCCGCCACTGCTACCGGTGTCTGTGGGTGGTCCTCGCTCACTGCCAACGCTGCCACCTACAAATGGTGCCCGCCCCAGTCTTGGGAGGCACCAGTCATTCATGAACAGTGTTATGTACAAAGAGATATAACATTCAAGGTCTGAGCAGTAAAATAAAAGCTAGATGATTAGCGGCCTAGGGAGTTAAGACTTATGAGAAAAGGTTGAAAAAATTAGATTAATTTTGTTAATAATGTTGTTTGTTATTTAATTGTTGTTAATTATGTTGTTTGTTAACAGTCTTCAATTACCTGAAGGGTGATTATAGAGAGGACAGAGATAGGCTCTGTGTGGCTATAAGAGACAAGAAAAGGGGCAATGACCTCATGTTGCAGCAGGAGAAATTGGAATTAGCCTTAAGCTGCAGCATTGGAACAGGCTACCTCAAGGAAGTGTGGAATCACCATCCTTGGAAGTTTTAAGGAGGAATTTGGACACTTGCCTTGAGATAGTTTAGTCAGGGATGATCCTGACTTGAGAAGGGGGCTGGACTAGATGACCTTATGAGGTCCTGTCTAGCCCTACTTTCCTATGATCCTATGATGTAATGAAGATATTACATGAACATGAAACAAATCAGCATCAATATTTCTCCATCTTCCATGAAACCACCCTGTTATGAGGTTGGCAGAGTTATCAGAATGACGCTTGGAATACTGTTGTAGCCATGATAGCATAGGGCGTGTGCAAGAAGCAAGGGCTTTTTTTTGATGCTAACTTTTATTGGACCAATGAAATAGTTGGAAGACATGTTGGATAAGTATCCTTCCTCAGGTGGGGCACTTTGTGCCCGAAAACTTGTCTAACAATGCTCCCAAGTGTGCAGTTCCAATAAAAGACAGAACCAAAAGACTCTTACTTTTTCATTTTTACACTTTTTTTAAACCAGTGATGAACAGTTATTAGAAAACCTCCATAGTATAAATGAGGACCAAAAGGTCATAAGGTTGCACAGCTGTAGTGGCTAGTGCTGACGATAAAATCATAGAAAAGTAGGGCTGGAAGAAACCTCAGAGGTCATCTAGTCCCCCTGGTCCAACCATCCCATATAAGTGCTTGTCTAACATATTCCTAAAAACTTCGCAAACAACCCTGTCACACAACTACAAAGCACATAGCCCGGTGACACCAAGAACACCCTAATAGGCTGTATGTAAAAGCAGGGGGAAGAGGGTTGTCAGTGTCCCACCACTGCAAGGTTATTAAATGTATTGAAATAGCCAAGAAAAAGACCCACGCCCTTCCTTACTTCTCACTATGGAGGCAAGCAAAACTCTCATAGTCTGTACAAATCTGATAATGGGGTTAAAATTCTTTCCTGACCCCCAAGTGCACTTATCAGCCTGACTGGAGTAGTGGAGCAAACCAGGAACCCTGATGCCCGATCCAGAAAGAAGCCAGCTTCATATTGAGACCATTAGCGGTGCTGCCAGTTGCAACCAACCTCCCTTTTACCAGTAGGCTAGAAAGGTGACAGTATGCTTAAGAAACCCAATGTCCCCTTCCGAGTAGCACTGCGACTAGTACCCCTTCTCTCACTGGTGGATGCTGCCATGATATTCCTCTGCAATACAATATTACGGCTTGTCCTACTACATTTCTAACACATAAATTCATTTGAGGAGGGAGCGGAGTGGTTCTTTAATATGACGTAGACTGGAATGACACCAAGTAAAAGGGGTTGATGTTTGCAAACCTAGGCCCCTTGGTGAGTGGAACAGCCTATGTAGAGGCGCTGCGAGGATAGAAGTGCTGTCTTCATGCAGAGGAGATACCCACCCTCTTATTGGCAAGTGGGGAGGGTATCTTGCCATGCCTACTTTAGACTAGAACGCTTTTGGTACCCACATTTATTTGGAGCTAGCTCAGCTCAGCTCTCTCGACACAACACTGCAGTCTTCAATACGGAGTAAATTGATTTACGTGGCATTCCTTATTGCTGTGGCTATACTGGTTCCATCACCCAAGGTAACTATTTAATGCTATCTTGGGTACCTCTACCATGCAGCATAAGCCCACCCTCATTCTCTGCGGCAGGCATAGAGGTGGTAATGCACACGAACCCAGAGATTGCCAGATCTCTTCTGGAGATTCAAAGTTCACAAACTGGTTTTAAATCACCCTCCGCATTACAAATTAGATAGTTTAATCCTGCTTGAATATAAAACAGCACTTCGTGCACTTTGAATCTGGCAGCTGCAAGCTCATGCTAGGATGACATTTTTCCCCCCTTAGGTTTAATCAGATTTGAAAGAAACCCTCAACATTTATCAAGAGTTAAACATCTGCCCCAAAATAGAAATTGCTCTTGCAAGTAGACAAAGATATAACTAAGAGGTTTTTTTTTATTGGAAGTTATGCACTGCGCTCTCTCTCCGGTATTCTGTGAATTGGGCACGTAACAAGTATATCATGTTAGCCCCCAGAGCACCCAACCCAGAGCTGAGTACCGCAACTCCTATGTTATGTCAGATTGTGACATGTCAGTAGTGGCAGTGGTATTAGTCGTTGACAGTAACATTACTGCTACGTGATGAAAGAATATAAAATTAAGAGTACCTCCCACACAAAAAAATCTAAGTAAAGTTTTTGAAATGATGGAATTAAATGTTCCTAACCAAACATTGCAAAAATGAGAGGTTATTTTTTTTTCACTTGAAAGATTTTGTTTTTCAGTAGCAGAAGGAATTTTTGGTCACTTATTTTGTGACAAACTGTAGTCAGGTCAAGACAGGTTTTTCACACACAAAAATGGTTTTTGACAAAAATGAATTACGCCTAGGTCTTTATCTCCTGCACTTTTAGAACAACAAAGTCTATAAAGTACCTGTGTGCCATGTTAGTAGGCAAAGATTATTTTAGCTTAAGCATTATGGCATTGACCCTCTGTGTAGTAGCTTGCACAAGACCAGAAGAAAATAATTAGTTATTAAGGAGCAGTTTTTTTCTACCTATTCTTTGCCTAGCCTCAAACCCTAAACCAAAGTTGGACTCTGGAACCTCTGACTTCAAGGATCCTGCTAGAGACCAACACATATATTTCCCAAAACCTTTTAGTGGCAGAAAAAGTGAATTTGCCAAATACAAAATATATTGGAGGATGCTGTCACGTTCACCAACATTTTGGTTTTGGAAAAAAATATATATTAACCTCCTCCCCCACCCACCCACCCACCCACTCACACTCCAAATGGGTCAAGATATTTCATTTCAAAGCTCTTCAGAACAGAGTTTAAAGTTTTGGCTTCAAAGTACCCCATTGTTTAAATGTCATGTCATTTAAAACAAAAAAAGGTCACCGGTAGAATGAGTGGACTTACAATGTAGAAGTGGTGAGAGGTCTTTTGTGATATCTTTTATTGGACCAACTGTATAGCTGGGGGAGAAGTTAGAGAAGCTTTTGGGCATAAATTGCCCTTCCTCAGATCTCAAGAAGAAGCCAAGACAACACAAAAGACTCCTCATCACCAGTATTATTGAAGTATTTCTATTCAGGCTGAAACTTTTTTTTTTCAAATCATTTTTAAAGGAATTTAAAAAAATGGAATGGAAACAAATTGAAGATGTTTGAATTTCCTGCAAAACAGAAATTCTGGTTCCCTTTGAGCTGCAAATCATTCCTTCCTGGGGATCAGGACACTCCCGAGTGACTCATTATATCCTCCCGGGCCCAAATTCACTGGGAGGGAGGGCGAAGTGTTGTCTGCGCATGGCCTCCAAAGCCAATGGGTACTCACTAGTGACCTCCCAGGTGGTATCCGTGTACAGTGGCTGCCTCTCTACATTTCTGGCTTGCCCCCAGTTACAAGAAGTTTCTAATCTACCATTCTGTCCTATATCCTCCAGGACACAGATCCCAAGGGAACTACACGACTAGGAAGTTTCTTGATGCTGGCTCGCGTGTTTCAGTGAAATGAAAGATGCGCTTGGCCTGATGTACTTAATGGTTGTAGAGTTGGAAAGGTGCTTGTTGTATGTGTCTAACGGGGGAGCGAAGTAAGGGATGATCAGGAGAACTTCTCTAAACACTTTGGAGCTAGAGCTCAAACTTGATCACAGTGTAGAGCAGTGCAAGCAACCGAGGCCTTGTGTGAATGCACCTAGGCAGGAGATAGAATCTTTGACCACAAGAGTGATGACACGGGTGATGGGAAAAGAGAGGCTTGTGTCAGTTCAGACAGTGTGGGTGGAATCCGATTAGAAGGAGCCTGGGGAGAGATTCTCAGAAAGAGCAGTAATCTCTGGGTTTAGTTACTTAAGCAAAGGCGGAGGGAAAAAAGGATTGATCAGTTCAACCATTATGAAGGTGCAATGATGGGAAAAGAGACAGTGTTTCTTTCCGCCGAGTGCCTTTGGCTACAGAAAGCACTAAGACACCGCGTAAGGAAAGAATCAGACATAATTTCATCCCCTATCCGATTTTGAATTTGTCCCATAACTTACAGTCTGATTTTTTTGTTTGAGGGAGTGAAAAGCATCTATTCGGGGCTTATAAAGATGATTGGATTAATGTTTGCCTGGAAGGTCATGAGAATGAGTTTCACTGGGTCAGAGCTAAAACACCTTGTTTCTTTTCATGAAAACAGGCATATTTAAATATTACAAACCAGTCTGCATGTGTGCCTACACATACCAAAAAAAAGCGCACATAAAAAGACTTTTTTCTATGAATCATGTTCTGCATGTCTGACCTGGGATTTTGCTGCAGGAGGGTCCTTCAGTAATGAAACTAACTTTGGTTGAAATGAACCCCAACTACCTAAATAATCATTAAGCACAACTTGTCACCTTGCTGATATTATTTATACTGTTGTATTGTGGCACTGGGGGAGGGAGGGAGGAGTTGGATGTGGAAAGCAGCTAACAAAAATCCTCCTTCTCCTCCCAAGTGGTTGCTGAGAATTTGCTTCTTCCAGCTGCTTCTTTCTTCTACCCGGCTTTTATCTGGGCTTGTCTACCCAGAAGAGCTCGACTGCTACCAGTGCAGAAATACTGGTGTAATTCCCCATTCACACACACTGAACAAAGGCTTTTTTCTGAACTTTTTGTGAGCTTCTTCCCAAGCTGAACTCCTATTTGGAAAATTCATGACATGGCATCAGTGAATCCAATGCAAATACAAAGCAAATCCTGGAATCCATCATATGGTTTCAGATGGAAACAATGGCAAATTCAGGAATCCAAGTATCTGGATGCAGGGGGCATTTTGCTGCGAGACCTAGAGCTGTTTACATTCATGTCTGACTTGATCATAGCTGGGCCCGGTATCGCTGCATCTTATTAATGCTGTGCAACACAGCTTATAATAAAAACCTTTGTTTCCACATGCTTCTAACATTGCAACATTTTAACGATTTGGGCTGAAATTTTCCAGGTCCAGAGTCCGCTTTGAGCTTTTTCTTTTTTTTTTCTTTTTTTTCCAACCAAAACAATACAGCCAATAATGAAAATAAGGCAGGGGAAAGATTGTTTTAGTTTTTTGTTGTTTAACATGTGAGAAATGATGGATTTGCCTCTTAGCCTATTCTTGCAAACAGCTTTAGTTGGTCTTAAAATAATCAGCCTAAGGCAGGTGTCCAACCTAGCCCACATGTTTGAGATGTATTTGACAATGAAAACAAAATTCCTCAGACCTTGCAATGCTTTAAGTGCCCCCATGCTGTGAAACAGGGACTTACATTTCAGTAGAGGTTGGTCTTGGTGCCATACCTGACCAAGGTAAAAATGTTTGAAAAGAGACACAGTTCAGGTTAGCTTGACAGTCACATCATAGAGCTCCATAGCTAAAGTCTTCTCTTAGGCCACCCCCCAGGAAGCAAGCTTGGAGCCCTCAGTTATTTATCTGGACCAACCTGTTACCTCTGCAATCCCCGCTGAACAACCAAGCATGGCCCAGCTCAGGCATACAGAAGCTCTTAAAAGGATTTCCCTGTAATAGTTTCTCCGAGCCATGATTGTGCCATGTACCACCTGTGTGTTCACCCAAGCAGTGTGAAGGAGGTGGCCAACTGATCTGGGTGTAAAATTCAGAGGCTAAACCAGACTGAGGAGAAAAAAAGTATAGACCAGGACGAGATGGGTGAGAAGAATAGGTGCATGGGGAGGAGGTAGGGGAGAGGGCTGGAATTAGAGACTGGGGCTAGAAATGGGAGATAAACTTAGCCAGATGACTGAGGGCATGGAGGGCACTGTGGCTGGAAAAGGTGCTAGACTAGAGGAATAGAAAGGAGACTAGGAGAAGGACCTATCCAGTGGAACAGGACATCAGGGAAGGGAGGGATTGAGATCTGGCAAGGAGCTGAGACACTTGGTGGAGAACTGGGAAAGAGCCATGTTCAGATGGGGAAGGAACCAGAATTCAGTTGCCCTTCCAGGTACGAATTATGAGATATTCTTTAATCACATATAATTGTTTCCCCAGATAATGTCTCTCCCACTTCCATTCCTATGATAGAAGATACTCAGATAACAAGTAGCTATGTGGCATTTTTGTTTTACCCTTATGGCCTAAGCCTGGGGTAGGCAATTATTTTGGCTGGAGGGCTGCTTAGTGAGTTTTGACAAGCTGTCGAGGGCCGCAAGGGTAGCCCTACCCCCTGGTCATCATCTTGGGACCAGAAGTCCCATCCCTAACCTCTGACCTTTGCCACCTAAAGTCACTCCCCCGACCCAGAAGTACACCGGGGGGGAAGAGGGGCAGTTTCCATCTTGGAACCAAAAAGAAAAACAAATAGTATACTAAAAAATCAAACATCTATAACATATTTTAATTTTATTTAAAATTCTATTTTTGTCCTGATTTACATGTTGCATAGTGTATACAGAGGCGCTTGAATAATAGCTCAAAATACAACCTTACTCTTGTACATTGTGTATGTAGGGTAAGGGGGTGTATGGGGGGGGTGTAGGTTGTGTGGTTGGGGGAATACAGTATGTGGTTGGAGAGTGGATGAGTGTGTGGTGGGGTGTGGGGAGTGTTCAGGGTGTGTGGGGAAGGGTAGGGGGTGTGGGTCTAAGGTGTGTGGTTGGGGTGGAGGGGTGTGGGTATGTGTACGGGTATAGTGATGGTGGGGAACTGTGGGAGTGTGTGTGGGGGCTGTGGGACAGTGCGGGGGTATGGTGGGGAGGTGTGGTAGGGTGTGGGAGAGCTCTGGGAGTTTGTGGGTGTGTGTGGGGTATGGTGGAGGGTGGTGTGTGTGTGTATGGGGTGTATGGTGGGGGATCCGCAGAATCTCCAGAGTGTGTGAGTACCTGGAGCCATGTGGTGGCAGTGAGCGGGGTCAGCCCCGCTGGCCCCGTAGCCCACGCTCCTACCTGAGTTCTTGGCCACACGTGATGACATTGAAGGGGGACAGCCTGAGCCAGCCCCATAGTGCATGGCTCCCGCACTCCTGCAGCGTGCAGGGCCAGCCCGGCTGGCCATGTCCAGCCCTTTTTATCCCAATGGGAGTTCCTGGCCCCTGGGACCTTTAGCTGAATTCCCACTTTGGCATGGAGGGAGGCTGGGAACAGCCACAGGGTCTCCAGGCAAAAGCCTCTGCCATGCAGATGCTTTCTGTCTGCAGCGCCCCTGCCTTGAGACTGGGGCTGGGCTAGGGAAGGCCAGGCTGGGGTGGAGTTGGTTGCTTAGCATGGAGGCACCGGCTTGCAGAGAGGCAGCGAAAGCTAGGGCCTTTGACCAGCCTTTCAGTTTTCTGTGGGGCCCCATGGGCTGGATCTGGCCTGTGGGGTGTATTTTGCCCACCCCTGGTCTCAGGCCTCCCGCAGAGATAGCACCATTATCCGCCTCGTGGGATGTTCTGACCACAGCACCTAAGCGCTTCGCAAGCATTCATTTTCCTTTTCAAAACCTTCCCATGCTGAGAAGTGGTGTCACACCTTCTGCAGATGGGAAAGACAGAGATTACGTTCAAAAGGAGCCCAGTTTAATACTTAGCATTGTATAACATTTCATAGTACTGAAGACGAGTACCCCCGACTTCATTCCCAGCTCCAAGTACTCGGCACTTTAGCTAATCAACTGCTCTTCTGGCCATTCTGACCCTGCCAGCCCCTGCCCCATTCATTACTCCCCTTCCAACATCTGGGGTAAACGAGGCAGTGGTCCTGCAGACAACAGTCTCCTTTAGCCTGTGAGCTTGACTCATCCTCAGAGCGGGTCTATCCCAAGTACTGAAAAAAGGTGAGAAGCTGCATGGAGAGAACAGTATGGGATCTTGCAGTTAAATAAATTGTATCTCATCTATACGCAGGATGGGGCTGAATTACAGGGCAGAGGCAATCTTAATCCTAGCCTGGCATAATTCTGAGTGCCTGAAATTACAAGATTAATAATGATCTTCTAATAATCATAATATGAATGGGCCTGGTGTATAGAAGAGCAATGTAACTTTCCTGTGTTAACAAGCTTTCAACAATATATATTTTTCTATATCTGTATAGATATAGGTATCTTTGATGGCTTGTTAACACAGGAAAGTTTTAACTTTGGGTATATGAACGTAAAATATGGGGTGTGTGTGTGTGTGTGTGTGTGTGTGTGTGTGTATACATACATATCTATCTATCTATCTATCTATCTACACACACACACACACACACACACACACACACACACACACACACCATATTTTTAGAGGGTCAGGAGGGTCCTTCAGTAATGAAACTAACTTTGGTTGAAATGAACCCCAAATACCTAAATAATCATTAAGCACAACATGTCACCTTGCTGATATTATTTATACTGTTGTATTGTGACACTAGGGGAGGAAGGGGAAGGAGGGAGGCAGGAGTTGGATGTGGAAAGCAGCTAACAATAATCCTCCTTCTCCTCCCAAGTGGTTGCTGAGAATTTGCTTCTTCCAACTGCTTCTTCCTTCTATCTGGCTTTTATCTGGGCTTGTCTACCCAGAAGAGCTCTGCTGCTACCAGTGCAGAAATACTGGTGTAATTCCCCATGCACACACACTGAACAAAGGCTTTGTTCTGAACTTTTTGTGAACTGCTTCCCAAGCTGAACTCCTATTTGGAAAATTCATGACATGGCATCAGTGAATCCAATGCAAATGCAAAGCAAATCCTGGGATCCATCATATGGTTTCAGATGGAAACAATGGCAAATTCAGGCATCAGAATATCTAGAGGCCGACGGCATTTTGCTGCGAGACCTAGAGCTGTTTACATTCATGTCTGACTTGATCATAGCTGGGCCCGGTATCGCTGCATCTTATTAATGTTGTGCAACACAGCTTATAATAAAACCTTTGTTTTGACATGCTTCTAACATGTGTGTGTGTGTGTGTGTGTGTGTGTGTGTGTATAAATATCTATATACATATATGTGTGTGTGTGTGTGTATATATATATATATATATGGTGTGGCTGCAAGTATTAATATAGAAGCATATATCTGGGTGTGTGTGTGTGTGTGTGTGTGTTCTCATAGAAGGATTTTTCCAGTTTGTGTTTTTTTTTAGAAGATGCTGTAGGAGACAAATAATTTTTTTTTGTAACATAAAAAGCAACAAATGTGGGTCACCGAATAAAGTCTCATGTCAGCATGTGCAGTATCTTCTAATCAGTGGTTTATTTTAGAACCCATTTTTGTTTCGATATGCATATTGGAAATCCACCGGTGCCCCAGCTTAGTAAACAAAACGCTGGGCAATTTAAGCAAATCCCCCCTACAGGCTTTAGTTTCATCAAGGAGAAACGCAGCAGCTATTTATATCTTCTGAGATAGGCCAATTCTGATGAGGTGAGGGAAGGCAGGATGTTCAGGAGAATTTCTAAAGTGCATCAAGTTTACCAAAATTAAAGCTTTACTGTTGTTATTTTAAAAGATTATGAAGTGTTGGTCATACACATCTTGCCCAAGCAAGCAGCCCAGATCTGTCATACTGAGACAGATTAACAATGAGATTGAAGTAAAGAGTGCTATTCAAAAAAACCCATCTAATTAGATGGTGACATGACGGTTGTGCTTTAGCAGCATCAATATTATCCATCCAACTTCTGGGTTGCGGCTAAGTGTCTTTAGAGTGACGCTTGCTCACACACAGATAGAAGAGCCATTGAATTACCTTATATGGCTATATGATACTTTGCTTTAAGACCTTTACAAATTTGGTTAGCTAAAATTCTGCACGCCAAAATGTTCAAGAGTAGGATTATATTGCAGATTGCTCCTAAAAGAAACACACATGCCCCTGCCCTTAAAGTGTCAATTTTATTTCTAAAGAGACAATGAATTTAGCTGTGAGGGCAAGAGGAGACTTTCTAAGGTCCATAACTCCTGAATAGAGAGCACTTCTGGAAGTGGACCTTGTATTACTACACCACATAATTCACAATGAAATTAGTTGTTATAACGTTTGTCTATTGATTTCCTTTAACACAAAAACTGGTTAGAAATACCATTAGTTGTGTTACCATTTAGAATTAGCATGAAAGTATTCATTAGCCTTTCCATCGTATTTATTGTAGCAGTATTAACATCAGTGCTTTGCCCCATAACTTTATAACATTTCTAGATTTGGCAGGCCTTGAAGTAGAAGTTAAGCTTCTACTTAGAAAAAATTATCCCAATGCCTTTTATGCGGTGGCCGTCCTGCAAGAGCAGACAGGGGACTACACCCAGAGCCTTTAGCTGACCCCTTATAAAGTGATTCTCTCCGTAAGAATCCTCCCAGCCCCGATTCAGATTGGGAAGAGGAGTTGACCAGTCCTGCTGCTTTCCCAAGGGAGCTGCAGACCCGCTGCAGAGGCAAGAGGAGAGAAAGGAACCTTAATGGATCCCCGTTATCATTTTCTTTTTTTAAAACTTCTGGCCCAAGTCTCCAACTCGATTGGATCATGTTCTTAGACTTGCTCCCAGAAACACTCAGAAGCTCCGAGAAGACGTGTGTGTTGAAATCATAGCTCTGTGGGGCAAAGGGTCTCCAAATGTGCTGTTCCAGCTCTGAAGCCATCTCTATTTGTCAATTCAAATTTAGCAAGGAGGGGTTTCAGGTGGCTGGGAAAGGAACATGCGGAGGAAGAGGAAAGGTGCCGCACTTCACAGAAGCCCACAACTCCTGGCCCAAGAGAAATGCTGTTTCTTGCCCATCTGACAGCCACATGCCAAGGCTGGGAAACAGAAATAAGTTTGACCCTAAAACAGAGAATAGCACAAAAATAGCATGCCTGAGGGGGGCTGGCTGTGCTGTTTTAATAGCGCTCAGACGCAGCAGACCCAACGCACGATGCGTTCTGTGGTCGGTGACAATTTTTTCCTGCTTCAAGTTATGCTGGGGGGCATTTTTCAGGTTCAGGATGGGGAGAAAGGAGAAGTGGTCCTCTCCGCTCTACATCCAGTACCATGCACAGATCATCTAGGTCTAGTGAGAAGCACTGTGCCCCTCACCCCGCCCTGGCAGCTCATTCTTTAAAGGAATTTTTAAATTGGTCTCTATTATGAATTGGTTCTCTTTTAAATCATTATGTTAATAATATGGTAAAATGCCTTTAGACAGAACTCAGACTTCCTTCGCAGAAGTCACATTAGCTTATCCCTATGGTTATGGCTGGGAAAACACTTTGGGGAAAAGTGCAGATCCAGAGACAGTGACAGCATTGCCAGACTGTGGGTTTTAAACTAAAATGCCCTTCAAACATAATTTCCAAAAATGTCACTTCATGTTTTTTTAATTAAAAACCATTGAGTCTGAGTCAAAATGGCTTAAAAAAGTTACCTTAATTATATTTGAAATTTAAAACATCCCTTTAAACAGTGTTACATCTGAGCAGAAACAATTTTTTTAGAATTTTTGATGGCTGAACATTTCAAAAAAATTGTTTCTTGTGAAACAAAAAGTAATTTGAACAGCTCAATTTATACCCTTTCATCCTCTCCCTAAGATAAAAATATACAGGGATTTTTTTTTTTTTCTTCAATTAAGGCACCACTGGCCATCTTGAATTCTTAGACATCACAAACTAGCAAAATGAAAAAAAGTTAAAACCACATTTATACCAAAAAATAGCAGACGGCTATGCATGTCTCTGTATCTGTAACCTAACTTTTCTAAGATCAGTATTCAAACTCCAGTGCTTTTCACAGTGAAGCAGTTTCCTCTTGTAGCCTCGTTCTAATGATGTGGCAGGTCTAGGATGAAACAAAAAAAAAAACCCTGAAGGTACCAGTATGGAGCAGGAGAAATTAAATTGAAAAAAAATGTGTGGATTTGTGGGAAAGGAAAATGGTTTCCTAGCTTGCTCTACCTACATTGCTAACATTTTGTCAAAAAGCTAAGCTTTGAAAAAGTAAGATCTTGGCTACCAGGTACCAGGCTAGCCAAGATCTTGGCTACCAGGGATCCCCGTGCCCAGGACAGCTTCCCCTGAAGTGGGGTTGGGGCAGGCTATGATCAGCCTACTCCAACATCCCACCGCCCCCACCATCACCACACAGTGGCTGTTGAAAAATACATGGAGTCCAAAAAAATCATGATGATCAGTTAAGCTCCCAGAGATTTGCTTATGAAAATAAAATAACTCCCCATGGGTTAGTCAACACACTTCGAATTCACACCAGGATAAGAACGTTGCAGGCCAGTAGACATGAGTCCAAACCTATTTTCCTCTTGACTGTGTCTATTGGAAAACTTCCCTTCAGAAGAGATCATCATCATCTTCAGTACTGGTGCTGTTATTCAGACTTAATATTAGACTTTAGGCAGGGGCACTGAATTCATAAATGCCTGAACAAGAATAGTCCAGTCTGTGAAGACCGTGTTTATTAACATTGCGAATTGCAGTGCTCAAAGCATGCAACAGAGAACACCAGAAAAACTCTGCCCAGTCAGACAGTGACAGCACACACAATTTAACCCAACTTAAAATGCAACTTAGTAAGTCAAAATGACAACAGGAATCCTTGCATAGATAGTTTCATAGCTGGTAGGGTCAGAAGAGACCCGAGCAGATCATCAAGTCCGACATCGAGCCAGCACCACTTCTCTTGGAAGTTGGTTCCAGGTCCTAGCCGCCCTGACCGTGAAGTAGCACCTCCTGATGTCTAGTCTGAACCTACCATCTGCCAGCTTGTGACCGTTATTTCTAGTCAC
This sequence comes from Alligator mississippiensis, assembly GCF_030867095.1. Lineage (NCBI taxonomy): Eukaryota > Metazoa > Chordata > Crocodylia > Alligatoridae > Alligator > Alligator mississippiensis. The sequence goes on from NC_081832.1 coordinate 67,333,145, forward strand.
TCCTGGTAGTGCTCGGGGGAACAGGGACTCCCCCAATGCCTGCTGGTCCCCTCCGGCTAGTTTGTAACAGGCCACTAGATCCCCCCTCAGCCTTCTCTTGTGGAGGCTGAACAGGTTCAGGTCCCGTAGCCTCTCCTTGTAGGGCCTGCCCTGCTGGCTCCTGATCATGCAGGTGGCCGTCCTCTGGACCCTCTCCATGCTGTCCACATCCCTCCTGAGGTGCGGCTCCCAGAACTGGACGCAGTGCTCCAACTGCGGCCTGACCAGTGTCGCACAGAGGGGGAGGATCACCTCCTTGGACCTGCTTGAGATGCATCTGTGGATCTGTGGACAAGGTGTGGTTGGCTTTCCTGACCGTGTCCCCACACTGTCGGCCCATGTTCATTTTAGCATCAATAATGACTCCAAGATCCTTTTCTGCCTCTGTACTGAGAAGGGAGTTCCCCAGCCTGTAGGTGTGCTGCTGGTTCTTCCTCCCCAGGTGCAGCACCTTGCACTGGTCAGTGTTGAAACCCATCCTGTTCTCATCTGCCCACCCCTGTAACCTGTCCAGATCCGATTGCAGCCTATTCCTCCCTTCTAGCGTGCCCACTTCTCCTCACAACTTAGTGTCATCTGCGAATTTGAACAGGGTGCTTTTCACCCCCTTGTCCAAGTCACTGATGAAGATGTTGAACAGCGCAGGCCAGAGGACCGAGCCCTGGGGGACCCCACTGCCCACATCCCTCCAGGTCAAAAAAGACCCATCCACCACCACTCTCGGGGTACAGCCCTCCAGCCAATTAGTGACCCATCTGACCATGTAGGCATTGACGCCACAGTCCCCTAGTTTTTTAATGAGAATGGGGTGAGAGAGAGTGTCAAAGTCTTTCTGGACTTTAGGAAGGCCTATGTCCACCGCGACACTTGCGTCCAAGGATTTTGTGACCTGGTCATAGAAGGCCACCAGGTTGGTCTGACAGGACCTGCCTCAAATGAACCCATGTTGGATGCCCCTAAACATAATCTCCCCTGCTGGCCCCTCGTGGGCATGCGCCAGATCTTTCCTAATCCCAAGGGCAGACCATCTCTTTGTAGCCAGGTATCCAAAGTGTCTGAGGAATTTGCAGTTCTTCTTAGGTAACTGAGATTCTGCAGGCCTCATCTTTGCCTGGGTTTTTATAGAGATCTGCACCTCCATCAGTCCCCCACGTATCCCATGTCTCTCATGACTCACTCATGTGTTTAGCAGCTGTCTTGTGTGGAGAAATCTCCACAAGTCTGTCTGCTGGAAGGCAGCAGCCCAAACCCCCATTCCTGCGTCTCTGCTGTGCTGTATAACTTGCAGTGGGAGGGGGAACCTGCTCCTTCTTTGTGGCAGGTTCCTGCCCTTGCAGGCCAGGTAACTAGTCAGCTCACCTGGTCACACTGATGTCATTTGGGGGCACCGGTCAGCAGGCAATGAGGCTGCTTCTGGTGGGAACTTAAGTGATGAGGTCACAACAGGTGCACAGGAGGGTCCCTCAATGAGAAATGGGGCAGACATGTTTTGGGACATAGCAAACAAACCATGCAGCCTCCGGCGAAAGAGCTTGGTCAGACTCTGGCTGTAAATAGGAGTAACGTACTTGGATTTCGGCTAGTAATTTAGGATGAAGTGATCTAGAAGAGTATCAAAAGGCTACCAAGCCACTTCTGTTTGCTCAAGATGTTTCTTTTGATACTTCTCTAACCCGTACCCCTCCCCATGCCTACCCTCTCCAATCAATAAAGCTATCCGTTATAGCAAGCCTTACTCTACCTGCTTGAGAGGCATTAGGTAAGCCTTTTAGCTCCCTTGCTCAGCTGCCTAAGGGAGTCTACTGTTAATGCTTCAGGCTATAAGAAGCACCCAAATACATGCTGCTGGGGGTGAAGCACCCCCAAGGTCTACAGGGTCTGTGTACCCTGGGCAGCAGCAGTTACCCCCAGCTTGTGGGCGTGCTCCAGGAAGGGGGGCAGCTGTACATAGGCACTCCAGGGGAGACACCTGAAGCATGGTTTTGGTTGGGCAGTGAGGCAGGTGGCTCAGCGCAGGAGCACCCCCTACTGGCTCGCCATATCTTGCCTCTTTTTAGGTATTCCAGACTTTTGCCCCTTACAGGCTTTACTTTGAAATGTAACAGTAGCCCCCCCCCCCCCGAGATTAGCAATTCACTTGATTAAAGCATTTAAAGACCACCTTCAGGGTAAAATGAAAAGTAGTCTGAAAAAGGCTCAAAGAGAGGCCCTTTTGAGTCTCAAGAAGACAATGCTGAAGTCTCAGACAGGACTAAGTTCTCTGGCCAATGTTTAGATATAGAACAAAAACTCTTCTGATGGACATCATCTTGCTCTGTATCATGATTTCCTGGGCTTAAAATCTTCCAGGACAGACAGGAACATCATACACAGTACCCTGTTGGCTTAAGTCCAGCTCAGCTAAAACGTCAACCAAGTTCATACCATGCTGTTGAGTTTGAAGGCATCTCACCTTGCAAAAAATAGACAAAGCTGCCCTCAAGCACAAGTGATCTCCCCAACTACGAGTCAAGCAAAGTTCCTGTGGATGCTGTTGTCTGAGACAGAGCAAAAGAGTCCTTTTCACAGTTCACACAGAGGCCAAGTGGGGCACAGATAGCATACAGTTGGCTTGTCCCTCCATCCTGCTAGGATCTGCTTCTGATCAGTCCTGTTGGGGGTAGTACTGACTTGGTACTTGCCCCCACTGGCTAGGTCTACATTAGAGCACCAGGGCATTCAATCTCACTGCCAGGAAGGCAATGTCCCCTCATTTTCTCCAGCTCCTTAAGTGTTAACCCCAGAAGTGAAGTGGTGAGCATACGTTGAGCACAATGCTAGGCTTCCTCCTAAGGGTGTCCTCACCATCTTATCTCCAGATTGATGTGCATGGAGTGTAAGCAGGTAGGTGAAACTTATTTTCTTGATGATATGAGACTAAGCCTCCTGCTGCTGCTGCAGTAGACACTCACTGTGAACAGAGGTATCTCCTGTGGCTGAAGCAGATACATATGGGAAAGTATATCCTGTAACTTGGGAGATGAACACCAATTCTTGAACAGCTGGACTGGAATGAGGAGGCAGATTATCCTGATTACACATTACCATTTCAATGAACCTGCTGTGGCACATGAAGGTATGTACAGAAAGATCCATCCTGACACCTACTTGAAGATGAACATGGCTTGTTTATATTTTTAAAGCCCCAGCTACATTTATAGTGTGTTCTACAATCATTCAAGATTGTCCATATTCAGTATTTATATTTAAAACAAGCAAGGAAATTTGTGCATCTTTTAGATATTTTTAATTGACAGTTTTAACAGTGGACTAGTTGTTATTATTTAACACGAATTAAACATTCAGCTATGATTTTTCTCTTAGTGTAAGAAAATAGAGTTCTTTTCTTCATATCAGCAGTCTTAAAGCTTTGCTCTATTACTAAGTCAGGCTATAATATAAAAGTATCTGGAAGCCTTAATGAACATATGAACCTAAGGAACTGACACTGCACTTTACAATCTCAGAACACTGGTCAATGTTCTTCTTTATCCTGTAGAATGTCTCCACATATTCAGAGCGGCCCAGAAGCTCCACAAAATCTTCGTCGTGTGTTATCACAAGCAGCTGAAAGTTGCGCTGTTGCGAGCGGCTTTTTATTATCCTACGGAAGATTCAATGGTTAGGATACGTTCAGGGAAATCACATCTTAACTTGGCAAACTTACTTGGCAAATTCTCTAAAACAACCTTAGTACAACATTTTAAGCCATAAAAAGTGGTCATGCTATTAACTGTATTTACTTGATTCCAAGACGAGTGTTTCCCCCATTCATCATAGGGAAACCAAATACCACACTGCTCCAACTGGGAATGACGAGTGGCTGTGCAGGGAGCCCAGCTGGGGCACAGGCAGCAGCAGCAGCAGCATGCAGATTCCTGTTTCCAGCTCTTTCCCTGCCAGGCTCCTCTCTCTCCACCTCTTGCTCGCAGGGAGCCAGGCAAGGAAGGAGGAGTCTGCAGGCTGCTACTGTGGTCTCCAGCCAGCTGGGCTTCCTGCACAGTAACTCCTCACAGCCCCCAGTTGGAGCATCTCACTCTCAGCTGTGGCAGGCATCCCTGCCTTGCCTCCACTGCTGACTGGGAGAAGGGTCAGCCAGGAGGAGAGACACGGAAGGGGGACGGGAGCAGGACAAGGAAGAAGGAATCTGTGCACTGCAGAGCCAAGAACAGCTGCTCCCTGCAGCAAAGGTCAGGAGCATCCTGGGCTCCACCTGTACCTGGATCAGCACAGAAAGCAGCAGCAGGAGGCAAGTAGTAGGGGGTAGTTACAGGTTGGGGGATGATCCTTGCTTTTCCCCTGCCTGCCCCCTGTCTTTGCTTTCTCCCCTCCTGCTCCTCAGCCCTGCTTCCCCCCTGCTTTTTCACAGCCTACTCCCACCCCTGCTTCCCCCCACCCGCCCCCTCATCTGCTTTCACCATGCTGCTGTTTTCCTGCCCCCTGCAGCAATAGGAGGGACAAATTTAGGGTGACCCCCCAATAATTAGATTTGAGACTTGGAAAATTATAACAAATTTATTATTTTCCATATCTAGAGTATTGAGGGGGCTGTCTTAAATTTGAAGTCATCTTGGATTTGGGTAAGTTTGGTAGTTCTCTTTTTCTAAGATTTAAATTATGCTGTATTAAAAATGTTATTAACTGCTTAGAATGTACTGGAAAGAAGTGCAGGCTCTTCCTCAGTTATTTCATGTGATCATTAGTAAAGTACTTGACTATTAACATCTCTGGCTCCCAACTAGCTGCAGTAAACTCTTAGGAAGAATAAAGAGAACTAACTAACCAAATAACAATAAAGGTCTTTGTTGTTCTTGTATCACCATTAAGATGAAAACCCAAGATACAGAGATAAAGGTCATGAACTGTTAAGCAATCTGACAGTCAGCATTAATTTTACTTAAATAATGCTTCCTCCTTTTTTCAAATAATGGAGTATCTGGAATATATGGTATTGTATACAGAATCACACTATATGTTTGTGTGTCTATATATGTATGTATATGTATACATGACTGTCCGGCTATACAGATATATGCATTTAATATAATAAAAGGCTTAATCTGTCCCAGACCCAAATGGGGGAGAACGGGGTCAAACCTGGACCAGAGGGGTTGGGGTGGGGTCAGACTCAACGGTGGGGAGGGGTCAGATCCAAAGGGGAGAAGAGAAGGGGATATGGGCAATGTTCCCTCTAAGGTTTAGCAATCTGTGAGCAATCCTGGCTGGGAGTGCGTGGGTATTTCAGTGTGCCGGACGCAAAGCCAACAGTGGCAGGAGCGTTGGCGCCCCCTTTTTACAGCACTGGGCATCCCCCACAGGCCAGTGCTTGGGGGGGCCATGCTCCCCCACCCCCCATCGGTACGCCACAGTGTGATTGGCATTAAAAAGTTATTTCACGGCACGATTTTTTATTGTGCACAGTTGTGCATGCACGCAGCTTAGAGGGAGCTGCGGGTGTGGGACCGGATGCATGGGGCCATTGTTCTTGGCAAGCAATTTGCTAGTATATATAGATATAGATTTAGATCTCTCTATAGCCATCTATCTATATAGCTATAGAGAGATCTATCTTTTCTAGATCTAGAGATGATATAGAGAGAGCTATCTATATATATAGCGATAGATTATACACACACACACAGATCCATCATACACGCACATAAATATAACCATACTATATAGACACACTATACAGTATATACTACACACACATATACACTATAGTATATATAATTGTATGCATGTACGTGTGTGTGTACATACTTATCTATCTATCTGAAATAGATGCTATTGTGTACAGAAATGGCAAGCTACTGGGCAATTAAAAAAGAAATAATTTCCAAAACATGGTAAAACTACTGCTGCTGTTTTAATATACTAGAGAGTAGGATGGTAAGGGAGAGAATTCACCCTCCCCAATTCCAACTACACAGAGAAGATATCCACATCATAAGACTGCCAGTTAAAACTAAAACCAGTCACTTACTCCACCAGTGCATGTGCAAGAGACTCGATATTTTCTCGATCAAGATTAGTGGTAGGCTCATCCAGCGCAAGAATACCACAATTGAGACAAAATGTTTCTGCCAGAGCAAGACGAATAATAAGGGAAGCAAGTACCTGAAAGAAAATAACCCCCATCTCTTCAGTGTATTCTTAGAAAGAAATTATGTATGTAACTTTTTGTAACAACACTACAAACAGCAACAGCAGGCTTAAAAGACAACAGGCTGAGTGTTTATAAAAGGCAATTCACAGAGTTGCTGTTCTCTAAGGATAGTTGCATACAAAATTCAAACTTGAAATAAAAAGATTAATTAAAAAATCCAAAAAACCCCAACATTACATTTTGGAGTGAATTAGTCAGAATTCAGGAAATGCTTGAATTAAGGATGTCCCAGAAATCTTAATTCTGTGTCTGCATAAGAAAGCATTGAAATGCAGTCTTGAATTGAATGATTATGTTATTTTGCTCTACTTATCCCTAATCCTCTTCTACATGGGATGGTTGGGATTTGTAAGAACATATAGGCTCCCTTTTGGGCTATTATGTGAACTCTAGGTCCCTTCTGCACTCTCAAGCCACCACCAGTTTGTCACCATTTGTGTTGCCATGATGGGCACTGATATAAGTGATATTTTTGTCACGAGATCAGCCCCTTGAAAGCGCTCTACAGCTGTGCCCTGACAGAAGTGCAGAGCTGTAGTGCTTTAAAAGTGTTCGAGTGCGCAACAAATTAACCCTCATTTAACAAGGGTTTGGATGATGGGGCTCCAAAGCAGAGTATGCTCATTAACTTCCGTTTGTCCCTGTGCCTGAACAGGTGGTGTCTACAGGCTGGGAGGGAGCTCTGGTCTGGGGGCATGTGAATTGGAGCTCCCCTAGTGTGGGGCTCCAATCCACATGCAGCTTCTCTCCCTTGGATCCACTCCAAAGTGGAGCTCAATCCCTAGCCCCAGACCTAACACAGATATTTCTGTTGGGTTAGGGGGGAAGTCATTGCATCTCTTGGCACTTTCTGTGAAGCACTGTGAATTATAACAGGGGACCTGCATGTTTGTTAGTGTCCAAAGTGACTAAGTCTCGCAAATCACCTTTTGACTACATGAAGATTCAAACACATTGAAGACATTTTAGCAGGAGTATATTTTACCAAAGAATAATTTCCTGTAATTGTTTGTTGGCATCATATTTTCTGATCAAATAATTCTCGGAAAATGGCTAAGAAAGTTTCAGTCTCATTCACATGGGGCTTCCGCGTGACATTCTAAGCTTCTCCTGTTTTGTAAAATTTTTAAGCTTTCTTCTCAAAATGCATTTGTGGCTTGTTTGTTTTTTTAATAAAATCTATACAACTGTTAGCATCATTTCAGTAGATGAAGCAACTAGAAACTCTGCATCGTTTGTTTGGGGCATTTTGAGCCTGTGTTTGTCTTCACTTCTAACAATCCAGAAAGTATCTTATCCTTCCAACCACAGAAGTCTTGTTCCATGTAAAATGACCTGAAGAGGAATGTCTTGCCTTCAAAGCTTTGTCCGTCTCTCCTAATTATTCAGCTGGTCCAATAAAAGATATCACCCTAAGAAATCCTTGCCTATCACATGATTCCTGGACCACTATACAGAAAAATTCCTACAGCATCACGCTAACACTTCCATGTAAATGAAATTATATTACATACCTTTTGCCCAGCACTACATCTTCCTCGCATATCCAATGCAGTATCTCCTTTTATCATTACTACTCTATAATTGTAACTTCTCCTTTTATCAGATGCTGAAACATTCTCATCTGCATCAGAACGAATCTCTATATATTCAATATCTAATGGGAAGAAAAGGTTTCCATTATAAAAAAGCATGTTTTAATTATACAAATACTGCTCAGAACACTCTTACCAACAGATGAACCTTCAACAGTGGTAGGTTAATTTATGGAAATGGATTAAACTAGTATGCTGCTTAACTGCAGTATTGTTTCACCTCCTGCTCCCAAAGACGCATGTACTTTGGAAAGTGCAGGAAGATGAATTACATCAGATTGTGCCATGGCTCAACTACGTAAATTTTTATTATTCCAACAATTTGATTCAAGTTTAGAGTACCATGGATGCAGAGTTTTAAAAAAATGTAGTTGTGAAGTATTCAATGTTTATTACGAAGCAAGCTATACATAACAAGATGCTTTCAGGAGATTGTATACTGAAATGTTAAAAACCAATTCGGGTACCTTGCCCTCTGTAGGTGCTTCGCCAAAGATCACGAATTATTTTGTTTATTTCTTCCATTTTCATGCTGTGAAATGTCATTATTGCTCTAAGAAAGAAGAACAATAGACAAAATAGCTGACTTGACTAAAAGTGTTTTCAGGAAGACAGTGCTTTTCTGCCATTTTCCAAGTAGAGTCCATATTAAAAATATTATTATTTATGATAGTGAGTACAGCAGAAATGTATACACAATAAAAATATTTTACATTGGTAAATATTCCCCTTCGCATACAATTTAGTTTCATAATGTCAACAATTATATCTCAAAAGATATTAGAGCAATGGAAGCAAAACTCTTTGGTTACTCTTAGATTTCTAGTCAATTATTGACTGAAGAATATTATTACTTAAAGTTTAAGTGTAATTGTCATTCACATATAAAGTCTAGATTCCAAGCCATCACCCAAATAGGGATTTTCCCCACTTTAAAATGAATATTATAGAATTGTAACTGAGTTACATTATGGTAATGTAGGTGCTTTGCTAAAGATTGTGCACTATTTTTTGTCAATTCCTTCCATTTTTGAACCCATGGTTGAACTAGATAATCTTTTAAGGTCTTTTTCAGCCTTACTTCTCTATGATTTCATGCTGTGAAATGTCATTAGTACTCTAAGAAAGAACAACAGTGAAAAAATCTCATTTACTACAGGAGGAGTGAATGGAAGTTTCTTAGGAAGCTACATTTAACGTTAGGCTGACAGAAACGATTCAATTCCAAGTCATAAGTGAACCACACTTTTCATAATCTGAAAATCTGTGTACTTTCACAAATCAATTCATCCTTAAGATCTAGAGCTGCTGACTTCAGTCCTGACCCTACAAACATTTAAACCTGTGACTATCATTATACACACAGACTGAGTTCACTGTATAAACTAACTCATTTTTCTTCTATTTGCAGGATGGGGTCTCTCTCTCTAAGTGATATCAGAATGGTCATAAACAGATTTTAAATAACCTCTTCTAAACTTCCAGCTTCATACACTTTTGTTCACAATACGTGGCATTTCTCTCTGGTGCAAAGACCAAATCCACAGCTCAGATTCTTCTGAGGTTTACAGAGCGAATTTTTTAAAATATTGTGCTAATTACATTTTTATAAAAGCTGGAATGTTTTTGTTCCTTTGAAATCTTACTACATTTTAACTTTTCTTTTTAATTGAAAAGCAGTGTTGACAGTACAGAAAAAAATCCTTATCCTGTATATCTTAGTCCAAATAATGGTGCAGCTTTTCAAAGCAATCCAGTAATCTAGTGAGTTGTGTACAATCAATGGAAAAGGAAGGGCCACCTCCCCTGGCTCTACTTTGCAAACCTAGCAATACTTGGATTCAACAAGATGAGAAAGAAGGATGTCAAGAATGTGGGTTTAGAAACCATCCATCAGCCATGTCTTCCTTTACAAACATGTACAAACCTTGCACGTAAGTGGCATTCTTGCTACCTGCCTCTACCATCGATTTGAGATGCTATCTTTTACAAGAATCCAGAAACCTGCATATGGTAATGAGAAATTTACTATTTCAAATGGGTTAGGCCTGAATAGACAACTCAAGCACTTTTTGCCTTGACTGACAGCTGTGTGAAGTGAGGGAGACACTGGATTTGAGTGGAAAAGGATTTCTCTTTTCCATTCTGCCTTTACCAAGAATTCTGATTCAGTCACTTGGAAGGGTTAGGCTCTAATCATTTCCACCCATCTCACCCAAAAGCAGTAATAATGACACCAGGACTTTAAGAGATTGCATCTTTTATAGGAATCTTCTATCTGATAATATCAAACATGTATATTTTTATGTTGAGTCACCTGGTGTTGAAGCAAAGACCAACAAGAAACAAGCAATGAAATAAAGTTGCACATTATGGTTGACCTTTAATTAAAGACTGATGCTCAACCTTAACTACAGAAGACCTGGAACTCTGCTGTAATATCAGATTATAACATGAAAGTCCAAGTATGTTGGGTGGCTCATGCCAATTACTTGAACGCTTAAAAAAAAAAGCTGGGGCAATAAAACATTTCTGGGATGAAAAAAAAAATCCCCCCCCCAATCTCTTTAGAAACAAAATTCTCCATCTCATCCAGGGACGTAAAAAATTCCCACTACCATAAATAGAAATTGCTAAGCCTGAAGAAAGGAAAAATACACCAAAAATTCAGCACAAAGCTCAGGAATACATTATACAGCAATATTACCAGTCTTTAAATATAAAATCAATAAAGATGAATCTTACAGTGAATCTACCAGAAGCACAATGCATGCATGCAAAATGCTGATTTCCTAGACTACGTGTATGGCTTTCAATCTCTGACCATTAGAGATGATATTTTTCTCACTGATTTACGCGATTACCCATAAGTGATGCCTATCTGTTTTTTCTTGAAATTACAAGACTAATTTCCTGTATTGCCTTAAACAGCAATTTAATTCTTAACTATAAAAGGGAAAACTGTAGGGGAACTCATGGAGTGCATTTCCATGGTAAGTGGCAAGGCAAAGAAATGCAGGCTGCTTATAGACATGAAAAAGAAAGAACATAGCTTTACTCTATGCCCAGTCGACCCTGCACTGAGCGCAGTGCATCCCCAGAAGAGGCACCACATTAGTCTGACCCAACCTCTGCACAGATCAGGGGCTTCAGTGGGGCTTTTTGGCACTTTTGTCTAATACCCAATTGAATCAGCTTTAGATAAAAGCATCAAGAAGCCCTGCTGAAATGCCTGATCTACACAGATGCTGGGGAGCCAGGCTGAACTACAGCACTTCCTCTTCCTGTAAAGTGCTTTTTTTTTTTTTTTTTTTTTTTTTTTTGGGGGGGTCTTCACATTTGTCAGCAGCTATAATGATCATCTATCATTTCATTTTAAAAAACAGAAATTCTTTACAAAAGCAATTTCAAAAAAAGCTTACAATGGGATATCAACATCTCTTTCAAACACCATTTCTTTATTCTTCCCTTTTATTAAACGAAGTACTCTGAATACATATATATATATATATATATACACACACACACCTCAAGAAAGTAGCCTTTGAGACACTGTGACTAATATACCTCTATAACCACACATCAGGAGGAGCAGAAGCCATGAACAAGGAAATTCCAGCAACATAGGAGGGACTGGAAAGCAACACTTTAATTTGCTCGAGCTACATTTTTAACCCTGAAGCATGGCTGCATTTTGCTTTGCAAGCATTATTATTTATAAAGCCTCAAGGGTGGGCTAGGTATTTTTTATATGCATGTCAAATGATTAGCACCAATTTTACTGTACAAACTCAGATCCAAGAGGCAAAAGCCAACCAACAATCAGCTTTACTTTCCCCTGTCTAATGGAGATCCTGCCCATGGAGCAGTCTATCACTCTTTGGGAAACTCCCATTTTTAAAGAATGCTCCAGGATATCATCTCAGCACTACAAGCTACTGTGAGCTCATAAAGCCCATCTTGCACATTTTACACTAACCTCTCATACTGTGTCAATTCAAGTTCTTATCTTCAAGGTGCTCAAAGGCTTGTACCCAACGTACCTAAAATATCATCTAACACTCCACAATGAAAACTAAGGAACTTGGCTTCTTAGGCACAGCGGAGCCTTCCAGTATTATGGTAAATCTTGTGTGTAATTGAGAAGTTCAGAAACATTTACTGTATTTCTCAACTGGCGAGCTGAAGCCCCTCAGTCCTCCTCCAAACAGAGGCACCCAGGACAGTCCCACCAGTGCTCCTGTTTCTGGAAGAAGCATAGGAAAGGCTGGACTGGGAAGGGCTACATTGCACAAGGCAGCTTCTGCCTGCTTTAGGTTGATTGCAGCCCTAATGCAGAAGGAGCATACGTATGTGCCATGTGCCTGTTGGCTGTGATGCAGGCACAGGGCAATTTTATTTGGAGGCAGCAGGACCCAGGTGTGAAGCACTGAAGTAGCGCCAGCAGTGGTATTCAACCAAGGATGCTGCCACATTCAACAAAGTGGTTGGGGAGGGGCCAGGACTCTGAAAAGTTGATAATCACCAATTTAAGTATTTCCACCATGTAACATACTCACTTGTCAAGTGCCTTGTAGTAAATGTCTAGGTCCTTGTTCACCAGCTCTGTTGTTCTCATAACAATCATCATGTCTCTGTACTTTTCCTCTGCATCTTTGAACTGTGATTCTCGAAGCTCTTTCTTAAACCTAATGATCTCTTCCTCAAATCCACGCTGCCTGCCTAGGGCCAAACTGTGATTTCTTTTCAGTTCTTCTATTTTCTCTTCTAGATGATGTTGTTCTCTGTCATGTTAGAAAAGAGTATTTTGCATTTAATGCTTCATGTCTAAAGGAAAGTTCTATCTCCCTGTTTTTCCTAAGAGATAATATTTTGTACAGCAGCAGCAAGTATAGAAGTGAAACTTGCAATCCAAAAAGATGTTATATTCACTGCCCTCAAACACAAAACTGCACTGCAAAATATTTGTTACTGGTAAGAAATGAGGAAATATTTTGATGGGATTTTGCGTAAAAATATTATAAAAATCACTACTCTAATTAGTGAAGAAAAATCATCAGGTTTGAAGGCTGCAATACTATATGTAATAATATGCAAAATAAGTCCAACTGTAGAGAACTAAATCTTTAGCATAACACAGCAATGAAATGATTGCTACGGTAATTCCTTAAATGCCATTAATATGTTTGGTACTATACAAGAATAGTTGATATAAAAGCGGTGTAACTAAATAATTCTAAAAAGTAAATGGAAACTTGCAACTTGGGTATGTGCATCAGCTGTTTTGATTTAAATTTGTCTTTCTGCTCCTATATGGGTATAAAAAAGGAGCTAATCTGCAGTAATTTGAAAACCTAATTAAATAAATTTAGGTTACAGGGATTTAGCTTCACTTATTCTGGCAGAATTGGAAAAATCTACCAGTTATATCAAAACATCTTAAACCAGTATAAATTTAACACTGATACAACCATTATGTATGTTTACCCCTTCACAGCTGGCTCCAAAGGATTATGCTAAACTCTTGAAATGAGTGAAAAATGTCCCACTGTGATCACTGCAAGCAGGACAGAGTACAAAAACAAGACACTCTTGTACTTTCCCTATTAATTTTTACAAGTAATAAAAATCATCCATGCGTATCATACACCAAAGAGGTAATGCTACGTCTCATATTTAGTTGTACTATAAATAGAACATTTTAAAAGGTAATATTGTTACTTCTGACTTCCATCTGAAGTGACACTTGCAGGATTGGCCATTATGGATAATCACACTAGATGGATGATACACTGAGGTTTAAACTTGCAAACATACTCGAGTCTCACAGACATCAACAAGATTTATAAACGAGAGCAACTGCATTCATAAGAAATGTCCATAGGACTAGTCTTGGTTTTGGAAAGCAGTTCTCAAGCTCTGGTTACTGGAAGACTTATTCACGAGAGATGCTGTCTCACCACATTATTTCAGCTGCTAAGCAAGATGATCAGAGACAGACCTATTTAATGCAAATTTAACTAACTTACGTTGCTGTTATCACAGGGATATTATGCAGGTATGAATGTGAAGAGGAAGTGGTCTGAAAGAGTGGAAGAGAATCAATCTCTCTATTAATAGTGTGGTGAAAATGCAACTCTTTTGGGGAACTCCTGCTTATGATGGTTTGGATTTTTTTTTTTAAAAGATGATACGATAACCCTACGTTTTCATTTGTTGAGCTTTCATTTCCCCCAGCTCCTTCAAATGCTGTTTTATTTCTTCTTCAACTCCTTTTAGCTCTTCATTTCTTTTTCTTAAAGTAAGATTATCCTCTAGCCATCTTTCTTGTATCTAAATTCAAGTAAAGCCAAAACATTTAATAGGGCAATAAGCTTTTAAAATTCCACACTTCTATATATAAATACATACATTTTCAATGTATAGGACTTGAATACAGAACAATTCTGAAATATACATATGATACAAAACTACATAATCAACCGACAGCAAAATTAGCTGGCAGCAGTGAAGACATATTCATATTATATTACATTAATAAATTACTTTGGATAGATAAGTTATTTGAAAGAGATGCAACACAAACTGTCCATGACAATGTTTTGGGCACTATAATAATAGTACTGTAATTCATTTGTGTGTCAGTGGGATTGTGCTTGCAAGTAAATGAAACTGTAAATGTTACTTTAAATATAATGTATTATTTTGGTTAAATCCTTTTAGGATGTTAAGATGAAAAGTGGAGCAGTCAAACATTACACTTGAGTGTGAACAGTACTTGAACAATATCACAAAGGATTTCAAGTATGTAAGAAACATAAATAAAGTTGATAAAATGCTTAAGGATGGGGTACTTTGAAATTTAAAGCGTCCAACACAAGATACTTTACAACAAAGGAGCAGCGCTACACACAACATTTCTTTGGAAAAAGTAGGCTCTTATGTGACTTATTGGTTTGCTTACTTATTGGTAGGTTTATTAGTTTGCAGCTAACATGTTAACAGAGGATTACAGACCTGTTTTCAAAGGGGCATCTACTTGTAGTGCATATAAATCTTGGACATTTTTGAGCCATGTGCAGTCTCACTAGGATCCCGATTAGATAAGCTGCTCCACAAGAGATATTTATGCCACAATAAATCAACACATCTTTGCATGGGTACAGCTAACTGCATTGATTTGAGTGCAGGATCAGGTCCCCACTAATCATTCAGAATATGTTGCATCATAAAAAAAAACAAATATAAATTTACCTTCTGGGTATCAATATCTTGTCTAATTGTTCCCATCTCTTTATTTATCCTTTCCTTCCGGTTCTCACAATCAGCTAATTGAGTTTTTACTTCATCGAGTTCAGACTCCTTTTGCTATAGAAAAAAAGAATTGTTATCACTTTAACATAAAAAATAAGAAGTATTTTGACTGTTTTTCTTTTAAAATTACCTTTTTATAGTCTTCTTTCCCATCTTGAATATAGTTTTCAATTTCTTTCATATAGTTGTGAATAGTTTTAACTTTCTCTTTGGTATCATTTATCTACGGGGAAAAACATCTAATTAAATAAATGTTTAGGTTCAGAAGTGCGCATGTGTATATACACACACGCGCTTAATTCACAGAACTGCATAACATTTAAGTATAGAATGCTTCCAAATGTACAGGCCACTACAATATTTTCAGTACGCTTAACTGAAAGCCTTTAGTTTTTAAGACAAATATTCAGTTTCATTCAGATTACCAAATTTAGCAAAACAAATTTAAAACATCTCTAACTTTGAGAGTTCTATTCATTTTATAAAAATCTACTTTTTATTTTATATTGGCAGGGCTTTTCCTTAAGAAGTTTTCTTTACTATATTTTTCTGTTTCTTTTAATTAATTTCTTTCACTGTTCTAATGTGGCCATGCACCTTGTCAAAGGGTACCAATATACATTTTACATAAAAATGTTACATGTTTGATGGCCTGCTTTGTATCACATCTTCCTGCCTGTTGATGTAATAAAGACTGACTTTCAAGACACTGCCATATAATTTCCATGTAGTATACAGCATTAAACAACAAGTTTCTGGTCTGGATACTCAAAACTGAATATCTTAAAGGTTTTAAATTAGGGGCTTAAATCAGCTCTGTGGGCTTACTGGCCAAGTCAAAACAGAATAGGACAGCTGTAATGACAAGCCATGCTAGCTGCTGCACTGAAAGCAGCATTACTATGAGAGGGCAGTATTGCAGAGAATAGCTCACTGTTAAGTCCACACCCTAGTTTATCTTACAGCTACCCTGTTTATGTAGCCACAGACAGTGTCCACAGGAGCCTTGTGGAACAAGGGACTGCCAACATACTGTTTCAGTGTTGGCTCATCTTCTGAACTGGGCTATGTCTTCTCTCTTTGAATGAATTACAGGCAGCTTATGAGGCTGTCTGTAGCCACCACAGTTACCCAAAGACACACTTTCCTTATAAGAGCTCTGGAATCCTTCTCTAACAAAAGTGTCTTTATAACTAAATAAATTACTGTACTCTTAACTTAAACATTGTAAGAATCTAACCTTGTCTTGCATTGTCTTGTTACTTGTGTTCTTCTTATTGATTAGATCCTCTCTCTCCTGCTGGAGTTTTTCTAAAGTAGCGTCCAAAGGAAATATTTGTTCCTTTGCTTCCTGAAAAAGAAAAGAATATGCCAATATACATACTTTTCTTAGAAATCCACCTTTAATTTCCCAATGCCTTACTTATTTCCTTTTCTTGTTTGTAAACTTGTGTATATCTGGGAGTTCACTGTTATGATTTTAAAGAAAATTCTTTTCCAAAACGAGAAAAAAAAAAAAAAAAATCAAGAGGGGCAAATTGTACATGTTATCTGTGAACTATGGGTATACAAAGCAAGCCTAGGAGGTGGCCAGATTTAAAGAATGGCAAAAATAAGCAGAAAGAACAAATTTTTTAAAATTGTTATAATAAATAATAATGTTAGATTACAGTAAAGCTAGTTCTAATGCATCATACTGAAGACAAACATTTAACAGTACTTTTGCAGAAGTAAAGAAAGTGCATGTGAATTTTCTTACTTTGATCTCTCTGCTTAAGGACTGAACCTCAGTGGACAATTCCACAGTCTGTTCTTCCAGCTGTTGTCGACGTTGCATTCTGCCGGAAATGTGAAGCTTCTCTGCTTTCAGTTCATTCAGTGTACTCTTTAGCTGCTGGATCTCATTCTGCTGGGCTTGCTTAAGTTTTTGATTTAACTCAATTTTACTTGTTACTGCAGACCAATTTAAAAAATCCACATAGTTTAACAATCTGGGACTTAAAACAATTTACTCTGCATTAACTGAAATTGAATACTAAAGTATTCTTGGTAGCAGGTGACAGATTTTAGACAATAATAAAATGACTAGTCCACTTAAACAGGATTTATCTGAGACAACCATTTGCTTTAAAACACTACATAATATAAAACCAAATTTAAATAACTGAGGCTTACATAAAAGTGAAAAACGATTTTCAATCTATCTTCAAAATGCATCAAGATTGGTAAACCATCTTGCTTGCATAATTTACCTGTATCCCACAAGTGTTTCTTTCCTTGCTTTTCTTGGCTTACTTGTTGAACAGTTCTAGTTAAGTCTACCCCTAGCAGTTTGGCAGCATGCTGAGCAATTTTTCTTTCAACATCCCTTAGATCAATCTAAAAGCAATAGGAAAAGTTAATATTTTTGCACTGTTTAATAATGTGTTTGCTAACTTTAACAAAACAATCTTTTTCTTAAACTCCTCCAATTCAGAGTAACTTGCACTAAAAATTATTTTTTTAAATGAAAGATTGTCTTCTTTAGCCAAAAGAAATGCTAATGTAAATGAAGTTATAAGGGGTATAGGTCATAGCCGTGTTGGTCTAAGTACAGAGTCAGACAAGGTTTTTAGGGTAAATCGTATTTGAGTTAGTCTTATAAAAGATATTGTTGGAAAAATTCTTCTCAGGAAGCTTTCGGGCACAAACACCCCTTGTCAGGCTGAGGAAGCGCCTGCAGATGGTAAAACAATGTCTGCAGGTGGTAAAGCAGCCATTACCACTCCATCCATGAAGAGCATGGACCATCTGCAGATACTTCGTCAGCCTGATGAAGGGTATTTGTGCCCGAAAGCTTGCTAAGAAGAATTTTTCCAACTATCTGAGTTGGTCTAACTGAAGATATCGCGTTTAACCTAAGAACAATGAAGTTGTAAGAAATTTGGTTTTCACTCTGAACTAAGAATACATATAGCACATTATTGAAAATTGCACTACCACTTCTAAGCACCTAAACTTTTTAGCATGCAAATCGCAGATGGGTTTAAGTAAATAGCATTCATAAATATCGGCTGTATGAAAACCTCAGGTGCATAAAATGTGCATGTCATCTTTAGTCCATTTCACTAAAGTACTAGACACAAGTGTACAAGTTTCAATTTAAGATTTGTAGAAAGAAAATGCCAATTAATCAATATGCACTGATGTGTTCAGAAGTGTATACATTGAAAAGGGATATGATCAATATGTATACTGATATCAATATAATCCCAAATGACAATTTCCTTCTAGGCCAATAAGGTAGATGTGACAGTCCTCATCCTATAAAGTCTTTCTGAAATATTGTGCCAGAATTTGGCAAGATGAAACAGTAGCACATTCTGTTTTGGATTTTAAATCCCTAACAGAATTAGAAAACTTCCCAAATATATCACCTCTTCTTTTGTGCTACATAAGTATTTTCTCTTAATTATGTGACATACTCTGCAAGCTTCTCCGTGTAAATGGATGATCCTATAATACAGAAGTCATAAGTAAGGAAATGTGCAATAAGATATGAAAAGGTGCATGGTATGAAACTCAAATGCAGAGAGCTAATTAAGAATGACTGAAAGTTGGGGCATCAGAACTGCAAAGCACACTTCATTTAAATTGAAGTAACTTCCAAATAGGGAAGCTCATAACTGAAGGTTTAGTGCAGAGAAAATGATTTCTCCCTTCACTTCTCCATGGTATATCAAAGAATGCTACAATTCTTGTGAACTCTTTGTAAAGTACTCCGAGATCCTCTGAACTGAAAGGCATTATACAAGTGTAAGATACTACAGTTACCATAACCATCTGTGTTAGCTTTGGAATTGTTTTCTAAATGCTTTCTCTAGTAGCTCTAAAATTCTTCAATACTTCAAGGTGTTGTAAAAACAGTAATTACTGGACACCAAAAGTAACATTATGGGAGTGTCAACCGTTCATTAGAAGAAGTTAAGAAAAACTTACCTGGTATCTTTCCATAAGTGTTATATCTTGTAAGCATGCTTTGGCACTTTCCTCCTCAGGAATAACTGTATGTAAGAGAGTTTCTACTTCTTCTATATCAGTTTTTAAGCGCTGAATATCTCGGTTTACATTCTGTAGTTTGTTCCTTAAATCTGGTATGTCCTTTTCTTTGAGTTCGACTATGGTCTGCCTGAATAGGAAATACAAATCTATAGCAACTGCTGATTCAAAAACTATAGCACACTCATGATATAATGAAGGCTGTACAATATTTAAATGCGAAACAGATGGAATAATTTTATAAAAAGTGTCAGCTGCTGAAATCTTCCCATCTTTGCTTAGTTCATCTAATTCAACAAAATATGGCAACATATCCCTATTTTTTGAGCTAAGATTAGTTCAATACCAAGAGAATTTGTCAAAGCAATGCATTAATTCTTATCTTGGGTCATACACAAATAAACTGTACAATACTACCACCTTGAGAAGGAAAAGTGTACATTTTTATCTGCACTTTCCTCTCTTATAGCCTAAGTCTCATAAAACCTGAGATTAATTAAATCCTGATAGAACAGAGGTGGGCAAAATATGGCCTGCAGACCAGATCTGGCCCACCAGCTGATTAGATACGACTGGAGGGCAGGCACCCACCAATTAAATTACCTCCAACCCACAGCTGCCCTGCTGTGCATCAGACCATGCCCTGGCCACTCCCGCTGGGGCAGCACATGCTGTGCTCCCACCCTCGCCCACCAAAGGGCCCTGGTCAGCATGCACAGTTTCCAGGCAGGGCTGCTGCTGCAGCCACCCAGGGAGCTGCTTGGCTTCCCCCACCTCCAGCAATTCCTTCTTGGCCCTGCTGCAGGGCTCTGGGCAGCAGGTAGGGAGGGGAGATGAAGCTGGGCAGCTCCTGCCCCAGTGCATGGGGTTCCAGCTTCAGGTCACCTTCCACCCACCCTGCTCACCTGGCACAATCAGCAGCCACCTGCAGGCAGCTGAGCGGGGGTAAGGTAGCCCTGGCAAGAAGCTGTGTGTGCAGGCTGGGGCCAAGGCCAGGGTGGGTGCAGATGGGAGCATGGAATGTGTGGAACTCAGCCCCATGCAGAGTGCCAGGGAGCAGCGCCCCCTCGCCCCACCATCCCCACACCCACTATGCTCATACACACTCTACCATACCCACATACATCCCTGCCATACACACACCCTATATCCCACCATATCCACATACACCCACCAAACCCCACCATACGCACGCACACGCATACAACCCCCCACATCACACACTCCCTTCACACACCTCCATATACATCCCCCTGCCCCCACCCCATACAATATACAGAAATAAGGTTTTATTTTGAGCTATTATGCAGTCACCTCTATATACACTAATAACACCTAAATCAGGACGAAAATATTTTTTGAAATAAAATTAAGATATGTTATAGCAGGTTTTTGTTTTTTTTTTTTTTATCTACGCTTTGTTAAAATGATTTCTTCTGAAAGATTTTGTATGTGTGGCTCTTGACTTGATTGATTTGGCACCATTCTTGGGGAGGCCTGATGACCCCTGAAACCCCCACTGATTGGCTGAGGGCAATGGGTCAGGTTCTTAGAGGGGTCACAACCCTTTGCTATCTGATAGGCCGTGCCTGTGCTTTGTGGCCTACAGGGCGGAACTTCTGGGGCCCCAGGGGCAGGCCACGTGCCATGAGGGTGGGCCCTGTGGAAAGGCAGTGTTTCCCAGTCAATGGGGTGGACCGTCTGATGTCAGGGACCATGTTACAGGGTGGGACTTCCAGTTTCAAGACTGCAAATCCCACCTCTCAAAAGGAGTACTTCCAAAGGTAAGGGGAGGGATGCCTGGTGGCAAAGGTCAGGGGCTAGGGGGAGGGACTTCTGGTCCCAAGATGGGGTGGGCACCTTTCAAGGGGCAGGGCATAGCAGTTCACCAAAACTTGTTAAGCAGCCCTCCAGCTGAAGTAATTGCCCATCCCTGTGCTAGAAGAATGGTTCTCAAAATTCTTGTGTCTAGAGCGTCTTCATCTTTTTGCAAAAGCCAGGTGTTTTTCACCCTTACTCAATCTTACAGGAACTGACAGGAAGCCTCAGGAATCTGTCTCCATTTTTTCTGCCAACTATGTGGCCTGGGGAAAATATATTTCCTAGTTTAAAAGATGCAGAGTAATGTGAGGCAAGGAGAATTAATCCACTATGGAGTTATCTGGAAAAATCTGCCCAGGGTGTCTTTTTAAAACATTACTTGCTATTTGGTGTCTTCTTGTAAATTCCTAAGACAACAAAGACAGCTAACATCAAAGGACGTTTCTGCCCCAGCAGTATCAGCTAATTAATCTGTCCCAAAGCCAGTGCAGCAACAACTGAGTGGTTTATCTCAAAAGGCGCATCCAGATGTGTGTGAACATTTTGTTCCCCAAGGACAAGTACCAGCGGTGCACCTTGTTCCACTGGTTCTTGTCCCTAGGGAATGCCTGTGCCACGCATGCTTTGGTGCACAGCATGTTATGCTGGGTGGTGTAGGGAAGGCTGGGGCTAGCACTGTACTGGCCCCAGCAGCCTTACCTAGGGTCCTGGAGTTGCAGCCATGGTGATCCTGCCGGGCAAAGCCTGGCTGGCAGCCGCAGTGTGGCTCTGAGTGTCCCGGCTCTACTTTTTAGCAGTGTGTGCTGCCTGAGCATGTGCTGCTTCGGATTTTATTTCTGTGGGTTTCTCTCACCCCTGGATATCCAGGGGTCAAAAAAGGAAAAAACCCAGAACAGCGCAGAGAACTTTGGATTGTGTGGTATGTGGCACCGCGTGTTTGCAGTGCCGCATACCGCATGACTGTGCTCATCTGGATGTGCCCAAAGACACTGAGATTGGGTAGGCTCCTGCTCCTGATCAGCTAGTGTCACCACTGTCCCTCTATCCACTTTTCAGGGGGAAATAGACAGTGGAGCACTCTGGGATGCTGGGGGACCAAGAAAGCCACTGTAGCACAACTGTCTGAAGTCATATGCGACACTACAAAAGGTGGCACTACAAAGAAGTTCCTGTTTGAAACAGGAAAGTTTTTATGGCAAATGTGCCTTTTTTGTGGCAGATCTACCATCTTCATAGTTGTGAACCCTGCAAATATGGACACAGAGCTAGGATCTATACAGTGCTACAAAAGCGATGCATGTCCATAACCTAAGGGAGTAACTTCATGCCAGTGTAAAAAAACAGTGTTAAAGATTAGCTTTTTGATATCTGAATCATCTACTCCAAAACAGTTTAGGACTAAGTGAAAGAAAATGTTTGTTGTAATGTGCCTAGAACAATATAATTCGTATATCAAGTATATTAACATGAGATGCTTTACCGTGCTTAATAAGTTACCTTATTGGTTTAAGTCCCATCATTTCATCACGCCTCTTCTCCCGTCTTTTAAGCTCAGACTCTGTTGTTTTCAGTTTGTCTGGTGCAAGACGCAACTTAGACTGTAGATCACTAATTACATCTTGCAGTTCTGTCTCGGTTTGAAAGACCCTCTGACAAACTGGGCAACACGCCTGATCCTCCTCAGTCAGCTGTGTAATAAACTGTGAATAAACAGCTGTGGCTCCAGCAAGCACAGCTGTTTTAAAAGAAGTAATGTTTGTTAAGTAAAGCAAAGCGTAACCTGATCCACAACAATAGATCTGTCATTTCATGCAGTAAGACAACTGTATCCTGTTAAATAATAGTGAAGGAATATTTTAGTGTGATGAAACTGATTGCTCTTATAAGGAAGCAAATTTGTGGAAGTCGCTGATTTGCTTTGAAAGCTATCATTCTTTTTTTAACATTAGGCTCCGCAGGCTAGATCCATAGTAACTACTGCTGCTCTGCATGCAATGCAAATTTAGGCAGGGGAACACTCTCTTTAGGCAGGGGACAGTCTCTTGACACAATCCTGAGTCGCAAGCTACATGCTAGACATCTATTAAACTAATTTACTTGTGGGCTGCTGTGGGGTTTTTTACTTGTATTTACAAGCACTATCCTGCTGCAGTGTAAAAAACCTCCACAGCAGCGCACATGTAGATGCCACCCTGGCTAGCTGGAGCACAAGGGTGCTTCAGTGTGGGGGCTGCCTCCGGCTATCCCATGCTGAAGCACCCTCCTGCCCCTCCACAGCACAATGAGCCACGGGGAGTTCCTCTGGGTCCCTCTGTCAGCAAGGGCTGCTCCAACCCAGTTCAATGTGCTGCGCATGAATAAATTCCAGAGCTTACTGGTCCCAGACACACGTTTAAAAACAGCACAACCAGGAGCAATAAGCTCCAGAGCTTATTCATGCACATTAACTGCATATGTAGATGTGCTCACTATGTCAAAGTATTTGCCAATAAATTCTGAACAACAACCTAACAAGGAACAGAATTGACAGAATTGAAATTTTTCAAGACTCTTATTTTTATATTACCTTTATAAATCTTAGCTTTACTTTAACGCAAGGCATTTGGGGATTGGATTTTATTTCAAATTTTACACTTAACATTTTTCACCTTATAGACACAAAAGGTTATAAAATACAACTGACAATACCTCTAATTTAACGCTCACAATTTCAGTTGAAAATATTCTTTAAAAAAAATAAATAAATAAAAAAAAATAGAGAAATACACAAACTTACCTCGCTGCTTAGAAGACTTTTCAATTTCATCTTGAAGCTTGTACAAATCACTTTCAAAATCTTGGCTTCCACAAACATCAAAAAGTTTCTCTTCATAGCCAGACAACTGCTCTTCTTTTTTTCTTAGTTCAGTACTAATATGGTTTTTATTTTGCTCTGCAGAAGCTAGTTCTTTGCTGAAATAAAAAAGTATGAATTCACTCTACTGCAGATTACCTCACTTCCTGAAAATATTTTGAGTATTCTACTTGGATTAAATATAATTTTTGGGAGAAGGATATGTTATACGAGTAAAAATATATTTGAGAGTTTAAAACCGAGCGGTTTCCTAAGTTAACACACGGAATTTGTCTGTTACTAAATCTACCTGATAACTGAATATCTTCAGCATAAAAGTTCAGAACTGTATTTCTTTAAGTATAGGTCTGAAGTACTGAAATATTTTAAATTGCAAATTAGTTTAGCATTAACACCATTTACATTTTCAATTAGCTAAAAATAAACAAACTTAGCTGTACATTTTGCTTTGTTACAAGAATAAACAAGAAATAACTATTAAAGAGAAAACAAGTGGATCAAATTTTCTAATATTAAAGTTAATTTCAGAAGTGAATTCTGAAGCTAGAATCAAGTAAATATATACTTACTTAAATTTGGCAAGCTTGTCCCTTGTCTGATTAATTTCTCTAGTTTTAGCATGGAGCCAATCTTCAAGCTGTTTTTTGTTTGGAAAGTATCCTAACAATGATGTCAATTCATCGCTGTGCCTAGATTTTATTTTTCTGATCTGCTCCTCTTTGTCTGCCTTGAGAAAAAGTTCTTTTAAAATACACTTTCCAATATTCACTATCTGTTTTACTCAATGCATTTACAAACATATGGCTTTTATGAAGTCTAGCAAACAACGTTTAGTACTTTAAATGCTGTAAGATTCAAGAAATGACCATTCCTTATTAAACCTTGAGGTAAAAACAACAGGAAAATAAAAATAAACATCTTACTTTGTCTTTGTTCAGCATGTCCATTTGGGTTATTGTCATGGTATGCAAGTTCAACTGTTCCATCTCCTGATCCAATTTCCTTAGAACTTTGTCCAGATCTTCTTTCTCAATTTGCAGTACTTGTACTTCTTGTTCAAGGGCTTCCACATTACTGTTCTTCTCAGCCTTATCTAGTTCATGTTCCTAAATACAAAAACAAGGCCACACCAAGAATTACTTTTAAAATTCAATGTTTTCTTACGCCAATTGGGGAATAGCAGTCCAATGAAATGGGAGGAAAAAATTGTCATTACTCAAGAATAAGTTGGACCCTTTTCATAGATGTCATAGATGTTAGGGGCTGGAATGGACCTCAAGTGATCATCGGGTCCAGGTCCCCTCACCATAAGCAGGAAGTTAGCTGGGATCAAGTTAGCTGGGACCCCAGCAAGAAATAAATCCAGCTGTTTTTTGAAAGAATCCAAAGCAGGTGCTTGCACCACCTCTGGGGGGAGTTTGTTCCAGACCCTGGACACACGCACCATAACAATCTTTTTTCTAATATCCAGTCTAAATCAGCCTTCCTGGAGTTTATGGCCATTAGACCTTGTTATCCCTTGGGGAGCTCTGGTGAACAGATGTTTTGTAAAAGGAAGAATTAAATGATCCTGAAAGGATCCTATAAAGAAGGATGAAGGCTGTGATCCTGGGCCGTAAGCAACAGATATAGAACACAAAAAAATGGGCATTGGTATCAAAACTCTGAAATGGTTGCTCAGCCTTTCAAACTGCTCCTATACTAACATCCTACAAAGAAGTATAAAAGCATACAGATAAGAGAAGAAAAATTAATTATTCCTTTCCCTGTCAACAAGCTAGATCAGTAGTGTCCAATCTTTCTGCCCCAAAGTCCAGATCGGTAATGCCAGGTCCATCTGTGGGCTAAATCTGGCACATGGGACATGCGTGGCTGGGTCCTGATGTGGCTGAGCAGCAAGTTTAGCTGTGCAGCAACAACCCCAAGCCCTGACCTTGCTGGAGAGCAATACCCCAGGGCCAGCCTGATCTCGCCATGCAGGACTTGGAAATTTGGCAGTGGAGAAGGACTGGCAATGTTAATTGCCACTGGTTTTCTGCCACCAACTTTCTTAACCCACAGGGAGCCCTGAAGGCTGGCTGCCATGGCTCCACAAACTGGATTTAGCCTGCAGGCCAGGGGTTGAGCACCCCTGTGCTAGATCCACATAACTTGCTTCAAAGTGTCTTATCCATACCCTGCTTGCTTTTTGCATATTGACAGTCAGTGAATCGTTGGGCTCTACACTCCATGGCACATTAAATCCATACACTGTAACCAGATAAATATTGAATGCTTCACTGGAAAGATACAATTCAGAATGTAGCAGAGAGAACTTGTCTTAGGAACAGGCATGGCTGGCTATAAGCATTATATGTAGGACAATCTAACAAGTAAAAACCTGCCAAGTGTAATATGATCTATTTTCAAAACATTTCTATTAGTCATATTTATTATAGTATTGCTTACTAGTCAAACAAGAATGGGGACACATTAGGCTAGGAACGGTACATAAGAGTAGACAATCTCTGCTCTCAAGAGTGTACAGTCCAGAGACAGGGGTTTAGGTTGTAGCCGTGTTGGTCTAAGGACATAGGCAGACAAGGTTCCAGAGACAAGAATATACAGAAAGCAAGGGGACTTTCCGTAGGGAAAGAAGGAAGGTTGTTATTCATTACATTATTCCTACTCATAGCTGGACTATTTGGTGAGATCAGAAGCATTAAGATAACCACATCTGTATACTTATTAAAACAAATCCAGCAGAAAGTCGTACAGCTTTGGCAAGCTCCTGATCCAACTCCAGAAGCCTGTTAGAAGATCCCTCCAGTTGCTGAAGCTCACTTTTCACATTCTTCAGTTCGAGCTTTTTCTTATCTTGAATATCAGACTTCAGGACAATGGTGCTTTCCAGGCCAGTTTTCTTATCTCTTATTTCATCTATCTGTTTTTGTTTCACTACTTCTTTTGCTGAAAATTCCCTCTGTAAAAGATGCAACAAATACGTTTCACTCAACAATTAACTACAAGTGAATTTCACTATTAGCAGGTGCTTGCTTTGAACTGTTATGCACATTTGTACAGCAACCTGTTGAAATAGTTTAGTCTTAAAAACCTTTTAGTAGAACGTTTTCAGTCAACTCTATTTATGTTGGAAAATGCAGCTTCAACAAACCCAAGCGTTCTAAAGGAGTATGCCAGTTCTGGCTGCACTTTCAATGGAAGCATATCTGGTTCCCTGCCAGTCTGCCTGTCCATCTACTCTCCAGCTCCTCAGGAACATACCACATGAGGAGCCTAAGAGGAAGAAAAACTGCTGAGTAGAAGAAACAAGCAGCACAGATATCTTCTGTGGGGGCTGGGCAGCCTGGACAGTTTATAGCTCAGTTCTCAAGGCTGCAAAGCTCCTTGACTTCCTTGGCAGACTTCAGGTAGCCTAGCAGCTGGGTAGCCCAGGGTTCAAGCAGAAAATTTCCATTTAATTTTCTTCAAACTGGATTTTTTCAACTTTTTTCACACTAAAAATAGTAATTTAAATATTTTCAGTTTTTCTAGGAGAGAAATATTGTTTTCCAGTCATAAAGTGAAGCTGAACTAAAATTATTTTTCCCTATATTACAGCTCATAAATTATGCCATAGCTCCACAAACTGGATTTAGCCTGCAGACATGTCTTCGCAAGCAAAAATAAATTGCTAAAAAATGACACCATTAAAAAAAAAAACCAAAAAATAATACCCCCCCACCGTGGTCTTGCTGGGTCTTTCCTAGTAGAAACTATATTATAAAACTTTTTGCTAGGTATTTATAGTATTAGAATTGTAAGACAAGGATGCAAATACACGTCCTGTAAACATTTTCTGGAAAATTAAGAAACGTTTAACTTCTGCTGTTTTCATTGCCGTCAACTCACACTGCACTAGGAAGTTAAGTACTAGTATGACAATACAGCAACAGGATAACAAAATTGTTACCATTAATTGGTTAGCTGTTTCTGCTTCTTTTTCTTGCCTTTCTTTCACAAGCTTGTTAAAATTGCTAATTTGTCTTTCATTTAAAGGTGCTCGTTCAAAGCCATCAAATTCCAGCTGTGCTGCTAAAGTCTGAATTAACGAATCCCGAATTCTGATGTGCTCTTGGTGACGATCTGCTTGCAGCTGAAGACGACCTTCATATATACATTCACACACACACACAGAAACAGGATTTACACATTTAAAAGGTTATTTATAGAGAATTGTGCTTGTTTTTGCCACTGTATATCTCATGAATTCTAGCTGTTTACAAGAACTACAGTAGTTATAGAATCCTAAAATTATTTACTATTTTTTGACATTTTTCCTTCTGTTACTAAAGCCACTTTAGGATTTTAAAACAAATCCGTTTATCACCATTTATGTTATTTACTTCTTAATCTTCCCTTAGGTTGGCCAAAGAATATAGATTAATTAGTATAATTTATTTTAGTAAGGTGTGCTCCAATAAATTGCTGCAACAGTTTAATGAAAAGTTGCAGTAGACTGAACTGGCTTAGTTGAACTAGGGTGACTGTGTGTGGACACTGACAAGCCATTTAAAGGAAACTTGTATCGGTTTAGCTTTTATTGGTAAACCTAAACAAATAACCAGGATTAAATAACTGCAAATGTGGTTTACATATAGTTCATACGATGGTTCACAACAGTATAACTAACTTGGCTATTAAGCTGATTTAAGTTAAACCAGCAACTTCAAGAACTTAAACTCTTGTCAGCGCCAGTACAGTCCCAATCCAACTGACTATCAACTGATTGTTGCACCTTAATGAACACCTGTCATTGGCCTTAGTCAGCTATTTTCTTGCCTAAATTCATTCACTATAGGTGGTGATATTATTTCAATTCTGCAAACTTTACAACTCATACCCAAGACAAGCTGCTCACAGAAAACTGTTAGAATGAAATTTTAATGGCCTAGAACAAAAAATGTCAAATTCAGTTTCATTTCTGCAGATAGTAGTCCGTAAATGAACACGTATAGTACATGTCACAATCACACCTCACAGGAGCGAATATACTTTGAAATGTCACAGGGAACACTGATCAACTTTTGGGTATCTAACAGTAAAAGGTAAAAGCTTAAATTTGCAATCCCATACCTCACATGTAGCCAACTGAATACATAACAGTTCAAAACTTTTGTCTAGATCAGAAGTGCTCAGTCTTTTGGCCCTACAGGCTGGATAAATGGCAGAGAGCTGATCTGCAGGCCAGGTCAGGCCACGCACACCACGATTAGCCACCACAATGCCACCCTCTGCTGCTCAGGCTGACTCCATCCCCCCCCCACTCAGCCCTGTGCTTCCTTGCACCACTGATCAGCTCCACATGCTTAATATAACATGGAGGTCCATGCTATCCAGTGCACAGGGTTCCCCCTGGATACAAAAATTTGGCAACTGGGGACTGGCAATTAGGTGCCACTGCTCCTGCACCACTACATTTTCAAGCCCAGGGGAAGCCCCACAAGCTGGATATCACAGCTCCATGGGTCAGATCTAGCACCCCTAGTCTACCTCAATTACAAGCCTTCTATCACTTATCCTATTACAAGTGCCTACATCTGAAAAAAAGAATTAAGTAGTAGGATTTTTTTTTAAATCAGTGTATTATACCTTGTTCGACAAGAAGGTCTGATTTCTCTCTGTTGAATCTCAGGCACTCTTTGCTTACTCTTTCCATGTCACGTTGACAGTCTGCTAATCTCCTTTCTTTCTCTTTTACTATTCTCTGATGATTTTGGTACCTGTCTCTTAGTTGTTCATCTGTTCCTTGAAACACCTGTGCAGTCAAAGTACCATGCAGAAGAAAAAAAAAGAGAAATCATAAAACACCATTAGTTTCTGTTAATGTCTATAATAACAACATTAATAAGGCAACACCATGGGAACTGGAAATAAAAAAAAAATTATCTGAACCAAATAAAACCATTTCTCTTTATCATATTGATACATGTTCATTTACACACTGTAATTTCTGCCTGGTGAAATTCTTTCTACCTGTCAAAAGTTTTATATGCTTTAGCACAGACACAATGCAAGACCTTTAACTCTTTCATTAGCTACTTTAGAGGAGGAAACATAGGAAGATTCATGATGTTTATGATAGGAAATGTCCTGTACTTGTCTGGTCAAGCACAGTCCAGCGTGTCATTTGTGTACGTCTTGACTAGTTATATTTCACTTCATAACCAGTTATTCTATTTTGGAAAGAAAGTTTCTAAAAATAGCTTGAATCCTTATCTTCATTTTTAATAGAGAGCAACATTTTCATTGCATCATCTACTTATTTAAAAACAGGATTTGTTTATTTAAATCACTTGTATTTAAGGTCTATTCTGATGGGGGTAGCCAGTTTTTAATAAACCCAATTTGTCAGGGTATTCCTCAGTGAAAAGGAACAACACACTAAAAATACACTTTGACATGCCATGGTAAATAGTTCAGAAGTCATGCATGCAAGAGAATGTTTTCAGATATCTATTATTAACACCTAACCACATTATACAAGAACCGTGTATCTACACAGGTAGCATGTTTTAAGACATCAACATTAATAGGAATTTTTGTGGGCGAGCTATTTTGTTGGACCAACTCATCGTTGAGATAGCTTTCGAATGAAATGCATTCTTCTTCATGTCTGAAGGAAAAGCAGGTACAGTACACTAGTGTTGATGACTGATGATAAAAACAATACCGAGAAGCAAATTGAATGTGGTTGTCAGTTTTTACAAGCTCTGTTCTGGATCCAGAAAATTAAAAATCATTGCTCATATGCTTAAATACTTTGTAGATTGGGGATTTTACTTGTAAGGATCTTTTTTTTGTTTTGAAGAGTCCTTCAATGACTACATTAAAGAATTCATATCTTTTGGCTCCCCGTTTTGCAATCATCTTGGCTAAAATTGCGTGGAACATGCAACTAATAGAACAAAAGCAAAATGCTCCAGCAAATGTTACGTTAGGAGCAAGTAGACAAGTCGTTTGTTTTTTTAATGTGTATTTCATTCTATAGAAACTCTATATTTCAGTCAGTAATATATAACTTATGATTTTTCAGAACTAAGAATGGCAACATGTGGGATTTGCAAGGCAAACCTTCTCCATCTTCTGCTGTAAATCCCGATTATCTTTTTCCATCTGTCTCTTCCTGCTGTCCAAAGCTTTAATGTCATTATCAAGTCCCATTACTTTTATAAGATTCCGTTCAATTTCTGCCAAACGAGTCTAAAAAGGAGAGAATACTAAAAGTAAACTAGCTCTATTAGTTTATGGGTCTTACATTTATATTTTCTATTCAAATATATTACATTATAGATCATATTGAGCACCTTCATAAAGAGTTCTGAGCAATCATTGACCATGGGACAAGGGTTCTCAAACGTTTTCATAACATATTCTTCTTATTAAGCAAGAGTGTCTTGTGGAACACCTCCTCAATCATTAAAAATGGAAAAACAAACTCCTCTCTGATAAAGACTGCAGCAATAGCAACTATAGCAATTATTTGCCCAGAAAAGTAGTGTGGGCAATGCATTTTACTTGTTTTAATTACATTTACCAAGCAGTACTTTATAGAATATAGTTAGAGAACTAACTACGTTCCAGAAAAACATGTAATGACCTATTCAAAAGAAAAGCTACAGGTATAATAATTGCTATATTTATTTGTATTAGTTGTAGCACTGACATATGATATGCCGTGGTACAAGGGTAAAGTAGGTGATAGGTATTATGTTCTTAAAAGGCAAGGAATACTTTTTATACAGATTTTTTTGTTGACTGGTGCTTATATAACAAATTGGAAATAAGGAACAACTGGGTAGTAAGCAGTGTTGCAGAAAGGATTTGTGGTTTATAGTGGACCACAAACTGAACATGAGAAGAACTAAAGGGGGACATGACAACAATCTTCAAATAAGTAAAAACATTTTATAAAAAGCACATGTGACCCTCGCCATTGGCAGGGGATACATTCTCATATCCTCCGCGAATGGCAAAATTTGTGAATAAGGCACTGCGTTCATGAGCACAGTTTGTGTTCATGAACACAGTGCCCACGGTAGATGGGGGGCGGGGGGGTGAGGGCATGGCTCTGACAGCAGGAGTGCGGTGGCAGAAGCCTGGCGGCAGTGGCAAGAACCCACCCAGTGTCAGCAAGCACAGAGCTCCTGTAAATATATAAAGTATTTAAGATGCAGGTTTGGCATTCGTGAATTTGAAACTACGAATAGCAAGGGTTTCGTGTGTAGTGATAAATTGCTCTCTGTATCCACCAAGGAGGTATGAGACAGTAATTAAGGCAGGTAACTGCAGCTAAGAGGTCAGAATTTAGATATTAGAAAAAATCTCATTATAAAGAGCAGTTAAGCACAAACCAGGATACATGATGAGGTTATGAAATCCTATCCTTACCATGAGTTAAATGGGCAGGAATGGAATGATCTAGGTATAACTGAACCATTCTCAGAGTGGGAGAATAGATTAGACATCCCTTTTAGTGCTTTCTTTTTAATGACTATTTGAAAGAAGGTAACAAGAAATTTTGCCCTCCTATGACATTTAGTAGATACTACGATGAATCTTCAAACAACAGCTGTTGAATAGTCAGGTTGAAAATTATGAATTTCAACCAAAAAAAAGTTTTATTACAAACTAGACATCTTAAAGAGATGTTGATTTCAAGGTTTGGCTGGAAACCCCCAAATGAAAGTAAATGCATTTAAGAACCTTCCCTGCCTAAAACATTTAAGAAGTATTCAAACTGATCCAAGATGGTGTAAAGATAAAAGCAGATCATTTCCACCACGGTTTTGAAAAAAAATTTCATACATACTTATGACAGATAATGAAAGTTTAAAACAGCCTTCAAACTCTGGCATAATGTGTGGAGCATATACAACCTCCATCACACTGATAATGCAAAGTTAAGCTTGAGATTTTAATCAAACAAAAGTAAGGAAATTCCCATAGCAAGTAACCTTTAATTTTCCCTTATTGCCCAAGAACATTATTACAATATGATTTTAATTGCATAGTCATAGAACCTAAATTACCTTTAGAGGATCAAGTTGATTCTCAATAGATTTTACATTCTCCTTAGAAACAGCCAGTTGAGTTTCCCTACTGTTAAGCTGATCCTGAATTTCACGTGCTTTTTCTTTATTCTGTTTTAGATACTTCAATTCTGTTTGACACTCTTTTACCTTCTGGCCTTGCTTCTGACGCACCTGACGGAGAGTATCTAGTGCTTTAATATACCTTTAAAAAGAAAGCCAAGAAAGAATAAATATCAAATTCTGTCGGAACAGACACTTCATCGGTGAATGAAACCAACGCTAAATTTTTTT
This sequence comes from Alligator mississippiensis, assembly GCF_030867095.1. Classification (NCBI taxonomy): domain Eukaryota; kingdom Metazoa; phylum Chordata; order Crocodylia; family Alligatoridae; genus Alligator; species Alligator mississippiensis. The sequence goes on from NC_081832.1 coordinate 67,366,379, forward strand.
GTTTGAACATTTAAACTAGTAAAGGAAAGAAATATATTACTATCATTAAGTTAATTGTAGGAAGAAATTAACCTGGTTGCTGAGAAGATCTCATCAAATTTCTGTTTCAGAGCTTTGCCTTCACTTAATGGCCAGTTTGAATCTTCTTGATGGCAGAAAATGACGTTATTAAGTACCGATTTGGAAACACCAAGGGAGCTGATCATCTCTCGGTCAATTTCTGCACACTTGGAACTCAGGCTGACCTTTTCTCCATGCCTGTATTGCATAGATTAAGATAGGACACAAAAAGAAAAAACAGTACTGGTTGCTGTAGACAACTGTAGTTCTATTTTAAAACAAATAAATTTCTATATAATGTTAACTTTTTCACTCTACCTTCTTTAATCCTAAAACCTGATAAACTTTACAACTTATTTTTTTCCAGTGATAAACACATTTTTCCCCTTCATTCTCCCCTCACTCTTCCATTTTAAATATAAATATATCAATTCCAGCACAATGTTGGGTTTTTTTTGTTTGTTTGTTTGTTTTTAAACACAGCACATCATTATTTCAAACACCTTTCTGTAACTCTTTCTGTAACAGCCAAACAAACTAACAAAAGGGCAAGGAGAGGTGAGAAGCAGTGTCGTTCCATGCTCCACAATAACTGATTTCATATGTCTACTCCTATTCCACAGAGTAGAATTCAGGAATAAGCTCCCTTGATTTAACTTCCACTTACTACAGGATGGAAGCAAGCATAGAAAATAACTTCCATGGAGCAACTGATGTGCCCTCCCCACCAACCCTTTAACTTAATATCATCTGTTCAGCTGCCTAATTCCCTAATGCAGCCGTTCCCAGACTCTGACAGACTGCACACCGCCATTTTAAAATGATACAACCTTAAGTATTACCAGCAAATTTTTCCGTTCAACCTTAAATACCGCCAGCAAATTTTTGCAATTAAAGTAATTATAAAAACTCTGTTAACATATATCATTGACAGGTTGTCTGTGTACCACTAGTGGTATGCATACCACAGATTAGGAACGGCTGCCTCAAATGTCATGGTATTTGTCTACATCACAGGTAGGCAAATTCTTCCAGCCAGAGGCACAGTGACCCACCCCCCAGGTCAGAGGCAGCTAGGTGCTGGGACCCAGTTGCTGTCACTGCTTGTCTCTACAGCAGCATGGGAAGACTGCCCGCAGCTGAAGCCCCTCGTCCACACAGTAGCAAATGGTCAATGCTGTGGTTTTCAACCTTTTTTCATTTGTAGACCCCTAAAAAAAATGTCTAGTGGAGGTGCAGACACCTTTGAATTGTAAGTGTAGGTATCCACATACTTCTGCTTGATCATAGTAATCTTTTACAGACCCTTTAGACATAGTCTATGGACCCCCAGGGGTTTGTGGACCACAAGTGAAAAACCACTGGGTTAGCAGAACCAGCAGAGGGAGAGAAACCATACTGAGCAGCAGTAAATAAACACTCCTTTCAAAAACTATCAGAGGTGGGGGGCTGAACAAGAGATAGAATGGGTTATAACCAGAACACTTCTCAACCAAATGACTCCTTCACCACTAATATGAAGGAAATTAAACAGAGCGCACATACTACCACTTTCATAACACACTTTCACATGCATCTAAGGGATCTCAGAACCCTTACATATAAAGATACAAGAAAAAAACAAATGAAAGCTCAATCCAACAGACAATGTTTAAAACACTTACTTTGTCCTAGTAATGACACCTTCAAGAGTTTTAAATTCTGTTTTCTTGCCTTTCTGGGTACAAACCATGGATCGCTGGACAGCTACAAGCTCTCCGTTAACATCACGAAACTGCAGTCGAATCTGAGCTCTGACATCTGTTTCGTTGGCAACCTTTAACAGAGACCAAAAATGATTTTATACGAAAGGAAACATCTGTGAGCATACAATCATATATTCCACCACAAGGGATGAAATTCCACTAAAATCAATGGGAGGCTTCAATGAGGCCAAGGTTTCACCCAATTTTTTTTTAAATTTTTTTTCCACACTGAGATCAGTTTCTGGAGTCCTGAGACAAAGCTCACACTTGATTATCTTTTTTACCATATCTTAAAATACAAACAACCCAGGCCAGATGAAGCGTGTCCTCCCAAAACATGCATTTTTCAATGGAACTATTTACAAGTGCAGTATTACTAGGACCCATGAACGTTGCATGCCTCCTGAGGCCGGGGGGTGGGGGGGGTGTGACAGTGGGAAGCAGGGAGCTCCTGCAGCAGTGTTGGCAGCAAGAGGGGTGAGGGTGGCAAGCGCCGACCGGCAATCAACCGCAGATGCTGCCCGTGGTGAAGGGTGGGGGGGTAGTGAGGGGTGATTGCCCACAGGCGCTGCCAGCAGTGTCCAATCTCAGGGGGTGCACGTGTACCAGTGTGCACCCCCTATGCGTTGCCAAAGCTAGGATCACATCCTAAATTATCCAGAAAGCCAAGTTCTCAACTGGAGGTTTGTTGCATAATGAATCATTATCGCAACTACAAAAAGGTTACCTCACTGGCAACATGACCACATTTAAACCCATATAATCCAGGTATTCTAGTTTATCAATGACAGGGAAGGAAATTCATTGGAAACATTAGATGTACAGCTATAGATGCTCTGTACAAGGAGACATGATAAAAAGTGGTTATACCGTGCACTTTGTATTCTAGCATACAATTTTTTTCTGGCAACTAAAATTTTTAAACTATATAATTAATGAAAATGATACCGATTATTCTTACACTGGGACTAAACACAGTTTTTAGCATGTTACTCAAAGGTGTTAACGAACAAGTAGACCTATCTGGCACTTTGTTTAGGCACAGGTGTGGAAAACTTTCATAAAAGTTAAAATTAAATAAATAACTGTAGATCAATCAACAGTTAGAAGGGTTAAGCATATAAGGGAACAAACCAAGAAAAATTTTATAAAATGCTAACAAAACAAATTCTGTCATTTTTTCTTTCTGCCCTCTCTTAGATTCCTATTCCTTTAGTTTTTTAATTGAAGTAGAATAGTTAATTTATCTAATTATATTCTACAGAACTGTACTTGTTTTTTCTCATCCCAGAGTTCATTCAATATTTTTTAGTAGTGCTTAGATATACAAATTGCCCTGTCTCTTACCTTTGGATCATGAACAAAAGAATTTCCTTTGGTACCTGGAGGGAAATCTCCAGTGGATATGTATTTAAGGCATTCAATGATAGTCTATGGAAATTAAAATAAATGTGCATCAGTAATATCAATGGAGAACAAACAAGATGTTTGAAGCAAGAGAACATAGTAACATAAATATACTTTTTAAAAAGCTTTATGACAAGCAAAAAAAAAAAAAAGTAATGTAATAAAGAAAGTGCATCTCTTCCAAAAATAAGTTACCATCATAAAATTTTGTTAATTCAGCAATATGGTAGTCATTTAAGAGAAATAATACAGACTCCATGGCTTGACATGTTAAAACTATACTGAACAAAAATACTAATAAATGTACAAGAGGGCACAATCCTAAACTGGAGGAGATATGAATTAAGTTATCTAATACATCCTTTATTTCTCTAACTTCTAAAACTCTAAACACACTGCAAAACACCAAACAAAAATAAAATCCCAAACCCTAATACCCGTTTATAGAATAAGGCTCTAATCTTATAAAACACATGCAGATAGCCCCCTATGCCTACTGTGAAGCTTGCCGCTGAATCATTACAAAGTGGAGCCAAAATTATGTGAATGTTATGTCTGTCAGTGGGGTTTATTTTAAATTTGCCTTTCAATTCATATAAATGATTATTCTTTACAGGATGAGCTTTTGATTATTTAATTTATACCTTTTTGTGTTTGTAAAAGTCTTACCGTTTTTCCTGCACCATTTGGTCCAACCAAAATGGTTAAGGGATTGAAGAAAGAGATAATCTGCTTGTCTTTGTCCTCTACCCCAAAACTCCTCACTCCAAGGATGCTCATTTTCTCAATCTTAGACATTTCTGCAGAATATTTTTCTCCTTTTCTGAACCCAGGAGTTTAAGTTTCATAAATCCTGTAAAATAAAGGCAAATTTAGTGAAAAAAAAAAATTTGAGGTGCCAGAAAACCATACTTATGAGGAAAAGCTAACACCCCCCCCCCCAGGATTATTTAGTCTGGAGAAGAAAAGACTGAATGGGATTTCATAGTCTTCAGATGCCAGAAGGGTGATTACAGAGAGAACGGAGATTTTCCTATGCTGGTAGAGGACAGGTTAGGAGCAATGGCCTCAAACAGCAGCAGAAGAAATTCAGGTTGGAGATTAGCAAGAATTTTCTGCCTGAGGGTAGTCAAGCATTGAGCCAGGCTACCTAGAAGTGTGGAATCTCCATTCCTGGAAATTTTCAAGAGCAGAAGGGTTAGATACTTGACTGGAATAATTTAGTCATGGATAATCCTGCCTTGAGCAAGGGGCTGGGCCGAGATGGCCCCATGAAGTCCCTTCCAGCCCTACCTTCTTCTGATTCTTTACCCATGTTCTCACTCAAAACCTTGCAACATAAAAAGAAAAACAAAGTGTAATTGAAGAAAGCAATATGATTCCTCTGTTGTGTGTGAAGATGCGGATCATAGTCTTGTAGGTACACCATTAGGGCAATCTTCATTTAGAGATTTTCTGTTCTTAAATGTTAGATAATACGGGCCATAAGAAATTTACAGTTACTCCCCATCACACACAAAACGACCTTACTCAGGGTTATATCACTTATTTGGTGCTGTGCACCAGATCCAGACCCTGGGGCTTCTCACAGGTCAGATGACCACCTCTGGTAATAGGGCAGTGATATATGACTGCTGGAGTCACTACATTGATGTAACTCCAGAATTCAGGGGGTGAATGCCACCACCACTTGCCCCTGCTTCTCTCCTGTCACAGATTAGAGTCTCCAGCAGTGGCAGAAGACCCCAAATTCCTCAGCAAGGAAGGGGCAGGTAATAATAATGTTCACCCCTTGGGAACCCAGGGCTGTATCAACAAGTCCTACAGGCCACTTTAACCTCACGCAGGCTGCATACAGCCCACAGGCTAAGTTTCTAGCAAAAAATATGAATTAACTTCACCTAAAAATTGAGTTAATACTTTGGGTTGTTTTGCTGGCTTTGCTCAGGAGTCAGCAAGCAAAATTACAGAAAACACCTTTCTTGAAAAAAATCCAAACTTTGCTGTTAATCCTCAACATGCCTTACCAAAACCTGTAGATTATTTTACACTATTTTTGTTTATGATGCAATAATCCAGCTTGTTTGATCAGGCCTAATGCTTTTAAATATTTTCTGGTAATATAAGTGATGTTATAGCTGTGATGGACCAGAAATTACACAACAGGCAAGGATTTCCTGGGGGTGGAGGGGGGACTTTTACTAGGACCAATTATGACCAGAGGAAAGATGTCTTATACTGGAAAGCCTGTCTAACTTTATCCCAACTACATAGTTGGGTCATTAAAAGATATCACCCTAAGAAATCCTTACCTCTAAATATTTTGTCTGCATTAGAAACGGGAAAATACTCAGCATGCTTTATAGACACAGAGTTATAATCGGGCAGATGAACCCTTGCAGCTATACTGAGATCTGTTCAACTTACATATCTACAAATAGATTGTTAGCCTATAAAGAGGCCTATCTACTGTCTTCTAAAGGGCTGCATGGACAAAAGGGCCAACCCACATGGAGTCATTACAGGACTGCAGCCACCAGTAAAACAACTCTTTCCCCCACAACTATTCACTGATGGTCAGTCATATTTATTTACACTCCAGGAATAAAAAGAGAGAGGCAAGAGAGAAGGTAATAAGAGATAAGAGCAAGGGTGGCACCGGGGACGGGTGTTGTCACTGCCTGGAGAGGACTGCCAGGGGACCCTGGAGGATGGGCTGCAGGGATGAAGGACATGAGGTCACTCTGCAGCGAGGCAGTCACAGAGGAGTTGGGCTGACACACCCCACACCTCCCACCCCAGCCCTGACCTCGCACCCCAGCCTGAAGCTGACACACCCAACCTCGCACCCCAGCCTGCAGCTGACACACCCAACCTCGCACCCCAGCCTGCAGCTGACACACCCAACCTCGCACCCCAGCCTGCAGGCCGGACACACCCCACACCCCAGCCCTGACACACCCCTGACCTCACACCCCAGCCTGCAGCCCTGACACACCCCACACCCCAGCCGACACACCCACCTCACACCCCAGCCTGCAGCCCTGACACACCCCTGACCTCACACCCCAGCCTGCAGCCCTGACACACCCCTGACCTCGCACCCCAGCCTGCAGCCCTGACACACCCCACACCACAGCTGACACACCCACCTCACACCCCAGCCTGCAGCCCTGACACACCCACCTCACACCCCAGCCTGCAGCCCTGACACACCCGACCTCACACCCCAGCCTGCAGCCCTGACACACCCGACCTCACACCCCAGCCTGCAGCCCTGACACACCCCTGACCTCGCACCCCAGCCTGCAGCCCTGACACACCCCTGACCTCGCACCCCAGCCTGCAGCCCTGACACACCCCTGACCTCGCACCCCAGCCTGCAGCCCTGACACACCCCTGACCTCGCACCCCAGCCTGCAGCCCTGACACACCCGACCTCGCACCCCAGCCTGCAGCCCTGACACACCCCTGACCTCGCACCCCAGCCTGCAGCCCTGACACACCCCTGACCTCGCACCCCAGCCTGCAGCCCTGACACACCCCTGACCTCGCACCCCAGCCTGCAGCCCTGACACACCCCTGACCTCGCACCCCAGCCTGCAGCCCTGACACACCCCTGACCTCGCACCCCAGCCTGCAGCCCTGACACACCCCTGACCTCGCACCCCAGCCTGCAGCCCTGACACACCCCACACCCCAGCCCTGACACACCCCTGACCTCACACCCCAGCCTGCAGCCCTGACACACCCCACACCCCAGCCCTGACACACCCCTGACCTCACACCCCAGCCTGCAGCCCTGACACACCCCACACCCCAGCTGACACACCCACCTCACACCCCAGCCTGCAGCCCTGACACACCCCTGACCTCACACCCCAGCCTGCAGCCCTGACATACCCGACCTCGCACCCCAGCCTGCAGCCCTGACACACCCCACACCCCAGCTGACACACCACCTCACACCCCAGCCTGCAGCCCTGACACACCCCACACGCCTGAGACTCCCGACCTCACACCCCAGCCTGCCCCAGGGGAGCCAGGGCAGCCAAGCCCCTGCTTCTCTGAATGCTGTGATGCCAGGGGAGGCCACACCTGGCACCCCAGGCTCAGGCTCGCACCCTGCAGACTGGCGGGGTGAGGGCAGAGTCAGACTAGACGGTGGCACCCCCCCCCCGCGGCCGCGCCGGGAGGGGAAGTTCCCCGCGGGCGGGGAATCTACGGCGCGGGCGGCGCAGGCCTTCCCCTGAAGACGAGGGAGCCCGCGCCCCTGCGCCCGCCCGCCCGGGAGGAGAGTCCGGCGCGTCACCTTCCCGCGCGCTCCGCCGCCGCCGCCCGGCCTCGTCCACCTGCGCATGCGCCGCCCCGCCTCGCGCGCGGGGCCTTGTGGGAGCGGGGCGGGGCTGCCTTTGATCGCCCCAGCGGGCTTCAGTGCGCGCCGTGGCGCGTCTCCCGGGTGACTCAGCCGCTCCCGGGGAGTGGCAGCGCCAGGGCGACCCTAGACCTTGCCTTCAACTTCGATTTTGCATTTTTTTCTTTGTTCACAAAGACTTTGAAATACTTTATGGGACACTTCTGCTTCTTTCTGAATTGTCCCTTTTTCAAGATCCCGTCCTCTCACCTGTGCCCTTTGCTCTTGTCACCACTGCAAGTGGACGGTGGAATAAAAGTAGGGAAAAATCGTGAGAAAATATCCTGTTTCCGCAATGTAGCTTCCATCACAACTATTTTTTATTATTATTATTTCTCCGCAGCTAATCGGTCCATTGACTCTGCGCCATCCTTGGCTCAGTTACTAGCGCCGGCTGGGGCTTGTCTCACTTATGGAGGGATACCTGGGGATGGATGTATTAAAGCTTTTGAAATTATTATTTTAGATTATTATATACTGCTTCCTTGGTGTTTAATTAGTCATTTCAAAACTTGATCTCCCACTACTTTGGCCAGTAAGTAAAGTCAGCCTACAACTTTAGCTTGCTCCAAATAACGGCAGGCAGTTGCTGAAGCCCAAGTAACACCTGACACATCTTTTCTAAATCCTAGTTCACTTTGTTTAATTTCCTATTACAAATATTTCAAGTCCTTCATAGGCTGGAACCAAAATATCCCAGGAATCTTATTGTTATTCTCAACCTCCCACTTCCCAAGAGCACTACATTCACCACAGATACTAATTTGTTGAGAAAACCCCAGTCTACCGTGCTGGTTATGTGTGTTGGTTGTAGAATACTTACTGGGCATGTCTACATGTACACTAACGAGCCATGATTATGGTGCGTTAAGTTTAGTACCTGTAATAGCAGGTACAAAATAATGCACCATAATCAGCGGTACTGTGCAGTAGGGCCAGCACACGCCTTTTAGGTGATGGGAGTGTGCAGTAGACTAATGCTACTGCGTGTTAATGCGTTAGCATGACTTTAGCCATGATATGCTAATGCGCAGTAGATTTAATCTGTTGTGCTTTTAGTGTCTTGTCTAGACACACTCTGTGAAGATCAGAGTATGCTTTAGTCTGCCTACTTTCAGAACCTTTCCATTTTACAGCAGTCTGACCAGAGTAACAGGTTGCTGTTAATAAAATACATACATATTTAAAAGTACAAGTTAAAAAAAAACCAAAGAGAAAATAACCAGTTTTATTTCTAGTTGCATGCTCATTTGCTCTGTGATCCCAATCATATTCTTGGAAATCATGAATGCTTAGGAGGGGACATTTTCCAGAACTGTGACTGGGCTTTCGCCCTTGTGGTTCATTATGTTGCTCACAGTACTGTAAGTAATATATTCTCTTCCAGTGACATCATGATCCAGGAAACGGTTTTCAGGTTGTTGAGTGATCTACAGTTTATGACCAAAACTAAGAAGTCTAAAAATATTCTACCACCAAAACCTACAATTCTACAAAAACTCACCACAGAACTTTAGCACTTAGTGCAGGATTAGGATACAGTTTGGTAGTGTAGTTTATTGTACAAATATTTTTAAGGTTTTTTTTGAGGCCAGAAAAAAATCACATTCACATTGGATGCAATGTTTAAAATGTAGTATAATTAACTTGAGAACATCAGTGCCATAAGGTATTGAAGCCAAGGACATAAGGTGAATCACAAAAGGATTAGACAGCTAAATTAAATATACCTCTATTTTGGGTGTGATATAAGAATTTAAATCAGAATACAAATATCTGTTGCATTAAAAATAGTAAATAATTATAAAGGGATCTAAATCCTCATATATATAAAACATATTTTATCTTCTTTGCTCACTGAGTTAAAACAAAAACTTTCTATGCAATTCCAACTGAATGAGAACAACTAATTGCACTTATCTGGTAAAATTAAAAATAAATAAAAAACCCCAACAGAGTCTGTCTCTCCCCACCCCACCCTCAATTAAATTAGAAGAAAAACAGAAACAAAATGTTGCTTCCAAGTATATCTAAGACTGGATAACTAAATGCCTTATTAAAGACCCTTTTTATTTTCTTGCCACAAAATCTACTTGCTATGGAACTTTTCAACTGAATATGAGATATTTTTTTTTGGCATAAAGAAGATATCAGATTCAGTCTGAATTATTTATCTTAGTTTAAAACAGCTACATAATTAGAAAATAATGCAGGCAGAAGTGACAATTTTCACCTGAGTGGTCACAGAAAATGGTTTATAGCCATGAGAAAACACAAGTGCATAGCTGCAGGCTGCTTAAAAGTGGCCAATCGGGTGAAAATCTGAACTCATTGCATGAGGGGTCAAATGAAAACGTTTCAAAACATAGCATCGTCTGTAACTTATGTCTGCCCTGCCCCACCATCTCGAGCTGTTTTCAAAAGAGGAGGGGGGAAGGGAGCCAGAAGCATTTCAGTCTGGGGTTTTTTCAGCCCCTGATGGAGGGTGGGGCAGGTGTATTGGAGCCCTCCTGAGGTGGGGGGCTCCAATACAGCCACACCAGTCTCCAGCGCTGGCTGGAGAACTCCTAAAATGAGCTCCCGCTTTTCCTTTTCCTCCCTCCCATTCTGAAACACAGACAGGCTGGGAGAGAAGAGGGGCCCCTGCTATGGGAAAGCGGCTGCAGGCTGCAGCCAGCAGCTAGATTCCTCTCCCCCCTGGAACCAACAGTGAACTTCTGTTTGGTCCGGGGGATCGTTGTGACTCAGAACACTTCCTGCAAAGCATTTGCAGTTACAGTGGGGAGCTGCGTTTCTGTCTGCACTCAAAAGTGATGTTTCCTGTAATGTGTGTTTTTCTTTGCACTAGTCTGCATTGAACTGTCTTTATTGTAACAGGCATGGCAAATTTTGAACTCTTAGGAAATAAACAAGTAGATACAGATAAAATAAATACAAAAGTGTTAGATGCAATTGGCCGGACCTCTGGCCCACAGGCCAAATCTGCCCCATATTGCTCCCTATGGGTCTGAAAATTTGGCAGCAGGGAAGCATGGCAGTATTAATTGCCTGTTCCTCTGCTGCCATATTTTCAGACCCATGGAAAGTCCCATAGGCCAGATATTGTGATCCTATGCCCTTAATCAGGAGTGGGCAATTATATGACCCCAGGGGCCACATAGGGAGTTGTGATGAGTTGTTGGGGGCTGGGTCAGCACCCCCACTACTGCTTGTCACAACCCAAGGGTGTGATTTTTGTTTTGTGTGCGCTTTGGCGCCACTGAATTATTTTCCCGCCAATTTGTAGCTTTCTTTGCAGTGTGCATTTCTTCTTTGCAGTTAAGAAATGCTCGTTGCAAAGAATTCCCGCCATTTGTATGATAATTCGAGCCCCATTATTGGCTCGTGTGCAATTATTCACACGTGGCGGCTAGTGATTGACTTGCTAGCCGTATAAAAAGCTTGAATGGTTTCCGCCCAAATTGGAGGACTCCACGAACATCAGGAGGAGGGATCTTCATGCTGTGTGAAGATCTCTAAGCGCTGCAGAGCCTATTGGACCCAGCGTATTTCAAGCAGGCAACAGGGGTCTGATCAGCCTCTAGCCTCTCCCCGTTGCTGTTTGCAATCCTCGACGTATCCCTCTCCCTGCGCACAAGTTCCACGGAGCCTAGCAAACTTTGCGTGAGTCTATTCAGAGCTCTTCACTTCGAGTACTTTCTTCGGTTGGCGCGACGGGCTCGCGGTTTAGAGCCTCCAACCGGATGGGCTAGAAGAATGTTCACGGGAAGGAACTCTAGTCCGCCTCTCTTCTTTTCTATTTGTAACTGTAACTCAAGCAAGTTTTCCTGCCTGCACCGTGACCATCTTCGGTGTAAGTAAACAATCTTAAATCAACCATTACGAGTCCGTGACTAATTCTAGCGTGTCGCCTGTTTTCTCCGATCCAGCGTGCCCGGGCTGCTGGCCACAGCCCGCGCGGCGCGAAAAAGGGCCCGGATCGCTCCCGGCCCTCACACTGCTGTAGCAACTAATCAAAACTCCCTATGTGGGATGGGGCCACGGGCAGGTGGGAAGCAGCATTCAGGAGCAAGATGGACAAACAAGGCCAGGATCACAGGATGGGGTCACAGGGTGGCCCCTGCCCTGTGGGTGGTTGTGTGTCTGTGGGGGGCGTGCCTGGGTGTCAGGTCCCAGGAGCTGGCTGGGGTGAGGGGAAGGAAGAGGGAGCAGGGTGCACGTGCAGCAGAGCTTACCTGACCAGTGCAGTCTGCAGCTGCTCCTGCAGCACTCTGTATCGGGCTAGGCCCCTCCTAGGACATGCTGTACCATATTTCAGCCCATGCCTGCCAGCCCAGCCCCGGCCAGTGTGCACAGCTTACTGGTGGGGCTACTCCCGCTGTGGCTGCCTCTGCCTGGGTGCTGCTCAGCTCCCCTCACTTTCAGTGGTGGATCCTTTTCCTCGTACTGCTCCACTCTGGGCCAGAAGATAGCTTCAGCAGGGCAGCTCCTGCCCCAGTGCAAAGGGCTATGGAGCTGGAGGCCTGAATTCCAGCTGAATTTCTGAAAGATTGGAGATTATGATCCAAATTTAAGTTTTGCAAGTGGTCCTTATTTTTATAATGGAAGAACCAATCTCCTGTATTCAGATTTCCCTAAACATTTTGTATCTGTATGTTCAACCTCAGCTTGATCTCTAAATGACTGACACAAAAATGAGATACTACATTTGTGCACACTCTCACATAGGCGACAGAAGTGGGGGCTAACGTGGGGCAGTGGTAGGACTGCAAGGCAGCCTGTCCATGGGCTTCTGGCGGCTGCAGATGGGGTGGGGAGGGGTGCGCACAGTGGTGAGGGAGGGTGCGGGGCTGGGCCTGGGGCAGGTCCTGCACAGCCAGGGCAGAGTGCAGGACTGAGCTGCAAGGGGATCAACTGCAGGGCATGGCTCCTGCTGCCATGCAGAGAGGAGAGGAATGCAAGGCGTGTGCCCCCAGATTTGCGTGGAACAGGGAAGGCTGTAGCTGTGGCTGGGGCTGTACTAGGCTCTTCCTGGCAGGGGGGCAGGGCTGGGCTGCACTGTGCTTGGAGCGTGTGGCAGCAGCACTAGAAGGGGGGCTATGGGGGGGCTTCAGTCACCCCAAAATTTACTGTATCCCCCCCCAGTCCCCCTCTCAGCGCCACCACCGCCCACCCTGAGTGCAGTGCTGCCCAATCCTCCCTGCCAGGAAAAGCGCAGCACAGCCCTGAACACAGCCCACAGCAGTAGCCTGCCCTGCCTCATGCAGAGCCGGGGGCATACACCGCACATACCACCTGGCGTGCATGCAGTGGTGAGAGCCACCACCCCCTCCCTGTGGCAGGTGCCCCCTGGACGATCTGCTTGTGACTCTGTCTCACAGCCCACCCTGGTGTCATGACCCAAAGGTCTGATTTTTTTTGTGTGTGCTTCGGCACTCGAATTATCCTCGTGGGTATACAGCTTCGTTGCACGGTGGAGTTCTGCTGCGCAGAGAACCCGCGTGCAAGGGAGTGTTCCCGCCACTTTGCAGCGGTCTTTGCAGGGTGCATTTTCTTTGCAACACAGAAATGCACGGTGCAAAGGAGTTCCTGCTCGTCGTATGCAAATTCATGCCCCGCAATTGGCTAGTGCTAAATTATTCACACGTGGTGGCTAGCGATTGGCCTGCTAGCCGTATAAGAGGCTTGAGCAGTTTCCGCCCAAGCCGAAGAGGACTCTGCATCCATCTCGTGGGGACTCTGGGTGTGCGCGGCAGGGTAATAGAAACCCTGTGTGTTGCCCAGAGGAGTTTGGCGGCCTGATCCACCGCCCACCTCTTCCCGTCTTCGAACGGAGCCTACTATAAGACGTACCGACGAGTTTTATGCGCGCTTGTCCTGGACATCCGGAGTTCTGTCTGCGTGGAGCCTAGCAAACTCCACGTGTGTTCGTGTTTTCTGTTGTAACCACAACTCAAGCAAGTTCTCAGCCTGCACTGCGACCATCTCGGTGTAAGTAAACAATCTTAAAATCAACCGTTACGTGTCTGTGCCTAATTCTAGCTCGGCGACCTCCCTCTCCGACCCGGCCTGCCCGGGCTGCTGGCCACAGCCTGCGTGCAGAACGATGAAAAGGGCCCGGGGTCCGACCCGGCCTGCACATGGCGACGAGGATGGGATCAGGAGAGGGCTCGCTAGAGTTAGAATTAGTTGAGAACTGCCCTTGGAGAAGTGGGAGACGCAGCGTAGCAAGCGTCGCAGAACTGGAGGCGCACATCGTGTACCACCAGGAGGGCAGAACGGGCAGGAGATGTGTCCGTGGACACCTTTCGTTAAGGGGAGAAGAAGGAGCTTCCGAAGTCGGAGCCCTAGAAGGGAAAGAGGTGTATCTTCACCCCGCGGCGTTCAGGTGTATCATGGGCGATGAGCGGGTCCTGTATAGGCCCCTCGATAGTGTGACCCTTGCCGAAGTCGACCCGGCGAGCGCAGTAAGCCCGACCCCCACCCGGGAGTGTGTCCGTTGCTCACGGTGTGCCCGAGAGATGGGAGAGACGATGCCAATCGGCTGGTTTTCCCCTTGTATGGTGGTGCCTAGACTGAGGGGTCGAGATCATCCGTCCGAGCTCCGCGAAGACCCGGAGACGGAGGACCGCGCCGTAAATGAGAGAGTGGTCCTACGGTGCGACAAGGGGGGAAAACTAAATGCAACCTTTCAAACTATGGCTGATTTAATGAGTGAAACTTTAAGTTTGAAGACCCAGCTGCATATGGCCGTTCGGGCAGTCGGAGAAGCGGCTGAGAAAGGGGATCTTAAACTGCCCCAACAAGATGGCGCCGAGCAGAGGGAAGACTGCGTGGAGAAGCCGGAAGAGAGGGATGGAGCTTCGGGAGAGCCCGCAAGGTTTGGCCGGTAACTCCCCCCAGCGACACAGCTTTGATTTCGCCGACCACGCCCCTTTGCCGAAGGGAGGGGGAGTCAAGCGGAGGAGTGCATCCGCCCCTCCCGCCTGAGACAGCAATGACTCCCACTGTAACAATGACTGCAGCTCCGACAGAAACAGCAACAGCAACAACAACTCATGAGGAAATTGATCAGCCTGCAGTATCAAGCAGCCCAGTCATCGGTCCGCAGAGTGCAGTTCATGCTACCACCTATTACGCTCGTTCCAGAGCCAAACTGCAGAATTTGTGTAGAGAATCCAGGATCCGACCCGAAGAAACTCTGGCTGTGTGGACGTCTGGTCGTGGAACTTGGGTCCGACCTCCTGGACCACGAAGAAGCACGCTTCTTGGTGAGACAAGCTTCATGGAGTAGGGGACATGTCACCGACATCGACATGGTGGCGTTTAGCATCCACTGGCCTATTCCGATTCCAGCGCTTGTGGCAGGAGTGATTGAACAGAAGGCCCACACATGGCACGACGGACGACCAGAACACACCGGTGCAGAACAGCTTGTACTGGCTATTATCGGAGTTTCGTATTGTGCCTGGAACCCAAGAGAATGCACGTTGGGACTAACACCGCTCCAACGAATGCGACCGTGGCCTCATCGTCACCTGCGAGACCCTGGAACCGTTCCGGTGACTCTTGACAGCATAGTGTTACATTTCAGCTCTGTGTTCTTGGGCAACCCTGGCACAGGATGCAGTCTGTCTGACTCACAAGGACTCACCCCCCTCCCTCTCCTCCTCTACCTAAACGAAACTGATTAAGATGCAGTGAGAGACGCACCAAAAACTCTCCAGATAAGGGTGATAAGAGTGAAACAACTGCCCTAGGTCTCATTTACATCCGAGATGGAACCAGATGACCATTCATTTACATGAGAGATGGAAAACAGAAAGCCTGAAGCAGAGACTGCAGTGAATTCTGGGACCAGAGATGCAGGAGAGCACTGCATGATGGGGAATCTGTGCTTCCAATGTTAATCAACCCATGTTCACACACACCCAGCTCAGCATTTATCAGACCAGTTCTAATCTGGATTTGCTAAGGACTTTCCCCCCCAGACACACACACACAGCTCTAAGTTTAATAGGCATCTCGGGCCGTACATTCCCCGGTCCCACTATGGGAGGCCTATTTAAACTTGATTGACTAAAACTTGGTTGCCGGGTTAGGGAATGCTGAGGCAAGAGACCGAGTCAGAGGGGGTATGGGCAACATTTGAACAATGGTTAAGGGTTCATCACAGCATCCAGCCTGCTGGAGCCCTAATCCCAGGTGTTGTCATATCTTTCCTGAGACGACTGGTGTGAGTCCTCTCCACAAAAGGTTATGAGCACCCCAATAATTGCTTTAAATCTGGAAAAGTCATGCTAAGCTGAGGCTTGTGCACAACAAGTAAAAATCCAAAATCCTGATTCTGCAAGCTATCTATTGTTCCTGAAGAAACCATGAGATATCCCATCAGTATATCTGCCATCCATAGGAATCTCAAGCTGGCTCCCAAGTATTTGGGTTACTCCCTAATCTTAAGTGTTTCCTGATTATCAATCAGTTTCCTGAGATGGTCCAAACCAGATAACCCCTTGTCAATAGAAAAGACAATGATTTACACTACTGAGGGTGCTTCGAAGCAGCTGAAATGAGGGTATAAAAATCTGTAAGTGTGTGTGCTTAAGAGAGAGAAAGAAAGAAAAAGAAGAAGCAGGAGGAAAGAGGGAGAAAAGGAAAGAAGAAGAAAACTCCTGTGCTGATACCATCCCCTGTCATTCTTGGGACGCTGGAAGAACAGATCATCTCTCTCTTCAAGGATTGTGCTACGGACTGTGCCTGTCAGCTTTGCAGCCTGAGTACCGTGGACTAGGTGAGACCCCAGCATTCTCTCTCTTCTGTCTAGGCATAAACTTCTGAACCTGCACTGTATTAGTTAAGCTTGAGCTAAGTTTCCCCAAATACTTAGTGAAACCAGGGTAGTATTGTCATTGTTTGTGTTTGTTTTTCTTTTGCATGTCTATTACTACTAGTACTATTATATATTTCATATGCTTAGCAATAAATAACTTTTATAGTCAAACGGGTAGTAATTGGGTATATTTTTCCTTCTCTGCTTCTCTTTCCTCCCGTGCTCTGCAGCAATGCTTCTTTTACCTATGCTAAAGATCCCTGTGAAGCCCAAATTATTGTGGGGTCTGCTCATCAAGAGGCCAAAGATTGGGACGTGCTGAGTTTGAAACACATAAGGGGATCAGCTTGTACAGGCTGATTGACCCAGTTTGACTCAGACGTGCCCTTATGAACTGAACGCTGGCCCATGAGGGTGTCAGCTGGACACCCAGCCGGATTCAGAGGGATTCTGTTTACCTGTGTGCTTGTGTCTGACTGCATTTTATTGTTGCTCTTATGAACTGATTCTTGGCACATGAGGGTGTCAGCCTGTCCATCCTGATCAGCCCGGCCAGGTCAGGCGTGTCATGTTAATTTGTGTGTGTTAGTGTGTATGACTGATTTGGTGACTGGAGGAACCCAGTCCCATTGAGACTGAGTCCTGCAAGATAGCTCCACTGGGGGTGAGGGCTTGCAGAAGGGAGAAATGCAGCTCCGTATAGTAACACAAGCAGCACATTGACAGAATCACCAAGACCCTAGAAACTATCCCTAATAAATGAGCACACCCCAAGGTAATGGGCAAATTTGGTAACAATAGATAGTTGTCTTAAAGTCTATGGGCAAAGAAACATCGTGGTTTTGCGGATTGTGCTGAACCCACTGGTCAATCATCCTGTGAGTAGTCTCCTTCATCAGTTGTCAAGACTGCGCGTCCTAATGGAGCCAAGACTATCCAGTGATCGGGAGTGTCAACGCCCGACTGAGGCTCAGAACACGAAACACCACGAATCCGAGCGTCCAGTATTATGCCAGCGAACGCAAGAGGAGCGATACATGTTTGGGTTCCTCCTGCAGTGTTCTGGACTTAATAAGAGACAGCTTCGGATTTTGGGAGACGCGGGACAATGGCAGCTAGCCTACAAGTTAGGTTTTCACTATCTAGAAGAAGGCGATGATGACTCCTCGACAATTTCGTCAAGTTGCTGAGTCGGAAAAGAGAGAGAGCTGTCCAGTATAGAATCATGTTTACATATCTGTATTTAATAGTGATAATAATTTTGATCAACTGCATTATCGTGCGGTCCTGTGTGATTTTATAAATAGTAGTGAATAAACATTTTAAGAGAGTTCTTTTACAGATCAGGGATTCGGAGTGCGTTGTGGAGAGAGGCCCCGAGAGGGACAACATCACCGAAAGGAACAAAGGCCTGACGCGCGATTCCACCATGACACCCACTGAAGTCATGATCGTTCAGTTTTTTGTTATGAATGTGATTTTATGTATATGTGTGTGTCGGTTATTATTTGATTCCATCCCTTGAGGACGAACTTTTATTGTTGACTGATTTTGTTATTGCTCGTTTAGTTTCGCGAACCATTGACAGAGCTGTTAATAACCCGGATGATAGGTTTGAAGTATAATTCTATTGTGCCTTCAGCAAGGGGGGATGTCATGACCCAAAGGTCTGATTTTTTTTGTGTGTGCTTCGGCACTCGAATTATCCCCGTGGGTATACAGCTTCATTGCACGGAGGAGTTCTGCTGCGCAGAGAACCCGCGCGCAGGGAAGTGTTCCCGCCACTTTGCACCGGTCTTTGCAGGGTGCATTTTCTTTGCAACACAGAAATGCACGGTGCAAAGGAGTTCCCGCTCGTCATATGCAAATTCGTGCCCCGCAATTGGCTAGTGCTAAATTATTCACACGTGGCAGCTAGCGATTGGCCTGCTAGCCGTATAAGAGGCTTGAGCAGTTTCCGCCCAAGCCGAAGAGGACTCCGCATCCATCTCGTGGGGACTCTGGGTGTGCGCGGCAGGGTAATAGAAACCCTGTGTGTTGCCCAGAGGAGTTTGGCGGCCTGATCCACCGCCCACCTCTTCCCGTCTTCGAACGGAGCCTACTATAAGACGTACCGACGAGTTTTATGCGCTCTTGTCCTGGACATCCGGAGTTCTGTCTGCGTGGAGCCTAGCAAACTCCACGTGATTGTTCGTGTTCTGTCTGCGTGGAGCCTAGCAAACTCCATGTGTGTTCGTGTTTTCTGTTGTAACCGCAACTCAAGCAAGTTCTCAGCCTGCACCGTGACCATCTCGGTGTAAGTAAACAATCTTAAAATCAACCGTTACGTGTCTGTGCCTAATTCTAGCTCGGCGACCTCCCTCTCCGACCTGGCCTGCCCGGGCTGCCGGCCACAGCCCGCGTGCAGAGCGACGAAAAGGGCTCGGGGTCCGACCCGGCCCGCACACCTGGCTGTGAAGAGCCTGCCCCAGCCGTTCCCCCTCCCCCACCCCTTCTCCCACAGACTTACCTGCTGGGGCTGTGTGCAGGCATGCATGCACTCAGCACCCCCAAAATATTTTTTTCTCCCTCTGCCTATGCTTCCTCATGAATTTTGACTCAATGGGTGGTTCTTTGACTAAGAGTACATGTAATGATTATGAACCATGACTAGTGATAAGCCTTGTCTAGTGGGAAAAAAAAATCACTGCAACTGGTAGTTCAGAGAATTCAAGAGTTCCTGGAGTATAAACTAGAGCAGTTGCAGAGCCTCATGCACTGATATGAACGTGTTCCACATACAAAGGAATTACTTTGTGGTGTCAGTGCAATTCAATAATACTTTTTTTGGCACAAAATGCTATATAGATATTGCTAAAGCATCAGCAAAAATCAGACTATCAGGGTTAGGTACAAGCTACAGAAATGTTTATGCATTATGTTTATGCATTCTGAGTCCTTGGGTTTGTTTGTCATTATAGTTCATCTATGATGGCTGTTACCTAGTATGCCATCAATGATGTTTGTTCTCTCCTAGTCATACATTTTTCTTATTGCTTTTTCATAGAATCACAGAAAATTAGGATTGGAAGGAACCTCAGGAGGTCATCTAGTCCAACCCCCTGCTCAAAGCAGAACCATCCCCATCTAGATCATCACAGACAAGGTTTTGTCAAGCCAGGCCTTAACAACCTTCAAAGATGGAGATTCCACGACCTCTCTAGGTAACACGTTCCAGTGCTTCACCACCCTCCTAGTGAGAAAGTTTTTCCTAATATCCAGCTTAAGCCTCCCTTACTGCTACTTGAGACCCTTGCTCTGTGTTCTGTCATCTGCCACCACTAAGAACAGTCCAGCTCCATCTTCTTTGGAACCTCCCCTTCAGGTAGTTGAAGGCTGCTATTAAATCCCCTTTCAGTCTTCTTTTCTTCATACTAAATAAACCTGGTTCCCTCAGCCTCTCCTTATTATAAGTCGTGTGCTCCAGCCCTCAAACCATTTTTGTTGATCACTGCTCCAGCTTGTCCACATTGTTTCTCCAGTGGGAAGCCCAAAACTGAACACACTACTCCAGATGTGCCCTCACCAGTGCAGAATAGAGAGGAATAATTACTTCCTTCAAACTGCTGGCAACACTAATGCAGCCCAGGATGCCATTAGCCTTCTTGGCAACAAGGGCACACCATTGACTCATATCCATCTTATTGTTCATTGTAACCCCCAGGTTCTTTTCTGCAGAGCTGCTGTCCAGCCAGTCAGTCCCCAGGCTGTAACAGTGCATGGGATTCTTCCATCCTAAGTATAGGATTTTGCACTTGTCCTTGTTGAACCTCATGAGATTTCTTTTGGACCCATCCTCCAGTTTGTCTAGGTCACTCTGAATCCTAGCTCTACCCTACTATTACACCCCCCAGCTTCGTATCATCTACGAACTTGCTGAGGGTGAAATCTATCCCATCTTCCAGATCGTTAATGAAGAAATTGAATAAAACCATCCCCAGGACCAATCCCTGGGGCACTCTACTTGATACTGGCTGCCAGCTAGACATTGAGCCATTGAGTACTACCCATTGAGCCCAACACTCCAGCCAGCTTTCTATCTACCTTACAGTCCATTCGTCAGCCCATACTTCCTCAGTTTGCTTGCAAGACTCCTGTGGGAGATGGTACCAAAAGCCTTGCTAAAGTCAAGGTATATCATATTCACTGCTTTCTCCACATCCACAGAGCCAGTCATCTCATTGTAGAAGGCAATCAGGTTGGTCAGGCATGACTTGCCCTTGGTGAATACATGCTGCCTGTTCCTGATCATTTTCTTCTCCTTTAAGTACTTAAAAATGGATTTTTTGAGGACCTCCTCCATGATTTTACCAGGGACTGAGAGGAGGCTGACTGGTCTGTAGTTCCCTGGATCCTTCTTCTGACCTTTCTTAAAGTTGGGCACTATGTTTACCCTTTTCCAGTCGTCTGGGACCTCTGCTGATTACCATGAGTTTTCAAAGATAATGGTCAGCCTGGTGCAGTAGTCTGGGAGCTGACTTTACCTGTGAAGACCAGGGTAAAAAAAGGCACTGTGTACTTCATCCTCATTGTCACAAGGTTGCCTCCCCCATTCAGTATGGGACCCACACTTTCCCTGACCTTCCTAATGTTGCTGTCATACTTGTAGAAACCCTTCTTGTTACCCTTCATCTCCCTTGTTAGCTGCAACTCCAGTTGCACTTTGGCCTTCCTGACTTCATCCCTGAATGCCTGAGCACTATTATACTCCTCCCAAGTTATTTGTCCAAGCTTCCACTTCTTGTAAGTTTCCTTTTTGTGTTTAAGCTCTGGTCTAAGCCAAGCTTGTCACTTGCCACATTTTTTATGAGATTCAAACAATTTTGTTAGTCTAACCAGAAAGAATTCTACCAAGCTTTCTTTGCTATAAGACTTCTCCCATTCTAGCATTTCCTGTTGTTTCAAATAAGAATTTACCCTTACATACATTTCACTATATGTATCAACCTGAATCAGGATCATACTGAAGGATGTAATGATGAAAGTGCTTTGCATTATTTTTGAGCTGTTTGAATTACCCAATATTCAGATAAGCAACCAGACTTCCAGAAATATCTTCTGTTGAAAAAAGAATATAGATTTATAGTAATACATTGTTATAAAAATAGAGTAAGATCATGGAAATGTAGGACTGAAAGGGTCCTCCAGGGTCCCCAGATCCAGTCACCTGCCATCACTGCCAGCCATGTAGTGTAATCCCTTTTATATATTTATTAAGCTCTATTAAAGAACCAGTTAGGTTTTTGGCTCTATTACTCTGGAATACTTGCAGAACCTTGCCGCTCTGAGGGTTACAAGCTTTCTTTTAATTTTCAATCCACTTTATGCCCATTCATATCAACATGGTTGGTTACTTTAAATAGATCTTTACCCTCTCTCATGCATATTCCTTGGTGTTTTTATAGAGAACAATTACGTACTTCCTGAGTCTCCATGGCTTTGGGATAAATACACTCTTTTATAGTCTCCTCTCATGATACAGATTCCTTAATCATCCTAGTAGCCCTTCTCTACATCTGTTCCAAGATTGTTAAACTGTACAGAATATTCCAGATAAGTTCTCACAAATGCCATGCACAGTTACATTAATACTTCAGAGAAATACATTGATGGACACATCTTAGGATACCACTTGTCTTTTTCATGACTCTATCACTTTGGTAGGTGGCAATTGCACTGTGATCATCCAGTACACCTAGGTCCTTCTGCTCAGTTGTTTTCAACTGATGGGCTTCTGGTTCATAGCAAAAATGTTGTTGTTAGTTCCCAAGTACATGACCTTGCATTTGTTCTATGAAATTTCAGTCCACTTTTATTATGCCAGTCCTCAAAGTCGTCTAGTTCCTACAGTGATATCTGGACCCTCCTCTGTATTGTTGATGTCTCTAAAAATTGTGCCATTACCACATTTCATCTGCATGCACCCACTTTCTTTTGCTAGTATCATTAATTAATAAGTTTTCAAGCAGCAATAATCATGCCTCAGGTTCACTTCATAGGCTGCCATACTCCCACTGCAGTTCCACTGATCCTAGAGAAACCCTGCTAGTAATCTCCATTCAGCCTGATACTTCCCCTTTCACAACACCCATTACCATCTCCCCTTAAGGTCATTCATATAGATATCTAATGGTTCTTGTACTAATCTCCCCTATCTTTTCCAATTTAAGTAATACTTTCCCATGTTGTACCCATATCAGGTACTTCACTGGAGCCCAAATAGGAGACAGGTTCTGTACTTGTTTTCTAGATAAGTTCTTTTATCAAAGAAAAATACCAGGTTAGTTGGATATGAACCACTGCTGGTAAACCCATATTGCATTTTTCTTATGTCTCCGTTTCTTTAATATCCTTTCCATCAGAATTCATTCTAAAGTCTAATAGCTTACATTTGCCCAGATCATTTCCACCTTCCTTAAATATGGATATTGTCGTGAATCAGAGCAGCCTCCGGCAGCTGTCTGACTCACACAGGAGTGTTTAGATTTTGAACTCGGCAGGCAGGTAATTGATGGATGGAGTGGAATTAACCAGGCACAGACACGTGTAGGTTACAGGAGTTTGTTTACTTACGTCGCCTAGATAGTGATGACGACGCAGGCGAGCCTTTGTTCCATTATAGCTTCGGTTACAGAGTTGAGTACACGCATTCAGGTTACAGCAAAGTAATGACGGACGTGGCGCCAGAACGCTCGGGCTAGCAAGACTTTTTACGTCAATATTTTCCAATGACGGGAAGTTTATTGGGAATTGATCAAGTTCCCAAATCTCTCTGGTGACGAACACAGGTATCTCTCCTCTGAAATCCCCAGAGTTCTCCGCCTTGGGCGGAAACCGTTAAACTATTTATAGGCAGAGGTGTTTGACAGAGATACCCAATCGTGAACCGTTACGTGGAATCTTTAATTTTTTGGCAGGTAGCAGCTCTTTGTCTCCTCAAGTTACAAGGTAGTGGGTTAGGTTTCTCTACCTGTTACGTGTGTGCTACGTGTGAGGAGCTTACGCTTATTTTTGACCAATTATATATAGTTTCCCCTAGCATTTTATTTCAGGGATTTATGGCAGGGCTATCCCCTTTCACCCTGACCAGTCTTAAGTTTCGTTTCTCGTTTGTGATGTGGGCATAAATTTAAGTCTCTTGCTTGGATTTTTTTTTCTCAGGAACTTCTGGACAGAGATTTCTTTAACCCTTAATTGACTGCTGTGTGCATCTCTTGCTAGTGACACGGGCACTGATTAATTTGGTTGTGACAGATATTACATTTTGCTGTTCTTCAGTCACATTTTCTAACCTCAGCTTAGTAAAAATACTTCTGGACCTGTACTTTTATATGTCAGTTCTTCCAGAATTTGAGGGTGGAAATTATACAGTTCCTTACTTTCTCTCCACAATGTGAGTACATAAGTTTATTAGCTATGACAACTTTTCTGTAATGTCCTTATTATCTACCTAAACTATTTCTAAAATGGCATCATTTTCTGTTGAGCATTATTTAATATTTTATGACAAAAAAATCTATTGGCCATCACACTCATGAATATCTGAAGCCTACCTATACTATCAGCATTTGCTCTCCAAGGTAAAATCTTTTATAATGAAAGGATACAATTCCTGGAAGTACTTCTCTCTCTAATAACCATTAATAATCCATACCCAAATCCAACCATGGGGGATTGTAACAGGTTGCCCTCCCCAGTGGCATGTTTTACAGCCTATGAGGGGCACCCTGGAAGTCCCTTAATGTTTCAATTCTATCTTATCCTGCCTTTACTTTCCTGCCACGTCTTGATGTAAATATTGTTTTGATGTTATTACAAGCAGGAGACTGCCTATTGTACTTCTACGTTGGGGTTCTCAGCCACCACGGGCCTTACTCCTCCCTTACCCCGTCATTCTCTAGCTAGTCCTACCAGTCTAAACCCACCAGATAGGGTTTGACTCTGAGGCTCTAGCTTCTAGCCCGTTGCCCTCTTTTTTTTCTTTTTTTTTTTTTTACTATTGAGCCAGGCCTTCTAGCCCCTTTTCACCCTGTGCCCCATGGACTCCAAGCTGCTGGGTCTTCTGCCTTCTCAGGCTTGGCCCTTTCTTATACTAGCCAAGATCCCTGCACTGGGACCCGGCTTCAAAGTCCTACAGCCAGCTCTGGTCTACTGGCCCTATACAGCTGCACCCACTAGTGAACTTGGCCCTTCGGCCCTTTATGACTACACCCCAAGGCACTAATGAGGTCTCCTCCTCCCCTACAGCCTCAACCACAAACCACCAGTTTATCAATGAAAAAAAAATATATATAAATAGTAATTCCATGGGCTATAACCACAAAAAAAAAAAAAAGAAATTAAAGAAGTCAGCATGCCAGTTTACATTTTTTCCACGGCTCTGTGCTTCTGCTTCCCACCATCTGTGACGCTCCTCCTTGTGGGGCTGCTGCCGCTTCTCCAAGAGTCATCAGGAGTTCTCCTCTCACAGTAGACAGACAGACAGGCAAGCCTCTCTGTGGAGCTCTTATACACAACCTCCTTCCCCTTTGGCTGCCACCCGCAACTGCTGCCAAGCCCCGGGTTTTTATAGTTCTGGCCTGCCCCCTTCCGGTCACCTAATTAGCTGGGCATGCTCAGCTTTGAACCCC
Source organism: Alligator mississippiensis (assembly GCF_030867095.1). Lineage (NCBI taxonomy): Eukaryota > Metazoa > Chordata > Crocodylia > Alligatoridae > Alligator > Alligator mississippiensis. Next base: position 67,391,504 of record NC_081832.1, read on the forward strand.
TACCCTGCCAGCAGGCTGTGCCCAGAAAGTTCTGATCTTAAAGGGACCGGCCTGCTTTCCGGTAACAGGGCTAGGGTTCCCTGTTACTGTGATCTACATCAGACACCTAGCATTACTTTGATAATTTATCTTATCATGTTTCCCCAAACTGATTTTGACATAGACTTGGATTAAATAGAATTTGTGTATTTTATCTTAGTCTTATTTCTTTGCAGTCTAGCCTATTATTAATATATAATGCTAGGAAGGTGTGCGTCCTAACTTGCTTTCTAGTTAGGATTGTTATTTCATAGGACTGTTTCTGTTACCCCTGTAACAGGTTTCACAGTCTGCACTAGTAGGGTCTTCCATGTTGTTGCCTACACTGCAATCATATCATAAAATTATTTGTGTATTTTTTTACTAACATACAGCTTCTTAGCTTTTCACCATCTCTACCATTTATATGACTACTGTTCTAATTAATATTAGTACTTTTCTTCTCCCTGCTGACTATTTTCTTGTCACTGATATTCCTGTATCCATTGCTGTTTCCTTATTTACCTGATTTTCATCTTCCTATACATTCAACTGTGAGCATGAATTTCAAACAATAGACAAGACATAACAACCTGACAGATCACAAATCTGGACATAAAAGACTTAGATAAACATTTTTTTTGCCCTTAAATAAGATTAGTGACATTTTACTGGAAGAAGAGACCCACACAGAGTCTCATTCCATAGCTGCCTTCACACATTTTCTCCACACCAACCCATTTTGTACACCATATATTAAGTACAGACAGTCAGAAAACTCAAGGCTGAATCAATTCAATCTTTGCAGGTGTCTCAAACTGCCTATATTGAACTGATAAGCAAAAAAGTGATCTGACATTCATTTTTCAAACCAGAAAGGCAGCCAGATCCTTGCAGTGGCCCATACCAGTAGCTGTGGGGCACTAGAACAGGCCTCCTAGCCTGCTGGCTACTGCAGAGAGCCAGGAGCCTGGCAATTCCCCCAGCCATGCCCTCTTCTCAGCCTCCAGCCAGCTGAGAAGCAGTCGGGAGTGCTGGGGGTGAGGGGGAGTGGAAGGAGAATCCTTCTCATCCCCCCTCCCCCCACTCCTGCACCACACCGTCAGCTGGGGTCTTCCCAGCATGGGGTAAGGAAGGGAAGGGGGAAGACCCCAATGAGGCATTTCTCCCTCTATCCTCCATGCCCAGAACCAGGAGCTGGGCAAGTGATGGACAGGGGGGACAAGGCTGAACTCTTCAATGAGTTCTTTGCCTCAGTGTTCCTAAGCGAGGGGCACGACAAGTCTCTCACTGGGGTTGTACAGAGGGAGCAGCAAGGCACCAGACTTCCATGAGTAGACCCTGAGATGGTGCAGAGTCACTTGGAAGAACTGGATGCCTTTAAGTCGGCAGGCCCAGATGAGCTCCATCCGAGGGTGCTGAAGGCACTGGCCGACATCATTGCAGAGCCACTGGCAGGAATATTTGAACACTCGTGGCACATGGGCCAAGTCCCAGAGGACTGGAAAAGGGCCAATGTGGTCCCCATTTTCAAGAAGGGGAGGAAGGAGGACCTGGGCAACTATAGGCCAGTCAGTCTCACCTCCATCCTTGGCAAAGTCTTTGAAAAAATTATCAAGGCTCACATTTGCGAGAGCCCGGCAGGACAAATTATGCTGAGGGGAAACCAGCACAGGTTCACGGCAGGCAGATCGTGCCTGACCAATCTAGTCTCTTTTTATAACCAGGTTACGAAATGCCTGGACACAGGAGGAGGGGTGGATGTCGTATACTTAGACTTCAGGAAGGCCTTCGATACGGTATCCCACCCCATACTGGTGAACAAGTTAAGAGGCTGTGACTTGGATGACTACACAGTCCGGTGGGTGGCGAATTGGCTAGAGGATCGCACCCAGAGAGTCGTGGTGGATGTGTCAGCTTCGACCTGGAAGGGTGTGGGCAGTGGGGTCCCGCAGGGCTCGGTCCTTGGACCGATACTCTTTAATGTCTTCATCAGCGACTTGGACGAGGGAGTGAAATGTACTCTGTCCAAGTTTGCAGATGACACAAAGCTATGGGGAGAAGTGGACACGCCGGAGGGCAGGGAACAGCTGCAAGCAGACCTGGACAGGTTGGACAAATGGGCAGAAAACAACAGGATGCAATTCAACAAGGAGAAATGCAAAGTGCTGCACCTAGGGAGGAAAAATGTCCAGCACACCTACAGCCTAGGGAATGACCTGCTGGGTGGCACAGAGGTGGAAAGGGACCTTGGAGTCCTAGTGGACTCCAAGATGAACATGAGTCGGCAGTGTGACGAAGCCATCAGAAAAGCCAATGGCACTTTATCATGCATCAGCAGATGCATGACGAATAGGTCCAAGGAGGTGATACTTCCCCTCTATCGGGCGCTGGTCAAACCGCAGTTGGAGTACTGCGTGCAATTCTGGGCGCCGCAATTCAAGAGGGATGCGGATAACCTGGAGAGGGTCCAGAGAAGGGCCACTCGTATGGTTAAGGGCCTGCAGACCAAGCCCTATGAGGAGAGACTAGAGAAACTGGACCTTTTCAGCCTCCGCAAGAGAAGGTTGAGAGGCGACCTTGTGGCTTCCTATAAGTTCATCACAGGGGCACAGAAGGGAATTGGTGAGTATTTATTCACCAAGGCGCCCCCAGAGGTTACAAGAAATAATGGCCACAAGCTAGCAGAGAGCAGATTTAGATTGGACATTAGGAAGAACTTTTCGAGTGGCCAAGGTCTGGAACAGGCTCCTAAGGGAGGTGGTGCTCTCCCCTACCCTGGGGGTCTTCAAGAGGAGGTTAGATAACCATCTAGCTGGGGTCATTTAGACCCAGCACTCTTTCCTGCCTATGCAGGGGGTCGGACTCGATGATCTATTAAGGTCCCTTCCGACCCAAACATCTAACATCTATGAATCTATGAATAAGTCCGCTAGCCACACCCCCTACTCAGCTCTGGGCACAGAAGAATCCTTTCCTGCACCAGACCACCAGCCAGGGTCTCCCTATCATGGAGGGAAGGGGGAAGCCCCCAGTGGGGCATTTCTCCCTCCCTTCCCACCCTCCCCTACTCACCAGGAGCTGGGAGCTGGGCAAGTCTCCTAGCCATGCCCCGTCCTTGGCCAGCGAGCCAGCTGAGGAGGGAATGTGTGTGTGGGGGGGAATTGCTGGCTCCAGACCCCTGGCTGGAGGGGAAGCCTGCAGTGGGGGCCTTAGTCCTCCCGCCTGAACTGGAGGAGTTCAGTTGCTCCCTTTTCAGCCAGTGGGCTGGCTAAGGAAGGAGTGGGTAGCAGGGAAAAACAGCTCCTCCCCCTGCTTGGCTCTGGACCCCCCCAACCAGGCTGTGCCCAGCATGGGCCTTGAGCTTCTTTGTAAGTGTTCAGGGGGAGTAAAACCTCCACTGCAGGCCTCCCCCCTTCTCCCAATTGTCCCAGCCAAAGAGGGGGTAGGGTCGAGGGAATTGGCCTGGCTCCCATCTGCAGGGGGATGGAAAAATCCCTACTGACAGCTGGAGGCAGGGCCAGCCCTGCTCTGCTGGAGCAGAGAGCACAGCCCAGGGCTGCAAAGCATCCTGGCATGCTGGAGGACTGTGAGTTAACTTGAATTGAGAGGGATCTCGGACAGAAGTTCCATAAACTGGTTTGACCTAAATGAGTTAAGTCTGATACTACATTCAACCAGATTTATCTTAAACCAGTTTCAGCCATTTTGAAAATGGTTTAAGTGCACTGACCTCCTGTTCTGTTCCAGTTTTAAATTAGTACCTGAACACTTAAACCAGTTTATGTGTAACTTCTGTTTCTATCTGTAATGTCTTAACAAATGGCAAATATCCTAGCCATTGCTACCATGTGGCCTAAAGGAAATTGTCAACTGATGTTGAGTAGTTTGAAAGCTAGATTATACCTAATAAAAAATTTCCATGTTTTAACCCCTTCCACATCCTGCAGATAGCTATTGTAATGTGAGATTGTGAATCATTTGGGGGAAACAGCTTAATTTTCAACACCTAGCATGTTTTGAAGTGCTACTACAATCCAGAATAAAAGGGTGATAAATAATAACAATGTGGAATGTAAAATTAGCTTCCTATGTAGCTGGAAAAAAACTATATATTTTTAAACTTTTTTTAAAATTAAACTTTACAAATATCATAAACAAACCTAATTTGTATGTGCACTATGGGAAAACTTTTCCTGAAAATCTGGTCTTTTCTGCAGGTGATTAAAGCTGCTTCTGCTTGTACCTCTACTGCAAGTTCGTGATATTCTTTTAGGATATGCTGTTTAGGGGACCTGGTGTCAGTTCCAAATGGCCCTTGCAATCAATGAATGAATTTCTGAGTTTCAGTGTACATTTCATCAAAGGATCAACAGTGAGAGGAGTGTGTCAAAAACAGTTCTGAATTTAAATATTTTTAGCCTGTTAAATTTAAAACATGTCTGTTCTTAAAATCAGTATCGTATCAAGAAATGAGCTCTACTTGAACCGGGAAGGGCTGACTTGTCTATGTGACATCTCTTATTACTTAGCAGATACTTTCCATAGTACAGAAACTGGATGATTCTTCCCTCCTGTTGTTTAGAGAAGTGTCTAACCTGGGGTTTTGTTTTCTTTTACTAGCAAGTTACACGTTTTTTGTGAGCAAGTTCTGTCTTCTAATGAACACTTACAAAGAAGCTCAAGGCCACATTCATCCCTCTATAGTCTATGCTGACCTCTCAGCACATGCACCCTTCCTTTGAAAAGTGGAAACACTTCTCTAGATGCACAGTGAATTTTAGAGAGAGTAGAGGATGTGTGCCAAAGCTGCTAGTTCCTTGTGTAAATCATGGTTTTGCAGACAGACAGACTAAGCCCTTTATTATATTAGAATGTTTGTTAAGTCCCTTGAAATTCTTTGGGTGTTTAAAATCAAACTATTAATCTTTATAAGGGAGAATACCTGCTTTATAACTGATCCAGTAATCAAATTTTATTCATAGATACCACTGAATGGAGGATTTCATCTGGAATAAACCAAATGCAAGATCCACTCAGTTTTCCATTGATCTAATATCCAAAATACGAAAGTAAGAGCACAGTCATATACCTATATTTAACCATACAAGGAATACTCTTATTTTCTGTGAAGAGGCTTTTTAGTATCGTGCGGCAAAATGACAAATCTTATCTGTAAAGGTATTTTTCCCTTATTTGATGTCAGAGGGAAGGAAACCACCAACTTTCCCCCACTGAAGCTACCCACAATATGTAAAATAATTAGTACCTTGTACCTCTTGCCATGCAAGAAAATTTTCCCATCTTGGTATTAATAGTCAAGGTGTGTGTATATAAACAGGTTCCAGTGTCAAAAAATATAAATCAAGTGTAGGCTTTCCTGAACATGAAAATGCTGTTTCTCTATTTGTTCCTCTTGAGTTGCAGCTTATCCCTCTCTACAGAGAGTGTGACACAAGAATTTCAGCTTAACTTGAAAAATTTAATGACGAAAGAAAAGGCAAGCGAGGTGAGTTATTAACTCTTTTCCTTTGTTTTCGTTCATGTTTTGCACTATAGCATAAATCTTGGTGTTGGCTGTTTTCAATGCTGGTCGATGGCCATAGTTTCTTTTTTGTAAAACTCAAATGATCACACAGTACTGTGTACTGAGCCTTCCGCTGTAGTCAGTTTAGTATTTGTTTCCCCAAAGGAAGTTCAGAAATAGAAATGTAGATAACAAAAGATATGTAGCTTGAGATGATGCACAATATGACAATATTATTTACAGCTATCTTTCACTATTGTGTTTTTTGTTTTCATTTATATTTTAGATCTTTCTTCCAGTACCATACAAAATAAAGGTAAGACTTTTAAGGTTTCTTTTTTTATTATAATCATTTCATATTCTGGAAGTCCACATAAATGCAAATGATTGATGCTTATCTGCAATGCTTAGTAAGAGACAGTGTGAGATTGTGGGAGAATGAAAGAGTGAAATAGAAGCATTAAAATATTAGACATGGCTCCATTCTGCCAAGATTTACCACATCTGTTTAATTGTATGCAGTTTGTAGTAGTTGATTTAAGTTCAGGAAAACTCACATACACCAAGTTAAGCAAATATGCAAGTGTCTGCAGGATTAGGACAACTGAGACACAATCTTACATGTACTAAAGCCAGTAGCAAAACCCTAATGGGAGAAAGATGAGGGGTTTTTAGTAGTGATAACAATTACTAATTATCAAGTAAATATGATTTGGGAAACTTAAATATTCATTTACAATTTAACATCTGTTTCTTTGCCAAAAGATTGAAACTTTAAAAAAATGAATGAAATTTAATCTACAGCCGCATATGTTAAATGAGCCTTTTGTTAAAGTCTATTATGTATTTTTAATATTGCCACTCCGCTGAAAAGGCCAGAGTAGATGAAATGTCACCTCACACTGACCTTTAGACAGGACAGAATGGAATCATTGGGGACTTAGAGTTCATCTTCATTATGGGGGTCTCAAGCCAAGTTAACAAAATTAGGGGCTCAACATTATCAAAGGTAGCCAACATTAGAATGAATACTTAATTGTTATCCAGCCAAACTAGTACCAATGGATTCTGCATCTTTCTACAGTCTGAATCCTCTCATTTTTTATTTGTTCTACCTTATTTGATGTGCTAGCTTTTCATTTACGAATTCCAGTCATTACAAAAAATATAAAATACTAAATAAAAGAGAGCAAAATATCTATACAAAATATAATACCGGTGGTGTAATACCAGGGCAAATCTTGCAGGAGAGCAGGGGATGCAGGTTTCAAGAGCCCAGGGGCTGTGGGGGAGTGGGGAGAAGGGAGGTAGGTGGCAGCCTTGCCCACACTGCAGACTTCTAAACAGTTTTGGCTGAGGTGGTGTCTGCCCAACCTGGCTCTGTCGTTCTTAAATCAGCAGCAGCCAGGAACTGTTTCAAGAGTTCCTGGCATGGCAGCTCTACTGGGTAGGGGCGGTGCAGACTCTGTGTGGGTCGTAGGTGATTCTGGTGCCCCTCCTAACTTGGCACCTGGGGCAAATGCCTGTCTTGCCACCCCTAGTTACTCTACTGAATACAATACCTGTTTACATGTGACCTGCACCACGTATAGATGGTTAATTGTTATGTGTGAGTCACTAATATTAAATGTTTTGACATAGGATATCATTTTGGTATTGCTTGATTTTTTTTCAGCGCACCAATGTTCATGATTGCCTGACTATTACCATGCAGCAACTGGAAATTTTAAAAGAAAACTTTAAGGAAAACACAGAGGTGAAGGACTGCCTTATTAAAATGTACCAAAATATCAAGCACCTGAAAACGAATGTAGCAAAACCAAATACAGTAAGTTTCTTCACATGTTACCACTGATAGTTAGGCATCTGCAAAGTAATTTAAATTTACTACTACTACTTATTTACTTATTTATCTGCATTAACAAAAACAAAATGACATAATTCTGGTCAAAATCCTCGCTCCATTGATGTAAACGGCAAACTTATTTACTATAACAACATCATATAACAGCATCGGTGCCTTTAACTGTGAAGACATCTACTCTATACAAAATTACATTTACATGCCCTTTTATCTCCTACGTTTGTTTACCTACATGTTCTATTTTTCTCTTAAACAACCTTTGTAAACGTTTTAGGGACTTTAGATTTAGATTCTCATCCAGCAAAGCATTTTTTATTTGAATATACAGTACTTAAATTTAGATGTATCAATAATCGTATTGAAGTTAATGGAATTTGGATAAAGTTCATGGCCTTTTAATAGATATATCAAAGTTTAAACTGAAAGGGCAGATGAGATTAGCCAAAAGATACAAAATATGTCAACCACAACCCATTACTCCAAGACTTAAAATAACCCAGGGAGAAGCACTGCTATTTTTCCAATTTTTTATTTTTTTAATTAACTTAAGTATTTTTTTCCCTCTTATTGAAAAAAATTTGCATTGAATAAAATAATCACTCTTAATTTATGCTGTTTCCGTGTTTCAAACAATGTTTTCTTTTTAAAAATGTTGCATAAATATTAACTTTTTTTTTTTTTTAAAGAAAACTACACAAAAGCCCTGCCTGATAAAGGAAGTTGGACTGCAGACAGCAGAAAGATTTTATGCACAATTCTTTCAAAAGCTGCATGAATATAACTGATACCAGCAACATAAGCTAGCTGGATGTTTCTGATAACACTATATGGAACATGATCAAAATAGGGAAAAATTACCATGGAATTTCAAGAAGATATTCACAATATTACCATGAAAAGGCAAAACATGTTATTCAGTGTTTTTATCTGAAATTTATAGTGTATTCATTTATTTATATATTCATTTATTTATTTATGCATTTATGTTTTATTTTATAGAATGCCTTTATATTTATATGGAGTCTTTATTTTTAAGTATGTGTTTAAGTCCTACTGAAATGAATGAGCTTTCCTGACCTGAATTCCACATTCATTTCTATAACATACTGTATGGATCAGTATGTGTATATGATAAATACTACAAATTATGTCAATATATTTATTATGGAAGCAGAATGCACCTAATTGAAGAAAACTTCAGGGTACCATTTATTTTCAAAAGATGTCAGATTGTAAGCTTTTTAAGGCAGGAAGTGTGGTTGCTACCTGTTTACTCAGCACTGAGAACTGGGCCCTGATCTTGCTATTATTACTGATTAATAGTTTTATTTAAAAGTTGTCTGAACCCATTTTGAACTGGTATTTCAATTAGTGAATTCTATGTATATGATTTACCAACATAAATAAAGATTTTGTATTTTTATATAAACAGAATTGAGAGGACTTAATGATGGAATTTTTCTCAAATTATGATTGAAAAGGTACTCTTACTAATGCAAAAAAAATGTCATTTTTATATCATGGAAGATATGATTTTCACAGGCAAAGTTATTTTTCACATCTATTGATGTGAATACGTGGTTTGGCTCATAAAGTAGGGTGTTAAGCACCTTACGTATTGAACAATATTTGTGCTATATTTTACTGGAAATTATGAACAGAAAATGGATAGCTACAAGAGGATAGCTGATTGGCACAACCTACCTTGAATTCTGCAAATATTTGCACACATGCTTTAATTTATTACCATGGCTTTGGACCTTCTTTTCCACATAGTTTTAATCATGAGTAGGGATGTACTCAAATCATGGAGCCTAGGGCCAAATTTCATGGGCTTGCTGCAGCCCCGGGCTCCAATTTTATGGGCATATCAAGGCCACCCCCCAACCCCTTGATTGGCTGGGGTGGCTGGTAGACACATGGGCTGCCACCACCCCACTTCCTCCTAGCTGGGCCTGGCTTTGCTCCCCTTCTGGCCCTGGCCTGCACTAGAGGAAAGATAAGTACCACACGGATCCTTCCTGGCACCACACAGGCATGGGGACAGGCTGCCACCTTCCCACTGCCCCCAGCCAGGCCCACTGCACCCCTTCTACCCGCGCCAGGCCATGCTTCCCACCCCTGGCCCAACTCTGCCCCCATGGCCCAGCCCTACCTCCCCCCCGCCCCATGGCCCAGGCACACTGCCCCCCTTGCCCTGGCTCTGTTCCTCCTCGCCCAGTCCTGTTCCCCCTGGCTTACCTCCCACCCTCTGCAGCATCCACTTACTGCAGGATGGGCCCAGCCAGGCTGGGCAGCTGTGACTGCAGAGAAAAAAAAGCAGGGCTAGGCCTGTCCCTGTCTATTTTACCATGAAGCCCTGCTTTTCCCTGCTTTTTTGTGGTTACTCCTTTTTTCACAGATTTCTCTAATTTTCATGGGAAATGACAGATTTTGCATTTTCTACCAAAATCACAAAATCACAATTTTGGTACATCATGAGCCAACAGGTTCTGAAAAATGAGAGTTGGGATTTCAGTGTTGGCTTTTCCATTAGGGGTTTTCAAAAGGTAACCAGTTTTATATCATTTTAATCAAGTACAGGGTTTTTTGGATAAAGTATTGATATTTAGTACACTCAGGCTAGGAACAGATGTTTGGGGAGGTTAGATTGGGTTAAAAAGGCTACCCAATGTAACTTAACTTGCCCAGGTGCAGAACTTACACTAGTTAGATAGTTCTAAAAGTGAACTGAACAGAAGCTCAGGACAATTAGATTGGTCTAAAAATGGCTGACTTAATCTAAATTAACCCTCCCTCCAAGATGTGTCTGACTTAGATTGGGTTGGCCATTTTTAGATGGCTCTAACTGTCCTGAACTTCTGTAGAGTTTCCAGTGCAGCCACAAGGCTGGAAAAGGCAAGATGTTGGCCCCAGCCCTAGGGCTGTGATTTTCCTACCATCTTCCTGGCACCAGGCTCTTTAGTCCTTCTGCCCACAAATTAGCTCCCCACCATAAACCTGCCAACCCCCTTTCCCACAACCACTCCCAGTGCTGGGTTTACCAGTGTTTGCCAGTGCTGGGAGCCAAGCAAGTAAGTCAGGGTGGGGGGAGCAGTGGGTGGGATGGTGGGTGTTGGTTCATGGGCTAGGTTCAAGGGGCTAAAAATATCCCCTAGTCTGACAGGAGTGGGGGAGAGCCCCCCCATCTCAAGCCCTCATGATCCTCCCAATCTTTCTGGATACTAGCAACTCCCCGCAGACCCCACCTGCCCCCCCCCAGTCCTCCCACATATCCTGTTTGCCCCCCTAATTCCTTAATTCCCTGTTCCCCACCCCCACAGACTTCACCTGCACCTCCAATTCTCCAATCCTTTCCGTGGACACTTCCTGCTCTGCTGAACCCCCGATCCCTCCCACAGACACCACCCGCCCCTCCAATCCCTCAATGGGCTCCATTTGCCCCCCTGCTTGCCCCGATCCTCCCTGCAGGCCCTGTTTGCCCCCCAGTTCTCCCAAGCTCTCCATTAGCCCCCCCATCCTGACTTACCTTAGATCAGGTTGCCATTTTTAACTTGATCTAACCTCCCCTTAACCTCCCCATATGTCTGTACACAGACTCATTTATCCAGGACTCCCACAAAGAGAAGAAATCCAAAGTTCATTTTCCGGCATTTCTCCTTTAAGTCACTGGTAAGACACTGTGGGTGCGTCTACATGTGCATTAATGTGTCTCTTCTAATGTACATTAAATTTAGTACCTCCAATGTGAGGTAGTAAATTAATGTACTTTAGGCTGCGCTAATGCATGCTTTTTTAGTGACGCTTAATGCACAGTAGACTATTTTACTGTGCATTAGCGTAATGTCACAGTTTTCCATGTGTTGCTTTAATGCTCAGTAAAATAAAATACTGCACATTAAAGCACACGTGTAGATGCACCCTGTGATGCAGATCCAGTGCACGCAGAATTCTCAGCACTGAAGAACTTCAGGGACTAAAAGGATCAATGGTCAAATTCCAGTTTACTTCTAACAAATACATAAAGAAATAACAAGTAACCTCTACCTCCAAACCAGGGTCTCTGACTGGGACCTGCATAGTCCAGCCAGGCAGTGAGAGCCAGAGAGGAGAATGACATGAGGTGTATGGACAAATACTTTCATACGGTGCTGCAGCTGCTCAGGGAGAGGCATTTAGTGAATTTAGCATGAGCCCATTCAAATTAAAACATGTCCCTATTCACTGTTCATTCTGGTCTGCTGCTAAAAGAACTTGCCAACAGCTGGCCTAGGTGCTAAGATTTGATTCCCTTCACTCATAAAACCTGGAGCCTTTCTGAAGGTGGTAGATACCAGTCTGAAGGCAGGCTACCTGAGGACTCTTGCAAAGTCTGTGTTAGAAAAGGGTGAGGAGGTAGAGACTTGCCAGGCTATTTGTCTGTGATGCATAGAAAATGTGCCTGAAATAACATTTGCATTTGGAGATTGAGACCACAAGGCAGTGAGTGAGCAACTCTGTCATCTACAAAGGATACTTCTCCTTGGTTCTTTGCAGTTTGAGGGGCCCATAGGGACAGGCTCCTTAGCACCATTATAGGATGTACAAGAAAGGCATGATGCTCAGGCAGTGAGGAACTGTGGCGTTTACTGGCCTGGAGAAGCTGGGACTTTATTCAAGCTCAGTGACATTGTTAATGGTATGACTGTTTCCCCTGTAACTACATGCTTTGTAGGTGCAGGATAGTGCACATTTGGCAGGCTTAAAGTAAGATGATATCATCTGCCGAAATCTTTAGCTGTGGTCAGTGTTGTCTGTAGGATGGTGCTGCTTTTCTGTGTTCAGTAAAGGTATGACTAATGGAAAAAAAAAAGGGTAAAAACTGACCATCGATATATTTAGGCTGGAAATTAAAAGGTTTCTGACCAGAGTCCTGAGGTTCTGGAACACCATGCCAGCAGGAGTAACTGGAGCAAAAAGTCTTAGCAGAGAGCTTGAAAAGTTTATGATATGCTCTTCAGTTATGATGAGGGGTCTACCAACTCAAGGAGGTGGCCAGTTGAATTCATAGGGAACTCGCCGGGCCGGCTGCCATTTTCACAGTCTGATCATGGCACCTCCACCCCCGCCCCCCGCATGCCTCTGACTGGTGAAGGGGCCCCAGTGGCCCCACCCCTCACTGCTAATTGGTTATGAGGACTGTCCAACATGCAGCTCCACCCCTCACTGCTGATTGGAGAGGGGCAGGGCCACATGATAGGCAGTCCTCTCAGCCAATCAGTGGTAAGGGATGGGGGCAGCAGCCATCTTGGGTTCCCCTTCATGCCAACAGCCCCCTTCCACCCTCCCACCTGGTGGGCTGTGTGGCCAGGCTCGAATGCCATGAGGACTGCTGGCTCCCACTGGAAGCCAGCATTTTATTTTCAGTAATTTTTTTTTTCCATAGATTTTGCAGAAATCTGTGAAATCACAATTTCAGTAGGTCCCTTCCTATGATAGAGGGCTGGATTTGAAAACTCCAGAGGTCCCTTTCCAGCCCTGTGTGCTGTGTTCCTCCTATTTTCACATAGGGTAGGAACCTGAACCCTACTGGTGTGTAGAAGAGCTACAGCAAATCTGACAGTACAGCTACTGGTGTGGTGGCAGGCTCCAGATGGTGAGGGACCCAAGGGATTATATGTATGTCTGTTTCCTCAGCAAAGTTGATGATGTTGATGAGTAACAGATTTAAAAAATATGCAATGCTCTTCTAATAACACTGTGTGGGAGGCCTGAAATGATGTAATTTTCATTTAATTTTATTGTGTGACTCAAGTATTTATTTGCAATAGGCTTTTGTTTCATTTATAATATGTATGTGGGATTCTGCAATCAATTTGAATTTATGGTTTACTATGCAAACATAAATGGTTATAGGGTACAGGACTGGGGTTGTGTTTTTTATTATGGGGCTCATGTAATTTTTAATTTACATTGATTTTGACATTGGAATTCCTCACTACTGCTCCCTGTTTCATTGTTACAAAACCATGTGTAGAAGAATTACACCAAGACAATTGTTTTATGCAAGGCTTTACATGGTCATGCGTGCTAGCGTTTTGGAGAAGAGTTTTACATGCAGTGATGCAAATGACCCGCTCGCATCTTGTGAGCCTGCTCAGTGAAGTGTGAGTTTTGGCAGGAATGAGCAGTTGCACACACCTGAGGTAAAGGAAGAGCCAATTGGTGGATGAGTGATTAAAGTGTATTTTTGTTGCATGTATGATGATTGACAGGTGTTTGCAAGTTTTGATTGGATGAAAGATGTGGTGCAATTTCAGCCTTTAAAAAGGTTTTCAGAGCATATGTCTGAGGTCAGAGTCAGTCCTGGTCTGTTTCTGTTCTTAGTGGTCCTTCAAGCTGGTAGTTGCTGATGACTTTGGTTTGAAGCCTTTGGTGGTCTTTTGGTTGGAGACTTGGTCTCTCATCATGGTGAGTGTCTCCTCAGAGGAATTCTCCTGAGATTGAGCAAGGGGCTCTCCTAGGATTGAATACCTGAGTAGAGCAGTTGCTTACTGAAGCCTAAGGGATTAAAGAGATACTTGGAGGTCCAACTACTAATATTTTGAGTGATACAGTATCACTCCACCCTTTCTGATCAGGGGAACCTAATCACTGTTCTGCACTGGGAAAGCTCAGTAAAGACAGTGTTGAGGATCTGATATATGAATGGTGTTGAGTGCTGAGTGGATTGAGTACTTACCAGAGTTGTTCCTCTGTAAATTGTCTGTAAGAACACGAGAGTTTGCGGGACGGAGTGAGGAATCTTGAGTGACCAGACACTACCGAGTGTCTTGAGTGAGCAGAATGACTGAGAGTTGTAGTGTGTACAGGGCTGGATTAACACATAGGCACACTAGGCACATGCCTAGGGCCCTAAGTGAAGAAGGGGCCCAGTTGTGATTATTTTACATATTATAATTATTGAGTGAAAAAAAGTAGGGGCTGGTGAAATGTTTGCCTAGGGCCCACTAAAGGGTTAATCTGGCCCTGGCTGTGCAACCATCATTGGGTCCTCCCTGGCTAAGTACAGACGGTCAAAAAGCCAGAGGCTGAATCAATTCAATCTTCGCATGCTAGTCTAAGCATAGACTGAACCAATAAGCAAGTGAACAGAGATTCACTTTTGATTCTGGAAATGCAGCCACATGCCTACAGTGGCCCAGGCCAGAAGCTGGGGGGTGCTAGATCACACCTCCGTGCTTAGCTGGAGCAGACAGCTTGGGCCAAGGCTAGCCTACCCACCCTGAGAGGGGAGATTTGCAGGGAAGGTGTAAAGCATCCTGGGATGCTGGGAGACTGAGTAAACTAGTATCTGGAGGGTGTTACCAGATTTGCCCATCACTTTGGGGTGTGCTCATTTATTAGGCATACATTACTAGGGTCTTTGTAATTCTGTCAGTGTGCTGCTTGTGTTACTTGTGTTTCTATACAGAGCTGTATCTCTCCCTTCTGCAAGTCCTCACCCCCAATGGAGCTATCTTGCAGGACTCAGTTTCAGTGGGACTGGGTTTCTCCAACCACCAAATCAGTCAAATACACACACATGCACACAGATTAACATGACATGCCTGACTCGGCTGGGTTGATCAGCATGTATAGGCTGACACCCTCATATGCTAGGAATCAGTTCATTAAGGTAACAATAAAATGCAGTCAGACACAAGCACACAGGTGAACAGAATACCTCTGAATCAGACTAGGTGTCCAGCTGACACTGTGAAGTCAGCATCAGTGTTTTGTATTTTACCTGTTGTGAACAAGCCTCAGCTTAGCATCACTTTCAGAATTTACTGTAGTTTTTTTAACAGACTTCAGGGAATTACTTGGAGCGTTAATAAACGTTGTGGGGAGGACTTCCACCAGTCATCCCGGGAAAAGTACGAGAGCATTTGTGGTCAGGGCTCCAATGGGCTGGATGCTGTGATGAGCCCTTAACCATTGTTCAAATGTTGCCCATACGCACTCTGACTCTGTCTCTTGCCTCAGCATTCCCTAACCCAGCAACCAAGTTTTAGTCAAGCAAGTTTAAATAGGCCTCCCATACTAGGACCGGGGAATGTATGACCCAAGATGCCTATTAAACTTTTCTTCTGCTTAGTTTTGGGTAGATGGGGGAGGAGGGGAGAGAAGGAGGAGAATAGAAAAAGTCCTTTGTAAGTACAGCAAGCTGGGTGCCAGGGCTCCCTCAGGAACACAGAGCTGACAGGTAAAAAGGGGATCTGGGGTAGAAGTTCAATAAACTGATTTAACCTAAATTTGTTAAGCCTGATACTGCATCCATCCAGGTTCATCTTAAACCAGTTTTGACTATTTTGAAGGCAACTTATGTTCAATTTATGTGCACAGCTTCTGTTAAGTTACCGATTTGAACTGGTTTCCAGTTATACTGGTTTATGTGCAATTTCTGTCCCTAGCCCCTGTGGAAGGGAGAGAGCTTGCTCAGAGAATTCATGGATTTGCCTTCTTTGTCTGTAAAACTTTGTTGTAACTTTACTGGTGTTCTTGACCATTCTATTGTACACAATTGTTCCTAATTGTTCTATTGTTCACAATTAGTTGTTTATATCTCATTTATTTATTATAATATAACTGAATCTTCTTTTAAACCTCTCTTGTGTGCTTTTGTTTTCCTTCCATTTCTACTTGCTTACACAATTTCTACAGAATGCCCACTGGACACCAAACTTTAGTATTTATTTATTTATTTATTTATGACACTAAGGTTAGCTGGCCAGACTTTATCTAATTACTTGAAACTCTTTTGTATCACTTAAATTCTAATTATACTCTGGAAGAAGGATGTTTGTACCCAAAAGCTTGCAAAGAACAATTTTTCCAACTATTTAGCTGGTCTACTACAAGACATCACATTCACCCAAAGAACCTTGTCTGACTATGTCCTTAGACCAACATGGCTACAACCAACACCTCCGAAACATGGAAGATAGTGAATTTTGTCTACTTGCAATAGGCTTTTGTTTCTTTAAAAACATGCATGGGGGGCTTTTGCAAGCAATTTGAGTTTACATTTAACTATACAAATGTAAATGTTTGTAGAAGCTTAGGTTGTCTTTTATCACAGGGCTCATGTAATTTTGAATTTACATTGATTTTAACGCTGCCCACCCTTAAACTTGTTACATAACTTTTGTATCTCCAAGCACCTACAAAGCAGCCTTATTATGTGAAAAATAGTACTAAATACTCCAAAAAAATCTAACAAAGGAAAAACAAATCAAAGGTGCTGCAGGCTAACCAGATGCATATGAACAAGTAAAAAGATATTAGCTGTGCATTACAGTGCACATGTCTATGTGCAGAGATTCTACAATAAGCATTCAATATTTGGAAAAAAGAAGTATCAATAACTAATACAGAATTAATCAAAACCAACAAAATACCTCCATGAAAGTTGTACCAGCTCCCTGAGACACCTCTCTTCTTTTCCTTTCTTGGCAGCACGTCTTGCATGCTTGGTATGTTGTTGCCACAAGAAGGTGTGGCTTGAGAAGCGGTGGACAATATTGCCAACACTAGTCCAATCCAAAACTGTTCACTGCTGAGAGTTTTCTGAACTGTTCACTGGCTGCAGGATGTGATAACATGGAATAACATCACCCAACCTTTAGGCCTTAGTGCTGGTACAAGTGCTAGCCCAGGCCTGGGTCCTGGCACAGTAGCTGGAGCTTAGTGGTAGCTGTGGATTTGGCATCATTGCTAGTTGCCGTGCACCACACCCAGTTGCTACTACATGAGCATATGGTCCTACTCTCCAGCAGCCTCACTCCCCACCAGCGTTACCTATCACACCTTCTGGCATTCCCTGTGCTCTTCATTCCTCCATGTCATCACTACAGCCACATCATCTATGGATGTCTTATGCTCACCCAAGACTGTTAGGTCACCCCACCTCCAACATGGGATGGTTGGTCCATCCAGTGTAGAAGAACCTGCCAAAGTAATAAAATGGAAAAGATTTTTCTTTTTCCTTTTTTGCCTTAAGAATAAAAATGAAAGGAATCACCCACTTTATTTTCAGCACAAATATACATCAGAGTTTGCCATTTTCATTATATTTGGCATGCCTGTATTTCTCTTCAGTGTGATCCACTACTGAGAAATAACTAATGCAAATGTTAGTCCAGAGTGCGGTGGCTCCGATTAATGCAGGCGGTGGCAGAGTGTGAATGGGCCTAATGCAGACTGGAGGGAACAGGAGGGGAGGCTTGTGGCACACTCTGCCCTGGGATGGGGTTTCTGTACCATGCCAGGCAGCCTGGCCACAGCCCCCTTCCACCCTCTTCCCCCTCCCTGCCCCGGGCAGCATCTCCTGGCTGGTCAGCCCCTGTGAGCACCGGCATCGGCCCCTGTGCTACCAGCCCGGCCACAGAGTTCCCCACTGCCCTCAGAGGGCCCTGCTGCCCCTTTCCCTTGCTGAAGGAGCAGGCAACCCCCTTGCCCCACTCTGCTCTGTTGCAGCCCCAGCCCCACCACCCTGCCCTGACCAAACGTCCAGGATTTTGCTTTGCTCCACAGGTAGGAGCAGGGGGAGGGTGACCGGAGGCAGCAAGGAGCACCACAAGGGTCTGTGGTCTGTGCACACCACTGCAGCTGCAGACAGGTATGTCTGTGCTCTCTGCTGCCTCTGATCATCTTCCCCCTATTCCCACCAGTGGAGCAAAGCAAAATCCCAGACATTTGGTCAGATTTAAAAAACGTGCCCGGATGGAGATCAGAAGGCTTAAAAAGAGGACATGTCCAGGAAAACTGGATATGTGGTAACTCTATTGGTAGGTGTGTTGCCAGCAGGTCAAGGAAAGTGATTACTGATTCTTCCCCTCTATTCTGCATTGGTGAGGCCACATCTGGAGTACTGTGTCCAGTTTTCAGCCCCCTCTACAGAAAGGATGTGGACAAATTGGAGAGAGTCCAGGGGAAAGTGACAAAAATAGCAAGGGGGCTGGGGGACATGACTTCTGAGGAAAGACTGAGGGAACTGGGCTTATTTAGTCTAGAGAAGAGGAGACTGAGAGGGGACTTAATAGCAGCTTTCAACTACCTGAAGGGGGGTCCAAAAGAGGATTGAGCTGAGCTGTTGTTAGTGGTGGCAGATGACAGAACAAGGAGCAATGGTCTCAAATTGCAGCAAGGGAAGTTTAGGTTAGATATTAGGAAGAATTTTCTCAGGATAGTAAAGCACTGGAACAGGTTACCCAGAGAGGTGGTGGAAACTGACAACCGACGCCCAGGAAAAAGCCAACCTACTAAATGGGTACTTTGCATCGGTCTTTCACCAGTCCCACGGGACACCTCTGCCCATCACAGGACAGGGAGGCCTGAGTGAGGGAGATTCCTCGCCCTCCATCAACGCTGACCTCATGAAGGAACACCTTGAGAGGCTGGACACCTTCAAGTCAGCCGGCCCTGACAATCTACACCCCAGGGTACTCAAGGAGTTGGCTAGAATCATAGCTCAGCCCCTGGCACGGATCTTCGAGAACTCCTGGTGCTCTGGTGAAGCGCGCGAAGATTGGAAGAAGGCCAATGTGGTGCATCCAGTTTTGGGCTCCACAATTCAAAAAGAACATGGAAAAGCTTGAAAGAGTCCAGAGAAGAGCCACGCGCATGATCAGAGGTCAGGAAAACAGGCCTTACGATGACAGGCTGAGAGCTATGGGACTCTTCAGCCTGAAAAAGCGCAGGCTCAGGGGCGATCTGATGGCCACCTATAAATTTATCAGGGATGTCCACCAGGGTCTGGGGAAACATTTATTCACCAGAGCACCCCAAGGGATGACAAGGTCTAATGCAGGCTTGTCCAACATATGGCCTGCAGACCGCCATGAGGCCCACCAAGCCATTTTCTGTGGCCCACGGTGCTGCAACGGAAAACGAAAGTAAACGCTGTTTACTTTCGTTCCTTCCCCCAGCCCCTCAGCAGCTTCCTAATGGCTGCTGAAGGGCTGGGGAAGGGACAAGGTTCCCACATGCACCACATCAGCTTGACGTTGCCGATGCGGTGCGGCTCCTCCCCTCTCCCCTCATTTCACGGTGTCCCTTCCTTGCCCCACCCCTCCCTTCCTCATTTGCATGCCAGCCCTGCCCTGCGCCGGTCCCCACCGGCTGCGTGGGCTGGAGCAGGTTGCGGTGCAGCAGGAGGGCCGGCGCAGGGGGCGCAGATGCCAGCTCAGAGGATGCTGTGGCCAGGCCTGCGGGAGATGCTGCTGCCGCTGCTGCTGTGGCTGTTGGGGCAGGAAGCCGGCACCACTTCTGCCTCCCTGCATCCCCCTGCACTCACAGACATTGTGCAGGGGGTGGTGAGTTGTGGACCCCGCAGAGGGAGGGACCCCTGCCGCTTGGGCTCGGGCCCGGACCGCCCTGGGGGAGAGGGAGCAGGGGGGTATCCCTGCACATCCCTGTAGAGTCCCCACATGTCCCCCTGGCTGCTGAGTCCAGGTACGCAGGTGTGGGAGCACCCTTGAGATAGCTCAGGTGGCAGAGAGGACACGGCGGGGTCAGGCGGCACCCCTTGACCTCTGCGCCCCCAGGCTGTGGCTGGACTTGACAGGCCACACGAGCGCCTGCTCCTGCTGGACCACTGGGTGATAAAAACCTCATGATCCGGCCCCACATTCAAAAAGGTTGGACACCCCTGGTCTAATGGTTATAAACTCCTGCAAGACCATTTCAGGCTGGACATAAGGAAGAATTTCTTTACTGTCCGAGCCCCCAAGGTCTGGAATAGCCTGCCACCAGAGGTGGTTCAAGCACCTACTTTGAACGCCTTCAAGAGAAAATTGTATGTTTATCTTGCTGGGATCCTATGACCCCAGCTAACTTCCTGCCCGTGGGGCAGGGGGCTGGAGTCGATGATCTTCCGAGGTCCCATCCAGCCCTAATGTCTATGAAATCTATGAAATCTTCATTCTTGGAGATCTTCAAGACCTGACTAGACAAAGCCTTGTCTGGGATGATCTAGTGGGGGATGGCCCTGCTTTGAGCACGGGGTTGAACTAGATGTGACCTCCCGAGGTCCCTTCCAACCCTCATTTTCTATGATTTTATGATTCTAATGGGCTCACTGTATCAGTTTCACTTTCACCCACAGATAAAATTTAGTGTAACATAGTTACATACTAGCCCTTATGAAAGGGTGAATCCCACAAGAGAAAACCAAGAGTCCTACCTAAAACAGACTTTCAAATCCTCTCACCACCACCCCCAATATCCTTTCAACTATTTAACAGAGAATTATAATCTTTCTATATTTTTAACTATCATGTTATTTACATTCTGAATGATAATTTTTGACATCCAGTTTCTGTAGTAACATTTTCAAGTTTAAATTCATGACGGTTGAGAGGGCTCAAGAAATCTCTCCCATACGATTACTGGTACATCCTCAGTAGCTGCAACTTTATGAAGGAATTAATGAACAGAAAAGCATATTTTGGAAAGATGAGCAGGTTTGCAAATTATTGTTTTATAGGTATATAAACAAAATGCTTTGTGGTTGTTCATAGTATGTTTCTGGAATATATATGATGGTTAGAATATAAATTATATTCTAGAAAGAGAACACTGAGAGCTGCAAAATGAATTTGATTTTGTTTAAATGTCCTGCTACAATGCAGTTCTGCTGTCTTAAAAGGTGTTACCTAGTTACATTATGATCCTACAAATACCATGGACTGTGCATTTCCATTTCTCTTATATACACTTCCTGGTATTCACTCAAACTAAAAGACAAACATGTTTTTACACATATTAACAAGCCAAAACAACTTAGTAAATTAAATATATTCAAAGGAATTTGTCCAGTGCAAAGTTTTTGGTTACTTTTTTGCTAGTAAATGTATTCTGAGTTTTGGGTAAGTAAATTTCACAGGCTCAATGCAGAGATGTGAGAATGATTGCTAAGTTTTGTTATTCCTTTTCCACCAGCAGGATAGGATGTGGTAGGGCTGGATTATCACAGCAGAGTAGAAACATTCATAGGTGATAAATGGGGGGGCATGTACCCCCGCTGAGATTGCTGCTGCCAGCTTCTGCTGGCAGTCACTGCTCACCAACCCCTCCCCCCCTCACCACCAACATCACTGCCAGTGTCTGTGGGCAGTCCCTACTCACCACCCCACCCCCCACCGACATTGCTGCCAGTGTCTGTGACTGGTCCTTGCTTGCTGCTTGCAGCCATGGTGCCCCTCCAGTCTTGGGAGGCACCAGTTGTTGATGGAAACACTGATAATTTAACCAACGTTGATTAATGAGAGGGAAGATCATGGACAGCTAAGATCTTTATGCTTACTGAACAATAGTCCAGAATGTGCTTAAAGGTCAAGGTATTCCTGATCCACAGCCTACTAACAAGAGGCTCATCATGATTTTAGTTTTCTATTTATTTTGGTGCAGCTGGGGAATGTGACCCAACACCTGGGGAAGCCCTGCCCTTCTAGGTAGGAGCTAACAACAAGCGAGTACCAAAGCACATGGTACTGAGGTGGGGCAACACTGGAATCGGGAACAGGCACAATTTGTCAAGTGTTTGCCACAAACACAGCATTATTTGCCAACTCTCATGATTTTTGGCATTGTTCTTAAAGTCTACGCTTCGGGAATGTGAAAAACTTAGTTCTTTCTTTTTTTATATATATATATATATACACATATATATACACACACACACATATATATATATACTTATACTACTGCAATATTTTTATATATTTTAAAAATATTTTAAAATATTATAAAAATATTGCAGTAGCATACAGTTTAAGAACAACACCAAAAATCACGAAATTCGGCAACACTGACCTCAACAAGACTGGGGATCGGATGAGAACCCACACTGAAATGAATGGAGCACTTCAGGACTTTCAGAAGGACTGCTTCAGTCTTCTCCAGGTGTGCTCATTCATCTGAGAGTGTGGGTAATAGCAAATCTGTGGTAGATGCCAATGTAACCTTAACTTTGCCCTTTTTCAGCAAGGTCCCAGTCTGCCCATAACACACATGCTCTCACTCTGTCTTTGCAAAGAGTGCAGGATGCTCAAGAAATAGGTAATGTGATCACTGCAGGACAGAGCATCACTCCTGACTTTGCTTATGCAATGGTAGGGTTCAGGTAAGCAGTACTGAACAGAAGCACCCCATACCTGCCGTCACTCCCTGAGCAGGTATGTGGTGCTTCTCCCACAATTCAAACCCCACGCTTGCTCCATTTTACATTCACTTGATCCATGTAAACCATGTCACTGTGCTAATGCAATGCCCTTACTTACTTATAAAAGCCATGTGTTATTTTCATAGTCCAACCTGCTCCCCACTGACAATTCCTATCTGAAGATGACATTGTACACCACTGCTGACAGGCACAACACAGCTTAGCCACGAGAACAGGCAGACTGCATGCCTCAGGCATGCACACACCTACTTCCATCAGTCTCACACACACACACACACACACACACACACACACACACACACACACACACACACACACACACACAGAGCAAGGAGTAGGCAGAGACACATAGGTCTCCCTGGACAGAGGGGAGAAGCCTTTTTTACATTGCTATATACTACAATCATATCAGTCTGCAATGCTGCTCCAACTAACTTCTCCATCATTCAGGACCACTACTGGCAACACAATGAATGCAGGCAGGATACCTGCAGACAATGTCCCATCGCAACCACCAAGCCCTGAGGGCCAAGTTAAGATTTTGTGGGTGCACAGCTTAATTGTTACGTCTCAGCTGTGTATTCTTGGGAACCCTCGCACAGGATGCAGTCTGTCTGACTCACCCCCCCTCCTCTCCTCTACCTAAACAAAACTGATTAAGATGCAGTGAGAGTCACACCTAAGACCCTCAAGATAAGGGTGACAAGAGTGAACCAACTGCCCTAGGTCTCATTTGCATCCGAGATGGAACCAGATGACCATTCATTTACATGAGAGATGAAGAACAGAAAGCCTGAAGCAGAGACTGCAGTGAATTCTGGGACCAGAGAAGCAGGGGAGAACTGCATGATGAGGAATCTGTGCTCCAAATGTTAA
Organism: Alligator mississippiensis; assembly: GCF_030867095.1. Lineage (NCBI taxonomy): Eukaryota > Metazoa > Chordata > Crocodylia > Alligatoridae > Alligator > Alligator mississippiensis. Next base: position 67,414,997 of record NC_081832.1, read on the forward strand.
TCAACCCATGTTCACACACACCCAGCTCAGCATTTATCAGACCAGTTCTAATCTGGATTTACTAAGGACTTTTCCCCCCCCACGCACACACACACCTCTAAGTTTAATAGGCATCTCGGGTCGTACATTCCACGGTCCCACTATGGGAGGCTTATTTAAACTTGATTGACTAAAACTCGGTTGCCGGGTTAGGGAATGCTGAGGCAAGAGACCGAGTCAGAGGGGGTATGGGCAACATTTGAACAATGGTTAAGGGTTCATCACAACGTCCAGCCCGTTGGAGCCCTAATCACAGGTGTTGTCATACTTTTCCAGAGACGACTGGTGAGAGTCCTCTTCACAAAAGGTTATGAGCACCCCAATAATTGCTTTAAGTCTGTTAAAAGACTATAGTAAGATCTGGAAAAGTCATGCTAAGCTGAGGCTTGTGCACAACAAGTAAAAATCCAAAATCCTGATGCTGAAAGCTATCTATTGTTTCTGAAGAAACCATGAGATATCCCATCAGATAATGATTTACACAATTAAGGATGCTTTGAAGCAGCTGAACTGAGGGTATAAAAATCTGTAAAAAGTGCGTGTGCTTCAAGAAGAAGGAAGAAAGGAAGGAAAGAAGAAGAAAGAAGAAGAAAACTCCTGTGCTGACACTATCCCCTCTCGTTCTTGGGACGCTGGAAGAACAGATCATCTCTCTCTTCAAAATTGTGCTACGGACTGTGCCTGTCAGCTTTGCAGCCTGAGTACCTTAGACTAGGTGAGATCCCAGAGCTCACTCGCTCTCTCTCTTCTGTCTAGGCATAAACTTCTGAACCTGAACTGTATTAGTTAAGCTTGAGCTAAGTTTCCCCAACTACTTAGTGAAACCAGGGTAGTATTGTCATTGTTTGTGTTTGTTTTTCTTTTGCATGTCTATTACTACTAGTACTATTATATATTTCATATGCTTAGCAATAAATAACTTTTATAGTCAGACTGGTAGTAATTGGGTATATTTTTTCTTCTCTGCTTCTCTTTCCTCCTGTGCTGTGCAGCAACGCTTCTTTTACCTAAGCTAAAGATCCCTGTGAAGCCCAAAATTATTGTGGGGTCTGCTCATCAAGAGGCCAAAGATTGGGACGTGCTGAGTTTGAAACACATAAGGGGATCAGCTTGTACAGGCTGATTGACCCAGTTTGACTCAGACGTGCCCTTATGAACTGAATGCTGGCCCATGAGGGTGTCAGCTGGACACCCAGCCGGATTCAGAGGGATTCTGTTTACCTGTGTGCTTGTGTCTGACTGCATTTTATTGTTGCTCTTATGAACTGATTCTTGGCATATGAGGGTGTCAGCCTGTCCATGCTGATCAGCCCGGCCAGGTCAGGTGTGTCACGTTAATTTGTGTGTGTTTGTGTGTATGACTGATTTAGTGACTGGAGGAACCCAGTCCCATTGAGATTGAGTCCTGCAAGATAGCTCCATTGGGGGTGAGGGCTTGCAGAAGGGAGAGATACAGCTGCGTATAGTAACACAAGCAGCACATTGACAGAATCACCAAGACCTTAGAAACTATCCCTAATAAATGAGCACACCCCAAAGTAATGGGCAAATTTGGTAACAACAGCTTGCTTCTATTGCCTGGTTTTGGAGGTTTCAGTTCAGCTGAACTGCCCTTCCAGAATGTCATATTACCAGGCTTTCTTAACTCCGAAGTGACCAAGATGTCAGTAAATAAGCCTTATCTGACTTTCATTACTACATGTTTATCTAGATGAAGAGCAAAAATGCTACTTCAGACAGTTGCAATTTCAATATATATGATTCTAGCAAAAGATTTGGGTGGCATTAGTGCACTATGGCCAGATAACAGTTCTTCAACATCCTTTACCAAATTTTGCACAATTAGAGGGCTCAGACCTGTGTTCAGCCAGAGCAGTGTGTGGTATGCTAGGCCCTTACCTGCCCGGCAACAGGAAGCATATTAGCATGGCACAGCTGAGCTCCCGGGGTAAAGGCATGTGATGGGCAAGTTTGTTTTACCCTGAAATAAAATAGTTTTCTGTAGTATACTGTTAAGTTAACAATAATTTAGATTATTAAATAGTATTAGCTTTGTAGCTAAACACAAGGCATGACCTGTGGCCTAGCAATGTTGCTGACCACAAGACAGAATGATAGCTAAGCCAGCCATTTTCTTATGTCAAGTGCCTTAACCATTTTGTTAGAAAAAAGCAGAAATTAAGTCTGTGTACTGAGTACCAGCTGCAGCTAGGTGTGAGATAAGATAAGGGGGGCCCAGAGGGAAGAAGATGGTACAGCAGAGTACAGGAAAACAGATTGGACTGTGTAAGATAACACTAACTTTTTTCTTCTGGAAAAGTACTGAAATTTGTAACGCACCATGTAAGGAGATGATTACCATAAGTATTGCATATTCAATAACCTTGTAGTTTTCTTTGTTAGAAAATGTATAAAAGACAGCCGCACCCTTAAGTCAGAGCCATTTACCTCTTCGCTGTTTTATGGTCTTTACTCGGGTAAATAAACTGCAGTTACCCCTTCACCCATGTTGTCTGGTCTCTAAGCCAGCTAGACAACGAACACCAGGGAGTTTTCTCCCACGACAGGCAGCAGGACACAGAGCATCGAACCTGCAGCGGGCAGCCCACCTCTGTCCTGCGGGGGGGAACATGCTCCCCATGTCTCCCAAGGGGAGAGCAGAGCTGCTGGGAGCCATGCTCCCCCTCCCGCCGTGCCTCTGGATGACCTGTCCTGGCCTCAGGGCCCCATTTACCCCAACCCCTGCTCCTGCCTCACTCCCTCCCTCACGCGATGTCTTGCTATGTTTTCATGACAGCTGGCATTACTGCAATGTGCAAGTGATGAGCAGGGAAAGGAAGACAAGGAAAGAAGGTCTTACATCACTGAAAGTGCTATCAAGTTTATAGTGCTTATGCATGCTTATTGGAGAATAAAGTAGCAATGCCAAAGGAAGCAGAGATATATGATTCACCTCTGTTTAGCACTGGTGAGGCCACATCTGGAGTCCTGTGTCCAGTTTGTGCCCCCCACTACAGAAAGGATGTGAACAAATTGGAGAGAGTCCAGAAGAGGGCAAAAAAAATGGTGAGGGGCTGGGGGACATGACTTATGAGGAGAGGTTGAGGGAGTTGGGCTTATTTAGTTTGGAGAAGACAAGACTGAGGCGGGATTTAATAGGAGCCTGCAACGACCTGAAGGGGGGTTCAAAAGAAGATGGAGCTGGACTGTTCTCAGTGGTGGCAGATGACAGAACAAGGAGCCATAGTTTCAAGTTGCAGCAAGGGACGTTTAGGTTAGATATGAGGAAAAACTCTCGGTAAAAATGTAGTAAACACTAGAACAGGTTACTCGGAGAGGTGGTGAAATCTCCATCCCTGGAGGCTTTATAAGGCCTGGCTCGACAAGGCATTAGCTGGGGTGTGTAGTTGGGGATGGTCCTGCTTTGAGCAGGGGGTTGGATTAGATTACTTCCCAAGGTCCCTTCCAACCCTCATCTTCTATGATTCTATTGTATACAACCATCTCTGGTACACCTAATCTTTCACTTAACTTGTATTTGCATGTGTAAAAGGCAATCATTTGTAACATGGGCAGATCTAGGATTTTGGAAAGGGGGGTGCAAATGGTGTACAGTAGGGGTGTGCAAAGTGGGTCCTATGGTGTGTCCCACAGGAGTGCAGGGGGGCCTTCTACATGCTTGGTGGTGAACCCGGAAGTGGACCAGAAGTACTTCAGGTCCACTTCCGATTCTGCTGGGGAGCGCGCTGGGGGCCACCCCACACCTCTCCAGTTCAGTGATGGGCCACAGGGGGACCCCAGGTGCCCCCAGACCCAAGAGGCACCGGTCACTGAGCTGGAGGGGTGCGCGGGGGGGAACGCGCTCCCTGGTGGATGCACAAGTGGACCAGAAGCGCTTCTTGTCCAGTTCTGGATCTGCTACCAAATGCACTGGGGAGCCTCCCATGCTTCTGTGGGATGCTCCATGTGCCCCAGCACTGCAGCATTCATGAGCCGCTTGCTACCTAGAGGCATGTAGAAAAAACATTTAAAGCTGTCTCTATGTCTGAATCTCTGAATCTTTCTGAATCTGTCTGAATCGATTTGGAGGGTTCCAATTCAATTTGGAGAGATTGAAGGGTCCTCTGATTCGATTCAGATTAGGAGATTCGGCCACCAAATTGGGCTGAATCTCCGCTGAATCGAATCAGGGACCGAAGCTTAACACAGCCCTAGTGTTCAGATCATCATATATAACAACATATATTTTCTCCTATTAAACAGAATCTAGAAGCTTTACTTATTTGCTAGGGGTCTAATACTATATTATTCGGGTTAAGGTAAAAGCAAAAACAAATATACATTTATTTAAATGTGCACTAATTTGCTAGATAATATATTAAATTAATAATCACAACACACAAGGCAAAAATAGTCAAAAGATATTGTTTCATTAGTCCTGTAGTCACGATAGTGAATGTATTTCTTATTCAGATCTGTAAAACAAAATATAGCCTTCTTGAGTGCCCTGACAATGCCTTTAATATTTCACTGTCTGTCATTTCTACATCTAAATTAATATTATCACATCTGAGTTAAGGTTTTTAGCTAGAGCTGACACCAGTCTGCAGGGCTATAAAATAGAAGAGAGACATTGCTGGGAATAGCTAACAAACAGCAAAATTGCATAAGAAAGGATAGCTTGAATAGAGGAACATTAAAACCAGTGAAAAGAAGAGGGGCCATTAACACCTGTAGAGTAGATTATAATGAGCCATTAAATTAAGTGACTCCCCCACTGCCTGGATAGAAATGCCGTTGCCACTGCCAGGCAACTGGTTTTTAAAGTTCGGATGAATCAAAGGAGGATGCAACTGCACCACTGCATCCCCCTTCTCCCCCTGTTCCCCATGGGTCTGGAGCTGTAAAGGCTTTATAAGCAAAGCTCTGGTTTTTATGACTGGTAATGGTAAAAAGTCGAAAAATGTCTTTCCAAACTCCTGACATATGCTGGATTTATATTGTCAAATTATACATCAAGGAATATTACAGATTCTGTTTGCCCTTGTTTATTCTTGCCAAGTATTTTTCCCCAGTCCTTGCACAAGGTCACAGTTAGTTGTAGTGAGCTATGATTCCAATGAAATGCTCTCAGGTGAAGTAGATGAAAGATAGAGAAACAGAATAAGAAGGGTGTGAGTATTTAGTGATCCTATTATGCCTGCAGGCTCCATTTTCCCTTGCACAAGCCTACACCAAAATTGTGCCCCCTGCTGCCCATGAGAACTTGACAGATCAAGAGCAAAATTTTAGAGACCCATTTCCCTGGATAAAGTCCAAATGACCATGCCTTCAGTGTTAGCAAGCCTGGGCCCTTGATTTCTGGCAGTCTTGTCTTTACTTATTGATATGTAAATAAAATGCAGTGGCAGATTTGAATGAATTGATCAATTAAATATCTTATTTCAATTTTGTATCTGACTGCACACTTAGTAGATGTTATCCTGAAAATCTATGTTTCTTGATTCTTTCACAAGGTCTTTTGATCTCAGGCAATGGTTTGCCAGGAATAATTATATGACTTGGAGCAGTTGCTTTTAGCAGATTTTTAGAATACTTATAAAAAATGAAGCAGCACTGATGCCTATCAATCCTTGGGGGTTTTTGGTTTTGTTTTTTTAAATAACAGTTATTTTAGTCAAAACTCTCTGAAAAACACTTGCTAGGCTCTAGCAATGTAGCTGTTTTAATTTTTTTATTTGATACTAGTTTCTAAGGACACTGATTCATTTATTTGCTAGTCTATTTAATAACTCCTATATCTCTGGTTGTTCGGCATTCACAGTCTTCACTACCATCCAGTACTTTTTGATCCTGCCTTTGAAGTTTTTTATAGAAACATTTATTTTTGCCTATTTGTAGTATTAGTGGAGCCTGATCCTGACAACACTTGTGCATCTGCATCATTTTAGTACTATCTTGCTCAACAGTTTGTATATTTTTATGCTTCAATTTACATAAATGAGTATTTGCAAGATCAGGGGATGTGCTTGCTTAACATTGCACTGTTGTTTATGTCTGTGTTTCAAGTGCCTTACTGCCTTTTGGACAATGCTTTGGCATGTGGGAATAAGGATTTAAAAGTAAATAATCAGAATACTAAGTAAGGGGTTAGTGAAAGGGCTGGCTATATCTACATTGTGTGGCTGCAGGTAACCATTTGGAACTGCAGGTACCTCTAACTGTCTAGCTGCAGCAGCATGGAGTTCAGCCTGGGATAGACCCTTAAGAATGATCTCACATGGGTTTTCCAGCCCATTCCTAATCCCCTGCTGCTGTGGGCTACATCCTTACCAGTCTGCCTACCTGAGCTGCAGCCACACCTCTGGAGTGCAGCCCAGACAAAAAAAAAGCCTTCAGAGGTATATTTCAAGCACAATGTTTGCTAGACTCTGAAATTTGAGAAATTACCTAAGTGGAAGAATCGAACAGCTAAAAGCTTCACCAAAACCAGAACTCTTGGGGAACGTGGAAGAAAGCTATAAAAAAAGAAAAGGGAACAGAGAAATAAAGGCAGGAAAAGCTCACAGCATCAAGCAGAAGACAGTGGGGATGTCCACGTGCTTAACACAACCAACACAAGACAGGACAATGTAGTGGGAAAATGCAGTGTAGTACATCACTGCAAGAGTTTGTACGTGGCAGCACAGAGTGACTGTGGCATGACTAGCTCAGAGAGAGTCTTCTGCAGAGTTATGGACACTGGGGCAGCAACCAAGAAATAGACTATCACCCTACACTCACTGGCCACTATAGTTAAAACCAGAAGAGGAAACCCTCCATGTACGTACATAAAATAAATATGTTAAAAGGGGACATTTTGTATTACCCTACAAAGAGAGAAATTTTGGAGGCTGTGCCTAAGTTTAAATCCTTTTCTCTAATGGATGCATCAACTAAGGCTCTGGCAAATGCCTGTAATGAAACAGGATGTATATACTCTTCTTTTGGAAGACACTGCTTCCACTGATGGCGAGGGGTGGGGGTCGCAACCTGGATTTAGGGTCGGAGCAAGAACAGGCTGGGAACCACTGATCCATCAGTAGACAGTAGTATAGTGGGTTAGATTTTAACCAGTTCTCAGTGAAGTCTAACAGGTAAACCTTGCCTTCCCAAATTAGGCTTAGTAGAGAACAGCAGTAAAATAATTAAATGCTTAATAGAAAATACTTCAGTCCAACTCTTTCTGTACAGTATTTAGCACTGTTATAGTCTCAGAAACTGAGAATTGGAATTGGAATTCTCATCGTAACAGAAGTGAATACTTGTTCCTATGAAGACCTGGCATTTATAGAAATATCAAAGAACTGAAAAAGCTAAAGAAAAGGAACAATGTAATTTGTGGTCCGAGCTGCCACTCCATAATAAAATTAACTTGGTATGCATTTCCTACGGAGACCAAGCATCGCAAAGAGTAGTGGCATCACACCAGGCTGCCTCAGATTGTCATGTCACATAAATATATACTAAGGAGAAATAGATGGCATCATCTCCAATCTCCAGACAAGAGAGAGAGAAAGGGAACTGTGCTTCCTGTGCTGCTGGGAAAGGTCTCTGTTAGGCAAAACTACAGCAGGTTGTTAGTAGGATAATAGAAGGTGTGTAAGTTTTGGAGCTGTTTGTTATATCAAAGTTGTTTTTTTAACTGTTGTTTTTCTGGGAAAGAGATATTTTACTGTATTTTAAAAGAGTTAACTTCAGAGCAAAAAAGTTTCTGAGGGCCTGCAGAAGTCTATTATGAAGAGGCAATGGGAACTGGTCACTGAACAGGAATATAGAATCACAGAAGCATGGTAAAGTGTGGCTGAAACGGACCTCAGGAGGTATCTCTTCATTGCCTCAAGGATAAATACATTAAAGACTGAATTGCTCAGCTACCAGGATAATTAGTAGGGCTGTGCAAGGCTTTGGACCGTGCTTCAGACCCGGAGAAGCTTCGGATGCTTTGGTGTCCGAAGCAGCATGTCTGGATTGGAGTGCCGGCTTCATTAGGCTTTCCGAAGCGGTTCAGAGCTTCTGAAGTGCTTCGGAAGAGCTTTGGAGCTGCTTCGGAGATCCGGCCATAGGGTATAATGGGGAAACAATGAAATATATATAACTTTGTTTTTTGTCTGATTTGAATGAAATTTGCAGGATTATAGCCTATGCTGAAAGCATGAAGCCTGCCAAGTTTCAAGAAGATGGGTGCAGGGGCTCAGGGGGAAATGCACCCCAAATTCTTGAAAGCAAAACTCATGTCACGTCTATGCATTACAATACAGGGGGTGAAAACTGCAGGGGTAGTGGTCCCTGGTGAGGCCACAAAGCCTGCCAAGTTTCAAGAAGATCAGTACAGGGGTTTGGGAGGAACTGCACCTCAAGCTGCTGACAGGCAAAACTCGTGACATAGATGACCTGTGTGTGTTAAGGCGCAGCGGGATGAAAACTGCAGAGGTGGTGGCCCCTGCTGAGGCCACGAAGCCTGCCTATTTTCAAGGAGATAAGTGCAGGGGTTTGGGGGGAACTGCACCTCAAGCTGCGGACAAGCAAAACTTGTGACATGAGTGACACTGTGTGTGTTAAGGTGCAGCAGGGTGAAAGGGGTGCAGGGATGGTCACCTGGTCAGGACCGTCCCAGGGGGTTGAAATGGGGCAACTACCCTGGGCCCTACGCTCCATGCCACTGCCGCTACTGCTGCTGCATCCCGGCCCCACACAGGCTGACTTGTCCTGGGCCCCGCACCCTGCTTCGGTTGCCTCTGCACCTGCTCTCATGTAAAGTTATACTTATCTGTCAAGGCAATTTTTTTATTAACAAAACCTCTTTACCATTAAATATAAAGCTACTGCATTCTGCTGATTGCTACTGAATGGGCAGGTTTGGTGTTTTAGGGGAATGCTTCAAAGGATTAGAGCGGGCTACTCACAGATGAAGTAACTGTTCATTTTTCAAGTGAAAAGATTTTTTTTAAGGATCCTGAAATCTTATTTCAGAAGAAGTCTGGACTGACCAACATTTTTAAACATGAAGATTAGAATAAACAAAGGCTTAACAAGAAATCTTTTCCTATCAGAATGGCATTTTTTTAATCAGATTTCATAATGAAAGCTGTATTATTCACTTCCTTACTGAGAGACAATAAATGGGAGAGCATAAGTTCAGGAGATTGCGCTTCTGACCCATTCAGAGCATTTTAGACAAATGATGAGGCTTCTGTATTTTATTTTACTAGCTAAAAGCATCTATGCTGCTCCTGCATCTAAAATGACAGCAATCATTCATGAATTGCTGGATTTAACAACAAATATGACAAATACACTGCAAGTGAATAAGGTAACTCTCAACTTAAATCTTTCTACTTCAAAACTTATATAAGCAGTTATTTTATCCTTTTAAAACGTAACTTTTATTGAGACTTGATAAACATGCTACTACAACACTATTTCTTTTATTAGGGTTAATAGAGACAAGATTTCAAGACTTTAACCAATTATTATGTTCTCTTTCAGAGTTTTAGGATTCAAACGCCAATTAAAATGGAAGTAAGTAAAAAGTTTGATATAATTAACTTCATGATGCTGGATGAGTACGTATTACCAGTTGTAGTGTCCTCAAACTGCAGTCTATAGTTAAGATAAACAGATTGTTCTTTCAATTTAATATTCAAATGAATATTGAAAATGTAAAGGTATCCATTATAAGTTAATTACCATGAAATTTAAGAAAAAGAAAAACTTGCTATGACTAAGTATTCAGTTAGCTTCAATTCCAAGAAAAAGTATTTTGTGATGTGAAATGAAATCCCGCGCAGTAAACGTCTTGTTTTTATATAAGAAAATGTATGTAAGATATAGGTTACATAGTAAATAATGTGATTTTGCATTTTTAAATGAATTTGGTTGCCTTGATTTAGGTCTTAGGAGACAAGTGGCCACATCACAAAATATTAGTCACAGAAAAAGGCAACACAAAGGAAATAAGGTTTTTTAAGGTTTTTACTTTTAAAAAAAGATCACATTTCTCACACACACATATTCTTGATATCATTAACCAATCTGCAAAACATTTACCAACACTGGACTCTGTTAAGCTCTAGGTATACTCACGGTCAATGTTTGTAGCACTCAGAAGAGCTAAATTTCTCTGTGTTCTTTACTTCTAACCTTGGAGCAGATCACAGGCAAGAATTTTGGTGGGCAGGTTGCAGTTGCAGGTTAGTGCAGGTTTCAGTTAGTTAGGGTACAGACAGAAGTGCAGCTCCCTGCTGTAATGGAGAACATTTTGCAGGAAGCCTACCCAGCTGGGCGGTGCATGGAGTCTGGGGCCGGGGTGGGAATGTGGGGCCTGGGTGAGGGAGCAGGACGGACCCATGGACAGCTCATCCTGGGGGCAGTGGGAGGGCTGGTTCCCTGCTGCTGTGTAGCGGCATGTGTCCCTCAGATTTGTGTGCAGAGTGGAGCCAAATGTGGGCTGCCAGCTGTGGGCTTGGGACTCCCCTCCCTGCTGCCCTCCCCTGCAGGGCCTCCGTGGCAGACCTGGGCAGGGAGGTTTGGTGCCGCCACCAAGAGTCTCGTGCCAGCCGCACCATCATGGCTAGGTGCCCCCGCCTGCCTGGCAGCAGTGGGAGGCACAACTCCGCGCTGCTGCCAATGCTGCCAGATAGGCAGGGGGCACCTTGCCATGGTGGTGCAGCCAGTGTGGGGCTCCCAGCAGCAACCCTGAGCCTCCCTGACCTTCTGTGCCAGGTCTTGCCTGCTGGGCTGTGGAGGCCCCTGGCTCAAGGCAGCAGGGCAGAGAGTAGTGGGTAGTCCACATCTTCCCCACCCATGGGCTCTGTTCTGGCCATGCTGCCCATGGTGGCAGGGGGCGGGGTGGGGGGAGCCGGGCTTTGTGCTCTGCTCCAGCTACATCAGCCACTGCCTACCTTGGGTGGCAGCTGGGGCTCAGGTGCTGCTGGCGGGGGCAGGGGGTGGCAGGCCCTGGCTCTAGCTCCATAGTCCTGGCAGCTGGGGTCCCCCTCTGGCAGGGCTGGGGGGACCAGGGGCTGCAGGTTGTGAGTGAAAAGTACCAGCAGAGCTAGAAAGGTTGGGGGCTTTGGGTGGGGAGTGAGGGGCACTGGCAGGGTCCAGGGGACTGTGGGTGTGGAGTTAGGGGCATCGGCAGGGCGTTGTGGGTGGGGAGTGAAGGACACTGGCAGGGCTAGGGGGCTGTGGGTCTGCAGGTTGGGGGGGAGGGGGCATGCTAAAGTAATGGAGTCATGCTGAGGAAAAGGTTGGGAAGCATTACCCTAGAACAAGCTCCTTCTGCTATTTTTACCCCCTCCTATTCTGAATACAGTGACAGGCTGGGAGACAGTGTAGACACGAGTTACAGAAGACATGTTATAATCTGAACCTTCATGCAATAACAGTTCCAATTTTCACCAGATCAGACATTTTGAAGTGGCCTGCAGTCATGCATCTGTTCGGTCACAGCTCTAGACTGCTTTCTGTGGTGCTATCAGGTGAAAATTGTCACTTCCGTCTGCACCCTTAAGTGTATTCTGAAAAGACTCCTCAGTAACATGTCTTCTGTGGGCTGTATTTGGTTTTGATTACTACATTATAACCTGCTCCTGCTCTGGGAGCTTGAGGATACCTACAAATTAGAGATCTCCCTGAGGTCTCTGTTATCTCAGGTGAAATCTTTAAAGGACTTCTCTTTCAGAATCTGCTGAGCCATTTTCCTCTGCAGCTCTGATAAATGGATAAGGTGGTTAGGTACAGACATCCAAAAAGCCCAAGGTATAATTGATCTAAGTTAAGCAATTTTCTGTAAGTGGTGTAGTTTAGATTGGTAGCGAACAGAACACACATTTGTACTTGGATGGGGTGGGGGGCAAATCTTAGACTGGGTTCTGCCATTTTTAAACCAGTCTGTGAGTGCTGAAGCTTTGTTCTGTTATGGGTATAGACTGGTTTTCGATCACTTATACCAGTGAAAGTGTAACATCTGTACTTGGCCTTTACCTGTTTAGTTCTTGGTAATACCATCTTTGACTTGGTGCTCATGTCAACTTATAAAGAGTTTAATTTGGTTTGTAGAGACCAGAATTTCAGATTTAATCAGCTATCAACCTCCCAGCGCAATTTCTCCTTTCATAATGTCATGGTTTCCTGGGGCATTCACAATTCATCTGATAAGATAGTACCTTAGGAGGTTTAGTTTTCTTTTTTATGTCCTAATCCTCACTGAGTAAGAGCATTTGGCTGTTTAACTTTCATTGGCTGGGCCCACACAAGCCAGACTATTACTTCTAGCAGATTTCCTTTTGAGAAAATGCCATTCCTGCTTGCCAATTTTAAATAAGCAAAAGTTGCCTGAATTATAATTTTTGATAAAATCTGCAATGAAGGAAACGCTCATAGATTCATAGATTCATAGATGTTAGGATCGGAAGGGACCTCAATAGATCATCGAGTCTGACCCCCTGCATAGGCAGGAAAGAGTGCTGGGTCTAGATGACCACAGCTAGGTGCTCATCTAACCTCCTCTTGAAGACCCCCAGGGTAGGGGAGAGCACCACCTCCCTTGGGAGCCCGTTCCAGACCTTGGCCACTCGAACTGTGAAGAAGTTCTTCCTAATGTCCAGTCTAAATCTGCTCTCTGCTAGCTTGTGGCCATTATTTCTTGTAACCCCCGGGGGCGCCTTGGTGAATAAATACTCACCAATTCCCTTCTGTGCCCCTGTGATGAACTTAAAGGCAGCCACAAGGTCGCCTCTCAACCTTCTCTTGCGGAGGCTGAAAAGGTCCAGTTTCTCTAGTCTCTCCTCGTAGGGCTTGGTCTGCAGGCCCTTAACCATACGAGTTGCCCTTCTCTGGACCCTCTCCAGGTTATCCGCATCCCTCTTGAATTGTGGCGCCCAGAATTGCACGCAGTACTCCAACTGCGGTCTGACCAGTGCCCGATAGAGGGGAAGTATCACCTCCTTGGACCTATTTGTCATGCATCTGCTGATGCACGATAAAGTGCCATTGGCTTTTCTGATGGCTTCGTCACACTGCCGACTCATGTTCATCTTGGAGTCCACTAGGACTCCAAGATCCCTTTCCACCTCTGTGCCACCCAGCAGGTCATTCCCTAGGCTGTAGGTGTGCTGGACATTTTTCCTCCCTAGGTGCAGCACTTTGCATTTCTCCTTGTTGAACTGTATTCTGTTGTTTTCTGCCCACTTGTCCAACCTGTCCAGATCTGCTTGCAGCTGTTCCCTGCCCTCTGGTGTGTCCACATCTCCCCATAGCTTTGTGTCATCTGCAAACTTGGACAGAGTACATTTCACTCCCTCGTCCAAGTCACTGATGAAGACATTAAAGAGTATCGGTCCAAGGACCGAGCCCTGCGGGACCCCACTGCCCACACCCTTCCAGGTCGAGACCGACCCATCCACCACGACTCTCTGAGTGCGATCCTCCAGCCAATTTGCCACCCACCGGACTGTGTAGTCATCCAAGTCACAGCCTCTTAACTTGTTCACCAGTATGGGGTGGGATACCGTATCGAAGGCCTTCCTGAAGTCTAAGTATACGACATCCACCCCTCCTCCTGTGTCCAGGCGTTTCGTAACCTGGTCATAAAAAGAAACTAGATTGGTCAGGCACGATCTGCCTGCCGTGAACCTGTGCTGGTTTCCCCTCAGCATAATTTGTCCTGCCGGGCTCTCGCAAATGTGAGCCTTGATAATTTTTTCAAAGACTTTGCCAAGGATGGAGGTGAGACTGACTCACTTTGTAGAGTCAATGATGTTAGGGGTTAGTACCCTAAATTGAACCAGTGGAACCAGCTGCCTTCTCAGTGGCATGCTAACTAATGATCAGATACTCTAGTCTGGGTAGACTGAGCCATACAGGAGCAATCAATTGGCTTAATTAAAACTGGTCTTCCAATTCAAGTCCTTTGTAAAGGACTTGAACTCATTATACCACTTTAAAATCATGCATATCTATTTGCAGTAACACTTCAAGTTTCTAAGGCATCTGCTTGGGGAGTGATTATTTACCCATTGACTTGAGCCCATGCACACCGGTACCCAGTGTCCCATAGGCCTTGAGCTATTATTGAGGAAACACCCCAACATGCATCTCTTTCCAGTCAAGTCAGCTAATTTGTTTTACTGCCTGGCTGTTTAATGGCAAATGTAAGTTACTCCCAGTAAACCTGGTACCATTCTCTCAACTTGGTCTCCCTTCAAGACATAGGCAACTGGTGCCACCTTAGTTGGGGGGGCACATACCCCCACTGCGACCAGTCCTGCTGACTGGAGTGGGTCCCCCTTCAGCTGATCCTGCAATGTCTGATCACTGTGGCTGATTGTGGCAGCCTCTTCTAGGAGTGCCTGCAGCTGGAGCGATTGGCTGACGCTTACAGGGGGGGCACCGGCACTCTTAGGGAGTACACATGCACCCCCATGCACCCTCTATGCATCACCACTGCTGCAAGACAAGGTGTTAGTTCTTTTCTCCCATGTCTGAGGACTTGCCTTGCCCAATAAAATCATATGTGCATTTCGACTTTCAGGTAGAAAAAATGTACTTGTTAGCAAAGAAAAATCCAGAAACAGCAACCACAGTCAGCTTCTTGTAAGGCAAAGAATACTGTTGGTCTCAGATCAAGGGCTCAGACAAAGAAATGCCTTTGGCTCTTGTTGCTACTCTTGATATCTGCAGAAAGTTCAGTTGCATCTTTCCCCTGTTGCTTCTCAGCTATGGCAAGCTCAGAACAATTTTCATCTCCAGCTAACTCTTAAGGCTCACTCCTGCTCCAGTTAATACTTCCATGAGCCAGTCTGCCTCATCTAGATACCACTCTCGGTTTGATAAATTCAACATAGCTTACTATCTCTTGTGGGGAGTTGCTTATCTGTCCTGTCACTTTGAAGTCTTTCTTTGAGAGTGGTTTTACTTTCTGGAGTGGAGGTCATAGATTTTGCACACAAGTTTGACTTCCAAGTTATTTTCTCCTTTCCTGAAATTGTAGTTCAAGGAAGATAACTTTGAGTTCCAAATTGTCTGTCACTATCCAGCATGCTTTGCTTTTGCCTGGAGGTATAGAATCTTATCTTCTAACTCCAGCAATGTACACAAGTCCTTATCCTCTACCTCTTCCTGCTCTAGTGAAGTGGTTAATTAAATATCTGATTAAAGCAAAACATTTTTTGCTGCAATTTTCCTACAGATTACTACAGAAATGCATAGCATGCTACAGATACCTTTTAATTCTCCACCTTTAGCTGAGTTTTTGAAATACTCCTATAACCACATGAATGTTTTCTCTTCCAGCTAAAGTGCTCTAAAACAAATATATCTGTTCTGACACCTTTTTCCTAGGAAAGTCTAGATTAGCACCTAGGCTGGTTTGTTTCTTGCAGAGGCTAGACAAGTGCAGTTCAGGTACTTTCCTGCCAGCCTCACTCTTGCCAGCATAACTGTTCACTCTGCTCATATCTCACATCTCTTTCATTTATCCTGTCTATCTAACCTATTGTAAGGTCTTTGGGACTAGGGCTGTGCGAAGCTTCGGTCCCTGATTCAATTTGGTGGAAATTCGGCCCGATTTGGTGGCTGAATCTCTGAATCCGAATCGAATCAGGAAACCCTTTAATCTCTTCAAATTGAATCGGAACCCTCTGAATCAATTCAGAGAGGTTCAGAAAGATTCGGAGATTCGGACATAGACATAGCTTTAAATGTTTTTTTCAATATACCTCTAGGTACCAGGCAACTCGTGAATGCTGTGATGCTGGAGTGAATGGAGTGTCCCACAGAAGCATGGGGGGGAGTGGGGGTCCCCAGTGCACTCGGCAGCAGACTCAGAAGTGGACCAGAAACACTTCCAATCCACTTCTGGGTCTGCCAGAGAGTGCACTGGGGGGCCCCCCTGTGCCCCCCTGGCTCAGCAAGCCTTTTGGGTCTGAGGGGGCACCCAGGGTCTCACCGCAACTGACTGCTGAGCTGGGGGGGTGTGGGGGGCCCCCCAGCATGCTCCCCAGTGGACCCAGAAGTGGATCCGAAGTACTTCCAGTTCACTTCCAGGTTCGCCGCCAAGCATGTACAGGGGCCCCCCTGTGCTCCTATGGGATGCTCCATCTGCTCCAGCATCGCAGCATTCACAAGCCATGCCTGGTACCTCAAGGAATGTAGAAAAAACATTTAAAGATGTGTCTATGGCCGAATCGCTGATTGTCTGAATCAGGATCGAATCTTCAGATTTGGATTCAGCCGAATCGAATTGGAGACAGTGATCCAAATCAACAAATTGAATAACTGTCCCCAATTCGGGCCAAATCCAAATCAAATAGGGCCTGTTTCGCACACCCCTATTTAGGACAGAGGCCATCTCCTACTTTGTACCGTGCCAAGCACATTCTTAGTGGGAGTGTCTACATGAGATGCTAAATGAGCAGTAGCTTAATATTACTGTGCAGTAGGGTATCAGTAGTAATAAGCTACTGTGCAGTAGCATCACTAAAAAGCCGTGCACTGGTGCTACTGAACAGTAGTGCTGGTTACTGTGCACTGATTTAGTACTTGGTTATACAAATACTAAATTTAATGTGCCATAACTATGGTGCATTAATGAACATGTAGACATGCCCAGTTGGTCTTCAGGCACTACAATAAGAAACATGCTTAATTACTATTATTATTTATCTCTGTCTTTATTAATCATGTACCTAATTTGTACAAGCAACCACAAAAATAATGCTTATAGTTTCAGCTATTTGCAAACTGATTTGTGCCTGCAATATTGATGAACATGCATAGATATGAATTGCACAAAGGTTTGATTTTCTAAGTTACTGGGAATATAAATATCAATTTCACAATCAAACTGCCTCTCAGCAGTGTTGAAACCTAAGGCAATATTTATTTTTAACCGCCCAATTACATTTAGCAGTTGATAGTTCTTGCAACCCCCTTTGAATGGTTTTCCCTTTTTTATTTCCTTAGAATGCAGGTTGCGCCAGCAAAATCTTTGAAGGGTTAACATCTCTGGAAACTCAGGTCACCGAGGAAAAATACAAGGTTTTTTTTCAAAATGCTAAAGCACTGAATAAATTGCTCCCACAAAACATGGAAACAAAGGTAGGATTTTTCTTCTAAGCTTTCTATGTTCATTTTCTCAGAGATCAAATGCTTCTCAAAGGCAACTGAGTTTAGTACACAAAGGAGGAACTTCTGGGTTGATTTTTTATGCAGAATACCCAATTTGTTACAGTGTGGACTGTTGCTTAAAATCTAATAGTATATTTTGACTTTGCATGGTGACCCTTGTGTCTTGGAAAGCCACTTAGCACCTTGTGTTTCTAGCTTCAGTTGACTTTGTTATTTTAGTTATTTTTAGCATAGTTGTTTTTGTTTTATCTCTTATTATTGAAAGAGCAATATTATTCAGGAATTTAATTTATTTTTTCCTGCAATGCTGACCGTGTGCATGTGTGCATGTGCTTGTGTATGTATGTGTGCATGCATGTCTCTCCCTCTCTCTGTTTGCAAATAGGTAAAAAAATGGAAATCTATAATCAAGTATTTAATTAGATCATGACAGAGGTACCTGTAAAGATTAAGGAATGTTTGTACAGTATATTCAAGATACAAAGTATATATTGAGTAATTTCCAAACTTTTGGCTTATTTTGCAGACAACTTGTGATACAGAAGGAATGAATGCAAGGAAGTTCTTAGAAAAAGTGAAATATTTCCTTCTTTCCCTCCAAATGGAACAGCAGAGTTAACACAAAGTTTACATTTCTTCTAGTGTTATAATTCCCCACTTCCAGGTTTCAAAGTGCCAAGAATGTTATTTGTGTTTCCAAATGGAAGTTTAAATTCTGTACAAACAGAGGTTCCGGTTATGTGTACAATTGTTAGCTCTAAATCATTTGTTTTATCTCCTGTAATGTGTCAGACCAATCCTTGGTGTAACTCTAGTTTTAGCAGTTACACCAAGGATGAATTTAGAGACATACAAGCAAAGGAAATATATTTATATTCCACACTAGTTATTGCAGACACATTTATGACTTCACATTTCATGAACCATATTACAAAATTCAAATGAAAACATGTAATAATGATATGTGGTATGACTATATTTCCTTTGCCTTTTAATCTTGTGAAGATTAGTTATCTGGGGATATAGGTCCACAAGGGACTGAATATACTTCGGGGTTATGGAATGGAATACCCATAGATTCAAGTGTAAGGTCAAAGTTGTGCTAGATACATTTGCTGGTTTTGCAGTATTTGGTGGGGATGTACTTTTCCATTTTTTTTCTTTTTTTGGAACTTATTTATACTGACAATACCTCTGTTATAGCTCTATACCGAGAATAGCCTGTTATGCCAGAACAGAAGTGCCTTTTCTGGTATAATTTATTGTGCTCGGGGAACTGGTTTTAGTTACACCAGCAACAGCACCTTTTCCAATATAAGATAGTGGGAGAGTTTACTATCAAAAGTCATATAATAGGCTTGAACTTAACAACCGTTTTGAAATCCACCAAGGATAACTGTCAGAAGTAACTTTCACCTAATATTTCAACTATGCGTTTTCTCTGAAAGGAACTCATTATACACTGGTTATCAGCAAGGGATGCAAGTGGTAGTAGTGACATACTATTGACACAAGCATTACTTATCCAGGTTCAGTGCCTATTGAAGAAGACCTGGCTACACAAAACGCGCAGGCAGAAGTGACCATTTTTGCCTGATCTGGCCACAGAAAGCTGTCTACAGCCATGTCTAAACACAAGTGCATGGCTGTAGACTGCTTCAAAATGGCCAGTCACATGAAAATCTGAACTCTCATTGCATGAGGGTTAAGATTAAGATGTTTCAAGATAGAGTGTCTTCTGTAACTTGTGTCTGTGCTGCCTCCCAGCCTGTCACTGTTTTCAGACTGGGAGGGGGGAAAGGGAGTGGAGGGAGTTCAGTCTGGGGTTTTTTCAGCCCCTGCTGGAGGGTAAGGCAGCTATATTGGAGTCCACCTGAGGTGGGGGGTCTCCAATTCACCCACCCTACCCTCCAGTGCCATCCAGGGAACACCTAGAACAGTGGTTCCCAAAGTTTGGGTGGCGACAGCAGGTGGGGTCACAGGGGTGGGGGGGCTGTGGGTTGAGAGTGAGGGGCCATGCTGAGGAAATGAGGCCATAAATGGGGTCATGCTGAGGAAAATTTTGGGAAGCACTGCCCTAGAACAAGCTCCCTTTGCTCCCTTTTTCCCCTCCCATTCTGAAATGTGGGCTGGCAGGAAGGAGGGACTATTGCTTGGGGAAACCAGACGCAGGCTGCAGCCAGCAGCTAGATCCCCCTAGAACCAACAGTGAACTTCTGTTTGGTCCGGGGGATCGTTGTAACTCAGAACACTTCTTGCAAAGCATTCTCAGCTACAGTGGGGAGCTGCACTTCTGCCTGCACCCCAAGTGTTGCAGGCAGTGAAACGGCATTATCAATGAGGAATATGCCAGTATGTCACATGCTATCTTAGAGAATTCACCAACTCTTCCCCACTGACAAGACTGACCTCTGTGCTCAACCACAGAAGTGGCCTTCCAAGAAAGGAATAAGTGCAGAGGGCCAATAGGATGGGAATCTTACTTTTCACTAGAGGCCTTCAGTCTGCTAGGGTCTAAGTCCAACAAATCTTAGCACTAATAACCAAATCTTTAAAGTCTTTACCTACTTAATTCTATTTAAACCAGTAGGAATTAGGTCCTTAAACATCATCCATCTGGATATAAACCACTTACAGAATTAACATATTTTCATAATATAATAGATAATAATAGGTAAAAAAATATTTAGCATGTGCACAATAGTCTCATTTTATGAGGTTAACTTAGGATATATTTAATGAACATGTTTTTGAGACTGCTCTGTGACAGGGTGCATCTACACAAGATGTTTACTGTGGAGTAAACTAATTAGCTCTGCAGTAAATGACATACCTCTACATGTGCACCCCTATTAGACTTGAGTAAACTAATTAACTCCACAGCAGGATAGCACTTGTAAATGCAAGTACTATCCTGTTACGGAGCTTTTTACTCTGCAGCAGTCCACGTGTAGATGCCGTTTTGGCTGGTAGGGGAATGAGGGTGTGTCAGTGCAGGGGCTGCCTGCTGGCTAGCCCCACACTTGGAGTACCCTTGTGCCCCAGCCAGCCACTCTGCAGCATGTCGAGCAAACAGGCAGCAGCCCCAGGCTGGCAGGCTAAACCCAGAGCCCCATGCTAGCTGGGGCTGCTGCAACTTGGCTCAATGTGCAGCGGTCCTGGGTGCACATTCAAACAGAGCACCCAGGAGCAATAACTCCAGAGCAATAAGCAGTGAGAATATGCTCAGGCATGCAAGGATGAAATCAAGAAAGCCAAAGCACAATTGGAGTTGCAGCTGGCAAGGGATGTGACCGGTAACAAGAAGGGTTTTTACAAGTATGTCAGTAACAAGAGGAAGGTCAGGGAAAGTATGGGCTCCTTAATGAATGGGGGAGGCAACCTAGAGGCAATGAGGAAAAGGCTGAAGTACTCAATGCCATTTTTACCTCAGTCTTCAGGCAAAGTCAGCTCCCAGACTATTGCACCAGGCAGCAAGAGTTTAGAGAGAAGGTGAGCAGCACTCAGTGGTAAAAGAACATGTTAGGGACTATTTAGAAAGTCTGGACAAGTCTATGGGGTCAGATGCAATGCACCTGGGGGTGCTGAGGGAGTAGGGTGATGTGATTCCAGAGCCACTGACCATTACCTTTGAAAATTCATGGCGATCAGGGGAGGTCCCAGATGATGGATAAGGGCAAATATAATGCCCGTCTTTAAGAAAGGGAAGGAGGAGGACCCAGGGAACTACAGACCAGTCAGTCACACCTCAGTCCCTGGAAAAATCATGGAGCAGGTCCTCAAGGAATCCATTTCTAAGCACTTGGAGAAGAAAATGATCAAGAACAGTCAGCATGGATTCACCAAGGGCAAGTCATGCCTGACCAACCTGATTGCCTTCTATGATGAGATGACTGGCTCTATGGATGTGGGGAAAGCAGTGGACATAATATACCTTGACTTTAGCAAGGCTTTTGATACTGTCTCTCACATCGTTCTTGCAAGCAAGCTAAGGAAGTATGGTTTGGATGAATGGACTGTAAGGTGGATAGAAAGCTGGTTGGATTGTTGGGCTCAATGGGTGATCAGTGGCTCAAGGTCTAGCTGGCAACTGATACCAAGAGGAGTGCCCCAGGGGTCAGTCCTGGGATAGGTTTGGTTCAATATTTTCATCAACAACCTGGAAGATGGGATGGATTGCACCCTAAGGAAGTTAGTGAATAACATCAAGTTGGTGGGAGTAGTGTATATGCTGGAGGGTAGGACTAGGATTCAGGGTGACAGATAGGAGGATTGGAATGAAGCCTCATGAGGTTCTGCAAGAACAAGTGCATAGTCCAGCACTTAGAACGGAACAATCCCATGCACTAGTACAGCCTGGGGACTGACTGGCTAAGCAACAGTTTTGCAGAAAAGGACCTGGAGGTTACAGAGGACGATAAGACGAACATGACTCAACAGTGTGCCTTTGTTGCCAAGAAGGCTAATGGCATACTGGCCTGCATTACAGGTTGAGGGAAGCAATTATTCTCCTCTATTCTGTACTGGTGAGGCTATATCTGGAGAACTGTGTCCAGTTTTGGGCCCCCCATCTTAGAAAGGGTGTGGAACCAGTTAGAGAGAGTCCAGGGGAGGGCAATGCAAATGGTTTGGGGGCTAGAGCCCATGAATTGTGAGAAGAGGCTGAGGGAACTGGGATTATTTATTTAGTCTGCAGAAGAGAAGATTGAGGAGGGATTGAATAGCAGCTTTCAACTACCTGAAGGGTGGTTTGAAAGAGGATGGAGATAGACTGTTCTCAGTGGTGGCGGATGACAGAACAACAAGCAATGGTCTCAAGTTGTAGGAAGGGAAGTTTAGGTTGGATATTAGAAAAAAAATTCTCACTAGGAGGGTGGCAAAGCACTGGAATGGGTTACCTAGAAGTAGTGGAATCACCATCCTTGGAGGTTTTTAATGCCTGTCTCAACAAAGCCCTGGATGGAACGATCTAGTTGGGGCTGGTCCTGCTTTGAGCAGGGGGTTGGACTAGATGACCTCCTGAGGTCCCTTCCAACCCTAATTTCCTATGAGTCTATGATTAATTGCACATATAGATGCACCCAGACACACACACACACACACACACACACACACACACACACACACACACACACAGATTTGTATTTTATAAAAAATATTTATTTTGTATTTTGCTATTTTTAATAAAGAGTATAAATGTGTATTTTTTACAATCAATATTTTTGCTCTATGCAGTTTCTACAATGTCTAAGTCAAAGGAATTGCAAAACTATATATTGGTTTTTCCTCTTAGTTTTTGTTCTTGAGGTGCATGACCTAAGGGATTGCTAGAGCTAGTTCTAGGGAAGCAGAAATTAAGCAGCTGGTCATAACAGGGTATATGAGAACTCAGGGCATTATGGTGCATGCCTCGAGTTCATCGGAAGGTACAAGGCCAACTGTCTTCAGACCCTAGAAGCTAGCGCCCAGAACTGCATGGTAGCAGAGCCTCTAAAGAAATGAGTGAGGGTCCATGAAGAGCTGGGTAGTCAAATGACACTAGGCCTTCCTTGTTTCCACCAGTTAACAAGGAAGGAAGTTAAGTTCCATGACAATCCCACTGTGAGACGGTTACATTGTAAGTACTCTTGCAGTAGTTAAAAGTTAGCAGCAGTTTTTAAACATCCAGCCTCAAGCTCCAGACCTGCCAATGATTTATGAGGGGTTTTTTCCATACAAATTCTCCCATGTAGCTTTGAACAACAGCAGGTGCAGGCCTGCTGTGGAAGGACAAGAATGTATAAACTTATCATTTATTTCCATTAAAAATATTCTCACAGCCTAAGGCTGGAGGCTGCAACTTTGTAAACAAACTTTGCTGGAAATATTTTCACTTAGTTCCTGAGAACTGTGCTGAGTCTGTTGATATTGTGTGTGTCCAACCCACACAATCAGAAGTAAGTGATGTTGGGATGTTCACGTTGCTCCACAATGTTCTCATATTGGGAAAAATTTGGAAAAGCTATGTCATATTGCTCAATTCAGCCAATACCAAAGGTAAAACGGTTGGAGTATTTCAATAGGATCTAGATGTGAGATCCAGCACAAACAACTCAGCAGTAAACAGAAAGGAGTTGAATTCCCCCAATAGAGAATGGGAACAGATGCTTAATGCGGTGTCTCTAAGAGCAACTTTTCTGCCACGAAGCAATGGTATACTGTAGAGACATACAAAATGGGCTTTTCAGACAATGGGGAAAATATAGTTAATGTATGGCAAAATGCCTTCAAAAAGTTTCTTACATAACTCCATCCAGAGTGTGAAATTGCTGTGATTTAGTGTGTAGCTGTGACATTCCCCCCTCATCCCCTTGCCCCACAAAAAAGCCATGGGAAAGGCCCTTAGGAACAAAGCCGTAGGCAATCAGGGCCTAGTTAAAAATATATATAATTCTACATTAAAAAAACTTGAGTCCAATTTATGTCTGCACTTAG
Organism: Alligator mississippiensis; assembly: GCF_030867095.1. NCBI lineage: Eukaryota > Metazoa > Chordata > Crocodylia > Alligatoridae > Alligator > Alligator mississippiensis. The sequence continues at coordinate 67,438,682 of NC_081832.1, forward strand.
TGTGAATGGGCATACAAGCTAGATTCATGTGCGTAGAAATGGCAACCTTAAAAGAAAGCTGCAGTATTTTTGATAAGGTGACATTAGTAACTTGGGGAATGAAGAGTCAGTCCCTCTCAAGTCGTTCAGGGGGCATCATCTTGGTGCTGAACAATTCTGCAGGAACCTCACATACCACCTTGCTACCAAAATGATTACTGCGCATGCACAACCACTACTGTCACTACTAAGTAGAAAGCTGCATCTGCAAACCAGGACGGCCCACATTTTGGCATTCTGTCACCAATAAGATGGACTCCTGTCTCGCATCAGAAGTCAGTTTGTGGACAAAGGAGCCAAATCTCTTGTAGATCCAGTGACTGTGTCCGGAGAGCTGCAAATTAGCAGCCCAGAACTGTAGGCCCATGGAGGAGTATGTCTTCTGGGCAAATAAATCAATTTCTTCGGTTCCTTGTCATTTCTCTTTCCTTGACATCATTACCAGATGATGATAACACTAGGCAGGTATAAAAATACCCTTCTCCCTTGGGTTGCAGTATCTCTTCTCCAACTTATGGAAGATGAAATTTGCCTAACCAGTTCAGCAGTGTCCAGTGTTGTCTCGTTTATACTTAATGCAACCTTTGCTGCAAAAAACGACTGCTGCAGAGATCTATTTCAAAACTTTTTTCTGAGGAAAGGCCCAGAAATTGCCTTTGCCCTTTACCTCTTTCAATGAGGTTTTCTTATTCAGGTCACCCAGGTTGATGCAGGTATTGTGTGTGATAACAAGTTGCTGTTCATGCTTTTAATACCCTGAAAGATACTTTGGGAAGGGTGAGGGGAAGGATCTGGGATCTTTGGTCCGATGCTGGGTGCAGTGGTTTTCCCAGGATGCAGCCTAGAATCCTTGTCATAAAATCATAGAAAATGAGGGTTGGAAGGGACTTCAGGAGGTCATCTAGTCCAACCCCCTGCTCAAGGCAGGACCATCTCCAACTAGATCATCCCAGATAAGGCTTTGTCCTGTCAGGTCTTAAAAACCTCCAAGGATGCAGATTCCACAACCTCTTAAGGTAACCACTTCATGTGCTTCACCATCCTCCTCATAGGAACTAGATAGATAGATATCTGCATGTGCACACACACAGATATCTATCTATCTATCTATCTATCTATCTATCTATCTATCTATCTATCTATCTATCTATCTATCTATCTATCTATCTATCTATCTATCTATCTATCTATCTATCTATCTCTGCATGTGCACACACACAGATATCTATCTAGATAGATAGATATCTGCATGTGCACACACACAGATATATATATCTATATAGATAGATAAATAGATATCTGCATGTGCACACACACAGATATATATATCTATATAGATGGATAGATATCTGCATGTGCACACACACAGATAAATATATCTATAGATAGATATCTGCATGTGCACACACAGATAGATAGATAGATAGATAGATAGATAGATAGATAGATAGATAGATAGATATGTATCGGTGCATGTGTGTGCGTGTGTGTGTAACTGGGAAAGCAGCAGTAAGACCAGTGTGGATTATAAACTGTTCTTAGGAACTGAAAGGAGTGGGGAGAGGTTTCTTAAGAATCATTAGTTAAAATTCTGCTACTGGAGCTGACCTGTATGTCGGTTGGGGTGCTGTTCTTGGCTGGGGTGGAATGAAATTGATATCTATCTATCTATCTATACATAAAAACCCATGTATAGGAAGGAGGCACAGAAAGATTTAACCCACTTCCTGTGACTCAGATTTCTGTTGGTTACAGAAGACCCTCAAACGATTGTGCTTGTATGAGAGTGATCACCGATACATCATTTCCAGAAGACAGAGGAACTCTATGTGAGAGACTTCTACTTCTCCTTTTGCTGCCTTTGTCCATCTGCCATATTTTTTTACTAGATCTGATTATTCATAATCCAAAAGTTTGATGTGAATGCACAGGCCTCATTTTTTAAAAAATCTAACAGCATTTAACCTGACATTCCTAGAAAACCAATCAAATATTCATTCTTGACAAGCACAAAGAAATGACACATTTTTCATGCGTCTCACTGCATACTATAAGGGGACCCCTTCCCCCCCAAAACAGCCATGGCCAAGTCACTGATCAAATATGTGGTAAGTGGTAGGAAGTTTGCTTCAGGTATGACAGAGGTGTGAGATGGCCAGGAATGTGGGTGGCCATGGAAATAAAATGCATTGTCATAGGGATTTTACCCATGCCTAACCCACACTAGTACATAGCCAGTCTTTTTTTTTTTTTTTTTTAACACCAATCAAGAAAAATGCCAGAAAAAAGGATTATTTTCAAATTAGGGCTATATGTTCACTGCTGATTCAGGTCACTACTACCCTTCCTTCTATCTACACATAAACACTTGTTACCTGAATTTAGTGTGGCTTTCAATCCTGGCCAGCTTGGAGTATTAGTTAAAGCTTAGGTGCTTTCACTGTCTCTGGTACCCTGTCCATTTTGCAGTAAGGATGCAGGCTAAACTATTCATAAGTTCATAATTTTCTAGTGCCTTCTCCAAACTCTCTGCAGGTGATCAGAAGGACAGATAAGTTCTCTCCCAGTTCACTGAAAGAGAATCAGAGTGGTTCAGTTTACCTGCACCACAAGGAGTCATGAGATAGGCCACCAAAGTCCTAGCTCTATGCATGGGTGAGTGCAGCATCAATGAGGACACAGTAACTCACTGCCATGTAGTGGGTCTGGTCTCACTCAGGTGCGGCTAGTCTGGGTTTTTACACCTGAGTATCAATCATCTGAGGTAACTGCTGTGAATGTACTTGACATGACACTACAGAAATATCTGAAACAAATCTTCCTTTATCATTGTGTAATGTAAATGTGATACATTTTCACAAAACCGAATTGAATAATGAGTCAACACTGAACTTGATGTGAAACTAATGGTATGAGTAATTGTGTATTAGCTTACCTGCAAATTGTTTCACACCCCACAACTGCAACTTGATGTTTAAAAAGATTACATCAAAGCACCAGTGTAGCCATTGTAAACTGTATGTACCAACCTGTTCTGATATGTTCACAAACAAGTGAAACAGATACTTCTACTGTTTACCTAAAACTTGACTTATTTTTCCTGATGGCAGCTGCAAAAGGAGCCTGAAACATGACAACAGCCTTTTAAAGAAATCCTGAAATTGGAGTAGTGTTTTGCTTAAATTCTCTCTCCTTCACCACCTCTGATCTTTCAATCAGGCAGGACAGAGTTGGTGAAGGCGTTTATGACAAAACAAGAGTTTTATGGGACTGATATTCATCAAACTCAAAACATTTTGCAAAAATGTCTCTTTGGACAAATTTGAGTTGAATCGCATACAGATTTTTCATGGAAAAATGTCTGGTTTCCTACCAAGGCGCTAGGGGGAGTCCAGGTTTCCAGGGTTTGTGACCATGAGGACTGCCCTATGGCTGGGGGACATAGAGCTCCCAGCATTGGGACTCCAGGTTAGTCTGATGTGTCAAGGTTTCCAGCTGGGAAACTGGAAGTTGTGAGAGTCCCAACTCTAATAAGGACTTGCCTCCCAGCTTTGCAGTGGGAACCAGAGCACATACAAGGTGTGTACACATGTCTAAGTTGACTTAAAATAAGGTGACTTAACTTAGTCAGCTTAAGTTAAGCCATACTTTTATAGTTATAGTTGGTAGGGTCAGAAGGGACCTGAGCAGATCATCAAGTCCGACCCCCTGCCACGGGCAGGAAAGACTGCTGGGGTCAAACGGCCTCGGCTAGGTGTCTATCTAGCCTCCTTTTGAAGACCCCCCCAGGGTAGGAGCGAGCACCATTTCCCTTGGAAGTTGGTTCCAGATCCTAGCCGCCCTGACTGTGAAGTAGTGCCTCCTGATATTTAGCCTAAATCTACTTTTCGTCAACTTATGGCCGTTATTCCTTGTTACTTCCAGTAGTGCTCGGGGGCACAGGGACTCTCCCATTGCCTGCTTGTCTCCCCTGGCCAGTTTATAGATGGCCACCAGATCCCTCTCAGCCTTCTCTTGTGGAGGCTGAACAGGTTCAGGTCTCGTAGCCTTTCCTCGTAGGGCCTGCCCTGCTGCCCCCGATCGTGTGAGTGGCCCTCCTCTGGACCCTCTCGATGCTGTCCACATCTCTCCTGAAGTGCGGCGCCCAGAACTGGATGCAGTACTCCAACTGTGGCCTGACCAATGTCATATAGATGGGGAGGATCACCTCCTTGGACCTGCTCGTGATGCAGCTGTGGATGTATGACAAGTTGCAGTTAGCCTTCCTGACTGTGTCCCCACATTGGTGGCCCATGTTCATCTTGGAGTCTATAATGACTCCAAGATACTTTTCTGCCTCTGGGCTGACAAGGAGGGAGTTCCTCAGCCTGTAGGTATGCTGCTGGTTCTTTCTCCCTAGGTGCAGTACCTTGCAATTGTCTGTATTGAATCCCATCTTATACTCATCCACCCACCCCTGTAACCTGTCCAGATCCAATTGCAGCCTGTCCCTCCCTTCTAGCGTGCCCACTTCTCCCCACATCTTAGTGTCATCTGCGAATTTTAACAAGGTGCTTTTCACCCCCTCGTCCAAGTCGCCGATGAAGATGTTGAACAGTGCGGGCCCGAGGACCGAGCCCTGGGGGACCCCACTGCCAACATCCCTCCAGGTTGAAATTGATACTCAATGATATAGTTAGTTTAGATGCAAGTAACTGGTATCTTCAAAGTTGTTTCTTTTTCAGATATCTGACAGAAACCCTCTAGGTTAAAAAACTACTGTCAGAAACGGTCATCCTGGTTCTGTTCAGAATGTGCATCTAGCTGAACACACTATTGGGCAAATGTCTTGCAGAAAACCTTCTTCCAACCCATTTTTGATTTGTAAGCTTGCTTTGTTACTCATGTCTATGGTTAAAGAAGGGCCAGGAAGCAATTTTACTCCATGGTCATATTGGTATAGATGGGGGGGGAGGGGGGGGGCTTGCCTTCTTCTGTAGTGGGGGGCGTGGTCCTCTTCCTTGGATCTTATGTTGGAGTGTACACACATACAGCTCCTTGACATGGTGGCAGCCATCTTATGACCCCTCATACTTAGAGTCAACTTAACTAATGAGACTCAAGATAATACACCTTAAAGGTGTATTATCTCACACTGCTTTAAAGTTGACTACTCCACATACATGTGTATGTTCTGACAGTTAAGTTGACATAAAAAAGTTAAGTTGACGTAACTGTCAGAAAGTTAGTTCATGTGTACACACCCACAAACTCCTTGGCCTGCCACTTTTCCAGGCACCCAGCTTGGGCAGGCAGTAGCCCAATGCTTGGAAATGCTGAGATCAGTGACCCAAAGGAAATATGCATGGTATGACAGAAGCCACAAATTTTGGAAGCCCCAGCAGCTGCTGACTGACACTGGTATTGTGACCAATTTTTTCCTGGTTCTAAGTCACAATGAAACCAAATTTTAACACAACAAAACTTTCTGCTAACCAGAAATCCTGAATTTGGGGCAGCTCTAAACATAGGTCCACTGCTCAAAAAGTTTAAAAGCAGTACAGTACACTCTGAGGACAGGAAAATGCACAAACACTAGACTTGAGATTTTGATGGGGACAAGACTCAGAGCAGAGTATCTCAAAGTTCAGGGCATGCAGAGCTGTTACTCTGGTTTTGTGTCTGACAAAAGGTCAACTCTCTGGAGTTCAGCTCTGGACCTAACTACCAAAAACTTTAAGGGAAGAGTACCAATGTTTTGCTCTACATACATATTTAATAAAAATAATACTTAGTTATTTTAGATACGCCAATATTAATAGGCTGTTCTCAGAGAGCACAAAAATAAGTGATGGGCTTTGAATTCAATGAAAAGATTCCTTGTCACTCAACAGGACTTTGGATTTGGCCCTTGATGAGATCAAAGCCCTGCGACTGAAACTACTCAGTCACTCTTGCTTTCCATCTTCTGGTGATTCATATCCTGCTCCAACACAAGAGCAAAATTCTTAGAAATCATAATGGGTAAGTTTGTTCATTAGTGAGAAAAAAAAGTGCAGATGACAGCCAGAATGACACAAGGTTGCCATCTGTGGGACATGATGCTCTTAAACACTAGTTTCCAAAGAAAAACACACAAGACAGGCAGAGAAGAGTGTTATTGCTCAAGTGCTAACTCACCCAAATCTGGCAGCATCCTGTCCAGTTTAACTGGGAATTCTGGGGCTAGTACGTCAATCCCTCTGTGGAAGTTGCCCACCCCCCTTAGATAGCATACTTGACTAAACAGGGAAGTAGGAACTGGAACCTCTGACTACAAATAGTGCTGGAAACTTGCCTCTGGAGCCTAGTGGTAACATCACTCCTATGGGAGGTGGAGACCTGATTTCTGATGGTTGACATGGTTTATGAATTTTACATTAGACTGAGGTGGGCAATTATTTGGACCCATGGGCCACATAGGAATTTCTGGGGAGCTGACACAGGCTGGGTCACCACCCCCACCAAAAACAGCTCACCAAACCTCTCTATGTGGGATAGGGCCACGAGTGGAAGCTGCCATGGGTGAAAGCAGATGGGGATCTGCTGTGGGTGTGGGCAGGCGACAGCTTCACCAGGGGCAGCTCAGCTGGTGTCCTCACCACCACCAGCAATGCCTCCAGGCCACTCTACTATCCTGAGGAAGAGCTGGAGCTGCTGCCCAGCTTTGGTGTTGGCAACCCGGGAGCAGAAGCAGCAGTGGTCAGGTAGAAGCTGCTACTGGGCACTGGGAAAAAGTAGGACCTGGAAGCAAGTGAGGTTGCTGCCTCCTCACCACTACTGGGACCCTTCTCGCTGTTGCTGCCTGAAGCCCACACCGGGGCTGCCCTAAGGCTCCTACCTGGCACCATTGCCCCTGCCCTGCCCAGGACAGCCTGGAGGCAGCATTGGTAGTGGTGGTGGTGGCAGTGGCGGCGCTGCAGGACAGCTGCAGTGCAGGCTCCGCAGCAAGAAGGGCTTCAGCAGTGGCGAGGGGGAGGCAGCCATGCCCACCACCAGGTTTCACATTTCCCCAGCACCAAGCAGGCCACTGCCACTCATTGTGGGCAGGGGGTGGACAAGGCCGATCTCCCTCTCCCTCCATCTCTCTCTCTCCCCCTCCCTGCCCAAGCCATCCTGCAGCCACAAGCATGCTCTGATCCATGATGTCCCAGCTCCATCCACAGCTTACACCAGCTCCTGCCCCACATATTGGAGACAGTACTGGGCAGGTGCCCGTCTCGGCTGTGGATACAGGCAACCCCCACTTAATGCTGTTTCGCTTAGCTGTATTTCGCTATAACACTCATTTTAAATTGATACCTAATTCCACTTAGCGCTCAGCAAGTTTCCTTATAACACTCGTAGTTGCCATCTTGGGTCATTAAAAACACTTGCGGTCGCCTTCTTGGGTCATCAAAAACTTTGGGTTTCGCTTAATGGTTGGTTTTTCAGGAACTGATTAAGAGTGCTAAGCAGGGTTGCCTGTACTGCCAGCAGGTTCCCACTGGGGATCAGGGCATCAGCATGTCAGCTGCTGCATCAGCGTGTCAACTGTGGTCCTGGGCAGTCGCCCCGATTCCCAGCAGGAACCTGCCAGCTGTGTCTACAGCTGATGCCAGTGCCTGCCCAGCTGGTGTAAGCTGTGGACGGGGCTGGGATGTGCCTGCCTGCCCAGCATGGCAAAGCAGCCGGAGCTGCAGGTTCCCTGTGAGCAGGTTCCCATGATTTTGCAGCCACACCACTGTATGTCAAATACAATCAGTTGATGGGCCAGATCCAGACTGCAGGCCATATTTTGCCCATCTCTGCATTAGACATTCAGCACTTAAAAATGGCTCTAGCAGCAGTGCTAGAACTCAGGACTCCCCCTAGCAGCCATAACCCCTAAGCTATCAAGGCACTTTCCTTGCTTGCTTGCACTCTCCTTGCTAGCTTCAAGACTCCTGCACCTTTAGCTTCAACAGCAGCAATAGCCAGAGTCCTTACATAGTTTACAGCAGCAGTTCCCAACCTTGAGGTCACAACCCCATTTGGGGTTGCAACAATAAAAAATGAGGTCATAAAGACACTTAACAGTGTCAACCAATTATGATGTATATGCTTTCTGTTTATAAATATGCAGCTCTTGCACATGGTAGTTATTTGTCCATGCACAACAATTTGTCCTCCAACACAAGGTGCTTGTACGTTACAGGAAGCTGATTTAAAATCAGCGTGTTGATACTGCCTGGCTGAAATGCGTTATTACATGACAGAGAAATCTAATATGGATGCTTTTCTCTGAAAAATTTCTGCTTCAAGTCCTAACAGTAAAACTAATGACAAGGAGAAGAGAGAGGAAGGCAAGACACAAAATTGGAAATTTGATTAATCCTTCACAAGCCCTTTACAAGTACTGAGGAGAGCGGGGAAGAACAGCCGCATGTGTTTTGTGCTTATTAGGATACTCAGGCCCAGGTGTCACACTAGTTTGGGGAATGGTAAAGCTTTTAAATGTGACGGAGCACAAGAATTTGTGTTTAACCACGTTTATCTGCTAAATAATTCCTCCGCTGGTTAATGTCAGTTTAACATTCAAGACTTCTTCTATGTGTGTTGTTTGTGGTTTAAGGCTATAGTTAGAATGAGTTAGAATTTGGATTGATAAACTGTGTATATATATTTATTTTCTCTGGCACATCATTATTGAATACAGTGTGACACTTGTTTTTCTTGCTAAAAGAAAGTGTTATTAAGTATGAGGGGTATTGGTTGTATGATGCATTCATTTTATTTTCTTTTGGTTTGTATTGCTTTTAGTGGGAATTTAGAGAGACGGTTGTATCGAGCAAGCATTAACATTAACTGTGAACACTAATGGCAGTCTAGTTTCCTGTATAATTTTTGTGTATTATATACTTTTAAGTCTCAATTGAGCAACCGCAACATCTAGGATTGTTTAATGGTATGGCAGCACAGTAACTATAACCCACAGTCAAAGCAATTAAATAAATGTCAAATAAATGCATTTAATAGCTTGTTTAGACTTTGTATTCAATGTTGTTTTTTAAATCTACAAAGAAGTTTAAATGATTTTAAATGAAAAATATAAAGACCATAAATGGTATAATGCTGTATTTATGACTTGTTGATCTTGTCTGTATCATTTTGGGATCACAAAATATTTCCAATCTTTAAATGGAGTCATGCTGAGGAAAAGGCTGGGAAACCCTATCTACAGGCTGGTATTTAGGATACTCCCTGGGAAATATAACACACAGGTTTGAATCCTCTCAGGCTGACATGGGCTTTGGTCCTAGGTCTCCCACCAAGGGTTCTAACTACTAGGAACTGGGCAAACCCTTGATTGTTTTCTGAGTTGAATGTAATGCCATTTATGCAAGTTAGATATGGTCTGAACATGCCTAATGGATAGTGTCTATCAAGGGACTTGGATAGTGTTGAGGTGTCTCCCAGAAACAATTTAACTCCTAAGGAGCTGAGGTCGGAGTTGGGTGCATGTGCTCCAGGGCAGGGGAGTAGGGGCATGGTGGAGGGGGGCTTTAATTAGAGTGGCTCTCAGGAGCTGCTTTAATTAAAGTGCTGGCAGCGTCTCATGTATTCAGCATCCTGCACTTCAAAATGGTTCATAGATTCATAGATTCATAGATGTTAGGGTCGGAAAGGACCTCAATAGATCATTGAGTCCGACCCCCTGCATAAGCAGGAAAGAGTGCTGGGTCTAGATGACCCCAGCTAGATACTCATCTAACCTCCTCTTGAAGACCCCCAGGGTAGGGGAGAGCACCACCTCCCTTGGGAGCCCGTTCCAGACCTTGGCCACTCGAACTGTGAAGAAGTTCTTCCTAATGTCCAATCTAAATCTGCTCTCTGCTAGCTTGTGGCCATTATTTCTTGTAACCTCCGGGGGCGCCTTGGTGAATAAAACCTCACCAATTCCCTTCTGTGCCCCCGTGATGAACTTATAGGCAGCCACAAGGTCGCCTCTCAACCTTCTCTTGCGGAGGCTGAAAAGATCCAGTTTCTCTAGTCTCTCCTCGCAGGGCTTGGTCTGCAGGCCCTTGACCATACGAGTGGCCCTTCTCTGGACCCTCTCCAGGTTATCCGCATCCTTCTTGAAGTGCGGCGCCCAGAATTGCACGCAGTACTCCAACTGCGGTCTGACCAGCGCCTGATAGAGGGGAAGTATCACCTCCTTGGACCTATTCGTCAGGCATGTGCTGATGCACGATAAAGTGCCATTGGCTTTTCTGATGGCTTCGTCACACTGCCGGCTCATGTTCATCTTGGAGTCCACTAGGACTCCAAGATCCCTTTCCACCTCTGTGCCACCCAGCAGGTCATTTCCTAGGCTGTAGGTATGCTGGACATTTTTCCTCCCTAGGTGCAGCACTTTGCATTTTTCCTTGTTGAACTGCATTCTGTTGTTTTCTGCCCACTTGTCCAACCTGTCCAGGTCTGCCTGCAGCTGTTCCCTGCCCTCCAGCGTGTCCACTTCTCCCCATAGCTTTGTGTCATCTGCAAACGTGGACAGAGTACATTTGACTCCCTCGTCCAAGTCACTGATGAAGACATTAAAGAGTATCGGTCCAAGGACCGAGCCCTGCGGGACGACACTGCCTACACCCTTCCAGGTCGAGACCGACCCATCCACCACGACTCTTTGGGTGCGACCCTCTAGCCAATTCGCCACCCACCGGACTGTGTAGTCATCCACATCACAGCCTCTTAATTTGTTCACCAGTATGGGGTGGGATACCGTATCGAAGGCCTTCCTGAAGTCTAAGTATACGACATCCACCCCTCCTCCTGTGTCCAGGTGTTTCGTAACCTGGTCATAGGAAGAGACTAGATTGGTCAGGCACGATCTGCCTGCCACAAACCCGTGCTGGTTTTCCCTCAGCATAATTTGCCCTGCCGGGCTCTCACAAATGTGAGCCTTGATAATTTTTTCAAAGACTTTACCAAGGATGGAGGTGAGACTGACAGGCCTATAGTTGCCCGGGTCCTCCTTCCTCCCCTTTTTGAAAATGGGGACCACGTTAGCCCTTTTCCAGTCCTCCGGGACTTGGCCCGTGCGCCATGAGTGCTCGAATATTCCCACCAGTGGCTCTGCAATGATGTCGGCCAGTGCCTTCAGCACCCTCGGATGGAGCCCATCCGGGCCTGCCGACTGAAAGGCATCCAGTTCATCCAAATGACTCTGCACCACCTCAAGATCTACGTATGGAAGTCTGGCGCCTTGCTGCTGCCTCTCTACAACCCCAGTGAGAGACTTGTCGTGCCCCTCGCTTAGGAACACTGAGGCAAAGAACTTGTTGAGGAGTTCAGCCTTGTCCCCCCTGTCTGTCACCAATTGTTTCTGCCCATTTAGCAGGGGTCCTATTCCTCCCTGGGCCTTCCTTTTACTCCCAATATATCTAAAAAACAATTTCTTGTTGTCTTTTACTTGGGTTGCCATCCTCAGCTCCATGGTAGCTTTGGCCCGCCTAACTGCCTCCCTACAAGCACGAGCAGAGGAGGTATATTAATCTTTAGTGATCTCACCTTGTTTCCACTTTTTATGTGCTCCCCTTTTGGCCCTTAGGCTGCCCTGGATTTCTCTGGTCAAATGGTGGCAGGGATGCTTTAACTAAAGCTCATTTAATGAGGGTGCTGAATACGAGACATGGAGGCTGTTGGAGTGTGCTAATTAGCATGCTCCAGCAGACTCTATTAATCAAGTCTGCTCTGACACACTATAATTACAGCATGTCGGAGTAAGTGTCCCGCACATCTCCAGGCACTCTTAGGTGCTCCACCTGGATCACTTCTGAGCATGCACAAAGCCCCAGGGTAGGTGCCTAAGTAGGGTGAACGTGTGTCCCAGTTTGACCAGGACAGTCCTGGATTTCATAGACCAGTCTGGCATCCCAACCGGTTGGTGAAAATGGAAACAAAAGTCCCAAATTGGTGCCAACCCACCCACACTGTCTGGTCCAGCTCCTTCTGAGCTGCAGCTGGAGGTGGGGGTGGTTTGGGCTGGGCGCTGCTCCTCCTGTCTGGGATGGGAATCGGCCAGGACAGGACAGGGTGGCAGGGGAGTGCTACTGTAAGTGCATGCTGCTCGTGTGTGTACATGCATGTGTGGTGCCCTGGGTGAACTTGTCTTTTGGTGCCTGTTGGTGCCCTCCTGAGCAGCAGCTGGAGGTGGGCAACAGGCTGGGCACTACTTCTCCTACATAGGGTGGGGAGTGGCTGGAGGACAGGGAAAATGTCCCAGATTTCCTTAAAAATAATATGATCACCTGGGCTGTGAGAAGCCTTGGTCCCTGATTTGATTTGGCAGAGATTTGGCCTGATTCAGTGGCTAAATCTCCAAATCTGAATCGAATCAGAAGACCCTTTAATCTCTTCAAATTGAATTGGAACCCTCCGAATCAATTCAGAGAGATTTAGAAAGATTTGGCGATTCAGACATAGAGTCGACTTTAAATGTTTTTTCTACATACCTCTAGGGAGCAGGGGCTTGTAAGCGCTGCGATGCTGGGACACATGGAGCGTCCCACAGAAGCACTTCCAGTCCACTTCCAGGTCTGCCGCGGAGCATGCAGGGCCCCCCCGCACCTCTCCCAGCTCGGTGACTGGTGCCTCCTGGGTCTGGGGATCACTGAGCCAGGGTGGCACAGGGGGCCCCCCAGTGCACTCCCCAGTGGACCTGGAAGTGGACTGGAAGTACTTCTGGTCCACTTCTGAGTTCACCACCAAGCATGCGGGGGGGCTCCCCCGCACTCCTGTGGGTCATTCCATGTGCCCCAGCATCGCAGTGATCACGAGCCATGCCTGCTACCTCAAAGTACATAGAAAAAACGTTTAAAGCTGTGTCTATGGCTGAATCGCTGATTCTCCAAATCAGCATTTTGAATCTTCAGATTCAGATTTGGCCAAATCAAATCAGGGACAGTGATCTGAATCAATGAATTGAATTAGAGTAGGAGTGGGGGTTGACGTCATATACTTAGACTTCAGGAAGGCCTTCGATACGGTATCCCACCCCATACTGGTGAGTTAAGAGGCTGTGACTTGGATGACTACACAGTCCGATGGGTGGTGAATTGGCTAGAGGGTCACACCCAGAGAGTCGTGGTGGATGGGTCGGTATCGACCTGGAAGGGTGTGGGCAGTGGGGTCCTGCAGGGCTTGGTCCTTGGACCGATACTCTTCAATATCTTCATCAGAGACTTGGATGAGGGAGTGAAGTGTACTCTGTCCAAGTTTGCGGATGACACAAAGCTATGGGGAGAAGTGGACACGCCGGAGGGCAGGGAACAGCTGCAAGCAGACCTGGACATGTTGGACAAATGGGCAGAAAACAACAAAATGCAGTTCAACAAGGAGAAATGCAAAGTGCTGCACCTAGGGAGGAAAAATGTCCAGCATACCTACTGCCTAGGGAATGACCTGCTTGGTGGAATGGAAGCAGAAAGGGATCTTGGAGTCCTAGTGGACTCCAAGATGAACATGAGCCGGCAGTGTGACGGAGTCATCAGAAAAGCTAATGGCACTTTATCGTGCATCAGCAGATGCATGACGAATAGGTCCAAGGAGGTGATACTTCCCCTCTATCGGGCGCTGGTCAGACTGCAGTTGGAGTACTGCGTTCAGTTTTGGGCACCACACTTCAAGAGAGATGCGGATAACCTGGAGAGGGTCCAGAGAAGGGCCACTCGTATGGTTAAGGGCTTGCAGGCCAAGCCCTATAAGGAGAGACTGGCGCACCTGGATGTCTTCAGCCTCCACAAGAGAAGGTTGAGAGGCGACCTTGTGGCTGTCTATAAGTTCATCACGGGGGCACAGAAGGGAATTGGTGAGGTTTTATTCACCAAGGCACCCCCGGGGGTTACAAGAAATAATGGCCACAAGCTAGCAGAGAGCAGATTAGACTAGACATTAGGAAGAACTTCTTCACAGTTCGAGTGGCCAAGGTCTGGAACGGGCTCCCAAGGGAGGCGGTGCTCTCCCCTACCCTGGGTGTCTTCAAGAGGAGGTTAGATAGGCATCTAGCTGGGGTCATCTAGACCCAGCACTCTTTCCTGCCTATGCAGGGGGTCGGACTCAATGATCTATTGAGGTCCCATCTGACCCTAGAATCTATGAACCCAATTCAGGCCAAATCTGAATCAAATAGGGCCCATTTCACCCACCCCTAATGATCACTTTATGCCTAAGGAACTTCATAGTCCAAAATAGAGGCATGTAATGATTTTTATTGCTGGCACAAGCCTAATCTGAATCATCATTTGGTATTTTGCTGGCTAAACTCCACTTACGTTTCACAGAGTTGCCTAAGGCAGGGGTGTCAAACAAACCTCCTGCCCCAGACTAGATGCTGACCATGGAGCTGTTTGCCGGCCAGATGCAGCCCAGGCCACAGGGTAGCTCCAGCTCCAGATCCCACTGTGTGCCACATGCCCCATGCCAGAACTAGAGCTGCTGCCACTGACAAATGTTTCATGCCAGGACTGTGGCTCTGGCTCAGACTGCATAGCAGTGGTGGTGGAGGCTCCAGTATGGAGAACAGGATATACAGTACCAGCTCCAGCTCTGGCATGAACATGCAACAGCAGTGCAAAGCACAGGGTGCCAGGTCAGGTTCTGGCTTCAGCATGAAGCACAGGACATGGGGACCTGGATTCAGCTGTGGCATGGGGCAGATATTCGTGCCAGCATGGAGAATAGGACATGCAGCTGTGGCATGGAGCATGGGCACATGACTTGGGCACATGACGTGGGCTTCCTGCTCCATTGCAGAGCAGGGAGCGGTGGTGGCAGGTGGTGGACTGGCAGCCAAGGAGCTGGGGCCATGGCAATTGTAATAGGTGAAGCTGGCAGAGGGTGACTGGGGCTGCATCAGCCTTCACTTACGCTCCTGCCACCAATCACAATGTGTACCATGGCCAAAAGGCTGTGGATTGTGTGGCAGGCCACCTCCACCCCCCACCACCCTGGTCAGGCCTTCCAACTTCTGAGGGCCAGTCTGTAGGATGGTAGGCCAGATACAGCCCTCAAATTATATGTTTGACTTTCCTGGCCTAAGGAACCAATTTGAATCGGGCTCCAGGTGGCTACAAGTTAGGTGCTTCAGTGCCAAAGCACTTATGAATCTAGTCTTAAGTGACTTGCTCATGTAGTTATCATGGCGTAGAACAGAGAATTTAAAGCAGTTCTCCAGTGTCTGAGGCTAATCATTTTATGATATGTTTTTCAATAGTTCAGTTTGTTTTGGGTTAACATATGGAAGAAAAAGAAATGAGAGTCATCATCAAAATTATTCACAATGAAGCCTAGTACTTTATGACTTATGTTACTTATACTACATATACATAAGTAGCATAAGACATAAAAGGTGGTTTAAGATTAAGAGTCCAAAAAAGGGCTTAAGTAGCATAAGTCCCAAAGAGTAGTTTAAGACTGAGTTCAAAGGCAGGCTAGATTAGGGCCCTAGAGACCAGGTCATATGAGGACAGGCTGAAAGACTTGGTACTGTTTAGCCTGGAGAAGAGAAGACTCAGAGTGGACTTGGTGGCAGCCTATAAGTATATTAGGGTGTACATCAGGGCTGGGGGGAGCATCTATTCACCAAGACCCCCTGGGGAAGACAAGAAATAATTAGTACAAAGGCTAGGGACAAACATTCAAAAAGCCTGAGCCTGAATTGATTCAATCTTTGCAGGTTAGTCTAACCTGCCTAGGCTGAACCAGTTTGCAACCCCACAGACATCCCATCTGGACTGAAAAAAACGCATGGACATACCTGCATTGGCTCAGGGTAGAAGTTGGGGGGCACTAGAGCAGCCCTCCATGCCCTTCCACAGTGCTGAGCTGAGGGAGAGGGCATGGCCAGGCCCTGGCAGGAGGGTCTGATTAGGGAGGGGTCCCCCATCACTGGTCAGTGAGGGATCCAACAGGAAATTAGTTACACGCCAGGTGGCATTTATCACCCCATCAGCAGAACAAAAGAATCTCTCATTAGTTCAAGCTCTTCTTCAAAGAAGGAACAGAGTGACATTATCAGCTACCCATTGATTAGCTCCAAAAAGCCCTAAGTGGCACCGTCCTGTCTGCCTTGTCTCCCACAGCACAGACCATAGCCAGCCTGTGGCATGCTAGCTAATGCTGAGAGGTGTCTGTGTAAGGCAGAGGGGAGGGGGGATCCTGCTTCAGCAGGGAGTCGGGGGGGGGGGGGGAGCAGGTGGAAGCCAGGCAGATACCCTATACCTGTAGTCTCTGTTGGAGCTGCAGCCAGGGAGCAAAGGGGAGGGGCCAGCCCTGCTGGATTGGAGCAGACAGCAGAGCCCTGCCCAGAGTTGCAAAGCAACTGGGGTGCTGGAGGATTCTGATTTAACTTAAATCAGAAAGGGGTCTGGGACAGACATTGCATAAACTGGTTTCACCCAGATCAGTTAAGTCTGATACTACATTCAACCGGGTTTATCTCAAATTGGTTTCAGCTATTTTCAAACCAGTTCATGTGCATTTAATGCCTGTGCTGTTACAGGTTTAAACCAGTTTCTGATCACTTAAACCGGTTTATGTGTAATGTCTGTCCCTAGCCAAACTGATTGAAGACCGCTTTAGGCTACATATAAGGAAAAACTTCTTTACAAGTCGAGTGCCAAGAGTTTGGAACAGGCTTTCGCCAGAGGTTGTACAGTCACCCACCCTGGCGATCTTCAAAAAACGTCGATGCCCATCTTGCTAGGGTCATCTGATCCCAGCAGTCTTTCCTGCCCAAATGCTGGAGGGGCTGGACCTGATGATCTGTAAGATCCCTTCCAGCCCCTAACAACTATGAGACTATGAAACTATGAACCTATATGTATCCGCTGGGCCTCATACATCTTACCTCGGGCTTCCTTGCTCCAAGTGCTTACCGGTACTCACCTAGCCATCGCAGGTGGCCTTCCAGGAGGTTCTTCCACATGCCACAGCCTGCCCCTTCTCGCCTGCCACGACTTGAATCTTTCAGTGGGTGGAGCTTCGTGTAGCGCGGTTACCCTTGTCGGTCACCTGCATCGTAGATGTCTTCTGCGAGGCTCCTCCTCCCCTGCACCTCGCCCTTTACCCAGCCTGGCAGATTTTGGCTGTTTCTGTGGTTGCCCGAATATTTCCCGAGATACTCAACCAACAAGCTCACCCCTCGCTCTAGCTCCCTGCCGTCACGACCTTAGCCCCTTCTAATCCGGGGGAACACAAAACACCCTTTAAAACTCTAAAAACTCAATGGGCCTCAAGAGAGGCATAACCCTGCCCCTATTAGGTTTCCTTGTGGAGCCAGTAGCTTCTCTACCCTTTCACTTAGTGACTGGGTCACCTGCCTGTGGCTCGGTTCTGTGGCCCCCTCTCCGTCTATCTCAAGTTCTTGTCACCCCTTGTCTGGTATCCCACCAGTGTGACCCTATCTCTGGATCTCCTGGGGCCATGCCCCTCTTTCTGGGGTTCGCCCCGAACTGCAGCCCTCTCTCCGGGCCTTCTCCGGACTGCAGCACTCTCTCTGGGTCTTTCTTGGACCGCAGCCCTCTCTCTGGGTCTACCCCAGACCACAGCCCTCTCTCTGGGTCTCCCCCAGACCGCAGCCCTCTCTCTGGGTCTCCCCCAGACCGCAGCCCTCTCTCTGGGTCTTCCCCAGACCACAGCCCTCTCTCCGGGTCTTCTTCGGTCCGTTGACCCCTCCGCGCCGCCAGAGCTCTTACTGCTCTCTCTCCCGGCTCACCCACTGTTGCCGTGCTGTCCTTGGGCATTGGCTCGTCCCCGGGTTTCTTTAATTCCCTCTGGTAAGCGCCGGCAGTCAGCTCCGGCATTCCGCGCCTCCAGCTGACTCCACCGGCCAGGCTCCCTCCCGGCAGCCATGTGCGCGCCCCGCTCCTTTTCGCCACCGGCCCTTTTATCTCCGCCGGCCGGCGATTAGGAGTGACGTCATCCGCCACCCATAGGTGACTTAAGGCGTCGTCCAGGCTGCGCATGAGCTTCTCCTGCCGTCCCTGCTCTTCCTCGCATCCTGTGGTAAGTTTTTTTTTTATTTTTCCTCCTCTCCGTTCCGCCCCCTGCCCCTGGCTCTGGGGCTCCCTCCATGGGCCCAGGAGTCTCCCCGGTCTTTCTCTGCCTGTGACACTATACATGTCCATAACCCAATCCACAAACTGATGAAGTCTCAAAATATTTTAAGGGGTAACAGATACATAAAGGCTAGGGACAGAAGTTACACACAGACCAGTTTAAGTGATCAGAAACTGGTTTAAACCTGTAACTGAACAGAAGTTCATTGCACATAAACTGTTTTCAAAATGACAAAAACGGGTTTACGATAAACCTGGCTGGATGTAGAATCAGACTTAATCCATTTAGGTCAAACTGGTTTATGGAACTTCTGTCCCAGACCCCTTCCTGGTTCAAGTTAACTCACAACCCCCCAGCATCCAAAGATACTTTGCAGCCCTGAGCTATGCTGTCTGCTCCAGTGAAGCAGGGACTGCTTCACCCCTCTACTCCCTAGCCTGCTTCCTGGCTACCTCAGTCAGCCCATTGGGATGGGGGACAGGGAGCATAGGAGCAGGCCCCCAGATCCCTGTAGCCAGGGTCTACATATCACATGGGAGGAATGAAAGCCCCTGTGGTGGTGGCTTTTTGACCCTTGGCAACCCTCTCCTTTCCCCTTTTCCAGCTGCTGATTGCTTCAGTGACTGCCACAGGAGGGAGGGAGAAGTCCTCCCAGTGGGGTGCCTGCCCACGCAGCCCAGCATGGGGCCACCAGGAGCCCCTGCCTTGCGATGGTTTTCCCCCGCCCCAACCCAGGGTCCCTCAGTCTGGGGCAGCCCCAGGAGGCAGAGGGGAATTCTTCCCCTCCCAAACCCCCAGGGCTGCTTGCCTCAGCCCCCGAGAGTCTCAGGCAGCCTTAGGGAACCAGAGGGAAATTCTCCTGCTCCTCCACAGCTGCTGTGAGTCTGAGGCAAAACTAATGCAGGGAAGTGGAACAATTTTCCTCTGCTCCTTGGGGCTGCCCTGGGCTATCCCTGAGACCCACAGAGGCTAAGGCAAGCAGCCTCAGGGTTTGGGAGGGGAAGAATTCCCCCTAGCTCCCTGGGCTGGGGTGAGGGGAAGCCCCCCAAGGCAGGGGCTCCTTGGTGCCCCCATGCTGGGCTGCATGGGCAGGAGGACTTCTTCTCCCTCCCTCCTGTGGCAGCCACTGAAGCAATCAGCAGCTGGGAAGGGGGACAGAAGGGATTCCCCCACTGGCTCCCCAGGGCTGCCTGGACTGGGAAACCCAGGCTAGGGGAAACCTCCTGAGGGGGAGGCTCCCCCAAGGTGGGCCAGCACCCAGACAGGGGGCTCCTTAACCCCCTGTGGGGGGACAGCACAGGGTGATGACTCTGACTCATACTAAGCTCAGGCCTACTCACAAAAGTTAAAATACAGAATACTGATGCTAACTGCATAATGCAAGAGGATGCGAGTTCATGGCTAGGCCATCTGAGAAGAAATAACGAGGTATCTCTTCCAGCTTATCTTGCTATATTCAGGATGATTTCAGGAAGGATCCTAGGTGTCTGGTGTGTAACCATATGAAATGTCTAACCTTGTTTAATTAGTATGGTAAATATTTCTTTTGCAATTAACTGGTGTTTATGTGCAGGAAGAGACATTTTCCATATGTGATAGGTGTCTCCTCCTGATTTAGTTTTGTTGTTGTTCTTCTCTCATGATTTACCTTGTTTTCCAAGGACACGTATGTTTTTCCTGGTTGTTAATCAGTCTCTTAATATGTTCCAAACTGGATAACCTCTTGTCACTGAAGAAGGCAACTCATTCAAGTTAGAAGTTTCTGATAACCAATAATTAGCAGGTCGATTAACAGGATTTTCCTATCAATTACTGCTTGGGACTCTCTCTTGATTTACGCAACTGTAACAGGAGGGTGGTCAGGGTTGCCGTGCTCTCCCCTGCTGCCTCCTTTACCGTGTCACGTTGCCAACTGGCACCCTCCAATTCTCGCCCGCCACGACTTTGATCTTCTATATATCTATTATAGGGAGGCTGCCTTTCATCCTCTGTTCCACGGTTATCTTCAGTTCTTCTGTACTCTAGCCTTATGGGCTATGTGTGGCTCCAACCACCCCCATACCACGCCCCAAGCCTCGCAGATGTAACGGACGTTGTTCTGTCTCTCTCTGTCTCCACTCCCTCTCCGGCACTTGGGCTCTCAGCAGCCCTGTCTCTCTCTCGGTGCCCTCTCTCCAGGGCCTTCTCAGTAATGCCGCCCCCTTTCCTGGGACTCGCCACAATGCTTCCCCGTTCTCCGGGGCTCACCATGCCTGCACTGGGGCTTCTCAGCAACACCCCTTCTCTGGGGCTTCTCAACTGCCCATCTCTGGGGCTGGGGTCTATGCACCCCGAATGCTGCGCCCTCACTGGTGCTGGGGTCCCCTCTCTACTGTAAGTCCCTTATGAGGCCTCCTCCAACCCCTAATAGCCTCACCCAAACCACCGGTGTAACAAATAGCAACACAAACCCAAGCCCCTGGGCTATAACATGAACAGAAGACGCCCAGCTATAATCACACTCAAGCCTACTGGGGTTTCTTCATCTTGCAGCAGAGTAACATTGTTCCTGCATCATGGCTCTCCTCTGTAACATGGCTGAGAGCTCCCTCCTTCTTGGCTGCTGGTAGGCAACTGCCTCTGGCCTCCTGCCTGTGCTTTATATAGGAGCCAGGCCCTGCCCCTTCTTGTCAGCTGGCTAGGCAGGTGTGAGTCATTATTTCTCACTAGTTGCCTCAGCAACTGGCACCTGAGGGGTTATCCCGGCTTTCCAAGTAGCAGGCACCTTAGTGCCCTGCTACAGCAACTAAAAGAATGCTTTGAAGATGCTGAACTAAGGGTATAAAAAGGCAGTAAAACAGGAAACAGTGCGCACGCTTCAAGAGTGAGAAATTTCTCTGACACCAGTTGCTGATGCGCCCGACTTACTCGAGAAGTTGAAGAGAAACAGACTGCCTCTTCATCGCCTGTTTGGTAAGTGTCGCAGAGCACCTCGGTACCCCCTGCTCCTAGAGAGGAGAAACTGCCAGGGAGCGAGTGAGCGAGCCCTGGCCTGACATAACGAGCCCAGCTGAGGGTTGTCCGGGTAACGAGCGCAGCTGCGGGTTGCCGGAGCAACTAAGGGGAGCCAGCTGCCTGTAGGGGGCAGGGCCTGGCCCTTATAAAGCCCAGGGCTGAGGCCAGGCTGGCAGTTCTCTGCCAGCAGCCGGAGAGGCAGGAGCTCTCGCGGCCGAGAGATGGGTAGAAGCCTGATGGCCAGTACAGCTCATGAGAGCTCCAAAGGTTAAAGTAATGGTGCTAAGTTATAGCCAGGCGGCTTACTTTGTAGTGGCTGGGTGCCATAGGTTTTAGTTGTAGCCGGGAGGCTTTCAGTATGTGTTGTGGTTGTTTACTACACCGGAGGCTTGGGTGAGGCTGTAGGGGTAGGAGGAGGCCTCATAGGGACCCCCATAGGGGTGGGGTGCCCTAGCGCCAGTGAAGGCGTAGCTTGCACGCCAGCGAAGGCACAACTGGCGGCGAGGAGCGCAACCAGTGGGTTGCAGGCGCAACCAGTGGGTTGCAGACAGGGGACATAGTCCCTGGGTTGTGTGCAGGGTACGTAGACCCCAGCCCCAGAGAGAGGGGCGATTTTATCAGGGAGCCCGAGGTGGGCACGGTGAGCCCCAAAGAGGGGGAATGCCATATTGGTCTAGTGAGGAGCCCTAGAGCGGGGCCACACTGAGGAGCCCGAGAGGGGCCACACTGAGGAGCCCTAGAGTGGAGCCATATTGAGGAGCCTGGTAACAGGCTAGCACCGCGGAAAACCCAGGACGGGGAAGGGTGCTGCGGTGGACCCAGACAGAAAGGGTTAGCAGTACAGCGTCCCAGAGAAGGGCAAGGTGCTGCGGTTGCCCCTAGAGGACGGGGAGTAGCAGCGCGGTGAGCCCGTATCAGAAAGGGTGGTAGTGCGGTGGGCCCAAAAGACCGGTGGCCAGAGAGGACATCCCAGAAGGGACTAGCCTAGTATAGAGAAGGCCCAAGAGTGGGCTAGATTATAGAAGAAGGGCCCGGGAAGCGGGCGCGCAGACACACCAACGTCTATTACATCTGCAAGGCTTGGGGTGTGGTATTAGGCGTGGTAGGAGCCACGCGTAGCCCATAAGGCTAGGGTGCCTGGGGAGCACCCAGTACACCGGGAGACCACAGGAGTCCGGAAGGACCGCGGGGACAGAGGTCCCGAGTAGCCGTGCCCAAGGAGGAGTAAGGCAGCCTCCCAACCTTATATTTACCAGCAAGACGTGGCGGCTGAGAATAAGAGGGTGCCTTGGGCCGGCCTTGACATGGAGCGAGGGACCTCGAGGAGATCATGGCCCTCCTGAAGGACCCCGCCGTGACAGTAAGAAATCATCACCGTATAGCGAATTACTGGACTTTGATTTGGTTTGGGCTCACTTGATTTGATTTTGCATACTTGTAGTAAATGAAGCCTTTCTGTCACTCGTCAAACAAGGTGTCATGTCAATCCCTGGGCTAGTCCGGAATCCTAGGTTTTTATTTGCTAACACGGGGCAGACACTTGCCTGGGCTGGCAATGGTCAGCAGGCTGGGAGAGGTGCTCCTGCACCCCTGCCTACTGGCCTGGGTCAGTGCAGGCCTCCCTCTGCCTTTTCCAATTGAAAACTGAATGTCAGTTCAGCTGGTTATCAGTCTAACCTAAGCAGCTTAGAGGAAGCTACCTTGATTGAACTGAGTTTGTCTGGGCTTTTTGACTACCTGTACTTAGCCAAAGACAGCAGAGGGCAGTAGTTCAAGAACAAAGAGATTACCCTTTTTGGACAATAGGTGGCAACATAGGATTAAAAAATAATACATGGAACATTTGGAAGGGTGGGGGGGCATCATTTTAGTTTAAAAATGGAAGTGGTATTGCCATTCTTTAGGTGTGAAACGTCAGCTGTGTTTGACTAAGATAATGGTGCATTTGATCCTAAAGTTACTTTTCATTGCTCTTTTTTAGATTTAAAACGTTACTGGCTATTTTATAGATATACAACAGGACAAAGATGTGCATTAATATCTCAATCATTCACTATCATGTAAATCAGGTCACAACATGAATAAAACACAACTCAACCTTAGAAGGTACAATATCACAGAACCAGGTGATAGGTGAGCAGTAATTCAAAATATCAGGTCACACTAAATACAATGGGTAAACTTCAGCCCAGGGTTGCTCACTAACTTCAGTGAGGCTGTATCAGCCCTGAATTTAACCCAGTGGCTAGGGTTTTTCTTTGGATTCCCCAGTTACACTATCTCAAATGCAACTTCAGCTAGTGACTATTGGAGTGGTAATGTACATATGCTACTGGCTTTCACCACTTGCATGGCTCAACCTTTGCCAAACACATGAACACTATGTGCCCCTGGAGCCTGGGGGGCACAGCGAGCTCCCACAGGCAGTGGCAGAGGTTGGTGGCAGGAGCGTGGTTGCAGCAAGCGGAGAGCTCCTGCAGGCAGCTGCAGTGTTGGCAGCGGGGTGGGGAGGTGGTGACCACCCACAGACACCACTGGCAGTGTTGGCGGCAAGGGGGGGAGGGTGACGAGCAGCGACCGCCCGCAGGTGCCACTGGCAGTGTCAGCGGCGTCTTTTTGAAGGAGGTGCACCACCACGCTCAGGGGGTGCATGTGCACCCGCGTGTACCCCCTACGTGTCACCAATGGTCAAACAGGTTTAAGTGCCAATGACCAACCTACACCAACTCAAATTTCCATTGCTGCCTCTGGGACAAGGTAGACATGCTGATGGGAAGATGAGGAATTTCATAATACCATGAGGAATTTCCTTGAGAGGGTCCAGAGGAGGGCTACTCGTATGGTTAGGGGCTTCCAGGACAAGCCCTATGAAGAGAGACTGAGGGACCTGGACCTCTTCAGCCCCCACAAGAGAAGGCTGAGAGGTGATCTTGTGGCTGCCTATAGATTCATTAGGGGGATGCAGCAAGGGATCGGAGATGATCTGTTCACCAGGGCACCTCTTGGGGTAACAATGAACAATGGTCACAAACTGACAGCAGATTTAGGCTAGATATCAGGAAAAACTTCTTCACAGTAAGGGTGACCAAAATTTGGAACGGGCTTCCAAGGGAGGTGGTGCTGTCCCCTACCGTGGGGGTCTTTAAGAGAAGGCTGGATAGGCATCTGGCTGGGCTCATCTGGCCCCAGCACTCTTTCCTGCCCAGGCAGGGGGGCGGACTCAATGATCTGTCGAGGTCCCTTCCGACCCTAGCATCTATGAAACCAGTGCCTCTGCAGCCAATGTACCACAACTCATTTTTTTACTTAGATTTTTAAAATGAAAAGTCCAGAATCTTAGTCTTTTACAAGTTTTCTAAATTTTATTGTATTTTCTAAATACAGGACATACTATCCCTGCATAAGCATGACTTGCAGCTATGACCAGTTCTCCTTTCAAGTAACTAACTACTGTCATTGAAATTAGCCATCACCACACACGGTTGAAAAGGAAATCCCCTAGAAGGTCCCGCAACTAGATGCAGTCAGTCCCACTGAAGTCAAGGAGAACCTTACATGAGTTGTGCTTACATGATCAGCCACCTGCCCTTGCCAGCATAAGCAATCATTTCCTCTAGGATTTCTAAACCGTTCTTATAATTTTAGCCTGTGTTGTTGTTATGTTTGCTCTTGCAAGTGGTCATAACACACAAATCATGGAAGCATGTTAGGAGTATAGCAGACGGGTCCAGAGTTTTGTTACCTCCACCAGGCTTGAGGACAGCACACAGACAGTCATCCACCACTAAAAATGATTTTTAGAAGGGCCTGTCTATACTTTAATGTGTGTGCATAACTACCATTAATAGCTTTTCCCCATTAATGGTTATTAATAACTATTAAGGATGGTTATGTACACATAATTATTTCTTTCATCCAGGAACAGCACACACCAACTGCAGAGACTTCCTCAGCCTGACAAAGGTTTTTTAAACCCAAAAGCTTGCTAAAAAATTTTTTCCAACTATTTAAGTCAGTCTAATAAAAGATATCAGATTCACATAAAGAACCTTGCCTGCCTATAACCATCCTTAAGGATTTCTGAGCCAGTGTAACAATAAATGACATTTTGCCCTTAGAACCAAAATAAAGGTGAGGTTTTTTGGGTGGGGATTACCATTCTTATTGCTCTGAGAAACATAACTTGCTTTGGTGTTTTCTGGCTTATGAATGCTTAGAGATCATACCGGGACTGGAGAAAGGACTAGTTAACTACACTCTGAGCGCCCCAGAATGGCAGTGCAATGGGCCTCTGGAAGGCTGGTAGGAAGGATTGAAGTGTCTGGATCTTGAGGCTGAAGGCTGATGAGCAACTGTGCACTTGCTGTATTTTTCACCACCTTTGTGGGAGTAAGTGAGAGAGCCTTGCTGAGGGGTCAGAGGAAGAGGAGGTGGGCAGCAGGCTTGCTGAATGTCCTGAACAGAGAGTGGGGCTCTACAAAATGCTGCAACTAGGTGGTAACTCAAGATGAGAAACAGCACTTAGCTTCCAGATACAGGTGAAGGCAAATTTGTGAACAATGTATGCATCTGGTTAAATGCTTATCTTGACATTTATGAATTTGGAAGGCAGAGTATTAGCACATTGTGCTTGGCTCTGATGCAAACCGTGACTGTCACAACAATTGCCATGAATTTTCAAAAAAATAAAATAAAAATGGCCCCACGTATGAAACATTCTGAATTGCTAAAAACCCTGCACTGAACACAAATAGGTATTATACAAAACTAAAAACCTTTGTAAAAGTCAAAGAAAGAAAGCTGAGAGGGCACTCATATCTATGCTTTGGAAGCAACAGATCTGTGTGTATGAGGTAGTCAAAAATGTTCTGAGAGGGCCTCACCATTTTGTTCCCTTCTCTTTATCAGCTGTAATGAAACCATCTCTCTAACGGGTTGCAGGCCCTAGGTGAGTAAACCAATCATCTCTTGACTTCCTACTCCCTTTGCATAGATGGAGCAGAGTCAGTACCCTTTTCCAATTACTGCATGTTTGGTTTGTGCTGTAGGAATAAAAAAAGAAAAGAAAAAAGGAGAAATACCTGCTGTCTGTGTCATTGGCCCTGCCCTCTCCCTTGAAGGCAGTGAAGACCAGAATCTCAACAAAGCACCAAGTGCCAACCTGAGGTGTGAAGACCTAGGCGAGCAAAATGCCAATGAGCTGGATTCATCAAAGGTTATACACAAGCATGTAAACAAGAAGGTAACATCTGATTAAGAAAGTCCTAGAACAACAGCGCGCGCTCAAGCAAATCAACACACTGATTTGATTGTTGGATACCAGCGCAGTGGCTGCCAGACACAGAGCACCTGCTGTGGAATGAGGATGAGTTCATATATCTATTTGCTGCAGGCAAACTCACCCTCATCTCAATAAACTCATTTGTAAAGTGGTTTTATTGGCATTAATTAAAGCACCAGAGGATTTTCAATAAAAAAAATTATGCATGAGAGGGTCAGGCACTTATTTGTGAATTATGTTAACCCACAACCTCATTCAAGCATAGAACGAGGCATCAGAGAGCTGAAAGTTGTGACCCTAAATCCACCCAGGTGCTCTTTCAGTTCCAGGGTTACTCTCTTAGAGGCAACCAGACCCTGCCACCCACTTTTTATTAGCTTCACAAGACAAACAAGCTAATGTATCATATCTATACACTGCAAGGGTAGCAGGAAGGATAGAAATAAAAAAATAGCAAAGGTTTTGTGGTCATGCATACAAGGGCATTGAAAGTTGATGTGGAAACACCCAACCCTAAACAAAACTTCATTTTAATACCACAGAGGCATTTCAGAGGGACAAAGCTGTATCAAAGACAACAAACAAATGGGTGGGTAGAAGACAATGCTCCTGTAGCTCTAGAAAAGCAAGAGAGGAACTTCTAGGAGGTACCTCAACAGGGTGTCCAGGTGGAACAACAAAGGGTCTCATTAGCCAAAAGGTTTCTCATACATCATACATTTACTGTGCCAGGCAGCTATGCCCTCATGCCGGTGGCATTGTTCCTCCAAACTGGAAGCAGCATAACCTAATTTGTGCAGTGTCAAGTGCTTTTTACATTTCATGAAACCACATCATGCAGGTATAAGCAACCTTCTAAAGCACACAGGTCACGCCTACACGAGACGCTGATTGTGCAATAGTGCATTACTACTGCACGGTAGCGCCATATGGCACGAAGCATGATGCGATGCTAGTGTGCAGTAGTACTGAGCTACTGTGCAGTCAGCATCACTAACTAGCTGTTCGGAGACGTTACTGTGCAGTCATTTAGTACTTGTGTATGCAAGTCTTAAATGACCGTGTAGTAACAACTGGGCAGTCAGTGTCTTACATAGATGCAGCCAAAAGCTATGAAATGCTTGGAAAGTATAGTTAGATCTATATATTACATTTACGAGGCCAGTAGCAGCACCCTCAAACCTTGCTTTAGATGGGCTAATTTGTACACCTGATGCAATGTAGCCAGGTCCACATGCCACTGTCAAACACCAACACAAGGATGCAGGTGCACTACTTTGGTTACCACTACAGGCCACCCACACAGAGTAGCGCATTATATTTGACAGTGCCACAGCTTGGGATGATAAATTTATTGAGTAGACATGCCGTATGAGGATTAGCTTGGTATTAATACCTAAATATAATAGCTACATTAGTTAGAATTTTAAGAAAAAAAGATGTAGAAAAACAAAAATGAAAAATAATGGAGAAGTTTCTTCATTAATATTCTAATAATTTCCAGGAAAAGGGAGTCTATGCCATGGGAGTCTCTTAATAATTTGTTTGGTTGATTGTACAGTAATGTCTGTGAGAAAAATTACACTGAACACAATCCAATCTTCTACGTCAGAAGAAAGTCTAGACCTGGGGTGTCAAAGATAAAGCCTGAGCACAGTATGTGGTTCATGGAGCTCCTTTCTGGCACATACAGCTCATGTCCCAGACTGGCAAGGGGTGGGGCTCTATGGGCATGTCTATACGAGACACTTACTGTGCAATAGCCTAATAACACTGTGCAGTAGTGTTCTGGTCAAAACCTGGGCTAATATGCTACTGCGCAGTGTCATTAGGCTACTGCACAGTAAGCATCCAAAAAAATGTGCGCTAGCACTACTGTGTAGTAACTGTAGCAAGTACTAAACTAAATGCACAGTAACTACTGCGCATTAATGAACATGTAGACATGCCCTGTGTGTAGTATGGATCTTAGGCTGGCTGGGGCAGGTGCCATGTGTAGCATTGGTAGTGAATTGGGGCACTGGATCTGGCAGGAGGGAACACAGGGCTTTGCAGGCCCGACCAGCCCGTGGAGTAGCCGCATGCCACTCATTTTAGACCAGATGGCTCTGACAACAGATGGTTTAAAATATCCAGTTGTTGCATTAGCGGTTGCATGTGATCTTCCTGCAAGACATTACCAATGTTTTAGTATCTAAAATTTTATCAATTGAACATTTGATTCTGGGTGCCAAGGACAATCCCTAGTAATATTTAACCCAATTGGATTGACTGGCATAAATCCACAGGCTTAATTACACCTGGCTGCACATACCAACCAACAACCTCACATCATTTACTGGAAAGCAGGTGTTCACCAATATCTCACACAAATGCAAACACCCAACAATACCATAAATAGGCACTAAATGCACTTACAGGAAAAGCCAACACTTTCAAGTTTCAACTTGATCAGTGAGCTCTGTTCACTGACAGCTGGCTATAAAACAAAATCCTTGAATAGAGACTCCATTTTATAAAAAATGGAAGTAAGCAATGATAGATGAATACAGAATTAAATACCCGACTAGAAATGCTCTGCAGTGGAATTCAGATTCTGCATTAATAAAGGCAAGCAAAACTTCTACAACAGTGATATAGATAGAGGCCTACAAAATGGGACACTTGGTACAAGTTTATATAGCTATCAGATTCATCTGGAATGCAGGGTTGTGGAAAATTTTCTCAAAAACTGCTGCCTTACTTTATCTCATACTTTGGTCATGGTGCAAAGTATAAATGGCTCCTACTATATTACAAAGATTACATTTTCCTATTTAAGGAATGCTCTTAATAGCTTTCTGTTAAGTCCAGGAAGAACCAATAGTTTCTTAATATAAAAAAACAAACAAAATTTTTTTACTGAACAGAAAACCTGAATAGTCCATGATTATGTATTTGACCCTCCATTTCCAGAGGGCAATTCTGAAGTTCTTGCATTAAAACAACAGTTCAGTGGCAACACTTAGGCAGGTAAGTACTATCATGCAGAAGTACCTTCTTATGAAACGAAGTCGTTTGCCTCCTCTGTGACCTGATGTCTATCAATCCGCTGTACATATTCAAGAGTTATTCAGCTTCTATCACCCTGATAAAATGCTTTATCAGTTACACTACTGTAAGATATAATACAAGACCCACCCTTTCCAGCTACTTTGCTTGTTACTGTTGACCTCAATATGTCAGTAGATCCAACAGCTGAAAATAGTATGTTTAATGCTAAAAAAAGCCTAAAGAGAAATAATTGAAGTTGTTATTTAAGTTATCATCACTGCACTTCAGAATCAACACTTACCTAAATGGGAGGATTCCAACTGACAATAACATTCTGTGCACACTGAAATGCTGGATTTGTACAGGTGGTAGTATTACATTGCATTGAACTGACTATTACATTGTATTTAAGGTGTTATAAAGGCGGTTATGAGGTTGAACCAGTCAAATTCAGAGTTTCCATTTTGGAGGAATTTCTGCATTTCAAAATGTTTTAATTTCAAATCAGAATAAAAATAGTTTCCTGGAAAATGGAAATGTAAAAGAGTTTTCAAAATATTTGATTTTGAAAAAGTTAAAAATTTCCCTTGAACTTTTAATTTTAAAATGTTTTTCCTTCATTGTATATTGATTATATTATTTCAAGCCAGTTCTGCATAGTATGACCTATAAGAAGAGTCACTCCCATCATAAGATGACATGTAATTTTATGACACAAAACTTAGAATATTCTATTGTTTTATTTTCAGAAAAGCATTAAGGGAAACTTCTACTTAGCACAAGACTGAAACATCTCATTGCCTATTTAAACCAAAGTATCTATGTGCTGTAATGAAAGATTACAGGGGTGTAGGTGTAATGAAAGATTAACATTCAAGCCAAAGGAATCATCATCATAAAGAGCCAAGATAACAGGGAGCCCCCGAGAGCCCTGACTGGTTAGATACCCGTGGTCCTTTTGGTCTGCCACCCAGATCACTCAGGCATCACACTTTTGGGAAGCAGAGGGGGTCATGATGATCTGGCAGTTTATCTGGTGCCTTTCTCCTAGCATCAAGGTGCTGTTTGCACTCAGTCTTGCCTCATACCACCCATCACCAAGAAGCAGGTTCTTAGAGTCATATAAAATGAGGGTTGCAAGGGATCTCAAGAGATCACCTAGTCCAACCCCCTGCTCAAAGCAGAATCAGCCCCTAGATCATCCCAGCCAGGGCTTTGTTTAGCCAGGTCTTAAAAACCTCCAAGGATGGAGCTTCCACCACCTCTTTGGGTAATCTGTTCCAGGGCTTTACTACCCTCCTCATGAGAAAGTTTTTTCCTAATACCTAACCTAACCTTCCCTTGCTGCAGCTTGAGACAATTGCTTTGTTCTGTCATCTGCCACCACTGAGAACAGCCCGGCTCCATCCTCTTTGGAACCTCCCTGCAGGGAATTAAAGGTTGCTATTAAAACCCTCCCTCAGTTTAGTCTAAGTCTATTCTTCTCTTCTCTTCTCCAGACTAAATAAGCTCTGTTCCATCAGCCTCTCCTGGCAAGTCATGTGCCCCAACCCCTGAACCATTTTCGTTGCCCTTCACTGGACTCCAATTTGTCCACATGCTTTCTGTAGTGGGGGGCCCAAAACTGGACATGGTACTCACCAGTGCTGCATAGAGGGAAAGAATCACTTCCCTCAAACTGCTGGCAACACTCCTGCCAATGCAGCCCTGGATGTCTTAAGCCTTCTTGGCAACAGGTGCACACTGTTGGCTCATATGTAGCTTATTGTCCTCTGTAACCCCCAGGTCCTTTTCTGCAGAATTGCTGCTTAGCCAGTCAGTCCCCCGCCTGTACCATCCTGGGATTGTTCCATCCTATGTGCAGGACTTTGTACTTCGCCTTATTGAACCTCACGAGATTTCTTTTGACCCAATCCTCCAATTTGTCAAGGTCTCTCTCAATCCTAGCCCTACCTACAGTATATCTACTACATCCCTCCAGCTTGGTGTCACCTACAAACCTGCTGTGGGTGCACTCTATACCATCTTCCAGGTTGTTGATGAAGATATTGAACAAAACCGGCCCAGCACTGACCCCTGGGGCACTCCACTTGATGCTGGCTACCAATTAGATATCAAAACGTTGATCACTACCCTCTGAGCCTGACAACTCAGCCAGTTTTCTATCCATCTTACAGTCCATTCATCCACCTGGTCCTCCTTAGCTTGCTTGCAAGAATGTTGTGGGAGACAGTAAGAAAAGCCTTGCCAAAGTCAAGGCATATCATGATCTATCAAGGTATATCGTCAATTTTTATTTTATATCAACATTTTTATCAAGGTATATCACATCCACGGAAGCAGTCATCTCACTGTAGAAGGCAATCAGGTTGGTCAGGCATGACTTGCCCTTGGTGAATCCATGCTGCCTGTCCTGATCACTTTCTTCCCCTCCAAGTGCTTAGAAATGGATTCCTTGAGGATCTGCTGGCTAGAGGGTCTTGCCCCTCTGCTTAAGGTCAGACTGATCATTATGTTTGGGACCAGAAAGGAATTTTACTCACGATCGATGGGATGGACTGTAGGGGTTTTTGCCTCCCTGTGCAGCAGGGGTGTGGCCATCTTCCTGGGATCTCGTGAGGGTATACTGAAAACATTTAATAGAAGCAGGATGTTGGCTGCCTTGGTTCCCACGCTTTAACTGTGGCAGGTTAGGGTCTGAGATCAATGTTGCGTCAAGGTTGAGGATCCTTCTATGTACAGTTTGGGTTATGGCTTGTATAGGATGGTTGGGATAGGGATGATCGTGGCCCAGGCCAGGGGTTGGACTAGAGCTCTGGAGGTCCCTTCCAACTACTCCTTTATCTATGACTTGACAGCTGTGGGGTAGGGTAGGAGGAAAGGCAGCTTTCCAAAGAGGCACGGGTTACCCACCTCTTTGGCCCACAGATACGTCACAGAAGGTCAGTTACCCAACTAAGCTTGACTTGTCCGGGGTGCTGGTGCTGGCAGATGTGTTATGTCGCCAGCAAAGTTTCACCAACCAACCCACATGGGAAAAGTGACAGGCAACGCCTCGCTCCAACCCTGTGAGCAAAATCCCTGGGGAGATGTGAATGAGGTAAAAGAAGCCTGGTGTCAAACAACAACTGCGCACGGGAATGAAACCTAGCAAAGACAAGAATACCTAATTATCGGTGTGAGCACATTTCTTACAAGAAAGCCACTCTCTCTCCAATCTCAGTTCTAATCCCCAAAGGGAATTTACAAAACACCTCCCAGAGATGAGCCTATGAACTCCACTTCATCAACCTCCTGGATACTGAAAATCATGGACTAAATATAGACATTAGATTTATGACACATTATAACCTGCCTGACATCTGACTCCCTAGGTACCTCTCCACTATTCCCCCCCCCCTCTATTTACATCTTCACTGACTGCCTGTCTTGCTGCAGCCCAGCCTCTGGCCTCTTTACTCTTCCTTCCCTCCAGATAGAGAGCATGCACCAACTGCAGAGACTTCCTCCGCCTGACCAAGGGTTTTTAAACCTGAAAGCTTGCTTAAATTTTTTTTCCCCCCAACTATTTAAGTTGGTCTAATAAAAATAATAAAAGATATCAGCTTCACCCAAAGAACCTTGTCTGCCTGGTGTCATTTGGGGCTGTTGTTTAACACCCCCATCAAAGCCCCTGGGTCCTGGGTTAGCACCAAGGCTCCCCGGACCTTGACGTGGGGGAAATGACAGGAGCGGGTCCCGGCTCGCCTGTCCCTGCCCCGCCACAGGCGGCAGATCCTCGGGGGCTCCGCGGGGCGGCGGCGCCTGCCCGAGCCGCTCCGTACACGGGACCGGACGGGGCTGCCCCCGCCGAGGCCTGGCCCAGTCCCGAGGGCTTTTCCCGCGAGCCCGGGCTTTCCCGCCGCCTGGAACTTCCCGGCCCGCGAGGGATTCCCCCTGCTCGGACCACACCTGCGGAGCTGGCCGGCCGCGGGGGAGGCGCCCCCCGGCCGCAGGAGGGGAGCGGGGCACGGCCGTGGGCAGCACTCCGGCTGCAGCCCGACAGCGCCCGCAGGCAGGAGCCGGGGCTCGTGGGCGCGATCCCGGGGCCCCGCGCCGCGCCGCGCCCCCACGGCCACGTACTCATACAGCCCCGGGCGGGCGGCAGCGCCAGCCCACACCCCCCGCACACCCCGCCGGCAAATGCACCCCCCCTCCGGACACCCTCCATGGCCAGATGCACCCCCCCTCCGCACACCCCGCCATGGGCAGATGCACCCCCCCCTCCGCACACCCCGCCATGGGCAGATGCACCCCGCCTCCGGACAACCTGCCATGGGCGGATGCACCCCCCCCCCCTCCGCACACCCCGCCATGGGCAGATGCACCCCGCCTCCGGACAACCTGCCATGGGCAGATGCACCCCGCCTCCGGACAACCTGCCATGGGCAGATGCACACCCCCCCCCTCCGCACACCCTGCCATGGGCAGATGCACCCCGCCTCCGGACAACCTGCCATGGGCAGATGCACACCCCCCCCCTCCGCACAACCTGCCATGGGCAGATGCACCCCGCCTCCGGACAACCTGTCATGGGCAGATGCACACCCCCCCCTCCGCACACCCCGCCATGGGCAGGTGCACCCCCCCCTCCGCACACCCCGCCATGGGCAGATGCACACCCCCCTCCGGACACCCTCCATGGGCAGATGCACCCCCCCCCCTCCGGACACCCTCCATGGGCAGATGCACCCCCCCCCCTCCGGACACCCTCCATGGGCAGATGCACCCCCCCCCCCTCCGCACACCCCGCCATGGGCAGGTGAGGCCGCCCCCGGGCCCGGGGCCCCGCTCCGCCACGCGCCCCCGCACTGCCCGGGGAGGCCGGGCCGGCATCCAGGACGCGGCCCGGGCTCGGCTGCTGCAGCGCGACGTGGTGCCTGCTCGGGCACTTCAGGCCGCAGCTCCCCCTCCCGGGCTCGGGCTGTTATTGCCAATTCCCGGAATATCCTCGATTTCATTCACACGCTCCTTTTGCAGGAAACCGAAACTTTGCTCTGGTGGTTAGCTGCAGACGTGCCAAGACTGGCGGGCGGGTCCCTTGCAGCAGGAGTGGGTATGTCTCTACTCCTGCCATTAACTGAAAGATGAACCCACACACTGTCGTCACTTCAAGTTTCTATAAGGCATTGCCATGCAAAGAAAAAGGAATGGGCAAGATCCAGACGAGCTCAAGGTAGCCAAAGCCAGGACACGGAGGTCTTGTCAAGTGACAAAGCTGGCAGCGTGACAGGCTGAGAGAGAAACATTATTCCCTCATTAACTCGTGGCTTGAGTCCACAGAAAAGTTATACCAGTGTGAGACAGGGAACAAAAGTTTGCAGCATTATAGCTAAGGTGTAGGACTTCCCCTTTTTCAATTTACTGTTATTGTTTTTGGAAACATTAAGGGGGGGTTGTATAGATCTGTGTAACTAATAACAGAGCAGAGTCACATTTGACTATTATCTACAAACAATATGCCCATCCAAGCACTCACTGTTTGCTGTGGAGCACATCAGAAGAGAAATGTACTGGAGACAGAACCTGAAATCCAAGCTCTTGGGTCCCAAATCGGTGGCAAAGGGTTTCACACTCACACTGGGAAGCAAGTAGCTATGGTTTTGTTTTGCGCTCATATCAAAAAGCAGGAAGTATTTATATTTGGGTTTAATCAGGCCAAATTCTTGCAAGTACTTCAAATGTTTTCCACCACTGGAAGAAGACAATTTCTAAGGACAGCTTTGAAGATCTGGGTGTGTGAAATCCGGATCGGAACCATGTCGTGGTTCAACCTTCAATCCAAATCCTTCAGTAGTAAAAAGACAACAGGCCAAATTTATGCTTGAGGTATTTCACTCCGAGTGCCCTGTCTTTGAAGAGCTTATGATCCAAAGTCTGTCTGCACCAGCGATTCTCAACTGGGATGCCACAGCACCCTGAGGTACCTTGAGATGCTTGCAAGGGTGTTATGGGGTGCCGTGCAATGTTAGCACTGTTAGGTGTTCAAGCTTGAGTCACAAGAGAAAACCAGATCTCTCCAATAGGAATCCATAATGTTGAAAACATCCTGACCTGTCATGGTCTTCTTTGAGTTCTTTGAAACAGAATAATCACTCATTATATTACCCTGTTGTTAAAAAATCAATGAACGCTAAGAGCTGGCATTTCTGAGGGGTGCCTTTAGTCTAACAAGCGATGCCTTGAGTCTAAAAAGGTTGAAAACCACTGCCCTACACTGTCTGGGGAATCACACTGATTGAGCTGATTCATGCTAATGTGATGAACCTATATAATGTGGACAGGCCTAAATATGCCATCTTAACCACATTTAAACCACGTTAGCTTGAACCTCTTTAAAACCCTGGGTTTAACCACCTTCAGCAATTACAGTTTGAATTCCACTCTCCCATTTAGCATTAGCACCTCACATAGCATCTGCAAAGGAGGTTTCCATGTGCAGTGAAAGAGAATGACAGCCAGAGCCTGGAAAATATCACAAAATTGCTGACTCAGAAGGCCAACTTCTCCATTTGTACAAGATAAGTCAGCAGTTTTGAGGTAAGAATTGGTTAGTCACGTCCTTCCAACTGAACATTTAGACTGTAAGTGTAATCACCCAGCAGAGTGTGCCTCAAGTATTAATGGCACATTTGATCTTTGCAAAAAGTCCAAGAAGAAGTGAGGAAACCTCTATCCCAGTAGCACTTGCATGAGGGTTTAGTTAATGTCAGGATGATATCAACAATCAGTAACTTGAACATCAAACACTTGAAAATGCTTGGGTTGGGCAAAATCTTAGATTAGGTTGACAGCAAGGGCATATATAGGATATGGAATTATGGGGGGGATGGTAGAAAATAAAGTCATGCCAGATTCATCATCCTTTAGACCAGTGTTTCTCAACCTGTGGGTTCCAACCCAAAAGCGAGTCGCAAATATTTCGAAGGGTTACAAGTAAGTGCCAGAAAAATACATGAAAGTGCAGGCTGTGTCCAGCACACAGCCAGCCAGGGTTGTTGGAGCAGCCCCAGCAGCCGCGTGAAGTAAGTGTATGGGGAGTGGGGGTTGGAGGGACAGGGCTTGGGGGCTGGAGGGGTAGGGGGGCATGTGTGTGTGTATGGAGGGTGTGGGGGGCAGGTGTCTGCTGCACTGGGGGAAAGTGGCCGGGGCGCCGGGCACTGAGGCTGTGGCAGGGCAGGGAGGGCACGGGGCATTGTGGGTCAGGCACTGACAGGACCGGGGTGGGTCCAGACAAGCCATCAATTTTTGCAAATGCGTCCCAGGATGAAAACGTTTGAGAACCACTGCTTTACCGATTCTTCCTGAGGAGTTCCCCTCATTTGTCTCTTTGATCTGGCATCCTGGCACCCTCTGTCTTCCCAGGACACAACTAAAGTGGCTGGAGGGACAGTGCTTTATTTGGATGGGTTATAACAGGGGTAGGCAACCCCCCGCACACGTGCCAGTGTGGCACACAAAGGCGTTTTGTTTGGTACGCACAACCTGGGACAGATGGCGGGTGAGCCACGAGGGGCCCAATCCTTGTTGTGGCAGTGCAGCCCTGACCCCTTCCCTGCCATCTGCCGAGGCGCATATGCACCTGCCACCAGCAAGGAGCCCGGCAAGGGCTCCACAGACCTCAGCGCAGCTGCTTGCAGCCTCCCTACCACCTGCTGCAAACAGCTGGGGCTCTGTAGCAGGAGGCTGCAAGTAGCTGCACCAGGGTCCACGGTGCCCTGACCTGGCTTGTTGCTGGCAAAGGTTGCACGTGCACCTCAAGGCAGATGGCAGGGAAGGGGCCAGGGCTTGGGCCAAGGGGACTGGGCTCCTTGCAGCTTCTCCTGCTGTCTGCCCCTAGCATACCAACATCTTACAAGTCAAGGTTGCAGCTGTTTTTGGCACTCGGCCCAAAAGCATTGCTGACCCCTGGGTTAGAAAGTTTTAAGGACCAAATGAGTTTGTCTAATAACATCTGTACAATCTCAATGACTGTACACAAGCATGGAGAAATCCCTTTTCTTGCTCCGCGGAGGTAAGCAGACATTTTCAGTGCAGGTCTTACTGAGGTTGCGAGTCTGATCTCCCAGTGAGAATCACTTTCTGCTTTATTTTGTTTTTATCTATTTACCAAAAACTTCTCTGTGTGTGGCCAAAGGCTAAAGCTATTTACTAGAGGACTCGATTCCATGCTGTTGCATTCTTATTTGTCTCATGAGACCTTCACTGGATTGTGAGTGTGTTGCCTGTTGAGCAACTGCTGCTTTGATATAGATCTAGGCTTTTGAAGGGGAGAAAATGTGTGTTGCCCATGGCATTTGCCTTCTAGCACTTGCTTGGATAGACAAATACAGAAGAGCATTGAAATATAATTGTGTGTCCTCATGTGCTGTTTATATGACTCAGGAGTAGAACCCTTGCCAGCTTTGGCAGAGAGTAATTGAATCATCATCATTCCTCTTGGACGGGGAAATCCATACAATTATTTCATGTTGTAGTAATACTTTAAATATGCAGGGCTAAGGCACAAGGCAGGGAAAATATGAGGAGCTGGATCATATTTGCCTTTCTCTTTCCATGCAAAGCAAGTGAGAGTCTATAAAGTGGACAGGTCCTGGCCCAAAGTAGGCAGAATCAATGCTGACTGGCTCTGAGCATAATCCAGAGCCTACTGAAGTCAAAGGAATGAACTCTCTTTGGCTTTGCTGGGTTTCAGATCAGGCCTTTAAAACTACAAGAATATTTAGCATTCCACAAACACGCTGCATTGGGGTCAAGCACTTCTTGTGTAGGAGTGCTTGATGAAGCCTGATGAAGCCCTCCAGGGTCTTTGCAGCAATGTCAGTGGATCAAATTTCAAGAGAGGTCATATACCAATATCAAGTGCTCAACAGCTATAACCAGGGCTGGACCCTCATGAAAACAGAGGTCACATTTACTCAGTCATTTACCTAAGGGACCAATTCTCTCTGGTATTTAAATGGCCAGCAGCTCCCAGGGTGACACTCTCCAGACCTTTCAAGAGAGCTGAACCATCAACTTGCACCCAACCAGCTGACTTCATTTGAAAAATCTGGTTTTGTCAGGGCTGAGCTCTTCTCCAACTTCAGGGCCTAGCACTCACAGCTTCCTTAGTGCTGATAGGACTATCACCTTTGTGCAAATACCCTTCAATCCAACTTGGCAAATGCCATAAATCTGTAGTAAAGCCAAGCCTAATTTTACTTGCATCTTTTCTTGACATGTAAAGGGACTAGGAGTAAGACAGTAATGAACTGCAGTTAGCACCATACCAATTTGGCATCTGCCCGCCTGCCTTTAGCAGACTATCTGTTGTTTACAAGCCTTGCTTAGATAACCCCTCCCCTGTGTTTTCCTCTTACTGTGAGGGGAAAACCAGCCTCAAAGACAGTCCTCTTATTGTAGTGGCCAAATAATGGAGCTTAAATAATAAGGGCATTTGGGAAGATTCATGTAATATAGCACAAGACAGCAAGCTACGAGAATCCCCACTGAATTACCAGTTTGACCCTTGCCCATACAAAAATCAATCAAATTGCATTATCAACCAGTTCTCCTGCTATATATTTGATCCCTATCTGAACAAGTATTTTGAACTGAGGTGTTCCAGGTTCCATAGTCAAACAGGAAATTAGTGGTATTTATTGCTAGGAACAGAACCTGCTTATCACAACATGTTATTTAGAGCTGTGTGACTTGTACAGCATTGAGCTGTGCCTTTGTTATGGTACAAGCCTACCAACTGCATTACAAAATTGCATTAAAACTCTGGAGGCAAATTTGTACTTGCTGTCAATCATGTTGTAACCTTGACACTATAACACTATTGAATGCAGGTTTGTAAAACAGAAATTCACTAGTCCTAAACCATCTTCTTGAAATCCTCCAGGGACTTCTCATGGCACCTAGTTTCACTGTCTTGCTGAAATCTCACTTGCTTAGTTTACTTTTTCCCCCAATTTGATCTAAATCATCTTTGCTGTAGTTTAAACCTGTTGCCCTATGGCACACAAAAACAATCTTTCTCCATCTTCTTTATGGTAGCCTTTGGCATACTTGAAACTACTCCCTTCATCTCCTTTTCTTCAAATTCAACATACATAATTCCTTCAAACTTTCCTCACGCAGCTTCTTTCCTAACACTTTTCATCATCTTCATCACACTCCTCTGGAGCCTTTCCAGTTGCTCCACATCAGATTCCCTACCTGTCAGATTCCTCGAAGGGTGCTGCAGGCTCAGGGTTCCCCCACACCCTGCTGCTCAGCACCTCTCCAAGGAGGTAAGCACTGTAATACATACATTGGTTTTTTAAATTGGGCATCACTCCGTTCACAAAAGGTATGGAGGGTGTCCTGACTCCAGTGAAAGGTGCCTTGAGTCCAAAAAGGTTGAGAACAACTGTCCTACATCTTTTTTAAAATGGGGAACCTAAAATTGGGGCACAGTATTCCAGCTGAAACCTACCCAGCCCCAAGAAGGAAGGTGCTACTATCACGCACTGCATCTTGTACACAATAATTCCATTAATGCAGCTGAAAATTGCATTTCCTTTTTTATGATAGCATCTCACTTATGACCACTGTTGAGTTTGTGACTCTTCATAATACCTGGAGCTTTTTTGGCACTGTTACTGTTAAGCCAATTATGCCCATGCTGTATTTGTAAACAAAAAGAGAATTTCTGCCCCCTATGTAGTATCTTACAAGTGTTCATGTTGAATTTCCCTTTGTTGTCTATTAGGCTCTTCTGAATTTTACTCCTGTGCTTCAAAGAGTTTGCAGCCTCTCACTGTTTTGCATCATCTGCATATCTGATCATTCTATTCCTGTCCTCATTAATACGACTGGTAAACAACAGGGATGTCAACTCCCACATAGATACCAACTTGTGGAAGACTATTGCCCTGGACCGTCCCAAATGGAAGAAGAGTCTACTGTAGGGATCTCAGTACTTTGAAACCTCACAACAAGAAGAAGACCTGGAAAAGTGGGAGTGGCAGAAACAGTGAGTGGGGGACCAAATCAAAAATCCAGCACCACCCACCCCACATGGAAACACATGTCTGAGTTTCAGTAGAGTCAGTCGATCCTGGGTAGGCCTCCTGAGCCATCTTCACACACACAGATAAGACAATCATGGAAGGCAATTACTTGCGACTGCAAGGGATTGCCAAAGAAGAAGAAACAACACTGGATCCAGAACAGACCCCTGTGGAATCACCATCTGGCTGCAGTCCTTCAACAGTTGCTGTTTGCTGTTGTTAATTTAGGCAATTACACATCCACCTAATTCCATCCCATGCACATTTCTCCAGCTTATTTATGAAAACAACACATGGGATTGTGTCGAAAAGCCTTACTAAATTCCATTTTTTCGATGGTGAATATTTTACTGACCCCAGAGGTGCTTTGTGCTGAGAATTTCGCAAGACTCTCATTAAATACACAGATGGAATTGTTACCTAAGGCACCTGAAGCATCTTAATACCAGCAGTAGCATAGAACTCCTGCCCTGAGGACATTAAACTCCCTAATAGCTAATACAGTGTAAAACAATCCAAATCTTTACAGATATAGCATATACACTCCAGACAATATCCTCCTAACAAACTGTTGCATGTCTCTGATGATTATGCTCTTTGTATTGAGTTTCATTGCTTAATTATGCTCATTATTATTTCCAACCACTAGAGCTCTCCAAAGCTTGGTTTTCATTTAATCAAGCCATATTCATTTCATTAAGCTGCAAATTATTTGAGCAGATCTGCCTTTCAGACCCACAAATCCACAAGCCCAAAACTGTTCAACCCTTTACATATTGTGCTCTAGCACACAAGTATTGTGTGATCCTCTGGGTTAGCTGTCCTTCATTAGTAGTAGAGGGGATGACCCCAGCTTTGTTGCACATGCTGCATGGCTCAGAGATAGAAGGACAGAGCTTGGCATGTGAATGGGTGCCTGCAGAATGAGAGATGTACCAGTTTAGCAGACACCCACACATGGTGTGAGCCAGGCTCTTCTGCCTGCTAGGGTGACTGATCTGGCTTTCTGCATATCTCCTGGAGTGGAACCAGACAGTACAGTTGTCACAGACCTGGGCAAAGTGCGCCAGCTGAAGTTTTGCCAGGAA
Source organism: Alligator mississippiensis (assembly GCF_030867095.1). Lineage (NCBI taxonomy): Eukaryota > Metazoa > Chordata > Crocodylia > Alligatoridae > Alligator > Alligator mississippiensis. The sequence goes on from NC_081832.1 coordinate 67,480,294, forward strand.
ATCTAAATGCTGAATGCTGTGTCAATAGGTTGCTGGGGCAGGGCAGAGTTTATGCACTGCCCACTGCTTGGAGAGCTCCTGGGCAGGAATTCCAGACACAGACTATTTCTGGTCCTCTTCTCCAGTTGGGAAACTGAGCAAATACCTAGGGTCTGAAAACTTGGGCCACCTTTCCCAAAACCTTCTCAGCAGCTTTTGCACATGCCTCACAACCAAAGGTGTAAACTTTTGAGTGTATATATTACCTCTTTACCATGATATGGGTTCAAGTTATGGCACAAGGTTCCCAAACACAATCACTGCTTATGTAAAGCACAAGAGAGCGCAAAGATATTTCTTATCCTGAATGCAATGCCTCGCATTGTAGCTCACCCCTGCAAGTCCCTAGAGTTCAACCCATGCTCAGGTAGGCAGATTTCCCTCCTGCCTCCTACAGCAGCTCCCCTCTGCAAGGGCTGATGAAAATGGCAGTGGCTTCTGCTATTTCATAACCTCTCAGTCTTCTTCTCAACAACTTCAACAGGGGACTTGATTGCTAAGCAGTGTCTTTCAGGTTTAACCACTTTGCCTGGGTAGGAGTCAGTGAATTGCTTAGGATGGTTCTGTTTCAATGAGAGAGAAATTAGGTTAGCCTTACTTTAGACCAGGCTTGTCCAACATACGGCCCGTGGGCTGCCATGCGGCCCTCCAAGCTGTTTTCTGAGGCCCGAGGTGCTGCAACGGGAAACAAAAGTAAACACTGTACTTTTGTTTCTGGGGGGGCCGGGGGTGATGTGATACCACTTCCTGGTGGTCTTTAAATATAGCTCACCCTCCCACTGGGTGATAAAAAGTTCATGATCCGGCCCCACATTCAAAAAGGTTGGACACCCCTGCTTTAGACCCTCAACGGTTCGCCCTCTATCACTGCCCTTTGGGATCTTAGCTCCAGATGTAAGTAAATAGACAGCAGGAAGGCAAAGATCAGTATTACAATCCGAATTGAGCTTGCAGGCCAACACAGCCATAAGCAGAGATCAGTCATCTCAAGCAGAATTCCTGAACTGTACGTATCTGGTCGCACCAACCGGTGATCTTCATGCTTCAACCCCTGGTTACCAGCAGCAACACAAGCTCAGCTTGGCTTTGGCACCTGTATGTTTTCCCCTGTGGGTGCCCATGACAACAGATGTTTGCAAAGGACTGAAAGCACTCATCGCTCAGCCCTTCCCAGGAGCAAGTTCCTGACTTAGGCACACTTCCTTTGGCGGATAAGGGATCTAGTTGTGTGAAGCTGGTAGAACTGTTTCAAATCTCAGCATTCTTTTACTTTTCCAAAATATGCAGAGAGATTATTAAAATAAATAAATAAATAAATAAATAAATAAAGGGCCGCTCCAAAACTGATGAAGCCAACAGGGAGGCTGTTTGATTTGGATTGGCTCTTAGATGAGGTCATTCTGGGAAACTGTGAACTTCCCATCCCAGGATATATTTACTTCAGCAAAGCAGTCAGAGAGCCAACTGGCACAGCTCCAACATTTTTTGCATGATTTTCCTCCCTGTCCCTCAACCATGCTTTCTTTTTTTGTAAGAGAAGCATTTATAAGAAATAGAAACAGCTAGAACTATACAACTGCAGTTCTAGCTCTGACACACAGGGAGAAAAAATGTTAACTCTATTCTTCATCAACTGAAGTTAGGATTTTGCACACTGAAGCCAGTGATTCAACTCGTAATGAATTTAACTCTTTGCAGGCCTGATGGCCTAAAGGAAGGTACACAGACATGCCAAATGTAGCTAAGGTCATCATTTGGCCCTAAATCAGTGGACAGCATTGGCTATGGATGAATCAGTACAATTCCCAAAGGCTAGAATTGGTTCCCCCTCTTCTCCAAAAATAAACAAGTGCCTCTGAGTTTAGGGGTGAAGAAGATCTGCATTAAAAAAGGATCTGGAAGACAGGAAAAGAAATTAAAAAGGTGTGTGGGGAAGAGGGGAGGAAGCTGAGTGGGCTAGGAAATAGGGAGGGCTCATGGGTGTTGCCATGGACTTCGATCCTTCCAGGACAAAAGGCAGTTGTCTCTTGGGGTGAGGAAGAGGAAGAGGAGTAAGAAAGAGGAGCGAGTGACTTGGGGAGGGGTTAAAGGTGGTTAAAGGTGGACACCGTGACATAAAGGGCATGGAAAAGGTTCAGGGGCCCAAGAGAGGAACAAAGAATATGAGCAAGGGACTAGGGGATCATTGATAGGGGATTGCAGGAGCTGTGAAAGAAGCTTGGGGAAGGGCAACTGGTGGCAGTCAGCTCCTGTCTGCAGGAGAGAAACCCTGTACAGATAGAGTACAGGAACAGGGATCCCTCCGCTACCCCCCCGGAGACTTTCTATACCAGGGTGATTCAAGATGCTGAACAAAAGAGGGACCTGGAAAGTCGAAACTACTAGATGATTATGAATATAGCTGCTCTCTGCAAAAGTTTTTAATTAACATCCTCCCAACTGTGTGCCTGGATGCATAGATACAGTATCTTCCCCATTTGCCAGTTGCGTGCATTCCTCTATGGCTCACTATCACATCATCCAACCTGCACTGCCTGTTGAATCTTAGCTTTGCCCCCTTGTTCTGTTCTGGTATTGAGCTATTATATCAGTTATTTTGTTTTGAAGGCAATTCCCATGGCCAGAGAATTAGCCTGAAATCTTACTTCAGTTCCATACTGTGCTGAGTTTGCGAGTGACCTGGGTTAAGGCACCCAAAGACAGGCTTTGTAACTTCTCTGGACCAGAACCTTAGTGATATTTTTAGCAATGCTTTAAAAAATGTGGGACTTTGAGCCTCCATTCCCCATATATAGAACTGGGAAATGAATATTTCTCTTTGTCAGAGAGATTTTGTGAGGATGACCATATAAAAGAGAGGGAGATAGTATCCAGGCACTAGTGTTGGGGCCCTCATTGGTGTCTACGATAAGTGTAACAAATGATGAGAAAGGAAGATTCGCTGGAGTTTAAGGAGTATTAGAATTCATTCAGAAGACAGAAGAATACTTTAATGAATGATTCAACTGTTTATTTCTTGAAGCGTGTTGATACTTGGTGGTTAGAGGTCTGTGTCAGTGTTTGTAAAGTGTACACGTTTGTACTATTTTTTAACTATATGATTCAGCAACTACCATGAGCAGGGCTTCGTTCTGGAGTGACTAGGTTGTTAGTATAAATAGAATACATGGGAATAAGAGATGAAATTTTAAAAACTTCTTGGTACTAAGAACATGCAACATAAAGAAGTTGGTAAGAGACAGTGTTTTTTTTTTAATTTCCTGGTTTCAGTCACATGATATCTAAAAGAAGGAAACAAATCAACACCACCCAGTTTATGCAAAAACCTTTTGCAAGTTATGCTGTGGTATTCTGCAGCACAGATCTGGGGGAAGAATGTGGGTCTTTGGGCCAAACTCAATTCTCAGTTACATTACATTGAATTGAGTGGAGTTACTATAGACTTAAATCTGCAGAAGAAAGAGCAGAGCAAGATGTGATCATCCTTTTATGCCTTCCTATTCTGTATTATTTGCATTACAATGTCTACCCATAAGAAGCGCTCAGACTGAAAATACACAGCAATATACAGTAAATCACAATATACATCTCACATGCCAATTAATGATACTGTGGCTCAGAATATAATAAGATTTTAAAGTGAAGTAAATTTTATAGACTAGTAGTCGTGAATGACGTGTGCCCCCAGAGGCTGGGGGGGCACGGCGAGTTCCTGCAAGTGGCGGTGGGAGCATGGCGGAGGCAAGCGGGGACCTGCTGCAGGCAGCTGCAGCGCTGCTGGTGGTGGAGGGGTGAGCGACAACCAGTGGTCAGCGACCACCCCCAGACACTGCTGACAGCATAGGCGGTGGCTAGTGGTGATCAGGGACTGCCCACAGACACTGCCGGTGGTGTCAGCGGCGAGGGGTGTGTGGTTTCACATGGGGTGCACCATCATGCTCAAGGGGTGCATATGTACTGGGGTGCATATGCACCTGCGTGCACCCCCTACACATCGCCAATGCTAGTGGTTTTTAACTTTTTTTCATTTGTGCACTCCTAAAGAACTTCAGATGGAGGTGCAGACCCCTTTGGAAATTTTTAATGGAGGTGAAGATCCCTTTGAATTGTAAGTCTGGTATTCACATACTTTTGATTGATCATAGTCATCTTTCGCAGACCCTTAGACATAGTCTGTGGACTCCCAGAGGTCTGCAGACCACAGGTTGAAACCACTGTTCTAGACCATCTTTACACAACAATATTGCTGACAAGGTAACACATCTTCTCCACTGCTAGTTACTTTTAAAATAGTCTGGAGTGATACAATTTTCCAAATAAATGACAGCTCATTGTCTTGCACAGAGTGAAGGAACTGCCTCTTGTTGAGAATTGGACACATCCTTTCACTTCTACCATCTTGTCTGCCAGTCTCTTCTGACATTATTAGCTTATCTACTCGGGAGGTCTTGTCCTTTAGACGGAAAATCTTTTGCAATAGGGACTGCTATTCCCTATGCATTTGTAATTGCCAGCCCCAAAGGGTCCTGACCTGAGTGGCCAGAAGTATAAAGGTTAAATAAAAATATGAATAAACAAAGATTTTTTATTTTTATTTTATTTAGAGTCTATGCTTCTAAAAAAACCAACCAAAAAGTCTAAGAAATAAAGTATGCTTTTTCATCATGAAAACAGCTTGTCTGTGAAGGAAGGACAGGGTTTGGGTTAATCTAAGTTTGTGAACTTCAAATCCTACTTGGATACTGTTAGAATGCCAACATGAAATGATGAACAGTGTTTAAAAATGCATGCAGCTTTCTGGATCCCAGGCACACACACTCCCCTCTCCTCTCAGGGGTCCAGTCAATACATCTGGCTCCGCTGAAATGGAGGGAAGTCCTTCTATTGACTTCTTTGGCACACATGTAAGCAGCCCAACAGGTACAGAAGAGGACAGAATGTGGGCCCAATGCAGTTACTTTATTTTCTTTAGGATAGTCCTTTCAAGTCAGTCCTTCCCTGACACACAGCTGAGGCCTGAGAGAGGATGGTGGTTGTGGGTGTGGGGAACAGAAATGTCCCCAGATCTTGCAAAAATGTCATTATTGTTTCCATGCCCCTCTCCTTTGCAGTGGCTGCTGTGAAAAAAATAGATGCATAAAGTAGGATTTATTTGAAATGGCTGCTATGAGCTGCTGAGCATGTTACCTGGTAGACGATGGTGCTGGAAAATCAAAGATACCCACATTGTGCAACATTTTGTAGCCCCCACAGGAGAGAAAGACTGAAACCACACTCAGCCCCGATTGCTTACAAGTCAGAATATAACTAGGCTATGAGATCCAGTTTAGATCATTCAGATTTTTAACCTGGTTACAGGGAAGTGGTCAGAGGATGGCTGTACTACTACTTTTGAACTCAGACATGCTGTAAGCAGGGACCTTGACTCGGTTCTGGTCTCCACAGGACCGAGCTGCTACTTTTAGACCCAAATGTCATTCCCCAGCATTTAACACTCCTGAATTTTGAGCTGCTAACTAATGCAAGATCACACTTGAATGCATGTGAGAAAAGGACAGCACCTTGATTAAGGTAACTGCACAAATCGATTCATAACTCTCCCTCCATACTACAGAAGTGTAAAACTAGTCATTCCCCACTAGTCATCTCCCACAGTTTCCCCTACACTTTTATTTTTCTCAGATACATTTTATAGGCTTTGCTTCCACTGGCCAAAACAGATTCTTTATAGCACCTGAAACCTCACAGGACTGATGCTGAGCACGTACATGGCTACAAGGGGCACCTTAAAGACTGGTTGCACGCGAGGGCTGTGGGTGACTCAGTAGGTGGCAGTCTGCACAGGTCTGACACCCTCCAAATGTTAAAGAGGACTGGGTTGCCGAGTCTTTCCAATGAGACATAACAGAGCCACAATCACGGGGTGCTGCTGTTAAAGTCCCAGTGCCTTCTCCTACAGTGAGAACATTAACCTCGGGTGCGCAGCCCAGCTCCTAGCTACCTCAATATAATGCCTTGTAGAGTCAAGCGGAAGTCACATTGTTATTTTCTTCTGGTCTTAAACTTCTCAGGGCTGCCAAACAAATGGGCTGGCTCTTCAGCCAGCGGACAGCTGAGATGCAGCCCTCCCCACTGCCTGCTGGAATCATGATTAAAAAAGAGCATATAGGAGTGCAGGCGCTGACCCCGAGACCACACGGCCTAGGCCAAGGGGTGGCAAGCTTTTTTGAGCGGGATGCCAAAAACACCCACAACCTCGACTCCTAAGATGTCGGTGTGGTGCGGGGTGGCAGGGTTGCTGCAAGGGGCACCAAGCAAAGTGCCTTGGCGTGCCATGCTCTGGCATGCATACTGACAGCTGGTTTGGAGGGCTCAGGGGGGCCCAGGCTGTTGCGGCTCGTGGCCCTGCCGGCCTGGCATTCAGCTCCTCTGCCCCGGGGCATCCTCCGCCAGCCTCTGCCCCGTGCAGGGCTGCGCCCAGGGGAGCCACCTGCCGGCGCGGGGCGGGCGGGGCGGCCGTACTTCCCCTGCCTCCGCCGCCGCCGCCGCTGCCGCTGCAGTGACAACAGCCTGATTTCCCCGAAATGATGGTGGCGCCGCAGCCTATGGGCGGCGCGCGAGGCCGGGCGGCGGCGCGGATTGGCCGGCGCGGGCGCTGCCGGCGGGGAATCCCGTGCGGGGGGAAGACTAGACCCGCGCCCAGCCCGCGGCCGGCACTGAGCGCTGCGCTGCGCTGCGAGCCGGCACCCACCGACCCACAGACCGACGGGCTCACACAGGTGGGTCGCGGCTCCCGCGCGGGGCTCGGGCTCGGGCTGCAGCACTCCGCCGGGCGGGCGGGCGGGCGGGCGGGAGCTGCAGCGGGGCGGGCGGCGCAGACCTGCCTGCCGGGGACCCGCGGGCGCTGCTCCGCTCGGGCTTGGGCTCGGGCTGCGGCGCGCCGCTTACCCGGGCGCGAGAGGGGCCGAGCCCGTGCCGCTGCCGGCCAGCCCTGCCCGGCGGCGCCGAGCGTCCTGCACCCCCCGCACCCGGCTCTGCCTCGTCCGATTAGAGAAGTAGAGGAGTCCAGATACTTGAACACACACGCACACACACTATATTTCTAGTATAATTATATCAACATAGTCTATATACTTTTAACACACACTTCTAGTATAATTAAAAGTATATAGACTATTATATGTATATAATTCTACTAGAAGAGTGTGTGCGTTTAAAAGTATATAGACTAGTATATGTATATCATTATTGTACTATTATATTATATTTATTATACTATTATATGTATATAATTCTACTAGAAGTGTGTGCGTTTAAAAGTAGATAGACTAGTATATGTATATCATTATTGTACTATTATATTATATTTATTATACTATTATATGTATATAATTCTACTAGAAGAGTGTGTGTGTGTGTGTGTGTGTGTGTGTGTGTGTTTAAAAGTATATAGACTATTATATTTATATAACACACACTTTCCAGTAGACTTATATAAATATAATAGTCAATATACTTTAACACTCTCTATTTCTAGTATAATTATATTAATATAGTCTATATACTTTTTACACACACACACTATTCCGGTATAATTATATATGTATAATAGCCTATATACTTTTCTCACACACATGCACACACTGTATTTCTAGTACAATACACGTATCCTCAAGGCACACACAACAAGAAAACACCTGGTACGATGTAGGAGGGCGCTGTGGAGGATGGAGGAGCTGTGAACAGAGGCTGTTTTCTGAAGGGAAAAACAAGCAGGGATGTGCTTGAAACGCTGCCAGCCTTGCAGCCCTTCACGTTACTGCCTCTCCTGGCCCCAAAGCAAAACATTGCTCTCCACGTGGAGAACCGGCTGGCAGGAGTGGGCTCAGCAGAAGAAAAAGGGAGTGTAAAAGAGCTGAAGGTTCACTTGGAGAAGAGCCTCTTATTTAGTCTCCCAGGTTAGGAAGGAAGCCAGAAACTGGACTGTGCAACTCTGCCGCCTCTGCCAGCCTGCTCAGGGGAAAAAAAAATGACTGTTTGGATACCTCTGAAAGCTGGAGTTCCCGTTTTGAAATTATTAGTTAGAATAACTATATCCATGGCAAGAGCTAGTGCTAGAACGAGAAGCTCGCAGCAAAGTGTACAAGTTTCTAGCAAACATGTTGCACTTCCTTGAAGGGAAGCTCGTTAGCACTAAACAAGAACTGGACACGCCCCAGGACATTTTTTTTTTGGTAGACTACGAATCAGTTGAGAGAGCAATGTCCTGCCTTGGTCCTCTCCCTGACCCAGTTAAATACATTTTAACAGTTATTTAAATACTATATTGCGCATGCAGTGCTCCTGAAAGCCTGACAGCCCTAAAACCTGCTCTTTTGTTGTTGTGATTCATGGCAAGTCTGACACAGGAAGTGGCAGTTTAGACTTCCCTCCACTGCCCTACCAGCATGCCTTGCCCACAACCTGCAGTAATTACCTTGAGAACGAAGAGGGAGGAGTTCAGAGCCCACAAACCTTTGATTCTTTTGCATTTTCCACTGGGATTGCCAGGAAGAATATACTGGATGTGCCCTTGGTTTGACACCCGAGTATCTGTTCACCGGGTAAAGGTTCAAGACCAAAAATGCATTTCATGTCAGCCGCCAAACAGCATCAGAAGATAAAAGTTCCCTCTTGCAACAGAACTGGGCAAGTGTCCCAAAAAAGGGAAGCGGCTTGCTATCCCAGTGCTGGTGTCTCAGGTCATCCAGTTTCCTGACAGCACAGCTTTATTTAAGTAAGTTACTAGAGTGATGATTTAAGTGGATTCAGACAACAGTGCCATTCAGATACAGGCAGACGGTGCTGGAAGAGATCCAAGTTGGCCAACTTGGTTTTTGCTGGCCCTTAAGGACAGTAGTAAGCATGGCAGGGTTGCATTGCTAAAAAGCCTAGAAGGCAGAACATTTACCTTTTTGCTGATGTTATTTTCCTTTCACAGACAAAATGCCAGTGACAAGAATGCGCATGAGGCCTTGGTTGGAAATGCAGATCAATTCCAATCAAATACCAGGACTGACCTGGATCAATAAGGTGAGGACTCTGTCATTACTTCTGTAGCTATCAGTCATACTCAACAGGCCCTCTGCTCTTATCTGATAGTAAATGCAAATCCAGGTCATATACCTAGATCGGAAGGAAATAGAGAGACTCTACCCACACTATACAAGACAACATTTTTGTTTTCAGAAAAGAAGTAGCTGTCAGTCACTTGATCATTGACCTGACATTGTCCAAGGAATCCCTGGTTTGGGGGTGGAGAAAGAGGCAAGACCAGTTTGGGAGCCAGGGACACTTCAGATGAGCCTGTAACTATGACTTGTGCTTAGGCCAAGTCCTCTTGTACTTGCTTAAGTCATCTGGGTTAGATCCTAACCATTTAATGGGACCATAAAACCCAATCTTAGGTGGTGTTGAGCTTGTTTTCAATTAAAGTCAACACTGAGTGAGAACCAACTGCAAAACCCTTGCACATGTACAGCGGCTTGCTATCCCAGTGCTGGTGTCAGGTCATCCAGTTTCCTGACTGTAGTTTTATTTGAGTAAACTACTAGAGTGATGATTTAAGTGCATTCAGACAACAGTGCCATTCAGATACAAGCAGAAGGTGTTGGAAGAGATCCAAGTTGGCCAAGTGTTTAGGCTCTTCCTTACCAATTCAGGACATATCTAATTCTCTGAGTGTTTTCAACTACAAGGCGCCTTGAATACACCTGAAAAAGGAAGTCTCCATTTTCAATGAATGTTACACTTTAACAAATAGTTTTCCCTGTGATGTATGCAGATCCTTAAGGATGGGCGGGTGGGGGCGACACAGGGGACCTCAAAGTCTTTCTGAGATAAGACTGAGTCATCTGGTTCAGAGATGTGGAAAGCCACATGACTCTTGGAGGGAGGGGGGCGAGAGGAAAAACAACCTTTATAGTCTCTAGTAAATTATGGAAGTAGGTAGATGTTAAATTCAGATCTAATGGCCTTGATTTAGTTCCCTTGCTTTTGACAAATTGTCTTTAAGTTTATTTTGAATCACAAGTGGGTGTATCTGTTTCCTGTATTTAACAGTATATTGTTTAACTACAGGATAAGATGATGTTCCAGATCCCATGGAAACATGCAGCTAAGCATGGCTGGGACATGGAAAAAGATGCCTGCCTTTTCCGAAGTTGGGCCGTTCACACTGGTACGTGCTGGTGTTTAGGCACTCTCCATCATTTAAATACATAGGGCCTAATTCTGCCCTGACTTGAATCTCATGTAATTATTTTGTCTGTTCAGTGCAAACAGAAATGGAAGGAAAGCCATCTATTTTGTGGGAAGGTATTAAACACTGCAGAGCACTCTGAAGGTCTGAATTTTACACCATCTCTTATTTATAGGGAGATACAAGATAGGGGAGAAAGAACCGGACCCTAAAACATGGAAGGCAAATTTCCGCTGTGCCATGAATTCATTGCCTGATATCGAAGAAGTGAAGGATAAAAGCATCAATAAAGGCTCCAGTGCAGTCCGGGTTTACCGAATGTTACCACCTTTAACAAAGCTACAGAAAAAAGGTACAAACATAGCAGCATGCTTGCAATGTAGGAGATATTATTGCAGTCAACATGATGTTTAGCATTTCCTGTTCTGCTTGCCAGTGGCGTTATATAAATATTTTGAAAGTAACACCACACTTTTGTGCAGTCATTGTAACTACACGTAATGATACTTTGTATGTTTATCTCCTTTCAAGCCCAAATTCTTAAGAGTTTTCAAACACTCAATTCTTGCAAAACAGCTGGGAGGGGTTGGGGTTAGGGACAGACATTTGACAGCCATTCCCAGAGCAGGATCATGTCTGTCAATGCTCAGCACCACTGCACCCCATTTTTCACGTGGGGATTATGCTCATGTAAATCAAAATATCCAAATCGGCTGCAGGGCGTTTCTCACTTGTCCTTTATTCCTGTTTGAACAGAAAGGAAGTCAAAATCATCTAGAGACTCAAGAAACAAGAGCAGAAGAAAGGTACGTGGCAGTTTAAGCAAATCAGAGGCACTTTCTGAATTCCTCCCCTCCCTTGCAACTATTTGTGAGTATGTTTTTTGCAAAAAGAGATATTTTATTCTGTGCTCTTATCTTTCTAGTCATATGAGGACATGAGGTCAGATGAAGCAGTAGAAGCACTAAACAGCACAATGATACCAGATGACCACAGCAGTTACACAGTTCAGGACTATGCAGGACAGGAAGTGAAGGTTGAAAGCACATCTGTCACCCTCGGTGAGACTCAGTTTTAGTTCTTTGAACTTAACAAAAGGTGCTTTTCTTGCCAAACCCCAGCACACAAGGTCAGCTTCAAAAGAAAAGTAGTAACAGCTACCTTGTCCTGGGCTGATCCATAACAAGTCATTTGAAATGTGGTTAGCAAGGGATTGAACAAAGCCTTATCGTCTCCCAGAATCTAACTCATCCTTTCTGCACGTTCCACAGATCTCTCACCATGTGATATACACGCTGCAGTGACCGAATGGAGAACCCCAATGGAAATAGCACTGGCTGACAGCACAAATGACATCTACCAGCTTCAAGTGTCACCTCTAGCTTCATCTTCTGAAGGTTGGTATTTTCAGAAAACACTGGAGGTGCCAGAAAGAGATGATAAAAACCGAACAAAACAGCCCTATTGTACAAATGACAAGGGCTGTCTGGATTTTCAGGATTAATGGGATCCATTAAAACACTTCAAATGATTCAGATTGAGTGGCCCTAGATTGCAGCTCTTAAGTTGGTATGACTCCTAGAGAAGTCCACAGGACTTGTACTTGTAGGAAAACTCAGGGTTTGGATCCAGTAAACTCTCTTTAGCCGTGTAACCTGACCCCAGCTCAGACTCATAATGGGATATACTAGGGTAATCCACTCTTCATAGTATGTAATGGTAGCCAAGTAAAGTAAGGGGGAAGATTTCTGATTTTGAGGCATCACAGTACTTAGTATGTAGAGAGGAATTGGGGGGTATTTCCTATTTGTAAAGCATCTCCCAGCTTGCGTTAAGGGCAGGGTGCCTTAGACCATCAAACTCTGGTCTTCCAACTTTGCAATGCTAAGCAAGCAAAGTTAGTCCCCTGCATCACCTGCATTGGTTCACTATCTACCAAGTAGAAATATGATCCATTATGTGCTTATCTGTAGTTTAGTATTAGTTTAAACAAGATGCACATCACAGAGTCAGGAAGTAGAATCCAGAAGGCATTGCATTTGGCAAACTTGCATAAAATAGGAGACAGGCATTTCTGTATCTGTTAGAACAATGTGTCATTTAAGGTGCAGATGTCCTCCCTGATCATACATACAAAGCCAAAAGGAGCGGCTTTTGCATCTTATCCTTACAGGCCCTGATATTTCCCCCAGCCTCCTGGCTGGGTGCAGAGCAGGTGCACAGCAGTCTGCAGCTGTCACTTGAGTGCATATGCTCTCGTAAATTGTGTTCAAGAGTGAGGACAGGTATAGTTTAGGAGTGATGCTACCATTCACTTGTGGATCAAAGAAACAGATTCTGAGAAATGACTCGTCTCAAAAAGATAAACTTCATGTTACTGAAAAGAGTTACACAGGAAGACACGTGGGCTTTTCCAGTGCAAATGCTCTTCAGAGCCTACACCCACAGGGGTGGCAGAAACATGTAATCCTAAATCGCCCTAACCAGAATGCAAACTTGACTGTGGTAGTAATGAAATATAAGAGTGTTTTATGCCAGTGAAAACACAGTACTAAAAGCAACATGCTTTTTCTTTTTTTCATGCATTGATAAAACATAACAGTGACAGATGAAGATCAAGAGGAAATAAAGTCAGACCTTTTTAAGGTAAGAATCCCTCTTCTTTTCAGAAGAAACATTGAGCAAGTTGATATTGGCATCCAGGAAGAAAGAAATAACATTTGGCATAGTGATATTCTGGGTTAGCCCAAGCAAACAGTTACTATAGTTGCATCAGGGGGCTTTCAGGAGAGAGAAATAAAATTGAGAAAGAAAGGACTTTTTGCAGACATGACTTGGAACACACCTATGGAAATATTTGGTTTTCTGTCACTCTCCGTCTCCCAGAGAGATTCAGTAGTTAAGTGAAGTGTCAGACTGATGAGACAGTTACACCCCTGGAAGGAATATCCCTAGCTTTGGGAAGAGATGTGCCTCTCCTACCTTGCTATGCATCTAGGCATGTGTCACATTCACCACTATTAGGAGATAGGCCCTTTCCTTACAGGAGTCTTCTGACTGTGGTGTGCTCTGCATTAAATTAAGTTTTATCTGTTAGCATAACAGGAGTCTCACAGATGTAGCAAGAAGATGCAAAAATTTGCTTCCTTCTCTTTGGTGTTCCTAGAAGCAAGGGCTACAGGGAATGGGTATAGTATAGGCAAGTTTTGTGAACATTTCCCAAACCACGCTCCTTAGTTTAGGCCTTCAGTAACTTGCTCTTCCAGTATTAGGCCACCTGAATGGAAGCTGACAATAGCAGCACGGCTGTCAGCTAGCCAGCTGAGTCTTGGATCTTGCATAGGACACAATGAAACCTGCCCCTAGACTTAACTGCAATGCCAAGTAGTCTCATAAATCCGGTATGGGCTGTATTATAGCTACTGAGCAGTTTTGTTCAAGGAAGTTTGAACATTTAAGTCTAGCACATTCTTCTCTCCCACCCCCTTAAGAAAAAGCAGGAAGTTTCAGGCCTTACCCCTCATCTCCTTTGTTTCTTACAGCTGCTTGAACAAGACTGGCATACAACCAGCATTGGCGGGAAAGGCTATCTTACCAATGAGCCTGGCACACAAAGCCTGTGCAGTTACATGTACAAGGAGCAGGATGCTGAAATTGATACCACCTCAGGTACAAATTCTTGAATGTCTGGAGGAAAGTAACTCAGAATGCAGCCAGGGACAGAGAAGGCAGCAGAGAAAGAAGCTCTGTGTGCAAGGAGGATTAATTGGAGTGAAACAAAATGAGTAGGATGCCATAACAGTGAACTGCTCCAAAGTCTGCAGCCAGGATGTTAGTACAGAACTAAAGATGTTTATTGGGATTTAAAACAGAGACTGTACTAGATTACCACAGATTTGTTTAACGGTTATTTTCGTATACAGACAGCGTTCTGGGTGGGATACTCCGCCCAGAAATTGGTGCTTAACTCGATCTGTATTTTGGCGTATCCGCTTACTTTTTACTGCTTCCAGGGACTAGTGCAAATTACTTAGTCATGTTACCTAAGAGAATGGTTTAAAAACAGAAAGTTGTAACCAGTTTTATAGCTTATTTAAAGTATTTCTAGATAAAAAAGCTTGCAGCTCTCAAAATGTATTCAGGTTTCATTTAAGGAGTTTTACATTTGCTTGAAGTATTATTAGTAATTACCATAGTATTAGAGCACATTGTTTTGCTCCTACTGCATACAATTATTTACTTTTCTTTTCTGATCTTCCCCCCCAGAAGAAATCGAGCTGAGACTTTGCACTGATATGAAAAGCAGCAGTCTAGAGTTCTCTTGGCTGGAGACAGTAAGATCTTCGAATATGCAAGCCATTCCTTGCAACTTCTAAACCATGTTCTTTCTTCGAACCACAAATGTTTACTTCTGGTATCTTCTGCAAGCCCTAACAGAGTGGAAGGAGTTGTTTGTTACTGAGTCTGGAGGAGGAAAAAGATTTACTATCCGTTTAACTTCTCTGATTCAAAGGCCGTTAAGAAGGAAAGCTCCATGATCACAGATATATCCCACCTTGTTAGAACTCTTCACATTGAAGTGATTAACTAAGCCATAGGCATAGACATTTATAATTGCTTCCAGTGTGAAGTTGTTCATACCGTAATGTGAAAGGAGGTTCCACCTTTTCTGAGGGGTGAAGGTGAAAGGTGCTGTGTATCACGAGAAGTAGGGCTAAGATTTATATAGTCCCTGTTTGTTTTCTGTGTTTTTCATGCTAGACCTTGAAAGCACTGCTTTTGGCGAAGATTACAGCTTTTACATAAGCAGTGCTTCAGAGACTCACAGCCCTCCAGCCCCCTACTAGTTCTGGTTGCTGCTTACCCAGATGATACCTGTGAAGTTATGAGCTTAATTACAATTATTACATATTCTGATTTTTAAAAAATTGCACTAATTGGCCCTCTCTTCAATTATTCCAGCATATAGAGTTCATCTCCAAATGCAAATCTTCATTTCTGTAAATACGTTTAGTCAAAAAAAAGTTAACAAAAAATAAGTCTGACATAGGCTTTGCTTCCATGTATTAGTTGTTCAGAAGATCTACTCATAGGACCTTATCCTATTATCATTATGTATGGCATATATCCATTTTTCACATATTTGCTGTCAAAAAGCTGCCACAGTGTGGGATTTTCCCCCTCCACTGATGGCCATGCTAATTTATTTATATAGTGCCTTCTTGAGAGCCACCGCAGTGCTCTAAATGGTAAAAGAATACCTACAACAGAAGACACACTGAACTGTGAAGCAGCTCTTAAAGAAAACCAATGGCATGAGCCTATACAGAACAGTGCAAACTCCAGAATTGAAAGAGGGCTTTAGTTTAGGCATATCTGAAAAAAAAAAAAAAAAATCAATCAGATCACTAAATAGTAATTGAACCTTATTCCTGTATATAGTTTTGTATATATTGTGTTGTACATTTATTTTAATAAAAAATGTTTTATATATTAAATATACTTGACTTTTTATTGTCAGAAAAAGAATTGATAAAATGTTACAAATTGTTCAAGTGTTTGATAATTAAGAGTTCGTTTGCTGGCAAAGACATTCACATTGCCAGTTCCCCTACCTACAGAGTTAGTTCAGGTCCTGCCTACCAGTCACACTAAACACATTAGGATCAATGGGATTCCTTTCTTCCATTTCCCTGGGAGTCAGGTTTGGAAGGCAGGGTAGATTTGCACCTTATAGACTAACTAAAGTAGATATATCTATTTAGCATAGCACAAGCTTTTGTGAGCTGAAGCACATTTCATCAGAGAGAGCATGCGGGAGAGAAAGGACGTAATGCTGGGAGAGACAAGCAAGTAAATCCATAGGAACAAAGGAGTCAAAGCTGACCCCAGTAATGGGATAAGAATTTGATAGCCCCTTTTGAAACAAACAATCCAGTCCATAAATGATTTCTTGTTCTGCAATTTCCCATTCAAATTGGTTTTTAAAAGTTTGCTGTCTGAGAACAGCCACCTTTAGGTCAGGGACTGTCCAGCAAGAGACTGTCACGGAGAGATTGCCCAGTCTCCAGTGCAGACCGGTACTGTAAACAAGTGATGGCATATACGACATTGGTGGAGCTGCACGTGAGTGAACCTTGGATGTTATAATCATCGGACTGAATAACACTGTTTATGTGGTCTGTATTGAGGTTGGGACAGAGGTCCTATCTATATCAGGGATGTTAAAAATAAATAAAATTGCTGAACAAGGGCTTTTGTGACCAGTACAAAAGATCATGACGCAGTTAAGTGATCCAATTAAAAAGAGAGACCAAGCTATGGAGTCAAGACCATGACCAAAACACTTGGGACCTGATCCAAAGTTCACTAAAATAAATGGGGTGCTTGGAATAATATTCCCCAAGCTTTAGCTCAGGCCTTGAATTATTACTGGGCTCCTTTAAAATGGGCTCATAGTTAGCAGCATCTTTGCCTGCCTGATGGGAATGGTACTGCACTTCAGATTTTGGTGACTAAGGGCATCTTTACATGTGCTGCTGGGTGGGGCAGAGGGGCAGATTGCATTTAATTAATCTGAGAGCTATTCTAATTAAAACGCCCTCAGCATCGCATGTATTCAGTATCCTGTGCTTCAAAGTGGTGGCAGGGGTGCTTTACAGCTCTTTTGACCAGCTTTAGTTAAAGCACCCGGATGACATTTTGAAGCGTGGGGACCCTGAATACGAGATGTCTGGCGTGTATAGGTGCCCTAAGGCATTATGTTCTAGAGCAAGTCTACAAAGCTCTATATTAAAGAGGCTATTTCCCTTTGAAAGGTAACAGTGCACTCAAGCTGGTTTTAAGTCTTTTATAGGAACCACACAAGAGAATATAATGGTGATGCCTTGGTTAGGTCATAAGCAGCCATGAAAATGAGAGCGAGGAAAAAGGTGAAACCATTTTTATTGGATGTGGAACAGTGTCCATATCCACATTAAGAGACAAGGCTTCAGCATGCATCGCTATAATGACAAGAAACCTACAGGCAACCCCTGCTTAACACGGTTTTGCTTACTGCGTTTCACTATAGCACTTATTTAAAATGCCTACTTGGTTTCACTTAGCACGCAGAGTGTTTCGTTATACTGCTGAGCATGGTGGGTGGGGAGAAGCAGTGGCGGCAGCGGTGGTAGCGTCGTCTTCAAGTGAATCGGAGAGTGGCAGCTGGCAGGAGCCTGGGGTCTGCTCTGGCACATGGTGCTGGAGCAGGCGGGGAGGAGTGGCAGTGAGAAGGGCCAGGTGGGGGGGCCGGGCAGCGTAAGCATGAAGCCTGAGACAACAGGGCCCAGGACGGGGTGGCAGGAGCCCGGGACCTGCTCTGGCATGTGGTGCTGGAGCAGCTGGCGGGCAGGGAGGAGTGCCAGAGGTGGTGAGAAGGGGCGGGCAGAGGGTGTGAGCACAGGGCCTGAGCACAGGGCCCAGGCTGGTGCTCAGGGCGGCAGAAACATGGTGCCCAAGGCCAGGGCTGGCAGGATTGCAGGGCCTGGACCGGTGCCAGCCAGTGCTCAAGGACACGTGTGCAGTGTCCCCCACCCCAGGCCATAGTGGCGCCAAGCCTGCGGAGCCCCTTATCCCCGGGCTGCAGCCTATGACCCGTTCCGCTCTGGGTACGCACTCATCTGCAGGGTACAGACACCATCCCACGCTTCCCACCGGAGCCCCACTGCCTTCTTGCCGTTAATCCCTGGGTGGGTGGGTCCTGGACTCGGGCCCCACAGGCGGGGCAGCTGGGGCTGCGCATGGGTGCGCCGGTGGCCAACGGGTGCGGGCCAGCAGGAGCCATTGCGGCGATGGAACAATCAGGCCGGGAGGAGCCAGCGCCTTCCCTGGCAGAGCCTGCGCAGTGCCTTGCTGGGGGCGGCAGGGCCAGTAGAAGCGCAGGGCCAGGGCTGGCAGGTGGTGTAGAACCAATTATATTTATTTACACGAAACCCTCTGGGAAAATGGGTTTCGCTTAACGCTGTTTCGCTTAGCGCTTGGTTTTTCCAGAACCAATGAAAAGCGCTAAGCAGAGGGTTGCCTGGTATTTTGATTTTTAAAAAATCCAGAACTTCAAATGTGTTATACAGCAGAAAACAATAAACTGCATCAGATTTCTTATGAATGGGCATTAGCCCATGATAGTGCTTTGGGCTGGTGGAGAACTGGGGATATTCATCTGCACATTAAAAAGAGATAAAGTCTCTACAAGATATGCTTTTAGGAAACAAGAGTGTTTAGAAACACCACTGTGATTACAGGCTTGAGACAGATCTGGAAACAAGATGAATGAGGCTTAAAGATGGAGAAACCCTTTGCCTCAGTGAATCACAAATAAGACTTTGTAAAATTGTCCTGTGACTGGGATGCTCATTAGAAGCTCTGTTGTTGGAAACCTGATAAAATTACTGGCCAGTAGAGCACAGCGCTGTTTTTCTGTTTTGTCAATCATCTGCTTTTCTGCAAGATTCCTGGATGTAGATGCGATTACTGTTAAATTAAAAGGTTTCATGGTATGTGTCAAAGAAATCAGCAGAGCTCTGGCCCCAAACTGCCCCAAAGTCTGGGGCCCCAAAGTGCAAACTGAGGACAATGCTGGCTAGAGTAGATGTCCATATAGAGCTGTAAACTTGGAAGGCTGCAGGCCCTGTTAGGCACTTCATTTAGCTCTGTCACAGCCACAACTTTACTGCATTTCCTGTGCATGCTGCTCTTCTTCGCTGGGAATAATTATATTAATTTCTTCCCAGTAGGGTGTGTTTTCAAGAACAAAGCTTAATTGCTGATTGGGCCATCCTGAGCTCTGTGCTTTGGAGAAAGCTTCATGTCAAGGTTTTCAATTTCATTTTGGTTTTCTACCCATGACACTTGAAGTAGTTTATAAGGAAGCTGCCCTCCTGGAAAAGAAAACACAGGACTTGTTTGACCTGTATATACCTTTATAGACCTGATAAGCTCCATTGGGACTTCTCCTGGCCTAAACAAGACCAATTCCGGCTCCAGTGTTCTGAGATGCAAAGGACAAGCTATTATTTGGCATATGGCAATACTGACATAAGAGGAAACATGTCTTTGCAGAATGTCCAATTCTAGACATACCTCAGCAGAAACTTCTTGGATTATCTGAAAACTGGATGCTTTGCTATTACTTTGCAGCAGATTATATTGCTTTCTTTGTTCCCCAAGGAGTCTTACTTATGCTGCACCCTGACAAAGATGTAATAGAGCCATCTCAAGCAAGCGTACTGGCATAGTCCCTAGGGCCACTTCATAACCACTTCATGGGGCAGCCATGCACATGGAGCAGGCAAGCCAGGATCTGCTATGGCACTCTGGATTACAGTCTGGGGTCAGCACAGACGTGCCCAGACTACCAGTTTTAAAAATAAAAGAACCCACAGTTTCTGTGAAGAACAAGGTCAGTATTTCCCATGGAAAGCAAAGGAACAGCACCAGCCATATTTTTGACGTTGTCTCTTACAAGAGCAACAGAAAAGTGTTTCTATGTCCAGGTAGGTTGTGTCCATCTTCGTCTGCCAGTTGCTCATATTCAGGTGTTTATGTATGTTTAAAAAAAAAGTAACTGTCAGTTAAAGTATTAGAGAAGGAAGGAGGACAACCTCCATTAGGAACAAGTTCCAGCAGGCTCCTAAAGAGCTCTAAAATTTAAGACTGAAAAACACAAAGCCAACACACCTCCCCCCCAACCACTTCATCAAATTTGGTGCAATGATCATGCAAAAAACAGAGTTCCTTGGGCTTCAAAAGCCAAAGATATTGTTGCTGAGGATATGCCTCCATGCAAACATTTTATACACCTGCCTTTGTAGATCACTCGCTGCGTTTTGATATGGAAATTTGTGAAATACTGCAGTACGAGGAGGCTCTCTTCCATGTGTTCTAACCTTAAAACGGTCAGACAAGAACACAGAACCTGGTATGTACATGTCCTGCCCTTCCAGCCCCGTGGCATACTTAACAGCTCAAACACTTTGGATTGGAGGTGTCAAGCTGATAAACCCGATTCTGCACTGCCTAGTCCCAACGAGAGTTTCAGGCATTTATGCAAATGATCCTAAACTGTCATTGGATAAGAACGGTTGCACTTTATACCCACTTTGCCTAAGAATAACCTGCAGGAGGCATGGGGATGGGGAGGGAGGGTTGGAATCTATCCCTAACTCTGCCTTTGCTTGCAGCATCCATTCCTGTTCCTCTGCAGTGAAATCATGTGACTTGTCATATCCTGTCCTTTAAGGACCTACAATCATTCAGACAAGAAGTCCATAGAGAGGAAAACACAGAGAAGTACTTTGGCTTGTGTTGTCACTCCAAGGAATTTACAATAGCAACATGATGAATCATGGAGAGGGAGAGCAAACTTTTCCCCTTTTGCTCATCAGCGAATGTTATGCTGGCTTTATGTTCTTCTGCATCAAGTTAATGCTTCCATTGATTTATGCACCTTCTATAAAACTAGAAAAAGAGGCCCTTATGAGTTACTACTTTCTCTACAAGCAATCCTAAAAGGAAGAGAGTTTTGTGTTTTAGTTATGCTGTGGAGCAGGGGCAATCTGTTTGTGCTATATTTGTACAATGTGGCATGACTGGACCTGGACCTTATCTGGGAGATTCCCCCGCCTATTACAATAATGAATAACTAAAACAGAGGATTAAGCCTTTCTTGTAAACAAGGCATTGTACAAGCAGGCTTGTTCAATATGTCATTAATGCAAAACAGAAACCAGGCTGAATTCAGTCAGACATTTGGATATTAGTCATATAGGAAAGTAAGTCTGGAAGGGATCTCCAAGTCATCTGGTTCAGCCTTCTGCTCGAGTAGGATCATCCCTGACTAAACCCTCCCAGCTAAGTGTCTGTCTAACCTGCTCTTGAACTTTTCAAGGGATGGAGATTCTACAACTTCTTTAAGTAGCCTGTTCCAATGTTTAGCTACTTTTACAGTCAAAAGTTCTTTCTAATCTCCAATCTACATTTTCTCTTCTGCAGTTTGAGACCATTGCTGCTAGTCCTGTCCCTTACAGGGGAAAGTCTAATCTCCATCCACTTTCCAATCCTAGCAGCGGTGCAGGGGAACTATACAGGCCAGAGCGATGGACAAAGTAGAGCGTGGAGATGGGTGTCGGGAACCTCTGGGTTCCAAATTTGACCCATTGTGTCACCATTTACGCAACTAGTAAAATGGGGATAAATATTTAACATTCTCTCCCTATGGATGCTGTAAGGATTAATTAGTTGCCTATTTCTTTTGTTTACATGTTAAAGAATTGGTGGGGGGGAGGAGATTAAGGTCCTATAAGCTTCCATGTCTTGAGCTTCATAGGATCAGTTTGACTGAATGGTAGACATACAGAGGAACTGTGGGTTAGCTTCAATGTCCCACTCCTTTGCTCTGCTTATACTTAGCCAATTCCCTCCTGATAAAATCTGAGGCTAACCAACAGCCATGTGTTCATGACCATCCTACTTTTTTCACCTTGCACCTCTTCCCTCCTATGCTGTTTAGGTAGAAATTACAGCAAGTGGTTCAGGATATCTGTTAAAATCTAGCAGTTAGTCATGAATGTGTTTGGTCTCTAGGTACTATCATGATACAGATAAAACAGAGACGAGTGGTGTTCCTCATCTTTACGCTTCAGAAGAGTACCTCCGCTCTCCTGTTCCACAGTGGAACTAGACTCTATACAGGCTAAATAAATACAAGAAGGCTGAAATCCTAAAACATCTCAAATCCAAACACAGAATTCACCCTTGGCCAAAACAAACAATTGTGAAATCACAGCGTCAGCATAAAGTGACAGAGTTGTTTCAACGAGCTAGCAGTGGCAGGCAAGGTTCTTGTTCATTAAGGGCAGCTATTCAGAGATGCCAGACAGCAGTGGTATAAATTAACGGATATCAGCCATTAACTGAGAAGTCTAATGACAAGTGATTTAAAGTTTGGCATACAACAAGACTGACCAATAGCCAAGTGGGTATAGGGTGTTGGTCTATGCCCCTGCATGCTCCAGGAAGTGCAAACAAGCAACTGATTTTTGATCTGCTCACCAGCGAGTCTCACTCCGTAAAAAAACAAAAACCAAAACCAAACACACCCTAGCTACTAAAATAAACCCATGATTGAACCTTGCTATGATACTGACTTGGTGCAGAGGTATAAAAAGGAACCTCTGAAAAAAGTGACACAAGGTGGACCTGGAGCCATAAACTAGAGAGCGATCGGCACAGCGCAAAGACAGACAACATTAACGGTCTTGGTAGGTCTGTTTTTCAGAACCGTATAAGCAAAGTGACTGAGAAAGGATGGGTGGAAAACCTATTGAGTGCCTTCTCCAAGAGAGATGATGAAATGTGTTGTTCATTTTGCTTGCAATTCAGAAAGAAGTTTCTCCATGAAGCTTAAGGAAACCCCCATAAAAATCAACACCCTGACACACATCAGGGAGGTCGATGTGCAGGTATCATCACCTCACCAACTCACATGCATCATGTTCTTTGAAGAATGCTCCAGATTTTGACAAGGACAGAGGAGACCTCAAGCAGAGATAACAGTCGTGCCCTGCAGCATGGAGTTACACCAGCTAAGAACTTGTTCACTAGTCACCTTTGGTTGCCTCTTATAAGGCGGCTGGTACATAATAGGAATGGGCAGGGGACTTTGTGCTCAGGCATGTTCCTTACCACTGGATTCTGGATCAATGGGATAGTATTTCAACAAAAGGAGACACCTAAACAACCAGGGAAACCTCTTCCGATACATATGTGAAAGCTTCAGCTAAGGACCACAGCCAGCAGGATATGGAACTGCATGGATCAAACAGCCTGGTGTGTGGGGCAGATTCCACATCCCTACCGCACATTGTTCAGTGCTTTCCATTGCGTCACAAATTCTAGGCCTATGTTGCCATATAGGAAAGGACATAGGATCTTGGTTGCTAGTTAGGTTGTATACACCACTCTTTTGGAGATTTTTGGGGAATTCCAGAGGTTCCTATTTACGTAAAGGATGCTTCTGCTGCCATTGGAAATTAAGATATTGCCTCTTTCTTCCTTTATTGCAGCTCAGCCTGTGAAAAAGCATGTGGGGCAGTGGTCAAAACACAAGTTTCAGTGTGGAAAGCTGTAACTAACTGTAGAGCTTTGAGTAGCAGCAGAGGATATGGGGGTTTTGCTTATGTCAATTATGTGATTTTTCATTTGTGTCCCTAGTGTGCAGGACAGCACAGAGAGGAGATGAGTACAGCCACTTCCCAGAGTCAGTTCAACTACCAGAATTTCACATAGAGGTTTTTCTCGCTTCATGATGTACATGCATTCCTGGAAAACGGCACATAACTCGAATTTGCATAAAGGGAACCCACTTTGCAATGTAACAAACAGGGATACATTCAAGGCCTCCACTGTACTGACCCCCAGACAATTTGATACTCACCAACAGCAGACAGCGACCACAAGCACAGGGTGGTGGTGAATGTTACCAGACTGGGGATGGCAACTACAGAAACACACGTTGCAGACAACGAGCGAGGACCACAGATCCACACCGGAGACTATACTTAGATGTGCGTCACTCCCACAGTGCACCACACAAAGAGGCTGACTGCAGGCTTCCACTACTCTGATTGCATAAGAGTGAATTTACCTTGAATATAATGAATTTTTGGTATAACGCGGGTCATTGCATAAGAGCGAATTTGCACATACAGAATCGGTATAAGGCAAGGGAAACCTGTACTGGTTATTTGCACAACACTTAAGCAAAACATCGCATGTTGGGCACAAGCCTAAGCATCTAAACTCCCCATATTTAACATTCACATGGCAACAAATGTATGCCACTCAGTTTAACGTAGTTGTTGACTGACTTGACTCATTCATTGACTGAACATTCTTGCAGTCCTTAGGGAGATTACTTACAGTATAAGTCTAACCATGTCAGCCTAGTTGTTAAGCCCAGTATATGTGTGAAGTGGCATCCAATGAAGTAGGTGAACAGGCACATGCCCCAGGCAGGGTGCCAGCAGGCTGGTGAGGAGGTGCCTTACCCTCCTGTATCTCACTCCAACTCCCTGTCAAGCGCACAGCACTTCAGCAGCTTTCACATAGAGTGTTGCAACTTGTATAAGACATATAATATAAATAACAGATCCCGATTAGCGTTGGGGGTTAGAAGAACAACAAATTGCCTTTCCGTATGTGCAACCAGAATCTTTACCAGCTTCTAAGAAATCCAATTCAAAACAACTATGCAACAGCTAGCAACAGATGTCTCATTTGAGACAGTCCTGATGGATCAGAGTCAAGCCTTAGGACAGGAAGAGCAGCACATCCCTTTATACATAAAGTCCTTCCAAGCTGCATTGCTGGCCCCTCCAACAGACTTGTCCCTGGAATGAATGGCCATGAATTTGAATGAGCCAGATTAGTTTACAGATTTATACAGCATTGTCCCCTGAAAAAATGTTAGCACATTTTCTCGGGTACTTCACAGATACTTAATGCGGGACAATGGGCTTGTACCACTGCAGGATCCCAAGATGAAAGGCTTTACCCCTGGAAGAATGGGATGTCTGCACCAAAAATGAGCCCACAGATGAAGACAGTTGGAAGGGTTCTCATGATACAATCATGCGTTTAAACTAGGAAAAAGGCATCTTAAGTGTTACATACTAAATATTACTTAAAAATTATGATTGACAAAACTTTGTAACAACCCCAACACCAGACACATGGTGATACCCCAGATACAGCAATACCATTCAGCCATAATACTCCAAACCACTGAAGCTTGAAGTAATGCTATAGCCACTAATGCCATGACTGGATATTAGTCAGCTACAGATCAGGAAATCTGAATTCTCAGCAGAAAGTTAAACCAGTAAGGGACTAAAGTCATTGTTCTTTAGAAAGTTTACTTTGTAGCCCCTCACTGTACTTGTCAGCCTTCAAACTCCATTGAAATCTATTGATTGAAGTATAAAAATGGAAGAAAATGATTTATTTGAAAAGCATCTAAGGACATGCTCTGTTCAGAGATGCACCTAAGGCTTATCCTATAAGGAACTGAAAGTCAAAATGAACTGTACCAGGTCTTTACTTCATGTAAAGGAATGTGGCTACATGGACTTCAGCAGAAGCAGACCAGTCTACAGAAATTTGGGATTTAGCCCAGATGAATGAAAAATAA
Source organism: Alligator mississippiensis (assembly GCF_030867095.1). Classification (NCBI taxonomy): domain Eukaryota; kingdom Metazoa; phylum Chordata; order Crocodylia; family Alligatoridae; genus Alligator; species Alligator mississippiensis. Next base: position 67,505,802 of record NC_081832.1, read on the forward strand.
GGTGCTCTACTAGGGCTTAATACACAAGCCAATGCACCATACTGGACTTGCAAGCAATGCCCAGCCCACAGGAAAATTTCTCCATGTTAATAAGAGGATCTTGGCAACCTAGAAGTCCCCAGTTTGATTGCCTTTTTTTTTTTTAAAGAAGTGTTATTTGCATAATGCATACATGAAACACATTGGGGGAGCACATTTTCTTTATTTAGTTGGTTTGGATATTCCACTGTGTGTTGAGTACCATCAGTTCAGGGGTTCCCTGGTCGAGCGTGTGTTTTTTTTGCTTCGTGTATGGCTCTTTCATGATGTAATGGGGGAAGCAAAAAAAAAAAAAAAAAAACCAAAACAAACCCAAACAAGCAATTAAGACACTGGAAGAGATTTTGAAACGACTGGAAGAGATTTTGAAGCCACAGCAATTTGCAGGCCCAGTACCTAAAACTACTTTTAACTCACTTCTTGCAATAGACTAGATTTCAGACTGTCCGTGTTTCCCTTTCATGGAGGGGCTGCAACTGAAACGAGTCATATCCTGTCCTCATTGATTTAGCATCCCCTTCACTTGGAGCTTGATCCAGAGCCCACTTACGGCGACGGGAATCATTCCACTGGCTTCAAAGAGTTTTTGAAAGAGTCCCCCAAAGGCTGCTCTTGCCTCTGTTAAGCTATTACCTTAGTGCAGAAGAAGCTTTGATTCCTAGGTCTTGGTGTCTAAAAAAAGTCATGCTTCTGCCACCCTCAGATCCCCTTAGAGTCAGCTTTCTGCAGAAGGCAGGGAAGATCTGTGTGTATGCCGGGTTTGAACACCTAGCTGGCCTGTGTCATGACCCAAAGGTCTGATTTTTTGTGTGTGCTTCAGCACTAAGAATTATCCCCGTGGGTTTACAGCTTCATTGTACAGTGGAGTTCTGCTGCACAGAGAACCCGCGTGCAAAGGAGAGAGTTCCCGCCACTTTGCAGCTGTCTTTGCAGGGTGCATTTTCTTTGCAACACAGAAATGCACGGTGCAAAGGAGTTCCTGCTCGTCATATGCAAATTCGTGCCCCGCAATTGGCTAGTGCTAAATTATTCCCACGTGGCGGCTAGCGATTGGCCTGCTAGCCGTATAAGAGGCTTGAGCAGTTTCCGCCCAAGCCGAAGAGGACTCTGCATCCATCTCGTGGGGACTCTGGGTGTGCGCGGCAGGGTAATAGAAACCCTGTGTGTTGCTTAGAGGAGTTTGGCGGCCTGATCCACCGCCCACCTCTTCCCGTCTTCGAGCGGTAACTTTCTGCAAGACGTATCGACAAGTTTTCTATTTGAGGCGCCCTTGTCCTGGACATCCGGAGTTCTGTCTGCGTGGAGCCTAGCAAACTCCATGTGATTGTTCGTGTTTTCTGTTGTAACCGCAACTCAAGCAAGTTTTTCAGCCTGCACCGTGACCATCTCGGTGTAAGTAAACAATCTCAAAATCAACCGTTAAGTGTCTGTGCCTAATTCTAGCTCGGCGACCTCCCTCTCCGACCCGGCCTGCCGGCCACAGCCCGCGTGCAGAGCGACGAAAGGGCCCGGGGTTCGACCCGGCCCGCACAGCCAGTATGAAATGACAAGCAACTGCTGGTCCAGGAATAGGTAGATGGCAAGAAAAGAACAGCTCACGAGGAACTGTGGGATACCACTGGAGGGTTAGCGGTACTTGGGTAGCATAAGCCTGATTAGGTTAGGTAAACAATTGATGGATGGTTCACTCCAGGTTTTTAGTCTATGCCCTTTCCTGAGCCAACCAACTCAAACTGAAAGCAGCCCCACACTTACATGAAAGGTGTGTGCGTTTGGCCAGGACTTGAGCTTGGAACTATTCCTCAAGCTAATTATGTACCTCTGGGCAAGGTGGAGTATCCGACTGACTTTATTGGATGCTTTTGATTTACAGGAAGATGAGAGATAGGGAATCGGATTAGTTTTGTCCTTCATTTTGATACTTACCCATTATCAACTCCTGCTTTTTCAGTTACACCTGTGAAATGTCTGTACAATCCATTTGCTAAGATTAAGCTTCTTTTAGCAGGGAATTCTGGATCATTTCTGTCCACGTGCAAAACCATTCATCCCACTCGCTCTTCGGATAAGCTACCAAACGGCAGACAATGAACCAAGCAATTCGCATTTCTGTTAATGCCCAGCCAAACAGCCAAGATACAACTCCGAAAACTGGGGAAAAAGTTCATTGAGAAAACCAAATGAGTCATTTCTCTTCTTCCTTGAAGAACTCTCATAAGCCAATACTGGGGCACAGCTGATCAAGCGAAAGACAACAATACTAAAAGATAGTAATGGAATTTGGATGCCTTACCAAACAAAGAAGCTGCAAGATGCGTTAAAAATGGAAGCATTCAGATTACTATAATAACAGGGGTCACATAAGTGGTACAGCAATCTGATAGTACAAGTTATATTATTCGGGAATGGCAAAATCATGTACAACACTTATCATGACTCCATTTGCATCTAGCCTGAGCTAAGACAGATGTGAACAGCCTGCCAAGTTGACTGCAACTTACCCAGACTTCCATAAATCATGATTCATCTCTCTGGCAACTGGTATCAATATGCTGATCATCAACAGCAGCATTAAATATGACACATTTTTAGTAATATTCCACTGAAGCCATTGGAGCATAAATGCCCCAAGGGCCTGATTATGTAACCATTGAATAAAGTGAGTCTTACTGGGGAAAACAGTTTTACTAAAGGACCACAGGCTGGCCCTCTCCAGCATGTTTCTGGTCATCTCAACAAGGCTGGATCTGATTCTTCCCTCATGTTAGCATATGCAGTGAAAGGAACTGGCTGAGAGCAGAATAAGGCCATGATTTCAAACTATGCAGAAGGCTTCCAAAAAATTAAATGCAGAAGGAAGTTATGCATTTTTAATACAGGTGATGCTAAGCATTTGTCCCTCTTCTCGCCTTGAATTCTTTCCTACCACACACAGAAAATGACGTTGGAAACTTGGATTGAAGGGGCAAACCAGCTTCAGGCTCCTGCACAAAGAGCGTAGACAATTCTTATGCTGTATTGAAAAGAAATTATTCACTAATCACCCCCAGCATAAAGGCACAAACTGAATGGCCTCTATTTTTAGGTGCTGAACTACAGACACTTTGGCCTGGCTTATAGATGTACCAGGATCACAGTCCCAAATGAAGTCTCTAGAAAACAGAAGCAGTCAGCACCATTAAATATCACGCCTGAGTTTAGCTCCCATTCCAAACCAAAGAGCACTGCAACTTCCTTCCAGTCACACACTGACATGATGCAGACCGGGATTCAAGCTCCCAACTCACCGGGTTAGTTAGAGGTTTGCACACACTTTTGTCATGTGGACCACACCTTAATAGAAAGATTGTTGTATGGACATCTCTTCTCCCACGTACACCATCTGTGGCAAGCTCTACCAAGAAAATACCACTGGGATATTAATGTATTTTTAGGTTTTCTTAATACAATTTAGCTGCTAGCAACAAGGCCATGACTCATCTGCTTCCAGCAGGCCAGAACTTGAACACCTCTGTGCTGCGAAAGCATGTGCTCATTTAATTTATGTCTAGGTTTTGAGGAAGCTGCTGCCACTGAATTTCCCAAAAGGACAAAAAAACCATAAATTTCTTCCTCTTGGTCTTATGAGACTTTCCGAGGGGTATCCGAGCACATGAAGAGACAGATCTTGGCAAAAGAAACAAGGATTCTGAACAGTGGGGAAGTCTGGATGGTAAGCAAGGAGGGACCAATTGGTACTTCTGTGATCATCACTCAGGAAAAGCATCTGCTAAGTTTAAATACTGCTAAAGAATGGCAAGATCTTTCTGTCATGAAGAGACCTTGCGCTAGAAAAGGGTTTTATATTTTCAGAATGCTGCTAATACCTCGATTGGTAGCATGTTTTATCAGCATTGCAGAGATAGAGGAAGGGAGGACAACGCAAGGGAAGTAAGTCACTCAAGGCCCCAGAACAGACCAGAGGCAGGACCAGGGTTAGAGCTCTGGATCTCCTGCAGCCCAAGATTACAGTGTCTTAAGTCTCTCCCCCAGACCATATTTGCAGGATTTTGTATCATCTGGTAGCTTTTAAATAAAACAGCTGAGCTCACTTAAGCTTTGCTCCAGCAAAGTACTTAAGATATATGTGACTTAAAATACTCAAGTAGCTTCCCATGTACTTACATACCATTCTGAATAACTTCTACTTTAATTACTTCTGGTCCATAGTCCTAGAAAGGTTTGTTGTTGTTGTTTTTAACCTATTCCCATGTGTTACAAGCTGTATTCTACCTTATATAAAATACAATACTTCTTGTGCAATTAGTTTAGTTTAAAATCTGCTTTCCACAAAGAAACTCACTCTATTGCAACCTGCTTGAGATATTCATGCAATGCATCTACACAGCCTGAGAAAGTAGCAAGTGCATAAATATAAATAACTGTCCCCCCTGGCAGCCTCAGCCCAGACAGAAAGGCTAGAGAGAGAAACAGCTTTTAAACCGAAGCGGTGCACCACTGAGAAGTGAGCCGTGTGTGGGAAGCCTGCGTGCTATCTGCTGTGTGAGGCGCTGACCTCGTTCTCATGTGATCCTAAAAAAGCAGAGGAGGAAGAGAATGATGGGAGTCTTTGCGAACTCCCCCCGCCACCCACCTTTGCCAAAGTGAGAAAGGAGAGAGGGAAGTGATGAGAAAACAATGTAGTGATATGTAAAGTCTCTGCTTGCTCCACAAGACAACGAGGCGGCAGTGTTAGGAAGCCATTACACTGAACTGGTACAATAGTTAGAGGTGTACCTATACAGTATATTGGTTACATATTGCATCAGCACCAATAACAGGAAGATTAATATTATCAGCCTTAGCTTTTTTTGGCCGATAATATCACCGATAAATGCCATGTGCATGTGTGCAGCTGCAGCATGCACGCAGCCAGGAATGCAGCCAGCAGTGTGAAAAGGAGCATCTGGCCAGTAAGTTTGTTGGGGGGGAAGAGGTAGGGAGGAGGGATGGGGCGTGGGGGTGTCGATCAAGGCTCCCATGGTGAGGGAGGGAGTGGGGCTGGGGCAGGCGCTGCCTGGCTAGGGCAGTGGATGTGATCCCAGGGCTGAAAGTGAGATGAACTCGCAGAGGGCTCATTCAGGGGGTGCAGGGGGGTGAGAAGGAGGGGTGGCTCCCTGCTGCTGCATGCACCCCTGGGCATATGGGGGGGGGCATGTGCCCCCCAAGATGTGTGCAGGATTAGGGCAGGCTGCCTGCTGCAGGCCGAGGGCCAGGGGCCGTGCCGCCGCTTTCCTGGCAGGGGGGGCTGGGCTGGGCTGGGGCTGTGCTCAGGGTGAGTGGGGGCCAGGCAGGCAGTGGTGGCACTGGGAGGGGGGGGGGCTACAGCCACCCCAAAATTCACCATAGCTGTCCCGTAGTCCTCCCTGCCAGCGCTGCTGCTGCCCACCCTGAGGACAGCCCTGGCCCAGCCCCACTGCTGGGCAGAGGCTGGTGTAGCCCCTGGCCTTGAGCCTGCAGCAGGCATCCTGGTCTCACCCTGTGAACAAATCCAGGGAGGCACAAGACCCCATGCTTCCCCTGGGGTGTGCACAGTGGTGGGGAGCCACCTCCCTTCCCAACCCCTCCGTACCCCACAGATGAGCCACTTGCGGGTCTGTCCTGCTTCCAGCCCTATGGTCGCATTTGCCACCCTGGCTGGGCAGCTCCTGCCCCTGCCCCACTCCCTCCATCACCATGGGGGCCTCGAACTTCCCCTGCATGCCCATTCCTTCCTTCCAGATGCTGCTCTTCAAGCTGCCGAGCTGTATTTTTGTAAATTGGCTATCAGATCAGTATCGGCCAAAATGGCTGGTTAATAATCAGCCATTGGTATTGGCCAAGAAAAATTTTTTTGGTGCACCCCTAATAAACGCAAAGCCCAATATCTGGCTAAGAAATGTGCAGGCCTTATCTTGGGCTTGGTCTAAACTTACCTCTGCCACCACTGCTGAGGCACCAGAGCACAGGCACACCAATTCATGACTGCATTCAGCCCTTATGCTTTCAGGTGCACCACGGGAAGGCACCAGTTATTGAAGGGACCATGGCAGCTGCCTGATGGTGCACAAGTACCTATTGTTGCCTTCTGTCAGCAGCCAGCTCTAGTCTGCTTGGAAGAGGGGGCATCATGCTGCTGGCCCAAGGAGTTGTTCTGACAGAGGAGCTTTGGACATGAAGGCACTCAAGGTTTTTACACACATCTTCACTGGGCAGACAAGCCTCCCTCTGCTTGCCATGCATGGAGCTGCAGGCACCTACTTCATCTGATTTCTCTGTAAGGCTCTGATAGGAAGTCACTTCAGCCTACTTTACAGAACAGCAGATGGTCAGTCAGCTGGAATCGTCTTCAGGACAGTTTCACAATGAATGTATCACAGCCTGATAACCCTCAGACTACAAGGACTCATGTATCATGCTGAGATATAAGAACCCAGTTTTTAAAAAATATATCTCAAGAATATAAGCCTGGTTGTTTGACTCAGGAGTCAAGTTAGTCATCATCAGCATGAAAAGAGAAAGGCAATAATCACTTGAACTAGGATTTTGCCTCTGTCTTGAGAACTGCAAAAGGTGGTGCTGAGATGTCTGTGAACTATGTCCCTTTCTCATCCGTTCCTCCAACCCTATTCTCGTTTCCAGTCCTCCTGATTCCAAGATCTCCTACGGCCAAATTGGCCTCTTCCAAAGCAAAGGGCAGAAGTCACGAGGAGGGCTAACATGACTTGATAGCGCTTGCTGCCTTCTGTTGAGCAAACCACTGTTTCCTGAATTGAGGTGTCAGACCTAAAATACTAGACAGAAAAGAGCAACTGTCACTGGTGACAAACAGAACGGTAATCTTTTCTCAGTAGCAAATGCACCTGTCTGCCATTCTGCCCTTGTGAGGGTGTGGATGAGAAATTCTACTCCAGCATGGAGTTTGTAATTGATTTCTTACTCCAGCTATTGTAATTTCTATTCACTAATGTCCACAGGCATTTCCAGTGTGTCCTCTTGGCTCCAGAAGCCCAGTCTAATGCTGCCCCAAGCTAGTGGAAGTCTTCCCAATGATTTCAGTGAGGACCAGACATCTCTCTTATTCTGTAGTCCTGGCCCTAATGCATTGTCTGCAGAGGCATCCATCCTGCTCTTTATTTTTCATGAGGTTTCTGCCTCATCAGGAAGCAGCACTATTCCTTTGATCAGGTACAAGGCTAGCCAAGAGACTTCAGCAGGATTGAGGGCCCTTTATAGATCCTCCAGGTTGGGTGTTGTATGAACAATATTGTGTTGCTCTCACCCTTATATGGCACACAGAAGATTGCAAAAGCATGTTCACACTCCAGCCTGGGTCTGCAGGACAGCAGTGTTGCTGCTTTGATGTAATCTACTCCCAAGCACAGATCATTAGATAATGATTTCAGTGCTCAAGCAGCCAGTGCTCAGACAAGAATAAAGCCATAATGTCTCAGCATAGAAGTAATATATATAGATCCCTTGGTCACCTTTACAACTGTTACCTCACTACAGCTTTATAAACTAGGACACTGAAGCTTTAGGACATGGCCAAAAACTTGTTTGCCATGACAGAGGGAGTCACAGTTGGAGGAGGAATTAGGATGAAGTCTTGACCCCACTCAAGTCACTTGGGGAATTTGAGTTCATGGGTCCAGGATTTTACCTTGGACATCAGATTTCCCTATACCCCACACACACGGCTCACAGCACTCATTTAAGCCTCTTGCAGTCACCTCATTTGCTCACTCCCCACCCCTGGTAGTTTTCAGTACTTGGCACCCAGAGCTGTAGAGAGTTTTCTTGCTCAAGCAGGGAGATCACCTCAGGCAATGTGGTGCGTACAAATTTCCACGCTTTCTTTTTTTGGTTATTGGGTTACATTTCTTATCTTTTGAGGTTGGCTTCTACACCAAGTTCTCAGGTGAGCCATTTCCTTGTAAAGTCTAAGTAGCCTCATATGAAATCCAAGCAGTGCTTTTGCCATCTCCCCATGTCTAAGGCTTTCTTTTTCAACAACATCTCCTTGCATGTGGGATGCCAAAGCCAGAACAAGGCTTCTCTGCTGTACAGCACAGCATATTTTGAAGTGGAGTAATGACCCAGACTGGAGCTTTTTCTGAGGGAGCATATGGGGCCCAAATTAAACCATCTGTATAAATTGCAGTGACTGATGTGAGTCATTGCAGGTTTCTAGACAGACAGCATTTCTAGCAAAAGCTTTCTTGCTTACTTAAGGCATTTTACTAAACAAAGGTGCTATTTTAGTGTGTCATATGTTGTAGTTATTAAGTGTTGTGTAAAAGTAAACCTTAAATTCATCATCCAAAGCCCAGTGGAAGATGAATCAGCATTAATAGGAAATTGCATCTTTCCTCTTTTAAATAAAATCTTTTCAATAAAATTAAGTCTTCCCCCAGCAAAAAAAGATAAAGTCTAGGTGATAGCTCTGAGCAAGTCAAGAGGCATCTTACTGACAAGCTTGTCTCTGCTAGTACTGCTAATACAGGGATGGGCAAAGTCCGATCTGGGCCGGATCAGGCCCATGGTGGACTCTATTTCCCAGCAGTGCCTGTCTGCATCATGCAGCAGCTGGTTTCCATGGAGACCCCAGCAGCGGCAAGGCCAGGGTTTCCATGGAGACCAGCCCCAGCAGCGCTGGCAGGGAGCGCAGCCAGATAGGGAGCTGCTCCGGGGCTGGGATCTTACAGCAGTGACAGCGTGGTCCAGAGCCAGGGCAGAGCTGCGATCCACTGCCCACATGCCCCAGGCAGGAGTTTGCAGGCAACAGATTGCGGCTCTGCCCCGGACCCAGACCGTGCCGTCACCATTGCCAGATCCCAGCCCGAGCCCCGAAGCAGCTCCCCACGCAGCCGCATGCCCTGCCATTGCTGCTGGGGCTGGTCTCCGTGGAAAGCCTGGCCCCATGCTGTCACAGCACCCTCACTGCTGGGATCTCGAGAGAAACTGGCCACAGTGATGCAGGCAGGGGCTGCTGGGAAATGGAATCCGTCCACTAGTCGGATCCACCATTTTGCCTACCCCTGCGCTAAGGACGTAGAGGGATGAGGCTGTTCATAGAGATGTCCTTCACAGCAGCACATACCAGGGAAGCCACCTCTGCTTAGCTAGCGTCTACTAAAGTACCTGGGGTTTGTTTGCATCAACCCCACGACTCTAGATTTTCTTAAACAAAGTGTGTAGAAGAAGTGATCTGGACAGCAGACAATTACAGCCCCTAGGAAAGCCTGCAGTCTGTACCACGCTGGAGGCTCCCCATGGTAGGTTTTATTTAACCTAGTGAGAACCAGGCCCACTATATCCATCTCAAAACTTCTCACTGAAGCTGGTAGGAGTTGAAGACCATCCACACAAGGAGGTACGGGAAGCAGGGACAGCATTCAGTGCCACAAAGGATCAGGCACACTGCAACCCATGGTTGACTTCACACATCATTTTTGCCTGCATAAAGACAAACACTACCAGCCTCCCCTGCTCTGCCAGGAGACAGCACAATACAGGACTCATGTCCTAAACACTCTGAAAAGGAACAAGCTGAATGGAGAAATGCAACGAGAAGGAATTATAAGGAGAAGCATCAGAAAGTAGAGACCCAGCCTGAAAAACGTGGCTAGCAAAGCAGAAGAGAAAGCAGAGCAAATCTAAGACATAGCATCTTCATGCCTGGTCTCTCAGAGCAAGAGCCTGCTTTTTCTACAATAAACACTTACCGTGTTAGAGATACCTCGAGGGATTTCTAACTCTCCTGGTCAAGCCTCTGCTCTCAGTTTGGTTACCAACACAGCATTTCATAACACTTCTCTTTAGCTCGTCATTCTGTGCTTTCTAAGCCAGTCTCTGCTCTACTAAATCATTGTTATTGCAGCTGTAACTCACAAAGGCCTAGACATCTGGAGCTGATAAAGCCATTACTAATCATTTGCAACTCCCATTAACAAGAGAGTGAAGCACACATAGTGAAATGCCCTTGTTCATTTGAACTACAAATAACATTATGAATATGAACCATTCCTAGACACCAGGTCTCACAGAACCCATCAGAAATGCTCCAAACCAACACCCATTAGAAACAGAGTTGCTTGGACCAGACCCAAGTTGCATTCAGCCTAGAAACACACACATTTGTTCAAGAGCCCTACAGTTTTCCCCACTCCCTTACCATGTCGCCAATTAACCAGTCTGGTATGTCCTGCCCAAGAGCTGGAAAACACTGGTATACAGCTCACTCAGGACAACAGCATTGCATCTCTAGATTTAATTAGCACTATGCATTGGAAATTAAACACAGCAGTCAATAGTGATTTGATAGCAGAGTACTTAACTGTGAGTAGATCACAGGAGGTAGCCCCATACAGCTCCAGGCCTATGTGTCTTTTCAGAGCCTACCAGGCTGTGTTCCTTAGAAGCTGCACTATCCGTACACACACAAGTAGAACAATACTAGGAGAGCAAATCATTATTTTTTTTCTTTCCCTCCTCAGCCACAGCAAGGAGCAAGCACAAACTCCACCCAGACTGAGGTGTCCCAACAGCTGTGGCCCTACAACTAGACTTATCTCAGAATACCCTGCTTTGGGATACATGAAACAGCTGGCTCATTCCTCTCCCATGCAGTGCTATTAAACTAAAGTCCTTGTTAAGGTAACAAACAATAGTAACTGAATATTTTCTATTATAAAAACCTTAAAACATGAGTTAACTCTGCAAGTGTAGATAAACTTTGGAGCTAACCCAGAAGATGTAGACTCAGAGAGAGTCAGACATCCACATGCCCCAATTAAAGCATTCAAATAGGAATAAGGCCTGCCTATAGTGTAAACAGCAATATACTTTTTTTTGTAGCAACTCTGCCTCCTACTTCCTTTTCCTCCCACCTTTATGGGCTGAAGCATACGGCCTTCGGTTATGCTTGCAAATTAACACTGTGGTGTATAAGAACCTGTCAGAAGTGGCTAGATCAACTCTTATTATTATATGGCATGTATAGCAGTATTAAGTTAGTGCTCAGAAGCCCAGGTGTTAGGTTCTGTTCAAACTAAGAGGTTTCTGTGGTCTCTGTCCTAAACTCCTTTCAGTCTAAAGTCCCCACCTCATCTTAGTGAAAACGGTCACAGAGCGAGAACAACGTGCTCAGATATACTCTGTGTGTTTGTCATGTCAGGACACACTTTCTCTCTCTTCAGAAGCAGATCTAATCAGATGGTTTTCATCATCTTTGTTCATTATAGCCCCAGACATATTTGGTACCTTCCTTTGTGGAAAAACCAAGCCTGTGGTTATGTGTGTTGGACTAATACACCTGAAACAGGAGATACAGTGCAGGCTTGTACAGTAAGATGCAGGAAATGTGAGCACCTTCACAGGCACAGCTACCTCATTTCTAGTCCTGAAAAGCTTCCTAAGGATCTAAAACACTTACCATTTGTCTAGGCTGCTTGGGATGGGAAAACACATCTACCCTTAGTTTTAAATGGGAGAAGAATGAGACAAGGGCCTCAGAAGAAGCCCAGGGGGAGAAAAGAGAAAATGCTGACAGCAAACAAGAGTAAGAGGGAAGCTTGCAGGGTTCATGGAAGGTGGGTATGCGTTCATGGCTGTTTGACACAATTGTCAGGAGCCAATTACCAAGGACCATCTTACTTGGTCTAACAGGTGTAGAGCTGTTAAGGGGATGGGGAGTTTGGGAAAAGAATAAGCAACTGTTCAGTGGATGGCACGAGGTTGCTAAAGATTGCATTTCAAAGACTAAAATGCACCCCAGTGCAACTCAGGAAACCCAGCCAAGCAAGTGAGAAGCAATGAGATAACAGCCACTGTTCAGAAATGAGAACTGAGCAATAAGCATTGAGAGGAAAAGAGAAGTCTCTGGACCGGAGTCGGATGTTTCTTAGTGTAACTTTTCCGGTGCAAACACTGCTACTCCCTCATTTACGGTAGTGTAAGGGGATCAGAGTCAAACCCGTGACAGTTGATGCTGGGGGCCATCACACTGACAGTGATGAGAAGGTGGCCCCATGGTATGTTGGACTACATGGCACTATAGAGGGAAGACTTTATTCCTCTTCTTATGAACAAGGTGCAATTGGAAAGCAGGCTTCTGACACATTCAGTTTAGCACAGGCTGAATTGAGTCACTTCCTACAGAGTAAAACCCATTAAAAGTAAAAGGGACTCAGCTCTAAATGGTTTAAGGGCTATTTTTAGTTATTTGTATCAGCCTTAGACGTGCTAAAAGGCAGAAAATCTCATGCTAAAGAGTGCTTCTGTCTCAGATGCACTAAGATACTTTGGAGCCCAGCTGCAGATGGGGCCTGCTGGGGCTTACAGAAGTGCCTGAAGAGGTTAAAATCTAACTTCTCTCAGACCCTGGGCTCCTGGATAGCTGCGATAACATGCTTAATGGCTGGTGGGGTTGCTTTGGTATGTGTTAGTACACATGGGCCATGCCTGCCATGTGGAGGCAATTTTTTAAAGCTGTAGAAATACTAGAATCCTTGGATGACTAATCTAAACTAGTTAAAAACAGGAATTTATAAGTTGTACTTTGGCAATAGGACCACAGGCTAATCAAGCTGGAACAGAAGCAACCTTTTGGGTTTTAAAGTGTTGTGGCAATAACGTTTAACTGATAATTATGAAAGTGTGTGTGTGTGGAGGGGGGGTGATTGATAACCGAGATGATTCACTGATCTGTGCACAGGAGTCACTCTAATATGCCTTGGTTAGGACTTTTGCTGGTTGCTTCTGAAGACAGGTGATGTTCTGAGAACAAAATAGGTCTAGAGACTGAGCTCCAGGGGAAATGCACATTGGTAGGGCAGTGAAGCAGCCTGGATTGATTATGTCCTGGAGATGGGAGGGAAGATGTCAGTGTGTTCAGGTTGGACAGTCTGGAGTGTCCCACGACCATTCGTTCCCTGAAGAAAATGTAGCAAAAAGGAATGTGTTGTCACGCAACAGATCTGTAGTCATTGTCTTCGTTCTGCTTCGCACTGCGTTTTCTTATCTCCTGGAGGGGCAACAGCAGGCCTGGGCCAGGACGATCAGAAGTAAATCCACTATTAAAACACAGGAAGGCTCTACTGCGGTTTGTAACCGAGACAGCTCTGTGTTCCCTTCTCCCCGTCACGTCTATGCTCATTATGAGGAGGCTGCAAAACCACTGCAGGCCGATTTCTCACAGTTTTTTATCAGAGTCATTTAGAAATGTTAGCCAAGATTAGTGGAGAAGCAACATCTTTGAACTTGCATTCACCTTTAAGCAGCCTGGGAAATGTTAACCACAAACGTGAAGTGCGCATCTCCAAAGCCACAATCTCTCTCTCTCTTATTCTTCTTGTACTCAGCAGCCAGGTCATCCAACTTTGTTGGAGTTTTTAATATTGCAGGAAAGAAGAAATGAGAGCTCCCAGGGTCTATTTCCTATCACTGATTCCTGGTTTCACAGCTTGCCACAGAGGCCTTTGGTTTATTCTTATTCAGCATCTAGATACAGGAAAGCCCTTTAATGATGTTAATGAGCAACCCTATTAGGTATTCAAACCACAGATAAATCCATTCCTATATATGATTCTTTGGGTAAAGCTGATATCTTTTATTAGATCAACTCAAATAGTTGAAAAAAAATCTTCTTTGTAAGCTTTTGGGCACAAAAACCCTTCGTCAGGCTGAGGAAGCATCTGCAGTTGGAGTGTGCTCTTCCCGGATGGAATGGTCTGCATGCAAGAAAGCCAGTCAGTGACACTGTCAATTAAGGAGTCAATGGGCTATGTACAGCACTTGAAAGAGAATCAGAAATGTTTTTAAAGTTCAAGTTTCAGTAAAAAGATTGCCATATTTTTTTTGCAAAAATTCATATACATTTTCCCAGCTCCAACCATCTCCTCCAGTTTCAGTTGTGAAATGCAGTTAGCACTTGTACAACCATTTTCACCTACAAATACTTTAAGCATGTTCAGCTCACTATAAAATTAGCAGAAACATTCAGGACTAGGAGTCTGATTTTTGCCATCAGTTGTGCCATAGATTTCCTGTGCGATCTTGGCTTCTCCTCTGTAAATTGGGGATAATACTTCCCCATATCGCAAGGCCTTATTTTTTTATAACTTTTTTTTTCTTTAGGAGGAAATCACTGCTGCTCAAGAAAACCCTTGGAATCAATTGCGAAGGGCTGTAGAAGGCTAACGGATTACAAAACTTTTATGGACTCTACAAATTCATTAGCTAACAACTGGAGATCCAGCACAGTTTAAATTCATTTCCAACGTATGTTCCAGGTCAGACACAGAAAGGTAAGCATCAGTGTTTGTACAAATGGATTCTCAGATCAATCTGACGTGCTAAGCTGTCATCCTTCCTCAGCATCTTTGCAAGACAGGTCAAATAGCTGTCAAGAACTTGAGTGAGCTACTGACCCAGTTTAACCAGGTTTACATGGGTTGAATTGCTAACTGCGGGATTTAGATTGCATGATAATTATGGGGCGTGCAAACTGGGCTCTATTCAATCTGGGCTCAGTTTGCACACCCCATAATTAACATGCAATCTAAATCGCGTACTTACTGTGCCCAGTGTCCTGTATTGTCTTCTAGCCCTGCCAAGTTACGTACCAATTCTAATTTGAATATTTTTCTCAATAAAGCTTTTACAGGCCTGTTTCAAAACAGCTGTCTGTCTTGTCACACAAAAGTGATCACAGGCTGTAGTGATCATACTTATGGAAAGGAAACTCAGAAAAAGAAGCGTAGTAAACCAGGAATTCTGAGAACAGAACAGCGGGTCTTGGGGCTTTTCTATGTGAACCCATTGGGCTCAGTCAGAGGTGAAGCATCAGTTTGTGAAAATGGCTGGTGATTTATTCAAAATAGCCATCTCTGTGAAAGGCAGCCTCAACTGCGCGTTGACGGTGGCAGTGACGTATTAAGAAACATCGAAGGTTGTGTAGTCAATAGTCTTTTCCCCTTAACATTTCTTATCATGGCTACCACTAATCAAACTACCTTAGTGGAGAGCGCTACTGTAAATAAGACACTGGAGCCTGCCATTGTTTTAACTTCTGTATGGTCTATATCTAGGCTAATAGCCCCCAAGTGTAGTAACAGTGTCAAGCAAACACAATGGCTCACGTACTGATACTGGATTGCTCAGGAAGTGAATGACTTATTTCCTGCACGTGGCCCAGTAGTTAGTAGCCACTGGGGTCAGCTGTTGTTACAGATAATTGGCCAAATCCCACTGCATTAATATAGCTCATTAATATCAATAAAGCTGCATTAATTTGCATGATCTGAGGATTCCATACAAAAATTACCTTTGGTCAGTATGGGAAGATACATCCGGGTTTTCCTGGACATGTCCTCTTTTCTGGCCCCCCGTCTTTGTGTCCAAGCGGGCTTTTAAAAAGTGAGTAAATGTCCAGGTCTTTGCTCTGCCTCTGCTTTTCCCGGGCAGGAGCAGCTTGGATGCTTGGGGCTGGGAGCAGCGGGCAAGGTGATTGGCTGTTGGGGGTCACGTGCTGTGCACACGGGCTCTGTGCATGGAGCTGCATGGGCAGTAGGGCTGGGGGGGGATGGGGGCTCTGGATTGGGAGTGAGGGGCACTCTCAGGGCTGTGGAGCAGGGGCTGCAGGTTGGGAGTGAGGGGCACCAGCAGGGCTAAGGTACAGGGGGCTGCAGACAGGGTCGTCCTTTGGGAGGGCAAATCAGGGCAACTGCCCCAGGCCCCGTGCTTTGGGGGGCTGCACAGAGCTGGGTGGGAGCCAGGCAGAGCAGCTACAGCCCCGTCCCTCGCAGTGTCAAAGGGGCCTTGCACAGGCTGATTTGCCCGGGGCTCTGCACCCCCCTACAGTCATCTCTGGTTGTGGGTCAGGAGCGAGGGGCACTGGCAGAGCTGGGGGACAGGGGCATCGGAGTGAGGGGCAGAGGCAGGGCACAGGCATATCACTGCCCCACCACAATCATACGCCCCCCTCCCCTTCTTCCCCCTCACCCAGCCTCTTCCCCCCCACAGGTGTCTTCTTGATCCTGGAAATGTGCTAACCCCAGGGAAGATCAGCTCTTCCCATAATTCAGATTTGCTCAACACCCAGGTTCTTAAAAGAAAATCACTCATGGAAGGCAAAGGGCATTCAGTCAGGGACCTTAAATGGTAGCTTTTAATTCAGCACAGGCCTTTCTTTCTTCTGTTTCTGGCAGTGGTTCCAAAGAAAGGCCTTGCTCAGTACCACTGCTTCGGCCAACACTTCCCTAGGAGCAAATTCTAGTCTCAGGAAATCACCAGAAATTCTAACATTGATTTTGATGCCATAAGACTGTGATCTTTAAAGGCAAATCAAGTAGTGAGAGCGGCAGCGTTAAAACCAGCAATTGTGGGGAGATGGCAAGGTGCAGAAACTAATTTAACTGCCGACTGGGATGAATATTAGGTTGTTCAGAAGTCATCCGTCATCTCCTGTAACCTAAAAATACATTGGCACCTCCCTAATGTTATCCGGCCTGTTTCCTATGAAAACATTCTTTTGAAGTTCAACATGGGAAGCATGGCTACTTCTTGACTGCTAGATAAGGCACAGAGGCATGACAACAATAAAGGAATGAGACTTTAATCTTTGCCAGTTCCAAAATGGAAACATCGCTTGAGCAGGAATTAGGCAAGATTATGATTTATCCCATAAAGTGGAATGACAATCCAAAATCTCAGGTCATCTGTAGGTAAATCCTTTAGCAGTCATTTTTGGCTCTTTATAACTGTCAGTATCCAGATCATCAGCTAACTTGATTCTTCCCGTTACCAGCATGAGGCGAATTTTAGATGCCTGTCCTGTGGTGGGCTCAGCAGTCCCAGAACAGAAAGCTGTCGGATCTTTTCATGTGCAGCTCCAAAACTGTACAAAAAGGGCACTGTACCCAATCTCCACAGCTGCTGTCCTCTGCAAGCCAGGTACCACGATGGGAAGTTCTCAGGTCACCATCTTGCTCCATTTACTTTTCTTTCCAGACGCACATGTATTTTGTGCAATACAGGCATGTAGTGAGCCCTGTAAAAAAAAAAAAATGGGCAAAGTTAACATCTAATGGAACCAAGGACTCTGTATTGCTTCTGGGTTAGCCAGTGACTACTCCCCTCTCTCCTTATTATGCCACATTCAGTTCATTATAAGAGGGTGCATCTTCCTTCTGCTAAATGCATGTGCAGTCCCATAAGCATATGGGGAGTGTAAGGTTTGTTATTTTTGATGCATGTCATAATGCGTTTCTAGAAATGCTGTATTGCTAACCATCCCTGGAGTGTCTCTACACCTCCAAGCACTGGAGGAACTGACTGCCTCACCAACATTAATGAATGCAGACTGATAAGACTCGTGTGAGTCAGACATGTAGGAGTATCCCCAAAGATATGGCAAGGAGTACAGTGCAGAGGGCTTCTCTTGGGCCGGGGGTAGTGTGCTGGTCACGGCAGAGAATTGCAATTTGGCAATGGCCCTAGACTGTGCAGGACTGCAGCGAGACTGTTCTTTCCCTTTGTAACCCATTGGAAGCTAAAGTCTTTGGCAGAGCAGCCCAGTGGTCTGACCTGCCCAAGACCCTTCAGCGGGAAGGTGGGGAGACCATGGATACAAGATAGTGCTGTGCAGAGATGTGTGCGCTAGCTCCTGAACCAGAAGCCGTGTAACCTTGTTCACATGCACCTGGTCTAATAAATGTTTGGAGAGGCAGCATATAAACACGAGTTCTCTGATCCTGATTCAAGAGCTAATGCACATATAGCCCAAGTACCTCTGCATAGCACTACCTTGTACTATAAAGACATACCCCTGAGTACCTGGACACCAGCTCCAAGTTCATGGTGCTTCCCATGCTCTGAGAACCCACCCAGTCCGCCTTTACCTGGCTAGCTAACAGGCTATGTAAGTAATTTCCTATGTGCCTCTGAATTTAGGGATTCCCCTCCCCCCGTTATCTCCGAGTGGTTGCTTGCTTTCCTAGTGACCCGCAATAAGGCTGAAAAGACAGATATGGAGGCTTTCACATACTGTCCAGCTTGTAAATAAAAACCAGGTGGTGGCGTCAGGCAGCGCTGGACTCCGTCTCACACACTTTTTCACCAAGCTTGGCCTGTCTAACAGCTTGGCGTGTCGTCAGGTGATTGATGTCCTGTTTATTGCAGGGCAGAAGTGGACCGGTGAGGCGTCTGAGACATTAGAGCCAGGCTTGAAACAGCTGCCTCTTCCTCCAGCTGTGAATTCCTGCTGGGGAATTCCTCGCTGCCTTAACATTTCTGAGTCAGCGTCGCAGCTGCGATGCACCTTTGCGTCCCTTCTTGAACAATATCTTTGCCTTCCACTTTTGACCTCTTCCTCCCCTTGTGCAAGGGCCCTAGTGCTGAAGGGACCTCTACGTAGTGCTGCAGCGGCCAGAAGAGCCATTGTAACATAAATGCAAACCACCTCTAATACCTCCTTGCTGAGAAACAAGGCCCGCTTATTCGGTCCTACCACACCTGCTCATTGCTGCTGTCAGGCTCCCCGAGATCACTGGGAACACATGCAAGACCCCACTTTTCCCCCCATGAACTGAACAGGCTGCTGGACTGCCAGGTTGAGCGTGTGGCTGGCAAGAGCAAGTGAGTGGGACTTGTTTCCCAGTGGTGTTTCTGGGCTTGATGGGAAGACCCTATAGACTTGCTCTAAGGCAGGGGTGGGCAAAATGCAGCCTGCGGGCCAGACGTGGCCCGCCAGGCCATTTCATCTGGCCCACAGGACCCCTAACAAATGTAGAAAATTAATATTTATCTGCCCCTGGCTGCCTGTCATGCAGCCCTTGATGGCTTGCCAAAAGTCAGTAAGTGGTCCTCCACCCAAAATAATTGCCCGCCCCTGCTGTAAGGAGCCCGTGCTATAAGCTATGGCAGGGCCAGGCCAGCTGCCAGCAATAGCAGAATGAAGGAGGCCTCTCCACATCAGCCTGTCCTGACGGAGGGACGGTTGAGTCCTCAGACTGTCCATCTGAGATCGTGCTCAAATGGAGTGACCTCAGATGGATTACTAGAAGATGTCAGCAGAAGAAGGAGCTATGTGACAGGATATCACGAGAGGAAGGTGTATCCTAGGGTCTGACTCCCCCACAGGAAACCGCATCTGGCAGGAAAGCAACACACACAATCTGGGGCTGTCTGAAACCTACCACTCAGTAGTTGTGGCGGTTTCTTGCAGTTGTGAATATCAGGAACTCCCACCTCTAATCTGCTGGGGACCTGCTGCAGCTTTTCAGAGACACCAGCCATTTCTCTAGCTCAGGCCTTTGCCGCAAGCTTCTTCCTCTTGAGCAGCGTTTCAGTCACTAGGGTATGCAGAGTTCAGCTTCTGCTTTTGAACCTACCACAAAAATATTGAATTCCCTATACTACACACCATGAGTAGGGTAACCCTTATGTTCCCAGATCACATGGATGAGATCCAGAGGTGCAGAAAGACCAGAGACTTGCTCCACGTCACACACCATGTCGGTCTATGGGAGAAGTGGTAAAAGAATCAAGGTCTCCTGACTTTAATGCTGTGCCTTATTCACTAAATCATGCTTCCTCTCTGTACAGTTCATTACTGAGCTGATAACAGTTTATATATCTGGAAGAGAGTACTAGCCTTGAGTAAAGATTCCAAATGTTGAGAAAAAGATTATTTTATACATCACAGAGCATCGCATCCCAATACAGGGCAAAAAAGTCTGCCCCTTAAAATGAATCTTTCTGACAGCATCCAAAGCAAACAGCTCTAAGATTTTATTAGCATGATTTTGTGTTACTTACAAATCTGCAATGTAGAGCTGAATAGGAGATAAAGGGAGATGGTCTGAAAGGTCTTGTCCTTTCATTAAAAACTCTTGTGAAATGTTTGGCTTTCTTTTGCCAAAAACTGAATCAATGCAACTCAAACACTACTGAAAACTGGGAAAAAACCATCAGTTTTCTACTGAAAAAAAGGATGCATGGAAAGTACACTGCCCAAAACACTTTTAATATGTAAATCTAATTTTCTATTGAAAATGAATTTCAACCAGCTGCCCAGCAAAGCATTTCTTAGCAAGCACTTGTCACGGTGGTAAGGAGTCCAGGCTTCTGAAGTATCTTAACTCTGATCAATCCATGATGAAGTATACGATATACAGAAACAGATCCTCTACCTTTATCCAACTCACTGGCCAATAAAGTGACCTAGTGCTGAGTGGCCAACATAGCCACTGGCCAAATCAATGGTCCCTTTTGGCAAGTCCCACACCATGCACTACAGCTACAATTGATGTCTGAACCATGCTCCATCCCAAAATCTAAACAAAAACATTGATATGCAGAAGTTAATTCAACTCAACTGACTAAAAATGACCACCTTCTGGTCATGATCATTTGACCCCGGCAGTCTTTCCTGCCCATGTGCAGGGGGGCTGGACCTGATGATCTTGTAAGGTCCCTTCTAGCCCCTGATGTCTATGAATCTATGAAACTACCACATACATACCCTTACTAGAGGATTTCTCCAGCTTGCAATGAGGTGGCTCTGACAAGCTATGTAAGCAGAATAAATCCTCTCATCTTTAACCCCTGGCAACAGAAAGCTTCATTCTGTCACACCCACTATCTCCAGTGGCCTACAGATCAACAGGCCTAAAGTGTCTGCGGGCTCCGGGCTCCCACATTGAAACAGCAGCAGCTTCAGATCAACCCTGTAGAGCTTTTGGGTTAAATAAATGTTAGTGAACTGGCAGCCAACATACACATGCATATTATGATTTGAAACATCTGTATTACAGTGTCAGAGCTTAAAACTGAGATGTCAGTACAAGGTTAGAACTTGTGTGATTCCAATCTCCTGTTCAAATCACACAACTCTCTCCAACTAGGAATTGTTTGCTCTATAATAAAAACATTTTAAAAAGCTATCACTATATACCCCTTCTTGTCTGGCTGTTTCTGAAATTTTAAATGGAAATATTAGAAGTTGTTACAACAGCAAAGACCTGCTGGGTCACTGATGCCATCGATACCAAGGGTAGGATATCATTCATGGTAAAGCATGGGTAAGATATTCAGCTGGTTAAAATCATATTCATATGATTCTAATTTAAGCCAAAAGGTCAAGTAACCAAAACAACCAGCTCAAGATATTTTAACCTAGTTTGTGTTGTATCTGTGGCTGAAACAGCACACAATGCAAATACTTTCTCCTTCAATGAGTTTTGGGATTGTTCAACGATGACAGAGATGTTACTTCAATTATTTCCATTCACAATGCTTCCCATTGCTATAGCACTACAAATCCCATTGCTACACTAAAATTTTGCAGTTTCCCTTTACTGCAAATATTCATTACCCATGAATGTGAATCTTTCAAGCTTGTTTAAAAACACAGCTAGAAAAAATGACCGTGTTCTCAAAATGCAAATGCATCAATAGCAGGATGTGGATAAAACCTAATACTATTTATTATATACAGTGAATTGTTTGTTTAAATAGGCAGTTGAAGCCCCCCAGATATTGCATTTCATTTTGTAGCCCCAGGATGCACTTATATTACTCTGCCTATAACATATTTTTAATTGCAGGGGTCATCATGCTTGACAACCAAAGGGTATGTCTCACAAAATATTACAGGAGAGACAGGGCAAGTGGTTTGGATAAAAAATTGCCCAGAACTCAAACCAAACTTCCGTTCAACCTTCTCAAAAAAACATGACATTAGAAAACACAGCTCTGTACTCCCTGGTGGGTCATTAACATGTATAGCAAAGGGAAGCTTCAAAAATCTGGGAGGTTGGGAGACAAATCCCTCATCAGTCCCAGTTCCAGCCACAGCAAGGCAGAAAGCAGCAGATACAGCAAGGATGAGTTTGTCCATATAAGGCTCCCTGCCTTCTTTTGAAGACCAGACGTGTTTAAGGGAGCTCAGATAACTACCTTATCTTTAAGCCTGAGCCCCGAACTTTTGAATTTTTGTCTACATCCCAAACAGTGACCATTTAAAGGCAGCTATGGACTCAAGATACAACAGATTCAATTCAGATCCATGTCTAAATTTCAAAAAGACCCCACAGTCATGTTAGGTTGGAAATCATTCTGTTTGGAGGCAAATCATTGGTGTACAAGCTTGATTTCCTTACAGCCCAGACAATAGGAAGGCTGTTGCTGTGTAAGCCACAGAGTTGCCCTTTGTTCCTTTTGTGCAAAGCAGGGTTGAAACCTTTGCAACTCAGATAAGAAGATGTGAAAATTATTCCATAAATCATGGGTAAGCGAGCTGTACATGCTGAGGGCTGTGGTTGATGGCAGGTGGTACACAGCATCCAACGTCTCTGCTCCTTCCTTTTGACTTGTGTACGGAAAAGCACTGAGACAATGCTGGATGTATAGCAAACACAGCTGTTTTGCCAAAGGAGATGGTTAGGAGGCCTCCACACCCCTTTTGGATTGTCCGTTGCTATATGTGCAGCTGCAGTACAGCCCCCTTATAGTTTTATTTCCTATAAGAGTTTTCCTTGACCTCTACTCAGTATTTGATCTCTTCTGGCCTGGTCCACATGGAAACCTATGGGGTTCACAGCTATTTTATTCCTTTTCAAATCTCAGAAGGTGTGGACAGAAGTGACAAGTTTTGCTTGATCTGGCCCCTGAAAGTGCTCACAGCTGTGACCCAACACAAATGCATGGCTGCAGAGTGTTTTACAAGGTCCCGGTCCTACGACAATCCGAACCCTCATTGCATTACATGCTTTTCCAAAGCAGAGCACCTTCATTAACTTGTGTCTGCGTGACAAGAGAGGGGCTGGCTAATGCAGTCAAGCACTGCTTACTCCCTGCACTGTTTTCACAATGAGAGGGCGGGGGGAAGGGAGAGGAAGGAGCTGGTTCTGGGGGTTGCCCAGCCAGTGCAGGTGGATTGGAGCTGAGACAGAACGGGGGCTGGGGAGAGTGGGGGCAGAGTAAGGGGAAGAGGCTGCAGAGACACAAATTGGAGCTCTATTCCCCACCCTCCCAACCAGAGGATCAGTCTAACTCATGGTGCTTTCTGTAAATCGCTGTGATTTAGACCTGGGAGCTTTACTTCTGTCCGCACCTTGAATCTCCAGCCAGTAGTCACATTGCTACTTGCTGAAGCTAGGAGGAGTCTGCTCTCAGAAAACACCCAAGATGCTGAAGCTATTCTGAAACACCTTAAATGGGGAACTCTGGTTTGAGGCAGAGACCCAACACCAACACTGCTCGCAGATATCTAGTAAACATATCAGCCCAGGAAGTGAAAGGTTCATCATCTTGTTCATTGTGGGCTCTTCTACGCCACAGCATACAGAACTGTAGCCAAATCATCAGGCCGGTAAATAAGATCTTTTCTGATGTCAGTACCAGCATGTTAATGTGTATTTATGTTGTCCTTCTAATTGGTTACACACACAATTAAAATAGAATATCAGTTTGCAGAGAAATGGGTCTGAATGTGCAACTGCAAAACGGAACACAAGGGATACATGTAAAAGCCAGAGGAGAAGACAGTATGTTCTACAGATATGAGTGCTATTTCTTTCACCTTAAAGTTATATGCTCTGTTGTCTGGTACTTTCATGAAAATAAATTTTCCCCTTTATCACTAACAACCGCCAGTACATAACAAAAGTCCTATGTTGGGCCAGTGTGATGGTTCCAGTACAAACACAGCTGCTGAAATGCATCTTAGCCCTCTCCCCAAACAGTTAAGACAGCTTGGTTTCAATTGCTGTTATCAGCATAGACAGTTGTAAAGGAAGCATAAAGCTCATACAAAGTTTTTTTGCATAGCATTTAATGCCAGCTTGTTATGACGATGGTTTGGTACCAACTGAGTAGAGAAAAGAAAATAGTGTGCATTTTATAAATAAGGTAAAGCAAGGTCACTAGTACTTGTAGTATTAGAATAGATGTCAAGAGGGGAAAAGGGCACAGATTGGCATCTGAGATGCAGTAGAAAGGATCCAATACCACTTACAAAAGCAATAGCAGCGCGACTGTGAGTAAAGAATATTGAAAACCCACAGCCTGAAGGAACTCACAGTAGGAGACTCACATTAACTTCAATCAAGAGTACAATTAAAGGCATAATTTGTCCCAGAGAGGATGACAGAATTTGAACACTGATGCTACTTACATGACCATATCACTTATATAGCTACACAGAAGAAAAAAGACCTTGAGAGTTTAACTAGGCTCTCAAACTTTTCACCACAGCTAAGCTCACTGAATCACTGAAAAACAAAACAGCAAACACTGATTTCACTATGAACAACCCTCAGGCTGAGACACATGAGATTCCATACAAATAAGAAAACTACTGGGTAAAAGGTACTGAAAAATCACGGCACTAGCAAAAGCCCAAAGTTAAGTACAGTTGAGGACAGAAGAAAAATATCAGTAGTTCATAATGCCACATATCAGCGTCAAGTACTGCCTGGAATAGGAGAAATACTTCTGACCTCAATGGAGTAAGCAAAGCAGAAGGTTTTTTAAAAACTGGTGTGGGAGAAAAGCCCTGTCTTTTCCTGAACAGTGGGATCTGCTGACATATTGGCTAGGGACAGACATTACACATAAACAGGTTTAAGTGATCAGAAACTGTTTTAAACCTGTAACAGAACAGAAGCTCAGTGCACATAAACTACTTTCACAATGGCTGAAACTGGTTTAAGATAAACCTGGTTGAATGTAGTATCAGACTTAACTGATTTGGATCAAACTGGTTTATGAAATTTCTGTCCCAGACCCCTTCCTGGTTCAGGTTAAATCCTCCAGCATCCCAACATGCTTTGCAGCCCTGGGCAGGGCTGTGCTGTCTGTTCTAGAGAGCAGGGCTGCCCCTGCCCCTGCAGCAGTGAGGGCAAATTGACAAAGCAGGGTGGGGAACACAAGCACAGCTAGGGATGCAGCCCAGTCTGCAAGGGCAGGGGAACTGCTCCCCCCAGCAAACCCCAGCTAGGATCTGGGGGGGTGGATGTTACACATCCCTTTCCCCACTCAAACTTTCAGCTGGCTACAACTGTGGACTACAAATCCCAGAGGCACCTGGAAGAGGAAGTGATGAACAACCCTGCAGAGTCCTGATCCTGTAATTCTGGATTGCAAATCCCAGAGACCTCAGGGGCAGCAGGAAGAGGAAGTGAACACACAGCCAGAGAACTGTAGTATAGCACCCTCCAGCTTTTGCCCTGAGCCACTGCAGGCATGTGGCTGCATTTCCTGATTCAAAGGTAAGTGTCTGTTCACTTCTGTTTCAATTTAATCTGTGCATTTTAGACTAACCTGCAAAGACTGAATTGATTCAGCCTCAGGCTCTTTGACTGTCTGTACCTAGCCAAAGAAGGCAGATGTAGGCAGTACTGTAGCTGAAGGAGGGTGACCAGCCCCCAGTGCTAACTTAGGCAGGGCATTAAAATAGCAGCCACCGCTGCCACCCCACTACTGCCACCAGCTTAGCACTGGCTTCTGCTCCATGCACTGCCACCCAGGGCACAGAACTGTCTGCTTACACCTCTAGATGTATGAGATGAAACACCTTGCTCCAGCCTATTGTTTGAGGTGGCTCAGGATGCCAATGATCAGGCTTTAGCTTCATAAACCAAAATCCCAATCCAGGGGGTTCTGAGCCCCCAGAGAGTGTGAAGCCTTCTGAAAACAGATTCCAGTTCTGGCCCATCCCTAGGGATGACAACTGAATTGACGGGTGTCCATCTAGCCTATGTGAAATGGTATTTTAAAAAATATCTTGCATGGAGAAGATGCGAATGTAAAGCACAGGCTTGATGTAGCAGTCAGGGCCTGAAAGGCACATGTCCTGGTTGCAGAGTTTTCTTGTAGAGAGAGGGTCAGGGGCTGTTCTTGGGATAGTCTGGCATTCCCATGTTCTCTCTGTCTGAGTCTAGGATGGGAGGAGGGGCAGAGAACTGACACAAACAGGGGTGAAATAGGACCCATTCAGCCTGTTTTTATTCTCCACAAGTCTTGGGTCTAACAGGAGTTTGGAGATTGTTATTTTGTCCGACTGAGCCTCACTGTCTCATTTAACAAGGCACCGATCAAGGATATCCTGGCAAAGGTCACACTGACTGTTACTTGAATATATGACGCCTCCTCATACAGCTGAAAAATTATTTGAACAACATTCAACTGTAACCACAGCCACACAAAACCAAGCAGGCTAAGGAAGAGAGCTTCTTACAAACCTGGAGTCAGGTGGCAACATTTTCACACGTGACCGATGCAGAAGTCCTTTTCTGCATCAAATCTCCCATCCAGGACTGGTTTTCTTGACTTCAGCTCCCAGTTCACTCCAGCCCTCCAGGACAGTGTTGAAACCCTTTACTTCATTCTGCTTTATTGATAGTAGTATACAGAGAGCTAAAACAGCCCAGCCTGCCATGCCATGCCTACTACCAGGTATCTGATTAAAGAAAATCAGCCCTGCATTACTTCAATCTAATGGGAGAAAGTCATAAGGGCTCTGCTAGATCTTGGTCAAAATATTTTAACCCAAACATGCTTTAGTTAAAAAGTGGCTTTTCATCAAAAATGAAAATGTTAATGAAAAAGTGTTTCTTTTTTTTAGAATTTCCCCCCAGTTTTTCAATAAAAATGATTTTTGAACAGTCACAACACTTGAATTTTTTTTTTTTACCGAAATCAGTCACTTCAAATCTGTCACATTTTTAGCTTTTAAAGCAACAAGAATGTCATAGAAAACTGAAATACTTGATAAAATTCTTCCAAAATTTCCTGTGAACAATTTCTAGTGTTTTCCAAGTAGCTCTCCCTCTGACCTGGGAAAGGACAATCTGCAAAAGTCAAGGGGATCCATACAAAGAGGTGATGAAGAACAGGCATTTAACATTACTCGTACCAATCACTGAATGCCTTGGCCAGAAACAAAAGGTACAGTAACTCAAAGGACTGGGTAGGCTAGGGTAGGACCAAATGTATACTGCAGGACAAGAGATTTTAGAATAGCTTTGATCCTGTTTAACTGCAACATATTTGATTGTGCCTGAATAATGAGACTTGGTGGGAAGATGGTTGTATTCATGGTTATGTAGTAGACTTCATATATGTTTATCTTAAATGTGTATATATAAAGAGAGAGAGAGAATAATAGTGATGTGTGGTATCAGTTCTAATTGTTTATGTAATTAATGGAGAATCACGTGCACTGTCACCGCTCAAATTTCTTCTAATATAGTCCTGTTCCTATAGGCCTGTAGGAATAATAGGAATCAAACTGCAAGGATGAATCACATGAGGACTTCATACTAATCAAATATAAATACAAAGGGATTACTGAGATTACAGCTAAAATCAAAGCCAATACCTGTACATTTGGAGTACCATTTGTACCACCAACCCTTTAACCCTGAATGTCTAGAAGTAATACTAGGTAGAGAACTGACTGGAAATTTGCTATATTTTTTTTTAACAAGTGTAATTTCTATTCCATGGGTAAATGTTGATTTTGCTGCTGTTTTTATTATTTTATGTTGGGAAGATTTCCTGGTGGGAAAATCAATCTGAAATGTTTCACATCAGGTTGCTTCATCCCAAACCAAAAAACCACTTGATTTTATTGAACTGAATTGAAAGATTTTGTTTCAGGTCAGTTTGCCATGAATTGGTGTCTTCCTGAGCTCCTAGTGTGGACCCTTGTGGAATATATAGTTCAGCCCTTCTAGCCTATGGTCTTCTCTATGGGCCACATTCCTAAACCAGACAAATCTTTTCTAATATGCTCTGCTGTCACCTCTGGATGAACTTTGATGGGCCCGTGATTAGGAGCATGAAGCCTCGGCAGGAAGCCTAGAGAGGAATGAGGATATGAAGTATCTGGGCTGCAATTCTCACAGAGCAGTCTAGGAGCACAGGAAGGGGCAGTTCAACACTTAACTGAACTGAAACAAAATTTGTCATTTGGGAACGTTGAGAAATGTTTCCGAAAAACTCATTGAACCACAGCATTTTGACATCGTTGGACATAAATTATTCATACTTTTTATTCTGCCAACAAGCTCACCCTGATTTGGAAGGAAAAATGCCCAAGTGTCAACATTTCCCATGGGATAGAAATTTCAATTTTCAGGGCTGTCATTAAGCCGCACTGATTTAACTTCTGCAAGCTGATTTGGGAGGAACCCACTAGAAGTGGAGAAGAAGATTCTCCTTATGCAACAGGGATGTGTTTTTTAGTGTGATCTCAATTAAATCACCTGATAACTTTACTCCTAATGCTCTTCTGCCTATATACAAGATTCACCAGGGCTTATTTACCTATTCCCTTGTTCCCATTAACCTGTTTATAAGAAAAGTAATAAATTGATAAAGAAGAATTGGGGCCATGAGTCACCTAACTCAAGAGCTAATATTAAAAAGGGGTGACTGCAAAGGAGAAAACATGTCATAAAATGTTTTCAAAACTTCTTGTTCATATTACCATATTGATTACATTTTGATGAACAACTGAAGTTTTAGGGAACTCCGGCCTGGTTGTACTATAGACCCTTTGAATGCAGTTCTGAGATGGGAAGTTGTCTTTGGCAGACATGTCTCTTGAATGGCAGACTGGCATAAAACTCCTCACATTTCCTCTGCCCATATGTTGAGCATCTAAACTGTTGTTGCTACGTCTGGTAAAATACTGAGAACTGGTACGTCCCACTGGCTTCAACAAGTGCAGAGGGTGTTCTGTGCTATGCAGACTCTGGCTCCAGTTGTTAAGATGTGTATGGCTACTGAACTATACAATTCTTTTGGAAAAGTGAGGCATTCCCACTCTCCTTTTTTTTCCAACTTATACAAGAGAAAACATTGCAATGGACACTAGAAACAAATGCTCTCTACAAAGGAGCGATGTCTCAGTATTTTCAAACACTGCCTCTGTATGGGGATCGTGCTCTGAGACATGTTTGGGTGGTTTTATATAACTCCGTCAATTAGTTCCTTCTTTGGACAAGACCAAGCAGTGTGAAGTTCCTAAGTCATAACTTAGGCAGCCCTTTTCTGGCACTGAGCTTATCTGTCTAGTCCAGTTGCCAGGCACTTTTATAAGTGGCACCATCCCATATAAAGGGTGGGGCAAGAGGGATGCTTTTTCATGCTGAAAGACCATTGCAAGCTATCTCTTTAGACCAGGCTCAGTTCTTTTACCAACTAAAAGAGCAAAACACTAATACAGAATGGTCCTAAAAATACTTGACTTTTTATCTACACTCAGTGGGCATGTCTACACTAGGGTTGCCAACCCTCCAGGATTGCCCTGGAGTCTCCAGGAATTAGAGATAAACCTCCAGGAGACTGCTGAGAGTCACTTGGGAGATAAATGATAGGGCATTCATGAAAATAAATATTAAATGTTGAATCTGATTTATACAGTTGCCCAGTGGGTTTTTAAAATGTAACAGTAATGTGGATTTGCCTTCCTGATGTAAAGTCATTAAGGTCACTACATCAGGTGATGAAACCTCCTGGGATAGATTCAAAGAGAGTTGGCAACCCTAATCTACACGTGCAATAACGCAACTGAATAAACTTTGGCACAATTTGAGATGGAGTAAACTAACCCCAATGGCACCATCCACACGTGCATTTAAATGCAGTAATTTACACCGCCATTGGATAGTACCTGTGTCTGATAGGACTATCCTATGCCAGAGTAAATTAATCTACTGCATACTAATTGTGGCACATGTGTAGACTGTGACACTTTACTGAACAGTAAAGTGCATGCATAGATGTGCCCAGTGAATATTGTTCTCTTCCTTGTCCCCTTATAATGATAAAAGAAATCAATTTTTAAAAAACAAGGCAAGAAATCATATTCTACATTTGATATCTGGGCCCCAGGCACTCCATGTGACTAAGGCACTGGCACAGGAGTTAGAGCTCAAGTGCCAATTCTGCAATAATTGTGCTTTAGCTGTTTCAATAACATTACCACAGGATCGCCACCATTCTCTTGGCAATGATGCAATATCAGAAATGGCGTGGAGCTTCTGGAGGTAATTGGCAGGGCCCTGTGTATTATTACATTATTGTGAGATGCCCCCATTATGAGGTAATTGGATTATTTTTAAACTTCCTCACCAAGTAAGTGTGATCTAAGCCAGAACATCAGCAGATGTAAATCAGTACAGATTTATTCACTCGGGCATAGATCCTGTA
Source organism: Alligator mississippiensis (assembly GCF_030867095.1). Classification (NCBI taxonomy): domain Eukaryota; kingdom Metazoa; phylum Chordata; order Crocodylia; family Alligatoridae; genus Alligator; species Alligator mississippiensis. Next base: position 67,536,087 of record NC_081832.1, read on the forward strand.
TGATAGTCCCTTTCCTTTTCAACCTCTGCAGTGGTGAACAAAACCTTTAAAATAGAAGCCAAATGTATCCAGCTATAGCAGCAGCTTTGTGCAGCTTATATGAACGAACAGCTGTGATGTGTACCATGTCCCTATCTATTTCTAAGGAATATTGAACTGAATCCCAGCAAGTACAATTCAGAGCACACCATTAAACATTTTGGGTGCCGGTCAGATGAATGGAGATCTGATGTGGTAGTGGGGGATTGTGGAGTGCAGCAGGGGAGTCAGCTGCTTTTAAGAGTAACTGAGGGTCACAAATCCCCTAGCACCATGAGCTACTGCTGAACTAAGCTCCGAAGTGCATAGTATGTTCAAATCTACACAAGATTCCTGATCTTGCCTGCCTTCACAGTGAAATCACAGTCAGGAACCCCTAGAAATGACATCCCAGACCAGTATTTGCATACAGTAGTATAGGGCCAAAAATGTTCACTGCCAGAGACAGCATTTGAGAATAATTCTCAGGAACAAAGCAAAGTTGCAGTTGGCCTTCTCCTTCAGTGTACTTGACTGAAAAAATGTTTACCAACTGCTGATTCTTGGGTTCTGGATTCCTCATGGACAACTCTCTATTATTCATCGCTGACACAGCCAGGTCATTATTGTCCTCTATATGCATCATCATATGCCTACAGGCTCCAGTTAGGATTGAAGTCTCTTTGGACCAGGCACTGTACAAACATAAGAGGACACCATCCCTGAAGTATTTAGTGGAGTCCAAGAGGTTATGAATATAACAAATGGTATGGAGGTGGGGGTGAGAACTCTTAAAGTATTCAGTTCACCAGGCTACTACAAAGGGTGCTGACATACGGGTAGCTCCCCAGTCTAACTCATGGCACTTTACATAAAGCACCATGAGTTAGACCAACCCTTCTGACTCAACACATGCTCATTGTTGGCAAGGCCAAATTAACCCTTTAGTGGGCCTGAGGCAAACAAACTCATGCACCCTGGGTTGGTCAAGACCCCCTCTACCCATCCCGATGCTGCCACCCATGGGGAGCGGGGCTTGAAGCAGTGTTGTCAAATCTCGCAAGAAAAAAAAATCAGCACTTAAACACAAGTCCAGCACTTAAAAACAAGTCCAACACACTCCCAAAATGGGGAGTGGGGGTGGGAGGTGTCTTGGGGGGGGTGGCAATAGGGTATGTTGGGGTCTATAAGTGGGAGGTGGGGTTATGGGGCAGGGTGTGGGTGTCTGGGCTGTGACGGAGGTGTGGAGACCCCCCACACACTCCTCCCATGGTGCACAGCCCCCCACTGCCAGCAGCGGCTGCCTTCAGGGCCCGCACAAACACCAGCACCATACAATGTGTGGCTCTGGCCAGCACTGCATGGTGGTGGTGAGGAGTGCAGCCCTGCCAGCCACTTCTCTTGCACCAGGTTCCACATAGCCCATGTGCAGCTCTGTGGTATTGGGGGAAAGCAGTGTGGGCTGGAGCCAGCTGGCTTCCCCGCCCCCTGCTTCCCATGACCTTCACGACAGGGCGAGGGGAAAGCAGCTGACTCTGGGCTTTCCCTCGTAGCACGGTACTGCACGAAGCCCAGGACTGTGCTCCTTGCTCCTGCCATGCAACGCTTGCTGGAGCTGAACCCAGGCCTGTACTGGCCATGAGTGCCCCAAGCGCTGCCGCTGATGGTGGTGGGGGCTGTGTGCCATGCAGGGACTGAGTGGGGGGGCTCCACACCTCCCACCCTTCCTCACAGTCCCCACCGTCCCTCGTGCCCTCACCCTGGCCACCTGAGCTCCACACTCCTACTGCCCCCCTGGTTGTGGGCTCTGCACTGCCACCCTACTGCAGCCGCATCCCCCCTGCCAGGCACCTGCTCTCTCCCTGCTTGGTGCCCGGAGCAAGCCAGAGGCTTCTGTCAGTGCACGGCTGTAGTGTTTTCAGTGGCCGATCGTGCGACAAATCGTCACGTCTGCCAGCACCAAAAGTGCACAACTTGACCATTCAAACCCTACTAAGCATTATTTGACTCTTCCAAGCCACCCCCCTTGTTTTGTCCTTCTGGTTCTTTGGATGCTTTTCATTTCTTTTATGTGTAAATATTATTTTAACCCCTTTATGTCCCATGTCAGGCGAGTGCAGTGAACCACCTTATGGGGAGATTATCCAAACACTGTGAAACTGCTTTAGTCTCCATTAAACAGCCTGATGCTGCAAGGCCCTATCTAGTTGCCTTTTCAGGGACAGACCAATCATTTTCCACCACAGAGGTGATAACCCTGAAATATGTTTTTTCCTGTCAAAGATAAGTGTTAGATACAAGTCCACCCCCTCATCAAGGTCTTGTATCCTTGCGCCTTATCGTCTACTCCTAAGTACATTCCAGCTCGAGGGAGTCCATCCTGGACATCTATTAAAGAGGCCAAACCTTGGGTCTAGCCTGTCTCCTACCCTTCTTGTAGTTTATGGCAAAATCCCACAGGCAAGGATAAGGTCTCTGTTTTTGAATAGAAGCACTCAGCTGAGGCAGGTGCTTAAGTTTTCTTCCTATGCACATCAGTTAGTGTGCCAGCTGCAAAGCACAAGCTTTTACTTGACAAAAATATCTAACAGTTGCTCCCCAAAGACCTGCCAAGCACTCATGAAAAAGCAATGTTTTCCAGGTCAGCAGCGTTGTGATTGACTCACTCACTTGACCTTGACCTTAGCCACAGTTCTCAGGATATCCATAACCCTCCATTTCTTTGCAGAGGCTGCACTCCCACATTTGAATTCTTCCAAAACAGAGTCCTTCTTTCCCCACCCCCCTCCTACCTCTCCTACATGGCACTCTTACATACCTTCAAATGCTGAAGGGAATGGTATATTTTTAACACGGGGGAGTAAGAAATAGGAAGTGAGCCCTGAGAGGAGGCTTATGCAGATGTTAGATGCACGTTCACACCACACTATCAGTTTAAGACGGTGGCTGTTCACTGCTGATACATCTTAGTGCTGTGAAAACTGGGGCAATGTGCAGGGCGCTGGAGGTCCTATAGTTATCGTCTACCTCTTATATAATCAACACTACTGTGGAGTAGGGAGATGATATTATTTTCATTTTAGAGACAGAGGAATTAAGTAGAGAAGTTAAGTGATTTGTTGAGTGTAAATTAGGAGCCATGCTTAGACCCCCGGGTAGAGCTCAGCTATTCCTGGCTCCCAGCCCTTCACTCAGGGCTAGACCCCACTTCTGTCATGACCATACACATGCAAAGCATAACTGAAGCAAAATTATATCTAACTACTGAAGGATCGGCCGCTCGAGTGTGATCTTAATTCACCACTTCTGTGTTGGCACTGCTAATATAACCAGTGCTTAGTCCAAGCTAAAGGTAAACCAACATGATTTCAAGCCAAGGGAGGAGGGAAGCAAAGGACTTGAGCAGTAAGCCAGAGTAAATGGAAGAGGAGCCAAGAATGATGATGCTCTGATGCCAAACAGCGCTCAGTGTCCTCGCAGTTATGAGTAATGGGGATGAGAAATAGAGCAGGGGTATGAGAAACTTGGATACACTGCAAAACTCCCAGCAAGAGATGGGTACATTCACTTACACAAATCTTTCTGAAAGAAATTACTTTTTGAGGTCTCTTCTTACTTTTGGCCAAGCTGGGTTAAAATTAAAAGAACTCCGGACCCCTGGAAATATCATTTCCCCCGTGTGGCTGCTCGCCATCCTCCAACCTGCAAGTGCTGAACATCTTGTCAGGCATCCCAGTCAGCCTACACTTACTGATCCTTATTCTGCATGTCCTGAGTCAAAAATGGCTTTAGCACTTCTTATCGTATGCTTTTTGCAGAAAGTTTTTTTTGAACTGCATGCATTTACCAGTTAGAGCAAATCCAGGATTTAAAAAATATTTTAAAAGTATTGTGCGGGTGTTAGCTACTGTAATGTATTTTTTCCTTTTGAACTGGAGAGCAGCCACAACTGACTTGGGGTTGTATGTGTTGTGGCTCTTTAAATAACACTGAGCACATAGGGCTCCTGAATCAGTTAGGCATGACTGTTGTTGACCTAGAAAGTGGTCATCCAATGGCAAACAGCTGTGATGCATCCTTCTTTCTCTGATCACAGGTTTCCTCCCATTAGTCTAAGCAACGCCCTTCCTCCACTTAAATCTTCTACCCTTCACCTCCCTCCTCCTTGCTTGCTCTGCTGGTTTCCCATGTTTGCAAAAACACCCAGCTCTTAATCACCCCTAAATCAAACTTCAGACTTGCAGATAAGCTTACAGCGAAGGGCTAAATTCAACGATAATGTAAACAGGAGTATAAGGTACAGAGCAGTCAGGGCTGTGGATATAAATCAAATGCCTGGGGGAAAGACTTTGTAGCAGGAAAAGCAACCAACAAGAGAGTAAAAAGTTACAAGATAGACCGGGACTCCCGTACCTTACCTCACACCTTCCTGTTTACTCTTTCCTGCTACAGCCCTACAGTGTTACCCCAGCTTGCATTTCAAACACCTGCTGATCAAGGTATCACTCGCACTGTCCTTTGTGCCACCTTAAAATTATGAGTCTAGTTCCAGAATAATGCACACCTTCAGTATTGTGCTGCACGCTCACCCCCACTCTCATTCGGTGCTTGGTAGACAGCACATTGACTTGGTAAACCTTAGGATAAAGTCCAGATGTTATTTGCTCACACAACTTTTACTACTACAGCTCTGTAGTAATGCTCACCTGGCAACTGCCTGGCAGCAGAGTGCTTAAACTCAAGGCCTGTACAACTGTGGTTGAGGCAGGGAAGCCCCAGAATATCCCACGCATGCTAAAAGGTGCTGTTGAGCAACGAGAACAAATGGGTTGTTTTGGGCACTTCTCAAAAGTGCAACCAGACATCAACACAGAAAAGCCTTTTTTTCCAGCACTGAAAAGAGTATACATCTTTCAAATAATGGTTCTAAAAACTGAACGAGGACCCAGGGACCTCAGTTCTGTCCTTGGCTTTGCCATGGGTCGCTTGCTGGTTTTAAGAGAGCCACTTTGCCTCCATGACGTGATGCGACTCTTCTGGGATATTAGGGATAATGATACTGATCTTCTCTGCAAAGCACTGAGGGATCTATGGATAAAAACCCGTGCGTGAGAGCCGACTATGGCAAACGCACCAATGATACTTATATTGGGTACCAGCTGTGTATAAAGGAAATACTAAGGCTGCTACAAAGGGCAGGTATGAGGTACACCTGGTAGGCCTGACGTCAGTGGAGTTCGGGAGGGTGACGGTGTACGCGCCGCAACATGTGGGACGGTGACCTTATTTGCAAAATGAAACAGAACTGTGTGTGGCATGGGGCTAAGTGGAAAGCTAGGCTAAACCCTGGTCTGGACATGTCTTTCCTTACCTGCTCTTTAGGTTTCCTTCAGCAGCATTAGAGGACACTGTATTCAAAACTAGGAGCTACAATACTACCTGCAAGAAAACGTGAACACACACAGACACTTTCTAGCATGGAAAACAGAGTAAGTCTTCCGCATAATGGTTATGCGAACATCCATCCTGGTGCTGCTAATACACATTTAACCAAGCTAGCAGGTTGCAATGACGGGGTGGGGTTCCTGGGTGTTCCTAATGTAGACATAGTGTTGGCATCCTGGCTTGAATAATTACATCCTGTCTCCTTAAATTCCCTTTCAATGTCACTAAGCCCGGGTGACCAGCTCCCTTTCAGCGGGGTGGAAAGTGAGCCCTGCTTTCCAAAAAGGTCAAAGGTCCAGCACGCAAGGGAGGGATGGGGCTGGCATTACAGCCAGCCACCTTTGACCCCTCAGTCCAAATCACCAAGTACCCATGAACAGCTGGGGGCAGCCCCTGGCATAAATCCAGAGTGCATAACTTCAAACTCGAGCCCCGGATACGTCTTAACTACACTGCCATCAGGGCCCTGAACCCCACATTCCTTGCTCTTAAAATATCAGCATCCTTATCCCTAGTTACCAGCTGGAAACCACAGCATCCTTCTTCCCCTGGAAGAGGAAATGAGCTGCAGCCTCTCACAATTCATGGGGTGACTTTGGCAAATGTTTGATTAATATCCGATGCGGTGTATTTAACCTCAGTAAATAAATTTTGGGTCAAATCCCTCCTGCATGGAGATGCACACAACATAGAAGGAGGGTGGGCGTGTGTGGGCATGGTAAAGGGTGTGTGATAGAGAAGGGAGCCATTAGCCATTTGCTTACAGCTCCCTGTTGTAAACTGACCCACTCTGAATTAGGACAGCGTTTTTTATGGCTGCTGTTATAGCAGTTTTGTTTGGTCCCTATGAGGCCAGCTTGGCAGATCTGTCTTCACTCTGACATGCTCTCCAACAAAGCCATGGGAGGGGAGAATCACTGATACAGGTCCAAGGCTGTACTGAATTTACTACTAGGAGAACTTGTCAGCTGGCTAGCTGTGGCCAGATTCTCGCTGCTTTGCATTTTTGAGCAATTAAAGGCCTGTGGATTGGTCCTCTCTCTTTTTTTTTAAGTGAAGGTTTAATATAGTTTCTACAGGATAAATACAATTAAGTGATACAAAAAGTGATTCAAATAATCTCTCTCTAATCAAAAAGAAGAGTCATTAGCAACTCCCCACCCCACATTTTTTTTTCCCTTCTTTCTCCTCTGGTATTCAGCCAGCTGGAGGCATTGAGGGAAAAGTCAAGCACTTTTTTAATAAAAACATTAGATAAATATTGTGCAGACAGATAAATATTTTTAGAAAGGCTACATAAAAAAGATAACAAATATTGTTACTATTCAGTGATGTGAGACATTTTCCCATGAAAGAGCTGCAACTTGGAAAAGTTCTGTTAGAGCTAAGCCTTCAAACAAAAACTGCCTGATCCAGTCCAACAAGAAATACATTTGAGCATGTTCTTTTGCTACCCTTCACGTATGCGTTTTAATAATAATATTTTTAAAACAATACAACTTGCTGGAATAAAACAATATAAAACCAAATAACTGTCAGGAACACCTATTTTGTTATTAAAAGAGCTCGTGGAAATGTGGTAACACACATTTTTTTTTTCAAAATTCTTTACTAGCTTTTCAAACAATTGTCAGGTTTTTTTATTAAAAAATTCTAGTCAGTTGTACTGCTGGTCAAATTATCAAAGACGTTTCCTTGAAAATTCACTGGGTTTTGTGTTTTCCCTTGCTCGTTATCCAAAACATTTTGACAAGAAATAAATAAATAAATACATAAATATGGAAAGATGATCATCTCTAATGAGTAAGAAATGGTTTTCATTAAGAAGTCAAGTTTTAGGATATAGAAAGAATTCTGATTTGGTACTGATACGCTATAGTATGGTGGGGAACGACTTTATAAAATGGCTTCTTTTAGGGTTTGAACATAATAATGTGCATCACGGTAAGACTTTCCAAAAGTGGTTAAGTGACTTTGGAACCTAAGTTCCTTATTAAAAAATTAGAGGAATTTACAGGCCTAAATCTAACAGCAAGTCAGTTGAATTTTGTTCTATTAAGTCACCTAAGCGCACTTGAAAATGTTACCCTTGATCCCCATATCCTGAGCAAGCTGAATACTGGAGTCCATGTTCTATAAAATTTGCAAAGCCTCATTGATGTGCAAAATGAATTTATACATTCGAGATAGCTACTAAGGTCTTTTTCCTAGGCTTGGCTGGAGGAAGGTGAAGTGGAGATACAGAGCCGGAACAACTTTTCAGTCATTTATATGGAAATGCACCGTCTAGTTTCTGTTTTCAGAAGCAGCCGTCTTACAATGACCCAGCAATTTAAAAACTCAGCAGCAAAGGAAAAGCATGAAAACCAGCCATCACAAAGCACCGCAAACAGCGGGGTTGGACGAGATGCCATTAAGCTGTCCTGTTCATTCTCAACTGTGTTGGCCCTGTTAGGAATTACATCCATCACACTCTCCTCTCCGCATTTGTCTTTTCACAGATCATATTAGAGGCTTGCACATGTAACTTTTCATACATTTGTTCTCCAAACTTCCCCCTGAGATCCAGTGTCCAAACCATCATAATATCTACCCCTTGCAATCACATCGTCCTTTACTTTGATATCACTGTCTATCTCCCTACATAGCCCTCAGTGCAACGTGTATCTAGAATAGGTGTCATTACATGGCTTACCTTGCAGGGGGATGCTCTTGCTGGGGAAGGATGGTCTGGACAATAAGTGAACTGGGAGCCAGGGTGCTGTTCTTCCAGCTCTGCCACACACAACCTGTGTGACCTTGGGCAAAATGGTTAATGTGGCCCTTGATTTGGGGTTCCTGGCTTCAGACAACCAAAATACACAGGTGCCCAAATTTAACTACCCAAATCCATTGGAGTGGCTTGATTACCAGTGCTGTGGAACATCTACAACCTTATCAAAGGGCATGGAAACTGCTCAGGATTTGTGAGTGAGAATGATGCCACTTATTTGGGTCCTCAAAGATGAAGTTAAGCGCTATAGGCATTCGTCCTTGAAAAGTGGCCCCAATATTTCATTTTCTCAAGAGCTGAGTATCTATTGCTCCTAGTGCCTTCACTTAGAGCTGGGGCATACAGCCTTTCTGAAAAGAAGTGCGCTGACTAAAGCGTGGCTTGTAAAAGCAGCGATACTCCAAACTATGGATGAAAATCCAGCCCATCCATGCCAGACTTCCCTCAGTGATAAAGATGAGAACATCGAATGCTGAACCTTGCAGGAGTTGAGGGTCAGAATTCTTTAATATTTTTAAAAGACTTTTGAGACCATTATAAAAATGAAGGGTTCACATAAAATTTGCACACTTAATGTGCTATGCACACAGGGAAACTCCACCCGGGGGAGCATAGATTCAACAGGCAACTCATGAAAGGAAAGTTAAACCACACATTTGGCACTCAGTGAAAATACGGAAAATCTGTGTATGTGGCAATGTCTGGCAAGAGCCACAAGCTTATATATTCTTCAGGGGGTGTATAACTTGTTCTCAGTTTTATGAGAATTCCCTGAGATTATCACTCAACATCAAACATGCCTCAACATTTTATTATCCCAATGAATTAGCCCTAATTAATGAGATGATAAAACGTTCCGCCATATATGATATCAGGTGATAAATTAATTCTGGCAACTACACATGGTAAAAAATGGAGGGGAGAATAAATGCATACAAGAAGTGTATGCCACTTGAATGGAGGGTTAAATAACTGCCAATAATATAATTCAGAGGTCGGAAATACCACCAAAACCTCTGCTGTCAGAGGTGCTACTGTGGGTAACACGAGGCACAAAAGGAAAAGGAAGCTTAATGTCATGGTGAAAGCATAGGCCTAGACACAGGAAATGTGCCACAGTTCATTTATCTCATGTCCTGTTCTTCCCTGCTTGTAAAACAGAAATACTGAGTCTAACCTAGACTAAATTCACTAACATGTATAAAGCCCCTCTAGGACCTCAAATGAAAAGAGCTAAAAAATATGAAACCATAAAAAATATAAGCAATTGAGAACAGGAGGGCGCACCAGGGAATCTCACCACTAATGCTAGTGCTATTGTGAGTGGTGTCTGCAGGATTCCCTTGGAGGTAATGCTTCTCCCAGCTTCACAGCACATCTCAAAGGTTTGACTTCTAAATATATATTTGAACTAGAGGAAAAAAGTTTCCAATTTAAGAATTAAAACTGGTAATCTTTGACTCCTAAATGCAAAAAGGAAAGGGAATGGCATCTAATTGCCTTTTAAAGTTCTCCCTGCTAAATACTGTTTTTTTATTAAATGTGTTACAGTACTGCTATAGTAATGCAGTTGGAAAGGTCTGTTTTCCCATCACCGCCTAAAAGTGACACTGTTGTGTGCATTTGTGATGTATTCATAGTAAGGGAGCCTGGAGACTAAGATGTACCCACAAAGTTGGTTTGTGCATATGGAAAGACATGACAAGGTCAGCAAAAATAAAGGGAAAATTGAACTAAATTATAGTGAAGCTCTAGAAATATTTGCTCTAGCAAAAGCCTGACAACAAAGCACAAAGTCAAGTGAGGTTTGGCGAACAGTCATGATTAATTCTAACATTTCCCTCTTGAATAGCATACAAACACATTATGCTATAAAGAGGGCTTAATTTACCAAAATGGCCCAAACTCCATTTATGCTTACATATGCTGCAATCTCAGCACATAGAGATCTGAGTACTTTTCTGTATATTCATTCAGGTAATTAGATTACTGATTGCTATCAGCCAGAAATTATTTATGCCTTAAAAACTGTACCTACCATTTTTGTGGGTCTGAGCATGAGAAACCTATTAGACTGCATCGGATCATAGAAAATGAGGGGTGGAAGGGACTTCAGGAGGTCTCATCTAGTCCAATCCCCTGCTCAAGGCAGGACCATCCCCAACTAGATCATCCCAGCCAAGGCTTTGTCTAGTTGGGTCTTAAAAACCCCCAAGGATGGAGAGTCCACAACCTCTCTGGATAACCTGTTTTGGTGTTGTACTGCCCTCCTAGTGTGAAAATTCTTCCTAATATCTAACCTAAACTTCCCTTGCTGCAACTTGACACCATTGCTCCTTGGTCTGTCATCCGCCACCACTGAGAGCAGTCCAGCACCATCCTCCTACGAACTAGTAGGGTGGAAGTGCTAGACTTTAGGAAGGCTGACTTCAGCGAGCTCAGGTGTTTAGTCAAGGACGCACTGCAGAGTAAGAGATTTGGCGAGATGGGAGCCCAGGAAGGGTGGCTGTGCCTTAAGGAAGCGATCCTTCAGGCACAGAGGGAGACGATCCTGATGCGGGGAAAAAGGGGGAAAGGGGCCAAGAGTCTTCCTTGGCTGACCAGAAAAATCCAGAGCAGCCTAAGGGCCAAAAGGGGGGCATATAAGCAGTGGAAACAGGGAGAGATTACTAAAGAGGAGTATACCTCCTCAGCTCGCAGTTGTAGGGAGGCAGTTAGAAAGGCCAAAGCTACCATGGAGCTGAGGATGGCATCCCAAGTTAAGGATAACAAAAAATTGTTTTTCAGATATATAGGGAGTAAAAGGACGGCCCAGGGCGGTATAGGACCACTACTGAATGGGCAAAAGCAATTGGTGACAGACAGGGGCACAAGGCTGAACTCCTCAATGAGTTCTTTGCCTCAGTGCTCCTAAACAAGAGGCAAGACAAGTCTCACAATGGGATGGTAGAGAGGCAACAGCAGGGCACCAGACTACCAAGCGTTGACCCTGAGATGGTGCAGAGTCACTTGGAAGGACTGGATGCCTTTAAGTCGGCAGGCCCGGATGAGCTCCATCCGAGGGTGCTGAAGGCACTGGCTGATGTCACTGCACAAACACTGGCAAGAATATTTGAACACTCGTGGTGCACAGGCCAGGTCCTGGAGGACTGGAAAAGGGCCAGTGTGGTCCCTATTTTCAAGAAGGGGAGGAAGGAGGAACCAGGCAGCTATAGGCCAGTCAGTCTCACCTCCATCCTTGGCAAAGTCTTTGAAAAGATTATTAAGGCTCATATATGTGAAAGCCCAGCAGGAAAAATTATGCTGAGGGGAAACCAGCACGGGTTCGTAGCAGACAGATCATGCCTGACTAATCTAGTCTCTTTTTATGACCAGGTTACAAAACACCTGGATGCAGGAGTAGGGGTAGATATCATTTACTTAGACTTCAGGAAGGCCTTCGATACAGTATCCCACCCCATACTGGTGAACAAATTAAAAGGCCGTGACTTGGATGATCACACAGTCCAGTGGGTGGCAAATTGGCTAGAGGGTCACACCCAGAGAGTCGTGGTGGATGGGTCGGTCTCGACCTGGAAGGGTGTGGGCAGTGGAGTCCCGCAGGGCTCGAAACTCTTCAATGTCTTCATCAGCGACTTGGACGAGGGAGTGAAGTGTACTCTGTCCAAGTTTGAGGATGATACAAAACTGTGGGGAGAAGTGGACACGCCAGAGGGCAGGGAACAACTACAGGCAGACCTGGACAGGTTGGACAAGTGGGCAGAAAACAATAAAATGCAATTTAACAAGGAGAAATGCAAAGTGCTGCACCTAGGGAGGAAAAATGTCCAGCATACCTACTGCCTAGGAAATGACCTGCTTGGCAGCGGAAAGGGACCTCGGAGTCCTAGTGGACTCCAAGATGAACATGAGTCGGCAGTGTGATGAAGTCATCAGCAAAGCTAACTGCACTGTATCGTACATCAGCAGATGCATGACAAACAGAACCAAGGAGGTGATACTTCCCCTCTATCGGGTGCTGGTCAGACCGCAGCTGGAATACTGCGTCCAGTTTTGGGCACCACATTTCAAGAGGGATGTGGATAACCTGGAGAGGGTCCAGAGAAGGGCCACTCGTATGGTTAAGGGCTTGCAGGCCAAGCCCTATGAGGAGAGACTGGGGCACTTGGACCTCTTCAGCCTCCGCAAGAGAAGGTTGAGAGGTGACCTTGTGGCTGCCTATAAGTTCATCATGGGGGTGCAGAAGGGAATTGGTGAGGCTTTACTCACCAAGGCGCCCCTGGGGGTTACTAGAAATAATGACCATAAGCTAGCAGAGAGCAGATTTAGACAGGACATTAGGAAGAACTTCTTCACAATTCAAGTGGCCAAAATCTGGAGCAGGCTCCCAAGGGAGGTGGTGCTCTCCCCTACCCTGAGGGTCTTCAAGAGGAGGTTAGATAGGCATCTGGCTGGGGTGATCTGAACCCAGCACTCTTTCCTGCCTATGCAGGCGGTCAGACTCGATGATCTATTGAGGTCCATTCCAGCCCTAACATCTATGAATCTATGAAAGTCATGTCCCCAGTCCCCTTATCATTTTTGTTACCTTCCACTGGACTCTCTCCAATTTGTCTACATCCTTTCTGCAGTGGGGGGCCCAAAACTGGACACAGTACTCCAGATGTGGCCTCACCAGTGCTGAATAGAGGGGGAAAAAATCACTTCCTTTGACCTACTGGCAACACTTCTACTGATACAGCCCTGTATGCCATTAGCCTTCTTGGCAACAAGAGCATGCTGCTGGCTCGTATCCAGCTTATTGTCACTGTAACTCCCAAGTCCTTTTCTGCAGAGCAGCTGCCCAGCCAGTCAGCCCCCAGCCTGTAGCAGTACATAGGATTGTTCTGTCCTAAGTGCAGGACTTTGCACTTGTCCTCATTGAACCTCATGTTATATAGCATATCTCTAAAACATTCTTTACTACATAAGGATGGGGGTTGCCAAGCTATTTTTTTTTTTTACTTATAACTGAGTTTTGACAAAACAAAAATCAAAATTGTTTCTCCATGAATAGCTGAAGTTTCCCACAGCAATTTTTGATGAAGATTTAAAATTTTTTTGTTGTAGTTTTTGTCAATATTTTCCTTAAGAAAATGTTTTCTCAGTAGAATTTGCTGGGGCATGTTCAGCCTGCGAGGGCTACATCATACATTACACTTGGGACAGTTAACTGTTCAAGCAGTAAAACACATGCTAAGTACCATCGTATCAGAGTAAGTTAGACCTTCGGAGAAGTATCTCCAAATCATATTAAGTAACGTGTTCAGCTATTGATAATACAAGCAATCACCTAGCCAAGACATCAGCCAGGGGCCCTTCTGCTGTACCAGGCCTTTAAGTGGGATGAGGGAAGCCACTTATGTCAGGAGGAAGGATCACTCCCAGATCTTTCACTTGAAAACTTCCCCCAGCATCAGTTTGAAAGCTAGGTACCAGCTGATTCCAGCCCTGGCACGGCAGCAGGGGCAGTTCAAGGCCATGCTGCAGTGTGGTGCCAGGGCTGGGACCAGCCATCAGCCAGTGGTGCACGTTAGCGATCATAGCAAACATTACCATGCAACTGCTGAGAACATGTCCTAACTTCAGCACCTCACAGATTTAACATGTACTAAGCCCTGTGAGACAAGGCCCCATGTGTACGAAAGTGTTGAAACCTGGAGTTCTTCACTATTTCCCAAACTACTGAGTTTAAGATGCGCAGGGACTAGACGACACGTTATATTTGTGCAGTATGACAAAACACCTCAAAAAAAATCATGAGACAGTTTCCTCATTGTCCAGAATTGTGGGATTTAAATAAAAATAAACAAATAAATTGGATTCTTTGTATTAGCCGTCTGGGTTTTGAGATGTTAGAGGTCATGATTTCAAGCAGTTTTCCCTCTAAGCCCACGGGAAAGAACCTTTTTAAAAATGAAATCTGAGATTCTTAGGCATTCACACAAGTCCAGAAGCCCAGGTTTTCAGGGAAATATCATGCGGCTTAGCACGGTATTTGATCCATGATATTGTCAGGAGGAGATCAGTGGACATCTTCAACTTCAGGCAGTCCCACTGACTACTTTGTCCATTGGATATAGTTTCCAGAATTAAGATGCTGAATGCCTTTACACCAATGGAATTCACTGTTCACTGTTATTAATTCACTGTTTGCAAACTCAAAGTGGTGATTTACCCATGCTCATATGTGTAAACACTGAAAAATCTTAGAGAAATAATTTGTTTCTAAGAACTAGCTCCTGTTCCTAACTGGGAAATATTTTGGTGCTGTAATGCACAGTGCAATTTGTTTTTAATCTCGAAGCTGCTGCTCCAGTAATACCATTATGTAATCCGAGCAACTGGCATTTCCAACTGAAGGTCAGAAGAACAAAACCCAGATTACACATTTGCAGCATAATACAAGACAGGCAATTTGTTGTCAACTAGGTTTTTGTAAGAGAAAGATGAGCAACAGATCTGAGGAATTCCCATCCAATGCTACAGCTTCCTTCTCGCCCTGGAGGCAGGGGACTGGATGCTCACCTTGCTGGGTCATTTGCCCCCAGCAGTCTTTCCTGCCCAGGGCAGGGGGCTGGACCCGATCATCTCATGAGGTCCCTTCCAGCCCTAAACTTCTGTGAATCTGTGAGGCAGCAGCCCTTTAAACAAAACTGTCCTTGAAACTCGTTAAATATTGGACTTTCCTCTCCACTTCCTGTCCAGTTTGCCTGATACATTTCTATAGTGATCTTGGTTGGCCTAAGACCTATATTCCTCACTCAAAGACAATCAATCAGTCGCCATTTCTGAAATGTCCCAAGCTTGTCTATGAAGTCAGAGATCTTATACGAGGTAGCAATAACCTTTGAATTTGATATGTTCTCTGACATTCCCTCTAGTCTCAAAAAAGCATTTTTTTACATGGGCGATTGCCTCTAAGAAAGCCCAGGATAATAGTTTTGTAAAGCGATATTGTAAAGCCATTCAGGTAGGAAGCTGCACAAAACCTGGCCCACAGTCACTTCGGCGCAGTGGACCAACACCATAAAACAATCTTGTTTATTCTCCAGTTGTTCCATACCTGTCCTTCTTCTTGGCCACTTGAGAATTGCAAATCAGCACACGGCGGATTTGAACAATATTTGTGACTAATTGAGGCATTCAATCAGGATGGAATTCAAAGTCCAACTCATCAAAGAAGTTTAAACGATGCAGAAGTTCAGCTCATGGCTGGCACTTAAGAATTAGACTGCCTACACTGTGAACTTTGGCAAATTCTCCCACTACTGGTTTGTGACCTGTGTAGCTCTGTGTAGTAGTGCAAACAAGGCACTAAACGGGATTAAAACATTTCCAAGTTTTAACACTGCATTTGTTCAACAAGTTTTCTATATTTGCAAATTTCTTTAAACCCCCCCCCCCCCCCCAAAACAAACCCTTTTCTCAAATGAAAATTTTCACCCAAAATGATAGGGCGGGAGTAGAGGAATCAGAAGATGAAGGTGGGGGGGTGGGGCGGGGGTGAAGCTGGAAAAGCCAGAAATTAAAAAAAAAAAAAGATAAATAAAATACTGGTTAAACCCTAATTTTTTTTTTAATCGATCATTTTATTTTGATTCAAAACAGGCCATTTTCAAATATAAAATTTCTAATTAAAGGCAGGTGGGGGGGGGGGGGGCAGCGATCAATCAGGTCCAGAGAAACGGGGCAAAGCTACAATCCTGGGGCCATGTTTACAATTGCATCTACTGCATCAGCATGGTAGTTCTGTAAAGCTTTATTTTAGTGGGTGGAAAATGTTTTGAAAATGTTAATAGAAACTAAAAAAATCAGTTTGTTGAATAGCAGTCAAACCATGGGGAGTGATGGCTTTCAATTAGCTAGTCTGCCCTCACAAGCCAACTCCATGAAAACATCTGCCCTCACTTTAGATGATCAATCACCATCTCTTATGGGCTTTTCATACGTATGTGAACAGCTGCACTAGCTCAGTTGGCAATTGTGTTTACCTATGGCAAAGTCCTTAGCCTATCTGTAGTTTACCTCTGACTTCCCTGTCCCCCACCCTTTTTTTTTGTTGTTGCTTCCAGTAAGTCAGGGTGAGACACATTTTCACATCCTAACAATACGAGATGCACGAGGAGCATATACCACTTAGAAGAGATTTATGGCTAGGTGACCCTAGTTCCTACCTGACTCCAAAGATAACAAGTAATGTTTAATGACACATATAGAAGAAAAGCAGATGTGACTCCTTTATAAGGCCTTTCTCTGCAGCACAGTTGAATTTGTTCTTTGAAACCACGTGACAAACTTTCACAGTGTCAGGTTTCTAGTTAATTAAGTACATCTTGCAGCCAGGGTTATAAAGCAGAGCCAGTAGGAATATGGTAAGATCAAATGGTGCCAGCCTCAGCAGCTTGTGCATGTATGCACACCCATCTGCACGCATTCATTATTTCACTTCTTATTTTTTGTTTTGTCATGAATTAAACTAGTAGGTAGTAAGCTTAAAACTAACAAAAGGAAGTTTTTTTTCACACGGCGTATCAGTAAAGTGTGGCGCTCATTGCCACCAGATGTGGCAGATGCTGACAGTTTAGCTAGATTCAAAAAGGGTTTGGACAAATTCTTGGAGGAAAAGGGTATCGGTAGCTATTGAGCATGGGAGTTAGAGATACAGCCTCTGAATCAGAACTTCCTAGACCGTAAACGCTGGAAGCTGCAAATGAGAGAGGAACAGTGGGAAAAACCCTGGTCATCTCCAGTTCACTCTCCCTTTCCACATCCATTCTCTGCCTCTGTGTGACAGGAGACTGGGCAAGATGGATCTAGGGTTGGGGGCACTTGGGGACTGCCTTGGCAGATGGCCCAAGCACCAGGTGGCAGGTGGGGAGTTGTGCATGATCTCTCCCCCCACCCTCAACCCCCGTGCCCCAGTTTTCCCATCCAGAAAAGCAAACATCCCTTCCCCCACCTGGTGCCAGGGCCATCTACCAAGGCAGCCCCCAGGTGCCCCCAACACCCCACACCCCAATTTTCCTGCTCGAAGAAGCAAACAGCCCCTCCCCACCCATCCCCAATCTCTCTCCTCCCCTGTCCCTTTTGCCCCCAGCAAACAGCCATATCATGGTATTTCATTGCAAATTGCATTTTTTTGTGTGGAAATCACCTAATTTAGTGGTTTTCAAGCAAAATTCAAAATCAGGATTTAAAGCAGGCCCTAGTTATCAGTCAAGAATACTGCAGGGCACTAGTAGCTGCCTCAGGGATAACAAAGGCTAGTGGACTGGCTATGGAAATGGGAGCCAGGAATATAGATGTACGAGTCCTAGCTCTACTACCAGTTTGCTTTATCATCCTGAGCAGGTCGCAGCTGTCCCTCAGATCACTTATCTATCAAATGGGGATAACAAGACTAACTGGGGCAGAGCAAGTCTCTGACTCTAAGTCCTATGTATTCTGCCCATTTCTATTTCAAGGCATTTGGAGACATGAGAAATCTAGTTCGTTGTTTGACTACACGAGACAGCAGAGGGACTCAGGAGATGGAGGTCTGAAAAGGCTTCCTGAGTGACATGGCCAACTCATCTACTCCGTGCACATCGGTTCCCTGCTTGTGAACTAGATAGCGCTGTCCTACCTTGGCGAAGCATTGGGGGAATTAACACCTCTGAAGGGCCCAGATGCTCCTCATCAGTGTATGACAGCGATGAGTCCATACAGGGAAACAGATGTTAGAGCTGGTCAGGAATTTGCTACCAAAATGCTTTTCTCTCCCACAGGTACCTCATGGAAGTCCCATTCCCTTGTTGCACCATGGAAGATGTAATCAGGCTTGGGAATTCAGGCCACAGAGGCAAGGGGCAGGCTGTAGCACCACCAGACACCAGAGCAGTGGGAGGAGACATGGATTAATATCTAACCAAGTCAAAATGAAACATATGGACGTTTCCAAATCAATTTCTTTCTAAATCCCCCCCAAATAATCCATATCCCGACTTTTCATCTCTATTCAGGATGAACACAAATTCTGATATAGGGTACTGGTTATTTCACTGGAAGAAGAAGATGGAAATTCTCCTTTTTGACCTGACTGTAACAGACCAAATCGGTTAATTTTAGCCTCGCCCTAATATAACACCTTGGTGGGAATTCATTACAGCTTTAGTCCTCAGACTGCCTAGGCCCTATTTTGCCCACACTGAAGTTCTTGACAAAATTCCCATTGGATTGAATAGTACAAGTGCTGACTGCCCACGGGGAAGGGAGAACGAGCCACTGAGGTTTGCTTCCCCAAGTGGGAGGGGTGGGCATGCATACACTTGTACTGAGCATGCATATAGGAAGGGCATTGGTGTGCAAGGGGCTGCCAACTTTGGAAGGGCCTAGCAGTGGCTTCTTTGAGCTCTGGTCACTCGCAGCAGAACAGAGCTGCAGTAAGGAACAGCACAGAGGAACAAGAGAGGGCAGCCAACCAGCCTCAATTCAGCCTGCATTTGGAGAATACATGTTGTTTCAATCATTAAAGTTTTCTTCCCCCCAGAAATAGTTATTGCTCCAAGTAGCAGCAACTGGCCCAAACCTTCTCTATTGTTGATTCACTTATGATTTAATTTTCCCGTTATCGTGGCACCAATGCTGAGAACCACTAATGTGAAAAGGAAACCAGGGAAGTTTAAAGCCTATAATGTCCAAAGCAAACACAATTCACCTGGAGACTCACAGATCAGTAATGAGCAAAAGTGTTTGGGAGCCCTAAACCTTCCTGGGCAAGACATGTGATATTTAAGCACTCAGGTTCCCACCCAAATCCCAGGTTCCACATGGTCTGAAGACCAATGCCGGCTCTAACAATCATTTTGTCAATGTCCCGGAATTTTTAAACCTAGTTTTTATGAGTGCTGTTTATAGCGGCAATAGCGTCTAAAGCAGGGGTGGGCAAAATACAGCCTGCGGGCCAGATCCAGACCATTGAGTGATTTTGCCCAGCCTATAGTGGGTCCCTTGGCCCACCTATCCCAGGTGCAGGGGCAGGCTGGGCCATGGTGCATGCAACTGGTCCAGTCAACCCCGGGCATGCAGTGGGGCCGGGGCAGTGCAGTGGTCAGGCTCCATCTCCTGGCAGCCCCAGTGGTGGCATTTGCTTCTGGCTGCTGCTGCCAAACCCAAATCTGCTGCCTGGGCATCCCAGCCCATCCACCCCACCACTGGGGGTGGGAACCGCGTAGGCAGGGTCCATGGCTGGGTGGTTGGCATGGGGGCTACAGGCCCGTCTGTGTGCCTTGTCCATGTGGCTCCTGGCCGTTCTCCACGGAGACCCTGGAATCACAAGGCCATGATAACACGCAGCCAGGGCCAGGACAGAGTCCTGGTTCTGCGTGCAGGGACAAGTGGGGAGCACATCATGGCACTGCCCTGGGCCCTGAACCTGTGCTGTCACAATCCTGCGACTCCACCCCGTGATCCTAGCCTCGCTCCTGAACACTGCTCCCTGCCCACCCACAGCCCCATCCCACGTAGGGAGTTTAGGTGACTTGTTGGGTGAGGATAAAAGGGTAGGGTACTGATATGGCCCACGACAGCTCAACGAAACTCCCTACATGGCCCGTGGGCCCAAATAATTGCTCCCTCCCACCCCGGCTCTAGAGCAGTGTTTCTCAACCAGTGAGTCGCCACTCAAAAGTGGCTCCCAAGAATATTTGAAAGGGTCTCGAGCAGGTCCCCAGAAAAGCCTGTGAAAGCACGGGTTTCTCCTTGCAGGCTGGCAGCGTTCCAGCTTGCAAGCGGCAGCTTGGGATGATTGAAGGCAGCAGGCACACATGCGTCTGCTCACGCAGATGCACGTGGCCAGCACAGAGCGAGGCCAGGTCGTGGGAGCAGCTCTGGCCGCTGGATGTAGGTAAGTATGCGGAGTGGGGGATGGAGGTCCAGGAGAGTGTCTGGCGGGCTGGGGGTGGGTGGGTGTGTGTGTGTGTGTGTGTGTGTGTGTGTGTGTGCGCGCCTGCCTGTTGGGGCTGGGGACAGTGGCTGGGTGTGGGGCAGGGGGAGTGGGGAAGAAGGTGCCTGGCCCTTCAGTGGGGGAAGGAGGCGAGGGCAGTCCTTTGCAGCGGCATGGGGCAGTGCCCGTACACGCGTGGGCTGGCGATACAGGGCAGTGCCTATACATGCAGGGGCCTGTGCTCACTGCTCACGCAATGGCCCAAGTGGGAGGCAGCCGGGGGCCCTATGTGGCATGGTTGGGGGGGGCAGGGGACTGCAGATCAGCCTGGCCCAGGAGGCAGGGGGCTGTGGCTTGGGGGTGAGGAGCGCCAGCAGGGCCCGGGGGGCAGGGGACTGTGGATCAGACACTGGCAGGGCCAGGGGGTATGGGTCAGGACAAGCCATCGATCTTTGCAAACAGGTTTTGGTATGAAAAAGGTTAAGAACCACTGCTCTAGAGGCAGTAAATGAGGATCATTGTGCTTGACACTGTTGCACACATTTCACCAAACAAAGGCTTATCCTGCGGAGTTTACAATCTCACTAAGCACAGCTCTCTGCTAAAGATGATATGACCGTATCTATGCTTTGCCCTGTACCTGCATTTGAAGCCAGGTCTGACCAGGGAAACTGAGTCGAGCATCACCCGTTGCCAACAACCAATTGATTCTCTAATGCAAATAAACCCTTTGAACACAAGGACATTTTAATTTTTTTTCAGTCTGGTATCCTACAGCCCAGTCATGCCAGCACCTTCTCTTTAAAGAGCTGTACTGAAGAGGCTGATTTCTTTTTCTTCTACCACAGGTTGCAATTGGTGAACAATGCTGCTAGCAAGACAGCTTGCTGAATATAAGAACAACAGTTCAAAGTTAAGTTGTGTCTTTGAACTCACGCTGGTTCTCTATTGCCCCCGCTGCTTATGCAGAAATGGTCCTAAAGAGAGATACACAGCAAACTGGAATCATGACAAGACTAAAATGGAAATGGAGAAGAATTCAGCAAACAGGTACTTTGAAAAAGTATCCAGGCTAAATTTATGGTTAAATTGGTTAGGTCACAACATTTTCCTTTCCTTTCAAAACACGCCAAACAAAGACTGAGCTAACAGCAGCTTTCCAACAATCAAGGTCTCAAAGTGCAGGGGCGTCACTGACAGGTAAATGTTAACCCTGTACTTAAGCCCTAAGAAATAAAACCTACATTAAAACGAAGGTTGGAACTATAAATTCATTCATTAGGGGAAGCAAAGCACTTTGGAGAATGTAGTTGTCCTCAGGGATAGAAACAATCAGCAATGATAGATTCCCTAGAAGTTCACCCCTTTGTCAACACTTAAATGAAAGCTATTTGGTGAAATCCCTATTAAGATCACTGGCAAAATTCCCACTGACCTCCATAAGACCAGGGTTTCACTCTGTTTCTTGGGCCTAAACCAATTTGGAGTCTCAGAATATCATAGCTTGGAGCTTAGAAAAGGTGCCAGAAAAGGAAGTAGCTGCTTTGATTTTGGAATCCTTCCATGAAAGAAGTTCCTCAGCTGCGCCCACCCATACCATGCCATTGCAGCAGCTGAAAGTCCTTGATTTCAAACACTGCCCAGTCCCCAGATACACCCCCTCATGCTGTGGACATGCTGCATAAGAGACTTGTTCCAGCTCTAGACTTAACCGCGGAAATTAAAGACAGAAGTAGAGCTCATTGATGTTGAAACACATTGCTGACCTGTGAAAACCTGGGTCAGCTCACGAAGTTATATTTACTTCTGTAGTGAAAGAAAATCGTTTGAGCTGAAAGCAAATGAGCTGGAAAATAAAGCTGGCATCAAGGACCTGACATACAGTTTGGAAATTTGAAAGAAGAGAAGAAGCTAAGTGAGGTATACTGTGGTGTCCATGGTTCAGTGGCTCACACCAATTCAGACTTTTGTGGCCACCTAAAACTTAAAATCTGTGCTAGAAAACAAGAAGCTATCAATGCCCAGCTTAGAAGACTAGCCAGTTTACACACCTTAAGGGAAGTGAAGCTTATGTGCTTCCTACTTCATCAGATTCATAATGGAATACAGCTGAATTATTTTGCAGCTATAACTCAGCCCAAATCCTGGAGATCACTGAAACCAAAACACCACTCTTTGTCCTGGAAATGCATTTTTCCAGCTGTTTCTCCAGTGAGAGGATAGGGCACATGCAAAGAACTTAATTATGTGCATATTTCTTTAAAATTCATACTGCATATTGTTTTGAGATGTGCTATTTAAATATTTTTTTATCCAAAGAATAGTAAGTATCCTCACAGACACTGGGTGCATACACGCATACTAACTTGCTGACGGTTAAGCTGGCTTAACTTTTTAAAGTCAACATAACTGTCAGAGTGGACACATGTATGCATAGTAGAGTCAACTTAAATGTGGCGCAAGATAATACACCTTTGAGGTGTATTATCTGTAGTTGCATTCATTAAGTCAACTTAGTTCACACGATGGCTGCTACCATGTCAAAGAGATGTACGTGTGTATGCTCCAATGTGGCCTATGTAGTTAAGTCAACTTAGTTGAATCACTTTATTTTAAGTTGACTTTGTGTGTACGCACCCATTGAGATTCTGGGTGAAACAGAGATCAACTTTTCCAAAGGTGCACGTCTCTAGTTAGGTTGCTAAATTCCCATTTGGAAGCAGACCAATATTTAGACATGGTAAACACCGCCCCCCCCCCCACCCTAAGAAACTCAGCAGGAGCTGCGGGGTGCTATATCACTTCTGAAGAGAAGGCTGCTTCTCTTTGGGGTGTGTAGTAGGCTAATGCTGACTTTCAGCATCATTCACTGTCTTCAGTTACAAAATGCTGTGCAAACTGCATCAACTGAGCACCCACCAACTAGAGGCGGCTAAAGATTTGGGGTGGGATTGTGCAAAGCACTCAGCCTGGGCCTAACTGCCCCCATTCAAGTCAACTGTGAAAATGTCCTCAAGCTGCACAGGAGCAAAGTTAGCCAACTGCTGTTCTCTTTGGGGAAAGACACTCTGCTCATATGTTCAGTTCTTTTCACTGGCTGGCTCCTTGGAGAATCCAGAAACGTGTTTTAGTTTAGGAGAATCTGGTTAATAGGAATGTCCTGGGGTGAAGATGACTTCAGATTTCTCTTTCAATTCAGCTTTTCCAGTAACAGCCCTGGGTTTCTCATAGAGCACACGTCAAAGTATACATAGGCAAAAAAGCCTTAAGGAATGATACAGGGGTGTAGGTTGTAGCCGTGTTGGTCTAAGGATACAGGCAGACAAGGTTCTTTGGGTGAATCTGATATCTTTTATTAGACCAACTTAAATAGTTGGAAAACAATTATTAAGCAAACTTTTGGGTTCAAAAACCCTTCGTCAGGCCTTCAAAAACCCTTCTTTCTTCCAGGAAGAGCACACACCAGCTGCTGAAACTTCCTTAGCCTGATGAAGGGTTTTTGAACCCGAAAGCTTGCTTAATAATTGTTTTCCAACTATTTAAGTTGGTCTAATAAAAAATATCAGATTCACCCAAAGAACCTTGTCTGCCTTAAGGAATGATATGAAGGTGTATGACTCAGTACTTTATTGCATGCAATCCTTGGCATGAATTAAAAATAGAGCTATACTATAAAAATAAAATTCACAGAGTCAGGCATTAAAAAGTTTGTGTCAAGAAGACTATTACAGACGCTGTAAAAAGCAGCTGTGCTTTATCTCCCAAAGAGCCATAACTCAGCCTCCCGCCATTCCTATTATCCAAGTGACCATATAGAAATTCCAATTAAACAACCTTTAAAGCCTTTTCAGTGAATTCTGTGATACAAATTGCTGGCCCCATACTCCGTACGACTGGCCATGAATTTCTGCACAACCCAAGCAATTTGTTTTAGCAACTTCTAGCCCTGTAATACTTCAGTTGTGGTGGGAGGGAAAGTTGGTTTCCAGAGGTGATGCAGAGCAAAGACAGCTTGCCATCTTGCAGATTGTGGGTGAGGACAGATGCATCTCCCAGACATGTGCCAGCGTTACAGACCCATGCACATGTTACATTTCTATTAACCACAAAGCTTGTTTAGAGGAAGATGATGTGACTGCTGCATGGGAAGTGTGAGCTGCGTTGTACAACGGCATTTACCGATTCAAGAATGAGATGAAAGGCTGCTCAGAAATCTGGTGTGCGTTGTTACGTTTACTGACTGCCCATGGAGAGCTTTGGCCAATGCCTTTTATTATCTGGTTAGGGATAAAAATATTGGGGAGCAAACTAGTGAATCTGGGTGGAGCAGCAGGAGGAAGAAGTATGAAGCATATCCCTGTAACATGGCCACGTAAACCCACAGCTACGTAAACCCATCTACAGGGGCTGGCCCAAAGGTTGGAAACAACACAGGTCGATTTTCTTACCTGCTGGACCATCTGGCTCATCAGCTTTACCATATGCTGGCTTCCCGCCATTCACTGTACTCTCTCCCACCAGAAAGGCACTTTGGGAGCAGCAGTAGTTGGCAAGAACTTGCAAGGCAAAGGGGAAACTGGGCTGGTCTCTCTCTTTTGGTGACTGAGGCCCTTTTTATTGTAAGGAATCGGGATGATGCTGTTCCACCAGGAAAGGGTGAGAAAGAATTGATTGGCACCCAAAAACAACCTGCAGAGGGGTACATTTGTATCCCATTTTTTATAGCCTGAATAATCAATCTGCTTTTACGGGATGTTTTCTGTTTGGTTTAAAGTGGCAGGCAGCAGTTAAAAGTGGCAAAAACGCTTTCTGCCATAACGATCTTCTGTAAACAGTTGCTCATGATGGAGGGAGCAGAGGGCAATTCTCTATAAGCCACTTGACAGATACCGCTTCTATGGAATAATACTGGCAATAATGTAACTTTCCATTATACAGTCTTCCCATAAGCTATTATCCTTATCACCAAGTGGGAATCATTAACCCAGGCAACCAGAAGTGCATCCAGATGCAGACAATGCATGACATACTTTCAAACAGACTGTGGTTAGGCTTCATTTTGCAGGAGTTCTAAGCTCGGTGGCCGTGCAATTTCATAGCTACTAGCAGTAACAGCTAAATACTCATCTGTATGTACAAATGCATGATTTGAACAAGCCACTGCAGTGATCTGGACTCGGATCCATGCAGCTTCCCACTGAGCTCCATGGAGGGAGGAAGGAAAAGGAGAGGAATCCCAGCCTATGGCCTGCTCTCTCCCATGGAAAGACCTGAACCTTCTCCAGATGGGTATGTGGCTCAAGGATCAGACTCTTAAGTCACCTCAGGATACAACAGTGAGCCACGGCAAAGATCAAGGGATTGCTGATGACAGCTACGGGAAGTACATGATGGCCACAGCAAAAGCTGGTGATAATCACAGCTGGGACTGGAAGTGCATAGGGACAATCAGAATAGTCAGAGTCATGCTAGGAAGGATCACAAAGCAAACAACTCACTCTCTCCACCATTGCCAAGAATGTGAATGGTTTATAAACAAGCTATGAATAGTTTATAATGGAGCTTGATAGTTTTATTTCACAGTTGCCACAGCCCTGGCCAAGCTCTCCTTTTGGGCACTGACTGCAGTGACTGGGCTGCTCTGCTTGGCTCCCTGTGCTAGTCCATTTTAATTTTAGGCTTCTCTGACTGGCTGGAATCCAGGCGCTGCCTTTCGCTCTGAGTTTCTAGGGGTAGAGACTCTGATACCCCATCTAGACGGCTGGGAGCCACTGGTCCAACTGTCTAGGCCTCCAAGGCTAGTGTCAGCTCTGCTGGAGTCACCAGTCACTTGAGCACATCCTTCCCTAGGGCTCCAGTCTTGTGGGCACTCTGGTTTTACAGTTGGTCTCTTTGGGGACATGTGATAGTTATTTAACCAAGCAGGTGCAGGCTCTGCAAAAGGGGCTGCTAGAAAGGTCAGTTCCCTACTTTAGATAGCACACAGGGTATCTGTATCTGGGCAAAACACCACCATTCCCTGCCCTGGTTTCCCTACTACTCTTGAGCCTCCTTTGCATCAGGGCTCTTTCAGGACGTCAGAATAGCTCCCTTAGACTCCATTTCTTCAGGGCAGGCTTTTAATTCACTCTCTGACTTTTGTCTTCAGCTTCCTTTAGTTTTAGCTTAGGTCCCAACATCAGAAAGTCCTCTCTTCCACCAAAAATCTGCCTCTCTCCTACCCCAAGCTTCTTTTACCTCCTGGATTTGCCCAGTTCTTGTTTTTAAAGGACTCCCGTTCCTGTTTTGAAAGGGTTGTAACCAAATGCATTGTTTTTCTTTTGTCCTCTCCTGAAGAAATTCCTTTCCTTCAAATGCTAGCTCTCTTCAGAAAAGTTGGAGAGAACTCATTTAATCTAGGCTGCAGTTCCTCCTATGTTATGCCAGGTCAAGGTCTCCTTAAAAATGAGACCGACAGATGCGCCAAGTATCTATTCACAGACAGATGCCCCAAGTATCTCTCCTTTAGCACTTTTATAAAATGGTCAGTTCATAAATTGAGCCATAGGCTATAGTTTGTACATGGACAACTTTTCCAAATTGTGATAACTTCTCATATTTCAGCATTTGTTTTGTTCCACGCTGGAATGAAAATAAAACCTTCCACACATCATCACAAAAGTGGAACAGGGATGAAGTGTCCATATTAGGATCGGTATCTGCCTCTCCATCCACTAATAGTGAGAGCACTGTCGTGGGACAAGAGATCCTGTTAATGTACATACACACAAGGTTCATACTACCAGCCACTAATACTGCAAACTCTGACATTTTTAGCAACCAAATGCTTAGCTACAACAATAGCTTTTGAACAGGAAATGCAAGCCATGATATTTAACTGCTTCCTCCGGGGGGAATTTTAGGTGGACAGAATATAACTACCCAACATGTTGAATATTGATAAAAACACAGAAGAAGAAATGATAGTCACGGTTCTTGTTGCTCCAAGTCACGGATTGTAAATGAATTGGCAGCCAGACACAAAGCTAAGGCAAAGCTCATTTCAGCATAAAACTATGAAGCAAACAAAGCAGCTGGCTGCATTCAGGTGAGGGCGGTCACTCACTATTCAGATATCACTGCTTTATGAAAAAGATATTAGAGAATATCCTTTTTACTGTAATGGGCTGGTAGAACTGGTTTGACAGCACTCTGGGTCATATTAATGTACGCTAATTTGTGGTGCCTCACGTAAGATAATAAATGTATTTACAGTGCTGTTATGCAAGAGAGAAAGAGACCTTTATTCAAGCTAATTGTCACTCTCATTTCAATTAATTTGTATGCCGGAAAAGCACTGGTGGAGTCAGTTGTATAACTAGGGCAGGGCCTCCTGCGGCAGGGTTCACTTACATACAAATGCATCTCACCCACAAAACCATGGCCTTTTGTCTCAGGCGGGTGCAGCATTTCTTTAAATAGCTAATACATCTTCTCTGCATATGAAGGATTCTGCCTGTCAAATGAGACTTTTCCACTTCTGAAGCCTGTGGTCTTATACAAAGTTCATACCTGGAGCACGCCCATTGAAACCAATACACTTGTGTACCTTTTCTCCTTCTCTCCACAGACCTTTTTAAGGCTTCCTATCTGGACTTCTGACTCTTAGCAATGGCAGTAGGAACATAAGGGGAAACTGTAGGTTGTGCCACTAAAACAGAATAAAAAAACAGGGCCCTGATCCAAATCTTACTTTAGTTATGAAGAGTTGTTAATAGGAGTTGGACTGGCTCCTGTGTTGAAAGGAGGTTTTTACCTTGGTATCAGTACAGGATTTCCTCTTTTACCCAAAGGTAATAGAAGACAGCAGTATTCTTTGCTGTGTTTCCATTGATAGATACTCAAGGGGTCTCCACCCTCCAGTAACATATAAACAATTAATACTACCTTTAAGCCTTGATCCTTAGATCCTGTCAAGTTTTTCTTGCTCTGCTCTCTGAGTTGATGAAAGCTGACTGCCAACCATATTGTCTGAGTTCAATCATCCCAGATCTAGTCATCTAACAAAGGTGCCTCTCCCAAGTAGTATAACAAACTCCCACTGCAGTCAGCCATTGTTTATACAACCAAGAATCATGCCTAATCATAGGTAAAGACAAATCATGGCTGCATTTGGCTCTTATGCTTTAATATACAAGGACTGTACATTAGAACTCTGTGGCTCGAGAGCCACTGGCACTGTAATGCAACTAACTCATAAGCTCACCTACTTTTTTGCTGTTGTATTTTTTTGAGAATTACCAGCTATCTCTAGCACGTAGCACGTACAGTGAGACAATGAAACAGAACTAGAAGGGCAAACAGGAAGCACATGATATTTAAGAAGGCTTTAAAGCTGACCTTATATATACTATAAGGTTGGATTCCAGCACTCCTCCAAACACCAGGTAAATCTTACTCTGCAGGTGGCCCCACTGAAGCTAGTTGGGCAGGTCCTGGATTAGGGGCACAGAGTCTGGCCCCTAATAAATTCACCATCACAGCAAGAACACTTGTCTCCTGATGCAGCTACACACTTCACAGATGAGGAAGGCATTTACAAGCATTGCTGTCACAGCTTCAGATGAACAGAACCAAAGTAGGGGGTCAGACACGCTGATCCATTGTGGTCCCTTCCGACTACAATCTCTGAATCTATGAAAGTTTAGCATTTAGCATGCTGCAAATGGACTCGGGGCTGTCGCAGCAGCTCTGACAGTTCAGGAAAACTAGAGTGAACTCTGTATTAGGGACTCAGTTGTACTCTGTTGAAAATCCAATCCTCCATCAAATCAGGACAGATTGTGCTGGGGCCAAAAAAAAATCCCCATTTACCTTCCCAGATGTAGAAAGAGCCATAATTTTTGTGTAGCCATGTCACTCTCAGGCAATGCACAACTCGGAAAAGGAACAGCTTACTTACTGGCAATCAATGGAGACTGGCAGTGTCATTAATAATGTATGTAACATGCCTGCAAACAAACTACTATGCCGTATGAACTGGGCAGAAAGGTAAGGAATTTCTGTATTATGCAAAATGCTACATACAGGGGACTGAGCAGCCTCTATGTAAATAGAGCTTCCTCTGTGTGGGCCGAGATATAAACCCAGCCAGAAAGATTGTGATTGTGGGTAGGAGGGTAATGTCCCACAAATGCAGATGAACCCCCATGCTCTACTGAAACTACCTCTGTGGCAAAAGGATGTCACCACATTGGTCACTGGACTGTCCTACAGCCCCTGCCACCAAAGGCAATCCTGATAATGACTCTGGTACGGATATGGACACAAAGCCTACTCATCTTTTTAGCTACCACACAGTGGCTGCTGCCCTGTGCTAAAACTGAACCTAAGCAAGATGGGCTGTGTATATACCACACAATGCCTGTCTGCTTTCCTGTAGTACGAGGTGCCAGCCCGGGTAAAAAGGGCTTGAGGAAAGGAACAGAAAAGGGCCCCAAGATAGGCTTTTTTCCCCATCTCTTCCCAGCAAGTCCCCTTTTTCCATACATGGCTCATCCCCACAGAACATCACATCCCCGTCCCAGTGACACCTCTTTGCCTACCACTTTTTTCTCCCTCCCATGCTCCAGAAGTGATGACCTCCTGCCATGCTCACTATCTATTATCATCATTGCAGTAAGCTCATCTTTGTGCGAGTGCTTCCAGAGAGTACAAACACTATGAGATGGAGCCAGAAAAAACCCTCTTGGTGGACAGATGGCAGGGCCCTGGAAAGGACAAGGAAGAGGCCTCCAGAGCCTCCAGTGAAACGAATGCTCTGCAATCTCTCTTGCTTTTAGCACTACCCTCCAAGTGCACCTCTACATGGGTGGAGCTCAGGGGCAGCTATCCAGCATCCCATCTCCAGGATTTATCCACGTTGAGCATCTCGCAAGCCTTTCAGCCATGGCTGAACACGACTCTGGTGCCTGCTGAAGCCTGCTGCAGGAGGGAAAACTGTAGGCCAGGGCCTGAACCTGGCAAGTGTCCATCGCTGCTGTGAAGCGATAAGCATAGCTGCTGCAGTCGCTTTTTTTCCCCTGCAGCAGCTCATGATGAGACAGGAAAGGGTGGGTTGGGTGTCAGGTTGAGAACAAGTTATGACAAACACGAGGTGAAATACTGAAACCCCTGAACTGTCAGCACCACTGAAGAGACACCGAATCTCCCTCTCGAGCATTTCACACAGCTAACCAGAGAGCCTGCTGGAACACGCTGCCGGGGACCTGGGGTGGCCGAGGCCCCTGCCTCGGTCTGGTGTGGTGCAGGATGCAAAAATGCTTTGACTGAGTTTTGCCCCTTGAAATGCAACAGGCAGAGGCTGGCCCTGTACCTCGGTGTGCTGCTGCCCTATAGGGGAACTGTGGTTGATCTCCAGCAGCATCACTTGTCTCAGAGCTCTCTGGTGCCAGACCACTCTGAAGCAGTATGCTCAACCCTATGGGAAGGAGGGGGAATTTAATCCAGATGCCCAGCTGCAGAAAACAAAAGCAGGATTGAAAGCGAATTGCCCCCGGGCCTCTTCAACTGGGAGGATGCTGGGCCCTGAGAGGGAGTTAAACCTGGGGATAAATAGGGAGATAGTGCAAGCAACCTCTGTAGACACCTCTTCCCCCCACCTCCCCCCGCCAACTCCCTCCAAATCAGTTGTTTGCACAGTTTCCTGTTGCATGCCACAGGTGTTTGGACAAGAGGATGGGCAGGGAAATGTCTCACTGAACTGCAGAACCCGTGCTGCATCTCCAGCCTGCAGGAGGAGAGGAGAGAAGAAAGGAAACAAAGAAAGAGGATATGAAATTCAGAGAAAACCACAACCTCTCAAAGTGCTAAAGACACCCCGGAGCCAGATTCCGATCACAGATTGCTGTAAATCTGGATGCACGCCACTGAAGTAATTGGATTCAGTCCGCCCTGAGGCTGCCAAGGCAATCAGAATCGGCTGGCACGGGTTGGCAGATGTGTTGGGACACACCATCCATCCCACCTAAGCATCTCTCCGTGTGCAGAGGGGATGGAGAAAAGTGGTTTAAGCACCTCGATCTTCCCCTTCCTGAGATCAACTAGTTCACCTTCCAGTAGCCCTGGGCTTGCTTTAAGTGGAGGTGGCTTGTGCAGAACACTTAGGGTGTCTTTACATGTGCTCTGGGATGTATGTATGTGTGTGTGGGGGGGAGGGGGGATTAATTAGAGCAGATTTTGGATGCCACTCGAATTAAAGCACCTGCAGCGTCTCATGTATTCAGTATCCCCACGCTTCAAAACGGCAGCGGGAAAGCTTTAACTAAAGCTTATTTGACAAGCTTTAGTTGAAGTGGCCCCACCACAATAATTTTGAAGTGGGGGGACACTGAGTACAAGCAACACCAAGGCTGCTAATTAGCACATTCCAGCAGACTTGATTAACTGAGTCTGCTCTGACCTGTGCTAATTAGCACACACCAGAGCTAGCATTGGCCATATGTATATGTGCCCCTAGTGGTCGTTATACTAGCTGGGACCTGCACCCTCTAGGTTAGAGGTTCTCAATCTTTTTAGAGTCAAGGCACCTCCTGGAAAATGCTGGCTCTTAGTTTTCTCTTAATTTTTGACTGCAGAAAAAGAATAGAGCACTTCTCCTGTTGCAAAGGACTCAGAAAGAGCACAGCAGGTCAGGTTACTTTTAACACTGTGGATCCCTATTTGAAATCTCTGGGTTTATCTTGCGACTAATGCTTGTACACTTAGCAGTGCTAACATTGCATAGCACCCCGAAAGGATTTCCAGGTGCCCCGGGGCGCCATGGCACCCAGTGGAGAATCACTGCTCTAGGTACATCCCTTCCTGGCACTTTCTGGAACAGAAGCTGCTTGAACGGTAGGAAAGACCTGTATCCTGGCCAGGGAAACCAGGGGTGCTCCCACGCCACAGGGGTGAGCATTAGGTATCTAGCCCGTGTCTGCTGCCAGGACAGCAGAGCTTGGGATCTTCTCTCTGGTGAACATCATTAGCTGCCAGGGAGGCCAGAATTTCTTTTAAGCATAGCCTAGTACATTGGGGGAGACTTCAGGACTGGAGAAAACCCCAGCTGATTTCTGCAAAGATTCCTTTACAAGTGATCTCTGCCGAAGAAAGACAGCCTGGCCTGACTGCTCAGCTCCGCCAAACCAGTCAAAAGAGCAAACAAGGATTTCCACTAAAACAGAAAATCAACACCAACCAAGCAAAGCCTAAGGATCCAGAGGACAAAATCCCTTGCAGGAACTTGCAGGGCGGGAGCCCCACGTGCAGGCAGCACAGAGCTCTTGGAGAGAGTTCAGGATGTGAGCTGTTTCCTTTTTGTCCTTGCTCCTCTCCGATGACCTGCTTTGGTTTGGAATACGGCTGTTTTCGCAGGTGCTACCGCCCTCTACAGTCACGAGGAGAGATAAATAACAGGCCCTCGCTGCTGGAAAGCGGCGTGCAATGCCCGTAACCACACTCTGCAAGAAAAGTGCACCCTGGTTTTTAGCAGCGTAATGCTTTCTGTAGGAAATTCTCTCTTGGCCTGATGCTCAGCCTTACCCCAAAGAGAATTTCTTATCTCTAAAATGTGAAGAAAATCCATCCAGCCCTGGCTGGTTACAGAAGCACAGCTTCAGTCGGGCAACGAGCCACGGTCCCTGACTCGGTCACTAAGGACATTTCAGAACCCAGCTGGGATCCTGGCTGAGACTGTCCCAGGGGATCAGACATTGGCACCCACAGCTTTTGTAACTACAAAGTCAGCCTGGACCTTAGTCCAGTGTCTGCAGAAGAGAGAGCACCAAAGCCTGTCTGCTTGTGCCAACCAAGGAAAGGCAGAGACAGGTAGTTGGCTTCAGGGAGAAGGCAAGGTAGAGGTGCACCTTGTAGACTAACTGATGCAGAGATGCATATGTTTTTAGGAGCAAGAGCTGACTTCATCAGATGCAGCTGTAGGGCCAGTGCACCACTGCTGTCCCTGAGCACAGAGGCTGCTTTGCCGAAAGAAGGCAGCCCGCTCCCGCCTGCTCCCCTCCCCTGCACTGGCTGGGGGAACAGGACCACCAAACACAGTAGAAAAGGCTGCCTACTGTGAGGCTGCCACCTCCCACACCCACATACCAGGGCACTCCAGAAGACTGCACGTGCTGAGATAATGCAGCTGGAAACACTCTTCCCTCTAGGCTGTGCCTCCCTCATGAACAGCTAACCAAAAATTCACAAGCTCTTCACATGATCAGCTGAACGACCCAAAGCCCCAGCCCTCGAATGCTCTGTGCACTTCTGCTTCAGGCCACAAGCACGAAGACTGCTTTTCTCCTGATGGATGTTATTTTGAGACTAAGATTAACCAACCGTGCTGATTAATATGAAATTATAAACATCATCCGGCCAAGCTTGTGACCCTGTTGAAAGCCCTGTGGCTTTAGCCTGGCCCTTGCTTTTTTCCTCTTCTGAAGTCAGCTGTAGGTTCAGTGACCAGATGTACCAAGCAGGTACAGAGTGTTTTAGTCTCTGATCTAGCGATGTTGGACTTGGCCGGGTTTACCTCCCCATCTTACAGCAAGGATTCCCTTACTTTGGTCCGAGCTCTCCAGCTAAGCGAGGCTGGGCCAGGCTGAGATCTGATCTGGAGACTGCTAAGAAGAACTAGATGCACTGCAGGTAACAGCTGTAGCAATTCAGCGGGTGGCACTGAGCTAGTATGGAGGCAGGGCCCTAGCCTGAGAACGGGGCAGGCTGTGCTGCTGGCAGGTACCCTGGCATTTGGGCACTACCATGCCTACGGCAACTACCGCTGCTCCAGGAACTCCTTCTTCTGCAGTGCTGTTGAAGGGAGCTGACAAAGATAGTGGCTTCTCCTCAAGCACCATCTCTCTGGCCCATGCTTTTAGCCTTCTACGCAGGCCTGGGGGGAGTATTTCTTTGAGCCTTTTCACCCTCCTTTTCACCTGAAAGAAAATGAGTGAGTGGGCAAGGGACAAAGCAGGGCTAGTCTGCCCTGCAGGGTTTTGCCAGCAGACTCCAGCTCACTTTCCACGCTGGCCTGCAGCCAGAACCTGCTGCTCGACCTGGTGTTAAACCAGCTCTGCCACATGAAGCGAGGCCTCTGCCGCTGCCCTGCACCTGGTAGGAGGCATGTGTGGATGTTCCTGTGCCTTCTGCCAGCTGCCACAATCCCTCCAGGAGCCGGGGCCTTTTCTTCAGTGCACTTTATGGTCTGGAGGCCCAGCTGCTGGGTGGAGCCATAAAGAGCAGCCAAAAGTGCATGTATGGGAACGCTCCCCTGCAGCTTGGCAGTGGTGCCTGGTGCTTGTCACTAGAGCTTCAGGCAACAGAGGCAAGCTGAAAGAGTCCAAGATGGGACTAAGACAAGGACTCAGAAGCTCTGGGTTCAATTCCTGGCTCTGCTACAGACTTCCCAACTGACCCCAGGCACGCTGCTTCACCCCTTTGTGCCTTGGCTCCCCATCTGTGAAATGGGAGTAATTGCTCTTCTTCCATCTGTCTTGTCTATTTAGTATGTGTTTGCATGGCCTCAAGAGCAGCGTTTGCCCAGATCTTGGCTAGAAATTCTAGATGTTGTTGCAATACTAATAAAAAATGAGTGTGGGGGGAGAGACATGCTAGGAATATAGCAGGGGAGGAATGAAAGTTTTGGGGCTGGAGATAAGCAGACAAGGTTTTTGGGTCATCTGTTATCTTTTATTAGACCAACTCAAATAGTTGGAAAAATTCTTCTTTGCAAGCTTTCAAGTACAAACACCCGTCCTCAGGCTGAGGAAGCACCTGCCGCTGGTGTGTGCTTTTCCTGGATGGAATGAATAGTAAATCTAAATATTGGGGCTGGAGATATTTATTGAGGTGGATCTGGAGATATTTATTGAGGTGAGAGAAAGGAAGACATGAGGTAGGAGAGTGCACATACAAGGCAGGGAGAGGATTGCAAATGGGACAGAAAGGAAAGATGGGCTCAAGGGGATCTCCTAAAGCAGTGGTTCTCAAGCTTTTTTGTACCAGGACCCATTTGTAAACAGCAATGGCCAGTCCTGACCCAGTGCCCCTCGCTCCTGACCTGCTGCCTCCCCCCGCCCCCCATGTGTGGGGCAGGGTGGGGTTTGCGTGGGGCATGGGGGTCTCAAGGAGCCCCTTGCAGGCTTAAATGCTGCCAGCCTGCAAGGGAAGAGCCACCGTTTCTCACATTTTTCTCCTTTAAAAGAAAATCCATTTTTAAAGTTTGTTTAGGACCCTTTCATATATTCTTGTGACCCACTTTTGGGTCACAACCCATGGGGTGAGTAATGCTGCCCTACAGGAGGAGAGATGTGGAAGATGACTCGGAGGAGCAGAAGTAAAGGAAACGTTTTGGTGTTAGGGTTAGGGTTATAGCAATAGCAATGCTATTAGACTGTCAAACTATTCTGAGTAAAAGCAAGACACTCCTCAGCTTGGTCTGGGAGGCGGAAGCTGAGCGGAAGGCGGGACGGGTGGGTACCAATGCTGAGAGAGAAGTTCTTTGCAGTGTGGCAGCAGCAAGTTATGCAAAACCCTGACCTAGATGCACTGGCAGATAAGGTTATAAGTGAAGGACAATGCAAAGAGATTCCTCAGTCCCTTAGAGTTCTCCCTTGCCCTGAGCATTACTAAACCCAGCTGTTGAGCATGATTTAGCTCTGACTCATAAACAGGAATTTTCTCTTCCCTTTGGAAGACCCAGGATTGTTTCTTATCACAGGCACTTCCAAAAGCGTTTGCTGCAGCAGAAAACATCAGCCTCCCTTAGAGCAACTTCCCCCAGTTACTGAAGATTTCTTATTTTGCCCAGAGACACGGTGCCCAGACTTTCCCAACCTGCCAGGCCAAAGCAATGAAGAATTTAAGAAGATCCCTGTAAATTGGGTATGCCTTCCACAGCACGGCTGTGTGCTCATGGAAAGCCACAAAGACAGCAACAACAAAAAAATGTAACAGAGCAAACAATGTTAAACTAGCCAGGAAATAAGACTAATGGGGATTTCTTTCTTGCTGTCATCTCTATTGATGCCATCCTTAGAGACCTCCAAGTTAATATCCAGATCCAAGACAAGGCCTGTGTTATCTGGTTCTAGGAATGGCCTGTGAGTATGATTTTTTATTGCGGTCTCTAAACTCCTGTGGTCAGCAGCAGTGAGGTGGCAGTCTCCTGCTGCTTTCTTGGAAAACAGGAACAAGCTAAGTGAAAGACTGGAGGAATGTGTGGGGGAAGAGCAGGAGCAGACACGACTCCCCCGTCACAGCCACCGGAGAGATGGAGAAGCAGAAGAAACAGAAAGCTCCTTCTCTTAGAAGGTTATGAAGCTGTATGTGTGTTATGACAGGTACCAAGCAGAGACTAATATGCAAGATGTAGGCTCAGCACCCAATCCTAAAAGAAATGTAATCCTTTCCTTCCCTGAAGGTGCCAGAGAATCTGAGGTTTTTTTCCCAGGCCCTTCGCCTAAACTCTTCTAGATGCGCTGGGTGGCGTTCCTGAGCTCTGTACTTTACATCTATCTCTGGCTAATGGGCGCGTTGGGTGCATTTTTTAAGCACCGATGCAGCACTCTTTTAATGCACTTACATTTAATCTAGGTTCAGTGGGCTAGTGGTGCAGAGCCAGCCCCTGAGCGCTGTGAGGGAGAAAGAGGATGGAGGAGGGCTTACCAGAAAGACTGGAGCTCAGGATTTTAGGGCATGTATACACGTGCCTGACAACTGCTAATTAGCACATGTTAGAGCAGAATCGATTAGTCGAGCCTGCTGGCGCGCGCTACGTAGCACACTCCAGCAGCCTTGGCGTCACATGTATTCAGTGTCCCTGCGCTTCAAAATGCAGGTGCGGGCACATCCCAGCCAAGGCTTTGTTGAGCCAGGCCTTAAAAACCTCCAAGGATGGAGATTCCACCACCTCTCTGGATAACCTTTTCCAGTGCCTCACCACCTGCCTCGTGAGAGAGTTGTTCCTAATGTCTACCCTAAACTTTCCTTGCTGCATCTTGAGACAGTTGCTCCTTGTTCTGTCCTCTGCCACCACTGAGAACAGCCCAGCTCAGGGGTTGTCAACCAGGGGTACGTGTACCCTGGGGGTACTTGAGAAGACCCTAGGGGGTATGCACGGGTGGGCGGGGATGGGGTGCCACCATGCACCATCCTGCACTGCCGCACAGGCACCGCTCTGCATCTGGCCATGCACCACTGCCCCCCCCCCCCCCCCACTCCCGCATCCGGCTACCGGGGGTACAGTGCTCTGCATCCAGCCACAGGGGGTACGCTGATCCAGAAAGGTTGAAAACCCCTGGTCTAGCTCCATCGTCTTTTGAACCCCCCTCCAGGTAGTTGAAGGCTGCTATTTAATCCCCCTCAGTCTTCTCTTCTGCAGACTAAATAAGCCCAGTTCCCTCTGCCTCTTCTCCCAAGCCATGTGCTCCAACTCCCTAAACTATTTTTGTTGCCATTTGCTGGACTCGGGCGGGTGGGGAGTGGAAGGGGCACAGGCCACATGGAGGGGTGGGGGGGCACAGGCAATGTGGTGGGGGGGCACATGCCCCCCAAAATTTCTGTATCCACAGCAGGGTGCAGAGCTGCAGCTGGGCTAGATCAGCTCTGGGCAGGACCTGCCTATGTGGCTATGGCCACCCGGCAGCAGCAGGGGGCTGTGGGTTGGGAGAGAGGGGCACCAGCAGAGCTGAGGTGTGTGTGTGTGGGGTGGAGGGGCTGTGGCTTGGGAGTGAGGGGCACCAGCATGGGCAGGGGCAGGGCACTGGCATATCAGGGCTGCCGATTACTACCCGTCGAGCCTGACAATCCAGTCAGTTTTCTATCCACTTTACAGTCCATTCATCAACCCATACTTCCTCAGCTTGCCTGCAAAAATGCTGTATCAAAAGCCTTGCTAAAGTCAAGGTATATCACATCCACTGCTTTCCCCACATCCACAGAGCCAGTTATCTCATCATAGAAGGCAATCAGATTTGTCAGGCATGACTTGCCCTTGGTGACGGTTCCTAATCACCTTAGTCAATGCTGACTGTTCCTAATCACCTTCTTCTCATTCAGGTGTTTAGAAACACTACGTGCTTAGAAACATCTATGCTAGGGATACTCATATGCCTCTAGCTACAACATTGTGATGGATTACAAATTTCCAGGAACAAGGGTTTGCAAGCCAGTCAACTGAGGTCAAATATTGTCAGTTGCATATTTTTGACCAGTCAAAGATTAAGGCAATTTTACAAAAAATCTACATTTTCTGTGGGTGCTGGTTGTAGCTATGTTGGTCTAAAGGCATAGACGGACAAGATATTTGGGTAAATGTGGTATCTTTTATTAGACCAATGGAATAGGTGGAAAAATTATTTTGTGCAAACTTTCGGGCACGGGCACCCTTCTTTAGGCATAGGGAAGAGACTCCCTATGCCTGACAAGGGCACCTGTGCCCGAAAGTTTGCAAAGAACAATTTTCCCAACTATTCAGTTGCTCTAATAAAAGATATCATGTTTACTCACATAACCTTGTCTACATTTTTTTTGTAGCTTTATTGACAAAATATTATTTTTTATTGGTTTTTGACACATTTCTTAATGGAAAATTTATGCTTTTTCTCTGTATTATTTGGAGCTATTGGCAATTTTTACAATTGTTATCCGATACTTGACTGGTCAATTGACCAAACTTTATTTGACTGGTCAAATACCCAACCCTGCCAGGAACAAAGCTTCTCTAAAATTTCACATGAAAGCTACTTTAATAGAACATGATTTAAGTTACAGGACCCAAGCACTGAGATAGGAGGAAATGCCAACACAAACTTAATTTGGATCTATTGTTTCTATGCCTTATGTTACAGGCTTTAATTATACCATCCCATATTTTTCTCACAGGCTCTATGGTTTATTCAGGGTATGGATGGATGGCGCTCACTTATGGAGCAGCTATTCAGTATTTTATTTCATTATTCAGTGTGTGGCCCCTGCACAGCACACTGCTCTTGTCCTGCTCTGAAGACAAAATTTCTTTCCTTGTGAGGTTTCATTTTGAGTTTATAATCATGGCTACAGTGTCCAACTGCCTCACAAACAGCAATTATTTTCATGGCAATCAGAGAACGGGGGAACTAATACACAGGGATATGGTTAGAATCATTAATTTCAGATGCCCAATTTGAGACATTTAGGACTTGATTTTCTGAGCATCGGAACAGAAAGGGGCCCCGAAAATGGTCATTTAAAAATTATTATTACCATTATCTCTGGCGAAGGAGAGTCCAATACTAAAAGCTTGCCTGGGGCTGCCAGGAGTCTAGGTACGGTACGGTGCTGGGCAGAGGCAGGGAGACAAGACAATTCTCCTCTTTATGGTGTTGACATGAGACCAGCCTTGCTCTTCCTGCCAGCCTGCGCCTTGTGACAACGTCCGTATTCTCCAACAAGAGAGACCAGGCCTGTACAACCCTCATTCGTCCCCAAAGCAAGCGCCTCCTGTGTGCTGAGTGAGCCAGGGGGCCGGGGGAAACAGGACCATATGGTTGTATGTGGATACTCAATGCAGGTGAATTAAGAGAGTCCGTGCAACCCTGATTCAACTGCTGCTTAGCTTTTCACCGTGTGATGCTGCAGCCTGATCATGTGTGTCTGTTTGTCCGTTTGTGCAAATTGCTTAGGTTTAAAAACTGAACCGAGAACAGAAACGCCGTCACATAGCATCACACTGAGACCTGCGTGGGTCATCGACGGGGACAGAATCCACAGACCTACCCGGAGCAGAGTGACGCGTGGCAGTAATTAGCTGCCATCCGCCCTGGAGACCAGCTGTAGAGGGGGATTTTGACATACATTTTGCCTGTGAGGGTCGCAGGTATTGCTAGGGGCAGAGGACCATTGAGATTCATGAACCTGGAGCGTTTCAGCGAGCACAGGCTCTTCTGCCCAGTTCTCTCTCAAGGTTCATTCTGCCTCAGTCTCTCCGCTCAGTCCATTGTTGGCTTTTCATCGCCTATCTCATCCCCACCCGATGCCTACCCCATCCTTGCCTCGCCAACAATCACCATCTCCATTGGCTCTGTGTCAACCTCTTTCTCCGAGTTCCTTGTCCAATCAGCATCACCCACTAATTTCTGATCCTCACCAGTCTTCGCCCAATCAGACCCAGTCTCCGCTCACCCCACCTCCCAGTCCAAGTTTCTCCCCTCTTCCCTTCCCATGCTCCTTGCCTTCACCTGATCCCCCTGCCCCAGGACAGCCAGCAGCAGCAGACAGCTGCCATTTCAGACAGTGTCATGCTCAAGCCAAGGCTGGAGCGGTTGCTGCAGACACAGTCCTTGGGGAGTTAAATTTCCAAATCTAGGCAAACTGTGAACCATCAGGACTTTATAAACTTGGCCAGATGTGGTCAGATTTTTCATAACAAAAGCAAGAGGCACATCCTTGACACAAAAATGAACTGCTTGCTCCATCCCCCCTGCCATTCCCTGCCAAAAACATGCTAAATCTCAAGTCGCTGCTCAAGTCTGGGAGAGGGGGAGGCAGCGGGAGGCTGAGAGCTGTTCCAAGAAACAACCACCAGAATTTTCTACATTTTCCCCTATGCCTCGTCCCTGTATTGGATGGGAATGAAACACACGCACAGACAAACCAAACCCAGAGCCTAAGGCAGATGCCCAGCCTGAAAAACATCAGCTCAGAGTTCAGCTAAAGCCATAAGCTGCTGGGAAAGGGCTTTGCAATGAGATCTGATGAACAATCCTACCAATATGCAGCACTCTTGTATCTCTGTGGGGACACAAAAGAAATTAAACTAAAGGAAAATTCCAATTACCCAGCTAATCCTGGGCTTGATTTTTGGAGGTGCTGAGAACTACAGCTGCGGCTGCAGGCAATGGGAGCTGCTGGCACTCAGCGCCCCTGAAAATTAGACCCTATAAGAGACTCGTCACGCAAAGAGCCAGCAACATGTCTGGCAGCAACTGAACGCTCACAGGGATGGATCAAGTGACAGGAAGATGATCTACTTCTTGTTATTACTCCGTTAACTCCATATCTGCTTCACCCAATCACCCATCAGCCCAAAGAGGGGGATGGGAAAAAAGGGAAATGCCAGGAGGGTAATGATGACCTGCCCTACTGCCAAATGGACAACGGCAATAGCCATGGGCACAGCTTGCTTCAGACAGAAATCTTGCTGTTTCGATGGCCGGGTCCCCATCATGCACACAGCCACCTTGTGTCCCCAGGCACTCTCATCCCCACACCTCCCTCACCAGTCCCGAAGTGCCCTGTCTCATCTACACACACACCCCTCCCACCCGCCCCCAACCTTTCCCTGAGTATATTTGCCTTCTCCACCTTCCCCAACCACAGCCTTGTCCTTGGCCTCCCCAGCCCACCCCTTCTTCACCTCTCTTGTTCTCAATCCTCCCAAAGGCACAATGAAGACACTGTATCCCCCTATGCTGAGGAGTTTCCCCTACTTGAAATCTCATCTAAGAGGCCCTTACCTCCAAGAGTGTTTCCTCTTCAGCATGGTCTTGAAGGGACCACTGTGCCCAAGAGGGGAAAGCCTGGAGCAGGCAGATGGTCAGTCCAGTCCAGGCTTGCTGCTACATCCAGAGGGATTTAGGGGTCCATTTGCTCTCAGAGACACTTCCAAGGATATGTTAGTCCCATTCCTGAGGCCAGGGGCAATCATCAGTGAACCCCAAACTGGGCTGCTTTTCTCTGCGAGCAGAACAAAAGCTGCGCACTTTCACTTTTCTTTTCCACAAGATCCTGCAGAAACGAAAGGGAGGGGGGAAAAGGGTTTGGGGGAAAGTGAAAGTGCTGGGTGGAGGAGGTGGAGCGAGGCCTAGGGTCTGATCCAAACCAGCACACAGAGCCCTCCCAAGGCTTTTTATACCCCAGGAGGATGTAATGCAGAGGACGGGCAGAATGGAGAGGAGAGAAACTAAAAGTATCTGGGAGGGGAAGGGGGATTGAACAAGGGGGTCCTCAGATGCTGTTTGGCAGTGGGAGAAGGTCTTTTCTAACATGTCATTTGATGGGTTGTATAAGCAAGGCGCTTGCCCTGCCGGCTTTTGCAAGAGGGTTTGCTCCTCTAGGGGCTCCTGAGCCAGGCCTCAGCTCTCAAAACAGTCTTCAAACTGCAAACAAATGGACAAGTGAGCAAACAAAGAACCAAAACCCCGATGCCCTGTTGCGGGGAGGAACTCCTTCGGCTCTGACCCATAGGCGCCGACTCCATAGGTGCTTTGGGGCTCAAGCACCAACCAAAAAAAATGAGTGGGTGCTCAGCATCCACGAGCCACAGCACTTTGCTTGCAGACATTAAAGAGAACAAACAAAAACACACTTTACCAGAAGCAAATTACTTCGACCCAGGTCTGCAGCGTCTGTAAAAATCAGGCACTTCAGAGGGGATTTTTGGTGCTTTTAGTTCAATTTGATTCAATCAGCTATTAGATAAAAGCACCTCAAAAGCCCACAAAAGCTCCCAATCCTTACAGACATCAGGAGAGCCAGGTTGAAGTAACGCACTGCGCCTCTTCTAGGCACGCACAGGGCTCACACCAACTTAAAAGTAAAGCATCGTTTTGCAGGCGGGAGGGAGGAGAGGGTTATGTCTGCAAGCAGCCACTGGCATAAACCAAAGTCAGCACCTTTGCTCCGACCCCAGCACCAGAGCCTGGCCATTTATGGTCCTAGCTGGCTCCTTTCCTCCATGCTGTTCCCTTACAAATCTCTTTCTCTCAGAGTTTTTAGGCTCCCAATGAGTCACCCCCTTATTAACGGCTCCTCCACAACTGCAGCTACTCAACAGGGCTAGGTGTCCCCTCTTAAAGGGACAGGCCACCCCGTGACATGTGGCTTGTGGCATGTGGCTTTTTGCTCAATAGGCTTTTTGCTCGGTGTTTTACATTCTGCCGTTCCGTTGGGACTCATCTTTGCTCCCACTGAGTTTATTGTCCTAGTCTCAGTCTCTCCTCTTTCAGATCTGGGGAGCAACATTCAACCCTCCTTTTCCCAGTGCTTAAATTGGTCTTAAAAACACTGGGGTACAGGGGAGAGGAGGGGCGGAAGGGGGGGCTAACATCTATCCTTTGCCAACATCCTGC
Source organism: Alligator mississippiensis (assembly GCF_030867095.1). Lineage (NCBI taxonomy): Eukaryota > Metazoa > Chordata > Crocodylia > Alligatoridae > Alligator > Alligator mississippiensis. The sequence continues at coordinate 67,579,414 of NC_081832.1, forward strand.
AGCATCACATGTTCTTTCCCAGGAGGTGGGCAAATGGGGAATGCAACCAATCAAATGAGGTTTCCTTCAAGTGGTACTTAAAAGCATGCCTCCTGATACCCCCTGGCTTGCATTTCTTTCTGCCACCTGTTGCATGCAATGCATGCACTTTAACCACCGCCTTCCCCTTTCCATTTAGAAAATTCTCCGATGGAATATTTACAGTCATCTTCATTTGAAGTGTACAGTCATCTACACTCCCCCATAATTAAAAATCCCTTTGAAATCACCAGCATCAACATTTAACTAAAGGGTGGGAAGGATAAACTAACTGAATGCTCTAGATGGCTGCAAATTCCTGGAAATTAGGAACCAACAAATTCTCGATAGAAATGTGGGCAGTCAACACTCAATGGGAAAGTGCTCCCCAGCAGCCAGGAACACTGTTGGGCTCCAACAGGAGGGGAGGCTGTAGGGAAACATGCATTCCTTCTTCCTCACACCCGTTTAGCTGTAAAGCCACAGCAACATATTTGCTCTTGAAAAATCTTATAGCATGTCAAAAGCCAAGCATTATCATTATTGCTCTGCATCAAGAAAACCCTGAAGGCCTTGAAAAGATTGCATTCCCTCCCTTCAGCAACTTGTTCACTTCAGTCACTCCCCAAGCCCCAGTACCATTGATACAAAACAGTATATTTGTGTATTCAACGCTCAAAACTAACTCAAAAACTAACTGTATGAGTGTGGAGGAAGTTCTTTCCTCAACCTACACCCTCAGGTTCAGATCGGTGGCTTTGGGTAATGACTAGGTTGACCACAAATATATTTGCTTAGCTTCATGCCCATTCTTTCCTTTTCTTCCTCTTCTGGTTCCAAAACAAATGGTTTTGGGGTGATGTGGCTGAGGGGAGAGGCTCTTCAGTTATAAAAGCTAACCCCTCCCCAGACATGGGAAAGGGTCACACATTCTCACAACAAGGAGACTCAAGCCTTGGCCTGTTAGTGAGGGCTAGAGGTCTGACAACATGGATAGCTTAAGCCTGGGACGCTATACAGGAAGCTGGGATGTGGGCAGTCTGACAGACTAGGGCCAGGAAACAAGCCAAAGGCCAGAACCAGAAGGGAAGCCGGAGGTCGTGCCAAGGTATGAACCAGAGAAACAGGCAGAAGCTATGAGAAAACAGAGACCAGAAGACCAGCCAAGTACTAGGAGAAACTGGGAACAGGGAAACCAGCCAAGCCTCAGGAAAAAGGATGGTTAAAAATGAGTCTTACCACCAAATGAGCATGTCTACATGAGACATGAGCAAATGTCTCAGCACCTACACGTGCACCCGTACTTAGGGGGCAAGAAACTAATCAACCCTGTAGCAGGGGAGGATTTATAAATACAAGTCCTACCCTGCTGCGGAGTTTTTTCATGCACAGCAGTGCACGTGTAGACACTGACCTGGCTGGCTGGGGCAAAAGGGTGCTTCACTGATGGGGGTTGCCTGCTGGCTAGCCCTACACTGAAGCACCCTCATGCCCCAGCCAGCCCCTCTGCAGTACATTGACTCGGTTGGAGCAGCCCCGGGCTGGCAGGCCGACCATTCCGGTTCCAAGTGCTGCGCATGAATAAACTCAGGAGCTGATTGCTTTGGAGTTAATTGCCACATGGGTGCATGTTCAAACGGCGTTCCCGGGAACAAAAACTCCAGAGTAATAAGCTCGAGAGTTTATTTATGTGTACTAATTGCACACATAGCCTTGCCCAATGAGGCCTTCAAACACCTGCAAGCGCCCAGCAGTTCCCAGCTGCCAGTCTATGGTATTTGCAGTTCTAGAAGCTAGCTGAATACTCGCCCCTCGATAACTTCTACCACCATTGCTAGCAACTGTGAGAAATAGTCCTGGTCAGAACTGTTTCATCAAAATGGGTTTCAACAGAAAATTGGATTAACAACTAGATTAATTTTTTCCATGAACAACTTTACTTTCTTCAAGAGTTGTGGATCAAAAAAGCCAAACATGTCCTGCATTTGATTTTTTACCAAAATTGTCAAACTTTTTATGGCATATTTTGAAGAAAATATATTTTCCCCCAACATTTTCCAAAGGAAGCCTCTGATTGTTGAGTCAAACCTGGCAAAAAAAGAAAAAGAAAAGAAAAGAAATAATAAAAATACTCATGATCCTCATGCCACATATCAATGGCTGTTCTGAAAAAAACTAATTCCACTGCACAATTATGCTGTACTATCACATAGCCTAAAAAATCTGTTATTTAATCACAAATGGGATGGAAACATCTGAACAAGCTTCTAAGGCAAGCATCTACATCAAAAGAGCTAATGGAAGCAACACTTTGCAAACCAGATCCAGCCTGTGGGCCATGGGTTGACAATCCCTGGTCTACAAGGGAAAAATCTGTCTCAGAAAAAAGCAGGAGACTCCATATCTAGCTGAAATCTGCACACAATTAAGCAACTGTAAATAGCAACTGGATGTAATGCAGGTGTTTAAATAATATTGCCAATCTCATGCTATCCCAAGGACTATATTCCCAGGCTATGTAAATGTGAGCTTTCCCCTGTGGCTTCTGGCTTTGCAGTAAAAAACACCTGACCTCAGTGCCAAAGACACCAGAAACTCAAAACATTATACCTGGAAGGTTTGAGCCTGCCAGGGTGTTGAGCACCGATGGAAGCATCAGTGCTGCAGACAACTGGCCAGGAATGGAGAAATAACGAGTGTAGGCACAACTTTAACACTGGATGAAGGAGTGTTAAAACTGGGGTGGGTTTGCTGCATCTAAAATGCTCTCAGCTCTTTCACACACAATAGTTGGCATGTACCAACTACTGCTCTTTTGCAACATTTCCTCTTTTGAAAGGGCTTTCAGCATTCCTACATCCACACCCATAGTCTCAAAACTAGAAGGTAGATCGGGGGGGGGAGGGGAGGGCGGGAGGGGTGTTACCATTGCTGCCCCTTTGACTCCTGGTCCACCCAAATTTTAAACCAACTGCCTGGCAGTAGTAGCAGCATTTTTACTCAAGCAGCAGTGAAAGAGTCACTTGACTTCATGGCTCATTATAATTTACGTGATTTCTTCTAAACACTTCATTCCACAGAGGTTAATGACAGCCCCTCCCCCACCCCCCTTTTTAATGGTCTTGATGTTGCACTAATCAAACCAGCCATTCTTCTGCAGTCCTGCTGTTTGTCGGCTACTCCTGGTAATGTAGCTCCTATTTCACAGCCTTAGACTCACTTAACTCTAGCAAGAATCACTAACTCAGGTGTGGAAAACATTAATTCAGGTGGAAACATTAATTCAGGTGTGGAAATAACTTTCAGTGAAGCATTGGGTGAACTGTCAAAATGCTCCAGAAGGCTAGATATCGTTATAAATTATTTTATAAACTGGAAAGCCATATATTTAATTCAAATGGCTACAGGACTAATGGAAAAACATCTTTTGATTCCGCCCCCTAATTTAATGTGTTTTTATACATAATATATGATATGGCAAAATAATGCATATTCCAATAAAGTTTTGCTTCAGTTGAGCATATTAGTAAAGCTTCTATTTTCTTTTTAACTAAAGAATTGTGCAATGTGTTACATATGATGAGGCATCATGCCATCTGCACACCCCTTTTCAAAATCCTAGATCCTCCCATGCTCAAGGCCGCTTGACCGTATGTATGGAAAGTTAGTGTAACCTCCTGTGCCGCTCACCAGTGCATCTTGTTCGTATGGATTTTTCCGACTTTGCTGCCACTTGAGGAGAGGACAGCTTGTTGCTTCCCGGAAAGGTCTTCGGGGTTTCTTGCCTGCCACGTCTTGCTGGAATAAATTTGTTTAATTGGGAGGAAGATGGTATGTCCCGCCACTCCTGGTACCTTCCTTCACTCTTCCCATCCACCTTCCTGTTTGGGGCTCTGCCTACACTCTACCTAACGCCAACCAAAGATGTTATTTCTCAGTTTCCCAGGTCTGGTCTGGTATAGGTTCTTATATCCTGGCCTTTTGAATTATACTAGTCGGATTCGGACGTTGTCTCATCTGAGTTTTCTCAGGCCGTACTGGGTCTGGCCTAGACTCCTTCCCAACCCCGGGTTACCTTGCTCTCCGGTGTCTCTCTTCCTCTTTATGGTCTGTAGTTGTCGCAGTTCAGGCATGTCTCTCCTTTTCTCCTCAGGATCCTGCTTGGTCCAATCCTGCAGGGGATGTCTGGAGTCCACAGTGCCGTTTCAGGTAGGTCATTCAGCCCTCTGGGGTTCAGTTTATTTTTGGAGGCCCCTTCTTGGGGCAGCCACCACTTTCCTTCAGTGGGATTCTGCTCCAATCTGGGCCACTCTGAGCCCACTGGAGAGCCCACTTCCAGTTCCCCCTGTCTCCCGTCCACTGGGCTTTTTATCCCAGCTTCAAGGGGCCAGCTTGTGAATCAGCGCTGGCACACCACCATAAGGCATGCCTATGCCAGTGCGGGAGTCAGTCCTGGCTTCTCTGGAATCCATTGTTTTTTTTTCTTCTTCCCCTGATGCCACGTTTTTTCTGCCATGGCTCCACTTCTGGCGCATTCGTGGTCAGCACAGTGTCCTAGCTGCTCCACTCTTCACCCGTTCCAGGCAAGTTTTTCCTCATGGCTTCGTGCCTGCCACAGTTAGATAATTCTTTTCTGATAGTTTCCCGGATGGTTTGGAAAATGACTTTTGAGACTCTGAAAAATGCCCTACACTTGAAAGCTTGTCTAAAAGTCTTCTAACTACAGAGCTGGTCCAATAAAAAGTATAACCCACAAAAATCCTGCCCTTAGATCCTTGAGATTTTTCCCTGGTTAAAGACAGTTCATGAGTAAATCAGAAAAAAATGGACTTGGTTCACCCAAGGTCAGACCTCCGCAGTGTGTACAGATGGCTGCAATTAAGATTCCTTGTGAAACCAAAGTCTTGAACAGCAAGCCAAGAGTGAATGAGAGCAAAGCATGTACTTTCTTACTGGCTTGGGCACGGCTGAAGAAAAAAGCTGGGACCTAGTAGCCTGGCCTCCTTATGTATAAACCTTTGAATTTACTTTGCTGTTTTGCTTCACTCCTGCATGGCCATAAGCTCCAGGAAGTCCAGTGCTGTTGCAGGGAGAGTTTTCTTAATGATTAGGTACTTTAAAACCATTTTATTTAGTTTGGACATTTAATCAGTTGGCCAGTCTCCCCAGGGATTTCCTACCAATTAGTTGCAAACTGCACGTGGCTCGATGGCACGGTACTTGCAGCTCTCCGGAAATTGGCCGAAGCCCCGCCCACTTCTTCCCAGGGAGGCTCTGGGGGACAGCGCAGTCCAGCACTTCTCGCCACTCCGGCTTTCCCTGCAGGGTGTATGCCCCGAATCTGCCCTCCTCCCTCCCTCCAGGACTGCTGGCTCAGGAGCCGGGCTGCCAGGGCGGGGGCTGCAGCCGTGCCGCTTACCCTGGGGTGCACTCCCCGCGGGGAAAGCCAGAGCAGCTCAACTGTGCAGGGGGGGTGGGGGGACTGGTGGTCACCTCCACTCTGGGCTGCTCAGCACCCCCGTTTCCCCTCCCCCGCCACTCTATGGCTCTTGAACTTTGGTGGAGGATCAGATGTGGCTCCCAGGGTGAGCAACTCTGGCCACCACTGAAGTAGAAGGACAGCATTACATAGGCTATGGTTGCATCTAGCTTTTAGATATGCAGACAAAGAGCTCAGAGAGGTAAGTGCTGGGAGCAGGAGAGGTAACAGAGGGGAGGAATTAGTCAAGTTGAAAGAGATTTGTCTTGGGGATTTATATATTTACCTCTAGGAACTGGAGGGGGGGTGGGGTGAATAGCTTCCCCCTCCTTCCTTTCTTTTGTAGGCCATTACATCTTCACCTAGATTATCTGAATGCCAAATCTCTAGCCTTATAATGAGGAATTAACCACAGTTAAAAGGAACAAGATAACACCCAACAGGAAGCTGATGGAATGAGACCAAGGACCAATGAAACTTTCCCCCACACTGTTTTGCCCCTTTTGGGCTAGAACATATCTGTGTAGCCCTCGCAGGTAGATCTGACAACAGGATGGCGCTGGAATGATGCTCTCACTTTGCCGACAGCAGCTGTTTGTAACTTTGAGAGACGGTTGTAAAATACACACTTCGCTGTTTTGCTGTACATAGTAATCCAACATAGATGGATCCAGTACAAACACAGCAGATGCTGGGTCAAGTTATAAACAAGGCAACTTCTGAGCAGATTCCAAGAGGAAAATATATTTAAAGAGAGTTTGGGATTTATTTTTAGAAGCACTGTAAATCACCAATAGGCTAAAACAGAAGGGAAATTGGTTTGAAGACATAATCACTACATCTTACATGCATGTTTTATTCATTGATCTCAAAGCACTTTACAAAAGTGTATCATCATCACCATTGCAAGGGTCAAGAAACTGAGGCACAAGGCCGGAAGCAACTCAGGTTTACCCAGACCATAGCAGAGCAGAGCAAAGAGCCCAGCTTTCCTTAGGTGAGACACTATTTTCATAAACCCATGGATCTCTTTTTTCTTTTTAAAGAGACACGAGCACTGCGTCCAAAGGTCAATGAGACATTTGAAAATTTACTCCAAGGCCCCAAGTACTTAAGGCGCTTTAGCAAGTGGGACTGAGGAGCCTGACTTGCTTCAAACTAGATGTTCAAAAGGCCTTTAGGCACCAAATCCAATCACTGAAGACAAGTGAAACTATCAGACTCAGAGACCTGACTTCTACAAATCTGGTCCCTGGGCAATTGTGGAAGTTTCTCCCTAGCACTCAGATTTGGGTTCTAGTACTGAGAGTGCACCTTATTTTTGTGTGCAAGTTCCCCCAGCTGAAAAATAAGAATATTGCTACTTCCCTGCTTCATGGGTGAATTGTTTTGAGAAAAATAATTAATACCTGCAAGGCACTTGAATATTAAGTTAATGGGTGCTCAAAACAAAAGCAGGCATGGATAGGTTTATTTGATACAAATAGTTTAAACTAACAATTAAAGTAATTTTCTCCTACATTTATCTTCCCTGTTCTCAGGTGTTTTCCTCCAAATACCTCTACAAGGTTGAGGGATGATCCCTGTTTTCATCCATCATCATTCTCTGCAGAGGAAACACAACTCTAAATATAAGTCTCATCAGGAAAGGATGCTTGTGACAAGCATACAAATAAAAGGGATTTGGTGGTAGGGGTCTGCTACAGACCCCCACACCAAGGGGAAGAAATAGATGCGGGGCTCCTGAGGCAACTCTCGGAGACCATAAAAGCTAAAGAGGCGGTAGTCATGGGGGACCTAAACTACCCGGACATCTGCTGGGAGACGCAGACAGCAAGGTCCCATCGCTCACACAGGTTTCTAACCTGTGTACAGGACCTCCACCTGACACAGGACGTGCATGGTCCCACTAGGGGGAATGCCATACTGGATCTGGTATTGGCAACGGGGGATGACATGATAGGGGACCTCCAGATCGGTAGCCATTTGGGAGACAGTGACCACCTAATAATAGAATTCAACATAAGACGTCGAGTGGGTAAGGTAACTAGTAGGGTGAAAGTGCTAGACTTTAGGAAAGCTGATCTCAATGCACTCAGGCGATTAGTCAAGGACGCACTGCAGAGTAGGAGTTTTGAAGGGATGGGAGCACAAGAAGGGTGGCTGTGCCTTAAGGAAACGATCCTTCGGGCACAAAGCAAGACGATCCCCGAGCGAGGCAAAAGAGGGAAAGGGGCCAGGAGGCTTCCATGGCTGACCAGAGAAATCCAGGGCAGCCTAAGGGCCAAAAGGGGAGCACATAAAAAGTGGAAACAGGGTGAGATCACTAAAGATGAATATACCTCCTCTGCTCGTGCTTGTAGGGAGGCAGTTAGGCGGACCAAAGCTACCATGGAGCTGAGGATGGCAACCCAAGTAAAGGACAACAAGAAATTGTTTTTTAGATATATTGGGAGTAAAAGGAAGGCCCAGGGAGGAATAGGACCCCTGCTAAATGGGCAGAAACAATTGGTGACAGACAGGGGGGACAAGGCTGAACTCCTCAACGAGTTCTTTGCCTCAGTGTTCCTAAGTGAGGGGCACGACAAGTCTCTCACTGGGGTTGTAGAGAGGCAGCAGCAAGGCGCCAGACTGCCATACGTAGATCCTGAGGTGGTGCAGAGCCACTTGGAAGAACTGGATGCCTTTAAGTCGGCAGGCCTGGATGGGCTCCATCCCAGGGTGCTGAAGGCACTGGCCGACATCATTGCACAGCCACTGGCGGGAATATTCGTACGCTCGTGGCGCACGGGCCAAGTCCCGGAGGACTGGAAAAGGGCTAACATGGTCCCCATTTTCAAAAAGGGGAGGAAGGAGGACCCGGGCAACTATAGGCCAGTCAGTCTCACCTCCATCCTTGGTAAAGTCTTTGAAAAAATTATCAAGGCTCACATTTGTGAGAGCCCGGCAGGGCAAATTATGCTGAGGGAAAACCAGCACGCGTTTGTGGCAGGCAGATCGTGCCTGACCAACCTAGTCTCCTTCTACGACCAGGTTACGAAACACCTGGACACAGGAGGAGGGGTGGATGTCGTATACTTAGACTTCAGGAAGGCCTTCGATACGGTATCCCACCCCATACTGGTGAACAAATTAAGAGGCTGTGATGTGGATGACTACACAGTCCGGTGGGTGGCGAATTGGCTAGAGGGTCGCACCCAAAGAGTCGTGGTGGATGGGTTGGTTTCGACCTGGAAGGGTGTGGGCAGTGGGGTCCCGCAGGGCTCGGTCCTTGGACCGATACTCTTTAATGTCTTCATCAGTGACTTGGACGAGGGAGTCAAATGTACTCTGTCCAAGTTTGCAGATGACACAAAGCTATGGGGAGAAGTGGACACGCCGGAGGGCAGGGAACAGCTGCAGGCAGACCTGGACAGGTTGGACAAGTGGGCAGAAAACAACAGGATGCAGTTCAACAAGGAGAAATGCAAAGTGCTGCACCTAGGGAGGAAAAATGTCCAGCACACCTACAGCCTAGGGAATGACCTGCTGGGTGGCACAGAGGTGGAAAGGGATCTTGGAGTCCTAGTGGACTCCAAGATGAACATGAGCCGGCAGTGTGACGAAGCCATCAGAAAAGCCAATGGCACTTTATCGTGCATCAGCAGATGCATGACAAATAGGTCCAGGGAGGAGATACTTCCCCTCTATCGGGCGCTGGTCAGACCGCAGTTGGAGTACTGCGTGCAATTCTGGGCGCCACACTTCAAGAAGGATGCGGATAACCTGGAGAGGGTCCAGAGAAGGGCAACTCGTATGGTCAAGGGCCTGCAGACCAAGCCCTACGAGGAGAGACTAGAGAAACTGGACCTTTTCAGCCTCCGCAAGAGAAGGTTGAGAGGCGACCTTGTGGCTGCCTATAAGTTCATCACGGGGGCACAGAAGGGAATTGGTGAGGATTTATTCACCAAGGCGCCCCCGGGGGTCACAAGAAACAATGGCCACAAGCTAGCAGAGAGCAGATTTAGACAGGACATTAGGAAGAACTTCTTCACAGTTCGAGTGGCCAAGGTCTGGAACGGGCTCCCAAGGGAGGTGGTGCTCTCCCCTACCCTAGGGGTCTTCAAGAGGAGGTTAGACGAGTATCTAGCTGGGGTCATCTAGACACAGCACTCTTTCCTGGTTATGCAGGGGGTCGGACTCGATGATCTATTGAGGTCCCTTCTGACCCTAACATCTATGAATCTATGAAAAGAGGCAGCGCACCTATAGCACGCGTATGTGCCATTTTACATCTACTCATTTTATTGTATTTCAAGTTTACAACGGATTTTTCATATTTAAGAAAAAACCCCTACAAAAATTGTAGTTTATATTGGTCAGACGCCTTCAGACTAATGATGCTTTGGAGATCTTATCACCTGAAAAGTTCTGTTCACGAATCGCTGCCGTATAGGCAGCTTAAACTTCCAAAAGAGAACTGACCCATATATCCTTATTCCTTTTTGGGATTCTGCGTTCTGTTTCTTTAGGACAAGAAATTGGCTATTAAAATCTCCGCAATCCTTGGCAAGTTGTCAGTGGACTTCCTCTTCTGTCCCTTCCCTTAATCTTTCTTTTGAAAAAAACTGAGCAATTCTTGCTATAGGTATTAGCAGATTGGTTATAATTTTTATGTGAGAGGCAAGAAGTCTTGTGGAGGGTATTTTTTATTGGCCCAACTGCACTGTTGGGATAGACATAAGCAAGCTTCTGGGTATCACAATAAGTTTCCTCAGGCCTCTATGAGAGAAGCTGACATAGCACAGCATGTTTTCCTTTTTTTTTTTAAATTTAGCCAAGGTCCTCATTGAACTCACTACTTTGAGGCAAATCCCAGCTGAGTAACCATTTCATTACCTTTTCTTCCATTCTCACTCAGTTATCATTAGGGAAAGAAAGATGCAGTATTACACTATCATCTCAAATACAAACACTTTTGGGTTTGGATCCAAAATTCATATGGAACTATATTTCTTTTTTTGCTATAGTCTGGGATGGGCTGGGGTCACGCCACACCTATTGAAGCAGTGCCACTTGCTAGAATGAAGTACACAACCAGGGGCCAGAACGATTGCACAAGCACAAGGAAGTATGACTCCATATTCTCTTTGTGGCAACACTCTCAGGGGCGGGGAGAGTCCTGGTCCGTGCTCCAGGGGTTGCTTGCTCATATAAGAGTTGCTGGAAAAAATTCATAATGTATCCTTTGTTGGTTTGGGAAACTGCCTTTTTAAGAAGCTCCAGCAAAGCAGAGGCATTGAACAAAACATGCATCTGTCAGGCTCCTTGGCTTTGAGGCATCATTGGACAGCGCTGTCACACGGTTTGATTTCCAAAGGTGTTGAGCACTTAGTGCTCCCATGGACTTAAGCGAGGTTTCTAGCTGCTCAGCGCCTGTGGCCATCAGGCTAACTGCTGTGCCTGCCCAGATTAACCAGGAGTGATGTTTTTACTCATTTCCATGGGTTCTTTGCTTAGATCAGGGGCTGAAAACCTGTTATAAGCTGCAGACTGGAACAACCAGACTCCAGTCCAATGTCAGCCAGGTGGCTTTGGCAGTGCATCAGCAGATGCTGGGGATTTCCTTGGGCCCATGCTGGTGCCACACAGATGGGAGCTGCAGATGCACCACTGCTGCTTCTCTCAGCCCCCAGCCCCCTGGTTGCAGCATGGACACAACTTCCAACAAGTGAGGAGCTGCACTAGGACCAGATATTAGGGCTATGAGAAACAGCACCGTTCCATTTTGGTTTGCGTTTTGACGGAACAGCGTTTAGTTTCGAATTTTGTTTCGATTCGAGACTGCTGTTCTGTTTCATTTTGTTGAAACAGTTTTGCGGTTTTGACGTTTCACCCATAGGCTATAATGGGGAAGCTCAAAACAGGCTATTACTTTGTCATTTCTGGCCTGATTTGGATGAAACTTGCAGGCATGGTAGCCCTTTCTGAGGGCATGAAGCCTGCCAAGTGTCAAGGAGATAGGTGCAGGGATTTCAGGGGAACTGCACCTCAAAGTCTTGAAAGCAAAAAACTCATGTCACGTATATGTGTGTTAAGCCACAGCGAGGTCTAAACTGCACGGGTGGTGGCCCCTGCTGAGGCCACAAAGCCTGCCAAGTTTCAAGGAGCTAGGTGCAGGAGTTTGGGGAAACTGCACCTCAGGATGCGGACAAGCAAAACTCGTGACATGGGTAACAGTGTGCGTTAAGGCGCAGCAGGGTGAAGGCTGCAGGGATGCTAGCCCCTGCTGAGGCCGCCAAGCCTGCCGGCTGTCGAGGAGATCGGTGCAGGGGGGTTCTGGGGCCCTGCACCCCTAGCTGCTGACAGGCAAGACTCGTGACACAGGTGGGTGACACTGTGTTTGTGTTAAGGTACGCCCTCACTCAACTGACACCAAGGCAGAAAGCAGGGCAGTTCAAACAATGCTGCCTTTTATGCAGTTTTTCCATCCCTCCCCCAGAGCACTGGGATTGGGAGAGACCTCAGGAAAGGATGAGTCATTGGTTAGCTACACAGTCAATAATGAGAGCAGTGCTTCCCCAACCCCCTTCCCCCTTGAAACGTTTCGACTTGCCTCGTTTTGTTTTGACGCTGTTTCGAAGCTGTTTCGTTTTGATTATGCTGTTTCGAGCTTGAAACGAGTCAAAACAACATTGAAACGAAACTGCTAGCAAAATTTCGCACAGCCCTACCAGATACCTGTAAATTGCATCCACATTATCACTTCTCTCCTCTTCCCTCCCCCCAACACCCCAGGTGTGGCTGAAAGCTGCTCAGCCCCAGTGCTGTTTCCTGCTGGCTGGAAGCTGCACTCATGCTGCAACGTGGAACCAGGGCACAGAGAAGTGATGGCAGTGAGGGCATAGGCAAAGCCCCATGCCACTTACACGCCATTGAAACTACCCAGTTCACGCTGGAGCCAGGAGAGCAGGAAGAAGTCACAGTGGCACAGGCACAGCTGGAAGCTGCAGTGTGGGAGTGGGCACAGGCAAAGCTCTCCAGCTCCAAAGACCGGATCCAGTGGCTCTGCATGCCTTTCCGACCTCTGGCCTAGAACGTTTCTGCTGCCAGACAATGAAATGAACGAATGCTGTCACCTGATGGAGAATATACACACCCAACAAGATATTTCTCGATCTTTGAAAGAGGCTGGATCTCTCTTGTTCTTACCTAGTGTCAATTGAGGAAGTGCTCTTAGCCCATTTGCTTTGCAAAGTTAACTTTCTTGCTGTGCTCTGCCTCTTAGTCATCTTTCCGCAAACCTGGCAGCCTCTGGCATTGATGAAGCTCCATTTGGTTGAGAAAACTGAAGTGCGGTGTTTTCGTAGAGAAAACTGACTAAAATCCACTTGAAAGGTACTGAACAACGGAAGATAAAGCATAAGCCCAGAGAGATTTGAAAGAGGAAGGAGGAACAGTTGAAAAAGGCAAAAGTCATTATATGAATAATGAACAAAAAACCCCCAAACAAATATGAAGATGTAAAAACACTAAGACAATGCTTCATATTTCGAATTGTCTTCAAAATGATTTTATTCAGTATTTTACAAACAGTATCATAGTCTTTATAGGAAAGTACATCAAGAATCAACTACTTGAAATCAACTTTGTTACATTTCAGAATATTTACATTCATAGAAGAAATGGGTCTTTGATGTTTAAAAATATTTGGCTTTCTATATATATATATATACACACACACACACAAAGCTGTAGGCAACAGTGGCATATCAGTGTTTCAAGTTGCATTTGCAAGCAAGGCACTATGAAGTCATATAGTGTGATAAAATCATTTTATTCAAGTTAAGGACTATGTCTAAGCTGTCCAAGTTTATGGCCCACTCCTCAAGCATGCCAGTAACTTCATTCACAAGATTCAGCCCACCAGTTCAAAGGGGACCACTCCAGTGAATAAACTTACGCATCTACTTAGACGTTTGCAAGTTTAGGGCCATGGAAGGCAATGAACAAGCCACTGTGGGTAACAACATAAAAGGGCACAGCTGTATTGTCCAGCCAGGTGCCTAAGACAGTAATCACTAGCAGCTTCCAAGATGCCAGCCACATGGTAGTGCAGTTATACTAGATCTAGTACTGTTACAGCAGATCTCCTGAAGTAATTAAAACCTCTGGAAGAAAAATGTTTTCCCCAAACATTTGGATGAATAAGAATTTGCAATTTTCAGTGTTGCCTGCATGTGAAAAGGCAGCATGCATGAAAGCGCTGTTTTCTGTAGCACCAAAGGATTAAGTGACTTAAAGCTTAAGACTGGGAATCAAAAGCCCCAGTTTTATACCTGACAATGTTACAGACCTTTGCTGTGCCCAGCAACAAGTCACCACCACTCTGGGCCTTTCTTTGCCTGTCTTGGGAATACAAAACAGTGCATTTACAAACAAATTAAATGCCACATGTGCTCCAGGCTCACCTGCTACAGAAGGAAGAAGTATTAGAGTTATATAATAAATGTTACATTCAAAAGTAAACAACAAATTCTAACTAATGGTTTCAAACTACAGATAATCCTGCTAAGCATGTATGTAGGTCTTCACAGACACTTATAAAACCCTCATAAGGTGGTATTATCTCCTTTTTACGAACAGGGTCACTGCGTTATTGAGGTTAAGTGCTTTGTTCAGCGTGACAAAGGAAATCAGTCCAAGAGCTAGGATTTGAACTCAGAATTTTCTGGCTTCTTTTCTAAGGATCATTAGGACATGTGTCTTTCTGTTATGACAGATAACCATATAATCTACATGGTCAGGGAGTGAGTTTACATACCGTGAAGTCAACAAATCCTAGAAGATGAGTTAGAGTATGGACCACTCTAAATTTTCCAGTTCTGGTGAATTCAAAGCAACCTGAATTCATGTCGTATTCTAATCCTGGATGGGCATTACAAGGAACTGAACAACCCTTTAACTCAAGGCCAGCTTCTGCCACTTTCTAAAGAGCATTTTATTAATTCTTTGAGAACAAAAGGACTAGCTCAAGACTACTTCATATGAATTATAAGTGTGATAGAACAAGATTTTTAGTACTGCATGCTGAAAATCTTCCTATCAATGCATGTATATTCCATACAGTTTTTCTTCTGTTCATTGAGCTAACTATCAGCATTTGAAGTGGTACTATTTTTGAAGTCTTTACAATAATAGCAGATTGGAGTATACAGTACTTCTGGATGGCTCCACCATGGAACTCAACCCTGTGCCTTAAGATGTTTTTATGTTATGCCCAGAGGAGTCTCTCTAGTTTAGAGGATGATTCACATAAAAAGGAGGAAAGAAAGAATGGAGCATTTCCAAGAAGTTTGGATTCGTCAAGAGTCAGAAGATCCTATCCCAATCAACATAATGGCCCCAATCAACGATCCTATTCCTTTCACCATCTAAAACAAGGTGAAAGGCAAACCATGTCTTTAAAAGACCATGATTGAGATTGTGTCCTGATATACAGTACTTTAGGTCTGAAAGATTCATTCTGAACACTTCATGTTCAAAGGTTAGATACAATGGGATGCTATCAGAACATCCTGCATACATCTACAGCTGGGCTTAGTCCCCCACTAAACATTATTGACTTCTCACTGATCTCATTGACAACAGTTTAGGAGGGAATGCCTTGGTTAGATTTTGAGTTCGTATCCTCTAAAATTGGTGCATCCTCTTACATGTAACCTAGAGGACCTACGGATTTTGACAGTATAATAACGCAGAACTCCCACACTAACACCCAATATTAAATACCCATGCACCTAACAGAGGCACAAAGGAAGGTTTTCCATTTTTTAGAAGACCAGCAGGGAGAAAGAGGCATGTTTTGACATCAGAAAGGCACATTACTGGTTTGACATATCTGCACTGGCAGCAGAATTGTGAGATTTTTCAAGTCAGCTGGTTCAGTCAATGTTCTTAAGATTGCTTAATGAACTGTGGAGCATTAAAAAAATTTCAAGAAAGAAAATTGTCTTCAAGTAACAAAATAGAATAAATCAGTGGGAAAAGCAAGTGGTAAATAAAGTGTTAATAATGTGTTAGATCTTGGCCAAGAATTGGTTCTAATTTTAGAATATGCATCAGCTGCAAGAACATGTGCATTAAGACCTCTTTTGAAGCAATGCCCAACAACCTCACGCTCAGGAAGAGATTATAGGAATACAGTAAGCCAGTTATATAAGTAGAGTCATTATTGAGAACCCACAACTGATGTTTTTCACTTCAAACTCTTGTGGCTACCAGCCTTTTGCTGTAAAGTACAGGAAAAAGTATGCTTTCATATGCTGCAGCCCATGTCAGTTTAGAATGGATAATTTTTTTTTATTTAACAACACATATTTCCACTAACTTTTAGGATATCATTGAGATTAGATTTGACTGGTTTATAATGAATGCATAAAATAGGCACAGAAATGGCAAATTATACCATGCAAGAGCAAGCTTTAGAATATTTCAAAGGTTTTTATTAAACAAGGCCCATATTAAGGGGGACTCATGGTTTCATGCATGGTCCTGTTACGCAGATTTGCCATGCTGAGGCCGTTGTGTAATCTGGAGTGAGGCTTTAAAACGTTCACTTTAGGTTGACCACATTGTGCACTAGCTTCAAGTCATACAGCATGCTATAAAATGCAATTGCCAGGAATGCACCACTGTCAAGAAAATAGCAGACCTCTGAATCAGCTGCATCTAACTGGTTACAGCACATGGAAACATTTAGATTCTTGCCCCACCCTCCAAAGACCCACACAATGCAACATAATCTAGCCTCAAGGGCACAGAAATAGTCTCATCTATGATACATTAACACTGGCCAACTTCTGGCTACACGTTTACAGGTACAGACAGGAGGAACTAGACAAATCCAACTGCTTACAGTATATACATGTGCATGTGAGAAAGTGAGACAAAAGGGGAGGGTCTACACATTCTCCTATAAGGCAGGAAGTAGCGCACCAAAACTGCTGCTACAGCATGATCACCAGGTAAAGGAGCAAGAAATCCTGGTTATCGAAATGTTTAGCAAAAGCTAAATTTAAAAAAAATGGAAAAAAAAACCAGTAGTAAAACATAAAATGTTTGTAAACGGCATTACTAGCTTTGATTATAAAAAGGTTAGATTCTATTTACTAAACCATAAAAAGTACCACAGAATGTCCCCAATAGATTCATCTCAAACTTTTCCAGCCAAAAATACTGCACCTTCAGAATTGTGCAAAATGAGACACAAAGAAAAAATTTCCTGAAAGAAATACAATTAATACCTAGACGCTTCTGTGATAAAAAGAACTGTTTCTTGGTATTATTTTCATCATGATTTCTTGTTTTTTTGCACTTTTATTTAAATGTCATGGATTTCATGATATTTATAAGAAAACAAGTTCACATAAAATGATGCTATTGGCACCTAGGGTCAAGCACAAGAGGCTACATTTTACTCTCAGTAACACCCATGCAGTTCCACTGCCTTCAAGTCAATGTAGCCACATAGATGTAAAGGAGACAAATTTAGCCATCAAATGGAAAAAATGACAAAAGGGAAATAAAAAAATCTCATGAAAACAGACATTTGTTTGCTCCCTAAAACGAATTGCACTAAGGATTTAAGACCAACTTAAAGGATTAGCTTGTAATGTATCCTAGAAGTAAAAAAAACAACAAAAAAAGATAAAACCTATTTGCATTGTTTAAAATAAATGTATGAATCTGGAAAAAAAAAAAAACCACATGCCAATATCAGGTGTAAACAAATTCACCCTGTGGCCATGTTAAAAAGGTATCTGACATGCAGTGTGCTACCAAAATGTAACTAGTGCAAACTCTTTGCATTAGAAAATGCATTCCAGCTAAGATAAAACACAGTTTTCAAATTTGTTTCTCAGCGTTTTCCTTTTTTTCCATGCCTGAATTTGTTCAGAAATGTGTCATGGACATAGCATCCTCTGTGAAAATGTATGCCATTATAAAACTGCCAAACCAAATGTTTTTGCAACCTTTATCCTTTAAATAAGCTTTTTGCTCTGGAATGATGGTGTCTGTCTGTCAAGCAATCACTGGCAGTCTTTTGGCATCTTTTGTTACTAATTAGTAAGAGTTGGCAAGTTTTAACTCTTGCTGATATGCAGTATGTTGTGTGAAGGTTCCCTAAGGACTGAAGTCACTCCAGACCTCATCTTCAAGCACCTTTGTACACAGAGTTTCCTCGTTATCTGAAGATGCAGACTCTGACTCTGTCGATCCCATAGTGCTCGGTGTAACTGATATATTAAACAAATGCTGATGGAGATTTCAGGGAGGGACCTACAGTATTTGTGTTCATATAAAATGGAACCTACTGAAAACTGTGTTTAATAAATAAGTTTATAATTACAGGAAATTAAATGTTGCCACTAGCACTTTCTGGTAGAAAAATTAAAGAAAAGTCTCTCTACTTTTCAGTCTATCATGAAGTATGCAGTGTAGATGCATCAAACAGCTGTGCTTTTAAGAATCACGGGACTTTCTTCTTCATCCTTTGAAACCCTTGGACTACTAGATGAATGTCTGTATTTGATTCTGTAAAAAATGGAAAAAATAACTGATAATACAACACTCCCAAAAGAAACATCCTCTGAAATCCCAAAGTTAGTTTGTCTGTAGGAATTCTGATTCAGGAACATAGGCATGTGTCTGACTTTAAAATATCCCGTTGACTTTAATGGGACAAATCACACCTTAGGCTATAAACGGATGTCACCAAACGAAGACAGTCAGCTGTGCTGGGGTGTCCCAGAACAAATGATCCACTTCACTGGGTGACACAGTTGTCACCAATTATCCACCAGTTCAGGCCCCTACTGCTCCTGAGGCGCAATTCTGCAGGACAACTGCAAACAGGGGAACCCACTATCACATCCCAACTTGGGATGCACCTCTGTCAATGGGGGAACCACCCAGGGCCATAAAAATGTGCTATGTGTGTCTAAGGAATCCCCTGCCAGGCAATTCTTAGGGTGCGCATCTGTAAGCAGGGAACCTGCAGTATTCACCATGGGAATCTCCATCCTTCTTGGGGCACATCTCTGCAAACAGGGGGAACCTGGGCAGGCACCCCCAGGGCTTCAGGGACCCAGTCCTGTGTACCCTAAGAAGGACTCCAGTGTGTGAAGGATAAGTCCCTGAAGACCCGGGGCAGTTCAAGAGTGCAGGCAGCTCTGGACTCCCACCATAAAACAAACAGACACCTGCTGCAAAAAAAGCAGCACAATTTTATACCACCTATATATTGTGGCCACAAATTCTGTGGTGCGACAAGAGGTATGGATGTCTGTTTGCTAGACCTTTGCGCCACCACACAATTTGTATGGCAGCACAAAGGAGCCATTTGTTACAAGCCTTAAAGTCACACACATGGTTAAGTATCTTCCCGAACTGGGGCCACAGTGAAGCCCTGAACGCCCTCGTGCCTACCTGGCTGTTTGGGACAGGCCACCAGAGAAATGCTAACCTACCAAAAGACAACGGCTCTGCCCACAGGCATGTCCAGCAATTAGGGAGAACAAAGGGGTGACAGCTGTCCTGAGTAGCCTGGAGTGTGCCTCTTAGTGCTTCTCTCATATTCTCAGCTGTAGGAGAGCCCAAACATTATATTGGGCTGCACATTCTGGGATGCTAAGGGACATCTTCTCAGAGCCCTGTTAGTTCCACAGATTGAAAGAGTTTTGTACTTCACTGAAACCCAGGTGACTTTCCAAAATAAGCACATCAGGAGAATTTGGATAATGCATTTCTATATTGGGGAAGACTTTCAAACAAACCAACCTGACTAATCAAAACCATCTGATCTAAAAACAAACAATGTCACCTTATGTACTCAGGTGTCAATGCTACTTTTGTTAACAGCTTTAAAATATGGTTATAATTCTTAAAACTATGTGAAATGGCTTACTTTTAAACACAGAGGCTCTTTATGTAAAATGTTGCTTGCATTAAACACAGCACTGGAAGCTGTGTTGAAAACAGGAAGTTCAAAGAACTGCAACTGTAGAGCCAAATTCTTCCTTTAAGGAAACCTATCCAAAGCCTGCCCTGCTCTCCAAGTAATGAGCTAATAGTTGTTTCCTGTATATTTAGTCCTAACCTCTTGACCACTTCTTTTACTTTACTCTAAACTCCATCCACTTTGTGAGCAACTGTCAAGCAGCAACAAGTGCTGCATGTACAGCCCATCAGTCAGACACCATCTTCGACTCTTAACTCCATTAATATCACGAGAGTAAGTCTGACCCATTCTATTGCGTATTTCTTTTTTCTTGAAGGTTTCTCATCTGCCTGGCACTTACTATGCAGCTGGAATAAAACAGCTAGGAGGCAGCTTTATGAAGGTATTTATCACGCATGTTAGTGGTTTCCTAAGAAAGTAGAGTAGAAAACAACCTTTACCCTTTAACCAGCAGCATCTGCTCAATGGTGTCTGGAAGAGGAATACCATAACTTTCTGGGAGAAAGAGAGTAAGGATTCCTGTCAGCACAGTCAGGCTTCCCATCAGGATGTATGGCAGGAATCTGTCATAAGCACCTGGTAAAACACAGGACATGCCAACATCAGGTATACAGTATTGTCAACCCCACCATGCCAAAAATCATGAGACGAAAGAAAAAAAAAAAATCAAGAGATTGGCACGTAAATCGTGAGATGCTAGTTTTGAAGTGTGTGTGTGTGTGTGTGTGTGTGTGTGTGTGTGTGTGTGTGTGTGTGTGTGGGCAGTGTTATCTGTGAAGGTGTTGAGGGCTGTGGGTGTGTGTGTGGGGTTTGGAGCCTGGAGAGGTCGAGTCCCCACACACCCTGGCAGGATGTGGGGTACTGTGGGTCAGGAGTGAGAAGCAGCAGCAGGGCTGGGCAGGCTGTGGCTTGGGACTGAGGAGCAGACAGACAGAGACACAGATGCACAGAGACAAAAACACAGACAGCACCCCACTGGTAAATTGAGGGGAAGGGGCAAGGGGAGAGGGAGACTGAGGATCCCGCAGTGAGGAAGGGAGTGGGGGCAGGGGCAAATGGGGCCCAGGGCTGGGGCACATCACCCAGAGGTGCGGAGGAAAAGGGGAGCACAGCTCCCCGTAGCAGTGCACCCCATCAGGGACGTCATGGTGGCACGTGCCCCTGCAGGGCAGAGGCAGACTGCCTGCTGCAGGCTAGGACTCTGTGCCCCGCTGCCTTTGCCCTGGGAGCTCAGCTGTGCGATGCCATTGCTACCCCGCCAGGTGGGGAGGAGATGTGTAGTGTGTTGCTACGCATGGTGCGTCATCTGCCCACCTGGCGGCAGGAGACACTGGGGTTGTGTGACTGGGGTTGGGTGGCTGAGCTCCTCAGGCAAGGGCAGCAGGGTGCAGAGCCCAGCCTGCAGCAGGCAGCCCACCTCTGCCCCATCACTGAGTCCTAAACTTCCAAATGAAACAAAGCATTCAGTGGTCCTAGGATTTCTAAATGCTTTCTGAGTTGAGGTTACCCAGAACAAAAAGAGTAGAAGTTGCTGGGATTCCACTGTAGCCTGTTTGCTAGCTAACCTAAGATAGATAACAAGGGAACTGCCTGGATTTTATGAAGCAAGATGAAGGAATGGCCATGAAAATATATGTTTAACCCAGTTCACTGGAGCAAAACTCAATCTATCCTTGCACTTGTATTTTGTCTCCAATGCTACGCCACTTGGGGGGAAATACAATAACCAGAATCTTACCAAGGTACACAAAGTATGGCGAGAGGATGCTGCCCAACCTGGAGGCCATGGAACTTGCTCCAACTCCCATATTCCTCACAACTGTTGGGTAGAGCTCAGCAGTGTACACATAAACCATTGAAAAGGCAGACGTGATTCCAAATTTCCCAAACATGACCAGGATAATGGACATGATCTGAAGAGCTGAAATAAAGATCCGAAAAAAAAAGCATAAGCACAGTGGCACGTCACCAGGTTGGTTAGTTCAAGAGTTATTTTCACATTTTCTCTTGCATTAATCCCTGGTGTGTATGGGATTTGGAGTTTTGTGCGCCAACTTTGTTAATTTGTTTAAACCCAGATTCTTGATAAAACAGATTTGCTTTTCTCACGAGGATATCTAGCTCTTCAAAAGTTAAGGACTGAGACGAGAGCCCTTGAGAAATAAAGGACTGGAAAGGACCTTGTGGGCTACCGAGTCCAATCCCTCACTATTACAGGCAAGATTTAGATAATCCACTTCATGAATTGATCAAAACCCTTCTTAGAATTAGTTGAATTTTTGACCGTGCTGCACCTTTTTGAAGTCTGTTCTGAAGGGTAGAAACCTTATCAAGAAGAAGAAATGTTAGCAATGTATTTCTAGGGCCTTCCTTCAATCCTAACTTGTGGAATGAATTCTGTAATGAAAACAGATCATGCCTCAGTCCAGTTGGCTTAAAAGCCAGGAAACAAAAAACATAACCACCCCGATCCTCTGAGGATAAGATGGTTTGGATTTTAGTTTATTGTTTATTTGCAAAATAGGTGCACATACTATGACTGATAAGAACCTGCTCAGAGTCAAAACCACTAAGGGAAAAACAATGGTGGCAATTTTACTGTACCGAGCATAGAGATCTAAAGTGATGGGACTCCAATGCACAGTGTCTTCCTTCAAAAATATTTAACTGCCAAACGTTCCCTTAAAAAACAGCACCACACATTTACTTTTCAGGCTTCTGCTTATCACAGAATAATACAGAAAATAATTGACAAATGGTCCCAATTCTCTAGGGAAAGAGCACCTACTAGTACCACCCAGGCAACCCTCATGACTTCTCTACTGGCTTTACTCCTGCTGTCACAGTAGAGTTTGACTGCTGCAGCATGGGAATAAACAGTGTTTGAGAAAGAAAAGACTCAGGAAAGACCTGATGTCTCATGCAAACTTCTAGAGCCACAGAGGTGGAGGAGAGGGACAAGGATAGGAAAGGACCATCTGCATTTGGTCCACAAGATTCCTCTCCTTCACATCTGCTGAGTGCTCAGCACTAGATTTCACCCCTATAGTATATGAGTTTTATATCAGCTAAAAGGTCCATACATGCAGGCACCAGCTGAATGAAGAGAAGAACACAGCCTCCCAAGAACAACGCAGCTGATATTGAATACCGTCGGGGGAGATTTCGGAGAAGAAGCCAGGAAATAACATAGGCTGGAACTTCAGTAACCGCCGAAAGGAAACAGTTTAAATAGGCATCTCCATGCAGGTTAGGAGTGTCAAGCGAGAGACCAAAATAGCCGACAGAGATTATCATCCTGAAAGACATGGAATAAAGGAAAGAATCAGACTACTTGCTCCTCTTCCTCTGTCTCCTATGACCAATCTGCCAAGAGCCACTCACTTTATTACAGTGCATTCATTTAGTGCCTAATTAATTAACATTGATTTAATGCCTACCAGGCTCTCTCACTTCTGAAACTAGCCTCAAAAGTGTATCCTGCAGGGAACAGTCAGACAAGGCTTCTCAAGACTTAAATTCTTTGTCCAGTTTTTCCTTGAATTGAAAGCAATTTCTGAAAACCCTCAAGGCTAATGTGACTGGAGGATTCCAGAGGAATTTTCCTGGTGCCCAAGTACATGAAATCACAACCTACTGGAAATCACTATTGCTGAATGTTCTTACGGGAACAGTGGCTGCATACAGCTTCCGCCATCTTAGACCAAGTATGTATCTAGTTTTCTCCAATTATACTGCTGTAGCAAAACCAGTTCATGCACGTGTCATTCCTCAATGAGGCAGCATGGGCCCTTGCTCACTGAGCTGATTCCTGCCAGCACATATGGCTTTTAACACAGAGCTGAACAATCTGGATGGCAGAGAGAAGGGCATCAGTCATGTTCAAGATGCATGACTGTTCACTGTAATGCTAAAACCACTGAAAAATAATTACAGGCTTAGTATAAAAGCTCAGAGTTGGAGAAATGAACTTGGCCAGCTTCCAAAGTTAAGACCCAGCCTTGATGAGATTTTTATTAACTATGGATAGTGAAGGGGAAAGGGAACGCTGGGCAGAGGGAGTTGTGCTCAGAGAAAGAAAACTCTGACTGCTCTTTCCGCTGACCTGCGTGCTTGCAGTGGTTTTGCAAATCAAGGGAACTAGAACCTGGGGAGGGAAGGTTATGTTTCACCAGCAAAAGGACAAACACTAGACTAGAGAAATGGGGAGTTAATGACTACTGGCCCTCTCTGAATGAATACATATGCGCTCTCCTTTACCATTAATTGTAGCACTGCCCAGAGCCATCAACCAAATCAAGATCTACAGTGCTTGGCACTTTGCTTGGCCCAAAGTAAATAATCACCCTACTATAAAAAGCTTGAACTCTGAAAAACAGCCTCTTTTCCCTTCAGGCACAGTTAAAAGGCTTCATGATTCAATTGCTTAAAACAAAATAAGGAGCTTTTGGTATACCTGCAGAGACATAAACAGGCCCTTTGTAAAGCAACATGACTAAGAGGAAAAGCTAAGAGGTCACTATGACCTAGCAGGTTTCTTCCCATAACCTGAAAGCCAAAGCTCTGCCTGGCCAAAGAATTATTGTTCAAAGAGTTTAATGAGATAGACAAACAGTTCTCCCAGCAAACTGTCCTTTTGAAATCGGTTGCTGACTGAATTTCCTTCTCTGCCATATGCAGATCTGCACGTTCACAAATTAAGCCCAAGAGAGTACCCAATTCAGGGCTCCTTGCACCAATGCAGTTTACATTAGGCTGTCACAGTCAAGAGAACAAGTTCTCATAGAGGGATTCACACATTACTTAATGATGTGGTTTCCCACTCCTGACCAATGAAAGAGACTGGAAAAGGGATTAGGTAAGGGATCTGTTGTAGGCTTATTGCCTCTGAACCAAATCTCAAATGGTCTGAGATGGGTGATGTTGGGGGGGTCTCACCCCAAAGTATAAAATATTAGATCCACAGTTCATAGTGCAGAACCATCTTTACATTATTCACAGAGGAGAAAACAGTGGTCAGCTTTTCCAAAGTAAAAAAGACACTATGATGGCTGCTGGCTGTGAACTCAGAGGACAGGAGGGTCAGGCAACTCTTCCAAAACCAGCAGAATTCCCATCCTCAGTGCACACTGCACGTGCTGGACACAGCCATTTTAACACTAGGTTTTTCCAATAGAATATTCTCTGCCTGAAGTAAGCATATCTGGAATATGGCAAGAAGACATCAGGCTTGGATCAGTTTTCTTAAACAAGTGAAAAGCAAGCTAAATAAGTTAATGGGTTCAATACTTTGCTCATATTCACTATCTAATTAAAAATGTGATGAAGTCACTTATGTAAATACTATTTACAGACTATATAATAATTGTGGTTCTTTGAGAGGCTCTTCTTTCAGGCCTGCATGGGGGGGGGGGGAAATGTAGTCCTGTACAGGGGAGGATCCTAAATAAATACATTAATAAAATGTAAAAAACCCCAAACAACTCCCCCCCAACCCCCCCCCCAAAAAACCCCCCCAAACAAAAAAAAACCCAACAACCCAGCAGCACTGCACTCAGTAGCCTGTATATTAGGCAGAATTATTCCTAAAGACCTATTCCAGAATAATTCCCATGTGATTACTCTTATCCTGGAATACGAGCAAGTTAGTCTGAACAAGCTGAATTCACTTCCACAGGAATTTAATGAGGAAGAGCAAGTCTACTTTAAATTCACAGCCTAATATTAATCAGAATTAACTTACTTGTACAGACAAACCCAGCCATGGTAATTTTTAAACAATAAACTTGAACTAACTTCTCTAACAGCTATTAAATTACAGCTACATCACAATTGCCCTAATTCATCTCTTTGCAGATCAAGAGATATTGACCCTGGAGGAACTGAAGGAACTGAATGGCAGCTGATGCTCCTCCACTCTGTATGCCTTTGGCTATTGTGTTCATAAGGATGGAGATAACTGCCAAGAGTGTAAGGACAATCACTATGTAGCATACCCCAAATGAAAAACATCCTGCACTTCATCTTAACCTGACTTAAGCTGCTCTTTGTCCTTTGAATTCTCACTACTTGTGTTGACTGTGCCACTTCCTATAAATAATTCTTTAAGCATTCTTAGCCAGCAGTCACTTACTGTTGGCTTCATGCTTGTGTTCTTGGAACATACTTTTACTTACCAAAGAATCACCGACATAATAGTGATAGATCGGATATTTCGGGTCCTCAATAGGTCCAAAAAGCTGTACGTTTGCTGCACCTGGGAATCCAAGTCTTGCATCTGAAGGGAAAAAAAAAACCAGTACAAAACCATAGGAACAATGTCACTAGAGTATGAGGCTGATCATAAAGAAGACATGGACAGTGCTGATTATCTGAACAGGTTGTAGACACCTTGCTTAGTGAAGAGATTTATCTAAAGAGTATTAAAACCTGTGCATTGTTCCTAACAGTGGGAGTGATGAACATTAGAAAAACTACTAAGTAGAGTGACAGATTGCATGCTTTAAAGGAAAAGGTGTTGATTTACCTCAAGTTAATGCTTTAAGAGATAATTACAATTTTGGATTAAAAGTTGTAATTATATCATCACTTCTGTTCTTTAAATATCATTACTGGGAGGGGTCTTTGCATAACTGCTATAAAGTACAAAAAATACTGAAAGTTAGGGCTCTGATCTTGCAAATATTCAAGCAGTATGTAAATTTAGCTAATAGAAAGTCTCACTGATGTCAACAGGACTGCTCCTGTTTTTAAAGTTAAGCATCTGCTTAAGTACTCCATAGGATTAAGGGCTAAAAACTGTGTTTTTAGTAAAAACTTTGTAGCAAATATATGCAGTAATTTCAAAATAAAACTGCTTCAGCATTAACAATGAAAAGTGATTTAGACTTTCAATATACTGGTCTTCTGCTTAACCCAGAGGACATTCTTGGCTCCCACCTATTTGCTGACAGTCTCTATGACAAGAAGACCCCTGCCCTGATTCCCTCTCTCCCACCCCTCCTCCAAGTCTAAATAACAGAGACCCCAGAAGAAGCACTTTGGTTCTTGTGAACCCTTTGTGAACACATAGGACAAAATTTTCTAGTAAAAAAGCCTCAAGATATACTTGGCACTTCGAGATTTTTCTATATTATTTGAAGTGGATGTGGCAACTTTAAATATTTAGAAGATAACATCCCTTGTTTGCTATAAGAGGGGCTTTTTGCATCTAGGCTGCATCCCAATTGCTGCTATGTGCAGAGATCAGCACCATGAGCCAAAGCAAATTAAAAAAAAAGCCGTGCATGAAGTTCCTCTCTCAACAATGACTGAGAAAGGGAAATTCTAAGAAACAGTATTTAAAAGTCAATCCTCTCAATTCCTTAACCTTGCTAATAATACTTCACTTTAACTAGTGGACAGGACTTTATTTCTTCAGAACATCTCATGCACTGTGTGTAAGTTATACCAGGCAGAGAATATAACAATACAGTCATACAGCATGAATTTTGGGAACTTTTACTTAGAAGCATTTCCCCCAAAAATATTACAATGGACTAGTGGCACTGTTTTTGCAGCCAAGGTGACAACCAAGCACAGAGCTAATTACAATGCTGTGCTAAGGTGGCTATATATAGTATATAAGATTCAGAGCTTGTGTGTGCAGGTCTATCTTGGGCTTCTCTGCACAGTGACCTTCTGTTGTACAGCGGCATCCTCAAAGGCATCCAACCACTGGTTTTGTACTGTAATTTACTCCCCCATCTTTCTGGTCAGCATCAGTTCTGTATTTCTCTCCCTGATGGAGAAGTTTTTGAGACAAGCTGGCTCATGTGGATGAGGAAGTATCTCAACTGTTCACATCAAATTCCTTCCCAGCTAGATCACTGAGAGATCTGAACTGCAACTAAAGCATGGACCCTGAATGCAAGGGCACGATGCGTGTGCATAGCATGAAGGAATATGTAAAATCTGAGGATCCTACCTTGGTTGCTACATGCATATAGCCCTTTTGTCTTTAAATGAAAGAGTGTAAAAATATCTACTCTGGTACTGGATAAGATTTCACTTTGGAATAGCTGGTCCTAAATAAGTTGGCTATATTTATCCTGCACCCAGATCTACACTCTGCTTATCCTATGCCTGATTCTACCACTGCTACTCCCAAGAGTACTACTTGATTATGCAAGTAGTTTTGATTACTCAAGAGGGGATAAGCAAGGAGTGAAATACTACTTTACCTGAAAAAATGGTAGGATTTCTTAGGGTGATATCTTTTATTGGACCAACTGTGTAGTTGGGGTAGTTAGCCAAGCTTTAGAATGCAAAATATTCATCAGGTCAAAGGGCGGCACAACTGCCTCCCATGTTATACACAATTCCTTGCACTGAAACCAATGGACTCAATTCCAAGAGGAAGAACTCTTATTATTAAGAGTGATTAAAAAGCCCACCTTTAATCTTCAATATAATCTATCTGCTCTAATGTGAATACAGCCTTTCAATAAGGCTAATGCAGCTACCATGGGCAAATGCAAGCTGTTTTTAAAGCAAGCTGTTTGAAATACCCGTTTCCTTCAGGGTACTGCAGAGGGCAAGATAATAACAATCTAATGTTCACACACACTAGGACTCAACTCTTCTACTTTGAAAATCATTGTTGTCCATATAAAAAGAACAACTTCCTACATTTTCAGTGGCTTGAATAGTGTGCTATTTCCATGAAACCAGGCTGCTGCTGCCTGCAGACAAGCATGCTAGCATCCTCCCTGCCACCAGCCTGCCCTTTCTTGTAAATCATGTGATCTTTCCTAAAGGCACTGATTTTGCTCCTGTTTGTTGCTGAGAAACCAGCAAACGGGAAACTAAGAAAACCCAGGAACATAGTAAAGTTCAAAGAGTCACAAGCTGTCAAAAAAACTGCCTGCAAATGATTGAATAGGCAGACAATAAAGAGCCTTACTGGGACAAGCCCTAACAGGAAGCCTGGGAGGGCCTTACATCTGCAGTTAAAGGAAAACAGCACTTTGAATTTAACCCCATAATCTGAAGCTTCATCTATTTAACTGAATGGAAGGAAGAGTGGACAAAATGCTGGCTATACATCTGTCCGCTATCCAGGGACCCAACTGCAGGATCTGGAGCTATTTCAAGACTCCAGAGTCCAAACAGAGCCTAGGCCACTGATTATCAGTTAGGATGCTATGGTACCCTGGGGTGCCTTGAGAGCCTTTTAAGGGTACTGCAGAGTCTGGCATCTCTCCAAGGATTTCAGTGCAACTTCCAAAAGGGAGACAAAACCTGTAGAGCTAAGGTTCAAACTTATGGCTAAAACCAGACGCTGGATTTTCTTAGCCTTTTATCCTGGAATCCTACACTGGCCAACCCTATTGTCCCATAATAAGTAGCTGCAAAGTATCCAAAGTAAGACAACTGCAGGTAATTTACCATGGGGTGGGGGAACGGACACGACAACAATGACAGGTGTGTGTGTGGGGGGGTGGGGGTGCATGCATGTGTGTATCCTTCCTCTACCCGATTTAATGCAAGTCAGATCAACCCAGGATTAAACCTGAAGTCTGTTTTTAGCCCATGTTGTTTTAGCAACAGCTCAACCAGAGAAAGAGACTCCAGGGACACCAGGTAGAAGCAAGGAAAGGATGTAGAGTAATGGCTCTATCCTAAGAAGTCTTGATAGGCATGTCGAGTTGCACCTGCATCTTCGTTCATGTAATATATTTAGACTAGAGAGGTGTCCAGCAGCCCTGGCCAGGACTGGGACTGCACTAGAATGGGCCTTGCACAATCACAAAATACATCCACATTGCAAAATGAAAACCAGTCCTGGTAACAACTACAAGCAAGACTCAGTGGCTCAGGTTTCAGCACAACCAGAGCATAAGCTTACACTTTGGACACCCTGGCATTCTTCCCCCGGCCCATGACATTCTTCCCTGCTACTACAGCCCAGGGTAGAGGTACACCTGCCCCTCCTATAATCACCCCTTTGTCTTGGTGAGTGGACATACACTCAGGGAGTGCTTATAGTTTAAGGAATGTACAGACTTTCCAGTTACATGAGAGGTGGTTAGCTCTGTTAGTCTGAAGTCAGGCAGAAAAGGCAAGGCAGGATGATACATCAAAGACTAATTGGCTCAGAGGCATGAACTTTCACAGGCAACAACCACAGCAGCCAATGAAGTAGGTCCTTGCCTGCAAAAAAATCATGCCTCTGAACCAGTTAGTCTCCAAGGTATCACCTTGCCTTACCTACTTCCAGTTACTAGGTACATTCCAGCCCTGAGTGAGCCTGAATTCCTGCCAATCTAGATGCGCAGTGCAGCATAGAAAATGCTAATCCATTTCTGCCAATGTTTCCACTGGCATCAGTGAACACAATGGATTCAGAGGCTACTTAGTGCCAAAGATGCAATTTTGAAAGCTCAGGAAAGTCTTGGTAGATAGTATCTCTATCCTGATGAAAGCAGGAAGTACTGACCACAAATTTCATTGGAAAGCCTGATCTCATATGAATTAAGGTTCCAGCACGGCTGTAGCTGGACATGGCTGGGCTTGGTTCTGTCATGCTGTTAGAGGCAGGGTTACATTACATCCCACTAAAACAAAACACCTAGACCCTGAGGGACACCAGTTGGTAAGGACACCCTTAAAACACTTAAAGGGCAGAGGGGGGACTCTCCTTTGTCAGGACTGGTCCTTCAATAATGGGGGTTTACAGCATTTACAAGTATCTCTTTATTTTTTAAGACAGGTATGGCCCTACTTTCCTGTCCCCTTGCTCATCCTTTTGGAGGCTTGGGTTTCTGGCTGGGGCATTGGTCTTTATGACCAAGATCAAAGGCTACGAAAACAATTGAAAGAACTGCACCTTGTAAAACAGCCTGAAAATCCAAAAACACTCCTCATCCCACAACTGGGTCTTGCTTCAGCAGACTGACAATGAGTATCTTCAAGTATTTAGAAGATGGCAGAATGCATACATAGACTCAGGGAACATATGATACAGCACTGAGCAAGGAGTAAGCTAGCCAACAAATCTAGCCCCTGTCCAAAAGGCACAAATGGCTACAATACAGAACAAAGCCATAGTGTGCCATCCCCACAACTGGAATGGAGATGGGAGAGGGGTCAGAAGTTTTATGAATAGGAAAGACAGGGAAAGGGATTCAGGTCCTCGAGGCAGGGATTATATTTTACCCATGGGTAAAAGGCCAGGCACATAGTAAGAACTACCCTAATGCAAATGAGCAAACCAAAAATTAAAAACATCTTTAACAGTAATCAGAGCACCACGCAGTCCAATACATATGAATTTTACCTCCATAGGGTCAAATATTACATCGGGAGCTGTAATCCGATTAATTTTTGCAGCTTTACGGAGGATCATTTCTGCCTCTTGAAATCTTCCTTGGGAGATTAGCCACCGGGGGGATTCTGGGATGACCCTGCAATGAGTTTCAGAATAAGTATGTATGCCTTTCCAAGAGACCATTGTTGGAAAAGACAGGCATGCACATGGCCAGAAGCACCATCAATTTAACATGCTGGATCTTGGAGGGATTAAAATCGCAGAGTTATGGAAAGCAGATTAGCGTACTGTAAAGAAACAAAGTAAAATGTTTCTGTTGCTTTCAAAAGGTACGAAGGGGCGTGCACCATTTACACTTTCAAAGTACAGAAGGGAAATATTTTATCTAAAGAAATTAAAGCAGCATGAAACTGCACACGGTGTATTCCGTTGTAGGATGGTAATAGTCAGACAATACATATACAAATTAACAACTGGAGAAGCTGTTATTGGATGAGACGCAGGGAATTTATTAACTTCATCTTCACATGAGAAAGAATGGGGTAGGTAGTGTACTTCCTAGTATTTAAAGAGAAGTAGCACCACCTCGTGGATTCCTTAGAAAACAACAGCACTCAGTTAACTTGTGAAGGAAAACAGAGATCATAAGAGATGTTCAGATGTCATATTGTAATTAAAATGGCACAGCCCTCACTTCCCACAAACCAGTGCCTTCCAGCTGTGCCCTGAGCAAACTCTGACTCTCGGTGTAGCCCACAGACTAACAACATTCAGTCATTCCCTTCTGCCTGAAATGCTAAGGGGCTCAAACCACTGTTTCAAAAAACAAGGCATGGGTTTGTGTAGAAAGGAGCTTTACAGCCTGCCCCAATTAGCCCCAAGCATGACATGGTACCGAGGAAGGCAGTCAGGGCCAGAGGCTGTTCTGCTGTTTCTAACAGACCTCAAACTAAGAACATTCGTTCTTTCCGCCTTCGCTCAAGACAATGACAGCACGGACCTGAGAAAAATATTCCCCTTATTTGTGGAACAAGTAAACTATGTTTATTCAAAGTGAATTTTAATTGCATTTAATTCGTCTTCCCCTTGCACACTGCACTTTACCCAGCTTGCCTAATTTCACTGTTGGGTTCTCACACATTTGTGTAAAGCTACACTGTTCAGGCTATGAACACTAGAGAGGAGGATGATCATTTATTCTATAAGACCTGTTTGCTTTCATCTTTTCCTTGGATGGAATACAAGTATTCTTAGCAATACTTGGGGGTAAATTCTGATGTGACAGTGTCCTGCTAGCTGCAGCTGCACATGGCGGTTTAACGGATACCATACAGAGATATACAATATTTATTTCGGTACACTTTGTTCACGGGCAAGTAAAGTTGCTGAAAAGCAGATTTAAAAAAAAAAAACTGATAAGCAGGCTAATCATGAAGGTACAAGGGAAAAAGCACATATATCAACCCAATTTGAAATCCTACCAGCATTTCCAAGCAGCCCTGTAACTCAGCACAGATCTTTCTGCCAACAGGTGGCCAGAACCCTTGAGCTTCAACATATTAAATAATAAAACAGGCAGCATCTCATACTCCTTCAGAACATCAAGTCCAGCAAAACTCAAACCTTTGAAAACCAGGACACAGAGTTAAGGATGCTGGGACATGTGCCTTATCTTTGTCCCCAAAACTTGCAATACACCAAAGGCAGTTGTCTGACAGCACTCCAGCAGCGTCCAGTCTGACCATGTAGCCGTGCCGATCGGTGCGGTGATTAGTGGAGGCAGGAGAGCAGAGCTGAGCTCCTGATATGAGATGATCTCATCTGTGGGCCTGCCCCATGGTGGAGGAGGGAATCTCTGCATAATCAGAGAAAAGAAATGCTTGTGCACCAAGAGAGATCCAACGTGCTCCTTTGGCAGCTCTACTGTGTAGACTGTGTCAGAAGGGATGGGGGAGAGGGAGTCAGGGGTCTTCTTGTCATGGGGACTGTTAGCAAATAGGTGGGAGGCAAGAGTATCCTGGGCATTTAATAGCGCATGGGAGAAAGTCTACCAGTAGATAAAACTATCTACCTAACGAGGAAGGGCTCGCGAAGGGCAGCCAAGAGGAGGTAAAATTCAGCAGCAATAACATTTCTCTCTCTGGTGTGGGCTCGACAGTTTAGCTGGAGGGCAGATGTGGGTGGCTCCCACTTCAGTACCTTATAAAAGGGAGAGGGTGGCTATAAACACACCATCAAATTGAGGCAGGTGTCACAGATCCAGGCAGAGGATTCTCTGGCTCCCCTGACAGCAGGTGGGGCCATAGGGTGGCCATCGGTTGTCCTCTGTCCTCTACTGATACAAAACTGGATGCCTTTATGTCCTCTATTTTTTTCTTCAAAGACATAAAGGCGTCAGGTTTTGTATCAATAGAGGACAGAGTAGCAGAAAACTGTAAGGTCCTCTATGATGGCCACGGAGGCTGTGTGGAGGTTGTGCCCATTATGAAAGAAGGGGCTCCCTGTGAGGAGAGCTGCAGCTGAGGAGCTGTCTGTGATTGAGGGGGGTTTCACAGGCATTTTTAGGAGGCCTGGATGATAGTCTGAACATAGGGTAAGGATTTTGTCAGCTTTGTTTTCAAAGTATTTGAACCCTTGTTCTTTTGTTCTTTTAATTTTTCTGTCACTTTACTGAAGAGCTCTTGGTAAATTGTGATTTCTCAGCAAATCGATAACCCGGGCATACCCATTTCACAAACAAGAGGACTGACAAGCTCACAGAAACTCAGTGGGCATTTCTTGGAGCACCTGGACACCTAGGGTTTTGTTACAGCAGGTTACCAGGGGGCAAGGCTTACTGCAAAACAGCTGACTAGTTCACCTGCACTTACCCTGAAGTAAAGGACTGGATGCCATATTGCACTATTATACATTGAAATGGGGTGTAATTTGCTAGTGGGGCCTTGGGAGGAAATCAAAGCTCCCACCTCTGTCCCCAAACCTTGGCAGTTTTATTATACACTGACTGCATCAAGAATGTGAGAGAGGTGTGGAGAAGACCACAGAGGTATGCACATACACATCTGCTCCACTATCCCACATAATGTACTCCCCAACCCTGCTCCCCTTCCCAGTTCAATAAGCCAGTTTAGAAAACAGTACCTTGGAAAATGTCACATCTTGCTGTCTGCTGCCTTCTGCTGCTGTGCTTGGGTATTGACAAGCAGCAGCTTGCCTGGCTCATTTACACCAGCTGTGTGCTGACCCAGGCCTCTCACACCTACTATACCCCTGTCTGCTGCACCCAGCTTTCCCCAGCCATGCCCTTGGCCCACCTTGCTACCCTGATCCTGCCCCTCACCTTCAGCTCCTGCCAGCTGCCCCTGGCAGTACAGTACTTTAACCTGTTTCTTGGTTTCAGAGGTTTAAATCTGGGTTACCCCTTCATGCCCTCCAGATCATGTCTCATATGGTAGAAAATGAGAGGCTCAGATTGTGTTAGTAAGGGGACTCCCCCAGATATGTGGAGGCAAGAAGAGGGGCTCAACCCCTCAGAAGAGGAAGATCCTCCACAGACCAGGGCTCCTACCTGGGGGACAGGAAAATAGGCTTAGACTCCCAAAGAAGGGAAGGACCCTGGCCCCAGATCCTAGCTCTTGGGGAGAAGCAGAAAGAAGCGTCAGATACCCCCAGAGAGACCAGGGCTCCCCCCAGGTCCTGTATTTCTATCTAGGTTTTTGCTCTTTAATGAATATCAGGTTCTATATCACTTCCTCATGGGGTGTAATCGAGATCAGAAGCACAACTTGATTACTTGGCTTTATGCAAAAAAAAAAAAAAAAAAAATGCCAATAAAATCAGTCACCTTGAAAATGCTCTCTAGTCCAAGGTTTCTCTTAAAACCCCCAGATTTATATAATCTCAAATTTGCCCAACTAACCCACTCTGCACCACCAAACCCAAGCAACTGTGTATATTTTAGAACTTTTGGAGAAGTGTTAACCCATTAAAAGAAAGGAGCTTTCAGAGGACTATACAGCAGCCAATTCCTGTGAGCACATTGCATAGAGAGTGCCCAAGAGATGAATACAGTTTGAAGCAATAGATCTTGAAGGTGACTACATTCTTCCTGATGAGTGTTCTCATTCACCTTTCCTCAGTCCGTGCTCAAGAGACTGTGATACACATCAAGTATATCTGGTCTTCCTTACCCCAGTCACTGCATGCTTGGAGGTTGTTTTCAACAGGCCAGTTTTCAGCTTCCCCCGTAGACAACCAGGGTTTCACCAGCTACTTGCTCACATAAGGGCAGGCTGAGGGGTTCAGGCACCTACACAAGGTGGGGGTTTCTTCATGTAGGAACATTCACAAGGGTCATCTTCCCACCAGAACAGTTGGAGTCAAACCACCACTGGCCACCTTGAGCTACTCAGTTGTGATGGAAACTGTAAACCTTCCATGCTCGTGCTCATGCAGGGCAATCTGTCCAGTCAATGCTAGGGACAATCCTGAAGAGCTCTGTGCCTTGCTGGCTATTCTTTCTAATTTTATTTCCCAAGCACTAGAAGTAATACATGTCAAGCAACTGAGACCATTTTGGGAATAAGGAGGTCCACAATTTAATCCCCAAGCAGATCTGCATAATCAAGTGCTTGCAGAATCTGAGAAACTTTACAAGAGCTTTTGGGGACCAGAAGAGGCAGTGGCAGATTAAGATTTATTGGGGCACTGGGCAAACAGAAAATTGGAGGCTTCCCACACCCCACTATTAACATGAACAAATCAAGGCAAGGCATGGGGGGGCCCTGGGTGGCTGGGGGGAAGGGGCCCTGCAGCTGTGGCTGGGCCAGGGGTTCACCGATGTCATGGTGCTTGGTGGCCTGGGAGCAGTTGTCATGGAGCACATAGTTCTCCACCTGCAGTTCTGCAGACCTACGGACGTTGTTGGCACTCTAGCAGGTCAATCTGAGCCCGATCTCGGACATGTCGGGCCTGCTGGGCATGGCAGGGGCCGCTGGCTCCCCGCCCAGTCCTTCCCCAGGCTGGCCCTGAGAGCCACACCTGCCCATCTGCCCGCAGAGCCTTGCTGCAGATAGTGCATGGTTGGGAGCAGCCAACATGAGGCGAGGAGGCTGCCCCCACAGAACTGCTACGCCAGCTGCAGAGCCACCAGATAGGAGTGTGCGCCAGGCAGCCCCACCAGGCCCCCAACCATGTGCCCACGCTGCAACCAGCTCTTCCCATAGTGCTGCCCACAGCCCAGGGCAGGACCCCTACCAGTCCCTGTGCACATTGGCTCCGCCTCAGCCTGGTGTCTGGTGTCCTACAGCGCCGCAATGCCTGCAGGAAGGCAGCCATTCATGGCTTGCCCCCGGCACACACAGTTAGCCTCCCCTGGGAATTTTTCCCAGGGGGCTCCTGATTGGCTGGGGCTTCTGGGCCTGGGCCCCGCATATTAATCTGCCTGGGTAGAGGGCTGTACCTGGGGAACTCCTTGCTCAAATAAGCACAAGCTTGGAACACTGTCCTTACCTAGCACCTGCAGGGTACAGGCTAAGTTTTGGGGCACTGCAAGCAAGCATGTAGGGTTTTAGAGTGTTTAGTGGAGGGCAACACCTTTAAAACCTTAACTGTAGCAGAGCTGCTGCACAATTGTAATGTGTGCAGACTTCTCGTCAACAGCCTTGATTTGGCTCCTGATCTTGTACCTGCAAATATATTTTTATAACTCGTTGACATCCAAATATCTTATCTGTGGGTTCAAATTATGTCATTATTATAATACTGAATATAAAACCGTATTTCATAACTCGTCATTATTCACAAGTAGTCCACGATGACTTCGGTCATTGGTTAGGGTTGCTGTTTTTACAGCTTAACAGTTCATGAAACAGCTTCAAATTTAGGCTATGCTTATGCCATCCAGCTTCGAAGCAGTAATGTTCCAGTGCTGCAACTTAGCTTGCAGAAGTGTTAAATTTAAAGTGGGACTTTAGGTGTTATTATCATTATGTCACTCAATGACATGGACATAATAGCAGTTTGCAGAAAAGACCCGCAAAATACATGTGGGCAGAGGGAAAAAAGAATTAAATCCCCTCACAGCAACTCTTTTCCCATTATTGAATAGGAAAAGGGAGATAAGTTTACTGTCCATCTCCCTCTGACTTCCAAACACAGCAGAGATCAGTTAACCTAAATGGTGCTGATTGATGAGGTTTAGGATTCTGTGTTGGTGCTACAGTGCCATCCGCCTGGTTGCACATGAGTTTACTGACCTGTTGCTTTATATAAAACAGTGCTACCAATGGGCTGGATTCTGATCCCAGTTTCACTGGTATAAAGATATTTATAGTGGCATAATTGAAGAGTGACTTTGCCTATGTCACTGACTGAGAGGAAGAACTGAATAGAAACAAGATCCAACGGAACAGATTAAACCTGGCTATTTCTATTATCTATGCTTTCAACCTAACTGCTGAAAAAGAGGACACGCACGCAGTTTCAAATAATAACTTGTTTCTAAGGGTCACCATTGTGTCAAGATCCGACACTGTGGTCATGTAGGCCTTGCATCTGAATCCTGGCAGCCACAGCTGAGACTTTCCAAAGCCTCACACCTTTGAAGGTAGATGCACTCACCACCACAGAGGAATGCAGAGCAGCCCAGGTAAAGTAAGAGCCAGAAGCAGTGTACGCCAGTCTCTGATGAAGTAAGCAAACAGCGGCAGCAACATGTAGCCAAATGCATAAAATATGCAAACACCTAATGTGCAGTATATTATGCGAACTGATTTGCCAAGAATTTCCGTGCCTGTTCAAAACAAGGGAGTGCAAATTAGCATTATGATAAAAACAAACAAAACAAAAGCAGTCAAATATTATAATGCTACATAAGAACCAGAACTACCTGTTAGCAAAACTACTCCCGACATGCTACAATGGATCATTATATTAGACGTTTTCCCCCTGTTTTAAAGAGATAATCACTAGATTTCTCTTGCATCACCAATCCTTCCTCATGGGAAGTACTGATATGAATAAAGACAGTGAAATGAAGAGTTTAAGCTCTTCTAAGCCAGCAAGGACATTATTTCTGATTCTGAACTCCTAGAATTCTCCATCCAACACCAAATTAAAAATTTCTTTAAAAGTATGTTTTTCTAGGCTCTGCCTGGTGAATCTTTCATAAAACAAAGTGTTTTTAAGTTAACCTTTGATAGATCCACAAGGGTGTTCTGGCCAAAATACAAAAACAAACAACCCACCCCCAACAACCAGCCACATAGAAATATTTCTTCAGACCAATGTTGAGTCTATTTCACTTCCAATCAAATACAACTTACTCTTTGCTATAACAGAAAGGATGAAGTGACAGAGGTGATATGATAGTTTAATTTTTACAAAAGGTTATTCTCAAGTCACGCTCTGATTTGTAATTGTTATAAACAAACATGTATTTAGATCTAAAGGACAGAATCTAAAACTTTGAATTACTGGTTCCGTACCTCCACCTGCATATTAAGGAACATGTACCACAGCTCTCCAATTACAGGATGCTTTTGCCTCAGATAAATATCGGTTCTGATTTTCTTCATTTGCCTACTTTAACTTGGCAAACAAAGAAGTTTACTAGCACTATCTTGCTATTTTACCAAAAGGACATTTTGAAACAGACTGGAAATTAGCAAGGCTATATTCTTATTAAAAGTGCTACTTGGGAATAAAATTGCCATTGCTAGCTGGGGATGGGAGGAAGAGAACACTGCCACAAAACACAGGTTATGTATAACACATTTTCGTACCAAGCACAAAAGCCGCCACATAGTTAGAGATCTGTCCCATGCCGACGAGGACAAAGAGCACTGAAAACATCTCCCAGTTGATGGAGAAAACTTGCAGAAAGCTGAAGCCAGTTTGCACCCCCATGGTCACAAACAGAACATTCTTCCTGCCA
Source organism: Alligator mississippiensis (assembly GCF_030867095.1). Classification (NCBI taxonomy): domain Eukaryota; kingdom Metazoa; phylum Chordata; order Crocodylia; family Alligatoridae; genus Alligator; species Alligator mississippiensis. The sequence continues at coordinate 67,618,160 of NC_081832.1, forward strand.
AACCTTCAAAGAACAAAGACAAAAAAAAAATGTAAGAGGGTTGTAAAACAAACCTTTGTGAAAGAAATCTTCTGTGTGTCTACATGAACAAGGGAGCAACTCAGGCAGCAGCAGAAAAGCATATATACACTAAGAAGTACACTAAGAATCTTGCTGGGCAAAATTAGAATATCTTAAGGGCTGTAATAAAAGGCTTCTTTGGAGCTGTGGTGGGAGGTTCTCTCTTCATTGTTGGACTGAACATGGACATGTGTAGCCATCTAGAAAAGGAGTTAGCCACAATGCATCTGATTAGGTACTGGTGTTTCAAAAAAACATTAGGTGGAGAAGTGGAGTCTTTTAGAGAAGCAGCAAACCTCAGGAATATGGTTATTAAGGAGCCATTTCTGCAATTCTAACTCAGCTATACCAAGTGACACCTTGCTCTGTTAATAACGCAAGTGATTTCCAATGGGACTGTTTGTTCCTTACCAACATAAGGGTGAGCGAGTTTGAGACTAAGTTCTGGTACTTATGATTGGAACAGAAGTTTTAGCCTCAATGTTTTGGCAGGTTCAGTTTATATTTGCATTTTGGCCTGGTTATCTAAATATCATAGCTTACCTTGCCTTCCCAGTTTGGTGGCTGAAACCCTGCTGATCACATATATAATTCCACTTCATAATTAAGCTTGGTCAACACACAGCAATTGTACAAGGAGGGCCAGCTATGGCAGTAAGGGGTATGGTATAAATTTTAGTTTGGCATAAGAAACAATGATTCACAAATGAAGCAGCATAAGGTTTTAGCTCATCTATTTGCTCTGATCTGTTGCTTTCTCACGTAATCTTACCCCTCAGATGAGGAGCGCTCAACTCCTGGCCCATGAGATGCATCTGGCCCCTGCAGCTGTGTCATCTGGTCCATGGGGCTCCCCACAAGTCCATGGAGAGCCCCCTGGGCTGTGGCTCTGCATGCTAGATCAGGCATAAAGGGTAGTATGGGGCCATGTGGGGAAGGTGTGAAGGCCTACCAAGGCCACGAAGGCCCAATCCTGCTGTGGTCTGGCCTGCAGACTGGCCCTGCACCTTTCATGTGACCCACAGGGCCAAAACATTGAGCAGCGCTGCCTGCTCTGAGCCCAGAAAGACAGACTGCAACATGTCTGGGCTACTATTTCAGAGGCAGACTTCTAGATGGTGCTAGAGTATAAGACATACCATAGTGGAGAACTCCATGGGAGTAAAAAGTTGCCTAAACAATCTCCCATGGGATAGTGTGGTGTTCTAGTTATTGAGCTAGTTTCCATATGTACATACTGTTGTATTAATATCAGCAGAAGATATGCTATATGTATTAGCAGAATTACCCTTGCAAACACCATCCTGCAGGGTTCTGTGGATGGATGAAGAAGAGGAAGACCTAGGACCGGCTGGACCAGCAACATCAAAGACTGTACAGGATTAAAACTGACTGATTGTTACAGGGATTGCAAAAGACCAGGATGAATGGAGGAAAGTTATTGCTCTATCAAAGGTGCCCGAATGGTTGGTGTAGCCTCAGGATTGATTGACTGATGTATTAGCAGGGGTTGTATTTAGCAGTGTTCCTTTACCTTGTCACTGAAGTAGAAAGACTGCCGAGTCTTCCTTCACCAGTGTCAGATTCGAAGGGTATGTTTATACAGCAAAATGGCGGTGTGACTAGATCGCACGTTAGCCTATGAATGATAGCTTAATTCATGTAGCACAGGTAACAAGGCAACATAGATTTTCGTCCATGCTAGGAATACACAAAGGGTTCCCACAGGGTTTGTAGTCTGGTTGCCAGCATGTGTTGAAATCTGTGCTACCCTATTTTTCACTAGTACGGTGCAGAAAGCAATACCAGTACTGAAACAGCCCTGAAACAGAAGTCCGTTCTTGACGGAAGAATAAAAAGGCTGGATCCCAGAGATCAGACCTCATTAGTATATCGTTAAAACTGACAGAGGCATTGCCCAAGTAAAAACTTCAGGATTTGGCCTATAAAGCTGTAAACCTATACAAGTTTTGGTGTTGAATCATCAAACAGAAACCACCCCCCGACATTACTCAATGGGAACTGAGTGGCTGCCACATGCTGGGATGCATGTTAGACGTCATCCAGCTTGCAAAGCACATTTAAAACAAAATTCAGATATTTGAAATTCAAGAGTGCTACTATTTTTTCCACCTTTGTGCGGACAAACAGAACAACCCATGGTACTGCTATCAGTTAGGTCAGAAAAAAGAGCAACAAACATCCGTTACGAAGACTGATAAGAAACACTGATGCTTTCCAGACTCCACAAACCCAAAATGTTGGACTTAGACCTTGAATTTGACATGAGGTACAAGAGAAGCTATAAACATTTGTACAAGGGGAGCTTTTGACTTGGCCTAGGGAAAAGCAAACATGAGTAGAGTAAGTACCAAGAATAAAGGATAGTTCAAAGAAAATCAAATAGCACACCAGGATCTGATTTTCAAGAACAGCCTGTAAAATTGTGTCTTTTCACGGATGAATGAGTTTAGTTGAGAACTGACCTCCTCCTGGATAAAAAAGGCCCCCATAATAGCATTTTGCCCTGATTTTAGGTGCTGCATGCTGCATCAAAGCTTCGTCTACAGAACAGATGACCCAACAGCAAACATAACAGCACTCAGTCCTCACTAGTGTTTTCTTATAGGCTACTAATACTAGCACCGAAAAAGGTCACAGAAATATGAGGATCAGTTTAGCCAAAGAGCATAACTTTTTACCACAGTATGAAAAGATTACACTGGTTGATTTCACTTTAAGAATTGTTTGAAATATAGTAATCAGATCAAGAACCAGTATATACTTTACTTGTCTGAGAGCTGTCCTGATACAAAAGATCCGACTAGCACGCCCACAAAAAACAAGGAGGTAGTTAAAGGAGCTTTCCAGTCATCATCGCACACCAGATTCCACTGCAAAAGAAGAGGGCAAGACTTAGCATTAAAGCATTATTGACAAAACACTTAAGATTTTTTCCATTCTAAATTAACCCAAAGTAATCCAAATGTTTGGGCAGCAAATAATTACAGTGTATGTTCTGAAAGAAATAAACCCTTCTCAGAAGAAGAGAACAGTCAACCTGTTTCGGGGAAAAGAGGCAAATTGCAGGGTCCGATTCCCGAATCTCCGTCTGCAGCGGAGTCTGAATTCCATGTTATTTGGAGAAATTGAGACACCCACAATATGCAAGCCCTGCGTCATATGCAATCTTCCTCCAAAGCTGATGCCTTTGAACAGATATAAAGTAAATTGCAAAATAACCTTTCCTCATGGTTTGTAACAACTCCCCTAAAGGCAATGGAAACACCCAATTAAGGTAAATGAGTGTAATTGCACTAATTCTGACACGAGTTAGATCATGCCCTAACTTACTACATTATCCTCCGCTTGTGTGTGCAGTAAACCTCCCATTAGAGCTCTGGATTTCCAACTTGGGACAAGATGCAGACAAATGTAATGCAAATATGACATATGTTACTGCAGTCTCCCTCCAAACTCTATAAAATGAAGACTTGTGGGCAGAAAAAAGGTGTATAAAAATGACCTAAAGGTTAAAAAATATGCTCTACAAACTCCACCAAGGAATTAGATTTTTTAATTCCCTTTGTAGAAATGCAAATTCACATACTTTACTGAACATCTTTTTCCCTCCTTTTATTTTTCTCCAATTTAAAAAAAAAGCCTCAACAGTAAGTAAAGGTCTGCGATAGCTTTCAACTGCTCATGTAACTCAGAGGAGTTAGTACAGACATTCCTGAAACAATACAGCATCAAGCACTTGAAATCTATATTTAAAAAAGAGTAATTGCGAAGCTGAAAGACCGGTCTCATTTGTTTTACCTGAATACTTTCACAATGAACATTTGGTTTTCAAGCTATACAAAACAAAGACAATAGGGAAGTCAAGTCTTGTGTACATCCCTGTTATACCAACAGCACAGGAACAGTTACAAAATCCAGCCCTTCTGAACAGGGGGCATTGATCGTTAATTGCTTTAACAAGGGACCACTGAGTTCAGGAGGCGGGGAGCTTTGACAAGGTGGCCTCACAGGAGACTGAGCTTGAAACTGGAAGCCAGAAAGTCTCATGCTCTAGTTCTGGCCGTGCAACTGAGTATGGCCAAAATCTACTCATCCAATGGTCCCCCCAACCTTGATGCAGGTGTCCAGGAGGGAACTGCACAAGACACGGGCAATATCTGGGAAAACCCAGCAACTAAGAAAAAGGTAACCTTGTTACCTTAGCATAATCACCCTTACTGTGCACATTTGAAACCACAAAAAAAAAAAAAGAAAAAAAAAAGTTTTTCCTGGCAATACTCACCTTCCAATAACTACAATCATTTTGCTATTGTCCTGCTTGCACCACCTACTAGTTGTTCCTTGATTTTGCCTGGCATTAGCATAAGGTTAACTGGCTTTTCCACCTACCTTTATCAAACATTGGTGAAGGATTAGCTCCCCCCCAGCCCATCATTAGTCTAGAACTTCTGCAGTCTTCTATGATTTCTTAAAAATTAACATTAATGGTTCAAATTTCCTTGGGTACTTCTTTAACTGCCCTCCAACCCTTTTGTGGTTTGGTACAAAAAACAAACCAAAAACCACCAAACCTAAATTCAAGTAGTCCTGTTCTGTGGACTTCAAAATGCTTAACTTCAGAATATGAAATGTTGTATACTCCTTAAAAACTGAACAGTGCATTTCTATCTATATACAGAACAGTTATGTTAACAAATAGTGCTGCCTTTCCTGTGCTGTTAAAGTCATGGTTTGGAAAATACAGGTATGAAGCTCTATTAATATCAACTGTAGTGGGCCCTTGAAGAGTTCCTGTTTTAATTTGGTAGGCCTTAAAAAATGTAAAATAAGAAGGATGGAAACCTGCCCCCCCTGCTTAGTATAATTCCACAGCAAAAAATATAAGCCATTCTTGATTATCTAGTATTAGGCTCAAAATAATTTTCCAAAACAGGTTGATGGGATTCCCTTCAATAAACGTATATTTTGGACTAAAACAATGGATTAGACTATTGCCACAGGCGATGTCTGATGTCAAAGACCTTGGTTGGGGCAAGCTAGTTTACACAGATTAGTGATTTTGATACAAACTGTTCCAAAATCTTCCCGCAGTCAAATTCCACTGTTTATCTTCACTTAGTGTTCTGCCCTGTTATGACTGATGAAAAATAAACTCTATTATCTTAACAAGAAAGCAATACATGGCTAATCGCTGAATTCACTCTAGTTTAGAATTTATTATACCTACCCTACAAACAAGAAAAAGAAAGTTGTACGACCTTTTGGGAAATTTTAGCAAAGCACATTTAGCACTTTGGAAATATGCAGCAAGTGATCATCATCAAAACTTACATAACTGACTGTTTTCACTGGCTATCTATCAAATCACACATTGTACTTGACCACCGGCTAATATGCTAATATCATCATATAACGTATAGTGAACAGTATTCCCAACAGGAACACTGTAATAATAAATACCTTATCCTTTGCTCATCCCACCCTCTGCAGTAACTAATGGTATTAGGCATTGATTTACACATATTAACATGGGACAAAGATCCAACTGGCCGAAGAGTAAGTCATGTATAATGTCACTAGATATGGGACAAGATAGGTTTTTGGTGCTAGCTTTTACTGGATCAACTGCATAGTTGGATGAAATGCAAGACATGCTTTTAGACACAACATGCTCTCACTGGGCATTGTTTAAGGTATTAAGGTTTAAACCTTATCTTTTTACTAAGTCACAGCTTCTCTTCCTAGGTTGTAGTTATTACTTAAAATTCAGTCAGCCCTAGTTGCCAGAGTCAGCAACAGCTTCAAGATCTGAATGAAGCAGCACAAGGAATGTATTGGGAAGCCAAAGGTCACAATAAAAGAGAAAACCTACATACTAATCTGTTACACAACTCACTTGGAAAGCCAGTGCCTCCCTGCCTTAATTAGATATGAGAAGGAACAGCTATAGGTACCTGTACAGGGTGGCCAAGGTCAAAGGACCACATGGGAAACCTGGGAATGGATGGCAGGTCATCTGAATCTTCACCCTTCCCTAGGCCTTTATTCGTCTTAGTCTTCAGCTACACTTACAAGTTGCACTGGCCTACCTCTGTTGGCCAGAGGCACAATTCCTCCATCTGGTCCACACCAACACAGCTATACCAGCAAAGGCCCTAGTGTAGACACAATTATACCAGCAAAGGTCTTCTGCCATTTAAACTGTGCCAGAAAAAGAGCTCCCTTAGGATATTGCTGGTATAGCATTATTGGCATAGCTGTACCAGCAAGCCCACTCAAGGGTACACAAGGACTGACCACTAGTTCATGACGACCCCCTGCAATTTGTATGCCAGGAACAAGTGGGGGAACACTAAATGGTTAGGGCCTCCTGCAGAAAACAACAGGTCCTTTTGCTTGCAGCACAAAGTATGTTCCTCTGCAAAAAAAGTGAAACCAGCTCTAAAACTAAAAACATTGTAAAAAATTTACTTATTATTTCATGAACTCTGAACCCTTTAATTCAGAGTATTATAAAGGAATGTTATATTTAAATAGTTACATTCCCAGTAGCTGTAAGAAGTGTTAAGTTGTTAAACTGGCTAGATTGGTATTTTCTCATCATATTCCCCGTAAATAGTTTATACAGCACCTTACAACCACAAGGAAAGCCTGCTGCAAGCTCTGTACAAAGTTCATGGCAGTGAAACGAAGTCACCGCAGAGATAAAACATTACAACTATGTTATCTGCAGAACCAAGCCAGACAACAACACTGGAAATAATGAAGACTATGATACCAAAGCAAACTGCAAGGAATTCAAGTAGACAGCAAGTGCTACCTTCCGTTGAAAAAAACAGCCAAGACAGCAAGGCTAACTAACCTCTCTAATGTTCATGGCAAGTGCTATGAGACCTATAGTTGCATTCAGTGGTCAAGGCTGTTTCACCCACTGCATCACCAAAATCCCAATTAACTCAGAGGGAAGACGAAATAGCAAACCCATCATTTAACAGACTTGCAGTTTAATTTTACTACAAAAATCTGCAGTATTTCAATGTGTTGTAAAATCTGTGTCATGAATCCAGCACGTTTCCTATGTGGAGAAGAGGATTTTGCTATAAAGTATCACTGGTTGCAGAGTACACTTTACCATCACTGTATTTGCTTGGAAAGTTACAGAAGTAACTGCAGGGCCAAGGATCTGTAATTTATTACCCCGCATGGAGCAGTTGCGTTTCTCAGATTACGAAGAGCTCCCCCACTGCAGCAGCACTACTCTGACATTAATGACGGCTTCATTTCCTTAATAGTAATACTACAACATTAAAACAAAGATAGAGCATGACAAATATCAAATACTTCCCCTAGAGGCTTATTTAGTTACATCCCTGTTTATATATGGAAGCTCTTTCTGAATCCTGTAGTTTAGCGTATTTTTTCTGCTTTCTAAGATTACAAGGGACAAATGTATAATTGTTTAAAAAAAAACAACAAAACCCACCCCAACAGGGGGGATTAAAACTCATTCATATGTTCAAAGCTTCCTTTTTAAAATTAAACTGAGAATAATCATCTTGTTTCCTAGTTTGGGTGGATTTTATTCTCCGTTCTTCTTTCCTACCCTGTAGATGGAGACAAGACCTTCAAATGCTCTGTCATTCTCACTATTCAGTAGTTGTGACTTTGAATTTATTTCTGCCCTTATTTACTCTGCATCTTTTGGAGTAACCCACGTGCTGTATAAAATTCATGAATGTTGCTGGCCCTTGGAGAATGATCACATGTCCATGATACTATTTTATTTACATTTATTAAGAGACATTGGTCGTTTTATTGTATTATACTAAATTATCCAAAACTACATTTATTATCCACACATATAGAAACATGTTGCCTTTCTTTTATTTTTCTAATCCTTCTCTTGCAGTTGTATTAAGATATTGTGAGTCTTTTTATCTCTATAGGTGATTTGGGGAACGAGAAGGTTTACAATTTAAATCAAAAAAATATTTTAAACAACCAAAGATGTCAGGGCTTTTGGGAAAAGGCATGGTGGAGGCAGAAGGGTGGACAATGATATCAGATAAGAGGGTGAAGTAGCCATTGCGTTCTTTAAAAACCAAAGATATTTTTAGTGAGGCTAACGGAAACATTTGTTCTATAAATATATCATATCAGTCACGTTAAAATTAAAGCTGTTTTCATTTTAACTGTGACAATAAAGAAATGCTTTCCTGCTGTTTGCAAATATAATGCCACTTCACGTTGTCAAGAAAACTCTTTCAAATGCAGCTGTCAAGAAAGTGCTTCTGTAACAGTGGCATTGTAGGCCTCTTAGACTAGGGACAGAAGTTCCACACAAACCAGTTTAAGTGATCAGAAACTGATTTAAACCTGTAACAGAACAGAATCTCAGTGCACATAAACCAGTTTCAGTAGTATCAGACTGAACTAATTTGGGTCAGACTATTTTAAGAAACTTCTATCCTAGACCCCTTCCTGGTTCGACTTAAATCAGAGTCCCACCGCATGCTTTCCAGCCCTGGGCTGGTCTGTGCGGTCTGCTCCAGCAGAGGAATGTTGGGGGGGCAGAAGGCAGAGAGATACAAAGACTGTCATTCTCCCCCCCACCAAGCAAACCCCAGCTGGGGTCCAGGGCTGGGGGGGAGGGGTTAAATCCCCCTTCCCCTGAGTACAGAGCTGCCCTGCCCTGCTAAACTTACTGAAAATTACTGCTGGCTGCAGGTGCAGCTGTAGATGACAAATCCCAGAGGCACCTGGAAGCAGGAAGAAGAAGTGATGAGCAACCCTGCAGAGTCCTGCTTCTGTGATGCTGGACTGCAAATCCCTGAGACCTTGGGGGCAGCAGGAGGAGGAAGTACCAGAGAGCAATGCTCTAGTGCTCCTGGGCCGCCCCTCCACCACTTATGGCCTGAGCCACTGCAGGCATGTGGCTGCAGTTCCTGTATCAAAGGTTTGCAGCTTAGACTAACCTGCAAAGACTGAATCGATTCAGCCTTGGTTTTTTTTTTTTACTGTATTTAGCCTTAAAGATATCAAGATCTAAACTAAAAAGAGATTATAGTAAAAAGGAAGTCTTAATTCCAAGCTAGTCATTTCAGTTTGTGACTTGAAAAGCAAGCTGGATTTGTTTCTTTTTCTGACTAGATCAATGATAAAGATCCCATAATCAGAACTAAACCTTTTTTCATAATTGTGCTAGGTCTACAAGAGAAACAGGAATGAAAAGCATCTAGCATTTAGCTTAGCCAGAACAAATGACATTGTACATGGAGAGCAGATAGATGAATTACAAAAGCTGGAGGAAATGCAATACGAAATACAAAAGAAGAAAAAAATACAATAAGAATCCTGACAGGACTTCTACTAGGTCACCATTTGAATACAAATGAAGCAGTCAGCAAAAGTTGTGCTTGGCTGAGACAGCTTTAATTTGAGCTTCAGCCACTAATTCTGTGTTTATAAAAATGTAGTGCTTTGGAGATGAGTGAATCTAAGCTATTTACAAAAAGAACTGAACCCTGAACTTGAGAACGTGGCAGTTTTGTCCACGGTTCATCTAGGCCAAGAGTCCGTAGCCATCAGCCCATGGAGATATTTAATCTGCCCTGCAGGCATGAGACCACAGCAACATTCGCCAACTGTGGGGCCCTTGATGACTCTGAAACTCATGCTAAGCTTGGGCCTACTCACAAAAGTTAAAATACAGAATAATAATGCTAACTGCATACTGCAAGAGGATGCGAGTTCATGGCTAGGCCATCTAAGGTGGAATAATGAAGCATCTCTTCCAGCTTATCTTGCTATATTCAGAATGATTTCAGGCAGACTCTTAGTTGTCTGTTGCGTAACCATATGAAATGTCTATCCTTGATTAATTAGTATGGTAGATATTTCTTTTGCAACTAACTTGCATTTATGTGCAGGAACAGACATTCCCCATATGTAATAGATGTCTCCTCCTGATTTAGTATGTTGTTCCTGGCTGTTAATTGGTTTCTTGATGCGTTTCAAAATGGATAACCTCTTGTTACTGAAGAAGGTAACTCATTCAAATTAGAAATTTCTGATAACCAGTGATGAGCAGGTTTTTCCTGTCAATTACTGCTTGGGACTCTCTCTTGATTTATGCAACTAAAAGAATGCTTTGAAGATGACGAACTAAGGGTATAAAAAGGCAGTAAAACAGCAAACAGCACGCACGCTTCAAGAGTGAGAAATCTCTCTGACACCAGTTCCTGATGCGCCCGACTTACCTGAGAAGTTGAAGAGAAACAGACTGCCTCTTCGTCGCCTGTTTGGTGAGGAATCATCACTGTATAGCTAATTACTGGACTTTGATTTGGTTTGGGCTCACTTGACTTGATTTTAAATACTTGTAGTAAATAAAGCCTTTCTGTCACTCATCAAACGAGGTGTCATGTCAATCCCTGGGCTAGTCTGGAATCCTAGGTTTTTATTTGCTAACAGCCCTTTCTCTATGAAACGGTGACTAGTTTCTAGCATCCACTCACCTCTGAACCAGATTGGATCAATCTGGACTGCAGCCATAAAATGTTGCTCACTGCTGATCTAGGCCAATGGTTTTCAACCTTTTTAGACTCAAGGCACCCTTTAGTAGACCTGCAGTATTCCTTGGAAAATGTTAGTGCTTAGTTTTCACTCTACTGCCTATAGAAAACTAATAGAGCAGTTTTTCTGTTGCAAAGAACTCAGAAAGACACAGCTGTGGATTTCTGTTTGAAATCTCTGGCCATGTCCAGGCAAGCAGAAAAGTGTGTTTCCCTGGGGACAAGTAGCAGCAGCGCACCTTGTGCCACTGCTACCTGTCCTTGGGGAATGCCTGTGCCACATGACAGGTTACTCTGGGCGGGGTATGGGAGGCTGGGGATAGCATCCCCGCACCAGCCTTACGTAGGGTCCTAGGTAGGGCTGTGTGAAGCTTCGGTCCCCGATTCAATTCTGCAGAGATTTGGCAGCCGAATGTCTGAATCGATTAGGACAGATCGGCGATTTGGATGTAGATACAGCTTTAAATGTTTTTTCTACATACCTCTAGGTAGCATAGGCTCCGAAAACTGCGGTGCTGGGATAGATGCAGCGTCCCACAGAATCGTGGGGGGCTCCCCAGCGCGCTTGGCAGCAGACCCAGAAATGGACCAGAAGCACTTCTGGTCCACTGGGGAGTGTGCGGGGGGTCCCCTCGAACCCTTCTGGCTTAGCGACTGGCGCTTCTTGGGTCTGGGGGGGCACCCAGGGTACCCCTGCGACCTATTGCCATGCTGCGGGTTGTGGGGGGGCCCACCAGCGCACTCCCTGGCAGACCCAGAAGTGGACCGAAAGTATTTCCGGGTTCGCTGCCAATCACACTGGAGAGCGCCCCCATGCTCCTGTGGGATGCTACATGCACCCCAGCACCACAGCAATCATGAGCCACACCTGATACCTAAAAGTATGTAGAAAAAACTTTTCAAGCTGTGCCTGTGTCCGAATCGCTGATTCACTGAATCAGCACTGAATCTTCAGATTTGGATTCAGGCGAATCAAGTCGGGGACAGTGATCCAAATCAATGGATCGAATCACTGTCCCCGATCTGGGCCAAATCTGAATTGAATAGGGCCCGTTTTGCACAGCCCAAGTCCTGGAGGTCTCTGGGAGCTGCAGCCATGTCTCTCCTGTAGCAGAGCCTGGTCAGCAGCTGGAGCATGGCTCCTGCCAGCCAGGCTCTGGTTTTGGGCAGTATGCATTGCTGCCATGTGTGTTGCTCCATGTTTTTTCAGTGTTATTTCACCATCCCCATATCCCTTCAGGTGTCTGCCAAAAGCCATTTTTCAGACCTCATTGCATATGGGCTCTACATAGTTACAGGTATCTGCCCATGCACACTGATTTCAGAGATCAGGGCCTTGACTATACACTTTATGGCAGTGGTTGTCAACCTTGCTAGACTCCATAACTCTTCCAAATTTAGCAGTACCCCATTTCAAAAAACTAATTCCACTCATTTTTTGGCTATGGAAAAGAATTGAGCAACTCTTCTGTGGCAAAGAACTCAAAAGACCACAACAACAGGTCAGAATGTTTTTGACATTCTGGATTCCTGTTTGAAATCTTTGGGTTTATCTTGTAAACAATGTGTAGGTGTTTGCACACCTAACACTGCTAATATTGTGCATCACCCATAAAAGGATCTGACAGACTCCCAAGCTGCTCTGGCATCCTGGTTGAGAACTGCTGTTTTATGTGCAGAGACAGTTTCTTTGCATATACATCTCTGCAGAGCCCAGCACAAGAAGGCATCAACACTGTTAAGAACCTCTGGATCATAGGGGTGCACTGATAAAGATTTTTTGGGCTGATACCGATGGCCAATTATTAGCAAGCCATATTGGCTGATACCAATCTGATTGCCAATATGCAGCCCGGCAGCTTGGAGAGCAGTCCGGCTAGTAAGTTTGTTGCGGGGAAAGGGGCATAGGGAGAGAAGTGGCATGGGGGGGGCAGAGATTGAAGCCCCTGTGGTGAGGGAGGGAATGGGGCCAGGGCAGGGTCCGGTGCTGCTCAGCCAGGGTGGGACAAAGCGCAGGGCAGGGCATGCCCCCCATGCCCCTTCCCTCCCAACAGACTTACCAGCCGGATGCTGCTCTGCAAGCTGCTGGGCTGGCCATGTGCATGTTGTGGCTCCAGGTATGCACACAGCATTTACTGGCAATACCATATCAGCCAATAAAAGGCAACTGCCGATAATGTCAATTTTCCTTTTATCAGTGCTGATATGTTATGGACCAATGTAGTATTGCTGTACCTCTACTGGATAATACTGCAATTCCAATAATAATACATAAAACAGAGCGGTTGGTTTAGGATTAACTTTCCTTTGTAAAGTCTAACAAACAATACTTACATTTTGTTAGAGAGAGAGAAAAGCGTAAACGCCCAGGTATGTAAACGCATATCTCACCATGTTAAAGAATAACTGTAACAGCTTAAAATTTAAGCTTTTGCCAAGGAAAATGTTACAAGATCCTCTAAGTGTAAGGATAAACACAAGTATAATAATAATAATAAATAAGAATAGCAAACTAAACTGAGGGATGGATAAATTTGTAAGACTGCTGCATTATCCAAAGCCAAAGTTACCTCTTTTGTATTCCTTCTTTCCAGTCTCTTTTGTTATTATGTGTTATTTGTTATTTTTATATTAGATTTATATCTCCCCCTATCCAGAAAAGCTCAGTACAGCTTACAACAACAGACAAACAATCCACAAGATAAGAAACAAAACTCCACAGTCAGGTGTAAGGGGACAAATCAGAAGATAAAGGTTACCATTTATACCTCCCCAGAGGTCCTTTCTCTGACAACAGAACCTTTCATTGAACCAGCCAACTTCTTTGGGGGGGGGGGGGGGGGGGATAAACTCAGGGTTATTCTACTCCCACTTACAGGTGAACCACTCCACTGATACCACAAATAACATTTGAGGAAGGACTTAATTATTGCACTTAAGTGCCTTGCATCTTTTTGATTGCTGTTGTAAACATTTGCTGTCAGAGAAAGACTGAAGAATGACATAAATGGCAATGCTCTACATGGCACCTGGTTTTCTTTATCCCTCTCCACACAGGTGTTTGAAAGGAGTCATAAATATAAAAAGCAGTCTATGGCTCCATAAAAGCATTAAGCAGACCAGTCCGATTCAAAAACACAACGCTGGGATTAATTGATGCTTCTGGGTACTTAAATAAGAAAGAAGTGAAGGGTGTTCTAGGCTTCTTTTTGCCCCCTACAGATATACATATATGCTTTCACTGGAGAATCATAGACAATGAGGGTCAGAAGGGACCTCAGGTCATCTAGTCCAACCCCCTGCTCAAAGCAAGAGGGTAACCTGCATAAAACACAGGATTTTTCTTCTAGAAGTCAGCTAAGGCTAAATCTAGGCTAAAGGTCCTCACAACTGCTTTGATGAATCAGACAGACTTGGCCAAACACAAGATTAGTGAATCATGAAAACAGTGGGAGAGAGCCAACAGATTAAACAAGTTTAACATTGAAAACCCGAAAGTATGTGAAAGGCCACAGCTCTTGCAAAACTCACGCAGAAGCATAAATGGCCACGATGCATAAAATAAGGGTTGCTGGCTATCGTTAACTCTCAGAAGCATAGGGACCAGAAAAGATTTAAACAAAATATTTGCCAGACACTATAAATGGGTGTGTAAAATTATATACCTCTCACTGAAGCAGCTCCCACTATGTTTAAGGGCGGGTCACCAGACTTTATTTTTCTGAAAGTTTATAATTCAACCATTTTAATTCAGAATTGGACTGAAGCTCATTACACAATTTCTTAGCCAGGAGGCAAATTAGCGGGTGAAATCATATCTAATCCAATTAGCATGAAAAATTCAGTACTGAAACAACCCAATGATATAAGAACTGGAACGATTTGATAACTGTTCAATCATTTGCTACAACCAGGCCTTAGGCCTTTCAGCATTCAGGAACAACAAACACTCTTGACCAATGTTCAGAGAGGTTTGCAAAGCAGTACTGCAAAAGCAATTTAAGTGACACCCCTATGCTGGAAGGAGGGAGAGGACAAAACTTCACTCAAGTCAGTTAACAAACAAGCAAACAAACAATTCCTAGTAAAGTCAAGTGCAGTTCTCAACAAACAAAGTTTTTCCCTGTGTGCACTGGCCAATATAACAGTGTCACCTGGAACACTTCCCTACCCCCAGATCTGTTCCTAAAAACATTTCTGGGCTGCGTTCAAGTTGTTATGGCAGCAGTCCTGTGCACTAAGCCTATGAATACTGAATGGTGGGGGGGAGGCTGCACTCTCCATTTTAATGAACTGCTACAGACACAGAAAACCAAGGCACAGAGGCTGGAACAGCATGTTTTAGTTATACACACCTGTTGCAGAGCAAACTCCAATAAAAATGCAGGTGTAGTATCAGCCTGCTGTTTTAAAGAGATTTCAAATCTATAGCGTCCCCTTATATTTATCCCTCTGCACTTTAGTCTTGTATCTCATACATTATGTAAGGTCATTCACCACTGAAAGCTCCTAACGTGCTAACAATACTGATGAGCTTCAGGCTTTTTTGATTACCTTAACTGGACCTTTAATTACTTAATGAATACAGTGGAGCAGATTATAATCTTGACAAGGTCATAGCAATGATGAGGCAGAATAAAAATAGGATTTGCAGCTCTGCCACTGATTGGTTTGAGGTTCCTTGGAAAACAGTCCTGTTAAATGGGCCTCTGAAAATGTAGCAGTCCTCTGTATACAGCACCGCAGCCTGCACCAGTACAGATCAGAAGGAAAAAGATCTCCGGCTCTAAAGAGATATAAGAAACATTTTGGCACCGTAACATAAATCCAAAACACCATTCTGGATTTAACTTAGAGCCTTTCTATCTTCAGGTTGTTTATACAGATGACTGATGCTTCCTATCAGTGAAGAACTTGGTACAATATTAATATATGCACGGTGTATTTAGAAATGCATAAACATTTAGAAGAGTCACTGCGCACGTGGAACAGAGACGCTTAGAACTATACACACTACTCCCCCCCGGTCAAAATTCATCTTGGGCCTTAATTTAAGACATAATCTGGGCGTGTCTCCACGGGACAATTAACGCCCATTGCACTAATTCTACTGTGCATTAGCATGGCTGGCAAAAACTGCGCTAATGCGCAGTATATTAGTCCAATACGCATTACACGTCACAAAAAAAATTAGTTTGTGCTAATGTGCAGTGGCACTGATTACGGCACATTGTTAATACCTGTTATTACAGCACCTAATTATGGCACATGAATGAATGTAGACCCACCCTCTGGATGCCAACTTTAGACCTAGGACACTTATAGGGTGAAAAACTCCAAGCCACTGAAATATGCTTACAGCAAGAGACTGACCCTTCTTTAGGTACAGCAGTACTGCGTGCTCTCCTGCAAAGAAACACCATGCTTCTGCTTTTGCAGAAGTTCTCAAGGGGAGAAAGGTCATGAGCTCTTGACAGAGGAATTTACATAGATGCTGAGAAAGGCAAGCAACTTTCACTCTCTCACAGTTCCTGCCTCAGAGCTGCTTTGCTAGTAGTGGGTGTTTAATCAGACCCGAAGCTGTGTGCTGACAGAAGAAGTTTAACTGAACTGTACTTTGGGTGGAGAAGGGTTTGCTGGCGACATGACTTTTGTTTTTGCAGCCTGCCTTCAGTGATAGCGCTTCCAGTGCTGATCTTTAGTCTAACAAACCCTCGTCCTGCTGCATCTGAATTTTCATCCTGCGCACCGCTGTCACCCAACACAAGCTCTCCACTCTCCAGCACGTGCTTGTGACCCTGTAAAATGCTTTGTGAACTATCAAATATTTGTGTGCCACTTTATAAAGGGCAGGGGCAGGCTCCACCACCAGGGCCAGAGGCAGGCTGGTTTTCAAGCTTAAAGAAACCAACCCTTCAATCAAGGAAACTTAAGGCTCTGCTACATGTTCAAACTAAAGCTGGACCGGCACCACCTCTAGTCCTTACACATCATCAAGCACTTATAGCAGGTTGACTCTTTTTATAGCCGGACAGTCATTTTTACTGTGGGATAACTACTCGGCACATGTGGCTGGTCTAAACTTATTGCGCGATTCACCTATCAACCGCGTAGCATGCAGCAGGGGCTGGAGTCGCTCCACCTGCAGAGCCCGCAGGGGCAGGCAGCCCCCAAAAGGCAATGCCTTCGGCTCCCGGAGAAGCAAGCCGGACAACGGCTGGCCGCACGCAGGTGTCCTAAGTCCATGCATTGGGGGCCGACTCAGGCGACGGTGCCGGTACCCTGCTGTGAGCGCTGGCCAGGGAGCAGGAGCACCATGGCCGCTCCCGGGTCAGCGAGACCCAGTCCCCATCACTGACTGGGCCACCTGCCCCCCCCCCACTGAGGTGACACCACTTGCCCGTGTCCAAGTCGGTGGCTCTCACCCCTTTTTATACCAGGACCCACTGGTAAAAAACATGGACCTCGCGCACCCAGCGCCGGACAGGAGTGGTTTCCCGCGTTTTCCTCCTGGAGAGCATCCTTGTCTCAGGTGCGTTCCCCACCTCAGCCCCACCGCCTCGGGGCCGCACCTGCGTGACGATGGTGTGGTGGTAGACGTCCCGGCTGTACTCCCAGCCGTCCAGGCAGCGCTCCTGCGGCAGGCGGGCCAGGTCCACGTCGGTGCCGGGCCGCAGCCCCTGCGCCGAGAAGTTGGCCAGCTCGGCCAGGCGGTAGCGGCGGCAGCGGCTGGGCACGTCGCGGCCGCCGCGCTGCTCGCGGGGGAGGCTGGCGTCGGCCCAGGCACTGCTCAGGTTGGCGCCGGGCGGCAGCGCGCAGCGGTGCTCGGGCACGCCGGCCAGGAAGACGATGGAGATGCCGCTGAAGCCGTTGGGGACGATGCTGGCGCTGAGCAGGAAGAAGACGAGGCGCTGGAACGGGCCCCACTCGCCCAGGAAGGCGCTCAGCTCCTCGTAGTCCCGCATAGCCCCGCAGCGCCCGGCCCGGCTCGGCTCGGCACGGCTCGGCTCGCCCCGGCTTTCCGGGGCCGGGCCTGGCGGGCAGGCGGGGCCTGCGCACGCCCGGCCCGCGGCGGCAGGTGGCGGCCCCGAGGCGGCGGCTGTCTCCGCCTCTTGGGCGGGGGCGGCCGCCCCGGCACGGCCCGCGGCGTGGAGCAACACCTCAGCCCGGCACCTCCTCGCCATCCCCGGCTCCCGGCACCGGTCCCTGCGCCCGGGCAGCTCGCAGCGACGTGCGGAGCCCCGGGCAGCGCGGGGTCCTCGGCCCGGCCGGGCGGCGCTGCCAGCGGGAGCGGGGCCGGGCCGCCATCGGGCCGGGCCTGCACGGGCAGCGCTGCGCCTGCTGGCCGACAGCCCACGCGCACCCCCACCCGCCAACCAACCCGCCACACCCCCACAAACCCCTACACCCAACCCGCCCACCAACCCGACACCCAGACCCACAAACTCAACACACCCCTACAAACCCCACCCCCACAACCCCTACACCACCCCCATAAACCGGACACACCCCTAGCAACCCCCCCCCAATCCAACACCCCCCCAAGCCCCAACACCCACCTCCACAAACCCCACACCCACCCCCACAAACATAGCAGATGCGTAGCAGGTGCACACGGGTGCATGTGCACACCCTGCAAAAAGCAGCACCAACACTGCCAGCGATGCCTTCAGGCGGTCGCTGCTGACACCAGCCGTGTCTGCGGGCGGTCTGCAATCACCGCTGGCCACTGCTGACGGCATCTGTAGGTGGTTGCTGACTGCCAGTCAGCACTCGCCACCCTCTCCTCCCCCACCGCTGACAGCACTGCGGTGGCCTGCAAGAGCTTGCTACTCACCACGCCATGTTCCCGCCACCGACAGCACCACTGCCACCTGTGGGAGCTCGCCGTGCCCCGTCAGCCCCCATGGGCATGCAGCATTCATGCCCACAAACGTGACGCTTACCCCCACAAACCCCACCCATCCTGCAGGCTCCCCACTCACCAGCTGTTCAGTTGCATGCCACTGCGCTTGGTGCCTCCACGTGGGGCTCTCGGCTGGAGTGTCGGGAGCCTCCTGGAGCTGGAGGCCCAGACCCACCCTTGTTAAATTAGGCAAAATTATGAACGGTTATGCATTTTATGCACAAAACTGCACAAGCGCACAATTGCATAATTCTTCCAGGGAATAATAACTAGAGGCCTGGTGAGCAGGGGCAGGACTAGGTGCTGTAGCTGTGAGTTGCCATTAGAGGGCTGGGGAGCCAGGACAGGCATCTACCCCTGCTCTAGGGGGGGGGGTGTGAGAAGTCCTGGGATACTGGAGCACTTCAGTTTGGGCCCCTCATCTGTGGGGAGTGGCTACATCTTAATGAAACAGGAGCTGGGTAGGGATCAGCTGTCCCAGGGCCCAAGATGAACTCCTGTCAAGCAGCTTAAACATTCATTCCCAGAGTTCTGGCTTATGGGCATTCAAGGTTTACAGTTTGCTGTTCAGGGACTTGAGGATAGTTAAAAGCAGACAAATGCATAGACTTTATAAGGTTTCAATTCAAAACACAATTGCTCTTTTCTGTAGCTACCACAGTAATAAACACACCTTCATGCATTTTCCTTCCTCGGTGTCCTATCATTTTTTAAGCATTCTTCAGGCATAGGGCAGAATCTTCTAAGGAAAGGCGGAGTTGCCTAGTGGATAAAGCAGTGGCCTGGGACTGGGAAGGCACTGGCTCTAATCTAGTCTACTGGGTGACTTTGGTCAAACCACTTTATCCTTCTGTGACTCATTTCCCCCACCTATAAAATGGAAACAGAAGTGCTTTGGCAAAGTGCTTTTGAGGCCTACTAACAAAGTATTACAGCAAAATTAGAGATTAATTTTATTATTGAGTCCAACTTTCCTCCTCTTGTCCCAACATGGAGTATACATACATGCCATACACGTGAACTCTAAAGGTTGGTGTCTTTTCATTATGTAAAGAAGTAATTATGCTTCTCGCCAGCAAGTTTACCGAATCCTCTTCCTTTTCCCCTCTTCCATTCTCCTCTGTCAGATGAAGACTCCCTGGTCAGGTGATCGGTAATCCCCCCACTTCACACAGCCCCCGTGTGCCAGAGCCAATCTTCTTGCTTTGGCCTTTTGTAGCAGTGAGGGGCCAACCTTTTTGGCAGATATGCCACAGATTAAGCCACATGCCTTCCCCTAAGGGCTACTCTGATCCCTTTCCCCCGTCTGATCTGCTCCTCTGCTTTAAATTCCCTGTGCTGCTTGGTGTCTGCCCCCGGTCTGCTGCATACCACACACACAGGCTTGTCCGTGCCATTTGTGGTGGTTGTGCTTCAGGTCGGCCTCCCTCCCCCCGCTTTAACATACCATTGCACTAGCCATGGGGACCCAAGTGCTTGTGAGTCTCCAGAGTCTGCTCTCCCAACCCACACCTAGCTACATGGTGCACACCAGTCCAGCCAGTGTGTGTTCCCCGCCCTAGGAAAGCAACTAAGGAGCTTAGGAATTAACCAGGTAAACTAAGGGCCTTGTTATGCAATAATTTTGGGCAGCTCCTGGAGCTCTAAACCCCTGGACTCCTGCCTGCCTCTGCTCTAAACTGAACACAGCAGTCTGGTAGGAACTCTACCAAAAGATGTGACAACTCTGGTTTGGGATGTCTATAAAACAGAGTTGTGCAAGACTATTACTGTACATCTCCACTGAAATACGCTATCATGGACCAAAAAGAAACAAAATACATAAATAAAAAGAAATGCTGACATGTTGCATAATTGCCCGTCAAGGCCTCTCATTTATAGTAGCTAGGAACAAAAGGTGGTGCATTCCTAGGCTTGCAAGCTAATGAAAAAAACACAAAAAGCTTGTGCTTTGTAATGATGATTTTGTTTAAAATATTTGGAGTAACCAGATACTTCTACTTGGAGCCAGCAGCAAGTTCATTCATATAACCACCCCTTACCACTCCCCACCCCCCAAACTCCCCAGAACAAGACATGTTCAGATATTTGATGCCATTAAGTTTTAATGTTACAGATTTATGACATATATAAGTATGAGCCAACATAAAAACCACGACATAAAAACAAAACATCCCACAAATGTTTAGAAACATCCCACAAATGTCTAGATGTGCATCTTGACAAGCAACATAATAAGATACCTTGTCTTGCAAGTCCAAATGAAAAATGAAAAACAGCCTTTGAAAAGCCAAGTATACTGAAGTAGGAAATTTAGGAAATTCTTAGCTTGGGGAATATTTGCACACTCAATTACCACAGGGAGACAAGGTTGCTGTGTAAACTGAAAGTCTAGAATTATTGTCTTGAAATTCCACTATGAGATAAGCATTTGACCCCCTCCAAATGGATCAATGCCGGTAATGACCTGGAGTGCTGACACCCATAGTAAACCCCCTCAAAAACAGCGCTTTACTGGAAGAGGAATTGCATCAGGTTGACCTGGCTCCCCAGCATCTGTATAGCTTGCACAGTTCTGTGGTGCTTTTATTTTATGCTCACTAGATACAAGCACCAAGAAGCCCTGCCAAAGTGCCTGAGCTATACAGACACTGGGCGAGTGGGGTCAAAATGATATGATTCCTCTTCTGGGCATGGGCTACGCTCAGAGCTGGGGCATGCCAAGCTGGAAGTAAAGCACCGTTTTTTTTTCCATGTCTGTAAGCACCCCTTTTGTGCCCAGGTTGAAACTCAGTGTCTTCAAAATGGCTTTAAGATTAGCAAAAGGGTATCTGTGCCTAAACTAACTAGCTTGCAGGTTCAGGGCCTTATGATCCAGTTATCTCAAAAGAGCACTGTCAAGATTATGTAAAAAAATAAAAACCAACCCTTAATCTTGGCAGTTCTCTCATTCAGGAGAGCTCACCTTAGAACTCCACTTATTGTTTTTGCATACTTAATTCCTGCTAAACATACTTTAAATGACTCCCTGAGACTTCCTGTTCACAAAGTGCTAATATGCAAGAGGCTTCACTCTTCATTTATGACGCACAGAAAAAATAGGTTATTTCATAAATCAGTGCAAGTATTTATCACAATAAACAACATAACAAGTGGAAATGTGGCAGTTGCCACTTATAACTTAACAGTTGCAGTATGTCGTGTCAGATCCCACTGGGGACAGAAAACTATAGATACAGCAGGGTACATACAAAATCAGAGCAATACATGAAAAATAATGAAACTCCCTCTGAAATCAGTGGGCATGGTACAGCTAATGCTCTTCCCTTCCCAATTCCTTCCCAACTCCCAAGCACTGCTTTACAAGGATATCCAACCCATAAATGTACATTAAGTCCCATCTTGTAATGTTTCTTCAAGGATTTATAAGGCAGCTACACTGGACAGGCAGATGGCCTATCATGAAAGTTGCAGTGAAAAGTTGAACCAACTCACTGAGAATAAATTAAAGCTTGCCAGCAGCATTTTAGACCCATGCAATTCTCTTAGGTTACAACATTTTAACTAAGAAATAATAATAAATATGCCAGTTGCTTAAGCTTCCTTGCAACCCTTGAACCTGACACAAAATCATGATCTTTGGACTGCACTTTTGTGGGCATCAATGACAGATTTACTGGCAGTGGAATAACATTTCCCTTGCAAATGCTCTATCCAATGAGACAATCACATTCCTCCTGTTTGTTAATTTGGCTTGGACACAGCTCTGAAGTCTATTATATAACACTGTTTTACTGGAAAGTCCCCTCCTGTTAAAAATTTAAAAACATTCTAATAAAACAAAAAAGCCTATTAGAACTTGAGACACTTACCTAGCTGTGGTAAGTGTATCAGTACCCACAAGCCAGAAAATGAACCGATTCAAAATGGGGCATTAAAAACATTAATAATAGAAAAGGAAAAATTAACCTTTTTATTATCCTTCAAAAGTAGAAGATTATAAAAAGATTTCAGTAGGATCTAGAAATATCCAAAGTCTATGATCACACAAAACATCAACTTTTTATACAAAATATTTTCATAAAAACATGGCCATGATACACTGAGCTAAATCCCCACATCTGATGTAAACAAGCCCATCCCATGCTAATATACAATTAAAGTAATTGAAAGAATCTAAATACTGAGGTTTTTTTAAAAAGAAAAAATGTAATTCATTTTACATCTTTAAATATGATCGTATTATTCAAGAAAATTCTGTTTGCAAAGATGAACATTGTGGCAAGTATCATAAGATATGGCTTGTCTCATACTACATCATCATTATGGCACTAGTGTTTATAGAAAAGCAACTTGATTTTCAAAAGTTGGAGACTGAAGCTGTAACACTTAATTCATTTTTTTTTTTAACAACGAATACTAAAACCAGATGGAGCCTTTATAAAAAGGATATATAAAATGCCTAAGATCATTCAGAAGCAAGAGAATACATATTATATTTAAAAATTACAACTATTTTCTTTTCATAATAAAAAGTGGTTTATTTGCAGCAGACCAAATTTCTTCTGCAAGTGGGAATGACATACCAGAAGTTGATTAGCTATATACTGGGCTGCTTTTTCAGAAAGGCTGTGCTTCTACAATCCTGAGGAACACTATATAGGATGGAATTTGAAAGCTTATAGCATTTCCAGGGAAATAAGGAAACAGCTTTATAGTGTCCTGCACTGCAGACAATAATTTGGCTACTCATCTATGTTTGTGTTAACTTTTTAAATATCCATTTACAGTATAAGGATTTTGCAAAAGAAACTCCAGCTTTATTAGTGCTTTTTTTTTTTTTTTGGAACATTAAACCATTTTTAACATTAAACATTAAACCTTTTTTGGGAAATTAACTATGGTTCCAGATTAACCCTCATAAAAATTTCACTATAAGTGAAATTTTATCTCCAGTGCAGAATGTAGGATTCTGGGGAGGTAAGATTCTTGTGGGGACTCTTCACACTGGGGTGAATTTTTCTAAATACACTAGGTACAACATGGTACAGCAAAAGTTCTGTTATCTGGTACCCAAGGGAAATAGGAGGTGCCGGATAACCTAAATGCTGGTTACCGGAGAGACGTCTTTGCCTGCCTCCCACCGTGTCCAGTGCATCAGTGTGCTGGGGGACAGCACCGTGTCGCCCCTCCCCTGCACATCCTAGAGAGAACAATCCCTTCCAGACACATTGGATTACATGTAAACTTCATTAGTTTAAATCAATAAATTCGCCATGGGACTTTCGGTTTCAATTTCCTGTGTTGACCAGCATGCTGGTTAATAGAGCATGCTGGTTAATGAAGTGCCAGATAACACGGGTTTTACTGTATATATTTAAAAGTGGAACTGAGGAACTGAAACTTTCTTCTAAAAAAAGAACATACTAAGAATTGGCTATACTCATTCACCAGTGAAAAGACACACCTTGAGCTTAAAATTACAACTACAGTTCTTTTTAATAAAAAGCAATTTATCTGCAAAGGTCTACATTTCTTTTGCAAGTGGGGATAACGGATTGGGAAGCTGTGTTCTTTATCTTGATCACTGGCCTGCTTACTCTAGGCCTATATAAGCAAATTGATTTTGATAAGAGATTTAAATAAGGTTGATTTTGCTCTGCACAGCAGGGTTGGACTGGAGGGTCCCTTCTATTTTTCTATGATTCAAGGGGTCACTTGGTCTCTCTGAAAAAGCATCAGCTTTTGGAAGTGTTGGTTGTAGCCATGTTGTGCTAAGGACAGAGGCAGACAAGGTTCTTTGGGTAAATGTGATATCTTTTATTAGACCAAGTAAATAGTTGGAAAAATTATTCTTTGCAAGCTTTTGGGCACAAAGACCTTCTTCATGAATAGAGAGACTCTCTCTGTGCCTGAAGAAGGGTGTGTGTGTGTGTGCGCGTGCGTGCGTGCGTGCACGCTTGCAAAGAACACTTTTTCCAAGATATCAGCTTTTGGGGGAATTCATAATACTGTCCAGTGAACAAAATCTAAAAGAGGTTCCAACCATCTTACTTTAAAATGTACTTGTTGTAATTCAAAGGGCACACGTGTGCTTTGCTAGGAACGTCAGCTGGAGTTTAGCCACAGACTTCAAATGAGGCTAGGATCTGTCCCGTAAAATACTTATGTACCCTTCAAAGGAGTCAGAAGACAGGCACGCAGTTCCCATTTGATCAGTAAATTTGCATAGTTGGGAAAATACCCACGTTATTTGGTCTTGTAATTCACCCTTAAGCAGCTTTTGAATCCAAGATTCATGGAGTCAGTGTTGTCATTGTTCTTAATGCTCATGAGTGTCCCGATTTTCAAAAGTGTACCACACTTGCAGCTCCCAACGTCTCAATGAAGATTGCAGTTGTTTGAAACCTCTGAAAATCAGGACACTCATGACTCTTTCTCAGGAATCCAATGAAAGTAGATGGCATCTACATAGCTAAAAAATGTATTTGGTGCAATAGCACCATGGTTTGTAGGGTCATAATTATAGAGCTCCTATAGTGTTAATTACGATTTTTTTTCCCAGTAGGAAATTCATTTGGAGACATCCTTGGTGTTTTTCAGATCTCATGGATATGCACAGCCTTAATCACGACAGGATGATCAATCTCATGGTTTTCTTGAGCTTCTTTTATATTCTTCATGTTGCTGTTTCGCTGTCTGGTTTTGAAACTGAAAGTGAACAAAATTCAAGAGCTACAGACTGCTTCAGAGAAACTGCCGAACACTCCCCCCTCCCAAAATGAAATACTAAAACATTGGGGTTTCATCACCTTTTCTCCCCCCAATATCCACCTTGCATCCAGGACTCTCTTTCTTCATGAGGAGGAAAGAGAAGATTCGCCACTCAAAACCATGTTATAATTACAATGCAAATATGTGCAGTCACTTCAAGCGTAAGCCACAATACATAGACAACAATGATCATAAAATGTGACCTGTCTCTTCAAAGACAGGTGCCTTGTTTCATAACAGAACTCTTCACTCAACACTGCTGGTACTGCTGAGCATGGGACTAATTATCAGCATGCCATTGGAATGTTAGCAGTTGCCAGAACAGACAGTGCCTGGCTCAGGGGCAACTCTGCACATGTATTATAATCCAAATAGGCACAATGTTGAGGCAGGTTAATAATCAGGTTCAACGTTCTCACTGAACAGCAATTCTATTGTTGAAAACTCTTAATTGCAAATCATTATTATTTTAAAAGGTAATTATAACAAACATTAGAGCCAGCTGTAGATTGGGCATACAGCATCTGTTTATGCATGTGCATGAGCATGCCTCCATAATATTTCAGTAAATATGTTTCTTAAGGGTGACTCAAATAATCCAGACCAGTGTAGCAAGAGTGCTCTGGGTAGTGCTTACAGCTATATGAAGAGAGCAGGGGAGAAATCTGTGCAAGACTGTAGCATTAATAGATTATAACACTAACTGGACACATCTACACATTCATTAACGTGCAGTGGCTATTGTACATTTAATTTAGTACTTGTATAGTCAAGTACTAAATAAATGCGCAGTAACCAGAGTTACTGAGCAGTAGCACCAGCAAACGCCTTTTTAGTGACACTATTGTCACTTCCTGGACAATGACCCGCACATCACGACGAGGGACATGCTCAGCTGGGATGGGCTTCACCTGTCCCCCCAAAGGTAAGCGTGTGTTTTCTACTAGGTTGGCGGATTTCCTCCGGCGGGCTTTAAACTAGGCTCGTCAGGGGGAGGGGAGCATGAGGACAGGGGAAGCTGTGGACCACCAAACCATGTGGCACCCACAAGGACAGCCCAGCCTGAAGGAGAACGTTGGAAACCTGAAAGCCATGGGGAGACCAGCACTACAGAACAGGTAAGAAACAAGAAGGTAAGAAATAAGGGGCCCCTTGGGACTCGGAGCGGGGGGGCAGCAAAGGCACCAGTCGCAGGGCTCAAGTGCCTATATACTAATGCTAGGAGCATGGGGAACAAGCAGGATGAACTAGCGCTCCTGCTTGCACTAAACACCTATGACTTAGTGGGGCTAACAGAGACCTGGTGGGATTCATCCCATGACTGGGCGGTACATATTGAGGGTTATAGACTGTACAGAAAGGACAGGTTGGGGAAGAAAGGGGGGGGGGGGTTGCACTTTATGTCAGCGAGCAATATACATCAACCCTCATCAAGACAGAATCCGAGGTTGAGGAAGTAGAAGGATTGTGGGTTAGGCTACATGGGGGGCAAGGAGAAAGGGATTTGGTGGTAGGGGTCTGCTACAGACCCCCACACCAAGGGGAAGAAATAGATGCGGGGCTCCTGAGGCAACTCTCGGAGACCATAAAAGCTAAAGAGGCGGTAGTCATGGGGGACCTAAACTACCCGGACATCTGCTGGGAGACGCAGACAGCAAGGTCCCATCGCTCATGCAGGTTTCTAACCTGTGTACAGGACCTCCACCTGACACAGGACGTGCATGGTCCCACTAGGGGGAATGCCATACTGGATCTGGTATTGGCAACGGGGGATGACATGATAGGGGACCTCCAGATCGGTAGCCATTTGGGAGACAGTGACCACCTAATAATAGAATTCAACATAAGACGTCGAGTGGGTAAGGTAACTAGTAGGGTGAAAGTGCTAGACTTTAGGAAAGCTGATCTCAATGCACTCAGGCGATTAGTCAAGGACGCACTGCAGAGTAGGAGTTTTGAAGGGATGGGAGCCCAAGAAGGGTGGCTGTGCCTTAAGGAAACGATCCTTCGGGCACAAAGCAAGACGATCCCCGAGCGAGGCAAAAGAGGGAAAGGGGCCAGGAGGCTTCCATGGCTGACCAGAGAAATCCAGGGCAGCCTAAGGGCCAAAAGGGGAGCACGTAAAAAGTGGAAACAGGGTGAGATCACTAAAGATGAATATACCTCCTCTGCTCGTGCTTGTAGGGAGGCAGTTAGGCGGGCCAAAGCTACCATGGAGCTGAGGATGGCAACCCAAGTAAAAGACAACAAGAAATTGTTTTTTAGATATATTGGGAGTAAAAGGAAGGCCCAGGGAGGAATAGGACCGCTGCTAAATGGCAGAAACAATTGGTGACAGACAGGGGGGACAAGGCTGAACTCCTCAACGAGTTCTTTGCCTCAGTGTTCCTAAGCGAGGGGCACGACAAGTCTCTCACTGGGGTTGTAGAGAGGCAGCAGCAAGGTGCCAGACTTCCATACGTAGATCTTGAGGTGGTGCAGAGCCACTTGGAAGAACTGGATGCCTTTAAGTCGGCAGGCCCAGATGAGCTCCATCTGAGGGTGCTGAAGGCACTGGCCGACATCATTGCAGAGCCACTGGCAGGAATATTCGAACGCTCGTGGCGCACAGGCCAAGTCCCAGAGGATTGGAAAAGGGCTAACGTGGTCCCCATTTTCAAAAAGGGGAGGAAGGAGGACCCGGGCAACTATAGGCCAGTCAGTCTCACCTCCATCCTTGGTAAAGTCTTTGAAAAAATTATCAAGGCTCACATTTGTGAGAGCCCGGCAGGGCAAATTATGCTGAGGGGAAACCAGCACGCGTTTGTGGCGGGCAGATCGTGCCTGACCAACCTAGTCTCCTTCTATGACCAGGTTACGAAACGCCTGGACACAGGAGGAGGGGTGGATGTCGTATACTTAGACTTCAGGAAGGCCTTCGATACGGTATCCCACCCCATACTGGTGAACAAGTTAAGAGGCTGTGATGTGGATGACTACACAGTCCGGTGGGTGGCGAATTGGCTAGAGGGTCGCACCCAAGAAGTCGTGGTAGATGGGTCGGTCTCGACCTGGAAGGGTGTGGGCAGTGGGGTCCCGCAGGGCTCGGTCCTTGGACCGATACTCTTTAATGTCTTCATCAGTGACTTGGACGAGGGAGTCAAATGTACTCTGTCCAAGTTTGCAGATGACACAAAGCTATGGGGAGAAGTGGACACGCCGGAGGGCAGGGAACAGCTGCAGGCAGACCTGGATAGGTTGGACAAGTGGGCAGAAAACAACAGGATGCAGTTCAACAAGGAGAAATGCAAAGTGCTGCACCTAGGGAGGAAAAATGTCCAGCACACCTACAGCCTAGGAAATGACCTGCTGGGTGGCACAGAGGTGGAAAGGGATCTTGGAGTCCTAGTGGACTCCAAGATGAACATGAGCCGGCAGTGTGACGAAGCCATCAGAAAAGCCAATGGCACTTTATCGTGCATCAGCAGATGCATGACAAATAGGTCCAGGGAGGTGATACTTCCCCTCTATAGGGCGCTGGTCAGACCGCAGTTGGAGTACTGCGTGCAATTCTGGGCGCCACACTTCAAAAAGGATGCGGATAACCTGGAGAGGGTCCAGAGAAGGGCAACTCGTATGGTCAAGGGCCTGCAGACCAAGCCCTACGAGGAGAGACTCGAGAAACTGGACCTTTTCAGCCTCCGCAAGAGAAGGTTGAGAGGCGACCTTGTGGCTGCCTATAAGTTCATCACGGGGGCACAGAAGGGAATTGGTGAGGATTTATTCACCAAGGCGCCCCCGGGGGTCACAAGAAACAATGGCCACAAGCTAGCAGAGAGCAGATTTAGATTGGACATTAGGAAGAACTTCTTCACAGTTCGAGTGGCCAAGGTCTGGAACAGGCTCCCAAGGGAGGTGGTGCTCTCCCCTACCCTGGGGGTCTTCAAGAGGAGGTTAGATGAGTATCTAGCTGGGATCATCTAGACCCAGCACTCTTTCCTGGTTATGCAGGGGGTCGGACTCGATGATCTATTGAGGTCCCTTCCAACCCTACCATCTATGAATCTACTGGGAAGTAGCCTAGTAATATTGTGCAGTAACGTATTAGCACTGTCCATGATGTGATGTGCTACTACGCAATTAGCTTCCGGTGCAGATGTGCCCACTGTTAAATTATAGCATTGATTCAGCTACCAAAAAGAAAATCAGAAGACTGAAGTCATGTATTTTTAGAATAGAACCCCATATGCATCTGTTCAAAGATTAAAAGAGTTCAGATGAAAGAAACAAATTTCACTAAATGAAAAGTCTTTCAATTCATCATCAGAAAGCAGGGGAAGTGCTGTATGCACATCTCCCCAGTGTTAAGCGCGCCTCTGGTAGGGATAAACAGGGAAAAAACACACAGAGAAGTGCCTGCCTTACATGAAGCAAAATTTATGAGATGAGTCAATATCTTCTATTGGATCAAACGGTATAGCTGAGAGAGACTGGAAAGAGAAATGCTGCAAAGATAGATAGGGAATTGCTCACAGGTCTCCAGACTCCCTGCCTTTCTTCTTCCAAATCTTAATTCTTCAGTAAAATATAATATAAAACATAATGTATATATTGTGTGTGCATATGTAATTTCATTTTTTAATATATCTATTTAGAGAGATATAGATATTTAGAAGTAGGATATTGAAAAGGTAATTATTATACCTTAATAATAAAATAAATAAAAGCCTTAGTCTGTCTGTGCATAAAGCTTTATTCACACTGTTTGGCTGTCTTGGCAGCCAATCAGAGTGCAAATAAAGCAGTCAGGACAGCAGCCAGTGGAGTGCTGCCATGACAGCGAGGACAGACAGGAGGTGGCAGTGGTCGTGTGAGGGGGCAGTGGCCCCGGGCCCGAACGCTGTGGGGGAATGGAGTCTGGCCTGAATGGCGGGGGCAGGGCAGATGAGGGGAGTGGAGGGGGCAGGACAGATGCTGGGCTCTGTCTCCGCCAGCACCCTGGGGGGCAGGCATGGGGAGAGCGGCTCTGACCCCGGGTCCAAAGCGGCAGGGGTGAGGGTGGGGGGAACGAGCCTGGCCCCAGGCCTCTGTCTCCACCCAGCCCCCCCGTTGGTAGGTGGTAGCAGCGATGGAAGGGACAGAGGGGGGGCGCTGGCCCGGTCCCCCCATGCTCCCTGTAGGCCATGAAAACGGAGCGGATGGGGGGGATGGGAGGGGCTCAAGGTCAGTGCTGCTGGCCATGACCTGCCTCCCCACACCTCCCCATAGCCCTGCCGGTGACAGCGACGGAGCAAACAGGGTGGGACAGGGTTTGTTCAGGGGATGGAGGCAGGGCAGCCCAGCCCAGCTTCAAAGCAGTGGGGTGGGGAGAGGGAGCGGGGAGGGTGGACACAGACCTCTGTCCCCAGACATCCCACCCCCTGCCCATCATTCTTGATGGGCAATTGGCACGCACACGCGTGCATCTAATGCTATCATGGTATTTAAGTATGTAGGAAGATAACATTCCTGTTTACTCTTTAGTGTGTGATGTGCTGATTATGCTTATTTAAACTATAGAACATGAATAGATATAAAATGCTAACACCCTATCTGAGGTATTCCTGGCTCTGAGTTTAAAAATCACTGAGCCATGCTGTTTCAAAATACAAAAAAAAAATACGGCAGATACTGCTTTTTAAAATGCACATCCTTTTTACCAGGGATGGGCAAAATGGTGGATCGAGCTGGTGGCTGAACTTCTATTTCCCAACAGCCCTTGTCCATGCCGCTCCCAGCCAGTCAAGCCGCGGGCTCACGGCAGCCCCAAGCTCCCAGGGTCTAAATGGACACTGGCCTGGAGCGGTGCAGGCAGGGCACATGGCTGAGCAGGGAGGTGCTCCAGGGTCAGGGCCAGGATCTTGCAGTGGTGACAGCATGGGGCCAGAGCCAGAGCAGAGCTGTTGCCTGCACACCCCTGCCTGCAGTACCCAAGCTCATCACAGGGGTATGGGGGCAATGGATCACAGCTCTGCCCTGGACCCCCAAAGATCTCAGGAGCTTCCCAGCCCCACCTGTCTCACTCCCAGCTGCATCGCCATTGCAGCCATGTGCCCTGCTCATGCGGGTCCCACCCCTGGTGGTGGGCAATGAGACTGGGTCTAGCGGCAGTAGCCAGAAGGAGCTGCTGCCGTCAGGGCTGCTGGGAAATGGAGTTTGCTGTGGGCCTGATTTGGCCTGTAGGCCAGACTTTGCTCACCCCTGCTCTTCACTAATCCCATATTAATACTGTAGTTAATTTTTTTTAATTGTACCCATATGATATGAACCTGCTCCCCACTTACCCCCAAGAAAAAAAAAAATCAGAGGTCACTTTGAATGTTTTGTTCTATTGGAAAAGATCTGACAAGACACTTATCTGCAGAGTGTAATTTGTTGAGTGGATCTGCCTGTACAAATAAAACCCACTTACCATTTTACTTTCAGCATCTGGTCCAAGTTTTCGGGGAGAGGATTTCCATAGCTTTCCGGAAGGAACAGAGTAACAATCCCTATCAGTACAGTCAGGCTTCCCATGAGAATGTAAGGCAGGAATCTATCATAGGCACCTGGCAGAACACAGGATATAGCAACACTGGTTATACACCAACAATTACCACAAGCTCATGGATACAAACAGTGGCGTAATGTATAATTTATCTGGAATAATCTGTGATTTTATATTTCTACTTATCCCTACCACCACCACCAATTAATCCCAGATTGAAGCTGCTGGTAGCACCTGCCAATAGTAACTAAAACATATTTCAAGATATAAAAAAGTCAAACTAACACATGTAAAGGAAACAGAGTTTCTAATGCAGTAGAGTACGTACTTGTGACATAACAGTATAAATTTCCAATGAAAAATAAATTGCTAGTTTCTATGATGAATTAGGATTAGCAATGAAGATCTCTGGATAATGCAGGACAAGCTAAAAAATTGTGATTTGATCTCCCTCTGGGTCACTAGGTGGATGAACCGTACAGTCCTAATTTAACTGAAGCAAATATCAAGAGCCCACAAAATTCTCCTAAGCTTATCTAAACATACATGACTTTCTCCAACAGTGGAGAGAGGGGCTGAAGGCAGGCACTTGGGATACCATGTCTGAGATCCCATAATGGGCAGAGGAAGAAAGGCATAGAATAAAGAAGCTGGAGAAGGACAGAGATAAAAGGCTAATGTGAGGGGAAAAGCAACCAAAAAAGAGCAAGCCAGCTAAAGGGACTTTAGGGCAGGAGGAGACAGGCTTGGGTGGAATAGGCAGAAGGGACTGTGGCCACAAGATTGCATAGGCAACTTTTGCAGAGGTATTTTCTAACTTTGTAGACTTAAGTGTTCCCACAACATGCTCTTTGCCTTTCATTATAGATGGGGCAGGTAGGCCCAGCTTGTTTTTTCCCCCTCTTTTTTAACCTATGTCTTTACACACAAAACTGAAATCAAGTATTCGAAGTTAGAGAACAACAGAACTGAAGTTGGCTGAAAAACATTCACTGAGGCCCCCTGTATGTGCACATAACATGGTACAGTCCTAAATTACTTAATCCCATGCAGTTATTCCACAAAACCCCTGACTTTTTCAACGCCCACAATGGAACTGCTCTGCAGATGACTTTAGAACTTCTCAACCCAAGTAACAGCCTAAAAATGAGACCCCAAATGAGGCATTACATCACACCCAGGTCTGAAATGCTGCTTCAGAAGTCATCAGAGACCAGGCCAATTCCAACTGGACAACTTTATGCACAAAGACTTTTCTGTGCAGTTTTCTGATCTCTGTGCCCAAGATCAAGCCAAGTCATAGGAAGCATCTTACCAAGGTAGACAAAGTAAGGTGCAATGATGCTGCCCACTCTGGAAGACATGGAGGTAGCTCCAACGGCCATGTTTCTTACTATGGTTGGGTAGAGCTCAGCAGTGTAGACATAGAGCATGGAGAATGCCGAGGTGATCCCAAACTTCCCCAGCATTACTAGGATGACTGACAGGATGTGAAGGGCTGAAAATAAAAATCAAATAAAGATGATAAAGCTACGCTCGATTCCTGCAACCATGACTTCTACGTGCTTTTATATCCCAAGGGTTATTTCCTCCCCAAGTTTTGTTTGTTTGCTCTTATAATAAAGCTGCTTTATTTAACTTCAGAATCCCATACCTACATTTTACATTTCCTAGCTACCCAAGGGTACATGATAACAATAGATGTGAGCACCTTATTTTGTACTCTGAGGATTTGGTTCTCTCTCAGTATGAGCCTTCTCAAAACCTATGAAGGCTTTGATTCTGCAAATCAACATAAGGCTTGCTTAAATCCATCCTTATTCAGCAGAGCACATAAGTATCACTGATGTCTACATTAGGAGAACATGTAGGTTTTGTAACCAGAGAGCCCACAAGATCACAACTGCATCTTTATTTTTCCAGTTTTATGCACTGGTTTCTCTAAATAGTTTGATCAATAGTTGATTTTCAGATGTGAAACCAACGATAACTACATATAGGGGGGAAAAAAAAAATCAGGCCAGAATCAACTAAGTGTGACCCAGGACCATTCTGGTTCCCAACTCCTTCCTGGAACAATAAACATGCCATCAAAAAACAGTCATGGTATTTTATTTCTACATCATGAGTTGAAGCTCATACATGTGGGCACCAGCTGAATGAAGAGAACAACTCCTCCTCCTAAGAACAAGGTGCCAGCTATCGAATACCGCCGAGGCAGGATCCGGAGGAGCAGCCAAGCAATCACATAGGCTGGAACTTCAATGACAGCTGAGAGGAAACAATTGACGTAGGCATCTCCATGTAAGTTAGGAGTGCTGAGTGACAGTCCAAAGTAACCAATTGATGTCAGCATCCTGAGAAAGGTGTAAAGAGTAAAGGATCAGAGAAATGCTGCTCTAACATCTACATTACTAAAGATCCTGCTTCAGAACCGCACGATACAAGACCTCAACATGGCTGAGATGGACTAGAAATTCCAACAGACGCAACATAGTGCAAGCCTTTTAATGTTAAAAATGCATGAACGATCAGCTTCACAGCAGCTTCTAGAAAACCTCAGTTTCAACTGTCCCTCCCATATGCAGTTCATTTAATGAAAACCTCAGTGCATGTTTTTCATAATGGCAAAACACTATTACTAGTACAGTGAAGCCCTGAAACATTTCGGTGCATGGCAAAGCGCCAAGTACAATCTTGTTTACAGTGAATTTTTTCCTACAGCAAATTCAATTTAAATCGTTAGTCCAATCAAAGAGCTCCATTGTGTCTCATTTATGTGACATGTAAGAGGTTCAGATTCCAGACTTTACAGCACTTCAATTTGATGTCCAAAAGGAACTAACTGGTTTCTCCAAAGGGAGGTGGCATTTTCTACAGGAATAAGAATTAGGAAACTATGTTATCTAGGAGCCCCAAACATGTATCAGAACTCCACTGTACAAACATAAGATAAAGATGGCACTGGGTTCCAATTATTGTTCTGCCACTGAACCTGTGTGGCTTTGAACATGAATATGGCTTACATATACCCCAAGAAATAACAGCTAATTCACATGGAGAAGAAGGTAAGGTTGTAGTCATTTTTAATTTTTAAAGAGTGTTCTGAATACATAAATGGTCTGGTGGTACAGCTATCCTGCTGGTGCGCTTGGGTGCTCACACTCACACTCCCTGCTTACATGTTTGCACACCCCATGGAGGTTCCCATATATAAACAGGTCCCAGATTATGAGACCAGTTATTACTTAAACTTGTGTCAGGCACCAAAATCAGGCATTGTTTCATTGACTGGGTACTTTCGGGTGACACTAATACTTGCCACAAAAGCAGGGACATAACAGTGATTGTTGCGATGTTTTGGTTTCTGAAAAGATCAAAGAGATCAGCCGTCTGCTGTTGCTGCAGATTCAAGTCCTGCATCTGAAGGGAAACAGAAAAGAAAACCAAAAGAATCCTTTGCTCTTCTAAGAATGGGGATTGTTCCCTGGGAGATCTCACAGATCAGTCTGAGCTATGGGAAATCATCCACACACACACTGGGAGGTTGCAAGTTCCTTCAAGCTCAGTGGAAGAACAACTAGACAGCATGCTCATTCACTGCTAGCCAGCCAGTTCTGCATTAGCAAAAGCACTCCACTGACAGAAAACTTAGTTGTTCTCCACCACCAATGCTTCTTTAATTTACTTGTGGCAAAGGGCAGCTCTGACGCCACAACAGTTAGATTGCCTGTACTCCAATGGTCTTCTCTTGAGGAAAGCTTTGCAAGAACTTCTCCTCCTTTGTGCCTTAAAAAGCCTTCCTAGAAGTGACCTCATTACCAGTGGTTAGTTTCAGCACAATTTCTCATCTCTCTCTCTAGCTGAAATTAACAATCAGTGTAAGAAAAAAAAATAAGTAAGAATTCTAGGTTTTACAAGGTATCTAGCAGTAATCAATTACAATGGCACATGAGAAAAGCTAGTATGGAGCTCAATAACTCATCAGAATGAAAATTACCATCCTTGCTCTCTTGGATGAGAAAGGCCGAGAGCCAGCTTGGTGCTGCAAACAGTCTCCATGCTGCTCTCCACTGATTTCCGCCACCCCCCACCGGACTTCCTTGGTTTGATCAAACCAATTCAGAGCATAGAGGTAGGCCTTCCACCTAAGAATTACCCTCTGCTTGAGTAAGTGGCCATAAATTATACACAGAATTATAGAACTGGAAGGGACCTGTACGATCATCAAGTCCAGTCCCCTGCCATAACCTAAGTATAGAAAGAAGTTGCTATTCTCTGGCAACTGTGTAGTATATAGGTGCGATTTATACATAACATATACAAGATACTAAGGTAGTCTCAGGGGAACAGTCAGCTAAGGACTGAATAGCCATGGAGACAAAGCACCACAGATTAAATCATGGTACTGTGGCCTGTCTGGGCAAAACTTAACTGCTGCTTCCTT
This sequence comes from Alligator mississippiensis, assembly GCF_030867095.1. NCBI lineage: Eukaryota > Metazoa > Chordata > Crocodylia > Alligatoridae > Alligator > Alligator mississippiensis. The sequence continues at coordinate 67,654,450 of NC_081832.1, forward strand.
GGCTGTACAGAACTGGCTAGCTGGAAGATTTCATTTTCTAAGATTATCTGTACAACACAGTTCATAGAATCATAGAAGTAGGGTCGAAAGGGACCTTGCAGATCTTCAAGTCCGACCCCCTGCCTGGGCAGGAGGAAAACTGGGCTCAAGTGACCCCAGCCAGGTAGGCATCGAGCTGCTTCTTAAAGACCCCCAGGGTAGGAGCCAGCACCACTTCCCTTGGAAGTTGGTTCCAGATCCTAGCCGCCCTAACTGTGAAGTAGTTCTTATGGATGTCTAATCTAAACCTACTCTCCAACAACTTGTGGCTGTTGTTCCTTGTTATCCTGGGGGGCGCTAGGGGAAACAAGGTCTTCCCCAAACCCTTCTGGTCCCCCCTAGTGAGTTTATAGACGGTCACAAGGTCCCCCTTCAGCCGTCTCTTGTGAAGGCTGAGCAGGTTCAGGTCCTGTAGCCTCTCATTGTAGGGTCTGCCCTGCTGTCCCCGGATCAAGCGGGTGGCCCTCCTCTGGACCCTCTCAATGTTGTCCACATCCCTCTTGAAGTGGGGTGCCCAGAACTGGACACAGTACTCCAGCTGTGGCCTGACCAGTGTCGCGTAGAGGGGGAGGATCACCTCCTTGGCCCTACTTGAGATGCACCTGTGGATGCACGATAGGGTCCGGTTAGCCCTGCCGACCACAACCTCGCATTGTCGGCCCATGTTCATCTTGGAGTCAACAATGACTCCAAGATCCCTTTCTGCCTCCGTGGTCTCAAGAAGGGAGTTTCCCATCTTATAAGTGTGCTGCCGGTTACTACTGCCCAAGTGCAGCACCCTGCACTTGTCCATATTGAAACGCATCCTGTTTTTGTTAGCCCACCCTTGCAACCTATCCAGGTCTTTCTGCAGTCTTTCCCTCCCTACTAGCGTGCCCACCTCACCCCAAATGTTGGTACCATCAGCAAATTTGAACAGGTTGCTTTTCACCCCGTCATCCAAATTGCCGATAAAGAAATTGAATAGTGCGGGCCCAAGGACTGAGCCCTGGGGGACTCCGCTGCCCACTTCCCCCCAGGTCGAATATGACCCGTCCACCACCACCATCTGAGTACGACCCTTCAGTGAATTAGCAATCCATCTGACTGTGTAGGCATCGATGCCACAGTCGCCTAGTTTTTTAATGAGGATGGGGTGGGAGACAGTGTCAAAGGCCTTGCTGAAGTCCAGAAAGACTACATCCACAGCGACACCTGCATCCAATGCTTTTGTGACCTGATCATAAAAGGCAATCAGGTTGGTCTGACATGACCTGCCCCTAATGAAACTGTGCTAGCTGCCCTTGAGCATCATCTACGATGGCAGCCCATCACAGATGTGCTCCTTGATAATCTTCTCAAAGAGTTTCCCCAGGATTGAGGTAAGACTGACGGGCCTATAGTTGCCCGGGTCCTCCCTTTCTCAGGCTCCAAAATCACTTTAACAGGAGATAAAAGGTACAATTATAATCTGCTCTCTGATATGACTTTTAGGGCTAAATACTCATATTTGTGCTGCTGGGATGGAGGGAGAGGGTAACAGACTGCCCTTTAATCCAAAAGTAAGTTGACAGTGATGACAGATAGGCTTTTCTACAGCAGCAAGGAAAACCCCCCCAAAACATTTCCAGTATTAAAAGATGCAACAAAGCTATGGCTGTGAAATAGGGGTGGTGCTTCCGTCTCAGAGAGCTATTAGAAAAGGACTCCTATTTTCAGAGCCCATTTGCTTTTTTAGGAGATACAAGTGGCATAGCCAAAAGGAAACAAAAAGGCATGTGCACAGTTTAGTCTGTCAAGCAGCAGATTTATCACATAGCACAATTTTATTGAAGATACAACATAAGAGCTTATCAAAAAGGGCAGCATACCAAGTCAGAAAGACTGCTAGGTGTACACTGGAATTGCCTTCACTCTGCACATCCTTAGTAATGAGGTGCACTCCTTCAGTTCTGTGCTCTGGTTGATCAGTGAAGCCTTGCTTATTCCCTTGGTATTTTTGACTAGCAGTCGTATATTTTAAAGCTTAGGGCACTAGAACAACTGCCCCTCATACAACCTCTCTTTTGGAAGTGGTAGTGTTAAGTTATCAGCTGTGAATACTGCATCCAATTGAGATGAAAGTGTATTTTCCTCTGATTTTCTCATCTGGGTGAGGAAGAAATCCAGGTTTCCCAGGGACAGATTCCATCCTATAAGAGCCTGTTCCTAACTGAAAAGCACAGAGAGTCATTACTAAAAATGAGAGATCTTACTACCAAAATAGAAAAGCAAGTCTAATTTCTACTTTTCCACTCGTGATGCAAGCTGCATTACTGTCAGCATGGCTCATGCCAAATATGAACTATTGACTATAAATCTAGTGGCAGAGCTATTTTTACTTTGGCTTTCAAAAGAATATGGAAGCAAACTGTCCAAACAGGATGACAGGAAGAATTATTAAGTAGCAGATCAAAGACAGGTGAAAACATACCTCCACAGGGTCAAACAGCACATCTGGGGCTGTAACGCCATTCATCTTTGCAGCTTTTCGGATGATGACTTCTGCCTCTTGAAATCTTCTCTGAGTGATCAGCCACCGGGGAGATTCAGGAATGACCCTGAAACAAGTTTCAGAACAAAATGACTCCACATTTCCAGGGATCCCATGACTCCACTGATTGTGTTCGTTATCATATCTTTTCCCATCCCCTTAACAGATTGGTTCCTATGGTAGGGTCCAATCCAGCCAGCATGTAAGCATGTCGGTACATTTACTATCATGAATTGTCCTTTTGACTTCAATGGCACTACAAGCACACAGGTAACCTTACTAACTAAGGGCTTGCAGGACTGGACCACTTTTTGGTACACATTTCTAAAGTTAGCTGCATTCTTGGTTTGGGCTTTTTATTTCTGAAAGGGGTAGCTAATATATATCAGTGAAACTGAATAATTTTTGCTGTTTAATAAGTAACTTCTGTTTGGGCTGGTATCAAAATCAAGTATATAAGCCAGCTGTATGGGAATGGCACAGGAAGCTGAAGATATGGCACACAAATGCTTTAGCTGTGCAATGGATATATTAAAAAAAAAAAAAGGTGCAGACATTTAAAAGTTCTGTACCTCAGAGAGCTTCTACACATCACTTTCCTACCGCAAAGCTGGTCAAAACCTGTCAGGTAGGAGGACCGTGGCAGTGCCATCTTGCAGCTAGGACTGTATTTCACCAATAAGATCCAAACATGATCATGACTGTTCATATCAAACACAGAACAGAGCTGCATGGATCTCCTTCATCCCTTTCTTTCTGAGCTTTAAATCCTTCGACTGCTGTCTTGCCCTTCCTAGTTTGTGGTCATTCCTCTCTCTGGAAGAACAGGTCAGAGACTAACTTTCCTGATGGATAACCTAGTGGCCTGCATGGCAGCTGTTAAAATTCTTTTCAAAGGCCTCAAGTGCCACCCAATTAATATGCTACTAAATAATTTTTATGCTACTAAAGTAAAATTAGGACTCTCAATCCAACGTCATTACTTTACAGGTCATCCAATGAATAACAAACAAACAGACTGCAGAAACAAGGGGTATTCAGGACACCTTTGGAGCATCTCTCTCTCATTTTTTGATTGGATATTTCTTGAAAGGAAATGACAAGAGGCACTGGCACCGAAATACCTTTGAGTATCCGAGCCTAATGCTATTGGCAGATACTGTGCAAACTCTGCCCCCCCCCCCAACACACACACACACTGTTGTCAAAGAACCTCAGTCTCCACCTTGTATCTTGATGCTGCACCAGACCCAGAGGATATCATTTGGGCAATATTTATTCAATGTTTGTGATATGGACAAACAACAACTAGGAAGATACTGGCCACACACTTTTTCACTAGTGCCCCAGGCAGGATTTTTCAGTAAGATCAGTGCAAATAATCTGGAGAGTCCTTAGAAGTTCTCACAGATATTTATATACTTCTTTTTTTTAAGATTTATCCTCAGCAGCTGTTTCTCTCTCTCTTGTTCGATAACAAAACAATGCTGTCAGCTGCAAAGGGGGTGCAAAGAGCCTGCATAGATATCATGGATTCCAAAAGCATTTCAAATTAAATCATTTACAGTAATGCTTTTGCACAGGAAATCTGACCAATTCTCCATCCAGGGGATAGCAAACTGGTATTGGGGAAAAAATTCTGAAAAGGTTTGATTGAATATTCTCAGCAATTAAACAACAAAACAAAGCAGCAGAAACCTCTGCAGAAAGATTAAGTTCACCAAGATGGGATTTCACAGTCCATAGGTCAGGTTTAATCTGTCTCACTTAAGAGTGATATAAAACTACGGCTTTCTTTGTTACATCAGCAATGAGGTGGCTTCAAGGAATGAGAGAGAGAAACTTGCGGGGCAAGACTGGCATGAAAGGAGAGAACTCTTTTCTGAAGGAAACATGCACCTTCTTGGAAGTAAAGGCAACACCCCACATTTCCCACCCCTACCTTCTAAAACAAGGCTCTCTCCAGGAAATTAGTGCACTGACTTCACAACACAGATGTCCTAGGCATAGCTTCTCTTCTTTCATCTGCTGACCAGGCCAAACAAAACATTAAGCCTTCCCATATTGTCTATGTTTTCTTTCCTTTTCACACTAGGAGTACATAACAAGCTGTGGGTGAGTGAAGGGAGAGCTTAAATAGTTATTTAAATGTATGTCAGTTTGTAAAGCAGTGGGTGGATGAGAGCAGTGCAGAGATAAAACAGACAAAAACCAACACACAGACAGCCAAGAGCAGAGTGTGGACCAGCCTCTGGGAAAAAGGTTGTTAAGGTTGGACAGATGGAGTCAGTAGGGTCATGTTTTCAAAATCCAGCCTCTGAGTGCTACATGTGCAGAGCAAGGAACATCTTTTTTTTATGTTGCTGCTGAAGCTTGCTTGTTCCTTTGGCAATCTGGCAACAGGAAAAAAATAAAGATACAGGAAAGAGTGCCTAACAGTACTTCTCCACCCATGTGATGCAATGGTTTGTCAGCACTCTAGGTGCAAAACCCTGTCAGATAGGCATTTCTCATAAAGCCTAAAGGCCTAATGCTCCTCACCTACTACACTTGTCTGCACAGGCTTCAGACCTGTGGTAGGCACTCATGTTCGTGGACAAAAAGTGGAAACAGGATTCCTAGCAGGAGGGTGCACACTCTAGCCCATCTCACCTCAGCTCACCCAATTGCCAAGAAAAGCCAAGAACACTTACCTTAAGGCATGTGCTCCAGATACAATTTTAGGTCTTCGCAGAAGCTCCCCCTTGATGGGCTTTCAGAGCTCAAATACATGCCCTCTCCCAGAGGAACTGCCACCTTTGATCTCAGCTGTGTGCTCAGCCATACAGGGGTCAAAGGAAAACAGGAATACAGAAGGAACAGAGAAAAGGTCCTCCTTGCGGCAGAAGCCAAGTAAAGCATCTAACAGTCCCTGCCGATTTAAATGGAATTCTTTAACCAAGGATCTGAGGAGTCTCACCTACTTTAGATTTGTTTCATAAATGTTTTAAAATGCACAGATCCCCCCATAAATACAGGTCCCCAAGGAGCAGGAAGTGAGGCACTCCCAGTCTCTAGAGGCCAGACAGGCCCTTTTATAGGATGAGGATATTTAAGCCAGCACAGAGAGAGAATGGGATCCTGAGAAGAAGGTTTTTTTTAGGGTAGATTAACAAACACTGGATTGCTCTGGATTTGCTGATGCTGCTCTAAGGGACAGCAATGCCTGGTTTCATCCTGTGTAACTGAATGGTATGTATGGTATCAGGTATTTATACTACAAAGGGTCTCTGCACTGCTACAGACTATTAATCCATCAAGCCACACTTGGAAGAGAGAGTTACCTAGTATTTGAAGGAGATACTACCTAAACAATATATAAACTAAGTGTTGAAAATTGCTGACAGATGATCTGCTACAGACTGCTGGGCTAATCCATAGTTCTTTCCAATTTTTAAAGGCCACTTCAGAGGAACAAGCACTTGGCTTCTTGAAACAATCCACGCTGCACCAGGACTTTAAGTCTGAGCACAGATAGAAAAGTTACACTATACTACATTGCCTGGCAGAAGGCAGGATAGAGATGCACCTGTAGGGTACCAGTCTCTGGCTCATTTTTTTTTTTAACTCACATAAACATGGTTTTGGCATTCCCTCTAGTGGGGAATCTGGGTACAACACCCAAGATGTACTGCTTTATAATAACAGGGTTGGAGTGTTGTAACCCTTGCCTCTTACATGCTTTATGAGATCCCTTGTGTTGATTTAGGCTTCACCCTTGCAACCTGCTTCAAACAGGTAATTCTCCACACTTGAACAGATCCCCTCTGGCTTCAGTATCTTCCCATATGGAACAAGATAGAGGATCTTAGTCTAAGTTAGAATCTTGTTCACAAATGAGCCTGGCACCATTTGACTTCTCCAGGGAGCATTGTTTCCCCCACTAAACTTCTCTGGCTTTCAAGATTTTGGTTTTTTGTTTCATATTGGTGCCAGAGTCAGTGAGAGTACATGAGTTGGGAGAAAGATTATGGTCATTTAACTTCAAAGAGATCCCCCTCCCTCTTCAAGGACAAGATATGTCATATATAATGGTGTAGCTACACAGGGTAGTGGCAGAAGATTACACAAGAATTTTGTTCATTAGAAACAAACACTGTATGCTGTGAGACTCACAGCTTCTGTGTTGTTTCAATAAAGAAGATTTTGATATATTCCAGCAGTTGTATCTATATAGAGAGAATAAGCTTCAGAAAACAAATGAAAGAAAAAAAGTGAGAAAGGAAAGCTTGTACAGTGCAATTCAGCAATAATAAGAGAGATAAAAAAGGCAGTAAAGGGTGTATGAAGCTAAGAGTCAGATAGTCTGGAAAGAATTATTGAACGGCACTGGAAATCCAGCCTGAGGCAGACTCGCACAGTGTCAATGGGGATTACACAGACACTTGTTTAAAACTGGCTTAATGGTTCATCTCCAAGGCACTGCTCTTCACTTGGCAACCACAATGCCAGGAAGTGAAGGAAAAAAAAAATCCACAGCCAACTGAAGTTATAACCCAACCGGTTATATCACAGTTTAAAAGAGGCGATAAGCTACAGAAGGGACTTTCTGAAGCTGAACACCTTGCAATACAATTAAACTCACCACCACAGTGGAACGCAGAACAACCCAGGTACAGTAAGAGCCAGTAGCAGCATCCGCCAGTCTCTGATGAAGTAAGCAAATAGTGGCAGCAACATGTAGCCAATTGCAAAAAATATGCAAACTCCTAATGTAGAGAATATAATACGAACTGATTTGCCAAGAATTTCTGTGCCTGTTCAAAACAAGGGAGTGTGGATTAGCATTTAAACTCTTTTTCTTTTTTAATCCATGTCTAAGTATTTTTTTCACATTTACAAGAATAAGCCAAAATACAATCTTAGAAAAGATTTAGAAAAGAAAAGAAGCCATTTCCTTTACAACACAAAGTGACACTGTCAAGGAGTTGTGACACAACATAAAATGAACCTTAAAATGATGTTACTCTCATGGAAGAGTCCCTTAGATTTCAACTGAATATTATATTTTGAAGTTATGCTGTTTTAAAGTTCAGCTATCATATTGTGTGGAAATATGATATCCAGCGCCCCCTGCTAGTCCAACAGAAACAGACTTCAAGGAATACAACACTATTATTCACCTCTCTCCTGATAACACCCATGCTGCTGCAGAACCAGATAAAATATCTGAATAAAAAAGGAACTTTTCTTTCACTAGCCTTCTAAATTTCTGCAGGACTAGTATCAACACTTGTTCGGGAGACAGGTGGGAAGAGTCTTACATTTCTTGAGTGAAATCTGCTATTTTCAAAGTGTGGCATCAGAGAAAAAAAAAAAAACAATTTACAACATCTTTTGAATCCAGTCACCTTGTCCTCAACTGCCATCAGTTCAAACACATTTGGGACTATAAAGGCCCTGATGTGGAAATTTAAACTAAACTAGTAACTCAATAGTAAGAATCTTAGGACACAGGAATTGCCATATTAGTCTATAGCGCCCCATAGCCTCTGTAATGTGTCCCACAGTAGTCAGGGACAGGTGCTTCTGAAGAAGACATACATATCTGGCGATGCACAGTACAGTTTCTTACAGAAATGCAGCCATACCATGGGGATCAGCTTGTGCCTTGAATCTTAAGAGCAGAACAATGGCACAAGTTGTTCACTGCAGAGGCTGTTAGCTGCCTGAACAGAGCAAGACTTAAATATTCTGCAAATCCACTGCTTCAGTGCATTCCTACAGTGGCAAGTTCAACAGGGTCACTAATTGGTGAAAGCAGGTGTCATGCAAAAAGAAAAACAAGGACACATGAGTGGCCTTCACTGGCCTGATTTGCAAAATGCTGAGCACCCAGAAGATCTCATGTTCTTCAATGATGCTAGTACCTGCACTACAACTGAAAAATCATGTTGCTTGTCTGGGTGCTTAACTCCAAATGCGTGTCTTTGAAAATATTGGCCTAGGCATTTTTAAATGCCCATCCTCCTTTACAAAGTCAGCTTTTTAAATGTGTCTTTGCATGAGAATCCCTTTACACTGGCCTCTGATCTTTCCCATGATCCTTCTTTCCACCTTTGAGTCAACATCTTTAAAGTTAAGTGAACTATACTAGATGCAGTTCCACAAAGAATAATGCCGCCTCTTCCTAGTATATAATGAGATATCATCAATAGTGACAAAATCCAATGGCAGATTTGCTTTACTCACTTCCCTTGCTCCTGAAGACATATTCTGATTACCTGAGTGCAGTGAGCTACAGCTCCACTTGCTCCTCTGTCAGCCAATTCCCAGTGTTGGTAGTTTGGCACTTAGGCATTGCATTCTACCACTATCGAGGAATGGCTGGTTGAAATGCCCCAACAGATTCCTCAGGACACTGATCTGGCCCTAGGGAAGGTAGGTAGGGGGTGGCTAAACATGTTCCTATGAAAATAAAACAACTAAAAAAAAAACTGACACCACATAATGACTAATTAAAATAGATATAAACTATCCCCCTCAGGGTATTTACAACTCAAAAAAATATACTATTGCATAATAAAACCCTGACAGTTAAATTAATTATCCTGTGTTTTCATCCTCCTACCCCAATAATGTGCTGAAAGAATAAACATGAAGAATAGCCTCATGTTTTATTAGTAAAGCAAACTGACAGTGGCTTTTAACCAGTGCTCTCTTACCAATATTGGCAACACTGATTTTAGTTCCAATTCCTGAATTACTCCAACCTTTCATTTCTTCCTATTCTGTGCATCTAGAGATGTCAAATTTCCAGAAATTTGGAAGCCATAGGAGAAAAAAAAACAAGACACATTTTCCCTCGGGTTTTTTTCCGCCCAGAAAAAAACGGAAATTTTGGGAAAATTGAAATGTATGCAATACTTATTTTCTTAGCACCCGTTACAGATCTAAATTCACTTTGTTACTTTAAGAACATAACCTTTATTCTGTATAACTTGGTTTGCTCATAAAAGTATCATGTTTGGTACATTTATTACATGTAAAAGTATAGTTTAATCAGATAATAATTACAAATTTACTAATTGAATTTACTTTAAAATGCTTTCAATTTTTGTTACAAATGGAGCTACAAGCTGCTGAACTCTAACCTAGCATCTCTTAGTTTTTGCCAGTTTATACGAAACAGGCAAAAATTAAAGTTGAAAATAGAAGAAACCATCAACATTATAGTAAAATAAAGAAAGTTATTACGTATTCTGGACTTAGTCTCCTCCACAGTGTCAAGCAGATACAGAAAGCACTCATTTTTTGAAAAAGAGCTGAGAAAAAGGGGAAAAAACAAGACTCATTGAATACAAATTTTGCTACATGAAACTCTGTCTAATACCAATTTCTTTCACATGCTGCAGAAGATGGAAGAATCTGAAGCATGCGAAAAACAAGAGGAATCAGATGCTGTGTTGTGCAAAGGTCTTGCCACCACATTGCAGAAGGGATATGCTTGGCAGAGTCCCAGACTGCATTCCTGGACCAAATACCTGAAGATATTCTGTATTCTGCAACATCTGAAAGTACCTTTCCAACATCAAGTCCTAAGTGTGTTGCTTGTTTTGTAATTCAGTCAAATGCAGTAGCAGTGCTATCATCACTAACATTTCTGCCTTTGAACCTTGGATCCAAGAGATTTGCAGCAGCGTTAATAGATTGGCAACAGAATTCTTCCTGTCTGTTAATAGTCTTTCACTTTTCTTTCTTCTGTACTTGTAAATGGAGATGCACTTAGATTCTCAAAAACAGTTGATTTTATCTAGGTCATTTGGTAAGGAATGTCTGACAAAAGTGCACTGTCTGATTCAGATGCAGTGACTGCTGAAGAAATTGGCCTTAGGATCTTCAGGGAGTTCTGCAGCTGAACCCAAAAGACATCCTCATCAAGTACAGTGTTCCTTACACTTCTGTGTACTTTAAGATCCTCAGTTATTACTGTTTCTTGAAGACCTCCTTTGTTTTTCAGTAAATTTTCAAATGAGGTCACCATTCTACTCCATCTACTTTTACTACAGAGCGTGTCGCTATTTTATTCTTTGCATTATTCTCTTCCTGCTTCTTCTTAAAGATTGCAGCTACGAGTATCTTTTACATGCTTTATAACTTCTTTCGCTCTTCTATAGATCTTTTGCAGTGTACAACTTCATGATATCATTAAAATGCAAGTTTAACCCATTATTTCAGCTCCTTTGTGCTGCTTCTGTACTTTTGTGGATCTCAAGGTCACAGGGCCAAGAGGAAGCAGGTTCCTTCTAACTCCAAAACCTTTAGACTTGGTCTGTCTCCTCTCCTGAGGCTTTTGAACAAGCAGGGCAATAAGCTCCTTGTTTCTAATCTTTACAGGAACAAATGGATGCTGCTGCCAGTGTCCACTCCCAGTCCTTTGAGGCCTCAGGAGGACAGGAACAGATCCACCAACCTCTAGATCAAAAGTCAACAGTAGAGGAAAGTCCACAAGCAAAGAAGACACTGAATCCTTCTTCCTTCTCTTGTGAAAATGCCAGTGTCCCCTGGGGGCAGAAATACATCTTGCTCCTGCATTTGAGAGTTGTACTGTACTGCTTGTCCTCGGTACAAGAATTGTACTGGAATTGCAATGATATGATACTGTAGACAGTCTTACATAAAAGTCTTCCTATTGCATAATTATTAGGAAACATTTTTGGTGAGTAAAGGGTAGCAGTATATGAACACCTGGTCTTAAACATTTTATTCAACATTCTAAAAGAAAGTATTTCATAAGAGGTTCTTTAAATTTTTCTAAAATTTTTCAGTTTTTCAAGGAAAAAAAAAAACAAAAAAAAAAGTCCTCAGAAAAAAAACAGGGAAAAATGTTTTTTTTCTCTAAATTTTTCTGTTTTTTTTCTGGGCCTTCACATCTCTATGTGCATCGTCTCTCAAGTTAACTGTTCAAACACTTGCAGAATGGGGAACACATTTTAATAAAGAGACTGTAATGTGGACCCTTCCCTCCTGTTTTCAAGGCTGCAGGCCATTTTCCCTCCATCCATGCTCATTTGATATACCTCCAGCCATTTCAGGAATGACCTACATTATAAACTATTTGTGCATTTTAGCTCTCATTAATATGACTGGGAGCTAGAAAGAAGCAGGAGAACCAGCACCACATGACAGCCGGATCCCTGCACCTGACCTGTAAGGTGTCAAACCAACAATTTGAGACTTTCTGATTTAGCCGAGTCTTATTCATGAATTTTCCCCTTGCTCTGCATTTCCTGTAAAACACTGTGCAGAATTTTATTTAATCACTTTTGAAAGCCTGAATAAGGTGCTCTTAAAAATAGGAGTCCTGGGCAGTTTCTGAACAATAGCTAAATTTCTGCCACCTTAGCCTAAGGAAGGGTTCTGCAATACCCCAAAGCTTACTTATGTCTATCTCAATCTCAGCCATACAGTTAGCCCAAAAAAGATATCACCCACAAGAATTCTTGCCTCTTAAGATTTACTATTTCATAGAGTTTTGTGGGGGAAATGTGGAAAAGAGAGTAGCAAGGGTCCTTTCTTGAATTCCAGACAGGAGAAACTCCTTTATAAACTGGAACAAAAGGCTGCCTATGATTGATTTAATTGAGACAAGGATTAGGCCATGAGTATGACAACTTGGCCAAAAGATGGAAGAAGCCTCTTTTAGGAGATTACAAAAGCTGACAGAACCAATGGCAGAGAAGCTGGTATGATCTCTCAAGGCCGTTTAGTCTCCAGAAGAGCCATAGTTAACAACACTAGAGAAGTGGTTCTTAACCTTTTGAGATTCCAGGCACTCCTCATGACACTCGATATAGTCCTCAGACAATGCCAGCTCCTAATTTTCACTTGTGTTTTGACTACAGAAAAATAAGATCAATTCTTCTGTTGCAAGGAGCTCAGAAAGACCACAACAGTCCAGGCTGTTTTTAAAACCATGAATTCCTATATGAAGTCTATGGGTTTATCTTGTGAATCATGTTTGCACTCCTAACCACGGTAACACCGAGTGGCAGCCTGTGGCACCCTTGAATGGATCTCAAGGCATCCCAAGGTGCTGTGGCACCCTGGCTGAGAATCACTGCTTTAGAATCACATTCAACCTTCTGTGATCTTCAAGTGCCTTTGGTAGAGTTAATTCTGCTGAAGAGCAATTCTCTTGCTTTGCCTGGAAGCATGAAAGCATTGGTGAGCACTGAACAGGCAGAGGGAAACTGTTTAGGATTCTCTTCATTCTTGTATGGGTGCAAGGAAAGAAAAGAAACGGGAGAAAATGGGAAGACATAATTCCTTTCCAGCAGTCTGAAGGTGTTTTTGGTTGCAAGGAAAATTCTGCAAAAGAACAACTGCACCACAATCCTAACACTGCACCATGATAACTGTGTTGGTGGGTAACTGAGTCACAAACGGTGCAGTGCTGGGATGTTATGAGATTGCCATTTGGATGCACTCCACTAGATGCTGGAAGTAGCTACTCAAAGCCAAGAGCCACTAGTGTGCTCCACAAAAAAAAGAAGGTAGTTCATACCATAAGGGCTGATTAGCAGCACTGTTAACAATCTTATACAATTAAATAACAACAACCAAAATCAATTTTAGCTGTGGGTTTGAGCTTCCACATTTTGTTGCTTATTTCCATTAATTTCTTCTTAACACCATGCTAAGGGAAATTCTCAGAGACAGATGACTAATGATACTCTCAGGAGTTTTCACAATATGCTGTACAAATAATTAATTTGGTTTTCCTTGTTTAGTGATCTTTAGTGTAATCAATTTAAGGGTTAACATACAACCCAGTTTTGAAAGATACTGTAGGGAGACATGTCTCTGGACTGATGTAAACAGTCAACTGAAGCAGAGTCTTTTAAGGTGAGGAATTTATTGATATCAGCTCAGATTCTATAATTTCATTTTTGAAGAGAACAGCAGCAAAAAATCATAGGTTGAAAGACATGAAAAATAGGATAGTATCTTGTAACATAGGTGTTGCACATCTCTAAATGAAAACCAAGCCTGGTAGCTGACTCGCACGGAGTATAGTGCTAATGCAGTAGCTAATCCTTTAGAGACAGGAACAGCATAAGCCTTCAAGCACTTGGCTTATTCTCCAACAAAATGCATAGCTTGCCCATAAACAAGCAAACTAAACAAAGCAAAGCAAAAAGAAAAATATCCCAGCATAACAATTCTATCCTAAAGCCTCTTGGGCTATATACATTGTGTATCACTATGGGCTTTAGAGTCTATTGTTCCCAGAATGTGACCTGGACTCAAATAAAAATACATCAAGTAGACAGACAAAGGTCACAGAAATGTGGGATGTTAGTTATGTAATGCATCAAATCATTGAATACTGCTATAATGACAGAAAAGTCCAAGATCAAAAACCAGTCCAAGAGACACCTGTTATTTTGGACTGGAGCCTTTCACTAGCTACGTCTTTGGAATAATTCCCCAGTAAACAATTTGAAAAAAAAAGATTCTCTCTCCACTCAAGGTTGCTTCCAAGGCTGTTTTGTTTGGGGTTTTGCGGTTGTTGTTTTTTTGAGAGAGAGCTACAGAAATTTCCTCTGGTGTCTGTTTGCTTGTGCTTCATGCACTTATAGGTTGTTTTAGGAGAAGTTTGACATTTAAACCAATGATATATGGAATTTTAAATATTGTATTCAATTCCTACAATTTTAGATTGGTCAATTCAAACACATTTATTAGAGCAAAATATTAATATTAAAATATTAGAGCAAGCCTTTCATTTACATTTACCTGAACTCCTTGTCTTTCTTCTCCTTTGCCATAAAAAGAGCAATTTTGCAATTCCGGGACAATACCCATGTCTTTACGGTTTAGTATATTTTTATAGTAACTGTCTTTGAATACAGAAAGTAACAAACGTCCGAGACTATTTTTAAAAATGCAGAAAAAGACTTCCCAGGCTGAAAGATGCAACTACAGAAGTACAAGAAAGGCTTAGAAAAAATTAAGTTATTCCCACTAATGGAAGGACCAGTCCTGCCAGATGCAGTGGATCATACTAGATCACCTAGTGAAGCTTTTTCAGGGCTTACTAAGTTGTTGTGAGTTTTGAGAGAGAATAAATTAAGAATAGTTAATGGTTCAATTCGAGTCTTTTGTTTAGTTTCTAGCCATAGTGTTTTATTTAAAACTGCAATCAGATGGAGAAATCTTGGGTAAGAGCCTTACTTTACAAAATAGGATGAATGTCAATTTAATGTGTCTGGGTTTTAATGTACTTGACTTTGAATGCCTGCTGTAAACATGCCTGGGCCATTGTTTCTCTCTAGAAGCTCTACTCCTAGCAAAAGCTCTAATGAATATAAAATGGGAAGAAATTACTCAGATGCAGTCATCAATAAAACATTAGCAACCATTTTTAATTATAAATGTCTACATTATTTTTCATAAATCACAGATTTTCTTGAGAACTTGTTTTTCTTTTGGCTAAGAAATTAAAAATACGTAGGGAAGCTCAAGCTCCATATTTCAGTTATTTAAGATATTTACTTCAAGAACCCACTATATCTACCGTGAAACAGGCGAAGTTCACATTTCCAGGACTAAAAGCCTTCAGCACGCTCTACTCATGCTGCCTAGTAAGAGCCAGAAAAACAATACCATGGCTCACAGGGACTCCCAATAAACCCATCAGCCAAGTCACTAAATTGGTCTCTCTCACGCATCAATATTGTCTTTATAAGGGTGGGGGTGAATCCAAACTACAGAGTACCTGCATTTCAGTAAAAACAAGAAAAGGGATACCGACTTAAGCGAGAAAAAAAAAAAAAAATCAAGTAAGGGTATGTGAGGGGAAAGAGGCAAAAAGTTTTGGAGAGAGAGTCCCATCCCACAACACTGGACAGCTACCTACAGTCCTTATATACCCTGCATTAGGAACAGCATGCAATGAACAGGACCTAACATCCTAACCAACTTCCCAGCACTTGGGGTTGCTATAGTACAGTTTACCATCATCAAAAGTTGAGGTAGTTTTCCAGTCATTTAGACTATGGCTTGAGCGAAAGCTTGCCAAGGTTGATAGGAATATTCCTAGACTTAAATGGGCTTTGTACCAAGTCCATAAAAAGGATGCATTGTCATTCTGATTATGTCAAGCCTCTTCTCTAATGAATTGAATATCTGAGTGTGTATGGAATTTGCAACAGCCACTCTTAAAACAATTAATATTTCAAAAGAACAACATTAAAATAAATTTATAAAAATGAAATTAATGAGGTGATTTAAATTAGTTATTTTGGCTTCCTTTAGGTCAAAGCTGCAATTATACAAGTAAATTTTCACAGCCACATTGTTTTAAAATTCAGGCTTTTTTTTTTTTTTTACATTAAATAAAATAGGAGAAAATTAAAAAACTTAGTGGACATTTTTGTGATTCTAGAACAAAATCATCCCTGGTATAGCATTTGCCAGTCACTTCAGTGACATTTCTGCCCACTCCATGTGAAATTATAGTGAAAAACCTCTCTTTTTGGTTCAACATATGCACTTTATGTGAAACCGCAAGCTGCATTAAACTTGACTGGCAGGAGCGAACAGTTTCCCCCCCATAATCTAACCTCTTGGGAAATCATTGATTAATATGTCATATTGTTGTGGAATATGGGTCATTTTAATTTACAACACTTTAGTTACTGAACAATGCAGTTCAGCAGTGGCAAAAGAACATGCAGCTTGACTGAGTTTGTGGGTTTACCCGCCCAGCCTAAATTTGGCCTCAGACCTTTTGTCACAGCGCTGAAATACAGGGAGCAGAAAGAAAGCTAAAAGTGAGTGGGTGGAGCAGGGAGTGAGGCAACATGGTTTTCCAAACTGAGAGCTGTTTGTTTCGATAACAAGCCTCAAACACTCCCTTTCACTATTGCAACAGCAACTGTTTTCTCTACCGAGAGAGGATGAGAATCAGCAAGGTTTTCAGGCTAGATTGCACAGGATAAATTTCTCTATGAGAAAAGCATGAATGCCTCTTTTAACAGTTATTTCCACTAAGGACAGAAATACTAACAAAGGTACTGCAGTGCCACTGTAATTCCAAGGAACAGTCAAGGGATTGAAAAATGACTTCCAACTTATTTGAAGACTATTATAGTGCATGAATTATTAGAAAATTCTTCAAATTTACTAGGCGAGCAGCTCCCCTCATATGTACTCAGCTAATGCAACTTGGGCAACGAAGTAAGCACATGCTTTATTTTAAACACTTTGTTCTCACTGAAATCAACAGGACCCCCCCCCCCCCCCCCCCACACACACACACACCTACCTTACTGAATAGGACCCTAAAAAAAAAGGACACTTGATAACAACAGGTTTTTCTCCTGCTTTTGCATGTTTTACTTCTAAAGGTCTTGGGAAACCCTGTAGGGTTTTTTTGTATGTTTGTTTGATATAATTCCCCCCCCCCATTATTATTTAAAAGATGTATGCAATACTCTTTCATAATAATGTACTCTAATATATACTCAGTATATAGTTATGCTTGTTTAACCAGATTCCTATAAGCTTCCAAGGTAAAATATCTTCGTGAATGTGATTAGGAAGAGTGGAAAATGTTGCAGTCTCCACAATGATGCTACTTCTGTTTTGTTCTTCCAAGCATTCACCACTATACAAAGCAAGCATAAATGCAATTCAGACATGTTCATACCTAATACGAAGGCCACAACGTAGTTAGAGATCTGTCCCATTCCAACTATAAGAAACAGTATTGTGAACATCTCCCAGCTGGTAGAGAAGATCTGCAGGAAGCTGAAGCCAGTCTGCACAGCCATGGTTGCAAAGAGAATAGTCTTCCTGCCAAACCTTTTATAAAGACATAAATGAGAATATTATACAAAATCCATAAAAAAATATTTCTTGAAGGTGGGCTAAGCAATAGCAGTCAAAAGCTTAAAAAAATACTTAAAATGTAGGAGCTTTAGAACCCAAGAAATTTATCAAAGAAGAAATTAAGGGCAGAGATCCTAAAGAGTATTTTAAATCAGTATCATTGCAACACAGAACATATCATATGTAAAAAGCTGTTAGAAGAATTACAAGGCAGGCAGAAATAAGATAATGACAAACAAGCTCACTTATGAAACATTAGTTCAGTTTTTCTGTGCTATGACGCAGTCTTTACTTACATGAACACATTTTTTCTGCCTTGTTCAGGGACTTGGATAGTTGGTGCTTAGCAAACAAACTGCCATTTAACAATTTATTTTATTCTAACTGTTCAGTGTGTGCTCCTTCGCACTAATAAGAGCATATTTTTCAAGGAAAGCTCTGCAATGGAATTATCCATGTCTTCATGGACTGCTTTCCGACTGTATAGACTTTAAAGGTTTCATGGAGTTTTATAATGTTAGGCAACAGGCAACTTCAGTAAGAAGTGGAGCTATGAGTCCTACCTAACAAGTGTGAACATTACTCTCCTTCCTGCAGGAAACTTCTGATTATTGCCAACAAAAATAGCTCTGCACCTTAAAGCAATCCATACAACTGCGGTGTAATAGTTGAATTGCTCAAGGCAGCTAAGGAAGGCAAGAGTGATTTTTTTGGCCACTTAGTCTGCTAGGACAATGACTGGAAATCCAGCAATGGTTTACCTATACTTTCCTCCCTCTTTCACCTTGTTTCTTCATAACTTATTGTCTATATACTTGCATTTTTTTCCATGGAAAAACTAGGTGTAACTTTATCTCAGAACTCAAAGGCATACACAGGCATGCATTGACTTGTGGGTAAATGTTACAAGTTACAAGGCTTGCTAAAAAGATGAAAACCATAGATATTCCTAAAAAATCCTATCAGTGCCCAGGCAGCAGCCAGCAGAAGTGAATTTTTCTGAAAACAAACATATGTTCTAGAGATTTCTTTTGGATGTTCTCAATACAGAAATGGCGCCAGAGAGATTTAGTGATTATCAAGTCTCATTTTAAAGATAAAAGATTAGCTGGCTTTTGTATCAGGGTCAAGAGCCAACAGATTAATTTTGGATTAAGTGGAATTAGATATCTGAGATTTAAAGGATTAAAAAATTCCATCGTTTCACAAATCTACATTCATCAATCCCCTAAAGCGGATTCCTAATTCAAGAATAGAACAATTACATAAAACCTTGAGGATGCTCTATAAACAGAGGACAGACAGACACAGAGGACAGGGGAACAGACAACGCAACATGAGTTTTCAGAGCAATGCTGTAGCACAAAAGCCAAATTTGATCCCCGAGTAAATAAACAGAGCAGTTGGGATTAGAAGCTGAAAATGATTTTTCCGCAGTGTATGGCAGTGGTGATACCATTACTGGAACATTGCTTAAAGACATGGAAGATGTCTGTAACATTTAATGAACATTACATGTCAGTCTAACGGTTGGTTGCTCCTGTATTGCTGCTATATGATTAGAAGCAACTAAAATCAGGCATGGCTTAGACCAGGGGTGGACCAAATCTGGCCCACAAGGCCATTCTATCCGGCCCACGGGGCCCCTAAAAAATGTAGAAAATT
Source organism: Alligator mississippiensis (assembly GCF_030867095.1). NCBI lineage: Eukaryota > Metazoa > Chordata > Crocodylia > Alligatoridae > Alligator > Alligator mississippiensis. The sequence continues at coordinate 67,673,546 of NC_081832.1, forward strand.
AATATTGATCTGTCCTTGGTTCCTGTCAAAAATGACAGGAGCCAGGGCCGTAGGACCCAAGGTAAGCCCTGGTGAGCTCCTGCAATAGCAGGGCCTGCCCAGCCCCAACCCTCCAGACAGAAGCCCCCCAAGGGGCTTCTGGCCTGGGGCCATGTGGCTGCACCGCACTGGAAACTCAGGTAAGGAGGGAGGACCGCGGGCAGGGAAGGAGCCTGGGGAAACGTGGCCTAGGGAAAAGCTGCCCTTCCCCCGCCCCGTGGCTGGTGCTTCCTGCTGTAGCCGCCCACAGCCTGCACACGGGGCTGTCCTTAGCAGGCAGAGGCAGCCCCAGGTGGGCTGAGAGAGGCTGCAGTGCACGACGCTAGGCACAGGGTGGGCAAGGGGCCGTTTTTCCATGCAGCTGCTCGGCGCGGAACAAAGCGGCCCCCCACTTGCTGCGCCAGGCAGTGTTCGCTGCTGCTGTCCACTCGGAGCTTGGTCGCTGAGCAGCAGAGACGGCAGTGGCAAACACTGCCCAGCACAGCAAGCGGGGGGGCCGCTTTCTTCCACGCTGAGCAGCTGCTGTTGCCATGCACAGCCACGATGGACGAGCCAGGAGCCAGCGTGGGGCCCAGGCTGTCAGCAGAGGTGGGTTACAAGCTGATGCTGAGCATGGGGAAAAGCGGCCCTTCACCCACCCCATGCCCGGCGCCCTGTGCTGCAGTCGCTCACAGCCCACATGGGGCTGCCTGTGCCTGCTCAAGACAGCCCCGCACTTAACAAGGAGGGAGGACATTCAGGACTCAAACCTGCTGAGGAGTCACAGGTGGTAAAAAGGCGGTGGCCTTGTACCTAGCCTAAGAGCAGGAGTATTGTGGAGGCCTAAGGGCCAGAAAAGCAGTACTTGGAGAGAACCCAAGAGTTGCAGCTAACCCTGACCTGACACAAGGCACCCTTTCCTGGTGCTCAGGGTTTGAAAGGACGCTAAAAAAACTGGAGAAAGTGCAGAGAAAAGTCAAAGAAATTATTTGTGAACCTCACAATGGGAGACAAAGAGCTGTTCAACAAGAAGACGGAGAAAGGACTTGGTTACAATGATTAGGATTTATGAAGGGAGAAAATACCATGGTTCTTTACTCTAGCCCGAAAAGCATAACAAGAATGAAAAGGCACAAGGCTGAAACCAGACAAATTCAAATTGGAAATCAGGAACAAATTTTAACAGTGGCAGTGATCAACTGGTAGAACAACCTGCCAAAGAAAGTAGAGGATTTTCCATCTCTTGATTTCTTCAAGATGCTTTTCTGGAAGATATGCTTTAGCCAAACACATGTCATTGGGTTAAATATGGCTGCATAATGTAATGGTTATACAAATATCAGACTAGATTACCTAGTAGTCTTTTAGCTTTAAATTATAGCAAATATGTAACTTAGTTCATCAGGAATGGATAAGATTTAAAATAATTGAGAATCATCTTTATTCTTCCTATTTTGGAGTTCAGTTTGTCTCTATCTACAGAAAAGGGTTTGATGGAGACAAAAATTATACATTCAATTCAAGCTACCCCAAGGCTCCTAGACTGGATTTTCAGTGATGGTATTAACGAAGGTTTTATTCTTCAGGAGACTATCTGAAGGGAATTCATAGAAAAAACATTAACTGACCTTTTCTGAAGTCAACACCAAAACATCTAAACACATACATAAGTGCATTGTAGAAAGTTCCTGATGTGAAGGGTGTTAATTCTAAAGGGGACAACTGAACAAATGGTAGGTTAGGACTGGGATTTTTAGACACGCTTATGGAGACCCCTTATGCCCCCCATGAAAATCTATCTTAGCATTTACACGAATTAGGACCCTCATTTTGGTTTAGCATAGGTCACTAATATGTGTTCTAACATGAAAGCTATTACTGTGGTCTCCGTTTCCAGAAGCAGAAGAGATTTACCTGTCCGAGAGCTGTCCCGATACAAAGGATCCAATCAGCACCCCCACAAAAAACAAGGAGGTGGTTAGTGGGACTTTCCAATCATCGTCACATACCAGATTCCACTGCAAGAAAAACAAAGCAAGATTCAGTATTTTCTGTTTCTTAATATCATTTTATAATTGGTTCAGCAGATGAATTAAATTAGTTGCTTATTTTGGCAGTAGGCCAATTTCAACATAATTTGGACTGGTTTTCCTATACTTGTGTTTCCATTTGGCTGTGGATAAAGGGTATGGCTATTACACAGTGACGGGTCCCCACCAAGAACCCAAATGCACAGACAGTAAACAGGAAAGGAAATGCAATCATTTCAACTCTGGGGAGAATGGAAAATGTGAGAACAGAAGCCAAAGAAGAGAAGAGAAGGACACTTGCCACTCCTTCAATATGCTTACAGTTGTAGCTGTGCCCCCATCCTCCCATTCAATTCCTCTATGGTTTATCTGACCACAGAAAAGGCAAATCTGAGCTCAGTCATAGCTGTGGCCAGAAGAGGTTGGTTGCAATTGATACACCTACCTTCCTTTGCAGTGTTTATCAGTAGAGACCTACTTAAATTGCAGTTTCATGATTTTTGCAGAAACCACATAACATGTTTATCTCCACAGCTGCGATTTCTCAGGAAATCAACCCTCCAAAAAATTAATTAAAAAAAATGCTGGCTCCCCATTGGGAGCTAGCAGTCTTTGCTACTACTGCAGCCTGGCTTTGCAACCCACCTGCAAGGGAAAAAGCACCAACTGGCAGGGCAGCACGAAGAGCAGCAGCCATGATGGTAGCTGTCCTGTCATATCTCTCTGCCAATCAGCACCGAGGGTTGGAGCCACATGAAGGGCATCCAGCAATCAAGATGGCAGCCAGTCCCTTGTCCCTCCTTCCACTGGGGCGTCTCTGCCAATCAGTGCCAAGGGGCAGGGCTACTACAAATGATCATAAAAATCAGCTTTCTGGGTTGTGACCAAGCTACAAAAATTGCTTTCTCTTGCTGCAGGCTAGGTAGGTCCCTACTTATCAGCAGTGTTGGCTATCCAAAGACAGACATCCCAGAGAAGTCTAACTTTCAGAAAGGTATGAACACCTGTTCATGCAAATCAAGACCTGTAAGAGTATCTTAAGTTGGGAACCCAGGACCTCTAGTAACTCTTAGTGACCTGTGCTACTGTGGCCATAAAAAAGGGGTGGAAGTTGGGTCTTGTTCACTGGCACAGAGCAGAGCAGAGAAAATGTGGGGAAAGCAAGAAGCTCCAAAGAGGCTGAGAAGCATCTAAACCTCAGCCAAAGACACATTTGTACACTGTGCCCCATTGCTTACTCTCTCTATATCACAATGTAAAAATATTTACTAGTACTGAACCTTTCTCCTAGAAGATCTCTTTTATCAGAACCAGGACGGTTTTATGTTGTTAGATTACTATAGGTCTTCATTTTAACTGAAGAGAAGAAGGGCATTCAGGGGAGAGGAGTGAAGGCATTTTTAGTCAAAACATCAGCTCTGGAGCTTTGTTCAAGTTTGCCAACATGAGGACTGCCATGCCATGGTGAATATTTCCAGTCCCAGAAAACAGGAAGTGATATGGTCCCCCAGGAGCAAACAGTGGTTGGAACTGATGTGGAACAGAGGTCAGGGAATGCACTTCACAGCATTATGTTGCACAGAAGTCCCTCCAAAGTTGGTCTTTGAACATACCGTGGGGTAAAGAGGCTGACATGCACACCCTCCTTCCCCATGAGGCTATGAGGAAAATAAGCAAGGATAATCAAAACTGAGAAATTCACCCTCATCTTTATTTCTGAATAGAAACTGGGAAGCAGTGGCCAGCATAGCTCCTGCAAGAAGTAACACTAAGTGGCCATGAATATATGTAGACAATCCATGGGGGTGAAAGAGGAGGTCAAAACCTCCTACTTTCCCAGAAGGATCCAGAAGGAAAGCTGAGCTTCCAGTGCCCCAAGCTAGTTCTTTGGTAAGAAAAATATCACCACAAGAGCCCAAGTGGAAAAAGACCACTGCAGATGCCACTTATGTAAAAAAAAGGAGGCTTGTGGATAGAATCATGTTGAAGGCTTGAAAGTGGTGTGATCCCAAGTCACTGAAAGTTTCCATTTTACCAGAAGAACTGTTGTATGTCTGTATATGAGAGCAGCAGTGTCAGGTTTAACACGCTGACTTTTTTCTCACATTAGCCATCCTTTGAAGCACATTCCATTTTAATAAGCTATAGAGGTGATTAAGTGTTTGCCACCTTTTCTATTACTGATATTAATTTTGATTAGAATTGTAAAACACAAGTCATCATTGGAATAATTTCTCCTAATCATCAGCTTTAAGTATTTCAGCTCTACAAGCTAAGGTTTTTTAAACCTACATTACAGAGTTTCAGGTAAACCTCGGGTAATAATGAAATAATCTAATTAAGCCTCAGATTAAAGCAGAGCTTAATTTTAACAATAGGTTTATAGCCATACTTCTTAGACTCTGGGCCTTTACAGGAACTTGTCCCTAGGTAAACTGGAACATAATTTTGGGCACTGTTTGCCAGCTTAAACAAATATTTCTTAAATGCACGGCAGTTAAAGTACCTCTGCAGCAGAAGTTTCAGTTATTCTGATATTTAATCTGTTTTGCAAACAACTGACAGTTACAAGCATTTGCTTGCCTAAAGAAACTGTCTGTTATCATTTGAAATCTTATACGTTAAGAGCATCATAATCAGAAATTGATGCATCAGACATCCTGCCTATATACTCCATATAGACAGTACTCAGTATTATGCTTAAAAACAAAAAGTGAATACAGGGTATGAGCAGTACACATTTCTTGTGTTTCAATAAGGTGATCTTTAGTACTCAGCCCTGGTTGGTGTCTACAACTAACACTACAATAAAACCTTGCATTCTTTAACCCTGATTTTTATCTGTTCTTTCTACACCCCAACATTGTGGCAGGAGATTAAAGAGGAAGGTCTGTAGCAAGTATAGCTGATAGCATTCTTTAAAAATAGCTTGTAAATTAATAAACATGCCTTCTCTTCCTGACATTTAAGCCTGTAGAGACTGTGATGCTCATGTTAGACAACAAATGCTTTTAGATGATTTTCATGGTACAGTGAAGTACGAGCGACTTACAGAGGACAAAGAGCACTTCTGAGGTTACACTTCAGAGTACCACAGGAAACACGAGTTAAAATGCAAAGTAATTTAGACTATATTTTACTGCTGATCTCATTCACGGATTACTCTCCCCTTTTGAAAACAACATCTCTAGCAGCAGAATTCATTTAAATTAAGTCATCTAGCTCATCTTCAGACAATACAATGCACAACGTTTCAAGAGGAGCTTTTCCAGCGTTTTTTATAGTCTACTTTGGAAAAGTCTCAAGTTCTGGGGCATTTATTCCTCTTATTGTGAGAGTTCACCCACAGTGTAAATGAAGTAGTGCGATTTGGTAGAAACAGGAAATTCATCAGTTTTACTTCAGCTCTACTTGTGTCAAGTTTGGGCAGATTGATTTTCTTCTTAAAGGAAAACCAGTCATGCCTGTCAAAAGTTTCGAAAACAAAGATGTACACAGATTCAATGCATGCTAGCATCAATGAGTGGGAAACATACACAACAAACATGGGGGCTTATGTCACAGTTTTTGCAGCATTGTAAAATAACTTAAGCCTGCAAGCCTGACTTTTGCAAAGACATTTGCAAAGTTCATTTCTGAAAATGAACAAAGCTGTTTATGTAGAAGTGTCTTGTCTCCATTAATGGATGGCTCTGACGATTTTATTGCTCTTTATAACTTTGCCTATCAGCAGTCGAATTAATTAAACAGGACTTTGGTAAATTTTACTGCTGCCATTTACAAACAAGTATGCAGCAGTCAATAAAACAAAAACATAATATTTTGAAACACTGCAGAAGCACTATATATATATAAAGAGCTTCATAAGCATTAAGAAACACCTTGGGGAAATCAAGCTGTTTACATTTTAATGGACAACTCCCCCTCCTTGTAAAATAGAAAGAATAAGTAATTTTCCATTTCAACAGAAGCAGCCATTTAACTTCAAAAACTGAATATTAACATTTCAGTTGCTAAGAATACCACCACACGCATTTCATTAAGATTTCCATAACAGAAGCAATATGTTGGGTGCCTATCAGATGCAAGTATGATACAATCCGATCTCAAGCGTAATTATAAAGACAAAAACAAGACAAATCCTAGGAAAAATGGGAGAGTCAGGGCTAGAGTTTTGAGATTTAAGCATGCAACTGTACAAAGACAATATAACTTTCAATGTTTACTCTCACTGGGAGGATTAAGAGGTTTAAATTTCAGTAATTAATTCTGTAAGGATGGATTTTACATTACAAGTAAAAAGATCACACACACACACACACACACACACACACACACACACACACAGAGGCTAGGAACTTAAGCAACTGCCATGATTGGCACTGAGAAACTGATTCCCCAATGGTTTTGTGATTGTATATAAATTAGTGCTTGGCCTGGTTTAGAACACAATAATTAAATTGGCACATGATAAAACAAGAAACTAAAATCTTAGGGAGAATTCAGAGATAGACTGTTAACATTATTTTGGGCTATGATGCAAAAGTTGTCAAGATCCTCTGGACTGTAGACAAAAGAATACGGGAAAAAATAGAGAGATTCAGAGACTAGAATGCTGACTTACAAACTAAAAATCCATATAAAATACCAGAATAGAATCACTTCCCTTCTGTAATAGAATTGCTACAACAGTATAATTATATAATGATAACCATAGTTTATCATTTTAATCTACATAATTTATAAAGCTATATAATTAGAAAGCTTTAATTGCACCTGCTAGTCAGTTTCCGTGCGCCAATCTCTTAAAGTGGGAATTATATTCCTTTAATGTTAAAATAACTAATGAAACCACACCCCATAAATGGGACAAGGAGAGAGAAGGAAAGGAGAGAGAAAGAGAGAGAGAGAGAACAACTCACAAAAGGTAGCCTTCATACTCATGAAGGTAAAGTATACATATCTATGAAAACAAATAAGCATGGATGCAGAATCCATCCATTAATACAAGATGGTACTCCAAGTAACCTTTTATTATATACACATGCACATCTTTTGCAGTTCTCTAGTCCTGAATATTAACAGATGCTATGTTCACTTTCCAAGTCTACAGACTAAAGAACTATCCATGATTGATCTGACCTGCCTCACCTGTTTAAACAGGGCTGATGACTGAATTCCTGATGAGAATCTGTCAGTACCCAACTACTTCACAGCTGATCATACTTCCTGTAAGTCTGGTCCTTTTTGCCAGCCTGTGTGTTCCTTGTCTTCCACACTGCAAGCACTTCGGAGTAAAGAGCATTTCTAAAGTGCTTAGCATCCTTAAAACATCCCTGCAGCACATAAGAGAAACAGCCAGCTCACGTGCCTACCCCTGTACAGAAAGACAGTCTCCTGCATCCTCCTGGAGCCAAAAGCCCCCAGCATCCTCTCCTTAGCTATAAAAATCTCCTACTACCTTTTATCCCTAACATATTCTAAAGCACAGTGAGGCTCTGTCATTTTTTTTTAAGTTAGCGAAGTCATGAAGACTATATTAAGTGGAAAAATGAGTAACTTAAATTTCAGATACTGAATTTATCTGAAGCTGATGCAGAATTGAAAACTGCTGCAGATTCCAGACCAAGTTTCAGGCAGAGTACACAATGTCTTGTGGGCAGAGGTCTAGAAAGCTTTGTTCTGTACAAAATGTAAATCTTCCCTCCCTCGTTCAACGGGGAACACTGTAGAAGACATATTGTGCCCGACATGTAATGTACTCTGCCAAAACTTTTATAATACTACAAATTGGAACATTTCCCACCTAAGGCTTGTACATTAGTGCTACAATCAATACTCACTACTGTACTGTACGAGATAGTCAACCTGAACGCACCAAGTTAGCCAAAACACGAAGGTTAATGAGAGGCACATGATAAACTCTTTCCATAAGTGCTTTGGGCAGGTCAGGGAATGGGCAACACAATATGGGGATGTTTGCCCTTTAGGCCAGTAGATCAAATCTGGTATAGCTGGAGGTGACCAAAGTTTACTTTGACTGGATCCTTAATGGACTACAGAAAATAAATCCAGTTTGGATTTAATCCAGATCCTAATGCACCTGTGGCTTAAAGACTGGCAGCAGTCACCAGGGGACATTAAGCCTCAGCCTCAGAAAAAATATTTTGCATGTTCTACATGCCCTGTTTACATAACCTAAAATGACAATAACTTCATTTATTTTTTGCATCAGCATCATATTGTTGACTCATTCAACTTCACTAAAACCTCAGATTCTTTTTGGCAGTACTGCTACCTAGCTGGTTATTCTCATGAAGGATTTTTCTTTCCCAAGTGTATTATTTTCAAAGTGCTTTTACTGAATATCATCTTCTTGATTTCAGACCATTCTCCAAAACCATTGTGAAGTCTGATACTGTCCTCCAGCCCCATCTCACCTACAAATTGTATAAGTTTACCCTCTAGTGTATTAATGAAAATACTGAACATTATTAGATGCAGAATAAGCTACTGCAGGACATCACCTAATTTATCCTCCCAACTGGAAAGCAAATCCTTGATAGTGACTCTGACTGCAGTTTTTTCAATTACCTGTGTGCCCACCTGCATCTTGCTTATTCTGATAAAGTAGGAAAACTTATCACGTGGGCCTGTGTAAACAACAAAACAGTAAGAAGTCAAGATATATCACATTTATGGCTTCCCCAATCTAATAAGCAGCTTTGGCTTTAGTGCCTGAAACTTTACTCTTTCTTTAAGCATGAAATTAATTATTAAAGGCCATGCAATACAGGTTTTATGTTTCTTCTATTGGCACAGGTAGTATATTAGCCTACATTCCTTTCCTATGTTGCGTAAGAAGATGGCAAATGTTATTCCTGACTTTCACTACTGAGTTCATAATAGACACTACTACTTTTAATTGACAACTACAACTAGCTGTTTTGAGATAATCAGCAGCCATTTGACTGATACATTTTAGCAGTCCCAGAGTCAACTGACAAAGAGAGGAGAAACAACAAAATAAGACATTTGAATGCTGCATGTTCTTAGTGAAACACTAGACTTGAAAGATTTTAAATTAGCCGATTATTTTTTTCCTCTCCCCAACATCCTGGAGTGTACAGCACAGGCATCATTCCAATGTTTCCAGGTTTTGCTTTAATCCTATTTAAAATACATTCTTAAAACCTTTAAATGAGATCTACCCAATCATGCAGTCCTTAATACCATAAGATGGTCACCTTTCTAAAAAGCAACTGCAATTTATCATCATTTCCCCCCAAAATAGCAGCAATTAAATTTAAAAAAATCTAAACTTTTCTGCTAGAGTAACTGTAAATACACCTTTTAAAATATCTGCATTTCAAATGCATTATTCATTAACTAGCTAAAATGCCATTCTCCAGGATTCCTGATCAGACACATCAAGAGGGCAAAGTTCCTGTAAACCTAGAAGGAAAGTGCGGTCACTTTAACATTTAGGCAAGAGATTACCATATTTTAAATCTTTCTGTGATCACCAAATACCTTACCCCCACACTCCTACAAGATAGTTATAGCACATCAAATAGTGAACTCTACTTGCTGCTGGCAAAAGAGAACACTAATGATTCACAGGTTTTTTGAAGGATTAGTACCTTGGAGTAACAGAGGAGATTGTTTTCACTGCTGAAAGCGGCAGTGGCCTTTGAAGAGATCATCGCCTTTCTCCTCATACTGTTACTCAGTCAGAAATAACTGATTAACTTCCCCCAGTGCTCCAGCACACTATGTCTTTTCCTGCATCATGCTTTCCAGAGATCATAACACTATGCAAGACGCTACATTGTCAATCTCTTGAAACTACCAGTTTCACAATAAAAGATTAACGTGCTATATAACTCTGTTTAAAAAGATTAAGTCTACGAATCACAGGAAAGCAATTACACAGAAAGTAAGTCTGAAGACAAACAGGTCAAGTAAAATGCAGAAATAGTCACTAACAGGCATGACTGCAAGAAGTCTACAATGTACAAATTCCATTTGCACCAGAACATGAAGACGGCATCTGCTAATAAGGTTAAGTGCAGTGAATCGTGAAGAATATCACTAGATCCTGTACTCTTAACCACAGTGCCAGCATTAGGTTGGATCTACTTAAAAACCACTGCTGAGAAAAATCAGTTAATGAGTGGATAATCTCTGCAGGTACTTTACACCCATGGTTGTTGGCATTCAATTTGTATATGGAGGATTTTCAGTACTGCACATTAGACTGGTGGAATTGTCTGCTGTGGAGGAGCTCACGTTTCAATTACCCATAGCTAGAGATTATGCTTACTGCTGTAAAGTGAACGTTAAAATGAGCAAGGGAATAAAACAGCCAGTGGGTAACTTAAAAAGAAATAGTACCTCTTCTCTCAGGACAGTCTGGCTCAAAAAGGGAACTGTAATTACTAGCCGATCAGTGACAGTGATGGTGGAGAATTCATATCCAGAAAGTCCAGCACCTGCAAGGTCTCCCATGACTTGCACAGGGCTGTTATTCAGGACACACCAGTTACATTAGCTCTTCAAAGCTAGGGACAGAAGTTGCACACAAACCAGTTTAAGTGATCAGAAACTAGGTTAAACCTAAAACAGAACAGAAGTTCAGTGCACTTAAACCACTTTCAAAGAGTCCTGAGACTGGTTTAACATAAATCTGGTTGGATGTAGTATCAGACTAAACTGATTTAGGTCAAACCAGTTTCTCTCCCAGACCCCCTTGTGGTTTGAGTTAATTCACTGTTCCCCAGCATCCCAGGATGCTTTGCAGCCCTGGGCTGGGCTGTTGGTTCCAGCAGAGCTGCGTTAGTCTTGCCCTTCTGCTCCCTAGCCAGAGCACTATCACTGCTCTGGCTGGCTGAGAAGGGTGTGCTGGGGGGGGGAAAACAAGCTCTGCACCCCAGCCAGGGTCTGCCTGGCAAGGGAGAAGCAGCCCCTCCCAGGCTTTTCTCCCACTCTGCACTCCAGCAGAGAGTTGGGGCGCAGGGGGGGGGGGTGTCCAGGCCCCAGCCAGCACAGAGGTTGGGGGGGCACCTCCCCGCCCACACAGGATCCCAGCTGGGGTCTGCCAGGGGAAGGAGGAGGGGGGGATGAGGGGGGAGAAGCCAAGCTTTCCCCTCCACTCCCTGCTTGAGTGGAGTGGCAGCCTGGGAGGAGCCGTTACCCTTCCCCTCCAGGCAGACCCCAGCAGGGGTCCCATGCAGACTAGGGAGGGGGTTTAAACCCCCTTCCCTACTCAGCATGCTGGCCCAGGCTGGGGCCAGGCTGCCATCCCCACCTCCCCGCCTGAGCAGGGAGTGGGGGCTAAGTCTGGGAAGGGTTTCATCTCCCTGGCCAGGCAGACCTCAACTGGAGTCAGTGCAGGCCAGAGTGGGGGTTTAACTCCCCCCATCATACTCAGGGCCTGGGTATGCCCCCCCACCCACTCCACTTGAACAGGGAGGGTGGGAAAAGCCTCCGAGGGCTTTTCTCCTAGTTCCCCTCCTTCCCTTTGGCAGTGGTCAGCAAGCGTGACTCCGCAGCTTCTGGCCTGAGCCACTGTAGGCATGTGGCTGCATTTCCGGAATCAAAAGTGAACATCTGTTCACTAGCTTCTTGGTTCACTCTACTCATTTTAGACAAACCTGCAAAGATTGAATCGATTCAGCCTTGGACTTTTTGACCATCTGTACTTAGCCCAAGAGCTTCACTGATTTTGTTTGTCCCCAGAATCAAATCAAAGCTTCAGTTTGCCTCTACAAAGCCGAGTGGGACTTGCCCCTGGGTACAAACACCAGGCTGGAGGGACTTAGATGTAAGCAGACATACTGCAATGCCCTACTTTAGTTACCATGTCTGCATCAGTGCTACACTCATGCAAGTCACTAGTATTTCTGAGGGCATATCCCATGATTCTTTATGATGCTGAAAAGAAAGAACTTGTCTTTAGACACGCAGGGAATCATAGGAAAGGCACTGGAGAACTAACAGCACTTGAGCAACTTAGCCTGTATCCTCATAACAAAGTGGGTAGAAGGGCCTATTACCACAGGTAGCCCAGGTTAAAGCACCACCAAACAGAGTAGAGGTTGGAGGGGGCAATGGGCATGTTGGAAGCTTCTATCCACTCTCAAGTGAAGGCACTGAGTTTATGGCTGAGTTCCTGGCCACAGCAGAACTCATCTCTCCTATACACAGTCCCTACAGCTAAAGTAAATAGGGTGCTGGAGCCCAAGTACTTAAATCAGTGAAAGGATGGTGAGTAAGCATTTTCAAAGCAACCTTGCATCTGCTTCCGCTCTGGTTTGACTGAGATTGTCCCCTGGTTATTTCATAATGATGGGCTGGAAGCCAGTCACAGACCTTGTTAAAACTGATGGGTATTAACCCCTCTTCTTTGAGACTAAATTAAAGGAAACTTTAACCTTACATGGAGTGAGACAGCAGAAGAAAACAGAAGCTGTGGCCCAGGACAATGGTCAGATAGCAAAACCTGACCATAGGTAAGCATGTGGGGTCAAGGGTTCACCTATGCCTAGCTGGGGTGCACAGAGAAAAAATGCAGGGATGAAAGGGATTTCTGGCAAGCTGTCTTTTAGAAGCAGAAAAGGAGCACGAAGAAAAAACAGGTCATGAGAGTGGCCCCGAGTGGCAGAAGAGGGACAGAGCCTCTTGAGGTACAGACTGGCTAGAAAAGCAGATCTAGAGAGGAAGGAAACCATCTGCTGCTTGCTTCTCCGAGATTAAGAGATAAAAGACTTTATGTGCATTGTTTGCAAGCCGCACCTCTGCACCTACCCATAAATGAGGGTTACTCCCGACATCTGAAAGCAGCCAGAAGAGCATAAAGCAAGTCAGATGCAAAAAAAAAAGGAACTTAAGAAAGAAAAGTAACTGAAAAAGCAACTGCAGCAACATCTGAAGGTCTCCCAGAAGGGAAAGAGGACCTGCACTTAGGAGATAAATTTGGGGCAGGAGCTATCAAGTGTCCAGGCAGATTGCTAAACCCAGCTACAAACTCCTACTTTGGACTGGCAAGACAGATCAAAGATGGCAGCAAAAACTGACTACCATGGACCAAGAGGCTCTGTGACAAGTGAGAGAAGGAAAGCTTTACCCAATCCAGAACTTGCAATCAGGGAGGAGCTGCAACAAGCCTGCTAAGAACTGAAACGAGCTGAACTAGGTTGAGGGTGAAGCCAGTCAGAGACTTTGGGTAACAAGTCATATGCAACACTCTTTTACCCTGTGGCCTGCAGAGGACCCGGCAATCAGACTGTCCCAGTTCAGGTAATACAAAAGCTTGCCATGTCTGAGGAAAAGCAAAAATCTAGAGAGGCTGGGAGACGCAGTGGGCTTAGCCCCATAGGCTGAATGAATGGTTGGATGATAAAGTTTAGGGTTCCAAGAGTCAACTCAAGTGATAGTTGCTGATAGTGCAGCAAACAAGAAACAAAGTTACTCAGATTCATAAATTGTAAGGCCAGAAGGGACCTCGGAAGATCATCGGGTCCAGCCCCTTACACCAAGCAGGAAAGATAACTGGGGGTCAGGTGACCCCAACAAGGTAGCTCTCTAGTCTCCTCTTGAAGATTTCCAGGGTAGGTGATTGCACCACCTCTGGAATGAGCTTATTCCAGAGTCTGGACACCCTGGCTGTGAAGAAGGTTTTCCTAATGTTGAGCCTGAATCAATTTCCAGGAGTTTGTGGCCATTACTCCTGGTTTTCCCCTCAGGTGCCCTGGTGAACAGTTACTCACCACGCCCTTGATGTACCTTCCTAGTGTAGCGGTAAGCTGCTACCAGGTCCCCTCTCAGCCTTCTTTTCCTCAGGTTGAAGAGTCCCAGCTCCCTCAGCCTTTCCTCATATGGCTTGTCTTTTAAGACTCTGATCATACAGGTGGCTCTTCTTTGGACTCCCTCAAGCTTGTCCACGTCCTTGTTAAAGTGTGGTGCCCAAAAGTGGATGCAGTGCTTCAGCTGCGGTCTTACCAGTGCTGAGTAGAGCAGAAGAATCACCTCCTTGACCTTGTTGGAGATGCATTGATTGATGCATGCCATAGTATTATTTGCCCTACCGGCTACAGCATTACACTGCTGGTTAAATCTCATACTGTAGTCTATTATTACCCCCAGGTCCCTTTCATTCGTGGTGCTAGTCAGTTTGGTGTCGCCAAGCCTGTAGGTGCATTGGGAGTTGCTTGTCCTGGAGGTGGAGCACTTTACATTTCTCAACGTTAAGCTTCATAAACTCTTTATACATGGTTTGGCAGGAGTTGCCAATCTAAGATAGCCATGACACAGCTAAGGGCTCTTAAGAGAACAAAGGAAACAATCCCACCTGAAGTAGCAGAGGCTTTGTAGAGTACAGCTGTCTAACATGCATGATGGAAAACAGACTTCAATTCTATTAAAAAAATATCCCAAGCAACTGAAAACGAGGGAAATTAGCCAGAGCCACTTATCTACATGCACTTCTGCTACTTTCAGTGCAGTAGCTGTAGTCATATCAACTGGTGGAAGGATTAGTATTAGCGGTGCAGGGCTGCCATTTCAAGCAACTTACAGGAGCTATGCCCCTTTGGGAGTGCATTTATTCTTCTCTGCCTGACCTTTGTGTGTACAATTAAAGGAAAGAACTGCCTTGAAAAATCCAGTCTGCCTTGTTTCAGCACTGCACTGTGTGGACTGTCAGTAGTAGGAGGGCACAAGCAGCACCTTAACATCAGTAACCAATGTACTTTATGGATAAAGGGTTTGTTATATCTTTGGTACACTGCCTTTCTAACAGAGCTGGGTCACAGCAGACACCTCAGAATCTATGTTCACCCAAATGTCTGGGTCCAGTGTTCAATGGTCAGGGTGAACTCTTACATGCAAAGAAGGCTGAGCTACTCAAGAACTATTTTGTCTCAACATTCACAAAAAGATTAACCAGCAACCAGATACCTAATAAAAATTATTTGGATAAGGAACGGAACAAGCTAAGGGACAACACACCAAAAGAGACGGTCAGAGAGATTTTGATGGGTTTGAATGAATTCAAGTCAGCAAGGCCTAATGAACTTTATCCCAGGGTACTGAAGGAACTGGCAAAGGAGATCTCAGAGCCCTCAGCAATGATCCTCATGAAGTGGGAGATGGGCAAGGTACCAGAGGGCTGGAAAAGGGCCAACACAGTGCCCCTCTTTAAGAAAAGACCATAAGGAGAATCCTGGGGAACTAGACTCAATAAGCAGGAAAAAAGTTACTGGAGCAAATCTTAAGAAAGTCCATTTTCAAACATCTGGAGGAGGAAAAGGCTGATCACAAACAGCCAACATACTAAAAACAAATCATGTCAAATTTGATCTCCTTCTTTGACAAAATAATGCTTTGGGCTGATGAAGGGAATTCTGTGGATATTTGTATATGTTTGGACTTTAACAAGGCTTTTGACAAGATCCCACATAACCTTCTCATAAACAAATTGGAGAATCATGAACTAAACAAAACTACTATTAGGTGGACAGACAACTGTCTTAGTAGCTGCAAGCAAAGGATAACTATAAATGGAGCCAAGTCAGAATGGCAGGAGGTTCTGAGTGGAGTCCCACAGGCATTTTAAAAGGGACGTGTAGAAGTCAGAGAGGGTCCAGAGGCAGGCAACAAAAATGATAAAGGACTTGGAAGGCAAGGCAGACAAGGAGAGGTTGAAGGAGATAGGCACGTTCAGCTTGCAGAGAAGGTACTTAAGAGGGGACATGATAGCAGTTTTCAAAGGGCTGCCATAAAAAAGATAAACACATTTTTTTTCTTGCTGCAGAGAATAAGAAATGGATCAATGGCTTGAAGCTGCAGAACAGTAAGTTTAGACTGGATATCATGAAAAACGTCACTGTTAGAAGAGTGAGGCAGTGGGACACACTACCTAGAGAAGTTGTGGAATCTCCATCATTGGAGGTGTTCAAGAGAAAGTTGGGCAGGCATCAGTTTATCCAGGCATAGCAATGCTTGTGTTCTACTGTGGGTATTTCTCATGCTTTGGGGCTTTTCTGTTTGTCACATGGGGCCGGGACAGAATTTCCCCCCCTCTTGCATGTGTCAGGCGGTTTTTTCAGCCTTCCTCAGAGGCAATGGGTGTTGGCTTCAGCCAAGGCCAGGGATGCGCCAATGGTCTTGCTGGGACTTAAAACCATCTGCAAACTTGCTCAAGATTTCTGGCTAAAAGTCTTAGCCCTTTACTCAGGGTCAGACTGATCGACATATTTGGGATCAAGAAAGAATTTTGGGAGCAGTTTTGCACCACAGTGGTGACTGTGGCCCTTTTTCTCAGATCCTTGAGCTTATTTTTAACATTTTGTGCAGCAGTTGGACATATTGACTATGTAGTTTTGCTAAGAGGCTAGACAATGGATTTATATAGGATAGTGTAAAGTAGACATAGTATGACTGGAAGGGAACTTGAAAGGTCATCTAGTCCAAGTCCCTGCCTATGATTCAATGACTATGACTCTCATAGCAAAGATAGATTCCACATGCCTGAAATCACCTATTGCAAAAGATACCAGTAGAAGTCCTAAGAAGCAACATTTGAGGCTTTCCTTTTATATATGAAACAAGCAAAAGGGAAGAAAATTTTTCATTAAAAATTATTTTGTAAGTCACTTCTAACTTAAATACTTCCAAATTAACAGAAATTGTACCGTTGTTCCTGAATGAAGCTTTCTGATTTTGAGTCCACAAGGCTTTGACCATGAAGCCAAATCAGGAAGCCAAAGCCAATGCTAAATGAATTATAGGCTCCTCCTCTTTCAGTGCCAACCCTTTTTGAACTGAGAGCGCCACCAAAGACATGGAGATGAAGCCAGGAAGAGAGGAAACGAAAAATAACACACCACAGAAATTCACATACTCATAGCCAAGACCACAGCTCCAAAGGCTAGTTACAGAAACCTGTCAACATAAACAATAACTTCTGACTTTTTAATCGACTCAATCAGAAAATTTTTTTAAAAAGCCCAACACAGCCCTCTCCACATAGTGTATCTGTAGTTTTAGAATTTGTAGATACAATTTTTTAAGACAGTGATTTTCAACCTTGTTTTATTTGCAGACCCCTACAAATTTTCAAAAGGAGTTGCGTACCCTTTGAATTGTAAGTGTGGGTATTTGCACACTTCTGATTGATGATAGTCATCTTTCATGGACCCCTTAGGCAGAGTCTGCAGACCCCCAGAGGTCTGTGGACCACAGGCTGAAAACCACTGTTTTAAGACATTGCTCCCTAAAAGGTTCTCTGCTACTGTACTGAAGTATATAAAGATCTTCAGCAAGGCACAAACTAAGTGGGGAAGATGTAAACCGTCCCCACTCAAAACAGGCTAGATTAGTCATTCTGAACCCGGGTGCTGCAGCACCTGGGGGTGCCTTCAGATCCCTTCAAGGGTGCTGAGGTGTGACATGCAATATTAGAGCTATTACATGTGCAAACATGATTCACAAAATGAACCCAGGGATTTCAAATAGGAATCTACGGTGCTATAAACGTTTTGACCTACTGTGATCTTTCTGAGGTCTCTGCAACAGAAGAATCGCTCTACTGCTTTCCTGTAGGAAGAAAAGGAGCGACAACTAAGAACTGGCATTTTCTGAGGGGTCCTTTGAGCCTAACAAGAGCCTTCAGTCTACCTAAGGGTGAATTGAGCCTAACAAGGTTGAGAACCACTGGGCTAGACAGACACCAAGGTGCTGTCAAATTCACAAATAACCAGACTTGGTATATTTACCCAGAATTGTTTCTTGCCTGTAACTGGCTGCACAAGCAAGCCCCTGTCCCTGAGCAAAGGGATATTATAGATGGTAACAGGGCAGCCTGCAGGCACAGAGGTTCTGCATGGAGTCTTATTTGTAACCCTAGTAAGTACAACAGTGATTTTCAAACTGACATGACTCCTTTATGCATCTGCAATGACTAGGAGTATGAAAAACCTCTAGAGCTCACTTTGCGTTCTTTTCATATCCCACCAGCTCACAAAGTGCAATCTAAAGCTGTGTTAAAACATGACAGCCAATGAATGAATCACCCCCTGGGGATACTCCCTTTCCAGTCACCTTTTATCCTTCAAAAAAAAGCAATTCCTGACAACCGTGGGGAAAACATTGTGAAATGTCTTGTGGGGTTTTATGAGGTTTAGCAAGAGCGGCTATCTTAACATTTAGTGTTGAATTCAGTGGATCTGCTCACTGCCCCCGAGGGATACAGGCCTACTTGATGCGCTGAAAGACCATGGGCTTAAGCCCATCTTGAATTACTGGAAACTTCCTTAATAAGGGAGGCCGATGGGGAAACGTCAACTAATTCCAGGGGACAAATAAAGAGGCAACAAGAAGGGGAGCGAGGTCGATTTTGTGGGCAGATTCTGGGGCTGGCTGCCATTTTCAGGGGCCGAGCGTGGCTGGGACCCCCACACCTGACTGGCCACGGGGCCCCAGCAGTCCTGCCCCTCCCCAGTTTGCCACATGCCCGAAACTGCAGGTTAATTACCTTGATTAATCCCAGGGAAGCCATTAATCCACACGTTAATAAGCATGGCTGACTTCACTGGGGTTAGTCAGGGTAATTAAGGCACTGTTTGAAGCCATCCCTAAGTGGCATCCCTGCCCTGCTCCCTCCCCCCCGTTCTCCCCACGCTCCCAGCCCGCAGGGCTTCCCGCATGCTTTCCCCTGCTCGCTGGCAAGCTCGTTTAATGTTTTTCGTTTTCCCGCACGCTTTCCCCTGCAAGTGGATTTTTGTTATGTATTTTTGGCCGCCCACCTGCCTGGAATCGCCGTTTCCGTGACAATCACGCAGCCGCGCTTTCAGTAGGTCCCTACTTACCCTGGTAAAGCGTCACGTCTGTCCCTGGCCCCAGAGGTTGGCATTTAAAAGGCAAAACAACAACGGTGTCGGGCCCAATCGGCTCCGAATCGATCGGTCCTGTCCGCGCTACCCATCCTCCCCAGGGCTTCAGGTGCTGCCATCTCCTCCCTCCTACCCGGGGCGGAGGTCGAGCTGCCTGCAGAGGGGGGACGCCCCGGAGCAACTAGAGGCGGGGCAGGGGGCATCCCCCCATGGACGGGCCTTGCCCTCCGCTGCAGGGGGGCGCTCGCGGGGTGCCTGTGCCCTGCCCGGCCAGGGGAGCCACCTGGGCCCCCCCAGCCGGCGGGAGGAGGCGGGGGCCGCACCTGCGTGACGATGGTGTGGTGGTAGACGTCCCGGCTGTACTCCCAGCCGTCCAGGCAGCGCTCCTGCGGCAGGCGGGCCAGGTCCACGTCGGTGCCGGGCCGCAGCCCCTGCGCCGAGAAGTTGGCCAGCTCGGCCAGGCGGTAGCGGCGGCAGCGGCTGGGCACGTCGCGGCCGCCGCGCTGCTCGCGGGGGAGGCTGGCGTCGGCCCAGGCACTGCTCAGGTTGGCGCCGGGCGGCAGCGCGCAGCGGTGCTCGGGCACGCCGGCCAGGAAGACGGCCGACATGCCGTTGAAGCCGTTGGGGATGATGCTGACGCTGAGCAAGAAGAAGATGAGGCGCTGGAACGGGCCCCACTCGCCCAGGAAGGCGCTCAGCTCCTCGTAGTCCCGCATGCTGCCGGGCGAGCCGCAACGCCTGCGATGCGATGCGATGGGATGGGATGGGATGGGCTGGGCCGGGCCGGGCCCTCCCCGCCAGGCGCCGCCTCCCGCCCCCCGCGGCCGGCACCGCCTCAGCCGCGCGCTCCGCCGCCATCTTGAGCCCCCTCCTGCGTGGGGGGGTCTGCCCCCCCCGTGCATCGCCGCGCCCCTCGCACCTGCCGCCCGGGCCGCCGCTGGGCGCGGGTCTCCTCACGGGGGGCTAACGCGGGCGAGGAGAAGCCTCCCTCCTGGTGATGGACGGGCCACGAGCCCTTGAAATCCCCTCTCATGAATGTACATGCTGGATCGTACATGCATGGCACAGGCTGTATCATCGATGCATTGCACGTGGTGCCTGGGTACATGCATGGCGCAGGCGGTTTTGCAGTGGTTCTCAACCTCTCGCACCTTACGTCGCACCAGGCATTTTGTGAAAAAACCCCAGTCCCACCACGATTAAAACAAAACACCACAAAATTGTACTGTTAGAGATATGTCAGTTCATCTATTTGAAGTGCAAACAACTGATTTTTTCAATCGGGCAATTGGTTGAAGTCCTGCTGACGCGGCCTTTCAGTCCCGTCAATGGGACGCATCTCAAGGGTTGAGAAACACTGCTGTACTGTATATGTTTTATATGCCTGTATACTGTATATGACCATGTGTATCCTTGCTGATGAAATGTATGTACTGTATCACCAATTTCAGTTGGTCTAATAAAAAAAAACAGATTTACCCAAAGAGCCTCATCTGCCTGTGTCCTTAGACCAACACTGTTACAACCTACACCCCTATATCACCAACCCTTACTCCTCTGGTTACAACGCAGCAGAAGTTAATGGAAAGCTTCCCAGCCTCAGCTGTTACAACACAGATTTTGCATTTCCTCAACCCCTTTTCTTGTGACACACAAAGGTTTATGCAGGTATTTCTAACAAGGAGGTGACAACCCTACTGCTCACCGCTGTAGGATGGAGGGGGCCTGCCCTCACCAAGGTGTCTCCTGTGTTGGGGGGCGCTTCCACATGAGGAGAGACTACAGAGGCCAGGACCATTCAGTTTAGAAGAGATGCTTGAGAGGGGACACGAGAAGGGACAATATGCTGAAATGGTGACGAAAAAGTAAATAGGGATTTATATCTCACACAAAAACTAGGGATCACAACATGAAACTAGTAAGTAGTCAGTTTAAAACTAACAAAAGGACATTCTTTTTCAGATGGCGTCATAAAAGCACAGCACTCATCGCCCCCAGACGTGGTGGAAGCCAACAGTTTAGCTAGATTCAAAAAAGGGATTGGACAAATTCTTGGAGAAAAGGGGCATCAGGAGCTATTGAGTGCAGGAATTAGAGATACAGGCAGTGAATTAGAGATTCCTAGACTTTAAAGCAGGGGTGGGCAATTATTTCAGGTGGAGAGCTGCTTGATGAGCTCTGTCAAGGACTGCAAGGGTAGCCTGCTCCTTGACAGGTGCCTCCATCCTCCTGGTCACCATCTTGGAACCAGATGTCCTGCCCTTAACCCCTGACATTTGCTACCAGAAATCCCTCACCTTGCCGTGGAAGTACTTCTTTCGGGAGGCGAGGAGGGGTATTTGCCATCTTGGAATGGAAGAAACCCCAAATCATATACTAAAAATCACACATCTACTATAACCCATTTTAATTTTATTTAAAAAAAAATGTTGTCCTGATTTGTGTATGTTTGCATAGTGTATCTACAGACGATTGCATAATCAAAAGAAAGCCTTACCCTTGTATATTGTGTAGGGGTATGTGGGGGTGTGTGGTTTGGGAAGCATGTGGTTGAGGGTGGGTGTGCATGGGGTGTGTGGCGACGGTGGGTGTGGGATGTGTGTGGGCAGGTATGGTGGGGAGTGGGGGAGGGTGTTGGGTGTGTGTGGGTATGGTGGGGGGGTGGGATGTGTGTGGGTTGGGTGTGTGCATGTGGGGGGCTTCCCCTCGCCTGCTGGCAGCAAGGGAAACCCCAAGGTGAGGGGAGAGCAGTGGGGAGCCGAGCCTGGCACTGCCAGCTCTCTTGGCCTGCTGCAGTCAAGCCGAGCTCCCACCCCCACCTGCCTGTCCCATGCCTGCGGGACAGGGCTTTGTGAGCAGCCGAGCTCCTTCACGCCTCCCCCACTCCATCACACACTCCTCTACCTAGCCATGCACGAGCAGGACCAAAGTGAGGTGCTGGTAGACCCTGCCCTGCGCCCTGCTCCCACCAGCACTGCAGCTTCCCCTCCCTACCTGCTGCCTGCAGTGCTGCAGCAGGGACAGGAGGAGGAGTTGCTGAAGGCCGGGGGAGCCCAGCAGTTTCCTGGGTGGCTGCAGCAGTGGCA
Organism: Alligator mississippiensis; assembly: GCF_030867095.1. Taxonomy (NCBI): domain Eukaryota; kingdom Metazoa; phylum Chordata; order Crocodylia; family Alligatoridae; genus Alligator; species Alligator mississippiensis. The sequence goes on from NC_081832.1 coordinate 67,695,575, forward strand.
GCAGCAGCCCTGCCTGGAAGCTGCACCCAGTGGTCGGGGCTGGAGCCCTCCAGCGAGGGAGCTCAGAACATGCTGTTCCAGGTGGGACTCAGCCCAATGTGGAGTGCAGCAGAGGCAGCCATTGGCTGGGCTGGATACAATGAATTGGTGAGTGCCTGCCTATGGGGTGGATTCAATCAGCTGATGGGCTGGATCCGGTTCGGTTTGCCCACCCCTGCTTTAAAGACTAAAGGCTGCAAGTGAGAGAGGAACAGTGGGGAAAAAAGGACCCTGGTCATACCCAGCTCACTCTCCCTTTCAGCGTCTGCTCTCTACCACCATGTGACGCAGGCTACTGGGCAAGATGAACCTATGGTTTGACCCAGTAAATGGCAATTTTTATGTTCTTACTCTTTGTTTTGGGCACTGATTTCTATTGGCAGATCTAGGATTTTGAAGAGGGAGGGGCAGATGGTGGGGTGCATCATCACATATGAAACAAAATGTATTTTTTCCTGTTAAAAATAAACTACAGACTTTACTAAAAATCTAGGGGCCGTGGGCTGTGTTATTCAGTTTAAGATTGAATCAAAAACAAATATAACTTAATTGGAATGAGTTAAAAACAATCTGCAAGGCTGTGAAATAGGAGCTACATGACCAGGACCCGCTACAAGACAGCAGGCTTGCAGAACAAAGGATGGCTTGATCGGTGGAACATCATGACCCTTAAAAAGAAGGGATGTTTGTTAATACCTGTGGAATTAAGAGTTTAGAAAGGATCAAGTAAATCAAGGGCAGACATTTATTTCAGGGGGAGTGTCACATAACAAGTTTTGGTGAGCCCTCGAAGGCCACATGGGTAGCCCCGCCCCTTGACAGTTGCCCCACCCCCTGGTCGCCACATTGTGACCAGAAGACCTGCCCCATAACCCCTGACCTTTGCTGGAAGTCCTTCCCCTTGCTGCCCCCACCCCAGGGCTCCTTGTCCCCAGCACAGCACTGGCTACCTCTATTGCAGGGGCTTGACACCGTGTGCCTGCAGCTCCACGCTCACAGCGGGGAAACCTCAGGGCTTCCTCCACTCCTGGCAGAGTGCGGGGACCTGCGCAGCAGGAAGCGGGGGAGGCAGTAGGCTCCAGCGTGGGGCTTCCCCTGCTGTGAGTGCTGGAGCTGCAGGTGCGCGGAGCAGAGATGCAGCAATAGGGCAGGCTCTGCTCCCTCCCCCAGACAGTGCTGGCCGGAGCTGCACCCCACCGGGCGCCTGTGCCGGGCACAAGCACCCTGACCTCCCCACCTGCTGCTTTTGCTGGCAGCAGGGGCTGCACACCATGGTGGGGAGTGTTTGGGGAGGTCCCTACACCCCACAGCTTGCCCAGCTGAGCTCCATGCTCCTGTTGCCCCCCTGGGCACAGGCTCCACACCGCGCTCCTGCTTCCGCCCAGATACAACCCCTCCTCCCCCCACCAGCCCCACCACTTCCCTGCCTGCTGCCCTGAGTGAGCAGGTTTCAGCTGCAGCAGGAGCCCCCCTGGAAGCTGCTGGCTGAGCAGAGCCCTTCTGCCCAAGAGGATGGGAGCAAGCCCCAATAGGATATTTTGCAGGGTCTCATGGGTGGAAAGGCTGGGCAGGGTGCAATTTGTTGCAGGGTGCGGTGAACCAGATGAAAGTGCCTGGTGGGGTGGATTCAGCCCATGGGCCATATTTTGCCCACCCCTAAGGTAGATGATAGTGAGCCATGAAGTCAATTGACCCCTCAGCATTAAGGCCCCAATTCTAAAAGCACACATATAATTTTATTCACATACTTGATTGGGACAACTCAGGGCCAGGAAATTGGTTTCATCTGCTATCACTGTGCTACAGTTAATTTTCACTGGAAGTTATGGAGCTAACATCTCATTCATCACATTCATATTAGCTGGAGTTGTGGTTCATTCAGCTACAGTTCTGTACTCCATCACAACACTGCATTAACATTTCCACCCACTGACTCTTTCTATTCAAGTTACATGATTACACCAACCATGACAGTTTGTAGCTGTATATAGCTCATGCATAGTCAGATTTCTCTGGGCTTTTTCAAAGAAACTTCAGGCCTTGGCAGAATTACTTTTTGCCATTTTTACAGTAGCTATCTGGAGACTCACAAATAAAAGAAACATATTTAGCATGGACATCTGATACAAAGCAAAGCAAAATCTATTGTTTTAAACAGGTTGGCAACCCAAGATAATACCTCCAGTGAGAATAATGTTCTCAACTGCTGGATTGTTTGCATTGTCATTTCAAATTATTATACGATTGTACTCTGCCAAAACCCATTACCTCTGTTCATTCAAAAAGTTCCATCTGCCTTCTATCAGTCCTGATGCAGCTGCAAGCTAAAGAGCTTACCAGTTAGGACCTCTCCCCACCAGACTGACTACGTCTTTGAAGCATCCATCTTTTACTGCTCTTAAACAGCAGCTCTGAGGAGCACGAAGGAAATCATCAATTACTCTGATACAGCATAGGCAGACAAGGTTCCTTGGGTGAATCTGATATCTTTTATTAGACCAACCCAAATAGTTGGAGAATAGTTATTAAGCAAGCTTTTGGGTTCAAAAACCCTTTGTCAGGCTAAGGAAGTTTCAGCAGCTGGTGTGTGCTCTTCCTGGATGGAAGGAAAAGTAAAGAAGCCAGGGGCTGGGCTGGGCTGCATACAAGACAGGTAGTCAGTGAAACTGTAGATTGAGGAGTCAATGAATGAGAGACAGGCTGGGGAGGGGTGGGAGTGAAGAAAGAGAAGGGGGATTAATAGTGGAGAGATACCTGGGGAGTCAGATGTCAGGCAGGTTATAATGTGTCATAAATCCAATGTCTATATTTAGTCCATGATTTTTAGTATCCAGGAGGTTGATGAAGTGGAGTTCATAGGCTCATCTCTGGGAAGTGTTGTGTAAGTTTCCTTTGAGGATCAGGACCGAGAGATTGGAGACAGGGTGGTTTTCTTGTGAGAAACGTGCCCCAACAGATAATTGGGTATTCCTGTCTTTTCCGGCGTGCGTTCATTCTGGTGCGCAGTCGTTGTTTGGTCTCTCCTACGTATTTTCCATCAGGGCATTTGGTGCATTGGATGAGATGTATTACATTTCTGGAGGTGGAGCTGTAAGATGCAGGGATGCTGATAGCTCTCTTGTGGGGTGTAGTGATTGTGGGGGTGGTGGAGATGTGTTGGCAGGTTTTGCATTTCTTGTCCTGGCACAGTCTGGATCTTTTTGGTGTGTTCTGGGCTTGAGGAAATTTGCTTCTGGTGATGAGGTTAGCGAGGTTCGGTGCTTGTTTGAAGGCTAGTATGGGTGGCTCTGGGAAGATCTTTTTAAGAGTAGGGTCTCTTTCTAGTATGGGTTGCAATTGTTTGAGGATTTTCTGTACAGGTTCAAGGGAGGGGTGATATGTCATATCCAGCGGCGTGCAATTTGTGGGTGTTTTTCTTCTGTGCTGCAGCAGTTCTTCACATGGTATCCGGGTGGCTCTTTCAAACGTGCGATCTACCTCTCTGGAGGAGTGTCCTTGTTGGGTGAAAGCCTTTTAAGATTGGTGGGGTTGCAATCCCGGGTGTTCTCTTCAGTACAAATGCGGTGGTATCTGAGGGCTTGGCTGTATATCACAGCTTTTGTGGTGCGTTTAGGGTGATTGCTGGTTCTGTGCAGATATGTATGTTGGTCTGTGGGTCTCTTGTATAACGTGGTGTGTATTTTATCATTCTGGATACTGATCATCGTGTCTAAAAAGGAGATGTTAGTGCTGGAATATTCTAGAGAAAGTTGGATGGAGGGATGGTGATTGTTGAATTTCTGATGGAACTCAATCAGAGATTGTAGGTTTTCAGTCCAAATGATGAAGATGTCATCGATATATCTTAAATATAGCAAGGGTTTGATGGTGCAGTTCTTGAGGAAGTCTTCTTCCAGGTGGCTCATAAAAGGTTGGCATACTGTGGGGCCATTTTGGTGCCCATAGCTGTTCCCATCATCTGGAGGAAGTGTTGATTATTAAAAGTGAAATTGTTGTGTGTGAGGATGAAGTGTATAAGATCAGTAATATCTTTGGGTCTGTATTCTGAGTTGTAATCTTGTCCCTGTACATATGTAAGGCAGGCTTGGATGCCGTCCTGGTGTGGGATGTTGGTATATAGGCTGGTAACATCCATGGTGGCTAGGAGGGTGTTGCTGGGAAGGTGATCTATGGTTTTAACTTTCCGTAGAAAGCCTGTAGTGTCTTGTACAAAACTTGCTCTGTGGGTGACGAGTGGTTTTAGGATTGATTCAATGAAACCTGATATTTCCTCAGTTAGGGACCCATGGAACCTGAAAGCTTGCTTAATAATTGTTTTCCAACTGTTTAAGTTGGTCTAATAAAAGATATCAGATTCACCCAAAGAACCTTGTCTTCCTATGCCCTTAGACCAACACAGCTACAACCTACAGCTCTGATACAGCACGACAGTTTACTGATAGGAGTTGGGACCCAACTGCTGTCAAGTAGTATTTGATAATGAATTCTGCCATCATTTACAGGAAATGTAGGTTTTGAGAGCACATGCAACCGTTGCTTTGCAGAGGGACTGTGCTGCACACCTTAACGTAGTTGGCACCAGTAATTCAGGCCACCCTTCTTTCCCTAATAGTGGTGAACGGACACCAGGAGCAGGCAAGCGAACAAGGGAGGATTTTGTTCTGTATTGTTTACTTTCAAACAACCAAAAAAATGTAGTGGCACCTCATAAAGTCAATAAAGTTCTGGCATCTAACTCACTGAATGGTTAGGAGTAAGACAGCCTGCAAAATATCCAGATAGCCTTAAGTAAAAGAAACGGACTTTATGAAGATCTGTCTGCCACTCCCTGTGGTCTTTACTTGTCAAAAGATGCTGTCCACTCAGATAAGATATTCAAGGTCTCCCAGACAGTGGGGACTCCAACGCCTCTTCCACAGACCGGTGCTCTGGTGACATGGAACTAGATATCTATAAACCAGTTGTTCAGCACAAGCCAGTACTGTACTCTGGGAAAGGCTGTGGTCGAGCTTTTGGAGAAGTCAATGCTGGCTCCTTGTGGGTTGGCATTCAGAGCACAAGTTGTGGATCACGGGAAGGAGCGGGAGACAGACTATCTGCACCCCACGCTTGTGCCTGTGCATGGCATGGCCACTTCCTCAGTTTTGTTTCATCTGCAGATACTTAAAGTGCAGAGGGGAGCCCATGGCTGAATCCTCTCATGGCAGTTTGGGAAGTGTCCAAGACAGGGAGTGTGACCAGATTTATAACATAGCTTTTGGGAGACAAGCTCAGTAGCCTAGTAGCAGTGATCTGATTTAAGTGGCAGGCCATTGTCCAACTGCAGAGATGGCTCACAGATGGTCAAGGGATCTGGGCTCCTGTAAGCACACGCCTGAGGCAGAAAGCTGGACAGTGTTGTCCTTTGTCAGTCAGTCAGACAGCTTTGTCCTCTTGCTACTAGCTCGCAAAGAGATAAACACAGCCGGGGGGGCACTGCATGAGTTCTTTGTTTTATGCAGATTTATAAAATGCCAGTAGTTCTGTTGGACCAAATTCAGGGTGTTGCAGGTCATTTGCATTACAAAGAGAATATGGGGAAGAAGTCAAGTGTTTCTCTGGGGGAGAACTGTCTGCAAACAGTGCACACAAAGCCCTGTTTGCTTGAACACTGCAGGAGTCAAACCACAAGAAGAGAGTATCTCTGTCCGCAGTTGCAAACTCTGTTTCCAGTCAATATATAGGTTATTCTGAGCTACTTCTTTGGGTTACATTCTCCCTGCTTATTCTATGTGCTTGTTTTTTCTGTCTCTTTGACTCTCAGACACCAGCAAGCACAGATCAGTCTAATCCACCCTGCTTTATATATCAGCCTGGCCTTGACACAATGCTTCTACTCAGCCTTGACAAGGGACACTGATTAGGGTCTAGCCTATATTGTTTTGGCTTTTACTAAACAAATAGTATTTATCTGCTTTGTTATTTAGCACCAAGGGAAGGGCAGCTATACCGACAATGCATTTTAATGAGGTTTGACCCAAATCATAATACCATTTAGTAGTAACAAATAATGCTGTGTGAATAACTTATTTAACAGATCATTGCTCAAACCAAGAAATAGGAAATTTTTGTTTTGGGACAAATGAAGCATTCGGAGTTTTGTTTCCAGTTTGTTTGTTTTTTTAGTTCCCTGTCAAACAATTGTAAAAGGAAACCTCATGTCAAAATTGAAATTCAAAATATTTACAAAAAAATTTTAAAATATTGGCAGCTTTCATTTTGTTTCTTCATTTCTTTTAGCTGAAGTCATCCAGCAGATTGAGCACACATTTGCAAATAGCTTCAGCCGACCTGAAACGGCATTCTTCAGTGAAAATACTCCTTGTCCAAAATATTTCATATTGCTGTCATAACTCAGATGCTTCACCAAGGCAGGCAGATCAAATTAGCCCTATTTTATAGATGGCAAAACTGCAGTATGAAATTTGACAGTGTACTCAGGGTTACATAGGGAGTAAGTGTAGAGGAGTTTATGGGGTAGAACCCAGGTCTTCTGATCTCTTCTTAGAAGTATTTTGCCTTCAAACTCTTTGGTACATAATCCTTTGAGTGAAGAGGTGGGCAGAGCCCGAGTACCTCAGTATAAGACAGGTCCACCTGAATCAGGTATACTGTACAATTTTTGCCGATTAAAAACAAAGGGTAAAATCCCTGGCCTCACTGAAATCAACTGGAGTGTTGCCATTGAGTTCAACACACAGCCTGCATGAGCCAACATACCTATTCTTCTAGTGTTCCCTCCTGCTGTTTCACCACAACCATCCTTCTCTGCAAACCGATCCAAAAGACATTGTGCCGTGATTTCATTTCAATTCTGCTGCAACACAAATGTTATTTTTTGGCCTGAGCTCAGTAAAGTAATTGCTTACAGGAGTGACAAATATGTTACTGCCCTTAGTGCCCAACTCCCTAGCAACAAACATCTAGTGGCCCAATTCTCGTCTGCGTTAGTTCAGTTTTAAGCAATTTTACTGATGTAAAAAAAAATTCCATCATCGTAAAACTAGTGCCACATGGGGCAGAATCAGGACCTTGCTCTTTATGATGGGCCAAGTTAGGAATTAATTGAGCAGAGAAGTTGTAACTCAAGTAATTATTTACTGAAGGCAGAGCTCACTTGCATGTCAAAAAGTATGTGAATGGGCTGTTTTGTTCTTTGGAATTAATGCCACATACTACAGTCCTGGGACATTTCTGTTCCCAGCTACACTGGCATAGGGACAGTAAAGCCCACTGTGTGCTTACACAAATAGCATTTTTGACCAAACTAGGTGGTGTTAGGTGGGCTGGCTGGGCTGCTGGCCTGGAGGAGGTCAATGCAGCCATTTATGCAAGAGAGACAAGTGGGATCTGGCCCTTATCAGCAGGACGTACAAAGTGCTTGGGGACAGAAAAAGTCGCACTCCTCCTGTTCCAATAATAATAATAATAATAATAAGAAGAAGAAGAAGAAGAAGAAGAAAGCCTTGTGGAGAGGGACTCATACACACATACACAAGACAATTATTAGGGAGAGACTGTGTTACAGTAATTTGCAGAGCAAGGAATGTTTGAAGTAAGAAACTCCCCCCCTGCTTTTTAATAGAAAAAGGAAAAGACGGTAAAATGTGAAGAAGCAAGCTGTTTGAGTTGTGTCATGAGGGAATAGATCAGACATGATGCCACTTCAGCCCTTCACAGGGAAGAAGAATTGACAGATTCCTTTAAACCCTTCACTACTGATTTGCATAGCAACTTCTCTAAGGAGGTAGATATACAGCAGCTATATTCATCTACTCCACAGAGAAGCTGCCATGCAGATATTATGGCAGCTTCCTTGAAGGGCAGCACCAGAAGTGCCATCTGTCCTGTATACACAAGTGGCCAATGTAGAAGTAAGAAATGGGACTAGGAGCCAAGACTCCTTTTGTTCTAATAGTACCTCGAGGGCTGCTTGTCAAATTAAAAAAAATTGACCCATAAAAGAAAGGCCAGATACCACAACACCTTTGTCAAAGCCATCTTCATCTGAACCAGTGATTATCTCTACTTCTTGCCATTGTTGAGAACTATAAATATAATTATATTTCATTATTTTTCTGACATGTGCCATGGATCCTTCTTTTTGCTTCTAAGAGGGCATTTCCCCTGTCGTGGTTTGGGAGGCTCACTCGCAGTCATGGTAATGAGTCAGTGCTTGTTCACTCATTGTGCTGAAGGGAATGGTAAGCTGTAGCAGACACTAAGCTGCTTGATGCTGATCTAGTATAACATTTAATTGCATCCACTTGATCAGACTTTGGATAAGAGAAGCAGAGGCCAAGGCAATTATCTCTTAACCTGTCTTTTTCAACTTCTAAATCCTTCTTACCTCTGACATGCTCTTGCTTGTTAAAGTTTGCTTAAAAATTGTTAGATCTGATGTAGGACATGGCATAGCTTATATAATGGATAAGACTAGGTATATTAATATGAATCAGGACATGACCTGTTAGGTACATTTCTGTATGTTTTAGTCTTATTTAGCAAGCCTTTGAAGCTGAGTTAGGTAATTGAGTATAAATTGGGTGCACTTAGGCATCTTTGTTCTTCACCCTTGACTGATGGTTCTTGCTGGATAAACCAAGGTAAGTGCTTCTTTAAAACTCAGTTTTAAACTTAGGTAAGAAGTCCTTTTCCCCTCAGAGGCTGCTACCTGTTAGAGGTTTTTCAGACATTAGGACTAAGTATATTTAAAATTAATCTTTTTCTGTATAAATATTAAATATTCTATCAATAATGAATATTTGATTATTTAGTTTGAAATACTTGACCTAAACTGCTTTATTATCTACCATTTGTATTTCAATATTAACCTCACTAGTAAAATTTAGATTTATTCTCTTGAATATTTGGTTTTGGTGGGACAGGCTCCCCAACTTACCTTGGTCCCCAGAACACCTCTGAGGGTCCACAGTACCAATATTCAGCCTTTGAGCTTTTCAGTGAGGAACTACACACCTTGAAAATGCATTGATGCTGTTTCTCCTCTGTTTAGGGACACCACCAACCTGGTCTTGGAGCACTGTACAAAACACGCAGATTTAGTCCTCTCTTTCCTCCATCAGGCATGGGTGAGATTACATGTACATTTTATGTCGATCTTTATATACACTTGGAATTTTTTTTGCATTGGGCTCTCCATCACCTCAGCCATATTTCCAGCCTCCCTTCTGCCAAACAAGTGAGGCTCCTTCTACATCCTTGGTCCATTCCTTTCCCCTTCTATCAAGCCCCTGGGAGATACCTGCCCAGCAGGCTGGAAGCCTTAATGAGGCATATCCAGCCTCCCTTTGACACAGTAAAATCTGCCTACTAATTCTTTTATACCTGTCACTTCATTGCCCATGACCTTCTTTCCCCCATTGACTCCTGCAGGATAAGGTCAGTGATGCAGATCAACAGCATAAGTTGAAACACAAGGGTACTAGGAAAAGGGGCATGAGTAGAAGCCAGAAATGGATTTCTTACCTGTGCCTAAGCTTATTCTCATTTACCAGGGTCTGGAGTCCCTCTTTCCTCCCCAGTGCACTTTCTTTATAGATCAAAGATATTGCAAGCTACCATGTTTTTGGAACCCTACATATTTCCTGAGATGTATTCAAGCAAGAGGTCTGGGGTCATGGTTTGTAAGAGAGGTTCATATGGTAATGAAAAGTCAGGAAGAAATTGAATCTTTAATACAGTCACATGCACAGAAAAATATAAATAATGATGCGGAGTGGATCAATCCCAAATGTCAGATAGAGCCAAGTCATGAGAAAAGGCTCTCATTGCTTCCCAAGATAGCAATTTGGATATTTTAGCATATCAGATATATTAATTACAAGAATCTTTATATTAGAAGCCAGCTTCAGCACTGTGAGTACCAGGAAAAGCTCCAGGGACTTTCCGCTCCAGGGACTGTTGTCTCATAAAGGCTCATGTCATTAGCATGCAACTTCTGTTAACAGTAATGCAGGGTGACCCTTGTAAATCCTTCACACATGGATAGGGAACAGACCCCTTAGTATGTGCTAATTCCTTATATGGTATTTGGCTGTCCAAAGTTGCCCACTGGGGCCTAGTTTTGCCTACAACCTATTTAAATGAATTCTGATACACATTACCGCTGTTTTGCAAATTGGATCCAGCCTTTCAGACCTGTTCTTATTTATCTCACTAGGAATTAAATTCCAATCAAGGTCTCAACATAGCCTCTAAACTAGTGATTCTCAGCCAGGGTGCTGGGGGCACCCTGGGGTGTCATTAGATCTTTTGAAGAGTGCTGCAAAGGGTAAGGAGATAAGGAGGTGTGAAGAGATAAGTTCAGGTTCAGGCTCCTCCCTGCCTGGCTGCTGCCCTGGCCCCACTGCCTGCCTCTGGTGCAAGGAGTTAAGCACTGTAATAAATATGTTAGCTTTTGAAGTGGTGTGCTGCTTAGTTCTCAGAAGTTATGGAAGGGGTGGGGGTCAAGTCCAATGGGGGGAGCCTCGAGTCTGAAAAAGGTCGGGAGCCACTGCTCTCGACATAAAACCAAACATGGAAAGGTACCATCCCAATGTTCTGCTTTAACCAGAACAGTAAGAAATGTGACCTACTACTCACTATTTTTTATAAACCCAGTTAACTTTTACTCATGGTTATATTGTATGCTCCAGTACCTCATTTGCAACAGAATCAAGGGTAACTCAGTAATCATGCCGTTTTCTGGGAGTCTTCCTTAGTGCTCTGCAGAGGTGCACCATGCTAATGACTGTGGCTTCAGCAGGGCTAAGTGTTTTAAGTGTGGTGATGTACTGGTGACATGTGGAAGTGGGCAGCTGCATCTACTGTACCTTTTCTGGGTCACCTTCTTTATCATCCAAACATTTGTTACTTTGGAAATACTTTGAAATGCTCTTTTTACAGGGCTTCTCTGAGGGCTGTCTACTAGGAATTCACTTCTCAGTAGACAGAAAATTACCATTCAAAGAGCTTTACATGGCTTCCAATTTTAAAAAAATGCTTCCGGAAAAAGAAAAAAAAATCCTGCTGGTCCTGGGATCACTCCAGTGTGTTCTACACTAAGGTTTGGAGCTGGTACAAGGATATGTGACAATCACAAACCTCACTGACCTTTGCTCCCATTACCAGAGACCTTTCTGTAACTCACCCTCTTCAGTAAAACCACTGCATGCATGCATTCCTCAGAGATATGTCCATTGGCAACACATAGTGGGTGCATGCAGCTGCATGTGCACCCCCCGAGATTGGCAGTGCACCCCCTGAGATTGGCCGCTGCCAAAATTTTGCAGCTTGCTCCTTTCCCACAACAGCTTCTGGTATTCAATACACATGGCTGTCCCATGTGGAGCACCTGCTTACTTGCACTGCACAAGGATTAAGTGACAAAGCTGCAGGTATCTGAAGGTCATTAAAAAAAAATCAAGCAGCTTTCTCCCTCCCCTTCTCCCTTTGTGAGAAGCAGGGACAGCGGTGATATTTATTTAGGTGTGTTAATGCTATGAAGCCACCAGAGGGAAGTCATTCCCTTCTAGATATGCTGCAGTGTCACTAGACCAGTCTGAGAAATGGATGGGAGGGACAGGATTTTAGGGTATCATATCATTTTCTGCAGCAGCCAGTGTTGCATTTTTAACAGGTCAGATACCAACATTTGTCTTATTATATTATAGTTCAAACAGTGCTTGAGATCTCAACTGCCGCCTTGCACCAGAGATGAATCGTGCCCAAACAGGAGGCTTTTGCATGCAACTGGTATACAAGAGGAAACAAAGTACCCGAGCTGTTGAAAGCCTTCAGAATTCACACATTAAAAGGATGCTTTTTGTGCAGGGTTTGGGTTTGTTTCCCTCGCTAGTCCTGGACACTCCATTACAAGATTCATTTCACACCCCAGGTCATTCAGTGTTGGGACTTGTTGTCTTTGACATTATTATATTAAAATATTCTCCTGGGGAGTCTGATCCTGCTGTGTCTTCAGCAGGACTATTGCCACATTAAAGAATAAAGGATTGGATTGAAAGTGAAAACAACAAAATGAGACAGAAAGAAATTAACTCCCTGGGAACATTATCTGCCCTTGTATCCCTCCATGTGAAATGCCCCCCATGCAGGGAGATCCTATTCAAGCATGCCTGTCTCTGAAGATCCATCCAGAGCATTGCACCTGCTTCTCTACATACATCTCAGGCAGCTTGATTTTATAGCAGGGAAGGGTTTAGAAATCACAGAAATTGAGGGTTGGAAGGGACCTCTGGAGGTTATCTGGTCCAACCCCTGGCTCAAAGCAGCACCATCCCCAACTAGATCATCCCAGCCAAGGCTTTGTCTCCCTGGGTTTTGAAAACCTCCAAGGATGGAGCTTCCACCACCTCTCTAGGTAACCTGTTCCAGTGCTTTACTACCCTCCCAGTGAGAAATACATTCTTCCTAATAGCTAACCTAAACTTCCCTTGCTGCAACTTGAGACCACTGCTCCTTGGTCTGTCATCTGCCACCACTGAGAACAGTCCAGCTCCATCCTCTTTTGAATCCCCTTTCAGGTAGCTGAAGGCTTCTATTAAATCCCCTCTCAATCTTCTCTTCTTCTAACTAAATAAGGCCAGTTCCCTCAGCCTGTCCTCATAAATCATGTCCCTCAGCCCCTTCACCATTTTCGTTGCTCTCTGCTGGACTCTCTCCGATTTGTCCACATCCTTTCTGCAGTGGGGGGCCAAAACCTGAACACAGTACTTCAGATGTGGCCTCACCAGTGCTGAATAGAGGGAAATAATCACTTCCCTTGACCCGCTGGAAACACTCCTACTGATGCAGCCGTGTATGCCATTAGCCTTCTTGGCAACAAGAGCACACTGTTGTCTTATATTCAGCTTATTTTCCACTGTAACCCCCAGGTCCTTTTCTGTGGAGCTGCTGCCCAGCCAGTCAGCCCCCAGCCTGTACTGGTGCATGGGATGGAACAATCCCAAGTGCAGAACTTTGCACTTGTCCTTGTTGAACCTCATGACATTCCTTTTGGCTCAATCCTCCAATTTGTCGAGGTCACTCTGAATCCTAGCCCTACCCTCCAGCATATCTACTACTCCCCCCAGCTTGGTGTCACCTGCAAACCTGCTGAAGGTGCACGTTACGCCATCTTCCAGGTCATTGGCAAAAACATTGAACAAAACCAGCCCTGGGGGCACTCCACTTGATACTGGCTGCCAACTTGACATCAAGCCATTGATTGCTACCCTGTAAACCCGATGCTCCAGCCAGTTTTCTATCCACCTTACAGTCCATTCATCCAGCCCATAATTCCTTAGCTTGCCTGCAAGAATGTTGTGGGAGACCACATCAAAAGCCTTGCTAAAATCAAGGTATACCACATACACCGGTCTCACCACATCCATAGAACCAGTCATCTCTTCATAGAAGGCAATCAAGTTGATCAGGCATGATTTGCCCTTGGTGAATCCATGCTGACTGTTCTTGATCACTTTCTTCTCCTCCAAGTCCTTAGAAATGGATTCCTTGAGGATCTGCTCCTTGATTTTTCCAGGGACTGAGGTGAGGCTGACTAGTCTGTAGTTGCCTGGATCCTTCTTTTTTCCTTTCTTAACTATGGGTACTATGTTTGCCCTTCTCCAATCACCCAGGACCTCTCCTGATTGCCATGGGTTTTTAAAGATTATGGCTAGTGGCTCTGCTAATATCATATCAGCCAACTCCCTTAGCACCCTTGGGTGCATCCCATCTGGCCCCATGGGCTTATACATGTCCAGCTTTCCTAAATAGTCCCTAACCTATTCTTTCACCACTGTTGGCTGCTCACCTCCTCCCCAAAGTGTGCTGCCTGGTGCACTAGTCTGGGAGCTGACCTTGCCTGTGAAGGCTGAGGTAAAAGGCTTTGAGCATGTGAGCCTTTTCTGCATCCTCTGTCATGGGGTTACCTCCCCCATTCAGCAAGGGACCCACACTTTCTCTGATTCTCTTCTTGCTACTGACATACTTATAGAAACTCTTCTTGTTACCCTTTTCATCCCTTGCTAGTTGCAACTCCACTTGCACTTTGGCCTTCCTGCCTTCATCCTGGCATTCCTGATTAGTGGTCTTATACTCCTCCCTAGTTACTTGCCCAAGTTTCCACTTTTTATAAGCTTCCTTTTTGTGATTTAGTTTACTGAAGAGTTTCCTGCTAAGCCAGGCTGGTCTTCTGCCATACTTGTTAGTCTTCCTGCGCAACAGGATGGCTTGTTCCTGCTCTCTCAGTAAGGCTTCTTTAAAGTACAGCCAGCTCTCCTGGACTCCTCTCCCCCTCAGACTGGATTCACAGGGGATCCTGCCCATGAGTTCCCTGAGTGAATCAAAGTCTGCTTTTCTGAAGTCCAGGGTCCTTACTCTGCTGCTCTCCATCCTGCCTTTCCACAGGATCCTGAACTCAATCATCTCATGATCACTGCTGCCCAAGTTGCCATCCACTACTACATCCCCCATCAATTCTTCCTGGTCAGGTCAAAAAGCGCATGGTCCCTAATTGACTGCTCCAACACTTGCACCAGGAAGTTGACCCCAACACTGTCTAAAATCTTTGTGAATTGCCTGTACAATGCTGTATTGCCCTCCCAGCAGATGTCAGGGTGATTGAAGTCCCCCATGAGAACCAGGGCCTGTGATTGGGAAACTTCCACTAGCTGTTTGAAGAAAGCCTCATCCACCACTTCTTCTGGGTCTGGTGGTTTATAGCAGACCTCCACCACAACATCACCCTTGTTGCTCTCCCCTGTAACCTTAACCCAGAGACTCTCAACAGGCCTCTCTCCAGTTTCACACTGGAGGGCCAACCTGAGCACTGAACTATCATACAGCTCTTTTACCTACAGCACAACTCCTCCTCCTCTTCTCCCCTGCCTGTCCTTCCTGCACAGTTTGTACCCATCCATGACAGTGCTCCAGTCATGCGAGCTCCCACCACGTCTCAGTTACTCCAGTCACGTCATAGCTCTGTGACTGTGCAGGGGCTTCCAGTTCTTCCTGCTTGTTTCCCAGGCTCTGTGCATTCGTGTACAGGCATCTGAGGTAACTAGCCAATTGCATTAATTTCTCAGGATGAATGAAAATACCTCCCCTGTTGCCCTCTCCTGCTAGCTCTTCCTTCAGGTCTCCCTCTTCCCCACTTACATCAGGGCTTTGGTCTCCATCCCCTGATGAACACAGTTTAAAGCCCTCCTCACGAGCTTAGTGAGCCTGTCAGTGAAGATGCTCTTTCCTCTCTTCATCAGGTCGCTCCCATCTCTTCCCAGCATGCTCTTGGAACAACATCCCATGGTCAAAGAAGCCAAAGCCCTGCTGGGGACACCACCTGCACAGCCAGAGCTCTAGATAGTTTGCTCACCTAGGGTTTAAATCTTCTTACTCCCAGCAGTTCTGGGGGCTGCAAGAAGGATGGATCAAGAAGTCATCCTTCAGCAGAGCAGGGTAGACCCCGGTAGGGGCAGGAATGGAGAGTTCTGGTCTATCGAGTAAAACATGCCCAGTGCATGCTTTACTTGCTGCTTGCTTTAGTAAATTCAGGTGAAATCCTAAATTATAACCCCCTCCCCTTCAAGCCAGCAGCCCGGCTCACATGGAGCTGTGGTACCCCATAGTCAGTCCTGGAGAAGAGTGCTCAGGAATTCAGGGAGGAGAGGGTAAGAGAAGGAAAGATACTCACACCTTGCAAAAAGGTAGTAAATCTTGTGCCACATAGCACCAAAATCAAAGCTATAAGCTCACACTGGACACAAGCTGAAAGAACCAGAACAGGAAAACCCTCCCTTTGAGTAGGGTAAAGCAACAATGTTAAACCCACACCAGAAAGCAAAATGAATAGTTACTATAGAGCGGGGGCTCATTCATGGAGGAGAAGTAGTTTGGAAAACCTAAAAGTGAGACAGAGAGACAGGGAATTTCAGGGCTCTCTTTGCCCACCAGGTATCACTCTTGGCTATTTATTTTTTTGAAAGTATTACCCAGATAACTCTTGGATACATTAATGCCACCAACGACATCAGGATGAGGGACCCACATAAGATTTCTGCTTACAGGGCTTTCTTCTACCTTGCAGTAAAATTCCCTGACTTCTGCGTGCCTGAAGAGTTTGGGGATTCGAACTCAGTCACTAGGTGGCAATGCAGAGCAGCCCTAACAGTTCAGATCATGCTAAAACACTCCCCTGTAGATTTTTACCTTCCTTGTGGATAACACCCCTTCTATGCCTTTTGGTTTGTCCTATCTAATCCTTGATGATAACTGCAGCAAAGTCAAAAATAGCCTGCCTTTATTCGTATTTATTTGCACTGTGCTAGTTAGTGCCTGGAAACCGCTGTTACAGCCCAAGATTTGATCATGCCAGGCACTGTACAAACACAGATCTACATGCCTGTCCCTACTCCAGAGACCTTTTGCATCAAACCCAAATTTAACAAGGAACACGATGAGGCTTGACAAAAATCTGGCCAATCTTTTGTTAATACTGAAATGAGGGGCTGTGCACTTCCTGGTTTTAATCAGGATAGGAAATGCTGAAAATCCCCGCAAGGCCCTTATTGGTTCAGGTAGGTCAGACTTGGCCAACACTCCAGAGCCCACTCCCAGGCCGAATAAAAAGATGAAATTAACACCAAGCTCCCAGTTTGAGGTCCCATTACAGCCTTTACTGAGGCTTCCCAGACTGGAAAGAGTTTTAACCAAGACCAGTATGAGTTTCAGGGTTGCAAAAGCTGAATGCACATGGATCTGAATCCAAGCATTTCCTAAGCCTGGGGCCCTGCTATATCAGAGTTGGGGGGTTCCATGCTGGGCTTATGGGCAGTGAATCTGGGTTGACAAAAGCTGTGCAAAAGTGTGGGGGGAGTATACACAGGGTGTATCTACATGTGCACTTAATTTGAAGCAATACACTCTGGCGTACATTGCACTGGAGTTTATTGCTCCTGGGCATCACATTTGCATGTGCACCCAGGAACAGGCTGCCTGCCAGCTAGCCCTGTTTTGGAGCACTCTTGGGTGCCAGCCAGTCTTTCTGCAGTACATTGAGCCAAGTCAGTGCAGCCCTGGCTGGTAGGGGATCCAGGGGGTCCGCCTGCCAGTCTGAGGCCGCTGCAGCCCGGCTCAACATGCTGCAGAGCAGCTGGCTGGAGCATGAGGGTGCTTCAGTACAGGGATAGCTGGCAGGCAGCCCCCACACTGAAACACCCTTTGCCCCAGCTGGATGGGTCAGTGTCTACATGTGTGTTGCTACACAGAAAAACTCTGTAGCAGGATAGTTCTTGTATTTACAAGTACTAACCTGCTGCAGAGTGTATTAGTTTCCTGCGGCTTAATAGGGCCACATGTGTAAACAAGGACACGTTTACTGCAGAGCTAATTAGGCAACCCCACAGTAAATGTCTTGTGTAGACACACCTACAAATACTCCCCCCACTGGAGGCTTCTTCATCATCAGC
This sequence comes from Alligator mississippiensis, assembly GCF_030867095.1. Classification (NCBI taxonomy): domain Eukaryota; kingdom Metazoa; phylum Chordata; order Crocodylia; family Alligatoridae; genus Alligator; species Alligator mississippiensis. The sequence continues at coordinate 67,713,121 of NC_081832.1, forward strand.
CAAGCAAGATGAACTAGCTTTACACAGCTGCCATTCAGATAAGCATTGGTCTGTGGCTTTTTATGCTGATCAGACTTCTGACCACTTTGCAATTACCCCATCAGACCTCCTGCCGTGGTGCCAAGAGCACAATGGGATTGGAAAGTCATTGTTCTTTATCTTGTTTTTACTCCAAACTCAAAACAGGTCTTGGAATCAGATTCTGTCTATTCAAGACAACTTCCTCTGGGGCGCCTGTGGAAATGGATTGCATGTAACTGGGCGGTGATGGAAAGTGAAGACAAGCTTCACTCATATTTCAGGAGGGAAGAGGGAGCTTGGGCCTTTACTTTTTTTTTCTTTCTTTTTTCCTTTTGGAAAGAATAAAAGTTGCATAAAGCCCATGAAATTCATGCTGAAACGGGCTTCACAGTTGGTTCCCACAGCTTGTGAAAATATGAAACCCCATAAGCCTTGGGCATTTTCGTGCAAAGCAGACCTTTACAGGCATGGAAGAAGGAATTGCCATAATTAATTAAACTGAAAAGGCTGTTGTAAGAGAGTGGCCCGCCTCCCTTTCAGCTCATAAGAGAAGAAAAAGGAGGTCAGCAAGGGCTTGTTTAATTTATTCTTTATTATAACAGAAGGTACAGAATCAAAACCACCATGTGAATCCACACAGGACTTTTTAAGGCCAGCTCCAAATCTTGCCCAAGGAAGTTGGCCCTCCAGTCAAGAAGAGGGAGGCAGGAGGTTGCTGCTTTGCCAACTGCATCAGATTATTTTCTTTCCCCCTGGCTCAGTTCACATTACATCATAAAAACAGGGAGGCAGGATGGGACAGGACTTACCTAAATGTAAGAAAAGCAGCACTATGGATCTTGGTCTGGCCTCATCTAGAATGGGTTTCATGTGATTTCTCACCAGAGATGTTGGAAAAGGCAGAATGGGCCCAGGATGCTGAGCAATTTCAGCTGGTCCATGGTGAACACTCCTTGCCTGCCAGAACCTAGGCCCACTCTGACTTCCAGCATGAAATATGAGATTGGGCAGCAGAGTGGGCCTAGCTTCTTGCAGCACCTCTTTATCCACAAGGAAACATTCATGTGTTAACTAACTTCTGATTTGCAAAGGTTAACTAAGCCCCACAAACTTCCTGTCCCTGCCCCTAGACTTGGAAAGCAGTGGCTCACCTTACTTTTCAGACAGTGAGGATGAGAAGGAGAAATTAAGTGGTTCATGGGGCTGCACAGGATGCTGGATTCCCCCAGAATTCAGGTGTTTAGATTCCAGACAAATCCATAAGCATCAGTCGAGGGCTGCAAACATCCATCATATCCAGGTGCTAGTGATACAGTTAGAACACAGCCCAGCTCCCTTAATCCCCAGCCTTGTGGCCTGTCTGGTCCTCATTTGTGCCATAAATACGTATATTGGTTGGAATTGCAGAATACACTAGTGTTTGATCAAGGCACAGCTAATGCTGAAAATCAAGCGTCTCTACTAGAGCATATCAAAGTACTTTACAAGCAGCGACCAGCAAGGCAAGGCTTGTCAACACCATCACCTTCATTTCATCCAGGAAGGAACTGAGATAAAGGAAGGCTGAGTGACTTGCTGAGTAGCACTGTGTGACAGAGCTGGGAGCAGAATCAAGGCCTTGACTCCCAGTTCTCCCACACATGCTTTTGCCAAAGACCTGCAACTTGAACTGTATGGGCATAAAATACAGAGGTGTCACTTACCACTGACTTCAGTGGCACATCCTCCATGAAGAACAGGTCCAATGGAAGACAGCCTTGTACAAGACTCAGATATAAGCAATATGCATCAAGACACCTTCTTATGTTGGGTATTATCTCTGAACACTCACCTCTTATACAGCCTCAATTTCTTAAGCTGCAGAAACATTTCCACAGTTTAGAAAGTGGAAACCTTGACAGACTGTTAGAAATCTGATGCCAAGGAGAGCTTTTTCATAAACCTCCAGGTACACAGGCACTTCAGACTTACCAGATCTGGCCTCAGGGAATGGAAAAAACCAAACAAGGGGCATGGGTCAGCAGGAAGCAAAAGCTGCAGGGAAGCCCAGCCAGAGAAACATTAGGCTTTCTTTTAGCAGACATAAAAACATTAAAAAAAAGAAGAGAAAATATCCTCCTTGGTGGTCTTTTGAATATTCAAACTAAGGTCATTTGCCTAAGTCAATAGCAGATGGTAATAAATAGTGGTGAGGAAAAGGTAGTGGTGTATTTCATTCAGATAAGACTGGGATTCAAATGCTTTCATGCTGACTAGGCTCGGGCCAGGTCCTCCCTGAGCCGGTGGCTACCACTGTTCTAGAGGAGCGTGCCAGTTGTTCCCGTTTCACTCGCTGTGCACACTGTTATTTATTTTGCTAGTTTTAGTAAAACTTTAATTCTTTGAAAAATAAAAACGGGGCATGTCTACATGCACTACTGCACGGTAAGCTTACTGTGCTGTAATATACTGCACACTAAGCTTTCCCTGGCAGCGTGTCTACACATGTGCCCATCAGGAGCAAATTTGCTCACAACAGGACCAGTTCAGTGCAGCTGTCCCCCTACAGTAGCCAGGGGGAGCTTCAGGCTCCCCCGGGTACCAGTCCCAGGCTGCCGGGGGGCACCAGGGTCAGACCTGGGTTTCAGCAGGCAGGGGCAGCTGCCTTCCAGTTCCTCACCCCTGCCTCAGACAGCTGCCTGCTGCCCAGCCTCTAATCAGCTGATCAGGGCAGAGTCTGGGACTCTGTCCCCTGTCCTGGGCAGCTGCCTGCTGTTCAGCCCCTGCCATGAGATCGGAGTGGGGGCTGGGCAGCCCCTGCCATGAGATCGGAGTGGGGGCTGGGCAGCAGGCAGCTGCCTGGGGCAGGCAAAGATGTCACAGCTTTTGCTCCAATCGGCTGATCGGAGTAGGAGCTGGGAAGCAGGCAGCTGCCCGGGAGAGCAGTTCCCCCGCTCCCTGCTGCCTGGGCTGACTGGGAGCAATTTGCTCCCGGTCAGCTGTCTACATGTGCACTACTGTGCAGAAAATCTATTATCTGTATTTATTCAGGTAGTAGCCAACCATGCAGTAGACTAATTTACAGCACAGTAAATGCTGTGCATGTGTAGATGCTGCTGCTTTACTGCGCAGTAGATTAGCCTACTGCGCAGTAAAGTGTCTTTTGTAGATGTGCCCCCTAGGTGAATACCTACAGTTGCCACGTGACTGGCATAGGCTAGAGAGAAGACCATAGGGTGGGAGAGGGCTCAGGGGGTGAGTAATGGTCAAGTCAATGTCTTAGTTCTTTTATCTGGGCATCTCAAAGCACCTTGATGCCTTGGCCAGGCAGGCCTCATCACAGTGTGAGGTATGTTGGTACCTTCATCACCATTTCACTGATGCAGAAACCAAGACATCAAAGTCAACCCAGAGAAATAGGCAACTACCAGTAGTTGGCTGCTACTAGAAATTCCCTGGGCTACATGAAAGGGTCTACTTGGTCCCAGGTTAATTCTAAGAGGCTGTGTTCCCACCATTCGACCACCCCAGAATACACATCCTGATTGGCTCTTCTCAGAGAGAAGAGCTATCCAGCACTGCAAGAAGGTGCCCTGGTGCTGGTCAGGGCCAGATGCAACTTTTGTCTACCTGTGCATCCAGCCACAGAGCAGGGTGCTATGGTAAAGTATATGCTTCCCTTACAAAGAATCTGCCCTGACCTCTCTGAAATCCAAGCCACTATCTCAGTCCAGTCCAGGAAGACAGCCATCCAGCACTGCTGCATACAGCCCTGTAGCCTGCCTCTCTGCCTCTGCTCCTGCCTCCTCTCAGCAAATCCAAACCTAGGCCTACCAGAAGCCCCTTTTTCCACTTGTCTTCACTGCCAGGAGACAGCCTGTTTGGCAGAGGAAGAGCGAGCCCTTTGCCAATGGTTTTAACTTTGCCTGGCTGGCATAAAAACCAATGGCGCAAAACCAGTAGGCAAAAAGCACAGGCCGTTTACTAGACAGGCCAAGAGGTAGTCCCGATGAATCAGTTCTTGGCAGTGTTCAGTGTTTGGTCAGCCCATTCCAACACATGCCCATGCTGGATGTATTCTCTCCAGCTTGGAAGACGACTCTGATTTTTCAAGACTAATACTTTTCAAGACTGGCCTTTTTAAAAAACAGCCAATCAGTTCCTTTGCTTAGTGTCTTTACTGGCTTGGCATCTCGAAGTGCCAGCCTCAGACACATCCTGCATCCGCCGCTCCCGATTCTGCCTGCTTTTTAGAACCAGACTTCAAAACTGAATTGTAAAGCTGGTCAAATGCCTTTGTGGATCCAGAGATAGGCTTCTGGGAGTCAGCGGCCTTTGTTTTCCCCAAAGAAAAGAAATAGCCTTGCATGTAAGCTGCCCTTGCAGCAACGGTTCCATTTCTGCATTCATCCTGGGGATTGTTCTCCCGACTGAAATAATAACAAATGCATGCAAAAAGAAAACAGAATAAGAAAGGCTTCTGCCTCTCTTCTGGAACAGAACCCCTCCTTCCTTTATCTCTGCTGGGATCTCTCCATTCAGGATGGCACCAGCAGTTTTATCTCAACAGGAATGAAACAGTCAAGATTTTTTTAAGGCCCCCGAGGCAGCCATCCAATAACTAAAGTTAAACAACCCTAAACAAAAGAAGTCAGGAAAAAAAAAGGTGTGTGGAGGGGGAAATAGGTGGGGGCAGGGAAATGGGGTTGGACATAATGGTCTGTGCCTCCGGAGTAGGAAACTTTAATGATGATTTATGGAGAAGTAAAACAATTAGAACTTCAAAATCAATTTGGCTCCGAGCTGCCCTCCTGTGTAACTAATAAATAGCGTCCACATCATGTTTGATCTTGGAAGACAGATTTTCCAAAATAACGATCAGCCCTGATGAGGTCCTGTTGTACACGCCATGTATTATAGGCTTCCCAAATTCTTCCCTGGTTAAGATCTGTTGTTGTTCACATTCCAGGTGGGGGAGAAGAAAAGAAAAACCTTTCATAACTATGCTGCAGGCAAAGATTATGCTCCTAGCCCCGCACTGTAATTTAACAGTCGAAGTCCTTGAACTCTGTCCAGTCACATTATGTCATTTCATTTTGAGAAGCAAATAAAAAACACTTTACTCCTAGGAGGGGGATTTGGAGTAGTGCATTTGGGTTTGTAAATCTCAAGCTAGGAGTGTCTTGGAGTTAAATCCATCAGGTGAACAGGCAATTTACTGCTTTACATGGTTCCAGCGAGGATAACTTGGTGTTAGAGAAGTAGTTGGTTGAGCAGGCCGGCCTTGGAGTATATACAGTATGTGGAAGGGGGAGAGAGTAAGAGCACAAGTAGCCCCCTTTCAACTTTTTTATAAAGCTTCTAATCCATTTTTATTAAAAGATGGGTGACCTGGGAAATTTGGATCCAAAAGTTTAAATTTCCCTTCCCTGTGCTCGGAGTTTGTTTGGATTACGGCTGAGGCCATTGCGGCGGTGGATTCCAACTTCAGAACGAGAGTGCTCCCAGCTGGAGGTCTGGCGTGGGCCGCTCTTTAATGTGCCGGGATTTTGAACAGCGCTTGCCACAGTAACGTGCAGAGATTAAAACTCCTGTCCCAGCACGAATAGTTTCCCCTGTTTTGTGGTGTCTGAGGAACAGCTGGCTTCTGGTGAGTTGGTCTCAGGGACATTTTAAGCAGGGAATTCACCTAGAAAGTAAAAACTTCCTCCAAAACTTAAATGCAGACCCCTGCACAAATGCAGGTTGGGATGACTGCATCAAGGGTCCACCCTTTCTGAGGATATTTGCTCCAGATGGACTTTCTGGTCAAGACTTTTCCCCAGAGCTGCAGGAGAGGAGGTTTCCAGTACATAACAGAAATAAAACACTCATAATGATGGGGCTAGGAGCATCTTGAAACTCTTTGGGGCATGTTAAAGAAACCTGTTAGAGTTCTATTTTCTCAGTGAAGAAAAAGCTCCATTTGCAGTTAAATACCTACCATGGACTCAGCGGTTGGACAAGGAGTAGTTCTGACATAGTGCTGCCAGTGCTCAAACCTCCATGGCCCAAAGTGACAGAGGCCTCTAGGCCCCAACTCTTATTCCCAACACCCAACTCCCACTAAAATTAATAGGCCTTAAAGCCCTAGCTAGGAAGCATGCGCTTAAACACCTTGCTGGACCTTGTAAGCATTAGCTAGTCCTCACAGTGCCCCTGCTTAGAAACTATTGCCATCTTACACGGAGAAAGAAAGCAACTTTGCCTGAAAACAAGTCAGGGACAGAGCCGGAACCAGAACCCAGGACATCTTAACCCCCAGCATGGCAACTTATCTGGCAGAGCGTGTACATAGGGATGGTTGTTTCTAGCACCAGGGGGCACAAAGGGTTCAGTGAGCATATACACCAGTACACCCATACACCTAATGCCATGTCAGCACTTGCAGATTGTGTTGCTGCAGTATGTTCTGTTGAAGTACATGCAGAAGCTGCAGCTGGTAGGAAACACAGTTGCACACTTGTTTGCCAGAATTAACCACAGGAACATGGCACTATAAAACTGTTTAATAGAACAGTTCTATAAACTGTTGTGGCACTGAGCATATGGTGCAAAACTCAACTGTGTTACTATAGTGGGCCTAATCCTCATTTGGAGTAAATTAGCGTATCCTATAATACATACTCATGTGGGCTCCCATAGCACAGTAAAAGAAGCCTTTATATAAATCAAATACATTAATCTATAAACAGTAATAAAGTAGATTAATGCAAACACTAATGCCCATGATTTCTGAAGTGAAAATGCAGCTTCACAATTAAAAGGCAGAGCAGAGGAAGAGATATTGCTGAGATAAGGATAAGGGCCTGATTTCCATACCGAGAGTCTATAGGGACACATCATGGCTGGATCTGCAGAGTTTGTCGGGGTGTGTGTAAATTGTTAATTAATGAGGTGTGTGCTGTATGCTCACTCTGATACCTTGAAAGTACACACCAATTAGACATGCAACTACATGACATCTTATGAAAATCAGAGCTTGCAAAATGTTGCTCACAGTATATTTTGTCTTTTAAAATATTTAAAGGCATCTAGAATTATTAATTTATTTTCTAAGTTAAATGAAACTTTTATTATTAAATGCCTCCAATAGGAATTTAATTTATGTGCACCAAGCCTCCTAAGTAAAAAAACAATCAATTATTAAAAACAGATTTATCAAGTTGTACCTTTTTAAGCAAGTGTGCATCCCTGAAAGGATTGTTAAACCATGGTATATGTGTTCTCAGTTTCTTGGTACTCATTTGAAATGCTATAACTGTAGCAAAACCCCCAGTTTTCTTGTTTTTATTTATTGTAAAATGCATTCCCTTCCCTTCCCCAACCATTTCTGACTTTTTCTCTCCCTCTCTATTACCTAGATAAGTATAAGTAAGCTAAGATGTAGGATAAGCTTTAATATTTTGTTTTACGTAGTAAATTTTATTTTTCTCTCCCCTCTTTGCAAATAAGTGCCCTGCTATTTTGATATAGATATCCACTGTTTTATACGTGATAATGATTATGTTTTGTATTGATTTTTTTTTACTGCTTTTATATTGTGTGATTACTGTTTTAGGCCTATATATGTAAGTTAGCATAAGTCATGTCAAGTTTCCATCTTGTAATGTCAAGCCTCCGTCTTATCCCCATGCCCTGTTGTGTAACCCATGACTCACACCTACCCCTCCTATGTAACTTGGTTCCTGAATGAATGGGGATGAATGAAGGTGCTTGAGGGACAATGGCAGTAGGTCTAAAAATAGCTCCTTCTGAATGACCGAACCATCAAGACCAATACCTGGACCAAGGAACCAGCTCTTGGAGCCACCCTCCACATTCAAGAAACAGAAGATGAGGCAACCCACCATTATGCCAGGCTGCACATGCTCAGTAAGAACACCTGGAGCCCTCTGGGACAGGACTGACCTTGCCTGGACAGGCCCTCCGCATAGGAGATCAGAGGTAGTCTGCCCCATAAAAGGGGTAGTGAAGACTGACTCCTTGGGACGCCCTCTCCATCTGGACTGGCACCATGCCACACCACCTATCCACCCAGAGGCCCTGTCGTGACCCCCTCTGGACAACACCTACTCGACAAAGACCCCTTTCCAGCCTGGATAGATAACTATCTCCCCCACCCCCTCTTCAACCAAGGACTTGGACTCTGCTTCTCTTCCCTACCTGAACTCCAACCCTTCCACTGAGTCTCTTTCTCCTGCTGCCATTGTGTGTGTGTGTGTGTGCCAATAACTGCATGGGGCTGTGTAGCGTGTTGTCTGTTTAATAAACCTGTTATTTGAACCCCTGAGTTGGGTTTTGCTTTTACTATGGTTCAGCCCTGCTCCAATCTCTGCTCCTCGCCCCTCTAACTTCTGTCTTATTTCTCCCTCTCCTGCTTCTGGCTCACCGCCACCTCCAACACCTGTCCTGAGCTCCTCTCTGTCTCCAAAGTTTCTTTGCCACTGTCTTATCCCCACTGCCTTTTCCCCTGAGCAACCAGGTTTCTGCCTCAGTTTCTTTCCTGGCTGTTTCCTCCTTGTCACCACTTATCTGCCCCCCTGCAATATCTCAGCTGTCTGCCTCAGTTTCCAGCCCCAAGCTCCCAGGTTTCTGCCTCTCTCTCTTTCCTGGCTGTCTCCTCCTTGCCACCAGGCTTCTTTTTTTCCCCCCTCTTGCACCAGTGACCTCGAGTAACCCTGGGGCCACTTGATCTTAAGTAAACCCAAGCCTCAGTTTCTCAGCCAGCTTCTCTCTAGTCCACCGGTTCTAAACCTGGTTCTGGCAACTTTCACTCCCTACACTTGAACTCTCTCTCTCACCTTGATCTTCCCACAAGTATCCCAGGTATCCCAAGCACAACATACATACTGTACCATCCAAGTTAGGAACTTACCTATGTGTAGATGGGTTGTATGTGTATGAACTGGTGAGTGTGCGTGTATGTATATATATATATATATATATATATATATATAAAATTGTGTGCATGATATACAAATTAGTGATCTGTGTATGTGTACTGAGTGTGAGGGTATGGACAATTGATTTTTGTCTAACTTTTGGGGTGTATAGTGTATGTGCTTAAATTGGTGATAGGTATGTATGTGCCTAGGCTGGTTTGGATGTGTATGTGCCTGAGTTAGTAGTGTGTGTGTGTGTGTGCACCTAATTGATCTGTGTGTTTGTATATGTGCAATTGTGTCACACTCTTCTGTTTAACAGCGCAATATTGAGATCCTGAGAGTTGGCCTGATCCCACAGGGCAACATAAAATCATTTAATTAAATGATTAATTATATTAAATCATTAATTATAAAAATACTATAAGTACATTTAACTCTTACTTTTACAATTTAAAATCGTTTGATATTATTCTTCAGCTTCCTGGAAAAGTGGCCAGAAACACAATACACATCTCCAACCGCTGCGACAAAAAGGTGTCTGAAAATGTGTTTTCCATTAACAATTCAACATTGGCGGGGTAATTTTTAAATGCACTTTGCTTCAATGTCCTACAAATGTATTTGATGGTGGATGAATGGCATCTATTATCAGAAGTAGAGTTCTGGGTACAATATATTGCTTGTTACAAGCTCAAAGTCTGCATTTACTTATTTTTGATTTGGCAAAAGATCTCTCCCTCACTCTTTCCAGTTTCTCTTACTTCATCTCCTCCAGCACTGTTAATATATTTTGAAGAAAGACCTAAATGTGGGATTTTTAATATGCTGAAAACATTCATCTGAGACATTCCACACATTTAGTGGATTATCATCCTGTTGGGAAAGACTTATGTTAACTAGCTAAGGCAGATGACCCAAGAGTCTCAGGGTGTGGGCTGAATAGATCTGAGGGAACAGCCAACTCTAGGAAAAGCCTTAAGCTGACTTTTATGCTACTTTCCTCTTTTCTTTATTAATGCATCCATTCTCAGGAAAGGAGGAGGTGTTTATAGAGCAGCTTTGGAAAGATGACTGCCCATAGGGTCATTTTGAAGCTTGGACAGTGAGAGCATGAAACTTGGCATTTTAAAGCAAAACACTTCTTCAGTGATTAAGAAAAGGGGAGACAAACATGAGGAAGAGAAATGTTATCAAACTCCCTTTGTACTTAAGTGTGAACTTGTATTGGGAAAATAAAGCCCTGCCCCTTTAACAGCCCATGAAAAGTGATGTTCAAGATGTAACTGCTTCTGGGTGCATATCTAAGCTTTTGAAAAGCAGAATTTAAGTAATTTTCACAATGCCATTTACCTTCCGCCAGGGGCCTGCCCCTGTACTAACACTGCTTGAGCTACCGTAGTGACAGATTCTACTCCATTAGGAGCAGAGAAAAAACACTGTTTTCAAAGGTAGCCAGAACTGTGGCAATATATTCCTCTAAGCAGATAATCCAATTGAATTTCCAATGTACAAGACTTCAAACTTGACCTGCAGCCAAGCAAGCAGAGAGAGGAATGGCCACAGCTCCACCGGTAACCAAACGGCCCTGTAATCAGGGTCTGGGTTAGCCTGGATTTACTGTACACTGGCCATTTTTTTCTGTAGAGACTATTATCTTACAGGAAAGCCTTACTAGCATGCAAAAAGGCATGTGTGGGAAATCTCCTGCATAATTCACAGTACACAGAAAACAACTGAGCCATGGCTTCTTTTATATGGACACAGATCTGTACAAATAGAGAACTAGGAGTGCTCTGCCTGACAACTCCAGTCACGTATGAAAATCAGAGAGAACAGTGAGTTTTAAACACATGCAGGTACGCACGAACACACCAACTTTACTCATTGCAAATCTCTTATCTTACGGCTTTCAGAGAGGACAACTAAAATGGGTTTCTGTTGTCAAGAAACAGTGTATGTAGAGACTTGCATAAAACATGCAGAGAAAAATGGCAACCTGTCCCCAGAAGAAACAGAGCAAAGCGTTTGCCATGAGTTACAGGGTCAGCATCTTTTCAAAGGCAAAGAGAAATATCCCTGCATGGACACTACTTACATGAATGCTAATTGTGTGCTAGCAGGACTCTTGGGTTGCTGCTAAATGGCAATGGTCCTTGGCCCTTTGGGCACTGCTGAATCCATTTGTTGGGTGGAGAGCACTGGCGTTCTCTGCATGGTGTCATGTAGACACACTTTGATACTGCTGCTTTCCATTTAATTGTAGAATCATTAGAACCTCGTTATAAGGTAGGAAGGAAAGACTTATGTTACCATTCATTCCTAGAGAACAGAGATACTTCCACATTACACGAGTAAGACCACTGCAAAGTCTGTGGGCGAACTGCCTGAAAAACCTCTCCAAGTTAAAAGGAAAAGATAGTTGTAGGCTAATTGATTTAAAACTATCTTTTCCAGAAGGTAATTTTGAGCAGGAGTCTCAGTTCAAATCTTCCTGCATTGGAGTTTTCAGAGCTCAGCAGAAGCAAAGCAGCATTGTTCACCAAATGACAGAGAGAAATCTGACACGGTGGTTAAACTTGTGCAACTGCTGAGGCTGCCATCCCGTTAAAGGACAATTAGGTCACGAGTAGGCTTGAACTTACAAGCTAGCATCTCTGACATCCCTTGGGCTGAGCTGCTTGCATCCAAAACATACAGCTGTGAGGCTCCTAATTTTTCACATTGTCCTTCCAAGCAATAACACTGTGACAAGTAACTGGCTCCTGTTAAAATCAATGCAGTAATTGCAAACAGCCCTTTCCAGCACAGACGGACAAAGCAGAGAGCTGAAGTCTGAAGCTTGAAGATGTTTCCAAGAATTAGCTAATGCAAAAAACAAACAGCATTAAACCAATTCACTGACAGAGTTTTCCTAACTACCAGAAGAGCGTCTGTCACTTTTCAGTATCAAACCTGCTAATTACATAGGTCATTATGAAAACCAAGTCACTGAAACTAATAACCAAAGACAAATGAAATCCGTGGGGATTTTTATGCCCTGCCTGATGCATTTCTAGAAGGGCTGGGAGATCCATCATGTTTTTTAACCCTACCTAGCACACATTCTTTTTGATCTTTTAGCAATCAATAGGTTTTAATTAGGATACCAATAATTTGAAGAGACTTAGGTTCAGTAACTAATACTTTTTCTCAGGGAGAAAGGATAATACAACTGATACTGGGTGGGACTCAAACACCTGGGTTCAGTTGGACATTGATCACCTGTGTGACCTTCAGCGATCAAAATAGTTCTTTCTTGTTTCCAAGTCTGATTTTATTAAGATGGCAAATTCTTCAGGATATAGTCTGCCTATTAACATGCCCCCAGCACCAGCCTCAACTGGGGCCTCTCAGAGCGGTTGTCATATGCACAATGATTTATTTGGTGGAGTGAAAGCAATGTCTTGCAAACAAGCAGAATTTGAAAGGCTTCCCTGTGGGCTTTGAGCACATTAAGCAGCAACTACTTCATTGATGCTGAAGGCACAATGTGAAAGCTGTAGATGGGCCTGTCTACAACATCACAGCCCAAACCCTTTAAATTTAAAATATCAGCCTTTCTGCATGATCAGGCCAGGAAAGAAAATTATACAATCCTTGTTTCAGCTGAGATATCTAACTCTCCCCCCTCCCCTACTTTGTTTGGGCCCACAATATTGGGAAACACCAGAACAGCTGCTTTTGAGAGATTTTGGGCCTTGTAGATGCAAATCTCAACAGAAGAGCTGATGACATTTCATTGCCCTCCATCCCAGATATCTAATCCCAGTCTGGATCTGGGCATAGCCTCCTCATCCCAGTATTTAGTAAAGTCTATGTGTACTGCTGCCTCATATGGTGCCACAGAGGATCTGGTGTGGGGCCGCAGAGGTGGCATTGTCCAGTAGAAGGCTGGTTTTGTAAAGAATATGCCATAATACTCATGTTTCAGCAAAACCAGGAATGAGGTAGTCAAATAACAGCCTGTTTCATATCTAGGCTGGATAGCATTTAGGGAAGAATGTAAATAAAGAATTATCAGAATTGTATGTGGCCGTTTACCAGTTAAAGGCTCCAGCTGGTAAGATTTTACAAGACTGCATTAAAAGACACTTGTCTTACAGAAGTGAAGTGCCAGCTTCCATGGGATTTGGACTTGCTATTTTTGGCAGTTTAGTCAAAGGGCCTGATCCTGATGAAAGCAAAGCTGCCAGCTGAATGATTAAAATGCGGAGGGAAGGGGGCCTGTGGTTGGGACAAGCCAATTTTAAAGGAACAGCCATTTAACAACTATAGTTAGGGTTTGAAATGATCACGTGATGGACGAGGGTGGGTAGCATGTGGAGGGAGACAGTTACATCACTCTTAGGGTTTTTACTAGGGCTGTGCAAAATTTCTCCAGCTGTTTCGTTTTGACGCACTTTTTGAGTTCGAAACGGCGAAATTGAAATGAAACGAAGGGCTTTGAAACAGCCTCGAAACGAAACTAGGGCAGTTCGAACATTATGGAAGTTTCGAAACGTTTCGAGTTTCGAAGCTGAAGCTGGGCTTGCCTGCAGCGAAACAGAAAGTAAGGAGAGGGAGGGGAAGAGGGGGAAGGACTGCTCTGTTATTGACTGTGACAGTTTGGCTGCCGGAGATGCTGCTGGTGCTACTGTGCTGCTTACTAAGTTATTACCTGCTCTTATTTAACGTGGTGGACCAAGAGGAGGCTCTAGGGGGGGAAGAGGCTTCATTGGGGCACAGTACCATGTCATGTAGAGGCCCCAGCGCCAATGCAGGTGCGCCTTAACAGACACACAGTCACGTGTCGCACGTTTTGCTTGTCAGCAGCTTGAGGTGCAGTTTCCCAGAACCCCCTGCACTGATCTCCTTGAAACTTGGCAGCTTTGTGGCCTCAGCAGGAGCTACCCCACCTGCTGTTTTTACCCCGCTGTGCTTTCACACTTACAAGTGACATGAGTTTTGCTGTCAAGACTTTGATGTGCAGTTTCTCAGAAACCCCTAGACCTATGTCCTTGAAACTTGAAACTTGACAGACTTCATGTCCTCAAAAAGAGGCTACCATCCCTGCTATTTTCATCCAAATCTGCCAAAAAATGACAGTTATAGGCAGTTTTGTGCTTCCCCATTATAGCCTATGGGTGAAACGTCAAAACAGCGAAACAGTTTTGACGAAACAAAGAGGAACAGTGCTTTCGAAACGAAATGAAACTAGAAACGAAACCCTGTCCTGTCAAACCGGTGAAATGGAAGTCAAAACAAAATGGCACTGTTTCACACAGCCCTACTTTTTACTTACTTGAGCAAATGATTGTTGTTGGTTTGAAGGTGCAAGTTCCCTGTGTTTCTGGAAATCAGGGCGTCTGAGGCACTTCTGAAATTTTGCCTTAACAACTGTGATTTGCTTTCCCTATTTATACATGCCACAAAATTGGCCTTTAAGGTGGTTTAATGCCCTTTTGCACCACTTTAATGGTGCAGCTGTTTACGCATGCCAGTGGCTTAATGCTCATTAAATGACTTTGGGATGCAGCAAAATAAAACATGTCTGAGGTGTTTTAGTTTGCTACCTTACAGCCATGGAGGGTTGTTCAGCGGCTGTGCAGGCAGCTCGTGCAGGCAGCCATGGCAGCAGCCCATGCAGGCAGGCTCCATTGAAGGGAAAGAAAAGCAAAAAAAAAAAGCAGGAAGCCTGATCTTTTCTTCTTTTTTTTCCCTCTTCCCAGAGCCTGCCAGCCTGTCTGAGCTGTGTGGGAGCTCAGTGCTTCCCTCAGTGGCTGTGGCACCCCCCAGGACCACCCAGGCCAGGTGCCTGAGGGTGGGTGCCTCCTGGGGGGCACCGCCGCTGCCGTAGAGGGAAGCACTGGCCCCCGCGCCCCGCAGCTCAGGGACCGTTCGGCCCACTGGCAGCTCACCCTCTTCTGCCTGCTGCTGGAGAGGCAGGTAAGGATCAGGCCTGAGCCTTGTGTACGCGCCATGGGGATTTACTTCACCCTAAATTGATGCAGTGTTTTTGAAAACCCATTGCTTGAGTTTAGGGAGAATTAAACTGAAGTAAACCCCTGTGGTGTGTACAAATGGCTGGTAGTAACACTCTGAACCTCCATGGTCAGGACTGACATTGTGGCCCAGGTTGCTCATCGGAGATGAACGTGCCATCCTGTCTGTCTGCCCATAAAAACAATGAGGAAGAAATGCCCTCCACGTCTCCATGTTAGCACCACAGAGCGGAGGCATAACGAACAGTTTCTGTGCCGCGGGTGGGGAGTGGTGGTCAGGCGGGCAGTGGTGGAGGTAGCAGGGCCAACAGCAGCTACAGCAGCTTTTCCTGTACCCCCTCGAATCGTTGTGCCCTAGTCACCTCCCCCCTCAGTTAGACACAGAGGGAAAGAATTAAGTAAACCCCTTCCAACCTCCAAAATTAAAAAATATTAATGATAAATACCCTTCTTTCTGAAGCTTGCTTTCAGCTGTGTGCTTGAATGTCTTTTATGGCTTCCAGAGTGGAAACTGGCAGATAGGGAAGTACTGAACAGAATAATGAAATCCTCTGTGTCATGCTTGCGTTTCAGGTTTAAATTTAGAACATGTTATCATAGCAGTTTGGTTTGGGATATATGATGTGCTCCAGTGACTGAGAAAAAGACGGTGACTTCATGCTTTATGAGAAACATTTTTACAGATGTGGCTTAAGGAAAATATTCTTCAGGAAAACCAACAACATCTGCAGATAGCATGCTCATTATGTCACTAAAACTACCTCTGTACTCCTAGCTTTTATGTACAGTCGAGGCCACTCTCTTCTAAAGTAACGGAGTGAAGCAGATCAATATAAGATCTGTGCACTGGGATATTGATTGATTCTCTAATTTTAGCTATGGTTTGTGTAGAACGTGAAGGAAACAACCTCCTAATTGAGTATGTCCAGTACTAAAGGAGCTGTTGAAAGTCAGCAGCAGTCAGAATTAGCATCGTAGAGCATGGAATACCCCCAGCACATAGTTAAAAAAAGAAAAAAAGGGAAAGATATCTTAAAGCTGAGGTTTCTCAAAGTTGCCAGGGGATTTAGCAGCATGATTATCATTGCAGTTGCTGGGGGTTTTGCATGTAAATCCTCCAAGATGCTCTGAAAATCCCTCTGCCTCAATATAAAAAGAATACACACAAGAGGGCCCTGATTTAGATCCTATTAAAGTCAAGGAGAGTGCTAACATGAGCTTCATGGGAAAGAGGATCAGGCTGAAAACCAATGTCAATGGGGAGGAGGGCAAAGCCTTGAGGTCTTCACCCCCTTTGGGGAAGGGATCGGTGCCACGAGGGCGGGTGTGCCCCGTGGAATGGTGCGTTCAGCTGGGTAAATGGCAGCCTGGGGCAATTACCTTTCCTGTCCCCTCCTTATCGAGGTCTCAGAGGGAGACAGCTCCATCCCAGCGCTGTAGGGCTCAGTTGTTCTGTTGACCCATGGCATTACAGTGTAGTCACATCTCGTGATGCTGTCACAAGCCCAAGGAGGAAAGATTTGTTTGTTTAGCTCCTCCTTCTCCTCCAAATTCCCAAGAATCTCACTTTGCCTTTTTCCTTTTTCCTTAAAGTGAATTTCATGCATTTAAAGAAACGGATGGAAGCTTGAAAATGTGACCCAAGAACCTGAAAAGCTCAAAAAGAAAAAGAAAAATCGAGAGAGAGAGAGAGAGAGAAAGAACTGAACATTTATTACCTTTATGAAATCTCTTGATTTGTGTTCTAACCTGTGATTTTTAAGCATGTGGATTGCCCTGCTGAGCGACTTCTGTACATTTGTCCCATCAGGGAGATGCAGGTGAGCACAACAAACCTGCTCTTCCCTCCCTATACCGGCTGGCATGGTGCCTGCAGGATCAGGGCCTAATCAATAAAGAACAGAAGGAAACAGGAAGAAGAGGACAAACATTCCTCCCTTTGCAATGATTGCGGCTAGTTTATTTTGCAGGCCACCCGTCCTGTCTGCTCCCTGCGCTCTCACCACAGACGGTCTGGAAGGCCCAAACGCTTGTTTTGGTCATGCTTCAGTGAGAGGAACATGGAGAAAAAACAAGAACTAGTCGACAGCATTTGGCCCTTTCAAGAGCGCTTGTTGTTTTTTTGGAGAAGGAATAAATACTAAAAGCCAGGCATTGGTACAGAGCGCATGCTTCATCTGCAGCAGAGAAATGGAATCGAGCACACAGGGCCTGACTCTACCTGTACTCCTGTACCTCTATGGGAGCGAGAGGGACCTTTCAAGTGGCACAACAGAGAAGCTGGCACTGGCATGGGAGGATCATGCCTTCAAAGCCAATGTGACCCTGACTAAGTTAGAGCAGCCCAGAGGTTGTCCTTCAGCCTAAAATGGCCAATGCGCAGAGTGCTCCAACCACTCCCCCTTCTGCCTCCGCATCTGGATGCAGGGCCCAGGAGGGCCTTGGTGGAAGAAGTACAGGGGGTGCACAGAGGAACCTGGCCTGGGAAAGCTGCACAAATATAATTAAGCCTTAACAGAAGGGCGAATCAGGCCCTCTATCCTCAAAAATTAACTCTGCATAGATGAAGAGTGGTCACTACTTCCACCAAATTTCACGAAAGTGGAGGCAGCCTTGAACTGGAGTGCTGTTGTCTGCCCACTCAGGGCAGCACTCGGGAGACACAACACAGAAATCTGGCCTTGAGCATGGCATTTCCCTCCAGTGTCCTTGTCTTGTCCTGCCTTGGAAGCCAGCCCACTTCCCCCAGACATAAATGATCAAGAACGTAAACAGCCAACAGGAGTTGGCCGGGTGACAGCCCGACAGTGCTAGGGTCAAGCTCAAAACAGCGAGGGACCTCTGAGAAATTCAGCCCATTTTATGAGTTCTTCCTATGAGTGAAAAGTCACTGGGATAATTGAACCTTGTATCAGGGTGTAGCTGAGAGGTGGTAGGGAGTGGGGAGGAGGTGGAAAGGCCTCCATTGTAGAGCTTACCTTGGCGTCTTGAGAAGAAATGGAGATCCTCCCAGAAGAAAAAAAACTACTGTGGGAGTTACTATCATAGTAACAGTTCACCAGATGTACCTGATCTCCTTCAAAAGTTCACAAGGCACATCCATTTTCTTTTAAATAAAACAGAGAGGTAGACCTGTTGCCAGGGTGCCGGTATAAAGCAAGCTGGACCTCCTCTACAGCTGTGAACTCTCCTGCTTGTGCTAGGCTTAGCAGTTGATCCCAGTAGGGCAAAAATGGCAACAGGCCAATCTTCCAGACCCAACTTTAATTGTAACGAGATGAGAAAATTGGCATAAGATAACAATTAACAGCTGAGGAAGACAGGGATTCATTATGTGATGTTGGCAGAAATTAGGCCCAAATGGGCTTAAAAATGTTTAAAGGGAAGTTTTCTGTGGAGAAGTTGGTTTGTTTGTTCATTCATTTTATACTAGTTCCTAAAGTAGGACAAATTTTATTTCTAAATTTCCTTCAGCTGTGGCCCACCCACTGGTCCCTGGCCCTGAGCTGCTAGGGAATATGGGAACGGGCTGGGTTTAGCAAGCTTTGCTTGTGAAAGCTCTGGGTGCACCTGTGTTCAAAGCAGCTCTCAGGCTGTACAAACCAACTGAGGAGTCAAGTACAAGTCACAGAATAAAGCTGAACCAAACCATCCCAGCCATGGGCAGGCTTGGCGTGGGTCACCCACTGAAATGCTGGGTGGTTTTCTGGCTGCGCCATGCTGAGATTAGTCCACGGCAGATGGTTCCTTGTCTTCAGACATTCCCTATCAAGACTGGTTTAAAATCAGAAAACACACTTTACCTGAAATCATTGCCCATGAAAGGCATTATTGAGAGACCCATGAGGACCAGCACACCCCGTCTGAAAGGCAGCTGGAACCCCTCAGCCCAACTTACATTGCTCTGCTTGTACAACCTCCCAGAAACAGAGGCTATTTCCGCATTGGATCCATCCAGCCCTCAGGGCTCATTTCCATGGGGAAACAGCCCAGAACAGCCATTCCACAGGAGTTCCCAGCTCTTGCTCTGCATTGCAATTGTTGGTTTTAGTCTACTTTGCAAATGGATTAATCTAAACCATACAAAGGCATGCTTAGGGCTCGTCTACATAGAAACCTGCACGAACTAATGTTAACAAGGATTAGTGACACTGCATTAAACCCCTGTGTGGACACTCCCATTCAGGCTTCAAGATTGCTGGGTAGGCCTTCAAATTGCTGCCCACCCAGCCCCAGACATGTACCATAGGGTGCAGACAGAAGTGACAATTTCTGATCTGGCTACAGAAAACAGTCTATAGACGTGACCAAACACAAGTGTATGGCTGCAGACCACTTAAAAAATGGCCGATTGGGAGAAAATTGCATGAGGGTTCAGATGAACACATTTCAAAACATCATCTTCTGTAACTTGTGTCTGTGCTGCCTCCCAGCTAGTTACTGTTTTCAGAATGGGAGGGGGGAAAGGGTGCGGAGGGAGTTTGGTCTGGGGTTTTTTCAACCCTTGCTGGAGGGTGGGGCAGGTGTATTGGAGCCTCCTTCTACCCCCGACTTGGGTGGGCTCCAATTCACCCACCTCACCCTCCAGAACTCACTGGGGAATGAGCTCCCTCTGCTCCCTTGCCCCCCTCCCATTTTGAAAACAGTGTGAGCTGGCAGGGAGGAAGGGCCATTGCTAGGGGAAACCAGCTGCTGGCTGCAGCCAGCAACTAGTCCCCTCTCCCCTGGAGCAAACAGTGAACTTCTGTTTGGTCCGGGGGATTGTTATACTTCAGAACAATTCCTGCAAAGTGTTCTCAGTTCAGCGGGGAGTTGCACTTCTGTCCGTGCCCTTAGTTGTAACACATACAGGGGTCAGCAACCCCTGGCACATGTGCCGAGCATGGCGCGCAAGGCCACTTTGCTTGGCGCACCACTGTCAGCCCGGGCTCTAAGCAGCTGCTGCCAGCCACGGAGCCCAGGCTGCTTCCAGCAGATGGCTAGGAGGCTGCAAGCCCTGCTGCAAGCAGACTGGGCTCCATGGACCGGCTGCAGCCGGGAGGCTGCAAACAGCTGCTCCGGGCTCCGGCATGTAAGCACTCCAGCACCTTCCAAGGTAGACATTATGGCTTTTTTGGAATTCTGGCCAAAAAACGTTGCCTACCTCTGACACAGCATGAAGGATGGCTTGGTCTTTCTTGCTGGGACTTACATGGTGTTGGGTTGTGATGCTGTGTGATGTGGAAATCTGTGCAGTAGGGTCTCGGTTAAGACCATTAGTTCATGCTGCACAAGCCTCCAAGCAGCTGTCCAAGGATCACTGTGGGGCTTAACACCAGCTGAAAGACTTAAGGACGAAAACCGTTTACAGTATATACATGCAGCCCAAGTGCTCCTTGACAGCCAAACCTAAAGGACATCAATCCCTCTGCTAGCCTGCTATTCCATGCCAGTAGTTCAATGTGTGATCACCTGCTCTCATGTGTTTCTGTTAGGTGTCAACAAAAGGAAAGAGCCATCTTGGGACAGCTGCAGCTCAGAGTGTCAGTGGATGCATCTAAATGTTCATTAATACACTGTAGTTACGGTGCATTAAGTTTACTACTGGGTTAACCAAGTACTAAATCAACGCACAGTAACTCACGCTACTGTGCAGCAGCACTGGCATATAGGTTTTTAGTGATGCTTACTGCACAGCAGCCTACGGTGCGGTAGTGGTGTATTAGCATGATTTTTGCGTGGCACGCTATTGCGCAGTGTTATTAGGCTACTGCACAATAAGCATCTTGTGTAGACATGCCCCATTTGTTGGGATGCTGTAGGTTAGAACAATATAGCCTTCATGCCAGACAATTTTGCAGGTCACGGGGCCAAGGGGATACGCAGCAATTCTCAACTATTTCCTTTTCCACCTCTAGCTTTCCAAGAGACTCAATAACAATTCCAGTTCTGAGTATAGGATAGGTCACATCTGGACCCAAATTACTGTGGTCTGAAAATGAACAGTATCAGCTGCTTACTGTGTTAATTTGCTGCCAGTAAATGAATATCCATTTGCACTAAGAATCCAGGAGAATGCATCTTGTTACTAATGGTCTTGTGAGCAGTTTTCCAAGACAAAATGATTTTTGTTATATTGTTTATCTTTCCATTTTAAATAGTTTTGTCCTTTTAAAATCCCATTAATAAGGAGCAGAGCGAGAATGCAAGGTTCAGCAGTAACACAGGCAGCATCTGCATATTTTTTACTTCACATTGTATGCTGTTCTCAGAAATAAAACTCTCTGTTATCTGTACTATAAACACAAGAGGCAGACTCGTCTGTAAGTGACTCACGTAGGGACGAGACAGGACCTTAACAAAGCCACAAAGGACAGAACGTGTGACTGTTCTGTCCTTATTGAAACAGATCTGGTACAAAGGGCATGTCCCTGCAGGATACATTTCTAAAAGCTGATAATAGGAGGAACACATTCAGCATTCTTAATTGGACTATACCCTGGGCCTGGAGGAAATGGATTCTTTTTGCAGGGATCACGGCCATGCTTTCTTACCAGGCAGGAAAAGTAACGAGAGCTCCTTCACAGGATGAGCAACAAAAACTAGGTGCCTATACATTCAAACAAAATTAATTCCACTGTGTATACAACACAATTTGCTTCGTACAGCAGGACTTGCATCCCACTATGAAAATAGGGCTGCCATAAATCGAGATGATTTCCCAAAGGCAATACGGATATACTGAGAATGCATTCTTTTTTAATGTTTATGCAATGGCCAATCTGGTATCCACCTGCATCTCGATACTGTGGGAACATCAGTGTGCGTATGATGTATACATACCAGTGGGAGAATAGGCCCTGCTGTTGAAACCATGGCCAAAACATAATTAAACGGGAGACGGGAAACCAACAATACAACTTTATTTTGTATTCAAACAAACTGCATTTGCCAAACGCGTTACAGAGTTAAATAATTGAGTTAACAGACACTGACAGTGTTTGCAAGGCTTGTTTCTGCCCCAGCCTGGTGAGGCAGGTAAAACAGCATGCTGATTTTAGTAATTTGTTACAAGACAAATAATGTAAATGAAATGGAATGAGTCCAGGAACCAATTTGCCACAGGATATTATTTTGCGAGGTGGCTCTGTTTCAAGCAGCTCAGGGGGATTGAATGAGTTGATTACTCATAAGAAAAAGGAGCCAGGAGACAAGCGTGTGGAAAAAATGATTTGTGGAAGCCTACTTTCAACTGAAGAGCGAGGTGCATCACAGTCCCCCAGCTCTGAGCTCACCGGCATTATTTAGCAGCTGGACTAGGCTATGGAGGATCCTGCACCTAAATGATTTATATGTTCCATACACCAGGGCAATGAAACAATGTATGAATTTCTAAGGTGTGCCTCATGTTCGGGTTGCAACACATCTGAAGTTCACACTGAGCAGCTGCGGTGTGAAAAATAGCCTTACACATGAAGTTGAACAGGAGACACAAAGGTACTGAGAAGTGATAGATGGCCAAACCTAGCAAGCGTGTAATTCTTGCAACATTAAATTAGAAAAAGCTGGTGAGACCAGGCCCATAGAGCGTGGCCTCCTGTCCAGCTCTGCTTCAATCCAGTCTTGTTTGCTTGTAAAGCCTCTCAGTGATGATGCTTCCTGCAGATTGCCAGGTAAGCATAAGATCCATGCCTGTTGAGCGCTGGCTAGCATCCTTTGTTGCTGCGAATTGTCACGTAATGAGAAAATGGGTAATCACTTGGAGAGGATGTTCAACTTTATGAATATGAAATCTCTGCAGGAACCAGAAGCCCGTCATGTGACCAGCTGAAGCCACACGTATCTAATGGGCATATACACTTTTGTCCGGTACCTGATGCTGTTATGCTGTGACTTCCAGACCCTTGCAACAGACAGAAATGACTTTTCATTGTTATCTCTTTGTTTTTTCAAAAAAGGACACCACAGCGTCTCTGTCATCTTCTGTTTCAGGGTAAAGATACACAAACTACAGTGAGCTAAAATCTGAAGCTGGAGGTGACAATCTATGCTAGTCTGAAATCAGGCAGAAGTTAAGGCAGGGGGCCTCAGAAACTAACTGCTTCAAAGGCATGGGCTTTTGTAGGCAACAACCTACTCCACATCAGATACTTTCCATGTGCCTGCAGCTCTGTGGTAACTGTCCATGGGCCCGTTCTTACAGTGGGACAAGAGAAAGCTAACCTGTAGAAACTTAGCCATGTTCCACGGAGGTAAGCAGGCCAGTGTTAGCCTACACTTACTGTGGGGTAAGAGCAAGTGTTGCATGGGGAGTCCTTACCACCTTTTTAACTTTCTGTAATTTATTCCTTTATTCCTATGCATTTCATGATCATGAATGAAATCTGCTTCACAACACCCTTAGAAGGAAGTCTCATCCTTGTTTTATGGATGGAGACATGGAAGCAGAAAGAGGTTATTTGCCCAATGTCCCACAGAAGCCAATGCCATGTTTGGAAAGAGAACCCATACTCCTTGACTTCTGCCCCCTTGCTGTCTATGACCTTTCATGTGAGCAGGTGGGCATGACCTTTAAGTTAGAGCAATAGAAGTTAGAGGAGATGAGCCATAACTAATATATATACAGAAATAATTGTCGGGATCACCAAGCTCAGAGGGTAGTAATCAATGGCTTTAGTTGGCGGCTGGTATCAAATGGTGTGCCCCGGAGTTCAGTCCTGGGACTGGTTTTATTCAATATCTTCATCAATGACCTGGAAGATGGGATGGAGTGCACCCTCAGCAGGTCTACAGATGACACCAAGCTGGAGGGAGCAGTAGATACACTGGAAGGTAGAGCTAGGATTCAGATCCATAGACAAATTGGAGGATTAGATCAAAAGAAATCTCATTAGGTTCAATGAGGACAAGTGCAAAGTCCTGCACTTAGGACGGAACAATCCCACACACTGGTACAGGCTGGGGACTGACAGGCTAAGCAGAGCTCTGCAGAAAAGGACTTGGGGGTCACAGTGGACAACCAGATCAATATGAGCCAACAATGTGCCCATCTTGCAAAAAAGGCTAAAGGCATACTGAGCTACATTAGTAGGAGTGTTGCCAGCAGAGTGGGGGAAGTGATTCTTCCTCTCGATTTGGCAATGGTGAGGCCACATATGGAGTACTGTGTCCAGTTTTGGGCCCCCCAGTACAGAAAGGATGTGAACAAATTGGAGAGAATCCAGCAAAGGGCAATGAACATGGCTAAGGGGCTGGGGGACATGACTTAATGAGGACAGGCTGAGGGAAGTGGGCTTATTTAGTCTGGAGAAGAGAAGACTGAGGGGGATTTAATAACAGATTTCAACTACCTAAAGCGGGGTTCAAAAGAGGACAGAGCTGGACTGTTCTCAGCGGTGGCAGATGACAGAACAAGAAGCAATGGTTTCAAGTTGCAGCAAGGGAAGTTTAGGTTCGATATTAGGAAAAAAACCCTCTCTTACTAGGAGGGTAGTAAAGTACTGGACAGGTTACCCAGAGAGGTGGTGGAATCTCCATCCTTGGAGGTTTTAAGACTTGGCTAGACAGAGCCCTGGCTAGGACGATATATTTGGGGCTGGTCCTACTTTGAATGGGGGGGTTGGACTAGATGACCTCCTGAGGTCCCTTCTAACTCTCATTTTCTATGATTCTATGAAAGAAACTGCAAAAGGGCCCAATAGTTAACACTGATGTGCTGGTCTGTATGAAAAGCAAATCTACTTTACAACCTCAGAATTAGGTAAGACAGGAGCCCACTTCATAAAATGCATTGTAACCAATTAAGTTTGGCCCAGTAACATACAAGGCTAATAAAAAAGTCCAAGTGAATGTTAATGACAGTTGCAAAATAATACATTCCCAGTAGTGGCCTCAAACACAGAGCAATAATATTTTATACTTGAATACTGCTAACCCCCTAATCATTTACAGTTGTCCAAAGTATTTATGCTTAAATGGTCCAAACCATTAACCAAGTCTAATGATATGCAAGGGGGAAAAAAAGAGACTCGATTGTATGACAGCCTTTGTGCATTAGCTGCACTTTAATAATTAGAAGCCCTCATCACTGGAGGGAATTGTGATACATTATTGTTAGCTGGAATATGCACAGCAGGCCTTTCTCCTGCAGAGAAATGCCTTGCCCTGCTGCCAAAAGAGCTAGGCACGCACACAAAGAGAAGTGGCATCCTTACATTTACTAAATACTGAGCTCTTCAGTGCAGCTGTTCTCTGGATTCATGATTTCCCAGCACAAACTTGTGATAAACCCTGCCAGCTCGACAAGGACATTCAGTACTGAAAAATCCTAAACCCTACGGCTGCAACATTAGCAGTTTCCATTATATTCTTTTGCCATTTGCTCTTCCCAGCATAAATCGACCTACCAAAAGTGGGACACAGAGCAATCCTGCTCTCTGAGGCCCACAGCTTCAAACGCAATAGCAAATCTGATATTTTGAAGCCCTCCCTGTGAGCTGCAGCACCTGGCAGAAGAATCTTTCAGTAGGTGACTTCCATGCCCAGCACTGGTCTCAATAATATTTGTGCCCTTTCTTTTTTCCCTTTTCTCAGACTCTTTCCATGCAAAACCAGCATAGGAAAGAGCAGCTGCCCAGATGTCCCATCAATATTCTTTTCAGTCTGCAGAGAAGGGGCAACTATAATGCAAGTGGGACACATTTCTTTTTTCACAATACAGCTTGCCCAGGTGCGTGGGTTAGGGAAAGGAGGTGACTGTGGTTCAGTAGAAATAGTCCCAAGCAATGATATCTTTTTCAGAGGTTTCGCTGTGCATCCTTTTCTAGAGAGTGAGCAAAGGACATCTGCTCCTAAAGCCATCTCATCAGCTTGCACTGAAGGCTTTACTTGGAGTCAGATGGACCGCCGAGAGCGAGTTCCTGCTTCCCTCACAGTTCCTGTTTGCTGCTTTTTAAGCAGGAGGAAGAAACCAGCTCTCTGAACAGGGTACAGGAACTGTAGCAGTGTGCACTTTAACCCTGACTTCGATGCAAATAGGTGATTTTTTTTCCTTTCTGTTTTTAGGCTGTTTGTACAGTTCAAATCCTCACTAAGCAGCCTGACTCCTGGTGACTACACTGGGAGGGAAGGGGGCACAGAGGCACCACTTTCCCATGGCAGGCACTATAGTACTGTCTGGAGTGCAACGTCACACCTGCGGCATAGAACACAGTAATTATTGTAACAGCATCTGCCTACTGCCTCTTCTCATGGGAGATCAGTAGCAGGGAGGTGAACTTCATACAGGAAAACAGTGTCTAAGCTACTTAGTTTTACTGAACTGGTAACAAAAGGCACAGAGGGTGATGTATAATTCTAAAGACAGCTAAAAATATAACCAAAGCTAGATCAGGTCCATCATGGACAAAGCAGGAATAACTTTAATGGAGGGAGAACAGAGAAATCAGAAACTTGAACGCCAAAAAACAGTTTAGGACTAAGCCAGGTGGCCCCAGGACTATTTTAATGCTGCTGTTTCCACAGGGCATCTATGCACACGCTCTGGGTTGGAGGGAGGGGCGCTTTAATTAGAACAGTTCTTAGAGCCACTCTAATTAAAGTGCCCACAGTATCACATGTATTCAGTGCCCCACTCTTCAAAATGATGGCAGGAGCACTTTAACTAGAGCTCGTTTGATGCTGAATACACGGGATGCTGGATACACGTGACATGGAAGCTGCTGGAGCACACTAATTAGCACGCTCCAGAAGACTTACAGCAGGCTCGATTAATTGAGTTTGCTCTGATGTGTGCTAATTAGGATGAGTCAGAGCACAGCTCTGTCACATGTATAGGTGCACACAGTGCCCTACGGCAGGGATGTCTGACACTGGCCCATAGGCTGCACATGGCTCAGGGGGCCTGTGGCTTGCTCTACTGTGGCTCCAGACACTTAGAAATTGGGCACCCCTGGGGGATGTGGAGTCAGAGAGTGCCGGATGACAGAGGGTATTAGGAACAGAGCTATAATGAAACCAAAAATAGAAGGAAAAAACCACGCTATGGATTGGAGGTGCCAAGTGTGAAGGTTAATTCTCTTTGATAAAAACTCAGAGGAGGCTTGTAGACCTAGAGTAAGGCTATGCAATTTAAACGCGATTTAATGCGTTACTATTTTAAATATCTTTTTTTCCACAGTCACCTCTATGTGAGATCAGATTTAGCTTAGAGACTCTTTCACTCCATCATCAATGCTACATTGCAGTTACTGTGCTTAGTTTCCACATGGCTTCAATCTTTTATCACTCTGAAAGCTGCAGCGGCATGTATTACTGAAAGGTATGAAATGAAAGCAATGCAATAAAAGTCTGTTTTTTTCTTAAAGTGCCTTATTTCCTTTTGCGCTTTTTAAAATGTTTTCCTTACATTTTAAAATGAAGAGGGGAAAAAAAAAGAATACTGGTTTTATATGAAACAAAGTAGAAAATTAATCAATATTTACACAGATCTTGGACAAAGCTATGGCAGGAACTAAAAACCCCAAAGCAGAGTGTCAAAAGGAAGGAAAAAACCTGCTCATACGCTTTCAACACCATCCCTTGGAGATCCCTAGTGTAAACCGTTTTATCTATAAAAAGGCATTTTACTGAGACTCCAGTCATCAGAGTTGATTACAGCCATATTTTAAAACTAGCGCCGTGCGTGTGGGTGGGCGAGCCACCTTCTGACCCCTCCAGGAATAGAGTATGGGTTTAGACAAGTTCAACTTTAGCATTTGGATAAACAGCTACCACGTCATAGCCTTCTGGGGGCTTAACCCTTTCCTTTGCATGCGTTTCGCAGTACAGCTGCTCCTCAATGAAGAAATACCCCCTATGCTTCAGGTTTAGGCCACAGTCATCGCACATGAAGCATTCTGGGTGGTAGAGCTTGTCCCGGGCTTTGACGATCGTCCCTCTGTGGAAAGCAGGAGAAAGAAGGCTAAAAACCAAGCGCTGTGTCACAGCAGCAGCAAGCGTGTGCCCCGCATAAAAAGGAAATGTGGAAATAAAGGGCTTTGTGAGACGTCTACAGTCTTTTGCATCGTGGCTTTGAGAGACGTCTACAATTTTTTCCACCTCCCTGGTCTCCGTGATACTGTCTTTGCTCTCTTTGCTAGCCATCTAAGGTCTTCCCCTCTAGTCAACCCTCTAGTCATATAATGGCTTACTTCAGCACATGCTTCAGCTCTTATACTTTCCACTTCCCAAATACCTTGTGACTTCCTCACCTCTTGCCTAGATCTCCCCATGGTTTCCTTCTTCCTGCACACCACTCCCTTCCCCTGCAACACCCTTCCCATTCCAGGGTGGCTCTCTGGCACCGTCTCCCTCAAAAATCCAAGCCTTGTGTAATGCCTTATTCCTGTTTTGAATCTTATGCCCAGGAACTGGCCTCTGCCATGAATTTTAGCATATGCACTTCTATTAGGTGAATGGAGCAGTTAAATGCCTGTGGACAGCTAACAGCTTTGCTCTACTCCACGGTATTACAGAACGTGAACACTCTGGAGAGATTCAAGTACTTACACAATCCCGTTTCCACATCGGGTGCACTCGGGAAGCATCTGCAATCCAGACATGGCACCGCCAAGTTTTGATACCGGCGATTTGATGTTTCGAGGGCCGGCCAACCTGTCGTGTTTTTCACCTACCAAAAGTTTTGAAAAGATACAGGTTGAAAGCTGCCCCCTTCTAAAAAAGTCAGGCGATATGTTTCTTCCTGGGAAAACATGCAATCTCAAAATGGCAGCAACAATTATTTCTTGCCATTTGCTAATAAGAGAACAATAAAGCAAGTGGAGGAACCAATTAGACCAGAACAAGCTGAGTGTTGACCTTCACAGAAAAGTGACTGGCCTCACACAAATCCTTTGATCATCACGAGGAAGCCAGGAAGGAGCCTCCGGGGCTGGCACTGAACTGCTCAGAGGGATAGCAATGAAACTAATGTAGCCCAACCATTAATTACATCCTGATCTAAACATGCACCATCAAGGATGGGCTGAGCCCTCTCATCTAAACAGACCAGGACTGAATTTGGCTGTGAGATTCTGCCGGGAGCTAAGAGACAAGTACAGCGAGAGAAAAGATCTACTGGTGAAAAAAAGAGGAGTAAAAGCAAGGGAGAGGGAGATATATCCAAGATGTATTTTTATCTACGACCACTCCAAGAGAAAAAAAGATGAACAACTTTTTAAGTATAAACCAAAACCACACAAAACCAAAATGTTTAAACAAACACAGTTATATGAATTTCTCTTCTTAGGAATTGTATTTGTTTTATTACATCTGTCGGGAGCTGAGAAGATTTTTGAGACCCTAAAGTAAAACAGCATGTTCAAAACTGACCCTTTCCCTCCTCCACCCCCTTTCATATTTGGTTTTGTTTTACAATGGAGACCAGCCAAGAGAAAGGAAGCAATGAAAGCTTTATGCCTGTGACTGGTACATTGGCAAAGCACGGAGAGTAACCAGGCGCTCACACTGTAATCACACACGTATGTCTACCTTGAGGACAACTGACAATCATAAAACTGCAAGATCCTTTGTAATCCCTAAGATCACAGCTGCCATTTTGAGCGTGCGTGCCACCAAGCCTTCAGTCAGCAACCCATCCCTATCCAGCCAACCACTTAAGCATGTGGTTAAGTTTAGGCACGTGCTTACATTCCTCCATGACGTACATGACTTCAATGAGACTTTAGTACGTGGAGAGTACTTCACTGAGTAAAGAACAGATACTTAAGCCCCCACACATCTATTTTTGAACCTTTAAGCTTGATCTAACTCTAAAATGCCTTATCTTAGTATCTAAGCAAGTTAATTCTCAGCATTTTTAGTTGCTCAGTGTTTAATTATTCCAGGTGGTTTACCATACTTTGGATGGATTTATACAATGTATTTCTGAACTGCACAACTCGGTAGTGCTTCCTTCCCTTCTTGTTTAGAATTTGCTTCCTACAACGATCCGGGGAGGAGAAACACACCACACGTCTCTTCAACAACGTAGGTGTAATGGGAAGGGGAACTTTTCCAGCTTTTGGCATAAGCCTGGTCATGTTCCTTCCCACTCCTATAACTGTTGCCAGCACACCTGCAGTTTCATCTTTTTTCAAAGCTCTTTGCCTTTAATGTAGGGCAGCTACTATATGACAGCATTAGCAGGTGAGCAAAAGGGCCTAAAAATGGCCTTACCCCACAAAGTTAGGGCCTGCAGGCCTTTAAAGTGTTCTTCTCACCTTGCAGCGAAAGCATTGACCTACAGTCAATGCTGCTCATTCAAAGTATGCTAGGATCATGGTTTGATAGTCAGACAATTAAGACCAGAAAGACTACACTCCCACCAAAGCCCCTGCTCCAAAATAAAATAAAATGTTAATGTTTTGAGAAAAGTTGGAATAAAAGAGCCCTTCGGTATGGGCGAGGCTGGCTGACCGAGGAACACACTGAGATTTATGCTCTGCAGGCCCCTCGCATGCTTGGTTGGACTCAGGCAAAACTTGTCTGCCACCTTGGTGAATATGAACCAAACAATCGTGCACGCTGTTAACTTCTCACAGCTCTAAGATAACTTCATTTGCCGGTTTTCAAACGTTTACTGCACTACATGGGAAGCTGCTATTGTTCCTAAGGGAAGAAACTTGTGCAATGAAGTGTTTACAGCAGAGCTGCAGAGGGGGAGAGATTTTATAGTAAGGCAGGACCTTCACAGTGCGAACTGGAAGGATGGGTCCTTTCTCTCTGCTTTTGCAGGCACAAAGCCCCATACTAATTTATGTTCCTCGACTAGGCAGCTACATACTTGAACTAAACAATCTTGAACATTTTTGTCTAGGCTTTGTGGTCACAGTACTCATCTTTCATGGTTGAAGGGCACCCACTGAGGCAACTGATATGTTTCTTTACAAATCCTGTAAGAGCCTCAGCAGGAAGGATTTCTTATTAGAGGCACAGTGTGGTATTGTTCATGACTAAGAAAAAAATCCTGCTTCTATCTGGAACATTTCACATATATTCCAGATCTTTAGATGAAACCCCAAGTCCACTGAAGTCATGGAGCTCATGACTTTAAAGAGAAAATGCACCCTAAACTTGCACCCCCTAAACTGTCTATATTTTGGTATAAAGAAAAAGGAATAGGAAGGACTTACCCCCCTAAGATGGTTAGAAGCTTTTTCAGATATTTAAAAGATTCCAAATGAAACCAAATCTCTTAAACTGAAACATTTCCCCATAGGAATGACAATTCCCAATACTTCTGCATCAGAGCACAGAGGGATAATTAGTTAGAAAACAAACTTGAGAGAAACTAAAGAGTCTAATTTCAACTGTCTAAGGCGAGTGAAATACAGAAAGAGGCTAAAGGAAATAAAAGCTCAGATTTTAAAAATCCATAATGATCTGAGTTTTATGTTGCCTAAGTCTCCTTTCAGAAGGGAGTCTTTAATTTTTAATCTTTTATTAAATAAACCTCAGTAACTTTACAATCATATAGGGCCCAAAACTGATTCCATAGTTGTTAGCTTTGTTGCAGACTGTGTCATGATAATGTAAAAATCATTAGGAGCTGAGCAACAGGTTTAGCCTGACTGAGAGAGAAAGGATGTTGCTGGCTATAGGCCAGAAACTTGCTAGCTGATCTTCTGGTTGGTATCGGTTATCAATTGTATAGCTCCAGACCCTGATTCAAGGTGTTGCCACAATACCATGAGGCTGGCATTGCAAAACCCCTAATGAAGGAGAAGAGGGGACAATTCTACAAATGGTATTGCGCTTTTAAAACACCCTGTTAAAGCTTTGTAAAAAGTAAGGTCCCTGCGTGCTCAATACCTTCCATCATGAAAGAAGGGGAGGAAAATACAGTCCTTACCAAGCACCAATTCAGTCACTTTCTGCTTTCTCTCTCCTAGTAAGAAAGTTTTGGCTTTTGGCTATGAACGATTAGTACTTTGTGGGGAGATTTGAAGGTACGGTCAGAGTCTGGTATTAGTGCCAGCTCACTGTGCCACCCTAGAATGCCAGGGAACTTTCACGCCTGGGCTACTACTGCTCGTGCTTTCCTTAAGGGCCTTCTCCGGCCAGTCAGTCCTTGAAAATGTCAGTAGCTGCTATGGTGAGAGCTTATGCACAGGCCTTCTGTCACAAACCCATGACTACAGATTTATCACCTTCTTGAAGACACCCAGTCCCTCTGTAGCTGTGCCACCTACGGTGTTCATCGGATGCCCTTGGGGCTTCCATTTGTCCCGTCACAGCCACTTGCCTCTGGCAGGAGATTGGTAGCAACTTTTTAAGTAAAGTGAGACAGCAAATTGGAGAGAACCCCAGATTTGGCTTCCATCCTTGAGCCATACCTCAGTGGTATGAATGTAGTTGACTGGAATTGTGTGCTTTGGAGCAAAGGGGAGCAGGACTTGTTCAACTCAAGCTAATTGTGGCCACAAAGCTGGAGGTCAGCAAACTCTCTTATGGACTCTCAAAAGCCACGGACATCTCCAGAGCACCGTGACCCTCAAAGGTCTCTACAAATGTGCAGACTTGATCCACTGATTCTTGCATGTACTGATGTCAGTGTGAGACTTGTGAATGAAGTCCCACAACAGCCTTTTACGGTCAGAATGGATCATCTAACATGTAGGGAAAGCAAGGAAAATGTAGCTTACCACATTGCCAACTCTCACAATTTGATCCTGAACTCTCTGGCTCCTGAATTCATGTGATTAGGAGAGGATCTCTGTTTATTAAATACATTTATAGCCCTGACTGTAGAGAAAACCTTGAAAAAATGGAGCCTCCAAAGCCCAAATTTCTACATGCAAATAAAAAGAGTACAACATTTATTGTTTAAAATGTCATGGTTCTTGGGGTCTGCCTCAGGATTTGTGAGTGTTGAGGGCTGGCAAACCTGGGTTATATTAAATCATTTGTTATCAAAGAAGTTAGTTGCAGACCTGGGAATCAAACTAGGACCTTCTGACTTCCGTTCCTACATTTCTCAGGACTATCCATTCCCTTACATAAATGCCACTTATTTAGGCAAATAATATTTTATTATGTACTGAGACAGCAGGTCTAAAAATACTGACATTTAAATGGATGCCTATAGGAAAAACTCTGGGTCGCTTCCACAGGATGTCCAAATCAGCCCAAAGCCGCTGACTTGAATGCCGACGTGTGATGTGCGTTCAAGCACTCAGGCTTGTAACCAGAGCTCTGAAAGTTCATTGCCATAGATGCTGTTACTGCTGGAAGGGTGTTTGCTGCAACTCTCAGCACAAAGGAGGTGAGCTTCAAAACAGCAGGAACAAGAGGAATCAGTTTCCAGGTTCTTTTAAAAGGCCTGACAAATTTGGGATATGACTCAAGAGGGAGAGAGCTACAAAGTGGCATCACAAGAGATAACAAGTCTCAGCCCAGGACTCCAAATCTCCAAATGCGAAGCCTAAAGGCAAGCTGCCCTCCGCATAAGGGTAGGGAGAATTAAGCTGAGGCTAATCCCTAATATGTCTGGAACCAATTAATGCCCTTGCACCCTTTTTTGCTTTGGTTTCTTTTCAGTTTCCAGCATAAAGAGCAAAAGAAGGCTGCTGGCAGGGTCAGTTGCTGAGGTGGTTTGTGGTTCAGGACACAGTAGAGCCAGAAGCATTTGGGAAACAGCTCTCTGCAAAGCAAGTGAAGCTGAGGTCACTCGCTCTGTCTGAGAACAGAGGGAAGTGGGAGGGGTGGAAATTCAGCCTTTGAAGTATCCCCGAGACACTCCCTTACAAACACACACTCTGCCTGTAAGAATCAAATGCTGTGCAGCAAATGCTGATCTCTTAAGTGGGCCAGACACATCAGACTAGGTTGGCTGATGAAATCAGGGCTGTGGCTTTGTCAAGAAGCTCAATACATTCCTTTCCAGGCACTTAAGTAAGAGTTCATGCAGCTACATATAACCCAGAACAGTTTAAAGTCTGGGTTGCAGAGGTCCCTGCCCATATGTGCAATGTGAATGAAAACATGGAAAGAGCCTTCCTCACTTGCACCTCTGGCACAGCTGGTGTGGATGTCAGCTAGTTGTGGCAAGCCTTCAAGGATAGCTAGGAATGACAGTTCACTGGCTAGGACAATATGCAAAGACTTGAGTGATCCAGGTTCAATTCCATATGGGACCCAGGCAAGTCACTCAGACCCTCTGGGACTCAGTTTCCACCAGTAATATGCAAGAGCACTTTAAGGATAAATGCATAAAACATTGCAAGGTGCTCTTGGGTTACAGCAATAGACTACAAGGTTGTGCCCATTACAGAAGGTGGACATCATGTGCCACTCATCACTGTAATGGATACAGTGGTACTGGGAGGGTGACAACACCACAGTCTTTCAAGGCCTGTATGAGCTCATCAAAGACATCTAGCAAAGGCAGCATAGACTCCTGCCTAGCCTGTTCTGATGGGAAGCGCTATGCACAACTAACAGTGTGGGGATAGCTATCTTTCCCCATGCTAAAGTGCCGGTCAACTCTGAACAGAGGCACTGACATACCAGTTGAGCAGCTTCTTCATTCAGAAGAACTTTAAGCATATCTGTGGGCCATAAAAAAAAAAGAATGGTATTTGCCTCAATGATGTCAAAGGGATTTTAGCAGCAGGGCTGTGAAAACCATCTAGCCGACTGACTAGAGAGGAAAGAGAGGTGCTGAAATGTGTTTTGAAGGGGCCTTAAGATAGTTTTCTTGTGTTTAGGACATGTGATATTTTAAACAACACAAGGAATCTGAGAACCATGGGTTTTCAGAGGTGTGGGAGACTCACTGGAAAACATTCCAGGTATAAACAGTCGGAAGCACCGTCTTCCTTACCATTCTCCCCGGCTTCTAACATGCCTTGCAAATATCGGAAAGATCCAGACTGCTTAGGCTCTGAGACCGGCTTTTCATAATCTTGAAGCATCTTATACACATCTGACTCCATGTCGATCCCATTTCTGCTCCGTGGAAGAGATCTCAAAGGGTCGGCACTGTTTGAAAATAAAGAAACGTCAATGTCAAGAGTTAATCAACCCTTGAACAGGTGCAGGAACAAAAACATCAGCTGATTAGAGATGGGCAAACTTCCTGGAGCTTAAGGCTCTGCAACCTGCCCCAAACATTTTGAGGCAAATAAGCCTGCATCTGATGGAACCTCTACAGCTGTAAATTAAATCCATGCTTATTTTCATAGTGATTCAATTAAACACCCTTCCCCCTGCCCTGGGGAAGCCTGCTTTAGGGAAACAGTCATGTAAGGCATGCAAGAGAAATGTGTATGTTGCTTGTTCTTCTGAGCAACATAATGAAGGCTCAACCAATTCCAAATTCTCCTGGAGAGAGGGCAGCTGCTAAAAAGCATTGTAAATTGCTACACATGGAACATATTGAAAAAATGCATAAAATAATGCATTAAATTAATGATTTGGGGCATTGGAAGCCACCCAATCCTTGCTAGAATATCTGGCATCAGGGATACTATTTGTTGTTGCCAGCCAGAGCCCCAGTGGGATATGACGTTATCTTACATGAATGCACCTTTTCTAATGCAGCTTCCTTCTAGGTGATTCCAACTTTAAAAGGCATGTTCATGGGTTATAATGCTGGACCACAGCAAGTGAGAAATAGATAAGTTAAGAAAATGCCCTATGTTATGGCTCCGTCCCCCATCTCCTTTGATCTGCTTCGACTGGAAACCCTCTGGGACTGCCTTCACATCTGCCTGCAAGGCAACCAGCACAATACTGGGGGCAATTTAAATGATATTGCAATAAAACAATAAATAGTAAATCCAGGCCCCAATCCATCACTTTATCCCTACACAGCAAAGCAAATCTTTTGAAATGTAGGTCCCAGTGACTTCAAAGAGACTTTAGCTTAAGTGCTGGCTGAATGGGGATGGACTTAAGGTATGCATTTAAATGTTCTACTAAACCAAGGCCTAATACAGTTTCTTGGTGAAAGCAGTTTGTCTGCAAGGATCCAAGCATATAAAGATACTAAAAACAGCAAGAGCACTTAATCCTGTCAGGCTGCTTAACATATTTTAATTGCAATCTGACTCACTGTCTCCACTGGCATTGTATTTGCATGCACACAAAAATCAAACAAAATTCACATTTGACAACTGCCCAAGACTCCATGTTGTGGAAGTGATCTGGGTCTCAAAGTTTGGCTGGTCACAATGTGCATGTGGTGGGATGCAATTTAGGAACTCCAGGCTAAACTCCCAAGATCAGACAAGTGTGTATCTTGCTTTCACAGTTCACCCTGTGGGACTGGACTGCTGGGCAATTCCCGAGTTCTCCAAAGACTGCAATGCCGATGAATTCAGGAGACACAGAGAAGGAGGGCTGCTGCTGAGTACAGATGGGTGCGGTTGGAGGCTGCTGAAGTTGCTGACGTTGGGGAGGTATGTTATCTGTGCCAATTGTTCTGGTGTCTTGCGCACAAGTTCAGAGTTATTTAACAACCTTGCTAAAACTCGCTCATCCCTCACTTGATATGTTTTCAACAAGGAAGTAAATCTGTGTTTTATCATCTCCAGGCAGGCCGCAGACTTGGAAAACACTGCACTCACTGACCCAATACTGAACCTACAACGGGGTTCAAAATTAGGCAGAAACATGTTTGCTCACTGCTGAAGTTAAATCTCCCTATTTTTTAGCCAAGATACACAAAAAAGACCCATTTTGTTCCCAGTGATTTCAGTGCAGTTCCCAGGACTTCCAACCTTATTAACTTCGATGGAGCTGCATAGAGGTAACAGAGCAGAACGTGGCTGATACTTTTACTGAAGTGTGAATTCAGACAGGCATGCAGCACTTCATGACGTGGAAAAACAAATCTTCATGTTGTTTGGAACTGGTGTGGGCATTATTTCTCATTTAGACTATTTTAATGGTTCTTGTGAAGTATATATTAGTAACAGCTGGAGACATGTGAAAATACACCAGTCCAAACTGTTGGTCCCCATCAAAGTTTAAGATAATCGTCTGAGCTGTGTGTGTTTTCATTTCTAAAAGCGTGAATATCTCTCTGCTTTCCCAACAGCTGCTTTAACCCAACCTAGACTTTGCCAGTTTATTGGGTTTAATTTTTATGAAAACAATCTCGGGGGCTTCACTTGAAAGTCTGCAGAAGAACAATCCTGGCTTCTTCTCCAAAATACATCAGGACCAGGAACTGGGGAATGTACTGGGGAATACTGGGGGCTCAGGTCTCAAACTAGGAACCTCTGTATGATAAGCTTAGGTCTATCAGCTTTATCCCCCACTGGGATCTAAGCCAGGGCTTTCCAGCCTACTACTGCATTTATCTGAATCCAAGACAAGGTTTCCCCCCACCCCACCAATCAACACAGGGGCGAGGGGGAGAGCCTTGTCTTGGATTCAAATACTGGCCCAAGACAGGCAGCAGCTCAGCTCCAGCTTCGGCCCCGAGCTCAGGGCTGAATTGCTTCTGCCCCAGGCCAGGATGGTCTGTTTGGCAGAGAAGGGCGTTTGCAACTGGTGGAGTGTGGTGGAGATCACAAGCCTGCAACAACAGGGGAGACCCACCTATGCAGATCAGGGGGGAGCACAGGAAAGGCTGCATAGTTTGCCTCTCTCAGCTGTTCCTTTTCCTCTTTACTTTCTGCTCTGGCTCTGGTCCCTCCAGCCCCAACCTGCCCCGGCCAGGAGCTCCCAGTACTTCTCCCTGGCAGGGCTGGACTGGGACGAGGCAGGGCCGGGCTGCTGTGGCCAAGTGTCCTGGAGCAGGAGCAGAACTGCAGCGAAGGGCAGAAGGGGGGTGGGGGCATGGAGGGAGAGGTGGCAGGGGTCAGGCACCTACCAGCTTGGTTGATTAATTTAGATATGAACTCATTATCCTCAGTGCAAGCCGGGAGAGTAGTAACAGCAGTATGCAGGGGTAGGTCCTGTTTTATCCTGTTTCGTCCAGTTGCTACACACGTGTGACACACACATGACACAACACGACGCACCTCTTTGCCACCTCCACATCTAAGTTAGCCGTTGTTTGGATGCCCACTGTAGGGCAATTTGGTGTAACTTGCACCATTTGGCCAGCAACATTCATTCTGAATTTGGCTCAGAGATGCTCGCAGCAGGTACGCTTGTTTGCTGTTCGGGGTGGGGAAATGCGTTTTGCTGAATCTGACTCTTCCTTTCTAATGAACATAGGCTCCCCTCCTAGGAAGACCCTGTGGCAGCCAGCAGAGGTGGTTAAAAGAAATTAAAAAAAAGTCTCTCAGGCCTTTCTGAAATCCACACTTAAAAGGAAAATGGCAACTCAAATTTTTTAAACAGACCATTTTTAGGAAGTGCTAATTGCTGACAGAACAATCTTAAAATAGCATGTTCTGATTTTTTAGCAAGATTCCTTTGAAAACGTTTAAAGTTTTCCTGTTCTCTTGTTAAAATTTATAAAATGTAAGGGGCTTTTCATCAAGAGAAAACCTGAGTACGTGGCTGTACAGAGGAAATGGAAGGAGTGATTATACACAGTGGGCTGCCACATGCACAAAATATAAAGGTGAAGAAAACAGAGAATGTCTTTAACTGATACCACTGATTAGTCAGTTAGTTTAGATGTTAACTGGAGGTATAACAGAGCCACTGTCAGGCAGAAGTGGTGTTTTTTTCTGAATAGACCACTGCCTTTTAAGGAAAGAGCAAGTCTGAATGCTCACACCAAGTGATTATTGACCAGTCATGCTGGCTATGGAAAAAGCACACACACACAAAATCCCTCCACTTATCACTTACTGGACTGCTTGTGCTGTAGTTCACATGTTCTGATTCAACAAAGCCATCACTAACACTCCCAGGATTTATAACGAGCTCATGTGTTGGATCCGAGCGCCAGAGGGGCAATCAATGAACTTCACCCAGTACAGCAGGCGTCTACCTCCCTCCACACCCCCTCCAGCCTTCTGAATAGGAATAAAGTCTTCAGTTCCAAAAACAAAGGTTTCACATTTCACCCCCATGCTGACTTCACATCTCTGCTGACACGCTGGGACTGGACCAGCAAGCTCTAAATCACAAAGCATTTGTACAACCCCTATACTCTACAGACAGGCCACAAAGCACGACCTGGTACTTCTACACACATACCTGCTTTGCATCACCCTTTGTATAAGTTGCAATTAAAAAGGTCAAATTCCATACTGAACCGTTAACAATAGAAGTGCATGAATTAAGCTTTTCTCACACCTTTGGGAAGCAGCAATATGGAGCCCACTCAGCTGTGCTGGCAAACTGGACTCAGCATTGTTATTGGCATAGAGTCGCGTTGGATTATTGTACTGTAAGTTCAACATCTGTTTGCTGTCAGTCGGGCTCCCTCCAGCAGTGTGAGGCACTGGCCTTTTGCTCTGAACAGGTCCATTATCCTACGGGAGAAAAAAGAAAAAAAAGATGTATAGTTCCTGGTACCAAATAACTGTGCTCTGACTCGTAGGCTGGGCTAACATTTGATCCCAGTAAGTAGAGGAAGACAAAGAAATTGATCAGGAAAAAGGAAGTTCAAACCAGAGCTATAATTTGCTCAGTCAGTGCAGCCTTCATTGGTCTGTAATTAAATACGCTTGAGCGCTTCTCCGGATTTACCACCGCTAAGGATTCTTTACCTTCTCCACAACATCAATATTCATTATTTTGCATACCGGAAAGCTGGAGCCCTGATTCCAGTCTCAGCTACACCACTTTCTACTGGAGATACGTATACACTACTCGAGATTCACACTGGTACAAGCAAGATCAAAATCAGACACAAGGGCTGCTCATTTAGGCCACAGCAAAAAAATATAGTGATGCACCGATAAAGATTTTCTTGGCCAATACCTATAAGATAACTGATATTTAGTGTATTTAGTGCCATTTCTAAGCACGGAGACGCTGATATAGAAGACATAGTGGCACGTTAATTAGGGCTGCTGCCAGAGCTGCTCTAATTAAAGTGCTGTCCCCCCACTCCTGGAGCACATGTGGAAGTGCCCGTGCCAGCTGCAGCAGGTGGGGCTAACCTAGCAGTGCCTGAGACTGGCTGTGCAGAGCCCCTGCCCTTCAGCCCCAGCCTGGGGGCAGCTGGCCGAGCCTGTCTGGCTGCCGGGGGCTGGGTGATTTCAGGCCAGGCTCCCCGCCCTCCTGCCTCTGCCCAGGGCAGGGCCACGGGACTGAATGGACCGGGCCCTGGGAAGGGCAGGACCTGGCTGGATGGAGGGGCTGGGGAAAGCACCCTGCTGCACACAGCGGGCAGAGCGGCTCGGCTCCCTGGGGCAGTGAGTGGTCACAGGGGCAGAGAGGTCAGCTTCTGACGGCCCCTGCTGGGCGGGGAGGGATGGAGTCTCCTCTGAGCTCCTTGAGACGGTGGTGTGTGCGTGACCCGGGGAAGTGGGGTGCGGGGCAGCTGCTGCCTTACCCCCTCTCTTTCAGAGCCCTTGTCCTGCCCCGTGCCGCCTGGCCACACGAGGGGCTTGAGCACCAGTGTGGGGTGAGGCAGGCAGAATGTGGCTTGTGAAGGGGTGCAGCTGTAAGGGGCCTTGACCCCCATGAGGCAGCGCCTACCTACCCTAGTGCCTTGGATGTCAAATGAGCCCCCCAATGTGCATGGGGGCGGGGGGGTTGGGGAGGGGGAAGGAAGAACCTCTCCTCTTGGATTCGGGGGTGAAAGGGGGCAGGCAGCTGTTGCGGCTCCCACTCATGCCCTCAGCCCAGGTCAGGGCTGGAGTCAGACCCATGGCAGCTGCTTGTCCCCCCTGCACCCACTGCCCTACCCCTTATCGGGGACACTGATGCATGAGACACTGGAGTCTGCTGGAGCACTGTAATTACCATGCTCCAGCAGACTCAATTAATCGAGTCTGCTCCGACGCACTGGAATTACAGTGTGTCACTGCAGCCTCGCAGCTCGTGTACAGGAGCCCTTCATTGCGAGGTACTAGGAAAATTAGTATTAGCTCGGCTTAACGCACATTAAATAAAGTGAATGCTTTTTAAGTGACACTTAATGTGCGTTAGCCTAGTTTAATGCCCATTAAGTATAAAGCATGTTTTTTTTGTGTGATACTTTAATGCATATTAAAATAGGCTAATGAGCATTAAGGCGCACGTATAGGTGTCCTGTATACATATACCCATGCAAGCCCGATTAATGTGTGCATTAAGGGAAGAATGGACTCTTACGTGAGAGATGTGGTATTATGCTCATTTATACACTCAGTTTTCAATATTCTTGTATACCAGGGCTCGTGAAAAAAAATCAAGAAAGAAAGAAAAACACGTTGTGAATAAACAATAGAGTACATGGTTGGGGCTCTAGTAGGTTTACTTTTGACTGATAGGAAACAAATGTGTATCATTGGCACATACAATACTGGCATATAGTGTAAAAACCCCTCAAACAAACTGGTAAGAAAAAATAAAAACCAGATCCAACTAGAGAAAAGGTTTCCAGGAATCCAATCCTGGGGATCTCTTGAAGGAAAAACTCCCATTGATATCAAAGGCACTATTGTCCTAGTACAGGGGTGGGCACTTATTTTGGGCGGAGGGCCGCTTACTGACTTTTGGCAAGTCATCGAAGGCCACATAACAGGCAGCCAGGGGCAGATAAATATTAATTTACTGAATTTTGGGGGGGGCCCCGCAGGCCGGATAGAATGGCTTGGCGGGCCACATCTGGCCTAGTAGGTAGGGCTAACCAGGGCTTTCAGTGACTGATCCTAAAACCATTAAACATGTGAGATACACTGGATTTGGTGAGACTGCAAGAAGGCAACACAAGTTTAAAATCAGCACAAAATTGGGGACTTACCTGTAATATTATTTCAGAGAAACTGAGATATGAGGCAGGATTGTTTCTAAAATCATAATTACTCCAAAATAATCTGTTCTATTCCCATCAAGGAATAAAATAATTTTTAAAGTTGTCCCCAAATTATACTCTTTAAGAAAATGATTACCAAGCCATTGCTCCCAATTCCTAGATTTATGGTACTATTTTCAGGGAAGTTAAGCAAACACTTTCTTCCATGCCAAAAAGGGGAAATGGATAATCATAAGTGTTTGAGGAAAAGCAACGGCACAAATTGGCCAGAAGATAAATAACATTTAGTAATCAACTACGACTATATCTGCTGACACTTTTACTGTACATGTCTCTGGAAGATAGGCCTGACATTGCATGGCACTGAAGTGGCACTGAATGCTATCCTTTTTCCGAGCCCAGGGTCCAGCCAGCACAGCTCTGGGAGGGGTACAGCAGTTTGGGATCTTGGACTGACAGAACTGTGCTGGCCTCCAGTTTAGGCCATTTTACCCACAAAACTTTGCTTTTACTGTTACAGGTTGTTTTGCTCCGGGGACGGGCACGTCCATGCTTGGAGCCCCTTGTCAATGTAGCATGCTAGTAGGGCTAAGGGAAAAGCTAGCACCTGACCTTAGTTAGTCGAGGAATAGGGAAACCACAGAGCCACGTCCATTGGCTGGTCGGGTCTAGCACTGAGGCCTGGCAGTGCTGTTTTACATGGCTGAGCACGCAGAAGGGTGCCCATGCAGGTGCATGTGCAGTTCCTAAGGAAGTCAGGACAATGCAGCACGTGTTTGTGGGGAGCATCTGGATTTTGAGTCTTTGGGCTAAATGCTCCTTTCTACAAAGAGACAGAGCAGGTCTGTTAATGGACTACCTGAGCGCATCATACCAGAGGCTCTCGCCCTCTTCTCCCTGGGTGTGAACCCAGAGGGAGAGGACACCGCCTGCACCCAGGGAATCACTGAGAGGCCTGAGAAAGATCTGAGCTACCTTGTGGGGCCGGGGCCCATCCCTCTGTGCAAGGTTAGAGCTCTTCCTTGGTTGGAAAACACATGGAAAACTTAGCTAGGCCACCCTCCTGGACTTTCTAGCACTCTTTCCTCATCTTGTGTGTTCCTCCCTACACGGGATGCTGGACTGTTTAGCACGGAGGTAACAGAATTAGGGGTTTGTTTTTTTTGGGACTAAATCTTTAAAAAAAAGGAGTGTAGAAACCTACGATCTCAATGGATTCCTTTAATCCCAGGCAGTTTGTAAACTGTCAAGCATTCGTTTTTGTTAAATAACAACGATCTGTAAAATCAATAACAAATGTGTCTATAATACTCTAAAAATTACTGCTTTGACACTTTCCAAAATGCATAAAAATTCAGCGTTGGACACCAGTGCTGAGCCAAGTCTCCTGTCTTGCACTCCTGTGATTTTAAACACCAACTTCTCAGAGTCCTGTGGGGTCCTCCCCAGTGTTGCGCTGCCAGATTGTACGGCCTCGGACCAATTTCTGTGTGAAATAGTATTAGTCGGAT
This sequence comes from Alligator mississippiensis, assembly GCF_030867095.1. Classification (NCBI taxonomy): domain Eukaryota; kingdom Metazoa; phylum Chordata; order Crocodylia; family Alligatoridae; genus Alligator; species Alligator mississippiensis. The sequence continues at coordinate 67,756,421 of NC_081832.1, forward strand.
TGAAAGAACAAATGACTCTTTTACAAGAGATGCCTTCCCTCACTGTGGTTTTGTGGCTGGAGTGCAGCTCAAGATGGTCACTCTGCGTGAGGAGAAGCAGGTCCTTTTTGATCCCATGTTGCTTCTAAAAAGTCCTACTCTGTACCCCAGCGGAGATATTCTTCTCAAATTAAAATGAACCAGCTCGTTTCCAGGCAGGATGCCAGCTGCAGGGAACAGTTCCTTGCAGCAGTGAGAGAAATCAAATACTCTTTGGTTTTAAACTGTTCTTTAAAGCAATCAGATTGGGTATATTTTTTATATTGGTCCTTAAAGCCAGACAAACATTTCAACAAAGCACCTAATCCTGCCCCCCACTGCAGTCTGTAGCAGCAGGTATGGGCAAGTTCACAGGTAAAATATCCAGGTCCCTAAAGAATAACTGGTTAACTCGGGACTTGGGCACCCCGAGCCTGATTTTTTTCTGATCTGCTCAGGGACAGATTCTTATAGGCCTAACACCCACGGGGAGGGTGATATTCCCAAGACACCTCAGTTTCCATTTAGACCCCCAGGTAAGAGTCTCTTTAGTTTTCCATGCTCTCGTTGTAGCTCTTACAGTTACATCTTCCAAAGAGCTGAGTGCTCAGAGTCCTGCAATCTTGAAAGTCTGGACACTTCTTCAGACATCAAAATGGGAACTGAACTTTTTTGAAGTCCTGATCCAAGAGCTTTAGAAGAGGAGCTATTAGAAATGGTTCTGGGAATGCATGTGAGAATATAGGGCTCCCTGCCCAGTTGCCAAGGCTGGGGATGTGGTTTGCTATGTGCCTTGTTATAAAGTTTTGCTTCTGCTACTCTTATCGCACTTCCTGCTGACACACTCCAGCAGCAACATGCAGTCTTCCCCTTCTAATGTTTTTCCCAGATTTCTAACTTCTTTATGGAGTTGAATTTCTCTTCAATTCAACGCTAAGCCAAGTTTCCTGTCTTGCACTCCTGTGATTTTAAACACCAACATTCAGGTGACAGGAACTCTGGGATTCATTAAATCTTGGTCATTGTAGCTAATTATCTGTTGACCATTATAACACCACATCATACACATTTTTCATGTTCACCCACTTCCCCTGCCATGTCCAAGGCTCAACTGGGAATTCACAGTGACATCAATTCCTAAAAGAACAGCTGTTTCCCACCTACTCAAAGCCTTGACCTTGGGCCTGTTGCCTAGAATTTCAACCTACAGGCTGCTAGGGTCTTGTTCTGGGGAAGAGTATGGGTGTTAACTGGCTCTGGCTTGAAAAGAAAAATATAGACAATATTCAGTGTTCGGAGAACTCATTTTTCTTTGTCTTCCTTGCATCACTCCTCCATGGTTTCTCTGCTGGGGGACTTTCCTTCTGTAGAAAATATTGTTGCTGGGATTGATTTCAGTCTCCTCCTTTCTCTGTAGCTGCCTTGGGATTTTCCCATGAGGCACACGCAAGATTTTACACTGTACAAAGCACTCATGCTTTGGCACCTAGGCACCTATATTCAGATGGATTTCCTGGCTCTTTGTATTTAAGATTTGCAAAATTTTCCCACTTGGGGCCTAATTTTCTTTTCTCAGCTGGTTCATGTCCTTCCTTTATACATTATCCTAATGAAGCAATGGGGTGTTTTGAGATCTCTCTTATAATTTCCCTGATAAGACCTAGTTTTGCTGGAGGGAACTCTTTTGACCTCCAAAACAGAAGCACTATGATGCATTTATTCATGCCAGCCTTCCATGAGAGTCCACTGAAGCTGCTACCAAAAAGTAACAGGGCCCAGCCTCTGGGTTGGGTTTCAAGCTCACAGAAACCCCTCCTGACTCATAGGGAAATTGCTATCTGAGCTGTAGGCCCAAAGTCGGTTAACAGGAGGTGCCGAGGTGCAATCGCACAGTGAGCCCTTCAAGCCAGGAACAGCATTTTCAGTCCCCAGGACACCGGGGACCTTGTCCTTTGTGTATTATTACAAACACAAAACTACAACAAGAATGAGATTGACTCCCATCTCACTCAGTGCATGAACAGCTGGCTAATTCTGAAAGCTGTATTTTGTGGTCAGCTCTGGCCTGAGCCTTTACTTCCTTCCAAATATGACACAGATGGAGATCCCCAAGCCCTTCTTTCCTAACCCACTTACAAGAAAGATGAGTGGATGAAGAGAGAAAACAGACTCATGGGCTGTGGTGAGGAAAGGAGTTGCAGGATGTCCTCTTCTAAGTTCACACCAGTGGATTCCCAGATTCCCCAAAACAGCTGGATCATGCTATCACACCCAAGAACAGCCTTACTACCACCCTTTGATTCACCTTCTCCATCCAACCCCACTTGCACTTCAGACACTGCCTTTCTCAGGTGTGTGCACACTAGCATGTTGCTTTCCTTTTACAGAAACGCACTCACCTTTTATCAATAATTTTCTTCCCTGGCTTTGCCCTTACGTAATCAAGCGCTAGGATGTGTGGTCTAACTGAGGCACCCTAACAAATTATTTCCAGAAAAAGGAACATGCGACTATATGGCTCTGAGTGTTTCTCTTGGCAGATACAGCAGTGGAAGGAAAGTACACATGCACATTGGTGGTAACAGCAGCACTGGCAGCAGGCAGCCATAATACCACTGACTGCATTAAGTGCAAACTCCGATGAGGAACAGTAAGTTGGCTATTGTACTTGGAGCTACTGGATTTCTTTCCAATAACTCCTCATTCACTTTGTCAGTCTTGCATACATTGTACCACAGAAAGAGCCTTAAGTATCATAAGTGCCATAGCTTATCACAAGATGACAAAGGAGATATTATATTGCATTTTGTCGGCCAATAACTTCTGGCCTTTATTGTTACCAAATGGTTCAGCATGGAGAGCACCAAATGAACTGTCTTATGAAGAAAAAAATATAATGACTGTCAGTAGAAATATTAGGAATGCATATAATCTCATAAGGGAAGAGAGTTCATGAGATTTGTACTGGGAAGTCTGGAAAAGAAACAGACCTCCCCACCCCACAATAAGCTTTATTTGTCAAATTTTAACTCTTGATCAGAGACTTGAACCATTTTTATTTGACTTTTATTAGACTTTTATTTGACTTTTTTAATGCAATACTATTATTTTGTAACAATTTTGGGGGCAGAGAAGGCAAATGCTTTGACCAGTGACCCTTTGAGCCATAGGTTCTTGCAAGTGTACGCAGCTGGCTTCCTGGTAGCAATCGAAATACGTTTCCAGTGCAAAGATATTTGTTTATCTCTAATCTCTCCTTCAAACAAGCCAATGAACAAAAATGTGAGAACAAACAAAATACCACTGGCACTGGATGCTGGTTAAAGAATTCAGCATGTAGTAAAGTGTTTTGTTTGCAAGGATAATTAGCTGTTCATAGTCCAACAAGCTCATTCCTGACCTTTCTTTATAAAGGATAGAATAGACAAGAATTTGGTTCTGCACACATCCTTTCATATGCAGTATATTCCAAGGCCCAGAGAAAGCAGTAAGATGTAGCAGAAAGCCACCCGCACTGGAGATCAAAGAGGCCAAGAAGTACTCTACAGCTCTCGCCGCAAGACCCATGGATGTGAGCACAAGCTGCTTTATCCAGGCATCTACCTACCTACTTCCAAGATCTAAGTTTCCTATGCTGTTCTTATCCCCCTGGTAACTGATAAACACACGAAAAAAATGAGAAAGGAATTACTGCTGGAACAAATAGTCCATTGATTAAATAATTGTTATGGTCATTTAAAAAAAATGAAACAAACATATAATTAATATTCAACTGAACAAAAACTGTTCATCAGTATGTTTAGAAAATAAGTCATAAAAGCTACACAAGAACCATCTTGACAACTTCACAAGTGGACTGCTCTGACAGATTATCAAAGAAAAAGCTGAATAGAAAAAGCATTTTGGCTCAGCCATGAACCGCTAATGTAATTTACACAGTGAATGTCTCTTGCTGCGGCTGCTTTACAGACCGAGCACTTATAGTAGCAAGCTCAACAACCCAAAAAGCTTCTTAAAATGGAAACTTTGCAACCAAAAGGAAAGCAATCTCCCTAATACATGAGATGTCCTCTTTTTTAACAAGAGAGAGCTTCCTACTGCTGGAAAATGGCAAATTGTTTGAAACTAACACCTGTTCTCATTTTCAACCTGATTCAAGTCATCGATAATAAGCATTTCAGACAGAGCCACCTTCACAGGTGACTCTTTATATGCTTCTTTCCATTCCTAGAAAGGTACTGCTGGACAACAGTGTTGTCACCCCACCCTGGGGAGTTTCCTTTAGCTTTACAGCATCTTGCCTATTGTTCTAGTCTACCAGATGCAGCCCCTGACAGTCCAAGGATCAAATGCCTGGACTTTCTCATGTCAGGAAACATGTAGATTGAAATTTTCTCTGCTTCCTTTTATAATCTTTCACGAAACATATTACCTCCCCACATAGTTATATGGATTCAAAAACCTGCACATAGGCATAGGCATAGTATTTGGTAAGATTCTGTCATTAAAGTCAAATAGAAATGTTATTTCCATACTTACCAATATAATGCCATGCTTTCTGGACTCACACACACTTTTCTGTATTATTAATTCACTGTGGACCAGATTCTGAATAGTGTATTCACCTGGAGTGTAACTTACTTCACAACTAGTCCTGTTCAAATCACTAGAACAGCTTGAATCGGAAAACAGTTCTCAAGGGTCATACCCAGAGTCATAGGAAACTCCTTCAGTGCCCAGGGTGGGGCAGGAAGGGTATGACAACCACTGCAGACTGTAGGAGGGTGAATGAGGGAAAGGGAAGCCTTTTCCCCTCGGGCTCTCTGCTCCGTGAAGCAGGTGCTGCAGCAGCAATGTCAGCTTGGGCAGCACCAGCCCCATGGCATGGGCTCCCTGGAAGCCACCTCTGATGCCTTGTTGCCCCCGCCCCGCCCCACTCTCCCAAATATGCTACTGGGAGTAGGGTAGGCCTGTGCGAATAGGGAAGTATTTGATTCGGATTCAGATGATTCAGAGGACAGTGATTTGATTTGGAGATTTGGATCACTGTCCTGAATCGAATCAGGACTTCAGAAGATTCGGCACCTGAATCATCTTCAGAAGATTCGGCAGCGATTCAGAAAGATATGGATCGGCCAGGGAGAGGCAGGCACAGCCAGGTGGCTCCTCCGGCTGTGTCTGCCTCTCCCCAGGTTGGGGGAGCTGCGGGAGAAGCCCCCATAGCTATCCTGCCCGGCCCCATCCCCCACCCAGCCCCATCTTAGCTTCTCCCTTGGCTCCTCTGGCTGTGCCTCCCTCTCCACGGGAGAAGCCCCCATGGCTGCCCTGCCCGGCCCCTCCCCCACCTGGCCCAGCCTCTCAGCACTTGAGAGAACAAAAAAACAAAGCCCCCCACTCACCGGCTGCAGCAGCCTTTGAGAGCTGGTGGCAGAGCCCCCCCGCGCAACGTGGGGCAGCAGGGATTGACCCCCGCCTGACACCCATGCAGCAGCTGTCGCATCACGCGGGTACACTGTAGCTCAGCAGGGCGCTGTGCGCTGCCTGGAACCTGGGGCTGCCGGGGCTGAGCGGTGCCGGGCTCTGGCTGACAGGTGGAGCTGCCCCAGCTCCCGGACAGCACACGGCACCGTGCCAAGGGGGGCACACAATGCAGGCGCGACTCACTCCAGGCAGCAGCAGGGCACAGCCCCCATTCCCAATGCTGCTGCACCTGCATCAGCGCTGAGAGCAGGGGCTCTGCCCTGCAGCCGCTTGCCAGCCAGCGTGGAGGGCGCGGGATGCGGCAGCACTGGGAGCGGGGGCTATGCCCTACTGCCACTTGCCCCCTTCCGCCTGGAGCAAGCCGTGCCTGCATCCCACCCCCCTGCCTCAACTGGGCAAGTGGCAGCAGGGCAAAGCCCCCGCTCCCAGCACTGCCACACCCGCATCCTGCACCTCCCCCACCTCCCTCCCTGAGTAATGAGCCTCCTGCCCTGACTGGGCAGCTTGTCCCAGCCCCAGCTCCAATCCCTCTCCCCCACACCCCTTCCCTTTCCCCCCCAATCCCGAAAGACTTACTTGCTGGAGGCAGCCATCAGCTGCCTGTTTCATCTATAGCCAAATCTCCGAATTGGACAAATCTTTTCCAAATCTTTTTTCAAATTGATTTGGATGCTTTGAATCGATTCCGAGCTTTGACTTTGTCTCCCTGTTCGATTCAGATTTGGAGATTTGGTCTCCAAATCGGGCCAAATCTCCTCCAAATCGAATCGGCTACCAAAGCTTCACACAGCCCTAGAGTAGGGCTGTGTCTGCTGTGGCAAAAACTCCAGGAGGGCATTCTAGCATCCCTTCCTAGGTGGCGTTGCACCCTACCTAGTTACGCTACTAACAAAATCCACTGCTAGTGTGAGCAAGTGGAGCACCATGAACTTTAAAGAAGCTATGCCAGGTCTTGCAAACTGTTGCTCTGGCCCAATATGCATGAATGGCACAATGTAGCTCAAATTATTTTGTGCTGTGGGTGTAATATTAAGCTAGGGGGCTATATTCAAATAATACCCCCCTCTGTCTATCATTTAAATCAGGATGATGGTAAAAATCCTATGGCACAGTACGTCCAGCCAGAGAAGTGAGGAACGTGTAGCTTAACAATTCTCAAACTTTTAAATTACTTTGTAAAACAAGACCAGGCTCAAAAGCTAAACCCTTCCATCAAGCAACCATTTCTAATGGTTCCCATAACCAAGAAAATATGCAACCAGCCAGGAATTCTGGAAATGGTTAGGAAATTAGCCTCTCTTTCTCTCTCTTTGGGAGAGTGTTTATCATATTTTGTAACCACACTTTTGTAGACAATAAAAAACATAAAACACAGCAAGATTTCAAAAATATGACAAAGAGCATGAGATTCTGACTGCCTGCTTAATGGGAATACTGCTCAGCTTCAGAACTTGAAACGATCTTAAATCAAGGATTTAGATCTAAGCTGTTTTCTTGGCAAGCACAGTCTTGATGTCCTCACCAGGGTTAGGATAAGGTTGGTATCAGGAATTCGCAGCTATGTTCCTTAGTGGTGTCTTGTAAATGTTCTGGGGCTAACTGCCCTTTGAGTTCCCTGTGAGAGGGGGCTATTCTAGGCCAGACACCGTTTCTGAATGTTTTGGAACCTTCTCTCTTTTAATATTTGGACTTTTTGTTTGATTTCCAGCAAAATGTTCCATTTTTCTTTCTAGCTTGTTTAGCTGGAGATCTTCTATCATGGACAGGATTTCCTTCCATAAAGGCACACATTTTTAGGCAGTTGTACAATACAGGTTCTGGTCCAAAGCACAGGAAATTCATTTACTTCACTGGGCTTTAGGTCAGGCTGAAAGTACAAACGTTAAAAGGCACACGGTTGAAGGTACAACTGTTAAAAAACACAAGTTCTTTGCTATTCAAACATTAACAGCCTTGTGTGATAGCAAATGTTATTAATCCCATTTTACAGGTCATGGTGGTTCAACTTCTGTATGGCCAGGGTCTGCAAGACCTGAATACATGTCATGTGGACCACATGCCTCCCACACAACATGCTGCACTGCACTGCGCTGCACAGCCCCCCTTGCCTCCAACCACATTGTGCCCAGTGGGCAAACCCTGCTGTGCTGCATTGCTGCCTCCACATGGCACAGGGTCCCCGAGCCTCACAGGGGCAGGGGCCAGAAGAGGAAGGTGGAGGAGGGAGGGGGAGCCCAGAGATTCCTGCAGCAGCAGCAGGAGAGCAAACGGTGTAGTAGCGCCTGTACCAGGAGCTGAGGGCCTGCAGGTTAACCCCTGGCAGTCTGCATCTGGCTCATGGGCCAGCAGTTGGATAGCCCTGTTATCGGTGATTTAAGAGGCAGAGGGGGTTAGAAATTTTTGCTGCTGAACTTAGTATTAAAAAAGTCTGCTTTTAGGCTAAAATAATTAATGGCTTGATTTTGAATGATTCTGCGAAGCTGCTCTTTTCACCCATCCAGGTATGATAACGTTGTGTGGAAGCTGGCCCCCCGGGCCACAAAAGAGCCTGCTATGGGATCAGACCCAAGAACTTCTGAAACTCCTTGGCTTGCTCCTAGAGACCACAATGCACTTCTACAGCTATGGAGAAAGGCTTTAAAAGCATAAACAGCAGCCAGGCAACTAATTCCTGGGGGCTTATGCACCTAACAATCTCCTGTATAATGCATACCTTGCTAAACAAGGGAGAAAAAGTCATCTGCTCTCAGAGATTTACTTGCAACGTGGTTTGACTGTGTGTGTGGAGGGGTGGGGTGAGAAGTGCAGTTTTCAGTTGGAGGCACTTCAGCATCCCTTGTGTTCAAAAGCACATTATCAGTTTGGAGCGCTTGGTTCATTACCCTGGGCATTTCCTGTCGCAGCTTGCCGGTTGCTGTGAGCTTGCTCAAATAAAGGACTTGAGGTTTGCCACACGCAGCAGATGAGTTAAAATGCTGTTTGGCGCCAGAGCCACTTTGAAAAGGTATCCCTGGTGAACGTGTGTCTGTGTTTGTCTCCGAGGCCTCCATATAAGGTGGTGTGGAGTCTATGAATACTCGAGCCTTTAACTAGCAGTTCTCTCCCTGGGCCTGCCTAATTGAGTTCAGATGTGCTCCACAAGATGACAAGCATTTCTCAACCCTAGTCTCTGCAGTTTAGGGCTAAGAGAGGTGCCCTTGGCAGACGCTCCTCAAATCACTGTCCTGGATGAGAGAAGACAGCAAAATAATAATTGCAAGTTGAGCTAACAGCTCATTTGCTTTACAAATCTGACGAGCAGTGCCCACAAGCACATACCGACAAAAGAGAATGTGCAGCAGTGAACTGGCCCTAGCCAGCTAAAAGCCATCTCATAACCACATGCTTATTTATACTGAGGTATACCTCTGGAAATGAACAGTGAGCCAGCAGTCTTTGGATTCTTTACTATGTTCTTGCTTTATCCAGGCATATAAAAATATTTATCATCCCCACAAATATAGAAGGGGTAATTATATACACAATACTTCAAAATTTAAGAGCAGAACAGCATAAATAGGCAAGCAAGCCAAGTGCTAACAAGGACAAATAATGGTCACATGCATCATCTATAAAACAGACATGCACAAGCTGAATCCAGCCCTGGAGCTCATGGGAATGCTTAGTTTCCTGAGGTTAGCTATAACAGTCAGCTCTGGTTGTACCAAACGGTGGTGTGCACTAACAAATCAGAGAGATTTTTGTCATGAGCCATTGTGGTCATTTTACTGCTTATTTGAAGCAAGTAAAACATATATTGAGGTATACAGTGGCTGTAAGCAGAGATCACTCAGGAAAACACCACTGGGCAGGATTTAACATTTCTTTTAAAGTGATCAAAATGTTTACCCGTACAGGGGATTGAGCCTTCAGGGTAATGTAGAGGTATGGTGCCCATATCTGTTTGTGGCTACCTATATCTGCTTTGACTAATGCTGTCTGTCCCACAGAGAACAAAACACAAGAGAATAAAAAGAAAAAAAACCTGAAACAAATGCCATCTTTTAAATGCTGGCATGCAGCTTCCAGGACAGGCTGAACAGCAACAAAACACCAGAATAATTTAAATGCATTTGACCTGACCTCAGCGCGTGGGGCTGGATCTGATGATCTCTTATTTCTCTGTATTTCTGATTCTAAGACGTGCAAAGGTATCGGTCTTGTACTTCCCTGGTACTGGGGCTACTGTGTATATAGGGTTAGTTTCTGGGTGCAAAAGCTGCTTGAGAGCTATCTAAGTGAAGGTGGCTGCCGGCTGCTCCAAAGGGCTGCAACTGTGGCTGGGAGATCTGTGGCTACCCTGTATACTGCTAGCAGTATCTAGTTGGGCTTTTTATTGACATCCAAGAGGAGGGTGCTGGAGCCTCCAAGCAAATTCTAGACCAAATGAAAGTCCCCGTTTTTGTGGGGGGGTTATCTCAGGGCTGGGTAAACAGTCTGTAGCCCACTTTATGTCAAGCATGGCCCAAGTCAGCCACATTGCCTCAAAGAGTCTGCCTGAAAAAGACCTTAGAGGGGGTCAGTTCCCGAGGGGGTATTCTGAGACTGAGTTGATTGTGCCTGCTCTCCAGCAATGGAAACACTCAGACAGTCTGGCTATAGACTCCTCAAGTTTCCCTTATCAGCATTTTGCACAGCTGGTTACCTGCAGCTCTAGCTCTGGAAACAGAATATAACATGTCAGAGTTGGCAGGCAGAGAAAGAGAGATAGGCCCAAAGGCTTTGAGAACCTAAGGTGCAATTTTCCCCAATGCCAAGTCCCACTCCTGATCCAGAGTTCGCAGTCAATCCCCGATGGCCTGATTTTGATCTCACTGAGATCTGTTGTAAGTTGGTGTTATTCCAAACTTCATTGGAGTTACTCCAGTTTTCTGGAGTAAGCTGGCTCCAGAGGGTAACCTCACAGCTTGCCCCCTTAAAATTCAACCTTAGCTATAACATCCTTTTGTATCCAGCTCTCCACGGAAAGCAACAAGGGAGGCAGGAATTTAATTAACAATTCTTTCCTTTGCTGTCTCCCCTTTCCACTGCAAAATACCTGTTAGCAAATTTAAGGAGATGGTGGGTTGAAAGCCCTGAAGACCAAAATGTCTTACTTAATCAACAAAGAAGGTACAGTGTGGGCAAAGTTGATACCAGCTTAATGTGAACATCAAAACGTGATAGTGCTGGCTTTGGTAATATTCACTGGTAACTGGACTGAGGCTACCGACATTTTTTAACTCCTTAACTTCATAAATGCCAATCTTCTTGGCTTAAGTGGCCACAGGTTAGCTGCCCCAAAGAAGGTGGGAATGGAGCAATATAGCTGAACCAGTTATTTGCCGCTTATCTATGGCAAACCACTCTCCCTGACCCCAGTGAAAGGATAGTACCAGTGACGAATTCTGCTCCGAAAGCACACCTCCCAGTTACAGTGAATACTGCAGGGGAGGAGAGTGCCAGGAAGTCAAACTCCCACTTTCAGGGAGAGCTCTCCCTGCTAACTCTTTGCATGGATCAAGTGCAAAATATGGTCCTATGCATGGAACCTTTTTGTAAGGCTGTTGAGAGCATCCTTGGGAAGCCCACAGATTAAGCAACTCACAAGAGGCCCCTTGTTAGATCTTATTTCAAAGTCTGAGCTCTGAATGATGGAGAGATGACAATGCGAACCTATAACTTTATCTAAAGAACTATAACGTATTAAAATTCAGATCCTTTTCATTTGCTTGTCAGACTTTCCCCAGTGGGTGAGCAGATTTCAAGTTAATTTTAAATTGCCCTTGTAAATACAATCCTAGCATTTAGTTCATTGGTGTAGATTAATAGATAAGAGAAAATAGGGCTGATTTAGCTGGCTGGAGCCAGAGAAATGAGTGACTTTTTGTTTTAAGAGAGCTTTCAACTATCTTGCCAAGAAGTTTCTATTTCAAACAATGTATCTAACACCTAAGAAGAAAAGCCACTCCACAACCTATGCTCCTCCCCACATACCCTTCACACTCATCAGAAAATCTCTATATATTTTTTCTAAATCTCCTTTTCCTAAACATTTTAAACTTGGAAAGTCTTTCCAACCTCCCTTTAGTTAACGACAAAGCAGAAAATGTTCATCTGGAACATAACTCCATTTGGATCCTGTCATAAGTAATAGGTTTGCATCTGCCCCCTAATAAGGTTTGGTGGAATTCACCCTGAGAAAGCTGCATAGTTAATATGGAACAGATGCGATAGGGGGAGGGGAAGGATAAGGAAAGTCACAAAGCTATGGGCTTTATTCCTCAGTGCATATCCAAGAAAGACTTCACTGAGTGTTATCACGAGGGGGGAAAATGCACTGTAATGGTTAGCAGTAAAAACGATTCCTTCAATTTTGCATCTCTTATCCGGCATAGTCCTTGCCAAACTGCTGAACAATTTTTAAATGATAGCATGTTACTGTCTGTAATTTCCTCCAAAACTCCCACTAGCCACAAGAGAAAAATCATCACGTAAAAGGTTTGCTTTATTACGATTGTTCTGTTTGAAGGCAATGATCTGGTCAGCCTTGTAACCAAGCATGGATTTTTACCAGTACAAAAATCCTATTTCCAGCAAATACATGTTACCATGACCATTTCCCCAATGCACTAAGGTTAAACAGTCCTACATAAAACATGCGTATTTGTAGTTGTTTGAAAACCATAAACTGCAGACTATATTCCCACCCCCTTCCCCCAGCAAACACGCACAAGTTCATGAACAATCAGAGCTGGCAAGTGCTCTTTCAATAATAGTATGCACCCTATAAATGTACACGCTTCTGGAATACAAAACCAGAGGGGCTTTTTATTTCTATTTGGGCTAGAAATATTTATTTCTTCAAAGCATTAGTAATTCTTAAATAATATATATGTTTAAAAAAAATCACCACAAAACCCTACAAAAACAATGAAGATGGAAAATATTCATGGTAGCTGGATTGCAGGAAGAAAACCACTCACATGCTTTTGTGATCATATCAGGCAATCAAGTGAATTATATTAAAGCAAGCCCCAAATTCCTCCATGCCCAGGCCAAGCTCTCTACATGCAGAGTGGGTAATCAAATCCCCGCACCAGCTGTGTGGGGCTGCCAGCTGGCCCTCTAGACAGGTCCATGGTAAACCTCCACCATCATTAGTAGCCCTATTGGGAGAGAGGCATTTGTGCCTCTCCTGGCACCTTTGCCCAAGTCTCTGTGTCTCTGTACCTCAGGCACAGCATAGCTGAGTAGCCTTTGAATGCCCACGGAGACCTATCCTGCCAGTGGTATAACTAGACCAGGGCCACTGGGGCATTCATCTTGGGCACTGACTTGGGTGTAGGGGGGCGAAAAATAAGTCTGCTGCTCCAGCCACACAATCACACCAGCAATCAGAAGTCACCACTGCCTCTGCATATGGCAGCTACCCCCGGCATCCAGCCATGTTGTTATGCCTCCGTCTCCTGCCTTTGAGATGCAGTCTGGTTAGAGGAAGTTTGAACCGTGCTCTTTTAGAGTGCAAACTCCACTTTAGAAACAGATATGAAGATGAGGTACTTGTCTAAAGAGTTTACGGTGGAGGTAGGAAAAGTGCTCATACTTTCTCTGTCTCTCTTTCAACAAACATGGAAGGATCAGGAGTAGAAGCTAACCACAGCAATGTTTAGTGATCAGTGCAGTTTAGCATGTGCTTTAGCAATACATCGTGGCCATCTGATTTGTTTCTCTCAAGGGAGTGATAGTCCCAAGTGCTCTCTTGTAAACTTATCTGTGGAGTGAAACAAGGCAAGCATGAGCCAAGCTGGGCCTGGGATTGTCTGTGCTTTAACCATTCAGCAATTGGTGACAATTCTGCTTCAATCTCCTTAGTCCAGGGGTGGGCAAAATACAGCCTGCAGGCTGCATCCAACCTGCCAGGTCATTCTATCTGGCCTGTGAGGCCCCTAAAAATTTTAGAAAATTAATTTTTCTCTGTTCCTGGCTGCCTGTCAAAGATGACAGGAGACGCTGGCAGTAGGACCCAGGGGGAGCTGGCAGCAGGACCCAGCAGCCTACCTCACCCCACCCCCAGCCATTTCCCTGCCTTCCTGTCCGCACTGCTTCAGCACCATGTGGCTCCTGGCTGCTTCACTGGAGCACAGGAGCATAAGGCCCATGCTGGTACCCCAGGGCCAGGAGTGGGGGGGGGGGGTGTTCGTAGGGCAAGTCCTACACGCACACCCCACCATACACATGCACCCACACTCCCCCCTCAAGACTGCCATACATGCAGACCCCCACACCACACCCCCTCACACACCCCGTCCATCCTCCCCTCCCACATCTCCCCCACAAACCCCATACTCACCCACACTCCACATATCCACATACACATGCACATGCTCCCTCACCCCATACCCACACCCCCCACACCTATCCAGACCCCACAGGCACATTCGCACCCTCCCTCACACCCCACATACCCACACTTGCACAGCCCCCCACAAACCTATACCCAGTCCACAATATACAAGAGTAAGACTTCACTTTATGGTATTGTTCAATCACCTCTGTGTACAGTACACGAACACATGTAAATCAGGACAAAAATATTTTTTAAAATCAAATTAATGAATGTTGTAGATGTTTGCTTTTTAGAACATAATTTGGTATTTTTCTGGTTCCAAGATGGCAAAACCCTTGGTGAAAGGAGTACTTCTGGGGGCAAGGGGAGGGACTTCTGGTGGCAAAGGTCAGGGTTAGGACTTCCGGTCACAAGATGACGACCAGGAGGTGGGGCACCTGTCAAGGGGCAGGGCTACCCATGAGGCCCTTGACAGCTTGCCAAAACTTGGTAAGCCCCGCCTAAAATAATTGCCCACCCCTGCCTTAGTCTCAGTGTTGCTCTGTTCTTTAAAACAGCTCCTGAAAACTCATCCCCTCATATATGGTATCATAGAATCATAGAAGTCAGGTCGGAAGGGACCTTGTCTGATCTTCAAGTCCGACCCCCTGCCTGGGCAGGAGGAAAACTGGGCTCAAATGACCTCAGCCAGGTAGGCATCAAGCCTCTTCTTAAAGACCCCCAGGGTAGGAGCCAGCACCATTTCCCTTGGAAGTTGGTTCCAGATCCTAGCTGCCTTGACTGTGAAGTAGTTCTTACGGATGTCTAATCTAAACCTACTCTCCAACAACTTGTGGCCATTATTCCTGGTTATCCCAGGGGGCGCTAGGGGAAACAAGGTCTCCCCCAAACCCTTCTGGTCCCCCCTAGTGAGTTTATAGGCGGTCACAAGGTCCCCCCTCAGCCTTCTCTTGTGAAGGCTGAACAGGTTCAGGTCCCATAGCCTCTCATTGTAGGGTCTGCCCTGCTGCCCCTGGATCATGCGGGTGGCCCTCTTCTGGACCCTCTCAATGTTGTCCACATCCCTCTTGAAGTGGGGTGCCCAGAACTGGACACAGTACTCCAGCTGTGGCCTGACCAGTGTCGCGTAGAGGGGGAGGATCACCTCCTTGGCCCTACTTGAGATGCACCTGTGGATGCACGATAGGGTCCGGTTAGCCCTGCCGACCGTGACCTCGCATTGTCGGCCCATGTTCATCTTGGAGTCAATGACGACTCCAAGATCCCTTTCTGCCTTCAAGAAGAGAGTTTCCCATCTTATAAGTGTGCTGCTGGTTACTACTGCCCAAGTGCAGCACCCTGCACTTATCCGTATTGAAACGCATCCTGTTTTTGTTAGCCCACCCTTGCAACCTATCCAGGTCTTTCTGCAGTCTTTCCCTCCCTTCTAGCGTGCCCACCTCACCCCAAATTTTGGTATCATCAGCAAATCTGAACAGGTTGCTTTTCACCCCATCGTCCAAATCGCTGATAAAGAAATTGAACAGTGCAGGCCCAAGGACCGAGCCCTGGGGGACTCCGCTGCCCACTTCCCCCAAGGTCGAATATGACCCGTCCACCACCACCCTCTGAGTACGACCCCTCAGCCAATTAGCAATCCACCTGACTGTGTAGGCATCGATGCCACAGTTGCCCAGTTTTTCAATGAGGATGGGGTGGGAGACAGTGTCAAAGGCCTTGCTGAAGTCCAGAAAGACTACATCCACGGCGACACCTGCATCCAATGCTTTTGTGACCTGATCGTAAAAGGCAATCAGGTTGGTCTGCCATGACCTGCCCCTAATGAAACTATGCTGGTTGCCCTTGAGCATCATCCCCGATGCCAGCCTATCACAGATAATAAATAATAATAAGACCCAGCTCTTGCACAGGTTACTAAACCTTGGATTTTAAAGCACCTTGCAAAAGAGTCCAGTATCATCTATTTTACAGTTGGAGAAACTGAGGCACAGGGAAGCAACAACTTGACCAAAGGCACCCCACGGGCTTAGGACAAAGCTGAGAATAGAACCCAGGTCTCCCGAGTCCTAGTCCAAACTCTTTCCCCTCTTCAGTGTCCTTTTGATCTTAGACTCCCATTCCTGACCAAGCAAATCTTTAATTTTGCTGGCACCAGGGCAAGTAATTAATATCTCAGTCATTGTTCTTTTAATAATACTGAAATATTTTACCAGACGCATGTTATCTCTGTTGTTTCGTATCCTGCTTGTTTCTCCATACCACCAGACCAAAACCTGCTCTTACAGCAGGCAACCAATGATCCCCCCTATACAGGAGGCACACAGGACTGAAAGCAGCAGTTAAGCAAACCTGGATTATGCGCTGTCTATTAGATTTAGAAGATATGCCCCAGGATCAGAACAACCATGGAATTAAGTCAACTGAAACATCTGTTAAGTAGGCTGAGGAGTTATCACTCACCCATTTCAAAACTGTTTGCAAGCAATGAGGCAACAATGAGATGATCTATGTTTGGCATCTCCTAGTTTTTCTTGATATAATTTAGAAAGGAGGAGAGGGGCACTAAACTCCTTCATGAAAGTTTGTTCCTATGAGAAGAAAGCTTGTGATTTACAACAAACTATTATTAAGATAAGAGGCCATTGACTTTTATAGCATTAGAAATCCAGAAAAACAGACCACATAAATATATATTATTCAAGAACCAATATGAGAGACTAAAACTACTCCTTTGTTATAAATGTTAGTGGGTCTGTCTAACTTTATGATGAATCCCAAACCCCTCCAAAGTACAATGAATATCTATCCAAATCAGGGAAATGATGAGAATCAAGAAACAAATGGATCAAGTCAGGATCAAGAAACAAAAATGACTGCTTAATCTTGGACTGTGTGCGTTAGAAACTGAAAAGTGGGCCGCAAAGGAAATATACCCTGTAATATAATTTAGCAAGCCAGCTAGGGAAAAATATCCTCTTGGAAATGAGAGCTGTACAGAAGACATGACTGAACATTTACACCACAAGCAGCCCAGGCTAATCTTCCTTACCCGAACCATTTACAGTGTCAAGGGCTGCGTTATCTGTCTGAGGCTCAGGTAGAAATTCCAAACCACTCCAACCTGCTGTAACTGGAGTCGCCAAAGAAGGGATTCATTGTGTTCACACCTACTCCAGAAAAAAAATGGAGAAAAAATGATGCTGATAGGAGTGGACTATGAAATTATATATGTATTCTCCTACTACCCTAGGAAAAGATTCACATCTCACTGCCTTCCCCTTAGCAAAATGCCCTGCAGTTAATTTACATTTGATCCTAACACCAGAGACAGGCAACTCCACAAAACTTTCACAAACAATCAGACTACACAAAAAGAGCCGCTTCATCCAGAACACCCAACATAACAAGGAGCTGCGTTAGACTTGTACGTGAGCCAAGACTGCCCTGTCCTACCCAAGCTCCCCTTTGCCATTCACTATCTCTAACAACCAGTTTTTCCCCTTGACTAAATGCTGCCTCCATTAATACAATTTCCAACAGCACAAGCAACCTGTCTTCATTTACAAGTATTGAGGCTGACATGTCTTGGCTATAAATATTCATAAAAGGCCTTTCTGGTATAACCCCCCCCCCCTTCCTTCTCTCTCCTAACTGAAATTATCAACAAAACTCAGCTGAAATAAAAAGCCTGATACAATAACTCGGCTCGCAGCCTTTAATACACAGTGTGAGGTAAAGCACTCTGGAAGAATTGATTTGGGATCTTGGGATTTCCTCGTTGGCTGGTTTAAGTTAAACTTGGTCTAGGCACACATTTCTCAGTGACAGCAGCGTTGTACACTTCTGCCTGCACAGCCCTGTCTGAGTTTGCCTGAGCCGTTTCCATCTATCGCAGCTGGTCCGTGGGAGGCTCAGAAGGGGAGATGACCTGAAGTCACTCAATGCTTTGCAAGGTCTCTCTGGAGCCAGCAAGAGACTGAATTGCTTATTGGAGTGGGACCTGCAGGTTCCTTCTCCCTGAACGGCCCGATCTTCAGCTTGTGTAAAGTGACTTCATTTCAATGCCAACTGATGCCAGTTGAGGACCTGGCTCTCTGGCTTTTCCCTGTCCTGAGAGGGTGAAGGCAGCAGCATTATGTTTAGCTGAAATGTCCTATAACTCCCAAGCCAAGGTGAGGTGGATGGCTTGTAACTGGAGTTTCTCAATTCTTTCTTTTGGTGCCTTTTATTCTTACTGGAAAGAACTGTCTTACCTGACCTTCACATCAGCTCCCTGTGCCTGAACCATTAAGCAATTATTGCATTTAAAAAAGATAAATTTACAAATGCAAAGTAATGAGAGATTGTTTAATACAGCAAGCTGCTGCCTCTTCCTCAAT
This sequence comes from Alligator mississippiensis, assembly GCF_030867095.1. Classification (NCBI taxonomy): domain Eukaryota; kingdom Metazoa; phylum Chordata; order Crocodylia; family Alligatoridae; genus Alligator; species Alligator mississippiensis. Next base: position 67,774,667 of record NC_081832.1, read on the forward strand.
AATTGCCTGATTTGCACCTCTGAAATCAGTGCCGTTGATTTCAATGCACATTAAAATGGGGTCTGAAGAATGTGATCCAGCCTAGTGCCCACCCTCCCTCAGCTCACAGTGGCCTTCTTTGGAAAAAGTGTGTAGGGTCAGACTGTTAACAGAGGAGGCCACAGAAACTGTTTTATTTTAAGAGCTCCCTACATGTCTCTCAGACATTCACAGAGATGGAATAAGTTACCCAAGAAAGTCAAGCATGATTAAAATATGTTTCCACTCATTTTGCCAGTGTCAGTGCAGTGATCATGGCTTTTAGTACCAACAATACATGGATGTGTATATAGAGTAGTTGAAGGAGGGTTTTGTAAAAAAGCTGCGTGTGTTTTATATACACTCCTACCCAAAAAAGAGAGCTAATGACAATGGTAGGATTACACTATCTACTTCTTCCTTCACCTGATGTAGGTTGTATAGGAACCACTTGTGTTTTTTAATGACTTTTTGACATGCTGCCAGCATTTGTTTTACATCATTTCCAATAAACCAAGCATCTTCAAGTATGTTCCCTTCGCTGCCCTGCCCTTTGTTCTTTGTTCAGGCAAAGCTCCCTGGCATTTGCATTGAAAGGACATGTGGAGCCTAATGCAAGAATACCCACTCAGCTAAAGTTGAACAATAAACTCTGTGTTAACACTCAGGCTTTTCCTAATGTATCTTCTAGCTTTCAAATTCTCTAAGACAACTCCCATCCCCAGGTAATTTTATAGAGAAAATGGAACTAAAATTCATGAAGAGGAGTCTTCAGGCTGAATATAAACTATTTTCTTCTTTTTAATAATAATAATAACAATGAGTAGAAATGTAATTGTGTTATATATCCTTGACATTTATAACTAAATAGACAGAAGTGTAGAATATATTCTGAGAACCATTGATTCACTCCTAAAGATAAGTTATGCATCCATTTTTATTTGCATGGGAAAACAGAACAAGTTTTACTGGAGAGCTAAAGGCCAGTGACAGTCAGGACACTTTTTCAGTAAAGGTAATGAAGGTTATTAATTCTTTTGTATAAACAGCAGGTGATAGACATCAACATTCAAAAGTGTACTCAACAGTCATACTCCCACACTGCCAACTGCTTTGAAGTCTTTAGTATCAACATCATTTCCACTAGAAGGATGCAATACTTGGAACCACTCCCTTAGCTGGAATAAACTAATATGGCTTCAGGGCTTTACTGGAACTGAAGATCTAGTCTGCTCCTGTTTCTCTTGGCTAGTTACAAAGTAAAGGGCGGTTTGAACCTTAAAGGGATTTATTGCTCCAGTCCCATGTGCCGTGCAGCTTGCCCCTGCACCCGCTTCCCTACTTGGTACCCGGAGCGAGCAGCAGCAGCCCCACATGGAAGCTGTGTGCTGGCCAGGCCGAACCCTTCTGCGCACAAGTGTGGGAATGAGGCGCAACAGGGTATGTTGGTTGGCAGGTGTATATGTGGGCACCTTACTTCCACCCTCGTGGACAGAAGGGCTGGGTGGGATACAATTAGTTGGTGGGCACCTGTGGGCTGGATGGAATTGCCTGGTGGGCCGTATCTGGCCCACAGTCTGTATTTTGTCCACCCCTGCTCTAATGAAAAAGTGTTCCCACCTCCCTCCCTTTCTGCGCCCCTGGAGCACATGTAAAGACACCCATGTTGCCTAGATTTTGATTTCCCAAAGATTGCTTTTAACCTTAGGTTTTAATTCCTCAGTGCCTTTCGCATTCCTGTTTAGTGCAGAACCGTTCATCCCAGGCCTTCAGTTTTACTCAAGTTCAGAACTTGAACTAGCAGCTATTCTGCAGCACCACTTCATTTACCAGCAGCCAAACTCCTAATACAATAATTAGCACCAATTAATATGCAAAGCAGCCACAAGCCAGGACCTGAAAGAACAGGCCCAACTCCTGGACAATTTGACCCTTGCAGAGTAACTTGATTGACCATTTGGTAGATTCAGTTTTTTAAGTTTATTTTCATAGGCATACCCAGCATTCAAGCCCACAGGCCCATTCTGTAAACATTATCCAATTGCCCATCAGGCATGATGGGAGTGGGGGGGCAGATGGGGACAGAGCACCACCACGCATCACCCTGTGCCGCTGCCATCTCCCAGGAGCAGGGGGCGGGGAGAAGCTTGCCCTGCTGCCCCCTCCGTCCCCCTCGGCCAGCACCCCTTGTTGCCACCGCCTCCAGGAAGCAAGGCTGGGGGGGGGGCAAGGCCTCACCCCCCCGCTCCATCCCATCCAGCCCTGCTGTCATGGCGGCGCTCTGCTGTGCCACTGCCACCTCCTGTCCAAAACGCTCTTAGAGCACTCTGGTTGTTTGTTTCAGACAACCAATCAGAGTGCAAACAAAGCGTTACAGACAGTCAGACATTTATTATATTAGAATACCCATATGCTCATGTATTTAAACAGGAGGGCATTTATTTCATTGGGCACAGCTTACAACAAGGAGCTGCTTTCAACCTGTACATAAGCCAAGACTGCCCTGTCCTACCCAAGTTCCCCTTTGCCATCCTGCAGACTATTATTTCATAAAAAGGCAGCTTACGTCTAATACATGCTTCAGTCCTTCCTGCTAACAAGTCCTAGCAATACTTGTGGATTGCATCCAACTAAACCACAGCAAGAACACATGTCTCCAGAAGCCCTAATTGCCTTGCTGTAACTATTCCCAGCTTAGCTACCCAGAACAATCCCTTGTGATTCTTTTTCCAATTTACCAACATGCAACTTCCCCACGATTCCCCCATTCCTATAACTGTGGAAGCGCTAATTTGCTTTTTGTCTGAGGGTTGGGAGGTCCCACAGAATATTCCTAATTGCCCTGATAAATCTTGCCACCCTGACTGCACTATTATTCATCTCCAAGAGCTTTGTCTTTATCTTCTGCAGCCATCCCAGAGGTCGTTACTGTTCTCCCTTGGGATTCTGGACAAATCAGCCTTTGACCATACTAATAAGCAAAATTTTGTTCAAAGCGAGGCATCCACATGATTCAGCATTGCACAAGAAGCAGTTGATGATGTTCAATACTTTTCACATACACATTTTCCCTTTGGAGGAACCGGAGAATTGCACTGTGTTTAGAATTGTTTACCTAACATACTGGTTGCTTAGCAACATGCAGAAACTGCAACAAAGGACTACAAAGAGCAATGCATTAATTTGAAGTACACAGCTATAAAAAATGACCCGGGACGATAGTTATACCTCCCTCTGGACAGCAGGATCTGCAGGTGTGCTCCTAAGTCTCAGGAATGTAAAAGAATTTGAAACCAAAACACAATATCCTCCTCTGCACCTGCCCACCCAGAACATTTGTACTGCCAATAAGTGTTAGTATTTATAAACATATATCATTTTAAATTGATAGATACTCAAATATGCCTGTGTATATTGATTAGTATCTGTCAAGCTGTTTCCCTTTTTTGGATAACGCAGGTTATTACTATTACTATAGCCCTTATTTGCCTGTGATGGGATGAGCTGAGTCAAAAATGACTGATAAAATACCATGTTGGCAAGGTTTAAGTATAATTTTTATCCTGTTACCGCATCAGTGCCTTTTTCATAACTTAAGCACATTAGGATTACTGAAAAAATGCAGATATGGTCAAAGACTTAAGTAACAGAGATTATGCTCTTTCAAGAATTAAGTCTGGGTAGTAAAGGGCCCCAAGCAAACCTAAACTGGGTGCTGTCCTAAGAACATGCATCTACATGTCCTTCATGAATTGGACTCCCATGGAAGTCACCTGTTTTTGAGTGTTCACAGTGAACAGCAATTTACTCCATTGCATGGAATTACTTATGGAGAAAAACGCTGCGGGTAGAGTTGGATTCCAAAATACCAGTAAAGGACTGGAATAAGCCAACTGAAATCACTATGAATCTTTTCATTGGACTTTAATGTGCTTTGATTACAATCCATACGTATGAAAACTTCATCAGATACAATCTGAGCATTCAGAAGCTACCTTTCTAAATTAATTTTCTTTAAAACATGGCCACACCCAGGGTAGGTCACCACATGAACCTTTGTTTACAACTTGATCTAGCGGCGTATCGTTTAAAAGACCTGGACCAGGTTGCATGCAACTTCTTCTCCTAGTAAATCTGCCCTGAATAGATCAGAGTCCAAAATCCCAACATTTGAACTTGAAAAGCTACGCAAATTCATGGTTGACCTGAATTACAGCAGCTACTTGGCTTCTCCATGTCTGTTACCTGTAGGTGCGTCTACATGCGGCGCTACGGTGACATAACGTCCGCGGGGGTCTACACGTGACCAGCAGCTACTTCACCATAGCAACACACTCCACCAGTATAGTGAGTCACTACGGCGAAGTAGCTTGTAGAAATAACCGTGCGCTGCATGTACGGCACAGTATGGGGTGTTACCGAGCTGCGATTTAGTACTTCAACGAGGAAGTACTAAATCACGGCACAGTAACAATGTCGCCATAGCAACATGTGTAGATGCGCCCATTAAATGAGCCCTCAGACAAGAAGCTAGGAGTTCCTATGTGATGAGGAATCTAATATTATGCCAGGGCATTAGCTCATCCTTTTTTCCCCAAAAAGTGTGAAACAGAAGCTTTTCTTCTTTTGCCATGAGAATCTTTCAGTTAGGCTGGAACAATCAGGAGCCTGCAATTCTTATAAAGGCTTTTTCTAAGCAGCCATCATTCAAATCCTCTTTTTAAAAAAAATATTAATATAGGGAGGAAGGAAGGTCACCTTCAGAAAGGAAATTCTATACACCCAAAAGACAAAGCTTGAGATCAAAATTCATCCCTGATGGTACTTTCCTGAAGTTAATGGAATTGTATCAAGTTTGGCCCAAGCTGCCCCAAGTTCTACGAACATAGATTTGGGAAACTTTCTGTACAGGATTAACTCTCTGAAATTCTGAAGGTACACCTACTTCACAAATTAGCGTAGTAGGACAAAGCCTAATGACGGAAACGTACTGAAGTCACATTGAAAAGCAATAGAGACGATGTGCAAATTACAATTTTTTTCAAATTGCATCAATATTTTATAATAGGAACATATTGTTCATCCAGTCATGTTCCAGAAAACTATGGGAATAATTCAGTTTGTGGCATTTTACATTACAAAAACCATCAATAAAACAAGGAATGTTAGCTATATATTACCAAAATGTCTTATTCTTTTTAAAATAAGTGTTTCCATTTGTGATCTAAATGGTATAATTGATTACGCATTTTTATTTTTTCATGTAAAAGCAGGTTCCAAAGTATTAGCACATACGTTATCACATCATATGTCTAAGCCTCAAATACACTCAATGACAAGCCCTAATTGGAGGCCTATACTGGTATTCCCTCCCATCTAACAAAGCTGGGATTAAACTATGAAATTTAGCTAGGTTTTAAACAGGAAAAAGTCTATGTAAGAAAAATAAATATTTATAAGCACTTTTAAGTCAACAGAAAAGTAAGGAAAGGAAGAATCAGATAACAATGCAACCTTTGGTGTGTCATATGCTATCTGGAAAAAAGGGGTTGAGGGAAGAGGGCTAGAGCTTTGTCCCTTCTGCATCATCCTGAGGAGCCCACAGCCCCACCACTTCACAGTGTATCACCCTCAGATACACTCAGTCTCACAGAGAACAGCCCAACATCATCCCCAAAGGGAAGAGCTAAAGAGCCAGTGAAGATTTTTATGACCACGTTCTCACGAAGGTTTACATCGGTCAGTCATGGAGAGCCATGCCTCCTGTTGATCTGGACATTTCTAATGAGGCTGTGACCATGGTATCTATATGCTCCTGCTCATCCACAGAAGAGGAACAATGCAGTTTCTCTTCCCCTTTAATATGCTTCATCCCTGCTATGGAAAGGCCATATCTGGTTTTCAACTGACCTACAATTTAGAAAGAGATTTATACCAAATCACAATGGCAGCCTTGGACACACACTTTCCATTGACTATATATGGCAGAAAGTAATAGGAAAAAAACAGGTTGACCATCTCTAGGGACTGAAGCTTCAGTCTCCACTCCCAGTCCTTAACCTCCGATTGCCTTAAGCAGCATCAGTTGAGCTAGCATCAATTCCGTGGTGGATCCTTTGAGATTTTGCCCAATATCCTATTACTTGCAGAATTTACACGAGTTACCAGATGGCAGCAACCTTTGGTTGAGATAACTAGAGATAGCCCAGGGCTTGACTACATTGGGGAGCTGCTGCCACAATAGCCAGGGTGGCACAGTTATGTCAGCAGAGCAAACTGGTGGAAACATGGAGCTGGCAGCAGCAGCAGTTTTCCTCCGCTGGCATAATTGCATCACCTCTTGGAGCCAAGAGCCAATCTTGTTGAGCCAGCATCAGCCTCTTCTCTCAGGAGAAGTGCATCCAAAGTGGGGTTTTGCTGAGGTAGCCATACCCGCTGAAGGGTTGAACTTTTCACACCTCTAGCTGACACAGCTCTACTGACAAAGTTTTGTGGATCAGACAAAGAAAGACTCAGTGCTGCATTACCCACCTAGTTTCCCTTTCCAATTCCTGCCATGCGAAACAGATCATGTCAATTGAAGTTTTTGCTTCAGTTCCCCTCGTGTCCAGGCATTTGAATCTACTGTCAATTAGCAGGGACAGTATTCAACATCAGAGTCTGAAATATGAGCTTCCAACTCTTATTGTGCCAGTAAGCTGTCAATTCTGGCAGTCTGCAAGTGGTCAAGAAAACAAACATCCTACTCTTATTAGCACCATATGGCTGTATTTTGACTAGAGAGCAAGCACTACAAGAAATTAAGTGCAGGAGAATTTTTGGAAAGTAATCTCTCTTCCCTGGTAGGTCACTGGCACACCCCCCAGTCATTGTCTGCTAGAGAATGAGAAATAGTTGCTATGCATAGTCACTATTAAAAAGAAAAAGGAATGGACAAAGAAATGGCAAAACCAGACTAGAGTTCAAAATCCTGAAGAATGAAGGTCTCCTTGGGGTACACAGCATTCACACGTCACAAAATAACGATATTAGTATGTGACTGGAATAAGCACCTATAAGATGGTGACCTCTGCTATATGCTTGTATAGTGCCTAGTGCACAGTTCAGAGAGTTTAAAGCCAGACAGGATGATTAGATCATTTCATCTGACCAGTGGCATAACTGGGAAGAGGTGAGAGAATTTAGCGGGACTATAGGCAACCACCCCAGCAGCCAATGTGGGGGGCTGAACAAAAAAAAGTGGCTACTGCTAGCAGCTGCACACTTGCATTTGCTCCCATTTCTTTGCCTAGGGCACCCAGCTGTTTCCCTATACTGCTGAATCTAACTCTGCATATGTCACAGGCCATTCAACTCCACCCTGTTGCTCCTAAATCAAGTCTTAACACCTGCATTTGACTAATGCAGATGCTCTGCAAAGGCATCCAGTCCTGGTTTAACTGATACAGTCTCCCACAGCATTCTTGCAAGCTAAGGAAGCACGGGTTGGATGAATGGACTGCAAGGTGGATAGAAAGTTGGCTGGATCATTGGTTCAGTGGGCAGTGATCAATGCTTCGACATCTAGTTGGGAGCCAGTAGCAAGTCCAGTGCCCTAGGGGTTGGTCCTGGGGCCAGTTTTGTTCAACATCTTCATCAACAACCTGGAAGATGGATGGGATGGATTGCACCCTCAGCAAGTCTGCAGATGACATCAAGCTGGGGGGAGTAGTAGATACGCTGAAGGATATGGCTAGACCTTGACAAATTGGAGGATTAGACCAAAAGTAATCTCATGCGGTTCAATAAGGAGAAGTGCAAATTTCTGCACTTAGGACAGGACAATCCCATGCACCAGGACAGGCTGGGGGCTGACTTGCTGGGCAGCAGCTCTGCAGAAAAGGACCTGGGGGTTACAGTGACAATAAGCTGGATATGAGACAACAGTGTGCTCTTGTTGCCAAGAAGGCTAATGGCATACAGGGCTGCATTCGTAGGTGTATTGCAAGTAGGTCAAGGGAAGTGATTGTTCCCCTCTGTTTGGCACTGGTGAGGCCGCATCTGGAGTACTGGGTTTGGGTCCCCCACTGCAGAAAGGATGTGGACAAGTTGGAGAGAGTCCAGCAGACAGCAGTGAAAATGGTGAGGGGGCTGGGGGACATGACTTAATGAGGATGGGCTGAGGGAACTGGGCTTATTTAGTCTGGAGAAGAGAAGACTGAGGGGGATTTAATAGTAGCCTTCAACTACTTGAAAGATGGTTACAAAAAGGATGGGGCTAAATCAGAGTGGGCAATTACTTGGGCCAGACTTGGGGAATTTTGGTGAGCTGTTGCGGGCTGGGTCAGCACCTCCCCTCCCCCACCCTGTGCCAGATCAGCACCTCCCCCCCAACCCTTCGTGCCAAGTCAGCATCCCTTGTCTCTCTGCCCACCCTGTCCCCCGCAATAGCTCACCAAAGCTTCCTACGTGGCTCTGCCCCACGCTCGGCTGGGTAGATTGAATGGGGCTGTGGGCGGGCATGGAACAGCATCCTGGAGTGAGGCGAGCAGGCAGGGGCAGCGCTGGGATTGCTGGATGGTGATAGTGTGGGGCCAAGGCCCCAGGCAAGTTGCGGGGAACAGATTGTAGCTCTGACTCAGGGCCTGACCCTGTGCTGTCACAACCCAGTGATCCCAGGGTCTCCGTGGAGATTGGCTGGGACTTGCATGGGCAGGGCACGTGGCTGGGAGGCTGGGATGGGGCCAGGGGCAGGCAGGGAGCAGCATCTGCAAGTGGGACAAGCAGGACCAGGGCCAGGATTGGAATCATGGGGTGGTGCCACGTGGAGCCAGGGCTCAAGGCAGAGCCACGATCTGCTCCCCACGTGTCCCTGCCCAGGGAACCAGAGCCCATTGCAGGGACATGTAGGCAGTGGCTCCTGGCTCTGCCTGGGGCCCCAGCTCTGCGCTGTCACCATCCCACTATCCCGATCCCAGCCCTGGGCCCAGCCCTGCCCGCCCCACTCCCAGATGCTGTTCCCCACCTACCAGTGGCCCCATCCCATCCGCCAAGTCATGCACACTGCCTGCATGCCCATGGAGACTCTGGCCGCTGCACCGCCCCAGCCCCACTGCATGCCCAGAGGCAGCAGAACTGGCCACATGCCACAGCCTGGGCTGCAACCTGCCACTTGGGCTGGGCAGGACCAGGGACCTGCCATGGCCAGACAAAATGTCTTGGTGGAGGGATTTGGCCTGCAGGCCATATTTTGCCCACCTTTGAGCTAGACTATTCTCAGCAGTGGCAAATGACAGAACAAGAAGCAACAGTCTCAAGTTGCAGCAAAGGAAGTTATGTTGGATACTAGGAAAAAGTTGCCTCACCAAGAGGGTAGTAAAGCACTGGAACAGGTTACCCAGAGAAGTTGTGTATGTCCATCCTTGGAGATTTTTAAGATCTGGCTAGACAAAGCCTTGTCTGTGATGATCTAGTTGGGGCTGGTCTTGTTTTGAGCAGGGGGTTGGACTAGATGACCTCCTGAGGTCCCTTCCAACCTTAATTTTCTATGATTTGAAGACAACAGTAGGGCTGCAGCCTCTGGCAGTTACCACAGTACATGTAACATGGCACCAAGGCACAAGGTTTAGATTTGGCTCAGGCCTTTCCCTCTGTTTAGGTTTACTTGGCTTGATCTACTACAGACCTACACCTGAAGCCAACCCTTCAGTTCAAATCCACATTTGAACATGATCCACATCTGGACCAGGGGTTACAATATGGGCTAGTCTCTGTAAACATTCATTATTAAAGGTAAGGTTTATCAAAATACCAGGTGCATTTCCTAATTGGTATAGGTTGCTATGTTAGATGCCAGCGTGGAAACTCTTGAGATAAATCAAACCTAAATGAGACAAGGCATGAGCAAATAGACCAAAGGCAATAAGTTGTCTTTGGCAAGCTGAGCAAATAAAACTAGAAGTCACAGTTCTGGGATTAGAAGCCAGGAAGCTCTCAGTTACGTTTCTCACTGTACAGCTCATCACACCCCTCCCAACCGTCATATTGGTGAGAAGCAATGGAATTATCAGCTACAAGGGAGAGACATGTATGACTTTTTCATTGGTTGAGCAATAGCTTTCAAATTCCCTCCAAAATATAAGAACGACTTTGAATTGATGCTTTTCGGACAAAATGACCCTCCTAAAATAATAAATCAAGGTATTAATACACATTTCTTTGTGTGTCGTAATACAAAACAGTAGAAATCAAACAGATTTTCTGCTTTTGGCTGTGTCCAACATATAAGGGGACTAGCGACATTATAAACACATAGTAGATAAAATTCTGGGAAATTGTTAGCTTTTCTCCCTGTCTCCATTTTCTTCTTTAAATAAACTTTTTGCTAGATAATCATTGGTACAGGCAAAAGTGAAAAAGCTTCCAAGGTGTCTCTCCCTAACACTATAAAACTTTGTAGGAAGGAAACACATGTGCTCCACATTGCTGGAAAGCATTTGGGGCAAAAGCTTGAGGTCTTTTTTAAGAATGGCTCCAAATCTGTTCCTGTGATTTAGGATTAGAGAAGGATGGCTCTATTCAAAGCAGACTGTTTTTTCCCCAAGATGCTAGAAAGTGCACCTACAGGCTATACATTTTGAGCCAAATTACTACTTTACAATGGGCCTTTCTTCTTTTTCAAGTTTATTAATGCCCCTTTACTAAGGGGTTTCATTTCACATGACCCAGAAATAACCTCAGGGCATATGGACCCTTTCCCTGCTGATCAAAGTAGCCCTCCTGAAGGCTCTATAATCCTCAACTCCCCTGGGAACTGTGGGGGAGGTCTTGGGGGGGGGGGGGGTCTTGTAGTGACAGTATCTGTCTTCCAGTGGCCAGTCCTGACAGCCCAGTCATGAAACTGTACATCACAGAAAGTTCAAAGATGAAGACAATGGCTGGCATGTTCAAAGGGCTCAATTCTGTGTATCTGTAGGAACATATGAGTGGAAGGAGCCAAACAATAAAAATGAGACCAATTCCTAGACTGCGGGCTCCTCGGGAAAGGACATTGTCAACCCACGCGTCCCCACAGCACCCTCCACAGTGACACCCTCGCACTAACGAGAACCTCTCAGTGGTCCTAGCTCCGAGCAGAGGCTTTGATGACAAAGACACTCACTAATTCTGTGGACTCAGTTAGGTCTGAATCAGGGGAAATCTCACAGCAATCACCTACTGCTTTTCAAAAGAGGGAATTTAGTCCAAAGACATGCTGAGATGAGATGGTGGAAGGGAAATGGTATATGGCCTCATTAGATATTTTTTCTTTTGTATACACTCATTACAATTTGCTGCCAAAAATTGTTCCTATACTTTTAGTTTACTTTACAGGTTGCTGGTTTAGACACATTTGAGGTATGCTTTGTTTCAGAAAAACACGAATCTATAACAGATTCCAAGTCCACCTGATTCTGCTTCATGTAACTGTGTCCCGTTTTTTAAAGAGACCATATGTAACATATATTAATAGGAAGATTCAAATCCAATGTACATTAAACCTCAGATTTGTTGAATCTGGCAGTCAAACTGCAGAACATTTGTTCCTAATTTAACATATATACACAGTTTTGGACACATCAAAGTCTGTCAAAAATCTGTCAGAATAAACTGCTTTCATTAATCAAACATTACCAGAATACAAAGCCATGGTGCGCAGATCACCTTGTGTCTGCAACAGTCTAAAAAGTATCAGTGTGACAGTGTCCAAGGTATGAACCTAGACATTATTTCTCTCTACAGCTAACAACTGTTTTCTTACAGCCCCACTTGAGTTCTCCCATATGCTGCATGTACTGCTTTTGAACTTTTCTGCTGTCAATCGTAATGATATTTTCCCATTCTCCACTAATGAAAAGTCTGCAATTTCAGTTGTTATCACGACTGCTCCACATCTTGTATTTACTTTTATTTAGCCCTAGGCTGGATTTCCTATGGGGCCAGGCGCCGATAAGGGAAAACCCTGGTCACTCGGTACTTTATTAACACGGGAGAAAAGCAAAAGATCTCATGAAAATTCCACAGGGAAAATGTTGAAGCAGCAATCCTTAACGAAGAAAGAAATGGCCCAAACAAATCTAGAAACTCAGTGTCAGCACAGCCAGCCAAAATATTCTTGGGTTAATATGCTAAATGCTTCTGCAGAGGGTACCAGTCTGACGTGTAACACAGATAAACGTCCAAGCAGGAATGTAATATAAACTGACATACTTTTGTCTTCCTAAGGTTGCAGGCAGCGTCTCCGTGACTGTTGCTCAGGACTTTGCCAAGTTGCAGCAGGGTGAGAACTGGCCAACGCCTTGTCAGCTTTCACTGCTGCTATTCATCACCTTGCGGGTCCCTGCGAAAGCTGGCAGCAGTCATGTCGCTTCCCTCGTGCTGTGAGAAAGACCTGACCAGTGGACCAGCAGCCCACCTCCAATCCCAGCCAACACGCCACAGGGGCTTACTTCAGTTGAATTCTCCCCAAGTTGAAGCAGTGGGTCTTTAAAAGCAACGCTTCAATTTAGGGCGAAGTAAACCCCCATGGTGTGTAAGCAAGGGTCAGGCCTGATCCTCACCTGCCTGTCCGGTGGCTGGGAGGGGAGGGTGAGCTGCTAGCATGCCGAGCGGTCCCTGAGCTGTGGGGGGGCTGGTGCTTCCCTCCGCGCCGGTGCCCCCCAGGCGGCACCCGCCCGCAAGCGCCCGGCCTGAGCAGTCCCGGAGGGCCCCGCAGCTGTGGAGGGAAGCACCGGGCCCCCGTGCAGCTCAGGCAGGCAGGCTCCAGGGAGAGAAAAAGCAAAACGATTGGGCTTGATGCTTTTTTCCCCCCCTTCAGTGGAGTTTGCCCGCATAAGATGCCACTGGGCTGCCTGCACAGCCCCCGAGCTGCACGGGACCCGGTGCTTCCCTCCACGGCAAACTAAACCACCTCGGAGATGTTTTATTTTACTGCTTCCCAAAGTCATTTAACGCGCATTACGCCGTCAACACGTTCGAACAGCAGTGTCATTAAAACGTATTATGCTGTCAACATGTGCAAACAGCTGCACCAGTAAAGCGGTGCAAAAAGGGGGCGTTAAGCCGCTGTAAAGGCCAATTTTGTGGCGTGTACAAATGGCAACAGAAAGCAGACAAGGAGAGCACTGCTGCCCACTTTTGCAGTGGCAGCCAGAAGGCCTCAAGGTCACAGGTCCCTGTTCCTCCTCTATTTCCTAGCTGCCTGGAGGAAACCAGAGGTCCTTCAAACTAATTAGGAAAACTTTAAGTCTGATACTGATCTAAAAGATGGAGATCATACAGTTTCAAAGAACAGCACTGATGCTAGGGTCCCATCCATTTCTCTGAAGGACACTGCCTGGAGAAAACAGGCCTTTTGTAACGGTTCTTCAGTTATTAAGCATCACAGTGTGAGGGGCTGTGGGTAACTGGGTGCACGGGTAAGCAAGGGAGTAGAAGGAAATACTGGTGAGGTAAGTTAGATGAAATACAACACCTGCTGCTAGGGACAGATTCTGGAGAAGAGAAGGAAAAGACAGGAAAAAGAAAAAGAAAAGAAAGGAAAAGGAAAAGAAGGAAAAAAAGATGCTGATGCTGTGATCTGTGATGGGAGTGAAGAGAGAAGCATGTGGAGTGAACCCCAGAAAAAAAGATTTGCAAAGAGCTGGAGAGATGTAGTAAGGAAATCTCCTTTTCAGAAATGTACAAAGAAAAAGCTGACTGACAATGTTCCTGTTAAATACAACACACAACCATTTAACCCATTTAAATCAATAGAAGAAGATCTCTGCAGGCACGAGTGTTTCCCCTGCATCGGTCATCTTGTGGCTAGGTGGCTTGTTCCTTTTTCAATGAATTAGCCAAGAGGAAGTGTCTGCAAAGTGTCATCGTTCCCATACCTGTGGTTCAGCCTCTACGTTGACCCTGTAAGCTTGTGCTTTTCCATCTTCTAGAAGGGTGGGGGACCAGGCCTTGGCTTCAGCTCTGCAACAGAGAATGAAAGAAAATCAGAACGGAGGGTCCATGAAGAATGGGCATCTCTGGAGGTAAGTGAATGCTGTTCAGAAGCACAGCCAGCATTTGTGAGCAACATTCAGCCAAGCACCTTGAGCCATTCTCTGAACTTAAGTCGTGGTCCTTTAAACATTCTCTGGGCCTGTTAAAAGACGATAGCATGATGCAATTTCTATGCACAAATGTTATCTTTAGTCCTGCCAAGCAAGAACACTGGAGCAGGCTAATACCACTGCTCAAAGATTTTTTCCATGGATGCTTTTTCCATGGAGGTGTCCCAATGTACAGATGGGATTAGATCACTGACACATTTCTGTTCAGCTCAGTGTACTGGGCACGTAGGACCTGCTTTCCAGTTAGTTCCCTATCTTAACAAAACCCCTGGTTTTCGCTCTAAAATGCAGGATGGAAGGGGCATTCACCAGGTCTAGTCCGTGTGCTCAAGGCATTTCTGACAACAAGGGGAGCCCCTTCTGGAGTGGAAGCACTGTCATGTCTGGGGTACAATTATCAAAAACAGCCAATTCAGAAGTGCAGTGGCACAGCAGTTAAGGTATCTGCCTTACGGCTCTAGAGTGGAGAGTTTAAGCCTTGCTCTGGGTAGCACCAAAGACCACCAATTCATTTTGGGTAGGGAGTCAAAGGTGAGGCATGATACTAGCCATATGATACCCTTGGGTGGCTTAAGACAAGCTAGGCATGTTACTTTGATTTAACTGAGGAGCCAAAGTTGTTTTTAAACATCTAGCCCCTGGTCATCTCAGGACAACTGAATTGCTGAAAGACATGAACACTATTATTTTCCATTTTATCTCATGATTAAAAACAGGATTTGTGTCTACAAAGATACTTACATGATCCCCATCCCTGTAATGTCCCAGAAGCCTATAGTAGATACTTCTAACATAGTTCGTGGCAGTTTAGGGTATTAGTTATAGGAACATTTAACATTAGAACAAGGCCAGATCACTTCACCTTTTGTAAACATGTAGACAAAGCATTTAAAAATACATCCTTATCTGCATGCCACTCTTAAAATGGAAAGTAAATGCATATATGAAATGGCATCCTTTGTATTCAATTAGCACCTACCCTCCAAGAGTATAACAGTATGCTAAAAACCCAGGACAAGTTGAGACCCTTGAAAGCCACATGGCTAGTTTCTCAGAGCTTTGTACAGCCCTAATCCTGAGGTCATCATACTCTGGTTTAGACACTGGCATAAATGAAAGCAAACTTGGAGCTGCTCTAGTAACTGCAGCCCTTCCCCACTTGGAGGGGGTGTCACCAGAGTTCAAAGTTGGAATGGGGGCAATGTCCTTGGCCTGCAAAAATTTGCTGAACAAGTGAACTCAGGAGAGGATGGTAAGTTCCAGTCATTTTTAAACCGGAGGGAACCTCCACTGTCTCCCTCATCTTCTTTGTGGAAAAGAAAGAACCAAGAACTGTATGCACATAACACAGAACTTTCTGTTTAACCTCAGAAGCCATGTGCACATCATTTTTGGAAAATATGAGAAGTTTCCTTATTCCAAATAGGTGTAGCTTATTTGTTGCAGCCAAGAATCCCTTTGCTGGACTCCGGCCTTGATTTGCCACATACCACAGCTGAATTTGGTTTAATTATCTGCAGCGCCTGAGTTTGGAAAACAAGAAATGCAGTTTTAACCCAGAAATCTCTGGCTCAAATGTTTTACCTACATTCTGTATTTTTCCTGACAGTCCACTTAGAAATCATCTGCCTGACCCAAAGCCTATTAAAATCAATGGAAATAGTACTACTGACTTTTAACAGGCTAACAATCTTGATGCTTTCATTTTTCCATGTCACTTCTGCTGTCTATGATAAGCTTATGAATTTGCAACAGAGATAGGCTTGTTATTTTTACAGATTAATATTTTATTCTGATTAACTCTCATGACAACTCCATTCTGGGAAGGAGACCCCACATGTCCCAGAAATATTTTATTGCTTGTTTCTTTTTTCACAGAAAAATGAATCTCCCAGGAGTCCTAACATTCTCACCACTCCAAGCTTGATTCAAGCTTAAATTGACTGCTATGCATTTGGGAATTTCAGATGAAATTTCAGGGAATTTGAGGCATCAGAATGATGAAAACTTCTAATGGCTTTGGCAGGGGTTTCCATTGCATTGAATTGGTTTGATGTCACGCTGTAGCTGAGAATCAGACAGTTATGACATTCTTGTTCTGATCTGCTTTGACAACTGCATGCCAAATGCAGATTTAAAAGAATCCCTGAAGACTTCAATTTGCCAGCCAACAAAAGAGGAAGGATTCATAAAGGAGCTCCAACTTCAAAAGATAAAGTGATAAAAATAATAAATTCTGTCTGCCTCACGTTACCTAAGGAATACAGCCATTGCTGTTTGCCCACACTTCGGAGTGCAATCACTCAGGTCTCCAAAAAGAGCTCATGTTGCCTGTACCAGGAAAACAGGGATTACATTTTCCAAAACTATTCAATATTTCTTTATAGATGCATCCTGAAAGATATGGTTGGAATGTAGTCCCTGGGCTCCAACTTGGAATCTGACATAGAGAGAGAGCTTTTTGCAAAAAAATAAAATCAAAAAACTTCTCCACATTTCTGCCTCTCAATAAAAAATGGTTTAAGTAGGAACAGGACTGGACCCTTGAGGGGCTTTTCTATTGCCACCAAGGCACTGTCTAAAAGGGTCCATACAGAGACAAGATCTCATCTCAGATGCACTGTTTTCGGTTGAACTGCTCTGCACTGACACCAGCATGACAGAAATCAGGACTCAGCCTCAGGATGCCTGCAAGGGAGCACTGCAGAATAGAGACGATTGATCTGGATTGTTTCTCCCTTGTTTTTCATTTGGAAGAGTGGGATTTCCTGCCCAGGACCCCCACAGAAGTGTGCCATGCCAGGATATTTAGTTTTTCCTTGGCAGCTGAACTGTGCCTTGCTGGACTTCGTGCGCATAGTGAATGGAGCCTTCTTCCCATTTGCACAGTCTGTGGATGGGACAAGACTAGATAGTGCAAGAGCAGCTTGATCTGTGCCTACAGAGAACCCCGGAGAGAGGAGATCGATGTCCTTGGAGCGAAACCAGGAAAGCAGAAAGACGTGAGCTGCACTGAGCAGCGCCCAAGGAGGAAGCGCTGGGTCAGTGCAGCTCCACACCACCCTGAAAGCAGGGCCGTGCCCTAGGGCACAATTGAGCCCTGGGAATCTATGTAATGAAAATCAGACCTTGCTCATGTAGTAGGTGACAGATGAGCCCTCGTGCTTGACTGTTTCTAATAAGCAGTTAAATTTATGGCTCAAGGACAAGCAAAGTGTTCTCAGATGTGTTGTATTATGTTGTAAGGAATTAGAGTCAGCGATGTGGAAATCATTACCTTATATCAACAAAGCTCCGCTGCAATTTTGTGTCTGCTGTGACAATACCAAGAAAATAACTAGCAATCCTTTACCGCCATTCATTTACCCAGTGGTTGTGAGAACCAACCCATTACGGAGACATAATTAAAAAGCTAACAGAAACCACAGACACCTTGTATCCTGCCTTAGGTTCTTTTTTTCCAGGAGATTCTTAATGTCATTTTAGAAAAATTGCTTGCATGTGGAGGCATATTTTACTGAAAGGTTTTTCATCTGGTAATAATCTGAAAGTCTTGTTCTCTTCATTCGTAGAATTGCTCTAAAAAAAAAAAAAAAAAATCATAGGAATTCCTGGATCTTATTGTGTTTCTGATTCTGCCACCCCCTTATCAACTATAATTTAGCATTTGGAAGGATAACTGACAGCCTTGGACACCACAGTCCCACCTAGCAACCCAAGAGGTGTGACTATAGTCCACGGCTGCTAAAACTTCCAACATAGCCATGTCTTTGCTAATGGCTAACCCATGACTGATCCATCACCTCTGGAGATGAGAGAATAGTTCAGTATTGAAGACCATGTATTTGTAATGAGTCTACAAATAGAGTTGGAACGGAGATGGTAGGTTTTATTCTGTGATACAGCCTGTAAGAAGCTAGGCTGAAACCTCTGGTGGCTACGAAGTAGTGTTCATAACTCCATGGGATAATTTCCTCTTGGAATCTGTTTAAGACTAGCACTTATCCAGCAATGGAGTTAAAACATCACACCGCCAGACTGACACGGAGGGGAACTGGAACAAATGGGAACAGGAGACAGTGTAATGAACATTCGCCATGAATCCTAATGAGTAGAAATTGGATTGGTTAAATTTAAATGCTTCACTTCAACAAAACACTTAAGCTGTTAAGATGCTCAAAATTGAACGTGCTTAAGCTCAGCCTCGTTTATTAACAGCATGCGGGTGGGTGTTTCAAGTTAAGCATCGCTTAAGCACTTCACTGAACTGGGGCTGTAATCTGCCTCCTCCATGGCACGTTCTGAGCAGCTGATCCAGCTGTGGGGATCCAGCTGTGGCGCGTCCTCCTTCCTTCTGGTTAGTCTAGTCCCCTGCCTTCTGGGCTCTGTGCAGATATTGTTTGCTTGATTAATCCAGGAGGAGTCCAGAGGGAAAGCTGTGATTCACTTTTCCAGTTGTGCGTTTACTGGAAACTTGGGACCATCATATATTGTAATATTTCCCATATCCCAGCAATATTGCTGCAAACGTACATATGAGCTTCCTGTCAAGGAAGTCTCATTAAGCTTAATAGTATTGACATGGCAACCTGCAAAAGGACATGACAATGTTAAGGTCTGAAGTGTTTTAGGGATAAAATTTCAGGAGGGCCATTTTCCTCTTATAAACACACAGTGCCTATTCTTTTGGGGTACAATTCATCCCCGTGCAGAGACCCAGCACAAGGCCTGTGTACCTCAAACTCCCCAAACAGTTTTCTGTGAAACACAAAGGGTGCATAGGCCTTGTACAGGCCCACAGCATAAGAGTGAACGTCTGTCTTTGTAAGGCTGAGAAAGGCAAGTATGGTTGGGCTTTTGGCACAGGACTGTGGTGAATACCTATGGGAGTTCAATGCAAGGGCAGAATTTGGTTACAAATCTAGAAGTCACTATAAATGAAGTGATGAAATTCCATGTTATTCTCTCTTAAGCAAATCATACCTAATCTGATCTGATCTGCTCACAAGTAAAAAGTTGTGCTGACTGGCACAGTCTCCTTGCGTTCCCCTCTCTGTCACCATCAGTTGTCTCTTGTCGTATGCTTAGATCTACATTTTCTAGGACAGGGACTGCCTTTTTGTTCCATGCTTGAACAGCACCCAACCCCAATGATGCATTTGTCCACAACTGTGGTTTCTAGGCACTATGGAAATGCAAACAAACAAAAATGTGATTACATGGCCAAGTGATCATTCCCAGGATATATTTTGGCTAGGAAGAACTTCAGAAACCAGAGTTTGGGTTAAAAATATACATCAGTGATGAAAAACTAGTAACATTTGGAGTTGGAAGGCCAAGAGAAATCTAGGTCACCCTTTTCCAGCTAAATCTGGGACATTTTTAGTCAAGGTAGCTACAATCAATAATTTGTTTTTACAGCAAACATATTCCTTTTCCCGAATCTTGGTATGCACCCAACTTGCAAAAGTTGGCCACTTGTGCACATCCGTGTTTTGCATTCTGGTTGCAAGCTTTTACGCCTGGTAACTTCAACCCACTTTTCCTGGTTGAGCACAGGATTGCTCAGCACTTTGTAGGCTCTGGCACTGTGCATTCAGCAGCACAAATCCAATATTTTTTACCCATAGAACAATCTAGCCAGGGAAAGAAGTGTGAAGTTGTGGCAGAGTTGATGTTAGTAAGCTTCAAAACTAAATTTACCCTGCTTCTTTGTACTATATGTGCTATCAGAGTGCACATATAGTACATATCTCAGAGGGAGGAGAGAGTAAGTGCATCCCTTCCCAGTTTGATGGTCCTCTTCCTGCATACCTTTGAAACAGCTTCCATTACAAATAAATGAATGTAGGAAAGATTTACCATGGGATGATCTTTATCATTTGTTTACATTTTTTTTTTAAATTGAAATCTTTGGCCTCCAGTCAGACGTGTAAATTTTGTGTTTAAAGAGCAGATTCTCAGTGTAGTGTTTCTGTAAGCAATAATTCATTGCATGTAGCAGGGTTAATAATAAAAAAAATATATACCTTCAAGCAGCTGCCATAAACCTGCCATGTGACTCTCTTCTGGACATATCATGATGATGAATGAGGCACATACTATGCTACCTTGGCTCCAATTTTAACAGGATAAGTACGGATGACACTGAAGCATGCTAACTGATTTATAGGGCAAGTCATCCTAAATTGTTCTGCTAAGTCTTCATTTGTACCATCACTTACTTTTTCCCACGTAAACCAGAAGATGCACTGGTTCTAGCCAGTCCTCCTAAGCCCACTTGAACTCCTGCCCTCTGATCTGAAAGCCAGTAACTGTGACCCTAGTGTCTGCCCCCTTACACAGGAATGCATTACATCAGGAACCGTGTGGGAATCGGTTACATAAGCTGGCTTCATTCGGAGCCTGATGAAGATTTTCCTCTGCTTCATTCTGAACAAATGGGCTACTGTATGACTTTGTTTTCTCCAGCACTGGTGTCTGAAATGGCCCCACACAGACAAAGACACAGCTCTACTCTAACTGAAGCCATCAGGAGTTTTTCCCATCTCCAGTTTCTTCATAGTGAACAAGTCTCCAGCAGGAGCGTGGTCCAGTCCCTTGATAAAGGCACAGTTGAGATTATACATATGCTGTGCAACCCTGCACCCACCCAGGTCAGCTCCAGCTCCAGAAAGCACTGTATAGGGGAGACCTAGCTTGTGGATACTACGCTTTCTCCCCAGCACCCAACTCTTGAAAAAGGGTGGCACGTGCACTCCTCAGGCTGCCTGCCATGCCACCGAGTACAGGGAGTAGGGGCATTATATCCTCCCCCCCTCCCCAAGAGGGAACAGCACTCACTTGCTTCCTATACACAAGCTTGCATGAGCCTTATGCACAAGCTAGCACAGGTACCATAGAAGACTCCTTGGCCCCTCTCCCCTTTCTGACCCATCAAGGCAGGGACAGGCACAAGCGTGCCAAGTCCTGCTGCCACTGATGTCTACTTTTGCTTCCGTGCAAATGTACTTAGGGTCCGACCACTTGCACCACGTCAGCAGACATCGGTGGGAGCCGTGTCAGGCCTTAAGTACATTTGCACTGAAGCCTTATGTACCCATCAGTGCTCTTCTGCTGGGCTCGACTTACTCACAGCTCTGTTCTCCAGCAGAGGTTTCAGCCAGGTAGGGCTCCAAGCTCATTTTATAATTGCTTTTATTTTGGGTTAGAAACAACAGCTCTTTTGTAGTAATAGTAGCTGCAGTATAACCACAAGGGATGTTAGTACTGAAAAGGAGGGAGAAGCCCGTCTTTCAGAAAGGATTTAGAACAGACAAGGCAATGGATAAGCGGTGACATGACAAGGTGTGTGGTTATGTTTTATACCTGCATGCCTGAGGTGCACTGTAAAGTACGGGGCTCCCTGCCAAATGCCTATGAGCCCTCACACAGGGTATTGTGAGTGTGCATCGGTATGCACACATCTATGGGCTTGAAAAAGGAGCATCCTGACTGACAGTGGTCTTTGAAGTCTGTAATTATTACACCGCTGTGGAATCCATTGCCAGGTTTATGAAAGGAAAGCAAGCTTCATTTCTTTGGAGACTGACACTTGGAAAACAAAATTCCCAGAGCGTTACCTGGTCCTGGCTTCGGCATTTACAACTAACTGTCCCAGATGTTTTGCTAGCAGCACCTCCTATCTAATGGGGCAGTGCGAAATGTCACTGGCTGTTTCGTTTCGACTGATTTCGAACTCGAAACAGCGAAATCGAAATGAAGGGCTTCGAGACAGCCTCAGAACAAAATGAGTTCCCTTCCCCAGCCTGATCCTAGTGCTGGGGAGGAGAATGGAGCTGGGCTGAGTTCCCTTCTCCAGCCCCATCGAAACGTCAAAACAGTGAAACCGTTTCAACAAATCGGAACGGAACAGTGTTTTTTTAATCGAAACAAAACTCGAGACGAAACACTGCTCCGTTGAAACGGATGTCGAAGCAGAACGCTGCTGTTTCACACAGCCCTACTAGCTACTGCTTCAGCACAACTGCACCAGCTGGTTACAGGAATATCAAACTAGAATCAGTTTTGTCCAGCTGGCACCCTCAAACCACAACAACCCATCAGAGTCGAGGGAAGGGACTCACAGTCCTGCGGAAGAACGCTCTTAAATATTAGCCTGACTCATTAAATGGCCCAGTTCTCCAGGTACCTACCCTCCTGTTTCCTTTTTGCAAACTGAAAGCTGCTTGGCACCTCTGTGAATAAAGCATCCTATTTACGTACCTAATTTCGGTGCGTGCATTTGAAAACTGGGGCGGGGGCTCTTTGGTGAGCAGCACGCTGTTCATCAGCGAAGATAGAAGAGCTTCCTTACAGCTGTGCTTTTCAAGCCTCAGGCAGGGGGATTTCAGCCAGGTTTCCTATTGTCTCGTTTAGTCCACACTACTGTCCTTCTTACACCTGGCCTGTCTCACAGCTCACACCTCAAGGAGAATCATGCTGCCAGAAATCTTTCAGACTGCCAGCTGCCACAAAAACCAACTCCAGAGGTCACTATGTCTGGAAAACGTGGACGGCAGCTATGTTGCCTGGATAAGTGGTGTGAGTGTGGGTTTTTTTGCTCGAAGAGCCATTGACTTTCACAAATGGCTGACGGGCACGGTGATGCTCAGGAAAGAGTCTAAGACTACGCGATCTGAAATCCCATTACAATTAATGCAAACTACATATCAAAATCCTCGAGGAAGCTTTGACTATCTCATTTTAAATATCTCAGTATTTGGTTCTCTGCTCTGACAGATACATTGCTACGATTTTAAGTGAATTATGCCCATTGCAGAAAGGAAGCAGAGAACTTAGTTTGATACTATAAAATGCATCTTTTGCTAGCCATAACAAGGGAGGAAAATATTCAGACTGCACCTTGAGTTTCATTTAAAAGAGAGAGAGAGAAAGAAACTCCCCCCCCCCCCCGCCAAATACTGAAGACAAAATCTTATTACATCAGTCACAGTATTTGTCCTCCAGTGTAAATAATTTGGCGCTCGCTGACCATGAAGGTGTGTATGTGTAACACAAGCGCAGTGCTATGAGAACTAACTAATAACTTGAACAGAAACCACACTTTGACAACTTGATTTAACCAGCTCATATTACTCATATGAGGACATTTAAAATCCTGGTAGCTTTGGCTGCTCTTTCAGGCAGGAGTATAGCTGGGCAACACCTGCAAAGGGGATTCTGTGACTCTTCACTCAAATTTCTGTACCTTTTTACATTGGCTCTATGCACACTCCCTTCATGTTTACTTTCCATGAAGTCACTTAAATTCCAGTTTTGCTGGTGTGAGCATTCGTGCTATTGAATTTCTGAGTTTCAGTACATTTCAAAGTTACACATGTGCTTGTATTTGTGCAGGGAGTGTTTATGCAGTCATCCCACTGGGGAACAGAAAAAAATAAAAATAAACTACCACTTATGTAACCTATCATAACCAACAATGCTTTAATGCTGGCATGGCCAACAAGTGGCATGGGCAGCCTGTGCGTGGAACGTGGCAGGCTGCAGCAAAGAGGATGGGCAGTATAGTGGCAGGTAAGGAAGGGAGCACAGGGCAGGACGCAGAAAGCTGAGCAGCAGCTTGGGCAAGGGAAAGGGCTCTGAGCGGCACTTGATGAGAGTACGGGGCGAATTTGTAGCATGCTGCCAAAAAGGTTGCCTCTCTTGCTCTAATGTTAAATTAAGAGAAGAGAGAATTTTTTGCAGTTTATCCACAGTCAGCTAGAGGTACACCTCACATGGCTAAAACACCATTTACACCTTGAGTTCCTTCCGTCAAAAGACAGGTGACATGCAGAAGCTGGGCAGCACAAGGAAACCTATGGTGCCTGTGCTGTACCCACTAGGTGCTAAATAAAATCCGGTCATTCTGAAGTTTTATACCTTACACATCACCAGATTATAGGGGTGCCTTATCTGAGTTAAGGTTAGAGGGGCACCAACCCTAACCTATGCAAGGACAGACTATGGGTGTTAGTGCCATGACGTCCAGGGTTGTTGATCTGTCCCCTTTCAAAAGTCCAAAATTCTTTGTTTATATTAATTATTCCTCTACTCTGATTTTCCTTTTGACTCAATTCTGGGAAGTTCAGAGGACATTTCATGAATACAGTTTAAAAAACAAAACCAATTTTGTTAAAATCTGAATCCAGCAGAATGTCAAGAGTTCAGCGAGAAAGGGCGCTGGGTGAAAAAAATCCCAAAAGAAGCAAAAGGATGAAAGAGGCTCATTGAGAGGTTCATTGGTCTACTCTTGGATATGACAATTAGTCACATAATCACAGCTGGACTGGCAAGCTTTACACAGTGCCAGATATTCGCTCAGCAGATGTAACAAATAAATAACCCTGCCATTCCAGATATGTTATGTACATGCATACCACTATTTTTAAAAATCCTAATTTTAAAAGAATAAGATTTTTATACCAATCTATAAAGCATTTCTGGTCACAAGCAAAGGTGGGCAGGGGCAAGAGGGGTTGATACAGACTGCTGAAGGATGTTCACAGGATAGACTAGTATCTTACTCAATGGCTTAATTGGTGAACTAGGATGGTACCTAAAGCCAATTCCATACAGGGCTAATTACTTCAAACCACTCACAAACTGAAAAGACTTTCAGTAGTGTGAGAATAGCAGCACTAGACAACAAAACCCCAAACCATGCCTATTATCCCCAGGGATACTCACTTCACTAAAATTATCTCATTCCCTTATTAGAAAGGCAGCACTTAAACAGTGATTCATTTTCAGTGAGGACGTAACTCTGAATCAGTCTTGAGCAATGACTAACAACTGGGCAGAATTAATTGGCAAGTCAAAGGATCACTTGGGACAGAGGAGAGAAATCCATGTCACCAAACAGTCAGTTTGGCCAAGCTAAAAATAGATAAAATGTTACTGTAGTTACTTTTCTTACTGTATAAAATAGTTTTCCATTTTCCCTACTCAAAGAAAGACCTTAAATAGAGATTTATTAAATTAACTGTTAAAGCATCAAGGCAATTGTGCAGATTTATCAAGAATGAGGTAGCCAGATTTGAAACAGCTACAAAATCTAGTCCTTAAACTAATACATGAAGAAAGCAGTCATTTTGGATCCAGTTTCTCTAGTGCAAATGCATCTAGGACTCTCCTAGAAGTGAATGGATATTGTGCATGGACACTGAGAGGTTTCTTATCTCCCCAAAACTGGCCACATGACGTGTTACCAGGTCCTTTACCACTTTCACCAGTTCAGTGCCATTAAGGTCAGATGGACAATTACAAACACAGTCATAACACCTGCACAGAAGATGTGAACATTTCACCTAGCAATTCCTGCATCAAGCATGGAACTCCTGGTCGAGTAATACATGTTTTGATTTAAATTTAGAGCCTTTTGGAAAAAACGTTGCACCTTATCTCAAAAGTTCAAGCGACAGAGAGTCCATCACATTTCTTGGTTGATGGCTGTAAAGGCAAAATTACGCCCGCTGTTAAAAATATCCCCCTTATTTCTAGTCTCAGTTTATCTAGATATAGTGTCAAGCCAGTAGATCATGTTTTGCCTTTGCTTATTAGATCAAAGAGTTAGTATCAGAAATACCCTTCATGTACAGGAGCTTCCATTATCTCTTAAGGTTCTCCTAGATAAGTCAAAAAAAGGCCTTGTTTAGTTTCTCACTATAAAGCATTCTGAGCAGCTGTCAGATTAGTGGTGATGCATAGGGGGTGCACATGCTCAGGCAATGGGAAGGGGGGCAGGCAGGAGTACCACTGCCCACCCTGTGAATGCGCCAGCTGGGGAGTGGGAGCACCGTAGCCACTTCCGGGAATGCTGCAGCCACTTCCCGGCTGCCGAGATCAGCCGCAGGGGACCCCTCCCGGTCACTGACTGGTTGCTGGGGGGGGGCATGTGCCCCCCCTGACTAAGGTGGCACCAGTCACCCATGTGTCAGATCCTTCTCCAGAACTGACTCTGCGTGACAGACAGTTGCGCTGGTGCAGTACAACTCGGATTTCTTCTCTCAGCCACTGATGTGACTGGGGTAAAAACAAAACTATCACAATGGAGATCAACTTTAAGTGCGGTGCAGTTAACACAGTGTAGAAACATGCTAGCTACAACTGTATATAAACACAGCTGTGATCAACAGGATTGTAGCACACATTTGCTGACCAGTACAACCATGAATCTTACTGGTAGAGAATTGTGCTATAATAAAGCTGTGCAAAAGATGAACTTTCTCACATACCATTGATGACATTCAGCATAGATTCGAACACCTCTGACCACCCAGTGGAGCAACACCTTGATATACCTCAAAAGCTGTTAAACAGTACATGGAAGCAGCTCTAGACTGGGCCTCAGAAGACTTGTATTCAGTTTTGGGCCTCCAGGTCAAGTCACTTATCTTTTTACTTCAGCATCTTCATGCATAGAATGAAGATAACGATGCTGAGCTCCCTTGTAAACCCAAGAAGATCTACGGATGCAGAATGTTATATAAAAACTAGATATTTTAACTAAACTTGGCTGTTTCCAGTAGGATTCCACTCCCACAGCAGAGCCTGACTGTGTCCGATTTTCCATCAGACCTCTCCAGAATTATTTAAGCACAGCCTGGTTGGGCGCTGGTCTACTTCCAACACTGGATGTTAGTCATCAACTTAACTTTATATTTGGCCTTTCTAAATGGAAAGAAGTCTCTCTTAAAACTGCTCTGGCAACAAAGTTTCTATTCACTGCTCATTTGATCTTATTCCATATCATGAAATATATTCGTGTCATTTAACTTAAAAAAAAAAAAAAATGGGGGGGTTTTATAAAATAGCCCTTTGGAAGAAACTGTGAACCAATTGACTAAGTACAGACAGTCAAAAAGCCCAAGGCTGAATCTATTTAGTCTTTGTGGGTTAGTCTAAACTGCAGAGATTAAGCTGAGAAACAACTGCACAGACATTCACTTTTGATTCAGGAAATGCAGCTACATGCCTGCAGTGGCTGAGGCCAGAAGCCAGGAGAACTACAGCACAGCTCTCTGGTACATAGCCAGCATGGGCTGTGTGCTCGTTTCCTCTTCCTGCTGCCCCCGAGGTCTCTGGAATTTGCAGCCCGGACTCACAGCAACAGAACTCTGCAGGGTTACCCATCACTTCCTCTTCCTGCATCCAGGTGCCTCTGGGATTTGTAGTCCACAGTCGCAGCCAGCAGTATGTTTTTAGCAGGGCAGCTCTGTACTCAGGGGAAGGGAAGTTCAACCCCCGCTCCCTGCCCCAGACTCCAGCTGGGGTTTGCCTGGGGGGCGGGGGGCAGTCCACGCCTTCTTCCCCCGGCCCTTTCCCCACCACCCCTGCCAACCCTTCTCTGCTGAAGCAGACAGCACAGTCCAGCCCAGGGCTGGAGAGCATGCTGGGATGCTAGGGGACTATGATTTAACTTGAACCAGGAAGGGGTCCAGTACAGAAGTTTTATAAACTGGTTTGACATCAGTCAAATTACGTCAGTCTGATACCACATTCAACCAAGTTTACCTTAAACCAATTTCAGCCATTTTGAAACTGGTTTATGTGTACTGAACTTCTGTTCTGTACAGGTTTAAACCAGTTTCTCATTACTTAAACCAGTTTATGTATAACTTCTGCCCCCAGCTATTAAGTTTAATGAGTCCTTTATAACAGCTCCACATTTCCATTTTAAAAAAATATTTGTTACTGAACATAGGTTGGGTCATAGGGCCTGATGCAGCTCCCACTTGAATACAGAACACTCAGTGACATCTGTAGGGATTTGGATTGGGCATCAATGAAATCACACAGAACTTAAATCCATTTATAGTCAAATGAAGACTCCATTTCAATGCATTTCTGTTGATCACTAATAATGAAGCCCCACTCCAGTTCAGCATTAAAAAAAAAAAAAAAAAAGGTTCCAAGGTACTTGCTCCTTCGAAAATAGCCCCTCAACGCGTAACTTATAGTTCCAGCAAGACTTTCACCTCTGCCTTCTCTGCCGTAGAAGGGGGAGAAGGAGCGGAGAAGGGACTTCTAGCTTGTTGGTGGAGATATGAGGGAGTCCTCATTCTTCCACTTTTGGTATAACCCTCGTTTGGTGTCAAGTGCTCTGTCAGTCTTGCTTGAGTGAGCCACTTGCAGGGATATGCAGAAAAATGGTTTCTCTGTAGCTGTAGAAAACCTTCCTTCTGGTAAGGTGTTTTTTCCAAACAAATACTTCAGTTCATTTGGGGAGGGACCTTCATTTGCTTGTACAGGACCTACCACAATGCACTCCATTCTCAAAGAGGGTTGTTTCATTTAGGGCAGCTGTACAGAAGGAAAAACACACTCTCCAATAAAGAATAGTGCTTGTAAAACACTAATAGCTAATAACTTCATACTGGATTTCCAGGTCCAGAAAGCTAAAGAGTTTTTAGAAGGAAGTATAAACAATAAATAGTAGCTGTTTACATGAGGAAATGCCTTTTTAACTTGAAGTGGAAAAATCTTATAATCTTATTTAAATCTATTAAAGATAACATTAGTCACTATTGTGCCTTATAAAGATCACTCATTCTGCTGAACAATTAAATAAACCTGTGGTTTAATTAGAAACATTTGGCCATGGAATGAGTTCTAACGGCAGCAAAACCAAAATGCATTAATATACAACTTTATTTTGCTTTAAAATTGTTCTAAAATAAAGGGACTTAGCAGAATGCTGTGAGGTTTGTTAACTAACAAGCTGCCCATTAAAAAAAAGGAAGAAAACTCATAGGATGGGATGCTTCTCCAAGCCAGACTTTGGTTCCAATTTTGCTATCAATGAAGTCAGAGGATTTTGCCACTGGTTTAAAGGCTTCAATGCTGTCCCACCAGACATAAATTTCCTTCTGCCAGGAGTCCTACAGTGTGCAGATGTGAATTCAAATACCAACAAACACAGAATCATAGATAAATAGGGCTGGAATGGACTTTAGGAAGTCATCTAGTCCAACTTCTGCTCAAGGAAGGATCACCCCAAACATCTGTCTAACCTACACACCCAGTGACAGAGTCCATAGGCTCTTTAGATAATCTGTTCAAGTGCTTAACCACCTCTAGAGTTTGAAAACTCTTCCTAATATCCAACATAAATCCCCCTTTTTTCAATAGGCCAATTACTTCTGTCCTGTTCTCGGAGGAAAAGGGAACAGTTGCTCACAACTGTCCTTGTAACAACTCTTTTCCCTATTTATCTCCACTTAAATCTTCTCTTCTCCAGACAAAATAATCGTAATTTTTCTAACCTCCCTACATCAAGTTTTGAAGACCTCTGCCCATTTTTTGTTGTGATCCCATGGACTCTTTCCAAATTCTCTGCATCTTTTGTGAAGTACAGAACACAAAACTGGGCATAGGACTTGAGGTGAGGTTCTCCCAAGCTGAATAGAGTGGAGGAATCACTCCTAGTGACTTGCATATAACATGTAAATAGGTTTTTGTTGCAGTGTTATTAGATTGCTGACTCAGCTTGTGGTCCTCTTCAACCCTCAGGGCCTTTTCTGCAGCCTTGCAGCCTAGCCAGTCATTCCCTGCTTTGCATTTATGCACTTCTGTTCCATCCTAAGTAAAATACTTTCCACTTGCCCATAGGGACACTTTTCCTATTTCTTTCAGGCCAGTTTTCCCTATATATCAAGGTTATTTTGAATCTTAATCCTTCCCTCTTTCTGTCTGCTCCACAAGCTTGATGTTATCCACAATTTTACCAAACGTGCGCTCCAATCCATCCTCAGTCAAGATGCCAAACAGTACTAGATCTTGGAGAACCCCACTTCACACAGTCCACTCAGTTGTGGACTACCATAACTGAATACTTCCAATGCTGTCTCTCTCAAAGAGAAACAAAAGAGAACAGGAACACAGTCACAGCTGCCTCGTGGCTGCAGATGAACACCTCAAAGAAAGGACATTTCTATATAAACGTGGACACAGCAACTATGTACTGGATGAGTTCTTAAGTGTGTAAGGACACTTACCTGTTCACAGATAGCAACAGTTGGTCCATAGATGCTTTGATCTTGTTCTGTGCCTCTAGATGAGTCATGTTTTCTGTGCTCTCTCCATTAATTGCCAGAATAATATCTCCTGGGCAGAGGTTAGCCATGGCTGCCTTACTCCCAGGATTAATCTATACAAGGGGAAAAAAACAACAGACAAGAAGCATTATGAAAAAAGATGTTTAGTGTGAGGACATGGAAGAGTAAAAACATATGGTTTGTTCTTCAGAGTAAACTATAGGGGAGAGGTTTAGGGGAGTAGATGTCCAAGTTTTGGTGGAATCTGAGCTACCGTAAGTGAATAGTTTTCTATGGAGAGGGCCACTGTGTTTTGCCAAGAATGAAAATGCTACCACAGTTTGAGCACTAGGCTCAATATTCATACTCTCGGATGTAGTCACAATTTTTGGATGCCCATTTCTTCTCTGAAGACAATGATCTGCAGCTATGCTGGATAATGTTAGCCCTGCATCAGCTTCTGAGCCCTTTAGGGTGCAGACAGAAGCAGAGCTGACCTGAGCAAGGTGCAGGGCCCAGGGCAAATCAGCCCGTGCGGGACCCCGCTCCCACCCTGATCCTGCACACTCTGGATGCAAAGAAGCTGCCACCGCCATCAACGGGCTGGGGGGTAGTGAGCAGCTGGACGTGAAGCCGGCAGCAGCAGTGTGAAGTCGCCATGGCCGCTCTGCCCAGCTCCACGGGGCCCCCCAAAGTGCAGGATCTGGGGCAGTTACACCGATTCAAGCGCCCCAGGGACGGCCCTGGACAGAAGTACAGGTCTCCACTGTAACTGAGAACACTTTGCAGAAAGTATTCTGAATTACAACGATCCCTGGACCAAACAGAAGTTCACTGTTCATTCCAGGGGGGAGAAGAATCTAGTTACTGGCTGGGAGCCCGCAGCCGGTTGTGTGTAACAATGGCCCTTCCTCCCTGCAAGGCTGCAAAGTTTTTGGAGGGGTTCCCCAGCTGACACCGGAGGGTGAGGTGGGGGAATTGGAGCTCCGCACCTCGGAGGGGCTCCAGTACACCCACTTTCACCCTGCAGCAGGGCTGTAATACCCCCAAACTGAACTCCCTCCACTCCCTTTCCCACCTCCCATTCTGAAAACGGCGGCAGGCTGGCAGGCAGCACAGACAGACGTTACAGAGGATGCTCTGTTTTGAAAAGTCTTCATGTGAGCCCTCATGCAATGGGGGTTCAGATTTTCACTCGGTGGGCCATTTTTTTAAGTGGTCTGCAGCCCTGCACTTATGTTTGGTCACAGCTATAGACCACTTTCTGTGGCTAGATCAGGCAAAAATTGTCCTTTCTGTTGTCTTCAAGTCAACAGTGAGCCTTTGGTTGGGCACTATTTGCAGACTCAATTTCTCACTTTAAAAAAAGCCCCACATAATGAAGAACCTGTTTCAAAGGAAGTTGAGCAGCTAAGTCCTTTGGACTCCTCCAAAAACTGCAGCTTATTTACAGGCCTTCATGAAATGTAAAAAAGCTTTAGAGCTGAGTCTTGATGAGAAAACAAAATATTGTTTCTACAATTTAAAAAAAAGCAGCTATAGCATGCAGCAGCTGCATGATAGCAATTATCCTAAGAGCTTCCAGCAGAGGCAACACGTTCCTCGTCACTGATCAGCTTTTCCTGACCACCATTCAAATTATGTATCACTTTCCAGTGTTGCATGAAACATCATACTGATTATTAAATCACCATAACTTTTTCCCTGCTGTTCATGCATTAATGCCAATATTCTATAATGTTTCAGATTTTCCCCTTGGGAAGACATGAGATGCTCAGGTGGCATTTGTGTCTGGACTATACAAACTCTGAGCCCAATCTTCTCTCTCATAACAAGGTCTAGTTTTTGTGTTGTTTGCTTGTATTAAGGCCCAATCTGGTTTTAATTTTCACAAGGACAATATAAAATACTACAAACTGGATACGGGATAGCTGCCAATAAACACGTATCCAACTATATAAACTGTTGATAGCTATATATTTGTCCTCTAAATTTCTCCTCATAGTCTCTATTAATGCTGTCACATAGTTGCTCTAATAACCAATAGCATGGCTTATCTAGTGAGAACGTGCATTGTGTCTGATGAGATGATTTGTATTTCATTGCCCTCAAAAAGTAATGCTTTTTGGATCTCATTGAGTCTTTATTTATATTATAATAATCTTATGTCTCAGGAGACAGACAACTACTTGAAACATCTTTTGGTACAGCAACTGAAACTTCTTTGACAAACAGACTGGGATCAGAAGGAAGTCTTCTTTAGGATCGACTGGAGATTTCACCTCCCCATCCCAGTAAAAGTAGCATTAATCATAAAAATACACCCTGTAACAGTTCTTGGCTACCTCCCTCTCTCATGGAGATCTCTCACTTGGTTTTACTTCTACCACAATAGAGAGACTGTGGACTGTTTGCAACACGCTCACACGTGGCAGGGCTGTTGCTTTTACAATGCCGGCACTACTAAGAATGACGTTCTCTATAAGAAGAAGGATTAGATTTGGTTTGAGAATAAAGCAAAAGGGTTCTCCAACCAGCTGACTTGGTTGCTTCTGGAGGTTTCCAGGCAAGGAAGAAGAAACCACACCATCCACAGCCCCAGAAAGGACATTTCCTATACCAAAACCAATAACTCACTGTTCAACTCTGCACCATTTCTTATATAAATTAGCCTTATGTGGAGCCAAATTCAGGCCCTGTCTGATTTTTGGATGCTGGAAGCTATGGCCAAGCACTAGAGATTATTATTAATCATTTTCAGCCTCAAGGGACACATAGGGCTCTTCACTAAAACAAGTGTGAGCATTATTCCTGCCTTGAAAAAGAGTATACTTGTCTGGAGCAAGGAGGAGCACTGGTGTTATCTGGCTTCAGGCCCCTGGCAGGAATGCAACGGACAAAAACCAATTGAGTGACCACAACTGGAGGCATCCAGACCATGAAATGCATGCAGAATGCTCCCCTTTCATGACTGTGGCTAGAGCATGAAATCTCAAGTTTGACAAAGATCAGAATCTCTCTTCAACAGCAAGGTAAGCAGAACTGGCAGCCTAAATCTGGCTCTTATGTTCCGTCATCATGAATCAGCTTTTGTGATTTGCTTTTCAATATTTTGTTCTCTATAAACCGCTCAACTTTCTACTTCCCTCGCTCACTGGCTCCACTGTGACAAAATGCCTATTTTGTGCTGTTTAGAAATGAAAAGAAACACTAGAAATGCAATGGATTCCACTCCCCTCCAGCAAGTTTATCCAAATCTGAGATACTTGGAGAATAAGCCATTCATAAAATGGGACACTTTGTGGTTTCATATATTTTGGTTTCTGATTTATTTCAAATTACTTTGGCAGCACTTTCATATTAGATTTATTTTATGCCGTTCATGGGAATGCCTGAAGGTTGGGAATTGAATTGCATTTCCAGATCTCATTAGTTTGGGACAGAACACCGATGGTTTGATTACTTGGGAGTTACTAACGTGCATCAGGCTAGTAACATACCTTAGGCAAATTCTCCTGATGCAAACAGTTCATTCCCATTGACATTAAATAGACTGCACCGAAACCAGAAACAGGGAAGCATATGTTAATATAGGCCCTTTATGTGTTGCCCTTGGCCCAGACTGCATTTCAATCTTCCAGGGTAGATACTGTGTTGAGCGCAGAATCCCACTGGCTTCAGTGGGACACTGTGTAGGTTACAGGGATCTACACAAGAATCCTGTTACTGGATCAGGACCTCTGCAGATACAATAATGCAGTTGCTATACTGATTAGATAAGGGATCTACTATTATCAAATATAGTACAAATACAGTTCCTTTAGGTCAAGAGAGAAGCCTGTGCTTTGAGTGACAAGGGGTCAGGGGTCTAGTCTCAGT
This sequence comes from Alligator mississippiensis, assembly GCF_030867095.1. Taxonomy (NCBI): domain Eukaryota; kingdom Metazoa; phylum Chordata; order Crocodylia; family Alligatoridae; genus Alligator; species Alligator mississippiensis. The sequence continues at coordinate 67,808,766 of NC_081832.1, forward strand.
TTTCTAGGGACGTGGCTTTGCAATGTATAAAGTAATTGTGTATGCTGCAGACTGAAGGGCTGTGGGGTTCAAAGTGATACAACTGAAAAATGAGAGAGAGAAGAGGTTTTAGGCAAGAGTTTTAACAGCCCCAGCATTAAGACCTAGAGTCTGCTCGGACTGGTTATCGCAGTATGTGCAATGATTGAATCATGTTGGAGAAGGGTCAGAGAGCAAGCAAGGTTGCATGTGCTACAGGTACTGTATAAATACTGTACAGCTAAAAACCTGTGCCACCCAATTCCATTGTTGCCTCCTGTGTCATTTGAAAGTCACTTTTTAACCAGAGATCAGGGCCATTTAAAAAAAAAAAAAACTTATACTTAAGTCTGCTGATGAATTTAGTGAACTGAGAGGGAGTGTGTTTAAGATAACATAGGTAAGGGGGATTCAATATGTTGAAACACTCAGATGAGAAGGAGAATGGACCAAACCTTTTCAGAAAAAGGCTAGTCAATCAAAATGGTTCTAAAATTAAGGTTGTGGGAACACAAACAATTTCAGAACTTATGGCAGCATCCAGAAGGCAGTTCCCGAGCTGAAGCAAGTTGTTTTCCATGGAGCCAAGGCAGGTTGCACCACCCGAGGATTTGCCCTGTAATTTTCATTTTAAATTGTTTCCATGGACACTATAAGAACAAAAAAAAAACAACCTTGCAGTAAGACCTCCACTATTGTTATAAATCAGATACTAGACAGTACTACAGGGTATTTCAGGAAGCAACAGATTCATTCCTTTGGCAAACGCCTCTGGTTAACTCCCATAAATGTTATTCTAAGCTAAGACTCACTTCTTCCATGATGCCCAAAAGCAGCGAGTCAATAGGGAAACCCTTCCTCTGGGCTCGCCAGTGCATCCTGTTCATTCTGCATCTATATGATCTCTATATTACAGACTCTTCTGGATGTGGGCTCCCTGCGGGGTAACTTTTATACAGCGATGAGTATAGGAATGGAATTCAATGATTAAGGATCCTGAGCCCTACTGATCGTATGATCAGCTAGCGCAGACTTCTATATCTCAGGGAAGTCCACAGGAACATACAGGGGTAGGAAAGTATGTGCTAGGAGATCATATTTTAGGACTGGGAACCATAAACATTTGTGCACTCTGTTCCAGAGACATTCTCTTTAAAATTTTCTCTATTTTAAATGATTTATTACTGTTCAATCATGGTGACCTATCTACCCACACTCGCAAAGCAGCATTTGCCTTCCTCTTCCAATACCTTGGTACTTTGAAGATATCTGTAGAAGAAATTTCTCAACTTGATCCTTCTTTGCATCAGGATAAAACACAAGGATTTCAGAGGAATGGTTTCAATTTTAGAGATGCAGGTGTAATAAGAGAATTGAACTCTCTCTTTTACAACCTATTCAAAACACTGACAAACAGTGCTAAATTTCAAAAACCCTCATGTCATTTGACCACCATTTGTGACATACTCTGGAAGAGGAATGCATTTTATGTGGAAGCAGTTGAGGGAGGGTCAGTTATGCCAAATAATAACGTGCACATATTTAACATAATTTGCAGATTGTGCAAAGCCACTATTGTTATGTGGCACAAGGTGAGAAGCTGTACAACATACTAAAGAGTGACATCAGTACTCATGATAATAGCGTTTACCTTTTGGAGCAGTAAGATACCGAGTATTTAGACAGACTTACAACCAAGAACAGAAAAAACAACCTGGGCTTAAAAAAGAAATCCTGGAATTATCAAAGGAAATGTTTCTTTTTGAGACAAGCCAGAATTTGGTGTCAACTGAAAATTCCCTTCATGTTCCAGGTCCTTAATAAAAGATGTTAAATGATGCTAGATCTAGCTCTGATCGCTAAGCTACCCCGCTAGTTAACTTTCCCAGCTCAACACATTGTTATCGTTTTCTTGAATAGTCATCCAGCCAATATAAATGCACAGCCAAAATAAATTAATTGGAGCTACAATGCAGATAAAAGACCCACCAGGCTGAACAGATGTAACTTAGTAATGTTTTACAAAATACTTCAAGTCTGCATGCCCTTGTAGACCTTTCCCACCATTTCCAACTCCCCATTTTTCAAGTAATATGTTCTGGGGAGATGGTCTATGCGCATGGATGGGCACAAAAATAAGTTGTAGATGCACAAGAATCATCATGTGTTTCTGCACACTAGGTGATGATCACATATATAAATGGCACAGACATCTGCCTTACCAACTCAACTGTAAGTACATCATTTATAACAACCTGCTTCTTATGTAAAATAATATGAAATGAGAAGGCTCATTACCTCTCCCCACTCCCCCCTGCAAAAAAAACCCAACCCAAAACAATCCATTACTTTTATTTTCAAATGCTGATGCACAGACATTTTGGAAACAGAAAATACAAGAAGAAATTAAAAACTTGTAAACAAATTTGTGACAAAGGCATAGGACAATTTGGAAAGTATGTCACTGATGCAAGGGTAGGCAAGGTTATTTGGGTAAATGTGATATCTAATAAAAGATATCACATTTACCCAAATAACTTTGCCTGTGTATCCCCTTAGATCAACACAGCTACAACCAATATCACTGATGCAAATCATTTTCCCCTTACAGTATAGATAACAGACTCCCCATGTGTGTTGCACCTTATTAGGTGTTCTTCATTTAAGTATTGGCAATGCTGTAGGTAGCCTGTCTCTTTTGAGGTTTGCTTCTCCATGTACAAAGTATACACAGGTGCCACCCAGGGTGTTTTAATTATCACTGCAGACTATTTTGCCTTGAATTAATTCTGGAAGCTTGATTCATCTCTTCCCAGTCCCTTTGTGCCACTCCAGCTGGCCACAGACATTTTTGACCTTGAGATGAAGTTCTTACATCGGGCCTCCACTTCCTCCCGGTCATACTTCTTTACAGCTACTGAATCTATGCTTGTACCTGATTTACTTATGTTTCCATAACCAGGGATCAGACACGCCCCACAAAAGCCCACAGATCCAGGGAGTGCAAACATGGTATAAGTGCACTTGTGTCCACTGTTCTGCCCCTGCACCAAGCACAGGAACAGAAAAGCAGACTGCCTTCTCTGCATTTGAGCTGTTAGCAATACAGCAAGCCAACAGCATGCTCTATGCCAGGGGCAGGCAATTATTTTGAGCAGAGGGCTGCTTACTGAGTTTTGGCAAGGCACTGAGGGCCACATGACAGGCAGCCCAGGGCAGATAAATATTAATTTTCTAAATTTTTTAGGGGCCCCACGGGCCGGATAGAATAGCCTGGCAGGCCACATCCGGCCCGTGAGCCACATTTTGCTCACCCCTGCTCTACGCAATACAAAAGCCACACAAACTCAGCCTGTGTCCCAGAGAGCTCAGACTGACCCAGACACACAGGAACTTTCGAGAAACACAGAGGAGATGTTAATACGAATGGCGACTCAGGGGAGACTATACATTTACTCTCCCTCCATCCCTCTGTGCTGTGTTGGAGACACTGACTGATGTGGGCGATTTGATAACACAGGAAGTTACAAATGAACTGTGTTTGTTCAGTTGCAGAATGAGCTTTTAAGAGGCTTTTCACTCATTTTTACCCCATCCCCTTTTTCAGAACTGCCACCCACCACTTTCCTTCCCTCCCAGGGCAATGGAGCAGCAGCATCAATGAGTCTCTTTGTGGTCCTGCCTGCAGCTGCTGACACGTGGAGTGGTCAACCCTCTCCCTCGGAGACTGCCCCACTTCCGTCACGATACGTAGCCTGCTTCTCCAGAGACTAATCGGCACGGCTTGCTTTCAAACTTATGACCTTGGCTGCGGATGGCGCTGCTACGCCAAGTTACAGTATCCCACAAGTTAAGAAAAAATAAACAGTAGAGTGGATGCTTAGATCCTATGGAATAGATTTTAAAAACACAGTGGCTATCTTATCTAGCCACTGGAGCCTGGTTATGATTTACTAAGTGCTAACATCTGACTTCAAGCCAGCAAAAGAAAATGCACTGAAGCTACTGCTTTTGTGTACGAGTTGGAGCTAGGAGTTGTGCAGCATCATTTTGTGACCTGCATTTTCTAGGCTAAGAAAAGTTTACGCTCAAAACCCTGTTCTGGCTGTCCTCAAGGAGATCAAAATCGGCACCTTTCCAGGATGATGAACTGCAAGCTACACATCCAGCCATAAGGGGCCAAAGGGTGAGAGCCATGGTGAAACCTCGGGCCATGAGCTGAGGGGGAAGAAAACTGCAAGCACTCCCCCACCCCCAATACAGCATCCTCCAAATTCTTTACCTCGGGCTCTGAGGAAGCCTGCCAAACTCTGCTGTAGGCTTGGGGCATCAGTGCAGGCAGCATCTCCCTCCATGCGTCCTTCAGGGCTTTCTCCCAGCTCCCTGCTATCAACACGCCATTGCAAGCTAGAGCTCTATGACCTTTCCCGAAGAGCTCCCACAGGCCACTGGGAAGTGACAGAGTCCGTCCCCCCGGCTCCATCGGCCATCACAAAAAGGGGACAGTCAGCTTCCCGGGTGCCGCTAACTGCAGGAGGGACAGGATCTGTGCACAGTGGGAACTACCCCAGGAAACTCATGTCAAAGGTTTTACTCCCTGAAGGATGGATCCTAGGATTTGGCTCATGATTTTTAGCACAGAGGATGGGGGATTAGATAGGATCAATTTCTTATGCTGCATCCTTCAGGTGTCTTCCCCTTCTCCCTCACATCTCCAGAGACCCTGCTTCTCGACTTTCATCAGAATTTATATTTGGAGTCAAACAAAATATTGAAATAGAAACAAATAATGACAATGCTAAGGGTCAGCTGGGGATATATCATGCATAAGACCATAAAAGAAACCCACTATTATCAACAAAGCAAATCCCAAACTAGCATCATGTGGATCATCACCATCCTGGACATTTAGGGACCAACTCCGCACTCATCATTCACATTAGAATAACTTTCCTCAAACCCAGCTGCAATCAGACTTTGTGCTTATGTCACGGTTCTCTTTTTCCCCAGAGTCTATTCTTTGTCCTTTTAGGCCATAAGCCTTCAGTACAGATCCTGTGCCTTCTTGAATTCCTGAAGAATGCCCAGTTTGGACCCTACCATAATGCAGTTAAAAATGACAAATTGACAAGAAGAAATTTTTTTTCAGTACACACATTAAACTAACTGCATTTATGAAATGATGGTAATGTTCTCTCCCAGCAATCCCTTAATTTTACCTTTAAATATGAAGTCACGGAAATAAAAATGCACTCAGCCAGCAAACCTGACTTTCAAAGGTATTTTCATGAACTATCACAGGCTACTGTGCTTTTTTCTCTTGATCAGTAGTGGTTTATTACAAGGAAGTTAGAGCAACTTTCTGTTCTGCAAGCATGATCAAAAGGCCTAGATAGCATACGGTCACATGTGGCCTTTCAAAGGTAACAAGATAATGTGACAAAATTAACAGCTCCCTACAGAATCAGTAACCTTGTTCTGTTATCAGCTAGCAGGCTATATAACACTGCAGTATCTTTATTGTTGGCTGTTGTTTTGGTTTTGGTTTTTAAAACAAGAAAATATTAAACTATGCACTAGTGAAGCTCAATTCTCTTCCTGTAATTATTTACCAGTAATATTTTCTTGCCCATTTTATTAAGCTCTTATATTAGTATTGTGCCTGAGCTATTCATTTTTCTTACTAATGTGATACATTGAGTGCCATTATATGTGATGGGAAACAATATTATTCTGATTTATGTACACTGCAAAGTACATTCAGTAAAGCACAGTGGTTATAAATGTAAACCTTTTCAGTTGTAAAAGAAAAAAAGAGAGAGAAAAAAACTTAAGAACTGATGGGTATAAAACATAGTGTTCCTTGTGTGTCTGGTTTTGTACTTTGCAGTAGCAGTGTGATAATCTTAAGAATTTGGGGATAAATAGTTGACAAAGCTAGTTTGTTGATGGTATTTAGATGCCTAAAGATGCACCTCTAAAAATGTGGGCACCCATGATGATGTAGATGCCACAATGCTATAGACAAGGAGGTCCTGTGGTGTGTGGTGTACAGCTGCGATTCCATTTTCCACCCCTCCTGTTCATAGCCCATGAACAGAGCCAATCCTCCTCCTTATCCTCAGTGGCAGGGATGAACTGCAGATACACTACCACAGTTACCTCCATCATGCCCACTAAGGCTTAAAAATTTTGCAGAATCAAGCAAGTTATGAGCACAAAAAAGTCACCCATTGGCCCACATAGGTAGGAAGGCAAAAACCCTAATGTGGACACAATTAGACCAGTATAATAAATCCTTTTGGCAACATACCCTTTTATTTTATTCAGTGAACTGGTTTCAGCTGTAGCAGGAAAAGTTCGTTGCCCATCTAATTTGCACCTCCCCATACCGTTTGGACACATTTCAAAAGGGCAGGGCTATGGCAGGGCTATTGCATTCTCGCCATTGTTATGTGTGGATAAGCCGGGAACAATGCAAATATAGAAAAACAGCTTCAACTTTAACACTGCTTTGTTCAGGGTTAAATCTGAAGCAGTTTTCCTACACTGAAATCCTTCCCAGCCTGTCCACACGTAACAGTTAATAATAACAGCCACTGCCCTTCTGAAACATCTCCAAATGTATGTGTATCCACACCCTCAGAAAACTTTCTAGCACAGCTGTACAGCAAACCTTATCTTGGGTAGACAAGCCCTTATACTCCGTTTCTGGAATCAAGCAGAAGAGGTCTGTGAAAGTTTGTTTGGAGCAATCCCCTGTGTGCTTCACAGGAGACCAAAAGAGGTTATTTATAGCTTTTTATTAAGGATTCCTGGATTTTTCATCCAATGCGTAAATGTATATTATACCCTTCTAATATATTAATGCAATGTTTTATCAGGTTTGCAAGGCACACAAGTATGAGAAATCAAAATTTATGTTGCAATTGATTATGAAAGTTCAAGAGATAGGTGAATTTGCATTGTACCCTACTGGTATCACTGCATCTTTCTCACTTGAAAGCTTGATCGGATGGCCTGAACCCCAATCCTGTTCCCACTGAGACCAGGAAAAGGGATGCCATTCTTGTGGAATGTGAGGTTTTCTGAAAAAGGAACAATGCTCATTTTCTGACATTAGGCATAAGGGGGTTTTCTGTTTTTATTTTTATTTTTTAATTTGGAAATCCCATTGTGAATTGTACTCAAATAGCACCCGAGTCATTAATTTCCAGTGAAATTACTCTGAACCTCTGGTGGACGTGAATGTTAAACTTGGTGAGATTAGCACCATCTTTTCATACACCTGTATTCCATCAGAAAGGATCAGTGATGGTGTGAACTTCAGAAGTGACCTTGTGATGCTTGGATGTTTTTTACTGCTTGCACACAGTGCAGGTGTGCAAGTTAGTGATATCGTTTGCCAACCAAATTCATCAAAATGATTTTTAGAAATAGCCATGAAAAATAAATTTCTCTCCCCATAGAGAGAAGGATTATTACTGAATCATGTGCTGTGGTTTGCCTTTCTGTAATTGTTTCAAGGAACAATCCTTGTTTTACTGTGGAATTATGTATCCTGTGATGTAACAGCCAACCCAGTCTTAGGACCCAGGTCCACAGAGATTCACAACAAAAAATAGTGTTTCCCACCATCATGCATTTGCTGGCATTTGTTAAGTACCATATTTATTTAATAGAAGATGACCCTGAACACTAAGATGATGCCCCCTCAAACATTAAATATATGGAAAATCTATCATTTTCTTATAGTTTTTCCAGGTATAGAATCTAATTATTGGAGGTTTGCCTTGAATTTTTTCCCGCCCCACTGCTACAGCAGGGAAAGTAAAACTGGGGTGGGGAGGCGGGGGCCCGACAGGTAGCCCTCTGCTCTCTGCTTCCCTCTGACTTTTTCCCCTGCCAGCCCCTTCCCCCTCTCCGTCAGACCCTGCTTTCCTTGAGCGCATGGAAGTAAGGAGCAAATTTGAAAACCACCTTTACATTAAACATGGCTGTAGCAATTTGCATTTAGTACCCATGCTCTCGGGTTATCCAGAAATGATACGTTACCTTTTTTTTTGAAACTGCTGCAAGTTTTAGCAGAGGTACTCCATAAACACACTTCTGAGCAGCACTTTGGCACCTACTTATATGTAGTACAAAATATACATGATATTAGCCAAAGGCTTGTGATTTGCCACATAGTTCATTGGGCTGGGCTCCACCAGACTCAAAAGCATTTCAAACCGGTGACCCTACAGCTTTACACGGCTCAGTATGTATGTGTACTCCGGATACCCCACCCCCCACCAAAGGATCCCTGTGCCATTTAGCCCCCTCATGACTGGAACTGGGTGATCTGTCAACAGTCCTGGGAGGCTACAAAAGTTTATATGCAGATGAGGTGCAGGGCAAACTGGTCCAGCTTCACCTCATGGAAAACATGGCCACACTAATCATATACACCAGAATGAGAGAGGGGCTGACAGAGGGATTCTGGGCGAACTGTATGCAATGTTGTAGCTCACCATGACTGGAAAGAGTCAGCGGTGAGGGGGACTATACTTAATGGGCATTACCATATGTCTTATTCAGGTATGCTATATTAACCTGCCCTTGTGGTAGGTTCCCATCAGCATATCAAATGTAGCAATTTTGGCACCAAGAGGAGGGGGTCGGGACTGGCTCTGGCCCTCCCGGTGCTGGCCTAGCGTTGCAGTACCTCTAGGCCCAGTGCCAGTTCCCTGCAGAAGGAACACCTGCCCCCACCCCCCTTTTTTAAGGGCAACATACATTCACAGCATGTTTGCCCAGTGTGGGCCATGTGTATTATAGTCATGCTCAGTGTTGGCAACATTTAAACAACTACATAGTTGGTTTTCATTAATGATCACATGCTGCTTTTGGCAGCAGTTTAATGATAGACAATGTATTTAGTGAGATTTTCTTGTATGCAATTATAAGATGAGGGGCTTTTTTCCTCATGCGAATTGAGGTGGGGGGGAGGGGGCAGGGAACACCTTGTCTTGTATTCAAGTAAATATGGTATTTAATTTTACAGCCATCTACTACACTTTAATGATAGTGATGTTGATAAACTTAAGAACACCATTTTGAATTATTTACTGTCTCTCATATCCAGACCCAGAAGCCAAGTGGTTTTATAAGAATCCAATGTTTAATTTAAAAACAGGAGGGGGGGAGGAGGTGGCAGAGAAGCCTTCACGGCTGTTAAGATTGAAAACACGAAGCATGTACATCCTAAAAGCTGGGAAACTGGATTACAAATAAAACTAATTTTAAAGTCTTTGTGAATTTTAAATGAGTTGCTTAACTTTGGAGGCTTGATATATGATTTTTATACGCTTGGGGCTGACCATATTTTTATTTTTAAAACAATGAGATGAGGGTTATGTCTATCGTGCTCTTTGTTAAAAACTAAAAGGACACGTAATATTTTGGCACTGGAAAAGTACACGTCATTTTAACTATTTTGATCCAGGAAGAAGCTAGGTTAATTAAAAAAAGTCTAAAGTATCTAGCATTTTGACTACATATCTTTTTACAGGAACTCTTGACACCTGTCTCAGCGCAATGGTTGAAATTTTATTTTAAACCTGTCGATGTCATTAGACTAACATGTTTAAAATGCTGTAAATCCTCCTGATCACGTAGAACATTTTCTATTTTGTCCAGCCTGGGAAACGCTGTTGCTGTTATAGGGTGTGTTAGGCTTATTTTGCTAAACTCACATCAAGGTCAGACCTCATATGAATGGAACTATGTGAATCATTCTTTCCACCTGGTTTCCCATTCTGGATTATCAGTGTGCTTGATTACAGCAATTAGCATTAAACTTTCACTCTAGTGCAGTTATCTATTGCAGTTATCTTCTGAACCAATACCAGGACCAGCCAGTAAGATTTTTATTCTATCCTTGCACCTATCTAGTAAAATCTGAGAACAGGGTATTTAGGCAATGCTAGAATATATTTAATTAATTTCCACAAGTTCGACTGAATTATTATAATTGCAATTCTGGTTGGGACTGTCCAAGATTCTCATTCTCAACTCCTCTTACAGTTAGTTCTCAAAATAATCAAGTGTACTTGTGAGGACACCCGACATAAGCAAAGTGCTTTTCTTATACCTGTAAATATACTTTGAATAAAAAAACCAAACAAACCTCTGCTACCCTGTAGTTCTTTCATACAGGGGGGTATATAATCAGGCATGGCTAATCTTTGCAGCATTTCTTTTAGGCTTTGTGTATTCTAACCAGTAGAGTCAATCCATCTGAAAGCTCTAATAGACACTGATTACAGCAATAGATTAAATGATACAAGCTCCGTTAAGCATAATCAAAGACAAATATTAGAACTCCAGAGATCAGAAAGCAAGCCAGGGAAACCAACACACAATGGCAGAAGACAGGGTAGAAGTGTACCTGATGGACTGACTGGATTTTGGACTCAGTGGACTTGAGGCATCCCTCCATAACTTTCATGAATTAGGTGGCATTCAATTTCTAAAATTAATTTCTATATTACAATACTTACTACCTGATACAGGGGTTGGACAGTAGGGGTGGGGGAATCATCCAGGCAGGGACACACCTGAGTCTGGCTTATCTGTTTAGCTCCACACACCTCACCTATTTCCATATCCCTCATGGTATACTTCAAAGCTAGGGACAGCCATTCAAAAAGCCTGAGCCTGAGTTGATTCAATCTTTACAGGTTAGTCTAACCTGCAAAACTGCAACCGATATGGAGGTGAACAGACATTCCCTTTTCAATCCAGAAATGCAGGCACATGCCTCCAGTGGCTCAGGCTAGAAGCTGGAGGGCACTAGAGCGGCCCTCCCTTCCCTTCCATAGTGCTGAGCTGAAGGGGGATGTGGCCATGCCTGGGCAGGACACTCTGATTAGGGAGGGGTTCCCTCCCCACTTCTGACCAGGAGGGAGCCAGCAGGGAGTTGATAAAGCATTGAGTTACACAGCAGGAAGCTACACAGGGATCTGTTAGCATTTAGCACACATCAACAAAACAAAAGGATCTCTCATTAGTTCAAGCTCTTCTTAACTGTTTTCCAAGGAAGGAATGGAGGGACATTGCCAGCTACCTGCTGATTAGCTCCAAAAAGCTCTAAGCTGACACTGTCCTGTCTGCCACAGCGTGAACTGTAGCCAGCACGTGGTCTGCTAGCTAATGCTGAGAGGTGTCTGTGTAAGGCAGAGGGGAGGGGGAATCCCTGCTTAAGCGGGGGGGAGGGAGGGAGGGAAGGAGGAAGCCAGGCAGACACCACTGTGTCTGCAGTCTCTGCCTGAGCTGCACCAAGGGTGCAGAAGGACAGGGCCAGCCCTGCTGGGCTAAAACAGAGAGCACAGCCCCACCCAGCAAAGCAGCTGGGATGCTGGAGGATGCTGATTTAACTTAAACCAGGAAGGGGTCTGGGACAGACACTGCATAAACTGGTTTGACCCAAATCAATTAGTTAAATGTAGTGTGATACTACATTCAACCAGATTTATCTCAAACCAGTTTCAGACATTTTCCAACTAGTTTATGTGTACTGAACATGTGTTCTGTTACAGGTTTAAACCAGTTTATGTGTAATGTCTGTCCCTAGCCCAAAGGATCTGGCAGCACCGAGGGTGAGAGTAACTGGTCTAGATGCTATGATGACTCCTTTTATCTGATGAAGTGAGCTGCTGCTCAGACAGCTTATACGCCTCAGATTCAATTAATCTATCACATACACGTCTTCTCTGCCTTCTGCCTGGCTTCAGACTAACCCAGCTGATAGACCATTATTTCTTTGAGTAGAGGCAAATTTGAGGGTCTCAAAACAGGGGAGAAGGTGGGAGGGGGGATATACTGTGGCCCTGGCTTAGTCTAAAATGTTTGTCTTGTGTAGTATTGTGATGTGCACAACTGTGCCAGGACTCAGCATCACAGTGATAAGCAGCCTAATGATCAGGCCGCCTTACAGCTCGAGAAAGGGTTTACCAACATTTGTATATGCCGGAACAACTGCTCCGTCAATAGACAATTTTATTCTTCTAGTCTCCCTCAGGGACTAATAGAATTTAATGGGAACAAACTTTTGCTTGAATATAAAATAAAACCTGAAGCTACTCAATTTCCTTTAAACTAAATACTTCATCATTCAAACCACATAAGTTCAAAGTGGACTGTAAATCATTTTTTTTTCATAAGTTACTTTGTTTTGTATAAATCTGGAGCAATATTGAAAACATTCTCTAATGCAATATTAGAAATGAACAGGCAAGTAAATGTATGAAGTTAGCCAGGACAGTTATGAGTAATTTGTTTCATCCAGTGAAGTATGAATTTATTCCAAGCATCATGGTCTAAAAAAAGGCTTGGAGTAACTTTTCTGACTAAGCTGAAAGATGTCATTGACTTCTGTGTGGTTGGACAGGAGTGGGGCCCAGGTAACAAGTACATTTTAAGTAGGCATAATGCACATAAGAGTTTATCTACAGAAAGTCAGGGCTCCTGCTTTCTATTCAATGCTTAAATGCCAGTAGTATGTACTATATAAAGACATATGATAGACAGATAACCCCAGTCTGCCATACTATACAACTTAGGTGTAATAATACCTTGAAGAGGATGTAAGGCTCATTGTCTGTCAAGTGCATTGAGGATCTTGGAAGAAAGCTGCTGAATGCATTATTCTGTTTCTATTATTACACCAAGGCTGCTGGAAAAGATGAAGCATCAAAGAAATCTGAACTATGAGCTGGAAGTACAACAGCATTCCCACAGAGCGCTATTCATACAATCTGTAGTTCTTAGGCTGATCAACTAAGCAGCAGCAGTTGACAGTAACCAGATACTTAATTAAATCTTAAATCTCATTTCTATCACAATAACTGTCAAGTCATCAGGCCAGCTTGAAGCAACTGTTGCCTCTGTAAGTGTCACAGAAGGAGGGAATAGCACAAGATGTACTCAACTCAGCTCTACTGGATTGTAAACCCGGGTATGAAACCTCATGAAACTCACGTGCTTCCTCTCGTGGCTCGGAAGACAGCTCTAATGAGCAATGCCATTCTTGGCACTGCATTGCTATTCTAGTGCTGACACTAGTTAATCAAACATCATGGCATATTTCAGTACAAGGTATGTTTGAAGCTGCTGAGCAAACCCAGCCTTGCCAATTCACAGAAAATAGAGAAAAAGTGAACTGAAGTATTTCTTCTTTCTAGCAGACCAGCATGCCCTGTCTTTGCTCCTCTTTTATTTATTTAAATTAAAATCATAAGCAGTAAGATTGTATTATTAAAAAAAATGTGCCCCAAGCATGAACTGTATGTGCAGGCTGGCGCTCCAGCCTCCCGACAGCGATCTAGCACTGGAGTTACAGAAATCCCCGCAAAACCACCTTTATACAGAGACACGGCAACAAGCGCAGTGCAGCTCTTTACCTACCTCTGGGAATATCCACCTTCTGCTCCCCGCTGCCTTGAAGGACCAGGCCATTTTACCTGGTGACGAGGTAGAGGGATAGGGGTTTTCAAGAGAACACAAATCTACTTCAAGAAATATATGAGATTAGCAATCACGTTAACTTTTCTGGAATGGTCTGAACCTCACTGCTTGAAAACAACGGACTGAACTGGTGTTGGCCTTAGTGGAACTAAAACGTGAACGCCAAAATCTGCCTCCATTTCCACCTTTGCAATCCCATTTGTGTAAACGGACTTTGGGAAGTGGGCCGCACGCTGTAAAGGCTCCTCATCTGCACCCCAGGTGAGCGCTATTTTCAGCGTGCTTGCTGTAGGTCTGCGAGTGCTGATAGACCTCCACATTGCATTCAAATCAGGGACTGCAGGCAGAAGTTATTCTTTTCCATGGCAGTCTACTAATAGGCAAAGAAAGCCAATTATTTATCTGCTGAAGATTTAAAGGACACACACACACATAGAAGATAAATGGCTTAGGTCTGGTCCTGAAGTAGGAGTCAGAACCAAATTATTCAGCCCTGAGCTATTAGGGAGACATCACTGTCATGCTAAAAAATAGTACATCAGCTCTTGAAATCCTCCCTCTGTCTGCACACAAGCTCCTGTTACAGGCTGTAAACATGCCCACAAGATTCAAACCCAGACATTTTTTCAGCAAACAAAATCCATGAAAGTTATTTGTTTTATGGGGCAAATACTTTAAACATAACTCTCCTCCCCCCGCTTGTATATAGAAGCTCAAAAAACGTACTTGCCCCCATAAAACATATGTGAAAGATTTGAACCAACAATATATTTGAATGTTTTGTATACTAGGTCTCCAATTTCTGCAGCTGAAAAATAAGCATTTTAAAGTAATTCAGAACTCAGGAGAACATCAGGGCTCTTGTTACATTGGAGAAGCACTGGAGAAGCAAAAAGCAAGCTATGAAAACACCCAGAAGCCTAAAGGAGAGGGAGAACAGATGACATCATGGGCAATTAGCTACGGGGATGTGACTGGCAGACAGAATAAATGATCAAGTTTGTATTATTGCAGTAGTATCTAGGTGCACATGCGCAAACAGCCTAAGCAAACCCAGATTTGTCCTTAAAAATGCCAATCCCCCAAAAGGGACTGAGTTTATTTTTCAAAATCCTAAAAATTTGAAAAGATTAAGAAAACTGATAAGATTAAGCAAATAATGAATTGAGGGTTCTTTTTTATTTGTCTCCTGGTTTCTAAGCCATGATATCAAACTTTATTTTCTGTTACCATAAAGTTAGAAACTTATGTACAAAGTGGAAGCTTTAAGAAACCCACCAAACATTATGAAATTTCTAGTAAAAAAAATTTTTTTTTTTAATCATAGAAGTGTGCAATAATGCCAAAAGATCAGCATGCTTAATGGCCTTGAACAGGATTATTGCATTCTCTGTAGGCTTTTTATCTCTACTCTATGCTGCCTTCATCCCCAAAAGACAGCCTGCCCCAACTGACATGGCTATTACTGCATACAGTCCCCTCCCAATTTAGACAGCCACTAAACAGGGGTTTCTTGGACTGCAGTGAAGCCCACCTAAGCATTTTAGGTAATGTGCATTGTTCTTTGGTTCTGGTCCTCTCTTTTGGGATAAGGAAGTATACTAGTTTCATTTTTCCTTACCAGTCAGTTCAGTTTAATAAATTAAATGTAATCTATTCCCTTGTCTGAGCAGAATGTTGCAATATTTTGGCTGAGGGAAAAAAAAAACAACACTAAAACCACATGCTTTCCACAGACATTTAAGAAGGGAGGGGATAACATAGGGGCATTTTCACTGCCCTTTGGTTTCATAAAAGCTTATCTCCACTAAGTCTTACAGTGCAGCCCAGTTTGATCTGAAAGCATCCTATTAAATCTGCCCAAGTACAACAACTGTCTAATAGCAATAACAGACACCTCAATAGAGAGCGCAGCAATTCATACACATCTAAGCTCTAGAGTCTAGCATCCACATCCTAGTACAGCCTGCTACAAAGTCAATCTCTCCATTCAGCCAAATGCGTGGGTTAAATCCTTCTTGGACCATTTTCAGATATTATTCCCAAAAGCAATAATGCCTCTTTTAGTGCTGATATTTTAGGGCCTAATCCTGCAAGCTGCTGAGCACCCTACACATTCACTTTGACAGAGTTCAACACCATGCAAGCTTGGATATTTAGGGCACACACCAGGCATCATAAACAAGAGACAATACCATAAAGTTACTGGTTGCATGTGTTCCTCTTCATGAGGAAAGTAAATTATCGGTGCCGAGTGAGGTGAATAAACCAATCACAGCTCCTATGTTTGTTGAATCAGATCAGATTTTGGAAAACCAGCTGCCTGCACAAAGTCAGGTTTTATGGGTTTTCCTACTTCAACACAGGAACACCACAGTCTCAAAGTAACAAAGTAGACTTTGCTCCCTAATGTGAGCTTCTTTGTCTTCACAACAGAAACATTTTACGAATGCTAAGATATGATTACATGCTTAGTGGTGATAAACTACACAATAAACGGGGGAAGGTGGGAGGGGGAAGCTAGCTGACTTCCTAAACTACATGCAATCTGAATTGATGCCTGCAGGGCAACTACTTCTCAGGGCATGTGCAGTGTATATTTAACAGATGACTATCCGGGATGTTTATTCATTCCTCATCAGCAACAGTCAAAATCCAGACAATTGCTATTCACAAGGGATTCTCCAATTCAAAATTCACAAATTATCTCATAAAAATCCCCCAAATCTGCATTTTTCTGTGGTTACACACACACACAGATACTACACTTGATCTTAGCATATAGGTATATATGTATGTATGCATGTATCAGGTTGAACACAAAATTTTATTGGTATTGGAAGATCAGCGCTCCCCCTTTCCCCTTTGCTCACCAGGACACAGGTCCAGCTGCAGCTGTGCCCCCCCCCCCCCCCCCGTGGTGCTGAGCAGCCCCGATATGCTGGTGCCCCTTAATTCACAGCCCCCTGACGCTGCTGATGCCCTCGCTCCCAAACCACAATCCCCCACTCCCACTGCCCCGCTAGTGCCCCTCACTCCTGACCCACAGGCCCCTGCCCGAGGGGACCCCCAGCTGGCCCTGTGTGGACTTACAAGACTCCAGCAGGGGAAGGGGGCAGGGGACCCTTTGGAGGCAGTGGGTCCTTTGGGGTAGCAGGGATCTGCATGGCCAGGCCGCCAGGGGCCAGTGCCCATGCTCTCAGGGGTAGGGGCGGCCGCATGCAGCCTGGAGATGCTACCCAGGGGTGGGTGCACTGTGGCCAGGCTACCTGGCGCAGTGTGGAAGCCCCAGCCTGGGACAGGGCGGTGTCACTAGCATCCCTTCCTCCTCCCTTCAGCCCGCATCGACCGGATTTGCTCTGCCACTTCCCGCAAGAGGAGTGACCACGGCTACCACAGGAAGGACTGAGAGTGCCTGGAGCCCTTCACCTTCCTCCAGCTGCCCACAGCATGGCCCAGGCCAGAGCTGCGCTTCCAGTCCTCCCCACTGAGCCTCAGCCCCAGCGGGCAGCGTGTGGTGTCCCAGCTGCTGCTTGTGCTTCCGGCCACACAATTCCCTGCTGCCCCCAAAAGACCCCCTCCACTGCTGGAGGGACAGGCACCTCCAGGCGGGCCCTGTTGGTAACAATGCCAAGCTGGGCTTGCCAACAGCACCAAGTGCTGCCTCACACCCCCTTCCCCACTGCAGCCCCAGCACCCAGACTCCTGCCCCCAGCGCTGGCAAGCACCCACAGGCATGCACACTCCCACACAGCCCTGTCCACACACAGCCCCCCCAGCCTGGACAGCCCCCAAGCCCTGGCCCTCCAACCCCCTTGCCCCATAGACTTACATGTATCCAGGGTCAGGGATGCTCCCACCACCCTGCCTGGCTGGGATGTATGCCAGTCATGTGTGTGTACATGCGCACACACATGTGGTGCTCCATGCCTCCAACTGCCCTCTCCCCACTCCCCTGAGCCCCAGACAACTCCTTGCAGGCTGGAACGCTGCCAGCTTGCAAGGGGAAACCCGCAGTTTCCCACTTCAAGGGGGAAAATATGAGATTTTCTCCTTTAAAAGGGAAAATCCGCATTTTTCCATAGGAAATGGAAAACCCAGATCCCTGCTATTCACCAGCCCACAGTGTTTTTTCAGGGTTTGCAAACCCAAACAAAGAGCTGATAACAAACAATAAAAGCAAATATGTAAAGCTTTGTAAGTTTGAAGGCAGGGGTTACTGATTGCAAACTAAGTGGTTCTTATAAACAACATCAAATCACCTCCCACAAAAAAGCCCAGACAAACAAGATCCATTTCCATAGTTATCTGTCCAACTCAGTGTACCCGCTGATCCTCTTCGGCAGTAGCTGCTACTAGTGAGGGAAGAGACGGCCGACACATGTGTAAAGGTGGGACCATCGTTTCTCCTCACTATGCCTATGAGTCTCGATACAACATTTACTACCAAGCACACAACCACATGAAAAAGATCCTGGCAAGACCAGAAGAGGGTCTATCCTGTAGGGGGTCAGAACTCCTGCCCGCTCGCAGCTCCCACCGATTTCAGTGTTGGTAACCCAGAGCACTATGAATCTTGCAGGACTGAGCTAAATAGGGGGCAAACTGAACAAGAATCATACTCAGGCTATCACACTGCTTACTTGCATACATTCCATTTTTAAGGATTTAAGAATATGTGCACGAAAACTAGTTAGCAGCAGTATTTCAACAGTGATTTCTAAAATATACCTGTGTGGGACTATACATAAGTGTGTACTTGATAAGACAGTGTGTTGGGTCCCACACCATCTCATTAACTTTGCTTGCATTTTCCTTAGTAAGAGTTGGACCTAACCTCTGTGCCACTCCATCCGGAGCAGAGCACAGGACTGTTCTCTACGGGTAAAAACTTGAAACAAGAATTACATAATTGTTAATATCATGTATCAAATGTATTTAAAAAATTTTTAAAAGAGGTTTCTTCTTCAAGATACTGAGCACAATAGGATTTCCTGTGATTAGAAACTTTGATTTCACTTATACCAGTCCTACATGTTAATACTTTACAAACTTACCTTTAATATTGAATTTGAAAGACAATGAAGCGTTCAAAAATAAGTTTTTTTTTCCACTGACGCTATGCTTCTCAAACTGCCCCTAGCTATTTCCATTGCCACTGTTGACAACCATATTTTATATATTATTCTATTATTCAATTTTAAAATGTATTACATAGTTTACTAAAATATGCTAACTGAAGTAAAACTGCCCACGGGGAAAAGGAGACTAGAATACATCAGATAGTTAACATCCAACTGTGCTAATTCAAAAAAGATTGCTTGACGTAATGCTAAATACAGAAGGAAAAAATCCATTTGTAATGCTACTGTACATGTGTAGACAGCATCCCACATCAACCTCCCCATCGCAAAAAGAACAGCTTTATCATAATATTGGACACAAATGCTCTTCCCAAATGCATTTGACCCAGAAGGCCAGACTTTTATTACAGAAAATTAAACCCTACATTTGGACAACAGCCAAGGTGATGAATCGATCCGAGTTCAGCTATGCAACATATAATATTTCAGCCTGCAATACACACAGGGAAAATTTTGGCCCCGACTCTCATCCTTGAAACCCCATTTGAATAAACAGGCTTTGAAAGCGTAGCAGAGGGTGAAAGTTTGGCACAACACAGCGAGTTCACCAGCCAAGCTGTCAAAAGTCACTTTCTTTGTGCCTCCATCACGTGAATCAGGAAAGGCAGAGCTATCCTCCCCTTATCAGGTGAAAAACATGATACTGCTTCACTTTCTCAGACCTCAAACAAGAAACTAATCATTAGGACCTGGCTTTAAAAGAGAGAGAGAAAGAAAGGAAGAAAGAAGGTGCTGTAGCACCCCGAGTTCCCTTCTGACGCTTTCAGGGGGCTGCGGGATGCCCCCCAACCGTTCGGTGTGCAAATACGGTTCACGAGGTAAACCCAGCGATTACAAACCATGGTAAAAACAGCACTAAAAAAAAATTCTGACCACTTGTGGTCTTTCTGAGTTCTTTGCAATAGGACCGTATTGCAATAGGGGAAAAAGAAAGATTTTATTGCTACAGGGGGAAAAAAAAAAAGTCGGATTTTATTGCTATAAGGAAAAAAAAAAAGTCGGATTTTATTGCTATAGGGAAAGTGTTTTCATACTTTTCTCTAGTTAACAAACGAGTGCAAACAAAGAGCTGGCTTTTGCTGGCGGGTGCCTGGAGCTGGAGCGGGCTGCCAGCCCTGCGGGATCCCGGCCACCGACGGCCCCACGCGTGCCGGCACCCACGCCCGCGCAGCCAGGCTCGCGCGGGGCACCTGCCCCAGGCGGGGCGCAGGGCGGGGGGGACGGGCCCGCGGGAGGGGACTCACCCGCGAGATGGCGAGCGGGGCGCTGAAGTCCTTGCCGCCCACCAGGCGGAAGCCCCAGGGCGAGGGCCCGCGCAGCGCCACGGTGCGGGGCATGGCCGCGCTCCCCCGCGCTCTGCCGGCTCCTGCGGCGCGGCCGGCGGCTCCTCATGCCGGCGCCGCGGGGCGGGGCGGGGCGGCCCCGCTCCTCCTCCGGCCGCTCCCCGTGCGGCACACCCCGCCTTCCCCTCCACGGCCGGTGCCGGCACCGGCGCAGCGGCAAGGCGCGTTGGGGGACACAAAACCGGCAGCCCCCCGGGCTGCGGGGGCCGCTCCGGCCAGGTGCGACGCTGCCCAGCAAAGAAAGGGAACAAGGAACCTCTCCTGGAAAATCCCGTTCCCTTTCCAGGAAAGACCGAGATGAGAGACCCGTTCCCACGAGAGGCTAAACAAAGGGCCCAGGGTTTACAGGACAAGCAAAACAACCCGACAGAGCACGGCTTCTGCAAGCTGCCACGTCCTGCGCCACGACGACCCTGCCACCACTGGCTTGGGCGCTGCGCTTTCCAGGGGTCCGTCTCGTGGAGGGTAAAAGGCATCGCCATCGCAGGCAAACCGGGTTCCCAGATGGCCAAACTGCAGGCATTCATGTTTGAAAATGTTGCCCTGAGTAACTTTGCGGCAGTAGCGTTTCCTCGCTTCTGTAGGAATGTAGGCTGTGTCTAGAACAGAAAGGCTGGACCGTGAGGACCATGAACGCTGTGTGCCCCTGTGGGCGACCACGGTGCTTTTAGTGGCGGGTGGCAAGTGCCAACCAGTGGTAGCAGCCAGCGCCCACCGTGGACCATGGCAAGACAGTGTCGGTGGCACCTTTTTGGAGGGGATGCACCGCCGCACTCAGGGGGTGCATGTACACCCGCATGCACCCCCTATGTGTCACCAATGATTAGGAAAGTGCTCCTAGTGTACACATGCAGCTTATATCAACAATGCTAGACTTTTACCCGGGTAGCTTATTCCTCCTGCACACATCAAGCCAAACAAGCTATGCCTGGAAAACTTCAGTTTTGCCAGTATATTAAGGGCTTCTGCTAGCACTATGATGCCCTCTCGTACCTCTTTCCTATATACCTGTAATTATATCAGACATCTGTAGAGTAGGCAAGGCATTAACATCAATTAGAAAAATTTAGCCCATCTGGGCTTTGAAGTTAATCCCTTGGTGAGGCAACAACATCATTTGATTCATACTTTTCCTGTTATTGCTGTTGGGCGACTAGAAGTGGTTTTCCAAAAGGCTGGGTTAGCATACAGAAATGCAACACTTAGGTGCAGGGATCTCTTCTCAGCAGAGGAAGAGACGTGCACTTTTATGTCAAAGAAATCTTAGATTTAGTAGAAAAATCCCACCCCCCCCAAATAGAGGCTGCAGTTTTCTTTATACCAGGAATTTTCCACTGGCCTTTGCTATGGCATTGTTAGTGTTGTGGTTTCTAAAATGCAAAGCAACCTCTGAGCTGCAGGCAGCACATGCAACCGAACGTCAGAGAGAATTTATAGCAGGGCAGTACCTCTAACCCAGGGGCAGGCAATTATTTTGGGTGGAGGGCCACTTATCAAGGTTTGGCAAGCCTTCCAGGGCCAGGTGCATAGCCCCGCCCCTGGACAGGGTCCCTGCCCCCTGGTCACCATATTGGGACCAGAAGTCCTGCCCCCTAACCGCTGACCTTTGCCAGTAGAAGTACCTCCCCTTGCCCCCCCCAAATTACAGCTTTCAGCAAAGGGGTTTGCCATCTCTGAACCAGAAATATACCAAATTATAGTCTAAAAATGAAACAGGTACTACAACATTCATTAATTTCATTTCAAAAAATATTTTTGTCCTGATTTACATGTGTTTCTGTAGTGTACACAGAAGTGATAGTATGACAGCTTAAAATGAAGCCTTGTGTATTGTGGGAGGGGTGCGGGTGGGACGGGGGGTATAGGTGTGCGGGGGAGGGTGTGTGTAGGAAGGATTTGTGGAGGGTGGATAGATGTGGGTGTGTGGGCTCTGGGTTGGTATGGGTTTTGTGGGGGGCTGTGAGTGTGTGAGGGGAGATTGTCTGGGAAGGGTTGTGCCTTGTGGAGGGGGAGGGTTTGCCCACAGCCTGCCTCCCCTCTTCCCACCTGCAGCAGGCAGAGCCCCCGCCAGCGCTCCTGCAAGTCCAGGCTCTGCTCTCCCGATGCTCCTGGCCCCGGGACAATGATGCGGGCCCCATGCTGCTGCTCACTGCCACTTGCCCTGCATCCGCCACTGCTGCCCTTCTCCTGCTCCATCCCAGCTGTGCCTGTGGTCCTGGCGTTGCAGCTGGGAACCACGTTGTACTGAGTGGCCAGTGGCGTGGGGGGAAGCAGGGAAATGGCTATGGCTGGCAGGGGGAAGGGGCAGTGAGTGGGAGCATGGAGCACAGTGACAGCCAGGCAGGAGTGCAAGGCCTGTGCCGGTACACCAGGGCCAGTGCCGGTGGGGCCCAGAGTGGTGTGGCAGGAGTACAGGGTGGGAACTGTCTGGGGCTCTGTGGAGCCGGGCTAACTCCCTCCTCTCCCTGCTTGAGCAGCACATCCTGGCTCCACAGAGCCCCAGGCAGCCCCCACCCCACACTCATGCCGCCCTGCTTTGGGCCCCACCAGTGCTGGCCCCGGTGCACTAGCGCAGTCCCCACACTCCCACCTGGCTGTTGCTGTGCTCCGTGTGTCCGCTCGCTGCCCCTTCCTCCTGCCTGTTGCTGTCCCACTGTGCTCCAGCACCACGTGGTTCCCAGCTGCAGTGCCCAGACTGCAGGAGCTGGCCTGGCCAGCTGTGAGGACTGGGGCAATCACTCGTGGTCCTGCCCTGTTTCCCTTCACCTTCTTATCTGTATTTCCCTCTGCACAGGTAGGCAGGAGCAGTCCCAGGCCAGAAACCCCCAGAAGTCCCTGATAGGCAGAGGCTTCCAGCTGGGGTTCAGGGGAGCTAGAGTGGGGGTCGGAGCTGGGCCAGACCTGCTTCTCCAGCTGCTTAACCCTGCTAGAGGCTCTCCCTGGGTCCTACTGCCCCTGGCTCCTGTCATCTTTGACAGGCAGCCAGGGGAAGATAAATATTATTTTTCTAAATTTTATAGGGGCCCCACAGGCTGGATAGAATGGCCTGGTGGGCCGGATGCAGCCCATGGGCCATATTTTGCCCGCTTCTGCTCTAACCTAACTCATTCAGTCAGTCTTTAAGGTGCCAGTCTGCCCTGCCTTCTGCTTGACTTCAGACACAGCTAACTACATCTCTCTAAGAATTTTGGAGTAATCCATTGATGAGGGAATGGCTAATTCTCTAGCTATTAGCGACTTGGACGACAGGGTGAAGAGCAGCCTGTTTAAATTCGCAGACGACACCAAGATTTGGGGTGAGGTGGGCACGCTAGAAGGGAAGGACAGATTACAGCAGGACCTGGACAGATTACAGGAGTGGGCAAATGAAAATAGGATGGGATTCAATACTGACAAGTGCAGGGTGCTGCACTTGGGCAATAGGAACCAGCAGCACACCTATAGGTTGGGGAACTCCCTTCTCAAAAGCACGGTGGCAGAAAGAGATCTTGGAGTCATTATTGACTCCAAGATGAACATGGGCTGACAATGCGAGAACATGGTCAGTAGGGCTAACCGTACCCTGTCCTGCATCCACAAGCAGGGCCAAGGAGGTGATCCTCCCCCTCTATGCGACACCGGTCAGGCCGCAGTTGGAGTACTGCGTCCAGTTCTGGGCACCGCACTTCAGGAGGGATGTGGACAGCATTGAGAGGGTCCAGAGGAGGGCCACTCACATGATCTGGGGACACCAGGGCAGACCCTATGAGGAGAGGCTACAGGACCTTAACCTGTTCAGACGCCACAAGAGAAGGCTGAGGGGGGACCTGGTGGCCGTCTATAAACTTACTAGGGGGAACCAACAGGGTTTGGGAGAGACCTTGTTTCCCTGAGCGCCTCCCGGAGTAACAAGGAATAACGGCCATAAGTTGCTAGGTTTAGACTAGACATCAGCAGACGCTACTTCACAGTGAGGGCAGCTAGGATCTGGAACCAACTTCTAAGGGAAGTGGTGATGGCTCCTACCCTGGGGG
Source organism: Alligator mississippiensis (assembly GCF_030867095.1). Taxonomy (NCBI): domain Eukaryota; kingdom Metazoa; phylum Chordata; order Crocodylia; family Alligatoridae; genus Alligator; species Alligator mississippiensis. Next base: position 67,832,793 of record NC_081832.1, read on the forward strand.
TCTTTAAGAGGAAGCTCGATGCTTACCTGGCTGGGGTCATTTGAGCTCAGTTTTCTCTCCTGCCCAGACTAGAAGATCTACAAGGTCCCTTCTGACCCTACATCTATGAATCTATGAATCTATGAAATAAGTGGGTAAAAATTCAACTATCCTCCCTATTAGAGTACAAATTTCAGAAGTTTGATTAGAAAACTGTTACCTGTGAGATACTTTTTCTTTGAGGCTAGATACTAAACCAGATTCACCCCTGGGATAATCCTGGACCTGTCACCCAAATTAGCTAAAGTAGATTACTTAAATCATATTAATTTTCAGTCTGGAAACTCCCATTCAGAATTCAAATCACTTTCAAAAGTAGTTGAACAAAATAAAGCCTTTTAAATTCTAAATAATTTAATGCAGTCTATCTTCTAGAAAAGTTAGTTTGGCTTAAGTTTTCCTGATTGTCCTTATGTAGACCAAATGTCAGAGAAATTACATCAGGATTGAATTTGGCTCATTTCTTGCATCATTTCTAGGTATCTTCACCCCAGGAAGGAAAACATTAGCAAAAGGTCCCAAAAGATCATTGGTTCTCTGTGCCCCTTGCTTGCTCTCTCACTCCTGATGAGAGTAATGGGAGTGGACTGAATGACTTAACTGTAAGTAGAATTAGGCCTCTCATCTCCCTCGTTTATCAGAAGTGTAACTTGAGAAAAAATAAGCTCTTATGTCCTTTTGAAAAGATGACTTTTTCTGCTTCTTGAATAGCAGTCACCTGGGGATGAGATGGATGCAGCAGATGTAAGTGAATTTTCTCAGACGTAAGCACAAATGATTAAAGTAGGATCTAACATGAAATTAATAATACACTTTTCCTGTTTATGACTCCTCCCTTTGCATATTGTACATAATAAAGCTTGCTGTGCACATAACGTGTCACATACACATCTGTTATTTTCTGTAAAAGGAAAGATCAACATGCGTCTAAGCAACTATAACTAAAGTCTTCCCCTTGAAATTTTCCTTCTGAAATCTTATCACCTCATTACTCCTTTTTGGAATATTCCATTCTGGTTCTCATTATCTGTCAGTTACATGTACTGCTTCCTTCCTGAGTTATCATGTAGTCAGAAAATAGGATATCTAACTTTAGGTACTGTTTTTAAATATGCATTCAGGTTTTTTCCTTTGCTACCCCCCGGGATCGAAGGGGGTTTTTTGTTTCTAGAAGTAAGGGTCAAGGAATGATCCTACACTGGCATGTGAAACCATTTGCCTTAGCTGAGAACTATTTAGCCAGTTGACAGCTATTATCAAAATGGGGAATTTGCTGTTCTACAAACGACCTTCCTGTATCTCAAACTGTTTTATCACCAAGTTTATCTCAGTAGGCTTGGAAGTTAGCCATGAAGTCTGTAGCAAGAGGTTTGGTCAGCAAATGATGAAATAAGATTTCCTGATTTTTTTAATAACATCTTGGAGCAATGGTACTAAGATCACTCGATACATCCTGTTATAGCTGTTCTAGACTATTTAGATTTTTCCCTTTAGAGTTTTTCTTCCAGTTAAGATAGATCTTGAAACTGCTTTTCTCCTTACATAGGCAAAAACCACAGCGTTAATAAGTTGATCTTATTGCATCTATCCAAGAAATCTCTGAAATGTTTAATTGAAGTTTGTTTAGTTTTTAGGGTTTAAGGTAGAACTCTGCTATTCAATGGACTGTAGGTGAGAAACTAGTACTCTTGATGAGTATTAAAAGCAATTTAGGAGCTTTATAGTGCATAAGAAAAGTTTGAATGCTTCACATTCTTCTCCTCCATGGTCAGGCTAGTATTTGCTTTGCAGCACAGGTACCTAATAGGAATATGCCACTTGTAACTGGGGATGTACTGAGTCTGCTTTAGAAGTTTCTCTCCTCAGCCAGCTGTTTAATTCACTTTGTGGAAACAACAGATTTAGAAATGCATATTCAATGCAATGTTGAAGAAACATCGAAAGAAGATTAAATTATGAATAATTTGTTTCTGGCTAATTAAGGAGCCGGCCAGCTGAGACATGGGAAGTTGAAATTCTGGTACTAGCATGTTCTCTGATTGTTAGATTGTTAAATAATAAATGTAGTAAAGATTTCACTGAATGGTCTGGAAAAAATGCTAATTTTATAATTCAGTGCAGGCACTCAACCAAAAGGTCAGACCCGATAAAATAGAGGCAATGTTTCTTTAGAAATTGCCAACACTTCGTGTAAATTGAAAGGAAAGCCCCTGAAGTCAATAGGATTAGCTGTAAAGTGGGTGAGGATAACTTCAGAATTGGACCCTTTATTGCTACATAATAAGACAAGGTACAAGTGTGTGTGTGTGTGTGTGTGTGTGTGTGTATATATATATGTCATAGATAAATACATCTGTCTCTGGGTATAGAACTACTTCCATGTCATTTGATGATTTTATTCATAATTATAGTCTAGAAAATGAAAAATTCTCTACTTTCCCATTTCCTCAGAAAACCCTTCTACTATAAAAGGGACTTTTTAGTGGCATTCATGAAGTTCAGAAATATTTGTTATATTTATTTTACCCAATGTTTCCAAATCAATCTTTTTTCTGAAAGAGTTCCTACTGAGTTCCTATGTTTGCCTAATATGGCAAACATAAAAAAAAGAAACCAGTTAATGTTATCACTTGTGAATTAAAAGACTCCTATTGTTAACTAAGTGGAAAGAAAATATTTTTAAGGTCTCCTCCAGCTCTTGATAATTGACAGAAGTATGTGATCATTCCCTTCCAATGCAAGTACTAATATTTTAAACTACTGTGTACATTCAGTTAGATTTGAGGTGGTGCTTTGCTTACTGCATGTATATTTAAACTTTAAAAGAAGTTGGGAGTCTAATGCAATTTTTGCCTTAGAACTGTGAATAATTGTCTTAAGACCATCTATAAACAGCTTATTGCATAGATTGGAAACTCAGAAGTAGTTTTAACCAGCCAAATAAATAATAAAATATTGCTTATTCTGAATGCGTCTACATGTGCACTGTAACGCACTGTATCCTATTCTACTGCACATTAAAGCAGCACATAAAGAAGTGCTAATACGCTAATGTGCAGTAGAATAGGCTACTGCGTATTGTCACCTAAAAAGTGTACACTTGTGCTGCTGTGCCTTAGCACAGCCTAATGTGCATTTATTTGGTACCTCATATTGGAGGTACTACATTTACCATGCGTTAGGAAAAGCGCATTAACGCATGTGTAGATATACTCCCTGTCTAGTAGGATGCATACATCTCTCAGAAATTGATTTCTAATGCAATTGCTCCACTTTTGAGTTTCAAGTCCAGTATCTGTGAATATTCTTGAATATTTGTTTAAAAGTGGTTGTTTCCTTTAACACTTCTGACTGAACATTTTAACAGAAAGTGACACCCAAGAGGCTGAAATGAACTCCAAATTTCTATTTGAGTAAATGTTCCCAAGCAAGGAATTTGTACAGCTCTAGTGCTAACTTGAACATACATGCTCCTTGCCCTTCCAGTAGTCAGCACTCACATTTCTCAGAGCATAGCCTCTGTTCTTTTCTTACATTAATCATAACTCCGTGACAGTTTCAATTTCCTTCTGCTTCCGCTGCCCAAGCCAGCAGCTTCTGGTGCCTCCTTAATTTCACTGGGACCTTTCCCAGGCTTGCTTACAACAGATCCTTAAATGGCCTGACCATACTTCTTTAACTAATAGTCTTTGTTTAAAAAGAAAAAAAACAAAACAAAAAGAAAAGCCTATAAAAATATTGTCAATTTAGAATTTTGAATCTCATTATTTGGATTAAAAGTCCAGGAATATCTGAGTCCTGTGATGGATTTAACTGCAGGGTTGAAAAGGATTACTATGTTTACAATCTTTGGTAAATGTCTCAGGTCTGAGCTAGTATTTTGGCTTTTGAAAGGTCTTTGGAACATCCCCAAATGTTGGCAGTAATCACTATGAATTGTATTTAGTTCATTTATCTGTCTAAATCTTGAATAAAATGCTTAACATACACATTAGTACAAAATAAGGTATCAAAAAGAGGTAATTGGGCGGTTAGAATTTCTTGTCTTGCCAACAGTAGAACTGAGAGCTGAAGCTGAATGCCAGTAGCTTTTTAGGATAATTACAGAAAAATCTGTATGCAAAAATATCATCCCAGATCACCAGTTCTTTAGATTCTTATATAAGAAGTGTTGCAGAACCCAAGTGTTTCACACTAATAATTAAGAGACTCATCATGCATTACTGAATGTGGTTTAAGTGAACAACCAGCGGAGCCAAGCCAATACAGACCAAGATTAATTGTAGTCATTCATTTTTTACAGCTGTAAATGGTTACACTTATCTATTGGGTCATTTATCATATTATATCATAGTCTTATCAGAGTGAGTAGGAGTCCCAGTAATGATTAAAGGGTCCTTGGTGGTAGGTAGTTTATACTTTTAAAGCAAAAATATGGTCTCTGCCCCAGAGCAGGGGCGGATTGAGATTCATTGGGGCCCTGGGCCCAGCCCCCCCAACCTGCGCCCTGCCCTGGAGTCACGGGTTCCTTCCATCCCTGACTGGTGCAGCGGGAGCAGGATGCACTGCCCCCTAGACCCAGAGCTTCCCCTGCCCACAGGTCCATGCTGGAGCCAGTGCCAGGGGTGTGGAGTCACAGCCTGACGGGCACTTGTGGCATAGACCGAGCTCCAGGGGCTACCCCTTGCCCCACTTTGGCTCAGTCCGGCTGCAGCGGCACCTGGCAAATGGTGCCTGGCAGCCATGGTTCACTGCATCATGGACTGAGCTCCAGAGGCTGCCCCAATCCGGCTGCAGTGGCACTTGGCCTGGCCTGGCTGCCAGTTCTGTCTGCCCTGGGGCAGGGGTTCATCCAGCGATTAATCGAGTCTGCTTCGAAGCAGCAGATCTCCAGTGCATCACAGGACAAAAGGTACGTGTATAAATACCCTGAATGCTCAGAGTAGCTTGACCAGATGCCAGGACCTAGCCCTATTTTATGTGGTGTTTGGTGGCCTGGTATTACAAATTAAAATTTCCTGGATGACGTGAGAGGCAAAAATGGACACTGCTCTTTTTCTATACAAATTTCATTTCTGTGTATACAGAATTGCTGTGTGATTGATGAATCATTGTTAGAAAAAGACCTAGAGCAAAGATTGGCACAGTATTGAAAGCAGAAGATGTGATTACACCCATGATCTGTTTTTCCTGTAGTGCTAATTGTTCTCATTATGAGATTAAACGAGTTGATTTCCTATCAAAAGCAGTGGTGCGGAGAACAAAGTAAAAAACTCTGGCATGACATGAGTCAGTCCATTGACAATTTCATTTAAATGTTGATCTTGTTTTCTGCGGGGGTTTTTTCCCCCCTTTTGTGATCATTGCAGATGGCGGTTAGTACATTTTGCAAACAAGTGTGCTGAATTTTTTTCTTGTTTCACACAGCAAACCAACAGCTACTGTATATGCTCCGGGTAGAATGCTCCTAGCCAGGCTGTGAGAGCTTAACCTTTTGGATAAGTTTTTATCATCTTGTATATGTTGATAGTAATGCTTCCTTTTCGGGTTTTGTACAGCTACAGAATGCAGACAACCGGGGGAGATTAAGCTGAGCTTTCCTAATTTATTCAGGTCTAGAAAAGTTTGGCTTTTATCCTTGGAGATAAGTACAGCAAATGAGCTGTTCTTAAAAGGCTGAGCTCCACAGATGCCATTAATTGAAATATCAGTAATATCAAAAAGCTTATGAAGTGGATTTTACAGGATGTTCTTAACTCAATTCATCATTTGCAGCTGTCTAAAATCAATAGGGTCCTTTGTCCCTGGAAGGCAAAGGGATCAACTGTATGCTGCCTTTCATCCCTTTCAGGCCAGGAGAACCTGATGATGATGATTCACCACTGCCCACTCACACAGCAAATAGTCACATAATTAGCAGGAAATACTACCACTGACCTAAAGGCATGGCTACACAAACATGGTCTATGAAGGAAAGGAATGTACAGTGTCAGCTGCTCTGAGCAGTTGCCTTTGTGCATCTTCTTATCCCTGTAATATGTGGAAGATAATTGGTGGCAGCTTCCCCCATTTTCACTGGGAGGTAAGCTACACAGGCTGGTTCATTTCCTACAGAGGTAAGAGCATGCCCAAGGGCAGTTATCACAGAGTGGCTGATGCACTGTGAAGTCTTGCCCTCCTTTATCTTCTGGTACCTTGCTTGCACAGCAATGCTAATAGTAGCATCTTGCACTCCCTTTGCATAAATCTGTATGACTAACCACTGTATGTGTGTGGCAGCAGTGACTTAGGCTGATCGGGTTCTGTTGGATGGCAGGAGATGAAAGCTGGTGCGGAGCAAGTGAAGTGTTGTAAATCCTCACCCCTTTTTGAATTATGGTCACCTGCTTGTGCGCCTTTACACAGAGAGCGAGAACAGAATTCACCCCATGTATCATAGTCATAGTGCTTAGGGTCGGAAGGGACCTAAACAGATCATCAGGTCTGACCCCTGCCCTGGGCAGGAATGAGGGCCGGGGTCATAACACCCCAGCCAAATATCTATCCAGCCTCCTCTTGAAGACACCCAAAGTAGGGGAGAGCACCACCTCCCTTGGGAGTCCAGTCCAGAGCCTGGCAGCCCTAACCGTGTAGTAATGCCTTCTGAGGTCCAGCCTGACCCTGCTTTCTAATGATTTGTGGCCATTATTCCTAGTAACCCCCGGTGGTGTTACTTGCTAATGTTATTTGCTAATTATCATGTGGATTGTGTTTGATTCATTTGGTCTCTGTCTTTATGAAACACTCACACTGCTTGTTTTCCCTGTTATTCCAGACCTATGCTTAGGCTGTGAATCATGACAAATGATGTTGCTTTTTTTCAGGTTTTGTAAATCGGGTGATCTCATCCACTGCCAGCTACATGTAGGATACAAAACAATTTTCACAAGTGAGATCAAATTTGAAAAACCTGAAAAAAGTAAATGAACTTTCCCATTATGTCAGGTATCCAGGTTGTAGCCATATTGGTCTGGAGGAAAAAGCAATCACCTCTGTCCACGAGCCCTGATTATCTTTTATTAGACCAACAAGATTTTTGCAAGCAGGAAACAACTTTGACCGCCTGCAACCTGACATCCTGCTCCTGCCTTTGTCTAAGGTAATTTGCTTCATCACAGCTTCATGGGAGAGCTGAGACTCCTTACCAGATAAGAACTGCTGCTCAAAGGGTTTTTCCATCCATTGACTTTTCTGTGAAATCCTACGAAATATGAACTTTCATTTCTACCCAGGAGAACTTTTACAATCTTTTCTCTGATGCCTGATGAAGGGTGTTTGTGCCCAAAAGCTTGCAATTAAAGAATTTTTTGCAAAAATCTTGTTGGTCTAATAAAAGAGATCACCTCTATTCATGAGCCCTGATTGCCTTTCCCATTATAATTCCCCATCTATTCTGAGTTTGTCTGATTGTTGAATGATAAAAAGCAGTTTTATCATAATAAAAAATAGTTGTATTTCTGATGCTGCAGGCTCCAACAAACAGAATTTTGAGCCCTAATAATTATCTTCAGGTTTAATAAGAATCTCATAAAATCTTAGACCAAAGATAAAATTCAAACAAAAAATACTATGGAAGGGATATTGCATTACTGAGGAATGGATACCTTTCTTATTAATGGCATAGCCCGCTTAACATTAAATAGTATTTTCGGGTAAATTGGATTATAAACTCTAATGACTGGCCAGGCAAGGGAATCAAAGCTCAAAGTAAAAAAAAAAAAAAAAAAAAAAAAGTTTTCAAAGCACTATCTGACTGAAAATAAAGTTAAAGGACAGAAGGCATGATCATGTCCTCCTTGAAGAAGAAAAACTCCCATGTAAAAGAATAGGGGTTCAGTAAAGAAAGCAAGGGTGGCCCTCAAAACTACCTACTATTCATTTTAATGTGGATGAATGTGGCTGTATGCCGTTTGTGGTTTATTTTAAATTTACTTCATTTAAAACTAAAGATGACTTTTTTAACAGATTCTCAGCCCTGCCTGGGAACTGAGCACCAATCTTCCAACGTGTTTACAAAGCAGAGTGCATAGTATAAATCCTCCAAATACAACGTTCACTTTTGGGGCTTCTGCTTTCAATAACAGCTAAGAGCATCCCGCTGAGCCTGCTATCCAGGGTATTTTGTATATATGAAAAGATGAGCTGTGTTTCAACAGTATCTGTGATATATCAGGCACAAACAGGATTTCCTTCAGTGTTAGCCAGGTGGATCTTTTTGCTCTAATAAGCTCTACTCTGCATTTATATGAGTTTCTCTGCAGGTTATTTTTTTTTTTTATAATGTTTTGGTCTCGGTAGCTCAAAGGATATTTTCCAGTAGTTATATCTTTTGGAGCAGCAAAAGTAGGACAGTGTTAGCTGTACTTTCACAAAGATCTGTATCACTGTTAAGTCCAGCAGTTCCAGTGCCGCCTTTGAGGTTGCCTCTTGTATTGTTGAAAGTCATAAAGTATCACTTCCTCATTGCAATTCGCACCCTTTTTGTGACCAAACGCCAGATTATCTGCGCAGACGATCTGAAATACACTAGAGTACTCAATTGGAGAGATTTGCTGTTGTAGAAATAAACGTGCATTTTGAAGTAGCAGATTTTTAGGTAAATTATACCACATAAATGTTAAAATATAGTCAAATGTACCTGTTTCTAGGCAAAAAAAAATCTTCATTAAAAGGGGACATGTAAATGGGTTAAATGTCTCAGAATAAGTTTCTGTGTTGGTCATACACTCCTTTGCCCAAAGAAAAGCTTAGCTTCTTAAGTTTATATTAGTCCCTTAGTGTCTCTATATTTGAATATTTTCCAGAATAGATAATGATAGGCTGCCACTAAGTCCCTTCTGAGTCTTCTCTTCTCCAGGCTGAACAGACCCATGTCTTTCAGCCTCTCATCATATGGCCTTGCTTTCCATACCTCTAACCATACATGTAGCCCTCCTTTCGACTCTCTCAAGCTTCTCCACATCCTTCCTGAAGTGTGGTGCCCAGAACTGAATGCAGTACTTCAGCTATGGCCTCACCAAGGCTGAATAAAGTGGGAGGATGACATCTTTAGTCTTGTTTGAGATGTATCAGTAGATGCTGCCAGTGTTTTGTTTGCTTTGCTGGCTACAGCATCTCATTGGTGGCTCATGTTCATTCTGTGGTCTATCTATCGAGACCCTCAGGTCTCTGTCAGTTGTGGTGCTAGTAAGTGTAGCACTGCTGAGTCTGTAAGGGTGTTGCGGGTTGTTTCTCCTCAGATGGAGCACCTTTACACTTCTCAGTGTTGAACATCATCAGGTTTTGATCTGCCCACCTTGGGAGCCTGTTCAAGTTAGCCTGTATCCCCAGCCTATCCTCCAACGTGACTGCAGTCCCCCATAATTTGGTGTCATCTGCAAACTTTGCCAAACAGTTTTTAACACCTAAGTCCAAATCGTTAATGAATATGTTAAAAAGTACTGCTCTGAGTACTGAACCCTGACGGACACCACTGGTCACCATGTGCCATGTTGACTCAGTTCCATCTATTATTACTCTCTGGGTCCTGCACCCTAGCCACTGCACCATTGGATTATCCAGACCACAGTTCTCCCATTTTACCATGAGCACTTCATGGGAGACAAAGTCAAAGTCAAAGGCTTTTTTGAAGTCCAAGTATATGATGTCAACCTTATCTCTTGTCAAGAAGACAGACCAAGGCTCTCAGGATCCTGGGGCAGCCTCCCTTTGTAGACTTAACCAAGTACATCAAGCTGTGGCAGGTGGGGAGAAAGTGGGGAGGAATCCAAGAGCCAAAGCTGAGCAGGTGTTGTAAGGACACCAGGAGGTTGCCCCTGGAGTCTCAGACCTGTTACAGGGATATTCTTACTTCCCCAGCTCACAGAGTATTATGAGGACACATCCATTAAATGACTGCAGGGTGCTCAGATGTAATGGTAATAGGTATCACATTACCATGGTAGCTAAATAGATAGCCATCTTGCCTGTAGTTTTCCATTTTGAATCAAGCCCAGGTTGTTCTTACCCTCAGATGGCTATTTGTTAGCATGCAAAGTGAGTTTGGAGCTGTCATTCCCAATGGACTATTGCCTATAGCACTAAAGTCACCACAGTTGATACTACCTAATGTTCTTGTTGGAAGTCTACTAAGTGACTGATCCAAACCTTGATACAGTTAATGCAGGAGTGGACAAAATATGGCCTATGGGCTGGATTTTGTGGCCCATCAAGGGATTTTGTCCACCCTGGGCTCCCAAGGGAGGTGGTGCTCTCCCCTACCCTGCGGGTCTTCAAGAGGAGGTTAGATAGGCATCTAGCTGGGGTCATCTAAACCCAGCACTCTTTCCTGCCTATGCAGGGGGTCGGACTCGATGATCTATTGAGGTCCCTTCTGACCCTAACATCTATGAATCTCTTGGCCCCACCTAGCCCAGGCACAGGAGGCAACCCATGCTGTGATGCATGCGACTGGTCCCACCATACCTGGGTGCCCAGCAGGGCTTGGGTGATGTGGCAGCCAGAGTTGCTTCCCAACAGTGGTGGTTCCTTCCAGCTGCCACGGCCAGTTGCTGCTGCTGGACCCAGCCCCATTGCCTGGGCACCCTGGCCTGTCTGCCTGGCACCCACCGGATGGAGTGGGTGGGCAGGTGAGGTCTCTATGAAGACTAGCCTGGGACCCATGCTGGCAGCCACGCGGCTAGGTGGATGGAACAGGGCTGTGGTTGGGTGGGGAGTGGGATGGGCAGCCATGGCCAGGATAAGGGTCACAGGATGGTGGCAGTGGGGGGCCAGGGCCTGGGGCAGAGCCATGATCCGCTCCCTGAATGACCCTGTAATGGGCAGTAATTCTATGTGCAGGGAGTGGATCACGGATTTGCCCTGGGTCTCATGCCATCACTGTCCTAAGATCCCACTCCTAGCCACCTGTCTGGATGCTATGCCCAGATCACCCATTGCCCCATCCCATGTGCCCTGCCTATGTGGGTCCCGGGTCAGTCTCTGTGGAGACCCTGGGATCACTGGCAGTGACATCACAGGGCCAGGGCTGAGCCATGATCCACTTCCCACACACCCCTGGCGGTGGAACCGGCACCTGTTGCAGGGACATGTGGAGAACGGATCGTGGCTCTGCCCTGGGGCCTGGCCCTGTGCTGTCACCACCCAGTGATGTTTTGGCCCCATCCCTGCCTGTCTCTCCTGCTCCCAGATGCTGCACCCTGCCTGCCCATGGGTCCAACCTGCCTGCCCAGCCAAGTGCAGTGAAATGCCACTTAGGGCGTTTTGGTGAGCTGCTGGGGGAACACAGGGGGGTGCGGACCTTGCATGGGGTGGTATGACCTAGCCCACAACAGCTCGCCAAAACTCCCTAAGTGGCTGTCCGGCCCAAGTAATTGCCACCCTCCCTCCCAAGTTAATGGAAAGACTCTTAGTTTCCCCAGTAGGGCAAATCAGACCCAATAAATACCCTTTGTGTCTAGAAAAAAGTAAGCAACCATCTTCTCACTGCATGCAGAGCTGAGGCACATTTGGTGCCCAAATCAACCCATTTCCATGAATAAACAGAGACGAGTTCAGCTTCAGTAGCTAGTTCTCAGCAGTAACGTCTGACTAAAAGCTAAACTAAAACTAAATTTAAAAAATACACAGTGCTCTGGATTAGCAGAAAAGAAAAGCGGAGCTAAAGTATCTTTAATGTAGTGAATTGATGTACTGTTGGATTACTTTGCTAGTATATTTCTTTGTTCATCTTCCCTGACTTAATTTTAAAACTAAAAGAAACTTCATGATGCATGTATAGGTCATGAAAAGGATAACCTGGTTAGCATATGCAAGGTGTGAATTGTTCATAAAGGGTTAGAACATACAGCATTCTCTCTGTATTATAGTAAAAGGGCAAGTTAAGCATTGGAGACCTGTCTAAAATGTTTAAAATGTTTATATTATTTCTTACTGGAGCCTATGGAGGAAAAGCATGGGTTTATTCAGCTGTAACTTTATTCCCTGATGTCCAATACAAGTCTCAATATCTTTAAAAATTTTATATGTTTGTGCATACATATTTCCTGAAAGTAGAACACACCAAATGTAATGTTTTTAAAACAAGACCAGAGACTCAGGAATCTTAAAAATATAAGCAATACTTTTTTATTAAGTGCGCAAAAAAATGATAAAGTCATTGCCCATGCTCATACTTAGTACAGTCTCCCAGCCTACAAGTATGATTTCATAAAGGGCCTGCTGGAATGTAATATATCACCCTCCTTAAACAGACATATCCTGTTTCTTTTGTTTCCTTGTCTGTTTTTGCAGAGACTGTTGCTACAACACCATCCAATGCTGGTCTCTGCACTCAGTTGTTGATCTCCATGCTAGTAGTGCCTGCTTCTAGTCTTGCACTTGACTCTTTATAGTGTCTGCCTGTTCGTACTGCATGGTCCCTCTTCCACCATGCTTGGGGAAGTATGAAAAGAAACCACATTTCTCTTCAGATCAGTTTAAACACATCTCCACCATTCTTATTCCTATAGTGTCACTGGGTTCTTACTGTGTAATAATAAACTTTGTCAGTACATTTGGCTCTATCTGTCCCATAGCTTTATGATGTCTATTGTAATGTATTTCTTGAAGAAACATGTTCAGCACAAATGTGCATTCTTCCTTCCCTTTCCCCCCCCTAGTTTGAAACATGCAGTTAATAAATCCTGAAAAACCACATCTAGGAACAAATAGCTTGTGTGTGTGTATGTCCCATGCTCATTGTCACGTATTCAACATTTATTGGAGCACAAATGTAAAGGAAGTGAAGAGGAAGAGTGGTTGCATCCTATTCATAACCATCCTCACTAGGCCAGGGTTTGTTGTAACTGGACAGCCTATTTCGATTATTGGAGCTACACAGGAAGATCTCTGGGCAGAATTTGTCCCACTGTCAAATGGCTCCAAAAGCGGCCCCACAATTAACGAGGTTTCCCAGCAGATGTGGATTCCTGTGTATTATGCAAAATTGTGTCTAATGCCATTATGAGCTTGACTCCAAGTCTGTTAAAAGCTCCCATTGATAGTGGTAGGGAATGCTATTTCCACAAACTGTTTAGAGCATTATTTATTCTGAACACAAATCAAATGTTAGAATGATCAGAGCTTTTACCCAACATAGTCAGATCATTTCTTTCACTTTTAACATACAGGGCACTCCTTGTCTTGAGACTGGGGGTATGTCCACCCTATGTTGGATGTGCTAGGGAGTACTTTCGCATAAACACACCCCAATCATTTGCTCCTGCTCTGTGCCCATCAAAAGGTGACCGAAGGTCATGTAGCCTCTCTGAGTGATTCTGGGCAAGCCCAGCACTGCTGGCTGTGCTCATGACAAGACTGATAGTGGTGCTGGGTTCTATCTGGTGTGCACACCCAAAACAGTAGGTCAATGACACTTTGGAGCAAGTGGTAGGGACATTTCACAGTGGGGCTCTTCAGCATGGTCCAACACAGTATGGATGTTCCTTTAGAATTTCTCTTTATTTCTGTGACTTCTCCAGTAGGAGATAAAAGATGCAATTGGACTCGTGGGGAAAAAAAAGCATGTGATAGAAGAACCAAGATTGGTCCTGAGCAGATTGCCTAATGACATTTGAAACCTAAACTCTAAAACAGATGCAGAACAAAGAACAAATTCTCTGAACACTTACATAAGTTTCAGACACAATATTACATGTATATTCTGCATTTAATTAGTCATTATCTATTATTAGAATAACAGAAGCCCATACTTTTCTATAGCTGAAGCCTTTATCTTAACATATCTCCTTGAGTATTTTAATCTGTTTTTACATATGGGGAATCCGGGGGCACAGAAAGGTAAAGTTTTCTCCCTTAGAGAGACATGAGGCATGTGGTCGGAGTAGAACCCAGATCACCTGACTTGCACCTTTACACTTCAAACAAAAGACCAAACTTCCTAAAAACTAACTCAGAAATGAAGGCACTGGAAATTTATTTGAGAACTTTGTAAGAAAAATAAAAAAAATAAAAATAAAGACCTATTCTGTAAACACACCTACTTGCAGAAGAACCCAAAGAATTGTATTGCATCCAAAGTATCTCATGTAGTCACTCTGGGATACAACAGCAGTTGGTAGTCAAAGAATGTGGCAATTTTATAGAGGTTTCTGAAAGCAAGGTAAGGTGTTACAAGCAAGCACTAGTAATTTTGTCTCAATGTTAGGCAAGAATGAGTTGTTCAGATTTTTAGTTTCTGCATGATACTTTGAAGAGTTAACATGTTTCTGTTTGGCTTTAAACATTAAAGTTGTTCTAGAGATCATGTTACTGTTCCTAAGGAGCATTCATGCCAACTTATCATTGCCTTTTCTGACCATGCCAATTAACTGTCTCTTGAGTTGATTGATCCCATGATACTGCAATATTGCCTGGGTTGCACTGGACCAGCACATCGTTCTGCAATTTCCTGTTTTTTTTTTCCTGGAGATCCAGAGGCCTGCTTGTTGTTTTTCAGGCCACTCCAGTAAACTGTCATTATTTCTGTGAACCACTTACATTTTATAACTGTTTTTATAGTGATTGATGTAGCTACACTGAACAAGTGGATGCAAATATTTGGCACAGCTTAGTATTTGTTTCTTCATTTTCATGGATTTAAAGTCAGTTGTGCCTGTTTAGAACGTCTCAGGAGTGAAGTGAATTGTTTAAACATATGTTCAAGGAAGTTTTTCAGTTTATTGATCCCAAGGTAAAAGAACTGTGCTTTTAGAGAACTTCTCTAGGTCAGTGCACTATTGTTGCTTTAAATGAGAGTGAAAACAATCCATGACAGTATATGTATCTTTTATTTTACAAATAATGTGAAATCTCTGGGAATTGTACACAGAAACATACCACGGCATAAGATCCATCTGCTCACCTGAATAGGGGTTTTCTACATAAAGGCTTAGCAATTCTGCTAGCATTCTTCTCCAATACACCCGTCGGGAGGCACAGTTGGGATTTAATCATGGTATCCATGTTAATTTTGGGACACCTACATAGGGCAGAACAATCCTACAGATGTTGCATGAATTCTGTACCTTGGAAGCCATGCTAATAAATGGCCCTTACTGGCAGATGCACCAAATTTCACTCCCCCTTCTCAGAATGGCTGCATCCACATGAGCGTGGATGTTTGTTTCTCCAGGCACAACTAGCAGCGGGACACCTTACCATGGATGGGGTGGGAGGGGGGCTGCAGCAGTGGTGCTTCTGCCACTTGAAGCCTGGCCGGCAGCTGGAGCATGGCTCTGGGTGGCCAGGCTCCTTTTTTGAGCCGTGCACGCTGCCCTCGAGTATGCCGTTCTGCTTTTTTTTTTTTTTGAGCTGTTTTTGTTGACCCCTGGATTTCCCTGGGGTCAAATCCCCATCCCCACACTGCTCCCTTGCAGCACAGAGAACAGCTGAACATGCAGGATGTGGCGCTGTAGATGTGTGCCGCACCACATGCCACACAGCCGGGCTTGTCTGGATGCTGGCAATGGGTTTTCAGCCGTGCGCCAACTAAATGAGCAAAGGAAATAGCAGAAGTCATATTGCTTAACATATAAAACTGATCTTGGTAAAGAAACTGGAGCACGGTGTATTGGGGGAAGAGGGCAGACCCTTCACTTCTGGTAGAAAGGACTATGTGATGTATTTGGTTTCTTCTGTGTTTCCATGTCTATTTGAAGATAGAGCTCATGGGTAAGCAGCACTTGTGCCTTTTTCCAAGTGAATTTTCACAGCGTGTGATTTCCTGAACATGTTTAAAAACACTTGTGGAAGGGGGTTTTCTTAGAGTATGAACACAGACTTTACCTCTAGTAGTGTTGAACACCTTTCTAATTGTGTTAGTTCATCATCTTTCTCAGGAAAGAGACCCAGCTGTGGCCTAAGGTGATCTGATCAGGAAGGCCAAAGCTTTGTCATAGGGAACATTACAGAGGGAGGCTTTTCACTCTTGAATCGCACCCAAGCTGTGCAGCAGATGGGACACAGAAGCCCAAACAAGCCACAAAAGCCTGATGCTGGGCTGAGCTGAACTTGTGCTGATTTATCTCCATTTATGGAGTTATTTTATGTCAGCCTGAATATTGCATTACTTTTTGTCTGCTTCACTTAAGACAAAATATTTGATGACCTAAACAAGTAACTGAATCCATTTTAAACCCCAAATTACCCCCTAGTGGTGAGCTAATGGTTACTTTTGGAAAAAAGCTCATTATGTAACCTTCTTGCTGGGAGAGTAATCAACAGGATAGAGCATTCTTTGCCGTAAACCAGACTCTGGCAAAGTCTGTGAATCTCTGTTGATTGTTTTCCACTGGCTGTAGAATCTGTCCTGATTTTTTTTTTTTGTCATATTGGGATGACTTGGATCCTTTTGGATATAGAGCTGGTGTTAACTCCCTTTGTGAAAGCAGTTATGATACTTTTAAGAGGATAAAGGGTCTTGATTTCACAGACGCACATGCCTACAGGACTGGATGTCTTGGAGTACTTGGGAGTAGGACACAGAGATTGTCCCCAGTTATATTCTGGCAAACTTAATTATAATCTAATTGTCCACTGAAGGCTCTTTGGCCTACTATAGGCGTGTCAGGTTTACAGCCCACAGATTGGAGCCATCCTGTGAAGCCAGGTCATGTGAACTGAGAGGGACATTCAGGGGTGGGGTCTGTTATAGAAATTTGGGGCACAAAGCCTCACTGGGCATGCATGTTGGTGGTAAGGGGCAAACAACAGCTGTGTTTAACCTCTGCCACTCACTCCACCACTGCATCCAGACCTGGTCTGTGAAGAGCCTTGGGGTCCAGATCTAGCTTGGAGGGGTGGGGTGAGTTTGGCACCCTTGAAGTCATGAATTCATGGCTTTATTTCTTGAGGCACCTGGGTGGGCAAACATCTATATCACAACAACAAATTCTAGTGGAATGGGGACAATTTCAGCAGGCAGACTGAGAAGTAAAAAAGGTACAGAGACCGAGGTGGTATGGGCAAGCACTCTTCCTTTGCTACTCAGACTCCCACCTGCCCCGTGGAAAGTAGCAGTGCACAGTCTTCAGTTTGAACTCTGAGCCATTCCTCAGGATATGTATGTCCTGTTAGTTGTTTCTTATACGTGTGTCCTGTGCTACAAGTTTTAAGCAGCTCCTTTCTTCCCCTAACCTTTCTCATATAAAGAAGCAAAGGGCCCTTATCTCTGAAGATTTGTATGAAGTGAATTGTAAGACGCTCCCCTCCCCCCACTCCCCCCACTTCCCCTTCTGCGCAGGCGAGGTTCTTTGGGTAGATGTGATATGTGATATCTTTTATTAGACCAAATAGTTGGAAAAAAGTTCTTCGCAAGCTTTTGGGCACACATACCCTTCTTGCTCAATTTTTGCAAGGAACTTTTTTCCAACTATTTAGTTCATCTAATAACAGATATCACATCTACCCAAAGGACCTTGCCAGCCTATGTCCTTAGACCAGCATGGCTACAACCACCATCCCTTCTGTGCAACAATCTGTTACTGGTGAGGCTTGTAAAATGAAAAGATCTGGGCCTGTACAATTATCCTTCCCATGCACTTCCTCTGGTTTCTTGAACCTGCGTGGCAGCTTCAGCACAGGCCAAAACAATAAACTTGAGAGTTCTGTTTTCTTGCATCTGTAGTACTGAGAATTGATTGGAATCCTCCTTATTAAATCCTTGCAGCATTGAAAGTTTACAGTCCCTAATTACAGATGGCAAACATTAATTGGGGGAAGCAGGAGGGAGAACTTCTATAGCCCCTTAAAAAAAATCAGGCCACCTTGTTCTTTGGTATAAATCTGCATAGCTTCATTGACTTGCATTCATTAAGAACCTGTCCCATACATACACAACATGTATTTTGTGAATATTTTGAATATCTTTTACTGCGTGGGTCAAATCTTTCAGTTCTTCCTGAGACAAAACTGTCATTTTGAAATCAATAGGAGGTTTTAAGTATATATGTATTAACTCAGATACAGCTAAAACAATACAATCAAAAATACAGTGCTATGCATTTGCAATGCCTGGTGACTATAACTACATACTATAATTTTTGCATATTTTCTCATAGAGCTAATAACATAAAACTAGCTCACAGCTGCCTTTCCTTTTCTACTGAAGGATACAAAAGTCAGTTACTTATGTAATTTGTTGTATAGCTAAATATTTTTAATTTAAGAGACCTTTTATGTGGCTATATTTCATTGTTTTGGTTCTTTAATATACACTTTCTTTAGTGTAACAAGTCCTGAGTTTTTGTTTTTTTCACAAGGTTTTTGTTTAGGGATTTCCCTATTTTTATTTTTAGGCCTCTATCATGTACGTGCATGTGCGAACGGATAGGTAGTCTCTAACAATGTTGGCAAAATATTCTTCTGATATTGTGAATGTTAAAATGATTAGATTTTAACTTTAAATGTATAGACCAAGACTTGAAGCATGTCATTAAATTATATGTACCTTTGGCTTTGGAACTAATGCCTCGGGGTGTTTTTCAGTAGGCTAGAAAATAAAAAGCTCCATGCTTAAAGTAAGTGAGTGCATTTAGGTCTTTAGCCACATGTCCTAACATTTATGTTGTGCTTTTACTCAACCATTTTTACCACAAATATTTTGCTTGCTATTGGATTTGTCCACAAATGGGACAAAGCTATAATAGAAATTTTGCACCTGCAGTTTTGCAAACAAATCAGGATGTCTCTCAGTGACCGTTGCAGAGAGAGACCAGTTCTTTTGATTGCTTTACTTAAAAAACCCCTCTGTTTTAGCATCCTAACTATCAAAGCAATATGTACTTCCTCCAGCACCTGCTGCTATGGACCTGAATGAGGAACTTGCATGTAGCATCACTCCCAGATCGTAGCAGCATGAACAGATGGAATAGTATAGCAATGACACCACCTGGGATGTCACATTCAGAAAAAAATCAGCCTCCTGATAAGGAGGATCAGCCTCCTGCCAGTGTTAAAGGAGTGAAAACTATACCTGGTTTTCCCCATCTCCTTTGGAAGGTAATTCCACCTGCATTAATTGTGCTTCCCAGCTACCTTGCATAGTAGACTCCTTCCACTGTCCCCTGCACAAAAAAAGTTGTAATTTGAGCCAGGTTCTTTTAGTTCCCACTATGAACCAAACCAAAACCATGTTTCACATACAGTGAGCTTTCCTGTTCATCTACTAGTAGATGCCTCTTCTGCAGTAAATGGAGAGAGCTGCTCCATGCATCTGGTAGTAGTGGATGACCCTCATTCTCAGCTGAAAATTATTAGTATTCAACTTGGAGATGAAAACCTGAACATGCTAACTATGCTACGTGCACATTGTCTGTGATTTGTGTGCATGTAGGCACCAGAGCGTGACTGTTCAGAAATAATTTTGGTCGTAATGGCCTTTCAGCATCCCCAGCTGGCTGTCATATGCTGAATTTGGCAGGCATCACTGGCATGTGATGTATTTCTGGTGGACCACCAACCCCTGATATACACACATGTGCTCTGTGGTAAGTATATTATTATACATGTTGAGCAAACTTTTCCAAAGCCCCTTATTTAGGAGCCTACATTCCTGATTTTTCAATGAAGGAAAAGTTTGTAAGTCATTTAGGGATTTCTGAAATTTTTACCCACAAGACTTCACTAAAACCATGTGCATCTTCTCACTGACTTGAAAGGGCTTTATATCAGGCCTACAGGAAAGGTAAGATGTTTTCAGTGGTGTTTCCTTGAAACTTGCCTCATGTACATGGAAGAGGGAAAGAAAAATCTGGTTCCCATTGAAACAGCAGCATTTTTAATACAATGAAAAGAAATGCTCATGTCATAACCAAATGACTTGAGTGCCCCTGTCACAATAGAACTGCCCTGAATAACCGCAGTTACTTTTAAATTTGGTCACGTTCCGCCTCATTAGTATTCAGTCCGTTATTGGCTACTCAGGAGCAAGTCGGAGACCTCTGAGCACACGGCAGAGTAACCATGGAGAACTCTGTAGCGCGACTGAGGAAACTTGGTGGACTGATCACCCACCGATATCTCCCCGTCACCGGGTCCTTTTGACGTACCCCGCTATCCTGCAGGTTCCTTTTCGTTCGTAAACTCGTTACCTCGTAACTCGTTTTTGCTATCTGTGACAACGCAAGCAAGCTACCTCGAGGCCTGCACTGCCATTCTACGCGGCATAAGTAAAAGCAATCTTTTAAAACCAATAAGCTGTCTCGCCTCTCCATCGCCGGCCCGCCTGACGTCCGATTAAATTAGCGATCCTCTGGTCGTCTCCGGCCGCCCGAGACAGCTCATTGTTTGATTTTTGCTGTTTTAATGCATAGAATAAATAATGTATTAAACCTTCCTTCTTGTTTGGCCTTGTCTTTAAATATATCCTTCTCTGAGACCACCATTGGGTTGATATTATCAAGGAAATCAGCAGTACTTCTGCAGTCACAATCCTAGGTTTATGTGGACATCTGGCCCAGATTCACTTGGACATCTGGAATGGTTTATATTATAGCAATGTGTTAGCCTAGCAGGAGGTGCACAGCACTTGGATACACTGACCTTGAAGCTTTCTTATGTGTATAAATGTAATATGGACTTCCTACAATGGTGTATTGCTTACAAGTACAAAATCATATAGCTGTCATTAATGCTTCATGGTTATGTCATGGACCTATTTTGGATGATCCTTTTTATTATTTATTTTTCCACAGAAGTTTTGCAGCCAGATTTCATGCCACATAAAAACGAATGATAAGCATGTATAAAATAATGTGGTTTGGCTGCCTTTTGATATAAATAAATAGATAATTGCAATACTCACAAATCTATAGCACTTTATAACTGCTAATAACTTCCACTTGCAACCCTGCTGTGAAATGACATTATTCTTTTAACAGAAGAGAAAACAGAGGTACAGAGGAGATTAAATGACTTGATAGAGGTTGTTGGAAGAAGTTAGAGCAAAAACTGTGCTTTCAGAAGTACACGTCTTTGACCTAACCATGACCCATCTTTTCCATCTCCTCCCAGAAGAGTTTTAAATCTGTCCTAGTCATTAGAGAAATTGATGCTCTTTGTGAACAATCTCAAAAGAGTTTCTATGTGAAAATATGTAGCAAAAGACATGGTAGCATAAACCATTCTCAGGAGGAACAAACTGCTTATATGGCTTTCAAAAATCCTCTGTTTGCAATTCAGTATTTTTAATTTAAAATATCTTTGGAGGCTCAAGCATTCTGCAATAGGCCCGTTGTGCTTAAAACCACTTCCTAGAGGTAGGGAATGGTGTTGGGCCTACATTTTCTTTTTCTGCCTGGAAGTCACGTTAGGAACACATGTTTAATTTAATGGAGTACAAATAACTTACCATCCACTCTTCCTGTTGCACTTAATGAAGTATTTGTTCCTTAAAGATTTCAGTACTGCAATTCTGTGCAGTTTACCACGCACTAGTTCAAGGTGTACCACCATTTTCTTTAGAAACCTCAAGTAAGTCCTTGATCCATTTCCTACTGAACAGTGGAACAATGTCCACTAATTTTACTTGTAGAAGGACTGAACCCTTGGTGAAGTCTGCTTTGGGATAAAACCTGGGAAACCTTCTACTGTCTCTAAAGTGAAGGAGATCACATATTCCACTTCTTGCTAGATCCAAGCAAGAAACCTATAGGAAAGCACTATAGATTCTGGCTTTTGTTGTTTCTGTGTGGTTGGACATGTGGGCTAGATTAATCTGCTAATGTAAGCCACAATAGCTTTGTGTAAGTTAGTACAGGCAGTCCTTGGACATACGACACAGTTGATTCCTGAAAACTGCGTCTTAAGTTGAAATGTAACTCGGAACCAATTTTCTCATAAGAAACAATGTTATAAATGGGGGATTGGTTCCTGAACCAAGGCCCGGTACCCTATTTTCACTAAAATACCCCAGAACTTTGTACTCGATCAATTAGAGATGAGTAATATAGCTACATTAATGTATTTATATTGTAAATAGCAATCATATTGATTTGGAAGGACTTCTTTGAGGTGACTTTGCTGGACTTTTTGAAGGGCTCTTGGTTGGACTATTTGAAGGGTTCTTGGCTGGAGTCTTCTCAGGAGTCTTGGCTGCAGGTTTTTCTGGAGTTGTCTGCTTTCTTAAAGAAAGTGTCCAAGGAAGTTTGGACAGATGTTCTCCAGGGAGATGAGCGATGCAGTGAACTTGTTTGCTGGCATGGCATCGCATCGGATCAAGCGTAGTACAGTTGAACTGACGTTGTAAAGTTGAAACAGGCTGACGGTTTATAAACGTTGTAAGCGTGAACCATTGTAAGTTGAAACGTTGTAAGCCAAGGACTGCCTGTATAGCTGTTCTGATCTGCATCATTCCAGAATCCAGTCCCTTGTTCTGACTCATACAAATATTTGAACAAATGTTAATCTGAGGAAAGTCATATTTTCGAAGATGCATAGGATCAAATTCTGCCTACGGGTACATTACTGCAAGCCTAGAGTAATTCTAAGCTTTATAAGATTCTTGGATTTTTACCAGTGCAGGTGAGAGATGAATTTGATCCCTTTAGCATTGAAAATATTTGGCTGAAAACAGTGAATTTAGACCCGTAGCTTAGAATTTGTCCACTGAACACATTTTGGGGAACAGCTTTGGGTTTGTAAAGAATCCCAGTTCAAAAAGATGCATTGTTAAATGCACAGCACTGAACTCTGCTGTATTGCAATGCTCATGGGTTGCACTGAAGCAGAATAAAAATCTGCTGAAACATATACTAATAATTAGTTCCAAGGGATGCTTTCTAAAGATTAAGAGAGTTCTTTGAATACTTCCCCTGCACTTTATGAAGCCTTTCTTATAATGCAGAGGTTAGATCCATGGATTATGGATGTGGCAGGAACATGAATTTCCCATATACTTGAAACCAATCCATGTCGGGTAGGGAAAAGCCAACAAAAGCAAACTTCCCTGTCACTGAATAATCAAGGAAATTCACCTCCACACGCTGTTTAAACTGTAGGTCTAGAGATCAGTGTCTGAATCAACCATCTGGGCTCTCCCTCCAGGAGGAAACAATGTGGTCTAGCAGCTGGAGGACTGGACAGGGATTCAGAAGACAAGTGTATTCTGGCTCTGCCACTCACTCACTGGGTGACCTGGGGCAAGTCACCTGCTGTGCTGCTGTTTCCCCATCTGTAAAAGCAGAGCAATGCCCCTGTCCTCCTTAGGGAAGTGTGCTTGGAGCTCCACCCACAAGAAGAGCTCTTTAAGAGATTCAAGTACATTAATGTGGTAAACTATCTTTATTTTTATTTTTTAAGCCTTGAGGTTCTGAAGACTCTTTTCTTCCTTTATTTTTTAAGCACAACCTTCAATTTTCCATCCTTTGTCTATGTGCTCCGGCCAAGAAAGCCATTACAGGTCTTGCCCAGCATCTCGTTGTGATTCAGTGTCTGGTTTTATGGCAACATGTGAGATGGTGTTACCATCAGGGTTGTTTTAATTGCTGAAGATACGCTTTAGGCTTACATCATGTCATTGTTATTGGGCTATGCTCACACTGTCTAAACTCAGTTTACGATCAGCTGCTACCCTGTAACTCTTTTTCAGCTGTCCTGGCCTTGTGGGTTTAGTTCTTGCCCCAGAACTAAATAAGTCTGGGTCTTTCAGATGAAGAACAGAGTTCCAGGCTGTGCCTTCATGGTCACAGCAGCTGTGAGGTCTGGCTTCAGTCCTTTCCATCCAAAGATGTGCCCAGTCCACACAAGGATTAGAGGCAGAAGGAGCTGCTTAAGTCTGTCTTCCTGTATTTGGAAACTGTCCTCCAGAATTAGTCACTCTCTCATCTACTGTAAAGTTCATAACTCCCAATTCTCTATTTACTGAGAGTCAGATGTATGGGGTAAGCTAGCATGCCATAACTCCTTTGACATAAACGGAGCTGTGCTATTCCACACCCACTGGGTTGTGAGCCGTATGTACTGACTGTTGCTCAGTGTTGAGCCACATTGTAAAATGGAAATCTAACCTGTGGAAAATAGTATTGAGATTTCTGATGCATTACAGTCATTTCACCTGGGCACCTACAGTCATCAGACAGGAGAGTACTAATTAAGTGATGGTAAAAGAACATTAGTTTTGTGGAAAACTGTTAGTTTTCTCTCTCTCTCTCTTTTTTTTTTCCTTATAAAACTGAGAAAAATGCATTTTAATGAACTGGGCTAGGGAGAATGGATGCCACTGCCCTGTACTGGGTGGCACTGGAATCGATCAACTCTGGTCTGGGATCTTACATTGCTGTTTGCTGATGGGGTATCTCCTTACCTGAAGTAGTAGAGGCTTGCATTTTAACTGCAACAAGACTGTTTATGTAGGAGAAGGTGAATTTTTCTTGTTCCAGGAACCAATTTGTTGAATTGAGTTTATTATCTCCACTTCATTTTCCTTGCTTCCTTTAGACACATTATATATTAATAGTTGTTATGGTACACTGACATTCAAATACGGAGAGAGACTGTGCACTGTAACTCCTACTGATTCCAACAGAAGCTATGGCCCCTAAGCTTACCTGAGAATTTAGTACAGGTTCAGGCAACAGAAGGAGCCTCATCAGGAACTTCTGCAACTCTGTATTCATAAATATTTGTTCCGTGAAGAGCCTGACTGTGAACTTTCTTGGGCTAGGTTCATGTTACTAAGATGACCTAACTGAGGAAGTAAAGGTAGCTGTGGTAGATGAAATCTGAGACAGGATGTACATATAAAGAACTTGCAAGGTGGACTGGAGCACAAAGGTGCACTACCAGCAAAGTTTCTGGAAAATAGGTTTCATGCACCCTCATAACTCCCCTCGTGATGTGCTATGTGACTCCTATTCGCATCCCTGGGAGTTGTCAGTGCACAAGGAGAGGATAAGATACAGCATGTCTTCTTATGCTCCAAGGAGAAAGTAGAGTGAGAACATATCTTAACATGGACAACAAGCCTCCTGCTCTTGTGGATGGGCTGGCTCATGGATTTTAGATTATAGGACTCTGACTTTTGTGCTGAGATGCGCTGCTGTAATTGCAGCTGCACAGGAACTGTTTGATTTGGTAGCAAAATCTGGGGACAGAAGATGGCTCCAAACCTCTCTTCTGCTCCACCAGCACTAGGCTGGAAGGCCAAAATGGCTTGCCCATTTTACTACAGCCCTTAGGCTGGCTTAAATGATACCAACTGCAGTGGGAGTGCAGTGCACAGGGACTTCTGCGGTGGCTGAGAATCAGGCAGATTGCTCTGCTTTCTGCTACACTCTGCTCACCCATATGTCTCTCTGTGGGTGGGGAAGGGGCTGCCTATCCCAGCTCTATAGCCCCCTACTAACACTCCTGTGTCCTGGAGTTAGGGAAATGCTCTGGCTGGGAAGTTCCTTTTCACAAGTGCTTATTTTTAGTAGAACCAGGAGGGTTTATAAATATAGAAGTACATTTGAGTCTGCTTCTGTATTGATCACAGAAGCTTTAGAAAAGTGGAAGGATTGAAAATGTTTTATTGGCCTCGGGGGTAGGGGGGGGAGATACCAGACGTGACAGATGCTGCAACTTCTGATACCTAAAACAGGAGCATGACGATGGCATTATCAACGCTCAACTGTTCATTGGTGCATGAACTAAACTGATCAAGCTGCCAGGGAGCTGCAGCAAATACTTTCAGACAAAATGAAAACAAATTGGTATGGAACTGAATCCAGTTATTGCACCAGAACAACCATAACATCTCACACATTTATCGCTAACTACTTTGGCTCATGTTTTATTTAGCAAGTTGACAAACTATGGCCTCAGCTGCTCTAAACTATTTGGCATGTTCTCTAGATAGTATGGAAAAATGCTCACCCTGAGAATACTATTCCACAGTTATTTAGAAAGGGGGGAAAAGAAAAGAAAATCAACACTGGGCCTTTTTTCTCCGTAACATCCTAATTAGACAAGCATGTAACTTGATGGATTTGGTGTGATGTTTTTTTTCCTGGCTGCAAACATGATTTTCATAATAAGGTCTCTACTATTTTATCCTCTGACCTCTGAATTGCCCCAGCTGTAACCTGAATGACAGATGGATGTATGTGTTATTCACAGTCCTGAGGTTTAAACAAAAAATGACTCGCCCTGTCTGAAATCCCCAGTACAAAAAAAAAAAAATCCTTTTGATGGAAAGAGGCGTTAGACCAGCAGCTTTACTTTTGTTTCTTGCTGTCTTCTCATCTGACTGATTTATACTTTAATGTTGTATTACAACCGCTGTTTTTTTCCTTGGTATCATGGACAAACTTGTTAGGGCAGGGCCGGGCAATTATTTCGGGCAGAGAGCCGCTTACTAAGTTGTGGCAAGCTGTCCAGGGCCGCATGGGTAGCCCCATCCCCTGACAGGTGCCCTGCCTCCTGGTTACCATCTTGGGACCTATGTCCCAGGGCCAGCACCGATGGGGCCCAGAGCAGGGCACAGACTGGCAGGGCCCTGCAGGCGCTGGCCCTGGGACATGGGTGTGGGCCCTACTCCCAAGCCTGCCCAGTGCCCTCCTAGTCCTGTGGTACAGGCGGGGGCCTGACCCCCTGCTCGCCGGCAGGGAAGGAACCAGTGCAGAGTGCTTGGAAAAGTGGCCCCTCACCTGCCCCATGGTCTGCGCTCCCTGCTACAGCCGCTCGCAGCCCGTGTGGGGCTGTCCTGAGCAGGCACAGGCAGCCCCACACGGGCTGCGGGTGGCTGCAGTGCGGGGCACTGGGCATGGGGTGGGCGAGGGGCCACTTTTCCCCACACTCAGCACCAGCTTGTAATTTGCCCCGCTGCCAGCCTGGGCCCTGCATGGCTCTAGGCTCACCCATCAGGGCTGCACCATGGTGGCCGCCCCGCTTGCAGCTCCGGGCAGTGTTGGGTGCTGCTGCCTGCCCGCAGCTCATGCACTGGGCAGCTCAGAGGCAGTGGCAGCCTCACTGCAGCCTACATGATCTCCGGGCAGGCAGCAGCAGCAGCAAATGCTGCCCAGC
This sequence comes from Alligator mississippiensis, assembly GCF_030867095.1. Classification (NCBI taxonomy): domain Eukaryota; kingdom Metazoa; phylum Chordata; order Crocodylia; family Alligatoridae; genus Alligator; species Alligator mississippiensis. The sequence continues at coordinate 67,859,913 of NC_081832.1, forward strand.
GTGGCAAGTGGGGGGGCCGCAGCTGCTGCTGCCGCCACCATGGTGCAGCCCCAGCAGGCGAGCCTGGATCTGGTGCAGGGTCAGGTTATGAGCTGGTGCTGAGCACGGGGAAAAGCAGCCCCTCGCTTGCCCCATGGCCAGCGCCCTGTGCTGCAGCCGCTTGCACCCCACGTGTGGGTGCCTCTGCCTGCTCAGAACAGCCCTGCGCAGGCTGCAAGTGGCTGCAGTGCAGGGCGCCAGCCACGGGGTTGGGGAGGGGCCACTTTTCCCCTTGCTCAGCACCAGCTCCTTCCCTGCTCCCCCCCTCCCCCTTACACGCGGTTCCAGCACGGGGCAGCCAGTGGTCCCAGGCTGCCCCGTGCACCAAATAGAATGGCCTTGCGGGCCAGATCCAGCCTGTGGGCTATATTTTAGCCACCTCTGCATTAGGGGGTCATCTGCTTTATGGGCTTTAGAGCAAAGGCGGCTGGATGCATGATGCTGGGAAACAGAGGCAGGCATAAGGAGGGGAAGTGTCCAGAGGAGCATGTTATATCTTCCGAAGGTGTCACATGCACTCTGCTCATGTTTGGTTGCCAGGCATGTGAGAAAATAGGACAGGTCCAGCTTGCCTAGGCATGTACTGGGGCACTGACAAAACCATCTCTCTCCCTCATTGTGCTTGGGTCACTTAGGGAATGGCAGTAGGTATTTCACTTGTGTGCATGAGAGAAGCAGCTCTCTGCACTCTTTCACCTCTTCTTCCCCCACAGGTAGGGAACAATTGGCTCTGAAATGGCACTACAACATAGGCATCTGATGAAGTTTTACCAACAGTTCCTTTGGGAACTCAATGTTTATGATGCTGTTCACTGTCTTGCCCTTATTTGTAGTGTGCCATCACAATTCCTGGCAGTATGGGTTTTCTTTTCCCTGTGCTTTTTATTTGGAAACAAACTGTGGTTTTTATGCAAGGAGCAAAAATGGATTTTTATAGTTATAAATATAAGAAAAAGTCACTTTTCACATTAAGAACTGACACTCTCCAAAGGCTTTTGGAGAAAGTGGGAAGGCTCCAAGATTTCACTGGATTTGACATAATTTTTGCTTTATATCCCCCATCATTTATGCTCTCACTAGCAGATGCTTCCCTGCCCATGTGTTTGGATTTCCTGTGAAATCATATGGACTTTCTATTCCTAAACAAAGTGGAAATTGCATGATCACATGGAAAATACCAATAACGTTGCTAAGTTGTGTTACCTTGACAACTAAAATTGACACAAAAAATAGTGTCACACTGAGTTGTTGGCATTTCATGGAGGATGCAAAGTGGGTTTTGTTCATGAGCAGGAGCATAACTGAGGAAAGTAATCTGAATAGTTAATTACTGCTCTGAGTTGGAGGTTTGTCTATTGATTCTTTGTGACCTTTTGATAGAAACTGCTCTTCTCAAGACCAGCTGCAAACTTGCTAAGGGTGCACTCTATGCCATCTTCCAGGTCATTGATGCAGAAATTAAACAAAACCGACCCCAGGACCGACCTGTGGGGCACTCCACTTGATACCGGCTGCCAACTTGACATCAAGCCATTGCTTCAGCCAGTTTTCTATTCAACTTACAGTCCATTCATCCAGTCTGTACTTCTTAGTTTGCCTGTGAGACTGTTGTGGGAGACTGTATCAAAAGCCTTGCTAAAATCAAAGTATACCACATTTACTGATCTGCCTGCGTCCACAGAACCAGTCATCTCATCATAGAAGGCAATTGGGTTGGTCAGGCATGATTTGCCCTTGGTGAACCCATGCTGACTGCTCCTAATCACCTTCTTCTCCTCCAAGTGCTTAGAAATGGATTCCTTGAGGATCTGCTCCATGATTCTTCCAGGGACTGGGTTTGTAGTTCTCTGGATTCTCCTTCTTCCCTTTCTTAAATATGGGCACTATGTTTACCCTTTTCCAATCATCTGGGACTTCTCCTGATTGCTATGAGTGTTCAAAGATGATGGCCAGTGGCTCAGCAATCACATCAGCCAACTCCCTCAGTACCCTTGGGTGCATCCTATCCGGCCCCATGGACTTATACACACCCAACTTTTCTAAGTAGTCCCTAAGCTGTTCTTTCATCATTGCAAACTGCTCACCTCCTCTCCAAACTGTGCTGCCCGGTGCAGTAGTCTGGGAGCTGACCTTGCCCGTGAAGACTGAGGCAAAAAGGGATTGAGTGCTTCAGTCTTTTCTGCATCCTCTGTCACAAGGTTACCTCCCCCATTCAGCAAGGGACCCACACTTTCTCTGATTCTCCTCTTGCTACCGACAGACTTGTAGAAACCCTTCTTGTTACCCTTCACATCTCTTGCTAGCTGCAACTCCAGTTGCTCTTTGGCCTTCCTGACTTCATCCCTGCATGCCTGAGCCATATTCTTCCCTAGTTATTTCTTCATCTCTTCATCTTCCTTATAAGAGTTTCTACCTCTTATAAGCTTCCTTTTTGTGATTGGTTTACTGAAGAGTTCCCTGCTAAGCTAAGCTGGTTTTCTGCCATACTTGCTAGTCTTCCTGCACATTGGGACGGTTTGTTCCTGCGCTCTCAGTGAGGCTTCCTTTAAGTACAGCCAGATCTCCTGGGCTCCTCTCCCTCTCAGACAGGCCTCCCAGGGGATCCTGCCCATGAATTCCCTGAGTTAATCCAAGTCTCCTTTTCTGAAGTCCAGGGTCCTTACTCTGCTGCTCTCCATCCTTCCTTTCCTCAGGATCCTGAACTCAATCATCTCATGGTCACTGCTGCCCAAGTTGCCATCCACTACTACATTCCCCACCAGTTCATCCCTGTTTGTGAGCAGCAAGTCAAGAAGAGCATGGCCTCTAGTTGGCCACTAGAAGGGAGATAGCCTTCTTCTCAGCCTTGATTGACTTGGTGTAGTACAGGGTGAAGGCCTGTCCCTTGCACTGCAGGCAGGCTGACTCCTGCGAGAGTCTACCAATGCCTCCAAATGCAAGGATCTTGGCTACACAATTTATGATGATGGGGGATTGCTCTCAAATTTTCCCTCTAGTTTGTTCCTTCAGCCTTTTGCCTAGGGGCAAGCAAAACTAAGGGGCATCTGAATTCCAAAGACTCCAGGTTTTGGGCTTACATGCAGAATGCCTGCCACGGGTTTGGGAGTATCTGAAGCCCTGGGCTGAAGAGTCTGGGAGGTTGGATACTTGCCGGTGGTAGTGCCAGACAGACTTGAACAACGTGTCTCTGCTCAGTTGACAGAATTTGCAATTGATTTGGCCTGAGACATGAAATTAAAAAAAAAAAATAGTTTGTACTATGTATAAGTAGACACCAAAGTGCTGCTCCAAAGTGTGTTTATGGAATAACTGTACTGAAACCTGTAGCTGTTTGCAAAAAAAAGGTCATCCAGAATTTTACCTATGTCTATACAGTAGCTTACATACAAATTACTACATGTACTTTTATTCAAAGTTAGTGTTTTGTCTGTCCCTTGCTCTCTTACTTTGCATCTTACTTCTATATGCTCAGGAAACAGAGCCTGAGCATGTAAGGAGTACAGTAAGGAGGGCTGCAGGGGTGGGGAAGGGGCTGCAGGGGGAAGAAGGTGAGGGCAGAGGGCAAGGGGGCCACCTGGCTCAGACAGCCACTATTTTCCTGTGAGATCTGGATGTTGTCCCTTACCCCTACCAGCACTGAAATTCCCTGTGAAACATCTTCTCAAGAGAAGCTGAGGAAAAAAAAGCTCTTGCTGCTGCTGAGCAGTAATTTTCAGTGTTGGGTGGGGCACCAGCTCCTCAATTTGCACTGACTTTCAAGAGAATCCCATGACGGGCGCTCTGTGTGAGACTTCAACAATGTGGGTCAGCCCTATCTGATGGGGCTGTACCAAAGGAAGATGGAGCACAATGGCATGAGTTATGCATGGGCTGCGATCCCTACCTCGCTTTATTAATCCATGTCACAGCTATTGGCTGAGTTCCACCATCACTTTAAAAACCCTTTTCAGGAGCTTATTCAACCGACTGGATTTAGGCGAGAACCAAAATTGACTGATACTAATGCACTCTTAGGCCTGACTGACTCCCTACAGCATTTTCAAATGTGTTAATTGCCTCTCAAAACTATTGTGCATCTTTTTGGACTTTTGCTCCATGCTAACTTTCCCCCCCTATAATGGAGTGACTTTAGGACCAGATCCTGTGGCCTCTCCTGAGTCGGGGAAGGGTGTAGCCAAGTATCCCATTGTGGTGGTGCCAAGGATAGAAAGCAGGGAGTCGCATGGGGTGGTGGGGGTTCTCGGGGAGTAATCTGTATGCGGCGGTGACCGGTGCCTCATTGAGCCGTGGGGATTCAGTGGGTCTGTGCACAACTGCAGCTATGGTCAGACTGCACAGGTACCCAATTCCTTGAATCCTGCCAGGGACTTTTGGAAGCATCTGTGTCTTTAACCTTTGCTATCGCCTTCCCCACACCCTTCCCTCTCCTTCTTCCACCCCTCAACTCCACTGCAGTAGTTGTTTTATAGGCAGTGTGTGCCCTCTAGCGGCACTATGTGAGCCATGCTTTAGAAACCAGCCAAGGTTGTTTCATGTGGCATGTACATAGGTAGAGATTACATGTCTGAACACAGTTAATAACCATGTTCTGTGAAACCCCACTGTGCCCTTGTGGTTTTTTCATACTGCTGTTGAGCAAAAGACACAACACGGGCAAGGATCTGGGCCATAAATTTGTTCAGCTCTTTCACACTCTGAAGTGTTGTCCTCCAGGGGACACTGCAGGCCCATTAACAGTTCACGAGGGCAGTGATGGCTTCACAGTGAATTCATTTTTAAGACACAGCCTACAGCCAGAAATGGCATGAATTTAGTTAAATAGTTTAAACCAGAACAACCCTTGTGCGGGCATTGGGTTGAAATGAGATTAAGACTAGCTAGTACTAGTTTGCTCCCTTTAATCAAGGTAAAGAGTGCCCATGTAACAGAGTTGTCCCAGTTAAATAAATCAGTTTGGAAACAGCTCAGTCTGTGCAATTCCAGTGTGCAGGGTGGGGGGCTAAGTGCTACAGGGTAGCTCATTCTCCATGCCCATTCATTTCTTTGCCTCTTTGCTGACATGAAAATAAAGACTCCATTTAATATTAACTTTGGTGCTGCAAGGAGGGCATTTCCCTGCCAGGGGCCATCAGATTCTAGCTTTCATTCACAGCTAACCTGAACTGCACATGAACTAACAGCTTGAAAGTAAAGTGAACAGATTTCCCTGTACTGAACTGGTGCAAATCCAAAATAATTCCACCGAAATGAGCAGTAAGGAGTTACCCACACTGGAGTACCTGAGAAGCCAACGTGTACCACCAACTCTGTATTCCATTACCAGCCCATAGAGCCAGGCAGTTGTCTTTCTTTTAGTACATTTAATATTTTTAGAAGACTAGTTGGCTAGTCTTCTATGGTGAATCGTCAAATGGAGTACGCATTTGCGGTGCACCAAAGAAGTGGTACAAGGACATCCTAAAGGTGTCCCTAAAGAGTTTCAGCATCGACCCAGAGTCGTGGGAGCAAATTGTTCGCGACCATCTATCCTGGAGGTCCTGAATCCAGAAGGGAGCACTGGCCTTTGAACAGCAACGCACAGCAGAAACAATGAAGAAACGCGTGGCCAGGAAAATGAAAACCTCCCGTATTGAGTCCTCATCACTCTCCTGCCCCTGCTGCAGCAGATTGTACAAAGCAAAGATCAGACTTATAAGTCACCTACCTACTCACATGGCCTAGCCTCCACCCCACTTCATTCTCTTCCCTTTCCCTTTTTTCTCCTTTTCCTTCTTTTTTCCTTTCTCTTTTCTCCTTTCCTTTTTCTTTCCCACTTCTTTTCTCTCTTCTTCCCTTCCCCCACCCCACTGGATGCAGTCCTCTTCACCCGTGAAGGATGAAAGTATATAGTTGGCTGCGTCCTGGCGAGCACAGCCATTCAATATGTGCACACAGCACATAAAGGCATTCCCCGCTCTGCTACCTTGCAGCATGGGGAGTTGACCCCAGGAGATCCCAGGGTCAAAAAAATCCCATGCTGAAAAAAAGCAGGGTAGCACACATGGCGACAGAGCATGCCATCCAAAACCAGAGCCTGGCCAGATAGAACCACACGCCAGCTGCCGGCCAGGCTTCCTGCCATGGCTACAGCCCTGGGAGGCCTCAGGTCTCCAGGTAAAGCTGCTGTGGCCAGCGCAGTTGCTGGCCCCAACCTCCCCTACTCCACATGGGTTAACCTGCCACATGCCAGAGTGCCCATGGCGTTCTCTGGGAACAAGCAGCAGCAGCACAAGTGCCGTTGCTACTTGTCCCCGGGGAAGCAAACATCTGCACCCATCTGGACATGCCCGTTAAGTACAGACTGCAAAAGATCTAGACTCTTAGAGTCTATTGGATAAATAAGGATTTGGGCACATATGTTAATTTTAGGAAGGTATGTTATTTCCCAGATAAACCATAATGGCTATACAAGAGCTGTGAAATCTACCTTCTAATTTTTTTACCATCTTGCTTTATTAGAATAATTTAAAATAGGGTTAGAAGGGATCTTGAGAGCTCATTTATTCCCACCCCCTGCCTCCACTATACACAAACTGCTCCTGACAGGTATTTGTCTAACTTACTCTAAAAAAACCAATGTGGACTGAGATTCCACATCGTCCCTAGGTCATATGCTTAACTATCTGGTGTTTAACTATCCTTACAGTTAAGAAGTTTTTCCTAAAGTCTAACTGAAATCTCCCTGGTAGTAATTTAAGCCCATTTTTCTTGTTCAGTTTAAGCATAATGGACATGCAGAACAATTTATAACCTTTCTCTTTGCAGTAATGCTTTACATATGTGAAGACTGTTACCATGTCTCCCCTCCATCTTCTCTAGACTAAACAAACCCATTTATTTCACTCTTTCTCATAGGTCATGTTTTCTAGCCTCTGAAAAGTCTGAGCTCTCTCCAACTGGTCCACATCTTTCTTGAAGTCGGCTGCCCCATGCTGAACATGGCATTCCAGCTGAGGCCTCGCCAGTGCTAAGTACCGTGTTGCATACAATACTCCTATTTAATATATACCTCATTCTGATGCTTGCTTTTTCACAACCATATAACATTGCTGACTCATAATCTGCTTATGATCCACGATATTACACCCAGATCCTTTTCTGCAAAACAACTGCTTATTCAGTCCTTCCCCCTGTTATTTCTACCAACGTGTTGCATTTTGCATTTGTTCCTATTTAATTCAAACCCCTTTTTCCATTGTGTTAAGATCATTTTGTATTCTAATCCTGCCTTCCAAAGTGCCCTCATCCTCTTCCAACTCGGTGCTATTTGCAAATATAATAAGTGTAGTCTTTGGTCCATCACCCACATCACTACTGAGCAGTACTAGAGAGGGCCCTGTGCAGTTCCCCCCTTTATACATCTTTCCAATTTGGCAGTGAACTGCTGAGAACCACTAGTCTTTAGGCAGGGCTCTATTTCACTCCACACACCAAAATGGCATTTATCCAGCTGCATAACTGCTTACTTACTTACACAGTTAATGATCCTATTCCATATGCTGTGTGAGGAGGCTGAAGAAGGGATTGGATAATGCTAAATTGTGGCCTGTTGGTTAGAGCACTGTGCTGAGAAGTAAGAGATGCACATTCAAACACCTTTTGGGTGAAGGGGCATAGCCTAATCATTAGGCTACTGGACTATTAGGTCGCCCTCCTCCCATGTCTAACACCCACTAGCCCAGAACCCTGTTAATATTATTCATGTGAAATGTAGTACACAGGGATGTAGACCTACAGTCTTGGTAAAACAAATACATTTGAGTTTAAACAAGTTTATCTTGATATGATCAATTGATTTAACAGTTTCCCTCTCCCCCCCTCCACCTAGAACATTTAATTAGGGTTGGAAGGGACCTCAAGAGGTCATCTAGTCCAAACCCCTACTCAAAGCAGGACCAGCCCCAACCATCTCCTCCCAGCCAAGGCTTTGTCTAGCCAAGGATGGAGCTTTCACCACCTCTGGGTAACCTGTTCCAGTGTTTCACTACCCTCCTTGTGAGAAAAGTCTTCCTAATATCTAACTTAAACTTCTCTTGCTGCAACTTGAGCCCTTTGCTCTTTGTTCGGTCATCTGCCACCACTGAAAATAGTTTAGCTCCATCCTCTTTTGAACTTGCCTTCAGGTAGCTGAAAGCTTTGATTAAATCCCCAACTCAGTCTTCTCTTCTCCAAACTAAATAAGCCCAGTTCTCTTAGCCTCTCCTCAGAAGTCATGTCCCCCAGCCCCCTCACCATTTTTGTTACCCTCTGCTGGACTCTGTCCAAATTGTCCACATCTTTTCTGTAGTGGGGGCCCCAAAACTGAACACAGTACTCCAGATGTGGCCTCACCAGTGCTGAATAGAAGGGAACAATCACTTCCCTTGATCTGCTGGCAACACACCTATCAATACAGCTCAGTATGCCGTTAGCCTTCCTGGCAACAAGGGCACACTGCTGGCTCATATTCAGCTTATCATCCATTGTAACCCCCAGGTCCTTTTCTTCAGAGCTGCTGCCCACCAGCCAGTCCCCAGCCTGTACTGGTGCATGGGATTCTTCTGTCCTAAGTGCAGGACTTTGCGCTGTCCTTGTTGAACCTCATTAGATTCATTTTGGTCCAATCCTCCAATTTGTCTAGGTCCCTGAATCCTAGCCCTACCCTCCAGTGTATCTACTACTCCCCCCAGCTCGGTGTCATCTGCAGACTTGTTAAGGGTGTACCCTATGCCATCTTCTAGGTCATTGATGAAGACATTAAACAAAACCAGCCCCAGGACCAACCTGGGGCACTCCACTTGATACCGGCTGCCAACTTGACATTGAGCCATTGATTATTACCTGCTGAGCCTGATGCTCCAGCCAGTTTTCCATCCTTCAATTCCAACCTTACAGTCCATTCATCCAGCCTGGACTTCCTTAGCTTGCCTGTGAGAATGTTGTGGGAGACCGTACCAAAAGTCTTGCTAAAATCAAAGTATACCACATCCACTGATCTCCCCACATCCACAGAGTCAGTCATCTCATCATAGAAGGCAATCAGGTTGGTCAGGCATGACTTGCCCTTGGTGAATCTATTCCTAGTCACCTTCTTCTCCTCCAAGTGTTTAGAAATGGATTCCTTGAGGATCTGCTCCATGATTTTTCCAGGGACTGAGGTGAGGCTGACCGGTGTGTAGTTCCCTGGATCCTCCTTTTTCATGTCTTAAACGTGGGCACTATGTTTGTTTTTTTCAGTCATCTGGGACCTCTCCTGATCGCCATAAGTTTTCAAAGATGATGGCCAGTGGCTCTGCAATCACATCAGTAGACTCCCTCAGCACCCTTGGGTATATCTCATCCATCCCCATGGACTTATACACATCCAGCTCCCTAACCTGTTCTTTCACCACTGTTGCCTGCTCACCTCCTCCCCAAACTGACTATTCAGAGTCCCAGGGCTGCCATGTGCTGGTAATAGTAATTTTGTTTCTGCTAGCAGTTCTAGCCAATACAGTGACAGGAGAGAAATGGATCCTTTTCTAGTTCCTAAATTTTGAAAAGAATTGCTCAGTTCCAATTGCAGAATCTTTTAAACTGGAAAGCAATGCATAGAAATCATAGAAACCTGGGGTTGGAAGGTACTTCAAGTGGGCAAATAAGGACTATAATCTCTGAGGAAAGATTAAGAGCTGCCTAGACCAGCATAGATCATATGTCTAACCTGTTTTAAAGACCTCTGGAGTGAGGATTCTACAATGTCCCCAAGTAGTTTGTCTCATTGCTTCACAAGCTTTGCAGCAAGGTTAGATACTAAGGGAAAATCTCCCAAATGTCTCTTACTCCTTCTTGTCCTATCCTAGTAGACATGGAGAACTACTGGTACCTGCTACCTTTATACCTCTTTTTTTTTTTAACGTATTTGGAGTCTATTCTCATGCCCTCCCAGAACTAATTCTATACTAATCACACCAGCTCCTTCAGATTAACCCCATAGGTTAATCTTGCTTTCCTCTGGGCTCTCTTCTGCTTCTCTATATCATTCCTGAAGTGTGATAACCAAGCCTGGACACAGCGCTGCAGGTGAGGCATCACCACTATTAAGGAGAAAGGTATGATTATGCATAGTGCTTTACATAAGCCATTAAAACACGTACATTGCATCCTGTTAATACATGCCAGAATGGTATGTACCTTTTTTGCAATAACATTCCATTACTGACTCGTATTCTGACTGATCCCTCTACTGTACTGCTGCCCTGCCAACTATTCCCTGGTTTGTATTTTTCCTTTTGATCTTTCCCTTCCCAATCGTTGCATGTACCATTGGCGAATTTCATCCTGTTCACTTCAAACCGCTCTAACTTGTCAAGATCATTTTGAATTCTGAGTCTGTCCTACAAAGTGCTTCCTGCTGTTCCCAGGTTGATGTCATCTGCAGATTTCTTAAATGTTCTTTCAATTCCGTCTGGCAATGGAGTACTGAAGTGAACGGAGCTGAGACAGACCACTGTGGAGCCCCTTGGACAGGCCTTTCAAGCTCTTCCCAAGGGATGCTACGTTTCAAGGCCCCGAGGTGTTGAAATCTGTTCTTTCAAAATCCATTGCCCCCCTTCTGCTCTTCTTGCACCCCTTTTCCATTAGGAATTCTACCACTTTGTGATCACTTTCACCGAAATTACCTTCTGCTTTCCGATTCTCAACAGTTACCCCTCTATTAGTTGAAGTAATATCTAAAACAGCTGCTCAGCTGGTGATTCCTCTCAACCTACAACAAAAAAAGCATTGCCAGTACCTGAGCGAGAAATACCCAACTGGACATTCAGGTCCCCAAGTAATTCAGATGGCTGATATTCAGAATGTCATTTGAAAGCTAGGCAAATGTGGTGTGTACTCAGAGAAAGAGAGCCAAAACCACCCTTACCACTATCTAGTGTCAGAGTTTGTATTTCGTTTTGCAGCAGAGAGAGGATTTTAAAAAGGAAGAGTGTGTTAGAGATGCATTTGTAGCCATGAACAGGGCTTTCACTCATTCTGGGCCTTGTTGAAAGTGTTTCTATGTATGAAAGAAGGTGATGAGGGTTTTCCACAGAGCATCCCATTATGTTTCCTTTCTGAGGTCATTTTGAAGGTGGGTACTGGACCATCAATCAAAATGTCATTGCCATATAGCTGTAAAACAACATCTCTAATGCTTCTTTCCTCTAGGGAACATATTTGGGGGTCGGACTCGATAATCTATTGAGGTCCCTTCCAACCCTAACATCTATGAATCTATTTGCAACCCCTAAGGCTTATGCTTTACAGGAGAGGATGAATGTGGAGAAAAATTTACTATTATAGATGATCTCAAGTTGCCCTCTTGTGGACATTGTAACTGTTACAGTATGTGGGGGATATTTATGGGAACTGGGTCAAGTTGTCAAGATCTTGGCTTAGTTGATTTAAGTGTTCAGTTTGAAACATTTGAGACATGTACAGTCTGTTCAGTTGAGATCTATATGTATACTACATACTCAGAATACAGTTGAAAACCATACTGTTTATCCAGATTTTTGCAGTGACAACTCAGCCTTTTATCTTTCTGAGTTAGCTGAGTGCCACTGCAATATACTGCATGTGACTTTTTGGCTGGGACCTTACAAAGCAAGGCCCTGCCTACTCTGCTTGAGCAGTAGGAGTTTTCATAGTTTCATAGCTGGTAGGGTTGGAAGGGACCTGAGCAGATCATCAAGTCCGACCCCCTGCCATGGCAGCAAAGAGCACTGGGGTCAAACAACCCCAGCAAGGTGTTCATTCAGCCTCCTTTTAAAGACCCCCGGGGTAGGAGCCAGCACCACTTCTCTTGCAAGCTGGTTCCAGGTCCTAGCCGCCCTGACAGTGAAGTAGTGCCTCCTGATGTCTAGTCTGAACCTACCCTCTGCCAGCTTGTGACCGTTATTTCTAGTCACTCCTGGTAGTGCTCGGGGGAACAGGGACTCCCCCAATGCCTGCTGGCCCCCTCTGACTAGTTTGTAACAGGCCACTAGATCCCCCCTCAGCCTTCTCTTGTGGAGGCTGAACAGGTTCAGGTCCTGTAGCCTTTCCTTGTAGGGCCTGCCCTGCTGCCCCCTGATCATGCGGGTGGCCGTCCTCTGGACCCTCTCCATGCTGTCCACATCCGTCCTGAAGTGCGGTGCCCAGAACTGGACGCAGTACTCCACCTGCGGCCTGACCAGTGCCGCATAGAGGGGGAGGATCACATCCTTGGACCTGCTCGAGATGCATCCCTGGATGCACAACAAGGTACAGTTGGCCTTCCTGACCGCGTCCCCACACTGTCGGTCAATGTTCATTTTGGCATCAATAATGACTCCAAGATCCTTTTCTGCCTCTGCACTGAGGAGAAGGGAGTTCCCCAGCCTGTAGGTGTGCTGCTGGTTCTTCCTCCCCAGGTGCAGCACCCGGCACTTGCCAGTGTTGAAACCCATCCTGTTCTCATCTGCCCACCCACGTAACCTGTCCAGATCCGATTGCAGCCTATTCCTCCCTTCTTGTGTGCCCACATCCCCCCACATCTTAGTGTCATCTGTGAATTTGAACAGGGTGCTTTTTACCCCCTTGTCCAAGTTATGAAGATGTTGAACAGCGCGGGTCCAAGGACTGAGCCCTGGGGGACCCCACTGCCCACATCCCTCCAGGTCGAATAAGACCCGTCCACCACCGTTCTGAGTGCAGCCTTCCAGCCAGTTAGTGACCCATCTGACTGTGTAGTTGTCAACGCCACAGTCTCCTAGTATTTTTAATGAGAACGGGGTGAGAGACCGTGTTGAAGACCTTCCTAAAGTCCAGAAAGACTATGTCCACCGTGACACCTGTGTCCAAGGATTTTGTGACCTGGTCATAGAAGGCCACCAGGTTGATCTGACAGGACCTGCCTTGAATGAACCCATGTTGGTTGCCCCTAAGCATAACTTCCCCTGCTGGCCCCTCACGGACATGTACCAGGATAATTCTCTCAAAAAGCTTCCCCAGGACCGAGGTAAGACTGACTGGCCTATAGTTTCCTGGGTCCTCCTTCCTCCCTTTTTTGAAAATAGGAACCACATTGGCCCTTTTCCAGTTCTCTGGCACAACGCCAGAGAACCACGAGTGCTTGTAAAGCCGTGCCAGAGGTCTTGTAATAACTTCTGCTAATTCCCTCAGTGCTCTGGGGTGGAGATCGTCAGGACCTGCAGATTTTAAATACGTTCAGTCCCTCCAGAAGTTCCCTGACTACATCCTCACTGACCCTAGGCCTGGGTGTACCTTCCCTGGGGCCTATGGTTGGTCCCACTGGGGGGATGACCCGGTCCCTGCTCAGAAAAATGAAGGCAAAGAAATTGTTAAATAGGTTAGCTTTGCTGTCTGGTGCAACGACCAGATTTCCAAGCATGTCTTGCAGAGGCCCCATGTTACCCAGTACCTTCTTTTTACCCACTATGTATTTATAAAAAGGACTTCTTGTTGTCCTTGATCCGGGTCGCTAGTCCCAGTCCCATCTCTGCCTTGGCCTTCCTGACTGCCTCCCTGCAGCCCCGAGCAACCGAGGTGTAGTCCTCCCTGGTGATGGCCCCTCCCTTCCATTGGGTGTACATCTCCTTTTTTAGCTAGGAGTTGTTCCTGGATGCTTTTGGTGAGCCATGGGGGCTTTTGAGCCCTCTTGCCTCCTTTGATCCGTGTTGGGATTACCTCCCTTTGGGCTTGGAGGATCGTCTCCTTAAGGAACAACCACTCTTCTTGGACACCCAACTCCCCTCCCCTGCAGGACCTCAATGTCTCCCGGACTAGTCTCCTTACCTCATTGAAATCTGCCCTCCTGAAGTCCAGGGCTGCTGCCTTACTGCATTGCCACCTTGCGCTGGATGGTGAATGCCAGCAGGCGATGATCGCTGTCGCCCAGGTGGTCAAGCACCCGCAGTCCCCTTACCAGATCGTTGCCCGTGGCCAGGACCAGGTCCAACAAGGCTTCTCCCCTGGTGTGACTGTGCACCTCCTGGGTTAGATGGAGGTCCTGTAACTCAGCTAGGAACCTACATGAGCGGTCAGACCTGGCTGACTGCTCTTCCCAGCAGATGTCTGGAAAGTTTAGGTCACCCATGATGACCACGTCCTTTGACCTAACTGCCTCCGTGAGCTGACTTAGGAATTCCCGGTCTAGCTCTTCCCCTTGGTTGGGTGGTCTGTAGTAAACCCCCACCATTAAGTCCCTTTCCCCTTGACCTCCTTGTATTCTAACCCAGAGCACTTCAGTGTGCCCTCCTCTGACCCAGTGCTACTTGTTCAGGATGTGTATTTCTCCTTGATGTAGAGCGCCACACCCCCACCTTTCATAGATTCATAGATGTTAGGGTCGGAAGCGACCTCAATAGATCATCGAGTCCGACCCCCTGCATAGGCAGGAAAGAGTGCTGGGTTCAGATGGCCCCAGCTAGATGCTTATCTAAGCTCCTCTTGAAGACCCCCAGGGTAGGGGAGAGCACCACCTCCCTTGGGAGCCCATTCCAGACCTTGGCCACTCGAACTGTGAAGAAGTTTTTCATAATGTCTAGTCTAAATCTGCTCTCTGCTAGCTTGTGGCCATTATTTCTTGTAACCCCCGGGGGCGCCTTGGTGAGTAAAGCCTCATCAATTCCCTTCTGTCCCCCGTGATGAACTTATAGGCAGCCACAAGGTCACCTCTCAACCTTCTCTTGCAGAGGCTGAAGAGGTCCAGGTGCCCTAGTCTCTCCTCATAGGGCTTGACCCGCAAGCCCTTAACCATACGAGTGGTCCTTCTCTGGACCCTCTCCAGGTTATCCACATCTCTCTTGAAGTGTGGCGCCCAAAACTGCAGGCAGTAATCCAACTGTGGTCTGACCAGCGCCCGATAGAGGGGAAGTATCACTTCCTTGGATCTGTTCGTCATGCATCTGCTGATGCACGATAAAGTGCCATTGGCTTTTCTGATGGCTTCGTCACGCTGCCGACTCATGTTCATCTTGGAGTCCACTAGAACTCCAAGATCCCTTTCCGCTTCCGTGCCACCCAGCAGGTCATTCCCTAGGCTGTAGGTGTGCTGGACATTTTTCCTCCCTAGGTGCAGCACTTTGCATTTCTCCTTGTTCAACTGCATTCTGTTGTTTTCCGCCCACTTGTCCAACCTGTCCAGGTCTGCTTGTAGTTGTTCCCTGCCCTCCAGTGCGTCCACTTCTCCCCACAGTTTTGTGTCACCCGCAAACTTGGACAGAGTACACTTCACTCCCTCGTCCAAGTCGCTGATGAAGACATTGAAGAGTATCGGTCCAAGGACCAAGCCTTGCCGGGACCCCACTGCCCACACCCTTCCAGGTCAATACCGACCCATCCACCACCACTCTCTGGGTGTGACCCTCTAGCCAATTCGCCACCCACCGGACTGTGTAGTCATCCAAGTCACAGCCTCTTAACTTGTTCACCACTAGGGTGTGGGATACTGTATCAAAGGCCTTCCTGAAGTCTAAGTATATGACATCAACCCCTACTCCTGCATCCAGGCGTTTTGTAACCTGGTCATAAAAAGAGACTAGATTGGTCAGGCATGATCTACCTGCTACAAACCCGTGCAGGTTCCCCCTCAGCATAATTTGTCCTGCCAGGCTCTTGCAAATGTGAACCTTGATAATTTTTTCGAAGACTTTGCCTAGGATGGAGGTGAGACTGACTGGCCTATAATTGCCTGGTTCCTCCTTCCTCCCCTTCTTGAAAATGGGGACCACATTGGCCCTCTTCCAATCCTCCGGGACCTGGCTCGTGCACCATGAGTGTTCAAATATTCCCGCCAGTGGCTGTGCAATGACGTCAGCCAGTGCCTTCGGCACCCTCGGATGGAGCTCATCCGGGCCTGCCGACTTAAAGGCATCCAGTTCCTCCAAGTGACTTTGCACCATCTCAGGGTCTACGCATGGCAGTCTGGCGCCTTGCTGCTGCCTCTCCACAACCCCAGTGAGAGACTTGTCGTGCCCCTTGCTTAGGAACACTGAGGCAAAGAACTTGTTGAGGAGTTCAGCCTTGTCCCCCCTGTCTGTCACTAATTGCTTCTACCCAGTTAGTAGGGGTCCTATTCCTCCCTGGGACTTCCTTTTACTCCCTATATATCTAAAAAACAATTTTTTGTTATCCTTAACTTGGGATGCCATCCTCAGCTCCATGGTAGCTTTGGCCCATCTAACTGCCTCCCTACAAGTGCGAGCAGAGGAGGTATACTCCTCTTTGGTAATCTCTCCCCGTTTCCACTTTTTATATGCTCCCCTTTTAGTTCACAGGCTGCCCTGGATTCCTCTGGTCAGCCAAGGAAGCCTCCTGGCCCCTTTCCCTCTTTTTCCTCGCATCGGGATCGTCTCCCTCTGTGCCCGAAGGATCATTTCCTTAAGGTACAGCCACCCTTCCTTGGCTCCCATCTCTTCAAAACTCCTACTCTGCAGTGCGTCCTTGACGCCTGAGTTCATTGAAATCAGCTTTCCTAAAGTCTAGCACTTTCACCCTACTAGTTACCTTACCCACTCGATGTCTTATGAAGAATTCTATTATTTGGTGATCACTGTCCCCCAGGTGACCACCGATTTGTAGGTCCCCTACCATATCTTCCCCCGTTGCCAATACCAGGTCCAGTAAGGCATTCCCCCTAGTGGGACCGTGTACCTCCTGCGTCAGGTGGAGGTCCTGTACGCAGGATAGGAACGTGCGTGAACGGTGGGACTTTGCTGTCTGTGTCTCCCAGCAGATGTCTGGGTAGTTTAGGTCCCCCATGACTACTGCCTTCTTAGTTTTTATGGTCTCTGAGAGCTGCCTCAGGAGCCCCGAATCTAGTTCTTCCCCTTGGTGTGGGGGTCTGTAGCAGATCCCTACCACCAAATCCCTTTCTCCTCGCCCCCCATGCAACTTAACCCACAATCCTTCTACTTTCTCCTCCTTCGATTCTGTCTTGATGAGGGTCGAAGTATATTGCTCATTGACATAGAGCGCCGCCCCTCCCCCTTTCTTCTCCACCCTGTCCTTTCTGTACAGCCTATAACCCTCAATATGTACTGCCCAGTCGTGGGAAGAATCCCACCAGGTTTCAGATAGCCCTACTAAGTTGTAGGTGTTTTCTGCAAGCAGGAGTGCTAGTTCATCCTGCTTGTTCCCCATGCTCCTAGCATTAGTATATAGGCACTTGAGCCCTGTGACTGGTGCCTTTTTTGCCCCTCAGCTCCGATTCCCAAAGGGCCCCTTATTGCTTTCCTCCCTGTCCTATCCCTCCTGTACAGCCTATAGCCCTTGATATTCACTGCCCAGTCCTGCGTTGTGTCCCACCACGTTTTGGTGAACCCCACTATGTCTGGGTTGGTGTTAGCTAGCAGGAGGGTAAGTTCATCCTGCTTGTTCCCCATACTGCGAGCATTAGTGTAGAGGCATTTGAGGCCTCCTGAAGATGCATGCACTGCCCCCCTAACCCCAGTACTACCCGGTTGCTTATCTGGGTATTTGTTCTGCTTATCATCAGTCTAGGCTGGGCTGTTCTTATAGGTGACACTTGGTTTAGTAGTCCAAGACTTCCTCCGCCCTTGTTGTCCCCTTCCCCCTTCCTTTTGCCATGGCCTTAGCCCTTTTTGGTGTAGGGTATGCTGAGCTGCTACACAACACCTCAAAAATGGCTACAGGTGCATAGCAGAGATGGGCTTTAATCCAAACCATTCTCTAGTCATACGTACATGTGTGAAATGTCTCATCAAAACCAGTCATTCAGATAACACTTCTTTCCATAATACATCCAAACACCTCTGAACTTTGGGATATTTTCAGTCTGGATCTAAATTTTGCAGCCCAGTTTATGAAACAAGATACTACATACATACATGGTTAGTCAGAGTCATGACTGAGATCAGCTGAGAGATGGTCCTTATTTTAAAAAGTACCAGTAGTTAAGTATAGGATTTGACCTGTAGGTTGGGGAAGAAGGAGGCAGTACATGGGATCTGGAAAAGGAATACAGTAATAACATTTGGAGTTTTCCATTTTCAGTGCACTGGGACACAGAGTAGTGTCCTCCTGAAGGGGACCTGGCTGTGGCATACCTTATTAGTGTCACTTGGGGAAGTCACACTGATATGCCCCATAGCCTGACTTCTAGGCAGTTAATTCCTAACTGCAGTTCAGAGTTGGGAAGATCATTAGTTAAAAGCTTTATAATGAAGCTTTTTAAATTCCATAGACACTAGGGCTGGAAGGGACCCCGGAGTCCAGCCCCCAGGGACAGGAAGTCAGCAGGGATCATAGGATGCCAGCAAGATAAACATCCAAATGCCTCTTGAAAGCGTTCAAAGTAGGTGCTTGAACCACCTCTGGCAGCAGGCTATTCCAATTTTTCCTTATGTCCAGCCTGAAACGGCCATGGAGGAGTTTATGACCATTCGACCTTGTTGTCCCTTGGGGTGCTCTGATGAACAAATGTTCCCCCAGATCCTGGTGAGCACCTCTGATAAACTTATAGGGGGCCATCAGATCACCCCTGAGCCTGCGCTTTTCCATGCTGAAGAGGCCCATAGCTCTCAGCCTCTCATCATAGGGTCTGTTTTCCTGACCTCTGATCATGCACATGGCTCTCCTCTGCATTCTCTCAAGCTTCTCCACATCCTTTTTGAATTGTGGAGCCCCAAACTGGACATGGTACTCTAGCTGCGGCCTTGTCAAGGCCAAGTACAACGGGAGAATGACGTCCCGGGATTTGCTTGAGAAGCATCTATGGGTGCAAGCCAGCATTTTGCTTGCTTTATTAGCTGCAACATTGCATTGAAGGCTTATGTTCATCTTGTGGTCTATCATGACCCCCAAGTCCCTTTCAGCCGTAGTGCTAGCCAGAGTAGCACTGCTGAGCCTATAAGGATGCTGCAGGTTTTTCCTCCCAAGGTGGAGAACCTTGCATTTTTTGGTGTTAAATACCATCAGGTTCTCGTCCACCCATTTCATGAGCCTGTCAAGATCTGCCTGGATCACCCTCCTGTCCTAAGGTGTAGATGCTTTACCTCAAAGTTTGGTGTTGCCAGTGAATTTGGCCAGTCCGCTTCTGACACCAATGTCTACATCATTGATGAAGATGTTAAATAGTCTGAACCCTCACACAGAGCCTTGAGGGACCCCACTGGTCACTGCGCAGCACCCTCTGGGTCCTACCACGGAGCCAATTTCCCAGCCAGCAGATCGTGGTGAGGCCAAGGCCACAGTTAGCCAGTTTTGCCAAGAGGTGATCATAGGATACCAGATCGAAGGCTTTTTTAAAGTCAAGATATACGACATCAATCTCTTCCCCCTTGTCCAGGTGATAGGTCATCTGGTCATAAAAGGAGATTGGTCAAGCAAGACCTACCCACAACAAACCCGTGCTGGCTATCCCTCAGGATGTTGCCGTCGGCCAGTCTGTTAAGAATGGCCTCTTTGATAATCTTTTCCAAGACCTTCCCTGGGATAGAGATCAGGCTGATGGGTCTGTAGTTTGCTGGATCCACTTTCCTCCCTTTCTTGAAGATAGGCACCACATTGGCCTTCTTCCAGTCTTCGGGCACGTCACCAGAGCGCCAAGAGCTCTCAAAGATCTGTGCTAGGGGCTGGTCTATGATGTTTGCCAGATCCTTGAGAACCCTTGGGTGTAAACCGTCAAGGCCAGCTGACTTGAAGGTATCCAGCCTCTCAAGGTGATTAGACACCTGGTCCATTGTGCAGGACCTGGGGTTTCTCACAGGTCCGAAAAATCGGCAGTTGGCGAATAGTGCCATTGCTTCCCTGCCACCATATTTCCAGACTTGTATGGAGCCCTGCCAGCTGGGTGACACAGCACCATAGGCTGGATCTGGCCCACAGGGCAGGGGTAGAGCACCCTTACGCTAGCCACTGGGTTACTGGGACTAAAACATGAGGGCTCCCTCTTCTCCCCTCGCCCCTCCTTTTTGAATTGGGAGGAGGCGAAGACTTGCATTCATTCAGGTATAAGCCCACAGAACTGCATACCTACCTGACCAGCACTTACTTTCCTGCATGTGGCCAGTAGCCGTGCGGACATTCACACATCCACACTGCACCAGGATAGCATCGCAAACTGTGTTTAAGTGCCAAAAATACTACTTACACAGCTGGAAAGGAGCCCTTTGGGTGCATGAAGGGAAATGGAATTCTGCCTGTTCTGTTTGCATTTTCATCAGGGCCTTTAGGATTTTCTTTTGTCATGATGTCTCGTATCTATATTTGACAGAGAGCGCTAAAATAAGACTCTGAACATCCTATACCAAAGCACGTGCCCTAAGGAATGAAACAGCAGAACCCACATTCATGTTCATAGTGAGTTCATACTGTCTGCGTCTCTCTCTCTCAGCATGTTCTGTTGTATAATTAGAGAGTGGGATCCATTTATTCTGCTACTTATTTTTTTTCTGATTTGTTTTGAAAAGTGCTCCATTCCCACCACATGGCATCTGCTGCCTATCCAATCATGAGAAGAGGGGAAAGGCTCAGACTTTCACACTCTTTCTTCCACTGGGATGCATCAGGAATTGAATTTGGCTTGAATATTCTTCAACAGGCATAGCAAGGAAGCTATTTCCTTTGAAATAATCCCAGCAAGTGCCCACTGGAAAAGCAAGTGTAAATTTATGTACATATGGAATTCAGGCATGGATACGCAGAAAGCAGGCTTTCCCCATCTAACAACTCAAGAGAAATGCAATTCATGACAGTATTTAATAGATCCTTGTGAAGAATGTATGTGCTTGGGCATTCACTGTTTACTTATGTTGAGTATACAGTACATACAGTCTTGTACTAGGCAGTAAGGAATAAAAAGGCTACTGTTTTAACTCAGGCATCCATTCTACAATCCAGTTGCACACCAAAAAGTACTTTTGCAACTCCAGAAGTTGATAATTTTCCAAACGAATCTTACCTCATTTTTTCTGTGTTAGTAGGGCTGGCTCAGACAATGGATCCAGACACGCACTTAAAGCACTAGGCTGCTTTAATAAATCTTATTTTTTCTGTCTATTTTATAGAAATAGAGATACTCAAAAGGTATCTGAATATAGGAGCCACTTCTTTTGGTAGATAGAACAATAAAGAGAAAAAAGAAAATTAGTCTGGGATCTTTCTACCTGGATACCGTGCAGGGATTGTGGAAGACCTGAAACAAAAAATAAGAAGCTTCAGGTGTGGAGAGAACACAACCGAAGGATTAAACCTTTTGCATGTGAAAAGAGAAGACACCATTCTCTTCTATAGCTGCATTGCTGCAAAGTCTTTGGTTTATTCATCCCTGGCTGGGTCAGGATAGGAGTAATATCTGGGATATTCTGGACTTGGGAAGAGCTGCAACAAACAGAGCTGATGTATTTACAGTCTGCATCAAAGTAGGGATTGCATCCTTTAAAGTAGGGATTGCATCCTTTAAAGTGATCATGTTTTTAGTTTGGCTCATTTTCCATCTGAAAGATTACGGGTGCAAAAGGGACTTGGCACAAGAGCACAGGATGATGCAGAATGGATTGGAATGTAAACCAGAGTCGGAGCTGTGGCTAGCCAGCAGGAAGGGAACAGAGCCCGGCGCTGTTGCCTGACTGAATCCCAGTAGTACAAAAATGACCCATAATGCTGTTTTTGAAATATAAAGGCACCCCTACAGAAGAAAGAAACCAAGCTACCGCTAGTTCTTTTGTCTGTGCTGGATTTCAGCCTTAAGGATGATGGCTGTGTACAGTACCAGTTACTGCAAATTACCCTTCATGTTGGGGACAAGAGTTTTTTGCTCATCTCCTGAGTTCAGCCAGCTTCAAAATGTATTTATCATGAAGACTTGGGGTTTTCTTTTCCTCCATCTGCTGGCTCTTGTATTGTCTTTTGACCACATCGCCTAACTACATCTCTCCCTGGACCTAAAAGGAATAGTCAGACCGACAGGCCTTTCCTATTTCTGGAGCTGATTTATGCTGGAGTCTGTGCAGGATGACTCATAGGCTGGTCTTGCATTGCCTGCAGTCAGATTTAAGATCTTTGTTTAAATATGGTTGAGGTAGAGAGGAGGGAAGGCACAGTATGGGGTGTTAGGGGATCTTGGGTCTGGGCTCAGCTCTACCGCAGCTTTGCCCTGTGGATTTGCCTATAGTCACTCTACTTTGCTGTACCTCGGTTTCCCTATCTATGAAACAGGGGTAATAGTACTTCCCTACCTTACAAAAGCGTGGCTAAATCAATTGTTTGGAAAGTGTGCTATGATCTCTGTCTGGGAGATGCCGTGTGATTGCTCAGTGAACTTAAAAGCCAGACAGTGCCCTGTACCTCTGTTTGGGAGACTCTGCATGCAAGGTCTGTTACTTTTGGCTCCCTACCAGATAGATTTAAATGGGGGCATACAGAATGAACAGTGTGACTGGGTCTTTCTGCAGCAGCTGGGGCTGGCAAGGACAAGCCCTGTTACTTTCTCACAGCTGACAGCAGATGAGAGTAGCTCAGACTCCCGGTACTAATTGTTGGTTTCTACTAACCAGTTTTAAGGAAGCTTCTCTAGTTGCTGTGAACGAGGTCAGATGCTGACAAAGCAACTTCCTATGGACTAGGACATATTTAAAACAAAACAAAACTTGAAAAATCCCATTTTAGCAGTCACCGTACTTATGCAACTGCTCTGTGCTCCTGAAAAGCAGCCTATGCAGGTAGGTGTCTACGTGTACGTAATTATAGACCTAGGGGCATAGCTTTAACCGCACCTTTTTCACAATGGTTGCCCATAGTGTATGCAATTGCTGATGTCTCCTCATGGCTGAGATGTTCAAAGAGTGACTTGGGGACGTAATCTCAGGTTCTTTTGCAAATCCCAGCTCCCAGTGAAATAGAGTTTTACAAACCCATCGAAAATCCCTTTTTAATAATCTTTTAAACAAGCTGTACCTATGGAGGACAGAAAGCTCTTTGCTTTTGTGCAGGGTAGACAGACAAGACTGTCAGTCTGCCTGGGGGCCTGTTAGACATTGTAAAATAAACTACCCCGGCGACTGCTGCATGTTTCTCCGTTTGCAGAGTTTAAATGGGCTTGTAAACGTGCAGTTGGGCACGGTTCAGAGAGCTGCCAGACCATCCCTTCCTTGTACCATAATTACATTAAACAGAGACGCGAGCCATTGAAAGTATTTTCTTGGCTTGTTTCACTGTTTTTTCTAACAAACCCATGTTTAGTTTCTGGCGCAGGGACAGCAGGAGTTACTGCTCTGCAGACAAGGACCTTTTCTATCCAATCATTGTCAGTTTAGATCAGATAAGCTTTAGCTTGGCAATATTTTTTATTGGACCTTTGGACCATCACAGCTACGACCCCACTTGGACCCCTAGTTAGCTTGTCAGTTTTAGGATGTAACAGAGGCAGTATCCCTTTCGTCTCATCTTGCTGAACTTTTGTTCTTTCAGCATCTTCAAAAGGCCCAATTGTGGTAGGTGTGGAGCCCCTTGGCTTCCAGATTATTCAGCTGGCACAGCACCTAACAGAATCAGGCCCTGAAGCCAAATTTTTTGAAGCCTGTGGAGGCATGAGAAGCCTTTACTTGTTTCAGTGGAGGTTAAGTCCATGTTCTATTGTCCAAAAGATTATTTTTTTTAGAGCCAGCAAGTTTGCAGCCAAGCTCTCCAAGGGCTCTCAGAGGACAGAGCTGGGGTGTGGTTAGCAACATACGTGATCAATTAGTGTTCCCAAAACCTGACCAAAATGCTCCTGGGCTGACAGGCTCTGGTCATGACAGTGGCAGAGTAATGAAGCTAGTGACCAATAATGAGGCCAGGAGGCACAGCCGCTCGGGGACTAGGCATTGGTTTTTCTGCACACCTCACCTAGGCACTCAGTTCAGTTCTGGGCTAATTTAATCATACAGTAATCCAAACACATAGAAGATGTTAAGGTGTGTTGTGGCCCATGCTGCAGTTAAGAAGTTTGGGGGCAGGGCACAGGCAAAGGGGTTGCTGGATGGGATGGAGGGATATGGGGAGAATAATTCTTGGGCTTTGCAAATCATGTTAGAGCTTTACAACCTTTAATTGTTGTGTGTCAGCTAATCATGCTAGAGCAGGATCCAACCCATGGTGGCATGTCAACTGGCCTGTGTGGATCCCCATGGGTCCAGAAATTTGATGGTGGGAGAGCAATAGCACTGCTCCCCCACCACCAAATTTCAAAACCCTTTGGGAGTCCTGGGCCCTGGATCTGGTGCCCAAATCCAGCATGCAGGGCTGGGCTGGGTTGGGGTGTCCCTGGACCCCAGGGCCCAATCCCAGTGTAGGGTGGAGGCAGTGGCAAGCCCCTAGGACCCAATCCCAATGTGCAGAAGGGTGAGGGGGGCTGGTGCTGGCCCACTGGGACCCAATACCAGCATGAGGGGGGAGGGAATGGTGTTGCCAGGATGCTGCCAATCCTGGCAACATGGGCTCCTGGAGGGGCAGTGTCAGCCCTCCAGACCCAGTCTTTACGCACAGAAGGGGAGGTGGTGGGGGGAGGCAGAGAGGCAATGCCAGGCCCCGTAGACCGATGGTTGCACAGAGTCCATCTGCAGGAAAGAATCTGGACCATGTGGCCAAACAGTTGAGCACTGCTGTCCTAGGGTGTTACACGATGAGGCCTCAGAGAGGGATGGGGAGTTGGAGAAGGATAAAGTTGGCCCTTGTTCAGTAATCAAAAGGGGCTATGAGCCAAGGATGAGCTTTTATACAGGAAATCCAAAGGAAACTGTAACTCACATCTGTAAGGAGCTGGAGGGAGAATTTTTTTAATATAGACTGTGCTACTTAGGGTCCCCACTGCTATAGTTATATGAGCTGTTGCGTCCTTTGAGTGAGGCAAAGGAATCAACACTTGAAAAAGTCTACTTCCTCCTACTGCTTTGAGGTCTTCCTCACCCCAACCGGGAGGCCAGCAACCCAATATATTGCCTTGGAAGTGGACAGTAAGATGCAGTTAGAAACAACGTAGAACCTCTAGGAAAGAGTCCATGTCTTTGTGATACAGAGACGGGACGTGTGTGACTTGAAGGGTCTCCACAGCTGACTGAACTAGAAAACAGGTAGTCCATGGACACGATGCACATTATGCACCAAGAGGGTATTTGCACATGTGATGGGAATGATGAGCAGTGTTCCCTGCAGGAGATGTGCCAGGTGGCTGTAGTCCTGGATTATCTGTTCATAACTGGAGGACAGTGTGCTCAGCAGCCGTCCGTTTTACACACATCATCCCTTATGCTCCCACACTGGCAGGTCACAGAGCTGAACTCCCCAGGAACTTGATGACCATGGTTCCTGGGTCAGTGTGCAATGGACCAATGAGAAGGGAAGTGGGCTACTGTCGGTTCTTATCCAGCGTGCTTGTTTTCAGATGGGAGGTTTCACTTATGCCCGTCCAAAGCTCATGTGATGACATGAGACCTTACCCACCCAAGTGCCTTTTCCATTCGGTGTCTGATATTTTTGAGGTCTACATGGGTTCTTTCTCAGGGGTCACCACAAAAACCTGGCTTAAATGCTCAAGCACCAGATCAGGAAAGGGACTCCATAGTATTTGGCAATATAAGGTTAAACAATGTCTAGATATCAGCCTCAAATGATTGTTGAATAACTGTGAATAGCCTTGTGGAGAAGCATCCAGCTGGAGCTACAGCATCAAGGAAGGTTGTAGGCCAAGAGCAGGGCATACTGTACCACCAGCGACTGTGCTAATTTCTGGAAATGTCCTGTCTTTCTAATCCTCTAGAACTGAGTATCAAATTCCCTGTGGCATGCCAAAACCTTCCCTGCACATGCTAAACCTAAGAGTCTACAGAATCAATATTAATTAGATGACACCTCAATACACACCATCTTCTCAGATACAAAGCAGTATGATATTTCAGCCATGGGAGTTATCATAAAGAATCTACTCAGACTTTTGGTTGGCCAGCTAAACTGTGCAAAGCTTATGTTGGTGATGCCTTGGTTTTCTATGACAAATCCTGATTCCTCCTCTCACTCTTGATTATTTTCTCTTTATATATAAATACATACACATAAGCAACACCATAAATTATGTAGTTACATAAGTTATGCCTTTTCTACTGGGGATGTTTTATAGGCATTTATAAAGGTCTGAATTCTAACTCAATCTTGGGGAGGAAATCCTGCGGCCACTGAAGCTAGATTTCTGTCCCTGTCTCTAGCCTTGATTCACCTAGTAACATTATTGTTTTGACGTGTGTATGTACTGTTGGAGGGCTTCAGTGTTTCCTCTGCCAAGCTGTCAGACAAAGGCCTGTAGGCAGACAATACGGAGGATCCAAAAATATGTGGGTATGCAGGGCTCTTTGTAATGGTGTCCTTTGATTGACAGCTCAACTCTTAGGAAAAGTAATGGCTTAAATACTAGCTCCACTCTTGAGACCGAGAGCCCCGGCCTACAGCCATCTATGTAGAAACTGTGGAGACTCCACTTGTCCAGTATTGAGGTACCTATAAAGCCTCCTTCCTGCA
This sequence comes from Alligator mississippiensis, assembly GCF_030867095.1. NCBI lineage: Eukaryota > Metazoa > Chordata > Crocodylia > Alligatoridae > Alligator > Alligator mississippiensis. The sequence continues at coordinate 67,886,481 of NC_081832.1, forward strand.
ACGATGACCAATGTGAACGCTGCTCAGATTCTCTCAAAGCATCTTTTTAGTCTTTAATAGCTGCCACAAAGTACAGCAAGAGGCATTTAAAAAAGAATAAAGCTGTAACAAGAAGCCTGTATGCCAGTATCTTAAAAATGGGCGTAGGACTAGCTACTTAAAACCCATCCTGCAGGGCTTGGCTCACTCTCCTGAAAAGTCCTTCCCCGCTTCTCCAGGCACAATCTTTCTCTTTTTTTAATCCATTCCAACATTCATTTTTTCTTTAGTTTCCCACCTGGCCCTGCTACCCCTGCCCATCTCTATCTTCTACCTTGGACTGAGATAGGAAATTAACTGCCACATTAGTGTTGATCTTTGAAATAAACGCAAAATAGGCTACGTGATTTATAGCAATTGAACTTTTTACACATGAAAAGGGAAAGAAGCAAGCCTTCAATAAGTAACAGGGCATGTATGTGCAACCTAGGAAATTCACTTTTGAGGTTTGGAGGGCAAACCAGCCAGAGACTCTTCTCTTGCAGCTTAGGATATTAGTAATTGCTAGAAACCTCAGTGAAATTACATCCTTACGTTAGATAGTTGCTTGTCTAGTTTCCATTTTCTCTTTGGAACCTATTAGCGTGAGTAATCTCCTTAAGGCTTGTTCTTCTGGTTCACTGCAACACCAGATCTTCTCCTCAGTTCATTCAGTGAAATAGCAAGTTGCTGTTATTGGTGGCTTATCTGTTTTTATTCAATTGCAGCTTTTACTTAATGTTTGACACATGCAGTCAATTAGCTAATTAGCAGATGATCCTCTGACTCCTAATTAGCTGATGATCCTCTGACTCCTAATTTGGGTTTTTAAAGTTATTACTAGCGGAAACTGTGTCCTGACTGCGCTGAAATGTGCCAGTGGTTTTAGCAAAATCCCTGCTTGACAATATTCATCATCTCACTGAAACCACCACAGCAACTGGTATTATTGGCAGCAGTTTTGCTAGAGGAGCCAAGGGTTGCTCTGGCATATTACAGCAGTCTGCAGAACAGGGGTGTTCTGAAACCAGTCCCTCTCCCATGGTCCTTCAGGGCTTTTGTGATATATCAGCACATGGCTATTATGCCAGGATTGGGTTTCAGCATGGAAATCCATACAAATTCATGAGTTTAAAGTCATTTTCTTTGTACTTCTAAATTTCCTGGCTCCCATTTACCAAGTGATGTGAGGTATCACAAATATCAGAAATCTCATGCTAAACTCTTCCAGTAGCTATGACAACTCTTCTGGTATATGTAGCGTCTCAGAAAGATGCAGCAGCAAGGGATGGAAAGCAGATTCAAACTGATGGCTGTGCTCAGTTCAGCCTGGTTGGCTGGGATCTTTAAGTCATTTTTATGGACTTGCATACAGTGCCAGTTTCTTTTTTCAGTTCACTTTTAACTAGTGACAGAACCAAGATCCGGTCACTGCAACTGAACCATTCAAACGCTTGAGGAAGATCAGGTGCCAGGTGTCGATTATTTTAAACTTTACGTCTCAGGCTTATTTTGTTGATGAACCAACCTAGAATCCCCATCCCCAAACCCCTGTGGAGCCGTTTGGATTGGGATCTAATGCTTGTGGATGTGAATTTGGCTGTCAGCTACGCAGCTCTCCCATCTCTGTTTTTAACATTATGAAATTTAGTGCTGTGTTCTTCATTATAATGTCTTCAACTACAGGTCCCCAGCTCAGCAGACACTTAAATATTTTCTCAGGCATTAATAGTGAAATGAGAGTTACTGCGCACAGGCTGAAGTCGGCTGCTGCACGGTGTCTCAGACAGATGGAATTAACATATCCTCTCCAGGTGAACCCCTGCTGCAAAATCCCTGGGTTATCCTGCACCTTCTCCTCCACGGTGTCTGAAGGAAAGAAAAAATACTCTGGAATTGAATAGAGCTGAAACCCACAGAGCGCTTTAGTATGGGCTTGGGTGTTGCTCGGAGCCATATCAGTTTAAGGCAGGGGTGGGCAAAACGCGGCCCAGGGGATGGACGTGGCCCGCTAGGCCATTCTATCTGGCCTGCGGGGCCCCTACAAAACTTAAAAAATTAATATTAATCTCCCCCGGCTGCCTGTCATGCGGCCCTCGATGGCTTCCCAAACCTCAGTAAGCAGTCCTCCACCCAAAGTAATTGCCCACCCCGGTAAGGACATAGCAGAGTCTCCCTATGCCCGAAGAAGGTCGTTTGTGCCCGAAAACTTGCAAAGCACATTTTTTTCCTACTAACTAGTTGGTCTAATAAAAGATATCACATCTACCTATGGTGGCCGTCATACGGGACACTCCGGTTTTCTGCTACAATGTGGATATGAAACCCGACGCATTTATGTGGTGGAAGGGGGGGGGGGACTATCTCCAAAGAGGAGTATACCTCCACTGCTCGGGCCTGTAGGGGGGCTGTTAGGAAAGCTAAGGCGGACATAGAGCTAGGACTAGTGTCCAAGATCAAAGATAATAAAAAGTCCTTTTTCAAATATATAGGGAGGATGAAGAAGGCGCCGGGAAATGTGGGGCCCCTGCAAGATACGCTGGGCAATCTGGTGGTCGCACCAGAGGAGAAGGCAGACATCTTTAACAAATTCTTCACCTCCGTTTTCTTGTTCAGGGACCGGGACTCCCCCACTGTGATTCAAGACGGACTCGAGGGGAACGCCCCAAGACCTAAGGTTGAGGAGGACTGGGTTAGAGAGCTTCTGGAGGGGCTGGATGTGTTCAAGTCAGCAGGTCCAGATGCTCTCCACCCCAGGGTGTCGAGGGAGCTAGCAGGGGTTATTGCTGGGCCCTTGGCATGGCTTTACGAGTGCTTGTGGTGCTCGGGGCCAGGTGCCAGATGATTGGAAGATAGCCAATGTGGTCCCCATCTTTAAGAAAGGGAGGAGGGAGGACCCGGGCAACTATAGGCCTGTCAGTCTTACCTCAATCCTGGGGAAACTCTTTGAGAAGATCATCAAGGAGCACATCTGTGATGGGCCGGCATCGGGGATGATGCTCAAGGGCAACCAGCACGGTTTCATTAGGGGCAGGTCCTGTCAGACCAACCTGATTGCCTTTTACGATCAGGTCACAAAAGCATTGGATGCAGGTGTCGCCGTGGATGTAGTCTTTCTGGACTTCAGCAAGGCCTTTGACACTGTCTCCCACCCCATCCTCATTGAAAAACAAGGCGACTGTGGCATCGATGCCTATGCAGTCAGATGGATTGCTAATTGGCTGAAGGGTCGTACTCAGAGGCTGTTGGTGGACGGGTCATATTCGACCTGGGGGGAAGTGGGCAGTGGAGTCCCCCAGGGCTCCGTCCTTGGGCCCGCACTCTTCAATTTCTTTATCAGTGATTTGGACGATGGGGTGAAAAGCAACCTGTTCAAATTTGCTGATGATACCAACATTTGGCGTAAGGTGGGCACGCTAGTAGAGAGGGAAAGACTGCAGAAAGACCTGGATAGGTTGCAAGGGTGGGCTAACAAAAACAGGATGCGTTTCAATACGGACAAGTGCAGGGTGCTGCACTTGGGCAGTAGTAACCGGCAGCACACTTATAAGATGGGAAACTCCCTTCTTGAGACCACGGAGGCAGAAAGGGATCTTGGAGTCATCGTTGACTCCAAGATGAACATGGGCCGACAATGCGAGGTCGTGGTCGGCAGGGCTAACCGGACCCTATCGTGCATCCACAGGTGCATCTCAAGTAGGGCCAAGGAGGTGATCCTCCCCCTCTATGTGACACTGGTCAGGCCACAGCTGGAGTACTGTGTCCAGTTCTGGGCACCCCACTTCAAGAGGGATGTGGACAACATTGAGAGGGTCCAGAGGAGGGCCACCCGCTTGATCCGGGGACAGCAGGGCAGACCCTACAATGAGAGGCTACAGGACCTGAACCTGTTCAGCCTTCACAAGAGAAGGCTATGGGGGGACCTTGTGACTGTCTATAAACTCATTAGGGGGGACCAGAAGGGTTTGGGGGAGACCTTGTTTCCCCTAGCGTGCCCCGGGATAACAAGGAATAACGGCCACAAGTTGTTGGAGAGTAGGTTTAGATTGGACATCCGTAGGAACTACTTCACAGTCAGGGCAGCTACAATCTGGAACCAACTTCCAAGGGAAGTGGTGCTGGCTCCTACCCCAGGGGTATTTAAGAAGTGGCTCGATGCCTACCTGGCTGGGGTCACTTGAGCTCAGTTTCCCTCCTGCCCAGGCAGGGGGTCGGACTTGAAGATCTACAAGGTCCCTTTCGACCCGACTTGTATGATTCTATGTCCTCTTTTTTTCTCTCTTCAAGAGGAAAACAGAGGACATAAAGGCATCAGGTTTCGTGTCCCTAGAGGGCAGAGGACAACTGGAGGGTCCTCTACGACAGTCACCCTACAACATCTTCCCAAAGAGCCTTGCGCTGAGCTGGACACTGCTCGGATGGAAAAGAAGAGAGACTGGAAGTCCCGTCCCATGGATGGGTTCAAACCAGTAGTTCTCAACCTTGAGAAACGCCAGGCATCCCTTACCAGGCACAAGGCACCTTGCAGAAATACATGACTCCCCCCCCCGTATTTTAATCGGTTAAACTGTTTTAATAGTTCTACCCCAATAAACTATTATACCGGGCTTCACAGCCACCCCAGCCCCTTGCCCTATCACCTCTGGAGGTTTGCAAGGGGGCAGCTACTACGAGCATTACGACAGCGGCTGGGCGCCGCGATGAAGTCCGCGGGGGGGGGTGGAGTTCCCAATGTGGCAGCCGTCCAATCGGAGCAGAGAACATCGTGACGTCCGCGGCGGGGGGCGGGGCGAGCGGGACCTGCAGCTGGAGCGCTCGCGGCTGTTCTAGAACGCGGGCGCAGTTGCGTGTTCGTGGGGCCGAGCTGTGCCGCTGCTGCAGGGGTAGGGGCAGGGGTGCCGGGGGCAGCCTCCAGCCGCCAGGTAAGGGCTCCCTGCACGGGCACGGGTGGGGACAGGTAGCCCAGCCCTTCCCGGGGCAGGGTGCAGCTCAGTGGGGCCCGAGGAGGAGCAGGGCTGGGACTGGAAGGCAGGAGGGTGCAGGGTGCTGGCTGCCCGGTGCGGGGGGCAAGGGCTGTGCCAGCCACAGGGCTCCAGGTACTGGGGGATGCAAACTGCAGCTGTGAAACCTCTGCTCTGGGTGGGAGACTAGGGAAGCATCCTGCCTGGAGTGCTGGGGCAGGGCTGAGAGCGAGGCGCCCACCTCCACCCCTCTCGTCCCTTCCCAGCGGGGTTCACCCCTTTGCCACGTCTCTGTGCTCCCCAGCTCCGCTCCCTCTCCGAGCTCCTCTTTCTCCCTTGTGCAGATGCAGAGAGGCGGATGACCCAGCTCCTTCCCACTCTGGGAAAGCTCAGGCAGCTGGGGTCATGGTGAGGCTGCAGGAATGGCCCAGCCAGTGTTTCCGTCGCTGCCGCTGGGTTGTGGGAAGTGCCACCTGGGAAGTGCCACCGTGGATCAGAGCCACGGTCTGTCTAGCCTCTGGGAGGGTGGCCAAAGCCAGAAACGGCTGAGGAAGGTGGGAGGACTCAAGGGTAGGCAGATGTCTCTGCATAACCCCCCGCAGACCTCTCTGCGAAGCCCAGGCTAGTTAGCGGGGGTGTTAAGTCTTCAAGCCAAGGTTTGGTATCCCTTCCAGAGCTTGTTGTGTGCGTGAACTGTGATAACTTTGCATTGTCTCGTTACCCACATGAGCGATCGGTCCATCTTTGAATCTTAAGCTTGTGGCCTCAGGGATGTCCTGCAGCAGTCCATTCCATAGTCTAATTGTAGGGTGAGTGGAAAAAGAATTTCCTTTTATCAGGTTGTAATTTGCTACCTATTAATTTCAGTGACTTTCCTCTTGGTCTTGTGTTACGAGACCAGAGAAATGCCTGTTGGCCATTCTCTAGACCATTCATTTTCTCTTGATTGCATCCCCACTTCCACCCTCTTATTCAATTCCTCTGCATGGTAACAATCTCAATCTCCTCTGCCTCTCCTTGCATAAGGGTTTTCCGTGCTCTCAATCATTATCATTAAGCCTTGTGCACCTTTTCACTTTGAAATATTGCTTTTGAGGTGGGTCAACCGTTTACAATGTATAATAATTTGGAAAAAAGATTCACACTTGAAATAGGACATGTTCCTAGTATTATTTCTTATTCTTTAAACATTTTCTGTAGGATTTCTTCTAGCTCTGGCAGAGGTGACCAACAAATTTTACCTGGCCCCAGACGGAAATGATGGGAAGTTAGTTGTATAACTGTCAACTTTCCCTACAGAAAAGGAGGGTGATTTAAGTTCTGGAGGGGGTTGAATCTGAGACTAGAGCCCTTGCTGATGTGGCCAACAAGAGGATAACGTGGCCCATGACTGGGAATAAACTGGAAAAAAGAAGAGCATCTTAAACTATGAGTAATTAACTCTTGGAGCAGTTCCCTAAAGGATGTGGTAAGCTCATCACCACTCCTTCAAATCATGACTTGATGTCTTTCTCAAAGGAATGCTTTATTTCAACCATAGGTTTTTGAGGTGAAGGGCTCTTACCCTGCTTTCTACAGGGGCTCACCCTAAATGGTTCTAATGCTTCCTTCTCACCTTTTAAAATCTGTCACCTCTTTGGTGTCCAAGGCCAGAATGACTTTCAAGAGAGCCCAACTGCCATTTAACAGCAGATTCAAAGATTTGTGGTTGCTACTTTCCCACCTTCCGCCCCCAAACAAATTTCCTTTAGAACAATGCCATGGCTGACGCTCTGGGCTCGATTTATCTTTGTCTTGTACTTCCTATTATTACTAAGGGACTTTGCACTTGATGTGAATTTGGCTTAAAGCTGCATGTGAATTTAAAGTACCGTATAAGTGCCTAAATAACCAACTCCATATGTGAACACTTATTCAGAATAGTATCCACACACAGACTGTTCACTCGTGGAGCTATTAAATGACATCTCTTCTGCTTTGAATTCACACCCCGTGATAACCAAACTTAAATTTCAAGTGCAGGTGGGCTTTTTTTGTTTTGTTTGTAGCTTATTTTGGATTATCTTAAATCTGTTCTTGATGCTCTAAATTGAACAAAAAGGCTATTACTTTTTTGTTTCCTCCTAAACCAGAATAAGTCTGGACATTAGGAAGCTTCCATTTGTTTAGCTATATCAGCATGTTAAACATGCAGAGCAGACTGAAGACTTCTCTTTCCTCTCCCATCAGTCATTTTCCTCCACTCTTCTTACCCTTCCCTCTTTATTTCCATCCCCCAGAATCTTTCTTACTTGACTTTTTCCCCGCTCTTTCCCTTTCTGCCCCCATCCTTCTCCTGGGCTGGAACCCAGCACATAGATTCAGCTTGCTTTCTTCTCTGCCGTGTGCTCCAAGGAAAAGGAGGCCTCCCCACTCCACCTCTCCAAACACATGACTTAAACAGGAGCAGCAGCTAGAGCTTGGGAAGTATAAGCAGAGGGAGTGCAGGTGTATGTATAATACCTTGTTCCTTCCCAGCATCAATAATTTGAACCTGGGACCTTTAGCCCTATGGCACGCTACTCAGTAGTGCAAGTAAGGGACTAACTGTGGTTTGGTAGGAGAAGTAGGTTATTTTCTATGTGCAATTTAAGCATAGGACATGTGTGGGCAGTTGGAGAGAAGTTGTCCAAACCCCAAAGCAATAATCAGCACTCCTGGATGCTGCTGCGTGCAGTGGTAGTGGCAAACAGGAGCCAGTAAGCTGAGTAACTGGCATGGATCTGCAGTCAACGTGGAGACAACGTCCTGAACTGTCTGCTCCTGTCCCGCTCAGGAATCCAAGCAGTCATCGCCCACGTTGGCAGATATGGAGGCTCAGTGGTCTAAACAAGCTTTGACATGCAATATTTTTCATAAGAAACCTGTCTCCTCATTTTGTAGGTTTGTTGGGAAGAAAGTGTGCTGAAAAGGACCCCACAACCACCTTCAGCAGGTAAATCACACAGACCTGGGACACTACAGTCTGGTCAATGATTGTGTGTGTACACAGCAACGGATGGACACAGCTTGTATTTGATGAGCATAGCCTTGCTGTACTTGGTGGGTAAGGATCTGCCTTCTTGCTCACTCCAGGTTCTTAGGTACATGCAGCATTTAGACCATTGTCCTGTGCTTCATGTTTTCTTTAAAAGAGTTAAGTCAGGGCTAACACATGGCCTACTCCTAATAAAACTTGTATTTAAGACAGATGACTGCTCCATTTACACTTTTTATTCTGTTCAGGCTGGCAGCCTTCCAAGGCAAGAAGATATATAAGCATGTAGAAGGGTTTTTATTTTGCTTTTTTTTTCTGTAGCTAGTTCTGCATATATGATTTTATGTTCATTTGTGAGAAATTCACAACCTGATGTGCCTTAGCTCTACCCTTTGCAGATAATGTCTTAATTTCTTTATCTTGACTGTAATAGGGCTGGAGAAAAGGGAACCCAAACGATTCCTTGAAAGCAACCATATTTCATTTTCCCCCACCCCCCCGAATGCTTAAAACAAGAGTTTTAAAACAAACCCACTTTAAGTTCCAAGAGCATATGGAATCTAATCTGATGAATTTTTAATGCCTAAAAAATCTGGGCTTTGTGTAGTAAAATGCACTTGTACTTCATGACCAGAGAATTTCTCCAAGCTTTAGAAGGGGGTACCAAAGCACATAGCTGCTCCCCATATGGGGAGCTCACTGAGGAGGAGTTAATGAACACTAGAGGAGATGGTGTTTAATGGGAGACGAGCTTGCTGTTATTGTATGGTAAAAGATGGAGAGTACTGCTGCTAGCCATTTTTGTTTGATTGTCAAACAATAGCCTTTTGCTTGCAGGTTAACAGAACAATTGGGAGCTAATCCAGATGCTGATGTTTTGTAAGGTTACAGAACTAGGACTATTGCAAGGTCTGTTGTGCACTTGAAGAAATAAATATGAATCGGAATAAAATGGTTGCTAGTCTTTGTGCATGCAAACAAACAGCTTTGGCATCAGTTTCCTTTGGCTTTCCTTGAAAAACAAAGTTATTGTATTAGTTTGGAATCTAGGGTTTCATTATTTTCAGATGCACATTAGGCATATTAAATGTTTTGGCAAGGAAGCTGATGATGCAGGCATATGGAGATGCATGATGGTTTTAGACATAGTGCTGAAGTGCCAAGGAAGAGGTGTCCCTCTTGCCCCAGATAACAGTTTTTTGGCTAAGCACCCAGAGGCAACTAGTGTTAGTGAGCTGCGTACATATAGCCTAGTAAGTGTGCTACAGTTGGGTACTATGAATTACAGCAAGGGAGGGTTTGAAAATAGGATAGTGCGATCTGGTGTCTGGGATCTCTCCTACCATGTAGAAACTGATATATATTTCTTCCCCCTGCCCACCTCCTTGGATATAATTACTATTGGGGGCAAATTTACTGTTGATCCAAGCAAATGCAACACTAGGGAGCACAGTTGAATTTGGCCAGGAGTTAATTAACTTTTTGTATATGTGAGGATCTTTTAGTTTAGGATCAAAGTTAATACTGTGGGGTTCTTTGCTGTCCTGCAGATGATTAACACATACAATGGCAAAGTTAACTGCAGCAGAAAGTGTTTCTGTTTAATGTTTTCCCCAGCTCTTCAGATATCCTCACTAAAATCCCACTTGAAAATATTTTACAAATGCTTTTCTCTTTAGGTTGTCAGAGCACAGTATGCTTTATGATGCCACCATTGTAAAATCCCAATTGCAGTTGAGCAGAACCCCTGGCCTCTGACTCTGGAGGAATGTGAGCGGTATTAATCTCCATTTAAGTATCATCAGTTTTCTATCCGAAGCCACCCAGAGTAATAGCACTTAGTCTGTTAGATGATGTCTGTCTCCAAAGTAGGCTATCCTTTTCCTGCAGAAAAGGACAGTGAAATACTACATGTGGTGAGCTGAGTACTCCATTGTGGCGGCGTCTTTCCCCACGTTCTGCCCATCAGCACTGTTGTTTGAAGAGGCAGAAAGTGCAAACAGACTTGATTCAGTCACCAGTTCAACCTCAGATTACTGTTTGTACATGTGTTGACCAGTCTTCATGTGTGCCACACCTCTAAAGCAAACACTGGGAGCCAGTCCATTGCTATGGGTATAACTTTGAAGTATTTTAATTTGGTTTGGCTGTGCCATAACTGATTAAATATAGATAGTAGAGGAAACCAGTTTTAGCTTCAGGTTTTCAAATGAATTTTAAGTCTGAGTAAGCACAGAATAAGCCCAAACTGCACTTCTTGTAGGCTGTGTTTGTGTTGTTTTACCAAGTAATTCTTATTGATGGAGTATTAATCAGACTTGGGTCCCAATTTTGTATTTCCTGTGTGCACAACTTGGTATAAGGGCCTTGCTACACATCACATTAATTTTAGGCAGCTCCTGGAGTTCTTAACCCTTGGATTGTTCACACACTAACATCTGAAACTAGTTTAGTTTTAAGCACGCTTTATTTAGGCTGTTTAAAATTGAGCCACTCTAGGGCAGGTTTATCTCTGATTTGTATTACCCAGCTCATGTTCCACAAATGTGTGGCCACTTCCCACAGATAAGCCACCCAAAATGTCCCCCCCAACATCTCAGGATGTGGTGTCTCCCCTCGAACCCTCCTGTGGACAAACTTTCCATCCCCTGAACTTTATTGCTCAGGGGGGCAGTTCTGGCACCAAGCCCCCTCCCACCCCCAGGAGTATGACCTGCAACCCTGTGCAAACAGCCTGCAGAGCACATGCCAGCTGGCCGGGTTGCAGGGCACAGATGGGTTCAGGAGTGTGGTCTAGATATAGTGGGGGCAACATGGTAGGGGACCAGATCAGCTCCCTATGAGCTGGGCTTCCTTCTGGGGCAGGGGCAGCTCTTGCTGCTGCATGCATCGTGGAAGGGTATGGGTGGCTTGTGCCCCCCAGATCTGTGCGGGGCGGGGTTGGCTGCCACTGTGGGCCTGGGCTGGGGCTTTGCCGGGCACTTCCCAGCAGGGGCTGGGCTGTGCTTGGGGCAGGCAGTGGGAGGGGAGCTATGGGGGGCTGCAGCTCCCCCAAAATTTGTTGTAGCTCCCCTAACCCCTCTCCCAGTGCTGACATCTGCCATGCCCCTAGCGAAGCCTGGACCAGCCCCCATCAGGAAGAGCTCAGTGCAGCCCAAGCCCCAGCTTGCAGCAGCAGCCTGCCTTTGCCCCACGCAGTGTCCTTCCAGGGTGCACACGGTGGCAGGAGCTGCCCACCCCGCCCCAGCTGGGCAGTGCCTGCTCCAGTCCCAGCCCCGCTCCCTCCTTCACCCTGCCGGCCCTGATTTGCCGCCCCCCCCCCCCCCCCCCCCTTCCACCACAACACTTACCTGTTGGACCTGGCTGCTCTCCAAGCTGTCGGGCTGTGCTGCAGCTGCGTGCATATGCAGAGCATTTATTGGCCACATTGGGCAAAAGAAGTTGATTTCTGATGCAATCAATTTTCTTTATATCGGTGCCGATCTGCTGTTGCACCTGTAACGAGGCCATAAGGCTTGCAGGGTACAATGCCATGCAACAGGAAGTGGTATAACCAGTAGCAGGAGAAATGCAGTCACTTTTGTTGTATCATTTAATATGAGTTCATTGCAGGTAAATCTCTCGCTAAAAAAGGAATAAATAAGTCGTGGTTTATTTGCAATATATCATACTAAGAAAAGGCTTTATTCCAGAATTCGCAGTGACCCAGCTGTTACAGTATGTGTATGTACTACTGCCCTCTGCACTTGAGCCATATGTCGCTAAGAGTAAACATATTTTCCTCTAGGGGTTTGTACTTGATTGTTTTAAGCAGCAGAAGAAATGCTAACTTTGAGTGACCACAGTGTGCAGTTCCTGACAGCTGGATAGCTTCTTGGCCATATCTCTGTTACATAGTGTTGTAATTTCCCTTTCTTGCTGTCTAGTCTATTTGTTAAGTAGTGCAGCAGCCTCTACTACAGTAGTATCCAGGATCCTTGCAGCCTTGACTATTAATATTCACAATATCCAGCCAGGGAGGTGCTGTTATTCCTGTTTTGCAGATCAGTATCTCTGGAGACTGGACCTGATGATCTCACAAGGTCCCTCCCAACCCTAAACTTCTGTGAATCTGTACCTCAATCCCCAAAGCCTGGTCTCCAATACAAAGCTTTGCCGTGCGGACAACTTTCTCCTTCCTCCCTGCCCCACTGTCGGGTGCGTCCAGCTATCTTGGCAAAACATGGCTCTTCTTGCTTGAGGTGGTGTCTGGCTAAGTTGTCAGGAAAAACCTCTTCTGCCACCATATACTATATTGGCACTTAGAGACTTTACTACCGTGACTTTGGCACCTCTGCAGAAGTATGGATTTCATTTTGTATCATCATCAAGGATTTCATCAAGTATGGGGCAGGCAGGTGCTTATGTGTGCTGGACTTCAGCAGATCAGACGAGAAAAAACATGGCAATTCTTAAAGCCTTCTCTGTGAAATGAGTTAGAGAGAAACTACTGAAATCTGTGCACGTTTGGCTTTTGGCATGTGTCGCGTGTTAAAATAAAACCTCTTGGCCTGCCAGTGTTCATGGGGGGAGATCTCAAAATAGTGAGTGTTTTCACACACTTCTACTATTTTTTGTTTGGCTTGGTTTTTGTTGCACTAAGTGAAATTTGTGGTTTTAAGTATTATTGTGTTGGTTTCGTTACGTCTGTTTATTGCAACAGATTGCTTTGTTTATTGCGACTAATTGCTTTCTCTTCCGAGGTCAAATGCTGTGGCTGACTGGCCTTCAGCCTTGGTTAATGGCTGTGATGGTGCTAGCCTGTGAGGCGGTTGGGAGATGTGCTCCGACTTGCTGCTTGTTGTCTGAAAAAGGAAAAGATGCCCAGGAACCAGAAAGATCAACTGTCAGATCTTTCATCTGAAGCTTCATTACACTCTTAACTATCACCTCACTGCATCTTGCCTTTTAATGCAGACGCCAGAAAGCAAATGCTAAATAAATGTAATGCAGTTCCTCCCAAGAAAAATCATGGTAACATCTAAATGAAATGCTATTGTTGATCTTACAAGACGGATCACTTGAGTAATGTTCTCTTGCTTTGGTGACATTTGTTTTGTTATAGAGCTTATCCTAAGAGATTCAAGCTACTGTGCCCAAGGAAAATTGGGGAATTGATTGCACTTCCTCCTCATTGGAGGAAGGGTCTCAGGAAATGAATTGTGACTTATTTTTCTGGTAGAGCAAGTGTGTGAGCTGTAGTTGAGAGCAGGACCCTGAAGGAACAGATAAGCTAACTAACAGATGCTTGCTTTCCTTTCCAGTCCAGCAATGGGAATCCTTCCATTGGCTTGAACAGAAGTTGGCTTGAATTCCTGCCTGGACCTGAAACTGGAAGAATTTAATACCCAGCCCTCCTAGACACACACATGAGTCATAGTTACAGATCAACCCCATGTTTCAATAGCAACTTGAATAGACATCATTGGAAGAGCTAGAGCCTAACGTGGGGAATTTTCACCCCATCTACTCTGAGAGCTGCTTTCCTTCTGCCGGCAGTCTGACCAGAGCACTCTTTCCAGTGGAAACAGTGATTGATTAAAGGGCTGAAATTCCAGAGAAGCCACTTGGCTTCTTGTTTGTGTGACATCATCTCAATTGGCTGCATAGAGCTAGGGGCATGGGGGGGAGAGGGGGTTATAGCCAGACAATGGGGGCCTGCCCCGATTGCATCTGCTCTGGCACATCCCTGTTGACTTTTTGGGGATTCTGGCTTAAAACAGCATAAGCGAGTGGAGTGCTATACCCTGTATTTAAGTAGAGGCATAGGTAGCAAGCTTGGGGTAGACTAACTTGTTAATGCCCCTTTCCCCATCCAGGCTGGCCAGCAGGCCTATAGCAGCTGCAGTGTAAGTTAGGGCAGGACTGCTGCCCCATATTGCATCCAGCACTACAATCTACTTCTCTAGTTCAGCACTGGACTTTGAACAGGCCTGGGCCTTTTACTATGGAGGAAGGTAGATATCGAAGCAAATCCTAAATGAGCCTGTCTTATCATGGCACACTTCATTCTGAAAAATAAATGCTGCCTTGTGTATCAAGAGATGTGGAAAGCAATACATATGGGAAATACTTTAAGGATTGGGAGTTTCAGACACTTTTTGGCACTAGTGCTTCGTATTTCTCTGTGCTTGAATGGATAGGTGTTAATGTTTTGTCTTGTTTTCAGGAGTTGTGGAGAGCTTATTTTAAATAGTGCTGTAAATATGTGTTTGCTCCAATGTGAAGCTGTCTGGAGCCTGCTGTGGTGCAGCGTTGGTGCACCAGTGTCTTCTGGAGAGCAGCTGGCAAGGAATGCGTGTGAACGCTCTTGACATCTCTACAGCCAGGTGTCTCTCTTGTTCGAGCTGGCGGCTGCTCCCTCTGTTTACCGAGCTTTTCTATTTATTGACTCGAGTAAATCCTGGCTTGATGGCAGAGCTGCTAAAGATCTGTTACAAAGTCAAGCTGCTAGATGTGGTAAATGTTCTTCTTGGCAGACGTCCTGAGCTATGTGAGAATATGGGGGGCGGGGGGTTGGAACAGAGAGTTATGCTGTTTAAACTGGAAAATTCCTTCAGAAGTCACTTGGATGAGTTTTGCCTAATGTTTCCAAAAAAACGCTGCAGGAAACAAGAACAGACTATGCAGATGGACAGTCTTGGTTTAATACGACTGAATGTGTGCATCCTCCGAATATTCTTGACTTCACCCTGCTCTGCTATATCACTTGCTGTGGTTTGAGCATTGGCAGACCTTTTCGTGGCACTGTTCATTCAGCTTTGCTTGACGATCAGGTTACCCATGTATTAGAAACCTATTTTACTCCAGCGCTGAAATAGAGCAGTTCAAACATATGGCCGCGGAAAGAGCAAGTTCAGTATGATGCAATGGAGACAGCGTTCTCACTTGCTCACATATGCACGCTGTATGTCTTCACGTGTTGGATCCTTTCTGTCGAGAGCAGAAAGAAGCGGTTTTAAAAGCAAAGCATGGTTTGCTAATGTCATAATAGATGGAAAACATTTGGCATGCCCCTGGTTCTGTAAGGCAGCCTTATTCTTTACTGAGGTGGCTTTGTTATTCGTATTGCAGCAGTGCCTGGAAGCCCTAGTTAAAGGATCAGAGCCCCAACCTGCTAGCTCTGTAGAAACATGGTATTAGGAGAAGGGGAGGGAGATCATGGCTGAGGGAAGGGGGAGAGCCAGTCTTTTTCTCAGAAGACCGGAGACAACAGATGGATAGTGGCATGCGGAGATGGGGGAAATGCGTGGAAACGGTGAGGTAAGATTGATCCATCAGCATAGTGCCAGTTCACCCATTTGTCATGGAAACGTCTGCCTCCTGCCTGCCCCTTTCCCAGGCTGAGTGCAGCGTATTGGCTGTTTGTCCTCAGCTTTGACTCTTTTTCCCCCTCCCCTGACGAGGGTACCATCCAAAGTGTGCGGGGTATTTTGAAGGGACTAATCGAAGCAGAAACCGTTTCGGAGTCAGAACTAGCTTTTGATCAGATATGGCAGAAATAAGCAAATGCAGAGGATGCTTGTAAATTAAGCTGAGCAGTTCATCTACATCTGCCCCCCTCTCTTTCTTAAAGTGGTTTCTGTATCGGTGTTGCAGTGCAGCCTCCGTAATGAGTGTGCCAGCTGTGGTGGGCGTTTGTAGTGAGCAAGGGCCGGAGAACAGCCAGTCCCGGGGTGACCTGCAGGACGACCTCTGGATTCCACATGGTTTGGACTTGTTATGTGTTTGCTAAAAGGCATTTCTGGCCCCCCTGGTCTCCCAGAAGAATTACAGCTTCTAGAAAGAGCTCTTCCATGGATATCAACTGTTTTTTAACCTGTTTATCCACTACCACTAGCCTAGCTGCTTGCCCACTGTGTGCATCAGGCCCCTTCTGTTTCATTTGTGTCCTGTGCTCTCGGGAGCTGCAAGTCTTGCCATGCGTCCCTGCTTCCAGAGGTGACATTACACCTGGGATCTGGAAGTCCTATGGACAGAACAAGGCTGGGAGCATGACTCTAAAGAATCAAACTGTTTTCACCTGCCGCTTTTTTTTTAGTCTCTGCTGCCAGTTGTCCCTAGCAAATGGCTTTATTTTAACCTCCCTGGCTGTCCTTTCCAAAAGAACATCGAGCAAAGCACTTAAGAAATATGACCTCGGTTATTTTGAGGATTTTTTGTTTGCTTGCAGGCAGGTAATTCAGTTTCACAAACCTTTGAGGTGGGGAGGAGGGAGAGGAATGTTTTAAGTATGTTTAAGACTAGGCTTTGGGCCATACTTGCTGAAAAGCTATATGGAAAGCATTGTGAAAAGATCCATTATTGTGGGCTTTAGTGTTTTGTACGTTGGTGACTTAAGATTAAAACTACTGAAATTACAGGCAGTGGGAGATGATTTTTAACAGTAGACTCTTCTTAGGTGGTTGTGTACAGCAAGTTGAACTCGGGTGTTTCTAGATCCTCTGTCAGCAGTAATTGTGATGAGGCCAAAGCTCAAACAGAATTCAGCTGCCTGCCTTGCAGCTTTTCATTTTTACTCCTGTTAGCACAGATCTGATACAGAAACTAATACCGGAATAACTGTGAATATGCCAAAAAGGCATATCTGCTGACAGGCGTTCTTACATAGTCACTTGTCTGAAATTCTCCCATAGTGTCTTTCACTCTCTAACGTCTCTAGAGAAACAGGTTAAATCGCCCCGGCAGGTGGAGCCTTGTAGTGGACTTTTCCCTTCCATTAACGTCAAATTTAAGCATAATAGAAAGTGACCCTGTAACTATGTAGTTTCAATAGGTTTTTAATTCAAGCAACGTGTCCTTCCCTTGGATGCTGCTGTAACTAATTATCACGATGTAGGAAGAACTGGAAGCAAAGGTGGTTTCAGGGCAGCGTGCCAGAATTATAGCTCTGCTGCATCCACGTTGAACTGGAGTGTCTGGGAGAAAGTGTTTGCTAAATGATTCAATGGGAAGCAGTGGAAGCGATGGGCTTTTTTGTAATGCCTGATTTCTGAGCTGTTGGAAGGACAGACTGAGTGCTGGGTATGTGACTGTATGCACCATGCTGCAACAAAATCCAGCTATGGCTGCCACGAAATCTCACTCCTGGCTTGTTAATGTTTGATTGGGTTTAACAAGCTGATCTCCATTAAAAAGGACCGAAGTGTTCTCTGCTGCCTTCCTCCGTTATTTCTCGTCTGTGGGTGTTACGCGCTCTTTGATAAATTCCTCACGACTGGGGGCAGCTGTGCTAGTTTTTCAACCGGGGGGAGTTAGAAATTGCTTAATTTTCTTACCCTTTTACTAGCTTGTCCTTTAAGTGGGTCTGAGATGGAGGCAGGTTGCATTCACAGTTTGTAGAGGTCAAAGACAGATGTTCAGAAGCTAAGGCTAGGGCTTGATCCTAAGGCTTGAGCTTCCAGGGCTTGATCCTATTCCAGTGAAGCCATGGCATTGTCTAGACTTTAATAGGAGCAGAACCCTAGTTTCAGGACAAGGCCATTTAAACTGCACCATCAGAATTGTTTGCTCCTTTTACACCAGAGCTACATTTGGTCCTAAACCCATTAAAGTCAAGAGACTCTTAAAAAAAATACTTGAATTAAAATGTTCTTCCTCTGTGCATTTTAGTATAATGGGATATGGGTGACAGCTGCAGTTTTTTCCCCTTTCTTGGAAAGATACGCCTTATGCCTAACTACCATTTTCTCTATGATTTTAAAGAAATGGACTTTGCTTCTATGCCAAGCGTTATCTCTGGCACTATAGTGTGAACCAGGCCTTCTGCAAGCCAGCGTAACATTCCTGTAGCATTTTTTCATGCTTGATGCCATATTGCATGTCGTTTTGAGAGCAGTCTTTAAAATCAACCAAGCAATTCTTTTCTTCACTGTTCAAATATAAATCCTTATTTCTAATCGAAATGGAATTTTAATTACTCTTTATTATGATGCTAACAAGTTTTATTTGCAAACAGTGCATCTGATTTTCACTCTTTCCACCCCCTTCCCAGAGTCTACGGATTGGAGCCTTTTTAATGATGAAGCCCTGGATGCTGTTGCTGCTGTTGACCTGCATTAGCTGCACATGGCCCACGCAAGCAGAGTTTTTCACCTCCATAGGTATGGAAGGAGTCTGTAAAATGAAATGATAAATTTGCAAAGTTGGAACATGTGTATCTCACATACACTGTAATGTGTGTGTAAATGTTTTTATAAGCGTCACATCAAAACTCAATTGAGCATCATCTACATCAGAGATAGATGGCTTGTTGCAAACCCCTAATGCAGTTGTGTGCACCATTGCAACATAATCTGATTAAACTACCTCACTGTGAACACCACAAGTGATGACCAAATGGGTACAATTTCTTTGCAGGCAGGGCCTGTCTACTGAATAGGAATACAAGAGAAAAAGATGCCCAGTTATCATCAACAATAATTGTGCACGCATTAGGCTTTGAGCACATCACTGCAGGTACTCTTGACGGTTTAGTGTTTAAAATACTACTAAAAAAAATAAAATAAAACCTCTTTATGTCCAAGAAGCTCTAGCAATGTAAGGGCCCTCTGAGGAAGGCTGTAGAACATAAGCAGTGGTGACTAAGTTCCCTTTCTAATTATTTCACATCAAATTTAGTGATTTGCATTAAAATTCAGTGGCATTTCTTGCTGTTTGCATTATGAATATTGGGAGCTCTAGCTGCTCACTAGGTCACATCCAATTAAAACCCCTTCCCATGTTCTGAAAGGTGGGGGACAGAATACAGTCTTCAGCTGTGCATGTTTACGAGCTCAGATTTGTTTTCTAGATGTTTCATAAACAGACAAATGGAAAAAAAAATCCACAGGCGAGATTGTTAATTGTATCTAGCAAGGCTGTGATCCTTGGATTAAATTGCAAGCAGATGAATGTTGTTTTCATCATGTATGATTAAAGTGGACCCTTTCTGCTATGGATGAATGGTTTCTCCTTCTGGCCCTTTCATGTGACCTGATTTAAAAATAAATCTTCTGCAGTAAAAACTGCACACAAAGCTGTCTTGCAGTGAATGTAAATTGTTACACAAGGCCAGTCAGGGAGAAGAGGAAAAATTAACATGTGCGGGTTTATCTCACTTTCACTTTAAAGGGACCTTTAATTTCAAACCCCCCCCCCCATTGTAGTGTATGGTTGACTGAAGCATTACATGGATAACAGTTGGAAATCTTGAATATGGTAAAACTGGATTCTGCTGGCGCTTTAGTTCCTTCTGCTGCAAAAGCCCTGTCTCGACAGACAAACCTCTGAATGCTGGTATAAGCATAGGCAGTTTTTAAAATCAGTCCCGAAGGAACCAAGACACAAAGCATTACTGAATTGCAGCTGGTGCCTGTTGGGTGTCTGAGCGCGAGAACCCACCCTCCTGTTTATATCAGCAGTTTTTTCAGGGACCCAGGGTAGTGTAGGGTGACATGTGGGTATCTTAAAAGTCCAGTTAGGCACCTAATATGTGGAATAAGATGTGGTCCCAGGTGGGTTATTTGTAACTAAACAATGACACGAAAGTCGGAAGAAAAGAAGTTGAGTCCCAACTAAAGCAGGTCACTCTGAGCTGCATTTAAAGGTATGCAATGAAAATGAATAGTGACTTATTCTTTGTCCTTTCCTGCTAGTTAGAAGTTTGTTCTTTGTGTTCACAGTTGCTGTGAATGTCCTTCTCTTATGTTTCCCTGTTTCTGAGCCTTGCTCGGGCAGGGAGCTGAGCTGAAAATAGAACACGCTGCTACATTTCACCTAGGAGGACTTCTTAATTATGTCTCAATAGTAATTATTACTTTGGAATACTGAAAATAAAATCTTCAGCTACGTTTGTCAATCTAATTGGATTCAGTGCTTAGTAGCCAAAAAGTAAGACCTTCTCAAGTATAAAATGCAAAAGAGGCTGCCAGTATACAAGTCTAACTTTCCATTAGGAGAGTCTTTGCATATCAGACTACCAACGTCAGACTGTAATTTTTCTGTATTTGGATTTTACAAGGTGTTTTCACAGTTACCCTGTGTAAGCCATATAATCGGGGGCTGTAGGCCTAACTGCCTGTGACATCAGTTGAGAAATGTGCGGTATGATCTAATCTGCATCCATGTGTAGAGTGGTTTCCATGGCAACAATTCTGACCGCTAACCACTCTGCCTGTAAAGATGCATTACATCAGATTTCTCTTAATTGGCTGCAGATGCAGGTACCAGTAACATTAAACACTGGAAGGCAAAAAAGGGGGCACAGCAAAGTTTCTTTGCAAGATATTAAAGCTGAGATTCCTTTAAAGCCACATGAAGGAATTGTACATCTCGTATGACTGAGAACTGGGGGCTCATCTCCTGGGCTTCTACTGCATTTACTCAAATATAAGATGACTCCCCCCCCAATAATTAGATTCTATGTGTAGAAAAATTACAAATTTGTTATAATGTTCCAGATATAGAATCTAAGTACTGGAGGGGGAGAATCCTGAATACTCCCTACCTGCTCCATCATTACAGCAGGGAAAGCGGTGGGTGGGGGGTCAGGCCCTCTGCCCCCACCCACTTCCTTCCCTTGAAGCCTTCCTGCTCCTCCCTGCCACCTGCACCCTCTCAGACTGGCAAAAGCAAGGACTTTGCGTCTTCCCCCTGCTCCCCCATCTGCCTCTTCCCCTCCTCCCTCTGCTTACAGTCAGACACTGCTCGGGCTGCTGTGTCCTGGAACATGGCACGTGGAAGCTCAGTCTTTGCCTGGCCATAAAGCAGCGTCGGCTCCGCTGTTTGGCCAGGCAGGGGAAGAAGTTTTCATGTGCTCTGTGCTCCAGAGAGACCCCAGCCTGAACTGGAGCCAAGCTGCACCTGACAGTAAGTGGGGTGGGGTGGGGTGGGGTGGGGGGAGCAGGTGGGGCTGAAGCTGCAGACGGGAAGTGGAGGTAGGAGCAGGAGGCTGCTGCGTGTTGGACTCTGGCTCTGAGCTGGGCTCAAGGGCCAGAGTCGTATGTGATGAGTGGCTGTTCTTCTCATGCTGTTTTGAGGGGTGGGAGCGGGAAGAGGCACCTCATCTTGTATTTGAGTAAATACTGTAAGTGTTAATACTTTCTAGTCTTTTACTAGCCCAAGAACATCTGGGAAGTTTCCCCTCTGGCTGTAGAAAAGATTGGTTCCTCGATGTAACTCTGTAGTAACATTTTGTCTGCTTCCATTTCAGGTCAAATGACTGACCTGGTTTATGCAGAGAAAGACTTGGTGCGATCTCTGAAGGAATATATTAAAGAGGAAGAGTCCAAGCTCTCTAAGATTAAAAGGTAAGAGAAAGGACTGTGCATCTATTTTACTTGGACTGTAAGTGCCTTCATCTCTGTCACAGGATCTGGTTTAGTATTTCCCCTGGTGCTAGGAAAAGCATGAAGTGGGAGCATAAAAAGTGGAGAACACAATGTGCCCTCCCTCTTCCCCCTGCTTCCCTTGAGGACAGTTAGGATGAGCGGGCTCCCTCTTGGGGCTCTCTTGACTACTGCTCTCTCGTAAGAATGGAGGAATAGACGAGAGAGTTCTGCTTCGCCCCCCCAAGTCAGCTGGTTAGAGCACTTCATCTTCAATGAAGACGTGGCCGCCGTTACCTGTTGTTCCTCTCTGCTGCTCTGCACCGATGTGCTTGACTTAAATGGCTTCTGTGTAGTCTACCTGAGCATTTCATGGAGTGCAGATAATAATAGTATGCTTGTTTGACCAGTGATTCAAAGCATCGTGAGCTCAATATTGCATTGACTTCCCGTGTGCTTCTGGTGGTAATCAAGGTGGTAATCTTAAAGAATCCAAAACATTAGCTAAGGCTAAGTACAGACAGTCAAAAAGCCCAAGGCTGAATTGATTCAGTGTTTGCAGGTTAGTCTAATTCGCATAGATTAAACCAATAAGCAAGTGAACGGACATTCACTTTTGATTCCAGTGGCCTAGGCCAGAAGCTGGAGGGCACTAGAGCACGCCACCCTGCTCAGCTGGGCAGATAGCTTTGGTTAAGGCTAACCTGTCTGCCCTGCAAGGGGGGTGAGGGGGAGTTGTGGGGGAGGTGCAATACTACATCCATCCAAGTTTATCTTGACCTGGTTTGGGCTATTTTTGAAAGCAGTTTATGTACTCTAAACTTCTGTTGTGTTACAGATTTGAACTGGTTTCCAATCATTCATACCAGTTCATGTGCAATTTCTGTCCATAGCCTAAGTGCCTAAATCCCCAAATCCTCTCCTTAGTATCTGACTAATGCTGGAGGCACCTAAATTCTTCTCTTTATGACCTGGGATTCCCTAGCATCTTCTGTTTTGTGCTGGTTTCATGCCCAGAACTAGACCTAGGCAGTTGTGAGCTTAGGATCCTTGTCTTTCTAAGTCCCATTTGAAATTAAAATAATTAGGCAAAGTGGTTTGCAAGTCTTCAGAAGGACCTAACATTGCAGGCATGCTTTAACCAGGTCTAACACATGCCAAAGGTGCTGAGTTCAACATTACACACAACAATCATGGCTACCTTCAATCAAACACGTGGCTGGAGGAGGTTTTTGTAGTGCTTGTCTATCGCATACCGTTCTGGAGTTTAGAGCCCTTGACTAAGAAGTGGGACAGTTGCATTCTAGCTCCTCCTAGCCTGTGGGGATTGAAACCCACATCTCCCACTTCCCAGAAAAATTCCCAAGCCATCAGGCGAGAGGCCGTCTTGGAGGGGGAGACACTCTCCATCCCTTCTGCTGAAATTGGGCCACAGAACAGCCAAAAGTGTAATATTCCTGGGTGCCAGGAAGAGAACAAGCACAAAGAAATATGACTGTAGTCTAATTAGTATTAGCACTTGGCTGGAAGGGGAGTTCAGGCTATTTCAGACTGCCATCAACTGAGATGTTTCTGCTGGCAGTCACTTTTCTGATGTCTCCAAAAGGCAGATTGTGGTTAAAAAGCACATTCATTCACCCAGGGGATTTGAGCATTAATGCATGCTTTGGATGATGCATGGATTACAACATCACAGATAGAGGGACAACACCCAGGTATCTCGGAAGGATTTAGGGTCAGACTGGATCAGAAGTGCTGTGCATCCATCACTGACACTCTGCAGTGCTTAGCAGTCCCAGCTGTTTTCTGTGGGTAATGAAACATTGCAAATGTTCTGCTGCTTATTTAAGTACCCAGGCAGGAGCCAATCTTTCATGAAATGTTAGTCCTTTAAGCAGTGGGGTGGAATCTCTCTCCATAAACCTTAAGATCCAGTGACTACAGTATCTCTTAAAGGGATGCTGCTGGGTCAGTTGAGGTTTTTGTCAGAACAAGCCTTTGCATAAATATCATCAGCAGAAACATCTGTCTGAATTGCAACAATTTTATTTTCAGTAGAAGTAATTTGGATTAATTTTAAAAGCCAGAACCTTTTTCCCCCACCTCGCCTAGTGTTAACTTAAATGTTGTAGCATCCTGCTAGTATATGACGAAGTGGAAATAAAAGCCAGATCTGCTACTTTTACTCGTGCAGTAGTTCTCTATTGCTCAGTCTCAATAGTTTCATTGGCATTGCTAGAAGGAAGCATGGCCCATGGCTAAAGGTGATAGCCTGCAACTCTGTTTCAGTGCCATGCCCTGCCACTAACCTCTTGTATGACTGACCAGACCATTTAGCCGATCTCTGTGGGACCCTTGGAAGAAATGTGCTTATCCTGGGTTCCCTCAGATCACGAGCAATGTGACACCTGGATTTTATTGGTATGATAAATGTACAATGAATTAAAGACTACTACTAATAGTCCCAATAGTTAATACTTGAAACAAATAATAGTTTCAATACTATTATTAGCCTTAGCACTGCTACTGCTAAGATACTGCTCAGTGAGTAATACTGAGGGTTTGATGCTTATTCTGTAGAGAATGAAGTAAATCTACCCTAGTTTCATTTTTATTATTTATGCTATTAAAATTGCGAGCTTGAAAAATGTTAAGGTAACTTTTTGTTGTGGTTAAAAATGAGGTTCAGGTTAAAAAATAATTTCTTTAAAGGTTTTATGAAGAAGTAGCTGTGTATTCTACTTCTGAGCCAGACTATTCGAATGTAAAGATGAACAGAGCCACTTATTGACCAATTGTTTATCTTGTTTTTGTTAGACCCATCATTTTTTCATGACCTACTTGACTTGGAGACTAAGATCACAAGTGGAAGCTGATGGACTGCTCTAAGTAAAGCCCTAGAGCAAAGTTTTTGTTTTTTTTTTTAACATTTCTATTTTGCCTTGACACAGTACTGACTTTCCACAGTGTATTGAAGAGAGGCAAAATTTTGGCACATGATTCTTATAAGAGCTAATATATTGGTGGACTTGAGGGAGACTACTATAGCCTTAGTAAAATGTCTGGCTAAAATAATAATTTGGATCATATGCCATGCAATGGCATATAAGGGCTCATCAGTAACACATTTTCTCTTTTGAAGCTATGAAGAAAAATTCATCCCCAGTGTCTGACATTATCCCCATTTAGCTATTGTCATTGGGAGCCTCTTTTATAACTTGAAAAAGTCAAAAGTCCAGGTTTCCCTCTGCTTTCATAGGGTTCCTGTAAGAAGCTAAAGAGATCTTAGAAAAACAGAGTGATTTTGAATTACTGAGTTGTAAATGAGTGACTGGTTCAGAATGATTATGCTGTAATCACCTTGCACTGTACCCATTTCATATGAAAGGGGTACTTGGGGCATCATCACAAATTAGATTCCTTTAAGATGGTAACACAGCACTAGTGTAGTTAAATTAGTTGTCACTGTCAGGGCGGCTAGGATCTGGAACCACCTTCCAAGGGAAGTGGTGCTCGCTTCTACCCTGGGGATCTTCAAAAGGAGGCTAGATGATCACCTAGCCGGGGTTGTCTGACCCCAGCACTCTTCCCTGCCCGTGGCAGGGGGTCGGACTTGGTGATCTGCTTAAGTCCCTTCCCACCCTACCAACTATGAAACTATTTCACTCGGGCAGAGTGAAAACTAGCCCTGTAGCTCTGCCTGTGTGTTAGATGTGAAATTAAAATGACTTGCACTTGTAAATCTGCTCACAGATTCAGGCATACTCCTTTTTTTTTCCAGCTGGGCTGAAAAAATGGAGGCAGTGACTAGCAAATCAACATCAGATCCAGAAGGGTATCTGGCACATCCAGTAAATGCATATAAGCTGGTGAAGCGCTTAAATACAGAGTGGCTGGAATTGGAGAATCTAGTTCTTCAGGACACAACAAATGGTAAGGCATTCAAGGCAAGAAAAAGCTTTTCTGTAATTGTTGTAGGACCATCTCTTCTTTTCCCCACTCGTACAGTGGAAGCTCAGATTCAGTCACGGTTTTGAATATTGTCACTAGAATTATGGAAAAACGTCTTGCTTTTTGGTTACCATTCCCCATTGGCCTTCATTCAACACCCAAAGAAATCCTGAGCTGGACCAGAAGCAGTTTCCCTAGTTTAGATTAGTTGTATTAGTTATGGGAGGCCTTTATGCTCTTTTGGAACATCAGGTGAAGAGCAGGATTGCGTTTTGAAAGGTCCAAATGTTAAGACGCTTGTCTTGTAAAGTATTGCTTGTCTTGAGAGTTGTGTTGTTAAGGCATAGATCTTGTTCCACTCAGTCTTCCCTATCTGCTTTTCTTCCTTATTTTCACACAAGCCCATGCATGTTTGGTCTTGGACTGTTTTGGCCTTTTAATAAGTGGATGGCAAAACTTCAGAATCGAGCCATGCTGCCCAGACTGTCTCTCCAGGGGTTTCTGATCATCTCCAGCACTAATAGTTGGTGGATCTTGCAGAGTTTGTGTTGATGACAACTATTTTAGTTTTTTATTCATGAGCCTATTGTAAAAAAAATCCTCCATATGCTAACCGTTTGCAGCATAGCCTTCGGAGAGCCTGCCTTGGATAGTTTCGCTTCCTCAAGCTTAAACACTTCCACTGCCAGTTTATTTTCATTGGACTTTCTGAAAGTAACAGAAGAAAAGGAGGAAATGTGTTTTTTCTCTGAACTGCACTGCCTGTTTTTTCTTTCCACTCAGTTTAGACTAAAGTTTAGATGCTTTGAAATCTTTTTTTGGTGAAGACTTTATCAAATGGTGGAATAGTCCCTCTGAAGAAAACATAATGCTAATCTTTTTGGGCAAACAATTAATTCTACTGTGTTTATATTTGTCATCTTAAAAACTTTCTTTGAAAACTGGTACTATTGTGCTTTGCTGTAATATTTAAAATGGCAGAGTTTTGTTTTTCTGTTTTTTAAAAGCGTTGAGGGATGCTTCAACCCATATATCTATTTGCATTTGACTTTATTCGGTCTGTTCTGTTAGTTAGTGCCTAAGAAAACAGGAACTAAAATGGCTCTGCTCTTATAACCTCACGACGTTGACCCAGCTCAGTTTTTTTTTGTACTAAGCAGAATCCACCTAGTCTCGTGGGTTAATTTCTGTAAGTAAAAGTACTTGCATTTCTTTGTTAAAGATGGGTCAAAGTGCAGTTTCAAACTGCGGTGTGGCCTGCCCTTACCCCAAGAGCGTAAGTGCTCAGTTTCTTTCCTTTGGAAATCTCACAGATCTGGTTAGGGCTGACCGTCTGTCTCGGACCATCTGAGGTTTTTCAAGCTTGTCTGTATTAGCTGGCACTCTGCATTCAGACTTGAAAGGCCTCTTGAAACCTGGCGGAGAAGGATTGCAGCAGTCTTGATGAGACACTGCCTTAACAGAAGTCAGGGGAGCTGTCAGATGTTTATGGTGGGGAGATGCATAGAGGATGCATGTATGAAAAGCAGTGTTTGGGCTACAATATGCATAGCTGTACTTTTGTTAATAGCTTAGTCTTTTCTCATAGTATGCAGTTTACGTTGGGATTTCTGGCATTTTTTTTAGCTTGAGTTTTAACTTTTTTATAAAACAAAACAATATATAGAAAACATTTCATGACTTGAGCCTGGCAAAAGAATGATTCGGTTGGTTGATACCTGTTGAGGAAAGATGCAAAACAGACCTGATGTTCATGGTCCTGAACCAGTCTGATTTTTTTTTTTTTTTAATCTGATTATTTGAATACTGGAACTAATTCATTCCTCCTTTTTTTTTTTTTTTTTTTAACTTAAGGCTTTATTGCAAACCTCACAATACAACGCCAGTTTTTCCCAACTGAGGAAGATGAGACAGGAGCTGCTAAGGCTCTAATGCGTCTACAGGACACATACAAGCTGGATCCTGAGACCATTTCTAAGGGAGTACTACCAGGTAACAGAGCAGTTCTCTCCTCTGCATATTCAGCTAGGTTAAAAAGGTGGTTGAAATCTTGGACCTTTTAAAAACTTCTACCAGTCTCCTGAGCAGTCCTATTATTGCACGTGATTTTAAAGATCTGAGAACCTAAGAGTTGTTTGAATTTTGGGGTTTTAATACTTTATGACTTAAGGGTTTTTCCTATTATCCTTAAGAATTGGCCATCCCATGTCCGGTGAAGGATGGGTAGCCATATGAAATCTTACAGTGTACCTGTAACTGAAAGGGTGGTGTGAAGTTCTGCTGCCATGAGGACCTTCTCAACAAAACTCTGTTAAAAGAGTCTTCAAAGTTCATTAAGTGGTTTGTCAACAAAAAGTGGAGGAAGTTCTCCAAAAAAATGACCAAGCCCTCCAAATATTACTTGAGTTCATAGAATGTATTATGAAAGTCTCCTCAGTAGGTTGGTATATGTCTAGTTTCTTATTGAAAATCATTTTGATTGCAAACTTCACTGCACTTTTACTGTTGCATTTTAGCCCTCTTAACTGGGAGCTCTGAAAGCGCTGTCAGACTTGTTGGAAGGGTGCTCCTAGCAGAGGTTTAACAATGAAGAACAGTCAGGCACCATTGACCTGGTTGATCTTCCCTGTAAACAGAAGCATCCAAGAAAAATGAGCTGGTTACAGTCCAGTAAACAGGTTCTCCCAGGTGGGCTGTAGCTAAGCAGCAAATATTTGATATGGGATTTGGAGGCACCCAAGGGATGTACCTGATGGAGGGGGCTGCATAAGAAATCTCTGGTAGGTATGTGTGAAAAATATGCAATGAGATGGCGAGGCAGGCAGAAGAAAATTGGGCTTCTTAGTGTCGTAAACATTTCAGATCCTCCAGTCGCACCCGTTTTCTCTAAGTAGCTTACACATGCGTTTATATTTTCCCAGAGCAGCAGTCTCCTTCAAGAACAAGAATTTTTCATCTGAATTTTTTTGGTTTTGGTAGTGTAGAAGCAATTGTGGCAATAGTGTAAGTATGTCTTCTTGCATAGATACAGCTCTGAGGACACAAGCTCCTTTAAGTGTTAGTTCAGGTTTGTTCGTGTGTAAGTTGCACAAGGTAAGGGTGAGTTGGGATTTTTGGCTTGTTTACTATTTTTTGCAGGGAGTCATTGCAGTAGGCACAATCTTTTAAAAAGTTACAAAAAAACAAAAGTGGTGATTTACAGTATTTGGAGTCCCAATTGCCTTAATTACAATTGTCACACAGCCAAGAACCACTAGCTCCTCATTGTACCGGTCACTATAGAGCAATAATACAGGAAGTTCCTTTTCTAGGGAGCTCCCACTGTGACAGTTTGGCTCAGCAGTTTGAGCATTCAGCAGGGATTTGGAAGATTTGCATTTTGACTCATGACAAGTCACACAGCCTCTTTTTGGCTTAGTTCCCTACCACGAGTAGCACTTCCTTAATGCATGAGGAAAGGGAAAGTGCAAGGGGAAAATGCACTGAATATTTTGGCATGTTCCTATTCCATGGTAACCAGGGTCATATGTATGTAGTAGGCCGAGGGCAAGATAAGATTTAGATTCCTGATTTTATGCTTAAGTCATTGACTTCCATGGAAGTTAATCTCGTGGAATTGTGGCCAATTATGGTCCTTCTCTCTCTAAGCTAAATGGATCTTATTGAGCAGGAGAGGGTCTGAAATCTCACCACTATCCACTGTCATGAGGTTTTCCAGATGATACATTCCATAGCTAACTTGCAGTCTGTTTCCAAGCAAGACAGCTTTTGACTCGAACATTTGAATAAAGGACTTAAAGCTTTATCTCTAATTTTAGGAACAAAGTACAGGTCTTCTTTGACAGTGGATGACTGCTTTGGCATGGGAAAAACAGCTTACAATGATGGAGACTACTATCACACAGTGCTGTGGATGCAGCAGGCTTTAAAACAGCATGAAGAAGGAGAGGAATCATCCATCACAAAAGCAGAGATCCTGGACTATCTCAGCTATGCCGTCTTTCAGCTCGGCGACTTGCGCAGGGCCATGGAACTCACCAGGCGTCTCGTTTCTCTTGGTAAGAAGAACAAATGATCCTTTTTTTTTTTTTTTTAAAGCCAGAGCATACTGTAGGGGGCAATGCCAAAAACATCTGCATCCCATAAGCATGAGGGTTGACGACCAGAATATCTTGCCATGGGACCTGCAATAAATGCTTACACTGGATCGGCAGTTTATTGTGCTGAACACCTTCCATACGTATCCCACAATCCATCCAAAGTTTACCCAAAATAACAAACTTGTGTGTGTTGTCCCTGCATGAGGTTTGTTGTTTGCATGATAGCAAAGCTTGGGTTTGAACATGAAGGGGAAGGTCTCTGATCACCAGGGATCCTGGCTTTCTCTGGTAAAACATCAGGAATTCTTTTCTTTTTTTTTTCTTTACCCCAAATCCATGATTAAAATGAAAGCCCCTGGCCCTGCTCCTGCCCCTCACTTCTCCCACAACCCCCAGCCCTGTGGAGGGGGCCCCCAGCTGCTAGGGCTACAAGGCCTGGGACCCAGGTCCACAGCCCCCGCCTCTTGCAGGAGGCAGTGGCTGCTACAGCGGAGCGGAGCCCAGTTTCACCTCTTGGCTGCCCACTGCGGTCTTGAGGGCAGGGGGGGATGCTTGGTGCTGCAAGAACGGCAGAGCTGCGCAGGAAGCTGCCTGTTGCTGTGAGCTCCACGCTGCCCTGGTGAGGCGTCCCCTGCCTGTGTGGCTGCAGCAGGGGTGGCAGCACAGGGTTGCATGCAGGGGATGCGGGCAGCGCGGAGCTCACAGTGGCAGGTAGCTTTCTGCATGGCTCCGCTGTTCCCTGCAGCGCCGAGTCACGCACACTGGGCTGCGGAGGCCCTGGGGGAGGGCAGCAGGGTGGGGAGTACAAGCCTGAAGCAAGCAACATGCAGGCCCTGCCCCATGCACACATCTGGGGGGTATGGGTCCCTGCTGCCTCCCCTGGGAGTGCAGGCAGCAGCTGGAGCTCTGCCCACCTGCAGCGAGCTCATCCCAAAACTGCAGATCTGCAGGTTTCTCCAGTAAAATGAGAAATCTGCATTTGCCTCTAGTAAAAAGGTGAAATCCACGGTTTATTCAGTTTCCCACAGAAAAATGGAAGATCCGGATCCCTGCTGATCACTTGCCTAGGTGCTGTTTTCTCCTGCAAACCTCTTGCCTTCCTCACTCCTTTTTGCCACCAATATTTATAGGATGGGAAGCTTGCCCACTTGAATGAACTGGGTTTAGTTTAGGCCTGGGCAAACTGCCTAATGCTTCTAGTCAAGCTGCAAGTCAAGGTTGTGACAAGGTTGCGAGGTATGGAAAATGAAATTTTTGAGGTGAGTGCACCCTAAAGTTGGTCATCGGCATGCAGTGCCCCAGGTTGCATCATAATCTATCCTAAAATGACTTCCTTCAGGAGCCGCCTGTGGGTAGTTTGGCCACTTCTGATCTAGTTCATGCCTTTTTTTAAGTGCCTTCAAGTTGTAGCAGTTGTACTTCCACTGCTTTCTCACTTGGTTGGAGAATGAGCTGTAGGTGAAGTGCAGTGGGAAGGAATGGTGGTTATACTTAGCCACATATTACATCAAATGTTCTTTACAGCTCATGCCTCAGTCAGCTGGGGTTGTATCCCTCTGCACTTTTAAATAGCCTTTAGCTGTCTCTTGGTAGAGGCTGAAGAGAGTTATTATATTAAAAAAGAAAAAATACTCACCAGTATAACTTGGTAAAGCTCTCTGACATCCTCGAATGAGATTCATCCTTCTTTTACATGTTTATTAAACATTGTCTCCTATGCTGCAGCACGCTGCAGTGTACTTTGCCCACGTTAAGCCTTTATCGGCACCACCACACAACAGACCTGGCCTGCCAGTAGTGGGTTAGTGATGTTATGACATCTAAAAAGGGCACTTGTTACTCTACCAGGATAGGTTGTAGTTCTTTTTCATGCAAGCTGGGAATGGTTCCTGTTATAAGATTAAAAAGTGGGTGGGGGAGGAAGAGTTGTTACTAAGAGTAAGGGAGAGCAGCTCTGAAGTTGTTGCTAGAAGTGAACTCAAACCAAAAGCCCAGAGATGAGCACACCAACCTCTCTGGGAGACTTGTTTTGGTTTGAATGTGAAGCATTGCAGAGAAATCCAAGAATATTTTGGCTCGGAAGCAAAGCAGCATCTTGCACAGCTAACCAGGCCAAGCAAGCAGGTTGTAGCACCTGGACTGTACTCTTACCCTAGATACTCCCACTTGCTTTGAAATGCACATTGCCTGTACAGGTCCTTATAGGATCATGTCCAGCTTCCTTGTAGGTGAATTGGGGAAGGAGAGAAACTGCTCAAGCTCTCCTTGCTTGTATGCTTATATTGAATCTGACTTTGTGCTAATTTGACATTGGAGGTTGGAGCTTGTTGTGTGTCCATTTTAAAAATACTGTTTGCTGTGGCGAGGCTGGCACGGGCAGATGACTTTGCAGTATTTTGAGATGAAGTCTTTCACTGACCAGATTCCTGAGATGGTGTAACTCGTTAGTCCTGTCTATTTTTATTTCCCTCTGAAGACTCCACTCATGAGAGGGCTGGAAGCAATCTGCGATATTTTGAGAAGTTGCTGGAGAAGGAAAGAATGGCGACGTTATTGAACGAGACGTCCACTAGGACAGAACCGGTGATGCAAGGAGGGGTCTATGAGAGGCCTCCTGACTACCTGCCTGAGCGTGATATCTATGAAGGTCTGTGCAGAGGTGAAGGAGTGAAAATGGTAAGAGAAGCATAAAGTACCAACAGTGATAACCAGCTTGCATTGTTCTTCCCAAAACTTGCATTGCACTACAGACTTCCAAGTACTAAGGCCTTTCTATAGCTTATGGCAAGTGATCTAGTTCATATTTCATAGATTCATAGATTCATAGATGTTAGGGTCGGAAGGGACCTCAATAGATCATCAAGTCCGACCCCCTGCATAAGCAGGAAAGAGTGCTGGGTCTAGATGACCCCAGCTAGATACTCGTCTAACCTCCTCTTGAAGACCCCCAGGGTAGGGGAGAGCACCACCTCCCTTGGGAGCCCGTTCCAGACCTTGGCCACTCGAACTGTGAAGAAGTTCTTCCTAATGTCCAATCTAAATCTGCTCTCTGCTAGCTTGTGGCCATTGTTTCTTGTGACCCCTGGGGGCGCCTTGGTGAATAAATCCTCACCAATTCCCTTCTGTGCCCCTGTGATGAACTTATAGGCAGCCACAAGGTCGCCTCTCAACCTTCTCTTGCGGAGGCTGAAAAGGTCCAGTTTCTCTAGTCTCTCTTCGTAGGGCTTGGTCTGCAGGCCCTTGACCATACGAGTTGCCCTTCTCTGGACCCTCTCCAGGTTATCCGCATCCTTCTTGAAGTGTGGTGCCCAGAATTGCACGCAGTACTCCAACTGCGGTCTGACCAACGCCCTATAGAGGGGAAGTATCACCTCCCTGGACCTATTCGTCATGCATCTGCTGATGCACGATAAAGTGCCATTGGCTTTTCTGATGGCTTCGTCACACTGCCGACTCATGTTCATCTTGGAGTCCACTAGGACTCCAAGATCCCTTTCCACCTCTGTGCCACCCAGCAGGTCATTTCCTAGGCTGTAGGTGTGCTGGACATTTTTCCTCCCTAGGTGCAGCACTTTGCATTTCTCCTTGTTGAACTGCATCCTGTTGTTTTCTGCCCACTTGTCCAACCTGTCCAGGTCTGCCTGCAGCTGTTCCCTGCCTTCCGGCGTGTCCACTTCTCCCCATAGCTTTGTGTCATCTGCAAACTTGGACAGAGTACATTTCACTCCCACGTCCAAGTCGCTGATGAAGACATTAAAGAGTATCGGTCCAAGGACCGAACCCTGCGGAACCCCACTGCCCACACCCTTCCAGGTCGAGACCGACCCATCTACCACGACTCTTTGGGTGCGACCCTCTAGCCAATTCGCCACCCACCGGACTGTGCAGTCATCCAAGTCACAGCCTCTTAATTTGTTCACCAGTATGGGGTGGGATACCGTATCGAAGGCCTTCCTGAAGTCCAAGTATATGACATCCACCCCTCCTCCTGTGTCCAGGCGTTTCGTAACCTGGTCATAGAAGGAGACTAGGTTGGTCAGGCACGATCTGCCCGCCACAAACCCATGCTGGTTTCCCCTCAGCATAATTTGTCCTGCCGGGCTCTCACAAATGTGAGCCTTGATAATTTTTTCAAATACTTTACCAAGGATGGAGGTGAGACTGACCGGCCTATAGTTGCCCGGGTCCTCCTTCCTCCCCTTTTTGAAAATGGGGACCACGTTAGCCCTTTTCCAGTCCTCCGGGACTTGGCCCGTGCGCCACGAGCATTCGAATATTCCCGCCAGTGGCTCTGCAATGATGTCGGCCAGTGCCTTCAGCACCCTCGGATGGAGCCCATCCGGGCCTGCCGACTTAAAGGCATCCAGTTCTTCCAAGTGACTCTGCACCACCTCAGGATCTACGAATGGAAGTCTGGCGCCTTGCTGCTGCCTCTCTACAACCCCAGTGAGAGACTTGTCGTGCCCCTCGCTTAGGAACACCGAGGCAAAGAACTCGTTGAGGAGTTCAGCCTTGTCCCCCCTATCTGTCACCAATTGCTTCTGCCCATTTAGCAGGGGTCCTATTCCTCCCTGGGCCTTCCTTTTACTCCCAATATATCTAAAAAACAATTTCTTGTTGTCCTTTACTTGGGTTGCCATCCTCAGCTCCATGGTAGCTTTGGCCTGCCTAACTGCCTCCCTACAAGCACGAGCAGAGGAGGTATATTCATCTTTAGTGATCTCACCCTGTTTCCACTAAGCCTGAAAGCCTGTAGCATTCTTGGGAGTGGGGAGGGAGAGAAGAAAGGAAGAGTAGGTGAGTTCAGTCCAGCCCATCAGTTACAGTGGTATTTAATGATTTGATATCATCCCTTGAATTCTGCTCTTGGGTTTCCATCAGAGTTACTACAATGTGATAATTTGCCAAAGATCAGCGGGTATGGTATAGTAGCAGACTCCATTCACTTTCTAGTTGCTCCATTTCAAGTTGGCTGCTGGGTAAATGCAAACCATTACTCAAATACTGTTTATAAAAAGGAATAATCTGCAGAGAATCTTTTTTTTCCCTCATCTTAGTCCAGGAAGCTTACTATTCTTTGCCAGTAGGTGGTGAAAAGAACATAGTTTTTACTGCTTTGGAGAGCTATATATATACCTATAGGAAGTGTGGTTGGTAGCTGCTTGTCCCCCAGCAGGTAGCAGCAGACTTTCCTAACTGTACTGAACTTCTGTACGAGTACTCTGCATTGCTGAGAGGGATTGGGTTCTTCCCCTTGTGGGGTCAGTTAGTTATTGCTCTTGGAAGCTGCCTGCAGTGGAACTTGTGACTGTTTTTAGGTTGTGCTATCTGAACAGCTAAGTAGGAAAGTTTCTTTCTGATGCTGCTCTCAAAGGATGGTGAAAACAGTTGTCCAGCCAGTTATACTGAGCATGCATGGTAGCAAAGCCCTCTAACAGCCTTTTCCTGTTTTGAACTTTGTCCCTGCAGGGCATCTTAATCATTGTTCAAGGATGGGGAGAGAGCATGATTTTTAATAACTGTTTCAACTATGGTTCTAAATCCCAGAGTAATTGCAGCCTTTTCGTCCTCTGGACTTTAGAGATTTTTTTTTCCCTCCCCTAGCAACCCAGCTGCAATATCTTGCATGCAAGACAGCTGCCTACTTTGTCATTTGGTCTCCATAATACATTACAGATTATGATTAAACACTCTCACAGAATAAAGTTCCACAACACTTACTCAAGGGCGCACAGGAGGAAGGGCTGCTCTCAGATGTTTGCAGAGACATAGTCCAGTTTTTACCTGGTTAAATTCACTATGTCCGCTAGACTGGACATCCAGTTTTCCAGTATCTCCTTTAGCCTGGCATAAAGCAAACTGTTTTCATAACTTTAAACATTTTTAAAGGAATAAATAAGTACTTGAACAAACTAATGTAAGTGTGTGTTGTCTGGGGATTTTATGGATCAGACACCTCGGAGGCAGAAGAGGCTGTTCTGCAGGTACCACGACGGAAACAGGAATCCCCATCTGCTAATAGCTCCCTTCAAGGAAGAAGATGAGTGGGACAGCCCTCACATAGTTCGATACTATGATGTCATGTCAGATGAAGAAATAGAGAAAATCAAAGAACTGGCTAAACCAAGGGTAAGCGTTCCTCGTCTTGTGCTTCATCTCACCAGTGGCTGCTAGTTCCATGCCATAGCTCTAGCAGGGAAGGTGGGGTAAGTGGGTATTAAATATGGGACACTGAGCTAATATTGTGTGAAGTTTTAAGGTGAATCTTGCTTAAGTGCCTCGTGGGCTGTCTGCTTGGCATGAAGCAATGCCATGTGCAGCTGTGCAAGGTAGCCATGTATGTGCTGGACCCTGGATCAGAAGGAATACAGCCACATTTTAAGGTGATCTCCATCTAAGTTTACTTGGCTCTTTTAGGGATTGGGCATAATTAGATGGAGTGCAGTGTTGCCTGAATAGCTATGCTGGTACTGAATCGGGAGTTAACATGCACAGAGCTACCTCTAGATGTTAGGATCCCAAGGCCCAGGCTTTTAAAGGCATTGCAGTGTTGAACAAAGCAAAACCCAAATCCCAGTAAATATCAGTGCATTTAGAAGATTAAATCCCATTGATTTCAATTGAAGTGAGTTTTATGTGGGTTTTTCAGAGCCTGAAAATGCTGCTCGAGTTAGGCTATGGTTGAGCTTGTTGTGGACAAACCTCAATAATACACTGCAGTTCAGGGAAGTAGGGCATGACATGGAGTATAATGAATACAGCACGCTTTGTGCGCTCCTCCACAGTAGCTCACAGCCTTTGATTATTAGAACTGGTTTCTTTGCAACAGGAAATACTGGTCAGTGTAAAAGCATCACATGCTCTTTTTCTAAAGGTGTTTTGAGATACTGGAAGTATCTCTATCCTCCACCTTGAGAGCTGCCAGCAGGGCAGAAAAGGGCTTGGTTTGGCAGCTCCCTTCCTTCCCATCCGAAGCACGTCAAACAGTCCCCAAATTGATTTTTATGAGCCTAAGTTTTGGTGTGTTAATCAGATTTGAAATTGTAGTGACGGCATAACCAATAAACAATGATATTCTGCGCTGTACCATGAGCCTAACATTTCTTGTACATTTGTCTGATTTTTAAGGACTGAAATTACCTCCTTTTACTTGCTAAATTCCGATAAGGAAAACAAATGCTACTGAAGGTGACATGCATTGTGCTCTGCCAAGTTTGACAAGAAGTTAAAACTCACTTCAGTTATGGTGGGGTCATGAATTATTCATGTTAACCTTTTTTTTTAGCCATTGCTGTAAACTGTAAATCCTGTCGGGATAATCATTGTGCTTATATCATTTTTAATAGAACATGCAAGTATAATTGGATCAGAGTGAGAAATTGATACCGTCAGGAACATGAATTATATTTAGGAAGTTCATGAAGCTCAGACTTCTATGCCTACCAGCCAGCTGCCTTGGCAGCAGACTTTTTATGTGTGTTCTGAAGCCTTGCTCCTCTGGGAACGGAGGTTATTTACCACAGTTCCATCATGCTTTAAAGCACTTCTTGAAACTTTTTAAAAGTTACTCAAATTCAAACCAATCCATATTACTGATTTTTTTTTTTTTTTTTTTTTTTTTCTCTTTCTAATCAAAGCAAATTAGTTTCAAGTAAGACAGTCATTAACAGCTCATTTAACCTAGCCCGCTCTTGCTGCTCAGGAATATATCCTATATATGAAAACCCAGGGGCCTTGCTCTCACTGCTTTCATATTGCTATACCACCATTGATTTAAATGGAATTCCATTTGATCCAGCCCCCTGTGTGTGAAATCAGGGTGAGGCCCAATGAAAGTGGGTAAATTATATAATTTTAGGTGTGTGTGTGTGTGTGTGTGTGTGTGTGTATGTATGTATATATGTATATATATATATATTCTGGTGCAGTTTGCAAAATTTTAATTTTTCAATCTCTATGATCTAATTGCAGAGTTGCTTTGAAACTGGTGTTATGGCTAAAAAAGTGGAAACTAGAATGCTGTGATGGGATAATTCCTTCATAAAAAAAAAAATAAATTTTGAGCCAGGAAACTTTAGTCAGGATTCATGAGAGCTTTGCAGAGAACTTGGATGTAGGGTACAGTATTAGTCTCCTGGACCTTGGGACCGCCTGTGTTTTAGTTGAGAAGACCTCCTTGAACTCTCCCCTCTCTGTTCCAAGCAATTGTGAAATTGCTTCATGTTAAAGTGCCGAAGCTTCATTTTGAAGTTAAGCAAGCTGTGGGCAAGCTGTGGAGCCAAGTGAAGATGGCTATGCAAATATTGGGTTTTTCATGTTTCACTTACAAAACACAGTTGGTTTTTGTTCTGATTACAAGGCAATTTTAACTTTTAAACAGGAAATCATTTACTTTCTAAGTAAGTGTCTCCCGTGAACCTAGAGAAAGTTCAGTAAAACTCTAGATTTTACTGGTGTGGAACAGTTCTAGCAGGTTAACATAGGACGAATCTAAATTTCAGTATTGGACTTATTTGTAATCCTGATGTTTCTGCTTAGACAAAGGTGTAGCAGAGAGTATTTATGGAGCGTTGCTGGATTCGGACAGATAATGCTGTTGGTCGTCTTGGTTTGCAGGGAGAGCTGTACTCTGAAAGTCTTGAAGCAGCAGCTGGGGGGATGGTCTAAACTGGATCCAAAACTCTATTTAAAGAGATGAACTGGTAAAGGAAGGTTAGATGTAATTCTCTGAGTAGAGCAAGTGTTTCATACCGGTTCTTTACATGCTACAAAATACCTGTTACCCAGACTGTTCTCTCTGCCATTGGAAGAGCTTGGCTTAAAAAAAGCTTAAAGAGCTTGGGTCTTGGCTTTAAAGATCTTGGCTTAAAGAAAAGATCTGCAGTACTTTTTGCCTTCTGCCAGCCGTTATCTGTTGTGACTAGGTCCATCATAAACTGAAAATAGTACGTGAAAGAGTCTGTTTCACAGTAAAATGAGCCATTTGGTCACCAAACAAGAAATGACATAGGTTAATGATGTAGCCAGGCATATTTTATCTTCTCTTCATTCAGGTCAACTCGTGGCTACAGAAAGAAGCCATATGGTGAGCTTCAAAATGGAGACATAATGAAGAGTTTGGAAAGCTAAATTATATCACTGAAAAGCAATGCCTTATTATACAAATAATGAACAACGTTCAGCCAGCTTGACTTTCCTGCTGTGATTTATGGAGCAGAGATCTGGAATAAAATACCAAATGAGTCAGAATCATGGGAATAGTAACGCCAAGAAAACTAATGAGCAGATTATAAGGCAAACCA
This sequence comes from Alligator mississippiensis, assembly GCF_030867095.1. Classification (NCBI taxonomy): domain Eukaryota; kingdom Metazoa; phylum Chordata; order Crocodylia; family Alligatoridae; genus Alligator; species Alligator mississippiensis. The sequence continues at coordinate 67,925,175 of NC_081832.1, forward strand.
GAGCGGGACATATTTAGGGGAATATGAAGGAAAATCTGAGCAGGCAGTGGGAAAAGATAAAACAAAAGGGACGAGAAATGAGGGAGAATCTGTAATTAAATGGGATGGAAGTGGTGGGGGAGATGGACTGAAAATGTTTCACTACCTACAGAACATACTTGCAGCGTAGACTCACTTGATTCAGTGGAGTAGAAATTCTGGCTTTAATTTATTTTTGGTTCAGTGTTTAAATCCCAAGTGACCCAGCTGGTTTCGGTGGAATTGCTCTGGTTTTAGAGAGGTGTCACAATCCTGCCAAGTTGCAAAAAGGCTTTACATCGTTCATCTTCAGGGCATATAACTAACCTCACAGCATCCTTCTGGGGCAAGGCTGTGCCATGCATTTTACAGATGGAGGAACTGGACATGTAATTTAGTATCTTTGTTAGACTATGCACCTACTTCCATGAGCTCTTGCTGGCTACCTGGGCTGATTTTTGTCTGTTTTTCACCTTAAAAATACTGGATGGAATTGTTCTGATGCAGGGGCGCTCAACCTCCAGCCCGCAAGCCAAATGCAGCCTGCAGGACTTGGGCATCCGGCCCATGGGCTCCCCATGAGTTGGAAATTTGGCAATGGAGTCGGATCAGGGCTGGGCCATGCCATGCATTGTGGGACTGGATTGGGTTGGGCCAAGCACCTCTCCACCACGCAGTTGGATCAGATTTAGGTCATTCCCCTCCCCTTGCATGCCAGGAACAGGGCCAAGCCAGGCCATGCTATTCCCCAACATGCTGGGATCGGGGCGTTGTCCCTCTGGCCTGCTGGACAAAAAGTTTGGAGACTGTTATTCTAATGCACCCACTCATCTTTCTTGCATTCAGCCAGCCTGTTCCAGAGGTCCAGCTGTTCTTGTCTTATTAAAGGGGGGGAAAGCTGCTTGAGTTCCTTAATTTTCTGCTGCTCCTTCTTGCTGATATTGACTCAGGCTGTGCTAAAGGCTGTCTTCCACACCTGAGCAGCAAGCAACATTGACTACCAGTGTCAGGAGATGCTATGGATTATGTTGCCCAGCCTTGTGGGCCAGATGAGTGGTGCAGGACTGGTCTATGGACCGGGTATGGCTCCATGGACCTCCTCCAGCTCGCCATGCCACACTTGCTACATGCGCACATCTGCAGCATGCCTCTGCTTTCCCCTCCTTCCCCCAGCTGGTCCGTGACCTGTGCTGCACACTCCATGGCCCATGCTGCACATGGTGCCTATGCTGCTGGTCCAGGACTGTGTGGTGTGCATCCTAGACTGGCCAAGGGGGGTCGAGGGGTGCTGCATGTAGCACAGATCTTGAAGTCTATATATAGACCCAGGCCCTGCATGCAGGAATAGTCTAGTCCACGCTGCTTAGGTCGGCTTGGACCCATGGGCACCACCAGGATGGGTGACAGGGCTCTGGGGTGGATGTGGTCCATGGGCTGTATCTTTGATGCCCAGTGTAGCCCCTTAATTAGCCAAGGATCAATGCCTATGCCATCTGTGCTTCTCCATGGACTGCTGTAGTGTGAAATCAGAATTGGCTCTAGTCTGGAGCTCTGAATTTTACCCAGAAGTATATCTAAACCAATACTTTTGAGTCTGAAAAATGAAAGTGATGCATGTGGTAGAGTACTGATAGTGTGTGTGTGTGTGTGTGTGTGTGTGTGTGTGTGTGTGTGTGTGGTCATTATGCAACATGATAATGACTCTTTACCACTGCCCTTCCCTCCTTTGCAATCTCTTTTAATGCAGTTGGCACGGGCTACAGTGCGTGACCCCAAAACAGGTGTCCTAACAGTGGCCAGCTACAGGGTGTCTAAAAGGTAAGGTTACTTGTCAGAGTGCTTGCTTTCTTGTCTTCACAGTCTACTCCACCTGAACTCAGTGCTGCAGCTGTCACTACTAGTCCACATGCTCTTACCATTCTCCCCTGATCTGCGTGCTTTTACTGACCGGATGTCACACGAGTGTTAACAAATCTGAGTGTTAACAATTTTAGTCATATTCGCTACAATTTTTAATTTCTGACTGCTCCTTACACGAAGAACAAACCTTTTTACAGGTTTTTAATACGCCCTCTTTTTTTATTCTTGATTCTGGAAATGGAATATTTGCACATTCTTCTTTCTCCAGGGTTTAGAGATTTGATATAGATTAACTTCTGTTTATAGCATCTGTACCTTGAGTATCTTCTAAGATATTTTTACTTCAACCCTTATGTTAATGTGCAATTTAAAGCAGCATAATAGAAGTTATTTTAATGAGGGTTTTTTTTTTTTTGTGAATCTCTGTCCAACATACTAATATAGGTTAGCATAACTGTATTCATCCTTTTGCCTTTTGGTAGTCAAATTACTTATTACCAAATAACTGATATGTGGTAATGGTTATAGTATTACATAGGAATCTTACAGTATGCTGTGACAGTTTGGAAGAAGAAAACTTCTTTAACAAATAATTCTTGCAGGGCCAGGATGAGGGCTACCTAGTGTATTTCTGTTTAAGATTAATCAGCTTTTATCTCTTGCGTCTCCTTTGCCATATTCCTACAAAGTACTTGGTCTTTCTGGAGGGGTAATGAGCACTTTTTCTTTTGCTAAACTAGTGGTGACTGCTTGCCCAGCAAGTCCATCTGAGTTCAAAGTTAAGAAGGATGGACTGCAAACTTGCAGTAGGCTGGTGGTATTTCAAGAGGAGAACTCTGCTGGCTTTGCTGGGCATTAAGTGGGGCATATGGGGCCCTTACACACACGTGGGGAGCCTGCTCTGACGCACACCAGAGCAGACTCGATTAATTGAGTGTACTGGAGCACATAAATTGATGCGCTCTGGCAGCGTTGCGCATCACATGTATATCAGTGGTGCAGGGCACCTCCACACTGAGAAAGTGATGGTAGTGTGCTGTGAACTAAAATACGTTCTGTGCGTTTTAGTTCAAAGTGCACCCTTGCCATTTTCTCAGCATGGAGGTGTGCTACATTGCTGATACACGTGAACACTTTTAATTAGTGCAGTTCACTAATTAAAAGTGCCCAGCGCCACATCAGGAGCACATGTAAAAATGCCCATGAAGCCCAGCTCTTCCTTGGGTGCATCCATCTATGTGAAGATGCTCTTTTTCAAGAGAGGGAGGCTTTTCTACCAACCCCAGAAGTACCATGACTGGATTTCATGGTGTCTGAAAGCCTGGGTGCCAGTGTCAGCTGCTGCAGTGTCAGCTGCTGTTGTACTGGCACAATCTTGCCTGTCTTGTCCATTTCTAATCCAGATTGCAGTCTCTTTTGTCCTCTGTGCCAGTGTGGCATATTCCTCCCTCCCCAGACAAAACCAAATCAATCAACACCATTAACCTGCTATAGCCGTGCAAGTCACTGTTCAGAATGGTGGTGACTTCTGGGTTAGAAGTGAGGCATGTAAGATGTTGCTGGTTTCCCCATGACTAACTCCACACTTGGCCGTGTGTTTATCTGAGTGCACTGTCTCGGAGGTCTTAAAATGACTGTGCACCTAAAGTTCCACTTTGCTCAGGGTGTTTTTTTTCCTCCTCCCCCAAGATAACATAGAAAGGAATGTCATTGCTACTGGTACCGTTAAGCCACAAGCTGGCGTTGGTGTAACTTTCCAGAAGCTACAGCTGCTGTTTTCTTCCCAGTTTTTATTTCATCACCCCCTTAAACCAAGCTTCAGTGTCCTTCAAAAACTACTTCATTTGCATTCTTTTTGAGACCCCAGTTATTGTGCAGCCCCCTTTGCAATCTGCAGATACCTGCCAATGAGGCCTAAGTTATCTCAAGTTGGATGTGAAACAGAAAACATGAGAGTCCTAGCTTGAACATGTGGCAATATCTGCATCGAAGACTAACTGAAAGCTTTTTTTGCCTTCTCCTTCATAAAAGGAACCACTACCTCTTGCTGCTGCTCCTTCCTCCCCGTCAGTAACAGTGGTACTATATGTGCACTAAAACTAAAGATCTTCCCACCTATTTCTGCTGTCTGTTAGATGAAACTGGAAACTTTTGCAGGTCAGAAAGTTTGTTAAAAACCAGCAAAGTGTCTGGGATAGACTTGGTGTACCAGACAGCAAATGGATAGTTTTTGACTCTTTGCATTTCAGTGTGATTTAGATTTTCTTTCTTTTAGTGTTCTTTTTTTCTTCCCTTCCTCCCCCACCTCCATAGCTCGTGGTTGGAGGAGTATGATGATCCCATCGTTGCTAAAGTGAATCACCGAATGCAGCATATCACAGGGCTGACAGTGAAAACAGCTGAACTATTGCAGGTTTGTATCACCATTTCCACGAACGACTCGTGCCCCCGGCGGCTGGGGGGGCAGGAGCCAGGCGGCAGGAGCCCGGCAGTAATGAGCAGGTAGCTCCTGCGGACGCTGCTGACGCTGTCAGTGGTGGGGGGCAAGTGCTGACCAAGGGTCGGCGACCACCCACAGACACCACCAGCAGCGTCTGCGGTGTCCAGCAGGGATTGTGGACCACCCGCAGGCGGTGCCAGTGACAAGATGACAAGCAGTGACTGCCTGCAGGTAGGGGGTGCACTGCCCTTGACGCCTTTTTGTAGGGGGTGCACTGCCATGCTCAGGGGGTGCACGTGCACCTGTGTAAACCCCCTACGCGTCTCCCCTGACCACTTCTTTCCAGGGTCAACATCCAGGTGTATCCACCTTCCACACCAATCGGAGAATCTAGTTTTGGCCTCAGACGCGGACACAGCTATGACAGTATTCCATGCCTCTTAGCCATGGAAACCCTAAATGCAGCAGAACTGGATGGTCCCATGGGAAGGGAGGACCAGAAGCTAATGCAGGCACTTACCCAGTCTTTGCTGCCAAACAGCGCAATGGGGCAGTGTGTTCTCCATGCTTATGGTGTTCACAGAAGTGGGGAATATGGCTATGAAGTAGGACAAGAGGGCAGAGGATTTGCTGTCCTGGGGACCTACCAGCTGGAGGAAGGACTAGACCCTGGGCAGGGAAGGATGTTTTCTTTTTCTTACCTTACATGTGTGTAAATGCATCAAAATAAATAAATTACCGGCTCCATTTCACATATGGCCTTGGTTGTCTTTTCCTTAATTAAGCAGAACAAATGTTTTCCTTGCAATCAAATCTGTAATCGGATGTGCATTTTCCCTTACCCCTTAGGTTGCTAATTACGGTTTGGGAGGACAGTACGAACCACACTTTGACTTCTCAAGGGTAAGAGCACAATTTCAAATGTATTGTGCACATCATAAGCCTGTGCTTTGATAGAGCAGTGCGTTGTCAATGTGGGGAAGTGGAATTTCAGTAGGAGCGTAGAGCCTGTGTGGCAGTTGCTGACCCTCTGCTGTGTCACCATTGCTGGCGGTGTGCAGCAGGCACAAGAATACTTTGGAACCAGGAATCCCATAGCACACTTTCAGGTGGGATTCTTTCGTGTCCATTTGATTTAAACCAAAGCTTCTGTCATTAAGAGAAGGCTATATCCCAGTTCATATGCCGTTCCTGCATGGATTTCTGCACCCCCATAGTATTCCATTGGTTCCCTGAGCATGTGGGTTTACATTAGTAGGGATGGGGGAAGTAGGAGTAGCTTTGAAACAAATGCTGAGTGCTAGGACAGTTCAGGTCCTCAGCAAACTTTTGCTGTCGTAGTTCTGACTTGCCAGCAGCCCTCCCCTGTTAACTTGGGGATTACAGAGCTTCTTGATATAAGTCAGCACAGCTAATTCTCTTCAGAACGGCTGAGTTAAAGCGGATGAGCCATCAAGTTGGCCAGTGTGATCTTTATTTTTGGATTAGTTGGCTAGGGCGGAGCTGCACTTGGACTTTAGCTGATAATCGTTGCCACAGTTAAGACAAGGCGGTGCTTGGATTCGTGATGGGTTTGAATTGGTCCTCCAGGCTCTGTATGCATTGCAGATTTCAGAAGAAAAAGTTGAAGAAACTTGCAGTTTCTCAAACCTGTCCCACAGCTGTTGGCTTGGTCAGAGCACTCTGTACAAAGCATGTAACCAAATGTTGTGGTTGATTTTGTTTTTGTTTTTTAAAAAAACAAGCAAACAAAAAAACCCCTCACTTAAAGAATATTTCTTACTTCAAAAATTAAATAGGTCATGCAAAACTTTTAGATGCGTCTTAAGAAACTCAAATTCTAAAATCTGCATGTGGCCCGACCTTGGCAGAAGTGCTTCAGGCCTGTGGAGTTCCAAGTTTTAAGCGCTGTCTTGTGAATTTCTGGCTTTAATTTGCATACACATGTTTTAGAATTGCAGTGCCTTGTATTACCCCTTTCAGAGGCCATGTTTGCTCTTGGATACAAAACGATCTTTGAACTATTTCATGTTTTTAGATTTTTTTTTTTAACCTTGATTTGTTCCATTCCCTGATTCATCTTCGTGATGACTTCCTTCTTTGTTCCTTGGTAGCAGTGCATCTTAACATCTCCTGGCTGAAACAATGTATTGCTTGGCAGTGGGAATCATCTGTCGCTTTTATCTGTGGGGATAGGGATGGAGAGATTTAGGGGATGATCAGGTATTTTCTCTATTTCTAATATGGGTCCAGTGTGTGGTCTTTAACAAATAAGGCCCCAAGGCATTTCCTGAGAATCAGTGACAGATTGGATTATTGTCCTGACTTGAGGCCAGTCAGTCAGTGACCTAAGCTGGGGTCATTATTACTATTACAGCACTTCACAGCTAGCCCCAAATGCATTTCCTTCCCTGCAGCAAAATGTTTTGGGTCTTTATTTTCCTATACTGGAGCAGTTCATTTGACCTGTGCTGTTGCTTCCATACAAGGCATTTCAGAAGCTAGGTTCTTATCTATAAACCTGTTGAAATCAGTGTACACTTAATGGTCAGTACAATGGTCAGCCACACTGAAGACTTCAGAGATGTGCTCATGTTGAGGTGCATATCTTTTTTGTGTGCATGTGCACATGCTTTGGGACAAGGTGCTCTAAAACTGCCATTAGCGCTATTCTGCTGCCTGAAGAAGGTCATTAGCATTGAGTTGGTGTTGCTTTCCCTTTATAACACCTCAGCATGCAAGGTGCAAGCATTTCCAAACTTGGTTTGGCTGCAAGGTATCTAGTGGCTTTATCTGCTGTCCATATGCAGTGCCCAGCTCCTGGACTGGGGGCCTAAAGCTCTTTCTGCAGACCAGTATGTAACGTTAGCAGGAGCCTGTTTGGAACTTGGGTTAAAGTTGTTATCTATTACAGCGACCCTTTGACAACACACTCAAAACGGAAGGAAATAGGCTAGCGACGTTTCTTAACTATGTAAGTACCTCTGTGTCCTTGTCTGTGAGCTTGAAGTTTGCAGTTCATTCTCATTTAATTTTATAGAAAGATGAGCCTGATGCTTTCAAGCGTTTAGGGACTGGAAATCGCGTGGCCACTTTTTTAAACTATGTAAGTATGACAATCCCCTATCCATTGAGTGAGGCTTTCAGTTGCATTTCATTTACAATTAACCCATTGCACGAGCTGTAGAGACTCGCTAAAAGCTACAGCATCTTAAGTTGGGGGGGTGTTCCTTGTTCTCACAGCATCAGTTGCTATGCGGTTTCCTTCACCCCAATATAGAAAACCTAATTTGCGTGGGGACCAAATGTTCTCTTTGTTACACTAGTGCAAATTCAATGCAAAATCTTTTTAAAAAATTGATTTTGAAACTGCGGGCTTGGAGGGCTTCAGATACAGTATTCCACTCAGCACTAAATGTTTAGTCAAAGGGTCTCTTATTTTTCTTCAGCCAGGATCTGATGGCACATGATGTTGTGGGTCCCTTGACAGCCTCTTTATTTTAATTGCCCGCTAAAAGCTGGTGTACTGTAGAGTAGATTATTGCCTTCACAAGAAACAGCGTAACAGAACTGCTAGCTTTATTGAGAAACTGGCAAATAGAGGAGTACTGAAAATGGTAGCATAGTGCATGGTCAGCATGCAGCCAAAAAACCATATACGTTGGAGGTATATGCATATTCCCCAGTGAATACAGGAGGTCTGCAAGCTGGTTCAAGACGGTATATGGGCCTGTTTGTTTTGATGGCGATTTTTTAATTCTGACAAATAGCCTGTAGTTTACCTGGCAACTGTGAAGTGAAGATGGGTTAATTTGATCTTTAGTCCAATGCAAAGAGTGACGGAAGCATCCTGGGAGGTTTTTCAAATTTTCAGTTGAGGCTGATCAGTTCCTTCTGAATTGCAAAGAAATCTACCCTTCTTGTATTGCCGTGTTTAACATATTACAAGGTGTCCCAAGTTGCTGACTATAAAAGAGTGGTTTGTTGCTGTAACATAGGTTTTTTTTTTTTTAACTTGCAGAGCTGTATGCACCATGCTTTGTAAATGAAGAGAACTGAGCAATGGCCTGGTAGACCCAATGGCAGCCTGTGCCCTTTTATTGTTGGTACCAATAGTACATCAAATGTTAATAAGTTTTTAGTTTTCTGCTCACAACCAAACGTCAGCAGGGGGAAAAGGTGAAGATTGTCGGCACTTGCCCAGAAATGGAATGGGCAGTTTTGCTGCTACAGGCAGCATTGAACCTACTACCAGACTTCTCCCGTTACAGCCTGAATCCCAATCCTTTGAAATCCATGGAAGTCTTTTTTGACTTCAGTGGCCTTCAGATCAGGCCCATAAAATGTAGCCCTCTAATGGGAGTTGGTTCAAAATAGATCAGATAAAAATGCATTCCAGTGCAGAGGGTCAAAGCAGGAACAAGCACACTTGAGATCATCCTTATTAGCTGTAGCATTTATTTTTTAATTTGAAAAGTTTAATTGGTGCACAGACCTCTCTGCTCTGGGGGTGAATGACATCCATAGCCTATATGTAGGGATCTCCGTAAATCACACTGAAAGTACACCCCCCCCCCCCCCAAGCTGCATCTCCTTTAATATTTTCATTTTGCTGCTTACCACCACCCATCCCTCCCCTGATTGGTTGAGGGGCTTCACCGGCTGGGCTGTTTGCCACTGATTTGCCAGGGAAGTGAAAACCATGGCATATTTAAAATCTCTGCTAACTGGGGGGGGGCAGCAAAATGAAAAACAAAGGACCCACTGCAAGTGGCATTTCTTGTACTATTTATGGACATCCCGACCTGTACGTACAGAAAGCAGAGTGTGCAGTTTCCTTGTGGTACATTGCATCTCTGTCAACTGCTTAGGAGTCCTTACAAGTAGATGGTGTAAACCAGTTCAAAGGATGTGGTTCCAATTCGCAAATGAAATGTGTGGTGAAACAGGAACTTGTTATTTATCCTTTTGTTATTTGGATTATAAAAAGTTGCAGAGAATTTTTTCAAACCAACTTATACTATCAATTTATTTACAATGGGTTGATTCATAATGGCAAAGTACAGAACTCATACAGTTCTCATACAGGAAAAGTTATTTGTATAGCAAATTCATGAGTAACATGAAGTGAACAAAAATATCAAGGTGCTATGTACCTGAAGAGATGCTCATTCTCAGAATTCAGCATCCTTTTCTGGCTAGTACCTATTTATAGAGCATGTGAATTATAGCTTTCTGTTCTTGCAGGTGCTGTGGGTATGTCTGTAACTATTCAGTGATCGTGATACCATCATAACATGTATGCACTGTGGTTACTTATTTTCTCAGATGAGCGATGTAGAAGCTGGAGGTGCCACAGTTTTCCCAGATTTTGGGGCTGCAATTTGGCCCAAAAAGGTAAACCTGGCTTATCTTTGTTTCTCTCCCTCTTGTCTGTTAACCTGAACGTTGTTTATTTCATACATTTAGGAAGCCAGCTAGCATGGATATAACAGTGGACTTATGGACTGTCCTAGACTCGAGACCAGAGGGCGGCAAAATACGGCCTGCGGGCTGCATCCAGCCCACTGAGGGACTCTTTTAAACCCATGGCAGGTCCCTCAGTCCCACCTGGCCCAGGCGCTGTCTGGCCCACGGTGCATATGGGCCCCCCGGGGATGTAGTGGGGCTGGGGCAACTTTGCAGCTGGACTGCATTTTCAGGTAGTCCAGGTGGCAACAGTCCTTCCAGCTGCCACCGCCGCTGGCCCCAGCTCCATGGTACTGGTGGGAGCTGTGCGCGCAACCCTGACCCCAACCCAGCCCATGCCTGCTACGGACCAGCCAGGACCTATGCGAATAGCCCCGGCCGTGGCCTGCCCACAGTGAGTGGCAGCCAGGCAAAAGCTGTTGCTGGGCATGAGGGGGAAAAACAGCCACCTCCCCCTTGCTGCTGCCAGGCTCTTCTGGCTGCAGCTGCCTGAAGCCTGCACCTGGGCTGCCCTGCAGCTCCTCTCTGCTGCTGTCACCACCACCTCTGGGCCATTCAGCAGGGCAGCGGTTGCATTGGAGAGGAGCTACAAGACAGCCCGGGCAGGGGCTCTGGGTGGCTGCAGCAAGAATGGCCCAGCAGCAGTGAGGGCGAGGTGGCCACTTCCCTTGTGCCCAGCTGCTGTTATTGCCACCGCTGCTCAGCACGGGCAGGCAGGTTTGGAGCAGGTGTGGGGTGGGCCGGGGTCAAGGTTGTGCATATGGGTCTCAACTGGTCCAGAGCTTAGTCCAGTGTGGCTGGAGCAGGTGCAGGGTGGGCTGGGGCTGTGTACTCAGATGCTGCTGGGCACTGGTGGCCTTGGCAGGGAGGAGCTGCAGTACACGTGGGCTCCAGGCTGTTATGAGGAGGGGAGGGTAGTGACCAGTCCGTGACAGTTCCCTAGAACTGCCTATGTGGCCTGCGGGCCCAAATACTTGCCTGTCCCTGCTGCAGACTTATGTGATGCTGTATAGAGACAATGAACCCTAATTCTGAGTAACTAGTCTTGTGCTGTACACAGTCCAAACACTGCATAGAGCCGCTCCTTTAACAAAAAGGGAATTGCGTGCAGGTCAGCTTACTCTGTGCTCAAAACGCAGAAAATGCTCATCTCCTCTTTCCTGGGGGCTGCCTTTCATATAAATCCAAACAAATATATACTTCAGCGTGAGCTACTTTAGCAAGGCACTCACTACTTCAGATTTCTCTATTCTAGGACCCCTTGTTACCTGTTCTTAGTTCTTGCTGATTTAAAGATTCCCAACTCATTGATGCTCTTGAGTTTATAATTCCTGAGTTCTCATATCAGTCAGTAAAATGGCTCTTTATGCTGGGTCATAGCACAATTGTAGGAATAAACCAGAAAAAATTTAGATGAGCAGAGGGAGGTGAAACACCCTTAATTTGGGATTAAAATTAGTTTGTATCCCTGCCAGCAGTGAACTTTTAAGTAACTAAGTGCGGGGTACACTTGCATATGTATACATCTGCAAGCCTTTACAAGCATTCTGAAATCCTACAGTGCATTTCATTTAATACAAGCTTGCTTTCACTTTTCAGGGTACAGCAGTGTTCTGGTATAATCTTTTCAGAAGTGGCGAAGGTGATTATAGAACAAGGCATGCAGCTTGTCCAGTACTAGTTGGGTGTAAATGGGGTAAGTAATTGTTCTCTAGTTGACTTCAGTAGTTTAAAAAAATGAGATTTTTATGAAGATATATTTAAAAAAAATAGTATGTTACGAATGTCTTGTCTTGTACATTCCTACGAATGTCTTGTACAGCAGTTCTGTAATGCAGGTCTTGCCAAATACCAGTGACCATCAGTGTGGCATAACATTTCAGATGCAATATTGCCCTTGGTCTCAATTATTGCATTTACTACTCGGTGTCCTTCAAGTCACTTTAGTCATATTGACAACCTAAAGGAAAGGAAATTCTGCAATTTCAGGGTGGTATATCTCCTTCAGGTGCCAACAACTTGAAAATCCAGGCTGGTTAGAGATCAGGGTCCTGTTCCTACAAAACGGTGTTCATGGACTTCATCTTGAATAGAATAGTTTACCTGAAGTCAAGATGAGTGCTCCTAAAATTGGAGGCAAATTCTTTTTTTAAACAAATACTTTCTTGGTTGCTGCCTCAGGAAATATGCTTAATTTATTGACCCGATGTTCTGGAAAGTGACACTGTGGTTGGTAGAGTAGTATCTGATCTACTTTTGCTGTGCTGGCTCCTTCAGAACTTTCAGGTGTAATAAAGAAAGTAAATGAAGATGAAACAATGTCGAAAGAGGAGCATTTTCTGCAGTGCAGTTAGGATTGCTGTAGTCTGTTCAAATTGCCCTACATAAAGCGGTTAGAAGTCTCCCTGTACCCCGGCATGGTTAACTTCATCCTTGCCCTGGAATATTTTTTCCACCCTCTGATTGGAATAGATGGTATTTATGCTATGTTGTAGAAGCAAATAGATTCAGATGCTGTTAGACAAACCAAGTTAAATTCTACAGTTATGCCTTAGATGGTCATGTTTGTGGCCTTGGAAACAATGGCCATATATCTTTTTGGGAAGAAAGATCTGTCTTAGCTATATGGAAATAGCTAGTTGCTGCACACCATTTGTTCTCCCATTTTAGCACAGAGGCATTTCAGGGTGTGGCAGGGACCTTGCCGGAGCAGACTGCACTGGAGAGTGCTCCTACGCTTGGGGGAGTGTTACTTGTGCTGCTCCAAGTTGTTCGGATTTGGAGAAGTACCTTCCTCCTTGCTCCCTGAGTCATCCCATCTCTTGTGAGGAAGGGAAAGAGAAGGAGGAGCATAGATAGCATCCAACTCGCCCCCCTTGCTTTGTTAATCCAGACACGGGTTTTTACTTCCTTGTTTTACAGTTTCAAACAAATGGTTCCATGAAAGAGGGAATGAATTCTTAAGACCTTGTGGCAGAACAGAAGTCGACTGAAATCCACCTGGCTATGCATTTTTCTGTTTGTCTGTCTTCTCTTCTCTCGTTCGTTCTTCCAGTTCATTTCTAAGAAATGATCCATCTTCTATTATCAACGAACCCTGGCACTTTTTAAAAAAGAAAAATGTCTAACATCTGTAAGTGAAAGAAGCAACAGGCCATGTCTACTTGCAGAGTTTGCCGACTGGTATTCTCCCCCATCCCTGGCTTCCCTTCCATTCCCATCCTGACCTTTTTACCCCATGCTCCCAATTTCTTTCCTCTGTAACAGCAGTGCAAACAATGCTCTTTGGTGACTGAACGCATTTGAACGCCTGGTCTTGTGCCTTTCTTATCTCAGATGATTTGGATGTTAAATATTTCATTAAACCAAAGTTTTTAAAGTTTTTTTTTGTGTACATGTTGATTTTATTGTATTTCTATGGATTACAAGTTTTACCACAAAAATAAATGGCCTTTCAAAAGACGTGGTCCTTTTACTGTCTGTGTGACTTTAATGGCTGTATCAATGCTTATCTCTTTGGCTGCCTGGAGATATGGGCATGGGTTGTTAACTTTGTTTAGAGATGTTGATTTTCAGATTTGGGCTAGAGCCCCAGCTGGAGCTCTTTCAGCAGGGTGCACTGACCCTGCATCTTTTGGGGGGAGAAGTTGAGGGTACTCAGTGCCAGATCAAAAGAACATCTAATGCATACCCTGAAAAGTAAGCTGCTAGGCCAAGGGAGAAAATAGCTTGCAGCAGCTGGAAATCCCAAAATGTGTAGTGCTTCCCTAATGTCATTCTTGATCTATGTTGGCACCCCACCTAGAAGCCCTGCTTGTGGAGTAGGAGTTAATGGTCAAAGAATTTGCTGTATTGTAAATTGGCTGGAGCGTTGCCTCTAACTGACTTGGTATCAAAATGGATGTGTAGCTTGAGTAAGGCCTCAGTAAGTAGGCCAGAGCTTCTTCTACTTAATTAAAGCTTTTCATTTTTACTTGGAAAAATAATAAATTCATTATCTTCCATCTTTATGACTTTCTCAAGTCCCTAGTGAATAACTGTATCTGATAGTCTCTTGTGCATATTGTTCCAATTAAAAAAGGTGGAGGCTACACCCCAAAATACTAAACTATTCCTTCCCTGAGGGTAGGGACGTCCTTTGTACAATACTCTGTTCTTAACTGCAGGTGAAGGACTTGGAGTTCAAAGGTGCAGCTGGCAAGCATAACTTAAGCACATGCTTAGATAGATTTGAGCATATTTTCCATCTTGTCCGTTATGATGACTTTGAGGTAGGCATGAATTCTAACCAGGCACGCAATAAGCCAGATTTCCTTTTGCCCTGGGTCTTCTATCATTTGCAGATGGACAGTGAGTATGAAGTAAGCTCAAGCACTTGGTCATATGACTATATACAGTGCAGGGCATTGGCAAATTGGGCCTATTACCTAGATCCATTATGGTTAGAGAAGGAAGATGAGCATATTCGTAACACAAACCCATTGGGGAGAATTTATGGAGGAGAAACGGACAAATGTTGAAGATGTTAAGAAATATGGAGTTGGATGACTGCACTGCGTGCATACCGTGTGTCAAGGGAGGGTTGATTCGAGTGGAAGTTGTGTTGGCTAATACTGGTATAAACATGAATAGAGTACTAACGATTTGAGGTGAGCTCTCTAGTGAATGGCATAGTACTTTAAGCAATAATCCATGCTTTTAAAAAAATTGAGTTAATGGTAATGATATTGACACATGGAATGGTCTTTGATGGAATAAGTGAAAGAAAATTCAATTAACTTGATGTCTAATGACAACCATAATATCCTAACAGGATGAACATTGATTTCCTTTATTTTTCCATCCCTTGTCCCTTTTTATAGGGTAAGTCTAGAATGGGCTAAAACTTAGAATAGTTACTGGTTAGAATTCTCTTGGCAGCTGGAAGCAATATGCCTGATACACTGCTGTATTAGGTTTCCATCTACTGTTCAATGAATGCCACAAGAGAGAACTAAAGTAAACATTAAAGCAGAATTTATGCCAACTGTTCATGCCATGATGCAGCAAGGAATATAAAGCAGGTGCCTAAATTAGAGCATTTGAGTATTTCCATGTGCTTTACTTAAGCACACGTTGAATAGAAGCATATACAAGGTACTCCTGTTAAGTCTTACTTCCAATACAAGAAGCAAATACACAGTTGAAAAATTATCTAAGGCTGAAAAATGATCTAAATGGAACTGATAAGTCACTGTGGACAATAGTGAATCATGGGTGAAGAGGAAGTGCATTGCATCATATTTATAAATTATTCAAATAGCTGTAATAAAATAAAATAATTTGCAAGCTTATTTATAGAAAAATTAATTCTGCATTTGAAGTTTTTAAAAGTGCTTCTCATAGTTTCTGCTTTTACCAAGCAAAGAAACCAACCTGTCTAGCTAAGACATAGAAAAGCAATGAAACTAGTCTGAGGCTACTTAACGAGCTCAGCGTTCATAAACAGAGCCCCAGCATACCTGACCACAGACCCAAATGCAGGCAATTTAACCTGCAGTTCACTTTGTACAGAGCACTGTGGGTTGCAGCTCAATAGCTCATTCTCTTTCCCCTTATTTGTCCTGAGTTGCCATGAATTCTTGTGGTTTCTGGTTAGCTGTTGAGAGAACTCCATCACTGAGGTCTAGGTATGTTAGCAAAATCAACATGTGCAGCAAAAGCACAAACGATGAGTGCAGCATGTGGTAGAAGCATTTGGATGGGCCAAATCCACAACCTCACATGAGAACTCGGTTGAAAACACTAATTTATTAAAATGTCTATAATCACAATGATTAGGCACCAAGGCTAAGTAAAAAAGCCCCAAGCTGAATCTATTCAGTCTAGTCTGTCTATTCAACCCCACCCGCATCACCGGGAGAGAAGTCCCTCCAAGGCAGGGGTAGGCCAGGTCCCCCAGTCTCGGAGGAGTTCCTTGGCCCTGGCCAGTTGCCTCTGTTGCAGAGGGGATTCCCTGCTCCCCATTACCAGACTTAATATTAGACTTCAGACTTCAGGGTGGGAGTGAGGAAATGCACCCCACCCCAGTCCAGCACTGGACCTGCAGCCAGGGTCTCCCTTGCCTCCCCCTTTACTTCCCCTGCCTGCTGGGAGCCGGGCTTGATTCCACCAACCACACTGCCCTCCTCCACCTCCAGGCTGGCACTGGACTCCCAGCCAAGTGCTGTCTGGGTAGAGGGATGGGTGGGAGAGCCTGCAGTGGGGACTTCACTCCCCTCACACACCCAGAGCTGGGAGCTGGGCTTGAGTCTACCAACTGTGCCCCCTGCTCAGCCTGCACAGGAGGGTGTGTGACTGGGGTCCTCAAGCCCAGGTCTGGGCTGCTGGGGTGGATACAGTCCCTGCTGCAGGTTCCTCCCTGCACTGGGTGACACCTGGCTGGGGGTCCAATGCTGGACCTGGGGGGTGGGGTCTCCCCCTCAGGTCCAAGGAGTGATAGTGCTTGGGCTAGGAACAGAAGTGGGGAGCAGAACCTGCTCCACGTGAGCAAACAGCACAGTCCAGAGCTGCAAAGCACCCTGGGATGTTGGGGGACTGTGGATTAATTGGAATCTGAAGGGGATCTGGGACAGAAGCTCCATAACCTGGTTTGACTTAAATCAGCTAAGTCTGATCCTACATCCAACCTGCTTTATCTTAAACTGGTTTTGGCCATTTTGAAAGTGGTTTGAGGACACTGAACTTTCTGTTCTGTTACAGGTTTAAACTGGTTTCTGATCACTTTTAAACTGATTTATATGCAACTACAGTCCCTAGCCCAAGAGATCAGGCTAGAACTCAGCCAAGTGTCCCACCATCCCAACCGCCTTCTGCTGCTTTTTTTTTTCTCTTCCCCACTGGTTAAAAGTCGAACAGTGACTGACCAATCCTTTTACCCCCATTCCATGTCTCTTGCAGCGATGGTGCTGTGAGCTTGTCTCTGAAATTGCTTGAATCCTTGCATGTCCCTTCATCGTGTTGTATACCATGTTCCCTCTGGGTAATGTGATTTCTAAAGTATTGATCTGTTAAGTCTGGAAATCAATCTGCAGGAAACACCAGGATGGCTCCATCAAACTCCTGAGCATCCAGTAAGCTTGCTGAAACCTGTGCATAGCTTGTCAGATTGCATCCCTCATTCTGCTTCATAGTTTTATCGAAGACTGACAGATCATGGCAGCAAACCTGAAAATCAACCTGCAGGACATGGTTTTCCGACCTAAAAGTGAGAAGCTTGTGCATGTCTTGGAATTAGCAAAGCCTTGCATTGCACAGGGAGAGGAGAGTCCTTATCTGTGTGTTACAGGTATGGTGATTGACTTTGTATATGTCTTTTAACCTGACAATTCTCTCTTTAATGTACTACTTGTGCTTCTAAATTTCTCAGGGAGAAATATTTTAAATGCAGGTATCTTTTTCCAAATAACATTTGTTAGGAAATATTTGGTTGTAATTTTTTTTTCTTATAATTTGATTTTATCGAGTTTTATGAAGCAGTTTTAAGCCAGGATTTTAGATCAAGTGCATTTTATTTAACTAATTTGGGTGACACTTAACTGTTTTTTAAATGGTGAAGTTAAATGAACATTTAGACATAAAATGACAAGATTCCTTGCATTGTCTTATACACTTTTAAACCAGTATGGACTTTTAGAGCGTTCTATAGATTATGTATAATAATGTTAGAACTTTACAGTAGAACATGTATGTTCTTTGATATCACAAACATGGCAATATAATTTACCAGAGAATAGTTAGGATTTATTCCAATTATTCATTTTTTTTTTTTTCTCTGGAAATAGTTTCGGATCCTATCAAATTTTACTGGTAAATTCTTTAAATTCTTCATCAACCTCCTTACATTAAGATGAAAGGTGCTTGTCTTTATGCAATATTTATTTTTTTCTTTTAAATTAATGGAAGGGCATGCTGTCCCAATGTCATTTTAAAAATGATTATGGCAATTTTCTCACCTTGTTTGAAAATAAAAACAAATATTTTCAGTAACTTCACCACTGGTAATTTCTCATCAGAACACTCTCTACCCTTTAGAAGATAAGTTGCAATTAAAAGCTTTATCTAGTGTTTCCATCAACCTAAAGTGTGTGAAGATGTACTACAAGATAATGGACACGGAACAAAAATAACTCAAAAACCCCCCAACTTAAATGTTCAAAAGTCTGATAACTTGAGTGAAATCCACATGCATTTATTTAAATCTCTCCCAATGTTTTTAAGGTCTGGTTTTCAGCTTTATGCTGGGTTGGGGAAAGGAGGGACAGCATTCAAGGTTGGTTGGTTGGATTGATATCCTGCCGTATGCAAAAGGCTCAGACTGGCTTAAAATAAACACCACAGATGGGATTCCCGAAACACCCCCGACCACCCCAAACCTGAGAGCTTCGACCTGCCCCTACCTCCCAAACACCCACGCAGGCGAACCCCTTTGTTTCGATGTTCATGTCGCACTGCTTTCAGCATGTGTAACTCTAAAGCAAGAATGTCAAGGTGTGTTTTCCTCCTTTTTTATTAATTACAGTCATATGCAATAGGCATCAAATTCATCACTGTATACTGTTGTGAAGAGCACAAATTTGTAGCAAATGCTATTTCCAACTGATCATCAGTTGCTGATTCATAAATCCCAATTAATAAGAATGAGTTATGTGTGTAACTACTAACGACTTACCTCATTTATGGCATAACATGGCATAAAGTCATCTTTTGGGTTTTTTGTGGGTTGTTTTTTTTTTTAATGGATCCTGTACTGTGAAAGTTTTGTTTTTGGGTTGGGTTTTTTTTCCCTACAAGAGGTAGAATTTCTCCAAATAATGTTTCACAGAATAATGGTACAGTCAGCAGTAGTAGAAAAAAAATTTTCATGCAGGTTTTTAAAAATAAAAACATAAATGACTTTATCCTGACAGCAGCCAGTGATGAAGAGCTTT
This sequence comes from Alligator mississippiensis, assembly GCF_030867095.1. Lineage (NCBI taxonomy): Eukaryota > Metazoa > Chordata > Crocodylia > Alligatoridae > Alligator > Alligator mississippiensis. The sequence continues at coordinate 67,943,931 of NC_081832.1, forward strand.
TGTGGATTTATGGTACTTTGGAATATCCCCGTTTCCCTGAAGAGCTGCTTTTGTGCTTTGGTTCATCGGATTTGTTTTGTGAGTTGGTGACAGACAGTAGGACTGTGTTAAGATGCAGGCAGTTCCACTCTGCTCACTGATGTTTCATTACTATACAAACTAGTTAGCTATATACAGCACTCGGCTATTTATTGTAAGGGCATAAAAATCATTGTACCCAAAGAGAAATCAATCTCCCCTCAGTACACTTAACCCTGAGCAGGGAATCGCCATCACTGTAGTTTTTGTGACTAGTCACCCCCCCCAAGCTTCCTCCCATACATACATGTTCAGCTGAAAAAATATTTGGAAAAACGATTTGAGTTCTCAAATAGTTTCCATATGACAAACTCTATTTCTTTGTAGTGAATAAACGTAATTGCTAAAATTTTTTTTTTTTTTAACCTAGCTCTTTTCATTAAAAAAGGTCAAATTATGTGATTTTTAACTCCAGGTTTTTCCTACTGCAAAGCAAGGGCGGGGAGAGAAGTTGCTTAAATCTCCTGTCTGTGTGTGCAGGGGCTGGTGAGGAGTGTATTACTCCTGCTCTATATGGGGATCATATCAAGGTCCCTACTTGATGGAATGGAAAAAAATCAAAGCGAGGAATATTAATACCATCTCTCCAAAGGTAAAAAAGGTTGCATAATTCTGTAGTAGGCTATGATCCTGTCAAATAAGCTCTGGTTTGCACTCTGAACTGTTTGAACAGCAGAAGAAAATGGTGTTTGGCTCCTTGGCTGGTAGGGCTAACTCTAGGTAGAAGTAATTAGGTGGGATTTTTTTGAATGCACAAAACCAGGGGTGGCCAACCTGCAGCTCCGGAGCCACATGCGGCTCTTCAGAAGTTACCATGCATCTCCTTGAATCTTTGCACAAGCACTTGGTGACCATTTGGAAGCTGATCTCTGTGTGCTTGTGCAAAGATTCAAGGAGACGCATGTTAACTTCTGAAGAGCCGCAGGTTGGCCACCTCTGCTTTTGGTTAGCATTGGAGTTCTTGGGACAGGCATGCCTTAACCCTCAACTTTGAATCCTTGCAATGTACACAGGGTATCCTGGGCCTTGGCTATACAGAGCTGCCCTGAGACTGGGAACTTAGAGGCAAAAGAGCAACTGTAAGCAAAGGAACAACTGCATTAGGAAGTATTTGCACAGCCCTGGATTTGATCTGGAGCAAAACAGGGCTCGGGCAGATTTATCTCCATTCAAGAGATTTTATAATGTGGTTGCAACTCTACCCCTCGTGCCTCTGGGGCAGCTGGAGTTTTCCTGGGATACTTTGTCCATAGGTCCATGGCCCTTGACTGAATTTTTGTTTCTTCTACCAAGACCAGTAACTGTACCAGCCAAGACCTGAGGGACGGAAGAGGCGAGATAGTTGAATACTTGAAGGCTGGTGTTGGTTGTCATAGCTGGAAACCCTCTTAGTCTGCGTTCCTTCAAGGACGGAAATATCTGAAGCATCAAAACCCCTAAGAATCCAGCAGTTCCTGGGTATGATTCAGTGATGCTTTTTAAGAACAGAATTGGCCGTTGTGCCATTAGCTGATGTTTCCTGGCTGTGTGCTGGTTTCTGCTGCCAGCCTCAGATGTGTCAGTATTTTAATGTGTGTTTCCTGTCAGACAGACTGTGGCTGACCAGTGTTCATGTGCTCTACCCACTGCAGACACCTGCATTGCAGTGCTTGTGCTCTAGGACCATGCCATCCTGGTCACCTCAAGGTGAACAAATCCAAGTGTGTGTGGATGTGGTGGGAGTGGAGTAATAGATGGATGGGCAGACAAGAGCACATTACATACACACACCAAGCCTGTCTTTGAATGCCCAGAAGAAGGTATGACCTCTCCTAGAACCTCCCTGGAAATGGTCAAGCACCATACTGCCCCTGCTATGGGCAAGCACCATACATGTGTGTAGCTTGAAGTGTTTTGGGATCTTAGCAATTCAGACTGAGCTAGTTCATTGTTTTGTTTTACTGCTTAACAAAAAAGTAGTTGTTGATATGGCATGCCGAGCAGCACACAATTCATAGCAGTGATGTACAAGTCTGTTATGGAAAAGCATCCTCATCTCTTAGGATACAGAGTCATAAGAAGAACAGCCACCCCCAACCCATGTCAGTAATGGAAATCAAGTTCAGAGAGGTGGTTTCTTAACCCCTGGTGTGAATGTTGGTGTGGATACACACATTGCACTGAGTATTTTGCAACCACGTATCCGTCCATTTAGGTTGGGAAATCACCTAAAAATCCTGGTCCAGCCATGGACAACTCAATATTTCAGTTAGCTTCTATATTTAAAGCTGTTTATCACTATTTCCTGTCCCAGTTACCAAAAAAAAAGATGTGAAAATCACCTATCTAATCACTGCTGAGAAGATAACAGGCATCTGCTACAATATCAATGGAGTGTGGTTGGTGAAGGATCTAACAGTGATAGATGGAAAAGAGGCTATGCAAGTAAGTTGTTCTTGATGTTTGTATCTTTTCTCATACAATTTATAGGGTCAGGGTTTCCTCTGACAGTTGAAGGGCAGCTAAAACATTTATGTCACTTGTCTATTCTAGTAGAGCTATTGCATAGATTTGGTTAAAATCTGTTTCTACTAAGGTAAGAATTAAGCCATTTCAGACTTCCTGAATATGAATACTTGCCCTGGCAGATGAAGATCCAAAATATGTCTGCCTACTACTTCTACTCCAGTCCTTGCATGACAAGACACTTAGTAATATTTTCAGAGGTACTCAAGTCACTTAGGCTTCTGACTTCCATTTCCCTACTCTTAGGCACCTAAATCACTTGACAGCTAGCAACCTGGAAGAAGTAAGTTTGTATGAAGTGCTGCACTGTCCTGTCAAACAACTCCTGTGGTCTATCATGCCAGCGAAAGGGGACTCCCTCCCACCCCTCAATAGTAGCAAGTCTACTTGGCAACATGTTGGTCATAGATACTCCAAATAAGAGGGATCTCCATCCGTGTCTGAGATTTACCCCACTTAGAAAAGCTAGGGAGCCCAAATGCTCACCAGAGACTGCCCTGGGATCATGTACTTTGGATTGTTGAGAGCAAAATCAGCCCTACTAATTAAACTCATGTAGACAGGTCTGGTTTGGGAGCGGGAATATTAGGAGAAACAAACCTTGCCCATAAGATTCATGCATGTTAACAACAATTAACCATCTCTTGGTTCCCCCTTTCTCTGCATTAACCCAAGCGAAATGCTTTAACAGTTTCTGCCTTTTCATGTTGCTGTGTTCATATAATTAAATCCTGATCTGGAGGTACAGCAAGCAAAGGGAGCTTTGGGCGGGTCTGTGCAGACACTGAGGCCATCCTTAGCCTGCTCAAGCCAAATGAACTGCCCTTTTCTGTCTATAGATAACTGAACCACACTGCCCACGCCTGGTACTTATTTGAAGCAGAGCCTTTCTAGGAAATCTACTTATCTCTTCTTGTAGGGCATAAAGGAAGAAAATGGGGTGCAAAAGGGCTAGAAGTCAGAAGCAGGGAATTAAGGGATTCCTGCTTGCTTGTAATACACTTGTAAATTCTTGAATCTCTGCAGAAAGGGCAGGACAGAGAGGAGGTGGGTGAAGTTGACCTCCGACCTGGAATTCAGTAGAACTTATGGGGCCAGGCTGGGCTGCTCTTGTGGGTTAGGCTAAGGAATTTACAGTATAGGTCAGGGGTGGGCAATTATTTTGGCTGGGGGGTTGGTGTGGGGGAGAGTGGGGGGCAGGTATGGGGGGGTTGGTGTGGGGGGGGTTTGGGGAAGGCAGGTATGGAGGGGTGTATGGGGGGGCAGGTATGGGGTGGTGTATTGGGGGGTGTGGTGGGGAGTCCCTGGCTTCACATGGTGGCAATAGCATGCTGGCCAGCCCCACGTGGCCCCAACGCATTTCTGCCCAAGTGCTCATCTCTTCATGGTGGCAACATGCAGAACCAGCCCTGTCCAGCCCCATAGCTCCTAGTCCGCCCCCCGCGCCCCCCTCCCCCGAGTCCCTGGCACCCAAATTCTTGAATTTAAAGAATTTACCTATAAAATTTGATTTTTTTTTTTTTTCTTCCATATTAAGTCTGGGTGGGGCCCTTGCCTGAATTCCCACTTGTGCAGGGAGGGAGGCTGGGAACAGCCACAGAGTCTCTAGGGAAAAGTCTCTGCCAGACAGAAGCTGCTTGTCCTTAGCAGGCTGGGGCTGGGGCTTGGGCTGGGGCAGGCTGTGGTCGGGGTTTGTTGCTTGGGAAGCAGAGCGGGAACTTCAGCAGGGGCACTGGTGCTCACGCCTCCTGCACAGCGGCACTAGCTTTCAGAGGGACAGGCAAGGGCCAGGGCCGGCGATAACCGTCTTTCAGCTTTGGGAGAGACCCCGCGGCTTGGATGGAATCACCTGGTGGGTCGAATGTTGCCCGCACGCTGTATTTTGCCTGCCCTGGTGTACATGATCAAACACAGCAGCTGATGAAGTAAGTTGTTGCCTGTGCAAATGTGTGCCTTTCTGAACAACTTGGTCTACAAGGTGCCTCCCTGCCCTGCCTTCTGCATAACTATTACAGTAGACAAACCTTAAGTATCTCGAACTGTGATTCTAGAGCAAATTGGAACAGTCCAACAGGGGTCAGGACACCAGTTCTTGCAACGCAACCCTTTTGCTGCTGCTGAACTGATATGGAGACTCCCCAGAAGGAGCAGATCTCTGGAGCTGTGTATGCCAACTTTGCACAGCAGGGGGCCCCCGTATGGCAGGGGAATCTCACCTTCCAGATGATTTGCAATGTTTTACCTCAAAGGGACATCAAGGATCTGACCACTCAATTGTAAGCTATTCACAGCTTCTCCATGAGTATTTTGGTATATTGCCTAATTGTGGCTGAAGCCTCTGAGAACCACAATGAGAAAAAACATTGTGAAATGCTAGATACATAAGTTATTATTGATTTGTATGTATTTTTATATATTGGTTACAGACTTCTAATGAACTAGCTGACAGTTCTTGGACTTCATAATTTTTGCTTCTTGTAATTTGTAGGATAACCCCAGATTTGACATGCACTTTGAACAAGTTCATACCTGGGAAGCCTTCAGCACTGCTGCCAAGTATGCCTTTGTGCGCTGTGTGAGAGAACTGAGTAAAACCACCTATGGGAGGGATGTTGAGTTTGTGAATTTTGATAATGATTTCCTAAGAGAGACTGGTCACTTCTACATAACAGAAGATATAATGCTGACCTTGAAACTTTGTCTACAGGGACTGAACTGTGCATGCTTTTTGGGATGTGTTTAGAATAGTGTCAGGTCTGTACTACATGAGGATTTGAGTTCAGGCCTTATTAAAATTGCCCCAGTTAATATTAAAACTAAGTTCTGGCACGCATACATTAAGGCTGATTCTGAACTCACATTCATCACTGCCAATCAAAAAAATACTCCACTGTTGTCAGGGGAGGTTTATATTGGTGCATGCAACCAGAAACTGGTTATTGTATGCACTGCATGCTAAACTGTAAAATATTCAGCAAAGCAATTAAAGACCGTTCAAAAAAGACTAATAAGCTGCCCACTTGGCATCATTTTGCATGAGAAACTGTCATGGATAAAGTCTACTGTCTAAAAACAAAGCATGGGTTGTACTTGCACCTTAAATAATTCAGCTCCACTCCCTTCCAATTCTTCAATTTTAGCAAAGAGCCTCTGGCTTGGTCTAGTCCTTTTGATGGTTTTTCTCCAAATCCCCATTAAAATCACGAAAGAGTTAAGGATAGAGGACAACTACTTGATCTTAAGCACCATCTGGATCAAACTTATACACATCTTTAAGTAATTTTGTTTCATAGAAATTGAACTTTCTCCTCTGCTCTGCAAGGGTTCCATATTTGAGCCAAACGCTTATATAAGAAATGAAGTTCTTAGTAATATGAGCTCTCCCTACAGCCCTGTTATTGACTGTTTGCATGAAGATTTGTAGCGTTATCTATCTTTTAAAACTTCTCTATATAGTTATGTACTAATAAAGAAGAGGGCAGAAGTGAAGTCTTTTGCAAAGTGTTTGCTGTGCTGAAAACGCTTTCAAAGGAATCGAGCTGTAGATAAAACACAGGTGACCTGAACATCATGCCTTCAGTGTGATGCTGACTATTAAGCTTTCCTTTCTGTTACAGGACAGACTAAATGGCTTTTAATAAAGGATCACTTCAGATTCTGTTTGTATAGTATGTTTTCTCCTTACTTGTTCCCTATGTGGACTGAAAATATTAGAACATTCACCTTCTCAATCAGCTGCAAGGATATGTTTCCAGTCAGGTGTGTGGTCCCTGTTTTACTGAAGCTACTGCCTTCGTTCCAGGTACTTCTGCTTCCTCCTGTCACGGCTGCTGGGAAAGGGCGAGGTAATTGGAACAACTGCTTGAATGGAATTTGATGCATTGTGGAAGGGGAGGGAAATAAATGTTCTCTAAACAAAGGGCCACGTTTTACCTATTTTTATATATTTATAAGGAGTAACCTCACTGATTTTCCCCAAGTTAAAGGCAGCTTCTCCACTGATGCATACAGTGGCAGGTGCATAAGTTGTCTAATGTATGTAACATCTCATAGTAGAGCACAAGCGTCACTATTCTTCCTGGGTATCAGCCTGAGATGATACTTGGGCATGATGTAAAAATGGGTGCTAATCTTCCTGGACCTATGGGTTCTGCGACATCTCAAGGGACTACAGAGACTAAATGCTGCTTAGGTCTGTGTCTTGTATCAGTGGAGAGATCTCTTATCTTGAGATGTATGCTAATTCAGTTTGCCCACTGAGAAAAAGATCATGAAGCTGACAAAGATGAAAAATGTTCAGAAACCTTTATCATTTACCTGGACTAAGAGTTAAGGTGCTGAGGCTGCCAGCTTCCTCCATTTTTCCATGTCCCCCAAAAGTAATGGGGACGAAGTTAGAGTGTCTCAGCACAATTTGCTTTGTAATGTAAGTAGTGGCTCTGATTCATGCAACTCATTTGTGTGGGATTACTGGTGCCTGTGGGACTACTCATTCTTTGGCTGCAAGGCAGCTATACATGACTTTCCTTCAGAACTGACTGAGCAGCTGTTGCTAAACTGGCACGTTCAGGATCAAACACCTGTGGTCCAGATGCGTGACTGCACATGTGGCATTCTTGAGCCCTCCATAGGACATGTCACAGCTCCTTAGCAACAGGAGGCTTGGCAATGGGATCCATTATTAAAAAGCCTTCCCAAGTGCAATGCATTATACTTCTCCTTGGTTCTCTTATGATTCTCTTCTCTTTCTCCTGTGGGTGGGAAGGACTGAAACAATACTGACTCAGCCCCAGGAAGCAAATAAGCAAGCCTTTCATCACCTTTAATACACCATACATGGTATGTTAGTCTATCCCCTCCTAAGTAGAGTAAATTTGCTTAGGCTTTAGCTTGCTTTTTCTCTTCATCTGTCCAATTTGATAAATGGAACCAGTTCTCTGTCACGTATCTGAACTGTAAAGGGGAACAGACAAAAGGCTCTGACTTTTACTATAGCCACGCTGGCATAAATCGAGATCGAAATGGCTGAACTTGGCCGGTGTCAGTGGCACAGATGAGTGTTGAGTTGGGCTTTCTGGCTCTTGGCAGGCCTGGCATGGCTGTCAGGTTGGACTGATAAAGTAGTGTGTGCTTTGCATGCATCCAGTTCTTGAGAAGGACAATGTCTGCATATTTGTGGAACACAAAGCAGGCAATTAAAGAACAAAACTCTAAAACTGCCACATCACTCTGCGTCTGGTTTGCATTATGCGGTTCAGGCATCCTCCCTTAGTCCTATCATGGTTGTTTGGATTTTTGTCTGCGGTGCCGCTTCTAAAAGGAGGCAAAAATCCAGGTCCGGAACACGTGTTGCTTTATTCTGACAAGCAGATCGGAGCTGGACCCAATTCTCTGCTGCTCTCCTTCCCACACAAGGCGATTCTGTTTTGGGAGTAGAAGGGAGTAAATTGTTTTCAGTCCACAAACAAGGCGAATGATGTCACGGGGCTCTGCTTCAGGCACAGCTCCTACCTTTGCCAAAGAAAATTCACGAACGTTTCTCTTAATCAGGAGATCAGCCCAGGAGAGACACTGGTTCCTGGCAGCCTCACATTCAAATTTTGACTTAAAATATGCAGAGAGATTCCACTTCAAAGGGCCTCCTGCATGGCTGCAAGCGCTGCTCGCGGGAGGTACCCGCTGAGTTCAGCTGAAGCATGCATAGAAAGGTAGACCGCCCAAAGAGGGCTGCTGGTGCTATTAAAATCTAAACTGAAGAGAATAGAAAAGGAAGCCTTGCTTGCATGATGCACCCCACTTGGAGTATTGGGAGTTGGGGAATGTGGGGTGAGTGCCCTACGATAAGCCCCAGCTGTACCCCCTCTCCCCACCACCATCTGTGAGATCAGCTGGTTGTGTACATGAAGGGACAGAAAGGGGAGAGTCTTGCTTCAAGCAGTGGGACAATGTGGGAAGAATCATGACTTCCCAAGTCCTCTGGCCTGCTCACAGGGTGGGGGGAGAGGGGCTACAGCAGGAGCTAATCCTAGCACGTTCGCCCTATATTCCCCATCTTCCTCGTACTCAGTGGAGTGCATCATGCAAGCAAGGCTTCCTTGCCACCCCTTGCAGAGAGAGTAGTTACAGTGAAGCCTGTGAGTACTACCCAGAAGGCATAGAAGCTGGAGGATCAGGCTTGGAGAACATAAGCATTAATGGGGACAATTTTCTGTTAACATAGCAACCTTGTGTACACACACAGCTGTGCAGAGCAGCGTGTTGCTGGAATTAAATCTGTCTACAAGCACCGGGTAGGCCAGTTCTGCAGGATGTTTCTCTGCAATGCCTCGCCTGTTCCAGCCTTTGCTGTGTGCCAGGTATTTCCTGGAATTCCACACCAGTGCTTCAGAGACTCCAGACTGGATATAAAATACTAGTCCCGGGAGGGCACTTAGTGCAAAGAGAGGAGAGTCATTTCCAGTGCTTCTCACCTACGTGCAAAGCATCACGGCAAGAATGTAAAGGCTGCTGCTCCCATTTGGCATTTACACCTGCTTCCATCAGGTACAAATGATGACCCAAAGGCAGAGCAGCATGCCAGTTGTGTCTGTTGCCCTGGACAGCTAGGAAGCAGCAGGGGCAGTTTTCTGCAGTTTCACTTGTTAATGCTTACAGGAGCTGAGTGGCCAAAGTGTTGAGCACCTGATCTTATGGGGTCCAAACATCATCTCAGTAGCCCAAATGGGGGCCCTCTGGTCTTTGGCTCAATTATGAGAGTCATATAACTGAGTGTTACCTACAGCTGTTCAGACAATCCTATCATTCCTATTAAATTTCAAGTGGCTGAGGCAATAAATCCCTTGAGACCTTTCAGTGCATCAGCCTAGCATAGCAGGATTTGTGCCATAGGAGTGAACGGGCAGAGAGGTGAGGCTGGGATGTTATGAATAATGCAGTATTTGAAGCTGCGTGAAGGTACTGGGTAGCATGCTGCACTGGAATCGCCAGCAATGCTGAGTCTGTAGCCTCTGGCGTGAGCACGTTCTGCTACTAAGAGTATTAATTCGTTCACTCAGGAGCTGAACAAGAGGAGGCTGCTTTTTCCCCTGGATGATCCTACCATCACCCAGGTCAGTGCAAATGCTTGGTGTAGCTCTCCTTTGAGACGAACAAGAGGATGTTGCTGGGAAGTGTTCTCCCGGGAGGGATTTTGGCTTTTGCAACTAGCTGTTTGTTGCTGGCCTGGTTTTTCAAGACAGTTTTGCAAAGCTCTTTTTACCTCCCTCATACTTCAGGAAGGGCTCAGGTTTTGTAAGAGGGAGCTGGGTGTGCTGAAAATTTCAGACTTGGTGGGTGTCCCGATTTATGTATGGCAGTCTTGCCTAGCATAGTACTGTCATACTGAAAGTTGGTAATTGCCAGCCTGCGAGATGTACATCTGGGTTAAGCACAGACAGCCAAAAGCTCAAGGCAGAACCGATTTCTATGCAGATTTTCTAAACTGTGTAGATTGAACCAATACGGAACAGAGCTATGGTCAGTCTTCCCTTGGCCAAGACTGGGAAATGCCTCCACTGACCATTGCCTAAAGGGTGCTCTTTCAAATGCCACCCAGCTCCCCCCAGACCCCCCGTTCTGACCCACCAGCAGGGGTTGTTTGTGGGAGAAGCCCCAAGCGTGGGCCTTTCATCCTCTTGCAGCTCAGCTCCACCGCCTGGGAACATAAAGGCCTCGCCCCCTCCACCAGCTCCCAGCCTGGCAGCTGCGGTGGGGTGGGCAGGGGGAATGCACTCCCACTCCAGCTGGGCCCCCCACAGCAGGGACCAGTTGGGGGCAGGGGGAGGAAGCCCCCAGGCATAGGCTTTCTTTTCCACCATCCCCTTACAGCCCAGCTCTATCAGATGGGAATGTGAGGCCCCCCCATCCTCTCACCAGCCCCCATCTGGTTGCCAGGGCAGGGGAATGACCCCCCACTCTAGCCCCAATCCCCCCTCAGCAGGGGTCAGAGTGGGTCCATTTTGCTCAATTCAGCTGGGGCTGCAAAGCATGCTGCTATGCTGGAGAACTACAACTTAACTTGATGCGCTATGAGATCTGGGACAGAAGTTGCATAGAGCAGTTTACCCTAAAATAGTGAAGTCTGACACTACATCCATCCAGATTTATCTTAAACCAGGATTGGCCACCTTGAAAGTGGTTTATTTGCACTGAACTTCTGTTGTGTTACAGATTTGAACTGGTTTGGGGTCATTTATACCAGTTTATGTGTAATTTCTCTCCCTACCCCAGAGACAGTCACCAATCTCTTTAAACTTTGGGTGTCCCGAGCACTCTTTCATGACAAAGAGCATGTGCTATCAAGCCCTTCACATAGAAAAAACAGCTGCAGAACCAGAAGGTGGCTGTATAATATAATAGGCTACATTTCAGATCAAGTGATTTTCTTGGACAGAGCTGTCTGTTGTGCGTACCAGAGATGGAGAGCCAGGGGGAGGAAGCGCGGGTGTGAACTGGACAGGAAGCAGAGAGATGGGGCTACTTTGGCAGTGAGATCACTAAAGAGATGCACTGGGATTTCTGAACTAGGAGACTGGCTGGAATTGTTGGGTTTTACTGTGCCATGTAAATACCTTGTGTATTGTTTGGGGTTGAGGCTGATTTTTTTTCTCATAAGAAGCAAAATAACACCAATAATTGTACTTCAATGATAGCATCAGTTTTCATCATAATAGAAACAATTCTGCAAAGTCCTGAATTTTGGTTAACAGCTTAAACCACAAATGGAAAAACTATGTGCATGTTAATGAGTAGGTGGATGCCTGTAAAACTTATTCATCTGGTTTTTTTTTTCAGCTTTATAAATAATACTATTGAAGGTCATGAGGAGAACTACTGAAGTATAAATAGTAGGATTGGGAAACTATTAAGCATGTTTTATTTGACATGAAGACATTTTTAATTGACCTGGTGTATTATTAACATTTGGAATGAATAAATCTCCAAATATCTCTCAGTGTTGTACAGTCCAGTACAATCTTATAATAAGGTGTATACCTGTGTCTGGAATATGCTTTACAATATGCAAAAGGCCTGATCTTGCTAACTATTTAATAACAATATTTTAATACAATACCTCTTAGGAGTCCTCAGTCCTCTCATACCTTTTTTTTCCCCCATGGCTTTATGAAAAGGTGCTTGGTGAGCTGAGTTTAGGCATATGTTCATTCATGTATGGCAGAGTCCTATATGCTGTATTAGATATAGTAATAGCATAGCATTGTTAGGCTGAAAAGTGCTAATGATTTGAGTTGCGTCCAACTGATTTGTATTGTGCAAATTAGCAAACAGAAAATAATCATTAATTAACTGCTGCGTATAAACTCATTTTTTTGCTGATTCATAAGTGCAGTTCAATAATACTTGCAATGTTTACCTGATCTGCTAGATACTCACATTTTCATAATGCATTCCTGCCCACCATTACCTATTTATAATTGTATTGCTCATGAGAGATGCTAGTCTTTGAAGTCTTCTTAGTAAGAAGCTTTGCAGAGAGTATCTCATTGTGGTTTATCATAAGTGTGTTTTGCTCTGAGCAAGTGATAACTTGGATTTTCTAGATAACCAGCCTGGTTTTACTAACAGGAAATAGAAAATGACTAGCATTCTGTCATAAAGAGGTACATCAGATGTATTTTTAAAGGCATGAGTGAAGTTATATGCAAGGTACAGCAACAGGAGCCTTTTTTCCCAGGGATGGAAGGGACTGTTATGACCATTCTTGCCTGATCTCCTCTACAGTACAGAGACCAAATAACTTTATCCAGTAGCATGTTGTATAATATTATACTACAGTAGTTCCATAGTTCCTGTATGAAAGCCATAACTTATGAAGACTAAAGGGGTCCAGGGGTGGTAGCTGTTGCAGAGCTTTTAATCTCTTACTGCCGAAATGAGAGACCCCTCTGATCTTTTAGAAGGAGAAATTTCAGTCCATTATCAGCTTGGAATTTGGCTAAAGGACTCTGCACAAACCTGACAAAGTGCATGCAACATCTGACCATTGTATTGCACTTATACATAGCTGTGATTTTAGGATGATTGATACAATACAGGGGCCAAGCCAATTCACTTTATGAAGTTACTACTCTGCTGAGTATGATCCGTGCATGAAATTGGGGGCCTGCAAACTTGTTAAACATTGACACAACAATTGTCCAACACAAGTCTGTAGGAGTTTGAGTAAGCTGGAGCTGCAAAGTTGCTAATTACAACTTTGTGATAGTTGGTTAGGTGGGTTTGTATTTTGCACCATTCCATCATGTTAATTCACTGTGATGAACAGGGTGGTGCAACCTGCCCTATCACATGAACGTGTTCTAAATACTTCTCTAAAGATAAGAAATATGTGAGAACATTTACTGATTGCAGATTCTCAGCGGTCAATAAGCATTTGTTAGTTAAAAGTGTGTTTGTTTCCTTTTAGCATCGCAAGATTTGTCCTGTACCTACTTCATAAAATGGTACTAGTTGTTCTTGTTCTGTCCATCTAAAGATATTCATGACCTGTGAGACCATTCATACTTCTCCCAAGCATGCCGAAATTCAGAATAATGGCTCTTGTACATTTTGAATCAGAGCCACTCCCACAAGTCAGTGGCAGTTGTATGCTGAATTGCTATTTTAATAGCTTTGCTGCTCATTTAACAGAGCACTGTCAATATACTTTCTTAATTTTGCTAAAGCTTCGAAGGTGTTAAAGGTTAAAATGGAATATCCTATTGAAATGGCTCCTTCCTGCAATGTTTATGCATCAATTAATTTGTTTTAAGGCTGTTTGTGGTTCCCCAGCAGCAAGCACATAAAGTTGCTCATGTCATGATAAATGCTAAGCTGTTGCTCCTGTTTTATGACTTATAAAGATGGAAGTCTTTTGTTCATCATTAATGGGGAAAATGCACTTTGTAATTATTTAAAGAGCCCACAAACAAAAATAAGAACAATGTGTAAACAGTGTGAGCCTGACGAATTTGAGCGTTTTCTTAAAGTTGCATTCTCTCTCCATAGTCTTTTATCTTGTATATCTCTTACCATCTTTTTAAGTACATGTCAAGGACCCTTCTTATCATCATAAGCAACATTTGTAAACCAAGCTAATATGGCATGTAAAATGCAGAGTTGCTGAATTAGTTTGTAAGCTTCTTTCGTGGGATGAGAATTTGTTAAACGTTTCAACCCTACGGTTATTTCCCATTTTAAGAGTGAAATTCTTTTAACAAGCTGAGGATTTAGGCATGCAACATTTAGTTGCCTCCTTTTGGCCAATTTTTGCCTTGGAGTGTTTTACCCAGGGATGTAGAAGAGTGAGAGGTTGAAAGACTCATACTTTACATGCAACCCCCCTCCCCCCAAAACAACAACAAAAACTGGCCTCTCTAAATAACTTGCCTATGCTGAAAGGATCCAATCCAGAAAGGTGTCAAAGTCCATCAGCCCTCTTCAAACTCAAAGGATAATAACAGCATTCAGAATCAAGCTCCGTCTGGTTCAATCTTATAAACTGGGCCCTGGAAGACCAATACTTTTGCAAGTACAAGATTTCCTTTTCTAGTAATTTTAATACGTCTTTTTGTGTCCTGATTTGTTATTTTCCTTCAAACCCTTACACGTGTGCTTAATTTACGAGTAGCACTGCTGACATAAATTTAATTGCTTACGTAAGTGCTTGTAGGATGATTGATTTACTTTATTCTGAAATATAGGGCAAATTCTCTTGTGGCAAGAATAAACAGGAAATGACTGTTTTTAGATAGTACGTAGTTTTGGGCCTACGCCAACTTATTAACCAGGCCTTCCCTAGATACTAATTGTCTTCTCCTTATACCTTTTTTTGTACATTTAGCACTGCGTCTTATCCACCACATATTAGTTTCTCGATCTGTGGTTACCATGAACATCAGTAAGTTCAAAAAGTCAGAGAAGTCCTATAAATTACTTGAACCATGGAGATTTCCATTTAAAACAATTATTCAAAAGTTAACTCCTTGGCATTTCAAGTAAATTAGCAGCTGGCTCCTTTTACATGTAGAATCACTTAAACCAGTCAGTGTGCCAGGATAATCCAAACTTTAATGTGAATCAATTTCCTAACAAGCCCAGAGAATACTTTTTAGCTCACGAGTGCTATAATCCAAGCTGATGTAGGCATGTGGAAGAGATGTGGAACAGTTAGAAGATGCTAATTTCTGTGTCACTAGTTTGAAACCCAGCTCTGGCCAACAAACTCTTATCAACTGATGGCTGTTGAGGAGGCTATGGAAAATTAACAGGTTGGCATTGGTCACCAGATGTTCACAGATGTCACTCTCACCAAAATCACCAGTGCAAACGGGGCAATTCTTATTATTTTTGCTGACAAAAGTCCTAGAGACTCAATTGCAATAAATACTGAAATACTCTTTCATCTCTACAAGTGGACCTTCTTGGTCATCCGGGACAGTGCCTCCCCTTTCTGCACCCTAATGCACTCACAAGTTGGTGGGGGTGGGCTGCCTGCCTAGCTGGCACTCTGCGCTACTCCGACTCTTGGCCAGACTGTGCCCCTGCATTTCCAGGACGCCCATTATAATTCTCAACAGCTGGCCAGGAGCGGCCTCTGAAATCCAGGACTGTCCTGGCTAAACTGGGACATATGATCACCGTAGGCACAGGCAAGTTTGTTACATTTCTCCCTGATCTGCACCCGGCTTTTGGAATAAATTAATGATTCTTCTTCAGGGCTGACAATACTAGCAACTTATAGGACCGTGACATAACTACATTCACAACATTCGCTACACTTGGTAATCAAAAGAGTTTATAACAGGACTTTTGGTGGACAATACAGGTCAGAAAGTTCTCTATACTAAATCAGCACTTCAGGAGCACAACTGTAATGAAGGTGATGTTCCTTTTTGAAGTCAAAATAACTTACAACTGAAGTTTTCAAAATGGCCCCTGATTTTGGGTGTATATACTTTCAGAAACTAAACTTGAAACACCAGCATATATCAGAGTAGAATGTGGTCCAGGATTTTTATTCTTCAAAACGGTTTAAAAATTTGATATTATGGGAAGTAGCCAAAAGGTACTGCTCAGCCTTTTATTTTTCTAATTAAAGATGGAGTAGCAATAGACTAAACAGGTAAAGGGTCTACGGACGTGAGAATAAGGAGGCTGCAATAAAGAAAAAATAACTTGCTGTACATGGCAAAAATCTAGTTGTACAATCAGAAAAAGATATTTATGGCCAGGTGATGTTTGGGTATGTGGCAAAATAGCAATATTTCAAATTATTTGAAGTTAAGTGTTTTGATCTATAACCATCTATCAGTGTATCAACCGTTGGTCTGAAACATGAAGAACTTTTTTATCACATACTTATCTCTCACAGTCTCTTCTTTCAGGCTTAACATAGGTTCTTTCCTGTGCTGTATTTTTCCTTTTTCACTGTACCGGGACTAACATTTTAATAATGAAGCTGTATTTTATACATGATTAGATATTGATGTAGGTGCTTCATGAATTAAATGTCAAAAATGGACAACCAGTCTAAAGAAGAGGAAAGAAAACATGCTGCCTGTTGGGCAATGATTATAGCACATGCAAAAACATTTGATTAAGCACCCTTCAAATGTGCACTAGCAGCCACAGATGGTTTTCAAAACTAAATATACTGCAGAACCTTGTCATTGGAATCTGACCAGAGATCATGAACTCACTGATTCATTTTTTAGCTGCAGAGATGCCCTTTCAACTGATATTGTACTTGCTTTTTGAATAAGCAAAGTATTTCATCTTCCAGTGTTGCCATGAGCTGACATCTTTACCAGAAGCAAACATCATTTTTGAGACAGTTTTTATAAAGGAATTTCTAACTTCAAGTGCCCAACTTAAAATGCTTTTCCCTGTTTCTCAGGGGAGATGAGTATGAACATGCTTGTATCGCCTTCTGCCCACTTCAGCTGATGCATTGCAACAGAAGCAAATTTGGAAGATGTGGCCTTTTACTTGTTTCAGGTAACAGGGGTGCAAGCAGGCTTGGGGGGGATCAGCAGTCCTGCAGGGGATTTGGGGAGGCAAGCAGCATCTGCAGCAGGGTTGGGGAGCAGGGAGGGTCTGTGAGGGCAGATTGGGGGGGGCAGGTGGGGTCCATGGGGGGGTTGGCAGGGTCTGGGAGGGCTTGGCAGGGGGTTCACAGGGCCTGAAGGAGGGTTGGGGGGAGCAGGGGCTATTTTTAGCTCCCTGAGGGCCCCCCCCCCCACCCAGTGAATTTACCTGCCACCTCTCTTGCTCCTCCCCTCACTGCAACTTCCAGTATTAGCAAATGCCACTGGCTGGTCTGCAGGGGGCGGGGAGGGGAGAGGAGGGGACAGGGAGCTAAAATAGCCTGGTGCCAGGTGGCAGGTCGGAAAAGCTCAGCCCTTGGGCTGGGGCTGGCAGCTGGACTTTCCCACCCCTGGAGCTGCGCTGGGAACTGTACAGAAGTTTGGGAAAGTTGCATTAATCTAAAAAATGGGCAACCTGATCTAAGCTAGACTATCTCTAAAGTAGGGTTAATTTAGGTTGGGTCGGTCATTTTCATACCCATCTAACCTCACAAGATCATTGGATCCAGCCCCCCCTGCACTTGGACAGGAAAGACTGCTGGGTTCAGATGACCCCAGCAAGGTGGGCGTCAAGACTTTGTTAAGATCTCCAAGGCAGGTGACTGTAGCACCTCTGGGGGGAGTCTGTTCCAGACCCTAGACACTTGAGTCGTAAAGAAGTTTTTCCTTATGTCTGATCTGAAGTAATCTTCAATCAGTTTGTGTCCATTGTTTCTTGTCTTCCCCTGGGGTGCCTTGGTGAACAGATGCTCCCCCAAGCCCTGATGTACACCCCTAATATACTTATAGGTTGCCACAAAGTCCCCTCTAAGTCGTCTTTTCTCCAGGCCGAACAGTCCCACATCTTTCAGCTTCTCCTCGTACAGTTTGCACTTAGATGGGCATAACTAGGAATCTAAGGTAACTGTAAGGTCCACACCTGGGCAAACTGAGTTATAACAGGTGGCCATTTTTAACATGATCTAACCTTCCCCTAACTGCCCCCTCCCCTTCCCAAACATTTGTATGCATCCTTAGAGAGAGATTATGACCATGTTTGCAAATGCCTGTACTTGTCATTCTAGGTAGTATAAGGTGTCTTTCACTGTACAGTCTCTGATTAAGGGTCTTTCAAGGCTGGTCACATCCCTAGATAGATCCAAGTGTCATAACTGTCCATTCAGATTCTGGGGGAAATAAACAAACCCTGCATTTTCTTTAAAACTGGGTAGGCCCTGTTCCCAATCTGTCTATCCTTGAAAGCTTTTCCTGTTAAAAGGACCCAGCTATCTACTGGGTGGGCAGAGAGTGGCAAACAAGGGCTGGAAATTTTCTAGCTCCTTTGCAAGAAGCTCCCCAACTTTAGTGCAAATCGCCAACTCCTGAGTTGAGCAGCTGTGCAAGAAAAGGAAGCTATTTAGGCAGTTTTTCAAAAACAGTTCCCATCACCAAGTTGCTTTCAAGGATGATTTCACTGAATTCAGAGTCTTACGGCCAAGTTGTTTATGCACCTTTCTTAAAATGATAAATCACTTGCTGGCAGAGTTGAAAGCCTTCTGCTGAGGCTGCTTCCCAAAAAGAAGTGTTGCTGAAATGCAATCACTTTGTCACACAAACAGAAAACATCTTTAGAAGGAGTAGTTTTGGATCCCACGCATCTGAATGAACATCTGCCAAAACTCTTTAGGTCTCTTGTAAATGAGATTAGTTCAAAAGAGAAGTCTTGTATCTGAAAGGGAGATAAGGGAGAGAAACTTTCCTTTAAATGCAGAATTTTTCTTTTGAGCAAAGCTCTTGAAACAGCCCAATCAAGATTAAAAAACCCCTCATCACTGATATGTCACCAGCCCTATAGTTTCACTTTCCTTCATGATTCTATCCCGATGAACATATTGTCCCGTGAGACTTACTACTTGGAAACTGTCTGCATTTCCCTTCACTTTAACTTCACTAGTCTTTTTATTTTTGTGAAAATGAAGGGTGTAAGTAACCTAACAGGAAGCATCTTTTTCATTTTTGTGGGTGGTGGGAGAGCACGGGCAATAACTGATTATGGCCTGCTTATGTTACACCTAGCTGGAGCAGGAGCAGCTAGCGTTCATCCTGTCTGCTTTAGGCGTTCAAATCAACCACCATAGGGAGACAGGCTTTGTGAATGAAAACAAGCTTGGCAGTTGCCAGAAATCATTGGCACAGTTGAGCCATGGCATGAGTAGCAGTAGCTCATTTAATTAACAGTGCACCTGATTATCCAGGAGCTAAATGCATGTGGCCTTTTGAGTTGACGGAGTTGCAGTTGGTGGAAAAATGCTGTGCTTCCATCAATGCAGTTTGGCAGCTGCTAGGACCACCCTGTTTCCTGACCCCCATTCCTGCATCGCACGTGGTAGCTGGTCCGAGTCCCTGCACTCTGCCAAGTGGGCCGCTGGTCCGAGTCCCTGCGCTGTGCCACCTGCCAAAAGTGCACACGCTCGCTCTCACACGCTCCTTGAATAGGACTCAGGGCTTGAGGTTGAACGGCGAAGAGGACACAAGAAATGGTCTCTTCAGGAAAGCAACATGCAGGAGTAAAGCCTGCCATGGGCAGGGATTGAACCCACAACCCTTGGATTGGCAGCCCCATACTCTACCAGTTGATGTCTCTTCATGTTATTGGCTAGCTCCCTGTCGGTCAGAGTAGCCCGCTGCAGAGCAGGAGAAGCAATTGGTGTTCCCCGGTCTCTTCAAGCAAGAGGGCAGGCAGGGAAGAAGGGATAAAGGAGACCCAGCCACCCGCCCACTAAAGCAAGATGGGGCAAAGAAGACATAGCCACCCGCCTCTGGAAGAGAGCGCAGGGAGATGCCAACTGCTCCAGCATGACAGAGAGAAGATGAGGGGAAGATCCCCGGAGCAAGAGGGAGCAGTGGAGAGGGGAACCCAGAGACCACCAAAGCACAAGGTCGGAGGGAGGAGACCCAAACATCCCCAAAGAGAAACTCTTCCCTCGTGACTTCTGTCTCCATAAAAGACGGTGTGGGGGAGGGGAGACTCCTGCCCCCACCATCCAGACATCACCCCAAGCAAGGGAGCAGGAGGGATACGCAGAGGCGGGAAGGAGTGCCGGCGACCTGGGGACGTGCTCTGGGAGGGGGAGGAAAAGACAAAGCCTCGTCCTGAGGGGGAGGCCAAAATAGTTCTGGGAGCACATAGGAAGTAGGTGCGGGGAAAAGGAGGAAAATGGAGACCCTTGTCTGGGAAATCATCCCGCAGGGAAAATGGCGCTCTGGTGGGAGGGTGCAGCAGGGAGGCAGAGAGCGGCCTTTGGGGAAAGATGCCAGCTCCTTTGCAGACGGACGGAGGGAAAGGTACTTAGGGAAGGAGAGGGGAGAGCTTTGCAGGGGGAGTGGAGAGAGACCCTACTGCCTTCCCCTGAGGAGAAAGGAAAGAACAGTAGAAGAGGTCTATTGGGAAAGGGCCCGTGCCTAGGAAGAAAAGAGAGAGGGGCTCAGGAGATCCCTCAAGAAAGAGTAATGTGAGTTGAGAGTTTCCTGTCTCGAGAGCAAAATGAGCTCTCTCAGGCCCACAGGCTGTCTCCTGGGAGGGCAGAGGGTGGCAAACAAGGGCTGGCCGAGTGGAGGGAAACAGCAAGAAAGAAAATTAAAAAAACAAACCTATTCAAATTAAAGGAAAAGGTGAATAAAACTGAGAACAAGAGAGAATGGGAAGCTGAGAGACGCAGAGTGAAAGGTGATACAGGACAGAAGGGAAAAGACATGCGGCATTACTACTGTTCTTATAGTAAATTGGACTATTCTTAGTAGCACTAACCATGTAGCCAAGCACCTTACACGCTTGATGACAATCGGGTGTCTGCTTCAGGCTCTGAGCGACGGGGAGACATGCAGGTGGAGGTGGTGGACAGCAGTGACAACAGGTGCAGTTGGCTGGTGAAGCATGCTATATGGTGTTAGGTTTGTGTTCTTTGATTGAGTTTTTATCTTTTGTATAGAATGCTTGGCACCAGAAACCTAACCTGGGCTGCATTCATGCTTAATTTCCTGTAGCAGGGAACCTTGGGTGAAGTGCTAGCGCTGGGTGATTTGAGCGATGGTTGTGATAGAAGCAGGTGAGTCCTTTGAGTGGAAAGACCTGTCTCTTTTGATGGTTCTGTGATCCTGGGTGTTAAGGACCCTGTAAGTGTGTTGGTTTGGTGCCTGTTTCTTATCAGTAACTTACTGTAAATGATGAGTTAATCGAATGCTAGTCCTTGTGGATTTTTTTTCTTCGAAGTGTCTTAAAATCTATACTTTCTTTCTGAGAATTTTCCAGAGATGACTTCCATCCCCGCCCTTCTTTGGTTTCTGCTCATCCTGCTGACTTGCTGCACGCTGGTCTGTGCTTGCCTCTAAGTTTGTCTACTTTATGGATTGAAACTGGCTGGCGGTATTTCATTGAAACAATATTTCAAACAGTAGTTAATTCTGCTAGCGAGTGTTAATTGGGTTTTGTGGACTCAACAGCTTTCTTAATACAGGTTTCCCTCGCTTTATGCGGGTTCTGTTTGTGCAAATTCGTTCTTATGCGATGACCCTTTTTTATACCAAAAATTCATGATACGTGAGGTAAATTCACTCTTATGCGATTGGTGTGGTAGAAGCCCACAGTAGCTGCTTTGTGCGGGGCATTGTGGGAGTGATGCGCACCAAAATACAGTCTCCTGTATGGATCTGTGCCCTTCGCTCATTGTCTGTGACACGTGTTTCTGTAGTCGCCATCCTCATTATGATAGTGCCCTGTGCTTGTGTGCACTGTCTGTTGTTGGTGAGTGCCAAAATTGTCTTGTAAAAGCAGTAGAAATAGGTCTGGGGGTCAGTACAGTCGAGGTCTTGGAACATAGCCCTACTTGTTACATTGTAAAGTGGGTCCCTTTATGCACATTTGAGTCATGCACCGTTTTCCAGGCACACATGTACAGCATAAAGCGAGGGAAACCTGTAGTTAATCCCTGCTAGGGAATGCTAACCAGGTTCCCTTGGCTCAGCAGTTGACTATTCTGCATGGATGTAATGGGGGTGAGAGAGGATCTAAGCTGAGACAGTCCCTTTATGAAGCAACCAAGCCTGGTGAGAGCATTTGTGCTAAATTTCACTTTGTTTGTTTTACCGTGTCTGTTCTGTGGATTTGAAACATATCTGTTGGTAGAGTTGACATCAATAGTCATCAGTTGCTCTGCAGCTGTATGCATTGTTAGATACAATTTCTATATGAATATAAAAGGTTTTGTAGGAACTTTGTAAAAAATAGATATGAAATGCATGCTGCTGCTATTGCAGACATGATTTGTTTAAAGCATGGACCTCCTCACAGCCAATATTTCTCTATGGTTGCACAATCTGAAACCCAGCATTAACTTCCTGTATTCTGCTGTTTCAACACTAATATAATCATGTTTATTAGACTTCTAAGTGGCATTGATTTGCGCTCACGAAAAATGTCAAAGAGAAGATGTGGGAGCTAGCGTTGGGTTTTTAATGAGTACGTTGAGGAATGATGGAAGACCCTTTTTAACTGGAATGCAGAAAAAAAGGAATAACACGTGTTTAAGATGTCTCTTATGGAGACCTGCATGATGTGATTAACAGTAGGGTTTCTGCTGACTGGTTTGAATCTAGGCTGGATTAGTGGGGACCAGAAGTCTTCTTTGTTTGAGGGCCTTTTAGAAATTGCATGTCATTTTCTAAGGGACCAGGGGCTGCAACATGAATTTACTTGCGTAAGTAATGCCAAGTTACCTTGGGACAAATCTTACCCACCGATAATACATCCAAGTGAGATCCTATTCCATCCTGAAAAATCATTAATGCAAAAGGTGGGTGCTTCCCCCTTCTCACTGTTTTTTGTGTCTTAGTCTTTTAAGACCAAGGTGAAGACAACTAGTTTTTTCAGGGACTCAAGCAGAGTGGAACAGGATCACACTTTACAAAGAAGCAAATATGGTTGATAGGACCCTCCACACAACCCTGAAAAGAGGGTCTTCAGCCTAGAGGCATGCTAATGAGACAGTCCGGGGAAAATTATTTTGTAGTCATCTGTCCTGAAAACACGGACTTCCACCTTCAGGTTGACCAGTTACGGTCCTCTCAACAGCACCATTTGCAGAAATAAAATTAAACCTCTCTTGGAACAAAAGCCTGAACCACACAGGAAATGACATGACAAAGCAATGACCAGTGTAGTCCTTGCTGCCTCTGTCTCTAGCCTACCTTTCTTAACCACAATTTTATCTGAAACTTGTATTTGGGGGGAGCTTTCTGACAGCATGTAACACCTATTTCTGCAAATAGCAGGTCTTCATTTTTATTTCTGCCATGAACTAAAATGTCCTGTTTTAAAACATTGCTTGTTGCTGAGCATATTGGTATAAAGCAGACATGGACTTTTTGCTCTGTTTTGTTTTGAACAGGATGTCACAAGTGATTCGATTTTCCATGAGAGCTTGTCACTGATACCAACGCAGTCAGGTACCTTTCTTTCTATAATTAGGGAAAGGGGAGGGACAGGTTAAACTGCTCGCAGAAGGGATCGCCTCACAAAGATCTGAGGGTAGTGGGGAACTGTTTCTGAGTGTTTTTATTGTTTTGGTATTGTAAGAGTGATGTTGTAGCCACAATGGTCCAAAAATTATGAGAGAAGCCAACTCTCAGCTATGGTCTTTTACTAGACCAACTACGTAGCTGGGATGATGTTAGACAAGCTTTTATATGCAAGATGTTCTTCCTCAGGTCTCTGATCGCAGGAAGCCAGGCACAGCATAGTGAAAAATAGCAGAGGGGAGAGGCAGAGAGAAATTCTCAGGAGTAGCAGATATACACAATAGAAGAAACAAAGCTGATTATTGGGATCAAGGCCTATCAAAAGGGAGGAGAGTCTTTCTTGCCTTTTCTGTGTGGAAAGAATACAGGAGTTGGCTATGTGGCATATTTGATTTTATCCAATATCAGTGTTTAGTGCTTGGTTCTTCATGTCCAGCCAGCTTACAAAACACCTTTCACAGACCAGCCTCCAAACTTCACTTTATCAACCTACTGGATACAAAAAATCATGGACTCAGTATAGACATTGGGATTGGGACACATTATAACCTGCCTAACATTTGACTCCCCAAAGTAAACTCTCTATTTACCAGGTATATTTATTCCCCCCCCACCCCCACACACCTGTCTGTCACCCATTGACTACCTCAATTTACATGTTCACTGACTGGCTTTCTTGCATGCATACTGGCCTCTGGCTTCTTTACTATTCCATCCAGGAAGAGCACAGTCCAACTGCAGACACTTCCTCAGCTTGATGAAGGGTGTTAGTACCCAAAAGCCTGCAAAGAAGAATTTGTCCAACTATCTGAGTTAGTCTAATTAAAGATATTGGATTTACCCATAGAACGTTGTCTGCCTATGTCCTTAGACCAACATGGGTGCAACCTATACCCCTGTTCCCAAGTTTGACTTTTAAAGACATTGGGTAGATTACCCTTGTGTATGAGGATAGTGGGTCAGAGCGAGAGTGGTTGTTCTATGAGAAATGTGATCCTAATATGTGCAATTTTGTAAGAAATGTGCTTGTACCTGGCTTCCTGTGATCAGAGATCTGAGGAAGAATGTTTTACATTTGAAAGCTTGTCTAACTTGATCCCAGCTACATAGTTGGTGCACTAAGAGAAATCACCCTAAGAAATCCTTCTCTCTTGCATATTGTATAATGGCACATAAAACAGAACCCAGCCAAAGACCCTTGCCAAAGAGATTTTGTGGTGGTTTTTTGTTTTGCATAAGGGAAACATAGGTAAGGACGTATTAATTGTAAATAGCAATGATACATATCTTTTGTATATGAATCTTGACATGGGTAGCACATGTTTCAGGGGGCTATTGTTTATGGAATTTGCCAGAACTAAGATCTGGGTTTCAGGAGGAAGGTTAGCTCAGCTTTCATTCCTTCCCAGAGTGTTTGAGGGAATTTGTTGCTACAAAAATGTAGTTTCAAAGTCTGCATCAGGATTCAAATATTTTACAAGGCATGGTAGTGAGAATGAGACTTTGGTTAGAAATAGGCCAGAGCTAAAATTAAAGCAGGACGCTAAGAGCTTGTGAAACCCAAGATCAGTTTTACTTTTTAGATAAAATGAGTAGGTACAGTTTGTTTTAGCTGATGGATTGCTGATTTACCATCAGCTTAACTCAGACAAATCATTTGCTATTTAAAAGTTTTCTCTTGACTTTTTAAATCATTTTCACTTCTTTGGCATAGTGGCTTTCACAGTGTCCTTCAAACCCCACCCCCCCTCCCCCAACAACTTTAAAGAGGAAATCTATTCACTAGGGAGCTTTGATTAAAGATGTTAATGACTTTCTTCCCTTAGTAAGGTGCTGCTTTTCAAGGGAATTTGACTCCTTATGAGTAAATAACATCGGACGTGAGTCAGATACTTCTCACATAACCAAGTGCGATAAGCCCTTTGCCTGGTACAGCATGCCACTCATGTTACATAAAGGCAGTAAGCTTCTGGCTGCAAAGGAGGAGCAGTCCCATCTCACCCAAAGAAATGCCTTATAATGTTCAGCTAAGATGAACAGATACAGTAACCTCAGTTTCTGTAGTATTTCCTTGCTTTCTGTTGTATTGGTGGAAGGAAATAACTTTGTTGTTTGCAACATTCAGATTATCTGACTGTGGACTCATTCTGGGTCTGACTTATGCAAAGCACCTGTTTAAAATATTTGAATTAATAAGGCATTTTGTTTTATTGTTGTAAACACTTTTTAAGCTAAATATCACATACCATATTGGTCTTTTTTCTTTACAGAAAAGTTGACTTGTAGGTTCTCTTTAATTTGCTTATAAGGGGTTATTCCCTGGTTTGCTGTGTTATAGTAATAATATACCTTTGAAGGCTTGAAAGGTGGTGAAGTGTAGTTGTTTAGGTGATTTATCCTTTTTTTCCCCTTGTATTTAGAAGGTTTATTGTTCTGTGATTTTGCTGGAGGTTCTCTTGGATGCCTTTAAGCATGTATACTCTGAGCTCTCATGTTACCTGAAGGAGTGGGTGTAGTCAGTCTGCAACAAAGACTTCCCTTCTCCATTTATGTTTATCAATTGGAATTAAATAATTGGTTCATTTTTCTAACAAGCACAGCTGTAAATAATGCCAAGCAAAGTGTTCCTCAGTTTGATTCATTTAATCTGAATTTTTGGATACCATAAGGAAGCAAAAAAGTGGCAAGCCCAGTTTTACATCTTTTGCTAGCTGCCTTTTATTTATACATTTTTTTTTTTAGTTACACAACTTGAGTCAGTAAAGCACGCTGAGCACAGTAGTGTTCTGCTTGATTTTTTCAACAGGACTAATTGTGCTTAAACCTTAGCATGTGCTTTAGGGATTTGCTGACTGGGGTTGCATTTAGATGGTAATCTGTAAAATTTATTGAACCGTATATATAATTATATATAAAAAAAAAAGTACTGATCATAAGTTTCAGTTTTATAAGTCAATTTATTTCAAGTCTGTTAACTCTTCCAATAGCTTTCCATATGCAGTAAACACCTCTTAATGGTGACATGATGGTGCGCTTGTGCAATTTATTTTAGTCCTAAATGTCTCTTGCTGTAGTAAGAATTATCATCTGAATATATGGTAAAGAAAATAATCCTGCAGAAATGGTGCTGGTTAGATGTAGTTGCTCTTACTAGGTGTTGCTACAAATAAATGCTAATTACATATGTTAAGGAGCTAATTTATTGGCATGAACATTCATAGGAGCGTTAAATTTCAAGCAATCAGTGGAATTTGTATGTGTAGAAGGTGAATTTTTAATCGGATGTTTTGCACTAGAGCCCTGCTGTCCACCTAAAACAGAAACTTCATGTATAATCTGTTTCCAGTTAAAACTTGCAGTGAAGATCATAGTTACTGCCTGTAGTACTTAATGGATACCATGTTTTAATTCTTCATTGATTGCTTTTATGCATATGCTATATATAAAAGGGTTAATGGAGGAAAAACCCAGTTGCAGATACGTGGGCAAGGAGACAATGATCCAGCAGGTCCCACTCAGAGAGGTTAGATCACATTAAAAATAGCCACCTGATCTAACTTAGTTCATTCAGTTGCAGGCCTTACACTTAGATCCCTAGTTAGGCTGATCTAAGTGCAAGTTTAGGACAGTTAGATCGGTGTAAAAATGGCTGATCCAATCTAAGTTAAGTGTACCTTTGAGGTAGTCTAACTTAGATCGGTTACCAGTCTAGCTGAACTCCTGAACAATTCCCAGAGCAGCCCCAGGCCTAAGAAAGCCCAGCAACTGGCCCCAGCCCCAGCTCTGGGGCTGTGCTTTCCCTAACCACCCCCCCAGCTATTTTTAGTTCCCACCCCCCAGTTGACCAGCTAGCCCACCCCACCTCCCCGACCCCACCAGACCCCCTATTCTGCAAGCTGCTTCTGGTGCTGGTTTTACTGACATTTGCCAATGCCAGCAGTCAAACAAGTAAGTTGGGGTGGGAGAAAGGGCGGGCAGGATGGGGGGTATTAGTTCACTGCAGGGGGTTGTTCATCCGGGAGTGGGGGCAGGGTGTTAAAAATAGCCCATGGTCCCAGGGGGTGGGGGAGAGAGCCCCCATCCTCCCAACCTCCCCCCCCCCCGACCCCTCCAGCTCCCTGCCTGCCCTCCCGATCCCTTCCGCAGACCCTACCTAGCTTCCCCATCTTGACTTACCTTACATCAAGTGGCCATTTTTAACTTGATCCAACTTCCCCCTAACCTCCCCAAATGTCTGTGCACACCCACTCTGCAAACACTTAATGAACAATGCTGGGACCATTTGCTGTGATGTTTTGTCTATAGGGTTTGTAAATCGGTTCTGTCATGTACACATCAGCCCTGGGTGGTGAGTAGGAATAAATGACACCAGCTTGGTTTCAATATTGAATACTTATAGTGAATGCCTTCAGTGATACTTGCACCTTGAAACTAATGAAGAATGTAGATCCCTGCTTGTTAAATGGTACCATGATAGGATCAGATTACATTTTCCTTCATAATCTGGAATAGCAGTTTGTTAGTTTACAGATGGAGTTTAATGTATTCAGTTTTGAGTTGTGGAGTCCTAAAAGATCTGGGATGCCTCTGTCCTTTCCAAGTAAAACTGTGGCAGTCTGCATCAGCAGACATTCAACATGGAGCCTCTATGAGGTCTGCTGGTAAATCTTTCCTTGAAGGTTCCTCACTTTCAGAACTAATTAATTTTCAGAGCATAGTGCAGGTGTCAGGAGTGGCCTGAGAGGCTTAGAGTAACTGTGGGAGAGATCAGACATTTTTTTTTAATTGTTTGGCTCATTTTTTAATTATGTAGTGACATTGGGAGAAGCTGTTCTCATCTTGTTTCATCCTCTTTTACTAAAGATTGTGTGTGTGCTGGACATTGGTTCAGTGTTATAGTAAGTGTCTAGAATTAGTTGCTCTTTTATGAACTGAAACAAGAGCAGTAAGTTTTCTTTCCCAGTATTTGATGTGGTTGTAAATACATTGGACTGAATTGTTGGACATTTTGATGTATATTTGTATAGAAAGACAGACTTCCATGACTGTGTTATAGTTGCTGTCACTCTTATAACATATAGAGAGCATGGGCAATTGCATCAAATAATTTCAGTAAAAATTTAAATATGGACCAGATTGATGACATGGACCAAGATCAATGTGGAGGGTGTTCTGTCTTTGAAGTACAAAGTATCTTCTCTGAACTATGAGGACTGCAATCAATTTATAAAAGAAGGGCAACCAATAACATTTAAAACCTAACATTAAACTATGAGCTTTGATTCTTATAGTTATTTCTTAGCCTCGTCCCCTTTTATGTCAAAGACACGCAGTTTTGCAAACTCCCAGGGAACACAGGCCAAGTTCCTGTGGGAGTATATGTGGTTTAACTGTGAATATTTTTTCCTTTTTTTGTGGCCTTAGCAAAAGAAACCTGAACAATCCCAGTGATTCAGAATTTGGGACATTCTGACTTAAATCACAATAATTTTTCAGATAGGCATACATGCATCTTCTTCATTTAGGAATATTTCACTTAATTTTGATGAACTGGAAATCTTGTCAGCATAGACTATGCGCTGAGCAGAAAAGTTGTAATCTTGCATTTCAAACCCCATCATAACTGGTATTGTGAATACTGGTACTTCTATATTAATTTACTCAGTTATTAAATTAAGTAAATGCCAGATGAAACCTTTCACTGTCAAAAAAAAAAATCATGTAAAATTCAGGCATTGTGTCTAAAAAAGCTATACTTGTTTAATGTTTCTTTTGCACATCAGATAAATTGAGCAGAGTGGGGGATAGGCTGCAGTTATTATTCCCAAATTCAGTCTATCTTCCAATCTGTACAGAGAAAAAATGATAGCCTCTTTCACATTTGCCTTTATCATTACATGAGGGTGAAGGAGTAATAGCCTATCAAATGAAATCAGCTAAAACGCAAGTGAAAGGTTCTGTTGATTCCTCATAACAAGAAAGCAGAAATAATATATGGCATATTTCTGCATAGAACAATGTTCATTAAAAGATGCTCTTTAACTGGGTCTTCAGCTCAGACATGCGTATTTCAACCAAATAATCTTCAAATATAAGAATTATTTTTGCTATCAAACTTTTGATAAGCCAGAATATAGGACCACAACATTTTATGGAAAGAATTTATATTAGTTGAATGGTTTCCTTGCTTTATAACTTCCTTTAGATATCTTATCCTGTATAATGACAATTTGCTTTGATTAATTTTAGTCTCAATGTTGTACCTATCATTCATTCAGTAATAATGATAGGTGCACCCTAAAGCAACAGTTTAACTAGACAATGTGTGTATCTGGTTTTGGAATCTGGCTCCCAACAAACTGTAACAAAGGAAATTGAGGATTTCAGAAAAGGCTTTAATGATGTTCACTGGTTTCACTTTAAACTGAACATGCAGGTGAATCGTTCTAACGATTTCAGAGGCTTAGGACAGAGAACTAACACCAAGACAAAATCACAGGCAGCTAACATAATATAGTGGCTACATTTTAGGGCTGTGCAAGGCTTTGGACCATGCTTCGGATCCAGAGAAGCTCCGGACACTTTGGCATCCAAAGCAGCATGTCTGGATCAAAGCCCTGGCTTCGTTAGGCTTTCTGAAGTGGTTCGGAGCTTCTGAAGCGCTTCGGAAAAGCTTCGGAGCCGCCTCGGAGATCTGGCCATAGGGTATAATGGGGAATCAATGAAATATCTATAACTTTGTTGTTTTTTGTCTCATTTGGATGAAACTTGCAGGGACAGTAGCCTCTGCTGAGATCATGAAGTCTGCCAAACTTCAGGATCGGTGCAGGGGGAAATGCATCCCAAATTCTTGAAAGCAAAACTCATGTCACATGTATGTGTTACACCACAGGGGGTGAAAACTGCAGGGGTGATAGACCCTGGTGAGGCCACAAAGCCTGCCAAGTTTCAAGAGGATCGTTGCAGGGGTTTGGGGGGAACTGTACCTCAAGCTGTGGACAAGCAAAACTCGTGACATGGGTGACACTGTGTGTGTTAAGGTGCAGCAGGGTGAAAGCTGCAGGGGTAGTAGCCCCTGCTGCAGCCACGAAGCCTGCCGGCTGTCAAGGAGACCGGTGCAGGGGTTCTGCGGCCATGTGAACTAGATGCTGAGCTGATTAGCTCTGCCAGGATAGTGTCAGTTTTGAGTGCATGCATTCTACATGCCTAGGAAATTGCATTGGCAAAAGTGTTGTCTGAGGAGAGCTAGGACTTGGTAGGGCCCTAGAGCAGAGGAACCTGCTGAATGAACTGATGTGAAGCATCTAAATTTATCCTAAGTTCTGTGGTCAGTGCCTCAGTCTTTTTTTTTTTTTTTTAGATTAAATCTAGGTACCAACATCTTGCTATGCCCCATCAGGAGCTCTGAAGTAGCAGGTTCAATGTAAATTGCTTCACCATTCAGTGGTGCAGACACTGGAACCCAAGTTTGCCCTATTCAGGGAGCTGCTCTACCCACTGGGCTAGAGTTATTCCCTCCCAATTTGTGGCAAAAGGCAAGGTGCCCATTTCCCCCTGTATGTTGTGTAAGGAATCAAGGTACTTTGCTCAGTGTTGTGGCATCTAGCAGACTGACACCTAAAAGTTAAGTGCTGCATTGCTTACATCCTTTCTTGGGCCTCTCCCTTGGCTAGTTCCCCCATGGATAGGGAGTCCTTCCCTGGGACAAGGAGGCAAGGGAGTGGGTTTATTCAGAAACCCTCTGCTTATGTTTGACTTCGAGCTGTTTGTTTCAGTAAGATCACAGTTTGTATCTAGGTCTCTTGAATGGGTTGACTGGGACACAACGAATTCTAGCAGCTTGTGGAGATCACGTGCAGTTGGTTGCATAGTTTAGTCTGGACTGAAAGGCAATGCAGCATTGCCCCAGCTGTGGACAAGACTTCCTCATCCCTCAAATCAATCTTTGCCTTTTGTCAGGGTTGGACTTGGTATTAGTGATTTTGCATTCTTAAAATTACATACTATAAGTGTAGTGTAATGGTTGTAGTAGCCAAAGACATTCTTTACCAGTAGTTCATGTCCTAGTATTCTGCATTTTGTAAACCTGTTTCTTAACGGCCTGCTGTGTTACAAAACAGAGATATAAACTATTACTATTATCAGCACCTGTTTGGCATTCATTTTACACAAGTATAAATCACTGTGCTAGGTTAGGCATGGAAAATTATCTAAGGCATGAAAAATATCTTTTCTAAAGGACAAATATCTGGCTAGATTTGACCCTCACCCTGGTAAATACTCTTTTGGCATCAAAAAAGGCAAGGAACTTCAAAAAAAAAAAACCTTCCCCACCCCCTGGTAAAATCTTTAGTTCAATCTACTGCAAAACATGTAGTGATGGAAATGATAGTTGAGATCACATCACAATTTAAAGTAATACGTGTTGATTTTGAATATTTTAATTTACAAACTTTAAAAGGCACTGGTTTCAGTACTGGATAGCATATAATAATCCCTATGATTAATGGATTAAGTCAGGACTCACTTCAGTTGGATGTGGATGTCAGGTCATCTTTGAAAATGTAATCCAATTCCCTTCCTCCAGAAATCTCTTATTATCCCCCTGGCCCTCACTAAAGCTTTATGAGCACTGAGCATGCGCTATGGCTGGAAGGTCAGTGACCATGGGGGTAATTAAATCACAACAAGTGGAACCTACCGACTGTTGACTATTAAGACCCTGTTTCAGCAGAACATTTGAATTGTCTAGTGCAGTGGTCTCCAGCCTTTTTAAGTAGGAGATCACCTTTGGCATTTAAAAGCAACCCAAGATCTACCATACACTGCTGCCAACCCCCCCCCTTCCCCCCCCCCCAGCAGGTAAGTCTGTGGGGCAGGAAGTGGGGAGGGAAGATCGAAGCAGAGGGAGAAAAAAAATCTTTTTACTTGTGGGTGCATCTCACCAGCAGGTAAGTCCCACCCGGCTGGGGCCCCACTCACCTTACCCCTGCTCCTGCCTCCACAGCACTGTCTCACAGACTGACCTGCTGGGCTGGGGTATGCTTGTGCATGCATGCGGGCACTCAGCCCCCCACCCCAGCCTTGGATCAACTCCAAGAGGCTCCGAGATCTACCAGTGGATTGAGATCCGCTGGTTGGTGACCACTGGTCTAGTGACTACTCATATGTTCAAAGTTAATTATAGACCATATATTTCTTGCATATCGCACATGACCATAAAACCTACCCATCTTGTTTTGGGAAAGCAGAAGGGAGAGAGAGAGAGATTTCTCCAGAGTCATGGCTGGATCCTGACCAAGTGACTGAATTCTGACTTTCCCTGCTGAGAAAAAACTCCACTTCTAACCATTTCAGAGTCACTGCTGAATTGCCAATTTGGCAGTAACTGTGAAAGGATTAAAACTAATTATGATGCCTGCAGGTTGCTTTCTGCCCTTCCCTCCCTGTCTAGGAAAGAAGTTCAGCCCTGGCAGCATCCCTTTGCAGTCATTATAGTACCCCCTGTACTTCAATTCTGGTACAAAAGTTGGCTTTGTTGCTTAAGAAACACACTCCAATGGCGACGGCTACTTTTTTGGGGGGAAAAGGTCTGTGTGGTATGCAAGTAAATCCAGTACTTAAATGAGTTGCTGAAATAGTGTTTGAGGGCCAGGTGCTACATGTGATCTCACTTCACCACGTTAAAGTCCCTGAAGAGCCCTTGAAGCCAAGATGATGCACATTAGCACTAAGTCACAAAACGTAACAAGGGGAAGCAAGAACACCCTCTTAGCATTAAAGTTTTGTCAGGGACCCAAGGAAGGTAGAAGAGGATTTGAATGGTTGAGTTAGACAGCTAATAGGTGGGACAGGCTGTGGCCTATAAATCTTATGGTCACCTCCCATTTCTAGTATACATGTGTCCATAGGCAAATCCGGGACTCTGTGAAGTGGGGTGCAGGAGAAGTGACCTGTACCTTAGGGGTGGCAAACCCCTGCTCCCCTCCACACCCACACACAAGGGCAGGCAGAGCAGGCTGCAATTGTCCCTCAAGCAGGTAAACATCTCCCCCCTCCCAACCCTCCCTTTCCATGCTCAGTGGCACATTCCCTCCCCTTCCCCTTCCTGCCGCTCCCTCCCCTGCCTGCCACTGCCCCCAGCTGTCCAAGGGGCAGGGGTGGGCGAAGGCCCCAGATATGCTTCTGCCATGCTCCAGCTAGGCTGCTGGTGGAGCCAGGCTCAGTTAAAGACAGCTCTGCCTGCTCCCACGCTGGCAGGGAGGAGGAACCTGCCTCCTGCTGCTGTTGCTGCCCAGCTCTGTGCAGAGCCTGGCTGGAGTGGCCAAGAGTGTCTCTGAAGATCCCTCCAGCTCCCACCCCAAGACAACTGAAGACAGTCATAGTGATGGGCAAGGGAAGAGGGGAGAGAGATGGGTTTTGACTCGTTTCCAGGTCTTAAAAATGTTCCTGGCTACTGCTGCTGTGGCATGGACAACTGAAGTGGGGTGTCTGTGCCACTGCAAGCCCAGTAGATCTGCCCCGAATATGTCTCGCTATGTATATGGCTCATGCTTTTTCTGCACAGCCCCTGTATTCTTGCATACCTTTTCATGATGCACAGTTCCATGTCCTTTCTAGTGATGATAATAAATGTCACCCACTCTGCCTCAGTTTTTAATATCAACATTTTAATTGTGGTTGATGAGCTGTCTGTATCGCTTTGTAAGCATAACACTCAGTACAGGCAAGGAGTCTACAAAAAGGTTTTGGTATTTTTCTTCCCCTCCCCCTTCTCACCCCAGTTCCCCAGTTGCAAATGGGATTCTTTTCTTGCAGAGCCATAATTTTTCAGTATTTCTTGAGCACCGCAGTGACAGTGATCAGCTGGGAAACCATTTCTGTCGTAGTCCTGGGTCTTATTACATAAAGCGTAAGTCTGGATGAATTTCAAGAAGGTGATGAATTGGCTTTTAAAAAATGTAAAATTTGTTTTTACGTTTGTGCAAATGGCCTTGGTGCCAATCTAAGTTGAGAGGGGAGAAAGAGAACACTGTCAGCTATTGATACAAAAGCTATAAGCCAGTTTCCATTCAAGTATTACATATATTACATCACTCAGGTCAAATGATAAGTACCGAGCATTAACCCAGGGTGATGCCCTGTATCACTCTAGGTGCCTTCATATTAATCCTACAAATGTTAATATGAGCCTATCTTCTAATTATCCTTTAATTTGCATAGCCCTGTGCTGACCCCTCCTATCCTGCCTCCACCTTCCCTCTGTAGGTGTTTCTTCCACCAGGGAGGTTGTTGGCTACTGGATGCAAACCAGATAAACCAAAACGCATGTTCCATATCTCACAGGACACGAGCTCTGCCGCCTGAAAATTCATCCTAGAGTGTCCTACCATGACCTCAGCCATAATAAACCAATAAAGCACTAGTTCCTTTTTTAGACTATTTTGCAGTGTTTCTCAAGTGCACACTGTGAAATTTCTTTGTGACTTAGAAATTTACTGAATGAGACCATCAACCGAGTTGCAGGTTTGAATGGACAGGATAAGTAGTAGACTGTCAGGATACAAATCTGTGCACTAGAGTTAAAACTGGAAACCTTCACAGAAGACCAGAGCAGATAACATTTTCACAATTCCTGCTTTCTTTGGGGATATTTTTTTCAATCTCTGAACTTTGAATGAACAGTTCTATTCTCTCTCTGGCTGGTCAAAAGGAGGAGAATAAAAAAACACTTGTTCCCCAAAAGCCGTGTTGATAGGAGCCCTCCACGTGCGAACATCTCCGTTCTCTTTGGGTTTCCCATGGTTTTGTGCTCCCAGCCATACCCTATTCATCGACGAGCAATTGGAGAGAAATCTTTTGTGAACATTTTCCTCCACTTTATCTCTGTTTGTTGGGCATCCAATCATTTCTTAATCAGGCAGTTTCATAGAATCATAGAAAATTAGGATTGGAAAGGACCTCAGGAGGTCATCTGGTCCAATTCCCTGCTCAAACAAGATCATCCCCAACTATATCTTCTTAGTCAAGGCTTTGTCTAGCCACGTCTTGAAAACCTCCAAGGATGGAGTTTCCACCACCTGTCTAAGTAACCTGTTCCAGTGTTTTACTACTCTCCTAGTGAAAAAGCTTTTCCTCATATCTAACCTAAACCTCTCTTGCTGCACCTTGAGACAGATGCTCCTTGTTCTATCATTTGCCACCACTGAGAACAGTCTAGCTCCATCCTCTTTCGAAGCCCCCCCTTCATGTAGTTGAAGGCTGTTATTAAATCCCACCTCGGTCTTCTCTTCTGCAGACTAAATAAGCCCAGTTCTCTCAGCCTCTCCTCACAAGTCATGTGCCCCAGACCTCAAAACATTTTCACTGCCCTTCACCAGACTCTTTCCAATTTGTCTACATCCTTTTTGTAGTATTTCCAGTGACTTTACATTGAATTAGGGCTTCATGGTCCTACTCATTCCATCACTGGCTATCAATGGAAGTGACGTACAATGATAAATTCTCAAGACTTGGCCACTTGTGCTTTCAAAAGGCATGTTCTTTGGGGAGGAAATGACTAAGTCAGGAGTCAGCAACGTTTAAGGAGCAGCAGCCAAAATAAGGCAGCTAGCTCTCCAGCCAGGCCACTGCTTGTGAGCCAGCCAGTGCTGCTCTGAGCCACCTGCTGCTGCCCATGCTCTCTCTGCTCTGTGGAGGGCTGCTTTATGCCTCCTACTGATGCTGCTGCTGCCCTTTTTGCTTCATGATGATTCCTATTGAGAACTGGCAGCAAGACCTGCAGTAAGGGGGTGTGCAAGAGAAAGAGCAAGGAGAGTTGGGGTGGCAGCAGATGGCACTGTGGAAAAACTGGAGCAGGGCAGTAAAGCGGGGATGTGGGTGGAAGATAACCTGGAGGGACCCCCTTCTCAATCAGTGCTTGTTCCCCCTTCAGTCCTACTTTCACTACTGTGCTGCTGGCCAGATGCAGTCACCTGACACGCTGGATCTGAGCCATGGGCCATAGGTTGCTGGCCCTTGCTTGAAGTAAACAGAGCAATAAAGAGAAGAGCAAGCAGAGTAACTGATAGCTGTGCAGGACAGCACGCAAGATTAAAGTTGAAGAAGTAATAAAAAATAAAAATCTACCTTCAAGCGTGGGCAGTCCTTCAGATCTGTCATAGAATTTTGCACTATCTCCAGGCACTTGGTTGTGTTGGACAGTTCCCGAATAATTGTCTCTATGGTTTTAGGTGCACACTCCAGATCCTGAGATAAATAAGAGGATATTTAATAGTAGCATTATACAATATTTAATTACAACTTGACTTTGTTTTCTTTTTTTAATAATTACCAGTCAAATCCTACTAAACACGTTAATTATTTTTAACACAGACTTAGCTCCTTTTTTCCTATCTGATTGTCATCCTGTCTGAAATGTCCTAACCACTCTATTTATAAATCAAACCTGAATTCTGTAATAAAAGACTTGAGGGGAATCTCTTTTCTAGTTTGTTGCAGTTATAAATTGTATAGCGTTGAAGTCAAGCAAGTCTTTTCTTTGATATGGTTGAATTCTGCAGATGGGGGCTCTCACCATTTTCTTGATTTCAAATCTGTCATTTTCTCCCTTTTCTCATTTTCAAATGACCCTTATGTAGAAAAAGATGAGACCAGAAGCCCCCTTATAAATGGATTCAAGGGACTGATGAAATTAATTTGACTTTCCAGATATTTCCCAGTTACTGTCATGTTCCACTAGTACTCAAACTTACAACATTCAAATTCTAAGTCTTCTTTAACAGCATATAAAAATGACATTTGTTTTATTGGTACTTCAGGTAATCATCAAAATAAATGCCATAAATTACACAGAGTATAAAATGCTTTTCCTAGCCATTCTTGTAATTTCTATGCTTTCCATGATGTAGCTGCAATAGTCTCAGTTTTCTAATCAAGAATTAACTTAGAAAAGTCTTTGGCCCTTTTTCTGAGCAGGTTTGATGCGATTATCTAGTCTAGTCTAGATTAACTAAGCAATCCCTTGTAACGCATAATCTATGAATAGTTTGGGAAATTCTTTCTCATATGTTTTGTAAACCCATCAGTACATTTACAACAATATAGTATAATAGCATAGTAGTAGACGTTGCTTCTTACCTCGACACATAATGGTGTTGCAAAGATTCTACCCTAAAAAAAATGACAGAAATCCATCATTTTCAAGTTTAAAAATTATATCAAAAAGAATTGTTAGGAAAAATACTGAAAATAACTTACCGTAGCATGGAAAGTGCTCTCGTTAAGTATGCAAAGCATTTCACGAATTCTATAATTTGAAACAAGTTTATGTTCTGAGTCTTGTGTTATCTCCAGTGGAACAAAATGGCTATATATCCCAAGAATAAAAAATATCAAGAGCATGTATGAGTACATTTTAAATGTACTGTATTTGAAAAATGTATTCGTAATGTACTGTAACTTGTTTTGTGTTCAGTCTCGTCTGTCTGTGTAGGTAGTCAGTGTGCTTATGTGTGTATATATATATATATATATATATATAGTCACACACTGTTGAACATGTGATTACTACCTTTATCTCATTTGTACATCACTGAAATAGGAAGTAGGATGAAACAAAATGTGCAGCTTATCTGATTTTAGATATTCTTGTGATGAATATTTTTTACATTTTCAGACCATTTAAATGTAAAAAAACATGTATCACTTAAATTGTGTTAAAACCTTTAACACAAACGCCCAAGGTGATGCATGCAGCAGTGCTTTTAATAGTTTGGAGGGAAGCCATTTGAGCTTTATCATGAATGTTGTTGTTCCTGGTACAATGTTTTAGGCTAGTCCTCTTCTTGTGTAAATCAGCATAGCATCATTTTGATTGAAATGGAGCCAAAGTGATGGTCATGTATGGAAATCTGGCTCACAGTATGTTAGTCGGTAGACTTGTGTCACCACCATGGTTGTTGGTGCACAGTTCAACTCTTTGTTACATAGACCAGCCTTCCAAAATTTTAATTCTTGAAAGCAAATAACTTTTCTTTGACCTCTAAGTAAGATCATGTGTGTTTGCTTTTGTCACTGTCCTAGTATATTTTCCTAACATTATTGCAAGTCTCAATGCTAGTTTTCAGTTTGTAACTGTTGAAAGAAATTTCCCTGGTCTTGTATGTTCTACTCCTTATTAATGTGATTTATGCCCTTCCACAGTATTTCACAAATATAGTTAAGGGGCAGATCCTAGAAAAGTTTACACTCATGCAAAAAGGCAGATGAACTCAATGGGTGCATCCATACATACAAGCACGTGCACTTGCAGCAGCTCAAATAGAAGTGGTGCGAATTTGAGCTGCGGCTTTTTGCCTTGGCGCATGTGCTCGGACATGCACTTTGTTGTGGAGCAAATTGTGCCACTTGGGGCAAAATAACCCTGCCTGGCTCCTCCCGGATCTGCAGCCAGGGGGAGCTAGAGCCTGGGGGCAGCACCTGTGCTGTCCCCAGCACTGTGAAAAGCCGCCCTGTCTTAGCCCCATCTGTACAGAAAGCTGCCCAGGCAAGCAGCTTGGGGCTACTCGCTCTCTGGAGCTTCTGGGGCCTGGCCACTTGGTACCTGAGGACAATATCCCTTGTGCTAGCTGGACTGCTGCAGCAGCATCCCAAATCCATTTTTAAAAATAGCCCAAAATCCATGTTTTTCCACAGTTAAAACAAAAGACCACACACACACACACACACACACACACACACACACACACACACACACACACACACACACAGAGTGTCTCTATCATCATGATAAAATAAATTCTCAATACCTATATGTGTTGATGTGTACTTCTGGTTTTCTTCATACATGATGGGTGTGTGATGGGGGGATGTGGTGTTTGCAGGAAGCGGGTGGGAAGCAATGTGGGAGAAGGTGTGTGGGTATGTGTAGAGGGATTTGGGTTGTGTATGGGTAGGTGTGAGGCAATTGCTGGGGGGACTGTGGGTATTGGGGACCTTGTGGGATGGCTGCTCAGGAGAGGTGGGTCCCCTGGCCCCCACAGGGTGCAGCCCCCCCACAGCACATGGAATGCCCCCCCAGCCCCCCCCCCGGAGGGCCACAGCCCCTATTCCCCAGAGGGCCACAGCTCCCCATGGAGGGCCCCAGCCCTCCCCCCCCCCCAGTCCAGGGCCCATAACTTACCTTTAGCAACAGCAGTGGGAGTGGGGCGCTCTGAGCCATGGACCGCACGCAGGGCCCAGCTGGGTCCTGCCAGCCCTGGGGCCTCTCTGGTGCCCGGCTGGGCTGGGCCATGGTGGCAGGACCCAGCGCGGCATGTGGAGACTGTGCACCAGGCCCAGGTGGGTTCTGCCACCCTTGGGGCTGCTCCTGCCACCCGGCTGGGCTAGGCCCTTGGTGGCAGGACCTGGCACAGCACGTGAGGACCACATGCTGGGCTCAGCTGGGTCCTGCTGCCCTTGGGGCCCCTTTGCCACCTGGCTGGGCCTCTGGTTGGGCTGGGCAGCAGGAGCAGCCCCAGGACTGGCAGGACCCGTCTGAGTATGCTGCATGGCCCCACGTGTCGCGTCAGGTCCTACCACCATGGGAATGGCTCAGTCAGGCAGCAGAGGGACCCCAAGAGTGGCAGGACCCAGCTGGGCCCAGCACATGGTCCCCATGTGCTGTGCCAGGTCCTGCCACCAAGGGCCTGGCCTGGCCAGGTGGCAGAGGGGCACCAGGGCTGGCAGGACCTGGCTGGGTGCAGCACTCGGTCCCTGCCTCTGCCCTGCTGTGCCGGGGGCGGGGGGGCGAGGGGTGGCATGTGGTGGGACCTTGGCCAGCCCCGTGTGGCTCACTAGTCCAGCTTTGCACTGGAGGAGGTCACAGGGCTCCAGGGGGCATGGGTCCTGTGCGTGCTTCCCGGAGCCCTGAGACCGGCTCTGGTGCAAAGCCAGACTAGCGAGCTGCGCAGGGCTGGGCTGGGTCCATACACCCCCCCGCCACTCCCCAAACCCCTCACATCCTCCTGCCACCCCTCACCCACCCATACCCATGAACACCCCCCCGCACTAACCTTGGGTGGCGCTGGGGGCCTAGGCAGCAGGAGAATGTAAGAGATGCTCTGGCTGACACCAGAGTGTCTCTTTTGGTGGACTGACCTCCTGGCACGGTCTGGACCGTGCCTTGCTCTGCTCTTTTGCAGAGTGTTTTTTTTTTTTTAGACTCCTGGATATCCAGGGGTCTAATTTTCTCCCCGCGCTGCAAATTTGCAGCATGGGGAACATTTTTTTGTTCCTGCACATGCCTCCTGCCCTGCCTCAAAGAGGTTTGAGATGGGGTAAGAGGCACGTGCACGCTGATAAGTTTCTTTTAAGTTTCTAGAATTAAATCCATTCTCCAGCCCTTATCCCCTACCTTTCTCCGTATTTAGTAAGAATTCTGACTTCACAAGAGGATTGAAAAGTGGCTGCATCAATGTGGCAAGTACAAATTAAAAAGACAAGTTCTTAGCTGGTGTCCATCAGGATGGGGCTTTGCAGAATTCCTCAAAAATGTATACCAGTTGAGAATATAAGCGAAATATTTTAACACTTTTTAAAAAATCTTCAGATAGTGCTACACAAACGGCCTAATGTAAAGCAGAAATGCCTTGGGACTCACCATACTATATTTCATTAGATAAATCATTCCTGTTGTAGGTCTAGGTCATGAATATTACTGAAAGATTTTATATAATGTATTACATTTTTAATATAATGTATTATTATCACGCAACATATTTTAATACTGTTCATAAATTATATTTAAATTTTTTTCCTTTATTAAGTGTGATCGTGTTCTTATCTTAAAAGAAACCAAAACTTGAATGATGGACTATTGGTGTACATTTATTAAAATGTAGAATCCCATTTTGATCTAGTGTGCTATATTTTCCCACCCTGACCTTTAAAATTGTATAGTCATTTAGAGACTTATGGTGCATATTGCTGTCAGAAGTTCCAGTAAGATACTGATCATGTGCTGACATTATAAGAATAACTTTTGCTCAGTACTGAAATAGGCCAGGTGCCCAAGTTAAGAATGAGTGAGAATCGATTGCTAGGGTTCAGGTACAGAATTAGGAGTCGGATAATCGGATAATCTTGCTTCTCTCCCACAGAGACCCACAGTGACCCTGGGCAAGTCATTTAACCTTTCTGTGCCTGTTTCCCCAAAAAGCAATGATACTGTACTTAATGAAATGGTTCAAAGTCTTGAAAACAATGCCACAATCACGTGTTTGAATTTTAGGCTACCATCTCATTTGCCAAGGCTGGAGGTCATTTGCTGTATTTCTCAACACTTCTGGGAAAGGTCTTTTGTTTCTACAGTTGGGAAATAGTAATTCTTTGTACAGATAGCTTTTTTTTGGATGCTGAAGATTCAGAGCTGCATCCCTGCCGACAAAATTGTCATCACCGTGGGTATGCCGTATAGCTCATGTACTTCAGAGAATAAACCAAGAAGGCAGCAGGGTCTAGTGCAGGGGTTCCCAAATCTGGGGGCTGAGAGCCCCACTTTCAGGTGGCTTGTGACCTTTTAGAACCCTCTGTCTAATCTAAGCCCATCTGACTGACTGGGGAGAGATGTCCATACCATTTGGTGTTGTGACCCCTGACTTTTGGAACTGTAGGTTTAGTGAATAAGACCACAAGTAGGACACTCTAGTTATTTTCTCAGCTGTGTAAAACTGGGAAAGTTACTTTATTACTCTGAGCCTCTGTTTTCCTGTGTATAACTGGGAGTAATGATATTTCACTTGGAGTGCTTTGAAGATACAAATGAACCTATGCTCATGTGTATCATGGCTACAGTGCAAATTGCACTTTTCCAGTTCCAGTTGAGAGCACCTTTCAGGGGACAGTCCTGGTCTCCTTCACTGCTCTCGTGAACTGTGGAACCGCCTAGTCTGAACTATATTTGAACTGCTTTGAACTATATTTCTGGGCCTCGCTCTGCCAGCCCACCTATAGTAACATCACAGACCCAGCTGTTGGACACTGGAAAGCTCTTTTCCTGCAGCGAGGTGTGATGCACAGCCAGCATCTTCAAAGCATAGTGCTTTTACTTGCCAAAAGGTAAAATGCCAGGCACACTAATGAATAAAAAAGGAATAACAGGCAATACATGTTTTCTCTTACCTAAACTTTAAACTTCCCTTGAAAGCCATGGTAAGTCCCATTCAGTGCAATTACCTACATCTTTGGGGTGTGAGGATGCAGACACAGGGCACATTTACTCTAATCAATTGACTTTTGACTGTGCAGAAGTGGTAGACAGGATGCGTGGGTCACTACCAGCCAGTTGCCAGGTACTGTAATAATGCCTACTTGAGAGCTGGTTTTGTGTTGGCTCCTCACTCTTTGGGAGAAAACTTACGATGGATTAAAAACCAGGGTAAATTGCTACACATTGTTCACACCTAGACAGAGCATTTATTTTTCTCTCTTCCTCAGCTTGTTTCTGGCCGTACTTTTCCCTTTGTTGACATCATATTCAAACTTTCTTCTCCAAGAATAGTTCCTTTTTGACACTATGCACTACCAAGCCCAACCATAAATCCCCCAATTTTTCTCTTGAGGCTCTTAGCTCCTTCAGTGGGTTGTGTTTGCAACCTCCAACAATGTTCTGTTTTTGATCCTGTGCAGTCAAGCAAATACTAGCAAATGTATTAA
Source organism: Alligator mississippiensis (assembly GCF_030867095.1). Taxonomy (NCBI): domain Eukaryota; kingdom Metazoa; phylum Chordata; order Crocodylia; family Alligatoridae; genus Alligator; species Alligator mississippiensis. Next base: position 67,986,887 of record NC_081832.1, read on the forward strand.
GCACATTATTTGCTTATATAAAATAGCTAGACTCACTCAGTTCTCTACAGTTTGCAAACCAGAATATTTACTATGTGTTTTCTTCTGTATAAAGTTTGTCATCCAGTCAAGGAATGGTAACAGTGCCTTGCGACTGAAGTATCTCATCCACATCAGGAGTAACAGGTAGTTGAAGTTAAGTTTGTGAACCCCATGTAAGCTATTTGCTTAGAGAAATTTCTATATAAATACTTGTATATAAAACATCTCCAGGAATTTTAAAAAATGGACAATGAATATTGTTTTGAAATAATTTGTCCATCTTTAATATGAGGATTCCTCATGGAAGAGTCAGGAAGGTTCATTCATTACTGTAAAAATGATTTAAGAGTGTTGGTGAAAGTAGTGAGATATTCAGAGAGTCGCCTCATATGCTCTGCATTATGTTTTCTTTAGCAATGCTGCAAGGAGAGGAAGTGTTTTTATACAATCGCTCTGCATCTGATAATCCCTTGTGTTCACATCTAGGTTTGTAATGTAATGTGGGCAGGTCTTTTCAGCTACTCTAGTCATATTATAGTAGTAGAAATGCTGCCTGTTTTCATATTCTTCGAAAATAGCAATCCAAAACCAACAACAGAATCTTACTGAATCTTGGTTGGCATGTTTTTGATATAAGATTGCATGTAATATATACAGGACTGTTATGGCATTTTTATTAAGCAGCTGAATTTTTGTGGATACACAGAGCTTTGAGAAAGCAGAGAGATTTGGAATGGATGTTTAAAAATAGCTGGGTTGAATCTTCAATTCAACAGAATATTGTACATTTTAACTTAAATCTTATTATAGAACTTATCTGAAAACATTTATGAACAGCATATAGATGCAGAAGGAACTCTGTTTCACTCCCACATCTCACCTTCTTTAACAGCTTCTCTGAGGGAATTATTCCAGTCTGGCAGCAATGGCATTCAGTAGTAGTAAGGGAGTGCCATCTACAGAATAACAAGTGCTAGTACTCATTTTACAGTCCAACCAGTGTTTTGCTTCCCGGCTTTTCACTACAAAGATGTGTACTAAGTGTCAGAGTAATGCCACGTGTTGAGACTTGTCTAAAACACCTGTGGTCTGCTTACATTTGCTTGCTTCAAAGTGCCTGCAGAAGCTAGCTGAAATAACAAGTGCAATGCTTTCTTCTGTTATGCACCCCCTCTTCCAGAATAAGAACTTTCAACTATGAAGTCAGTTTAGCTTATTCACATGGGATAATTTGTGGTTTGATTTGCATAACCAGGATGTCATTTTCTCTGAAGGCTGAGTAAATATGACATTCTGTGAGCATGCAGTTAATTGTATATCGATAATATACAATTACTGCTGCAAAGTATGTGGCACTGCCTTCCTTTTTGGATATATGAAGGCCTGCTAAGTTAGTTAAAGGAGCATCTACTTTTCCTGAACTGCTGGATGGTTCTGTACTTAGACCGCGTGTAGATGAAAGGATTGGAAACTGAATTCTAGTTGCACTGTTTCCTTGGAGTTGCAGGTAGTCACAGCATGAAACTTACCACTCTTTCTCGGTGAACTGCACCTCTGACACCTCGCTTGGAAGGCTATCCCAACCCTCAGGTATATCATCATCCCTCTTGTCAGGGTCCCTCTTTCAGTCCCTCCAGACTCAGGTTTTAAACTGCAAGTCCTTTGCATTTCATTGATAAAACCTCATAAAACCAATAACCATACTGGTTTAGCATGTAACTTCCTGACTTGTACCCTGACTTGAACCCTAGCAGACATAACATTCATATTTATATCTCCTTTGTTCCTCCAACTGGACAAAAGCTGTCTTTCCACTGTTTATAGTTTATGGGTTTTCAGGCCTCTTAATCCAGAACAAACCGTAATAGGCTATTTCCTCTGCCTGGGGAATTTTCATTAATTACTTCTCCCAGTCACTTTAGTCTTCAGAGCAGTGGTTCTCATCTTTTTTTAGGCTCAAGGCAACCCTTGGAAAACGAAAGCTCTTAGTTTATACTTTTGTCTATCGGAAAAAGAATCTAGTAATTCTTCTGTTGCAAAAATAACTCAAAATATTTGTAACAGCATGGATTCCTATTTAAAGTCCCAGGGTTTATCTTGCAAATCATATATAAGTGTTTGAATGCCTAACAGTGCTAATATTGTGTTGTGCCCTGTTACACCCTTTAAAGGATCTCATGGCATCCTGGTTGAGAGTCACTGCTATACAGTTGAGCTAAGAAGAAAAAACTCTTTAGCCTGTCTGTGAAGGTGCATGTAACCACTCACAGCAAGGAAACAATATACTTTGACTATTCCAGTGTCCAGAATCCACAGCAGCTATCATATCACAGTGGAATAGTCCGAATATGCCATGCTTCTAAAACATCACACCCCTCACACAACACCATGGCAATCATGAAGCCTAGGTAGCTGCATATTCTTTTGCAATATATATTAATAACTCTAGATAATAGAAATGAATGGGTGGAATTTAGAAAAGTACTTGGTGTGTTAGAGAGAAAACAAAGTGAAATATTAAATGGCAAGGGCTGGTTCTTGAGCCTTGCCAAGGGCTGTCCAGAAAAAGGGCTTTATCACAGGGGCTATGACCTCACAGTGAAACTCTCTTAATACAGGTTACCAAAAAGAAGCTGCTGCTGCTGTTCTTGAGTTTTGGTCCAGATGGCCACAGGCTCCCTCCCTAGCAGGCCTGAAATTGCTTTGGCAATTTAGACAGGATAACAGAAATGTAGGGCTGGAAGGGACTGCATGAAATCACCAGGTTGAAATCCATGGACTGAGGCAAGATCGAGTATACCTAGGACTCCCTTTATCGATGTTTGTCTCACCTGTTCTTAAAAAACCTCTATGTCCTTCTTAAGGAGCCTTCACAGGCCACCCCACTACCCTCCAGGTTAAAAAGTTGGGGTGGTTCTATCCTTCATATTCAACTTAAAATCTTTTTCTGCAAGATGAGCTGATTTCTTGTATTTTCCCCTTGGCCATGGAGAAGAATTGATCACCATATAACAACTTTTCATGCATCAGAAGACTGATATCTCCCTTAGCTGTTTGGGGGTTACAGTTCCTAGTTGCTAAAATACTCCAGGGTGAATTTAATTATGCCACACAAACTTGAATACTTCTATCTGCTCTTTATCCTGCTATTTAGTAAAAGCTGCACTGTGTTTTAGTAAGTGGTTCTTTCGGCTTTCAGGATCTTTGTCAGCTGTAATTGATGTTGGAGTAGGAATTATCAGAGACATATAACCCAATTACAATCCATTCTTGCCATAGGAGAATTGTAGCAGTTCATTCTAGATCAGGACTGAATTACCCATCTACAGTTATTCCTAATAAGGGGGCAGTGGCCACATAACATCTGGAACATTAACAGAACAAATATCTGTGCAAACATAAATGTACATTTTGTTGCCAAGGTCACAGGAGAAATCCTAGCTTTTCAGGCTGTTTGTAATTTCAAAAAGAAATACGTTAATTAAAAGTTAAAAGATCCTCAAACTCAGGTTGCCCTGTAGTAGTAGCATCTAAGAGAGAAAATGAAATTTACCATACCCTATAAATAAAAATATACATCTGCAAATCCTTAAAACTAGTCCCACATTTGATACGCTTGTTTAGGAAAATCTGCATGCAATTCATCTTAGAATTTCCTGCACCAGAGCAGCAGGAAATATTAACACTGGGGGATCCAAGTATGTCTTGCCCATGTTGGATGTACCCATGCCCATAGGTACTGCTCAGGGATCATCCTTACACTTTTGTTCTCAAACCCTTGATCTCGGCCCTGCTTTGAAGAAGCCCTTCTTTCCTCTTTCAGGGGTCATTTTTACTTGTATTACATAATATCAATTTTACATGTAGTTAGTCAAATATTAGCTTTTAAAGAGACCTGTATTCCTGTGAAATTGTAAAAAATTTAGAATTTTAGACCGTCCATGCCTAAGAGGAGGATGAAATGCCTCTCCCCACAGATATCCCCTTAGGGCCGGGCACAGACATGGGTGAACCAGGTGGCTGCCCAGGGTCCGGACAGAAAGGGGATCGAAAAATGGTAATTTAAAAATTATTGTTATCATTATCTCTGGTGAAGTGGGGCCCAATAGTGAAAGTTCACTTGGGGCCGCCAGGTGTCTACCTACCTGCTTCCCCTTGAACTTGCATGGGAAAGATCTGCCAATCTGGAAATATTCTGTTCTGTCTTCCACTCCTGCCTGTACAAAAGGGAATGTATTCTTCCAATCATGCAAACATCTACTCCACGTTTAATGAACAACAATGAAGTTATACATTTTGTGCAAGAAGGAATCGGAACTTGTGGCAGTGGTGATAGCTTTTATTAGATCAACTAGATATTTGCAACAAAAAAAAAAATCTTTATTTTCCAGGTTTCAGGCACACTCGCTCTTCCTCAAGCACAGGAGAATGCAAAGATTGTAAAATTTCTCCTAAGTAGAAATGAAAATTCATATTTCACAGGAGAGCTGAAGGTGTTGTAAGATCTCCTGGTTGGAATAGTTCATTGTGTGCAACTTAGGTTCAGATGAAAGTTATAACAATCTGTTTACTCGATGTTGTCTGGTGTTAAAAAGGATGTTGAATTATGTTTCCTTCTAGTTATGATGTTTCATATTTCACAGGAGGAAGGGGTGATGGATGCTCTCCTGGGCAAGGAATTTCTCTTGTATTGAGGCAGTTTTGAGCTTTTGTGAACCATGCAGATTTAGCTGGAACAATAGGAAGGAGCCAGGCTTTTGTGCAAGACAGCTTTTATTCATTTTTCCATAGATTTCATTGCAGTTTTGTATGAGTTTCACACATTGGTGCTATACAAATACATCATAGTAACAACATGAATGTCTAACATTCATTTATAAAGTTTGCATCTTCTTAAATTTTTATCTTGATTTGTTCATTGTGAATTTTTCATGAAAACCTTGTGACATCTAGTCAAGATTTCAAAAACTTTGTAATGTGAAGAAACATAGCCCTACATTGAGCTTAAGATGATTTAGGGGTATAGAAGCACTACAATATCAAGTTCTTTCAAAAGGTGCTTTGAATAATTTGATTAGACAACTGCTGAAAGAGAAGGTAATCAATATTGGCTTCTCCTCAGCACTTCAATGCAAACAGAAGTTTCCCATAATAAATACTGATACACCAGTATAAAAATAAATATTTTAAATAACTTATAAATAAATAGAATAAATAAATACAATAAATTATTAAAAATAGAAAAGTACTGATATCAGAAATTCAAGCATCAGAAAATTCTTTCAATAAAGGTTTTAAATACTTCAGCTAGTATAAATGTAATTATTAAATATATAAACATTTTGTGGTCACAGTCAGTTGAACATCACAGGATCAAGTCTTCTGATAGGCTGGGACTTTGGTACTTCATCCCTTTGGAATTTGCAGTATTATCTCTTTTGGGCTCCATAGCTGCCTTTTAACAATTTCAAAAATTCCTTAAGCTTTTTGCTAAATTCATAAAATGATGTTGTTTCTTTTTCCACATCACACTCAAGCTCTGCTTCCTTTAAAAATAAAAATAATAATTCAAACACAGAAGTTACTAAATCATAAGAATAAAATTTATTTGTGTTACTGCTTAATCTTAACAACCATGCAAGGTAATAAATAAGGAGACACGTTTGCACAGATCACTGTGGCTGTGTGTGAGAAAATCCCCAAGGGGGCAGTAAACAACAACAGGTTAAACTGTGCCGTTGTGCCAATCTAAATGTTTGCTCCTCGCTAGCGTGGTTGAATTTGTCCCTATATCCCTTTCGATTTTTACACCTCTCTCTGCCTCTTGGTTTTAAGACGGTAAGAATCTTAACATCCTGAAGTCTGAATCTGCCCAGTCCTGATGTGTGTACGTAGTTGAGAATAGGAGCGTTTTACTCCATTTTTATCCAACTTTCGTTATGAGCTAAGCACAATTCTTATTCCCTCCATACTTTCCTGTCTTTCTGGTGACTTAAAATGCTGTGCAATTATGGGCTAGAGGCAGAGCCATTTCTCCAATGTTGTCATACCAAACAGCAGAGTTGACAGCTTCACACTGGGGCGTGAGCTGACCCTATACCTGAGGGAGCAGCACTGGTAAGCTCTGGAGACCAGCCTATCCCTGCAGAGCTGATCATCAGGCAATACATTTTTGCCTCCTGTAGGCTATGGTAAATGACTTTATTTTAACCCTTAATGAATAAAATGCATTACAGAAACAATAGAAATAAACTAAAACTGTAGATTAGGTTATTCCCTGTCATCTATCCATCTGTTCAGAAAAGAACTGCTTACTTTTAGTGTCTATAAGTTCTCACTATAAACCTGGGGGGACACTAGAACATATGCATGTGCGTGTATACACACACACACACACACACACACACGTATGGATAAGTGCGTGTGCGCGCGCGCACACAAGCAAAAATAAAACCAAAAAACTTACGTTCCGGTGGATGGACTTTAGCTGCTTGCGAATTTCCTCCAGCTTCTTAGTAAGGGTTTTTATCCGTTCGCTAGTGGTTTTACTTTGTTTGCTAGCGTTGTTACTTTCCAGTGATGCAATATATGTATTCAACTGTTGAATTTTACATTCAGCCTAGAATAACAAATCAGAGTCACCACCAGTACTTTCAATATCTGTGTGATTGTACCATTGTCTTCCCATTCCCTCTCTGAAAATATACCAGTTGTACTCTAGTCTGTAAGAATAGTCTGTGCTTCTTCACATCACTAGAATTCAGATGCCTGTTTTCAGATGTGATAACCCATTTATTTGCACCTCTGACTATCTCCCCCATAAAATAGAAAGACTAATAACACTGGCTAGAGGCAAGCGTCATCAAGCTTTCTTACACAGCTTTTTTCGGTCTTAAAACACCTGAGAGTACTAACTGTTGACCTTCTCAATCACAGTTCAGCAAAGGAAAGCTTCCTCTGTTGGATTTAAGAGGGGTTAAGCCAAAGTAGAATTGGGCCCCTTAGAATAATTCTGAAGCCATTCATACAATTATTCAATTAGGGTGAAATTTATCTCTTGGCAGAATGCCAGTAAAAGGCAAATGTACCATTTCTTCTATGTAGGATTTCATTTTGAAGGCAGAAGCATTTAATGGTACTTTCCAAAGGTTGAGTTTCATTTCTGAGGCTGCCTTTTGCCACTTTTCCAGGTGTACTCTAGTTGGTAGGAATTCTCCACAGAATTAACTGAATAGTTAAATTTATGTAAAATAGCTCTTCCTACTGAAGTCGATGGGATTTTTCATAGTACATAAAGTTAGGAAGTTGGATAAGTCTTAGCAGGATTGTGTCTAGTGGTATTATTTAGTGTAGGCAAGGGTGGCAGAACTGGACTTTTAGATCTTAAAAATGTCCACTGAAAAAATGCCTCTTGCGTAGAAGGAAATCTTAATGCAAAAATTAAACTTGATATTTTGAGAAAAGACCAAAAAAAGAGAATTTCAGTTTCTTACCAAAGATTCCTCTGGCCCTGAAAACTTTTCGTTTATCTGAAAAGGGATAAATCAAAGTTAGCAACATAAAGTGTAAAGAGGATGAAAAGATAAATTAAATGGATCTCTTTTGAAAAAGTATAAGAACTAGCTTACCATTTCTTCCTGAGCTGCTTCAATTTCTTCAATAGTTTCATCAATCAGAGAGGTCACTTCTGGTACTTCTGGTACTGGTTTGCAAAGTGCTCCAACACTAAGCAAAATCAGAAACAGGGGCAGCATTGTGATAGTTCTGTGCTTCAGCTTCTTGAACTTCATAGGCTTGTCTCTCTCATCTTATATACACAATGCTCAAGGAAATGATTAATAGGTCACTACCAACACGCTGGGAGGAATTACCTAGCTGCTTATCTGATTGAGTCTGCCTGCTTCGAAAGACAAAGTTACATTTTTCTATATAAATATGAGAACTCCTTTTTATCATATATATATATATGATAATATATATAAAAGAACTAAGCCTGATTTTTTTTGTTTAAAATCTTAACTATAGTTGTTAACTACCAGGAAGAGAAAAAGCCATAGAGATACATGGTAGTGTTACTGCAATCTAGCAATACAACTAGATCTTTTTTTTACCCTTTTCCATCTGTGCCAGTGCCATTGTACCATCCCATATTTTCCATAGGAAATTCCATGAATATTGCAATAACATTACTCATATTCAGACAAGTCTCAAGAAGCTAGCTCCAGCTTAATGCTGAACCAAGCTTGGTATTACCTCAATCAAGGTCTTAGACCTGAGCAGTAACAAGTCCATTCTCTTCCATGGGATTACAATATTTTTGCCACGTGTTGTGTTGTGTCATTGATTTTTAAGCAGCACTCCAAGCTGAAGCATCATGGAGTCCCTTGCTCCATATACACTGCTCCTTTTTTGAGATTTTGGGGAAGTAGATTGTAACAGGGCCTGTGGTACCCCTGAGGGAATATGTGAGTGCCCCTTACTCCCCAGCTCTTTTCTCCTTGGGCCACAGAGCAGAGGAGAATTACTCAGTGCTAGTCTTACTTTTTCCTGATTAGATTAAATGAGGCAGTGCAAAGGAGACAGGAAGGAGACTACATCCTTTCTACCCAGGCAGTAAATGACCCCCGTTCTCTCTGAGAAAATATTTTGTTTCTTAAACTCTATTTGTTTTACTTAAGTGTTCATGATTATACTTTGAGAGTACTACGTAAACTACATTTTCCTAACTCAAGATGAATCAGCCCATGGGTTTTAATTTCTGTGCTGGGAGAGCCACCTTAAATTAATTTCTGCAGGTAAGAAATCCAGCCTCAATTATGTTTGCCAGTTCTTCTCTGGAACCATTAGCCACAACCATTTAACAATGAACTCTCTGATCTCTTTGTAACATAATTCTTTTAAAACATATTTTTTCTGACTTCAACATGAGTCAGGAAGTCTTGTAACACAGATAAATAATCATCTCCCATGACAAGGCAACAGGTGTTTGGAATAATTAATTTATTCCTTCAGTATCTTAACACGTAGAAATGTTATTCCAAGTATGTTCCTCTGTATATTTTCCTTGCTTTCCTAAGTCCCAATTATTTATATGGTTTCATAATGTCATAGTTTTCCCAATAATGGACAGTTAAAACCATCTCTTGCAGAAATGTACCATTCCTGAATTCATCTGAATAAAACATGTTTAAAATAGTCATATTTTTATGCATTACATTAATAGCGTAACTTTTGTTGAGATCGCATGGAACCATCTTTTTGCCTGGTAGAAGCAGTAGGAATTTAAGAACTGTTGCTAATGTCGAATTGAGGGGCTTTACGATTTTTGTATAATTTTGAGTTGGCTAAAGAAATTAGAATAATCTTTTCGTGCTAAATCAGAATAGAATAAAAGACGCAGCATGAGCAATGGAGAGATTCATGGCTGGGGAAACCAGAGCCATTAATTTACAGCAGCCTGTGGTTCAGTCACTTTTCCTTTTGCCACTTGATGACATGCTTGTAGGTTCTTAGATTGCACCTACGGAAAAACAGAGAGTGATAAAAATCAAATCGTGTCAAGGAGCTTGTATATGCATGCGTATGTGTTAACTACTTAGCCTCCAAGACTACTGACTCATTTGCAATTCATATATTCAAAAATGAAATCATTCTGACGATACTTTCTTACCTCTTGATAGGTGGATCATGGACAATAAAAAACTATAGGATGGAATTTCCCATGAGTGCGTATGCTAAAACTTTATACTATTCCTTCCAACTCTAGTTTTACTAGAAAAAGCAGGAGAGGATTAAGATTAATTCACAGAATCATAGAAATTTAGGGTTGGAAGGGACCTCAGGAGGTCATTTAGTCCAATTCTTTGCTCAAGCAGGACCAGCCCCAGCTACATCATTCCAGCCAAAGTTTTATCTACCTGGGTATTAAAAACCTCCAAGGATGGAGATTCCACCACCTCTCTGGGTTAATTAAACACATCTGCATTATATTTTTAGTTGGGTGTATCATCATCCAAAAGATCTGTTCCAATTTACTTATGGCATCATCCCAGCATTTAATTATGAAGACTAAAAGTGTCTGATATGGAAATACATTAAATGATCAGACAAAATCTTAACAAGTAGGAATTAACTTTAAAAATCAACAGGCCGGACCTCGCCATTCTGTAGAAGATCTTTCTCTGTCATGCATTTAGGGTTTCCTGCACTGAGGAACTTCTCAATGAACTGTTATAGTACCTTTTAAAATGTAACGTAACCTAAATACAGCTGCTTCAAGTATCTGCAATATCCATTATAGGTCTGTAGTTGGAGTTGGAAACGCATAGCTCCACAATCATTGTAGAGTACTTGGACTATACCAGTGTATATTTCTTCCTGTATAATAATAATATACTTTAAAAATCCTTTTGATTATTATGTCATTGCTGTGGAGTTTCACAATATGTTTTAACACTGACAAGTCTTATAAGGGCAAACTTCCAGTGTGGGTGGAGACTCTGAACATAGCTTAGGCAAAACACTAAAGTCCTATTTTGAGGATTTAAATGTGTTCTAAGCAGTACAGAGTCAGAAATCTCATCCTGGAAGGCATCTCCTGAGCTAACAAGTCCAGACCCCTGTTTTTGGTGGAAGCTATGTCACATAATTGCTTGAGCTCCGTCTTAAAACTAGTTAAAACTAAAATTGGTTAGTTTATTTTGCTCTCGCCAGTTGTATCGGGAAGGTTCTCAGAACATGCTACTTTGATGTTAGAGGTCATGTTTTTAAAAATTTCCAGTTTAAGTTAAATGTATCCATGGATAGTTTGTTTGTTTTATTGTGTCAACATTGTCCTTTAACTGAAGTAGTTCTTATTTCTGGATTGCAATGCAAAGTTAAATGTATTCTGTAGTCAGGAGGGGACTGGATGCTTGCAAAAAGAGTTATTATAGGCCCTGGGCATTAGGTGAAGAGTAGCCAGTTTGCGTTAACTCAGCAATCAAAGACAGGCTGTGTGCTTGATTGGGCCCAAGGAGCCCTATCGTCTGGCCTGAAGTGCTGCCTGTGGATGGATCCACATGCCCCATTTGGTGCATGCTGTATTGGCCCCATGCCCTGCTTTAATCAAAGGGCTACACCAGAACAAAATGGAGCAAATACAAGCCATGTTCTACATAATAACTTAAGGTGTAATAGAGTTACTATACATTTTTTTTCAATGCATACTTTTACCCTCCATTCAAGTGATTGACTAGGTAGTATCGGGTAGTCACTGGATACAGGCACTTGCCCTTGCATCCGGTTGACATTCACCGGATTTCACTGGTTTTCCCTGGGGTGCTGCAGCCTGGGGTCAATCTAGGTGGGGCTCTTGCTCTCTCTCTTCCAGCAAAGGGTTCCTCTGCATCTTCAGGATCCGACTGGGCACTTACCCTGCTCCTGGGGTGTCAGTTTTGGGCTGAGCACTCCCAGCATCTGTCCTGGCTGCCATTAACCTTCCTTGCCTTCTCCCTCTCCCTGGCTTTGTCCACGGACCCCCGATATTGCCCCGGCCACGGATTCGCACCAATCCACTTCACCCGCCGAGGTGATAAAACTGGGCTGGGGCGAACCGGGAGCTCTTGCCACAGCGTGGAGGTTTTGTTCTGGTGGGGTCCCAGCTCCTGGTTGGGGAAACTGGTGAGTACTGTTCTGTCCCTCACAGGTAGCAGCACAATTGTGTGTCATATATCTGCTCCACTTGTCTTCTCTCTTAAAAACCCATTCCCCTGCTCATCCTAGTAGTCTTGTATTGCAGCTGTTCCACTCAGAAGTCTTCTTTCTTGAACTTCAATGATCAGAATTGTTCACAATATTAGACCAGGTCTCACCAATGCCTCTACTGGTCAGGTTTTTTCCTATGCCTATGAGAAAACCACCAATACTTTAAAGCATTATGTTTTGCAAGAAGAAAGTAATGGTTCTGCATGTCATTCAGATAAATTAATAAAAAGCTTTTTAAAAACATAATGATCAAAATTACTTCAGTTCATTTAAAATAAACAAGACCTCTGGTACAGATTTATATCTTTTCTCCACAAATGAAGAGTGTTTCCTTTCTACTCTAAACTCTCTGGGCAGCATGTTGTTTCTTTTGGCAGGTGGTCTTCTGGGCATCACTTTCTGGCTGAAAATGAGAGATCTTTTGGAAAAAACTGTATAAAAAGCCTGGGATATGCAACATGGAACAGTTGCTGACATAAGAGGATCTTTTAAAAATAAATACTCCCTCCCATGGGTTTTATTAATTACTCACACAATAGATATTTTTTATTGTGAGTCACAGCTCTTGCCTTCTTTATAGAGCAGAGGAATATGCAATAAAAACCAAAGGAGGAAACAAGTAGTTTAAACAGAGACTAATCCACTCTGTATACACTACATTTCTGAGCCACCTGTTTTTATCTGTCTTTATTTTTCTTCTCACCCCCACTCACGTCTGCCTGTCATGCACAAGGTCCTTAGAGCATCAAGATCTATTAGGCCTGTCACGGTGGACGTAGTCTTTCTGGACTTTAGGAAGGCCTTTGACACTGTCTCTCACCCCATTCTCATTAAGAAATTAAGCGACCATAGCATCGATGCCTACACAGTCAGATGGGTTGCAAATTGGCTGGAGGGCTGCACTCAGGGAGTGGTGGTGGACGGGTCTTTTTCGACCTGGAGGGATGTGGGCAGTGGGGTCCCCCAGGCCTCGGTCCATGGGCCTGCACTGTTCAACATCTTCATCGGTGACTTGGAGGAGGGCGTGAAAAGCACCTTGTACAAATTTGTGGATGACACTAAGATGTAAGGAGAAGTGAGCACGCTGGAGGACAGGGACAGGCTACAACTAGATCTGAACAGGTTACAGGGTTGGGTGATTGAGAACAGGATGGGTTTCAATACAGACAAGTGCAAGGTTGATTGATGTCATATATCTTGACTTCAAAAAAGCCTTTGATCTGGTATCCCATGATCACCTCTTGGTGAAACTGGCCACTGTGACCAGTGGGGTCCCCCAAAGCTCTGTCCTTGGACCCATGTTGTTCAACATCTTCATTAATGATGTGGACACTGGAGTCAGAAGCGGACTGGCCAAGTTTGCCAGGGACACCAAACTTTGGGGCAAAGCATCCACACCAGAAGACAGGCGGGTGATCCAGGCTGACCTGGACAGGCTCAGCAAGTGGGCGGATGAGAATCTGATGGCGTTCAATGCCGATAAATGCAAGGTTCCCCACCTTGGGAAGAAAAACCCGCAGCATCCTTATAGGCTCGGCAGTGCTACGCTGGCTAGCACTATGGAAGAAAGAGACTTGGGAGTCATCATTGACCACAAGATGAACATGAGCCTGCGGTGTGATGCTGCGGCTAGTAAAGCGACCAAAACGCTGGCTTGCATCCAGATGCTTCTCAAGCAAATCCTGGGACGTCATTCTCCCCTTGTACTCGGCCTTGGTGAGGCCGCAGCTGGAGTAATGCATCCAGTTTTGGGCTCCACAATTCAAAAAGGATGTGGAGAAGCTTGAGAGGGTGCAGAGGAGAGCCACGCGCATGATCAGAGGTCAGGGAAGCAGACCTCACGATGACAGGCTGAGAGCCCTGGGGCTCTTTAGCCTGGAAAAGTGTAGGCTCAGGGGTGATCTGATGGCCACCTATAAGTTTATCAGGGGTGTTCACCAGTATCTGGGGGAACGTTTGTTCACCAGAGCGCCCCTAGGGATGACGACTAGGTCGAACGGTCATAAACTACTACAAGATCGTTTCAGGCTGGACATAAGGAAGAATTTCTTTACTGTCCGAGCCCCCAAGGTCTGAAACAGCCTGCCACCGGAGGTGGTTCAAGCGCCTACATTGAACACCTTCAAGAGCAAACTGGATGCTTATCTTGCTGGGATCCTATGACCCCAGGTGACTTCCTGCCCTTTGGGCAGGGGGCTGGACTCGATGATCTTCCGAGGTCCCTTCCAGCCCTAATGTCTATGAAATCTATGAAACCTGGGGAGGAAGAACCAGCAGCAGACCTACAGGCTGGGAAACTCCCTTCTTGTCAGCACAGAAGCAGAAAAGGATCTTGGAGTCATTATTGACTCCAAATGAACATGGGCCGCCAGTGTGGGGACGCGGTCAGGAAGGCTAACCGCACCTTGTCATGCATCCACAGATGCATCTCGAACAGGTCCAAGGAGGTGATCCTCCCCCTCTATGCGACACTGGTCAGGCCACAGTTGGAGCACTGCGTCCAGTTCTGGGCGCCGCACTTCAGGAGGGATGTGAACAACATGGAGCGGGTCCAGAGGAGGCCACCCACGTGATCAGGGGGCAGCGAGGCAGGCCCTACAAGTGGAGGCTATGGGACCTGAACCTGTTCAGCCTCCACAAGAGCAGGCTGAGGGGGGATCTGGTGGCAGTCTACAAATTGGCCAAGGGGGACCAGCAGGCAATGGGAGAGTCCCTGTTCCCCTGAGCCCTACCAGTAGTAACAATGAATAAGAGCCATAAGTTGACTGAGAATAGATTCAGGCTTGATATTAGGAGGCACTACTTCACAGTCTGGGAGGCTAGGATCTGGAACCAACTTCCAAGAGACGTGGTGCTGGCTTCTACCCTGGGGGTCTTCAAAAGGAGGCTGGATGAACACCTCGTCAGGGTCATTTGACCCCAGCACTCTTTCCTGCCCATGGCAGGGGGTCGGACTTGATGATCTACATAGGTCCCTTCTGACCCTATCAACTGTGAAACTATGAGCAGGCAGCTATTCAATCTGGCTTTGGATCTGCTTGCTTCGAATGCCAGGGATCCAATCCAGAGCTCCAGACTGGGTTTCTGCTTCAATCCGGCCGAAGTGGCTCCGAAGGTTCAGAGCCACCTCCGAGATCCGGCCATAGGGTATAATAAAAAGGTATTATTTTGTCTCAAACCCAACGCAAAATTGTTGTTAATTTAACTGGGTACATTAGCTAGCTACTGTGTATTGAGCTGTGTATTGAGCTGGTCCCTGAGTGAATCATGATGGATTGGTAACTGGTAACACAGTAGCTTAGCAGCCAGGCCTGCAGTAGTCCTCCCCACCCGCCCCAAAACAGACACAGTCAGTTGCACAAGCACCCATGTCATGAGTTTTGCCTGTCAGCAGCTAGGGGTGCAGGGCCCCAGAACCCCCCTGCACCAATCTCCTCGATAGCTGGCAGGCTTCGTGGCCGCAGCAGGGGCCACCACCCCTGCATCTTTCATCCTGCTGCGCCTTAACACACACAGTGTCACCCATGTCATGAGTTTTGCTTGTCTACAGCTTGAGGTGCAGTTTCCCCTAAACCCCTGCACTTATCTCCTGGAAACCTGGCAGGGTTTGTGGCCTCAGCAGGGGCCACCATCTCTGCAGTTTTCAGCCGCTGCACCTTAACACACACAGGGTCATGTATGTCACAAGTTTTGCCTATCAGCAGCTTGAGGTGCAGTTCCCCCCAAACCGATCTTCTGAAACTTGGCAGACTTTGTGGCCTCACCAGGGGCCACCAACCCTGCAGTTTTCATCCCTCTGTGGTGTAACACTCTCATTAAAGTTTCCTGAGTGAAAATGGTTGCTCTTTAGGTGTGTGTGTTGGGGGGGAAGCTACATCCTCATCTCCATAGCATCTTCACTTTCCTAAATTACTGCTTGTCTGAAGCTTACATACAGTTGTGTCCATTTCCCATTGTTGCTATACATAATTTTTAAAGTGATGATTCATCATCGTCCCATGCAGCAGACTGAAACTCAAACATAAGCTAAATGACAGGACTAGGCAGCCAGCACAGGCAATTTGTAGCCAGTATTTTCAAGATAGTTGCCTCACCCATAGTGCATTTTAATTTTAAAGTGCCATGACAACACTGTGGACAGGACTGAGCATCTCACATTCCTACTTCACTTCTTTTCTCCCCCTTTCCCCAAAAAGTTCACCTTGAAATTTTTCCTGGGCTCACAGCAAAATGTACTAGAGTAGTGTGTTGTCCAAAACATCTGGACAGTGCCCAATAAGTGGGTAAAGGCAAAGAGCAGAAAAGAAATAAAAGTATGCAATGAGTAATTATTAAGTATTTTTGGGAAAGAAAACAGTGGAATATCCCTGCCTAATTGTGTTAAATCCATTGGCTACAGTGTTGCTGAGGTTGAGAATTTCCCCACATCACTCATCCAGCTGTGTGTCATCCCCTTGGTTTGTGTAACTCTTTGTTTTTCTGTCTCTCTCTTCAACAGAGTGATGGCATCATTAGTTTTCATTTATCCCATTCTTTGAGAGCTTGGAAACTTCTAAAACAGTGAATGGCTAAATGTTTTGGCCCTACTTCTTAAGCTACATTTGAGCACAGGAACAGAAAAGGATTGGGCTGACTCTATACCACTATAGCCACATTTGTAATTTGGGCTATTAAGAGTTATTAAACATATTGGGCATGTCTACATGTCACCCTATGGTGATATAGCTACGTGCTACATCACTGTTTGGCATGCTATGGCAATGTAGCAATCACATGGGGCTACGTGATTGCTGGCAACATGTAGATGTGCCATAATGCAGGTTACTTTGGAGGCTAAGGTCAATTACTAAATTGAAGACCCCCCAAGATGCACAGGTGAGATGGACTGGTATAACAAACTTCTTTTCAGAAGTCCAAGTAAAACAGTGCAACAGTTCTCACAAAGAAGGGAAGCAATATAGAATGGTCAACATTCATATTATACACATAGTCCTTTGGAGAGAAGAGGTGCAAAGCAGCTGAGAGACGTTGGCGCTTAGTTAAGCTCCAGTTTTTCTTTCTTCATATTGGAAATATGCTGGGATGTATCTTGCATGCAGTTCTATGCATGCTAGTATTTTGTATATATTCTGTACTTCACCTTTTCCACATTTGGAAATATTCCCTTTTCCTTACTTCACCTTCCATACCCTACTTAATCATAGGTTTATTATCCCTTCACTATATTATCTTCAGGGCCGTCCCAGAGGGGTTGGGGGGTGAATTGAGGCAACTGCCCTGGGCCTTGCACTTTGGGAGCCCCATGGAGCTGGGCGGAGCGGTTGCGGCGACTCCATACTGCCACTGGCTTCACGTCCGGCTGCTCATTTCCCCCCCGCTGCCACTGAATCTGCTGCTGGCTTCCTTGCATCTGGGGGTGGGACCCCATGCCCTGCTTGGATCATCTCTGATTATCATTAATATTCATTAGTCTCTGTGTCAATACATGTGACTGTTAGTTATGTATACTTCCCTCAACTATCAACAATTTGTGTTCTTTGCTTTAGAGCAGTCATCTGACTTATGGGGCTTGACTGTTTCCTGCACCTTACTTATTGTGAGCTTGTCACCCAAAGTTACATACCTATTATCTTCTATGGAAGATAAGGCAGTTGGCCTTATTTACTCAGGCTAAGTCTACTTTTGATGCAGGTCCCTATAGATCTGCTAAGTAAAAGTAGTAATTATACCCATAAGCATTGCTGAGGCTTACCCATAGACAATACCATCTTTCTGCCTTTTCTTTCTGTACAGGGCCCTCTCTGGCTCCCAATATAAGTTAGTGTAGATCTTCTCTTTTCTCATATACTTCATTTCCCTCTCTACACATCGTTAATGCGGGCAGTCAGGAATCGCCCTTCTCCTTTTTTCTCTTTTACTTTCTCTCTGTATTGGCCAAAGTGGTTTTAGCTGTGATGGCAAGGCAATTGAGTCTTTTCCATTTCCTAGTTGACATCTGTAGGACTGTCCATCACTGCCTTCTCTAGTTGAGGAAACTCTTTGTTCTTCAAAGACTCAGAAGTGTATATCTGAGTTTACATTTCTCTGCATAAAAGCCTTTTGCTCCCTCTTTTTCCCTTTTCCCATTTGCCTGTCCTATAAAAAAGAATGATATTAACACAGCACCAAGTGGAGTTGTAGTGCATGAGAAAGTTATGTTGTTCCTGCTAATCCCTTCTGTGGTCCGTGCTAGCCATTACTGCTTTAGAAGTGCTGCATCTAGCCAGTTAGAGATGATCATTAGCAAGTAGCAACAGAGGCTACTTCTAAAATGTCACTAGTAATAATTCTAGCAGCTGAAATTCAACCCCTGCAAGTCAGAGATGTTAGATCTGGAACCAAGTGCCTTAACTGTTCAGGAAAAAAAATATAAAGCATCTAAAGTTATCCTTGCGCTGCCATTGGTGTGATTCTAGTATGTGTGGACATACAACACCCACTTTAATCTAGCTAGCAAGGCAGATGATAGTAGCGAAGACACGGTGGCCTGGACTGGCAATCTAAATACATTGCAGAGTCTCCACCAGCTAATACATGCCTCTCCATGCTAGGTAGATTGGAGTATTACGTACCCTTGGTTATTGAGTATTATGGACCAGGTTATGAAGCTCTCATGTCAAAAGAGAGCATGAAATCTTTAGCAAATTGTGTCCTACATTATTTAAAGATTTTCCCTTCTGGTATATTGCCAAATTCATTCAAAATGGCAGCAGTAAATTATTGACAGTACATCCTGAATCTTTGTGTTACCAGATTTGCCCATTACTTTGGGGTGTGCTCATTTATTAGGGACACATTTCTAGGGTCTTGGTAATTCTATCAGTGTGCTGCTTGTGTTACTTGTTTTTCTGTATGGAGCTGCATCTCTCCCTTCTGCAAGTCCTCACCCCCAATGGAGCTATCTTGCAGGACTCAGTTTCAGTGGGACTGGGTTTCTCAAGCCATCAAATCAACCTTACACACAAACACACACAGATTAACGTGACATGCCTGACCTGGCTGGGTTGATCAGCATGGGCAGGCTGACACCCTCATATGCCAAGAATCAGTTCATCAGAGCAACAATAAACTGCAGTCAGACACAAGCACACAGGTGAACAGAATACCTCTGAATCCGGCTGGGTGTCCAGCTGACACCCTCATGGGCCAGGATTCAGTTCATTAGGGCACGTCTGAGTCAAACTGGGTCAATTAGCCTGTACAAGCTGATCCCCTTATGTATTTCAAACTCAGCACGTCCCAGTCTTTTAATGTGCAGACTCCACAGTATTTTTGGGCTTCACAGGGATCTTTAGCTTAGGTAAAAGAAGCGTTGCTGCAGAGCAAGTGGGGAAGGAGAAGTAGAGAAGGAAAAATATACCCAGTTACTACCAGTTTGACTATAAAAGTCATTTATTGCTAAGTATATGAACTATATTATGGTACTAATAGTAATAGACATGTAAAGGAAAAACAAACACAAACAATGACAATACTACCCTGGTTTCACTAAGTATTTGGGGAAACTTAGCTCAAGCTTAACTAATACAGTTCAGGTTCAGAAATTTATGCCTAGAGAGAAAAGAGAGAGAGAGAGAGCTGGGATCTCACCAGCCCAAGGCACTCAGGTTGCAAAGCTGACAGGTAAAGTTTGTAGCACGATCCTTGAAGGGAGACGATCTGTTCTTCCAGCATCCAGAGAACAACAGCGGATGGTGTCAGCACACACACTGCTGCTTTTTACAGATTTCTCTACCCTCAGTTCAGCTTCTTCAAAGCATTCTTAATAGTGTAAATTATTGTCTTTTCTATTGACAAGGGGTTATCTGGTTTGGAACATCTCAAGAAACTGATTGATAATCAGAAAACACATAAGGTTAGGGAGTACCCAGACACTTGAGAGCCAGCTTGAAATTCCTATGGATAGCAGATATACTGGTGGGATATCTCATGGTTTCTTCAGAAACAATAGATAGCTTGCAGCATCAGGGTTTTGGATTTTTACTTGTTGTGCACAAGCCTCAGCTTAGCATGACTTTTCTAGATCTTACTATAGTCTTTTAACAGACTTAAGGCAATTATTGGAGTGTTGATAACCTTTTGTGGCGAGGACTTCCACCAGTCGTCCCAGGAAAAGTATGACAACACTTGTGGTCAGGGCTCCAACGGGCTGGATGCTGTGATGAACCCCTTTACCATTGTTCAAATGTTGCCCATGCCCCCTCTGATGCAGTCTCCTTGCCTCAGGTTTCCTAACCCAGCAACCGAGTTTTAGTCAATCAAGTTTAAATAGGCTTCCCATAGTGGGACTGGGGAGTGTAAGGCCCAAGATGCCTATTAAACTTAGAGAGGTGTGTGTGTCTGGGGAGGGGGAAAGTCTTTTGTAAATCCAGATTAGAACTGGTCTGATAAATGCTGAGCTGGTTGTGTGTAAATGTGGGTTGATTAGCATTTGGAGCACAGGTTCCCCATCATGCAGTGCTCCCCTGCTTCTCTGCTCCCAGAATTCACTGCAGTCTCTGCTTCAGGCTTTCTGTTCTCCATCTCTCATGTAAACGAATGGTCATCTGGTTCCATCTTGGATGCAAATGAGACCTAGGGCAGTTGTTTCACTCTTGTCACCCTTATCTGGAGGGTCTTAGGGTGTGTCTCTCACTGCATCTTAACCAGTTTCGTTTAGGTTGGGGGGGGGCGGGGATTCTTTGTGAGTCAGACTGTGTCCTGTGCCAGGGTTCCCCAAGAACACAGAGCTGAGAGATAACATTTGCCATCAACCCTCTGTGACTCAACATGATTTCAGACTATGTTAATTTAAAAAGGATATTCCAATGTATATTTTGTTGTCTAATATAGTTTTCTATGATGATGCCTGAGTCTCTCAGTAGTGCTATGTAACAGTGTGGTCTAGCCCTTTAAGTGGGGCAGTCAGCCTTGCACTGGAGCCCATCTATGGATGATTAGCTGTCAATTAAAAGCCTGACAGGAGAGAGAGCAAGCAGCTCAAACTGGGAAGGAGTGTTTGTGGCCAGGAGGCAGAATGAAACCCAGGGAAGGCAGCTCCTAGAAAGGGGCCAGAGCTTAGATTGGACACAAGGAAAACCTTCTTTATTTTGGACACAAGGAAAAACCCAGAGGTGGAGATCTGTTAAAAAACGTTTGGACGCCCACCTTGCTAGGGTCATCTGACCCCAGCGGTCTTTCCTGGCCAAGTATAGGGAGGCTGGACACGATGATCTCATAAGGTCCCTTCCAACCCCTAACTTTTATGAATCTAAAAGGCTCTTTCCAGCCACTTGGAGAAAGGCCAAAGGTTTTGTATTGTTCATTTGTTAGTTGTTTTGGGCAAAGATTATAGTTTGTATTGTGTGGACTGACTGAGGCGCTCCCAAGAGAGCAAACCCAGCCAGAGAGGCTGGGGGCACTCGAGTCTGTTCATGTATTATTGTTTGGACTGGCTGAGGGGCTTCTAAGGGGACAAAGCTCATCTATGTGGCAGAGGACGCCCCAACCCAGTTAGAGCAAAGTGATATTTATTTAAATGAACATGATACTATAAGTTCTGATATAGCTATTTTTGGCAAAACCATCTGATGAAGAATAAGTATTTCCCCATTTTTTCTTCTACAATTCTTAGGAAAGTTTAATGTTAATTGGCATATTTATGTATGGGAGTGCAAATACCTTTTTAATATGAACTGAATTATTAATGCTTCTCTTTCTCCCCGCTTTTTACAATTAGCAGACAACTGTGTGTGAAGACTTTCTTCTTTTTAATGAGAATCTTAAGTCATTTCTCTTTTCCTTTGCTTACAATTATGATTACATTTGTATTCCTCCTATAAATAAAAATAAAAGCAAAATGAGGCCAATTGTAATGGAAAAAATAAAACATCTCCCTTTTAACTAAATCTTTGAACTTACATGTAATTTAGAATTTTTTAAGATCTTGATAGTCACGTTATAGAATTCCTTTGAATATAAGATATCCTTCAGTATAAGACAACCAAATTTACTGACTCAATTTAAGAAAAAAATAAAGACACACTTATAAGGTTATGACCCCTATAGCTTTGTTTCCATTTTTTTCCTCAAATATAAGATGCCATACATTTTTAGAAGAAATATTCCACTTTAAAAAATGTGTCTTATTTTAAGGGATATGGCATTTGTGTTTATCGTAGCACCCAGACACCTCATTCAGGATCAGAGATTTCACTGTTGCCATTAATACTGTAGAAGAGCAACCTGACATGCGTTCTTCAATAACCAAGGTCCACAAATAGCTTCCCTTAGGATTTCCTGTTATTTGCTGTGGCTTAAATAAAGTTCAAACTGGGTGTATCTACATGAGTACTTTACTGTGGAGCTGACTATTTAGCTCCGCAGTAAAGCATCATAGTCTGCACGTGCACCAGTATGAGGGCTTAGTAAATTAATTAACTCTGCCATAAGATAGTGCTGTCCCCAACAGTACTATCTTACAGTGGAGTAATTAAATGCAATGAAACACGCATGTAGATGGTGACAGGGGCTGGCTGGGACACAAGGGTGCTAAAGTGTGGGGGCTGCCTGACACCTAGCCATAGAGCTCCACTGGTTCTATACCTTCGTGCTCCAACCAGCCCCTCCACCCTGGGCCACTTGTACACGTGATGGTGGGGCCACGTACATGTGACAAATGATGAGAAATTGTCATTCGTCTTACAATGGCGTCACCGTGTACACGTGCACTATTCATGTTAAAATTTATTTGTGTGTGGGAACTTAGACCACCTCTGATGTATTTTAGTTTGACCGAAGCAAAAAAATTGTGCAATGAACATGTTATGTGGGTGTGCTGGTGGCCAGAGAAGGCGACAGGGGCAATGCACAAGGTGTTAGAAGCCCAGGTGGGCTTGCACAAGCTTGGGCTTGGTGGGCTTCCAGCACCCTGTGCACCATCCCTGCCACCTTCTCTGGCTGCCAGCATATCCAGCTGTCCACCTGCCACTTTCCCGCACTGCCCCAGGGGCATGCTAACCCATTCCCGGGTGATTCCAGGTGGCAGGAAGGTGGCAGGGGCAGTACATGGGGTGCTGGAAGCCTGTCAAGCCTGAGCATCTGTGAGCCCACCCGGTCTTTCCCTCCACTGGAGTGGCACCCTCTGGGGCCACCTGGGCGGGCTGCCAGCAGGGGGTTACCACCACCATGGAGAGAAGCACCAGGGCCCTCCACAGCTCGGGGGCCACCGGCAGCTCACCCCCCAGCTATGGAAAAAAAAATGGATCAGGTCCCTCGCTGATTTTCTTTTTCCTGAGCGAAGCCTGCCTATGGCAAGGTGAGGGGTGGGCAGGGGTGAGCTGATGGCAGTCCATCACTGTTCTGTCACAGTGATGGAAGCCCCTAAATTGAAACAGTGGGTCTCAATTAAAAACCCCCAAACTAAAAATCCACTGTTTCAGTTTAGGGTAACTAAACCCCACCCCCTACAGGTGTACAAACACCCCTGGTGCCCAGGGCTGACCTCCCCTCCCATGAGCCTGAGCCTGCTGCCAGCCCAGGGCTGCACTACCTCAGTTCAAACTGCTGCTGTCCCTGGCACACATCTACACATTTGCCTGGGAGCAGTTGACTCCAGCTCAAACAGCTTTGGAGTTTCTTGCATTGCTTTTAATTGAATGTGTAGATGCACTCACTGGCAAAGTCTGGAGCGACAAATTGTTTCTCGGGCAATCTTAACAATTTTCAAGATCAAATTCATTTAAGTAGAGTGACTCTGTTCTTTCAAGACTCGGTCCTGTCTTCTTAACCTCAGCATCTTTTTAAAACAGTCCTCTTCCTCTCGAGAGCAGACTATGTAGTATTTGTTCTTTCTCTGAACTAGTTCCTGAAGGAAATCAGTCAAAAAATACAGCTGCTTTCCCTCTCCACAGACAATCCAAAAAAAAATTACCTAATCCTCTGAGGGACCACACGATACATAAGATTCAGTGAGTGAAACACCTAGCTTTTTAGGCAACCAGAGCTACTCTCTGTAGGGCTAATGTTTGGGCTGGTTGATTCTGGTCTAAGAATCTCATTTCACACACCGTATCACAAGTCACACTTTGAAATCCATTGAAGTAGCCATTGATGCACCTTCCATTCTTGACTTTTGGTCCTTTACAGGAAGAACCCCCTTTTTCTCTCTCCTTTGTTTTTAATTGCAAACTGTATGCACCCTCTATGCTACTGCCAGAAATGGGGAGAAGTTTTATCACAGTGCCTCTTGGGTAGTCTTTAAGGGAATGTACCCCTCTCAGTGTCGACCTAGGTGTTCACTTTGCTCATAAGCATGGGATCCTGGTTTTCTCTGATTAAAAAAACCAAACAAACACTTCTCAGAGATTAAGTAAGTAACCACAAAATCCACATTTTTCCATGGTCAAAATGAAACACCACTAATACTTAGATATATATACAGTGATATTTCATTTTGATCATGGATAAATGTGGTTTTTAGGTTACTTTTTCTAATTGGAAAATTAGGGTCTGTTTTTTTTTATCAGAGAAAACCCTGCTCATAAGGGCTCCTAGGAGTCTGCTGTTATAAGACTGGGCCTCTGGTTTGAGCATATCTATTTCTTGGTCTTGGTCAGCAAGTCCAAATGAACTTGGGCCCACATTGTAGGGGGACCTAGACAGGCAGTGCATTGGGTTTGAGACAAAATAGCCCTTTTGAACAGGATCCTTGTCATTAGTCAACAGAAATGTAGAGCTCAAGTATCTTTGGTTAAAATGGTAACACAAACTCATCTTAAGCTGCTGGCTTCCTCTTGCTTGGTTAGGAAGGCCTCTGTCTACTACCCTGGAAGGTAGTCAGTATGCAGCAAGCCTTCCTAGCCCTGTCTCAGATTTGGAATCCCCTCTACCTCTGAGAGAGAGTTCCTTAAAAAGCACCTGGGCTCTGTTTTGGTTGCATTGCTTTCATGTGTGCAGGTAATTAAGTACAGATAATTGCCTGTTCATATTATAAAAAGTCCCCTTGAACAGCAGTTATTAAAGGTTAGTGATCCAGTTGGTGGTTTCCAGTGCGTCTCCGAAGTCCTTTTTATGTGTTGATCATTCTTTACAATTCATTCGTAGCAATCTCTTCCCTTCCCACTCATCTGCATGACAACACCCTGTCCTTTCAGGGTTTTTTCCGTGTCATCTTCTCTGGGAAAAAAATTAATCCTATGAGGCCAGAATGTAGCAGTACTACAGTGAGTGAATAAAGTATGTTAGATATTCTTCAAGATATCATATCTTATAAGGAATGAAGATATTCTTCAAATATTTCTTTTCCTGTGAAAGGATAAGGAAAAAAGTGTTAGGGGAAAGGCAGTAAGAATATGCTGAGTGAAAGGTTTATATGTTCTGAAAGTGGCGTAGAGATATTTGGAAAGTGTGGTGATCACATTTTTAATCATCATGGTTAATAATACAAGAATCTTATTAAAGACCATGAAAGACCATTGCAAAACTGAGAGCAGGGGTTGGATCCTGATGTGTCTTCAGAAATAAGAATATAGAATTTTCTTTCTTTAATTTTATTTAAAAAATTAAAACCAAAAGTCTCTATATTGGTGGAAGCAACGGAACATAAATATTGAAGCAGCCTTTGGTACGGCTATACTGCTACTCACTATTTCCCCAGCCCACTGTAATACAGCCACCTTTTCTGTCCCTCCACTAACCCGCCTCCAATATGTGCATGACATGTTGTTTCCTTTGCTGATTGTACAAGTATCCGGTTATAGTTCATGATCGGTATCCCAGCCATAGAATTGTTCGGTCTTGAAAGGGATCTCAAGTAGTCAACTTGAGTCATCTAGTATTACTAGAACACTTCGATGTATTGAATCTGTTCTTATAAATCTCCAATGGCAGGAATTCCAGAGTTTTCCTAAATAGCTTGTCTGAGACTTAATCTTCCTTTATCATTTGAATTCTGTGTTCCCCTGCCCCATTCACCCCCTCTCCCCCAGCTGTTCCCTGCAGCATCTCTCTTGCTGTAAAAGAAACTGTTTTCTTCTTGTCTTAGCTCTTAGTGCACAAGGAGAGCAATGGATCATCGTCCTCTTTAGAGCAATCCCTCCCATATTTGAAGAATAGTATGTTTCCCCTCTGTTTTCTCTCTGCTAAACAAAGCAAAGCCCAGCTCTTTCAATGATCCCTCATGACTGTGGTTTCTAAACCTATTTTCAGTTTTGTTCTCTAATTTCTCTCTCTGTCTCTCAAAGCATGGTTACATTTGAAACTAGTTCAGTTGAGGCCTGAGCAGCACTGAGTGGAGCCAAATAATTTACCTCCTGTATTTTCTATATCTTACACTCCTCTTAATACATTAAAGAACTGACTTTCCCTTTTTTGCACTGCCTAATGTAACAATGAACTATTAATAACTATTCTTTGACTGCAGTTTTTCAATGAATTGTGCACCTGTCTTATAGTAATTTCATATTTTTTAGTTTGCTTATTAGAAGTTATGAGAGTCAAGATATAAGCATATCTGTTGCTTCTTGCCATCCACCAGACCAGCTACCTTGTCCAAGAAGGAAATTTAGATTTTATGTAGCATAATAGGTTCTCAGCAAATGCATGCTGACTGTTTTATCACCTTATCCTACTCTAGTTGTCTGCAAACAGATTAACATATTTTGCAGTTGATACTTTTATTGTTCCATCAAACCCTCAGTCAATAAGAGCTTCAGGCCAGTCAGCACTCTTGAACCCAAATGAAGATTTAGGAATCAAACTTGTTTACCCAGTTTGGCTCCTATTTCACCCTCTGTGTTCACACCTTCAATAATTAGATCCTATGCATGAAAAACTATAACAAATGTATACATTTCCCATGTATAGAATCTAATTATGGGGGGTCAGTACTTGTAGAGCAACAGCTAGTGATAAGATGCTGACTTTTCTGATGTCCTGTGATAGCTTTCCCAGCACCTTAAAAAATCCATAGTGGAAATGATGGAGAAGAAAGTGATTCTCCATGGAAATTTAAAATAATGATGAATCACAATATTGTTCTACTTAACCAGTATATCTCCTCACATTATATTTTTCCATCTAATGGGTGGTTTCCAGTTATGAATTGTCATCAAAGCTAATGAATGATGGTTGTTTCTGTATTATTATATTCATATTCAAACTGTGACCAGGAAATATGCATCCTGTTTATACTTTAAATGAATTTAAATTAAATCAAAAGTGAAGGCATTGATAAAATAGAATCCATCTGGATAAAACTCATACTAGAAAGGAACTGTAAAGAAGTACCATAGGTATTGCGCTGGATTTTTTTCTTTTTTCTTCTTTTTTTAAGAAACCCTTGGGTTTAGAGTTGGAAATGGACAAAGATTTCTAAGAACCTCAGGAGACATCTCTCTTTGGGTAAATGTTGCATCTTTTATCAGACCAGCTAAATAGTTGGAAAAACGTTCTTTGCAAGCTTTCAGGGACAAACACCCTTCGTCAGGCACAAGGAGACTCTGCTGGTGTTTTGCATGCTCTGCTGGGTAGAATAGAAGCTGCTGTGCAAAATGTAGGTCTGTGAAAATGCAAATGCATGGCAGTGAAGGTCAGAGGTGCTGGGAGACAATAGGTGTAAGACAGGTGGGGGTGGCTGGGGAAGAGGAGAGTGTTGACCTGGGGGTTGAACAGCAGATAAAAGAGGAGCTATCGTTATCTTTAACTATGAAGACTACATCAAAGAAGCTAACAGACAGCTCTCTAACACCACCTACTAGGAAAACTAGAGGAAGATTCTACTCACCTTTTTACCTTAACTCAAGACCATCATCAAATCACTTATGTATGAACTACAAGAAAAAAATATAGAACTTGATCCCCCTCCATCACTACATTACCCAAGCCAGAGGCTTTTTAAATGCTCTTAAAAATCCACAAACAAGGGAACCCAGGCAGACCCATAATAGCTAACCATGGAACCCGAACTGAGAACATATCAGATTTCATCAAATCCATCCTAAAACCTCTTGTCACCCGAAGAGCACACTTTGTCCAAGACGCAATAGACTTTTAACGGAAACTTAAAAACATAGGCCACCTTCACAGAAATACCCTCCTAGTCACCATGGATGTTACCAGCTTAAATACCAACGTGTCACACCAGGATGGCATCCAAGCCTGCCTTACATATCTGCAAGAGCAAGATTACAGCTCAGAGTACAGACCTAAAGATATTACTGGATTGATACACTTTGTCCTCACATACAACAACTTCACTTTCAATAGCCAACACTTCCTCCAGACCATGGCCTCAGCTATGGGCACCAAAATGGTCCCACAGTGTGCCAACCTTTTTATGGGCCACCTGGGAGAAGAATTCCTCAAGAACTGCACCATCAAACCCATGCTATACCTACAATGAAATCTTCATTATCTGGACCCAAAACCTGCAATCTCTGATTGATTTCCATCACAAATTCAATAATCATCACCCCTCCATCAGACTATCTCTTGAATATTCCAGCACCAATATTTCCATTTTAGACACTATGATCAATATTCAGAATGATTAAATACAAACTACTATGTACAAGAAACCCATGGACCAACATACATATCTACACAGAATAAGCAATCAACCTAAACACACCAAAAAAGCTGTAATATTCAGCCAAGCCAAATTTGTACTGAGGAGAATACCCATGATCGCCACCTCATAAATCTCAAAAGGGTTTTCACCCAACAAGGACACTCCTCCAGAGAGACAGATCGCACTTTTGAAAGAGCCACCTGGATACTACATGATGAATTGCTGCAATACAAAAAGAAAATCCACACAAATCATACACCATTAGGTATGGCATACCATCCTTTCCTGGAACCTATACAGAAAATCATCAAACAATTGCAACCCATTCTAGAAGAAGACTTAAAGAGATCTTTCCAGAACCATCCATCCTAGTCTTTAAACAAGCACTGAACGTCACCAACCTCATCACCAGAAGCAAACTTCCTATGGCCCAAAGCATACCAAATGGATCCAGGCCATTCCAGGACAAAACCTGTCAACACATCTCCACCACTCCCACAATAACTACACACCACAACAAAACCATCACCATTCTTGGATCTTACACCTGTACCTCCAGAAATGTAGCACATGTCATCCAGTACACTAATTGCCCTGATGGAAAATATGTAGGAGAAACCAAACAACAACTGTGCACCAGAATGAACGCACACTGAAAATCTATCAAGGACAAAAATACCCAATTACTTGTGGATGCAAACTTCTCACAAGACAAACTCTCTCTCTTAAATCTCTCAGTTTTAATCTTCAAAGGGAATTTACAAAACACCTTTTCTAGATGAATCCATGAACTTCACTTCATAAATCTATTAGGGCATGTGTAGATGAAATGAGGGGCATGTGTGCACGACACTTTAAAATGGGTTAAATGCTTTTGCACCACTTTAATGTTGTTGGTGTTTGCACCCATTGGCTGTGTATTGCACATTAATTCCAGCCACTGTAGCACATTCAGTGGCATAATGTGCCTTAAATGACTTTGGGGCACAGCAAACTAAAACACCTCTGAGGAGTTTTAGTTTGCTGCCCTAGAGCCACAGAGCGAAGCACCAGGCTCCATGCAGCTCACGCTCCGCAGCTGCGGTGCCCCCCAGAACCACCCGAGCTGGGTACCTACGGGTGGGCACCACTGGGTGGGGGGGCGGGGAACTGCCTCTGCTGTGGAGGGAAGCACCAGCTGCCCCCCCTCATAGCCCAGGGACCACTCCACTTGCCAGCAGCTTGCCCTTCCCTCCCTGCCGCCAGAGGGGCAGGTAAGACATGGGTATACACGACACGAGGATTTACTTTGCCCTAAATTGAAGCGGTATTTTTAAAAATCCACCGCTTCAATTTAGGGTCCCCATTTCGTCTACCTGCACCCCAAGATACAAAAAATCATTGACTTACTATCGACATTGGATTTATGGCGGATTATAACCTGCCTGACATCCGATAACCCTAGTAATCTCTCTACATTTTACCAGCTACATTCTATCACAAGGTCAACATTTCCCTCTCCCCCTCCACAACCTACCCGTCTCACACCTATTATCTCCCATTGCCTCTGATCTTCATTGCCACACGTTTGTATTTTTGCAGACCTACATTTTGCATGTTGGCTTCTATTCTACCCAGGAGAGTATGCAAACCTCCAGCAGACTCTCCCTGTGCCTGAATAAGGGTGCTTGTGCCTGAAAGCTTGCAAAGAACATTTTTTCCAACTATTTAGTTGATCTAATAAAAGATATCACATCTACCCAAAGAACCTTGTCTGCCTATGTCCTTAGACTAAGACAGCTATAACCAATACCCCTTAAGAACCTAGGGAGAATTTATTAATAGTAGAAACTATAATTATGGGAGACTTCTTTAACTTTCCTGAGAGAGATTGCTATCATTACTGGTAGGGCTCAGACATTTTTTGTTGAAATGACTGATAGATTTCTCTTTCAAATGATCATTGAGAAACAGGAGGCAGTGCTTTTTTACATTTGGTTTTAGGGAGCAGCAAAGATCTTAATGAAGAGCTGATTATGGAAAACTAGTTAAAAACAGTTGGGGTATTTGGGGGTTGTATTTGAGAGCTTGAGGATTTCAGTGAAGAAAATAATTGCAAATCAAAAGTGAACATACTATCTGGTGCACTGCACTCCGAGAAAAAGGAAAATATTGGAGGATATAGCACCTTGAACAGAATGTTAATGTTAAGCAAGAAGATCAGCAAAGAATAGGGCTTGGTGAGGTGAGGGATCCTCAGAGGTCAGAAAGTACAGAAAAAAAAGTGAGAATGGCCAAAGTCTTAGAACCTTGCAAAGAAAATTTCAAACAAAAGGAAAAGACTCTTCAGTTATATAAATAAAAAGAGAAGTAGGAGGATAGAAGTGGAACAGCTATCTACTGAAGAGAGAGATAAGAACAACGTAGGAGTAGTCCAAATACCAAATGAATGCTACGCTTCCATCTTTAATAAAGAGATGTAAATAAAGATAATGGCAACGTACCAAATTGGCATGAGGATATGATAATGCAAATCATCACATTTGGGGATGGGAAAAAACATAGATTGTTTAAGGTGACTGTGGCCGTGATAATTTTCATTAAAGAATACTGAGTGAAATAGCACATGAGAGAGCAATTTTCTATGGCATGGATCTTTAATATATACATTTGTTAATTCGGGAATTGTGATTTACGGTTTGAGATTGCAAATACAGTACCTGTATTCAAAAAGGAAAGAGGAGTGACCTGGCTAATGACAGGTTTTTAGTTTAACTTCAGTGTTATGCAGAGTCTTAGAACAGATGGTGAAGGAAAGAATAATTGAGGATACGGAGATAAACAGGAAGTGGGACAAACCACAAAATAGTTTTATTCGAGGAAGATTGTGTAAGACCAATCTACTATATTTATTTGAATCCAAGACAACCTTGAATTTAAGGTGACCCTCCCATAATTAGATTCTATACATGGGAAATGTGTAAATTTGTTATAGTTTTTCATGTATAGAATCTATTTTCTGGAGGGTCATCTTGAATTCTCTCATCCCCCCACCCACACTACTGCAGTAAGACAAGCCAGATGGTGGGGGGGGGCAATTGGTGGGGGAGGCAGTAGTGGGGGCAAGCTGTATGGGGAGTCAAGCAGCTTGGCTCCTACACCTTACCCACTACACACCTTGCCCCGTACTGCCTGTCCCTCCCCCTCATCACCTGTGCTCCCCTGAAGCCTTAGGCCCTCCACCACCCCCCTTGGCTACCTCTTCCCCTTCCTCCCCCATCACTTCCCACCCCTGTAGCTTTTGCTTTCCCCCCCCCCAAAAAAAAAAAATGCTTACCCTTGCTCCATCACTAGCAAGCGGTGGCCTCACTCCAGCCTGGGGCATGGAGCACATGCTTGCCCAGCCAGAGTTTCTGCTGCCACCACCACTGCTACCAGGCACCATGCTTTGTGCTCCAGGTTGGAGCAGGGGCTTCTGCCTGTCTGAGCCTGAGCAAGGGTAAATGGCAGAGGCTGTATGGGTGGGAGACAGGAAGAGAGGCAGCAGGGGAGAGGGAGGGAAGACCAGAGGCTTTCGGGGGAGGCAGAGGCTCTGAGGGGTAAGAGGTGGGGGGAGCAGGCAGCAGCTGCACTTCTGGAGTTTGCCCTTGTTGCAAAGAAGGTTAATATCATACTGGGATGCATTAGTAGGAGTGTGAACAACAGATCAAGTGAAGTGATTCTTCCCCTCTGTTCTGCACTGATGAAGCCACATCTGGAGTACTGCATCAGTTTTGCCTCCCCCCACTACAGAAAGGTTATGAACAAGTTGGAGAGAGTCCAGCAGAGGGCAATGAAAATGGTTAGGGGGCTGGGAGAAGACTGAAGGGGAATTTAAAGCAGCCTTCAACTACTTAGATACTAGGAAAAACTTTTTTCACAAAGAGGTTAGTAAAACACTGGAACAGGTTACCCAAAGAAGTTGTATCATCTCTATCCTCAGAGGTTTATAAGACCCTGCTAGAGCTGGGATGATCTAGTTGGGGATGAAGGACCCTTTGAGCAGGGGTTGGACTAGATGATCTCTTGAGGTCCCTTCCAACCCTCTTTTTCTATGATTCCATGATTCTATGGAGTTGGAGCCACAGCTGCTGCCTGCTACCCCATTGCCTCGTACTCAAATCCAAGATGAAGGGCCCCCCATGTTAAGGGGGGGGGGGGCTCATCTTGGATTCAAGTAAATACAGTACTACCCTTCCCTGATAGAAGAGATGCATTCAGTACAGGAGATTTAATCTGACTAGATTTACAGAAATCATTTGACTCTGGGTTATTAATGCTATAATCTGTAAGGTCAATAAGGAGTTACCTAAAAGAGATATTACAACTAGTTCTGTTGAAAGGGGAGTTATGGGATTGGAGAGAACTTACTAGTGATGTTCCTCTGAGACTGGTTTTGAGTCCCATTCTGTGGCATTTTCATTGGTGACCATGGTGCAAGAACTAGTTATGTGTTAATGAATTTTGTGGATCACATAAAGGTCAATGCATAAGAAAATTGGATTTTACAGAAAGAATTGGATAACCTCATGGTGTGGTGCAGTGGAGGGAATGACACCAAGTACAAAGTGCACTTTGGGATTAATACCAAGAACTTCTGTTATACGGACACACAGACTGGAAATAATAGAGGGAAAGGGGCGTGGGAGTACTAGTCAATCATAGAATGAACCATCAGTGTGGTGCAGATGTAAAAAAAGATCAGTGCAATTTCCGGATGTGTTTTCTGGACTATTTTTAGTAAATGGTACTAATACTTCCCTAGAAGGCATTAATAAAACTTTTAGAACCTTGCATACAGTTCTGTTACCTATGTTCAAAAAAGTTTTATTTAAACTGGAACCAGTACAAGGAAAGGGGCTACCAGGATGTTTAAGAGAGTGAAAAGTAGTTAATGAGATGGCTAATGAGAAGGGAGTAAAAGACCTTTAGCTTATTTCTTTCCATTCACTGTATTGCTATGATTACCTTTTATACATGTATCTGCCTGGCATAGATTAAGGAAGAAGAAGTGCTATTTGAGTTGAAGAAAAATACTGGAACAAAACTGGCCATAGACAAATTTACAGTGGAAATTATAAGTTTTCTAACAATCTGAATGAGGTTTTAGAATCATCTTCCAGCCATAGTACCAGGGACAAAGAACCATATTTACTTGGCAAGTTTATGGACTGGATAGCATGACTGTAAAGGTGTTCTTGGGGCAATCATCATCTCATGTGACATATTGGCTCTTCAGAGTCAAGATACCTGAAAGAAATAATATTGATATGAATTAAACTCTGCAATCACACTAAACCTGAGCTAAATGCAAAACTCAGGGATATACAACAGTCTTTATTTTATTTAGATTTATTAAGAGGAGTTTTCAGGAGTTAGGATTTAGGTCTCTGATAGGCAGGATGTGGGAAATCTGTATATCTATAGATGAACTCATCCTCCTTAATAGTCAACATTCTTGTAGGGTAGGGTGATATCTGACTCGTAGTCAATGTCAACGAAGCGGAAATTTAGACATTTTAAGTTTTTGCATTTTTAACTGTATAGATCATTCTAGAGCTAAAACTCATGGTAATCAATTTTGAAAAGTGTGCCTGGTGATGGTGAATCTGCTTCAGTTCCTTTTTTTCTGTTGTTTGTATAATAAATCCACTTTGACTATATTTGCTTTCAAATAAGCATATACAAAACGACATTAACAAGTCATTAACAGTAAGGAGTCAGGCACTCAGAAGTTGGAAACTCCAGATTTGAAGTTGCTTAGGCAACCTTAATCCAGCCCCCATGTGTATGTGCTTTTGCCACCAAATCACCTACTATTTTTTTCCATGGGATCTCTGCTTCCTTCTCTTCACAGGATGCTGCTTCAGTGGAAAACAATTTTAATTCTGTTGTTTCCACATTTTAAGTCTTTGACTTTGCCATTTAATAAATCCCATTTAAGGCAGATTTTTGTGTGTAATTTCTACGGCTGTGCAAAGCTTCAGTCACCAATTCACTTCATAGGAGATTCAGCTCAATTTGGGGGCCAAATCTCCAAATCTGAATTGAATTGGAAGACCCTTTAAAAGCTCTGAATCAATTCAAAGCATCTGAATCAATTCGGAAAACATTTGGAGATTTGGATCGGCCAGGGAGAGGCAGGCACAGCCAGGTGACTGCAGGTTCTCCCATGGCTCCTCCGACTGTGCCTGCCTCTCCCTAGGTTGGGGGAGTTGCGGGGGAAGCCCCTGTGGATGCCGCGCCTGGACCCAGCCTCCCGGCACTTAAAAAAGCCCCACACTCACCAGATGCAGCAGTCACCCAGAGCCTGGCAGTGTTCAGCCCCGGTGGCCCCAGCTCCCAGTGCACAGTGTACTGCTGGGCCACACTGCATCTATGCCATGAGGCAGCTGCTGTGCGGGTGCCAGATGGGGAGGGAGAGGGGGTGGCGATCCCTACTGCCCCCCACTCTGCCCTGTGCTGCACAGGGGGCTCTGCCATGAGCACCCAGAGGGCCTGATCACCACTGCTGCAGCTGGTGTGTGTTGAGCTTTTCTTTTTTTTGTTTTGTTTTTGTAAAGTGCTGGGAGGCTGGGGCTGGGCAGGCCAGCTATGGGGATTTCTCCCACGGCTCCCCCCGCCTTGGGAGAGGAAGGCACAGATGGAGGAGCTGTGGGAGAACCTGCAGCCACCCAGCTGTGCTTGCCTTTTTCCAGCCGATCTGAATCGCTGAATCTCTCCAAGTCAGTGCTGAATCTTTGGAAGCAGATTTGACTGAATCGAACGGGGACAGTGATTTGAATCACCAAATCGAATCACTGTCCTCTGAACTGGCCAAATCCAAATCTGAATGGAATACTTCCCTATTCTCACAGGCCTAGTAATTTCTGATACTTCCAAAACCCCTGAGAATAAAACAGAAAGTTCCTCCTATGCTATCGCACCAATTGTCAGATGGTTCATCAGCAAAACTGAAGCTTTTGGATCCAGGGCCAGACTCTTGTTGCTAGAGCTATTAAGATTATAAAAAGTGCTGGTAGGTTGTCATCCCATGTGTGAACCAGTATGGGAAGGGGATGAGATGCACTTTTCTTGTGGGTTCCACAAATATTAGCTAAAATCAGAAGAATGATGAGACTCAAAAATCATGGGTTCCATTACCATCCTATGGAGGAAATTGTGCTCTGGTGTTTGCCAACCAGAGATGTGGGTTTTCTGGAAAATTTTCCAATGCCCTAAATAGAGTGTGATCTGATTTATCATGTTTACTTGACTTATATTTAG
This sequence comes from Alligator mississippiensis, assembly GCF_030867095.1. Taxonomy (NCBI): domain Eukaryota; kingdom Metazoa; phylum Chordata; order Crocodylia; family Alligatoridae; genus Alligator; species Alligator mississippiensis. The sequence continues at coordinate 68,022,525 of NC_081832.1, forward strand.
TAAGTAAAACTAAAAAAGTATCCCATATTAATTTTATCTGTCAATAGCCACAAGTATTTGAACGGAAATATTTGATTAGGAAAAAAATTAAATACAGAACACTTAATGTGGTTTAAGTGTTATATTCAAACAAATTCAAAGCTTTACGTGAAAAGAAATTATTTTTATTGGAGTACTTGTAAAAATGTAAAGACAATACACAAAAGCACGTACTTCCCTTACATTGTTTGTTTAAATTTAAGAAAAAAATGAAGGCAATGAAAAATGTTGACACACTAATTTTAGCACACCCAAAGAACTGTGCATGATATGCTGTGCACTCATCTACTTCAACAGAATTTAACTCTTCCATTGAGGTCATTGCGGCACGTCCAGTTTCACTGTCACTATCTGTAGCATCACTTGCACCGCTTATTAGTTCCATTTCAGAGTGGGATTGAGGCAAATGTGATTTAGAACTGCTTGAACCACACACTTTTTCACTAAAGGAAGGTTTTATCAATGAGCCTATGGGTAAGGGCAACTTATCACACTGCATCTTCTTTACTAATTGTGCTTCTGACTGATTCTCCAGAAGCAAGAGATTTTGGGAAATAGAAGCAAATCCATTTTGAGAAATAGAAACAAACCAAACCAGCATAAGGAATCCTCTCATACTGTAGAGCTCCAGTAGTGGCTCCCAGACTGCAAATGTTGTCCCTGCAATCAGCAAAGCAAGTATGGTTGAGGGTCAGCAAGCCTAGGTAGGGCTTCTATGTCTCAGCAATCACTAGCTGTTCTACCTTTGAGACTATGAAAGCTAAGCTGCATGGCTTGGGGACCTAGAGAGCAGCAGAAAGACAGACCAGGATAAGGGGGCAGAAAGGTGGTTTAAAGAGATTTTTGCATACCACCTATCAGTCAGCCCACCCTGACCTGCACAGTGTGTCCTGTGGCTGCACTCGAGGTGGCAGGGGGAGCCATAGGCCACATTCCAAACATTGTACTTGAAAGATAAATCTTTTGGAGATGAGCAGTTACCTTTCAGCATATTCTCTGCCTGGTGAACCAGGGATCCTGGTTTTCGCTGATAAAAAAAATTCTCAAATTCTGGTTAAAAACCCCTGAAGGTCCCCGCTGGTGCTCTTCAATCCCCACGCACAGCTCCACACCACCACTCAGTCCTGCTCCAGGGGGCCCAGCTGCCAGACCTACAGGCCCAGGACCCAGGTCTACAGCGCCTTGCCCCCTGCAACAGTGCCCAAGCTTTGGCTGCCACATGTGGGAGGTAGTGACTGCTGAGGTGGATCAGAGCGCAGAGCTCCCCTTCCCCCACAGGCGTGAAGGCTGGAGTGGAGCCCATGTGGGGATGTGGATGTAGGCTGTCTACTGCAGGCTCGGGGCTCCCTGCCCTGCTGCCCTTCCCCTGAGACCTCTACAGTCCAGCAGGCAGTACCCAGGGCAGAATGGGGTCAGGTGGGGAAGCTCACCCACTGAGCCACAGAGGCCCCATGGGGAGGGCAGCATGGTAGGGAGCCCTGAGCCTGCAGCTAGCATCCTGCCCCTACCCCACACACAAATCCGGGGGGCAAGTGCCCCCCCCATGCCCCTCATCATTATCTCTGGCGAAGGGGGGCCCAATACTAAAAGTTTGCCCAGGGCCGCCAGGAGTCTAGGTACGGTGCTACAGCCATAGTCTATGAATCAATTGCCTTTGACAGCAGGAACATCCTGAGTGCTTGCTTCTGAGATAACCTGTGTAGTCATAAGACAGGTATGTCACTGTCATGTTCTCTGTCTGCGCCATTTAGAATATATCCAGACTTTGTGGAGATCAAACTTTCCAAGTCTGTTTACTTCAAGTTCGGCACATATTTAGATACTGTTTGATTCCATAGGTAAACGACACTTCGTAAGAAGTATTCTTTCTGGTAACATATTCCAGATCTGTGTACTGTTCACACTAGCGGTGGGACTAATGGAAGAAGGGAGAAAGTGACTGAGTAGGAATGGGAAGGCAGGCTGAAGAGTTGGCAACAGAGATGTGGGGCGGAAAGTTTTCCAAACCAGAAAAAAATTCCAGAAAATATTCCAGTGCTTTATTTGTCCATGGGAAATTTTCCATTTCTAAAAAGTCATTGTTTCATAAATTTCATTAGTAACAATGAATGGATGCCAATACAGTATTAGGCATGCTTGGCAGTTTCATAGTTATAATTAATATTTTTCAGGTGTTTATCCCTAGGAAGTGTGTGAGAGTGTACATATATGTTTTACTGATTTGTAAACAGGAGGGTAAATGCACTCGCATGATAATCCAAACCAAAAATCAAGTTGTGCGGATCAAGTTGTCAGGCTCTGGGGCCTGGGAGCATGGTGACCTCCCCTTGTGGGGTCTGCTCCCTTTTGGGATCTCTGGCGCGCCAGCTGGAGGAGCTCCAGGCCACAGTCGAGAGACTGCGTGCCATCAGGGACTGCAAGCAGGAGAGACTCCTACTGCCAGGCCCTTCTCCCCCCGGGAGGCGGAGGGTAGATCACAGTCTCCCTCCACGCCAAAGGAGGACTCTGGGACCTCCTGCTTTGTCCAGCCAGGGGCATGGACCAAGGTGGTCAAGGGCCCTAAGGCCCGCCGCACCAAGGCCCCTCCCCCACCAGAACTGAGAAATGGGTACGTACCTCTTGCTGCCCCAGCAGAGCCTGCTGAGTTGCCGGCCCCCACAGGCAACATGGGCCTAACTGCAGCTCCCGCCCCTGCTCTCCCCAAGACAAAACGTAAGGTGTTTGTTGTGGGAGACTCCCTCCTGAGGGGGACGGAGGGGCCAATCTGCCACCCCGACCCCTTAGCCCTGCAAGTCTGCTGCTTCCCAGGGGCCCGCATCCGGGACATTGCGGAGAGGATCCCAAAACTCCTTAAACCCACAGACCACTATCCCATGCTCCTTATTCATGTGGGCACCAATGACACTGCTCGGAGCACTCCCAGCCAGGTCATGAGGCGCTACAGGGATTTGGGAGCGGGGCTTAAGGGTCTGGGGGCACAGGTGGTGTTCTCGTCGATCCTCCCAGTCTGAGGCTATGGGCTGAGAAGGGACAGGAGGATCTATGTGGTCAACCAAAGACTGCAACGCTGGTGTCGTCAGGAAGGCTTTGGCTTTTATGACCACAGCCCACTCTTTGGCGAGAGAGGCAGTGAGCTGCTGGGAAGAGATGGCCTCCACCTCTCTCCCCTAGGGAGGAGGCTCTTCTCAGCCAGACTGGCTGACCTGCTCCACCAGGCTTTAAATTAAGCCCGTTGGGGGACGGGGGGACTACCGCCACTGCTGGCCCGCTGAGCAATCCTTGCAAAGCCAGCGGATCACAGCGCTTCAGGGAGCCCAGCCCTGCCCCAGCCCTGGTAAAATCTGTGGGCAAGGAAGGAGCCCCCCAGGGGGCACTTGCCTGCCTGTACACTAATGCCAGGAGCTTGGGGAATAAGCAGGAGGAGCTCATCCTCCTGCTCAGTGCAAACAATTATGATGTCATAGGGGTAACGGAGACCTGGTGGGACTCCACCCATGACTGGACCACAGGGATAGATGGCTATACCCTGTACAGGAGGGATTGTGTAGAGAAAAGGGGCGGGGGTGTAGCTCTCTATGTTAAGGAAAGCTGCATGTCCCTGCAAGCCGATATTGGCGACCAGGGTGGACGGCTGGAGACCCTCTGGGTTAAAATCCGTGGGGAACACAGCACAGGGGACACAATGGTGGGAGTCTATTACAGACCTCCCACCCAAAGTCCTGAGCTTGACCAGGAGTTTGCCCAGGAACTGGCTGAGGCAGCTTGCTCCAGGACCATGGTTGTCATGGGCAACTTCAATTACCCGGACATCTCGTGGGAGGATTGCTCAGCAAAATCTGAGTGGTCGCAGAGCTTCCTCTCGTGCGTGGATGACCTCTACCTGACTCAAGAAGTCTATGGGCCAACGAGAGGCAAAGCGCTGCTCGACCTGGTACTGGCTACTGGGGATGACCTAGTCGGTGACCTAGTGATCGATGGGAAACTGGGTGACAGCGACCACGAGCTGATCACCTTCACCATCCGCCGAAAAGCTGGCAAGTCAGTCAGCAACACGCAAGTCCTTGACTTCAGGAAAGATGACTTTGACAAGCTCAGGAGGCTTGTCAGTGAGGCCCTAAGGGACCGTGACCACAGGGAGAGCGGAGTTCAAGAAGAGTGGTTGCTCCTCAAGGGAGCGATCCTCAATGCACAAACTAAGTCTATTCCATCTCGGAGGAAAGGCAGCAAGAAGGCACAGCAGCCCCCCTGGCTCTCCAGGAACCTAGCAGACCTCCTGAGGCTAAAAAGAAAGGCCTACAAAGGATGGAGGATGGGAGTCACCTCCAAGGAGGATTATTCTGCACTGGTCCGGTCCTGTAGGGAGCAGACCAGGAAAGCCAAGGCTGCAACTGAACTCCAGCTATCTTTGAGCATCAAGGACAATAAAAAGTCCTTTTTCAGATATGTGGTGAGCCGGAGGAAAAGCAGGGGCAACATTGGACCCCTGCTGAACCAGATGGGGCAACTGACAACTGACGCCCAGGAAAAAGCCAACCTATTAAATAGGTACTTTGCGTCAGTCTTTCATCAGCCCCATGGGACGCCCATGCCCGCTACAGGGCCAGGAAGTCTGGGTGAGGGTGATCCCCTGCCCTCCATTAATGTTGACTTTCTGAAGGAACATCTTGAGAAGCTGGATACCTTCAAGTCAGCTGGCCCTGACAATCTTCACCCCAGGGTACTCAAGGAGCTGGAGAGCATCATAGCCCAGCTTCTAGCGCGGATCTTTGAAAACTCTTGGCGCTCTGGTGTAGTGCCCGAAGACTGGAAGAAGGCCAATGTGGTGCCTATCTTCAAGAAAGGGAGGAAAGTGGATCCGGCTTACTATAGGCCCATCAGCCTGACTTCTATCCTGGGGAAGATCTTAGAAAAGTTTATTAAAGAGGCCATCCTTAATGGACTGGCTGACGCCAACATCTTAAGGGATAGCCAGCACGGGTTTGTTGCAGGTAGGTCTTGCTTGACCAATCTCATTTCCTTCTACGACCAGGTGACCTATCACCTGGACAAGGGAGAAGAGATTGATGTCATATATCTTGACTTCAAAAAAGCCTTCGATCTGGTGTCCCATGATCGCCTCTTGGAGAAACTGGCCAATTGTCGCCTTGGGTCCTCCACGATCCACTGGCTGGAAAATTGGCTCCGGGGTCAGACCCAGAGGGTAGTAATTGATGGAAGTCACTCATCGTGGTGTCCTGTGACCAGTGGGGTCCCCCAAGGCTCTGTCCTTGGACCCATACTGTTCAACATCTTCATTAACGATGTGGACACTGGAGTCAGAAGCGGACTGGCCAAGTTCGCCGATGAAACCAAACTTTGGGGCAAAGCATCCACGCCAGAAGACAGGCGGGTGATCCAGGCTGACCTGGACAGGCTCAGCAAGTGGGCGGACGAGAATCTGATAGTGTTCAATGCCAATAAATGCAAGGTTCTCCACCTTGGGGGAAAAAAACTCCGCAGCATCCTTATAGGCTCGGCAGTGCTATGTTGGCTAGCACTATGGAAGAAAGAGACGTGGGGGTCATCATTGACCACAAGATGAACATGAGCCTGCAGTGCGATGCTGCGGCTAGTAAAGCGACCAAAACGCTGGCTTGCATCCATAGATGCTTCTCAAGCAAATCCTGGGACATCATTCTCCCCCTGTACTCGGCCTTAGTGAGGCTGCAGCTGGAGTACTGCGTCCAGTTTTGGGCTCCACAATTCAAAAAGGATGTGGAGAAGCTTGAGAGAGTCCAGAGAAGAGCCACACGCATGATCAGAGGTCAGGGAAGCAGACCCTACGATGACAGACTGAGAACCCTGGGGCTCTTTAGCCTGGAAAAGTGCAGACTCAGGGGTGATCTGGTGGCCACCTACAAGTTTATCAGGGGTGCTCACCAGTATCTGGGGGAACGTTTGTTCACCAGAGCGCCCCAAGGGATGATGACTAAGTCGAATGGTCATAAACTACTACAAGACCGTTTCAGGCTGGACATAAGGAAGAATTTCTTTACTGTCCGAGCCCCCAAGGTCTGGAACAGCCTGCCACCGGAGGTGGTTCAAGCGCCTTCATTGAACACCTTCAAGATGAAACTGGATGCTTATCTTGCTGGGATCCTATGACCCCAGCTGACTTCCTGCCCTTTGCGGGGGGGCTGGACTCGATGATCTTCCGAGGTCCCTTCCAGCCTTAATGTCTATGAAATCTATGAAAATCAAAACAAAATGAACACACTGCTAAGTGAGTGAAGGGGGAGTGAGGGGCACCAGCAGGGCTGTGGGTGGGGAGTGAGGGGCAATAGCATAGGCAGGGCATAACAGATCAGGGCTACTCAGCACCACAAAGCCATGGGGACTGGAGGGACAGCCACAGCTGGACCTGTGTCCTGGTGAGTGAAGCGGGGTACAGGGGTCTCTGATTTTCCATGATAAAAAACCCAAAATCAAACACCAACATTTATAGGTATTTAGAATGTATTTTATTATAGTGATTGAGGCACTGGTAGGCTTCCAAATTGCTTTAACTGATACCTCTATATATAGTGGCATTTCATTTTAATCACAGAAAAACATGGAGTTTGGGGGTTTTTAATCAGAATTTGAGACTTTTTTTATCAGAGAAAACCAGGATCCTTGGTTCAGAGGATCAGGCAGAGAATATGCTGGAGGGTAACTGTTCATCTCCAAAAGACTTATTTTTCAAGTACAATGCTTGGCATGTGGCCTACAGCTCCTCCCGCCACCTCGAGTGCAGCCAGGGGATGCACAGTGCTGGTCAGAGTGGGCTGACTGGTAGGTGGTATACAAAAATATCTTTAAACCACTTTGGGTTTGTGTTCAGTCATAAATATGTGCATATACTGGAGAAACCTTAATAATTACTCATAATTTACTGGCCAGCTACTTATTTTGGCAGAGATGCCTTTTAGATTACTTTTTAACCACATGTGTCAATAAGAAACCCCCTTTCCCTTGTCAGACCCAAAGGGCATGGCTACACACTCATTAATGCACTTTAGTTAATATGCATTAAGTTTAGTATCTCCGTTGTGAGGTACTAGAAAAAGACATATTAGCTTAATTTAATGAGCATTAGCTAAAAAGCACTTTATGTGACACTTTAATGCACATTAAAATATATTAATGCACCCAGTGCCATCAGGCCCAGCAGTTCAATCCCAGTATCCTCCTCTGTGAAACACTTGAAATTTATTCCCATGTCAGCCTTTGTTTCTAACCCCAACTCTCCTTTCTTTCTCTGAACTAACAAATCAGTGGCCTAGAAAACAATTTGTTCTGTCAGGCTTTTCTTGACATCTAGGGAAATCATTTGTTGCTTTGGGCACCTGCATAGACTCAGAATTTGGTTTAGGCAGAGAGGTTAAAATGTGCATCTTGTGTAATTCACATTAACAGGTTACCATTGTTCTACTAGTAATTGGTCAAAAATGGGATAGTGTAGCAGGCATGAGAAAAAATGGGGAAAAACCCAAAAGCTTGCCCAATAACAAAATGAATTATCCACTTTTCACCCAGAGCCTTAGAACCCAGAACACTGCACTCACACCGGGCATCCTAGCACGCCTCTTATTAGTTGCTGCAAGTGCTGTAAGCAGGTAACACGACAGTTTGTAGTCACAGTACTGAGGCAGAGAGCTCCTTCCTAATGACAAATTCACCTGACATCAAGCACTGTGTTGAGATTCCAGCTGTAAATGAGCTCTAAATTAAGCCATCAGCTGAAGGAAAATGAAATTACTACTTTGGCTTTTGGTGGCATGCACTATGGAGTCTCCAAATGAGTTTTAATCAAAGTCTCTCTGAAGTTCTCAAGGTGCCTATATGATATGAGGGTAATACGAGAGTATGATATGATGATATGAGAGTAGATTTGTCATACTATTTTTTGAGACCCATTTCTCTTTTACTCATTTTTCAATGGCCAGAACCAGCTGCCAGGATTTTTTTCAATGCTTATTATATTCATTTTCCACAGCACAATGAAAACAGCTACGCCCAGTGCCATGGTCCAGTTTCCATTAATAATTATTTATGAGGCTGAAAGGCAGACGGAAGTACAATGTATAAGGCATGACCTGCAAAATAGAGACAGAATAGGTTCAGTATGTTTGGCAAATGAAAATGGCAATTTTCCACTATGGGAAAAATGACCAAAAATGCCCTATGTTGATCACCTAATGACGTATATATTTCAGAATCTAAATTTATTAGGTTACTAAATAGGGGTATTGGAGCCTAAATTTTAAGTATCTGTGATCTCATGGAAAAAGCACTGACTTTTGCTGTTTCACATTTACAGACTTCCTCCATCTCTAAACTATAATCAAGTAATGTGTTAGATTTCTTTTCCTGAAGCAATCTGAAACAATAACAGATAAACCCCATACCAGAATCCTTTTTTAGTATGTGAAGGAAATCTTATCCTATTCAATATCATTGGGTACTGCACACAATTATATGCATCACAAAAGTGTTTAACTAAGGCCATACCTACTTGACAAGCTTCCAGTGTCCATCAGCGGTGCCTTCAAACACAGTATATGGGCTTCCACATACTCTAGAGGATATGTGTAAGTTGGTAGTTCTCAACCTTTCTTGACTCATGGCACCCATTAAGTTTTTGCTCTTAATTTTTGTAGTAAAAAAAAGATAAATAACAACAATAATAGAGGAATTCTACTGTTGCAAAGAACTCAGGAAGATCCTAGAATCATAGAAAATGAGGATTGGAAGGGACCTCAGGCGGTCATCTAATTCAAAGCAGGACCAGCCCCAACTAGATCGTCCCAGGCAAAGCTTTGTCTAGCCGGGTTTTGAAAACCCCCAAGGATGGAGACGCCACCATCTCTCTGGGTAATCTGTTCCAGTGTTTTACTACCCTCCTCATGATAAAATTCTTCCAAATACCTAACCTTAAGTTCCCTTGCTGCAACTCAAGACCATTGCTCCTTGTTCTGTCATCTGTCACCACTGAGAACAGTCCAGCTCCATGCTCTTACAAACTCCCCTTCAGGTAGTTGAAGGCTGATGTTAAATTTCCCCCTCAGTCTTCTCTTCTCTAGAATAAATAAGCCCAGTTCCCTCAGTCTTTCCTCACAAGTCATGTCCCCCGGCTCCTGAACCATTTCTGTTGCCCTTCACTGGACTCTCTCCAATTTGCCCACATCCTTTCTGTAGTGGGAGGCCCAAAACTGAACACAGTACTCCAGACGTGGCCTCACCATTCTTCCCCTCACTGCATAGAGGGGAAGAATCACTTCCCTGGACTTCCTGGCAACACACCTACCAACACAGCCCAGGATGTTGTTAGCCTTCTTGGCAACAAGACCATATTGTTGATTTGTATCCAGCTTATTATCTACTGTAACCCCCAAGTCCTTTTCTGCTGCAATAGGCCAGGATATTTTTAACACTATGGATTCTGATGTGAAAACTCTGGGTTTTTCTTGTAAATCATGCTTGCACATCTAAAAGTGTTAATACTGTGCAGCACCCTGCAGCACCCTTGCCAGGATGCCAGGGCCCCCTGGTTGAGAATCACTGATCTAGGTGGCTTCCCTCCTGACTCCAAGTTTGCCGCTGACAAAATAACCTCCAGTGTCATACTCAGACTCCCCAAAAGCTGCAGTGGAAGGAGACATTCAGGTCTGCTTCCTGTTATTCAGCGTAACTCCTGAGCTGTCTGCTCTATTTGCTTGGACGCCAGCAAGAGCGAATGCACAGGACTTCTTTTGTTGGCAATAAACTCATTTGGGGTGGAAGATATAAAAGGGATGATGCTCTTACTCTTTAGACTTTGTAAAATCCTTTGGCATATGCAACTCTGTGTTTTATTGTTAATCAGTATTCTAACCCGGAAAAGACCACATTAAGTACAGAAGGGAACTTCTCTATGATTAAAGAACAAGCTGTGTTTGGGTCTCTGTATTCTTATGTGCACTTATGGTGTTCAAATTATAAGAGGCTTTTAAAAACTAAAGTGCAGGGGCAAATTTTCCTATCGGGATTTCCAAGTAGCAAGAAAACCCCCAGAAAAAAAGTGGCACAAAGTATGTGAAAATAGTGTGTGCTGGATCGAACGCTGAGATTGGGGAGCAGGCAGCTCTGGGCTGGCTGCTCCCTTTTCTCTACATGTTACCCCCTAGCTGGCAAGGTGAATCAACATAGGGGCTACCTGCTGGCTAGTCCTGCAAATTTATGCTGCTACTATTTCTGCTGCTGCAAGCACATGCCCCTGCTCATATGAACATGGCCAATGAGACCACTTAATTTTAAAACACTCTGCAGATGTGTTTTTAGGTTTCTAGCAACTGGCAGGCTATCTCTACATGGCAGAGAGAAGTGAGATGCTTCAGCTAGCAGAAGATGTGTAGCCATGTTAGTAAGTTGCTCTGCCTGGGCTTAATAACCCTGCTGAGAAGCAGGGTCTACTGGCTTGAGTCAAGGGCTGCACAATGGGGCTGCACTGCTTCTGTTTCCCAAGCTAGCTCATTTAGAGCTGTGTGGTGTCTCCAGACATCACGAAATCATGCTGTGTCACCATAACCAAAATGCTATGATCACACCTGTCTCTCTGTGGTCCTTGTTAGCAGCTCAAATTGCTCTCTTCCTGTCCCAAAACTTGGGGCTGTCCTAGGTCACAAAACCTTGAGAGCCCTCAGCTGATGCTTCTGTCAAAGTAGAAGAGCTAAAATATTCATCGTTTACATGAAGGACAGTAGTACCCAATTCACTTGTCATGTTCCAGCTAGCAGTGTTTATAAGCATACTATAATTTTGTTGTTAAAATACAGTTTTTAGGGATTAATTAAATATATTTTGTTTTAAAAGTAACTGCTTGGCTCCAGCAAATTTTGGTTTATTTTTTGAGTTCTGGCAGTATGAGTGCAGTCAGACCACATTCCAAAGATCCACATCAAAGTTTACTCCATAACACACCTACCTATTTGCCTAAAGCAAGAGAAAGGAGTACATTTTAAAATTCCCAATAACACATTAAGGGAAGATCATACCTTAAGTGTCAAAGTTTAACTACCTCTTATTTCTGCTGTGGTTATAATACCCTCGGGGAAGCAGGGAAATGAACTTTAACTTTCTGACTAATTTTATGCATTTTCATTTGATAAATATCAGTTTTCCCTCCTTACTCAGCACTCACGCTACATCTGTATATAGGCATCTATGTACAGACCAGCTTGGTTCCATATTACCACTTCCTCCTTCTGAACATAAGCATCATCAGTTGATCTATATTAATACCGTAGATCTGTGGAACAGGTTTACCTAACTCTCTGGAATCTGTAGAATAATTTAAATTGCATCATTTTTAGGCCCTTTATGTTGAGGTCTTGATACATATACTTAATGAGTTTTTAATTTCACCCATATTTCCCAACAACCAACAAATCTAACTGCCCTTCAAACTCTCATAATACTTAGTTGTTTGGGATTTCAACCTAACTCATTCCTTGGGTTCCTTCAGTCAAAATGTTCTTTTGTTCCTTTGAAATCCTGGGGTTGCCAGGATTTCAAAGGAAAACAAAAATGATGCATATCACTTGATTTGCATCTGGCTGTGCTCCATTTACACTATTATCAACAACACAAACTGGAAAAGACACTGCTAGCCAAGAATTTAATAGCTCAGTGATCAGTTCCAAGATGAAAATACATGTGTTCTTGTTCAAAACTCCACCTCAGTACAATCTAAGTATATTCTCTCCAGAATAAACGTGAATATTTGTGTAATAGACATTCATGTCAAATAATACATGCAACTTTGCATTTTGCAGTCCCTAGGGCACTAGTCCAAATCCCTTTGAAGACATAAATTCTCACGGACTTCCCTGAGTTTTTGCTCAGTCCCCAAGTGTGTTATTATCATAATGCCATCTCCTAGCACCAGATGGCACTGCACTCAAGTTTAGGGAGCCAGAATGAAAAGATTAATAAAGAATAAAACAAACCAGAAAGCTTGTTCTCATGCTGCATCCACATGCTACTGTTGAGCCTGCCTAAGCAATGAATTAGCAGAATTTCAACCTGATGGAATCTCAGTCTGCCGCTAGACTGAGGAAATGGTAATTTATTTCTATTTTTAATATCTACCTGTGTTCTCCACTCCCCTTCCATGGTTTAAACTAATACAATCAACAATTGCACCAAGTCAGTAAAAGCCAAACATCCCTCTGATCACAATTTGCTGCCATGCCATGCATCATTCTGTTATACCGCAATGAACAAATAAATGCATCCCAGCCCACCTGCTGACAGATCTCTCTTCATGTACTGATGAAGAGGAGAGAACAAGACCTGATTATTAGCTGTGTCCTTGGTAGGTGCTACTTAAATTCTCATTTCAGTAATTGATTCCAAAATAATGGAGGAATATACTAGGGAGTCTCATTAATCTCTGTTGAAAGTAACTTTTGTTAATATTGATATGAGTTTTACATAGGCACCAGGACAAACTGTACCCCAACAGCTATATTAACTGGAAAAAAATAAATGTTTTAGCTAATTTTTTCTCATTTTCAAGTTTACTATACTTACATGTTCCTCAGGTTTTCACAGTAGATCCAGTTAAAATGGAATGTTTTGCTCAACTCAGGAGTGCTCTACGTAACATGACTTTTTGGGCTGTTGTTTTAACAAAGCTAACAATCTTTTAAATTCTGGTTAATTGTTGTGCACAGTATTTTCATCAGTTACAGACATGAGCATGTTCAAATAGTTTTAGATCAGGTAAGGTAAGAAGAAATACAGTGTCTGAATCCACATTAAAATACGAATTTCCATGGCTTTTCTTCTCATATAAAACAAGATACTTCTGAATATTGTATGAGGAAAACTATAGCTAAAGAAACATGCTTCAATGTAAAATTTCAATTTTAATTTTAGGAAAAAGGAAACAAATGGATCAAAAGCTCATTTTCAATGGATGATAGGCCCACAAACATTTTGAGAAGAGTATGAAATCTCAAGTATGTAAAATGATAAAATAAATCTCTTTTAATACAAATGAAATGATTACATAACCCATAATTTTCCTTATGTGTTTTGGGGTCATTTGGGCTAGGTACAAACATTCAAAAAGCCCATGGTGGAATCGATCTAAGTTACACAGTTTTCTGTAAGTGGCTTAGTTTAGTTCGGTAGTGAACAGAACACACATTTGCCCTTTCAGGTGGGGCAAACCTTAGACCAGGTTCCACCATTTTTAAACCAGTCTATGTGTGCCAAACTTCTGTGTTATTATGGTATAGACCCGTTTTGTGTGCCAAACATCTGGTCTGTTATGGGTATAGACTGGTTTTCTGATCATTTATACCCATAAAAGTATGATGTCTATACTTGGCTTTGGTGAGTTATGTAAGCAGAGTGCATAATTAATCAGAGAAAAGAGATAAAAGAAAGAAGAAGGAAATAGATGCCTAAAGACAGAAATGACTTCTTTACTCTTTATCTGGTGAAATCTGGGGACTAATTATGACACTCCAAGGAGTGAGTGGAATTAATTTAGAGCATTATGCTCAGAAGGAGTGTTCTTACATAATGTGTTCAGTTCCCTTAGATCCAGAGGCTACTGCCTGAAGTGGAAAGATTTTCACTGGTTTCTACAAGCACTGAATTGAGCGCTGAGACAGGATCGTGATCTTTCCGTGGCACAGGAAATTTTAAATATTATTATTGCTGGTCTTTGAAAATACACAGGAATGTGAATGCATAGATCCATGTGGCAGAGGCTGACTGCTGGCATTATGTTACATTTCAAAGCCAGGTGAAGTATTAATATTAAACTGTAGGGCTGTGCAAGGCTTTGGACAGAGGTTCAGATCTGGAGAAGCTTCAGGCGCTTCGGGGTTGGAAGCAGCATGTCCGGGTCGAAGCGCTGCCTCGTTCGTCTTCCCGGAGCGGTTTGGAGCGTCCGAAGCACTTCGGAGCCGCCTTGGAGATCCAGCCATAGGGTATAATGGGGAAACAATAAAATATCTATAACTTTGTTGTTTTATGTTCAATCTGGATGAAAATTTCAGGGTGGTAGACTCTGCAGAGTGGATGAAGCCTGCCAAGTTTCAAGAAGATCAGTATAGGGATTTGGGGGGAACTGCCCCTCAAGCTGCGGACAAGCAAAACTGGTGCCATGGGTGCTGTGGGACTGACTGTGTCTGTCTTGGGGCGAGGAGGGGAGACACTGCTGCAGGCCTGGCTGCTAAGCTGCTGTGTTCCCAGTTACCGATCAATCAGTCATGATTCACTCAGTATCCAGGGACTCGGGGACCAGCTCAATACACAGGACCTAGCTACTACATAACGACTTAACGAGCATCAGTTAGGACCTACAAAACCAGGCTAAGGAGAGGAAAGAATCAAGACCAACAATCAACTGCCCCAAGACAGACACAGTCTTAGCACAAGTTTTGTCTGTGAGCAGCTAGGGGTGCAGGGCCCCAGAACCCCCCTGCACCGATCTCCTCGACGGCTGGCAGGCGTCACAGCGGGGGCCGCCATCCCTGCAGCTGTCACCCTGCTGCGCCTTAGCACATGCAGTGTCACCCATGGCACAAGTTGTGCTTGTCCACAGCTTGGGGTGCAGTTCCCCCCAAACCCCTGCACCAGTCTCCTTGAAACTTGGCAGGCTTTGTGGCCTCAGCAAGAGCTACCAGCCCTGCAGGTTTGACCCCGCTGTGCTGTGACACACAGCCATGACCTGAGTTTGACTTTCAAGAATTTGGGGTACAGTTCCTCCCAAACCCCTATACTGATCTTCTTGAAACTTGGAAGGTTTCATGCTCTCAGTGGAGGCTACCATCCTGTAAGTATCATCTGAATCAGACAAGAAAAAACAAAGTTACAGATATTTCATTGATTCCCGATTATACCCTATGGCTGGATCTCCAAGGCGGCTCTGAAACTTCGGAGCTGCTGTGGCCGGATTGAGGTGGAAACCTGGTCTGGAGCTCCGGATCAGATTGTGGCCAGCCAAAGCGGCTGGATCAGATTGCTGCCAACTTGCACAGACTTATTAAACTGATTGTAGATAACTGATCAGGGCCGCTTCCTGTAAGGAGTGGCAGAGAATGTTTGAATGTGGTTCCGTAGAAAGGAAAGAGAAAGTAAGAAGAGCAGCATGCAAAAAAAGTTAAATTTGTTAGGCCCAGTTTGCATAAAAGAACTTTTTCTCCTTCATTAAATGAAAGAATGAAGGTACCTCCTTAACTATAACTTTTACATTGCTATTTATATGCTGTGTTACTGCATTAAGGGAAAAGTGTCATGGAGGAGAGAAATTAATACAGATACTGAAGACATGAGATGAGGGAGTTAGAGGCAACATAAGGATATCAGAGCTGGGTCAGAACCCAAAGAGGAATGTGGGATCCCAGCATCTATGCACTGAGGGGGAATAGAGGGCAATTGCTAATTTATTATTTGTACTCTAGTAGCACTTAGAAGCCCAGGGTCCTATAGAGCTAGACACTGCAAGGATTGTACTGTTAGATTGTCACTAACCCAAAGAGCGTACTGTTGGAAAAGGTAAGACAGGCAAAATGCAGGAGCAGGGAAATGAAGGACTGAGAGAATATTATACAATAAGTCTGGCAGTTGTGTCTCTTGAATCCTTCTATGATGCCTTAACTGGAAGACCATCCTTCCCCTCTAACTGAAAAAAGAAATTGTACTGCAGGTTGGTTTCCTCAGCTACAATGATCCTAAAATGTGTTTTGCTTCCCAAGCTCTCCCAGGATGTGTTTCTCTTAACCTGTACTGTACCAGCAAAAGTTGCTGAGAATCTATTCTGCTATAAATATCTCTGCATGTGAACAATCTCTAGATGATTCATTCCCTGTTGGTCTCCATGACGCTAGCAGTCTATCCACAATTTGACTGATGAACTGCCTTTTTTCTCACCAAGAACGATCTCTTACTGTCTTTAAAGCCTCCAGATCTATATTGCCTAGTTAAGCCTTAGCAGTTACTGTTAATGGCTATACTATGATATTTTATAGATTACTGAGGTGCACAAACAGATAAATCTCCATTTTTATCAATCTGTTGTGTGGAATGCACATTTCTAGACAAAATGCAAGGCTAAATGGATGCTTTTACGTGCCAGCTTTAAACTGATATTGCTAGGACAACCCTAGTTGAGAGACTATGGTTAACATAAATCTTGCCTCTTTACATGCCAGCAGTTAATTTACTAAGAAACAAGTCCATGATAGTATGGCATTCTCAATGATAAGCCACATTAATATATTTTCTAGTCTATATATAAATTATGACCCCTTTACATGCAAGTTTGAATAAGTATGTATAATAATACCGCCTACCTACAAAATATTGGTCCAAGCTGGTGCTGGTGTCACTTTACCCCAATAGAATTACTTTTCATTGGCACCGGCTTAAGTGAGAGAAGACTAAATAAGGCCCAAGATGTTGACAAGTGTGCCAGGAAAGATTAAACTGCCTTCTATTTGCCTTAGGTGATTGTGGGATGGCCAGCAGGAAAGGTTACTACATTAGGCAACTGTTCTCTCTTACCCTGCTGTCTTGATTTGTTTCAAAACAATTTTAGTAATTTTCTCAAACTGTATAAGAAGTAAGAGCTTGCCCATGATTCACTGGTTCTCAGAAAGATACAGTGAAAATCCTCAAAAGCTCTCTTGTCTTGCCATTGGATTGAAACCAGTTGAATAGTTTCGCAGCAGTGCAGAAACCTGACATTAATCTGCTCTGTCCTCAAATGACCCTGCCATTACTGCCAGGGTTGTAAGAGTTCACTAGGGAGATTGTGAAGGGCATAAGAACAAATGCCAATGTAATAAGAAAGAGTTCTTCTGTCATTTCCACTCTCAGACTTTTTGGTATTTTTTTTGTTCCCCTTCAAAGTAAAATGAATACCACTATTGCAGTGGCATGTTGAGTCCTAATTGTATTAGGTACAGACATGCAATAAAAGATAGTGCCTACCTCAGAACACTTTGAATCAAAGCCATGTTTTAATATAAACTAACTAGGAAATCATAGAGTTCATCCTAGTATCAATATTACAATCAGAGGTGATACTGATGGTGTTCAGAGGGATATGAGCCAGCCAGCACCATATGGTAGGTATATTCCAGGTGCTGATAAAAGCAGATTAGCCTCATCTGTTCTGCCCTCCTTCCTGTCACTGGTATGAACTGTACTATACAACCCTCTCTTGGTTAAATAACTTGCTTGTATTTTCATCCTTAAAGTGTGGTTTTCGTGGCCATGAAAGCTGGTCAGTTTGACAACTTGGACTGCCAAACCCCTCCAAGAGAAGAAGAGTGGAAGCTGCAGAAAAGATGGAAGAAAATAGCTCAAACATGCAAGTTGCCCAAAAGCACATTTGTGCAAGTAACAGTGGAGCCAAGTTTGATAAAGGCTTAAGAAAAGCTCGTCTCTCCAATACACTTCAACGTCTTAAAAGAGACGGCCACCCATTGCAGTCCCTGAAGCCGCCTTTTGGCAAGGTATGGTTTATCTGTGGCAGACAGGGCAAGGAAGACTTTGGGAGTGGTGACGTGCGATGTACCCAAATGCCTTTCAGCAGTTTTTTTAGCTATGATGAGGCACTGAGACAGAGGGAATTTCCTTGGGGATTTCAAGCCACACTTTCCTTGCTGAAGGTATCTTATATGGGTACTGTTCAGCAGTTAAATATTTGATTTGTCCATCTTTAGCAGATATGCCAGTCTCCAGTTCCCAATCAGAAACTGATGTGCTGGTGTATTTAGAGCATCCATTGGGAAATATGCCATACAATCAATCACCTTCTTTCCCACAGATGGAAAAACTACCCAGAAAGAAAAACAATAGCAAAATAGAAGAAGCTGAATTAGAAGTCCAGACCCATAATTTTTAAAGTACTTTCATAATGAGTAATGGCTACCAGAGTCTTTCAGTCTCCTTCTGTGGCTCTGGCTCTAGCAGTGGAGAGTGAAACATGGCTCTAGCAAAGTAATTTTGCTGCAAAGGTAAACTCCAAAACCCATTATCACACAAGTCTCCTTACAGCAGACCCAGAATGGAATTTGAATCTTTATTTCTGGATAGAGGATGAGAGGTAGAAGAGTGCATAGCAGTAATGCAGGTGGCTGGTCTTCAATGTAGGTGGTGCAGCAAAAAAAAAAAAAAAAAAGCAAAGCACTTTTGGTGCTTTCATAGGCACTTCAGAAAAAGCAAACAACAACTGTGGCAATATATGCTATATAATAGTAATTCTTCACATCACACACACATGCATACACAAGCACCCTAGTACCAATAAGATCAAAAGTAAAACTTCCAGTGACTTTAGTAAGAATGTGGTTCATTTCTTTTTTAAATACTTAGACTGATCTTTTACTAATGCTTAGTAAGTTTATTAGATTTTAGGTTATTTTCCCCAGCTGCTGGGGAAAAAAAGTCTTCTCTAAACCATGCCACAAAGCTCAGATCTAGATTTTCTCTACTGTTCAGGAAAAGGAAGGAAAGAAGGAAGGTTTACTATACATCTCACACAACACCAGAGGGCTAACCCTTGCTTTCCTAGAGGGTTTGAAGTTTGATGTGAATGGTCTGCGCAACTGTAGTCTATACAGAAGGTCGATTCTTTCTGGGCTCTCAAGGTTCTCTATCACAAAGGTTTCTTTATCTCTTTTGAGGTTTTATTTCTGTTTTCTCAGAAAAGATTATCTTGGATTTCCTTTGTATCATGTATCTTGTATTGTATGCAGGCAAAAGGAGAGGAGATGAACCAGATCTTCAGTGCTTGGCTGGCAATAGCAGAGGAACCACCTTCTTGAAGGAGAACGGTAACCTTTTGACCAAAATGAAGGTTTGTGCTCAGTCCCTTTTACCCTCTACTGCGGCAGTTCCCAAACTGTGGATCATGACTCCAAATGGGGTCGCAGCATTAGTGGATGGTGTTGCAGGGGTAGGGGACTGTGGGTTGGGAGTGAGGGGCCATGCTGTGGAAATGGGATCATGTTAAGGAAATGGGGCCAGAAGTGGGGTCATGCTGAGGAAAAGTTTGGGAAGTACTGCTCTACTGGGGCATTTTTGTACTTGTTTATGTCGCAGCACAAGGCGCTTTGAAAAGCACCCAGAGCTACAATGCATGCAGTTGTATAACAAAGTGCCCAGTGCTGCAATGCATGCAGTTGTATAACGAAGCGCCCAGCACTACAATGCATGCAGTTGTATCACGAAGTGCCCAGCGCTGCAGTGCGTGCAGTTGTATCACGAAGTGCCCAGCGCTGCAGTGCGTGCAGTTGTATCACGAAGTGCCCAGCGCTGCAGTGTGTGCAGTTGTATCACGAAGTGCCCAGCGCTGCAGTGTGTGCAGTTGTATCACGAAGTGCCCAGTGCTGCAGTGCGTGCAGTTGTATCACAAAGTGCCCAGCACTACAATGCATGCAGTTGTATCACAAAGTGCCCAGCACTACAATGCATGCAGTTGTATCACAAAGTGCCCAGCACTACAATGCATGCAGTTGTATAACAAAGCGCCCAGCGCTGCAGTGCGTGCAGTTGTATCACAAAGCGCTGCAGTGCATGCAGTTGTATCACAAAGTGCCCAGCGCTACAATGCATGCAGTTGTATAACAAAGCGCTGCAGTGCATGCAGTTGTATCACAAAGTGCCCAGCGCTGCAGTGCGTGCAGTTGTATCACAAAGTGCCCAGCGCTGCAATGCGTGCAGTTGTATAAGTGACAAAATGCACATCAGCACCGAGAAAATGGCAACAGCATGCTTTTGAACTAAAACACCTGTGTCGGGGCCGAGGGGCTGTGGCCAGCAGCCCGGGCACATGGGCCGGGGAAAGGTCGGCATGGCAGACTAGAATTAGGTACTGACGTGTAGAGGTTGATTAAAGATTGTTTTACTTACACCGTAGGTGGTCGCGGTGCAGGCAGGAAAACTTTCTTGAGTTGCACTTACAAAAAGACACACATGGAGTTTGCTAGGCTCCACAAAACAAACACGAACAGAGCTCTGGATACACACTCACGGAGTTTGCTAGGCTCCATGGAACGACCAAAATGAGAGTCTGAAAGGTGACTCTCGACGAGCGCGCAGGGTAGGGTACGTTGAGGGATTGTGCGGCGACGGGGAGAGATTCTTGATGGGTGATCAAACCATCATTCGGTCCGAGATTTACATAGAAGTCCACGAGGTAATCGTGGACTCCTTGCCGGAATTCTCTCGGATTTCTCCCGGAATTCTCGGAATCGGGGTTCTCAGGATCCTCCTGAGATTCTTGGAGATCTCCGACTTGGGCGGAAACTGCTCAAGCCTCTTATACGTCTAAGCTGCCACGTAGGAATAATTTAGAAACAGCCAATAATGGGGTACACATTTGCATGCGAGCGGCAGGAACTCCTTTGCACCGGGGTTTTTCTCTCTGCAGCTGAGAATTGCACTGTGCAAAGAAAGCTCCATGTGGCAGGAAATAATTCTGCAGTGCCAAAGCACACACAAAATCATTGGGTCATGACAACCTGGTATGTGCTTTAGTTAAAAAAACACACGTTTTCTGTGTGTTGACGAGCATTTTGCTGCTTATAGAACTGCACACAGTGCAGTGCAGTTTGCCTCAGCTTACATGAAAAGCAGACTCAGTTAATTGATTAATTGAGCCCACTCCAAAGCGGCAGATCCCTGGCACGTTGCTGGGAAAAAAGTATGTGTAGAAATGCCCCCTGATGTTTTGGGGGGTGAACATCCTGCCTTAAATGCACTTATGTCTTGAACCTCTGTCCTTGGTCCTGCAGGACATGAAAGTTTATATAACCTAATCTTGGGTTGGGTCTGCTGTATATTTATATGTGCATTAAATCACATCCGCTTACTCCATCCCAATACAGGACTTCAGAGACGGGCAGAAGAAAGGGAGGGGAATAAGTGGGAAATGGAAGAATAAAGTAGTTGATGGAATGAGCTGAATCAATGTCTTCTTACTTTTCTTCCCTCTCCTGTGAGAGGGATGATTCCATCACCCCTCTTTCTTTGGTTTAGAAGAAACTGCCTACAGTTAGTCCGACTCAGTCCACCCCAGGCTATACAATGAACACATGCAAGACATTGTAAACAATACCTCTTTTACCTAGTTAAATAAGGTAAAGGTGCCTTGGTGAAATGGCAAGACCAACTATCAGATTATCTAGGTCTTACTTCCCACTCTGTCATTGATTTCCTCTAAGATCTCAGGCAGGTCACTTAATCTAATTTCACCTTCCTGTATCTGAGGATGTTATTTATTTTCTTGCAAGAGTTTATTTTTTGTGCTCTGAGATTATCAGAGAAAAAGTGCTAAAGTACTACAAAATATTTAGCCTCACAACTGGTATAAAGTAAGAATTTTAAATGCTCAGCTTAGATGATAGAAGAGATTGTTACATAACAGAAAACAAATTATTCCTCCCTGGGCACGTCTACACATGCAAATAATCCAGGAGCAGTGTACTCTCAAGTAAACTTTCCCGGGCATGTGTCTACGTGTGCAGACATGGGAGCAGATTTGCTGCTCCTTGCAGCAGACCGCTCCTGTTCCCTGCAGTCCTGCAACAGCAGCCAGGGGGGCATACTAGGCTCCCCCTGAGTGCTAGCCCAGGGGCCAGAAGATAGTTGTCTCCTGGCAGGGGCTGGGATATTGCTCTCTGCCCCGAGAATGCCTGCTGCCAGGGCATGCTGCTCAGCCACCAGAGCCTGGGTGGGGACAATGTCCCCCTGCCCCAGCAACAGGGAGGTCCCAGCCCCTGCTCTGTGATCATGGGGCCGGGGCTGGGAGATCCTTATCTCTCAGCCTGAATCCCACAGTTGTGGGCTTATCTCCCAGCACCAGCTCCACAGTTGTGGGACTCAGGCTAAGATAAGGATCACCCAGAGCTGACTTCATGACCACAGAGCTGGTGCTGGGAGAGAAGGATCACCCAGCTCGGCCCTGTGTCCGTGGGACTTGGGCTGGGAGATAAGAATCTCCCAGCTCCGGGCCCGCGATCGTGGAGCTGGCACTAGAAGCTCCCTGCTGCCAGGGCAGGGGGACATTGTCCCTGCCTAGGCTGTGGTGGCAGAGCCTGTCTTGGCAGCAGGCAGCTCCCAGGGACAGGGAGCAATCTCCCACCCCCTGCTGCCTGGCTGATCAGGAGCACATTTGCTACTTGCGAGTAGATTTAGTAGTAAATCTACTACTTGCGAGTAGATTTGCTACTTGTATTTGCAGGTAGCAAACTTACTTGTGATTAGAGCCAATTACTGCTCAATAGGTGTCTACACATGTAGACGCAGCTGCTTACTGCACAGTAATTAACTCTACTGTGTACTAAAGCATCTTGTGTAGATATGCCTCCTGGGTACAATTTTTTTTTGCATCATAGAGGCTGACAGAGAAAGCATTAATTTTCTTCAAGCTTATTTCTACAATCTTACTTTACTAAAGCTCTCAAAATGTTCCAGTAAAATCTCCACAGGTATCTTTTATTAGCTATCCCACAAACTTTCAACCTATGTGCTTAGAAGGTTGAAAACAGCAATGTGTTTAGCTCTGTAATTGCTCACTTTTTAAATGTGGCCTTGAGGGAAAATATCAGCATCTAAAATCAGCTTCACCCTAGCAACCAGAGATTCTACCCCTATGTCACAACCAAATTAAGTAGCGCCCATGTCACAAACAAGTAATAACCATTTAAAACAGTTTTTTCTGCACTGGGTTAACTAAGGGTTAACAATAATGATAGTAACCGCTTTTTTCTGTGCATGTCAAAAAGAAATTTATTGCTACGCCACTAACAGAGATAAAAACTTTTGCCTTCTTTGCTTTATATAAATCATTATAATTGGTCAAAGAAAACAAGGAGTAACCCTGTGAAAATAACACCCTAGTGAAGACTGCTAGATAATTGGCGATTCTAATTAGATATATGACGTGGCGAAAAACAATTGGCTATCATACAAACAAAACCCACTTACATTTTTCGCAAAGTCGAAGACAACTCTGCCCACACCTTGGAGTAAATCTGACAAATTGATCAGTTGTCAGCATCTTCCCGCCGCGACCTCCCTGGCGTACCCTTGCCCCGCATGCCCGATAAGCCGACCGCCAGCCCGTATATATATATCTGCAGAATAACTGAACGACGATCTCTAAGCTGTAACTAACTAAGTATCTCTGACCTCCGTCTTACACCACCTTGACGTGAGTAAACAATCTTGCTTTGCAACCGATAAGTGTCTGCCTAATTAATTCCACTCCAAGCATCACAAGTACCCGCCTGACGGCCTTCTAAGGCCCCGGACCCTTATCTGCCCGGGTGGGAGTCAGGGAGAGCTGCTGGCCGGCTGCCCTGGGTCCCGACATGGCGTCACGAACAGGATCAAGGGGAAATGCGATGGAGTAGGAATTAATTAAGAACTGCCCCTGGTGTAGTGGGGGGCGCTGTGTAGATAACGCGGATGAATTATGGGCCCACATCGCTTATCACCAAGCGAGTGGAGCGGAGTCAGGGTGCGTCAGCGGCTACTTCTTGCTGAGAGGAGAGGAGGGAGTTGGAAAGGAGTGGGCAAGCTCCGAGTGGGACAAAGAAAAGATGATTAATGTAGTGTCACTCCTACTGTGTGAAAATGCAAACTTAAAAACCCAGTTAGCTACAGTCAGCAAAGCTGCTGCGGAGATGGCAGCGTGCCAAAACCCTCCGTTGCCACCAGAAAATGGCACCGAGAAAAATATGAGCTGCCCGGAGGACCTGGAAAAGAAGGGCGGAGCCACAGAAGAACAGGCGGGACTCCACCCAGCTACCCCGCCCCAGGAGATGACGTCGCTCCCAACGGCCCCACCTCCGTCCCACAGGGAGGGGGCAACGAGCGAGAATCCGATCCTCTCATCAGACACAGTAACAACTGCAGCTGCCGCTCATCCTGTAACAATAACCAAGCAAGTAACCAACCCAGAGGGTGCAACCACCACCACCACCCTTGACGTCATCAAAGCATGCATGAAGATTTATGGAGAAGAGGATACCATCAACCTTCGCCTTCTCCTCAACCTGCTCGTTACTCAGCCAGCAGAAAATCTTTTAAGTCAACTTCCACGACTGCAAGCCCTTATAAAGTCAGCAACCGCAAACTCAGCCGTTGCCCTAAGCTATCTTACTGCATATCCAGTCGAACATCAAAAGCCAAGACATTCCCAATTCAACTTACGAAAGGAATCAAGACTGCCACCCCAGAGGACACCAGAGGAAAGAGCCATGTTTGGGTTCCTCCTAAACCACTTCACACTTACCACACAACGGCTACACGTCCTAGGAGATGTGGAACAACGACAACTGGCACATATACTAGGCTACCAATCTCGACCGATCCCGCCAACCGATCCGGGCCCCGGAGGCACCCACGCCTAACAGCGCACTCCGGATAACACCGCAGCCTGCCCCAACAAACAACTACTTGAAGGGGGCATCTATGAACTAGCGCTTCAAAAGCCCCAACCATGAAAGCCGAAGCTCAGCCGTAGACACCACACCATCGTCAACTACATCCGCGAGTGCACAAGGAAGTCATCTGCAAACCCGAGCAGTATCCTGGCTCCTACTCTGTGCTCCTAGAAGGCAATCAAACCTGGTCGCTCATCATAGCTCATCACAACTGGCTAACTCGCCGCCATGCTGTTCACCGAGTATGGCCACCCTTTTCTTTGTTTGTTTATCTGTTCATCTGTTTTGTCCCCTTACAGGCCCAGCGAAGACGAAGAAGCAATCTGTGACTGCCTGATCGCGAGAATCACCAAGCACCAACCTGCAACACACCCGGGTCGACGCCACAATGGCTGCCTGCTCATATGTCGCAAGCAGGGTCGTCGCTCTATTCCTGCAGTTACCAACAGATTTCTCAGCGAACAGAGCTGACTTCAAAACCTCCAACTCGGTCCTAAACCTTTTGTCATTGTAGGCCAAAGACACAAGTAACGATTCATTTTATGGTTTTTCTTTTCCTGTTAATGATCTTGTACGTATTTGTTTTGTTTTGTTTTAAAGCCTTTTCGAAACTTTACGCAGTGAAGCCAAGTCATAATGTTTTGAGTGGAAAGCTCTGAATTATTAAAAGAGAACAGCATTGATAATCTGAAGGTTTGGGGGATGTCACAGAAAGGTCAAGTGTAGACAAAAGCATTGAATGAGAGAGAGAAAAGAGAGAAAATTTTGCCTTTTTAGTTTGGTTTCTTAACTGGAACACAAGAGAGCACAAGAGACAAATGTGAAGGCTTATTGTATGTCGTAGGTGGATGGAGAACAGGAAGTGTCAAATCGTTGAGAGAAAAAGCAAGTAGTGATGCATGACAAGGTTGATGCGTTTCGACAATCTTAAGCAAAGAAATGAAAAAAATTGCGGAAAATGCCAAACCGACTCTCGGGTATAGGCCAAGGTTGGCTATCAGACCTCTTCCGTTGGTTTGGGTGGGACGCGTGATCATGGTTCCTCAACTTATTAATACCCTTCATTATGCTTTTGTTATCAATTGCTATATTTGTGTGTTTTGGTTGTTGAATTTTACGATATCTCAAAACAAAGTTAACCACGCTTTTTGCTTTTGTATACACCCGCTTGCGAAACACTAACAATGATGAACAAAATGGTCTGTACATAAACATGATGTTACTTGCTGTGCCATGGGCAAGGGGGCATGTCACAACCAAATTAAGTAGTGCCCATGTCACAAACAAGTAATAAACATTTAAAACAGTTTTTTCTGCACTAGGTTAACTAAGGGTTAACAATAATGATAGTAACCGCTTTTTTCTGCGCATGTCAAAAAGAAATTTATTGCTGCGCCACTAACAGAGATAAAAACTTTTGCCTTCTTTGCTTTATATAAATCATTATAATTGGTCAAAGAAAACAAGGAGTAACCCTGTGAAAATAACACCCTAGCGAAGACCGCTAGATAATTGGCGATTCTAATTAGATTTATGACGTGGCGAAAAACAATTGGCTATCATACAAACAAAACCCGCTTACATTTTTTGCAAAGTTGAAGACAACTCTGCCCACACCTTGGAGTAAATCTGACAAATTGATCAGTTGTCAGCGTCTTCCCGCCGCGACCTCCCTGGCGTACCCTTGCCCCGCATGCCCGATAAGCCGACCGCCGGCCCGTATATATATATCTGCAGAATAACTGAATGACGATCTCTAAGCTGTAACTAACTAAGTATCTCTGACCTCCGTCTTACACCACCTTGACGTGAGTAAACAATCTTGCTTTGCAACTGATAAGTGTCTGCCTAATTAATTCCACTCCACGCGTCACAAGTACCCGCCTGATGGCCTTCTAAGGCCCCGGACCCTTATCTGCCCGGGTGGGAGTCAGGGAGAGCTGCTGGCCGGCTGCCCTGGGTCCCAACACCCTATACAAATTCTGTATGATAAAGACTCTTTAGAAATCCTAAATAGCCCTTTGCTACACTGAGGTTTCCACAACAGTTGTATCCATATTAATCATTGTTCACAAGGGAAATGCCTGTTTTTTCCTAACTTTGTGGTTTACCTTGATATAACCAGCTTTAAATGCTGCAAATTGGGTGACTTTCTCAGACTTATGTTTTAAAATGTTGACAATGATTTCAGATGCAAGGCGTTCATGTCTCTACTGGCTGTAACCTAAAGAAAACAATAATAAGGACTGTAGTTTGAACTCAGTGTTTTAACTCCAATAGGCAGGCCAAGGAAAAGGCATTGAAATACATAATGGGTGGGATTTTCAAAAGTGCTTTAGGGCACTGACCACTCAACTTTTGTCACAACTGTTTGGTGCATGAGACTGAGAAGTGATAGCATGAAGGGTGTGTTTTAATGTACTTGCTGCCAGATATTTTTTAGTTTGGTGGTTCTGGTAGTTTAATATAAAGAGACATTCTGTTTTAAGTGTAATATTGCTAGTGACCTCTGGGACAAGACTTGGGGTAGCTTGAGTGGTCAGGCTCGTCGGGGGGAGGGGAGTACGAGGACAGGGGAAGCTGTGGACCACCAAACCATGTGGCACCCACAAGGACAGCCCAGCCTGAAGGAGAACGTTGGAAACCTGAAAGCCATGGGGAGACCAGCACTACGAACAGGTAAGAAACAAGAAGGTAAGAAATAAGGGGCCCCTTGGGACTCGGAGCGGGGGGGCAGCAAAGGCACCAGTCGCAGGGCTCAAGTGCCTATATACTAACGCTAGGAGCATGGGGAACAAGCAGGATGAACTAGCGCTCCTGCTTGCACTAAACACCTATGACTTAGTGGGGCTAACAGAGACCTGGTGGGATTCATCCCACGACTGGGCAGTACATATTGAGGGTTATAGATTGTACAGAAAGGACAGGTTGGGGAAGAAAGGGGGGGGGGGGTTGCACTTTATGTCAGCGAGCAATATACATCAACCCTCATCAAGACAGAATCCGAGGTTGAGGAAGTAGAAGGATTGTGGGTTAGGCTACATGGGGGGCAAGGAGAAAGGGATTTGGTGGTAGGGGTCTGCTACAGACCCCCACACCAAGGGGAAGAAATAGATGTGGGGCTCCTGAGGCAACTCTCGGAGACCATAAAAGCTAAAGAGGCGGTAGTCATGGGGGACCTAAACTACCCGGACATCTGCTGGGAGACGCAGACAGCAAGGTCCCATCGCTCACGCAGGTTTCTAACCTGTGTACAGGACCTCCACCTGACACAGGACGTGCATGGTCCCACTAGGGGGAATGCCATACTGGATTTGGTATTGGCAACAGGAGATGACATGATAGGGGACCTCCAGATCGGTAGCCATTTGGGAGACAGCGATCACCTAATAATAGAATTCAACATAAGACGTCGAGTGGGTAAGGTAACTAGTAGGGTGAAAGTGCTAGACTTTAGGAAAGCTGATCTCAATGCACTCAGGTGATTAGTCAAGGACGCACTGCAGAGTAGGAGTTTTGAAGGGATGGGAGCACAAGAAGGGTGGCTGTGCCTTAAGGAAACGATCCTTCGGGCACAAAGCAAGACGATCCCCGAGTGAGGCAAAAGAGGGAAAGGGGCCAGGAGGCTTCCATGGCTGACCAGAGAAATCCAGGGCAGCCTAAGGGCCAAAAGGGGAGCACGTAAAAAGTGGAAACAGGGTGAGATCACTAAAGATGAATATACCTCCTCTGCTCGTGCTTGTAGGGAGGCAGTTAGGCGGGCCAAAGCTACCATGGAGCTGAGGATGGCAACCCAAGTAAAAGACAACAAGAAATTTTTTTTTAGATATATTGGGAGTAAAAGGAAGGCCCAGGGAGGAATAGGACCGCTGCTAAATGGGCAGAAACAATTGGTGACAGACAGGGGGGACAAGGCTGAACTCCTCAACGAGTTCTTTGCCTCAGTGTTCCTAAGCGAGGGGCACGACAAGTCTCTCACTGGGGTTGTAGAGAGGCAGCAGCAAGGCGCCAGACTTCCATGCGTAGATCCTGAGGTGGTGCAGAGTCACTTGGAAGAACTGGATGCCTTTAAGTCGGCAGGCCCGGATGAGCTCCATCCGAGGGTGCTGAAGGCACTGGCCGACATCATTGCAGAGCCACTGGCGGGAATATTCGAGCACTCATGGCGCACGGGCCAAGTCCCAGAGGACTGGAAAAGGGCTAACGTGGTCCCCATTTTCAAAAAGGGGAGGAAGGAGGACCCGGGCAACTATAGGCCAGTCAGTCTCACCTCCATCCTTGGTAAAGTCTTTGAAAAAATTATCAAGGCTCACATTTGTGAGAGCCCGGCAGGGCAGATTATGCTGAGGGGAAACCAGCATGGGTTCATGGCAGGCAGATCGTGCCTGGCCAACCTAGTCTCTTTCTATGACCAGGTTACGAAACGCCTGGACACAGGAGGAGGGGTGGATGTCGTATACTTAGACTTCAGGAAGGCCTTCGATACGGTATCCCACCCCATACTGGTGAACAAGTTAAGAGGCTGTGATGTGGATGACTACACAGTCCGGTGGGTGGCGAATTGGCTAGAGGGTCGCACCCAAAGAGTCGTGGTGGATGGGTCGGTCTCAACCTGGAAGGGTGTGGGCAGTGGGGTCCCGCAGGGCTCGGTCCTTGGACCGATACTCTTTAATGTCTTCATCAGCGACTTGGACGAGGGAGTCAAATGTACTCTGTCCAAGTTTGCAGATGACACAAAGCTATGGGGAGAAGTGGACACGCCGGAGGTGTTACCAAATTTGCCCATTACTTTGGGGTGTGCTCATTTATTAAAGGATAGTTTCTAGGGTCTTGGTGATTCTGTCAATGTGCTGCTTGTGTTACTATATGGAGCTGTATTTCTCCCTTCTGCAAGCCCTCACCCCCAGTGGAGCTATCTTGCAGGACTCAATCTCAATGGGACTGGGTTCCTCCAGTCACCAAATCAGTCATACACACAAACACACACACACTAACGTGACACGCCTGACCTGGCCGGGCTGATCAGCATGGACAGGCTGACACCCTCATATGCCAAGAATCAGTTCATAAGAGCAACAATAAAATGCAGTCAGACACAAGCACACAGGTAAACAGAATCCCTCTAAATCCGGCTGGGTGTCCAGCTGACACCCTCATGGGCCAGCGTTCAGTTCATAAGGGCACGTCTGAGTCAAACTGGGTCAATCAGCCTGTACAAGCTGATCCCCTTATGGGTTTCAAACTCAGCACGTCCCAATCTTTGGCCTCTTGATGAGCAGACCCCACAATATTTTAGGCTTCACAGGGATCTTTAGCATAGGTAAAAGAAGCATTGCTGCAGAGCACGGGAGGAAAAAGAAGCAGAGAAGGAAAAATATACCCAATTACTACCCGTTTGCCTATAAAAGTTATTTATTGCTAAGCATATGAAATATATAATAGTACTAGAAGTAATAGACATGCAAAAGAAAAACAAACACAAACAATGACAATACTACCCTGGTTTCACTAAGTATTTGGGGAAACTTAGCTCAAGCTTAACTGATACAGGTCAGGTTCAGAAGTTTATGCCTAGAAAGAAGAGAGAACGCTGGGAATCTCACCGAGTCCACGGTACTCAGGCTGCAAAGCTGACAGGCACAGTCCATAGCACAATCCTTGAAGAGAGAGACGATCTGTTCTTCCAGCGTCCCAAGAACGACAGGGGATGGTGTCAGCACAGGAGTTTTCTTCTTCTTCTTTCTTTCTTTCTTCTTTTAAGCACACACACTTACAGATTTTTATACCCTCAGTTCAGCTGCTTCGAAGCACCCTCAGTAGTGTAAATCATTGTCTTTTCTATTGACAAGGGGTTATCTGGTTTGGACCATCTCAGGAAACTGATTGATAATCAGGAAACACTTAAGATAAGGGAGTAACCCAAATACTTGGGAGCCAGCTTGAGATTCCTATGGATGGCAGATATCCTGATGGGATATCTCATGGTTTCTTCAGGAACAATAGATAGCTTGCAGAATCAGGATTTTGGATTTTTACTTGTTATGCACAAGCCTCAGCTTAGCATGACTTTTCCAGATTTTACTATAGGCTTTTAACAGACTTAAAGCAATTATTGGGGTGCTCATAACCTTTTGTGAAGAGGACTCCCACCAGTCGTCTCGGGAAAGATACGACAACACCTGGGATTAGGGCTCCAGCAGGCTGGATGCTGTGATGAACCCTTAACCATTGTTCAAATGTTGCCCATACCCCCTCTGACTCGGTCTCTTGCCTCAGCATTCCCTAACCCAGCAACCGAGTTTTAGTCAATCAAGTTTAAATAGGCCTCCCATAGTGGGACCGGGGAATGTACGGCCCGAGATGCCTATTAAACTTAGAGCTGTGTGTGTGTGTCTGGGGGGGAAAAGTCCTTAGCAAATCCAGATTAGAACTGGTCTGATAAATGCTGAGCGGGGTGTGTGTGAACATGGGTTAATTAACATTGGAAGCACAGATTCCCCATCATGCAGCGCTCTCCTGCTTCTCTGGTCCCAGAATTCACTGCAGTCTCTGCTTCAGGCTTTCTGTTTTCCATCTCTCATGTAAATGAATGGTCATCTGGTTCCATCTCGGATGCAAATGAGACCGAGGGCAGTTGTTCACTCTTATCACCCTTATCTGGAGAGTTTTAGGTGCGTCTCTCACTGCATCTTAATCAGTTTCATTTATGTGGGGGGGGGGAGTCCTTGTGAGTCAGACAGACTGCATCCTGTGCCAGGGTTGCCCAAGAATACAGAGCTGAGACGTAACAGAGGGCAGGGAACAGCTGCAGGCAGACCTGGATAGGTTGCACAAGTGGGCAGAAAACAACAGGATGCAGTTCAACAAGGAGAAATGCAAAGTGCTGCACCTAGGGAGGAAAAATGTCCAGCACACCTACAGCCTAGGGAATGACCTGCTGGGTGGCACAGAGGTGGAGAGGGATCTTGGAGTCCTAGTGGACTCCAAGATGAACATGAGCCGGCAGTGTGACGAAGCCATCAGAAAAGCCAATGGCACTTTATCGTGCATCAGCAGATGCATGACGAATAGGTCCAAGGAGGTGATACTTCCCCTCTATCGGGCGCTGGTCAGACCGCAGTTGGAGTACTGCGTGCAATTCTGGGTGCCACACTTCAAGAGGGATGCGGATAACCTGGAGAGGGTCCAGAGAAGGGCAACTCGTATGGTCAAGGGCCTGCAGACCAAGCCCTACAAGGAGAGACTAGAGAAACTGGACCTTTTCAGCCTCCGCAAGAGAAGGTTGAGAGGCGACCTTGTGGCTGCCTATAAGTTCATCACGGGGGCACAGAAGGGAATTGGCGAGTATTTATTCACCAAGGCGCCCCCGGGGGTTACAAGAAATAATGGCCACAAGCTAGCAGAGAGCAGATTTAGATTGGACATTAGGAAGAACTTCTTCACAGTTCGAGTGGCCAAGGTCTGGAACGGGCTCCCAAGGGAGGTGGTGCTCTCCCCTACCCTGGGGGTCTTCAAGAGGAGGTTAGATGAGCATCTAGCTGGGATCATCTAGACCCAGCACTCTTTCCTGCTTATGCAGGGGGTCGGACTCGATGATCTATTGAGGTCCCTTCTGACCCTAACATCTATGAATCTATGTAGCAATCCAAGGCTGGGAGTTTGTGTTCAACTGTACAGAAGCAGCTGATGGGAAGAAATGGACCATTTAGGAAATACTGAGAAAGGACAGAGTTGTTAATCAGACTGGGGGCGAAAGAAGAGGAGTAGTAGTGTATCAAGACAATCCTCTTCCTTTACATAGTTAAATGTTCCCAGCTCAGCTTTCATGTCCTCTTGTTCAGATGCTCAGTGTGATTATTGGCTAGCTGCTGAAATGCTTTCTGGGAACAGGGGAAGATAATATCTTTTGTAAAGTAGAATTCCCACCCATAAAACAGAGAGGCTGAACAGCAAGCTGTGGATTTTTTTCCTGTTTACAGTGAACAGGGTGGAAATTAGAAATTCAGGAGAAAACCTGAAAATCTTGCAGTTTAATGTTTAACTGCAATACATATCAGGGGTGTAGGTTGTAGCTGTGTTGGTCTAAGCACATGGGCAGACAAGGTTCTTTGAGTAAATCCAATATCTTTTATTAGACCAGCTCAAATCATTGGAAAAATTCTTCTTAGCAAGCTTTTGGGCACAAACCCCCTTCATCAGGCTGAGGTAGCATCTGCAGTTGGTCTGTGCTCTTCCTGGATGGAGTGGTAAGGCAGCCAGAGACCACTACTTATGCAAAAAAGCCAGTCAGTTAAAATGTAAATTGAAGTTGTCAGTAGGTGAGAGGCGGGTGTGGGGGTGGAGGAGAAGAGAAATGAAAGTGGCTGTAGTCAAAGGATGAGAGACAGGAAGGTGGGGAGGGGAGGAGAAGGGGTTATAATGTGTCATAAATCCAATGTCTATATTTAATTAATGATCTTTTGTATCCAGTAGATTGATAAAGTGAAGTTCATAGGCTCATCTGTAGAAGATAGTTTGTAAATTCCCCTTGAGGATTAAAACAGAGATTGGAGATAGGGTGGTTTTCTTGTGAGAAATGTGCCCCCACCGGTAATTGGGTATTCTTGTCTTTGATAGCTTTACCACTCCATCCAGGAAGAGCACAGACCATCTCCAGACACTTCCTCAACCTGATAAAGGGCATTTGTGCCTGAAAGCTTGCTAAGAATGTTTTTTCCAACCATTTGAGTTGGTTTATACATATCAGTGGGTAATTTAAAGGTGCATACCATAATTTAGATGATTTCAAACCATAATTTCAATGATGGGAATAGTTAGATATTCTGGTGATGCACAAAGTATAAAAACTGAAAGATCTTTCTGGCTAGATATAACCTTGTCCCAAAATGATTCTGTTAGAGGAATGAATAAGTATAATGGTTTTTATATGATCATAATTTTAAAAGTGGAAGAAAAATCATTTATGTTGGTAGATCTTAATAAACCACAATTAGTAGATGGCTGATTTTTAGATATGAAGGAGTGTTGAGTCACTTTGCACTTAGTCAGGTACTGTCATAGAAACTTTACCATTCTCTGGTTTAGGACGATGATGACTGTGAAGAGGATGAATGTCCTGAAATTAGAGGACCCCTGAAATCAGATAGCAGGCTAGAGTTTTTAGATTGAAATTTGCTGCATAGTGTTCCAAATATGCAAATAATAGAAGGGGAATTTTTATAGAGAGTTGTCTTTTTTATCTTAGTATTGTTTAAGGTGACCTGATAAGATTTAATTTTAAAATAAAGCTATATAAGTACTAAAGTGGCTAATAATAATAGTCTAGGGAACAGTGATTACAACTGAATAAATTACAAAATTTTACCATTAAAGGATTTTTGCTATCGATACACGTGATAAATGTATCCATAATGTTGTGAAGAGTAGGTATATTAAATGGGATAAGCTGGACATTTGTAAGAGATACTGTTGATGAAAAAGAGATAAAATTAATGGAAGAAATGGATTTTGGTTATGCAGCACTGGTAGCATTATGTAGAGCTTTGCATGCAATATAAATGAATGACAAAACATTGTTTAATTTTGAACCACAAAAGAGCTATAAAAAATGATACAGAAAAATCTTATTGTGTCTTTCTATTGCAGTAGTCACCAACCAGTGGATCTCAATCTACTGGTAAATCTCAGAGCCTCTTGCAGTAGATCTTGAAGCCTCTTGGAGTCGATCTGAGGGTGGGGTGGGTGGCTGAGTGCCTGTGTGCATTGTGCCCCAGCCCAGCACAGTCAGTCTGCGGGGGAGGAAAGGAGTGGAGGGCTAGATAGAGGCCCCTGAGGTGAGGGACAGTGCTGCAGAGGCTGGAGTAGGGGTAAGTTGAGTGGGGCCCTGGCTGGGTGGGACTTACCTGCTGGGGAGGCACGCCCGCAAAAAATTTTATCTCCCCACCACCCCACTTCCCTCCCCACAGACTTACCTGCTGGACGGGCAGGAGAGAGGGGTGGCAGCGGCACACGGTATATCTTAGGTGGCTTTTAAATGCCTCCTAGACAGTTTTTCCTCGTATCTAACCTAAACTTCCCTTGCTGCAACTTGAGGCCTTGGCAATTGTGGCCTTGGGTCCACCACGATCCACTGGCTGGAAAATTGGCTCCATGGTCGGACCCAGAGGGTAGTAATTAATGGAAGTCACTCATCATGGTGTCCTGTGACCAGTGGGGTCCCCCAAGGCTCTGTCCTTGGACCCATGTTGTTCAACATCTTCATTAACGATGTGGACACTGGAGTCAGAAGCGGACTGGCCAAGTTCACCGACGACACCAAACTTTGGGGCAAAGCATCCACACCAGAAGACAGGCGGGTGATCCAGGCTGACCTGGACAGGCTCAGCAAGTGGGCAGACGAGAATCTGATGGTGTTCAACGCCGATAAATGCAAGGTTCTCCACCTTGGGAAGAAAAACCCGCAGCATCCTTATAGGCTCGGCAGTGCTACGCTGGCTAACACTGTGGAAGAAAGAGACTTGGGGGTCATAATTGACCACAAGATGAACATGAGCCTGCAATGTGATGCTACGGCTAGTAAAGCGACCAAAACACTGGCTTGCATCCATAGATGCTTCTCAAGCAAATCCCGGGACGTCATTCTCCCCCTGTGCTCGGCCTTGGTGAGGCCGCAGCTAGAGTACTGTGTCCAGTTTTGGGCCCCACAATTCAAAAAGGATGTGGAGAAGCTTGAGAGGGTGCAGAGGAGAGCCACATGCATGATCAGAGGTCAGGGAAGCAGACCTTACGATGACAGGCTGAGAGCCCTGGGGCTCTTTAGCCTGGAAAAGCGCAGGCTCAGGGGTGATCTGATGGCCACCTATAAGTTTATCAGGGGTGACCACCAGTATCTGGGGGAACGTTTGTTCACCAGAGCGCCCCTAGGGATGACGACTAGGTCGAACGGTCATAAACTACTACAAGACCGTTTCAGGCTGGACATAAGGAAGAATTTCTTTACTGTCCGAGCCCCCAAGGTCTGGAACAGCCTGCCGCCGGAGGTGGTTCAAGCGCCTTCATTGAACACCTTCAAGATGAAACTGGATGCTTATCTTGCTGGGATCCTATGACCCCAGCTGACTTCCTGCCCTTTGGACAGGGGGCTGGACTCAATGATCTTCCGAGGTCCCTTCCAGCCCTAATGTCTATGAAATCTATGAAATCCTTGTCCTGTCATCTTTCACCACTGAGAACAGTCTTGCTCCATCCTCTATGGAACTCCCTTCAGATATTTGAAGGCTGCTATGGTAAAATAATCTATCTTTCCACAAAAACATATCCTGTCTTAATATGGAGTCCATAAAGATTGTAGATTTCATTAAAGTGAGTCCTGTGGTGTACAGTTAATGTTGCAGCAAATTTTCCTATGTTGAAATTTGCCTACTTTTGAGTTTGCAAAATGCTCATAAAATTACAGCAATATTATGAAATATGAAATATTTACAATGTAACTCATATGAAAATGAAGAGTGATTGTAAAGTTTTATGGCATTTGTTTTCTTTTACCAATTTCAAGAAATGTTGGTTCTGGTTTGTAGAAGTCACAAGGGCAAACACAAGGTGCTGGTTCTGGTTCTTTTCTTTTGAAGCCTGCTCTAAATTTGTAAGCCAGTCACAAAGATGCCATGTGTGGCTGCAGGAGGAAGCAGTCTGGGGCTGTGGGAGCCCAACGTGACATCCTGCAGCCACAGCCTTTGGGGCAAGGCGGAAAAGAAGGGCTAGAACTTACCATATCATGGGGTGGGGGATGCAGTCGTGACTTGTCTAGTCCAACGTTTGTAATTTTGTTTACACTTTGAGTTATAAAAAAAAATACATGTTATGGCCACTGGTGTCCTGTTTTTGTGTCCTGATCTCCTGATGGCTAAGATACTCTTCCAGTGGGCTGGAATAATGAGATGGAGAACCTAGATGTGAATTATGAAGTTTAGTTGATATTATCAACTACTGCTATGACAAAACACTGTATCGTAAGTGTCTGTCTGTCATTGTGTATCCACACATCCCACCAGACCTGGGACAGGTAGTTGTTCATTAAATGTTATTGGGTGCTATTGAGGAGGAAACATTTTGGGATTATGGGGTAACAGAGAGCTAAGCCAAATAGTTTGGACAGATTTGTCTGTGAGGATCTGGTGTATGGAGCAGTGGGAAGGTACCAAAGGCCAAACAAATAAGAGTATGTATATTGACTCTCAAAAAACCAGGAAGCTTGGGGCAAGAGCCAGGAAGTATATAGATGTTTTCCCAAGCTTTCTGAACCCAGAGAGACCCCCCAAGGCCCTCTGTGGAGGGAGTGAGCTTAGAGCGAGGGCCATTGCCTTCATTATATTTGCTGTTCTATAAATGATCTGTGTTCTCCTGTGCTTCAGCAAGACAGTATTTTCAGAACTCGTGTACAAAGCCTGAATGCATGTGTTTGCCCTTGTGTATTGCAGAGAGACAATAACAAAAAGGCTCACACCTTTGGGAATGGATGTACTTAAGCTATTGGGAGGGGATGTGAGCAGTTAGCTCCAGTCACAGCCATCCGTGTAGCTGCCTTGGTCCTAACCTCAAGTATAAGCAGGCAAAGCCATGATTTACACTGAGGTGGTTTATCCCCGTTTCAAGCAGGAACAAAGTGAAATTCTACTGATCACACCCTGTGACAGGTTTGCCGCTTTCCGGGTTTGTACGGACAAAGTGACTTCAGAGGCTGAGATTCCTCAGATCTTACATTATCATGTTACCAGCTTCAGCATTTTGGCCAGTGGAGAGATATCACATGTGATCTCACCCCTGGCCTATCCATGGCATGGTGAAGCTCTTTCTGCAAAGGCCTTTTCAGACCAACAGCTGAGAGAGTAATTTTCTCAGATGAGCAAATGGGGGAATAACCAAGAACCCAAAACAATAACCTCACCACAGACTGTGAAAATCAGTGTTGTGCTCTGCTACTCTTGTGTCATCATTCACTATATATTTAGATATTAGCATTTCCAGAGCTGCTCAGCATTTAATGCTTCTGTTCATTTGGTCAGTTGGAGGCTTTTCAGCCTCTCTGAAAAGCAGGCCTGGAGGGGCATTACAGTGCAAGACACCGCATATGGGTAATTTCTTTGAACACAGGTTAAGATAAAGTTTTCCCCCTCACCGTGTCTTCTTCCTCCTCCCCCTCTTCCTTGCAGCCTATGCTACTGGATTCCCAAGGTGGGGGGCAGGCAGTCTCTTCACATCTGTGACCGGCACGCGAGCAGGATGCATTGCCTCCTTTAAGAAGAAGGAGCTACATGTCCCTGGGAAAGGGGTGGGGGAACGGTTGCTAAAAATACCGTCCTATGCTGCGGAGTAATTGACAAACGTGCCATGCCTTGGATCGAGCAGAGTGGTCCATTCCCTGCTGCTGCTTCTGCTGATGCTGCCTCAGTCACTGCAGTGAGTGTGCTGCAGTCCCTCCTCAGCCTGCACATTCTCGTCAGGCCGCCCATGCTGCAGCCGGATCCAGCAGGCATGCTCACCTTCTTCTTAGTGACTGGTGGCTCCATCTGGCTGTTCATGGGTAAGTGCTTTTTAGCTCTCCCCATCCCCTCCCCCTCCCGACTGTTACCTTTTCACCCCTTTCTCCCCATTTATTTCTATTTCCCCTCTGTTCTGTATTGTTATTTTTTAATCCTTTTCTTTTTTCGCTGTTAATCAGGCGTGGCTGCCTGAATGTTACACGAGAAGCAGAGATTCCATTCTCCTCCAGCCAGAGGGGAACCATAGCTTGGGATCTTTACCAATTAGGACTTTTATGAAATGACCTCTGTGCATTTTTCCTTTATTCTGTTTCAGCTGCTCAGCACATTCATTGCTCCTCTCTCCCCTCCCACCAGCTGTGCCCTAAGGTTATTTCAAATGCAGTTAAAGAAAAAGACAGAAAGAAGCGAGCAATTGAAAACTCACATGGCTTAAATTCAAAGATTACTCTTCAGTGTAATACTGTGTACATGTAATTTTGAAAATAGTATGGTGAAATATTAATGCAGCTTGGTTAAAGTAATTACAACTGTCTGCTCAAATGAATAGATTACATAATATCTCTCAAATGATCCGGCCGGCTTATTCAGCCTGGTCCATCCTTTAGAGTTTTGCTCTGTTAGGGCACTGTGTGTCTCTGTGTGTCTGCATGTGTGTGATATAATAGAAAAAAGAATATATTCCACATTGTTTTCTTGGCATGTAGTAATGTGTTAAAGTGTCTCACCAGGCAGGGAAACTTACTGCATCCTTGGAATAGGTGCTCTTCTCCTTGGTACTTAAAGATTCTGTTTTAAATCCTGCATTGATTCAGGTATTCTGAATGTGTGTGGGAAGGGGGGCTGGGAAGGCAGACTTTTTAAAGAAAAGGTAACTTCTAATAGCTGTGCTTTTTTCCTCACTGGTATAATAACTCTTCTCTATAGCGATAAAGCCATCTGTTGGGTAAAAATACAAACAGAAAATGGTTTTAAAGATGTAGTCTCTTGTCATCATTGAGTTAGGTTTTCTGCTTTAAGGAAATGAAGAAATAGATAGGGGTTGTTAATGTTCATATTTACATATTTGCTTCTCTGGTTTATGAAGGGGGATATTTTAGCAATGAACAAATTAAATTTTGCCCTTGGTTATGCCGACTGAAGTCAGCATGCTCTCACCTGAATCAGGACCTGAATCTTTTCCCATTGAGGTCAATACAAAACTTGCCTATTGCAGAGTTTAACCCAAAGGACAGGTATATGTATTTGAAAGCAGAATTTGGTACAGAATTTCCCTATGGTAACTGTCAGGAAACACAGTATATAAATATTTTGGCCTCTGCGTCCCAATTTGCCCTGAGCTGTACTACTGAATTCATCGAAGCTGTGCATGTGTAATTGGGAAGAGAATTTGGCCCATGTTATGAAAGTATTTGCCATGCAAGCCTCTCCCGTCAGTTCTCCATCTCTATCACATGTATAGATCAGAAACTGTTGTGTGCGTTCACTGTCTTGACTTTTATTTGTTCAGACACATGCATGCAGATCCATGTCCAAGTACGTCTGCCTCGCAAGTCTAGTTAGATTTGATTTTGTGTCTGTAGAGGTGAAAGCCTGCTTCATGAACTCACTAGGCCACAGATTCCCCTGACTGTCTTCCTTTATAATGTGTATAGTAATTTTTATTCAGTGCTTTGACCCAAGATATACGAGGTGCCCTTGGAAGAAAGGTGCAGTTTTGCTGTCCCTTTACTAATGCCTCTGTGGAGAAGCAGCAGAACCTGAGATGTATAATAATCATTAATACCAGTCCTTTGTTTGAAATTTCTAACTAGAGATT
This sequence comes from Alligator mississippiensis, assembly GCF_030867095.1. Lineage (NCBI taxonomy): Eukaryota > Metazoa > Chordata > Crocodylia > Alligatoridae > Alligator > Alligator mississippiensis. Next base: position 68,062,406 of record NC_081832.1, read on the forward strand.
TTTAAAAGTCTACCTAATGGCTTAGCCCCAGCACAGCTGTGCCATTGCTGGCAGTTGCTCTAATATATGTATTCAATTTGCCAGTGTGAATCCATCCTGTGAGACTCCAGTTTCAGGATTACTGTCCTTCTGATTTACATAAAAAATGCATGTTGCTTTCACTACAGCTTTGTGCAAGGTTTTAATTTCATTTAAAGCCTCCAGTTCAATGATAAATATCATCACCCCTTGGTGAGGACTAATCCGCTGAGTTACATATGCTCTTTAGTCTATGATGTTCAATTTAGGAATAACTGTAAGACCCAGGGCAAAGCCAAGTCTGTTTTAAATTCTGGAAAAATTACTGAAAGTACTATTTTTCCATACAGTTTCCTATCATTCGTTCAGGCTTTCCGTCAGCTATATGGCCTGCTGTGGGGCATGGTATGTCTACTTCTTTAGAGAAATAGTGCAAATAAAATTATTTGCTGACATTACTCCTAAATAAAATGTGTGTTCATCAAAAGATATCCTGATAATATACTATTTCTACATTCAGCTGCAGTGGGACTTGTGTAAGTGGTTGGACACAAAGTGTGGGGTGCTAAAATCCCACACTCCCCCTCTCTGTGGTATCGATTTTTCCTATAGAGATTTTTATGGTTCAGATATGGTCTCAGTTAACAGCCTTGCTGCTGAGGACATTGAGACAACTTTCCTCTTGCATGCATTGCTATAACTTTGCCTCCATTGAAAGTATGCTTTCTTGCATAGATGATCTGTGATTCGAAACAAAGACAAGAAAAAGCGTGTGCATAAAAAGCTCCCGTGCTGTTTGAAAACCAGGCCGCAGTTAGTCGTGATAGTTGTGTGGGAAATGGCATAGGGCCTGCTCCTGCAAGCCCTTACTCCTGACCGCCTTAAACGAGTAGCCTCATCGGAGTCATTGTCTTCTATGTGTATGATTACAGATATATTCGAGTTCCTTTCAGGATCACCATATTCAGTTTAGATAACCTTCTCCACTGTGGAGAGATGCTTTCTATAATACAGAAAGGTGGAAGCTCAGAAGAGCCTGGCTTAATCAGCCATCTTTATTCTGTCCATATTCATTTCTCTTCAGGAACCTCTCCTGATACTCACTGTGCCTAGTTGGACCCCTACACTCCCATGTAGCGTCAGGTCTGGGGCCCATTCTGCCCCACGGTATGGTAGAGTTTTTCCTGCACATGATTCTCAACCAAGGAAATAATCCAATACTGCTGTGCTTCTAGCTTTGTTGTTCCCAACAAGACGTTCTTGGTCTCCTGCCAGGCTTAGCTACAGATAGTCCTGTCCCCTAGGTATAGCGACACCTCGGGTTTGTTTGTTTTTATCTCTTTTTAGGAATAGATTCGTGTAAGGCAAACAAAGGCATCTGACTCTACCACGGTCTTATTTTTTCTAAAAAAAAGAAAGAAAATGAAACAGTAAAAATTAAAAGTTAGAATGAATTCAATGAAAGGGACCATCATAGAAAAGCAAATGATAGAAGAATGTGAGGAAGAGCACAGAGACAAGGTCCTATCGGGTTCATATTTAACAGCCGATATCAAGAAATTGCACAATACTCAACAAGACACAAAATAATAGCAGTCCCTGACCCTGAGCAGTGTACAGTCCAAGGCAGATGCGTAAATCCAGGACAGGCTAATGGGTCCTGAGGAGCTGCTGATTCTCAGTATTTTGAAGTTAAAAAGTTAATCTCATTGGCGTCGAAAAGGTCATTTGCCAATCATAGGTTAGCGTTCTGGAGTGTGGAGGCCTGGTGCACTGAGTCATTCCCTGCCCTGGGACAGCCTGGAGGAAGACATGAAGAAGTGAGTAGGAGGAGGAGACTGTAGGCATTGTATGCCTGGCAGAAATGGTGCAGGCTGCAGAGAAGAGGGTAAGAATCATAAGAAGTAAGACCTGCTTTGTAAGACAGGGGGAGTGAAGGCATTGGAAGGCAGTGACATGGCCAATCTGTGAAGTTTTATCAGCTGTGTTTTGGATAGTGCTACAGGGGAAATGAATAGGGGGAAAATGAATCGATGGGGCAGCCAGGGCACAAGCGAGGTGTAGGTGGTGATGGGGAGAGGGGCTGCCCAGTGAAGATTCCTTGGGAACACTGAGCACTCTCTACAGCAGGGCTGCAGCCTGCCTAGGATGTTTAGCATGTGTCCACTCTCCAAACCAGTCCTTTCCTGGTCACAAGAGGTCCAACGGTCACAAACTCCTCCAAGACCATTTTAGGCTTGATGTAAGGAAAAACTTCTTTACTGTCTGAGCCCCCAAGGGCTGGAATAGGCTCCCTCCAGAGGTGGTGCAGGCATCTACTCTGGACTCTTTTAAGAAATGTTTGGATGCTTATCTTGCTGGGATCCTTTGACCCCAGCTGATTTCCTGCCCCTGGGGCAGGAGCTGGACCTGATGATCTTGCGGGGTCCCTTCCAGCCCCAACGTCTATGAAATCTATGAAAATCTGACTTAGACTTAGAGATTAAGTGTTGTCCTGTGTGCCTTTCAGCCACAGGTTACAAGGATGGGGTGGTGGCTAGCCCTTGTCTGTGGTGAGATGAGAGGAATTCTTCCTGTGGCTTGTCTTTCTCCTTAGGGTCTGCCACAATACATCCTAAAATAAATCTTCAACGCATGTCTGCAAAAAAGTAACTGAGCGGAAGTTGGGGAAGTCTTGTGCCTTGTTTGTTTTCTCTTTTCTCCATATTACTTTTCCATATAGTAGATATAGCCAAGGAGCAAAACAAATGTTTGTATTTTCCTGTTTGTTTGGGGTTTGAGGGGTTTTTTTGTTTGTTTTTTTTGGGGGGGGGGGTGAGGTCTGTGGATTGAGATGGATTTAGATGCATGTTTGATTCCTCTCCCGCCATGGATATTACAAATATGTTCAAGTACTGAAAAGAGGAAAGAGGGGGAGAGCTTTGGAGACAGATGGCAAACTGAATTAACTGAATACCCACTGAAAGAGTAAGGCTGATTTGGGCTTATGCCAGGTACAGGGAACGACAATGCTGCACCAGTGTAAGATTATTGTTATTATTCCTCCACCACCAAACCCTGCAGAGCAGCACAAGGTTTGAACCTTTCCCCATATTATCAAGCAATTTTATGAAGCTATTAAGAGACATTTCGTAGAAAGCAGCCTTGTTTCTCTGCTTTCTGAATGAAAAGCCAAAGCTAAAACTGACCACTAGATGACAGCTACAGCTAAGTCCAGGTCAGGCTTAAGGGTGAGTGATAGGTAGAGGGGAGCTGATTAAAAACTTTTTTTTCTTTTTGGTATGCCCATGTATCTCCTTGCATTGCTAGAATAGACCTTTGCTGCCTAAAACCATGGGGGCAAAAAGTGCCCACTTGCACGTGGCCAAGATAGTTCCCCTATTCTATCTCACATACGAAGTCATGGCAAGCCATGCATTAGTAGCTAGCCATCTTGATCATTGCAAATAATTGGAGTCTATTTTGGCACCTGCTGAAGCTTCCTCAAGCCAATCCATCAGCACAAAGCAACCACTAAGTAACTTAACCGGCCACCTGCATCAAGGTAGCTACTATCATCCACTTCCATTCAACCCCACTGCGGGGAGCACAGCTTGTGAAATGTTCTGTAGCCAAGGTAACCTCACTTTGTGACAATTCCAGGCGCTGGAATAAGCCAGGTCAAGATAAAGCAGACTTAACCCAACACTACTCGAGTTCACACAAGAGGCCAACCTGATACTCCAGCCAGCCCCAGCATCTGTAAAGCAGAGTTCTGTAAGATCGGGAGATCAAGCCCATTATAAACTCTGAAAAAGCTCAGCATAGTGGGAAAAACAGCAGCCCATCAAAAGCACAGTGTAAGCAAACATCCCCTTAATGCTCTGGTATCTGCATTGGTTCCCCACTGTATATGGAGTTCAGGGCAAGATTTCTGACTGAGTACTCAAAGTTGTCCATGCAATGGGCCCAGAGGCCACTTCTCCTGATGCTCCGAGTGCCATGCCCTGATACCACTGGTGTGTTTCAGAGGAGTCAAGGAACTGTGCGGCGAGATTCGTGAGAGCAGTGCATAGGACATCAAAGCGGGTGGACTAGAGTACGGAAATCACTCTTGAAAGAGAAGAGCCACAGGCCTCCCTGCATTTGCAACCCAATGCAAGAACTCATTTCTCTAGCTTAGCTTCACTCAGTAATTTCATGCAAACATGTAAATCCTAGCCCCCACCCCACACACACACACAAACACACACATGCATGTGTGCACACACACAGAGCAATCAACTAGTCGTGTTCTTCAACTTGCAGACTCAGAACTAGAAAGCAAGCAGCTGCTATTGTTGCTCCTATTTTAAGTGCTTTTCTTGGGCTTCTGGTAAGATCTATTCACGATTCAATAAATTATTCCATCATTGTGATAAAAGGCTTTGTGCTATCGTGAGAGACTGAAGCACAAAAAATGTCAGTTGGCATCACATTTCCAATCTGTCCATGCTGCTGTTTCTGCAATGCTGTCAGCTGTGGTGCAGGTTATGTGCTAAAATAGAGAGAACCCTAAAAAAGGATAATCTTGTAGCTACTGGCACGATAGCTAATCAAAGTTGTTTTGGGGCCCTACATTTATTCTCATAAGCTGGGGCATCAATAATTAGAAACAGTTCTCTTTTTTATTCTGTTTCCTCAAGGAAGAGGCTTCTCGCAAGTTTAGAGAGCACAAAGACGCTGGCACAGATGTACGCTCTTGAGATGTGGGATACCATTAAAGTATGCAATCAAAGCATAGTTAGAAAAAAACTTAAGCATATGAATTTAAAATATCAGTTGAATATGTAGAAAATTCACCTGTAACAAGTTTAAAATCCCAGCCTCAAACTTGGGACCCACTTGCTCATTGGATGCCAAATCTGCATTTCCAGAAGCTTTACTTTCAGTCATGCCAATTCAGCATGAGTTTTAGAGAAGACTTTTGTAGAGACAAAGAGCTTAGCATTGCTACAGTAATGATTGCTACAGGTACATGTTGTAATGGACTTTCGTTAATTGCTGTAGTCTTGTGTCAGCATTCAGAGATGACATGGCACTTTATTGTGTACTTTTTTCTTCCGTCGTACACAGTGTCTTGGAGCGTTCAAGGTGACCTGCAGCAGAGAAAAAAGGCTTTAGCCTATTTTGCTTCTCCACAGTTTAGAGAAAAAAAAAATCTGAACATTTTCTTTCTTTTTTTAACATTACCTTCCAGCCACGTACTTTTTAAATTCAAAATATAGACCCTGCAGCTGAGAGACATGCTGAAGACTGCGCATTTACTCCTAGTAAAATGTGTAAGTATGTGCAATAGCAACAAGTAAGGATTAATATCTAGAGGAGAGAATTTCAAAGGAAAACAATGCCCCCAATTGTCATAGATTTTTCAGTGAGATTTGGGTGCCTTCTTCCCCTTGAATCTTTTGAAAATCTCCCACTAAATTTCTCTATTTTTTATTTAGCACCCAATTAACTGGAATGCCAAATGAACACTGTGGAAAAGGATGTCTGTTAAAGTCAATGTCCACCTTGTTGGTACAGAGATAGCTCACAATATGCATCTATCAAATCCCCAGATTTTTCAGGATATGACCAGGAAGATTACACTTAATAGTTAAGAAAAAAAGGCACAAAATATTATTTTCAATCTTTCATATAATACATTATAACATTATCTTAAAAGAAAGTAGTAAAAGAAATAAGCCCTTCTTTCTGACACATCACTTCTTACCCTACAGGAAAAGGATGTAAGGTCTTCTGCAAGACCTCATTCAATGGAACTCACCACATAATTAGGAAATCCCCAGCCAAGAAAGGAAGATTTCAAGGTTCTAGGTGTGCGTGTGATTATATGCAAAGGAAATACTGATTTTAGCATTTCCACTTGCTGAGCTATCTAGTTCTTGTGGTCAGCATATCTCACAAATGTCATGTATGATCAGAATATACAAATTCCACATTATTCAGGGTGACAGCACAGAGAGGCCAGTGGCGGATGTCTGACCACTCTTAAGTCAATGGAATTTTTTAGTTTGTCTTCAAAGATCGTGTCTGCGTCTACACAAGACAGTGAGTGCACAGTCATTGCTACGCAGTCATTTAGTACCTGTATAAACAATTTACTGTGCAGCAGCGCCAACAAACGTCTTTTTCATGATACTACTGTGCAGTAGCCTAATACTATTGTGCAGTAGCGTCTCAGCACAGTTGTTGCCACACAACATTACTATGCAGTAGTACTGGCTACTGCATAGTCAGCATTTCATGTAGACACGGCCAGTGACTCTTCTAAGTCAAAAGTCTACTGATTAGATCCCATGAGGGACAGTGATACCATCCACTTCCCCCCCATCATGGGTACAAGAATCAGGGGAAAAAAAGTAGTTCTGTGGGGAAGTGGGTGACAGAGAGAACTGATAATAACAGAGGGAGGCCTTGACCTCAGTTTAGGTCCCATTTGAAATCAGTGTACAATGACCTTTGTGGTAAAAAGAGTTCACCATCTTAGTCTAATTTCTACTGGGCAGGCATCCCTCACAACTGCTACCAAAATTGTCATCGTTGCGCTTGGTGACTGTGACTGAGTACACCATGACTGGTTGGATCCTACAGTCTGAACTCTCTCTTCATCCACACATCTGGGCTGTAGGTCCAGGCTACTTTGCCTGCACATCACTGCTGCCCAGAAATTCCAGTCATCAGTACTGCCAACCATTTGCTGCCTGGTTTTTCACTTCTGGACCAAACCCTTGTTCTAGGTGAGTGATAAGACAAAGGGCTTGAAGGGACCTCCTAGGTCATCAAGTATAGTCCTTACTGCTCCAGTAGTTGCTCTTGTGCCAATGTTGTCCTTAGGCTTACGTAGTTCTTCTTCCTGTTTGGCATTTTTCCCCCCAGTATAGTTATAGATAGCAGTCATGTCCCTTCTTGGCTTTCATTTTGTTGGTTAAGCAAGCCAACCTTTTTTTAGTCTGTACGTAGCAACTGAGAGTGTGTACAGTGACATTTTGGGAGGTGAGACAGAGTTAAAAATGGCTACCTGATCAAAGGTAAGTCAGGATGGGAGGGCTTTTGGGGATCATGGGTGGGGTTGGGGGGGGACAAGCAGGGTCAGTGTGCTCTGGGGCAGGCAGGGTCTGCGGAAGTGATTGGGGGGCAGACGGGGTCCGTGGGAGGAATCAGTGGATTCAGGGGGGCAGGCGGGGCCTACAGGGAAGTTGAGGTCCAGGAGAGCTTGGCAGGATCAGCATGGTTTGTAGGGGCTCTTTCCCCAGATGAAGCCCCCCCAGTGAACCAACCCCCAGAGACTCTGGCCACCACTGCAGCAGCAGGAGCCATGGGGAGAGTGGCAGACATGTGGGAGCCTACAGGCCATGCTTTCACCTCTTATGGCCTGGATGTGGCCCACAGGCTACCAGTTGGACAGCCCTTAATAGAATTATAAATTACTGTCCCCTTTGGACTGATACCTTTAGACATCCATGTTACTTCACTTAGACTTTCATCAGTGCCATTTAAGATTCCTGATACTTTTCATTGTTTTCTGAATAATGTACTGGGTACCATCTGGATTTACTTTGAGAATTGCAATTACAAAATATGAATTATTATTAATTACTAATATTCTTTTTCAACTCTTCCAGTGCTGGCTAGCATACTGCTATGGCTTAATTATTTATTTGGAGCCATTATTTGATTTGTATTTTTTTAGACCCAGTTCTGCAGATTATTCTTCAATTACTATATTAAGATTAGTTTTATTTTGACAAAAAGTCATTTGTTTCCTACAGATAGTTCCTGTTGGACCTGGTCCTGGCCACAGGCGATGCTCTGGTAAGGGGGCTCCAGGTCCTGGACCACTTGGGTGATAGCGATCATTGCTTGCTGGAATTCATCATCCAGCGCAGGGTGTCAAGGGCCTACAGCAAGGCGGTAGCCCTAGACTTCAAGAGGGCCAACTTCAATGAGTTGAGGAGATTGGTGGGAGAGGTGCTGGGGTTCTCGAGGGCAGGGGAACTCAGTGCCCAAGATGAGTGGCCGTTCCTTAAGGAGATGATACTCAGGGCCCAAGAGGTGACAATCCCAACAAGTAGCAAGAGGGGCAAGAGTGCCCAAAAGCCTCCCTGGCTCACCAAGGAAGTCCGGGAATGCCTGGTTGCCAAAAAGGCGGCGTACACCTGGTGGAAGGGAGGGACTATCTCCAAAGAGGAGTATACCTCCACTGCTCGGGCCTGTAGGGGGGCTGTTAGGAAAGCTAAGGCGGATATAGAGCTAGGACTAGCGTACAAGATCAAGGATAATAAGTCCTTTTTCAAATATATAGGGAGGATGAAGAAGGCGCCGGGAAATGTGGGGCCCCTGCAAGATACGCTGGGCAATCTGGTGGTTGCGCCAGAAGAGAAGGCAGACATCTTTAACAAATTCTTCACCTCCGTTTTCTTGGGCAGGGACCGGGACTCCCCCACTGTGATTCAAGACGGACTCGAGGGGAACGCCCCAAGACCTAAGGTTGAGGAGGACTGGGTTAGAGAGCTTCTGGAGGGGCTGGATGTGTTCAAGTCAGCAGGTCCAGATGCTCTCCACCCCAGGGTGTTGAGGGAGCTAGCAGGGGTTATTGCTGGGCCCTTGGCACGGCTTTACGAGCGCTCATGGTGCTCGGGGCCAGATGCCAGATGATTGGAAGATAGCCAATGTGGTCCCCATCTTTAAGAAAGGGAGGAGGGAGGACCCAGGCAACTATAGGCCTGTCAGTCTTACCTCAATCCTGGGGAAACTCTTTGAGAAGATCATCAAGGAGCACATCTGTGATGGGCCGGCATCGGGGATGATGCTCAAGGGCAACCAGCACAGTTTCATTAGGGGCAGGTCATGTCAGACCAACCTGATTGCCTTTTACGATCAGGTCACAAAAGCATTGGATGCAGGTGTCGCTGTGGATGTAGTCTTTCTGGACTTCAGCAAGGCCTTTGACACTGTCTCTCACCCCATCCTTGTTAAAAACTGGGCGACTGTGGCATCGATGCCTACACGGTCAGATGGATTGCAAATTGGCTGAAGGGTCGTACTCAGAGGGTGGTGGTGGACGGGTCATATTCGACCTGGGGGGAAGTGGGCAGCGGAGTCCCCCAGGGCTCGGTCCTTGGGCCCACACTGTTTAATTTCTTTATCAGCGATTTGGATGATGGGGTGAAAAGCAACCTGTTCAAATTTGCTGATGATACCAAAATTTGGGGTGAGGTGGGTACGCTAGTAGGGAGGGAAAGATTGCAGAAAGACCTGGATAGGTTGCAAGGGTGGGCTAACAAAAACAGGATGCGTTTCAATACGGACAAGTGCAGGGTGCTGCACTTGGGCAGTAGTAACCGGCAGCACACTTATAAGATGGGAAACTCCCTTCTTGAGAGCACGGAGGCAGAAAGGGATCTTGGAGTCATCATTGACTCCAAGATGAACATGGGCCGACAATGCGAGGTCACGGGCGGCAGGGCTAGCCGGACCCTATCGTGCATCCACAGGTGCATCTTGAGTAGGGCCAAGGAGGTGATCCTCCCCCTCTGTGACACTGGTCAAGCCACAGCTGGAGTACTGTGTCCAGTTCTGGGCACCCCACTTCAAGAGAGATGTGGACAACATTGAGAGGGTCTAGAGGAGGGCCACCCACATGATCCAGGGACAGCAGGGCAGACCCTACAATGAGAGGCTACAGGACCTGAACCTGCTCAGCCTTCACAAGAGAAGGCTATGGGGGGACCTTGTGACTGTCTATAAACTCACTAGGGGGGACCAGAAGGGTTTGGGGGAGACCTTGTTTCCCCCAGCGCGCCCCCTGGATAACAAGGAATAACGGCCACAAGTTGCTGGAGAGTAGGTTCAGATTAGACATCTGTAGGAACTACTTCACAGTCAGGGCGACTAGGATCTGGAACCAACTTCCAAGGGAAGTGGTGCTGGCTCCTACTCTGGGGGTCTTTAAGAAGCGGCTCGAAGCCTACATGGCTGGGGTCACTTGAGCTCAGTTTCCCTCCTGCCCAGGCAGGGGGTCGGACTTGAAGATCTACAAGGTCCCTTCCGACCCTACTTCTATGATTCTATGATAGTATTTACTTAAGTTCACCTACTAAATATGCACTGTGACACACCTCACGTCACACTAGACACAAAGTAAATCCATCTGACAAAATGCAATTGTAATCTAATAAAAAACTATAAAGGCTGAATTCCCTTTCTGCCTTTTTATTTTATGATGTTAATATCTTTCAACATATATATGATTCCATCCACAGTGCATTCAGAAACTCAGAATTAAAATAACTTATTGCAGCCAGAAGGCAGTCTTTTGAAATTAAGGTCTTTCGAAATTGGCTTAAATTCCTAACAGGGTAGCAGTGAAGTTTGAATTAAAACATTCAATATCCACAAACTGGCACTAAAATAATTACATTGGTTGTAGTTCACATTTTGATGCTGTTTAAATTAATTCCTTTTTGTTTTAAGGTAACTGGAAAAAGACTATCTTAATTCAAAATAAGCCCTCACACCCAGAATTGCATGAAAATAATACAAGTTATTAATTAAATTGTTTTAATAACTTCTGTACAAGCTTGTATGGTAGATCAGTCTTAGAAGTAACAGTTCCAACAAAAGTCAGTGCAGCTTGTGTTCTCACATCATTTAAGCACTTTTAATCTTTTTTCCTCTTATAATTAATTTTAAAAATGAAATAAAATCAGTGCTGTCCCCTCTCCTCCCACCCAAATTTTAAAAGTCTGAAAGGCTATCTACTGAGAATTGCTAAGGTACAAAACATGATTCAGTGAGCAGGTAACTTTTAGGTGTCTATCACTATATAGTAATTCATATAAAAGCCCTGTGGAAGTTCATGGAGAATGAGTAACTTCTTATAGAATGTGTACATTTGCAGTTTCATGTGTATATAGCAGTTTCATGACTATGGCCATGTAGAGGGTTGAGAAACATATATTTATATATATGCACTGCTTTTTAACCCTCTGCATGGCCATAGTCATGAAACTGCTATCTGTGTGTAAGTATGCCAGATATGCATGGCCAAAGTCATGAACTGCTGTATAAACTGCTATATGTATATAGCAGGTCATGACTTTGGCCATGCATATATCTGATATACTTACACATAGATAGTGTGTGTATATGGACATGCATATAATTTACATGTTTAAAATAGTATTTTAAAATAGACTTTTAGGGAAGGAATTATCATTTCTATTGATATCTGCACAAACATCCAACTTTTTTTTTCATGGGATCTTATTCTCTGTTACATGTTTTTAGATTTCTTAGAGTAATTTCAGAGAATTTTTGTACTATCCTGATAAATTCTACATATTTCCTTAATGGTTTTCAGAATTAATGTGCTCTCTTTTCTTTAACTTTTACTTTTACTTTTCTTTCTTTCTTTTCTTAAAACAACAGCCATGCTAGTTGTCTGCTATATAGGACATTTGTCCCTTTATTAAATTGTTAGAGTTTTGTAATTGGCCTTCCTAGTTTGCTCTGACAAGATAGTGGATTGAGAGTGGCCTGGAATAGTCTTGCAGAAAACAAACCCTAAAAGCTGTACACAACCCGAGCGAGTGAACGAAAATAACCTTGCTACTGCACTTCAATGTAATGCTTGAGTCCTAATTTTATTTTGCCCTGAAAGGATTTTTTTGTTGTGCTTTGAGAACTGCCTTATTCTGGCTGGACTTTCCAGCCAAGTATCTGAAAGATGGTGATAATGTTTTAAAAAAAATCCTTTCAGTTGAGGGGCTGGTGAGGGTGGTGTGATACAGTGACCTGCCAACAACAATTCAGGCTTGTGTTTCATTTAGGGAAGTCTATTTGCATATTCCCTATTCACTTTATTTGCTCAAACACGTTTGAAAAGGCAAAGTTCTCAGTCATTGAGACAGAAGAATGAGCTGTCTGAGCTGTCTACTTTAACACTTGGAAAACTATTGGCAAACGAAGCTGAGAAGAGGAGGTCTGAGCAAGAAGAAGACCTTAGAGAGAATATAAAAGATCTACAAAGTGCGTTGTAGAGGCTGCTTTTTGCAACAGAAAGAAGCAAGATGTTGGATGTGAGATAAAGTGTAATTTAGGGCCCTTTCTGAACACAAACACTAAACACATCAGCACATAACGCTCAAGATTAAGTTTTTCAGAAATTAAAAGTGTACATTTATATGCAATCATGATAAGTTGTTTGGGGGGGGGGGGCGGGGTTTGGAGGGGAGAAGAGAAGTTTGCAAGACCTAATATGAATAGCAGAGTTTTCAGGACTATTTTAAAATATAACTAAAAAACCAGGGTCCTACAGTTTTAGGATCCTTAAACATTGTAACACTTGAAACGCCTAAAAAATAAGAAAGTGAAATAAACTAGAGATAAAAGTGAAACTGATACGCCTCTTTTCGCTGTTGTCTCAGGCTGAGTGAAGTGTAAAAAGTTAACCAAGCAACATAAATACTGAAATGGAAACTAGAAACATTTTAAAACACTTCTAATAATCTAAGAGGTTACTAGGTTATTACTAATAAGAGAAGAAAATAGTTTCAGCTCTGTAATTTACTTAGATGTATTTTAGCAAGCTTCTTAGTCTTGTTCTCATACCATCTACTGACCTGAGTGGACATACTTGAAGTTCAAGAAACTTGGGAATGATGCTGGCAGGTCCTTTATTTATATTGAGTCCATTGAATGTTTTTCCTTTCTGCTGTTTTTTTCATAAATGGTCAACATTATGTCATACAACATAAGCATTAAAAAGGTAAAATAAAAACATGAGTAAAATCAAGAAAGGGAAAATAAAATTAATGATAATTATAGTATCATTGTATGTACATCTCAGAATGTAATACTTTTATAGTTTCTGCACAACTTTCACTAATATAATAAATGAAACTTTTCAATAGTTAAAGTGTCTATAGTAGAATCAGGTTTTTTCAGGGTATGTATGGCACTTGTTAATAGGGATGTCATTGGTAGATTTCTATTTAATAATTAGTTACACTACTAGGTTAAAAAGTATGTTGTAAAAATGCTGAGCCTGAAGTTTAAATTAATGACATTGGAGGATATTGCAACAGTGTAATGATACTAGATTCTGATGGCCCAATCTAGTGCCCACATGAGCTTTTTAATTGACTTAGGTGAGGATAGCATTGGGCTCTTCTAGTTTAGTACCACTTCATTACTGGGACAAGACTGTTTTCCAGATTTTGTGCCTGGGTAGTACTGCATCCTCTCCATTCTAAATTGGAGAGAGGCAAAATATTTAAAACTAACTTGGTATTTTGCCCACTGAAGTGATTTGGACTCTTTCCATCAGTCTTAGAGGACTTTATGTCTGGCTTTTTCTGAGGAATTATCAGAAAGTTTATTTTCTTTGTACTTGTAAAATGTAGAAAGATCAGCTTTAGCTTACTTAACACTCTTATACCATGTCTGTGCCACCTCCTGCCTGAGCCCTGGGCTGCTTTCAAGAAAAAAGATCTGCCCACCTGCCCTCCTGCTCCACATACTCCCAAGCCTCTCAGTTAGGAAGGGTAGACATCTCAGGGGCCAGGACATGTTGAGGGAGAAAGTGGGCTAAGGTTGTTCTCATGGGTGTTCCTGGCATGGGTAAGGAGATAGAATAGACGTGGCTTAGGTTTGAGTAAGAAGTTTGCATATTTCTGTTGGAATAGGGATCTCCTGGAGCCTGAATTAGAGGTGCTGCACATCTGCATTTCTGCTTTACTCCAGCTGGAATCTGGATACTTGGCACCTCTGGAAATCAGACTCTTGAATTCTCCATCTTTCAGTTTCTCTTTCTGAAAACGGGGATAATAAATTTGGGATTTTTTAATTTCCCAGTATCATTCAGACTGGAAATGGCCTTTGCATTCTGCTGCCCAGTGTTCTCTAGGAAAAAGGATGGATTCTTAGCCGCAGTGCTTTACAGCTAACAGAGAGCTTGCAAAGGAATTGTGCTTCCTTTGGGTGTGTCAGTGGCTAGTGAAAACATTGCTTCGTGGCCGTACGTCATCCTGTTTCTGGATTTATAATATGGGCAGGTCTGAATTGTCTGTACCAGACAGTGAGAGGATCTAGTGCTGTTCTCTGGACTGCTGCATCAGAGAGAAGAATTTGGCTTCCTCCAACTCTACTGTAACTATTACTCTACTCTGCAAATCACCTGGCAGAGAGTGATGAGAGCACCTTCCAGCTCGCATACTGGTTACATCATCCCTGCAGTGCACTCACCATCTGCTGTGATGCTAGGAAATTCAAATCCAGTTGTCTTCCCTGGCTCTCTGCTTCATTTCTACTGCTGTTGCTTTACTGAGCCAGTATATATTCCATCAAGTTGCATCAGGGCTGTGCAACAAAGTATCTGTTCTGTTAAATTACCTTATGTTAATATTGCATATACTGTATTTCCATGAGTGGAGATGGTTTTGGATTGGCACTGGATGGGCACTCAGAAGAAATTAGTTTGGTTCCTAGTTCTAACACAAACTTCCTGTGTGACCTAAGATTTGTGACCTTAACCTATTTCTACCTTGGTTCCCATTTGCAAAATGAAACTAATAATCTTCCTTTTCTTACTAAGAATGTGTGCTCATATAGCAATGTTGTTTGGCAGTGTGAGGGTTTTGGGTTTTTTTTAAAGATAGTTTTACACTGGCAAAAGCTTTAGGGTAGATGCTTATCTTCTGTCTCTCAGAGAATAGATATAAGCTGCATCAGCAAAACCATGGGGGTTTTTTTTGCAGCTATAAGCTGCATCTCATCTACACAAAGAGGTTTTGCTGGTGTAGGTTATGCAGCTGGAGCTGTACTGGCAAAGCTTTTCTAGTATAGGCTTGGTCTTACATAGCAACAACTAGATCTGCAAAAGGGTCAAGGTGGCAACTCCCACAGAATTTAGATCTTCAAAACTCCCAATCAGTTGGTGCCTAAATGTCAACCAGTGACATGCCTGTGCACCTGAGCCTGACCAGAAGCAGGCGACCTGAGTCTTGACAGTGCCGATCAGGTAGACACCCACGCTACACCCAAGATCCATTTAACCTCAACTAGATGTCTTCTGCCTTTTCCATCTGCAGCAGGCATTTTCAGAGTATGCTTATCCATCCAAAAACACAGCCAGAAGGCAGCAGTGGTGGGACCTTATTTAACCTGTTAGAATCCTTACTCAGGATGGGAAAGACCTGGGTTCAAATTTTTGCTTTCCTGAGAAAACTTGAGCCCATGTATTTCCTGGATCATGTCCTAACCATAAGGTTATGCCATAGTGGCTAGGCAGTCACCCTTTGTCCCTATTATTGAAGTTGTTCAACTTTGCAGGGCAAAGATTAATTGAGCCAGAGGGAGAACTGAGTAACTCTAGCCTGGTGGTTAGGGCATTTCTCCTCGAGTGGGGAGAAGATATGTTTTGGATTCTGCTGTATTGAATACTTAATATAAAATGCTTGTGTGGATCCATCTATGTCCCTAAGCTCTTTGGGACAAAGACAGTCTCTGACTATGTGTTTGTACAACATCTAGCACCATGGGGTCCCACACTCTTTTGGGAATTGCTGAAGTGCAAACAATTAATAATAGCTTGTGCTCTCTCAAGCAGTGCTCACTGCTGCAGAAGGCTTCTGGGACTTATTAGTAGCAATATGCTCTAAAGCACTGTCACTTTCTGTTTAGGCAAAACCAAGTACTGCAAGCTGCAAGCAGGTGAGCTGCTTTTAGATCTACCCAGACAGAATGGAAAGAGGAGCCTGATAGGCAAGTGCTTACAGACCTATACGCTTGTAAAGACCTGCTGAGAAAGAAGACAGGTGAGTTGTTAGGTGGTAATAAGGAAACATTAAAAATGGCCATATCTACTTCCCTTTGAGCTACAAGGATGCAATGGCAAAGTGGTTACAGCCTTTCTCTGTGGATCCATACCTTCCTCTGGACTCAGACCAAAGGCTGTCCAGGCCATCCCAGTTGTAAATAGGTACCTGGTAGGGGTGTGCAAAGCGGGCCGTATTCGATTCTGATTCAGATTTGGCCTGGGTCAGGGACAGTGATTCAATTCGTTGATTCGGATCACAGTCCCTGATTCGATTTGGCCGAATCCAAATCTGAAGATTCGGTGCTGATTCAGAGAATCAGCAATTCGGACATAGACACAGCTTTAAAAGTTTTTTCTCCATACTGTGAGGTAGTAGTCACGGCTCATGATTGCTGCAATGCTGGGGCTCATGGAGCGTCCCACAGGAATGCGGGGGGGCCCCCTGCGTGCTTGGTGGAGAACCTGGAAGTACTTCCGGTCCACTTCTGGGTCCGCTGGGGAGTGCGCAGGGGAGCGATTGGCCGCGGTGATTGGTGATCAGCCGTGGGGCAACCCCGGGAGTCCCCCCAGACCCAGGAGGCACCAGTCACTGAGCTGGGGGCGGGAGGGGGGGCACGGAGGGGTCCCCTGGCACACTCCCTGGTAGACCTGGAAGTGGCCTGGGAGTGCTTCTGGTCCACTTCCAAGTCTGCTGCTGAGCGTGCTGGGGAGCCCCCCATGCTTCTGTGGGACACTCCATGCATCCCAGCATTGCAGCATTGATGAGCTACCTGCTACCTAGAGGTATGTAGAAAAAATATTTAAAGCGGTGTCTGTATCCGAATCGCATAAAGGGGTTGCCATTAAATATCTAGCCCTCTGCATTAGGTGACAGCTGCAGAGCTCTGTACACAGGTAACATTGGTGAATTGTAAACCTTTTGTCTAGTTTTTACTGGGACCAGAGTCCTTTGAGAAGAAAAAATCTCACCAAAGCACAAACTGTATGAAATCCTGGTAATAGCAAATGTGTTCTCAAAGCACGTTACTTAGATATTTGGGATAAGATTTTGTTTAATAGGGGTTTTTTTTATTCAATGAACAGGAAGGATTTTTTGTTCCCAATGAACAAAGCTTTCCACCATCTGCAGTGATTTAGCTAGTGTGAGACGCTTTAGTTTGCATTCATTGCGTGACTGCTGCTTAGGAAAAAAAATCATCCCTCCTGTTAAACTGTGCATTTGTAGGAATGTTTGTTACAGTTCTACAATCAAAAACCCTTGTCCTCCTTTCACATGGCTGGGAGCAAAAAGACTTTCAATCTGTTTAACAAATTGACATGTCAAAATCATTTAGCGTTTAGTAATGGGCTCTGCAAATTTTCTAGACTTGAGAATGCTTCTTGGTCATTAAAAACTAAACTTGACTATGGCATTTTGCTATTATGAGCTACACAGTATCATCTAGTACCTCAGGGGTTACATTCTGAGTATCACTGGTGACTCTAATACAGACTAAGCTGATATTAACCATGCTTAACTACTTTCCATGGTTTGCAGATGGGAAGGGGGTGGGACATTCTGGTGTCAGCAGTTCCTTAACAACTATTTGTATCCAAGTTCTTGACACATTGATTCTCCACTATGAGCTGATTGGAGGAAAGACAAAGGAAATTTCATTCCTTCACCTCAGACCCGTAAGTCTGTTGCAATTTATTTCTCTTGAACTCACACCAAGTAAGACTGAGTTACCGAATCTGGTGATTTCTTCATTATTCAAGTTTTGTAACTTCTGTCCTGCTGCAGAAAAAAACAGTAAGACCTGTAGCCTTTTTATAGATAGGACAGAAGCTTTAGCTAGTACCAACTGTGAAAGCTCAAGCAGTAAGATCTCTAAGCAGCTGCAGAAAGGTAGGGCATACATTTTACAAATTTCTAAACATACTGCATTTGATGAAAGGCACTACAAAATCTTGAATATAAATTACACACCCATACACACAAACTAAACTGATACTATTTTCAGTGTGAAAAACAGTAGTTGTTGTTGCATTTCTAGTTTTTAGTAACTAGGAGAAAACTCTTAACCTTTTCCAGCTTTAAAGGACAAAATGTTAACAAGAAAAAAATATGGCTTAAGAGTTTCCTTCTTTTTTCTGATTTTTTTTTTTACAGCCTGAAGGTGGGGAAGGGGACTCTGCACTCATTGCCTGTGATGTGGGGGGCAAGAAAACTTCAGATAGCTGATTAAGTGAATATGGAGAGAGGAAGTTAGCTTTGTTAGTATGCAGTCAGGCCAAAGGCAGGGTAGATATTCAGTTAGTCTATAAAGTATGTAAGATATATGCATGGACAAAGTCATGAAACTACTCTCTCTCTCTCCCTACCCACACACGCACAGCAGTATTATGACTTTGGTCATGCATATATCTTACACACACACACACACACACACACACACACACACACAGAGCAGTTTTATGACTTTGGTCATGCATATATCTTACATACTTACATATATAGCAGTTTCATGAGTATGGCCATACAGAGAATTGAGAAGCTCATCTGCAAAAACAATGAGGGATGTTTTGGTTTAAACTTCAGGCATTAGTTTTCCATCCAAGAATTGCCTAATAGTTATTCTAAAATCCTGCTGCATAAACTAGCTTTGGTTATGGCGAGACCTCTAGGTTGCATAGACAGGGCATCCTGGGGATGTTTGTACTACAGCCAGATATATAAAATTTATAGGTGAATGTAAGCAGACTGTACAGGATTCTTCTGGCACAAGTGTTTAAGTGCTCATCAGCTTTGAGATGCTAGTAGTCTCCTGCATAGACTGCTTTCCCTTGCTTACACACAGGATTTAATCAACACAAATGTCATAGTACTAATAAAGTTACTTAGAGAAACCAGCCCTTCCTAACTGAACTTTATTTTCTATGGGCCAGGTCCTGAGATTCTTACCCCTCAATATTTATGCAGCTCCTAGATAAACTCACACAGGATTCATTAGGAGTTAAAAAAAAAAAAAAAGATTATAAAAGAACTAAACAAGGATCTCAAGCTTTGGACCCAAGTAGAACTTGCTTAAATTTCAGTATTTTGTGTATAAGAATTAAGATTTTCTGACCCTAAAGGCATGTCTAACTTGGCTTCAAAAACAGGTGCTTTCTCTCTGGAGACTGTTCATGATTGTGCATGTGTGTCTATGCCTCTGCTCCTGCCCACCCCACTTAATTCCCAGGACACCTTCCCTTGTCACTTAAGGTGTCTGTAGGAGAAGCTTCTGAAAGGGGAGAGAGCATAAAAAGCCAGCAAAGGGGTGGGAGGTTCATCGGGCTTCCCAGCTGTGTTAACAGTCACTCTCTGCCAAGAGCTGCAGACAGAGGCTGAAGGCCACATGTGCATTGATTTTCAAAATCTACACTTATTGAACTGGTTTAATGGTTAGTTTGAATATCTCTTGCCAGTTTGGAAATCTGGATATGCTGAATTTAAATATCCAGGTGAACCTATAAAGTTTGGTTTACTTCCTGTCCCTGCATACCAACACTTGTATGTTAAATTCCTGGCAATGTATATAGTGAATATGCTTGTATATTGACACTTTGCTAATTAAATAAACCCACAGATGCTAGGATTAAGCTTAAATATAAATTCATTCTATGCTCTAAATGTAGACTGAAGTTTCTGATTTGTGTAGATCTTTTTTAGCTCATTGTACTTCTAGTGAAAGCAATAAAACACAGTGAAATTAGGGGCTTAGAACTTGGCAGCTCTACAAACCACATCCTGGGAAAGGAAACTAAAGCACAAATCCTTTTCTCTGGGGGCAGAAGAGGACATGCTGACATGCCTATATGACTGGCTCTGGTCAATAATATTCCTCTCTGATCTAAGTGCTTTATCCTGTTTTGGAAATTTAAAGAGTGGTAATTATGATTTGATGCCAAGTTACTCTGTATATAATGACTATGACTGCAGTTCCTTGAGTCTACCACAGCATTTTCTAGGAAATATTCCACTGCTGCTGCTGCAATAGTGGGAGCTCAAGCGTAGACAAAACACAGGTTGTATCTTCACTGTGTCACCTAGGTCTCAGGTCTGCCTGGAGATTCAACAGTTAATTTGCTAGATCCTTTTGCAAACATGGAAAGTCTGAGGAAGCAAGTACACACGTGCCCACACATATACATGCAAACACATACAGATGTATGCAACATACACATTGAGTAAGTTGGAAAGTTTAAAAAAATAAAGAGAAAGCTGGCAGGGGAACATGATTCCTGAGTTACCAGAAAACACTCGTAATTCTGACAGGGGTCCCTATATATTTCTGCAAATTTAAGATGATAGAGAACATTAGCAAATCTGACAGCCTAGGTATTGTTGCAGGGCTGAGACAGCTTGGAAATGCAGGTCTTCCTTTTCTGCATAAACCAAACAACTGTCTATCATATGTATTTTCATAGCAGTGAGAATGCTAGTCCCTAATGCAGTAAATAATGGCCTATTTAAAAAAAAATAATAATAATTTTTAATATGAGTCTTGAGGAAAATATATACTGTATACACTTTTAAAATGGAGATATTCTTAAGCATAGAAAAGGAGTATGACATGATGATTTTTAGAAATTGTTAGCATTTATTGGCTTCCACATTTTATTGACTTTAGGGCAAATATGTGCTGAGGGACTTGTCCCAAGTTTTACATGGCAAACTCAGCAGATATTTGGCATTATAAAAGGTCCTTTGCCATCTAGAATAGGCTTTATGCTGGAAAGTATTAACCGCCAGACTTATTGCCTGATACCCTCTGGGAGGAAGGAAGGAAGGAAAGATTAGAGATGTTATTTGGCTTCACATCTTGTCACCAGTGACCTGTCTCTTCCCTTTTCTACTTTACAGAAAAAGTCAGCAGGTCTATGATGAACAACTTTTACCTACCTCCCCTACTGCTGTTTGTCTTGGTACACAGCCTTGGAGTTTGTGTAAAAAAATATTAATTTTGTGAAGTGTTAACCCAGACACCAAGTTATGGGGCAGTGTGGTCACGTCAGAAGATAGGTTGCAGACACAGGTGAACCTGGACAGGTTCGAGAGTTGGGTAGACCGTAACCAGATGAAGTTTAACACTTCCAAGTGTAAGGTGCTCTTTCTGGGGGCAGGGGCGATGTGTAGGGGTTGCACACGGGTGCACATGCACCCCCTGAGTGTGGTGGTGCACCCCCTACAAAAAGGTGGTCGCTGGTGGGGTCTGTGAGTGGTCCATGATTACCACAGACTATTGCCGACACTGCTGGCAGTGTCTGTGGGTGGTCGCCGACCCCTTAAGCTTCCACTTACTGCTGCTGTGCCCCCCCAGCCACCGTGGGCACACGTCATTCATGTCTGGGGGCAAACAACCCTCAACATACATACAGTCTTAGTGGTGACAGCTTGACTTGCACCATGGCCGAAAGGGACCTAGGGGTAATGATTGACCATTGCATGAACATAAGCCGTCAGTGCAATGCGGTGGCCAGCAGGGCAAATAACACGCTGGCATGCATCAACTGATGCATCTCGTGTAAAACTAAGGAAGTGATACTCCCGCTGTACTCAGCACTGGGGAGACTGCAGTTGGAGTACTGCGTCCACTTCTGGGCACCGCACTTCAATAAGGACGTGGAAAAACTTGAGGGTCCAAAAAAGAATCACCCATGTGATCAGGGACTTGCAAGGCAAGCCATATCAGGAAAGGCTGAGGGACCTGGGCCTCTTTAGCCTAAAGAAGAGACGGTTGAGAGGGAACTTGATAGCAGCTTACCGCTATATCAGAGTACATCAGGAGCTCGGGGAACAACTGTTCACTAGGGCACCCCCAGGGAAGACCAGGAGCAATGAATATAAACTCCTGGAAGGCTGCTTCAGGCTTAATACCAGGAAAAACTCCTTCACAGCCAGGGTGTCCAGACTGTGGAATAAACTCCCTCCAGTGGTGGTGCAATCACCTACCCTGGAGGTTTTCAAGAAGAGACCGGACAGTCACCTCGCTGGGGTCACCTAACCCCAGTTTTCTTCCTGCCTTGAGCGGGGGGCTGAACCCGATGATCTGCAAGGTCCTTTCCAGCCCCGTACAATTGATGAATCTATGGATTTGGTTGTATGGACATCACAAACAACAAAATAAACAGTCTGGTTTAATCACTTCTCTCCAGATATGTTTACACAACTTCTCAGGATCAGGACAGGATCTTTAGGCATTAGATCATGATTGCTAATTAATGCTGTCTGATTGTCAAACACCTGCTGTAAGTGAAGAGTATACAAGATTTAGTCACGGCTGCATCATTAATCAATTGTTTCATTTTTAGCCTTAATTCCCAATATTGTGATACTTTGTGGTTTGCAGATTTGATGCAACAGCAATAGGCTATTCCCAAGTTTGCACACTTGATAGGTCAGCATTGAAGGCTTTTTAATGTAGTTTTTTTATTCAGCACATTTCCATTTTCAACATACTGACAATTTAGTGGTTTTACAAGTTTTTAAAGCTGTCCATTGGCTTCAAGAAAGTTTGTCCTTAGTATTAATAAGTGTAGGTGCTTAGCTCAGAGATCAAGTGGAAGGTCTTGCCCTCCACCTTTACCTTAGGCAATTGCGAAGATCAATAGTAAGAGCTATTTTTAATATTGTGCCAAACACTAAAGGCCTGAATAGCAGAGGTGCTCAGCGCACATACAGACATAACTGAAGTCAGTGGGATCTTCAAGTGCTCAGCACATCTGAAAATAAGGCCGTACTTTATTGTTCAAATATCTTGATGACACCACTAAATTCAAATTCGACTGAGTGATGCCTTCCTCCAAACATCATTGAGCTGTCAGTGAGGCAATGCAGGCTAATACAAGAACCATAAAGCAGAAAATAAGTAGGCAAATAATACTGTAAAAACTTTTCACTATCCCTTTCTCCTTCTTGTTTTGCTAGATCACTCTATTTCCCAGAGATTCTTGTCTAACCTTATGGAAAGTATGGAGATTTCAGTTTGCTTGGGCCATAACGTCCCCAGACCTCGGGTTATAGTCCTAAGTATAAGCCTCTAACTCATGCAATATAAATAGAAATTTAAATTAACAGTTAAAAAAAAATCCCCCACCTCCTAAGGAAAAAATAGCCACAAAGTGAGCACTTGTCAAACTATAAATAGGAGTATGGCAAACTGAGCTGGAGTTTTCAGAGGTTTGTTTCCATTATGTTCAGTATCTGCTTAAATGTGTGTGCAACACATGAGGTGCAGCTGTGTGCAGTACATGCAGTATGTGAAGACCCACTGGAGCTGAACCTCTGACATTTGATGCCTTTGTAAATCTCAACCCATACTTAATCATGATAGTTGGACTAGCTTCTGCTGAGTAGAATGTCTTCCCGCCATCCTAACCACCCTCCTTCAATCCTGCTCCAAACAAGTCTGAAGAACCCATTGAAAAAATTGAACCCAAGAAGGCGGCAGGATGGGTAGGCAAAGAGAGTTCCTTGTTCTGTGATTTCTCCTTGAAAGCAAATTAAAAATGAACATTTAAGCCAACCAGCAGATAAGGTTAGTTCTAAGCCTTGTGATTTAAATTTCAGGATGTTCTTTACAAACTTTTTAATAAAGTAAACGTTTGGACAACATTAGTTTGGACAGCCTTAGTTTGGACTTGGACAGCCTTAGTTTCTTTATTCATATTAAGTATCTAAATAAGTACATTTATATAGAGAATGGAAAATGCTGTCAGGAGCTATAGCTACCACTGAGTTTTTTACAATTAAAGAGAAATCCTTTGTTTCTTATGATTGTAGGTATACCATCATGTGAAGTAATCTAGTCATAAAAGTATACCATTAATTGGGCACAGCAGAAAAATTCAGATTTACATCTAAACTTCCTCAAAGTGGAACAACCTATCTGGATCCTGAGGTCTGGTCCAGGCCCTCTCTAGTATAATGTCATAGTCCTACTTCCCATCTTACAAGAAATGTGCAGATACTGGCTGAGTCCTGTTGCAGAGGAAATGACATGCAGACATTTCTATTTAACAATTCAAAAATCAAGCTTCTCCCTGAGATTTCAAGTGGTATATAATTTTCAGAACATTTCTAGGGAAGTGTCAAATCTAGTCATTTTAAAAGCAAATGTCTTAACTCTGCCTGGAAACAAACCATTAAGCTATGGTAGCAGGGAAACCTATGTCTTTCCGCCTGATAATTTAAGTGTTGTGGGTGCATATGCTTTTCTCCTTTTTCATTTAGAGTTTCTCTTTATACTGCATCCCAGATAACTATTGTACATGTTTATTTAAGCTATTTATATGGTGCCTGTTGCAAGGCATCTAGGAAGCCTACAATAAAAGCCACAATAAGAACAAAAACAGTTCTGTCAAAAAATCCAAGTCATAGGAAGGAAAGGGAAAAGGAGGAATGCTCACAAATAATCACAGATATACTCATGAAAACAGATGGGACTTGCATATCCACTAAAGCAGTGGTTCCCTATCTGTGGTATGCGTGCCACCGATGGTACGCAGACAACCTGTCAGTGGTATGTGTTAACAGATTTTATTATAATTACTTTATATGACAAAAATTTGCTGGTGGTACTTAAGGTTGTATTCATTTTAAATCGGTGGTGCACAATCTGTCAGAATTTGGAAACTGCTGCTCTAAAGCATTGGTTCTCAACCTTTTTACCTTTGAGACACCCCTGGATAAACTTGTGGCATCCTTATGAAAATGCCAGTTCTTAGTTTTCCCTCTCTTTTTTGCCTGCAGAAATATAAGAGTAGTTTTTCTGTTGCAAAAGACCTCAGAAAGACACAGCTATGGATTTCTGTTTGAAATTTCTGGGTTTTATCCTGTGAATCATGTTTATAAACCTAACAGTGCCAACACTGTATGGCACCCTTGAAAGGATCTCAAGACACACCAGGGTACTGTGGTACCTTGTTTGAGAATCACAGCTCTAAAGGCATCCAGCAGAGCCAAGGACTGGTAATGGACCCAGCCCTGATGAAGCTGTCTCCTGATACAATATAAGGACTAAAAGCTAGGGCTGTGCAAAACGACTGTGTTTCGTTTCGGTTTTAGATTCGGCGTTTTGCATGGACCGTGATTCATTTTGGTGTTTCTGGTCATTATCCTGTTTCGATTTGGCCAAATCTGTTTCAGAGTTTTGACGCTGTTTCAGCGTTTTGGCCATAGGCTATAATGAGGAATCACTAAAATGCCTATAACTTTGTCACTTCTGGCCTGATTCAGATGAAAACTGCAGGAGTGGTAGCGCCTTCTGAGGGCATGAAGCCTGCCAAGCTTCAAGGAGGTGCAGGAGTTTTTGTGAAACTGCACCTCAAACTGTTCAAAACAAAACTAGTATCACTTGCCAGCAGCGGCAGCATGCTGTCATCCCGCACACTGGTCTGGGGGCCTGCGGCCCCCCCGGGAGGAGTCTGGCACAGCCCTGCAGCCCTCCCAGGGGGTGCAGGTCCCCAGATCTGTGTGCAGGATGACATCAGGCTGCCGCTGCTGGCTGAGGCCAGTGCCAGCACTGGGTTCTTCCTGGCGCTTGGTGCAGGCTGCGCCAGGCAGACTCAGGTGCTGGCGCTGGCCCCAGCTGGCAGTAGCAGCATGCTGTCATCCGCATGCTTTGCAGCCAGTGTGGAGCTTTAAAAAAACCCAAACAAACAAAAAACCCCCTGCACTCACCAGCTGCAGCAGTGATGATTGGGGCCTTTGGGGGCCTGTGGCAGAGCCCCTCCACACAGCGAGGGGCAGCCGGGGTAGCAGGGATCACCCCCTCCCAGCTGGTACCCACAGGTGCAGCATGGCTCGGCAGGGTGCTGTGCACTCTCTGGGAGCTGGGGTGGCTCCAGCAGTCATCTGGAGCTCCTGATTTGATTCCCCAGCTCTCTGAATGCTTCCCCCAGCTGTTCCCGGGGGGCATGGGCTCCTGGATCTGCACATGGGGTTTTAGCAGGTTGCTGCTGCTGCTTGGGGAAATAGCCCAGAGCCATCACCATCTCCAGGTGGCAGCAGCAGCTCGTTGTCATCCTGTGCGCAGATCTGCGGGCCCCCAGGAAGAGCTGGGGGAAGCGAGCAGAGAGCTGAGGAAAGATCGGGGAGCTGGGGAATCAACCCAGGAGATAGATGACAATATCAGAGCAGTCTTTCCTTCCCTCTTTTTAGTTTTCGTTTCTCTGCAAGCCTGGCTCCGAAACTCCAAAATTCTCTGACACGTTTCTGAAATGTTTTGGAGCCTTCTGTTTTATTTCAGATTCTCCAGAATGAAATGGCTGCCGAAATTTCACACAGCCCTACTAAAAGCCCCGTTCTAAAAATGGGACTGCAGTTAGTAGCACTTGAATATGCTCCCTATTCAGGATATATCCCAGATAGTTCTTCATGTGTTGGACTCTGGTTGCTCTCTTCTGTATGACTAAGGTCATGTTTCTCAACTGGGAAGTAGATACTCCCTAAGAAGTAGAGAGTTGAGTGCTTAATCTGAATGCAGCATATAGAGCCATCTTGTACAGTCATTTATAACTGTACATACGGAGAAATCAGAATTTTATGCCTATTTGCACAGGTTTAAATAAACTCACAGGGCTCAGGGCCAGAAAGAAGCAGGGATGAGGTTTTTAAGGCCCTGCCAATAAAAATTTAATATGCTGCATTTCATCATTTCCATTATGAATATGCTTAAGGGTTTGTATGCACTCCAGGGGGGCATTCAGGAACCACTCTTTAAGAGATATGGGAACTGATGCTGAGAGATGTCACAGCACTGCCCATATAGGTTCTTACCTTCTGGTAGAGTTCTTGAAATACTTCCACACCCTTACCTGAGGTTCATTATCCAGATCAAAGGCAGTTCTAGCTTTTCTATAGGTTACTGGAATATACCACTCATTTTCCTTCTGAGGTGAATCCCCAATTCCTTAGTGCTCTTGTTAGTTGCTGCTCTAGTCAGTAGTAAGAAGGGTATTTTAAGGTTAGTGCATATCCATAGGCTATTATTGACTGCACTCAAGGAGCAGAAGTGGGTGGGGTAGGCGGTGGGGATGGGAGAGAGAAAGCTTCCATCAGGGGGATTGGAAAGAATCGCTGAATAGATAACACATTGTGGGTCAGATCCATGGTTGGTGCAAGCTGCACTACTCCATTCAAGTCGATGGGGCTACACCAGATAAGAATCTCTACCCCAGTTCTCCCTGTACCTAAAAGCAACATTTCTATGCAAGCATCAAATGATTTCTTGAATAATTATTCAACATTGCAAATAGAACCATTATTGCTTATCAATTACTTTGAATATAGATTGAAAATGTCATTGTGAGTATGGTGAGATCCTCATGTTCTTTTCAGTGACTTTGAAGACATTCAGATTCTGGGCCCTTCTTACCAGTTTTCCTTTGTGTGTGCTCATTAAACTCCTTTCTCCAGGCAGGCGGAAGTAGGAAAACAGTTGTGTTCCTTGTGGGTTGCTTAGAGATTCACATCTTTTGCTCATATATATTTCCTCTGGCATTGTCTCTCTTTCAGATGCTGAGGTACGGGGAAGAGGGTGGGTTGTTTTATGAACTATTAATGGGACTCGGTCAGACCTGCCATCTGTGGCACATGGTAGGCAATTAGAAAATTGCCCTGCATTTTTCATAGCAAAATGTTCAAGAACTGAGCAGCAAGGAGTAGCACAGCTGATGAGGAAGGCAATTTTATTATTTTGGTTTTTCCATTTTGTTGTGCTGCACACTACTGGGTGGGTTTTCAAAGGTGCTGAGCACCCCTTCCTTTCCTCTCTTGTGTCCTTTTGACAAGGTATTTAGCAGAATGCACATATTCATTGGAATCTGATAGGCTGCACCATGAGCACTTCTGCTATGGCCTCAAATTTGTGACCTCTGGGCTATGAACTGTGTGCCTTGGCACCTGCATCATCCTCCTAAGTACCCCTAGTTTTTATTAATTGAGTTGGGAGTTGTGAAAGTCAGCTACTCAGTGTCAGGACACTATCAGGCTGACAAAAATGAAGTGCTGTTTAAATGAGACTAATTATTATATTAGAATAAAAACAATTCTAGAGACCAATGAACAGGAAAGTGATACTTTTCTTTCTAACACCAAGTACCACAGACAAAAAATTGTATTCAATGTCTTCATCAATGACCTGGAAGATGGCATAGAGTGCACCCTCAGCAAGTTTGCAGATGACTCCAAGCTGGGGCAAGTAGTAGATACACTGGAGGGTAGGGCTAGGATTCAGAGCGACCTAGACAAATTGGAGGATTGGACCAAAGGAAATCTCATGAGGTCCAGCAAGGACAAGTGCAAAGTCCTGTACTTAGGACAGAACAATCCCATGAACCAGTACAGGCTGGGGGCTGACTGATGGGTAGTGACTCTGCAGAAAAGGACCTGGGACTTACAGTGGACGATAAGCTGAATATGAGTGTAACAGGAGGGAGGTCAGGGTCGCCATGCTCTCCCCTGCCGCCTCCTTTACCATGCCAAGCTGTCATCTTGAACCGTCCGATTCTCGCCCGCCACCTCTTTGATCTTATATATTTTTATAGGGAGGCTGCCTTCTGTCCTCTTGGCCACGGTTCTCCTGTCACGGTTGTACCGTGCACCCAAGCCTTATGGGCTATGCATGGCTCCTACCGCCTCAATACCACGCCCCAAGCCTCACAGATGTAATGGACGTTATTCTGTCCCTCTCTCTCTCTCTCTCTCTCTGTGCCCTCTCTGGCACTCGGACTCTCCGCAGTCCCGTCTCTCTCCGCGCCCTTCTCTCGGGCCTTCTCAGTAACGCTGCTCTTCTCTAGGGCCTTCCAGTAAGGCTGCCTCCTCTGTGGGGCTCCTCAGTAGTGCTGCGCCCTCTCTGGGCTCCCCACGCCCATACTGGGGCTTTTCAGTCAGGCTGCCCCTTTCCTGGGGCTCACCATGCCCACACTGGGGCTCCTCAGTAATGCTGTCCCCCTCTCCTGGGGCTCTCCATGCCCACACTGGGGCTCCTCAATAATGCTGCCCCCTCTCCTGGGGCTGGGGTCTATGCACCCCAAATGCTGTGCCCTCACAGGCACTGGGGTCCTCGCACTCTGCTGTGAGTCCCCTATGAGGCCTCCTCCAACCCCTAATAGCCTCACCCAAACCACCGGTCTAACAAACAGCAACATAAACACAAACCCTCTGGCTCTAACGTAAAGGGAAGCCGCTTGGCCATAAGAACATTCAAGCCTACCCAGGGATTACTCCATCCCTCAGCAGTGCCAAACGCTGCTCCTGCAGTCAGGCCTCCTTCTCTCCCATGACAGAGCTCCTTCCTCCTGGGCTACTGGCAGGGACCTACCTCTGGCTCCCTGCCTATGCTTTATATAGAAGCCCGGCCCTGCCCCTTCTCATCAGCTGATTAGGCAGGTGTGGGTCGTTATTTCCCACTAGTTACCTCAGCAACTGGCACCTGAGGGATCATCCCGGCTCTCTCAGTAGCAGGCACCTTAGTGCCCTGCTACAATGAGCCAGCAGTGTGTCCTTGTTACAAAGAAGGCTAACGGCATACTGGGCTGCATTGGTAGGTGCGTTGCCAGTAGATCAAGGAAGTAATTATTTCCCTCTATTCAGCACTGGTGAGGCCACATCTGGAGTACTGTGATCAGTTTTGGGCCCCTCTGCAAAAAAGGATGTGGACAAATTGGAGAGTCCAGCGGACGGTGACAAAAATGGTCACAGGGCTAGGGCTCATGACTTATGAGGAAAAACTCTGGGAACTGGGGTTATTCAGTCTAGAGAAGAAGAGACTGAGAGGAGACTTAATAGCAGTCTTCAGCTACCTGAAGTGGGGTTTAAAAGAGGATGTAGGTAGGTATTCTCGGTGGTGGCAGGTGACAGAACAAGGAGCAATGGTCTCGAGTTGCAGCAAGGGAAGTTTAGATTAGATATTAGGAAGAATTTTCTCACTAGAAGGGTAGTAAAACACTGGAACAGGTTACCCAGAGAGGTGGTGGAAGCTCCATGGGGGTTTTCAAAAAACGGCTAAGACAAAGCTTTGGCTGGGAAGATCTAGTTGGGGCTGGTCCTGCTCCGAGCAGGACTGTGAGCTAGACGACCCCCTTCCAACCCTAACTTTCTATGATTAAGTAACATCCTCCAGGAACTCTGTACAGAGGGGCAGCATACCCAGGTGCCTACGCGTAATCTTCCTGATGCGTTGTTTCAACTCTCCTCACTCTCTGGCTCCAGTTGGAGCCAAACCTTGCTTATTGCTCTGAGCCAAACAGCCCTCTTTACATGAGTGATCCAAATTAATTGATATCAGGGATAAATTTAGCTCACTAGAAATTAAGTGCATGACTACATGGTTCTTTTCTTCTTAACCCCAACCTACTCCCCACCCCCAAAAGGTAACTAGGAGTCACGAGTAAGTCTTGATGGTATTTTCATAATGAATGCTATTTGAGTATTTTGAACCTATCTCCTGTTCAAAGAGGTGAAAGCAAGATCTAATGCCTTTTCCATAGAAGATAGGCCTTCATAAATCACTGTGAAAGAGCGATGCCACTGATGCAATACAGATTGGTCAGGACACTGGGAAGAGTGGAGGAACACTTGCTGGCTGCTGCACTAGCATTCTGGTTTTACTTCCTGAGTTCCAAACACTAATTTCAAGGTTCACTGAACAGAGATCCAGCCCCACAGGTGCAAAAGAAGTTCAGGCTAAAGAGGCTTATGTACTATTGAAAGCTAGTTCTTTAATAGTCTTCTTGGTCTGTTGCCAGTTTAACAGATTGGGCTGGTCTCATTTCTAAGGGGAGGAAAAATGGTGTTGTTTTTTTTAAAATAGTAATAATTTAAAATAAAATGAAAATAACTTGGTTTTATATCCTGCTCCTTGTTCATTGTATGTTTCTGGATTCCTTGCTAACTGCTTCCCAGGCTGCTCCAGCTGCTGTGTTCATCTCTGCTTCTGTTCAGTTTTGACTGTATACATTTTTTCTGTTTCTGTGTGGATCTACAAGACTACACAGACCCAAATTTTTCCTCAGTCACCAGCACCAGCTGTTTTTGTCACTTACTAGGTGATAACTAAAGCAAACTATTTTAGGTTGCCCTTTAAAAAGTTTGCCCTTTAGTTTGCCCTTTAAAAAGAATTTAACCCCTTTTGCTATCTCTTAGAGCGGTGATGGCAGAGCGGTTAAGGCATCTTGCTGTGGTTCCATCAGCCTATGTTTGAGCCCACTAAAGACCTGTGCCAAAGGCTGCTCCCCACTGTAAATGGGTCCCAGGTCATTCAGGTCAGGGACTGAAAGGTAGCCAGGTGTAATGTTAACCCCATCACTCCTTTGTGTGTCAGTGGCTATAGAACCTGGTGTCCAATAGACTGGTGAGTCGGGCAGACCCTTAATTCTTTTCGATGGTCTCCAAGGACTTCCCCTGCTCTATAATCAAATAGCACTGAGTGATTTCTTTTGTTTCCTGAAGTAAGTATATTAGGGCTTTAGCCCTGGAAAAACTTAAGCTTTCCTTTATGTGCTGGGGATGCTCCCATCAAAGTCAATGTTGCTACTCCCAGCAGGTGAAGTAAAGTATGCATGAAGTCTTTGGCAGCAGTAGGGTCTTAATTATCTTCAGAAGCCAAGCAAGAGTGTCGCAGGTGACTCTTATCCTGTGTTTCTGGGTCTGAGTCACAGTCTGCTCACTTATATTCGCCTGCCATGCCTCGATAGAAAAGAAACAGGGAAGCTAATTGTTGGAAACTGAAATAACACGAGACTGCGATCACTTCCCACAGATGGAGTCTCTTCACAGGGCTCTGCCTCCCCTATACCCTGTCCTCGCCTCCCCTATACCCTGTCCTCACCACCCCGTATGGTGGACGTAAGATTTTTCCACAACACCTGCACTTTGAGTAATCCGCTAGGGAGCAGATCCTGGCCAACCAGCCCCATGCCCTCTCAGGATCCACACTTTCTTTCACAAATTCAAAGTCCAGATAACTGCTTACTGTGAGCCTCCCTGCCAGCACCCCTTTTCTCCCCAGTCAGCTCTGGTAAAATACTTCATAGGGGTCTCTGGGATCAAATCTTATAAGCAGTCTTACCACAAGTCCAACATCCTGACCCTGGGACTACTGGTCACAGTTCCTTATGCTGGCTATCCTCCACCAGCTGTCTGCTATCCTGACCCCAATGTTTCTTTAGCCCGATGTCTTCCTCGAACAAGCATCCATCCTTAAATTGCATAGCCCCAAGGCCCTTATTCACTGCTGTTAGGCCTATTTCTGTTCCTCTGCACAGGTCCACATCACTCCTGACTAGGAGATAGTACTCTCTGTTCCCTCTCCAGGGAAGAGTGTGCATTTGCCCTCATACCTTTAAATGAGCCAGCTCCTGTGCTGTTCAGTTGCTGTTGGCTCCTTGTCCCACATGATTCTCGGTAGCTGGGTGATCTTCCACTCTGAGCTTCAGATATTTCTAGGTTAACCCCAGATCATTTCTCATGGCTGCCGTGCACAGCTGCAAACCCTCTCAAGTTGGCAAGTGGGTCAGGCTGGCCCCTAAGGCTGTCCCACTTATCCTAAGAAAGGGATCAATTCTCCATGGCCCATGGTAAGTTTCCCAGTGAGGAAAATGGGGTCTTGGTGCCAATTTATGGCCCAGAAAGCAACAAGCCCAGTTATCACTACGCTCCCGCATATAATGGGGTCTGGGAAACCGCTTTCTATTGCAAAGAGCATATTTAAAAAATAATATTTCAACCAGGATAGCTAATGAGTCTAGAAGAGGTGGAAGCGATTGCATAGAATAAGAGGAAGAAGCTATTAATCAACTTGTAACTTAGCCATAGATTTTACAAGTCTGAAATTACTAGTTGCAAAGATTAGGCAGATGAACAATGTGGAGGTGTAGGATGGCCTTAGCCGAGTATCTAATTTGCATGCAAATGGGATCACACAAATTATCTTAATTACCTTCCTCCAATGGAAATTAATTCTGTGTCTGCTTATTCACCAGCAAAGGAGGAAATATCAGAGATTTATATACACAAAATGACCATGTGAGGAATCATATGCTACTGGCATCAAGTTGAAAACTAAATGATGAATCTCTCAGTGGCTACATCATTTGCTGTTGTATTATCAACAAATAAGCGAGCTAGTGGGATTTTCAAGTAAAATTGGGTGTTTCAACCCCATTGCAATTCATATCCCTTGCAAGTTTAAAGGGGTTTTGGTACCAAAGGGATCTAGGCTCTCTTGGAAGAAAATGTCTGTGTAATAAGAAAGTATGCTGAATACCTGCTGTTATTTCTGACACCTCAGGTACATACAGAGCCTGATTCTAATTCTTATTCTTCTCAAAGCAATCTGAGTTCTACCATTGACTGAAGCAGGTTTAGACACATGTTGGACACATACAATCCATTATTAGATCCAAAAAAATAGTCTTTGCCAACTTTAAATACAAATCTAGAAATACATCTCTTCAGATTATAAGTGCTTGAGGGCTGAGTCCTGATCCTGACCAAGGCTTTAGGGCACATGCTGAGCCTAAATATATCATAAGAAAGTGTCTAATGTAAAGCAGAAAGAACAGAATTGAAGAACATTCTTGAATGTTGTCACTTTTTACTAAGGTACCTACCATAAATTCATTGGTTAGAATATTTACAGAAAGTAAGTACAAAGTAGGCACAAATACCAATATCTATCAATATGTTCAAACCCGTTGTTAGCCCAAAAGTGCATTACTACCCATATTACATCCTTATTGCATTGCAGTGGTATGGCACATAGTGAAGGTACATCATACACGAGCATAAAATAATAGGAAAACAGGTCTGGAAGGGACCTGAACAGGTCTAGCTAAACCCCCTATTCAAGGCAGGGCTATCCCCATATAAATCATCCCTTATGTATATGAAAGAATATAGAACAACAAGAGTGTGGACTGTCCAAAGCGGGAGGGTGGCTGGGGGAAGAATTGCGTCAAACGATGAAACCATGTCATAATCTCAAGGAGAAAAGAGGGTAAAGTTTAAGAATGTCATAAGTAGCATTAAGTTACAATTGGCCAATAGGCCCAAATAATTGCAGAATATCACATAATTAGGGTTTATTAATCTCCACTGAATATAATGGGTCACTGTGTGTACAAGTGAAAAAAAAGTACAGTGGTGGTCGTCAGCTGCTGTGATTAACCAAGACATGTGGTAACCAAGGTTTAGACATCTAGGATGTTTGTGGGGAAAAATATGACAAATAAATGTGTTATAGGCCACTGTTTCAGAAGTTCATGTTTGCAGTGCAGACAGGCAGAGGGATCCTTAGCAATGTGCTCTCAAACTTACATAAGCCAAGTCTCCTTTTTGTTTTCACTGCTGGGTTATTGATTCAGAGGTGTGCATTTATTCTGATGTGCTTCCATATGCTTTTGATCTATACACTTCTTTTTCCTTCCAGACCATCTGTTGTTCTTGTGCTTCATTCTACTCAGTTTTTGTTACGCTCCCATCTTGCAGTGTAATTCTTTCACAGTGTCTTCAGCACTGGAAGTCTTATGAAGCTACATGTTGCGGTCAACATCAAAGCACAGCCATCGAATTCCTATTTGTTGTAAATGACGCCACAGTGGTTCTCTGCCAACTTCAGGGTATGGCACTGCCATTTCCATTACTGCTATAATTTTAAATAAATGAAAATAGAGGAAGGAATTGTCTCAACAAGCTGCATGTGAAAAGGTGGCAATGTGCCTTGATTTCTCCAGCTTATTTCACATTTTTGCCAGGTAGAGGTGAGGGTAGGGGACAGTGTTTAGAGTTCAGATATTGCATTTGAGGCTGAATCGGAGGTGAATTTAGAGTCCAGGTTTGATGGTGTTGAAATCCAACAAGTTATTAGCCTAGCTCCTGGGATCAGCTGTTCTCACAAGACTGTTGCCAGCTCAGGCTGAAATCTTGTGAGACTGCCTACCTATCCTTGTGAGACTTGGGCTGCAATCAAACCAGAACTTATAAATCCCTCAATTTGGATCTGGACCAAATCACCAGAGACTGAAACAGGATCCACATCGTTTCCCATCACCTGAGATGTGTAAAGGCCCACAGTCAAAACTGTATTTTGGACTGTGTCTAATTTTAATTATAGCAGTCGTCATGAATTCATAGCCTGTGGTCTCCAAAGATCCTGCTTTCCCCATCTGAGTTAATGCAAGTCAACAGTAGCTGAGCAGCATTTAATGACGCCAGTTGTTACCACGATTGCTTTCCCACTGAGTGCTTTCACGAGGCTTATAAAATGATATTGTGCTGGCTACGGCTAAAAATCACAAATGTTTACTATCATTATTGTTACACTGTATCTCTTTCTGCTGTTATGAATCTCAGATAAATGGATTTCAGTTATAAAAGAGGATGATGGTTCTTTTCAAGTGTCTGGAGGCTACTTTCAATAGAGTTTTTTACAATAGAACAGCAATGGAAATATACTTCCTGTGCATGAACATGCAAAATGCTTTCTGCATGATGCTACTTTAAAATGTAAGTTTGAAGAAAAAGACCCAGCAGCATTCAACATGATGGCTTACCCACTGTGATACATATTAATTGCTGTTCCTGAGAGTGATGAGACTTTGCTACTACATGATTTGCCTGAGAGAGAAAAAAAAATCTTAATAAGTCAGATATTGTAAGGCAGTTATCTTAGTCACACTCTAAAAGCTTTCTCCCATTTAGTTTTTCTTATCATATTGTATCATAATGATGATCATTTTCCCTCTTGCATACTCTGTGCAGTGTCTGCTGTAGTTTATAACAAAGACTTTGAAAGTTTGTCTTTGAATTGTACTACTTTTCTGACCAAATATAGTAACTAATATTCTGTAGCTATTATGCCCTGCACCTGTGTGTTTGTGGGTATTTTAATAACACTCGACCTGCCTAAGCATTTAGTGCATGTTCCAAAGCACGTTCATGCCAAATGGGACTCCTTACACTGAGTTTGAATCAGGCCATTAGACACCAGCATGATGTTTTGGAGCAAAGGAACAGTGAGTCCGAGTGACAGTTTGAGCCCTGCATCTGTGGGGAACTAGAAATATCAAGGAGTTGATCCCGCCTGTTTTGCAGAAGGGGTGGGGCTTGCATAATGCGTTTGAGTCCAGGGAGTTGGTTTGGATTCACTTTACAGTCTTGAAGGAAGTTGCCTACACTTCCAGGGCTGTATTCTTTATCTGCTGCTCCTGAAAGGGTAGGGAAGGAAAGGAAAAGACAGTCCTGCATCAAAGGATGTATGGCTGAGAGCATCTTCAAATCCCCACATGGACCAGGTAAGTAACTAAACTTTGATTCAGTGTCTGGACAGATGAAGCTCCCTCTATCCTTTGCTTCTCTATCCTTTGTAAGGCAAGCCCAGCATTTCTTTGCAAAAGCTATCAACCTTATCCAAAGCCAGTAGCCTGTCACTGGGTATTAAAATAGTCTCTTCTGTCAATCAACCTTTCGATCATAAAAAAAACCCCTTTCTTATCTGTAGCAGCTGGTGGTGTGAATTCTTGCCACTGAGCACAGTAATGTGCTCAGTATTCCCCTTTAGTCCCTGGAAGCCCCCAATAGAAGTCCCTGAGAATTTGAAATAATAATCAAAGGATGTGTGACCGTTTAGGATTGCAGACCCTAGGATCTACTGGAAATTGCTCACATTTCAGTTATGTGCAGTATATTTGATATTAAATGTATAATGTATATAGCTGTAAAATGTATGTAAATGTATAATGTATATAGCTGTAAAAAGATTTACCAGGTTGTTAAACAATTTTAATTTGCACTACTTTAACAGCAAATAAAAATAATTGCTGGTTTTGAGTATCCATTTCTACTTTAAAAAAAATAAAGCAAAAATAAAACATGTAAGCTCAGTGAGTAAGAATTGTCAGGGGCTGATATTAAACCTAATATGATACCAACCTACACAGCAAAGGCCGCTGTTACCAACTTTGCTGTTCAGAGCATTCTGACTTTTCTTTTATTGATTGAAAGAGTGGTGTTGGGGGAGTCCGTGGAAACAACATAAAGGTACAAATTCTATTCTCTGCTACAACAGTAAAATTTTACTAACGTCACTGGAGTTGCAGCCATGAACTCCGTTTTTCCAGACCAAAGAAATTAGACTGTATTCGGCAAATGCATGTTAAGATAGAGCTTTACTGGTTCTCAAAACTGCTTCTGTAGTCTAATTTTCTCACTGAATGAACAGCCTTTAAATCTGACTCTTTAGTTGGAGAGGTTTCAGATCTAGTAAGTTCTCTGGTTCTCCAGCTCTCGTCACTTTAGATATGAATGAACAAATGGAACAGTTGTCAAGGACACCAGTTGCAGGGAAAAAACATGTTGCTTTTGTAGCAAACGCTGTGCAGCAAGGAAATGTTCTTTTACTGTGGCCAATCAGGAGAGAAGAATTGCAAATTTTGGGAATTGGTAGAGAGTACAGCATGGGCTCTCTGTTAAACAAGACAGTGGTTTTCAGTCGTTTTTCATTTGCAGACCCCTAAAATTTTTTGAATGGAGGCACAGACCCTTTTGAATTGTAAATATGGGTATTCACATACTTTTGATTGATCGTAGTTATCTTTTGCGGACCCCTTAGACATAGTTTGTAGACCCACGGGGGTCTGCAGACCACAGGTTGAAAACCATTAAAATAAGACATTGAGGATACTTGCTATAGATATTTAAGGCTTTTCTGTGTATCATAAAATTGCATATGTGCTTTTTCAGCAAAATAAAATTCTACTATTTTTTTTTTTACTTGGCTCTAAGCTAGGGACAGACATTCAAAAAGCCTGAGCCTGAATTGATTCAATCTTTGCAGGTTAGTCTAACCTGCTTAGATTGAATCAGTTTGCAACTGTACAGACATTCCCTCTGGACTGAGGAAATGCACATGCCTGCAGTGGCTCAGACTAGAAACCAGGGGGTGCTAGAGCAGCCCTCTTTTCCCTTCAAATTCCCTTCAACAGTGCTGAGCTGGGGGGCAGGGGGCATAGCCAGGCCCTGGCAGGAAGCTCTGATTAGGGAGGGGTGTAAACCCCTACCCTGCCTGCATAGTCTCAGGCTTTTCCTAGCTCGCTTCTGCAGGGGTGGGAGTGTTGCCAGACCCCAGCCCTGGGCTAGCACTCTGAGGCAAAAGGGGGAGAGGGGTGCAGTGCATGCATCTGTTAATGATATTGAACTTTTCAATCTTCCTCTCCCTGCTTCATACTGCAAACCTGACAGGCGAGGGAGCCAGCAGGGAGCTGATAACACAGCATTTATCAGCCCATCAGGAAATCAAAAGCCTCTCTCATTAGTTCAAGCTCTTCTTAAACAGCTTTTTTCCAAGGAAGGGACAGAGGAACACTACCAGCTGACCTGTTGATTAGCTCCAAAAAGTCCTAAGTGGATACTGTCTGCCTGTCCCAGTGAAATTGGAGACACACACAGAGCCACCTCTCAGCATTAGTTTGCATACTACATGTCTAGGGTCTGTGGGGCTGGGGTCCATGCTGTGGGAGAGGGGAGGGAGGCAGGGTGGACTCCTGCTGGAGCAGAGACCAGGCAGACCCTGCTGTGCCTGCAATCCCCACCGGAGCTCTGCCTAGGGAGCAGTCCGGAGCAGAGATCCCAGCCCAACCCAGCCCTGGGCTGCAAAGCATCTGGGATGCTGGGGGACTCTGATTTTACTTTAACCAGGAAGGGGTCTGGGACAGACATTGCATAAACTGGTTTGACCCAAATCAGTTAAGTCTGATACTACATTCAACCAAGTTTATCTTAAACCAGTTTCAGCCATTTTGAAACTGGTTTATGTGAACTGAACTTCTGTTCTGTTACAGGTTTAAACCAGTTTCTGATTATCTAAACTGGTTTATGTGTAATGTTTGTCCCTAGCCCTGGAGATAAGGGAGGGTGCAAGCTTTGTTTTACTTTGCTGCCAGCATACTTGTAAATCCCACTCTTCTTCTTGGCTCACTGTTGAGGCATAGCTGAACGATAAAGGAGTCTTCTTGGGACTTCTGGTTTTTAGAACACAAATTGGGCCTGTGATACAATTGTAGGAACATTTTCATAGCGTAGCTTCACTGGACATTGTTAAAACTTAAACTGTGTTATACAAAACATATGGGACTGATTCTGCTCTAAGTATGTACTGGCTTGGAGGTGTGGTATAAATGGTATAAGGCAGGCATTTGCAGCCTACAGTCTATGGGCCAACACTGGCCTGGCAAGCAATTGTATTTGACCTGCAAAGCCAGGATATCAGCATCAATGAAGCAGGCATGCGGGGACAGAGGGCTGCTGGCTTGGAAGTGGTAGTCTACTTTTGGACCTGGCTCTGTTAATTCATCCCACCGTTTCTAAGAGATTGCCAACCCCTGATATCCATTAAAGTGGCATTCTGGCAGCTAGAGATCTCTTGAAATGTAGCATGATGCTATCCAGTAGCTATTTAATGATATATTTGTAGGTTGTAATGATTTATACCAGTCTCCTTGGGATAATGTATTTGTAGTAATTTCCTTTAGATAAATTAAGCTAATTAATAAGCCCCAATTAAATGACACTGTTGGGTACTAAGGTTTAGTCCTGCTTGGTGTGCAAATCCATGTTGAGAGAAAACACTAGAATTTACCCTTCCAAAGACTCTAATTGTGACACTCTTCAAAGTTGAATGATAAATTAACAGTCACAAAATAAACATATTTGAAAGACTGTCAAGACAATATTAGTTCATTCATATGATTTTGTTTCAGTGCAGTGCTTTGTGTAGCTTGGGTATATGGGAATGTTTTTGTTTGGTTTTTTTAACCATAATTGCTTTATATCAGATTGCAATAGAGCATTTTTATACTAATACCTTTCTGAGTGGAGTAAGCTGCTCTGTGCTCATCACAAAAATAGTGAACGTTCTAGGAGTTAGGAGTCGTGTCAATAGACTGTCTTTGATTATAAGACTTATAATACGGACTTATTTTCCTGTCCCACTTAAGGAGGCTGAAGGTACTGCTCTCAAATACCAAACATTTGGAATTTTAGAGCTGTCAAAGTGATTAGTCTTTAGAGGAAATTGATGATTCACTGCAGAGGCATTGTAACTGGAGAAGGTTTTCATCCTAAACCTGGAGATAGTCCAGAGGTTTGAGACATTCTGGCCATCTTAGGACCTTTTGTCAACCCTTCTTTAGGCTGTTTCCCAGCTTTTCTTTTTTTACTCTTTTTTTTGTCTTCCCTTCATAAGAATAATTTAGAAAACTGATGGAAATGTTGAAGCTTCAGCTTAAATGATTTAAAACTTCAAATGGTTTTTCCTGGAATATTACCAAGGGTTTACATACCTGAGGAGTATTAGAGAGAGCTTGCCAACATGTTGAATGCCAGTGAGATTTTGTATTGTACGCCAGCAGAAAATATTTCTGGTTACTATGGTACCTATGGTTATATAACAAGAATTTGCTCCATGAAGCTAAGCTTGTTATAGGCAATGGTACCATGGGACAAAAAGGGGGAGTAATTCTGACACTTCTATTTGTATTATGTACAGAACCACTTCTATTTGCTTTTATTCTGAGGGGTAACTTAGCAAAGGGGCATCATCCCTTGCTGGGAATGTTCCTTCTTTTTCCATGTGAAAGGCACCAGGTGAAAAACTGAGTTCTGTTTGCCCTGGTTATATAGAAAAGTGGGAGAAATGAACCCACAAAGGTTATATCATTTCTCTGTCTCACGCTGTCAGGCTGTGAGCATATTTTGCCTATGGACTATATGCGTCTCTAATTTTATTTCTCTAAAGGACTTGTTTTTTTAAAGTATGTACGTACCCATTTTAGCTACATAATGCTATAGAACAGGAGTGTTGAAGATCTGGCCCACAAGCTGAATCCAGCTCCCAGTGCCGGCCCTGGGTCTCAGTTGACCCGCAGCCAGGACTTGCCAGACAGGGCCCAGTGCAACCCACCCTGCGTGTGACACTCCTGCAAGGCCAGTCTGGGGAAGTCCCCCGCATGTCAGATCCAGCATGCATGGCATCTGCTCTATCTGGTATAGGACACAAGTCACACACAGCACCAGCTCCAGCCAGTCCAGAGCAGGTGGTGTGTGTGGTACAGTCCTGGACCAGCCATGGAGGGTTCTGGATCCAGCATGCAGGAGTGGGGAGGCCTGTGGGCTCAGTCTGGCCCATAAGGCTAACCCTATGGCATTCATCTGGCCTGTGAACTGGTCCGTCACCACTTATCTGGCGCCTGGGGCCAAATGACATTTGTCACTGCTGCTATAGGAGAAAATTTCAGGTTGGCAGAAAGCAATTGCCCAAGCAGAAAGTTAGCCAAGACAGTAGGGCTGAGGGCTGGATTACCTCTAATGACCACACAAGTTCACGAATGATAAATGTACCCGACATACTTAATTGATATCCACTCTTTGATTATATTTGAGATTTTATTGCAGGAGATGGAGTGAATGCAATTTAAATGTTTTCCTCTGTGGGTCACATGGGAACTTTGGTTATTATGTTATATTTTATAATGCATCACGCACCAGCAGATACTACTAACAAGAGGTTAGTTTCATGGACCTGCTAACGTTGTTCCTATAAAATAGGAATGTATTATGTGCGGAACCAAACAGCACCATTCAGTTTGCATTCCCACTAACCTCCCCACCCTTCAAACAATTGTAAATAAAACGTCAATTGCTTAGAAGTTTAAATATAACATCCTACTCTCTGGAAGGTAAAAGCCACAGCTTTGATTTTACCCTGAAATATCTCCACAGCTTTCAAAATCCACATCTTTCTTAAATTACACCATGCTAGCATCTAGCAAAGAGCTCAGCGTGTCACCAGATACAGGCCAGCACATGCAATAATATGCCAATGTAAGCTGAGATGTAGATGAAGGTGGAGTCTGCTTTCCTCTCTTACATACAACATGTACATACTTCTGGACTCTACTGAGGTCCTGGGCCACCTTTTCACTTCAGATCAAGATTTGCCTTCAGGCAACCAAGGTCTAGAGTAACCTTCTCATGTCACAGTCTCAGCTTCCAAAGTTTACCTTGAGTATATAATGCTTCATCCCTCAACGACTAGTTCCTGATATTAAGTATAAGCATGTTAAATACAATATCTGTAGTGAAGAAGCTTGAATTCTTGGACCTTTGACCTTCCAAACTGTACATATATTTTCTTTTTTTCCTCTAAACCTTTTTCCTAGTTTCTTGTTTAGTATTTGCTTGATAGGTGGCTACATTACTGCTCACAGATGGTTGTTGACAGAGGTGTTATCCAAATCACAAGGATAGGGACAACATACAATTTAATCAGAACACTAGCCAAATCCTTTCTCCCTTTCACAGGCACCAACTCACAAACTTTGCCAATTAACTTAGGAGTGAGTGTGGTTTGGAAGCTGCTCATTTAAGCAGAGCTGGATGAAACTTTTGGACTAATTGTCTGTTTGCAGAAAAATGCATTGATTTGCAATGACCTCTGCAGCATTGCAGTGGCCTGGTAGTGAAAACCTGCAGTTTTGCAAATTGATTATTTTTTAAATCATGGCTAGTATAGCGTTGTGGAAATGCTGTTGCAGGGCAAAGGAATTGATGCTTGGGACATGCCTGCTTATTAGTCAGCTGTACTAACTGTGACCCAGTAGGGGCTGCTGTTTTTGAAAGTGAGGCTGATTTCCCAGAACAGTATAATTGGATGCTACATGAAAAATCAGATCTCTGGAAAAGTGCTTAGATGGACAGAGAAAGACATTTCTGAACAGAAACATAGGGCAAATGTTCTATTAATATTTATGATTATTGCTGAAGGGCTTAGAGGCCCCAACCAGGGTCCTGACATCAGTGCTAGTTTGATTTTTTGTATCTGTTAGGGAGGATGATAAATGTATGCAGGGACAAATGCACAAACCCCGTCCGTGTAGGGGACCCACATAGAGACCCAATAAGAGTCTGCTCAGGTGCCACCTTTCCCTGCAAATGAGCATCTGTACAGCCAGACACTTGGGCTGACAAGGCTGCTGTTTACCAAAAAAACACAAGTTTTGTTTCACTGTCCTCGTACCC
The DNA here is from genome assembly GCF_030867095.1 of Alligator mississippiensis. NCBI lineage: Eukaryota > Metazoa > Chordata > Crocodylia > Alligatoridae > Alligator > Alligator mississippiensis. The sequence continues at coordinate 68,105,371 of NC_081832.1, forward strand.
TACATTCCTCCTTTTTCTTTTGCCATATGCTAAGGTTTCAAGTCATTTGGGGGAAGAAAGGGGTGGGGGCAGGGTCGCTTTTAGGTTACACTTGTGTCCAAGCTATGCATACTATTAAATATATATTGAATATATACTGTGTGTGTGTATCGGTCTGTATCTAGATGTGTATATATAATATTACTCATCTGCCACTGCTAGAACAGTTCTCCTGAGCAGAGTCAGCATGAAGTAACAAAAAATGCGTTGGAGATAATAGGCCTGACCTTCAGTGTATCCTAAGTCCCAGGACGAAAAGCATGGTCTTTGTTCATTTCAGTGCTTCTTTTGTCTATTAAATCCTTGGTCCCCCTTCCTGGGAACAGAATGGCTTCCATTAATCACCCAGTGACTATGCAGACTGAAAAGAGGCCAGAGGGCAAGAGGAAAAAGGATGCTTAGATTCCTTTATCATAAAAGTTGGGGTTTTTTTCTCTAGAAGTCTGACCACTGATGCAGACTTAAATTGTGCCCTGGCTGAAAGGAGACCATTAACCCTTTAACTCCTTTCCCATCCCAGTCATTTACCTAATTTTCCCTTGTAGGTTTAAAGCTAAGAGGTCTCTTCAGAGTTTATTTTTCTCAGTCCGTTTCAGGCAGGTATTGAAAACACTTGCTACAGCTTCTTGTGTACTCTACCATTGACAAATCTGCACACGTATCAGTTTCCCACCAATGTAGTTCCACTGACATTAATGGAATAACTTCCTGTTTATACCTGTGCGAGGGAGAAAGTTGGACTCTTTGTGCAGGAGGCCCAGAAGCCATTGCAGAGAGTGAGGACTGCATACTTTAGATTTTTATCACAAAAAAATGAAAGGCAAGGGAACTTGATAATGCTCCTGTCTGCATTATCAAGCAACCTCTCGACTGAACCCTCTAGAACAAAGAACACATCATGAAGACAAAAGCAAAGGCGAGCACTCATAACAACATTTTATATAAGTTCACCAACTCAAAATGGGGAGGTAACCCCTCAACCATCCAAACCACTGCTCTGGCTCTCAGCTTTTCCTCTGGTGAGTATGCATGTCTTGTATAGAAGAGATCTTTTCATGCTAAGTGCCTTGACCTGATCCTGAATGATAGGTGCTGATGCATCACGGGATGTCTGACGCCTACCAGCCTAAACAGCATGTACCTGCTGGCTGGCATCATTCTCCCTAACATCAGAACAGCAGCAGCTACTGTGAGACAGTAGTTATATGGCCATGCCACAGCACACAAATATCTGAAATCATGTAGGAGCTTCCTCACTAGCACCCAACCTCTCGTTACCACACCCAAGGAGATGTGACTACAAATGTGGAACGAGAGGCTGAAGAAAATACCTGACAGTGGAAAAATGGACAGTCCATTGGATGAATCTTTACCACCAGGGGTTGATGAACCATGGCCAAGGTGGTGATGTCTCATCTGTCAGACACTCCAAGGAACTAATGAAGAAGTGGGGCTATCATTGGTTCAACCACCTGTGACCGTGGCACAGAGCCTCAGACCATGCCATACCTGCTGCAATGCCCGCTACTTGAAAGCACACGTACAATGAAAGATTTTGCTAAGTACAATAAACAAACACGAACATTTGTAACAAAAAGGTCAAATGCAGTGTAGAGACATGAGAAGAAGACTGGGGCTTTCCTACACCAAAGGGATCTTGTCGTACTTGGGAATTCCACAAGACAAATTATGGAGTGGGAGGAGAAGCCAAGATGCCTATTCCAGCTCCTAGACAGTGACGGCTTCCCCACTCATTGGCTGCTGTACATACATGCATACCAGCTCTGAGTAAGGCCTGGCTCGCTTGCTCGGTGTATTGAATGACTCTGCCAGCTACAGTTGTACTTAGACGTGTTCCAGTTCAAATACTTGCCTGTTTTGTTTATGAAAAAGCTCCACTGAACTGATACAAGAGAGAAGCAGAGATGCCAGGACCCCCCTCCTCTTTATAGCACCAAAAAAACACAACTTCCTGAGCTCTAAAGGGGAGTGATTTTGAAATTCCTAGGTGTTTCCATGACTGTGACAAGTTAGCTGACTTGTCTCAGAGAATATCTCCTACGCAGACTGTTCTTTTTATGGAAGGAAGTAGAAAAATTGAGGTTATATGCTTCCTCCCCTTTGACTGTAGTTCTGCAGGGAAAGCAAATCGTTTCAATTCCATGGCTAGCCTTTGTAGGGCCAGACTTACCACATGGGGTGATTGTCGATATAAGTTAATGTTAATGCCTAACAACCTTGACAGTGCCCCCGTTTAAGCTGAGGATCTGCAACTCAAAGGATTTTTCTTCCTGTTCATTCTTGTCTCTCTTCTGTACCTCTGATCAAAAGAAAAGATGCAGCCAGAAAAAAGTACAGTAAAAAACACCTCGGTTCAGGGTCAAGTACCCAGGCCCAACGTGGCCTAAAACATTTGCTGTCATCTGCTACTGGCCTGAAGATTGTGCCCCATCCCTGTCAAATATTGGTCAGAACATAGTGGGCTACATGTTCCTGAGCCCCAGGCTTGATTAGTGCAATTCAGTACAAATAGAAATGAAATGAAGGAGCATGAGAAGGCTCCACTTGGTACGAAACATGAAAGCTCCATGCAATATGATGGCACCATGCTGGTGCTTTATTCCCTGCACTGGCTTCAGAGTTTAAGGTCTCTCTTGGCTGTTGTAGAAGTGAAGGTGGTAAACTTGCTATCATTGTTGTGGGTTCTCTCAAGCATGCTGTGCTGCTCTGGTTGGCAGCTTTCCAAATGAGAAGCAATGTTTCCCCAGCTGTGTGGGTGGGCTAATTAGCTTGGGGAAGGTAGTTGGCACTGCCAGTTTTGCTAATTAGCCCACCTGAAGCACCAGATGGCACTGGCTACCAGGTCTTCAGTTTATAGGTCAGCTTGCCTGTAGCACGCTTCGAGGAAGGATGGCCAATTTATCTTTTAAACATGCTCTGAACCTACTGTGGGATCACTCATGGCCATCTGGGACACCCTACCTCCCATCCAAAGCATGAAACTGTTGACTAACTAGGGGAAAGCTTATGACCAGAGAAGGTATAACTTTCTCAGGAGCTGGACTTAGACCCTGGAACTCTCTCCTTTTGACAGAAGAATTACCAGTGTAATTCCTCCCTTCACTTTAGCTTTTTCTTTATTTGTACTTCACACACATACAAAACCAATATGCAGATTAACTGGGCTGTTTTTCAGCCAGCTTGGGAGCGTTAAAAAAAAATAAAGGGAGAATAATTTTATTTTCTATATTTAACTGTGTGAATGGTGCTAAAATAAAAAAAGGAATTGAGGCCTACAACTGTAAGCAGGTGGCTTGAAAGAACTTCAATCCATAATGGGCAAAAAATTTCAGGCATCCTCAAAGATCAAGGATCGCAACATAGAAAAGAAGAGTTTTAAATATCTGCTGCTAAATTCTTTTCCTAGTATGTTGTTTTTAAATATGCTGCTCTGTAATGACTGTGAAGCGTGTAACGTTGGACGACCACCTTGCTGACGGAAGCAGTGGATCCCCCTATGGAACGTCTGCTGCCACGTCAGGCTGGCATGTGCTTGTCACCAAACCTAACCATCTTGCCAATAAAAAAACATCAAGCCACCATCTCTTCTGGGAGTCAGCCACTTGCCGTGTCCCAGAATCACCCTCTGCAGGATGTCTGTTGCCCTGTTGCTAATCAGCCTTTTTTTCCGTGCCGTTTGTTTGCAGCTAGGCTTGTTTTGTGGACAGCTGGGTAAATGGGTCAGCATAGCAGTAGATGCATAAGAGGCTGGAAAAAAATCCATTTCTTTGCCTGCCTTCCTAAGAAGTACGGTTCTCTGCTGCTTATGCCGGCTGTGTCTGCCAATCCCCTTGTAGTAAAGGATTATTTTCCTTTGGGCCTTACAGAGTTTGCCATTTCAATCATTGAAAGGATGCAAGCACAGGAAATTCTGAGGAGTCTGCGGCTGCCTGAATTTGATGACTTCAGCCAATTTTTTCGCAACTTGCCGGCCACCGCGTTAGTGGGCATTGGTGCCTTTGCAGCTGTTGTCGCATACTGGTTTGCTAGCCGGCCGAAGGCTGTAAAGCCCCCATGTGACCTGCTGCTGCAGTCAGAAGAAGTTGAGGTAAGGCGAGCACTATTTATATTCAGACTTACTAATGCAGAGGTGTGACTGGAGGCTGTGGAATATAGATTTTGGGGGCTGTTTCTACTGCCTTTTATCTTGCGTAGGCATTTATAGCCCTGCGGTATGAGTAGGCTTTTACAACCACTTCACATGGGTGCAAGTGGTTCTACAGGATGTAAGGCTGCTGCAAACCAGGCTTTCCTTATTTATTGTGCATGCTCTGCAAGACACTTGAGCTGTCTTACACAGGCCGTTGCACCATAGGTTAATTTGACCCATGATTGCTTCTTCCTTTTAAACTCCTGGAAAACACCGTGATTCTCCCCCTTGTAGCCTGTATCTCAGGTAACCATGGGGCCCAGGAAAATTACAGTAAATGCCACTAAAAAGAAACCATAGTTTATTGTTCACACAGATGGTGACACTGATAATATCTGGGACCACTATGCACGTATGCAGTCATAGTGACTGCTGCAGGCTTGGTTATACTGTGAAAAATTACACCTTAACCAAAGCCTGAGGTGGACTTTTACCTGCTCCCGGTGCTTTGAAGGAGCCTTAAGTTGTAAATGAAGCTGTCTCATGTTACTTTTCAAGAATATTCTTGTATTTTCTCTCACACCAAATTAATACTACTGTGGACTAAAAGCGTATTGATTGTTTCTCCTTTAACAGAATTTCACTGTCCTGAATGATAAAAAGCATAGATAAAAATTGAGATGTCCTATGATTTGGAATTAGAAGCAAGGTGATAGATTTCTTTCTCCCTCCTGGCTTCTGACTCCCCCTATGACTTAGGCAAGCCACTCAACTTCTCTCTTTCTTGGGTTGCTCACTCAGGAAGCAAGTCTGATAAAACCTGTCTGGAGTCCTGGGATGTTGAGAGAATTAACTGATGTTCATAAAAAAAACCCATTGAAATCTCAGGATTAAAAAGGCAGGTAATGATATCCATTATGGAAATGGACAAGGCAAGTTAGTCGCATTTCCATGAGATTCCCCATGTAAAACATCAGGTGCCCCACATTATTGGCCGAACTGTGCTCTCAACCCGACTGATAGAAATAGAAGGAAATGCAGGGTGCTAAGTGTTACTCTGGGGTTAGCCACAGTCACAGTTGTTATATGAAAGGAAATGGCCTCACCGGGGACAGTGAGTTCATTGAGCTGATTTGTGCTGTGTGAGTCTGAGGGTATTGTCGAGAATCTATCACATGGGAGCTGTTGTCACTAATATCCTCTCTCTCTCTCTCTCTCTCTCTCTCTCTCTTTCTCTAAAAGACAATACATAGGCAACAGCACATTGTGTGCTTGTAGGCACAGGAACGTTAGAGATACCAGAGAGATGAGGGGAACGCAAAACAGTACATGGCGCAAAGAGAGTCCAAAGCTATGGCTGAATTATTCTGGAAGGCTGAGTTAGTAGCAGAACTTGGCTGATTCCCTTGGTGTCCAGATGTAGCAGGTGGTTTGTGTTTGCCAGCCCATTGTCTTTTGTGGAACGTTCAGGCTCTATGCATCTTTGTCCAAGTCCTCTTTCCAGGCCCGGGACTGCTGTGGAGTTTCCAGGAGTTGGCTAAGGAAAAGATCTAGCCCCTTACTGGATCTACTCACAGAAGAGAAGCCTCATTGCCAAAATAGCCTCTGTGCCTCATCTCCCTGTCAGGGACAATGGGGAGCAGATCCTCATTGCAGCCAGTCTACCATCTCCATCTTGTTCTCTGATTATCCCTTTCCTTGAGCAACAGGCAGCTCTCATGAAGGTGAAGCCACAGCATACAGGAGAGTGAACATTACCTACATAGGGGATGCATCTACACGAGATGCTTACTGTGCAGTAGACGAATAATACTGCGCGGTAGCACGTCACAGCACAAACAGTGCTAATACACTACTGCGCAGTATGATTAAGCTACTGCACAGTAGCGTCACTAAGAAGGTGTGCACCGGCACTACTGGTCAGTAACTCCAGTTTCTGAGCATTTATTTAGTACTTGATTATACAAGTCTTAAACTTAATGCACAGTAACTACGGTTCATTAATGAACGTGTAGGTGTGCCCAGGGAGACCTACATCCTTCTTCCAAATCCTGCTGCATCAGGAGACAAATGTGTCCCAAAGTGCTGTTAGCATTCCCTTTTTAAAAGGGCGGAGAGCTTTTGCAGGCTATTCTCACTTTTGCTGCTGCACTGCCAAGCTACTGCATGAAGCTGCACTTAGCTCCACCTACATCATTATCACTATGGTTTCAGGGGTGAGGCTGTTAATAAATTGCTACAACCCAGAATTCTGTTTGGGTTTCTTCCTCAGTAATAGAGAGTGCTGACAGAAGTGACGTTTTGTTGAACAACTGACCCCCTGAAAACGCTCTACAGCCATGCCCTGACAGACGTACACAGCTGCAGAGTGCTTTAAAAGGGTCCGATCACATGGCAAATGAACCCTCATTGCATGGGCGTTCAAATGAAGGTGCTCTAAAGTGGAGCACCTTCATTAACTTCTGTCAGTGCACTGGGAGCAGGGCTGGCCTGATGCAGCCCAGCTCTGCCACCACTGCTTTCTTCAGGATGGGAGGAGGAGAAGGGAGGGGAGGGAATTTGGTCTGTGATTTTCCCAGCCTGTGCTGGAAAGGGCAAGTGGACTGGGGGGCCTCCAATCCACCCACTCCACCTCCAGCACAGGCTGGGCAAACCTCCGACCAAACTCCCTCCTCTCCCTTTCCCTGCTCCCATCCTGAGGACAGCACTGGATCTGGGAGGCGGGAGGGCAGGGGTGGGGGCAGGGCTAGGAGAGAGAGGATGCAGACACGAAACTGGAGCTTTGATCCCCCAACCCCCTGGACCCAACAGGGAATGTCTGTTGGGTTGGGGCGGGGAGGGGGGTCTCTGTGACTCATGGCACTTCCCGTAAAGTGTCATGAGTTACAGCAGGGAGCCGCACATATGTCAGCTTATTAGTTTACCATTTACATTTTGCTTCCATCATTTACCAGTTTATAGTTGTTCTTCAAAAATCTTTGGGAGCATAAGTTGCCTCCAGCTCCAGTATGGAGTGCTATATGTTATATGTTTATTTCAGGGGAAATTATCTCAATGCTTGTTTGTTTTTTGGGGAGGTTTTTAATGTTTTTCCGGGGGGGGGGGCATTTATTTATTTTTTTAAATAATTGTCAGAATATACTGATGGAACTTTCTGGTAGATATTTTTTCCATAAACTGAAAAATTGAACATCTGAAAAACATTTTATGGAAATTTTTTTAAAAAACTATCAAAATTTTGCACATTTCTCTACTTTTCTTGATAAATGTCTATACTGAAAAGATTAGAGTTTTTATCTCATGGACTTTAAGGGAGCATGATATCTAAGATCCAGCATAAAAGTAAAAACATATTGTGCCTTTTGAAAGTTCCCTTTGATACCAGAATAAGTATCACCATAAAACAGGCAAATTTTGTGTTTGGCTTTACTGATTTTTGTCTGAGTTTCTGCTTGAGTCCTTTATGAGGTTGGTAGCAGTACCAGTATAGCATGTCAGGCTCTGTACTGAATAGAATATATATTTCATGAGACTACAAGATATTGTTTTTGTTTTAAATATGAGCTACTTCATCCAGATGAAAAAGTCATGAAGAAACCAATGGTTGGATGTTCACAAAGTCAACCTGAAAAGTAATAGCACAGTAGAACAACATAGCAAGCCACTCAATGGATTCTTCCATCATCCATTCTTCATGCAGCCCTTAAGACAAGCTAGGGTGTCTTTCTGAAAGATACGCTCTAGCTCTCAAGGAAGATACGGGCTTGATACAGAAATTGTTGGGTTGAGGACGTTGGGCTTTTTATGCAAGAGTTCAAGTGAGATGATCATAAGTTTCTTCTTGTCTTAAAATCATTGAATTGTTCAAAAAGTAAAAGCCATAAAGAGATATTGTCCCATAAATAAGTGTCTGTTCCAAAATTGTGACTGGTTGGTTGTTTCCTGTGGACCTTTACAGCCTTCCCTTAACAAATAGATTTTGTTGAATATTTTTTATTAGGGAGGGTTTGCTAGATTTTGGTTTCTGTAGCATTTTTAAGGCCCTGCTATTTGTTAGGTTAGCCAGTTTCTTCATCCAGCTCTTCTGGGAACTTTACAATGTTACTATGACACTGAAGGATTGCTCTGTTTGTGAGATCTGTGAATGTGTTAAACCAGAGGTTTGAGTGACTCCTCTGGCTGGGATTAACCTGTGCATTCATACATAGCCCAATGTTGGCACAATGCTTCTAAAATAGTCTATCACCTGTTTCTTAAAGTGAAACCTGCGGTTGCAGGGGGGTTATTTTGAGCTGTGATCGTTCTAGACAGTGCAGGTTAAATAGAGTTAAGCCTGGAAAGTACTTACACAGGAAACCCCCAGAGTAAAACTAGATTGCTGCTGTGATGTTGCTGATTCAGTCCGTTTGAGTTACTATTATGCCAGTAGTCTAAACGTGGCATTGGGAGATGCTGTGGTGATGGAAAGTAAGCTTTCTAATTCTACCAGGTGGAATCCTGGTTTAGTTGATGTCAGTAGACAAATTCCCACTTTTGCAAGAGTAGGATGTGTTAGACTCCAAATGGCAAGCTGACACATTTCCTTTTCATTTTCAAGATAGTATTCATTTGGTATCTTCAATTCTTGTGTGTGCTATTCAGCCCCTATTGTATTACACCCAAGAAATAGCCACCATCCAAAAATTTATGACCGGACTGCAAAATTCTTCTGAATGACAGATACTGTATATGGGAGGTATCTAGGACGATATAGTTCTGAATGACTTATTCAATAAAGTAATCGATTAATGGCCTGCAAAATTTCATCTTAAATATATAACATTTTTAAAGGAAGAAGAGAAGTCAATTAAAACCAACCAAAGAGATTATTAATGATGTTTGTACTTAATGATGTTTGATTCTAGAAACATTCGTCCCTCATCTCAGTACATTCATAAATGTTCTCAAAAGTTGTTTGGAAATTTAACTGTTCTAAAAAGTTCAAAGAGAAGTGGTAAGAATATAGATATCTATTTAGTTTCTTAGGGAAAAAAAAAAAGTTTTATGCCTGACTAGAATTTGCCTCTATGTTAAGGGAGGGTGAAAGGGAGAAGTCATTTGTGATTGGAGTGACCGCAGAGATCGGTATCCAGTGGTGAAGTGACTCGTTTCTCAGGACCAACCCAAAAGCCTTGTACTCCTAGTTCATTGGCTGGGGGCTCAGTTATTTTCTTCCTCTGTTTTATGTACAGAACCATAAGCTTTGGAGTGACAGAAAATGATGGAAAAAATAATTTATTATTAAAAAAGAAGTGTGCTTATGAAATGAATTGCACAGGATGCTTCACTTTAGAAAACCTGGTAGCTTTTATACATTTCTGTTTTGGGGGAAGCAAAACAGCAGGGGGTTTTGTGAGGGGTTGAGGGCAATATCAGCAAACCTTCCTGTCTGACTTCTATGGGTGATTTTAGCCAAAAGCAAGAATTTATGGCCAGGCTTAAACAACTCTATAATTCAGCATGTCCCACAAAAAAATACTTTTCATTACCTGGAACTCACAATCCGTGTATTGCACTGGCTGCACACATGAGCTTATGATAGATCCATAAAAAATTATAACAAGCTTTGTGTTTGATACCACTGCTTGATCCTGTGCTTGATACCACTGTTTGATCCTGCAGCTTCTTCATTAGATGTTGTTTTCTTTTCCACAGGGCCTGGATGGAGCTCGGCGGTCTGTGATAGGGGACTGCCCACAACTGCTAACTCACTACTATGACGATGCAAGGACAATGTATGAAGTATTTAGACGTGGATTCAACATATCTGGTAAGTGTTTGATGACATGTAAGATCATCTCACAGCCCCCCAGTGCTGCTGTCTGGCTGTTCAGAGGATAGAACTGGTTTTGTAGCCTTTACAAAGGACTGCCGTGTGATACTAGGAGAGCCCAGTCTTGTTTCCAGCAAAGTCCGTTAGAGTTTTGCCGTTGATTAAGGTTGGACTAAGCTGCTATGTCACTGTGCTGTTTGCTGCAGGCCACCTCCTATACTGGAAGCAGGGGCAGACTCAGAAAGGGTGTGACAGTGCAGTCACACCACACTTGGACTGCGCCTTGCACCGTGCTGAACTCCTGGAGCTCTTTGGTACTTCAGTGCAGCTTCTGCTAGGAGCTCTGTAAGTACTGCTTAGTGCTTACGGCTATGTGCTCATTGTACGTAGGCATGGGCTCTGCCCAGGCTCCCTTCTTGCAGGTAGCTCTGGAGCCTGCTTCTCTTTGCTCTTCCCCTCCCCACCCCTGAACTGCGCAGCAGGAGAAAGGAGCGGGGGAAGAAGCATTAGTGACTCACAGCCCCTGGTTTCACTCAGCTCCAAGGCTCCAGGCTGCCACTGCTCCTTCTGCCTCCTCCTTTCCCTGCTGCTCAATTCAGCGGCAGGGGAGGGGAAAAGCAAAAGCAGCAGGCTCCAGAGCTGCTTGAAAATGGGGACTCCAGGCAGATGCTGCAGCACTCCAATAGGAGCTGCTGAGAGCTCGCTGGCATCCAGGATCTAAGGTTTGTTGCCACATCCCCTTCAGCTGTATGGCACATGTACCATGAGCTCTCTTCACTGAGCATATGCTCTGTTCCCATGTCACAGTCCTGGGTCTGCCCTTGACTGGAAGCAATGTAGCTGTGTCCACTTAGCACATCAGGCTGGCTATGTAGCTTTGTTGTATGACAGGGCTAGTTAAGGCACTCATGAAGTCTCAGGAATGCAGCAGCATTGCTTCCACTTTAAGGGGCAGTGCAGCATGCTTGAGGGTGCTGTTGTTGAGGGATGGTAAGTTCACTCTATAATCATAGCCTAAGGACCAACAATGTGTGGGCTAAGTACAGACAGTCAAAAAACCTGAGGGTGAATCAATTCAATCTTTGCAGGTTAGTCTAAGCTGCATAGATTGAACCGATAAGGAAGCGAACAGGCATTCCCTTTTGATTCTTGAAATATAGCCACATGCTGGCAGTGGCCTGGGCTGAGCAAACAGCTTGGGCCAAGGCTAGCCTGCCCACCTTGCAAAGCATCCTGGGATGCGGGGGACTGTGAGTTAACTTGAATCTGGAGGGAATCTGGGGCAGAAGTTCAATAAAGTGATTTAACCTAAAACAGTGAAGTCTGATACTACTTCCATCTAGGTTTATCTTAAACCAGTTTCAGTCATTTTTGAAGTGGTTTATGAGCACTGAACTTCTGTTGTGTTACAGATTTCATCTGGTTTCTGATCGTTTATACCAGTTTATGTGTAATTTCTGTCCCTAGCCTAGGAGTTTTAGATGCAGAAGTAAAGAAAGTTCAGTCTGTTGTCAGCCTTTTTAACAACCACAACCAGCATGTCATCCATGAAGGCCCCTTCATGAGACACTACAGCATGAAAGTTATGTCAGTTTTGCTGAATTGGGCACTATGAGTAAATTTGCACTAATGCCAACAGGACACTTCTAAATCCCTTAGTTTTCTCCAAGCATTTAAATCACTTTGGCACATAAGAAAATGTTACCTTGTGACTTTATCTTTCAGTCTCCCAGGTGCAAAGTAAAACACGTACGTCCATGTTGAAACATCTTCATAAATAGATTGGTTTTCAGAACTTCTGCACTGAGCGTGCAGCTTCAGAGGCAAGAGGCTTGCAGGAATGGGCCACTGATTTTGTAAATGGCAGAAGTTTTTGCAACTCGCTACCCGCTTTGCCAATAAATTAAAGCCTTCCCACAGCTGAACTTCTTCTGTTGACCTACATCGGACATAGTGGTCTGTAAAAAGTGCTGCTTTAATTGAATAGAGATAAAAGAGTGGAGACAGCACACAGGGAATAGAAAGCATAAAGAGAGCATTTATTTCACAGAAATTCAAGTTAGGGAAGTGAGCACAAAATCTCTCCTGGACTCTGACATGAATGTTATAGTTAATGTCCTAAAGAAAGGAACACAAGAGTGCTACTAAAATGTATAGTTTATATAGAACCCTCCATGGCCAAGTACAGAAGTTCAAAAAATCTCAGGCAAAATCAATTCAATCTTGGAAGTTTTTCCTAAGATGCCTAGATTGAATCAGTAACAAACTGAACTGATGTTCAGTGTTTGGGTGGCTAAGACAGGCAGAAGCTTGCACTGGCCCAGGCCAGGAGCCTGGGGGTGCTCATGTGCACCGCCTTCTTGGCCAGGTTGCCTAAGGCTGTTGAACCAGCAGTCTGGGCCTGATTGGCAGCTGGGATCTGGGGAGCAGAGGGGGAAGGAGCACCCACCAGGGTCTTCCCCCGCTCAACCCTCCAGCTCCTAACCTGGCTGGGCTCACCCCAGCCATGCACCTTCCCCAGCTACCAGCCTCTGAGGGAGGAGGGGTGCAAGGGGGCAATGCACCCGCACCCCAACCTGCACTGCCTCCCCGCCGATGGGTCTGCATCTTTTCAATCCCCCAGCTCAAACTGGGCTGGGATCACCCAAGGCCTGACCATTTCCTAGCTCTCTGCCTGCAAGAGGGGCAGGCCGCCCCAGCCCATGGCTGCCCAGCATGGAGGGGAAAGCACCCTGATGGGGGCTCCCACCCCCTGCTTCCCCCCACCCCACTCTGGGAGGCAGAGGGCTGGGGAAGGGCGGGAGCTGGCTTGAGCTGTGTCAGGGAGAGAAAAGCCCTCTCCCAGTGGGTGCTTCCCCCCACCCCCCCCAATGCTGGGCAGACCTCAGCTCTTTGGAGGTGGATGGCTGAGGAGGGGGTGGGTCTGAGCCAATCCCAGTCTGGTCAGAGGTGCAGGGGGCAAGTGAGAAGCTCCTGGGTGGGGGCTTCCCCTCCCCACCCCCCAGACCCTAGCTGAGGGAGTGAGTGCCAGGCGGGATTGGGAAGGGGTAAGTTACCCCCCTCCAGGAGGCAGACGCTAGGGAGAGGGCAGGGCTGCACTGGTCCCTGCCTGGCTTGCTGGGCTGCAAGGGAGGGAGCAAAAAACTCCCACCACAGGGGCTTTTCCCCCTGGGGCTAAGGAGGCCTGGGTGTCTGTTCCCACTGGGCTGACAGGCCCAGGCCTTTTACACATGCCCCAGAGGTGGGGTGGGGGTCAGTGCTTTAACTAGCGTGGCTCTGAGAACCACTGTAATTAAAGGGCCACAGAGGCTTGTGTATCAGTGTCTCTGTGCTTAAAAAGGGTGTTGAGGGCACTTGAACTTAAGCTCGTTCGATAAGCTTTAGTTCAAGTGCCCCCACTGCCATTTTGAAGTGCGGGGACGCTGATACACGAGATGTGGTGGCTGGCTGGAGCATGGTAATTACAGTGCATCAGAGATTAATTGAGTCTGCTCCAACACACTGTAATTACAGCTCGTAGGAGAAGACTCCGTGTTCGTGTATAAGCACCCATTGTGCCTTAGCTCTATGACAGCTGAGGTCATGGCCAGCCTTGGTCCATTGAAGCAGACGGTACAGTACAGTACAGGGTTGCAAAGCATCCTGGGATGCAGAGGGGGCTGTGAGTTAACTTGAATCTGGGACAGAAGTTCAATAAACTGATTTAACCTAAATTAGTTAAGTCTGATACTACACCCATCCAAGTTTATCTTAAACCTGTTTCAGCCATTTTGAAAGCACTTTATGTGCACTGAACTTCTGTTGTTTTACAGGTTTAAACCAGTTTCCAATCACTTAAACCAGTTTATGTGTAACTTCTGCCCCTAGCTTAGATGCCTAGTATGCAAAGGAATGAATGAGCATTCATTGTCTGTCTTCCTGTGTTTGAACAGTGACTTCCTTGTTGGCAGGACTAGTCTGAGTAAGGCAACAGGAGCCAAACTGGAGTAGCTGAAGATGACAATTCCTTAAGTTTTGCCTTTTCACCCTCTGCCTTTAGGTACAAGCTGTTTCTTTTGTCCCCTTGCTAGCCTCAGAATATCTGCGCAGGAGATACAAAGATCAAAGAGTGGGAAAGGGTTTGACCTTTATTAAAGGGGGCTTTGTAAGCCCAGGTTTTCATTATGTGAGTTTTGAATCTGAGAAATCTTGGACTGGGAGTGTGAATTCCAGCCTCTTAATACCAACATGGACTACATGGACTACAGTTTGAGGCCCTGGGCAAAGTCACTCCAATTCCATTTCCCATATAAAATTTAAATTTATAATATTTACTTAAATTTTAAATAGACATATCACAACCATTGCTGTGGACTCTGGCTTTTGTTCTCTGTAAATTTAAGGCAACACTCTTTAAAAGTTATTTGTGTGTCTATATATGAGAGTAATAAATTGAGGAAAAGACAAACAGAAAAAGGCACATGTGTGTTAGAGAGAACGCACAGAAAGACACGTATATCCTGGAGGTCCTAATCAAAGCCACATGAACCCCACGATACTGCAAAATTTGGGTGAATCCACCCCATGTTGTAGAACTGTGCTCAGGAAGCTAAGTTGCCATTTTACAAAGATTTCCAGATCTTGTGCATTATGCTGAAAGCTTCCACTCTTTTCCCAGATGGCAAATGACCACATTTTCCATGCCTTTTCCCCTGATAAATTTTGCAGTGCATGTATACATTTTTAATACAAAATTTTGCACCACATTGAAAATATGAAAAAGTATTTAAACGTAATTGCATTTCAGTTAACTTGAATGACACCTAGAATAATGTATGAAGTCTATATTAAGTGCACTAAAAGCCTTCATTCTTTTTATTTAATTATCTCAGAATATCCAGTCTATGTTGTTATTACTACTACCAGCAATATACATGATAGGCCAGGATCTAATTGTGTTAGATGTAGTACAAGGACAAAATGCCGTGCCTCAAAGAACTTGCAATTCCAGCTTCTTTTCATAGCATTTAGGTCAAACCTGCTGCAGGTTCATGGGTATATGATGCCTTTTGGGGAATGCTGATGATTTGAACAAAACTTGCTTATTTTTTTTCAATGTCACTACAACCCTCAGTGAAGTAGTAACTGTTTTACATGATGCAATATGGTGATGTGCAGCATAAATTCCTCAGTAGAGAGCTGGATTATGTGAGATGAAGTACAGAGAAAAAAGCATAACATCCCAAATCCTCATCTCCTTTACACAGTGAGGCATATGGCTTTGCCTTTCACTCATTTGTAGTTCATTTTTATTAGTAGTAGTTTTTTTTCTTCACAAAGCTTAATTTAAAGAGCACCCCCCGCCTTTAATCCAGTGGGAGGTGGCGTTGTCATGAAGGCATTCGCCAGACAATAAAGTTCAAGCTAAATTAGGAAAAAGATGTTTCAATGGTACTGCTGATGTGTTCATTGTTATCACCACCTCTGATCCTTTGAATAAAGTCTTGAAATAGTCCATTTAGGAGCTTGTATATCTATCCTCCATTATGTAGGATTGTCTCACTTTTAGTTTGACAGCACCCTACCTAAACTCTGGCTCCGAGAAACGTGGATTGACTTTGCTAACGACAAATAGCTTATTTTTAGAACACTGAGTGCTCCGGGCACTGTGCAGTGCATTAGCTCTTGGCTCGGAGACCCCCATAACTTTTTAATCTTTGTTTATTTTGTTTAGAAAATGGTCCCTGCCTAGGATTCAGGAAACCCAAGCAGCCTTACCAATGGTTGTCGTATAAGGAGGTGAGGTTATTGTGAATCTCTTTCAGCCTTTCGCCAAGAGTTGTTAGCCTTTCTATCCAGAGGTAACTGCTTTTAAAAAGAACTCTAAAAGTGCATGTGATCCACAGGGAACTTGGTAACGTTCGGTTTGACCATTTTCTTCTTTTTATTTGGGGCTGACCTTCGACATCTACTGTAATCCTTCTATGCTTCTACTAAATTGTCGCATTGCAGGCCTGAGAGCTTAGTAATGACTAATATTACAAATGTACAAAACATCCATCCTTTTCAAGTTTCAAAGCTTGGGTGCAATCCTGCCTGGTTTATTCATGCTTGTAGTTCCTTCGTGCTTCAATGGGCTTATAAGTGTGATCAGACACCAATACAAGCATTTCTGGTGTGGGATAGTGGTGCAGTATTACCCAAAATACTGTATTATACTGAGAAATACAAGCTGTTCATTAGCTCATAGACCAGAAATAAAAAGCACTACAACAAGTTAAACTGATGAAGGGAGTTTTATGTAGGTAGAATTGAATGGTTAGAGCTGTAATATGTTCAGGGCACTACACTGAAAGTGTCATGAGATTTCTGTTGGCTAGAGGGGAGATGAGTTCCAGTTTTATGTATTACCCAAAAACATACTGGAGCCCATCTACCTGGGTATAATTCATTGACATTTTCAGTTAATTACATTCCTCTTTCTTATCTGTTCTTTCTCTCTCCTGCTTCCAGGTCGCTGAAAGAGCAGAAGCTTTGGGATCAGGATTACTTCAACAGGGATGCAAGGCATCAACAAGCCAGTTTATCGGAGTCTTTGCACAAAACCGTCCAGAGGTAAGATTTTAGTTTGACCTTATACAGCATTAACATTACTGAGTTTTGATCTTGCCTTAAATTTTTAATCTATCAAGTGGTTTTAATCACTTCCTCTCTTTCTCTCCCCACCCCACCCTGCCTTTTTTTTAATATTTCATTCCAGTGGATCATTTCTGAACTGGCTTGCTACACCTATTCTATGGTGGTGGTCCCCCTATATGATACATTAGGGCCTGGAGCCATTCGTTACATTATCAATACAGGTAACAGGTGTTCACATGATTCTTTTCTTTCCTGTTTTCCCAAAGAAAGATGCTTTCACTCATTGAATCATTTTGGCTGGAAGTAATCTTGGCTGGTTTATATAGTATGTCCTCGCATACAATGATAGGATTGATTTTATTATTCCTAGATTTAACCCTAATAGCTAGGCTTTATACATATCCAGCTCTTCATTCCTTTGCTGCTTGTCTACTGAGGAATTCTATGTCAAGTTTTAAAAGTTTTTCCTAACTTATAACACGTATACTTTCTGTGTTACAAATTGAGCACTTTTCTACTTATTTTGTTCTTACCGAGTAGTGTAAATTATTGATCCTATCCCATAATACCCCTGCTTTTTTACTTTGAACATTATGGATTTGGGATCTTGCCATTCTGCCTCATCTACTGGGTTCTCTTGCATGGCAGGGTCTATGCTATCATGTAACTCAGCATTCCCATAAAAAATGAGACACTCTTCCTACAAAAAGAGCAAGTCCTGAGCAGGAGCACTTCAGCACACGCTCAGCTATAAGCACTAAAGTCTCATGCTCAAAGTTAAGCTTCTGCTTAAGTGTTTCATGAGATTAGGATTTAGAATAGCAAAAGCAAAATGGAAAAACTTTGTTTTGGTCCCAGTCTATAGGATTGTTTTTAAGGGCCAATCTAAGATATACAAATGTAGAAGAGCAGCACAGATTTTTAATGTCACATAGCTTTATATTCAATAAGAAAAGCGAGAATCTGAACACACCATTTTTCCTCATTTTCCTAAAGACATCTGGAGTCTACTTTAATTTGTATTTTTGTGTAAACCATGGGCCAGATCCTGCACTGATATAAGATGTCAGTGTGTAATTAACTGTTTCTGCAGTTTGAAGATTGAATCCTATCTGTCTGTTCTTTTTCAACCAACTTTTCTCTTTTGCATACTGTCCTTGCACTGCATCTTTACATGTTACAAATGTCCGGTGCCCACAAAAATTGATAATAGATCCTCCCTCGCCTTTCCCTCACCTCCCCTTCCCGTAAACCTCCACTGGAGCTAGTTTGCAGACGGCATTTCAGGTTGGCTGAAGGAGAGATTTGCTTTGATTTCTGTAGCTGCAGGATGGTTCATGATCACAACAGCAGTCAAACGCTGACAAGATCTATCCAGCAAAACTTGTTATCTCAGGGTTACTCTGCTGTTCCTTTTATAATTTCGGCTGCTACCATTTTTTAAATATCCTGTTTATAGCAGGAATTCTGTACCATTCAGGGTTTTCTTTGTCCCCTCAGTTTTGATATTTTTTTAACCAAATCCTGAAATAATTGTACCTGCCACTGTGTTCGTTGTGCTGCGAGCCAACGTTTGCTTTAAAAGTCAATGGATTTCACATGTCCTCGTCTGTGCTGTTCAGAATTGATTCATAACAGCAAGGGTTAAATACTAAAATGAAATATAACATTTATTATTAAAATATAGATAATTCCAAGATATAACGGGGGAAATATAAAACATGTTGAAGACTGATTAGTGATCACTATGAAGCCAGTGTTTACATTGAAACAAAGGTTTTTTGAAAACTCCTGTTTTTTGTTTTTTTTTCTTCTCAGCTGATATTTCCACAGTAATTTGTGATAAACCAGATAAAGTCAGAGTACTACTGGATCATGTGGAGAAAAGAGAAACACCGGGCTTGAAGTCTATCATTCTGATGGACCCTTTTGAGAAGGACCTAAAAGAAAGAGGGAAAAAATGTGGAGTGCGCATCCAGTCCATGCAGGAAGTGGAGGTGCAGTTTCTATCCCCCTTTTAACGTGCCCTTGAAACCAGTCAGTATATACTGGGACATGTGGCTTGGCACAAAGATAATGACCAGTACCCCTTGAGGACAAACAAAAACCTCTTTTCTACCCTATTAATATGATACAGCATGCAACAAAGCAGTATAAAAGGATGCTGCTTAATATTACTTTTCGGCAAAAGGGGATCCATAATTTCAGAAATCCTTGACTCACTTCCCCGGTAAGTGATAAGATGTCAGCAGCACTGAAGCCAGGCAATTTTAAATCTACTTTAAGTGAATTATCCTGGCAGAGTTCAAATGATTGCACTTGCCAATTAAATAACTGACCCAGCAAGAATCAATTCAAATAGTATTTGGTAAAATCCAGGAGTCGCAAGAATGCAAAAAAACAGTTTATTATGGATAAAGTTAAATTATTATTAGCAAGGGCTCAGGTCAGCTACATTTTCTCTTCTATTCCATTTACTTTATTTTACAGCCTTGTTACCAATTGACCTTTTTTTAAACTGCATTTTGTAAATATGTCAAGAGAGGATTTTCCTGCTCCTTTCCCTTTTCCTTTATTAATACTCAGTTTCTGTATTAGCCCACACAGGTGCGAGTGCTAATAATTTTTCTTAATTTAATTATTGCAGGATTGTGGCCGTGAGAGTCGGCATGCCCCTGTGGTGAGTCAAGTCATTCTTGTCTCCAGCTTTTGCTTGCAGATAACTACTGTAAACCCATTTCAGAAATGAAAGACTTCAGTTTGCCGTGGTGTACTGACTAGAATATTCCTCAGTGGGAGGTGACAGATAGTGAAGATTTCATTATTTTCCACCCATGGTCTGATTAATGGACTGCCATCTTTGAGATGTATGTTATTTGCTTCATACACTAGCCTAGTACGCTAAACGGGAGTGCATTGTAGAAGCTCAAGAAAAGCATTTTAGAATACGAGATCCTTCACTGTACTTTAAAGAGATTTGTGAATGCAAAGTAAAGAAATAAGCAAGGTAAATTAGGTTAATCATCTTTATACATCTGCTAAAAATTCATTATTTCAGACTTTACATTTCAGAAATTACATTCATATAGTAATGTCATTTTTAGAGAGCAGATTAACTATCATTTTGAAAAAAGGATAACACCCCTGCCTTTTTGTTGTTAGAATTGAGGCTGGTTGTTGCAGACCTTGGCTAATAAAACAGCGAGAGTGTAAGGTGGGGTTTAAGGTTTGGTTTGGGGGTGTGCTGGCTTTGACTAGGTAGGATGATGTGCCAACTGGCCAATTTGGAATAGGTTTTTTGTTGGGGCTGATTGGCTGCCCTAGGCTGAGATTACAGTTACAGGTTACAGTAAACTTTGTGTTTTATTCAAAAAGTCTTTTCTTGTTAGGGGAAAATAAAAACTCTCTTGAAGGGAAAAAAACTTCAAACAGGCCTACTCTGCTGACTTCGCTGGGGTTTGAATCAGGCCCCAGGAATATTCATTAAGTGTGTCCAATGCAATCCAACAGCTCCCACTTATTGCTGCTCCTTTTGTTCTTCCACATTTTCAGATCCATATTTGGGTTGCATGAACTGTCCAAATGAAGTAAGGATTTATCCATGTGCGTTTAATTAATTATAAATCAAAGCACAGAATTACAGTGCAGGCTACAATTAATTTAATGACCTTAACAATTGTGATTGAGTCTTTGCACCTGGAATCCTTACTCAGGCAAAACTTCTGAGTATCTCATGTGAGGACAACAAGACTTTCCCTATGATGCTGAAATCCATCTTTGTGATCTGCTTATAGACATCTCTAATCATTTTATAATAAAATGTTGCTGAAGGTGGAAACTTAATACAGATCCCTCCTCCTTCAGTCCTGCAAATCCAGTATATAACTATTACTTTAGTGTAAATTCTTATTGGAGAACTGCTTTTATAACTCTTCTCTCCAAGAGATTCACTACATGAAGTCAACTTCTCCTTATTGTAAAATCCTTTATTTTCCTGATATTAGCATTTAAATTACTCGGCATAGTGTCACTAATAGTGCTGGAAATAAAGCAGCTCTGTTTGGCTGTTTTATTCTTGTTGAGATATCTTTCCTGAAACAAATAAGGGACAGGCCCTGCAAATACTTATGCACATGAGTAGCTTCATTCTATAGGTCTATCCTATTGAAAACAATAGTGTAGGACCAGACCCTGAAAAAGCAATTACAGAATTATATTGGAAGAGGATTTTGTGTTCTGTGCAGCAGCAGCGTTGCAAGTCCTTTTCATGGCTTTCGTGACACTATCTCTGATTCCATATCACATCAACTCATCGTCAATGTTCCTTCGGAAAAGAAACAGTAATGCGAAGCAGCAGCTTGCAATGGTTGGCTGCAGCGCTGTCATGTGTTATCTCCTGATCGAGCGTAAGGTGACGTGTGTCATCCCTGCACAGCGTGCTTTCTGCAGCATGATTAAATTCTAATGCTAAGTCACATTGATTTAAAGTGGTATTAGCCTAGCTTAACCAATGCACCCTGGGTGGATTTTTTCCCCTTCAGAATCTGGAGAACCCGTTGGTGCATATTTCCTAAGACTCAGCATGTTGAGCATTTCCAGATTTTCAAAAGTAGACACCTTTTTTACAGATGCACCCCAACTCACAGCAGGCTGGATTTTAGAAATCCTCAGCTCTTACAGCTACTGTTGATTTAAAATGTAGAGGAGGGTCTGTTGGTAGCTCTGAAAGTTAGTTTCTAATTACAGAGGGGCCCAAACATGCCTACACAGTGTCCCTGGAGAGATCAGGAAGGGACATTTTTTGAACCTGGCCTGCCTAGCCATGCCAAAAACGTGTCTCTGGAACCACTCTGGAATGTCCCCCCACAGCTGCTCCCAAATACGCTGAGGAGAGAGGTTTCAAGGACAATGAGGAGAATGCCCTTGGTGCAGTTTCACCACTTCTTTTTCCCATTTGCTGTGTATAAGCTGAAATGGGGGTGCGCCATGCTCAAGCATGTTGCTGCCTGAGAGAGCACATTTGAAAATCTTAACTTCAATGTGTAGATTAAGACTGGATGAAGAGCAAAGCTGTGATTTCCCAGTAATTTTACTGTTAAAATGGAGAATTTAATAATATCCCACAGTCAAATTATTTATGCTTCTAAGTAAGCATGACAATGCTTGGAAATTCCAAAACTGTCCCAAATGTTATTTTGTCCCCAATAATCATTCTGGCAAAAAATTAGCACAATAAAAGTACTATTTATTATTTTGGTTGTTCACCAGTTAGAAGGAAGAAACACATCCATGTGACTTACAGAACATAACATGGAACAAGCAAGCAGAGGATACTCGAAGAGAAGAGTCTGTAGACAATCCTGTGTTCATCCTAGTTCTCAGATGCTTATTAAATAACAGAACTGATGAAAACCAGAGCTGTAGCTTTAAATGCTTTTCCAAACAACAAAAGGGGCCTAATTCTTGATAGATACTATTTTAATTAGTAACTCAAATGGCTGCAGTGCAGATGCTTAAGGGCTATGGGTTGGGGTTTTTTTCTTTTTTAATTAGGGAATATAGCATGTTCCCTAGGCAAGGATCTTGCATGATGGACTAACCACATTAAAGCATGCTCCTTAACACATCTAGAGTAAAACCCAGGAGAAAGAGAGCGTACACCAAGAATCGATTTACTTCCTATTGAGAGACTCATACGATAGAAACTTTATCTGACAGGGTTGAAATCGGATTGGTATGATAAACGAATACAAAGGCTAATCCACTGCTATGATTGACCCTATAATTTTTGATTGATGTGACCTTGTAAGTCTCTTGTTTTCCTTGTGTTTTTCTAGCCTCCTCGACCAGAAGATCTATCAATTGTCTGTTTTACTAGTGGCACTACAGGTAACAGCATTTTAAATGTAGTACATTTATTACATTAGAGTAATCAAAAACATTCTTAATAACAGCTCAGTATGCATTAACTGTCATACTGATATGGCAGCGGGAGATATTTTATATATTTAAAAAAACAGTTATCTGTGTGTATGAAAATGTAACGTGCATATTACAAGTCTGATTAGACTGGAATGAAAATACAAATTTTGTTCTCTGGCATTCATCAGAATAGATATCTTGGCAATGTGATTTTACAATTGCAAAGAAATGTTCTGTCCATGCCTCCTTGGGCACTGCATTGTTTCTCATTTTGCAGTATATCTGTGGACCTATTGGTTGATTGTTTGTTTCTTTCTACAGATGTAAAAAATAGAGAACCTAACTGACACTTAATCCCTGAATGCATCATGACATAAAAACATTATAAACCATAACTTAAAGGCAAGCCAAAATACAAACGTGGATTCAATGCTTTTCCACAAGTGCTCTTCAAGCAACGGTCTGAAAACATATCATAATGTGCAGCATTGTCTACAGAGGAGGAGTACTTTCCAGAAATGTTCACTCTTTCTTAAGTACTGATCAAAGTACTGCTATTCTGTCCACATGCATCTGTTCTCAGGGTTGTCTGCCACTTTATATTATCCTCTAGCATCCTCAAAATGGCCTCCATTATGTTAGCCAGGTAGGAGTCATCTTTTGAAATTGAATTACTGTCTGATGGGACATCTGAGAAGGAAATTTCCTGTTTAATCAGCTTAGGAAGCAGTCTGTGCAAGAGACTGGCTGGTTAGCCTACCACCTACTGGGAAAGACTTGTATTGCAGAACAGGTAAATGGGCTCATTTATCAGTTCTAAGTACAGTACTTGATTTTTCTAAATCTTCCAAAAGGCAAATTTCCTGAATCATTTGTGTTTTGCTTTGAGAAACTGCCTGGGTTTTTCTGTGTCACCGAGAACACAAACCAGTGCATAGTAGAAAAGAAGGTTTTACCGTTCTATACAAATCGTGCAATGGGTATCCTTAAGAAGTAAAGACTGGCTGCAAGATAATATAAATACTTACTGGGGTGTGCTTTCCAAATATTGATGTACCACTGCAAAGTCAATATTATTTCATGGCCTTTGCTTACCCTTTAATGGCATCCATTGTACCTAAGAAAGGGGTCTTGTAGCCTAAAAGACCATTGGTAAAATAGCACACTATATCCAAGTAGAAAATCTGATTTTGCTGTGCTCTGAGTTGAGGATGTTGTAGATCCAGCTCATTCAGCTCCCATACAGGGGGCAAAAGTATTTTCCTTCTCAGCCGTAAGCCTCTGGGCAACTCAGGATCTACACCAGCCTTCTCCCTGTGAAGGTGTTCACAACTCCTTGGTCAGAAACAAAAAGGGCCTCCTTGGGCTGGTACAGCAACTGAAGGAAGAGCTATTACTGCTTTCTTGCTGAGAGAGCTCTCAAAGGCTACAATGGCAGAAGAATTAATCCGGGAATTGGCAGACAAGGTTTCTTGGGTGAATTTGATATCTTTTATTAGACCAACCCATATAGTTGGAGAATAGTTATTAAGCAGGTTTTCAGGTTCAAAAACCCTTCATCAGGCTAAGGAAGTTTCAGCAGTTGGTGTGTGCTCTTCCTGGATGGAATGAAAAGTAAAGAAGCCAAGAGGCCGGGAATTGGCAGCATTCTAGGTTTATGTGGGGTTTTAAAGTGTGAAGAAAATCTAGAGGAAATCATTCCTTTATGTCACTTACTGTTTTCAGATACTTTTTATGCCACATAGTGGTTTATTCTGGACAGAAGAGGAAAAGTAAACATGTGGAAAATGCCTATTGGTATTTGGGTAGGTTCAGACCTGAAGCTCTGCTGAAGAGTGTGACAGAAAAACACACACCTTAGATTATTGTATGCACAATCAAATGATCTGGGAGAATTACCCCAGGTTCATTTTCCTGGTAGAAAAACTTATCCTGAGACGCTGCGCAGACAAGGGGCCTCTGTTCATGCATCTCAGTGCGCGCTGCAGGCTCCCTTAGTTAGCCTGAAGACAGATGGCAGCAGCGCACAAAGCAGCCCTGATTGGCTGTCCCAGACTGCTCAAGGTCAGCCTGTGGAATGTGGTATTGTCAAGGTGGGGTGTTATGCTCCCTGCTCAGCTGAAACAGCAGAGTCCAACGAGTGACACACTTTTCCCGGGAAGGATGGGAGTGGAAGTACCCTGGGATGCTAGAGGACTGTGCTGTGGCTTCTCTCAGAAGAGAACATGTACAGACACAGAAACTCTCCTGACAGCGATTTAACCTTGGTTATTCCCAGGTTATTTTTCTCCTGGTACAACCATTTTTGCTCTGGGAGAAAAATCTTGAACATCTGTACACTCATGGTTTCTCATAGGGGAGGAGCAGCTCTCCCAGGAGAAACCGAATGTCTGTATGTATGTAGACTAAGAGGGCAAATGAAAGGCCTGTCTACAGAGTCCCTCTAAACTTGACATTTCAAACTGCTGGTCACCTTCAGCCCGAGCACTTCTAGAGGTCGTGGTCCACATCCTTATAACCCCCAAACCCATCACCTATGCATCTTGTGCCAGAATATCTGAGGTTTCCCTGCAGGGTTAATCTACCTGAGGATTTTACCTGGTGATGGTAATACTCCTGGGATTTTTAAGCATTAAGGTGGAAGTACCTGGCCCAAATTGGGCCGCAGGATAATATAGGTATAATAACATGTAATGACTGTTGAGACAGTGTCAAGCCTTTTTAAAAATGTATTTTTAGATAAAGCTTTAAAAATGCCTTCTGTGTCTTGAAACCACTATTTATAGAAACATCTAATTACTTTCATGTTTTTAGGTTTAAAAGCAACTTGTGGTTGTTTATTAATAAACTCAGGAGTTAATTTTTAATATGCTTTTTTGTCATTCGTAGGATCAGATGTGTCAAATTATCTTACAAAGGGATGAGAGGTGTTGATTCCAATATTTGGACTCATGTTAGAAAAGGGCCTCACTTCATTGTTGTATTTAGCATCACCATGAACCAGCTTGAGGCAGTGGCTGTTGCTAAAAACGAAAATGTGCATAGAACATCATTATGCAACTGTATATACTGATTTGCTCTGAAAACTGTCCTTCAATTTTTTAAGGACAAACCAGTGACTAATGTTCCAAAAAGTCTGTTTCCAACAGAGCACATTGGGGTTTCTTTGGAGGCAAATTGGATTCTTATGAGGTTTTCATGGTTCAGCAGCATGCACAAGTAACTCATGGATACCAGCTTTGTATAAGCAGCTATTTACAGCTGCTTACAAGTGACTATAGGTCACACCATTCGTGAAGCAGTGGAAGGGAATTTGAACAGATGCATTCAGTGATATCAATAAGATTCCTTTTGTGTATGTGAGAAGTATCAAACATGTTCCACACTGAAGCGGCACAGGAAAACTGTTATATTATAGTTACTAATTAATGGATTGGAATCAGTTGTCATTGCTGATATTCCTCAGTGTCTCAGTGGCTGTGCTATTCTGAAACTATTTTGAGCTGTTTATCTCTGTGAAGCAAATCCAAAAATAAGATACTTTCATGAATTTGTTGTTAATTTAAAAAAAAGATAAAATAAGTTGATATTATGAATAGCCCATGATTCCCTCCATAATGAGGGATACTACTGATATTTTATAGTCCTGATCCTGAAACAACACTGAATCAACACCAACACTTCAGTAATTATTGAATAAAGATTCTGAAAACTGGTGCTCTTCTCTGATATTTGCAATCACAAATTCTCAAGGATTTTGAACTCCGCTATGCTTCTAGAAAAGGGGTCAGCAACCCCTGGCACGTGTGCCGAGCACGGCATGCGAGGCCATTTTGCTCGGCACACCACTGCCAACCTGACTTCTAGGCAGCTGCTGCCAGTCACAAAGCCCGGGCTGCTCCCGGCAGGCAGCTGGGCGGTTGCAAGCCTTGCTGCAAGCAGAGCAGGCTCCATGGTTGACAGCAGCTACCCAGAGCCTGGGCCAGTTGCAGCCAGAAGGCTGCAAACATCTGCTCTGGGCTCTGGCATTAGCTCCATACTGGCAGGTGCACGCTTGCAGCTGAGCCCGCCTGACTCGCACCTACTCCGAGCCCAGCCCCAGCCCAGCCCCGCACCAGGACGAGGCTGGTGCTGCCCCTTGCCAGGAGCACCACAACATTTGAGGGCTTAGCTGTGCAGGGTGGGTGGGTGGTTGAGCTGATAGGCAGGCTCTGGGCCGGGGCCTCGGCCAGCTGCGCTGCAGCCTGGGGGCTGGCTCCCCGGGGAAGCACAGGCGCTCTGGCAGGACCAGGGCATTGTTGGGTCGGGCTTTGTCCAGTGGCCCAGGAGCCCGGTTCCGTGTGCCTGGACATCTGCTTCTGTGTGTCTATGTGTGCACACGTGTCTGGTTCTGTGCATCTGTGTGCGCACACATGTCTGGTTCTGGGTGTGTTCTAGTTCTCTGTGTTTGTGCACGTTGTTCTCTGTGCATGTGTGTGTGTCTGGTTCTCTCTCTGCTCTCCTTTTTCTTTCTCTGTCTCCTTTTTCTCTTATTTGTCTCTTTTTTTCTTTCTCATTGCAACATGCTCAACAAAAAAGGAATACACAACAACAAAGGCAACATTTATGATTATTAAATGTACTAATATGCAGTGTGTCCTGCTTACCCCTCCTGCCCCGCCCTCCCTCCGCCCTCATTTTGTTTTTCTGGCATGCCGGCAGTCTGGCACCTTCCAAGGTAGACGTTGTGGTTTTTTCGGCACTCCGGCCAAAAAACGTTACCTACCCCTGTTCTAGAATATCACACAAATAATGGTGGTTGGAGTAATTCTGGCAGATGTCCTGGATCATCTGAAAGTACAGTGAAAAACTTCAGAATTAGGTACTTTCAGAACTTAAACTTATTTATTCTAGGTGCCAGAAGATTTCTGGCAAGTTACTGGAAGAAAAATGCTTCACATAGTTGGGATGCATAATTTAGGAATACATATTAGTGAAGTAATGGAGACTGAAGAATTTCCAAAGGTTGTTTTGAAAATATCATAAAATATTTTCCAAAGGTTGTTTTGAAAATAAACAAATCTCTGGAAGACAGGGAAGTACTTCCTCTTAGATGGTATGAAATGGAAACTGGATGAATAGACTCATGACGTCAGGAAGAACTTGAGAATGCAATATTATGGGAGAACTTTTGGTAAGATAACTATAAATCACATAAGCAGTATGTGGATCTCCAGTGGACATCTGCAGTTTACTGTGGATCAGAGGATTCTTTTTAGGTCTAGATTCACATGACCATGAAGTTGTTGAGAGCCTACCTGATCCACTGGACCAGTTACTGGCACAAGAAGGGGCTGCCGTTTTCCTAACGGTGGATTATGAAATCAGATGAGAGCATGTTACAGCAGATAGTGAAACTTTTAGAACTATCTCCATGTCATATGCTTATTTGTGAGAGCTGGGGGTGCTATGTTTAGATACTTACTAAAATACTGTATGTGTTTGTTTTATTCCAATAAATATCTGAAGAAGTAAAAATTTTGTGTTCAGGAGTCATTTAATTATTTTATATGTTGGGTGAATTGAGTGTCTGAAATTAAGGAATAAAAACTAGATACCCTTATCCACAATCTTTTGTTAATTGATTTCAGTCCTACACTATTTCTGGCCAGTGATGGCACATAAAGCCAAAGTGAGTGGGGTTTTTCTGATATGGATGTTTGCCCAGATCGGTGGAGACTAGGATGGTATTGTTAGTCTGTGATTTTAGTAGGAACTCAAATTTACTTCTCTATTTAAAACTTGGCCAAATACATTAACCCCATAAACCATATAACCTTGACATCCCTCTGTCCCCCCACCCTGACACACTTGCGTGCGCACACACACACACACACACACACACACCCACACCCCTGGTTTTGAAGGACATAATATATTTATCCCTTGGTTAAATTCTGCCTGATTTATATCTTGGAGAGGCCCATTAATTTCAGTGGGATTGCACAAGGCGAGGTTTAATTCATGCTCCACCTGTTACATGACACAGCTCCATGTAGTCTGTTTAAAAAGGGAAGCCGTCTTTAAGAGCTAGTTTTACTCCCACAGTCTCAGGAACTACAATACTGTGGTTTTGTTGAAATAACACAATCCACATAAAATATCTTGTGGGGGGTAGGGGTGAGGAAATAGGGCCTAGTTCTGCCATCCTTACTTTAATTAACATTTTACTCCTTAGATAGGTCCTGGGGTGGTGATGAAGAGGGTTGGTGTTGAGTCACAAAGAACATATCCTAACCTGGCTGCTAACAACAAAAGGCTGGGCTGTCCCTTCTCTACTCCAGCTACTATTGTGCATTACATCTTTTTGCCTTGGGATAAAAGGGTTGCTAACAACTCAGAGGTGACATGTGTCACTGAGTAATCTCCATGTTTCTGTGATCACCAGAATTGCTATTGATGCAATTGTGAAATAGCTCACATTCATTTAGGAAAAGTAGTAACCACAGTATGAGTGGATCTTCCAAAGAAACTCCAAAGGTTAGGTACAATTGTTCTATAGGTAATTCTCAGCCAACATCTAGATGACTGCTCTCCTTGTGTCAAACGGTATTTTGAGTAGCTGTGAACTTACAAAGACTTATTCTAATACTTTTCCTTATGTACCTTTTCTAAATGGTCTCATTGATTGTGATAGCTTCTGCCACACATAATCCTATTAGAGAATGTTAAGCTGCTCTATAGAAGAAAACCTTTTATGAAAGCATGACTTGTTGTTTTACTATAACACTTTTTTATAAAAAAGTTGCAATTCATCCATAAATCTTTTGATTTGCTGGCTGATTCACAAAACCCCATCTAAAAGATTGACATTGAAGCTCTGCTGGTGGTGTGCTTTGCGTTTAAATTGAAATAATGTAACGTGCACGAATGTGTTTTAGTGCACAGAAACAATTCATTTGTGAAAATGACATATTTTTAAAGTTGGGAAGAGAAGCTGAAAAAATGTTAATAGTTCTGTGTCTTAGAAGCCTTTGGAAATTTCCTACAGAATTTTCTATTAAAGCTGTGTTTCTTTATCTTTATCTGTTTCCAGGGAACCCCAAAGGTGCTATGCTGACTCACGGGAATGTGGTGGCTGATTTTTCAGGCTTTTTGAAAGTGACAGAGGTGAATACCCTGACTTGGAGAGTATTGCTACCTGCTAAGTGTATTTCATTTTGAATTTGTGGGTTACTTTGAATTCATTCAAGATGGAGAAATATCCCCATGGATGTAGGAAGTGAAATATCACTTTAAGAGCTCAATCCATTGAAAAAGGAGCAAAACTAAGCTCTCAAAGGTGAATGATATTAGATCCTTCACAGTGCTGTATTTTGGCCCTGCCCCTGCAAGATGTTGAGTACTTTTGGGAAGTACCTTCTGCTCCTTTTAAATCAATTAATTCAACTTGCAGGCTGCCAGAACCCTGCTAATATTCTAATTGGTGCTTACTACTAAAGAAAAAGTACTGTACCGTATTCCAGCAATGCCCATGCCACAGGCCAATCCCCAGGGGAAAAATTGACAGCCTTTCCATTGTTTGTTTGATAGCATTGATTATGACTCCAATATATATATTATATGCTAACAACTGCCACCTATGAAATATATTCCAAAACTGGCCAGTAGTATTTAATTAAAAATACTTTGTTGCCTCCTGTATTTCACAAGTACAGTGTACTATGTAACATATGTTGAAAGTACAAACCTGCCCAGTTTTTATAGGTGTGATACACTTTGTATAGTGTATCAGGTTGCATTTGAAAACAATTATTTCTATATGGGAAATGGAACAGTTCTAGCGTGCTAAATTTAAATGAGTAAAATAATGTACTGGTGTGTACAGTACAGAAATCATTGACTATATATGTGAAATACCTTACCTGTAAGTAATAAACCACAGTGTTTTATCTTATTTAGGGCCAGTGCTTACAATATTATCGTATTATGTCCTGAGTCTTGCATGGAAATACTTGTGCATGTGATTGTGAGCGTTTCCATTAAACTCATATGCATAAGTGTTATAGCAAGATTGAGGCCTCAGTATTTTTCACTGCAAAATATTGATTAGATAATTCATTGTGTAAGCACTAAGGTCCAGATCCTTAGAGGTATTTATGCATTTAGTTCTTGTTGGTTTTAATGGGAGTTATGCATCCACAAGCCTTTGAGGATCTGGATTTAGGCTTGATCCTGGAAGCTCAAGTGCAGCTGACTTAAATGGAGTTAAGCAGTTTGCAGACTTGAGTTCTGTGGGTCTGATCTGCTGTTCATTGACGTCAGCACGATTCTTTTCACTGACCTCAAAGTGCACTGGATCAGTACCTAAGACTGATTCTGAATGGTTGCAGACTCAGGATTTTATCTGTCTCAGAATTGCTGGAAACAGTACGTGTGATATCCACTGCCAATTTATAGTATGTTTTCTTGCAATAAGGAAATTGCACAAAGTATGGAAGTGTTCAAAGGGGAAAATCATGAAATAAAATAAGGAACAAAGCAGTAAAATACCAGAGATTTGAAATCTGCAAATTTTGTACTATATCAATGAAACTTTGTGCAAGAATTGTTTTGTTCAGTGACTTTATAATGGCATTGTTTTTAAAAAATCAACTTAAATATGTTTTTCTAAAACTCTTTTGTCAAATATCAAGGAAAGACACTTTCACTGCATCCAAACATAATATTTTCATGTGTTCACCCTGGAAAAAAACGTAACCATATTGACCAAATATAAAACAAAGGCACAAACTATTTTTCCTTTTAGCAAAATTGGAAAAATGATGATTTTTCTCAGTAGTTGTTTTACACAGCTCTACTTATGTATCAGGTCAGTTTGAAGGAACATGTGGGTAAATTGGCAGGGCTTAAGATCTTAATCTGCTATATACAAGAGACTATTTGGGCTGTGAATAGATGAAAGAAGACACTGTAATACATGATCTATGCCATCAACTGACCTCAGTAGATGGTGTTAGAAACACAGGCTAAAAAGCAAGTCAACTTGAATAAGTCTTTCTATGGGATAGAAACTCCCCTGGTTATACCCTAGTCCATTATACTGTGCCATGGGTTGGCAGTTACACCAGAGCAATGGGACTGCCAGGTAGATGGTACTTTGTGTCACTAGAGCCTTATACCTTTATTGCACTGATATAAACTGCTGACCATGGTGCAGTGTAATGGATAATCAAGCATCACTTTTCATAATACTATGGAATCCCTATTTTATGTAAAGATGTTATTTTCCTTATTTTGTGCTTTTATGAGGCTAGAGCTTTTAGGCTAGATCAAGTCATCTAAGATGGGATTCAGTTGGGCTCAGGCAGTAAATGCCAAAATAGTGACCAAAAATTCCTCTGTTCAGTTGCTGCCTGATCCTGGAGGCACCTACATTTGCAGGACCTTTCTGTTTGCCCTGAAAGTTTTCTGGGCACCTGCAATTGAGCCCAGATCTTGTCTGATCTGAGGAGCTAGTTACCCAACACCTGTCCAGAAGCCAGAAACTCAGCAGAGAGGTGCCTGTATCCCTTGGGGGCCCTAATCCCATTGGTCTTTTAAGAGCATGCTTAACATATATTCATAGGGATAGGTCTTCTCTCAAAATATAGCTACACCAGAAGACAACTGGGGGTGGGAGGGGTGCTACTACTTCCACCTTTCATATAATAGCTGTCTAGGTAAAGTACTTGTACAGGAGGAAGGAGACCCAGATCCATTTCCCTTCTCAGCCTGAGGGGTTTAAACCCACAATGCTTATGCCCCAGGAGAGGGTCCTACCCCTCAGACTATAAGCGAGACTGGTAAAGGCTCCCTATGCCTCTTCAATTCATGTTAGGCTATTATGCAGAAAGGAAAGCAAGATACCTGTGGTCATGGAGGAAGTGCTAAAGGGGAGCGTGACCCTGTAGCGTAGTGATTAGAGAACCCACCTGAGTTCTGCTCCCTGCTCCCTGGAACGCTTCTGGATTTTATAATGGAGAAATAGACCTCCAGTTGAGGAGGGCCCTGAACGTGTTTCCTGCTTCCTGTGTAAGTCCCCAAACCAAAAGTCCATTACATAAAATGCAGTGACCACCTTCTCCCCCAACACCTCTTAAAAGAGAACAGTAAGCCCTGTTTAGACAAAATGTGTTGGAGTGAATGCCAGGCTCTAGATTCCTGGTGGATAGAGGAATCGGCCCGCAGCCCTCACTTAGGCTCTTTAGTGTTGGGGAGGGTGACATTTTAGGTACAGCTAGGGTCTCAGCATTTCCTATTGACTAGCATCAGCGTGCTGGCTGTTCTGAATCCCTTTTTGAGGTGCATAACTCTCCCCACGCATAGGGAGCTTAGGCACCTAACTCTGGGCTCCAGGTTATGGTGCCAACCATGTAGGTACAGGTACTCCTCACTTAATGTCGTCCTGGTTAATGTCATTATTATGTTGCTGATCTATTAGAGAACACACTCGTTTAAAGTTGAGCAATGTTCAATTATAACGTTGTTTGACCACTGCCTACTAGTAGGTAACTACTGTGACATAATTAGATTCACTCAACATCGTTTCACTTTAAGTCGCATTTTTCAAGAATGTAACTACAGTGTTAAACAAGGAGCAGCTATATCCATGTCCCTTACAGGACTTTGATAAATTTCAGCACAATTAAGGAAAATAAGGAGACAAAATCTTTGGATTATTTATATATCTATTTTTAATCATTTTTTTTCTCACTTCTCCCACTCTTGTGGGGCAGTGAGAAAGTCCATGCTGAAAATTAGGAGAAGCACTAACAAATAATGATTGCACTGGAATAATCCAATGTGCTATTCTAACTAAAATCAATCATTAACCTTCAGAAGACAAATTCTTTCCCTTTCAATCTAATGCTCTGACTCTTCAATTAGATCCACACAGGTGGAACTTTGTACACCCAGAGAGCTCCACTAACTTCAGTGGGGCCCACATTGGGCATAAAAGTTCACCTGTATGGACCCAACTGCAAGATCATTACTATAACTAAGGGAAAAGAACCCAAGTCTTTGTAGTATAAAACTTCTGATAACAGTTTTCTGCTTAATAGGTACCGTTTGTAAGCCCAATCTTCGAACTTAAGCACCCAGGCTAGGGGCCAGATGTCAGCTGTGTTAAGGTCACTCTACGCTAGCAGAATGGCACAAATTAACCTTAAATGCTGCCCAAGTGGGACAAGTGAAGGCTTCAGTGGGGTGTAGGAACACTGAGCTGTTGTACATTTGGGATAGCTGGGTTTCAAGCAAGCACCCCTTAGTTAGGGCTGGGTGATGTTCTTTAATATGAATAGTCAATTCTCTGAAAAATGCAGTTTCAAGTTCCTAAAAAATATTCATAAATTCAAATTAAATTTGGTGGCCAGTTTCAGCCAAAAGAAAAACAAAAGAAAAAGTCAAGATATTATAAATTCAAAGCTGAGCCTAATTTAATTGTAAAAGGATGAAAACACTGGCTACACAATGACAATTTTGGACTGAAACTGTCCAAAACTATTTTTTGTTTCAACCAAAAAGAATTTTTTGCATTTTCTTTTTCAGTGACTAAAGCCAACAACATTTTGTTTCTTGTTAAACCCCAAATAAATTATTTTTGGCTTCCAGCACCAAACTGAAAAATTAACTATTTGGACAAGACTGTGTCTGAGCCCTGGCTCAGGGACATTTTGGGTATGTCTACATTGCATACTTGGTGCTACTGGGTGTATCTACTCTTAAGCTTCCTCCGCCACCATAATCCAGCTCAGTTGACAGAGCTCTTAAGGTTGCCTATAGGACATAGTTCTGGAGTGGTTTTGCCACTGGTTTTCCAAGTTTGGCCTGTGCAAGCAAGAATGGATGGGCAGGGCATGCTTGAGAGTGGGTGTCTGCAGCAGCATTGAGGACATGGTGTAGAATACACCCTTTGTGACCAGCTGGGGAAGGACGCATTATTCCAGGGCCCAGAAAAGATGGGAAGCCAGAGCAGAACATGCTTTGCCAACCCCCAGGCGGTTCTCCTAGAAGCGTTCTAATAGAACTGCCTTATCGCATACTGGGAGTCAGCTTAGGCCATGGCCAACCGCAGTATGGAGGAAAGTGCAAAAGCGTTTCAGGATCCTTTGCCTCTTTCCATCTCAGCTGCACAGTGGGTGAGTAGAAGCATGTGTGTGAACTCGGCACAGCTGAGGATTCTGCCCATAATATTCAGATCCTGACTCTGGATGTTTCAACAGGCACTTGAGTGCCCAGAAAACCGTTTTTTTCTGAGAAAAATGATCACTCAAGAGTGCATATCTTGATTAAAACCTCTGTCTGAAAATTGGGCTCCTCCTCAGAATTAGCACCTGTTTACTATATGATTCGAATAAATCTAAATACACCTCCTGCAGCGGAGAGAGGTCTCCGTTGCTCTTTGTGTGCATCCTCATGCTCTTTAAGACTCCTACTAACATAGTTTCATTGATGTCATGGCCTAACGCTTCACTTTGTATGCTGCTCTCTTTCTCTCTTGATGATCTTTACCCTTTTGCACCTCTGGTGCCATTTTTCTTTTTATTGTTTTATGACTTTCTTGTTGTCTTCCTGTCAGTGTTTCTTTCCTTTCTGTCTCCCATGCCCTTCACCTGCAGAAAGTGATCTTTCCGAGACAGGACGATGTGCTCATCTCCTTCCTGCCTCTGGCTCACATGTTTGAAAGAGTTATACAGGTAAGAAACCTGTTTGAACTGACTGGGCCTTGTGGGGCTCCTTGTGTTTTCTTCCAGAGTCAGTGGTCTCCTACTTGTGAGGATGTACACATATCCTATTTGCCTTTAGCA
Organism: Alligator mississippiensis; assembly: GCF_030867095.1. Lineage (NCBI taxonomy): Eukaryota > Metazoa > Chordata > Crocodylia > Alligatoridae > Alligator > Alligator mississippiensis. The sequence continues at coordinate 68,140,742 of NC_081832.1, forward strand.
CACATGTTTGAGAGAATGGTACAGGTAAGGTCCTAGCCTCTGTGGAAGTTATCTTTTTCCACACAAAAAAATAAAAGAGTAACTGTAGCAAAATTACTGATGATATGCTGTGAAATGCAAATAGTTTGTACTCCAAAAGGTGTCATGGGCACAGCACCAAGGCTCCAATTCTGATCTCAGCTACACGAGACTCTCTGGAGTTGCCTTGGCTGATAGCAGTGTATATGACATCAGGATATTGCCATTGGTACATGTGCAACAATCATTACCTGCATGATTTTTGGCGGGGCAGGTCTTCAAAATATTATAGGATGAGTAATCATGGCAGTAGAAATAATTTTCTTTATCAGTTGAAATATTTTATTGCATAAATAAGCAGAGTTATGAACACTTGCAGAAACTTAAAGGCAGGAAATGTATTTGGCAGGCCAGCTTGTCATGTGCAATAACTAGAAGCTGTCATCTCTTGGAAATAATGGCAAGCAGAGCTGATAACTCATGGCAGCCCACAGAAGTGGCTTACTGGCTTTCCCAGTCAGACAGGTGATAGCTTGTGCTACAACCCCTGTGTTGTGCATGGGATCAGATTAGATGTTCACTATGATCAATCCTAGCCTAAACATCTGCATTACAAATTGGCTGCACAGTTTGGGTCTGGATTCATTTCTAATTTTAAACTTTCTCACAGTTCAGGGATGACTCAGGTTTGATCTGAGTCTATACTTTTTGTCACAATCCACGATTTTCCAAAGCCTTAGTAACATCTGTGTCAGACGTAAACTACTCACTGCTAAACTAGGAAATGTATACTTTAGAAATATGTGATTCATAAAGGATTTAAAGTCCAGAATAGCATGTAAATTACGCATAAATCTCATTTCCCAGGGCAGTTTGGTAACTATACAGCGATTTATGCGATGGCTTTCTTGTGTTATACAAATCAGATTTGCCAGGAGGTATTGTCAAAAATATTGAGGATTACAAAATCCTGTGACACAAGGAAACTAGAAACATTTGAAAGAACTCACAGGATGTTACTATATAAAAGAAGCATCTTCCTGTCAGTCATTAAGTAGCTAAGAGTAAACGGCACAACTGCCTCCAGTGCAAAACCTCCTTTATTAGACAAAGGTGTTCAAAAAGGCATACAAATCAATTTTTAAAAGATTCTTTTAACATTTATGTGGCAAATAGAATAGCGATTCTCTGATTTCAGGCACTTTTATGTGTTCTTCAAATGAATGCAAGCTCCTAAGATTAAATCTCCATATCCCACCTACTCAATTTTTTAAGTGCTCTGTCCATGACCACCTTTTCCCATATGGATTCTTAAATTTCTTCCTCCTTTGCCTGTGCATTATAGCTTGTGAATTAGACAGGGTGATATTCTTAAAACCATAACCTCATATTTATGAAATACATATAGTTTTAAAAGTCAATAATCTGTATATAGAGTTTCTCTGAGTACAGTTGAAAAAACAGAATGGAGGCATTCAGTTGCAAAGGGAATAGCACAAAAATCTCATAACTCTTTAAGGAACTTTTCTTTGTTTAAGCTATTTTGAGAGAGAGAAACTATGCCAAAATAATTGTATGCATTTCGTTTGAATTTTGAAAAACAGTGTTAGAGCACTTGACTAGGACTCAGGAGACCTGGGTTCTGCAACTGTCTGCCTGGAAAATTAGTTTTCCTCAGTTTCTTCACCTGTAAAAACGGGACCATGATACCCATCTCATTTGTGTAGTGTTTTGAGGTCCACTAATGAACAGCACTAGGTAGCATTCTTAGCTCAGAAAGATCATTGTAAAATACCATTCTGGGATTTCATCTTTACCTCTTGTCAGCCTAAACCAAAATTTGCCCTGTTTGCAAGTTAAAAGATGTTAGGTGAAATCCTGGTGCCTTTGAAGTTTTGTCATTGATTTCAGTGAGACTAGAGGGTTTCACTTATTATTCCAAAGACCCTGCACTGTAAACTCAGGAATCTAATAAAGATAAAAGCCATCATCCTTGCATGGTATGTAGCAAAGTAGTTCTACTGATGTCACTGAAATAATGCTAATATCTACTGGATGAAGATCTGCCCTCCTCCCCAATGTTTCCTTTCTGGCTGGTGCATCACCCCCGGTACTGAATAATTATGCAATTAGAATCTGGGTGACAGATTGCTGTAGGGTCCCAGACAGACTCCAGATCCTCTTCTAAAAATAGTATTGTCTCTACAGTCCTAAGAACAATAAAGAGTAGTGACGAAACCCTGTATTTTAGTTTGTCAGCTAACTAACTATGACTGATTATAGTACACAAACAGAACAGCTTTAAAGAGTATGCAAACAGTACTATTTTTATATACTTCTAAAACTGCAATTTAATTGTCCAGTGGCCATCTATGTACAATCTATACTTTGCAGAATACAGTGCATAGATCAAAGGCTGTTTAGGTCATATTCAAAATGAAACTATATAGGTCTAAAATGCTGTAGTCACTATGAAGATAAAACTCCCTTTGAAGAGGGAACTCCCCTCTCCATACACAGAATTAGTCCTGTATGTAACAACTCATAGAATAACATATTATTATGGGCCATCTGTTATCCATTTCACTTTTTAGTTAAAACAACAGAATTGCTAACTCTGGAAGGATCAGCTGTTTTCCTACTGGGAAACAACTTTTCCATAATGTTTCTTAAGATGTATTTCTTTATTATTAATAGGTTTTCACGCTATGAGCTGTTATGAGTAGATCTGGGACTTCTTTATCCCAGAGGTCAGGGCTGATCCAATATTCTGCATTAGGCCTTTCTCTAATTTAAAGAGAAAAAAGTCCAAACAGCCTTCCTGTATATTAGCATGACACAAGAGACATTTAAAGGATCCATCTGGATTTATTGAAAAAATAGTTCCTCCTATAAATATTATCTAATTAAATATTATGTTCAGCTAACAGCCAATAGCTATTCTTTTGAACCAGGGCAGTAATTCTGAATCACTCTGAGTGCTACTGATCCCAGGAGAATCACCTTAAGGTAGAAAAATACTCACTGGGACCTGACACCTACTCTCCCAGCTGCCAGAGCCAAGAGGCAAAGCAGACCTCTGGCTGATCTATGTGGCATCTGGTATAATTGGGAGCAGGCGTCTGGCTGATTTAGCCTATACAGGAGACTCAACCAAGCTACTTTTAGCTCAGTTTTAAGAGATAGTGCTCTTTGCTCCCCTGTTATTTCAGTAGCACAAACATTGTGTTTAGTACAGGAATCTAGGGGCATACATCCCATTCACTAACTTGGAGTTACATGACTGCACTGGCACTGACTGTAGGGCAAGATTTTCAAAGGCACGAATGAGACAGGTGTCCAACTCTTGATGATTTCCTATGGGAGCTGAGTACCTGACTGCCCTTTGTGTCTTGAAAAACTCCCATTGTGCCACCAAAAATCCATTAAATTCAGAAATATATAAAACTACTAACAACAGTGCTGCAGAGCTTTGAAAACACAGCAACATAGTATGTTACAGTGCTACACAGAGTAAGTGAAATGTTGAATTATCAAGATAAGCTCTAAATAGCCTTTATTGATTTCCAGTAATATTATTTTAAATGTATTCTAAAACCTATTCACAAAATTAAAAAAAAAAAAGCCTAAACAAAGACATTGTGTATGGTAACTTAGCCTGTGTAGAGTTCCATGTTGCAGTAGCTAGACTACTACTGATACTGCAGCCACAGAAGCCTGCTTGGGTATAGATATTAGGGGTGTGCAAAGCGGGCTGTATTTAATTCAGATTCAGCCTGATTTGGGGAACAGTGATTCGATTTGTTGATTTGGATCACTGTCCCAATTCGATTCGGCCAAATTCAAATCTGAATATTCGATTCTGATTCGGAGAATCAGTGGTTCGGCCATAGACACAGCTTTACATGTTTTTTCTACTTACCTCGAGGTACCAGGCACGGCTTGTGAATGCTGCAAGGGTGGGGCAGATGGAGTGTCCCACAGGAGCGTGGGGGGTCTGCTGCTGAGCATGAGGGAGACTCCCCTGCCCCCCCAACTTGGTGATCGACCACAGGGGGACCCCGGGTGCCCCCCCAGACCCAGGAAGCACCAGTTGCTGAGCTGGGGGGTGGGGTGGGGGTCCCCTCCACACTCCCCGGCAGACCCTGAAGTGGACTGGAAGTGCTGCTGGTCCACTTCTGGGTCTGCCACCGAGCACGCTGGGAACCCCACCATGCTCCTATGGGATGCTCCATCTGCCCCGCCATCTCAGCATTCAGGAGCCGCCTGCTACCTTGAGGTGTGTAGAAAAAACATATAAAGCTGTGTGTATGTCCAAATCATTGAATCTCTCTGAATCTCTCCAACTTAATTTGGAGAGATTAAAGGGTCCCCTGATTCGATTTGGAGATTTGGCTGTCAAATTGGGCCGAATCTCCACCGAATCAAATCAGTGACCGAAGCTTCGCACAGCCCTAATAGCTATGTCCATAGTGTGTGCTGTGATTATTTTCCCTGCCGGTTCTTTGCTTGAGATTTGCAAGCATCCGGGGGATCTTCAAGGCTTTACATTGCACCCAGAAATGGGAACTTTTTTGAAGTCTGGAAAGTTGGAAACTGGTTTAACATTTGCCTCATAATTCAGTATCTCCATAGTCCTCCTGGCTTCTGTGAGCCAGAAGAGTGCATGACCTGATGGCGGGAATAAAACCTGGGTCCTTTACTTTGTCCAAACTGTCATGTTTTCCCCCTGCTTCAAAGGAAATGCATATTGGGTCATAGTTGTTTCAACTGCTAATTGCAGATGTTGTCAGAGGACATAAAAAGGCACAAAGAAAACTTCTTTTAACTGCAAAGGACCAGTATAGAGCTTTCATGAAGTTTAGTCCATAAGAGACTAATGTTTTCATAGCCTCAGAATATAAAGTGAATGTAAAGAAAATAGCAAGCAGCAGGATGTAGAAGCCCAGGCTGATACGGTTATCAGCATATCGATTGCTAGAATCCAATATCACCCTAATGCTGTCCCAAGGGATGTTTCTAGAACGTGCCCTATTGCCAGAAAATATACTCACAGTCTGATGGCTTAGCCTGTAATCTGTGATCTGAGCTTGTACAAACCACTATTTCTGTATATAGTGCACCCTTCACCGTGTGGTTTAGATGTTTATAAAACCACACTTTAGCCACAACAATTAATCCAATCTTAGGAAAAGCTTTAAATAGAGAGAAGAGACAACTTGCCGCAAGGAACAGAAACAAAAAAAATAACCTGTATTTCTTTTTCCCATATTGCAGTCTGTAGTATATTGCCATGGGGGGCGAATTGGATTCTTTCAAGGAGACATCCGTCTCTTATCTGATGATATGAAAGCATTGCGTCCGACCATCTTTCCTGTCGTACCAAGACTATTAAATAGAATGTATGATAAGGTGAGTTTAATTTTAATCTGTTTATAGCAATGAAGTTGATCGCTGCCTCTCGCTACCCTGAGAGACTTTCTTTATCTGGGTTTTTCCCCCCAACATTGTGAACTGGCGTTTTTCCCGTACGTCAGATGCCTTAGACTCAATCCTCAGATGGTGCAAACTGCTATAAACCCTTCTGCAGTCACTGAAATTATGCTGATTTACACTACTTGAGGATTTGGTCCTGATCCTGTTACTGCAGGTCATTGGTGACATACCAGGGGCTTCAGTGGTGCAAAATCAAGAGCCAAGACAAATCTGAATCCAAGACAGATGAGCCAGTACTTTCTGTTCCCTTAAACCTGTGCTGGAACTAGGTCCTCCCTCTTTACTGGGAGGGACAGTAGAAGGATGGGCAGGAATAAAAAAATGTATAAGGATTTCAACCCTGCAAGCACCCAGCTGACTTTTTGGCAAAAAATCCTTTGTGCTCCAAGACATTTGTGTAAGCAATCCTTGGAGAATGTTAGAGAGGATCTCTAGAGATCTTAGAGAGCCTGTCTAGTGGCCATTTTTATTGTGTATGACCACCTTAGAATATTATCCTTGAGGAAAGAGCTGGATCTACACCACAAACCACTGACCCACATTTTTCTCATGTGCCAGGGTTTCTGGCTTCTCAGTACAGAGAGGTTCTAATCTGGAGATCCAGTTTGTGGTGCTGTCTGATGAAACTCGAGGAAACATGGTCTTTAGCATCTCAGCAACGAGCAGTAATAGTTGTCTGAGCTGTCATTATATTCCAGTTGCTCATCTCTTGTCCAGCTCCGCGGTTTTACTTAATCATAATATTATGCCTATGATAGAAATCCTGCAGAAGCACTCATCATGCAAAGGTAGTCAAACCTTCTAGTCTAGTAGTCAAACCTTCTAAGAGAAGAGTAAGCATCATTCAGAAGGGATTGAAGCAAAACATCATTTGAAATATTACTGTACTGGAGTATTAATTACATTGTTGGTATAAGAGCAATACTTTCACTGACATGAGCGGAGTTTATCTACTTAAACTGATTCTTTAATGTAAGGATATGGTACTTGATGTTTTCTTTTGTATTTGGTTATGTTTTGTGCCATTCTGTCTTCTCTCAGATCTTTAGCCAAGCGGATACCCCATTAAAGCGCTGGCTTCTGGAATTTGCTGCTAAACGTAAAAAGGCAGAAGTTCGAAGTGGAATCATTAGAAACGACAGTTTGTGGGACAAACTTTTCTTCAATAAAATACAGGTAATGATTTGAAAAAGTAAATGTGAGCAGTAACTCAAGAAACAGATGGAACAAAGCTTTGCAATTTCTGCCAGAGACATGCCCGCACCCCCCATCAATTAGCTGTCAATTAAAGTTCAATACCAACACTGCATACTTCAATGTTCCAGTAAATCATGAAATGGGGCAGGATATCATTTTCAAGTATTGTCACAAAGAGAAGTAGCTTATCTCTGACGAAAATGAGCTTAACACACTTGTTTTCTTTATGGATTTCTGTCACGTACATCACTGAGCCTTCTTCAGACCCAGCCACTGGATATAACTGTTTTTCCCCACTCAAACTCAGTTTTTATTTGTAGCAACAAAGCACCAGGCAAGATGAAATAAAATAAGTCATAGGAGAGAGCAAAGTACTTGTTTTATATGTAGGCCTGTTCCAAAGGCCCTTGAAAGTCTCTCATTGATTTCAATAAACTGAAGAGCAGAGACTTGGTCACCATATATCCCAAAGGGTTATTTTTTTCCTAGGAAAATCTGCATTAAATCATAAAGGGGACACCTGCATTTAATGCTCTTCTCATACAGCATATTAAACATACAGTTTAATAAGTGAGAAAGGAGAACAAAATGCCAACGGCCCGATATGAGCATTCAGAACTTGCCAGCTGTTTGCCGCAGATCCCCTTAGTAAAACAGTCGTCAATCAGATAAGGCTCTGACGTTCTGCACTGCTACAGGACATGCTGCTTAAATTAATTTTTTGTAATTGGATGTCTTAGCAAGTGCTATGCCACTTTATTTTTACATTAGAGAAATTGATTGCAGCGTTCATCTGCGGACTGCTCATTTTCAGCCTGCGAAGATAACAGATTGCATATGATGCAGACTAGGCAGGCATGTGTCTTGACACACACAAGACAAATCATATTGATTCAAGGTCTGGCCAGAATGATGACATCCTTTCACCTCAGAGTCCAAGATTTTTTTTAATCTTTACTTTTTTGACTCTTTGCATCATTAAAAAGTGACAAAAGGGGTTAAGGTGACACCACCTACAAATATCTGAAAGACTTCAGAGAGGCTTCTGTGGGGGACTGGGATCTGGCCAGTCTGAGTCACCTGCAAACCTGGGACTTTATAGTGTGGAACAGTCTTAAGGATGATCATGATATTCCTCTCATTTATTTGAATATAGGATAGTCAAAGCACATAGACAAGTTTTCTCTGAGGCATTTTTGGGGGCTGTTTCTAGTTCAGATATATCCAGGCATTGATTTTTCTTTTAAGCTTTGTCTGAATGTCTGAGCTCATAATGGCAGACAAAGAGGTCAGTTCCAGGGTTGCCAACTGTCTGTAAATTTATGGACAATCCATTAAAGAAAGGCTTAAAACATCTGTCCATAAAGTCTGTAAAAAACAAAAAAAAGAAAGAAGAAATAATTGAGCCATCCACAAAATAACTAAGCAACCAGGAGACAGACAGACAGAGCAGAGCCTGTTGGACAATAACTTTGTTCTTGAACTATAACTTTAATTTGGATCTAAGTAATAAAGATTTGATCCCATAGAGGAAGCTCCGAGGATCATACTAATTTAAATGGTGTGAGCCAGTTTTTTGTCTTGTCTTTCGTTTCCTTTACCTGACAGGCGAGCCTTGGTGGGTGCGTTAGGATGATTGTAACTGGAGCTGCCCCTGCTTCTCCTACTGTTCTGGGCTTCCTTCGGGCAGCGCTTGGATGTCAGGTAGGCTATACCTGCCTGATTGTCAGAACCATTGTTTTATAGCCAGTAATTTTGTTATTGTTAAGGAAATAGGGGAAACCTATTTTTTAAATGGCATGACCAAGATAAACAGCAGAGTTCAATTCTGGATCTTTTTGCAAATTTGGGAATGTTTGTATCTAAGGTCGGTGCTTGGATCCATCTCTGGAAAGATGTTAAGGATACAGTGGTGTGACTTGTGCTACAAAGTTAGGGTGCCTGTACACAAGCCAGGAGTGTAATTACACACTGTAATTAAGGCATGTTGGAGCAGACTCGATTAATTGAGTCTGCTGGAGCATGCTAATTAGTGTGCTCCAGTCAGCCTCTGCATCTCATGTATCAGTGTCCCTGCGTTTCAAAATGGGGGGCGGCGTTTTATCTAAAACATGTTCGAGCTTTAGATTGAGCAACCCCACTGCCATTTTGAAGCACAGGGACACTGATACATGAGACACATGGGACGCTTTAATTACAGCCGCTCTTGGAGTTGCTCTAGTTAAAGCGCCCCCTCCACCCCCGCCTCACCCCTGAAGCATACATAAAAACATCCTCAGTGTTTAAAGTTACCATTACTGAGAATCACTTTAGAAAACAGGAACTTTGGGTGCCTTCTCTCTGAGGCACTGAATACCAAACGTCATAAAAGGTATCCCGTCTCCTGGAAAGAAGATGCTGGCTGCACCATTTGCTGTAAAATCCAGGCAGTCATCTCACCTGCCCAGAATTACTGCTCTGGTGTTTGGCAATGCAAGGAGGAAAGGGGGAATAGTCAGTGGCCTCCAGAACTAAACACTCTTCTCTTAAGCCAGAAGCAACAAGTTTCCAAAAGACTGGTCTTCAAAAATGTGCTGCTTCTTATTGCAAAAATGTTTGTTTGTTTTTCTCATAGTTAAACTTATTACTTTATTTGAGGAAAAACTGTAGGAATTGTTCTTTCCTGCCTCTATTTTCAGATCCTTACTGTCTTGTTTATTTATGATAATATATAACATTTCATGTACAATGAGATCCAGCGAAGATTTATCCGTATTAAATATCAATCTATTGTGGCATATATCCAAAGCACTGTGCATCTGGAAAGAAATGCTCAGTGACTTATTTTTTTTGATCTGCAACATTCAAATTATATCTCCAACTTTACCTTTATACATCTCTTCCTCAGGTTTATGAAGGCTATGGTCAAACAGAGTGCACTGCTGGGTGTACCTTTACTACTCCAGGTGACTGGACATCAGGTAAAAATTAAAGTCCGTTAATCTCCAAAAAGAAAAATCTGTTTATTTCGAATGTTTTGAGCTATAATACAAAAGGATACTATATGATAGTTTATCATTGTGCTGAATAATATCAAGTGAATTGGATGTTTGTTACAGTGAAACATTAGCAGCACTATCCTAAAGCCAGGTACATTCTGATCAGATGCTATTTAAGTTTCCCTAGAAAGATTTCAAATTGTGCATTAAACCCTGATCTGCGGTAGCTCCAGCCCTCCAGCTCCAGACTTGCTAATCCTTTTGAATTGTATGGTGTGTTCGTTCTGTGTACCACTGGAACAAAGATGTAACCACATAATTCACATTCATTTATGACTAAATCCAATGCTCGGTAATGAGAAGAGCATGATATATGGCTTAGGGTCAGCCTATTTGAGAGAGACTACATTACCACCCCTTCAAACCTTTTGGCTCTTATGATTACTAATATAATTAGATGAAAACCATCAGTCATGGCAATGCTCAGCAAATCATAAATAAAAGTACTGCAGTAAGAGTCATCATCTATATATATATATAGAAAGTTTTTGGAACACACATAATCAAATTCATTTAAATGGGTACTTGCTGGAAAATTTAATGTAGACTATGAGTGAGGCTAATAAACCACTTTCTTCTGAATGTTAATGTGCTACAACTGCAGAAAGGAATAGCACGTCTTTTCCCATCATAAATTGCTGTCTATCAGATTGTTTTCTCTTCTACTCAGAAATAGGGAGAAATATAGAAATAGCACACGCTCTGTCACACACTTTTTTTTTGTTCCCTGCACTCTGTTCTTGTTTTAGTACCCTAATGAGCACTTGATTCCTGAACACATGCTCAAAATTGTTTGTCAAATGACAGAAGCTCACTATTAAATAAATATTGAGCTTGTCCCTTCCCTCCAAATGGAAAGCAGACTTAAATAAGAAAGAATTATGGGGTAGGTAAAGTCACTGGGTACCAAGGAACCACCGTACCGGCTTGCTCACTCCCTTCTTCCAGTTTGACTTTCATAGTGGCCATTTGTAGGGAATATTTTGTGGTCTGAGGACCCTTATGGGTGTAGCAGTCTGTCTCCCAGGATGGCTCATCAGAGTCAGTGAAAGCTACCATAATTTAGAGCAAATTAAACAGCTACAATATTCAGTGAGAAAATGTTTTATTTAAAGCCATTATAACTGACTTTTCTAGGTGACATGGATACAGAATTTTGGGTTTCGTTTTTAACAAGCTCCTCTGAGTTAAGTTTTTTGGGGTTTTTTTGTTTTGTTTTGTTTGGTTTTTTTTTAATGAAAAAGTGATTTGAAATCCTGTTAGCCAAGGAAGAAGGAAAGCCAGAAATATCCTGAATCATTACACTCGTGAAAAATAGGAATCCTATGCAGACAGGAGGTGAATGGTTTTTCAAAGACTGTAATGGATTCTGCAAGGAGGCACACATGCTTTGAGAACACTGAGCTAGGAATATGTGAGGTGCCTACTAATAACCCCTGAGCACTATTTGTAGAGAAAAAGTGACAAATGACTTTTTAACTTTGATTCCCAGGTCACGTAGGAGCCCCTTTGCCTTGCAACTTAATCAAACTGATGGATGTGGAAGAGCTGAATTATTTTGCTTCCAAAAGTGAAGGAGAGGTATTGTCTCAAATATTATATAACCCACCTGCTAACATTTTGTCCCATTCTGTTTTAGAAACCTGTGAGCTATTCATTACCTCTTGCATTTGGCAGTCCTTTTTCAGAGTACCTAGTTGTAGATGCATTATATGCTACTCTCAGGAAATGACAGGAAAAGCAATACAGAGGAATGTTATCCAGCCCAGAGCAGAATGCAATGAATCAGTAATATGAATGCTCCACCACCAAGCGCTCCTTACTTTTTAAAGAGCTGAGGTTTCCACAAAGAATCCTGTAGAATAAAGTGGGTCAACATAGAGGCATAGGCAGTCATCTGAGTAGTTCCTTTGATGGGATCAGGGCCTAGGATTGCTAAGATTAGGTCCTTCAGTCCTCATGCTTCTCTATTACACAGGGAATATTTCATAATGAAATAAACAATGAAAATGCTTTGGTGCTTAAGACACTTATGCCCCTGAGAAAAATATCCGCTTGAGACTCATCAGAGTAACAGCATCATTAAGATAATGCTATTTGGCCTTACCTGTTTAAGGTTCCAATTCAGCGAAGTATTTAAGGGCAAACTTAATTATAAGCATGCAGTAATGGGAGTCAATGTATTATGTGCTCTGCTCCCCAAGTATCATGCACAATTTTATGAACGCACTTACCCGTTTTTCTTGTTACAGCATTCGTTTTGACTAGATGTCTGAAATATTCACAATGAATTTCAAAGTGTTCAGACACTGAGCATTTTCCTGTTTCACTATGACTTCAAAAAAGATCCAGTGTTTTTCTATATGTATTCTCCAAAGCATGTTTTAGTGAAAATAAGTCCTTTTTAAGTAAAATTATTTATGCTACAGAAATGCATGGAATGCTGTGAGATTACTTGCTTAGGCAGTTAGTTGTACAGTTCTCATGGAAGATTATTAAAAGATAGTTTTAGGGATGAGGAAACAATAAAATGCCAGATGTCAGTATCAAAAATTGACCACAGTTCTACAAATATAAAAAAGAAAAAAAAATGTGAGAAAGAAAGCAAGTCTTCGGGTGGTGGGATAAGTGGAAATATTATTTTCTAGAAAACTCTTACTCAAAAGAGTAAATGTAGACAAAACGGGGGGGGCGTGTGTGCATGACACTTTAAAGCAGGCTAAATGCTTTTTACCGCTTTAATGGTGTTGGTGTTTGCACGTGTTGGCAGCATATTGTGCATTAATTCTAGCTGCTGTAGCATATTTGGCGGCGTAAGGCACCTTAAATTACTTGGGGGTGCAGCAAACTAAAACACCTCTGAAGAGCTTTAGTTTGCTTCCCAACAGCTGTGAAGCAAAGCACCAGGCTCCATGTGGCTCAGAGGCTGTGCAGGCATCCCATGCAGGCAGCCTGGTAGCAGCCCAGGAAGGCAGGCTCCACTGAAGAAAAAAAAAAGCGGCAAACCTGATCTTTTTTTTTTTCCCCTTGGAGCCTGCCTGCCTGCATGAGTTATGTTGGGACCCAGGCCTTCCCTGTGCGGCTGCAGCGCCCCCTGGGGCTGCCCAAGCTGGGTGCCTATGGGCGGGTACCACCTGGGGGGGCTCGCCGCTGCCGTGGAGGGAAGCACCAGCGCCCCTCCCAGCCCAGGGACCGCTCCGCCCACTGGCAGCTCGCCCTCCCCTCCCCACCTCCGGAGAGGCAGGTAAGACATGGGTGTACACGACACGGTGGTTTACTTCGTCCTAAATTGAAGCAGTGTTTTTAAAAACCCACTGCTTCAGTTTAGGGCCCCCATTTCGTCTACACGTGGCCTAATGTATTAATATGGCTTGATAACAGAAGCTTTAGCATTTATCATGAACCACAACTCATTTGCAGATTTGTGTGAAAGGACCCAATGTTTTCAAGGGTTATCTTAAAGACGAAGAGAGGACAACTGAAGCGCTGGACAAAGAAGGCTGGCTTCATACTGGAGACATTGGGAAGTGGTTACCTGTATGTACTGCTCAAACACTCAGTTCTTACATAAGTTGTCACTTCCTTTGAAAATTCTCTAAACTTCTATTTTGAGGAAAGTTATTGTTGACTGTGTTTTATTGTTTTGTGGAACAATGATATACCAACCAGCAAGAGTTGTAGGATCCTCAAAGTTGAGTCCATATATCTGGATCCCAATTAAAAGTTGACTATCTTCTGTAGCCCAGCAAAAAGAAGAGTTTCTTTGATAGCCCATTAATCCTTGTGGGTTATCAAACAGACCTACCTATACCAAGATACCATTTTAATATTCAAAGAAAATCACTCAACATTTTCTGTTCTTTGGAAGAGATCCCATTCAGTAGATGGAGATAAGGTAAACCACTTTTGAAATACAGGAATCTCTGTAGTGGAATGAAAAAAATATTTCATGTGTATTGAAAATAGGATATTTGATTTTCAGTGCTACTGAACACCTTAAACTACTATTCAAGTGAAAGGAAATAACAAGTCATGCTCTTTTGAAAGTAGATCTCGACTTCCTAAAAAATATTTTTCATGTTAACTAGAATGGTATTTGATAAAGAATTTGGCAAAACAGCAACATCTAACGTGTTAAAAATTTTAAGGGTTGAAGGGAGAAAAATTATGATGGCAACTACAAAATGGCAAAAAAATGCAAAACATCTGAAAAGATGGAGGCATTTAAATTTTCTTTGAATTTTTTTAACCCCCATCATTTTGGAACCCATTTCCCAATTTTACCTGGTTGACTTTTTCCATTGTTTCTAGCTTGCTATTTTGCAAAGATTTTACAAGAAGAAAAATTACTCTTATGTTGGCTTGAGCCAAAATGATTAATGTGTTTATGTAAAAATAGTCAACATTTTAGACAATTTCCTGATAACCAGAATGTCACTTCCTGGCCTGTTGTGTTTATCACTGGATGTTCAGATATACTCTTAAAGATATTCCATCATTACTAAAAAAGTAACTTACTTTCATAAAAAAATATTCTCCTGATCCTGAACATCTGTTTCCCAGAGGAGAACTAATCAAATTCAGTCATTTCTGCTGGGCAACTTGTCCCCAGCAAATCCAGGGTAGGGCTGATTTCCTGCATTCCCATACATCGGGGTGGGCAATTATTTTGGGCAGAGGGCTGCTTACTGAGTTTTAGCAAGCCATCGAGGGCCACATGACAGGCAGCCAGGGGCAGGTTAATATTCATTTTCTAAATTTTTTAGGGGCCCCGTGGGCCAGATGGAATGTCCTGGTGGGCCGCATCCAGCCCGCGGGCTGCATTTTGCCCACCACTGCCATACATGCAAATAGTACCTATTCTTTGTTCTCTCTGGGGCTAGGGACAGACATTCAAAAAGCCTGAGCCTGAATTGATTCAATCTTTGCAAGTTAGTCTAACCTGGCTAGGCTGTGCATTTTGTAACTGCACAGACATCCTAGAAATGTAGGTACATGCCTGTAGTGGCTCAGGCTAGAAGCCGGGGGCGGGGGGAGGGGTGCTAGAGCAGCCCTCCCTTCCCTTCCATAGTGCTGAGCTGAGGGAGGCATGGGCCTGGCAGGATGCTATGATTAGGGAGGGGTACCTCCCCATCCCTGACCAGCCCAGCAGGGAATTGATTAACACAGTGTTTATCACCCCTAACTCAGTGTTTATCACTCCATTAAGAAAACAACACAGGGACATTACCAGCTACCTGTTGATTCTGCCTTTGTCCCGTCTGCCATGGGACAGACCATACCCAGCGTGTGGTCTGCTAGCTAATGCTGAGAAGTGTCTGTGTAAGGCAGAGGGGATGGAGATCCCTGCTAAGCAGGGAGTGGGGAGAGGAGGAGGGGAACAGGGGCAAGCCAAGCAGATGCCTGCAGTCTCTGCTGAGCTGCAGCCAGGGAGCGGGGGGGGGAGTAGAGAGCCCTGTCCAGCCCAGAGAGCATGCTGGGATGCTGGGGGAGTCTGGTTTAACTTAAACCAGCAAGGGGTCTGGGACAGACACTGCATAAACTGGTTTGAGCCAAATCAGTTAAGTCTGATACTGCATTCAACCAGGTTTATCTTAAACCAGTTTCAGCCATTTTCAAACTGGTTTATATGCACTGAACATCGGTTCTGTTACAGGTTTAAACCAGTTTCTGATCACTTAAACCGGTGTATGTGTATTGTCTGTCCCTAGCCTGGATGTTCTACTCCAGCCAATAGGCAAGATATTGTGCACTTCTTCATAAATGTATTGTTAGCTTTATAATGAAATATAGGCTGAAATGTAAAAAACAAAACAAAACAAAAAAAAAACAGGTGGTTTATGGGTCCTGTATATTTACATAACTTTGGGGGGACTTGTCATTTCTCTTTCTGAACAGAATGGGACTCTTAAAATTATTGATCGAAAGAAGCATATTTTTAAGCTTGCTCAGGGAGAATACATAGCACCCGAAAAGATTGAGAATATCTACATCCGCAGTGATCCTGTTGCCCAGATATACGTTCATGGAGACAGCTTGCAGGTAAAATGTAGTGCTTCAAAATAGTTGTCCGTGTTTTGTTCTTTGTTTTGAAACACCTTGTTATTTTAAAGTTAAACTCTTGGATTTGCAGTCACAAGTGGCAAGTGTAAAAGATTCATTTTCACTTCATTGCTTCCCTCCTAGCCACTGGTTTGAATCTAAGCAGCATGAAGTGGGGGAGAGGGAGGACTTTGAAGTCTTAATCTCTAAATCCTTTCAATTACCTCTTTAAAAGTTTTCTTTGCCACAACGCCAAGAGAGAACCTGACAAAAGTTAAATTGCTGTTATGCTGAGTCCACTGCCCATCACACTAACCAATATTGTCCCATTGTTTCCTTGTATCCCCTGTTGGTCTGTCTGTATCTGTCTGTTGTCTCTGTCTTATACTTGGATTATAAACTCCTTAAAATTGGGACTTTTTGTCCTTTTGTACAGTACCTACATACTGTGGTTTTGATCCATGACCGGGGTCCTAAGTGATATGCTACTAAAACAACAGTAATAATGAGAAAATCATGGCATCAACTTTTGCAAATAAAAATGGCAAGAACACAAATGCTAGAACTATACTTGAATTAGATCTCTTGTGGTGCACTGGGCCAGTGTATCGCTCTCTGTTATATAGGCCTGCCCAGGGCCTATGCGAGAGTTTAGTCTTCTCTGTTCACAGCTTGGTAAAACGATATTCTCTACTCAGAACAGTTAGGGCTTCGTTTTCAAAACTGGCTCCTGAGATTCTGCTCACAAAATTGCTTTAAAGTCAGAAATCTACAGTTGCACATACAATGGATATAGCTGCACATCTGCAAATCCAGTTTGCATCACCATGTTGATATTTTAAATACAAACAATTAACGCTTATGCACAAATGACTGATCAATAGGAATCTCACCCAAGAGTCAAAGACCCAAGAACAAGAACATTATAAATAAAATTACCCAAATTCTACTCTTATTTATATCAGTTGTTTAAAACCAAAGTATTCTATTAATGTCGGTGCAGAACAGAATTCAAACAGTAGAATCTGGGGCAACTTATTATATTTTTTCTGGCAAATATATTAACTGTCAGAAGGGATGAGCACAAAAAGTACTTTTTCATATATTTTAGCCAACTTTCATAGACATCATAGAAAACAGGTCTAAAAGGGATGTCAAGCAGTTATCTAACCCATCCTCCCCCAAAGCAAAACCAAATGCACTCAAATCATTCCTGAGAAATATTTGTCTAACTTGGTCAAAAACTTCCAAAGTTATATATAGTATAATTTCTCTAGGTAATCCATTCCAAGCTTCACTGAAATGACTGAACAAGAGAGTGTTTTGAATTTTAGGCAAATCAAGAGAGAATATTTATTTACTGAAAGAGTATGCTGTAAATGTAATTCATTATTTAGCTGTATACTATTTTTCCAGCTTTCTTTCCATTTTTCCCTCTGGTACAGGCCTTCTTGGTGGGAATTGTGGTACCTGATTCTGAAGTCATGCCAGGCTGGGCAAAAAAAAGAGGGTTTGAAGGAACATATGCAGAGCTCTGTAAAAATATGGTGTGTCTATATATATCTATACATTTGTTTCTGTGTTCAGTTACCAGTGAACTGTGATATCATTTCATCCTAGAAAGTGACAAATGGAAATAAAGGTATACTCACAAAAAAGAAAATGGGCAGGGCAAGTCTGAACTATATAATGCTGTTTGTGTTGTATTACTGATGTGCACTGAGCATCATCTGTTGTCAGAGACAAGATACAGGGGTAGATGGATCATTTGTCCACTCCATTATAACTGTTCTCGCATTCTTCGGAGTGCTCCTTTGAATATATCTCAGTCAGTCTTTATTTCCTATCATTAAGCCTATGCAGTTTTTTAGACTCTCAGGAAAAGTAATTCTTTCCCTCCTATTTTTGTTGAACTCAGCTAAAACAATATATATACAAAAGTTCCTTTACAATGGCAAGATACAAAACATAAACCAAAATGTTCTAACTTCGGTTCTACAGTGAGGCATTTCAATAAGTATTTTCAGGAATTTGCAGAAGCAGAGTAATTTTCAGGAGAACTATGCATCTGGTTGTGATATGAAGTCAGTGGGAGCTGAGGGCCCTCAGCTCACAGTTGGTAAGATCAAACCTAAGCATGCAAGTATTCCCACTAATTTCAGTGGGACCATTCATGTACTTAAATTTAAATACACATCTGTTTTCAGAATTCAGACCTAAGAGTTCTGTCCTTGCCCCTGACATTTAAAAATATTGACCTTGTGTCTTCCACTGTATAAAAAATGGAAAAATATTATTACACTAATTTATAAAACAATCATATATTTTTCAATTTAGAAAGCTAGTTCTTCAAACACAAGGATTGCTAATTGATGTATAGGCTGCCAGAATCAACAGTGCATCTGTACTTTGCTCAATAAACCCTTTTATTTTCTTGCTGACAATATGATTACTTACATATGCTATGGAGTTAAATAGAGAATCTGTGTGTTCTAACTCAGGAACTGAAGAAAGCAATAATGGATGATATGGTGCGGTTAGGAAAGGAGAGTGGACTTCATTCTTTTGAACAGGTAAGATGAAGACTTACAGCTTGCCTTGCACAACTCGCCCCTGCATGCTGAATAAGTCGCTGTTAGTATTTGTTACCTAATGCCCAAAAGTCTGATTATGATGTGCCTGTGGATCTTTACAGTTTGCATTCATGCATTTATTTCAAAATCTTTGGGTTGGTTTGCTAGAATGCATGACTGATGTTGCAGGAACAGTAATAAAAGGTTAAATTGTTATTATTTTTATGGTTGCACGCAAGGATTTCGATGAAATGCCAATCAATTCTGTTCATTATCTTCAATTAAATAAAGGATATAGTCCCTCATTTTGCTTTCCCCCTAACACTCAGCACTTGTATTAAGTTCCATGGGAACTGTGGCACATAGGTAATGAGTAACAACAGCAGGCAATATGTAATCCTTCTAATATAATCACCAGTGGTCAAGACAAATATTCTTAGGAGCCTGATCCTACTTCTATTGAAAGCAATGTAGCAAAGTGGGATCAGGTCCTTAATTACCATTCATGTAAGTGACCTAGAAAATAAAGCTGTTCTGTTTATTTTCAGTGTATGTACTAATCCTTTCTGATGCTTGCATGAATATTTCTAAAACAGAGCTACAAACTTTCCAGCCAGAAAGTGCTGAAACCAATGCAATATTTCACAATGTTAGCAAATAATATTGCTATTGATCAAAAATGTAAAAGAAGCCTCACATTGAGTGTTTCTTAAAAGTTAATAATTTATTGCATATTTGCTGTTGAGAATACCAATATAAAAGTGCCAAGGCATTAATTATTTACATTTACTTTAAAAGTTGTTTTTATTTTGAGTCTATTTTTGTATAAAAATCCAGTGAGAAATCCACCATAGTACGGTGAAGCAGAAGCTCCTAGAAATTCAATCTACTTGTCTTCCTTTTTCTATAATTTCAGTGACTGCTGTATGATATTCCACATGGAATATGGCTTATAGTACACAAAATTGGACATCTAGTAATTAACCTCATTTGCTCTGCCCTAACTTTTCCCAATTCACCCTATGCAAGTAAAAACCTATGAGGTTAATAGGCAAACCCTGCTGTCTTTCTAAAAATCTAAGGAGAAACATTGTGAATGAAAAAAAAAACAAACCCTGAATTTTTACAGTTCTAAAATAAGAAGTTTTATAGGTAGATCCCCCTTTACTCTCACTTTGTAGCAATATGTGATAGAATCAAAATCTGGCCCAGATCCTCTGACCAATGTTAACCATGGACAAGATCCCTTTACACAGATCTGTCTGGGCTGAAGGAGTGTGTCCAATGGGATAGTCTTCCTGTCCTAGGGCATGTAGAGCATGCTGCCTCTCATCTAGATCGTGCTGACCTCTGCCCTGGCATAGTGATGTGCTTGGACCGTCTCTTTATTAGCTCACAAGTTTGGCCAACAGCAGGAGAACCACAGACAGACATTTTGGGCGCGTCCAGACGTGCGAGGACGTTTGGTTCCCCAGGGACAAGTAGTGGCGGTTTACCTTGCATTGCAGCTACTTGTCCCCCGGGAACACCCGTGCCACGTGTGCTTTGGTGTGTGGCAAGTTACTGTGTAACAAGGTAGTCTGGGGGCAGTAGGGGAGGCTGGGACCAACACTGTGCTGGCCCCAGCAGCTTTATTTGGAGTCCTGGGGGCTTTCTGGGGCTGCAGCCATGGCGATCCTGCTGGCTGGAGTCTGGCTGACAGCCACAGTGCAGCTCTGGGCAGCCTGACTCTGCTTTTCAGTAGCGCATGCTGCCTGAGGATGCACTGCTCTGTTTTTTTTTCCCCAGGTTTTGGGTTTGTTTGACACCTGGATATCCAGGGTAAAAAAAAAACACGCAGAAAAAAAAAAGCGTAGCAGCGCATGCTTGGGCAGCGTGTCCTTGTAGCACAGAGAACACTGGCCTGTGCCATATGTGGCACTGCAGACGTGTTTGTGGTGCCACATACTGCACAACCATACTCATCTGGACACATTCCATGGGGGCAAGTGGGGCACCAGTCCTGGATGCCATCTCAGGACATGGCACAAAAATTGCAGCTGCTGCCACTGCCCTGTGCACTGCTGCTGTCCTGGGCCCAAAAGTACCTAGCTTCACCTTTGTTCTTATGACTCTCATCTGGCAAATGCAAAGCCAACTGGGGACACAGAAAAGCAGTGGACAGCTAGGGAAACCTTGCCTCAACTCCATGGATCATGTACCAGCCCTACAGCGGTACTAGAAATGTGAGGGAATCTCAACCCATTCCCATCTGTGCTACCTGGCCTCCTGCTGTGCTCAGATACACCAGGGATTAATAACAGCAGGCTTGTAAAATTCTATTTGCCTAGGATGAGTGATTTTTTATTGCTTTAATTGGTTGGTAAAACATCATTAATCTTTTGTATGCTCATCATCATGTTAAGTTCTTCTGTGCTTACACTGGTCAAACTCCAGGACAGTTTTACAAGGCTGCTGTTCTATTTAAATTCATGCTTCTGCAAGTCCCTATTGCTCCCCTGCCTTCACTCTGACACCCTCCTTTCTCTGTGGGTAGTTACATGGATGTCTGGGGATAGGGTAGCATCATATGTGATTGCTTCTGCTTTACTCTGCTGTTTCTTAAGAAGAAATGATTCTTTTTACACCATTTAGTAGGATCAGAGCACAACAGCCCCCATGTACATTAGAGGTACAGGGTAATTTCTTCTGGGGGTATGATGAAGGGGCATTGTGGCAGAGGTTTATGGTTCAAGAAGAAAGCAGTGCTAAATAAAAGTGGGAGTTAATGATGACTGACACTGGTGAGAGACAGCCATAATAGAGAGAAGCTCTATTCAAATTTTCTCTCTCCACCCTCTGAAGGCTTCTTGTTTTTAGCTTGTAACAGCAATATTAAAGGCTGATGAGCCCTTAAGCAAAGAGATGCATGGCTGTTTAGTAATGGGTACAGATCTCCAATAGGATTAACAGGGCTAGGGACAGACATTACACCTAAACCAGTTTTAGTGATTTAAGTGATCAGAAACTGGCTTAAACCTGTAACAGAACAGGTGTTCAGTGCACATAAACCAGTTTGAAAATGGCTGAAACTGGTTTGAGATAAATCTGGTTGAATGTAGTATCAGACTTAACTGATTTGGCTCAAACCGGTTTATGCAGTGTCTGTCCCAGACCCCTTGCTGGTTTAAGTTAAACCAGACTCCCCCAGCATCCCGGCATGCTCTCTGGGCTGGACAGGGCTCTCTGCTCCACAGCAGGGCTGGCCCCTCCTCTCTGCTCCCTGGCTGCAGCTCTGGGAGAGACTGCAGGCGGCTCCCCCCTCTCCCCCTCACCACTCCCTGTTAAGCAGGAATTCCCATCTCCCCTCTGCTCCCTCGCTGTAGCTCCAGCACAGACTGCAGGTATCTGCCTGGCTTCTCCCTTCTAAACAGGGATTATTCCCCCTGCCCCTCTGGATTATATCTCTCAGCATTAGCTAGCAGACCACACGCTGGCTACAGTCCCTGCTGTGGGAGGCGACAAAGGCAGACAGGCTTTTGGAGCTAATTAACAGGTAGCTGGTAACATCCTTCCTTGGAAAAGCTGTTTCAGAAGAGCTTGAACTAATGGAGAGAGGCTTTGTTTTCTTAATGGGTTGATAAACACTGAGTCGGGGTGATAAACATTCCCTGTTGGGCTGCTCAGGATGAGGGGGACATCAGAGCATCCTGCCTAGGCCTGGCCATGCCCCCTCAGCTCAGCTCTGCAGAAGGGAAAGAAGGGCTGGTCTAGCACCTGCTGGCTTCTAGACATGTGCCTGAATTTTTTTCAGTCCAGAGGGGATGTCTGTGAGGTTACAAACTGGTTCAGCCTAGCCAGGTTAGACTAACCTAGAAAGACTGAATCAATTCAGGCTCAAGCTTTTTGAATGTCTGTTCCTAGCCCAAGTGACCCGCCAAGCCTGTTGAATTGGTAACCTACGTAGAATGGGTATAATTTCAGTAGTTTTGATTAGTCCCATTTAATAGTATGTGATTTTTTTATTCTTGTTCTAAATATATGCCTTTCTATTTTAGGTCAAAGCCATTTACATCCACTCCGATATGTTCTCAGTACAAAATGGCTTGTTGACACCAACATTAAAGGCTAAGAGACCAGAGCTGAGAGATTACTTCAAAAAGCAAATACAAGAGCTTTATTCAAGCATCTCCATTTGAAGCTGCAGGAAGGTTCTTCTGAATAATGGACTTTGTAGCAATATTAGAGTAATACTCAAAAGTACAGAGCCAGAATGACAGTTGAAATGAATAAGCATCTGACCTTATGTCTGAGGTTTTTTGTTGTTCCAAGACTTCACCACTGATCTAACAGTAATTTTTCTTTATCAGCCATAATTCCATTTCTTTTTACAGAACACCTTAGGAGTAACAGCAAAAAATATATATAAAGTCCAGCACATCCTAAAGCAAATCATAGAAGGTTATATTAATGCCTACAAACATTACGGATTGAACATAGGGAAAAACATAGTCTATATGTGATTGTGACTCTAGATTAGTGACTAAAACCCTGGATAATTCAATAATGCGGTCTACCTCAAACAAAGAGTGATGAATGGTGAAAGTCTGTTTTCCCTGATCTGGAATTTCAAGCTGGATATTTGTTTGTCTTATTTTTTTTAAGTGATTGCTTTTATACTCTGCAGGACATAAATTCCATTGACTTGATTTAATCATCCACAATCTACTGATATTCAGAGTAGAATAAACACATACACATACCAACACATACCATGTCACCCAGTATCCTTTATACTTAATATGCCCATCAGTGTATTATACGTAATGGAAGATGCCAGATTAGTGCCACCTTGTAATTACAAGAATATGTTAAGAAGTTATAAAATAGATCTCCCTGTATTTCTTTTGCCAGTGTATCTGCACTCAGTTTATAGCACGGCAGATTGCTTTTCTTTACGGGCCTAATCCAGTGTAGAGTATCCATGAGTGTTACAATTACTCGCATGAGAAAGACTGTGGAAGCATTGCTGGCTCTGTGGCCGACTGACCAGTTCAGGAGGAAGATCAGCCTCCTTTAAGAGCTACTAAAGAAAAAAACTGCACAACATAAAGACAGATGGTGTAAATGTGGTTGCGTCTATCTTCCATCCTCCTGATTCCTAATGTATTCCTTCACAGGCTGCTGGTACTGTGAGATCCAGTTAAATTGACTCATTTCACAGGTGCAGGTAGAGGAATGGTGCCCTGGCCCAGTGTATAAATGATAATTATGGATGACTGTTAGTGAAACAAATATATTTGGGAGAAGAGGACAGACTCATATCCCCATCACTGACATGACATGGTGGTTTGTGGGGTTGTGAAATAGAGAGGTGTTACTTGTAAGTCCCCATATCGGTAGGAAAGAAGATTCTCCAACTGTTTTCTTCCCCATCAAAACTTTATTGTAAAGGGTTGTGATGGGGCAAGGGACCTTCAAAACTGAACATGAAATTAGGGAAAGACTGATAATTTTATGTTGTGACTACTTTAAAATTCTTCTTTGACTTCCTGAAGACCTCTGGATCATATGTAGCAATTGGTCTGGATGAAGCCTTAGACTTCACCTATTGTGAAGAAATTGAATATATCCCAAATGGAATAAGAGCAGTCTCTGGAACTATGGGCTCAGACATCAGTATAATATGCTCAGGCATGGTATAAATGCTCAGAGAACTATAAAACTCATGAAGCCTATGTAAGTTCCATGGGCCAAAAGCCCTGAAGGCTTCTTTTAGCTGGAGAGGGTCCTAAATATATATATTTTTAATAACTGCTGTTTGTCGCACCAATCTGCATACTAGCATGGGGCTGCTAGATGACACGGTTTGCTAGGGCAGTGAATGTACACTTATTTTTCTGTCTTAGACTAGAATCTATTCTAGGTTTTTAGACTAAAAAGCCTAAATGAAACTGTTAACCTCAATTGAAACGTACTTTCCCTCCAAGATTCCATTGCATGCTTTAAAAGAAATGAAATAAATTGAATTAATGAGTTAGTTCTATGCAGAGACTGATTTATTAATTTCAGAACAAACTGTTATAAATGCAAAGGAGATTGCATCTCTTGTACAGAACATGTTTGTTTGATTTATCAAATGTGAAAGTGTTTAAATCCCAGTGGGTCTTCATTTGCATCTTGTATAATCAGGGCAAAGTGAGAGTGAAACACTGCCACTGTGGTCTGTTAGAATTTTACATCTTCTATACACTGGTGTGCATGATTATATGTAACCCACTGGTGAATAGGTTCCCCTCTATGCCCAGTTCACAAAATATATGAGTTGTTGCAGCCAGCAGTTACTCATTCTGGCTCCTAGCCTCAGCTGCAATAGCTGCACAGCCTAGGTTCAGTTCCCACTCTCACAGCTGAGGTGGTCATCACATGTAGGCAGTGCCAGGCAACGGAGAGTTGGGCCCTATACCTTTCCTTCGCCTAAACAAAACAGGATCTATTTTTAATAGAGCCTTATTTCTTAATTAAGCAGAAATGTAAAAGAAGCTATTTTTGGATGGCCTTTCTTTACAGCATGAATTTCATTTGCTTGCCTTTTCTTCTAAAGTGATTTCAGTTCGTCTGACCTTTCCAGACAACTGAACTCTAATTTTGTGCAGAGGAGGACCCTACTTATGGCCCAGGTGACTTTATTTTAAAGTAAAAGTATATAATACATTTTTTCTATTTGCATACAATGTCTGTTTTCTCCCTTTGGGTATTTAGTAGGAAGTGTCAGGTATATTAAAGGTAAGAAGATGGAAAGAAAAGAATAGAAAGAAGAAAATATGTACATGACCACACCAGGGTAAAGAATTTAGGATGAAAGAATGGCCACACAGAAAAATTACGTATATTTTAAATAATGGGGAAAACTGGGTGAATAAGCTGTCCCCAGTTCTATTATTTTTGCAATCAGAAGAACTTCCTCTGCAGACCAATGTTATAATGGATTAAAATCCTAAATCTGTGCTTACCAATGTGATGGTTTCAAATGTGCCTCTTTAAAGATCCAGGATAAAGATCCTTTACCTTTTTCTCCTAATATTAATATATTTCTTATGACCATTGCAAAGAAAATCCTAATAATTATGTTGGACCCATTTGCGACATCCTAGGGTAATAAGTACAAGCTCCATTCTGGACCTTTGTCTTATTGGAAGGTTCCACTTCAAAACACAAGTGGCATTCAATAAAATGGCAGTGTGTGTTGTCCTTCTCCAAAAGGCAAGCCTTTCTATGGGATTAAAAATAAGCACTTTCATCTTACTACTTGAAGATATGGGGTCCGACATTAAGCTACTGGGTGCATTAACTGCATTTGGAATACCCAGTGAGTATAACTTAATTGAAATTAATGGTGTTACACTGCTGTAAAATCAATATGGATCAGAATCTGGCCCCTATGGCGTGCCAGTCGTCCAGTCTCCCTAGAATGTCAGTGCCTTGAGCAGACTGATGTGTTGAGACAGATTTACAAACCATTTCCTAGACCTCTGTCTGATATGTGCACTGCATATTATGAAGCGTTCTCTTCCCCATATATACTCAAGAAAGAGACTCCTTGGGCCTGATCCAGTACTACTGAAGTCAATGGAAAAATCACTTTTTATATGCATATATGAAAACCTGATTCAAATATATCTTCAAACCAAATGCCAGTTAGAGAATTTTGCAAGTTAGTTGTTGTTAATATTCATCACTCAGCATATTTCACAGTCAACATATCCATCATGCTGAATGATCAAAGAAACAAAATAAACATGAGTAAAACACACAAAAAATCAGCACTGGGTCCTTATCCCAGGAGACTGGCAATAATGTCAAATAATTATGCTGTACTGAAAGGCAAAATTACAGGGTAAAATATTTGATAAAATACAGTAGCTGAAAGAGATGCTAATTCCTTTATTGCTACAAAACTCTTTCAATATTGTAATGATCTCTCAGAAATATTAAGGTATAGTGTCATTATTGCCTTGGATATGATTTTGTTTCATAAAGCAGAAAAAATGTTTTAATGATTCTTCCAGAATGAAACAAATTGACCTATACATTTATTTTCCATGTGTAAGAAGCACAAACTTGTGACCTATATGTAAATAAGCTACTATAAAATGAATGTAAACAGGAAAAGAGTATACTATTTTTGCATGTCAGCAAACTGCTTAAAGATGCGTTGATGTCTCTCAGAAAACTTTGAAAGTTTTTTATTTAGTAACAATTCTATTTGTATATTTTCTGTATTTCTCTTATTCACTTTTTTATTATAAAGGGACAGATGTATGAAAACAGGATCTTTGTTTCTTCTTGGAGTTTGCTTATTCTTCCTCACCTATGGGTCCTTGCCTGCAACTAGATGAATATTTCTTTGTAGCTGCTAAGCTAACTTTGCTCCTGTTGGAGAAAGGGAACCTGAAAGTATTTAACACTTTGGAGGGGCTATACAAGCACCTGAAGTAAAACAAGGACACATTCCCAACTCAAAATTTATTCCTGGCATCCATGTGCACAGCCCTACTGACCCCAGCAGAATTATGCCTTATAAGTGGTAGTCTAGCTGAGAGGCCTGTCTGAATCAAAATTAGTTCCCATCATTATTTGACATTTTAAGGATGGAAGATCCTGTATGAAATTCTGGACCCACAGAAATCAATGAGAGTGTTACCCCCAATTTAAAATCATACTTGTGCTTGCTGTCTTTAATCAATAATGGGAGGAGAAAGCCAGAATGTATCAGCACATCAGTGGAAACGTTCCTAAATGCAATGTTTTCTATGATGCATCAAAACCTCTTTAAGCCCTTCACTTTACTATACTTTTCTGTACGCATTTTAGCAACGTACCTGCAACAAATGCAAATAAATCAGGCATTTTCCAAAGTGTTGCTTATTCTATTTTCAACTAAAAGTGAAGGGGCATAAAATGTGACTTATAAATATGTGTAAAAAAAAAAGTATCTTGTAATTAAAGGGGTTTGGTTTTTTTTAGTTTTGGTATATTAGCATGTATATCAAAAATATAAAGGGCCTCTACAGAAACTTTTGTAAAGAATAAAGAACTATCAGATTTCTCTAAATTGCTCATACAATATTGTTGATTGACATACAATAAAATCTTTTATAAAACCTCTTAGTATTCCAATGCTCTGTCCATGTGATCAGTAACTAGTCATTCAAAACGTGTGCCTCTACTAAACATCTTGTGAAAAACCCAGTGACCAAATGAACACTGGAACCTGAGCCTCGTTTTAGCAATCTTTGGTGAACACAAATTGTTTCAGGTTTCTCTGAAGACAGCCATGCAGCCTTTCTGTAATGGTTTCAGCTCACCTTTTTAAAACAAACAGTAATAAAATAACCACGTGTATAAGCTTAACATGAAATGACAGTTGGGAATGCATAGATTTTTTTTTTCAGAGCTTGTGTTTAAAACAATAAAGTTTAAAATTATTCAGTCTCTTATCCCAGTTTTTGTGTACACTTATCCTTCTCCCTTGATTGATAATCCTGTAGCATTTCCAAAAGATTTTAAATTATGTTTTAATAATTTATCTGATCTAGGGCTCAATATAATCTGAAGTACTCTGCTATGCTAACAGAATAATAACATAACAGATACACTTGGATTCCAGGATGCGAAATCATGAAATTAAACCTATGTGCATGTTAATATGAACAAATAGATGACAGATATCCTATCAGTCTGCCATAAAGGCTCCTATGCTGTCTTCTGCCAAGACACGAAATGGCATAGGAGTCCCTGTGACAGTGTAAGGCAGCGATGTCAAATTTATCCGGTCTCGTCTGGGCAGGGGGCACAGTGAGGCTGACACCCCTGCCTTAGGAGACGGTGTCCTTGTGTTGTTCTGTGAACAACAGCGTTGTGTAGTCCTGGCTAGCGTGCAGAGACGTATCAGGCGGCCTGAAGCGGTCTTAGCATCCCCTCCATTTTAGAACAGGCCGACGTTTTCTTCATGTCACGAATCTGCGCCTGATGGAAAGCTGCCTATCCGTGTGCTTGTAAGGTCGTCCCGACACAGACCCTGTCTAACGCCATCGCTGGCGGGAAGAACTGGACATATTACCTAGTGGCACCCTGTAAAACCGAGATCCAGCCCCGGGGGTTAATCACTGTCACGACTACACAGTACTTTACCACAGCCAGAATTTTTTTTTAAACCCAGTTTTTGCCAGGATCAGACTCAAAAAAACCCTCGCTTCCAGTGATCGAATAAATGTACCAACACCCAAAGGAAAAAACCCAGGGCTGTGCCGGAAGAGCTGTGTCTCGCTCCATGGTCTCTGCTCTGAACTTGCACGCGGCCGGCCGGTAACGTCAGTCCGTAGTCGGTTGATCTCGATGAAGAAAAACACAGAAGATTGGCGTTAATTATGCTAACAACCTTTAATTTTGCTTTTAGAGGTTGTGTGCTGTGTCTCCTGCGCCATTCTGCCTGGGACGGTTGTCAGCGCCTATAATTACTCCTTTTAGGTACAGGCACATTAAAACATAGACATGATTCAGTGCTCATCCCACCAGACGGGGCGGCGAGCACGACGCCCCACGCACCCCCGGGGCAGCGCGTCTCAGATGTTTAAAGCCGAGCCCCCCTTGGAGTTACAATTTTGTCTGCGCCCCCCCCCTCCAGAGAGACGCAGGAGAACCAGGTGCGGCTGGCCCCAAAATGGGGTTG
This sequence comes from Alligator mississippiensis, assembly GCF_030867095.1. NCBI lineage: Eukaryota > Metazoa > Chordata > Crocodylia > Alligatoridae > Alligator > Alligator mississippiensis. Next base: position 68,169,817 of record NC_081832.1, read on the forward strand.
GGGGGGGAATATTACACTTTCGCAAAACCAAGTTTTAATATTGTGCATAAACGGGACTGGCAATGTTATGGAGGACTCGTCAGTGTTGCTGCACGGGGTGTATGAGGCCTGGGAGCCCAGCCCGGGCAAACTCCCTCTTGTCCTCACCACGCGCGACTGTTTGACACACAGCGCTGAAGGGAATTGAGATCCCATCACTGCGGGGCCACCGCGCGCCGCTCGCGCCGGCAGCACTCGAGGTGCTGAGTGACAGCTGGGCGCGACCCCACCAGCCCCGCCCTGCGCAGTGGGGCGGCTCGGGGCGGGGCTGGGAGGGCGGGGCAACCTTGAGGCGGTGCGATTTGGGATTGGTTGCGGAGCGCCGCCGCCTCTTGTCTATTGGCGGCAGTCGCTGCCTGTCATAGCCTGCTGCCCGCCCCCCTCGGCAACCGCCGCGGGGGGGGGAGGGACGGTTTGGGGGGAGAAACCGCCCCAGGGCGGGGTCCTCCTCATTGGCTGGAGGGGAGGGGGCGGGGCAGAGTCTGTGACGTGTTGAGGCTGGGCTGGGAGGCGGGGCAGGGTTCTCGTCCTGGGTGAGGGTCGGGTTGGGCTGGGCTGGGCGGGTGTGGACCGGCTGGGCCTCGGGCTTGGCTGGTTCGTGACACTGCTGTGGCTGGACTGCCCTCTCCCTGGCTCCGTGCCTCCTGCTGCACTCCATGCCCCCCCTGCACCATTCTGTACTCCATGCCTCTCCTGCCCCCATGCCCCTCCTGCCCCCTCCTGCCCCCCATGCCCCTCCTTCCCTATTCTGCACCCCATGCCCCTCCTTCCCTATTCTGCACCCCATGCCCCTCCTGCCCCATCCTGCACTCCATGCCCCTCCTGCCTCCATGTCCCCCATGCCCCTCCTGCCCCATCCTGCACCCCATGCCCCTCCTGCCCCATTCTGTACTCCATGACCCTCCTGCCCCCATGTCCCTCCTGCCCCCCATGCCCCTCCTTCCCTATTCTGCACCCCATGCCCCTCCTGCCCCATCCTGCACTCGACCCTCCTGCCTCCATGTCCCCCATGCCTCTCCTGCACCCCATGCCCCTCCTGCCCCATTCTGCACTCCATGACCTTCCTGCCCCCCTGCCCCATCCTGCACTCCATGCCCCTCCTACCCCCATGCCCCTCCTGCCCCCATGCCCCTCCTGCCCCATTCTGCACTCCATGCCCCCCATGTCTATCCGGCCCCCGTGTTGCACTCCATGCCCTTCCTGACCCCTCTTCTCTCCTGCTCTGTTGCAGCTGTGGTGGGAGCAGCACCAGTGGAGCCGCCATGGAGTGGGCCAAGCTGCGCACCTACACCCGAGGCGCGAGGCGGAAGAAGGCTGCACACTGCTCTTCCCCAGTGCCAGGCTTGGCAGCCTCCGCCCTGTGCCGGGCAGGCAGCAGCAATGCCAATGCCCGCCAGCACCTCTTCTCCCCTCCTGCCTGGGAGCGCCACGTCCCAAGTAGTAGCTGCTGCTCTGTTTTACTGCTGTCTCTTACCTCATCTGTGTCTTTGGGAGGGGCTGAGTTTCTCAACAGCCTGGATGAGGGCCAATCCTTCCCTGAAGGCTGTTGGATGCCAGTACTGGGTGCTTGGTGGGCTGGGTACCTTGATAGTCCCATCCTCTTTGCACTTGTAGTGGCTGCATGAGGCTCTGTGCCAGCTTGCTGGGGTCTGGTTCTTGCCTGGCTGATCTAGAAGGTGGGAGTTTTGCTTCCTCGCTGTTCCAGTGTTGGACAACACTTTTCCTAATGCAGTAATTGGAGACTTGCTTATTTCTTTCCCTTTGGAGAGATGATGTCCGTTTCCTGGTGCCATCAAAGTGTGTCCCTCTCTAAATGCATGGCAAAGCCCACAAGGTCAAAAACCTTCATCAAATTTATCCTTGCACTTCCAGACCTTCCTAGAAGCAGTTAAGCCTTAGAAGCAGCATGTTCCCTACTGGTTGAGTGAAAGCAAATCTGGAAAATGGGACTTGGTTTCAAAGACTGAAAAGAATCTTTGTAGGATTCTTCAGCACCGCCGATGACAATAAAAGAAGCTAACAAGAGTTAGAACTTGAAATGGCTTCCTCTTGTGAGTTGCTTTTATGGGTGGGGGAGGTTGTGTGACTTAGCAGATGGGGTACCCTCCTAGGACGCAGGACATTTGCATCCTAGTCTTGGCTCTGCTGTGTGCCTGCTGGGTGGCCTTAGACAGGTCCATGTGTGCCTGTTTCCCCAGCTGTGGAGTGAGTGTGATGAACTTTGCTTTCTTGAAAATGCTGATGAAAAGCAGTGAATGCAAGTGTTGTTTTATCATTTTCACATCCAGTTCACACAAGGTATTACCTTCTCACCCATTTGAGAAGGAGATGCTTTCATTTAAAAGCAGCCCATTAAAAGATTGTGTGATTGGTTCTTGTCTTGGCTCTGCTTCACTGGTTCCCACTCTTAGTTGTAGAAGTTGTGTCCGTTACTTGAATCCTTTTACGTAAGCTAGTCGGTCCTGGTGTCAGCTCTGGAGAGGAGCCACAGGGAAATAATGTGTTTATAAGCTGCATACGTTTATGAAAAAAGGCAGAGGGAAAGGGGTTAGTAGATGATGGTTTCTGGTTCTTATCTTGTCCAGACACTGGATCCCAGAGAACCTTATCTAGGGGCTTTATGGGCAGACTGTGTAATGGTGTGATAGAGGAAGCACTGCTTGGGAATTGTGGAAAGCAAAATGCGTGGTAGTGATCCTTAAGATCCTCTTAAAATAGTTTAAAATATTTTTATAGTAATGTTTCAAGCCCGTTTACCTTCTGTCTAATTTTCCAGGTTTTCTTTCCCCCATACTTTCTCCATCTAACACTAATTTGACAAAGCTGACTTAGGTCATGCAAGCAGTGCTGCCAAGTTTGGAATGGACTAACAAATGACCGTCTCTTCTTAAGTGCTTGCTTAGTTGTGGTCTTTAGGATAGCTACCTCTCTTGAGTCTGTGTGAAATGACTTAAAGTGCTTCCAGTAAACCCAGTGTAAAATGTAGCTGGAGTCAAACTTTTGCAGCCCGCACAGCAAAAATCAATAGCAAAGGATATAATTTGTTTTCTGGTCTGGCAAGCGTGAGATTAGCCATACCCTGTATGCCTTTGTTAAGCTAACTTTGGTCTTTTGACTAAGTTAGTATGTAAGTACATTCTTTGGGAAGAAATCCTAACTAAGCTCCTTGTCCAGCATTTCACACCAGGATTGTAAACATCATAAAGACTGCAGGCTGTGTGTCTATTAGGACATTCTTTATCTTGTCTGTCACTCTCCCATGATTTTGCCTACTTTGCTTTAATATTGTTATTGTGGTGGTGTTTAAAATTAAATATTCACCCTTCCTTAGATCTGAAAGGAAATTCCAAGATGAAAACCTTACCAAAAATCAAAGAAAAGGCTGAAGTGGCCCAAGTGAGCAACAGTTCATCTAGTCAGAGGTTGGTGGTAACACATTCAAAGTATATCATTATTAATGTTAGTTAACTTAAGTAAACTTATAACTGACTTTTGAGCTTCATATGGTTGATTCCCAGTAAGCTCTTGTTCCTTGAACTTTTTGAACACCAGGTAACAAGAAATGGCTGGGTCTTTTGGACTATTCTAATGAATTCTTACTTCTGGATAACTGTGGCACAACTGCAAGCATAGCTTTGTTGTGTTCTTCTTTTCATGCAGTGTACAAGTAATTAACAAAGAAGTTACGGGCATGGAAGAAAGTGAAGACATCAGGGAAAAAAGTGCTACTCTAATGAAGGTTTGAATATTCATGTTTGCTCTGTTAATCTGAGTTTTCATTGGCCAGTACATTTGATAGAGTAAAATTGGGGCGGGGGGGCATGTCTTCTGTGAGCTAAATTCTACACTTTTTTTTTTTTTTATATGTGCACAGCTCTCAAGAAAATTACTAAGTCTTATGCATATACTTGGGACTAAACTTGGCCCTGTAGCTTTCCGGGGAGGAGGAGGCAGTAGTGAGGGGTTGTGTTGTAGATGGTCAGAAGGAAAGCTGGTGTGTAACTGTTCATACTCAGCAATATTAGTATCACGGTATGCTGCATGATTAATCAAGGTAAGTCTGTACAAGTCCTGTTCATTAGGCTGTGATTCAAAAGACCTGGTTATTACCAGCTCAGTCCCAGGCATATTGTATAACCTTGGGGAAGTTGCACTGCTGTTCTGTGCCTCAGTTTCCTCATCGGCACAATTGGACAATACCTCCTTTGTTAAGCACTTTGAGAAAAATTATTAGAAGCACTGTTTAACAGTGAGTTATTGTCACTACAGGAGAAATTTCAATTAATAGGATATGGTTGAGTTGAAGTGTTATCACTTTGGAATATAAAGTAATTGAGGGTTTTTGAGTATAACAAATTATACTCGTATATAAATCCTGATTTATTTTCCAAACGTGCAGCTTTGTGGATGTGAATAGTCCTTGAATTCTGTGATGCTGTTTGCATACATGCATGGCATTAGGATCAGGTGCATCAGGGTCCAGTTTTGTACAGTTAACACAATTCAGTTTTCCTTTTAGTATTGCCACCGGACATTCAAAAAGATATCTAAAAGTAAATGAGCAAATGTTGTGTGCTTTCCTTTATCTTGCCTTGTGGGTTTTTTTTCATTGTTTCATATGTTGCACATTTTGCCATGTTAAAACTTCTGCTGATTTGTAAGGTGAATTCAGTGAAAATTTTACCCAACCAAAAATTCCAGGATCAAGCCAACTGTCACTAGCAATAGTTTCCTCAGTAATTTAGGTGGCAGTCTTGCTACTGTTGCATGAAGAACAGTTCTATAGTGCTGGAAGTCTCAACTTTTGATCAAACTAAACTTAACTAACTTAACAAACAAAACTTACATGACAAATTACAGTAATGCCTATTTTGCAATCAAAGTTTCTCTTTGTAACAGCCTGAGAGTAAATTTGATTATGCCTCTTGATCTAAATGTTGCTGTTTTCATGTGCACCTGCTTTTAGGAATCTTTGCCTATCAACTCTGAAAGTAAAGAGAGTTTGAGAACTACCGACACTACTTCAGGTGAGGATATTTCAGGATATAAGTGTGCAACATACATAAAGATATTAAAATTGGTATTAATAGACAAGTTATTTCTGTACAATTAAGACTTCTTCATTATTCCTGTGCTCAGGAAGAACGTAGATTCAAGCTTACACTTTCAGAAAGGAAAGGCTGTGCAACTCCTAGTTGGGTTTCTGACTCTGATTCTAACATTGGTCAATGCACATGAAAAATAGGCTTGGACTGCAGCACCAAATATATTCAGTCTTCATTTAGGATCAGAACCCTGTCCCACAAAAATTGGAAAAATCTCTAGTTTTCTTTATTAACTTTGAGTCACATAGTCTTGCATTAGTGCTGGTTAATGGCATTGGTTGGCCATTTATTGATAGAAATTTACTAGGCCCTTTTAATACTTGGGTAATCACCAAAAGAGAGGTATAGTTAACTGCTATTTTGGTGGGGGAAAAGGAGCCTACTTTCATCTAGCTTGTTTTATCCCTAATTCAAACTAATATTAACCCCCCCCCCCCCAAAAAAAAAAAAACAACCCCCAAAACTGGAATTTAAAAAAGTGTCCCACGAATACTGAAGTAAGCAAACTGAACATAATGGCATGTAGCCAGCTCAGGTATTTATATTCTGTGAGCCTAGCATACTTCTAGGGGTTGTTAATATTTTCTGTTAAGGTCCTTAAATGAGTAGGTGGTAACAAGTGCAGTTGAGTCTCCAAAATGTTATTTTGAGGATTGGTTAGCTACTTTGATAGATACATGACTGGGATTTTAGAACAGGTTGAGTGATGGCCTGTTGACTAGGTTGTTCCCATTAATCAGAATATTGTTACTGTTGGAAATTGGCATAGAATATTCAGATTGTATCAGGACATCTATCAGTCTCTAGCAGCAGAGGGTTATTATAGATTTAATATTAATCCCACTTTTAAAAAAGCTGGTATCTAAGGCTTGGTTAAAAAAAGAACCGAACCAACGAACTGTGCTTTACCAGAAGCAGCAGCACATTACTTCAACCTGGCTCTGCAGCATCTGTATAGATCAGGCACTTCAGGAGGGCTTTTTGGTGTTTTTAGCTAAGTTGATTCAATCAGCTATTAAAGTGCCAAAAAAAGCCCCCAATAAATCACCCGATTAATACAGATGTTGGGCGAACCGGGTCCACGTAAGGTGCTGCCTCTTTTGGGCATACGCGGGGCTTGGTTTGGGAATGTGCCAAGTTTTTAAATTAAAGTGCTGGTTTGTTTGTTTATTTTATTTAATGTCTGCAAGCAGCCGAAATCTAGTACAAGTCAAAAATAATGCGGCTGAATCTTATAAACATATTTTAATCTTGAATAAAAGGAGTGAGATATCTACTATTTTAAGAATATCTTATTTTTAAGATTAGAACATAAACCAGGTTTTCATTTGTTTTTTTGGAATCAAAAACTTGGTTTTGAAACCTATTGATAAGAGGGAATTGAAGATATTTAGTTTATTGAAGGATCAGAGCCTATGCCCTTCCTTTGCCTGATACCTAGTGATAAGGAAGCCAGTTTGACTTGCATCCAGCAATATTCCAACTGATTTTTCTTCTTTTTAATTATAGGAATTACTCTGCCAACTGGTGTTTCTACCTTTCTGCTGGATTGTTTAGACTTGGCTTCCTCTAAAGATGTCAGTGTGGAAACTAATGATAGTATGGATAGCTGCTCATCACCTGAAACATTCAGAGATGATGATGGCTTAGGTAAAACTTAGTTCTCAAAATGCATTACATGTGTGAAAAGGATAAAGATAGTTAGCAGTGTGCCTAGACATCTTTGACTCCTCACCTTGAATGAGCAGGTACCCCTTTACAGCTAAGTTGATAGTGGACAGCCTTTGATGCCAGATTCACCTCAAGAATAGTTAATATATCTTACTATCAGTGTCACCTCAACCTGCCAAGCAGGTAGGTTCACAGATTGTAAGGCCGGAAGGGACCTCGGAAAATCACTGGGTCCAGCCTCCTGCACACCAAGCAGGAAAGACAACTGGGGTCAGGTGCTTCCAGCAAGTTGACTGTCTAGTCTCCTCTTGAAGATTTCCAGGGTAGGTGATTGCACCACCTCTGGAATGAGCTTATTCCACAGTCTGGACACCCTGGCTGTGAAGAAGGTTTTCCTAATGTTGAGCCTGAATCGATTTCCAGGAGTTTGTGGCCATTACTCCTGGTTTTCCCCTCGGGTGCCCTGGTGAACAGTTGCTCACCGAGCCCTTGATGTACTTTCCTAGTGTAGCGGTCAGCTGCTACCAGGTCCCCTCTCAGCCTTCTTTCCTCAAGCTGAAGAGTCCCAGCTCCCTCAGTCCTTCCTCATATGGCTTGCCTTTTAAGACTCTGATCATACGAGTGGCTCTTCTTTGGACTCCCTCAAGCTTCTCCATGTCCTTGTTAAAGTGTGGTGCCCAGCTGTGGTCTCACCAGTGCTGAGTAGAGCAGAAGAATCACCTCCTTGGTTTTGCTGGAGATGCATCGATTGATGCATGCCAAAGTATTATTTGCCCTACCGGCTACAGCATTGCCCTGCCACCTCATATTCATACTGTGGTCTATTATTACCCCCAGGTCCCTTTCATTCGTGGTGCTAGTTGGTTTGGTGCCACCAAGCCTGTAGGTGTGTTGGAAGTTGCTCATCTCGAGGTGGAGCACTTTACATTTCTTAACATTGAGAAATCAGATACGATCTCTCCAACTTGCTAGCCTGTCTAGGTCTTCCTGTAACTGTAGCCTATCTTCAAGCATGACCACGCTCCCCATAATTTGGTGTTGTTCGGAAACTTGGCCAGTGAGTTCTTCACCTCTACATCCAAATCATTAATAAAGATGTTGAAAAGTACTGACCTGAGCACCGACCCCCATGGGACACTGCTGCCCACTTCTTGCCAGGATGACACCGATCCATTCCCTACAACTCTGGGCTCTATCCTGCAGGTGTAGAATGATATAAAAAAAAAATAAAATCAAATGCACTAATAAAACAAACGAACCGTTCTTCTATTTACTCAGTCGGGTGCCTGGGCCGTGAAAAACTGTGCTCACTTCAGGATCTGGATGGGTCTGATCCTTCAGTCTTGGGACTCAGCCAGCTCCTGGTCTGATTTAAAATAGGCCTTATGCTGCTCCAAGTTAGACTAACAGAAACAGTTCTTTGGGGAAAGTTTCACCAAGTTTGTTGTTGCCCAGCCCCTCCCTTAGGGTGATCCTGAACAGTACAAAACAGTTGGACATAGGATCCAGATCTAGCCCAGTGACTGTTTTTCTTATGAACTTGATCAGGAATTAAAATAGGTCAATTCAGTTTTTTGGAAAAGGAAAAAATCAAAGGAAAAATCAAACTTGGTCACATGTATTCAATTGAAAAATATTTGTAATGTGTAACACTTGTGAGCTTTATTTCTATGGTTATTGGTACTCCAAGAATATCCATTCTGACAGGTGTCAGGATTAGTTACAAAAGAAAGACGCTGTCTAAGACTAAATAAATATTGAAAGATCCTCTGCATGTGATGCTTTGGATCTCTATATCATAGTTGTTACCTATTCCGTACATGGAAAAAAAATTGTGTACCAAATCCAAATGATTAACAGACTTAATGGTTGAATATTTTAGGTCTACTTTCCTAGGGACTTGTGCTCTAAACTTTCAAAGGTTTTTGTATCCATATGTTCAAGTATGCTTATAAGCTGTCCCAGCGTGACAGTTTGATGCAATGTTTTGAAATGCTTTGAGACCATTGGATGCAAATCTTAAGTATGGCTTGACTGATCTCTCTGACTTTACAGAGATTTCAGCTCTGATTATATAGACACAAAACATCTTCTTACTGTTGCTTCTGCAAGGTATAACAGGAAGAATCTGGCTGGGAGAGCACTGACTTTGGGGAAGGGTTTAGGTAGACTTAAGCAGTTTCCTATGTACCTGAGCATGTTTCACCAAGTGGGGAAATTATTCATATTTCCAATGTCAGAGGTCTAAATTATAGAACCCGTTTTAACTGAATGGACTTCGGAGTGAGAGGTAACTTGCAGTTATCTCTTCTGTTTTCAGACGGATATTATTCCAATCCTGAGGCGTATTTCAAATGTAAGAATTCTACTCTACTGGACACCAGCAAAGCAGTGACTATTGATAAGGTGCCACAACTTGCAAATCTTTCAGAGATATTAGGTAACCCTCTTACATGACTTGAAATACCTATTTCACTTAAAACTAGATATGCAGTTCACTCCAGTGCAAAGTCTGCCTTAGTAAGTCTCTGTGCTTTAGTTGCTAATGTACAGGAATCGAGGCACTTCTGCGCTAAAGTCAGAGGCATTGCATGTTAATGTTCACATCCATTGCACACTTCATAAACAAGTCATAAACGCTGTTTATCTTTTGTAGCTATTTTTAAAACGTAGAGGTGCGCTGATACATCGGTCCATATCAGATTGGCACCCATATGAGGAAAATTGAGAGTATCGGCAATCAGCTTTTTTTTTGTCTGATGTGGCCAATAATGTGGCACAATAAATCTTGTGTGCATGCATGCATGCAGCCACAGCACAGCACACAGGCAGCCAGGGGCACAGCTCAGTAGCTTGGAGAGCAATCAGGTCTGGCTGGTAAGTATGTTGTGGGGGAATGGGCAAGGAGGGAGGGAAGGGGCATGGGGGGGGTGGAGGTCCCCATGGTGAGGGACGGAGTGGGGCTGGGGCAGGGGTAGGCACTGCCTAGCTGGGGTGTGGTGGAGCGGGGCATGGGACAGCACTGCAGCTTGTTGGGGGGGCACAGGGGAGTGGGGCATGGGGGGGCGTGAGTCCCTGGATCTGCGCGTGGGGCAAGGAGGGGCTGCAGGCTGGGCTGGGCTGGGCTGGGCTGGGCTGGGCTGGGCTTGGGGTGGGTGGCAGTGGCGCTGGGACGGAGAGGGTTGGGGAGCTGCAGCCACCTCAAATTCACTGTTGCCCGCACTGCCACCGCCGCATGCCATGAGCCCAACCCAGCCCAGCCCCGCACTGGGAAGAGCCCGGTGCAGCCCTGGCCCCAGCCTGCAGTGGCAGCCCATCCTTGCCCTGCGCAGATCCAGGGACACATGCCCCCCCCCCCCTCCCCATGCCCTGCTGGGGTGCATGCAGCAGTGGGAGCCACCCCCCTCCCTGTGCCCTCTGGACAAGCTGTGACTCAGTCCCATGTCCTGCCTCGCTGCACCCCGGCCCCGCCATGCCCCAGTACCAGCCTCATTCTCTCCCTCACTGCGGGGGCTTTGATCCATCTCCCCTCCCCCCTGCCTCCCCCTCCCCCACAAACATACCATCCAGACACCACTCTACACGCTGCAGGGCTGAATATCAGAATCAGATTGGCAGAGCTGACCCTAGGGGTGTGCAGGGACTGAGGAATATCAGTCTGTGGAGGGTGGCAATCCGCCAGAGCATGAAGCTGGTGGCATGTGGCAGCCATGTGAAGTGGTGGTGCCCTCAGCACGTGCCAGTCGCATTGTCCCCAGGGCCTGTATGGCACTGTTCGTGGGGCCCCCCAAAGCATGGGGCCTGGGGAAGTCACCCTGATTCCCCCCTCCCCCCCCCCCCGGAAGGCTCTGCAGATTTATATTGGTTGATATGGCTTGTTAAAAATTGGCCATTGGTATTGGCCCAAAAAATCTCTATTAGTGCACCCCTATTAAAATGGAGGTCTAATTTCTGTCTTTTAGAACCTGTACTGGAGGATCTTCAAGACCAGTATGTTGGAAGGTAATCTGTAGAGCAGGCATTTAACACGTCTTTAAAGAATAAACTAAATATCTTCACTCAGTACAGTCTTAGGTTGATTCCTCAAACACTTATATGTGTGCCTAATTTCCATTACATGTGAAGTCCTACAGGTTTGAATGGGCTAATACTTGTGTTTGGAGATTTGGGGAAAAATGTCTACCAAGGCAAGCTACCTTCTTACCTTTGTATTTAAATTATCTCTACTATACTCTACCCAAATATTTTTATTGTTTTCTATATATATTTTACAAGTACTTGATTTCAGTGGTTTTCTTTCTATGGTTTTTAACCCGGAAAAAACCTTCAGAATGTTAAGATAGTTGACTAAACCATCAGGGTTTGACTCATTTTGACCAGTAATGTTGAGCGTGATTGGCTAATTAGAAAAAATAATTTGTAACGGAACTTCTGTAACGGACAAGGCACAGAAAGTTTAGACCTAGCTAAATGATTGCTTTCTTGATTCCAGCAAACTTGATATCAAATAACAACTGTTTTTATCATAGAGAGAAACCATCAACATGCAGTAACAATCCTTCTGATTTGACAAGTGCTTCAGCTGTTGTTGTTGCAGGTAAAATATAACTAAGACAGTATTCATATTTACAAACTAGTCAAACTTACATGGCTTCTGTTACCCATTATACTGATTCTGATGGAGTGCTGTTCTGCTAGAACTTCTCTACCTTATAGTCAGCTTAACTCTAACTTGCAGAAAACCAATAAGGCAGTTTGGTTTGCCAGTCTTGGTAGCACAGTTAGTTGTACAGCTGTTTACATTAACTTACCATCTGAATTTACCTCTTGCTGACCTGAATATGACTGGAAGATGCTCAGTTGGGTGGAAAATTTTAATATATGGAATATATAAAACGTTTGATAACACACAAGAAAGAAGGGGCATATAAGAGATCTTTGAGAAATACTAGGGTGGGGGAAGTATTTGTTGTGTTTGATTTACTGTATCTGGCCTTGTCAGCAAGGGATGAGTGAGGAACACTTGCTGATTTTAATTGTGTTTAACTTTTGGCTGTGGTATGTAGCACTGGATAAGTGCTTGTTTAAAAAGAAATCAAATCTAAATACAGTCTGATCTGTTGATGAATAACAAGAGTGGAAAGGAAATGAAGGCTGGAAAAAGCTGAAGCATCTCATAAAAGAGGCTGAGAGAGTCCTGGTAGGATTGACTGTAAAACATTAAAATTGTACAAGATTATCCATGTGCAAAATCCTGGATACCTTAACATCTTTTTAGATGAACACGAAACATACAGCATGGGCTTCCTTAGAATGATGATTTGGCCTGCCACATTATCCCTGTGGTAGGGCCTGAGCTGTGCTTTGGGTGGAGAAGGAATCCATGTTAATTAAAATTTCTTCTACAAATAGAACTAGGTTTTATTGATGCTGCTGCAAGCTGGGCAGAGAAGAGAGCATCTTATATTACAGTATTCTGTGTGTGCTGGTGTGATCTCAGATTTGGTTTTCCAAGGGATAATTTATACTGTGTGGGTTGGAAAGTGATTGCAGTCTTTTTCTATTAACTACTCAATTAAATTGTTTTTATAGGAAAACAAGTATGTAAAATTATACCTGAGAGAGAAAAAACTCCAGATGTAACACCTCACACTTTGTGTCCCTTACCTCCAAGATCAAAGAGGAAGGTGAGTATTTAGATGAATGCACTTTATCCAAATATAAACATCCAATACCACTGTAGTGGATACTAAGGAAGCGTAACAGCTTGATGCCTTGTGCATCAGAAATGTTTAACAGTAATCACTAGTTTAGCATGTCTTTGGTGTAATGATAAGTGTGAAGCATGTGAGGGGGATTATTTGTATATTATTTTATAAATGCGTGCATCTTTGTCTTTGATAACACTTTGTATCCATCTAGTAGTCAGCAAGGTTGTAAACTTAGTCCTAAATCCTTGCACGTATGCAAGTAATCAAAGTTAGTGGTTTTATATCCCAATTACTCATGTTTATCAGACAACACAAATGTCAAGATGTTCTGCCATCTACTTTCAGCATACGACAGAGCCAGGGCCTTTCAAGCAGGGAGCATGGGAACTGTTAAGTCTCTTCTCTGCAGCTGAAAGGCAGTGTCTGCAGAAGACTGGGGTGGGAAAAAATTGGATCTGCGTCAGTCCTAATGGAAATATAAAGCTTTACATAATCCTGTGTGTTTTGCTTTTCTGTTTTCAAGCCTTTCCTTTCTGACTACTATATTTAATGAGAAATATGTTGAATAAGCTGTTCAGCATCACTGTTTACTTCTGTAGACTGCCTCTGAAAGGAAATCTGTGGCAAACTCACTTTGACTTGCTTATTAGATCTGTTCTCTCAGCAAGGATGCTATACTCAGATTCAGTCTGAAAAAGATGAATGAATTGCACAATTCCAGCACCTCTTTTATCAGACTGGGTCTTTATCTAAGAACAAACAGTGTCCATAGAGAGACTTAAGTGATGATGGCAAAGCTATACCTTACCCTGGATCCATGATGGTAATACCAGATTTACATGGACTAAAAGGCAGAAGTAATGGGGTTGTGATCTCTGGATTAAAGTAAACCCAAGTTGCCTTATCAGTACAGATACTTGTAACTCATAGTAACTACAAGTGGCAGTATAGATTAGTTGTGCTCAAATTTCCAGCTCTGCGGGCCTAATGGCTGGCACAAAATTGGTCTATAGACTGGATCCAGATCAAGGTAAGTCTGTGGGTGCAATTTGGTATGCTGGCCCCAGATACGGCCCTTCACCAGCCCAATCCTGCACACCAGATCACCAGATCCATCCATGGAGTGACTCTGTGCGCCAGCCCCACCACATGCCAGCATGATCTAGCATGCATCCAGTCCAGGCCCTAAAAATCAGGAAGTCCAGGAGGAACAACACTCTCGCCATGCTCCTCTGGCCAAATTTTCAAATCTCTGGGGAGACCAGTGGGTTGGATGATGTGGCCTCATGGGCTGGATCTTGTTTGCAGGCTGGAGGTTGAGCTTCACTGGTGTAGATCAAGGATCTGATTCAAGAACTGATGAGATGTTTTATTATGCATCTGTGTAGCGTGTGCTGACCATGGGGGCTGTTTTGTAATGTGAAGTTTAATTGTTTATCTTTATAGCTTGATGCTCAAATTGCTAAACCCAAAAACTTGAAGTGCAAGAAAAAGGTAAAATTCAGTGAGCAGGTAAAAGGGGGAACATCTTTGTCCTGTCATCTTGAATCTACTGTGGATCACATCACAACTAAAGCTGTGAGATTGACAGCAGACGTACTGTCATCTGAACAGCCAGTGTGTGAAAAGGTAAGACTTTCCATTGAGCAGTTGATTTACAGAGGCTTAAAATTGGAGTAAATCAAAACTGAGAACCTAGTGGGGCTATGACAGAAGTGGTAAAGGCTGAAACAGAGCAATCTGAAAATGAGAGACAAATCTAATGATGGTATATATATTGACTGTAAACAATGACAACTAAGTTTATTTGTACACATAAAGAATGTGGAATGTGACCCATATGTTTTATGTGCCCAGAACTCACTAAAGTATATACCACAATACAACAATACCAGACATGCAGGATCAGGCCCTGTGGCGTTGTAAATTAATTGGATTGCAGTTGGTTTTGCTCATTGGCTGTCTGTCGATAACATTTCTTGACCTCTCATCACCAGTGGTGAATGTTTTGAGGATGCTACTATGTGGTTTATGGCATGACCTGTTCTGAGTAGAGCTAGAGAAGGTGGTTGTTAAAATGCTAGCAGCTGATCTTACTATTGTAGTGCTCCAACTGCAAATTGTATTAAAATAACCTTGCGTGGACAGAGCCAGGGAATTTCTAACAGTACAGAGATACAGAACTTTCTGGGCCACCTCTGTAATAGAATTTCATAAATTATAAGGCCATCCCAAATGGACTCTGCTTAAGTTTGTTAACTTGGACACTGATAGCCTTATTCGTAAATGTAGCTGAAGGTTTGTTTAAAGGTTGCATGGTCTCAGTAACTGCTGTGCAGACTTCAGTAGGAGTAATTAGATCAGTGCTGTGAGTAATTTTGAACAACTCCTCCAAAAATCCTGTATGTGGGAAGTGTCTGTCTCAAACACTGTGGACAGTATGGAACAATCCAAATGAAATGGGAATGGCACCAAAAAATAATTTTGCCCTGTGTGCTGCAGAAATCTGATACATAAAATACTGCTAAGAGTTTTGGAATACTATTAAAATTTAGCCTGTGAATAGGCAGCACAAACAATTTGTCACTTTTCCAGGTAGCTCTACTTTCTTTTTATAGTAGAAATAGGCAAAAATTATAAGTACTGTACTGAGTTTGTGATCATGCACAAAACCAAAGTGGGCAGGGACTCATAAATGCCATTTAAGTTGACACTAACCTATGGCCTTCAATTACTGGTTTTCATCATTTTTATTTTTAAATTAGATTCCTCTAAGCAAGGTACGATAACATTCTCTATCTTGTTCCATATACTTTCCTGAATGTACAGATAACATAATGCAGAAGGTAAAAGTGACCAGAGGACAATACTGTAGAAAACCAAACTAAGTAAAGGGACTAGATTTAAAAAAATAAACCTAGATTACCCCAAGCATGATTACCTTTCAGACTTCTTTGAAAATAAATTATTTAGTGGATTTGAGTTGCATCATTTTAGAAGAGAAAGTAGTTGTCTGTAACCCAAGTTGTCTTGTAATTGAACTGCAGGAGGAACATGAGCCACCAATATAATGTTGCAGCTGGTAAAGCAAACAAAGCTCTAGCTTGCATCTATAGAGGCTTCTCAAGTAAATCTCTGGTTGTCATCCTCTTCCTGTACTTGGCCTTGGTGAGGCCACAGCTGGAGTACTGCATCCAATTCTGGGCTCCACAATTCAGGAAGGATGTGGAGAAGCTTGAGAGAGTCCAGAGGAGAGCCAAATGCATGAACAGAAGACAAGAGAGCAGGCCTTATGAAGAGAGGCTGAGAGCCATGGGACTCTCCAGCCTGGAAAAGCACAGGCTCAGGGGGCACCTGGTGGCTGCCTATAAGTATATAAGGGGTGTGCATCAGGATCTGGGGGAACAAGGACTAATGGTCATAAACTCCTCCAAGACGGTTTTAGGCTAGATGTAACGAAAAATGTCATTACTGTCCAAGCCCCCGAGGCCTGGAATAGACTCCTTCCAAAAGTGGTGCAGGCTCCTACTCTGGACTCTTTCAAGAAACATTTGGATTCTTATCTTGCTGGGATCCTTTGGCCATAGCTGACTTCCTGCCCCTGGGGCAGAGGGCTGGACTTGATGATCTTCAAGGTCTCTTCCAGCCCTAATGTCTATGAAATCTATGAAAACCTAGTTCTTTCTAGGTTGTTTCTTTAAAAAATTTAGAATGACAGGAGAATCCACTGAAAATAAAGAAATTATTCTGATCTTGAACCATTATATGAGGGGAAACGTCCAATCCAGCCACAAACGGCAGGGACTGAAGTATAAGCTGTTGTTGCTTTGTTTCAAGACCTAATTCTTTATCTTCGTTTGAAGAACCCAAAAACTAAATGTCTGAATGACAGAAGAGTCTCATAACTCTAGGAATCAGACCTTGAAATTGCAGGTAAATTTCAGTAGAATTCTTCAAATTAACATTCTGTGCACAGGAAATGCAGTAATATCCCTGAGAATGAAATTGCTAGGAAGGTTTGTTTACAACTCAGACACTCTTTCTCTCCCCTCTATTTCTGCACAGGAAACGAGTTCCGCAGGACTGGTCACAGAAAAAACCAGAGAACTGCTAACAAGCACAGGATACTTTCACCCAGAAGATTTAGAGGTGAGGAGTAAATTAGAATCCTGTTGGCCGCTGCCTTTGTAAAACAGTAGAAAGAGCTAGCCCTATTGGCTAACCTCTTTATATAAATTCAGAGACTTACAAGTATGGTTGCACACTTTACTTGTGCATGCAGTTGTCTGATTACAAATCAAAATCTTGAGCAACAAAATTGGTATTATTAAACTTCAATCAAGATGCTTAAAATAGATATTTGTGTTAAAAATCAAACAAATATTCTACTTTTTAAAATCACTTATACCAAAATGAACACTTTTTAGCTTTATTTGTACTATCTCTTCGTTTCGAACAATTTCGATGTAAATGGGTAATACTCTTATTGAAACTACATTTTCAAAACCTTTTGGCATTTTAACATGTGCCCCCGGGGGGGGGGGGGGGGTGTTTTAATTAGATTAGGTCCAAGAGTTGCTCTAATTAAATCACCCCAAGTGTCTCATGTATCAGCGTCGCCAATCTTTCAAAATGGTAGCGGGGGCACTTTAGGTAAAGTTCATCAAATAAGCTTTAGTTAAAGCACCCCCACCACCATTTTGAAGTGCAGGGATGCTGATATGTGAGACATGGAGGCTGGCTGAAGTGTGCTAATTAACATGTTCCAGCAGACTTGATTAATAGAGTCTGCTCTGGCACACTTTAATTACAGCATGTCAGAATAGCCTCCCAGCATGAGTACAGGCACCCTTTAATTGCAGTAATGCCAATGAGCTTTTCAGTTCTGTATAGGAACAGGAAACAAAATCACAAATCAGACTCAAAATATTTGTAATACACTAACTGTGTTTCCTAATTGACATAATAAAACTTTGGGGGGGAAAAAGGGTGCTGCTTCAAGAAGACAATTTCACAATATGGAATGAAATTCAGGAAAAAAAATCCTAACTGGATTCCTCCAGTATTTTGTGTGTGAAATGTATATTTCCTGAACTTGCTTTACAGACTTGAATTTGTCAGTTCTAAGAGTCCTGCAAGGAAAACATTAACACCCAGAATTGATCACAGAGAAAAACGAACTGCTAACAAGCACAGACAGGATAGTTTCACTGAGAAGACTTGTATTTTCTGATTAACTTTCTTTGACTACAAATTGATCCTGTTTTACGGTCAAAGAAACCAAATCAGAAAATATAAATGAATTGTCGGGTGACAGACAAGACTCTTATCGTTGGGAATCTCTTGTTCCTAATAGTAGAAAAGAGGGTTGAAAGGGATCTCAGAAGGTCAACTAGTCCATCCCCTTGCTAATAGCAGGGTCATCCCCAGCTAGATCATCCCAGCCAAAGCTTTGTCTAGCTGGGTCTTTAAAACCTCCAAAGATGGAGACTCCACAACCTCTGGGTAACCTGGTCCAGTACTTTACTACCTTTCTTATGAGAGAATTTTTTTTTCTAATATCTAACCTAAACTTCCACTGCTGCACCTTTGAGACCATTGCTCCTTGTTCTGTCATCTGCCACCACTGAGAACAGTCCAGCTCCATCCTCTTTGCAACCCCGCTTCAGGTAGTTGAAGGCTGCTATTAAATCCCCACTCAGTCTTATTCCCTCTAATCTTATTCTTGCAGCATTAGGCTAGCTTTTTCAGCGAAGAAGTAATAAATATAATTGAACTTAATTTAATACTTAAACAAGCAATATTGATATTTTGTTCCTTGTACTTTGCTTGAACTATAGTTTAACTTGTCACCAGTGTGCAAGGCATCCTCTGATGAAGATTTATTCCTAAATACAACGGGTCCATATGTGAATTCAGCAGAAATTATTCCTGCACCTCTGAGTCCTGAAGAAACAACTGTATATCAGGTTATAAATGTATTACATGCCTTAATTTCAAGTTTGAGTAGTTTTTATGATAGAATATGCCATAGCTGATGCACACTTCAACAAAGCTCTTAATGATAGCGGTGCTTAAATGCCCGACTTAAAAAAATCAAGATGTTGCCTTAGCATTTATTAAGCATATAAGAGTACTCTTAATTTAATATTTCCATATTGATATGTGTAGTCTTTAATAGCATTATACCATTATTAAGTACACATAGTATTTGTGCACAGTTCTGACTGAGTATTCCTTAAAGAAGATGCAGGAAAAGGTTGTTCACATGTAAAAATATTTTCATGGCTGAAATTATTATTTTTTCCTCCTATGTCTTCAGTCTCCACATCAGAGACGAGAAATCTGCTCCATTGTTAAAGCTTCACCAGGTGTTAGACCATCTGAGCATTGCCTAATTCCAGTTAGTGGCAGTGTGTTTCTTCCTCCTGAAGGGATGCCTGAATGTAATGGAAACAGGAGAATGTTTCATACACAAATGACAGGTGACTGAGAGTGGGAGGAATTGTATGTTTTTATGAGTAAGTCACTTTCAATGTAAAATCTGGGGAAAAAAATGGAAGTGTTGCAAGAGTGAGCCATACTGGGGATTTTAAACTCTTCGTTTGGACTGCCACACATAAAGTCCTTGTGTTATTGGATAATAGTACTTATTAATAGAAATTATATTAGTGAAGACTTTCACATACTTATAGTGAAGTTGCTACACATCATAAAAGCACAAGGACAGTGAGGGTCCTTTCAGAAAACCTTCCCCATAATCATCCTCCATATACAGGCCAGCCACACTGAGTCTGCCTCTGTAGCTTGTTGCTTAGAATACTCTCTGGAAGCAGGGGTGAGAGTAAGTTGGGTTTTTTTTTTCCATGTCGGTACATCAACATCTGTTCAACTATCTAAGTCCTCAGACATCCTCTTCTGGCACAAGTGCCTTAATATAAGTTTTAGAGAACAGCAAAGATACTGTAGTGAAAAGATCATGCCTGGAGGCAGCTGTTTTTGTCTGGTCTGTCTTCAAAGCTATGAAAAGTCATGGGAACCACACAGCCATTCCATTCTTGTTTTCTGGAATCTACAGTCAAGGCTCTCAGCTCCTTAAGCCCTTTGATACCTAAACATAAGCCATAATTTATTCTTCCCTCTTTGTCAGTATTTCAAGAAGCTATTTCTTGGAGTCACAGAGTTTAAGGCTAGAAGTTTGAATAGGACATACCTTCCAGAAAGCTGCACAGTTGTGAAGTCTTCAAAACTCACCACTTCCATTGGCAAAGGGACTAATCTGACTAATCATCTTCAAAAATAAGATGTACGTTGGGGTTGGTTTTTTTCAGGGGGAGAGGGGGATTTGTTTGTTTTCTAACTCTCATGCACTTCCAGCCATTGGTTCTTGTTATACTTCTCTTAAATTCAGTACCCACTCTTTTCTCCCTGAAAACATACTTAGTGTAATCAAGTCACCTCTTAGTTTTATTTTATGAAGTCATATGGATGGGGCTCTCAGGGGCTGCCACTGTGAAAGGTGCATTTTGCAGTCCTTAAATGTTTTTTGTGACTCTTTCTATACTCCCCAGTTTTCCCAAATTCTTCTTAAAAGGGATGCCAGTATTTTATACAGTACTCTGGTATGTCTTGTCAATGTCTAATACAGAAATAAAATCATTTCCCTATTGAAGTTTTCACTTGCAGATTCTCAGTATGCCACTGGATGGCATGTTTCTTCTTAGGTTGAACACAATTCTCTTTAAAGAATGCTGTGCCACTTCAGTCTAATACCCTTTCAGAAAAGAATCTAATTGGTCAATACTTTGTTAAATAATGCAATAGTTTAAATACCAGTTTCATCCCAGAGACCATGATTAGTACAAAATAGCTTTATTGAAGTTTTCAGTGGAAAAGATAGTATTTGCATGTCAGAAGTTGAGTATGTACAAATACCTAGAACCTGGGTAAGTACTTTAAAATGTGTAGGTCAGAATTTTCATAGCCTGTATAGACCAGGAAATAGTGTTCATAGAATCACAGGAAAGTAGGGTTGAAAGGGACCCCATGAAGTCATCTAGTCTAGCCCCTTGCTCAAAGCAGGATCCTCCTTGACTAAACCATCCCACCTAGCCTAGTGTCTGTCTAATCTGCTCTTGAAAATGTCCAAGGATGGAGATTCCACAACGCCTGTCGGTAGTATGTTCCAATGCTTGACAACCCTCATACACGGCAAGTTTCTTCTAATCGCCAACCTAAGTTTCCTCTGCTGAAGCCTGAGGCCGTTGTTTTAAATAAAGTATCCTACAGTAGCCTCAAGCTACAGCAGAGGAAACTTGTATATGAGACTAGTAAAAAAAAAAATAAAAAAATACAGAAGGTATTTCAAAATAACTGATGAAAGGTTGATGAGATAAACATTGAACCAAAAATAATTGAGTGTTCATAAAATATAATGAATATGATTAACTCTTAAGCTGTAATGCTTCATAAATACTTATGCTGCACAATTTGAATTCAGATTGTGATTGGCTTGTAAGTAGAAGATTCCTGAGCCTCTCTCTTGAAATGACTGCAGTGCACATAATAGTCATACGACAGATAAAGGCAAAAGATGCAGTGGAAATAATGATACTTTGTATTTAGTTCCTGCCTCATCGGGGATCCTGGTTTTCTGTTTAAAAATCACAAATTCTCTAATTTTTTAAAAAAATTGCAATTGACAGTTAAACAGAACACTTAAGAGTAGTTGTGGTGAGAAGGTATGGGTCTCGTATCAAGCTGCGTGGCTTTGGAGTTACTTGGTACATTATGTGGCCGCCAAGGTGACATGCGGAGGTGGCAGAAGCACGCAGTTGTGCCCCCACTGCTGCCAGGTGGGCAGGGGGTGCTTCACCTTGGCGGCCATGGTGACATGGTGCTCCCTCCTGCACTGGCTCCTGCCCACTGGGCTGCGGAGGTGCCTCCTTTGGAGCTGGTCCAGCCCATCAGCAGCCCCACCCCTGCTGCGGGCACAAATCTTGGGGGGCATGTGCCCCCCCCACCTCTCGAATGTGTGATCTGTGCCCTCCCCACCATGTGGCCTGTGCCCCTCTCCCTCTGTGGACTTACCTGGAGAGAGCTGCAGGGGCTGCTGTCCATTGCCACCTGGCTGCCACGTGCATGTGTACACATGCACATGGTGTCCCCTGCCTCCTGTGTCCCATTTCCCGCAGCCCCTTGCAGGCTGGAACTCTGCCAGCCTGCAAAGGGAAACCCATAGTTCCCTGTGATTTTTCTCCTTTTTAAAGGGAAAAATCTGCATTTTCTACAGTGAACAGAAAACCTGGATCCCTGTTCATGGACTTGATCATGCAATGTGTTGAACACTCTTGCATTAACACAGTAGAACCACTTGGACACATGCATAACATGCCCATGAGTTGCTAAGAGCACCAGGGATTTGCTTAAAATTTAAGAAATGTGAGTGCTTTCATTGACTGAAATGGAAATTTACTTCTTTAAAGATAAGTAAGAGCCTAAGAGCTGCTTCTGGTTGTTCAAGAAAAACCCCTGATTATACATTTGTCCTCATACCTCATTCACCCTGACCAGACTTAGGTTTTTTTGTATCTTGTGGCTCTAATGCAGACATGTGTAACTCCCTTGGGTTCCTGGGTGGATCTGGACTATAGGACTTCTCGCAGGCTGGATCCAGACCCACCTCCAGCAGTGGGATGAATGGCAGTGGCATTTACTGCCAAGGAGATTATCATACCCATCACTTGCTCCTCTACTGCAGACACAACAGTGGTTCATATGCGAGAATTCAGTGGCGGGTCCCTTCCCTGCTTGCCCCATCCTTGATCTCCTGGCTTCTTCAGGACCTCTGTGGATCAGATAATACAATTCTGAGGGCTGTATCTTTAACACCCCTTCTCTATTGTGTTTTGAAATGTCTATAATGCACTGTTAACAATTGCAAGAACTGAATTGGAAAACTCTAAAATTCCTTTTCAAGGAAAGTTGCAATAATTAAGACTTTCAAAACTGCAGGCAGCATCTGTGTGAGGCCAGTCCAGGGAATGCCTTTCCCCTACTCCTACCACTCCCACCTCACTTGGTCCAGGATGTGAACCACATGTGGCATCTGGTTCAGGGTGGATGCCACATGAAGTGCAGCCTCTAGATTGGGCGCCATGTGCAGTGCAGTCATGGATGAGCCAGAGTGGGTGCTAGATCTAGCATATTGGGGTGAGAGATGTCCCTGGGTCCCCTTCATGCTGCTAGATCCAGTGCTTGCCTTGGCTGGTCTGGGACTGCCACATGCAGCACCCACTCCAGCACATCCCAGACTGGAATGCAGTGGGGACAAAGTACATGGGCCAGCCCTGCACCATGGACTGGTCCTGTGCTACCCTGATGTAGAGGTAGGTTACGCTGTACCAACAGTATTCTAGCTATTGGGTTTCTGACATGCAAGAACTTTACCTATGTTCAAATCCAAGGTCTTTATTCCTTTCTGTGTACTTAATAACAGTGATGGCAGTTCATTATTGGAAGAACTTAACACTGCTTGTAGTGGCTTCTGAGTTATTGGTAAATTCAGAAGGACATATTGGACTATGTTGTATGCATGTGAGAAGAGATGAAGAGATCAGATTAGATTATAAAGCTGTAGTCTCCCTCAAGCCTTATCTTTGATTCTGACTGGAGGCATGTCTTTTCAGATTCACGTTTTACTAAATTATCAAGAACACAAATGTAATGAATTCTTATGACCATATTCTGAGATGCAGTTGTGTGTAAACCTCATGCATCTTGAGATAATGTACATGCTTTTGTATATGTATTGAAACCCTCATTAAAACAAGTGTACATACACAGTAGAGATTGATGCCATTGCAAGCAGGATTAGGGTAGTACTCCTGATCCTTATTTCTTAAATGCAACATGCAATTTAACAAGGATCACAAGGTTGTGCTGTTTGTTGGCCATTTTTCTTACAAGTTATAGGGGCAGGAGTACTGTTTAATCTGAACAAGTGGTTATATTTTTTACATTTCATTTTGGAGGAGTTGTAATGTAGCAAGGGAGTTTGCTGTTTTAATCTTGCTAAGTAAAAACAACTGTTTCTTGAGAGCAAGTGTTTTGAATGAGACTCCTGGAAGAGGGGGACTGTCTGCATGCTGTTTGTGCCTACTTCCTTTCAAGGATATTCACAGTGCAACTTTATTTTACATTGAGAATATAGCCATGATTTCACCTGTAACAGAATGCTGACCTGCAAGTGGCCTCTTACCAGTTAGAAGGGATAGAATACATATCAGTTACTCTGCAAACCACCTAAAGAGTCAGTTTAATGAATTCTCTCTGTGAAATGCATCTATTTACAGACGATAAACTAATTTCGCTTCTTAATTTTTCAGATGTTATTACAAGTACCAAAAACTGGGTCTGCAGTAACCGTAGCTAAGCTGTTTGCATGTCACAAGAAGTAGAAACTAGTAAAGGTTCCACCTTAGGGTGTGAAATGTCTGACTGAGGAATGGAAGAGAATACTCACAAGTGCAAACTACACATGCTGGTGGTTTATGTATTATCTGGGCTGTAAGTCTGTAAATGCTTTATTTAAAAAAAAAAAAAAGATCATTAAAGTTTTTTTTTATACTTACAAATACATTTGACTTTGGGCATTGTTTCTTAAGTAAATGATGCTGTCTGTTCACTCAGTTTAAAAAGGAGGAGTAGGAAACCAAGCTGTAAAACTTAAAAGTCTCTGGCTTTTGTTATGCCAACTTGTGAATATTTTAAAAGCAAATTAACACTTTTTAAATTGCATTGAAAAGTCTGACTACTTTTTTGTAGGGAAGAATAATGCTGCTGAAAAAGAGAAACTACTAATGATAATGTGATATAAGTAATGTGCATACTTGTGTGCCCCTTAGTTTTAATCTACAACTCTCTGCTTTTCTTGTCCTGAATAGGTTTAACTAGTGCAGTGAGGGCCAGCCTTTCTGGCAGGTGTGCCATATATTAGCACTGCATCTTCCCCAAGCACAATGCTGATCCTCTTCCCCTGCCTGATCTGCTGCTGTGCTCTTTGCTTCCTTCCCCATTTTCCTTGCCTGATATGCCTATTTGCCACTGTACTTGCCTGATCTTCTGCGTGCCACACAGAGGCTACCTGTGACATTTTGTGGCACATGGATCACAGGGTGGCCACCCCTAAACCTATTGTGGTGCTCTGGTCATATGGACAAATATCTACTTTAGATCTAGACAAAATACTGGAATTTCAGTATCTGCCTCTAAACACTTACTGGGCAAGTAATCTCAATGAAGCCTGTCACTAGCACTGTACAAGTTTAGGGCTAGAAAACTCAAAACTACTGTATTCTACAAATAAAAGACTTTCATTACTTAAATGAGAATGTAGGAAAGTATTTGTTGGAGGGTTTGGTTGGGGAGGTGAAGGCTCAGTCTATTCTGGAACACTTCTCTCAGCAGAAGAGTATTTCGGTAGAACAAAAGTAAGGTGACTGATTTTGAAGGAGCCTAAGGTAACTGCAACTTGATGAATTTCAGCATCTTTGTCTGTTTAGATTAATTTGAAAGTCCCAACCTATGAGAGTAGACGTTGCATAACTACCTGCCTGCCAGATCGTAGTTGAAACTACTGTGGCTTATATCTTCAACCATACTACAAATTTTGGAAACAAGAACTGGGGGAACTAAAGAGCAGTTCTAAACACATTTCAGTATGCTAATTTTGTAGTCTCAACCTCATCCTATAGCTTATTTACCACATCACAAAACTATATCATTTAGTGGAATTCAGTTTAAATATTAAAGCAAATATATTGTTGTAGCTAAGCAGTTTTGCTGAGCTATCCTTCCTTAAGGCCCACCATTACTAACATACTTGATTAGTTGTCCTATAGGTACCTAGTCCTAATTACTAGGAGCACCTCTTTTTGAGATTCCTGTAATATGGTATTTTTCCCCCAGCCTCATGTTTTTAAAATAAGTCTTTAAACCATGATGAGGAAGCACTTTTTACATTTGTTTCATACTATTAGCAGTTTTTGTATCTTTAGTGGAGACAAGGAGAT
The DNA here is from genome assembly GCF_030867095.1 of Alligator mississippiensis. Lineage (NCBI taxonomy): Eukaryota > Metazoa > Chordata > Crocodylia > Alligatoridae > Alligator > Alligator mississippiensis. The sequence continues at coordinate 68,195,416 of NC_081832.1, forward strand.
TTTTAGAAGCCCTAATTTACATATTCAGTAATTCTGTTTATTGCAGTGTTAACATCTGTCTTTTGTTTAAAAGAAGAAACTTGCTTTGGATTACATTTCTGTTCTATCCCAATCTTTTTTTTTCATAGCCCCAGGAGAACATCTTTTAAGATGGGAGTATTAAGAAGAAAAAAGTGGTGCCTTTCACTATTCCACAGAGCACTGAATTTTTCTTTTAGAGGATGAACTTTATGTAATGTCTTCTCTGTGCTGGCAGAAAAATAAACTAGGAATAGATCATCCATGGACAGATGGTCACACTTAATTTTAAATGCCCCCCCAAACTCTTCCCCAGTTCATATGCAAGAGAGGGAAGCCCCATCCCCCACAAAGTTATTTTACAAAACATAAAACTTGACAAGGTCGCTGCATTATTAGATTCCTGTCTGCTGGAACCTGGGACACTTCTCTGCTGTTGGCACACACACAGCTGCATAGTCTAAATGACATGCTTCTGATTTCATCCAGGAATCATCTGCATGATTTAGCTCTTCGTGGTGTCAGTTTAAACTCAGCATTGCGTTAGATGGAGCAGAAACTTATTTGGGCCAGTCAAAAATCCTGATGTCAAATTACAGACTCAAGGCTTTGGCTGTTAGACCTTCCTAGGACCAAAGAGTGGGTAGAGAAGGTCCCTTAAGTCTTGGGTCGGTTATATGAAACCTTTTTTTTTTTTTGTCCTGCCCCCTCAAGCACATGATGCATTGATAGGAGATCTTTTCAGCACATTATACATTTTTTCCTTTAAATAAGAAGAACCTTAGTAACTTGAATCCCCAGAATCAAACAAAGCAATCATGACAACCATCAGTAGATGTTACTTCAAGTAGGAGTCTTTTTGTAAGAAAAGTCCTTTAAAAACACTATAAGGTGCTTTTCTAAACACTTTAGAATTGATTTATATTTGTTATAATTTATTTACTTAAAAATCAGAATTTTGTGAGGACTTTAAATCTCAAAGATCAGTTTTTACTTATGTCCAACTATAACCAGTAAACAGCAAAGGGCCTGATAGAACTGTTGATTTCAAATGTCTAAATAAAAAGGTTAAAATGAAGCCACTGTAAAAGTTGTTTCCCACTGAAGAATGTGTTCCATTACTGCATGTGATAGCTTTCTGTGCTGAGACCAGTTCCCATTATGCTAGCTGCTACAAATCATAAGTTCCTTTTTTAAAAAAAACCAACAAATTGTACACATGGGAAGATTTGAACAACTGGTAAGTTTAGTTAGTCTGGCTCCTTAACTGAATTCTACATTTTGTTTCAGCTATGCATCTGGTAAGACTTGCAGGGCAACGCATTTCACCATACTTTATTTTTCATACTAACTTGTTTTTTGAAGTAATGTGATGTCCCAGAGCTGCAGTCAAAAACGAGGACCCCATTGTGCCAGGCATTTCACAAACCCTAAATAAAAGATGTTCAAAGAAGTTACCAGTGCAAGTACGAAACAAGAGAAAACAGACCGATAGAGACTGACAACAGAAGACAAGCAGTAGTTATAGTACATCAAAGGCCTATGCATTGCCCAGTTTTTTTGCAGGCTTTGCTGTAAAAGAGAGTAGAGAGAGAACATTGAGCCTGTCTATGAGGAGCTCTTCCAGGCATGAAGAATACTGTGAGAGAAAATATGAATGTGCTTGCATGAAAATCAAGCAAGTCAATGATGGGGCCAACATCAAAGGCCAACTGGAAGCGAGAGTCAACCTCTCAGCACAGAATGAGATGGGGACAGACTGGGATTTGTGCCTGGAATGGGCAGGCAAATAACATGTGTTTGCAATCAAGAATGTAATCTCATGCAAATGTCATTAGAAGCAAAAGAATGAGTGAACTACAGTGTTGAGAGAAGTTTTGTAGGCAGCCCTACTCTCTAAGGCTGGAGATACCAGCATAAAATTTGACAGAATACACACACAAAATTGTCCAATAGCGCAGTTTCTTGTTATGGGCAGTCACTCATTTGCCTGGAATTTGCAGGACTGGGGAAGGGAGAGGGATTTGGGACTGTTTAGCCCAGAAAAGAGAAGGCTTTGGGGGGATTTGGTGACGGCTTACAAATATATCGGCAGAGAGCATCAGGGGCGATGCGAACAACTATTCACCAAAGCGCCCCAGGGGAAAACCAGGAGCAATAGTCACGCACTCCTAGAAGAAGATTTCAGACTGGATATAAGGAAAAACTTCTTCGTGATTCATGTGACCAGACTCTGAAATAGACTCTCAATGGGGGTGGGTGCAGGCGCCTACCTTGGAGATCTTCAAAAGGAGACTGGATGCACAGGTTGGTGGGTTATTACATCTGTCAGCCTTTCCTCGTAAGGCTTGCTCTTTAGGCCTCTAATCGGATGAATGGCTCTTCTCTGCCTGCCCAGAGCAGGGGGCTGGACCCGATGATCTCACAAGGTCCCTTTCAGCCCGAAACTTCTGTGAATCTGTGATTGAAATTTTTCTTTTCCCTCCATATAGTTGCACTTCTGTAATAATCTCCTTCTTTCCTTGACTCTAATGGAGAGTTTTATTACAAGCAGTCAGTTGCCAGGCCAGCTGTTTCTGTGCCCAGAGATGGAAATTCTCTGCATGCAACAATGTCTGCTCTTGTTCTGTTTGGTTTTTGTCAGAGATTAGGCATTTCCCCATTTTTTTTTTTATTTTTTTTTTTTGCCTTCTGGTAAAAGTGACTGCATTAAATTTCAGTGGAAGTGGAAAGTTGTTCTTCAGTACCAGTGGGTAAAGGTTATAGGTCACAGTCTTACATGGATACTGCTTAACAGATTAACTGAGCATCAGTTCTTATTCAGTGAAGTTAATGAGATGGCTTCATAAATTTTGGCCTTAAATATCTCTCTGAATTAATGTAGTGGAGCCATTTCAGATGAGTCATGTAAGAACTACACTAAAATGATTGAATTGCTGGAAAATGTGTATTTTAACTATTTTTACTAATATAACATATACTAGATATGTTTGGCCTAATACTTATTAGATCTTTATAAGCAAACTAGCTAATTGTCCATCAAGAATGATGGGTTTCAGAGAGTGTTTATATGGCCCCCCATCACCCCTGCTCACCCTTTGGGGCTGGCCATGTAAAAACTCCCGCCACCGCGTTCTCCTCCAGCCTCTGACACGGGGGCTCCCTCCCCCACCCATCTCTGCCTTGCAGAGTGGCTTCTCCCTGCTCCCCTCCTTCCCTCCCCGTCGCCTTTCTCTCCCTGCCGGCTGTTATGGGGGCAGGGGGGGGCGCTACCACTGTGACCCCTCTTCCCTTCTCGCTTCCCTCCCTCCCTCCCTTCCCTGACAACAGCCACCACCATGACCCTCCCCTTTGCCTCCCCCTGCCCCATGCCTGCCTGGGCCCACACAGCCTCTCTCCCTCCCCCCCATCCCTGCCAGCTATTGTCAGGGCCCCCTTCCTGCTCCCCTTCCTTCAATATTAGAATTGAAGGCAAGATGATTCTTATAATCTAAAAATTAAATTACAAAGAACTGGTTTTGATTATAGGTATTCACAGATGGAAGGAAAAGTTCTTCTCCCCCTCCCCCCGCATTATTTCTTTGAGTATTATGGGGTCTTTGTGCCACCAACTTTTATATGTAATAAAGCTTATTGTGTATAGGTGGATATTTCCTTATAGTCCTCTAAAGGCTGAGGATATCTGAGGCCGCAAACCTGTATGCATGTCTGAATGGACAGAACCAGTGAAGTCAAGAGCCGTTGTCTGGGTGTGGCAGTTTGCCTACAGGTAGCTACTTATAAAAGAGAGACCTTTATTAGACTTAATCTTTCTTTAGCAATCTTCAGTGATCTTAGGAAGGGCCCACTGAAGCAATTTTTAGTTTGCAGAGGAGGTGAGATGCAAAATTAGTTTTAAATGACGGCAGGTGCTGCTCCTGAGCCCCTCTGTGGGGTTTCACAAGGATTTTTGGAAATATTAATATGTGTGTGTGTGTATTACTCTCTCTCTATAATACACACACACAGATTTGTATAATTATATACACATTATATATACATATGTATGTGTATGTATAATTATACAAATGTTAATGTATATATACTACATATAGTATATATGTATACTTGTACATAGTATATATGTATATATATTTCCATGTTCATGTATATTCAAGTCTGTCTAATTTAGTTGGTCTAATAAAAGATCTCACATTTACCCAAGCCAGACAAGTTTCTTTGTGTAAATCTGAGATCTTTTATTAGACCAACTCAGATACTTGGAAGAAGTCTTCTTTGCAAACTTTCAGGTACAAACACCCTTCGTCAGGCTGAGAAAGCAGTCGTTCTGTGCTTTTCCTGGATGACATTTTACCCGAAGAACTTTGTCTGCCTATATTCAAGTCTATATTTTCACATGTATACACACATCTACGTATATATCTATATACAGGTTTCCCTCACTTTATGCTGTACATGCGTTCCGGGAAAACGGCGCTTAACTTGAATTCACATATAGGGAACCTACTTTACAATGTAACACATAGGGATATGCTCCAAGACATCAATTGTACTGGCCCCCGGACCCATTTCTACCACTTTTACAAGACCATTTTGGTACTCACCAACAGCAGACAGTGCACACAAGCACAAGGGGGTGGTGAATGTTCATTTAGTGTGAAGAGAGGATGGTGAAGGCTTCATTGATGGACCAGGGAGAGGGGTAGGAAATAAGCTAGTGTATGGGTGACTAGTGCCTCCCGAGTCTGGGGTGGGCGCCAGTGGGTCACAACTGGGGGGGGGGGGGTCCCCCAGCAGCCAGCTGGTGACTGGGGGAGGGGGTGGTATCCTAGCAGCTGGTCACTGAGTGCACCGGTGGCAGAAGTGCCAGCACTTCCACATGTGGCACAGTGGTGGTGGAAGTGCCGGCACTTCTCCTGCCAGCATTTCCGCCGCTGACATGCTGCCGGCAAAGCCAAATTCAGGAGGAACACGAGCACTCTCCATGCCCCGCTACTAGCCGGAGCAGTTGCTGTCAGGGGGGGCATGTGCCCTCCCGGCAACTACAGAAGTGCGTGCGGCAGATGATCAAGGAGCACAGACGTGGGCGACCGGTCCCTCCCGAGTCTGGGGGGGGAGCACCAGATGGCCAATGGGGGAGGGTCCCGCCGCAGCCAATCCCCCAGTGGCTGAGTGCAAAACCACCAGCGGCAAAACTGGACGTGCACTTCTGGTTGTGCAGCCGGCGCCCGTGCACCCTCCGCGCCTCACCTAGGAGCGCACATCCACGCAGGAGACGCAATTTTGGTGCACCTCACCCAAAGCAACTACTGCAGGCCTCCACCTCACCCCTAAGACTATAAAAATGTTTGGTATAAAAAGCCTCCTGGCGTGAGAGCGAATCGGCACGTCCATACACACAGACAGACAGGCTCCTATTCACGCAGCCCGGCAGGCCTCGGGGTGGCGCAGACACGGCGCCTGGGGGGAGGCGAGGGGCGCGCGCACCCCACAAGCAGCGGCGGCGGCGGCAGCACCTGGCTGAGTGCGGACGCCCCTTTCCCGCGCTGGGAGGCGGGGGCGGGGCCTGTGGGGTTGGGGGCGTGGCCCCTCCCCTCGGCCCCGCCTCGCCTCCCGCTGGCAGCGCCGAGTGACTCAGGCTCGTCATATGACCGCGGCCCCGAATGGAGTCGGGCTTGCCGGAGTAGCCGCCACCGCCGCCGCCCCGGGGTCGGGCGCGTCCCGCCATGTCCCCCACGCTCTTCCAGAAGCTCTTCAGCAAGAAGCTGGGGCCGGGCCCGCCCGCCCGCGACCCCCGCGACGACTGTATCTTCAGGTACCGCTGCCCCCCTCGTCCGCCGCCGGGTCTCGGCTCCCCCGCCCCGGGGATGCGCCTCCCGTGAGGGGCCGTGCAGGCGCCATTCCTGGGGCCGGGGGCGGCTGTCCGGGCTGAGCCCCCTCAGGAGGCTGAGGGAAGGGGGGAGAAACCTCCCTGCTCCTGCAGGGGCTCGGCGCTTCCTTACCCGCCCTGAAGTGCAAAGGCAGGCTGTGACCTAAAAAAAACCACTCCCGAGATGAGTTGAAAAGATGGCTCAGGGAAAAAAAGTTTTTTCTTCGCAGGGCTCCCCTCCCAGAGCAGAGCCGAGCCCAGCCGCGCGAGGAAAATAGCAGAGGGACGCCTAGAAAACTTTTTTGCAGTTGACTGTCGTTTTGTAACCAAGCAAAACATCTTTTTTTTTTCCTTTCTCTTTGTGGCGTGGGTAACCCGTGCCGGTTCTGGGGCGTGGGAACATCTCCTCCCCGGTTGATCGTGGTCTCTTTTCCGACTTGCGTTCTCTGAGGTGAGGCAGGGTGAGCGGCTGTAACCGCGGGTGAGCAGGAGGCTGGAGTGATTTCTTTTTGAATCATACCATGTTGCTCTAGTTGCTTCAGCACCTCGCAGTTTTTTCACCGTCAAGCAAATCCGCTGTTTTCCTATAGTCTTACAAAAGTTGGTGGGAAATGTTGGAAATAACGTAGGATCGATTGCAATGGCTGTCAGCCTGTAGCCGACTTTCTGGCCTCTTGGGCGGGGGCTGCACCCCGTGATATTAGGAGGTCCCTTGCAGACCTAACGCCTATGAAATCTACCTTGAAGGGAGTTTGTCGTAGCGGCCAAAGCATCTCCATGCCGTTTTTCCTTCAGAGGGGTTCCCATCCTTTACTGACTTGCTGGATGGGCCACAATACCTTGTTAAAAGAAGTGGCTTGGTGTCACTCTCATACCTGGCACCTGAGTTGGTCAGCTGGGAAAAGGCCGTTTCTTGCTCTGCCAACACACTTCTTAGTGATAAACATTTTATTATGTAGTGTATAACTCACCAGCTTTCGTCCCTACTGCAGGGGAAGGTGACAGTTGTATGTATTTATAAGGAAGACGCCTGAGTGTAACATTTATCTTATGCTCTTTTCTTTTTTGTTAACAGAAAGTTATTTTATTTTTTTGTTTGCTTTTGGGATTTTTTGGGGTTTGTTTGTTTTTTACCCAAACTAGATACGCATCTTAAAAATGACCCTTGCTCCTTTTTCCCCCTCAAATACAATTACGGATGTTTACATGCATATATGAAAGATCAGATGCTCAGGTTAAGTTGTATTTCTAACATACCATTAAATAGAAAAGCATGGGCTATATGGAGTGTCAAAAGGTATCCTGCTGGCCACTTACTAATATAATACTTTATTAAAATATACGTCGCAATAATAAAACTTTTAACAGGCCTGCGGTAAAGAATGCCATGAAAGAAAAAAAATCTCATCGTTGTAGGGAGTGCAAAGACCTTTTGTCTCTTGAAGGATGCTTGAAGTTCCTGTAAGCTGTAAATGGAGGAAATGGATACTTTTAAGTAACGCCTAAGCTGCAGATATTGCACGTGTGCAGAATTGGACCCGTTTTTTCAAATGAGAACTTTGGTTTCTTCTAATATGGGCCAACTGACCATGAACTTAGATATCTAGCTTGTCCTCAATTTTTTTCCCTCCTTTTTTAGTATGTTGACATGAAATTACTATGAAAGAGAAGGATGGTTTTGTGGTTAAAGTACCAGTAGGCAGGAGATCTGGGTTTTATTTGAGTGAGGCATTATTAGTACTAGTTATCATTTTGCTGCAGATATCCATTATACAAGGTGTTTAATTTATTCCATAGGTAATAAGGACATGGCAAGGATTGATAAATACATGCAACTTATGAAGAATGTGGTACAGAAGGAAAAGTTTCAATACGTAGCTGTGATCTTTGTATTAACAAGAGTGGGAGATTGGCTTTTATAATGCTAGGGGCCTACTCAATGAGATGCTTGCCTTTGAGTTTAATGGGAAGAGAGTAAGAGCCCTAAATCTTTACTGGGTTCCTATGCAAGTGGCCCAACTTTTCAAAAACATTTGGCCTCCATCAGTGCCCATCAGCATCACTATTGAAAAAAACAGACCATATGGTTAAGAGAGCAACTTGGGCAACTGTTTGAAAAGGTATCTTGGGCTGGATGTGCTTGAGGGTTGAGATGAAGTTACTGCAGTTTGGGTCTTTTAAAAAAAAAATGTACAACAGACAGTTAAAGAGAACGTTTAAGAGTGATTCTGGTGGGAAGGTACGGGATGCAGTAACTGCTCTGTGGCTTTGGAGTTGCTTAGTACAAGTTACTCATTCTTTCTTGGCTATGTATAGATTTTGCATCTGAGTCAGCCTTGCAGATAAGTTATGAAAATTTAGCGGTGAAGGTACAAATTCTGCTTGCTTTTATGTCCAATATCTTAATTATACCAATATTTTACTTGCTTGTCTCGTGCCAGAAAAGTTTATTTACTGTGACTGAGTATAATTTTGCAAGGCTGATTTAAATCAAACTGTGGGAAGAGCTTCAGAACTGAGTGCGAACAGCAGTTTAAGAGATTTGCGTCCGATAATGAGGCGCCCATAAATTACTAGGTTAGGGCCTGATCCTTTAAGTGGTTCCACACATGAGCAGCTTCACTTACACAAGTGGTTGTATTGTCATCCATTATTGGCATGCATAATGCAGCTATTTTAATGTCGGTACGTGAGGTACTTTACACATGAGAGTGCCTCTCAGCTCCTTGGACTCCTTTAGAAATTGTAGCTGAGATAAACTGGAGAAATGAGAGCAGTGTAGAACGCAGCGCGTGGTTGTTATATTCCTATTATTGGAAAAGTTTTGACAGATTTTGGGGATCATAGATTTTAAATTGATATGCGTCAGTTCTTTTTTTAAAAGACCCTGTGCAGTATGAGTTTTTAGTAACCTCCAGTCCAAAAAAGAAGTACTAGTAAATTAATGAGCACCAGTAAAATGTAGCGTGCACATGCTAGGTTGCGTTGTTGATATTACTAACTTCTGGAGGCTGTTGGTGTATTTACTACACGCAATGTATTTATTTTGTGGATTTGTAGTGGTGTACTACAGTGTTGCACTGAAGAGGCAACTTTTAGTAACTGTTTAATTCAACTTATTCTTACTCTTTCTTCAAATAAAATACTCTTAATATGATCCACCAAAGCCTTAGTAGCTTAAACTAGATATTGAGGTGTAAAAGCAGGCTGTCTCTGCATTGTTAAAGCATTACTCCTGTGTAGTCAACATAAAATGTAATAACATAAGATGTACGGCAAGAAACTTACCCAAAGCTGTAGCAAAATGCTTACCTCTGAGCGAGTTCACACTCTTCTCTTGGGTCTTATGAGGTAGTTTTAAGTTTTAGGTTTGCACCCTGATTATAGACCCCCTGGCCTGCTGGAAAGAATTATTTGGCCTATCATATTTAATTATGGATTGTTGCACTCATATATGTATGTGTATATATTTTAAACAGAGCACTGAGTTTCCTGTTCCATGCATAACGGTTTTGGATGCTTGTTCTTTGTGCATCTAGATATTTCTCTCAATTAACATTAATTAGTAGTTCTTCTTCAAGCAGAGCCCGGTGAAACTCCCAGTATCTTGTTTAATCTGCAAAAACGTAAATGATCATCTTTGAGTCTAGCTTATAGTTCTTGCCTGTAAGCTTTGTTTTGCTTTTGATGAAGCATTTGTTACAAAGGTACAACTATTGGGGGGGTTCCAACTTAAAAAAAAAAAAATCAAAGAAATTCCTACCCTTCCCAATAGCAAGTATTTTTGCAGCAATTCCTTCACTAGATAATTTTTTTTCCCCAATTTTTATTTATTTATTGTAGGCATTTTAGTATCTGGGGGAGAACATGCACACTTCAAATACCAGGATTTGAAATAGATCCTGGAGTCATGATTTAAATACCTTTTATCCCCTTTCATATGGACCAGGTCACTTCAGCAGCTCAGGAAGCATACCTTCCTTGGAGTCTTTCTGAAGCACATGCTGTTCTGTTACAGAGAATGGCTTGTCCACCCAGTTTCCAGTGTCTGATGCTTCTGAGGTTGGCTGGTGAATAAAAGCATTTCCTGAAAGCAACATGGGCAAATATCCACCATCAGCCCTGCCTCCCTCCAACCATATGTTGCAGTAGAATTAAAGTATTTGTGAGATTTTTTTTTTTCTCCCTGTGACAGATTTTGGCAGATGCATTTAATAAAGGAATTGGAGTAACCCTAGAAATGAAAATGGGTAGCATGATACAAAGATGTTCTAGGAGCTGAAGGAGCCACTCTGTCTTCATAGTTATGCTCACAAACCAACTGCTGTCATGTTTCTTATAACAGGAGACTCTTTTTTTTTTTTTTTCTTTGAATTTAGGAAGGAGATTAGTTTGAAATGGATTGCTAGTCAAGAGGGGTTACAGAACCCCTAGAGGCTCGAGGAATGCTGAAGTAAGATTAACGTGGAATGTGAAGGTCGTCTTTTTAAAGATTCATCTATGAGCCAAACAGCCTCTCAAACTTTTCAGTATGTTTTCTCTGGGTTTGTATGGTTAGTCATCACTGACAGCACGGATGATGTGATGGTGTTATGGGAAGCTACTTCAGATTTTTGTCTTCCTTTGCCTAGAGCAGCAAGGCTGGCAGGAAATACTCTGCTGCATGCTTTCTCGCAAGGGAGAGAAATTGAACCTTCTCAGGTACCCAGAGCTGGTGGTATTCAGACAGTTGAAGTATCCTATTGTCAGGCCTTGGGCTTGTCAGTTCAGAGTAATTTAAGCCACTTGATACAGTTATAGACAATACCTATCTTTTTTCACCTTCTGCAGCATGCAGGGAGTCCTAGTCCACCCAGTCAAAGATCTTTTCCTATGTTTGTCAACAATCAATTGCTTTATGTTCACTTTTCCTGGGACAGATACTCAAATGCAGTATTTCAGCCCATTGCTAAGCCATTCTGGTCTATATGAACAATGCAATTTGCAAAAATCTTTGACCTGGCATTCTGTATCCTAACAAGAAGTTTAAAATACCTCTTTAGCAGTACCGTCAAGCAGGTGTTCTCCTTAGCAACATGAGGCTTGGGAATAGTACCAGGAAAAAACCTGTCCACTTCCAAAGTGTTGCGGGTGTCTCATCAACCGAGATTATTTTTTTTTTTTTAAGCTGATCTTAAATTTATCATGATCAGAAGCTTTATTTAGCCTTAAGTTTTCAGTAGCTCTTGGCTTTTACAACAGTACCAGTGGAACCTATACACCATATATGCCTTACTGAGTTTAGGAAACCTACCTGTGACAAAAAGCAGTCTATAACCTTTTGTGCCACCAGAGCCTGATGTTATTTTTAAAGGAAAATCACAAAGGATTTATCAGCTCTTTCATGTTGCAACTGTTTCTTAAAATTAAGCTCCATTTTCTTCCTCTTTTCTTTCAGGCTTTTCCAATATCTTTGATGTAATAGCACTTGGAAAGTCTCTAGCTTCTTGGCCTTACTAATTAGCTTAAGTTTTGCAAGATTTATTACATCTTCTGTGTTCTATCTTTACAAATTGTACTTAATTTGCCTTCCAGCTATGATGACTTTGCCAGTGTCAGAAAAAAAAATATTTTTAATGTGTCCTTGCTGTATTTCTGGTTTTAGATCACATATTTCAGTCAGTTTTACTTTATTTTACTGGTGCTTTTCCTACGATTTGATTTCTAATGCATTCTCTGGTAGGATTCACTCTTGCAGCAGAAACGTATAGGCTAGTAGGTTCTGATTAGCATCCATGCACAGTGGATAAGAGCACTTGCATTTTTTAAGATGGCCTCTGTCCAAGTCCTGCTGTATGCTGGACCTGTGGCAGTTTACAGGTTGGGAACTCTACAGGTCTAGGAGTACTGTATTCCTCTTCAGGTAAGAGAAGCCTGAGCATCATGGCTTAAAGCACTGTGTAAATGTGAACATCAGATTAGTCTGAAAATGTTGTGCTTGCTCTAGCACAGGCTGGATCCAGCCTGCAAGGCTGCAAGCCTGTCAAAAATGACAGGAACCAAGGGCAGTAAGACCTAGGGGAAGCCCTGGTGGGCTCCCACAACAGCAGGGTCCGCCCCACCCCGCCTCCCCCAGCCGGAAGCCCCAGCAGGGTCTTCTGGCCTTGGACCATGCGACTGCCCTGTGTCAGAACCTCAGGTAAGGGGTAAAGGGGCAGGGGGGGTGGGGAAGGGCAGGGAAGGAGGAAAAGTGGCCTGGGGAAAAGCTGGGGTGGGGAGGGAGCGGCCCTTTCCCTGCCCCGTGCCTGGTACCCTGCGCTGTAGCTGCTCGCAGCCTGCCTGGGGCTGCCTGTGCCTGCTCTGGACAGCCCTGCATAAGCTGTGAGTGACTGCAGTGGGGAGCACTGGCCATGGGATGGGCAAGGGGCTGTTTTTCCCCATGCTTAGCACCAGCTTCTTCCCTGCCGGTGAGCAGGGGGTTGGGGCTGTGCACTGCCCCCCGCCTGTACCGTGGGGCTGGGGGGTACTGGGAATGAGTGGGTGGGGAGTCAGCGGGAACACGGGGCTTGCACCGGTATCCCAGGGCCAGTACCAGCAGGGCCCACAGCAGGGCGGCAAGAGCACGGGGTCCCAGCTGGCAGGGGCTCTATGGAGCTGGGCCAGCTCCCCCTTCTCCCTGCTGGTACAACCCAGCTCAGCTCCACAGACCCCTGCCAGCCTGTGCCCTGCTTTGGGCCCCACCAGTGCTGGCTCTGGGACATGGGACCAATGTCCCAATGTCTTGGGACCAAAGACATTGGGACATTGGTCCCAAGATGGTGACCAGTGGGCGGGGCCCCTGTCAAGGGGCGGGACTACCCATGCGGCCCTTGACAGCCTGCCAAAACTGAGTAAGCGGCCCTCCACCCAAAATAACTGCCCGCCCCTGCTCTAGCGACAAGGTAACAACTAATATGCTCAATGCTGGAAGATGGAGAAATATTTTTCCATCTTTCTTTTTCCAGCTTGTGCCTTTTTGCATTTGATGGCAGCTAGTTTACAGCCAGCTTTCCTACATAATCACATAGGGCTAAATGCAGGCAGTGTTACAAGCCCCATATATTCAGTAGTGAATAGTTCAGCTTCCCTAGGAAGAAGGATGCGTGCGACTCAACAGGTCACAGGGAGAGACTGTTAAAGGCATCTATATTATTAATTAATTTATTTGTTTTGCGTACTGTAGTGTGTATACTCTAGTTGTGGACGAGGATCCAGAGCCAAAAAATAGTCACAGGCACTTACCTCCCGTTGGCTGCCAAAAGAAGTTAGGTGTCCAAGTTCACTTCGTGCCTTCAGAAATCTCCCCAAAATCCACATGGTGCGTGCCTTCTCCCTCTTCCCATTCCTTTGGACACGAGCTAAATTAACCAGTTTTGAAACATTAAAGTTGCCTTTTTGCTCCTTAGTAATACTGCCTGCGCCATGGCCAGGATCTTCCTTTGGCCAGTGACTTCTTTTGAATTCTGCAATGCAAGATCCTGTAGCTCATAGTAAGGATCACGAGTTTGTTGCGATACATCTGTGTCTCAGCTTCCCTTCTTGTCTGCAACACCACTTCCTTGTCCTGGAACAGCACAAGTGTTCTGAAGATGGGATGTGGTTTCTGACCTTCTCCACATGGCCTCTAGAGCAATCTCTTTCAGTATTTTGCTTCCAGCAACTCATTAAGTTCCTCTAAATTAGATTAAAGTTCGTTGTAAAGAGGTTGTAGTGAAATTGGTCAAGAATCTGGAGGTGAAAAGGGAAGCAGCATAAGGGATTCAGCCTGTATAGTCTGGACCAGGATTGCAAGGTGTTAAGCTCAGTACAAATGTAGAGCAGAAAGGTGGTCCTTTGGATTTACCTCCTATTGGAAATCTAATCTAGCAAATGCGTTATGGAACCATTTCAGTACTTGCTTGGGTGGCCTAGGTGTACTAATTGTTTTGCCGACTGAACAGAGTTGCTTCCTCTCATTGAACGTCAGCTTTTCATGCGTTTCTCTGATTGCACTTGGCAAAGAGCTGGGATATTTTTTTTCCCTAGTAAACTCTGTGAAGAAAGCATTAAATAAGTTTCTGGCTGCCTTTTCCTCCGTTGGCTTGCAGTAGCGGAAAATGAACTGTGCACTATGTCAGTGGAGAAAGCCATGGATGTGTGACCTGGGGAGGGGAGGCATTGATATTTTCTCTATGGTAGAAGAAAAGGTGATGGAGGGGCTTTCAGATATACTCATATGTTGTGGTAAGAAGTGCTTTAAGATCTTTTTTGGGTGCATCTCTTGGGACAGCATCTCTATTTTCTTGCTCCACATCAAGTCTTGCAAAAGTGGGCCTGGGATCATGGAGTGTATTTTTTTTTTTTTTTTTCTTCTTCAAGAGTGTACTTCTGAAGCTGTTCCCCCTATTTGAAATGATGAGGCAGGAGTGAGTTACAGAGTTTCCACTGTTCTCCTTGTGTCAGGTATCCAGAATATAGCTGGATTGGTCTAGAGGAAAAAGGAATCAGGACTTGAGAGTAGAGATGATATCTTTTATTAGACCAACAAGATTTTTGTAAAAGTTAAAGAATTTTTTTTGCAAAAATCTTGTTGGTCTAATAAAAGGTATCATCTCTACTATGAGTCCTGATTGCATTGCTCTCCATGCTTTTCTTTAGGAGATTTGACACTGTGTGTGTGTGAAGTCAGTAGAGTACAAATGCACATTCACTGGAATGCGTTGGATTTATTCAATATTTTCTGAAGAAACTGGGCCCCAGATGACTTGGAAGCAGCAATTTTATTGTGTTGTTTATAAAAACCCAACCCCCCTTGCTTTTTCCACATGTTTCACAAGTGGAAAATTAATACAGGGGTAGCTTCATATTCACTGGGTACATTCTCTCCCCTTACTACGTTGGTAACAGACCACTTGCAAGATCATGTGTTTGAGAGTAACATGAGAAAATTTCAGTCTCACTTACACAATTTCAGGCTCACTGGGGTATTTGCTGGTTACAGTGGACTTGCCTATTGGTACTTGGGAGCTGAATTTGGTTCTTAGACTTCTTTATAAATAAAGGTCAGAGTAGAAGGGCTGGGTGGGGGACAGTCTTCTAGAATTATTGAGGTGGTGGGGGGAAAAAGTGTGTCAGCTAAGTTCTGTCTTTTTTTTTTTTTTAAAGGAAGTGATTTTGATTATTGTTAAATTACTTGCTAATGCATCAGTTATTCTGCTACATACCGAGTTTTAACATCAGTCATTTAAGAAATATTCCTTTGGAAAAACTAATTTGTGCAGCACAGATGTGAGATTCTACTCTGCTTAAAAGATTCAACCATAAAGATTCTATTCATCAGGGGCAGTCCCCTTTGCAGGATTAATCATTTTATTTCTAAAAATAAAGGTTGAAGTTTGTTCTGCTCTTCAGAAGTATGAGCAATTATTGTGTAGCCTTTGAATCTGATTCAAAAAGATTTTTTTTTTTTTTTTAAATGATGCATTCTGCTGTTACTTTAATTGAGACTTAGTTGAGAGAATTCTGCCCACATGCAAAGGAGCAGCTACCTGGGACAGCTTTTTCTTCCCCAAAACTGATAGCCTGCAGAGAGGATGTTATTCAGAAAACAATGAGCTCTCTTTCAGAGGCTTAAGAATAATTGCTATTGTAATGAAAAGAGAAATACACACTTGTCGGAACGTGTAAATTAAAGCAGGAAGTAGTATTCAAAGTACCATATACATATGCAGTGTGTGTATCATTATGTAACATGTAAGCACAATGTTTTTCTTGCTTCAGGAAGTAAGTACTTCCTTCTCTGTCCTCAAGATCTCCATTAACATGTGTTATTCACTTTACAAGTGGTCTCTTTGCTATGGAATTAGGTTCCTTATACATGCACAGCATGGTGAATAGCTCTTAATTTTTAGACTCCTGTGCATGGTGTTTTAGACTCTGCCGACTGCTTAGAGAAAATTAAAAGCATAAAGATGTAATTTAGGGCATTGCTGCAAGTGGCTTGTGCATATATGCTGAAACTGTATTGATGAAACAGACTCCTTGTTTGACCCAGGTGAGCAGGATCTTTGTCCCAGTCTCTCTTTATAACAGAAGGATCTACTCTGCCCAGCTCAGCTGATTCCTTCAAATGAATTGGCACCATCAGTAATCAATCTCATGAACTGACAACATTAGAAGTAACAGTACAAAAGCCATCGCTGGTCTCTGATTCTGAGAAGTAATCCTCAGCAGAAGGAACCATGCAGAAGTGTGAAAATCATCTATTGTATACCAGTGCCTGCAGTGTGCTTCTCCAGGGGTGTTTCCACAGTGTCTTCAGTACCAGTTGTGGCTTGAAACCAGATCTGAACATGTCAAAGAAACAGTCCTGTTCTTTGCATTTGATCCTGGCATTCTTTAGCTACTATTCTGCCCATCCTCCCTGAAAGGGGAATATAGGAAATTCTTTCAGACCATATATATTGTATTAGAATAATTATAATAGAATAATTATAATAATTATATATTATATTAAAATGTCTTTCTACCACTACTGCATGGTATCAGTGACGTAAAAATATCTAAGGGTGGCAAAAACACACACTTTCCAAATTGTGTCTGAGTGGGCTGCATATTGGGCAAGGAACAGGAGCCAGATTTCAGTGCCCTGTCACTTGTTTTAGCTGATTAATGAAGAGACTGAGGAGGGCATAACAACTTCAGGCCAAATTCAGCCCTGGCTTAGGATCCTGGCTGTGTGCCCACTTTAAACCAGAGCTAAATTTGGTTTATTTTCCCTTCATCTCCTATGCCAGTGGATTGTTTGCTGGAACACCCCTTAACACAGGGATTTAGAGGTGGCTGCTGCTGCCGTCATTATTGTGGGGTTTTTTTGTTTGTTTGTTTTCTTTTCTTTTTTAGCTACAGCCATGCATCTCTTGTCTTTCTGGATTATTAAAAAATTTGTCCTGGTTACAGGACTATCAGAACCTTTCTTTGTGACTATTGCACTGTTCATTTTATAAGTCTACATGTTGGTTTTTTGTGTGGGGGGGGGGGTTTGTTTTGTTTTGTGTTTTTGATACAGCCCTTTCATAGCTGTTTCTGCTGTTAAAAATAAATGTTTTGGTGTCTGAACTTTGGGCTGCTCTGGCCTGCCCTGTTTGTGTGTGCATCACTTTACCATATTTTTAGATGGCAGATGGAGGGGACAGTAGATCTGCAAGAAAGTACATCTGAATGGTTAGCCAGTGAGTGAAGACCAAACAAGAGCTATTTTCTTGTAGTTTCTTTGTCATTTCTCAGATGACTTAATTAGTGAATGCTGCCCTTGCCATTTGGATGTACTGTTGAAAGGTGTACTAGCTTCTTTCCAGGATGGGTAGTGTGGTGCCTGATATCAATAACTGATAGACAAATGGTAGCAGTTTAGTTGTTAGTGAAGAACAGTAACAGATGAGAGACCATATGTGTGTGTGCGTGTACACGTGGGGGTAGCGGGTTGCAAATACAGAGCAAGAGTGCTTGGTGTTCTTCTTGGGACAGTATCAGCTGATTGATGTTTAGTGAACATGTGAGTATGTCATGCAGTATATGTGCCAGAGTTCTTCTTGTCTTAGATATAAAACAAAATAATACTATGTAAATCTACAAGGCAAAGTTTAAAAGAAATGTCTGTTAGGATGGTGAATTGGTTTACAATGCTGGCTGTTTCTATTTAAAGGAAGACTGCTCTATGACATATGACTAAAATAGACAGAAAAAGCTTTTTTTTTTTCTTCTTCATTAAACATTTCAGTTGCCGTGAGTTACTGGAAATTACGCTATTTTCTTAGTAGAGAAGGAAGTCCCACTGACAACTTGGATGATTTTGAAGAAGCTGAAAAGACTAGAATAAATGTAGTGGGTTTCAACTATGTACCATTTTGGACTCCAATTCATACCTCAAACATCACTAATACACAGTTTAATTTCCACAGCAAACATGTGAGGAGACATGAATTTAGAAAAAGGGAGAGATCAGCATATAGATCTTTATGAGACCCTGGGTAACAATTATTTTAAAAGCACGTGTTCTCTTTTAAAAAATAAGCTTTGGTACAAGGAAAAACTGAGTTGCTTTTTTACTTTTGGGTCCTTATCCCCTGGTACCTCAACTGAAAGAAAAAAAAAATTCTAGTTATCTAAACACATACTGATTTAAAAATGAAAATGTCAGATACCTGTATATATTGAATTGTTTTCTGATTTTAATAAAGTACCTCTGTTCCATGAAGCTCATCTCTAAACAGCTACTGTGTGTGTGTTTTTTCTAGAGAGTCTTTCACATTTTGAGATTAAAAGGTAAGATTCCTGGTTCTGGGCACTGGTCTAAAAGGCCATTCTCCCTTAGCAGCAAGGGCTGTGTATGGATGTAGAATGTTTTCCTGCCTACCTTTAGCATTCACCTTTTGAAGGTTGCCATTAAGTCTTGTTTTCCCTTAGTAGCTTGTAGGACAAATCAAGCAAATTGCTCTCACGAGATTATATTAGTCTACAACCAGATTAGTGAGAGGGCCAAACAAAGTAAAACTCAAAATGGAGTAGTGACAGAACAGGTACACGGCCAACAGAGAGAGGAGGGATCAGGGAGTGTATTTGTTTGAAGGCAGAGCATTTCCACATAGTACAGAATCGCCGGGTATTTGGGCGGAGGGTGGGGGAATGAAGATACTTGTGAAAGGCCCAGTCCTGCAAAGTGCTGAGCCTGCTCAAATTTTATATAGGCTAATGGGAGTTGAAGACTTTTGACACCTGGAAGGTAAGGGCCTGGGACCAACGAAGTACTACGGCAGGGGTGGGCAAAATGCGGCCCGGGACCCGGATGCGGCCCACCAGGCCATTCTATCTGGCCCGTGGGGCCCTAAAAGATTTAGAAAATTAATATTTATCTGCCCCTGGCTGCCTGTCATGCGGTCCTCGATGGCTTGCCAAAACTCAGTAAATGGCCCTCTGCCCAAAATAATTGCCCGCCCCTGTACTACAATGATAAGTGGAGAGACAAAAGTGAAAATGGAATGAGGAGAGAAAAAAAGACCAGGAAGTATAGGAGAGAGAGGCCCTTTTCTGGAGCTCCCTCTTTACTCCCCAGCAGCCAGCTTAGCGAAGTCCATCTTTGCGTGCATGTACATACACGGGCATGCATGTGCACTACTTGATCTTTTAAATGGATGTGTGGGTACTGATTTCTACCTGTTTCCTGGATCACACTCCTGGTTTGAATAATCTCTTAGGATTTTTTGGAATGACGGATACCAAATGGCCGGTATTTAAACTTCAGCATGTACGAGTGACACGGGATGGGAAAGAAAAGAGCCCTAGTTTGATGTCTCAAGTCATGTTTTCCTCCTTTCTCTCTTTTTCTTGTCCCTTCCTACCATGTATTAATTAACCTTTCTGCTTAGTCTGACCCTATATAAGCAGCCAGGGACTGTTTCTTCTGCACCTGGACTTGGGCCTCTCCATTCTTTATCAGCAGTCACATGCAGGCCCTGCCTTCCGCGTGTCGGTAGTAAAGCAGTTTTGGAAAGAACATGGCAGTTACCAGGCTGTTGTGCATGGTGGGAGTGCAGTGATAACGTTCTGCAACCCATCTGCCCCCATCTTCCCCATAAGCACACTTGCTGTTTGTCTGCTGGGGGATGCAGACAAATGTAAGGGGAGCAATTGGAAGGAGAGAAGCCCACATTAACAGGTTCTTTTTTCATTCACTTCTTGAATCCTTTCTGTTTTCTTTGTTCATGACATTCTCCCATGGGTTTTCCTCTGAGAAACTGCATTCCCTTTGTTAAAGGCATGAGTAGGCTGAAGCCAGGTTACTTTCCACACCATCCGTTTCCCCTTTTCCAAGTTTACCTCCTGCCTGGGAGACATGTGGTCTCAATCCTCCCTCTTGTTCCATCTGGCTGCTGTGCTCCACTGTTCTGCTGGTGCCACCATCAAGATCCTTACTGCGGATCATTTTAAGTGATCCATGCTGCGCCAAATAGAGACAGGAGATGGGAGCAGAGCAAGTGATTTTATGTTGCCAGCAACTCCAGCACACCAACCTGAAAACACCCTGGTAGTACTGACAGCTCCAGCTATCCAGTATTTGCATCTCCTCTGTGGAGGTGGCAGAATAAATGGCTTCTTGTGGTGCTGTTATTAGTTCACAGCACGTTACCCACTGCACAAGGGCTTCCCCCATCCGCTAAGCACTTGTGGGAGCTGATTTAGTATAGGAGTGGGGTGAGGGGGGGGGGAGGTGGAAGGCTATAGAAGAAATGATTTATGTAGCTTTTCCTCTGGATGGAGAACGAAGCTGAATCTGCTGCTCCTCTTGGAACAGGAGGGAACACTAGGCTTTTTGTTTGAGGGTCTCTCTCTCATGGCTTTACATGAACAAGACCAAATATAAATGCTGATGCTGCAGCCATTGTGCTCCAATTCAGTGGGGCTGCACCAGGAATGGTTTTGTGTGCTGTGACCAGGGAGTCCCAGCAGGAGACAGGCAGGAGTCGCTCTTGCCCCATCAGATGAGCTGCTGGCAGCCTGCGCTATACTCTGAGCAAGTTTGTTAGCATCAGTCACACCAGGGGAGGATTTTTATGGAATATTTTTAGTGCATCCCTGCCGAGTACCAGTCTATCCCAATGGCACAATGCTGTCTTTTTATTGAGCGCTTCTGTTGACTTGTGAAGGGAAACTTAATTTGGTCTGCAAGTGATGATAAAGATGCTGCCTGTTTGTGTGTACAGTTTGGGTGTATTTCATTATTGATACGCAGGGAGGGGAAACATGAAAACCACTTCCTTCCGATCCTGAAATTTCCCAGTGTCAAACTTCTGGACTATGACAAAGCAAATGCATTGAAGCATTTGGGGCTACATTTCTAAAGAAATACAGATGCCCTGAAATGCCCCAGCTCTAGCTAAAACCTCTGAGGTGTTCAGTAGAATTTTCCAAAGGCCATAACCAATTTAAGCATCTAATTCCCATTGAAAATCCAAATGTACTTCCTATCTAGATACAGGCACTGCTCTTTTGCAGCAACATTTGGTAAGAGCAACAAACTCTTGCCGGCAACATCTTCCCAGAAGCATTTTCCTTAACTATGTATAGTTGAAAGTTGATTATCCAGAATAATTGGGGTCACTGTCATTCTAGGTAATCAGGCACCACAATATGAAATGCTGAAAACTATAATAACTGTACTGTACAGCAAATATTAAAACCAGCAACAAATAAACATGGTTATGTATTTTTATTTTTTTTAATCTCAAAGCACTAGTAAATAAATAACTCTCAGTTGTCTTGTTGCCAAGCAAAACCCAGCTGCAGGCTTCTTTTTTTTTTTTTTAATACAAAATATTCTGGTTAATTGAATTACTGGATAATTGACTCTACTGTATTCAAATGGCACTCCCTATACCAACAACAACCACTTAGAAGCAACATAACACCACCAGCATGTTGCTGCAGACATCAGCTGAACCCTTGGAAATCTGGCCCTGGAATACCTAAGTCTGTTTCAGAAGGCACAGAAGCCCTTACGGATGTGTAGTGGCTTTACTCTCCTAAGCCACTGAGCTGCTTCTGAAAATGTTACATGTACAAAGCTTGTACAGTTCTTACAGCCTCAGACGCTTTGAGAATCTGATTTTTTCAGATGTTGGGTGCTCAGATTCTTCTGCATATCAATCCTTCTTTAGGTTTCTTGACCCAAGCCCCCCAAATAATCTGAAATGTATTGAACATCTTGGTTATATCATATTTTTCAAAACTCTGCCTTATTGTGAATGTTGATTCCTCTTAAAACAATTAAAATAGTCTTATTATTGCATGCCTGTGTGGGGGTATAAGTTATAAACCCACCAGCCTAATACTACTACATTTTTTGAAATACACAACAGCCTATAATACTCCTCTTTTCTTCATGTTGCCAGTCTGAGTTGGGTGAGTTCAATGAAATAAGAATATGAGAGAGATTTGAGACAATATGTCAAGTACCTGTTGAGTGGAGATTAATGTGATTCTTTAAAACATACTCTATAAAGTGTGTTTTGGCCAGTCATCTTCCTCAACGTGTGTTCGATGCTCAAGTCTATTTTTATGTACTATGTGACCATAATGATTTTGAAGGAAATATGGGAGCGGGGCACCAGGGGGTGGGCCTAGGCAGAACAGTGCAGTGTGTGCATGCGCACACACCCTGCCCCACCCCTAACCCCATGGCTCCAGAGGTCTGGACCATTGAATGGGGTCCCTGGAGAAAACTGAAGCAAAAATCCCAGATTGGTAGAAATGTCCCACCTAGCTGGCTCCTGATTCAGGAGCTACGCACATGCGGGTGGTGGAATGGGGTGGGAATCAAGATAATTGGGAGATTGTGGGGAAAACACTTGAAAACCTAGTGGGGCTTGGAGCTTGAATGGACCTCAGGTTGGGCATTCTGGTCCAGATCTAATGGAACACGTGCTGGGCTTAATTTTAAGGCCACAAATTATCCTATTAAAATGTAGGGCTACTAATGGGTACATCCACTGTCCCCTCCCCTTGCTTACTTGTGGCTGCCTGCACTGTCTGTCCTGGGGCAGCAGGCAGGGAAGGGTTAACTGCTGATGCTGTCTGGGCAGGGTTCAGCCTCAGAAAGAGCAGTAGGTCAGCAGCCATGGTGGTGGGGGCCGGGCAGATAAATTAACCCATTGCTGCCTGCTCCCCCAGGACAGACAGTGTGGGCAGCCACAAGTAAGCATGGGGAAGGGAGCGTGGAACTGGGGCAGCTGCAGGGGATAGGGGGGATTCATATCTTTCAGTCCTCTAGGTCCCTGCTGGCCTGAACATGTGACTGCTCCTGCTCAAGCTAGGGCTAATAGTGATGAAAATTTGGGTAGCTCTCAGTATAACACAGGGGTGGGCAAAATATGGCCCAGGCCAGGTCTGGCCTGCCAAGGGTTTTTGTCCAGCCCATGATGGGTCCCTCAACCTGCCCAGCCCAGGGGCAGGGGCAGCCTGGGCTGTGTCATGTGTGGGGGGCCCTGCTGCCCCAGGGTGCAGAGTGGGTCTGGGGTGGCACAATGGCCAGACTTGCTTCCAGCAGCCCTGGTGGTGGCAGTGGTGGCTCCTTCTGACAGTGGTTGCTGCTGCTGTGGCTGGACCCAGCCCCACTGCTCGGGCACCCTGGCCCATCCATCCAGCTCTCACTGCTGGGGGTGGTAGCCACATGGGCATGGTACATGGCTGAATGAATGGGATGGGGTTGCGGGGGGGTAGGCAAGGCTGGCGTCAAAGGGCGGGATCACAGAGTGGTGACAGCATGGGGCCAGAACAGAGCTTCAATCTCCTGCCCACACAGCCTTGCAATGGGCTCAGATTCTGCAGGCAGGGATATGTGAGAAGTGGATCATGGCTCTACCCTGGCCTCTGATCCCACACTGTCTGCTTATAAATTTATTAGGGGAGGTCAATGGGGAATAAGGAAAGCACTGTTTACTAAGGCGCCCCAGGGAGTGACTAGGTATAATGGGTATAAACTAGTTGAGAGTGGATTTAAGTTAGATGTTAGGAAGACATTTTTCACAGTAAGGGTGGCCAGGATCTGGAATGGGCTTCCAAGAGAGGTGCTGCTATCACCTAGCTTGGAGGTCTTCAAGAGGAGGCTAGATAGTCACCTGGCTGGGGTTGTCTGATCTCGGTCCTCTTTCCTGCCAGGGGCAGGGGGTCAGACACGATGATCCATTGTGGTCCCTTCCGACTCTACAGTCTATGAATCGCCACCTAGATGCAGCACCCTGCCTGCCTGAGACCCCATCCTATCCCCCTGGCTGCATGCCCTGTCTATGTGGATCCTGGCTGGTCTCCATGGAGACCCTGAGATCGCGGCGTGG
The DNA here is from genome assembly GCF_030867095.1 of Alligator mississippiensis. Lineage (NCBI taxonomy): Eukaryota > Metazoa > Chordata > Crocodylia > Alligatoridae > Alligator > Alligator mississippiensis. Next base: position 68,219,188 of record NC_081832.1, read on the forward strand.
TGACAACGTGGGGCTGGGGTCCAGGGCAGAGCCACGATCTGCTCCCAGCCTGCTCCTGCCCACAGACACAGTGTCTTTCTCAGAGCCATATGGGCTCAGCTCGGCCCCAGGCCTTGGCTCACCACCCGTACTGTCACTGCCCTGTGAGCCCAGCCCTGGCCCCACCCACTCATCCTACTTCCAAATGCTGCTTCCTGTGGCCCCATCTTAGCCACCAGGGAATTTTGGTGAGCTGTTTCGGGGGGGGTTAGGGGTTAACCCAACGTACAACAGTTCATCAAAATTACTGATGTGGCCTGTGGCCCAATTCATTGCTCGTCCCTAGTGTAACATGTAACAAGACTCCAAGTGTTGTCCTGTATTAAGCAGACTGGAGTGCTCTGTGTGTGCCAGATCAGAATTTGTGGTGTACTTTTTCATAGCTATGAGGCTAGCTTATTTGTGTCATATGGTATATTCATTAGCAAGCCTCAAATTAAGCTTTTTTATCCTTTTTCCTCCCCCCCGTGGGGCATGTTTAGGCACCTGCCCTTTAATTTTACCCATGTCCTTACAGTTACGTAATAGAAAAGAGAAGTAGTTTTTCAGTGTCTGCCCTACATAGGCCTCCTGAAATAGTTTTGGGTCACCTTAGAGTTCTTAAATTGGAAAAGGAATGAACAGCATGACTCTTGCCCTGGAGAATTGAGCAGTCCAACCTGTTCACATTAGCCTTTGTGGCTATTGTTGTTATATTGCAACAGATTGACACTCTTGTTCCTTCCACAAATACAGTTAGGTGGGTGCCCATCAGATTTGAAAAGCCACAAAGGTAGAATGTGAGGGGAATAATCCACCCTCTCAGACATGAAAAATCTACACTCGTTGAAGCCACTTAAATTGTTCAGGATTATGAACTGGACACTTAAATAGTCCTTGCCTACATGTTCTTTAAATCCAGGCTATAGAAGACTTCAACATTCTTTGAAGTTGAAGCCTCACAGTTGATGCTGCAGTATTAATGTTCTTCCTCGGCTAACATCATGATCACGATTTCCTTCAGCCTCCCTGTTATGGCAGCCTAGGCTTGACCAGCCTGACAGTGCTTCTGGTCTTAGCAATGGTGTTCGTAAGATAACTATGTAAACCTCAGGGCACTATATGTTGTTAGACAAATTTAGTTACGTGAGACTTGTTCATATCTTGGATTGACCATATCCCTGTTTGTCATAGCAAGCTGCTTGGTTTATCAGTGTAATAATAAGGCAGTTCATTATGTCACGTCATCTTGCATTCAGATTTATTCCTTATGCTTTTACTTTTTTTTAGTAGCTTGTTTTAACAATAGAAATAGATTGTTGTTTATAAGGATTATTAAGTATGTTTAACTTCACAATGATTTCCTGTCATGTCATAGAAATGGACATAAGATGTAAGGAAACTGAAATGTATCTTCTGCATTCTCTGGCTAGGCTGCCTCCTAAACTAGAAGAACAGCTGCATTTGTGCATGCAGGCTAATTACCCCATGGGTGGGCTAAGTATTGTTCAGCAATGCTAATTAGCCTGCCTGAAGTGCTGTTCAGAAGAGGCCCCAGTGCCTGCAATTCAGAAAACAGCCTGCCCTAAGCTGTATGGAGCATGCTTGGTTGCCAGATCTGGGGATAAGATTAGCATGTAAATATTAGCCTTTGCTTCCCATCTTGTACAGTGGAGACAGTAGCACTATACCAGGCTGTAGGGGAGTTGAGATGATAGACAAACTTAAAACAGAGTGGTGTTCAAATACAGTGGTAGTGAGGGTGAGAGAGGTACCCAAGACAAGACAGTTACGCAAGACAAGACAGTAGTGCTCAACACAGTAACACATTTATGTCTTCTGCGAGCTGTATCAGAGCGGGAGCTAAATGAAGTTCTACGTACCTCTCTGTCTCTCTCTTCATCCCCCCACCCCCTCCCTGCCCCTGCTCCTCCCAGTGTATTTTTATCTTATCTAAATCTGTCTGTTCCATCCTGACCCTTCAAATACCTGTTACTGGATGTAGCACTCTGCATGATTATTCTTTGTGATTAGGTGCAGTAAATCACAGGTGCTGAGTACTGTGGGCATTATGTTCGGTATCACTAATTCACAGAACTGGCCCTGCAATGCTGAGTTCTTCCTGGACCATCTTCAATTGTCATTGTACAAAATGAGAACCTGGTAGCTCTTAAAAAATAAGGTAACCGATGTTATGATGAAAACTGTTATAACTGATTTACTTTCAGTGGTATCAGAAGTAAATGATTATTGTACATTAACCAATGTACAGAATAAACATAAGTTTATAATTCTGTTTCATTCTTTATAGTTGTTTAGATAGTCAGCCCCTGTATTTTTACTGTGAAACTGAGACTTTTTAAGTGCAATCCAAGGAGAAATAAGACTCATAAAAATGAAATGTGCCTTCCCTTAGGCATGTGTAGCTCCAGTGACTTGTATACAGCTACTCACAGGCTTAGGGTTTGATGTGTTTGCTGAATCAGGGCCTAAAAATCTTATTCATAAAGGATATTTTGCAGTTAGAAGGCATATGAAAAAATAAAGATGAAAATGTCTAAAAATATTATTATTGGGGAAAAATACTAAAAAGTCTGTGCTGTAGATAAATTCTATTCAGAATTTACCTAAGGAAATAAACTTTACGTAACAAATACCCTGTTGCAAAGCACAAATAAACTGAAGACTACGGATAGTTAGAAAAATATAGTTTTTCACTACTTAGATTATGTGGCTCATTTATAAATAATTAAATTTCAATATATTGTTATCAAGGAGAAACAGTCTGAATTAGTTTCAATAATGTATCTTGGTATGAAACCAGGACATACACTGCAAACATTAAAGTTTTTTAAAGTATCAATATGTCTGAATTGAGTTGGACTGAATGCCAGAAGATGAGTTTCCTCCAGGTTTTCGCATTTGTAAGTACTCGCACAGCTTGTAAATTGGTTTACCTTGTGTCGACTCATTTGATGTTTTTAAGAGCATGTTGCTATGGTATCTGCACCCCACTACAAAAATCCTGCATAAGATGCATTGCCATAGCCAGGAATAAATCCTTAGCAAAGTTGTATGTATGCTTTAAAAAATTAAGCAAATACATCATATTCTGACACGCCTTGGGCCTGAATAACCCGAGGAAGGGTTGCGTGTGCCTCTGAGTCAGCTTATCCATGTTACTTGCGAGGTTCAGTCTAAGGAACTAGTAAGAGTAAACCAGCTGATCTGGGGTGGGAATTGGAGAAACAGTGGGTTCACAGAGTTAGCCAGCAACTCAGACTGCTGGAACATTTGTTTCTTAGTAAAAGGTTGAAGTGATCAGTTTATGGGTAAAGAAGTATGAGTTTCACTCTTGAGAACTAAGTGTCCCCTTGTGCTGTGCTAATACAGAAACTGGCAGAACAGGCATTGCTATTTCTTTGACGTTAGGGCTTGCATCCCTATTTGCTTCTGTCTCATTCGTCTCATGACTGAATGAATCAACACGCAATTAAGCAGTCACATGAGGGACAGGGCAAAATGCTACTCATACACTGATCATTGTGAATCTTTGGAGGATTGTTGCTTACGTCTGTCATCTTCCTTGTGTGAGGAAACTCTGAATGGCAACCAAATCGTTTGGGTTTTTTTTTCCTCAATGATAATGGATTACATAAAATGCAGCAAAATCAGTGCCAAGAATGAGATATGGAAGAGGCAGAGCAGCAGATTGGGGGGTGGGGGATGGATTTCTGAGCATTTTTAAATGCTTGTTTAAATTCATGCACCGAATGGTTCAGGTATTTAAAAGATTTTAAGCTCGGTAGTATAGTGCTCACACAACCAAGGCCACTAGTGGTTTTAACTAAAAATGCAACTGGTGGGCAAAGAAAGGAAGATGAGGTCCACTAAATGGCATGAGGAGACTTTTTTATTGCCAATTTAAAGTTTATGTTTTTTAAGTAGCATCAAGTTACAGGGGCTTTGTAAGAATTGCCTTCCAAGTCTGACTGGCAAATACTTGTCTGGAGATTTACTGGGTTCTCAATTATCACCCAGTCACAAGTAGTCACCTTTAATCAATTATATGGTCGTGGACTACAGCCAGAGAATGCTGAAATCCCTCCGCGGCATGTTCCAGCCATATCACTTCCACAAGCAAGACAGTATTTTTCCCTTATACGATTTGTGAAACAAGCACTGCAGGACTTCTTAAGAAACGTAAACAGGTTTCCACCTTGGCACTAGCAACCTCCTGCTGCATCCCAGGCCCCAGGACATGGGGTGGGGATTCTGGGGTTGGCATCTTGGTCATCTGTATCCTGTTAGTCAGTCTGCCTTTATCCACTTGATGCCAGTCTTTTCTCACATGGTTGTTGCAGTGTGAAGATCTCCACGAGGGGTCGTTTGTGAACCCACTGAACTGGCCAGCAGGCCAGACATGTTGGGGATGGAGACTGTTTGGGTTGGCAGACAACGTTTAGTTACAGGAGTTTGTGGGAACATGCTCTGCCAGTTAACTAGCTACATACGGATCAGAGCAGTGAGACAGTTCTCTGGAATGTGCCAGGCAAGTTGGTGATAACCCAGAGTGGTTTATTAATGTGCTGCTTATGAGTTGTACTATCGATAGCTCCAGGCACTCAAAAATTATGGTATACAGGTACAGATTACATTTATCTTTTACTTGAATATTCCTTTTGAAATGTGAGACTTCAGAGGTCGTTTGGGGCTTTTGGAAACTACTCAGTTGTTGAACATATTTTCCTGTAAGTGCTTTACTCGTATAAAATACTCAGTTTGTCTTCATATTGAGCCTTACGGTGTGCCAGATATTTAGCTGGTGTAAACCAGCTTAGCTCTGTGGAAATAATGGCAGCATTGTCAGAACTCACCTCTTTCTTTTTTTTGCAAGTCCCCCAAGTTTTGGTGTTTTTTCTTAAAGCCCCCAGCTTCTGTACTTGTGTTATGAGAATCTCTGAATTCGTTAATTTAAAAAGAAAAACTTTCTAGCCCCTATCATTGCAAAGAAAACGTTGAAAGCACGAACAAAACTCGGAAAATAGAAGGTGACTAGAAATGCCCCAAAATGCATTATTAGTTTTTGGGGTTTTTTAAAATCACGATACTTAGGCTCATCTTGCATTGGAGTCTGATTCAACGGTTATGTTATACTTGGGTTTGACACCACTGTTATCAGTGGAGTTACTCTGACATTAGTTTAGAAGCTGGCCCACATACCTTCTAGAGATCTTGCATTCAATTTTTTCCCTATTGATGGTAAATTCAGTACTTTGACTTGTATGCCATTTTTGCATTTTTGAAGTTATTAGACCGAAATGAACTCCAGAGTTCAAAGTAGTAATTCACCATTAAATCATAGAAGAGAGAGGCCGAAGAACTCGTAAATATGAGCCAGCAAACTTGCTTTTGTGCAGCCAGAGCTCTATTGAGGTTGCTGTGTGTCTAGCACTGATAGAGCCAAACTTATTTTTTCATATTAATAATTCACAGTGTTGGGGAAGGAAATTTTGGATGCTGGTTTTAATGAGAAAAGTATTTTGTATATTGTCTGCTAGAAAACCTGATGTATCAAACATATGGAGATGTTGCATTGCTGACTATTAAGTTGTCCTTCAGGATCTTCAGACAGTTGGAAAACGGGCTTAAGGATGAAAGGAAATGTCCATAATTCCACAATTACACAGGAGAAAACCCCAACATTAAAAGGTCTCCTTTGCCAAATGAGAGAATTCTGTGTTCTTTTTAAATAAGACATTAAAAATTGATATGAGCCCTTTGTGTTCCCTACTCTTAAAATAACTATTTGTAAATCGTTCTTATGTGGATACATAAATCAGGATTTTCCCCCAAAAAACTTTCCATTAAATACACACAACACTGAACTATTTACACTTTATTTTTAATAGCTACAGGGAAAGATTATTCAGCTCTCTGAATACCCGGGAGCGCACAATAAAATAACTGTTTGGCAGGGGGAAAATGCCCTGTTGTCTTGCAGTACCAGTTGGTATTATGTAGGTTTGTTTGGTGTCTCATGTCTTATTTATAGTAGATTGCAATTGGAAACTGGATGCAAAACAAACACCGATGTTCCAGTGTAGCTTAACTATGCATCAGATTCTTTCTTTGATAGTTATTTTTACTTTAGACATCTTTACTTTTTTAATTTATCATGTAATGATTAAAGGGACGTAGCCATTCTGCTCAATCTCAAACTTTAACCATCTTAAAAAGGCAGGTAAATCCCATATAGCATCCCCCAAAGATCCTTTGGGATAGATTCTCATTTCTGCTTAAACCTCTTCATGCTAGTACTAAAAATAATTTGAGTCTCCTTGATTTTAGTGCGAGGTTTGATGGTGTTTGACTGTCATTATGCTATAAAAGTATTTTTCATTAGTACCTCCCATAATCTGATTTCCTTTAAGGAAGATCTGTTTGGTACGCCTGTGCAAAGCAGCTAGTATTCGCTTCAGATTCGGCCAATTCGGGGGACAGTGATTCGAATCACTGTCCCAATTTCAATTTGGCCAGGCCAGGCCCACTCCCCGCCCCTCTCCCAGCCTGGCAATGGCTGCCCTAGCTCCTGACGCATTTAAAAAAAAAAAAAAAAAAGCCCTGACTTAGTGGATGCTGCCAAGTAGAGGATGATCCCTGCGGCTCCCCCACTGCTCCATGCTGTATGAGGGGCTCTGCATGAGTCCCCTGGCCCCCTCAATCTCCTAGCCCCCCCCATGGGTGTGCCGCTCAGGCCAGCTCTGCCCCTGTAAGGACCCCCCTCCCCCCCCCCCCCAAAAAAAATCCTGGACTCGCCGCTTCTGCCGGCAGGTGGTGATCCCTGCTGCCCTGCACCATGTGGGGGGCTCTTCACAAGCCCCTGAGGCCACACCAGCAGTGGTGAGTCCTGGGACTTTTCTTGGGGTTTTTTTTCTTAAAGGGACAGAGCTTGTGTGGGTGGGGCAACTGTGGGGGGGCTGGGGAGCTCATGCAGAGCCCCCCATGCAGCATGAGGCAGTGGGGGGGCAACGGGGATCACCCCCCACACACACCTGGCTATACCCAGTGAGCACCGGGGCTTTTTTTAGAGTACCGGGAGCTGGGGTGGGCAGGGTTAGCCATGGCGGGGTCTGGGAGAGTGAACAAATGAACTCCTTTTGGTGTCATTGCTAGGTTATTTCTTCTGGTTTTATTTGTAATTTGTGATGAACGGAGGCCGAAATCCAGCACTGGGACCATAGGCTAACAGAGGTACGTGCACAGAGTCCTGCCAAGTGTAACAAGGCTGAGGCTTCTCAGTCCTTTGAGCTGCTCCATGGAAACATATGCTTGAACCCAAGCAGCCTGACAGAGCTCAGGAGGGCTGTACTTGGGCACAGGCATCCCCAAACATGGAGCTCATTGTGGGATTAAGGGCCAAGTAGAGATATTTTGCCAGACTTTCTCTTTTTGCATTAATTAGCACGTTGAGCTTTCAGAATGCTTACTGCTCGGTTGCTAAAGTCCATATTTATGCCCCAAAACAGTGTCAGTGTGATTCTTGCCTCCCTCCCCACCTTTTGCCTTGGACCTGGGGCCAGGGCCTGGCTGCTTTTGCCACTTGAGAAGTGAGTGGGTTGCAAGCCAGGTAGACCCTGGCCGGGGTACCACACCTGGGAGATGGGAGGGAGGGGGGATTAACCTTAGGCTACCGACATCTGGCCACGCCCCTGCTCCTGCCGCTCAAGCAATGAGGGGGCAGTCTGGAGCAGGATTTCCCACTCCAACCCCTACCCTCTTCTTAGCCAGCTAGGGCAGTGATAGTGCTTTGGCTAGGGAGGAGAGGGGTGGGACCAACCCTGTTCTGCTGGAGCACACAGCACAGCCCAGCTCAGGGCTGCAAAGCATCCTGGGATGCTGGGGGACTGTGAGCTAACTTGAACAAGGAAGGGGTCTGGGACAGGAGTTCTGTAAACTGGTCTGCCTAAATCAGTTAAGTTTGATACTACATTCAACCAAGTTTATTTTAAACCCGTTTCAGTCATTTTGAAAGTGGTTTATGTGCACTGAATTTCTGTTCTGTTACAGGTTTAAACCGGTTTCTGATCACTTAAGCTAGTTGATGCGTAACTTCTGTCCCTAGCGTATGTGACCAACAATTGATGTTGTTCTTGCTTTAAGACTTCTGGAGCAAATAATGTAGTTTTAACAAGTGTATTCAGTTCTAGGGCAGTGAGTGGAGAACTTGTTGCCACAGAGATGTCTGTGGAATAAAAGGAGACTGCTACCTGTTGGTTTGTGTCATGGGAATGGGGGTGTTTGAACTAACAGCAGGTCCTGGCAGATTTTCTAATATGCATGGAGTATGGTCTCTAGTTTGTGGCAGTTGTTATTGTCTATATACTTTTATGTGCCTGGACTTTTTTTACCACTTCATTAGTAGGAATCCATTCCACTCTTTTTCCTGGTTGGATGTTAACTGAAGCTGTGTCCCCTTTCAGTGCTCTTCTCTTGAGCGTGCATCAAGTTACTGTGAGGTAAAATGGAAACTTCAGTTGTTACTCCTGTAAATAAACGTTTACATAATACATTGATTAGCCTCAACTTCTTACTGTTGCATTTCTAGCTAAAAAGGTCACTTTTAACATTGTTACCCTTTAGAAAGCAACGCGTACAATATGTATAAATGACATGAATGGTTTTAGAGCAGTTTCACCCTGGCAGGAGTGTATTACTGTATACAGCGTGTGCCTCTTCATAAACCAGAAAGGTGACAGAGGTATTAGTGTTGCGTACACCTCAGTTTGAAGGGGGGTTGTAAGTGTTAAAGGCAGAATTTGGTTTTAAGACTATTTCACATGTGCTTAATTTTAATCATGTGAGCAATTCCACCGACTCTTTGGGCCACATCTATATACAATTAAAGCACACACCCAACTGTTTTTGCTTCTACTTTGAGAGAGGCGGATTACCGCCTGCTGTGCCCATATTGTGTCTTTTACAAAAGATTGTAGTTGTGGCTTTTATATTGCGTAAGATTCTCCTTTCAATCTTCATTTTCTGCCTTCAGGACACTAGAAAGAAATTCTGCTACCAGTCTTGAGGTGAAACCCTGGCTTTATTGAATTCAGTGGCAAAACTCACGATGACCTCACTGGGGCCAGTTTTTTCCCCGGAGTCAAAAATTTCACCCATTCTACAAAGGCGTCTGTCTGCAGAGGAACTCGGTGTTCTTCTGTGGAGCTGATCCTGGAGGGCAAAATCTCAGGCTTCAGGAATTAATGTACATGAAAATGTACATTTGTTCATCCTATTCCTATGTAATAAAAAGGTAGCTAATACTGGTGACCTCTGTGGTGTGGATATGGGGAGAGAGAATCTTAATTTTGAAGAATGAATATTAAGCTGCATATGTGTTCCAGGTACTTGTAGATATTGGGTAAAATCAAAGGAAGGTTTCCCCGAGGATGATGGCCCTCATTTTTTGCAATTCTCTCATGTGCTTCCAAAATATTTAGCATCTTCTATCGCACATCAAGCTTTCAGGTCCCATTCCCTCCCTTTTCCCAGGATGTTAGGATAAACTGTGTAAACACTGAGCTTTTTGCTCTTGTGATTATATTACTAAACACCCTTCCTTCCATGGCCACAAGTTAACACAAGAGCAGTTATGAAACCCTGTTTACAGCTCTGCAGCTGGTCCGGGTTTCTTTATGGGTCTTATTTCACATCTCCCCTTTTTAAAGTGTATATTGCCATCCAATTATCTGGACTATTCCTGGCGTTTCACTTGTAATATTAATGAGCTTTTACAAAGCATACAATGTCTTCTTTGTTCTTATAGGAAACTGGTGAAGAGAGAGGGGAGGTTTTTCATAAAAAAAACAACCCCCCCCGCCCAAGCCCCACAATAAAATAAAATAGACTGTATCTGCTTTTCCTTAGTATGCAGTCATACTGAAGTTATGCAGTGTGGAGCGTGCATGTCAGCAATTGCACCTTGTGCATGAAACATGGGCAGGCATAATTTTTGTGTTTCCAGTATAAAGCAGGCATCCAAACAAGACCTTCTGTATAGCTAAACATTTGAAGGCCTTATGTTAATGGTGAATTCTGTATGCATGAATATAAGGCAAAGCTAGGATTGGTTGGCAGGCTCATTGCAGATCCAGGTGGCATATACTGACAGCTCTGGGTCACATGATGGCTATTAGTGCTTGCTTTTCCACTCCTCTGGCTCAGCTTGTCAGCAAGGGTTGAACGCAAGCATCCTGCAGCTTCCAAGAATGTAAGGGGGAGGGGGAAGTCTGGGGGGAAGCTGCTTTGGTGTTTTTCTCCCCCCCTCATCTTTGATCAGTCTGAATTCCTGACAAATGTGGATTGTGGAGGTGCAGAACTGCAGCCACAGTTGCCAAGGGAGTCTGGTCATGAGGCTCAGCCCATATCGGATTCGCTGAAGAAGGATAGATTAAACTGGCATGTACAGTCTACGTTGTCTGCCAAAGCAGCACTTAGCTTTCAGATGAATTAGATTGATCTTCTCTTCTCTGCAGTAATACACTTGAGGAGACAAAGGAACTGGAAAAACAGACAATATTTACTTTAGTAAGGATCCTGGACTGTGCAGCAGAATGGAAGGACAGAATATTGGTTATGAAACTATAGGGGACTGTAGATGGATCCTCGTGCAAAAGCCCATGTTTTGCGTTGACAAAATTATTTCTTTAAGGCAGTTTTTGTGATCCTGTTGCTAGGATTAAGCTTTTTGCATTGCAGCATGGAGCCTTTTGTTTGAGTTAAATTCAGACCTCTCGATATGTCACCTGACAGTCTTGTGGTTTTGGATGAATATGGCTCATTGCTATTATTAACCTGGGTTGGCAGCTGGGCGTAACAGGAGTTTTATAGGGATTTTGAAAAGTGGAACTGCTCGGGGGATAAAGATGCTTTCCAGGTATGGAAATAAAGTTATTGCAATTGTTTTAACAATTTGGACACTATACTTCCTAACAATTGATTTGCTGCTGTAATTTTTTTTTTTTTGTAGAAATCTGATGCTTTATAGAGTAGGTTTGGCTTACTGATTTCTGCAACTGTATAGAAAATAGCTCTTTTCTGTATTTTTTTAAATGTCCTAAGTTAATTTGATAACTATCACTATGCAAAGATTAGTTTTGATCTGCTGAAGTAATGGGAAGTACTGTGTTAAATGCTAGCAAATTTAAGTCAAAGGGACTTTTGTTGGTTTGTGTATATTTTTGTATATCGAGACATTTTTTCCAAAAGAACTAATGAGGAAAAGTTTGTGTATGTGTGTTTAAACCCTTTCGAAACTGAACAAGTGTTTTCTAAAATGGCATGCTTTATCTATGCCCTCAAATCTGGAGGCATAGATAGTGATCTGGAATGACAAGAGTTAACTTTAAATTCTTAATTAATTGCTGGAGGTCAAGTCAACTTATTTATTGATTCCTTCCCACAATACCTTCCAGGCTTCTATTTTCATGATTAATATTTTTAATTCTACCACAGTTAACCTGTATATGTACCATGTCTTTATTTTCTGTGTACTCTTGGTTGGAGGCTAGCAAAGAATTAAATCCATATTCCACGAGGCATTTTTGGGTGTGTGTTGGAATTTTTAGAGTGAATTAGGCATGGAGTGAGAGCTGAATGGATAAACAGAGGCAAGTGACTAACAGGTGGGAGTTAAAAATGAAAACAAACTAAAGTTAGCTTCATTTGCAGTTAGAGAATCAGACAGCAAACTAAAATTTGGGAGTCGGGGCCAGCAAACGTGGAAACCAGCTGAAGTTTATGTCCCAGTTCAGTGCACAGAGTGCAGATGCCTGACTTGTGACCAAGTGTTACAGTATGTGCATGGTGTGAGTAGCTCACAGTTCCTGAACCCCCAGTAGTACAGCTATTCAGAGTGAGCATTGCTACACTACTAGATGAATGAGAGAGATTTATAGACATGGCAGAGAGCTGGCCTTTTCACTGCTGCAAAGCCTGCGGCTGGGCCTTCCCTTCCTTCTGGGTTTAGGGAACCAAGAAATGTGAACGGGAAACCTCAGCTTTGATTTTAAAAGATACGTTGTTTTTTAGCCCTAGTCTTCAGGACTAACTTTGCAATGTAACCTCTTGCACTCTTTCCTGCCCAGGGCAGGGGGTCAGACTCGATGATCTAATAAGTCCCTTCCAACCCTACTAACTATGAAACTAGTCCATAGCCCTGAAAGCTTGTTGCAAATCCCTTCCTAAAGAGCACAGGGGATTCAGATACTCCTTGCAGCTACCTGTACCCACAAGCTCTTTAACTTTGGACAAATCCATGACTAAGTTAACAGCTGTAAGGGGCACTGTTGTCCAGGGTACTAATGTAAGCAATTTCCCCATCAATTATAATGGATCTCCTCCAGAGCCTTGGTCAAGTCACATAGCTCCGTTTTAATAAAAAATGTTCCCTGCAGGAATGGGGCCAATGGACACAACCTTCCCACGAAGACACATGTCCTTAGATCTGCATTGCAAAACTTTTTATATGTATTGGCTCAGAGGTTGTATTAATGTAGAGATCCCCTTCCTCCCCATGGCCATATGTGTTACGTCACTGAAGTTTAAATAGAACAGTTGCAGAAGGAGTTGTGCATGCAAACCAAGGGTATAAATTTATCATACCCATCATAGGGTATTGGATAATGAATTTCATCTGTTTTTTTGGTGTCTCTAGCTAAGAGACGCATCAAATTGGAAATACCGTCAACCTAGCATCATCTGTGCATCCCTGGTATGCTCCCAGCTACTTGTGTTCGTTCTGGAACATCTACACAGCTGCATGGCAGCAGTCAAATAGTAAGCAAGTGGCTGAACTGTGTCAAGAAATGATAGAGAGCATTTGTCCTTATTGTGAGTCCTAGGTTCTGTTTGTCACATCACCATGAGGCATGGGAAGAGGAAAGGTCCAGAAATACGTGGAGGAAGTTGCTGGGGAATGGAAAAAGGCTTTCTTCATTGAGAAGAGTGTAAGAGTAGAGATGACAAAGGTGTATAATACAGAGTGTCACAGAGAAGGCCAATAACCAGCTTCTTTTCCCCCTTTCCCATAGTAAAATGTATGCAGGATTTTCAATATTAATAGACAACATATGTATAAAATGTTGTCTTATAACACTTCCATATATAAAAGGAAACCCCTAAAAACCTGTTTAACTCACTGCTTCAGGATAGTTTAGATATAGTTTAGAAAGGTACTAAATACCGATTACCTTTACACTTCAAATGTAAGCTTTTTGGGGCAGGGACATTACTCATGTTAAATATTTGTGCAGTGTAGTTTGGATTCCTAACGGGCCCCTGTAAACATTACCGCAATACAAGTAGTAGTAAATAATAATAATAATACATAAATAACTGCATTGTGCATTACTAGGTAGGTAGTCTCAGTAATATTGTGGGCTGTGAATCTCTGTAGGCTTGAAGGAGCAAGTGTAAGAGTAAGTGATTACCCTCTGAAGGTGAGGGAAAATGTCTTCTCCAGTACATAGCAATGTAGTCCCAGCTGCTTAATGAACTGCACACTTTCCTTTGAAGCAGTTGGCACTGGTCACCATTGGAGAGGGAGCACCAGACAAGACGGACTAGTGCTTTTTCAGTATGGCTGTTCCTATCGACATTCTGAAAAGGTGCTAACATGAAAAACATGCAGAACAGATAAGCTGGCATAAACTATAAATATCATTTGCGTAGATGCTTTTAAAAATAGTTTGAAGTGATTCATCACTAGGCAGTTTTCATAACTGTGGTTAACATGTTGAAAACAATAGTTGGATAGTTTCAACTTACTTTTTCAAGAATTGGGCATATTCCTGTTTAGTGATCTGTTGCAGCTTTTTACCTATTTGGTGTCTCTCGCAGTTGGCTTTGATTTCGACCATACATCTTTTTAAACCTCCAGAAATGTCTTTTTATTAAACAGTAACCCAGTGGTCATGTACGTTAATAATGGTGTTTCACTCTTACCTAAGTTGTTAATGACAAAAGGGAGTTCTGTTGAGCTTGTACAGAAAACAAGGTTGTTTTGTCTTCAGCTTTATGGGTGAGAGAGAAGGCAGCATTTTTGTGTGATGGTTATTAAACCCAGCATGGAGCAATGAGTAGGATCATTCCATTACCTCTAGTAGATAATGTCTTCATGCTGCAGTGCATGCTGTGTTTTAGGGGATGTGTAAAGAAATCCAGCTGTAGGCTATGTAGAATTCTGGATTGCATCCTGCTTGCCCAACTCCCAGCATTGGTGTTTAAGGAACTGCCCAATGGATCTGCACATGAAGAGCAAATATCGATGTATTAGAAGGTAGGGAGGTAAGGCAGGGAAGAGAGAGAAGAACTGTCAACTGGACGAGACCCACTGGCTCTCTGTGACTAAATGTGTGCTGGATGTTTTTTTCTAATGAGATGTACAAATACTTCTCTTGTTTTTGAATAGTTTCATTAGTTTGGTAATTCAGTAACATCTGGCTTCTGCAAATTGCCTGTTCCCCAACTTCTTCCAAATTCAGTGCAGGAGCAGATGTCACCTTGATATTCCTAATAAAATTAAAAATGATGTACCCAGTTGATTATTCTATAATGTAAAGCTTTAAAGAACCCCCCCTCCACTCTCCAAATTTTCAGTCATTTTCAGCTATGTGCATAGCCTGCTTGCAACATGTTCTGTTAACCTGAAAACTCCCTTTATCACTAAGGCCTTTCTTCCTCATTTGGGGCCCAGAGTGTTTTCGTTGGGAAGATCTAAAGAAAATGACTCCATTTTATGGAGTCCAGTTTTCAACTAACCTTTTAAAGAGGCTGAGTTTTTGCAATATTTTGCAACTGTAATGGATTATGTACAATATTTTTTAATTGGGTGGGGGAAGGAATTCTCCAAAGCATCTAAATAATTTCCATTCAATGGAACTTGTGCCTCTAAATCGGTTTGGTGCTTATGAAAATCTCACTCTGTGTAAACTGGCATTTGTATTCCAGTAGTGCTAGGGGGTCTCTGTCAGGATGGTGTTCTGTTGTATGCGGAGAAATAATTCAGCTTCTCTTCTGCTATGAGGTCAGAATGTTAAATTTACAATGACATAATTTTCCATGGCAACAGAGAGTGGTTTATTTAAAAAAAAAAAAAAAAATTAGCTCCAAAGCAAGATCAACCAGAAACATCTGGATTGTTCAGAAAGATCTTTTCTCATTCAGATTTATAACTCAGTCGAGATTTCCACAGGAGTGTGGGAGATTGAGACACATTTTTCCTTAAAACTAAGAGAACTTGTGAGTTAATTAGATATCAGTTAAACTTCATAGTAAGATTCCATTTACAAACACATTCAGTGAAATGTGTCACTTTACAAAGGACCTGCCACGGAGTTTTGCCCCATATTATACCGAGTAGTTTTGTTCATTTTCCCTGGGTGCTTTTCTTAGGTGTCAGACTTACCAACACTTTAAATCTGCTAACGAGGAATGTTGTTTCCTTCTAAAATATGTCTCTGCTGAATGGAACAGGTGTGAGCTTGAGGTGCCAGTCTGCTTGTATTTACTGTATATCCTACTGAACCTTCTGCTAATACTCTTCGGTTTCTTCTGATTCAAGGAACAGTCCACTACTGCCAAGGAATATTTTTTGCGAAGCTAAAACGAGCTTTACAGCTATATTATGTAAGACAGATAACACTTAAGTCATCTGTCATGAAATATGATTTAAAACACATTCGTTACTGGTGTATGTACTTGAATAGAGAAAGTTAGTGTCCTGTGCAGAAATGGAGATGTAAACAAGCTTTTTTTACCTTCATCAACTATCTTGTTGAATGCATTAAGGGTTTTATATTTAGCTTTCTCTCTTCTTAGTGTTTAGCTGCTCTTGGGGCTTCTTATAAGCAGACTTTCCAAAGATCTGGAACAATTACTGCCCCTGTCTGCTAGTAATTTCAAAGCTGACTATCAGAAGTACTAGCTAATGAAAGTCGGGCTTTTGTTTAAAACGGACGCAAATTCAGATGCACAGCAAAGAGTAGGGCAAGGAAAATCCCCCCCCCCTTTCTTTTTTTGAGCAGTAGCTGGTTATTACATTTTTTCATTTGTTATATCAGTGACAAGTCATGAAACAGCTTTCCAAACTTCCCATCCACTTTCACTGAAGAGTGAGAGAGGGTTCCTCCTTCTGCTGCTGGGAGTATGAGGTTATCTGTTGTCCTCATCTCACTGGGGAGAGATTGGACAAAGCCAAAACCTTGAGCTGGAAATTGCTTGGCGCCTATCTCAGTTAATGACTCTCTTCAGAATTGGCTTAATTGCATTTGACAACAAGCGTTGTGATGTCCCTTTTGGTCTGCTTCACTGAAAAAGGCATCCCCAGCTCATTGAAGGGTTCTCAGGCCTGACAAGAGACTGTTCACTATAGACTATAGCTTTATCAGTGCAGAATCTACTGCAGGGGTGGGCAAGATGCGGCCTGCCAGGCCATTCTATCCGCCCCACGGAGCCCCTAAAAAATTTAGAAAATTAATACTCATCTGCCCTGGTCTGCCTGTTATGCAGCCCTCAATGGCTTGCCAAAACTCAGTAAGCGGCCCTCTGCCCAAAATAATTGCCTGCCCCTGATCTACTGCCACTTCAGTAAATGACAAAATTCCCATTGGTTTGTGTGTAAGATTGGACATTTGGTAAGAGACCGGGTCATCCTTCCATGCACAAGCCACACCCTGCCTGTTGTGTTGGTCTGAGAGCTGGTCTAGCAGAGTATAACTTTTTCACATAGGATTTGGTTATTTGATAATCCAGCTTCCTCCTCGTGTGCACACATGACTCTTTTTGAAACTACCTGGCCTTAAGTGAGTATGCAGAGGGAAAGCCAGGCTCTTGCAGTCAAAGCTCTAGACATTGATGTATTTGAATTTTTTTTTTTAATTTAATTTGAGCAATTTTGAGTTGCTCAAGTTCTCCCCTGTAATCGCACTTTGCCGTTAGTTGCATAGCATCCTTTCTTCAGCTTCTGTTTTTCTCTCTTGTTACTAAATGGTAGGGGCCAAACCGTTGAGAAAATGGACTTCCTCCCTTAAGAGGCCCAGATAAATCTACTTACAGTACCCAGATTCCTTCTAGATGATCTTACACAAGTTATAAAGCTTATGAATTTCTATTAGTGTCCCGATATTTTTTTTTGGGGGGGTGATGGGGAGGATTCTGTATCTTTGGCTTCACACAGACATTGTTTCTCTAGTCTCTGCTCTCCCAAGAGAAACCACAAGTATGTAGCTCTTCAGGACTTTTTCCCGAGCTAAAAATGGCCACTCCAGCAGAGAAATAACCTGGGAACAACCAGGGTTAAATCACTCCTAAAAGAGTTTCTCCTGGGAGAGGGAAAGTTCTGTACATGTTGTGACTTCTCCCAGAAGAGAACATAGTCCTCCAGAACCCCCACTCCCTCCCTCCCTTCCCCCCAGGAGACAGTATGTCACTCCCTGGACTCTACTGCTCCCTGAACACACCCTCTTCACAATCTCCACATTGTGCTGCAGGGAAAGACAAGCTGACCATGGGCCACTGCCATCTGTTGCCACGCAAACTAAGGGAGCTTGCAGAGCATGCTGTGATGTGTGCCCCCGTCTTCCCTCCACCACCCTTAGGCTGCACAGTGTCAGCACTGCAAGCTCTTCACTTTTCAGGGTTTCAACATTTGAATGTCTGTACCTGCAGCTCTGAGGGGTTTTTTTCTACCAAGAGTATAAACCTGGGAGAACTCTCTCAGATGATTTGAATATGTGTATGCAGCCACTGACCATCGAATGAATTTTCAGCTAAGTTCTGCTACAGAAGTTGGCAGGTTGTAGGTGACTTATCTTGTATTGCTCACTAAGGGGGTCAGAGGGGAGGTGACCTTCTTTTTTGGGTCAAGTCAGTCATGGAAATAGGGAACAATGAATTTTAATGTTGTTTTAGGGATATGCATCTAAAATTCCCAACTGTTAATTTATAGGCATCTAATTGTCAAAAAGATATGGGCAGGTGCAGGTCTTTCCCTAGGGGCAAGGAGTCTTTCTCCAGCTGATTACTATAAGTTTCTTTCTGTAATTGTCAGAGAGAGCTCCATGTGATTTTCCATGATAGTTACATCTCTTATAGCAAGGATAGCTAGATAGAATTTCATGCTGATATAGAAAGTGGCTCTTCTTTATTGTCTGGAAAGCAAATCCTGCCTACTCTGTGGGTGGAACTGGCATCTAGCATTTTTTATTTCCAGGAAATGAAGAGCCACAAGTTAAAAAGGTCCCAGAGATGTCCTGTGACAGTGCAGAGCATTGATCTTTGGCTTGGTTTGTCATTTTCAGTTACTCCACAAGAGTTTTTATTTGACGTACTGTGATGCATGCAGTCAAACCTCTGCAAAGCAAGTTCTCTACAACGAAATTGTTCATGATAAGTACTAACAAATTTACTGTGTAGTAATGAAAGCAAAACCATCCACAGAAAGAGGTAAAAGGGTATTTCAGGCTTGAACCCTATAAGATCTTCATTTGTGAAGCTTCCGCAAAATTCAGTGGACATCCTGAATGTGGAGCTTTCAGAGGTTCATGTCATATTACTAGGTTACTGGATCAGTTGCTGGGAATAAATGTGTTTTCGGAACCCATAATGTGAGCTCTCACTTTGGCCCCAGTCTAGTAACACACTTTATAATACCTGTGATTAAGAACCTACCTAAATAATGGCAGAAGTTCATGGCACCTTTAATTTTTGTCTTTTTGCTTGCGCACACGCATGCGCGCGCACACACACACACACACACACACACACACACACACAGAGCTGTGGTTTTTGCCTCTTAACCAGTGACTGGTGGGGGGAGGACGCACAGTGAAAAGACTGAGATTAAAGGTACCACTGCACCACGAACTTCTGCTGCTATTTAGGTAGGTCCCTACCTATGATAGCAGTTGGGATTGTGATTGTCCTGGTATTGGAGGACATTGTTTTATACTTACTGAAGATCTGTTCTCTCATAGCTGTGACCTGTGATTCTGATTTGGTGTAAGAATAGCAAGATAATCACAAGAGGGGTTTAATGGAAGTATTTTATTGCAGTGGGGTTTTTTGACAGGTAAAGATGGGAAATGCATGGTAGCTTTGGTACATAAGCCTTCTCATTTGTGCAGCTAAACACTCACAGGTGGCACTGCATTTTCCTGCGGTTCCTTGATTCTGGCAGCTGGAACTGTGAGGAAAAAATCACAAGATGTGATAACAGCACAAGAATTGACAATACTGGATAAACAATTACTTTGGGAGTGTCACACCACTTATACCACAGCACTGCAGCTATTTATTTACAAGCACTTTGTAGTGAAAGCGCAATGTTTGCACAGGATCAAAGGGTTTTTAAGAAAAATGTCATTCATCTCTTGGACTTAATTTTTTTTAATAAAGCCAGATGTTCAAATAATGTAAAGAAACAATGTCAGAAGTCACTGTGGTAATAAACTTTTCTGCTTCCTTATTTTTCGTTCAAGCTGGCCTTTACCAGAGTTTGACCCAAGTCAGATCCGACTGATTGTGTATCAGGACTGTGAAAGAAGAGGGCGGAATGTCTTATTTGACTCCAGTGTCAAAAGGAAAAGTGAGGATGTACCTGTGTCGGTGAGTATTTTTCAGCTGAAATTTGATTATAATATATGACATCTCTTTTTACATAATACAGGACTGAATACACAAAGGGCAGGACAATAAACATTTTGTATTCATTTATTTGTTAACCCTTTGAACATAAACATGATCGTTTTGCCACACAATCTGTGTGTGTGTGTATATAGTGCATTATTCAAGCTTTAGGGATTGCCTTTAACAGCTCTAAATATTTTTAACATCTTTTAATTCTGGGACTTCTCTTTTTTCACCCTCAACTTTGAAAAGTTTTGAAAAAGAGAAATGTCTTCCTTTCTGTGCCCCTAGCCATGCCATGCTGTGCCTATATGGTTGAAGACCATGACACAAGGAACAGAGAATTTGATCTGTTTATGATGGGGATCATATGATGTGCCAGCCTGCAGTGGCAGGGAACTGGACCAGCTGACCCAGGAAGTCCCTTTGCGTCTTGCGTCCCAGGTCTTGGTGTTCTTTCGCCAACCTTTTTTTTTTTTCTGGTGTTCTGTGTCACTTCTTTGGCAGAAAGTTTCTTGAAAGCTTTGGGGGTTTTGCCTTTCTGCCGCAGAATGACCTGCTGTTTATTGATCTGTGAATTTACAAAGTAACTGCTAGAGCAGGACAAAGGAGAATGTTTGTAGGGGTCAGGCATGAGAGAGCTGAGTTTCGGTCCCAATCCTGTCACTGACTGCTGGTGTGAGCTTGGCCAAGTCACTCAGCCTCTCTGACCCTCACTTTTTCCACCTGCAAAGGTATATTAGGCACTGCATGAACTCAATTTGGGCATGTTTGGTTATCTCCATTATGTGCTGCTTAATGAGTATAAAGCTAGGTACTTTAAGTATGGCTACATAAAATGGCAGTTTTATCACAAAAAAAAAAATCCTTTCTGCATTGGGTGTGGGAGCATCTCTGTAAACTGCACCTTGCCAAGTTTGACAGCAGTTGCAACTTGCTCTTTCTTATCCAGATTATGACTGCCTACTACTTCCACCAAATACTCCATCTAATTCTTGTAGGAACTTTGTATGGTTCTGGGCATAGATTTTCATTACTCTTCATAGCTGAATATAGCAACTTTATATCCACAAGTTAAGAACCAGGTTTCCTTGTTGCGGAGTTTTGATTTGATGTTTGACTCAGGTTTAATTCCTGTAGCAGCAGCATGTGACATCACAAAATGTTTAGATGCCCCTTACTTTTTAATTTTGAACCCTTAGCAGTTTTATTAGCCTAAAAGTACCGAACTGTCCATGTATCTTTGCCAACAAAGGAGTTTATACTTTTTAAAAAGAGTTCTGCTCATATGTCACAAAACAAAATGTAATAAACAAGGTTTTGTCAGTCTGTAATACATACCTGTGCAGCCTATTTCTATTCCCATCAATTTCTTTGAGTCTAGAAAACACGTTTAAAAGAGTGTCTTCACTTACACGGTGAACTTTCGAATTTTGTAAGCTGGCTTTATTATTGGAAGCATAGTTCATTGTGACAGCTGAATATCTACAGAGTTCCACTAAAAATAATTCTGTTTCATTAGACTAACAATTCAGCCAATATCACTCCACCACAATTTCTTCTTGTTCTTTGTGCCATGTCTCAGTGGGGAAAAAATAGCCAACTGTATTCCCCATCTCCATAAAATAACTAGCAGATAAAGAATTGTTCCCAGGCTGTGAAGTAAAATGCATAATGCTAACCTCCAATGCTTCTATATATATAATTTTGTTTCACGAGAGAATTGTTGATGACAGTTTTTGTCACACTTCCCACCTTGGCAGGGTCATTCCATGACTCAACACAACATTTCAGTAACAATTGGGTTTTGCAGGTAAAACTTGTGTCCAGCTGTCTTCAGCTTAGCTTGCTCCTAGTGCAGTAGTCTTTTGTGGTTACAAACTGGAATTTTTCAAGGAGTTGTGTTATTTCCCCACTCCATCCTGATTTTCATTAACAAAGACACACCCTACATATATAAAGAGATGGATCTTGGCTCTAAGCACATTCCAAGGCACTGTTGCCCTTTTGCAGTAAGACTTTTGTGTGGGATGGGCTCTCTGTTGTGAATGAGTATCTGTTAAGTGCTTCACAGAAGTCAATGCCTTCTGCTCCCTCTCCTCCTCCCTCCTTGGATTTACTAATGTGATTTGTATCTCTTTGAGTTTGCAGATACACAAAGCATGAGATTTGCAAAAAACCTCAGCACCAGTGTAACAAGTTAATTGAAGTCCACTGGGTTAGGCAGAGGCCAAGCAATTTTGAAAATCCTGCCCCAAGGCACCATATGACTGTGTAGGCTGTTCTTTTCCTTATATAGCCAGCTGGGCAACAACTCTTCATTCCTCATTTTTCTGCTGTTTCCAAGAAGTGTCATGAAATTAACTCTACTTTACATTATCATTGTTTCCTTTATGTGCTTGATGATAATGTAAAGTAATACTCAATTCTGTTTGGTGTCTGTGTGTGTGTGTGTATATATATATATATATATTCACATATTATTTCAGGTAATCCTCTTTTCCTTTGACTTCTGTCTCGTAACCCAAAGAAGTAGTCAGTGAGATTTTTTGGAGTGTTCAAACAGTAAGTGCTGAAGGCATGTGTCTGATTTCTCAGATATAAGGTTATAAATGACATGTGCCGGGGTGGGGAGGGGTGCAGAGAATTAAATTTGCATTTAAATGAAGGATCTATTAATTGTAGAGAGTGTTCAGCAGACTTTACAATGGTAGAAAAGTCACAAGATGATAGATTAAGATGAGCCACAATACTAGGACCATGGCTTATTTTGTCTTTCCAGTTTTTAAAAGTATCAAGCACAGAACAATGAAGAATGATGAAAGGAAAAGGGGAAAATAAAGATCGGGACAATTAGATGCACTCCTGAATGAATAATTTTGTATGTTTTATTACTTGGGATGGGACTACAATTGATAGCTTTGCTGAGGACTGCCTGTAGCTCAGTTTGTAGGAGAGGTTGTTACTTTTTCCTGGGGCTTTGCAGGGTTAAAGTTCTTCAGCCAGGCTGACAAGGGATCCACGGGCCAGAAGCCTTAGGCTGTGCGTCCTGAGAATGTTGGCTGAGTGGTGTGCCAGGCATTTTCACTTAGATGGGAGATATACTTTGGACAGCTGTTGGGTGCTTGGCCTGTAGGATGAGGCAAAGCGATTCCCGTTTGTGTATCCCGGACCTTTTTTGGTACTTGGCACCACCAGCTCTTTCCCAGTGTTTCAAGGGATGTCCTATTAATTAGTCAGCCTTCTGTATCCAGGTGCCTTATGCCATCTTAGACCCTCTGCTGAAGTATGCTGGTGGTCATTTTTTTTCCCTTATAAACAGCAGAAAGTTAGGCAAGGCTCCACTTTTGGTTTTGCCAGGATCCCAGAAGAAGAAAGTGATAGCATTTCTCAACATTGTGACACCAGATCATGAGGCGATGTATCAGCACAGGAACTATTTGCATAATGAATACGTGATGCAAAGAGGAGTCATTACTAATGCCTTTACCAAATAGCTTGGGTCCACATGCAATACCTACCTCTCTCAAATTTCATCAGTTACTCAGAGGTTGGAATCAGTCACATTAGTCTTACTGGCAGCTCTGTTGGTCTAATTTCCTTGTGTTAACGTGAATTTTGGTGTTCATACCTCAGCTGTGGGACTTGGCCATCATGGCACTGCCTTATGCTGTTTTGTAGGAAATAGCATCTACCTCATACTGGGATGTCTCCTGGTATCCTCACATCTATGCTTAGTCCTTTATATCCTTCACACTTTCCCCATCCTCCACTCCTGTTTTCCTCTGAACATGCAAAATCCAGACCAAGAGATGACTTGGGCATGTGCCTTCTCAGTGAGGCCAAGGGTATAAGTTTGTGGACAGGGAAAGCTTTCTTCAGAAGTCCTTGAAAAAGTAATACAGGACCTGATTTTAACTTCGCTATAATAAGAAAACAGACTTTTCACATTCCTTTTAAGATGCATGCACCAGATGGCAAGGCCCAGGCTAAATTCTCAGCCTGCACTCTACATTTCCTGACACTTCAAATGAGTGCTTGACTTCTCAACCTTGACGCCGCGTTCACGTTGGCTGTTTGCTGGGACTCCCCAGTACTGTACTGTATTATATTATGGTGTTGGTGTATGTTATTCATATGGCACTGTAAACGTAAGTGTGCCTGGCATGCAAAGATGAGTAGAAATGCAATGCGATTGTCCCAAAGAGCTGGCAGTCCAATTGGATTAGAACATCTCAGAAATGATGCCACCTGGGGGAGGTAGGAAGGGAAACTAAAGAAAACAATGGGAGGGGAGCCCTGAAAGAGCCTCCTCCAGGGAGCAGTATAGGTAAGACTGTTTTTTCCTATATGTCTTGTTTAGCAACATTTTTGCTTTGTGTTTTGCCCTGATGTTCAGTCTGGTGAGCAAAGGACACTTTTTCAGAGAGGGATTTGACTAAAGAGAGTTGTTTAGACACAAGTGAGTTTTTGAGTTTGTGGCAGCCTGGAAGGAGATAGGCCATCCACAGTGGTCAAGGAGAATCAAAGGAACTAGAGGAAGAGTAGATGGGGATAAAGGCAGAGCTGTAAGTAGGAGCCAAGTTGTAGAGAACATTGATTGCAAGTCAAAATGTGAATGGGCACTGAAGATAGGTAGGAGTAGAGAAGGAAGCTGAAGAAGGAAGTGACCTGCTCCAGGGGTTGAGAGTGGAGGAGGACTGGTAGCTGTGACGTTTCGGAAAGAGTGGAAAACGGGGAAGTGAGAGTCAAAGAGGGCAGGGAAGAGAAACCTGTGGGATTCAAGAAGAAAGTGGACCGAGGATTGTAACATTAGGGTTAAAGAGGAAAAGGTGACCCAAAGACAGTGGGGCACGTGAGTCCCATTTTCACCAAGTTACATATTCTGACAGTATGGTAAGATGGGTAACACTTAAGTAAATACCGACTTAACTTTGGAAGGTGTCACTTATTTCCATCCAGGAAGAGCACACACCAACTGCTGAAGCTTCCTTAGCCTGACGAAGGGTTTTTGAACCCGAAAGCTTGCTTAATACCTATTCTCCAACTGTTTGGGTTGGTCTAATAAAAGATATCAATTTCACCCAAGGAACCTTGTCACTTATGAGGTCACGCTTATCCAAAAGTGCACAAGTGGCATGTTGTTTTAAACAAGTCAGGCATTCTACAAAGCTGGAAGATGGGAGAAATGCTGGGATACTAAATTGCTCGAGAGACTAGTGATGGGATATTGAGCCTTTTGCCTTTTAAGTGACCTATATGAAATTGAGATGGTGATCTCAGTCTGCTTCCTAGTGAACAGGTTTCCAGAGTGCAAGAGACTAAGTAGGAAGATGAAGATGCCAACTGTAATGGTAAATAGAATAGTGTCTGATCTTCTCAACCTTTGATATTCCTTCTAAATAGATATGGAGGCACATTCATAGCATTGTGGAGGGTTATCTTCCCTGCTTATCCTGTCTGTAAATGCAAATAGGAGCCCAACAACTCTAAGAAAAAATAAGGCAATACACATGATTACTGTTTTGAAAAACAGCATTTCTTCCTCTTTTACACATGGAGCTGGAAAAATGGGCAATAATCTATTCTTCTAGGCAGATGCACAAGTATTTATTTATCAGCTTTTACAGTTCAGACCGTAACAGGAATCAAATGTGAGAATCAGTTTCTGTCCATGAGAACAATTTTCTTTCCTTAACAGAGTGCCCACTTTGCTTTGGGGGTGAGGGTGTCCAAATGGAGAATTCACAGCCTGAAAGCTTATTGTGATTCTTGTTGATATTGAGGGTTTTTTTTAATCGACCTGTAGTCTGAGCCCGTCCCCCGTTTTTCCCCCTCCCTGCTTGCTCCTTTTTGTTGCATGGTTTTTCTCTATTATGCAGACTACCTTTAAATGTACTTTTTCTACCCCATGAGGAAACTCCCTCCTCCTCCAGCTGATGAGGGTCCACAGCTTTTAGATTCTTGCAACTTTTATATAGAGATGTCTTTTCTTTTCCTTTCTCTGCTTTATTTCAGTCTCTGGTCATTTCAGAAGCAGCCTCCTCCAAGACTAGCCTCAGGCTCCTCTCCCAGCTGCTGTGTTAGTTCTGAGACCTTGTAAATGTTAGTTCTCCTGTGTTAGTCCTGTTCAGTCTCTTTTTAATGAATACCTCATTTAGGAAAAGAAACCCATCCCCTCAACTACCTTGCTCTCATTGACCCATACCAACCCCTTGACTTTGGCTCCCCCTACCTCTTAAAGGTTTCTGTATTTTCATCCTGTTCTGTTTAAGTGGTAGGTATGGAGGAAGAGACAGAGGTGCTGCATGCCTCCTTCCCATTCAGTAAGGAAGTTGCAGACCTTTGCTGGTCGGTTGTAAAGCCATCAAAGGGGGTGGGAAAAGCTGAGAGGCCTCGGGCACCCTTTGGGTTGAAGAAGACTCTGGAGAAAAGAGCCTATGTGCAGAGGTATATAGCTGGAGGCTCTGGAAGCAAGGCCTTTGGGGAAGTGCTGCTTCAGAGCAGGCTCTCAGTGCTATTTACCTGGGCACCTCATGTGTGACCATGTCTTTCACCAAAGCCCCACCAACAAGATCTTACATATACAAACACTGTACAGGGGATGCTGCCAGTCCTTCATAGACCACTGTATAAGGAGCCGAGCGGGACAAGAACAGGAAGCTTGACAGCAGTGGGAAACCAGCATGGCAGCCAAGAGAGGCAGGCTGCCCGCAACATCCTCTCAGCAGATGTTTCTGTGTCTGGCAACCTTGTGCTCTGCAGAGGGTGCCAGCAGCAGTTGGCCTAGAGACTTGATTTATTGCAGCCATGTTCCTTTGGGAGGAGAAAGCATGGATTTGAGTCTTTCCTTGGGCATGTTGGTGAATGCTACAGTTACCTCTTTATTTTTGGAAACCTGACTTGAGTATGCTTGGAATATTATACTAGAGCACCAGTCATCCCATTCCTTTGTTGCATAATATCTGGTGATTTGTTGCGTCTAATATTTCATTGACATTCAGATTCAATAACTACAGCAAAGTGGTGCATAGCAGATACTTGATCTTGTAGCCTGACAGGTTGCTCTTGCACACATGCTGGATACTAAAATTGTACGTCCCAAAATTTTTTCAGTGTTCTGTGTTTTAGAGATGATTTGCTACCTTCAAGCTGCTGACAGATGGTATCTAAAAGATCTTGAGCATTTGACCTCTTTTACTTCACAGGATCTGTATTTCATTACTTTCCATTGCAAAGACCAAACAGCTCTTCCCTTCTAGTATTTAAATTAGGAAAGTTTAACTTCAGGTTATCTTGGTTAGCAGCAAGTCTGGGAAAGCTGCTATGCAAAAATATATTTAAGTGCTGGTGAAGAAAAGTGATTAGGTTATGCAAATTTTAGACTCAATGCATGGGTTTTTTATTCTTATATGTATATGTGGCTATAACAGATGTATAAACTGATAGAAGCCTGCTTATTAGCACATCTTTTAAAGAGGACTTGCAAAATGTGATGGAAAATGCAAAGCTGAAATGTGGTTTGCCTGCAAAACCTGCTGTAACCCTGTGGATTTAATGTGGTTTCATCACATGATGCTTGCCTAGCCCAGGCCATTGTTGTTTGTGTCAGAGATAAAATGCAACTCCAGTTCACGAGTTCCTACTAAAGTCATATGATTGTCATTCACATGTTCCAGCCATTGTGTACTATGCACAAGTCACAAATATTGGCCATTAGCAAGCCTACACATTGCATGAGTTCAGTGTGCACACCCGAATCAGGCTGGGAGTTTGTTACCAGGGGAAGAAGTCTATGGCTAAAACTCAAAGGGAAGGCTAGAGAACAACGTTCTATCCCTGCCTCTGCCTCAGACTCACTAAGATGTGGGCATATATTTTCCCTTTAAAGCACTGGTGCTCAAGGTTTTGGCCTCCCAGGCCAGATGAGTGGCATAGGGCCGTCTGTGGGCCAGATCAGGCCCTGTGTCACCCCTGCCCAGCCTGATGTGCTGGGATTGGGCCCTGGGGCCCTGTGCCACCCTGTGTGCTAGAATCAGACTCCTAGGGTTCTCCACTGCCCTCACCCAGCCCCTCATGGGCCCCACACCATCCTGTGCACCTAATCTGGTGCCAAGGGCCTGAAAGGAGCCCTACAGGCTGGATGACATAGCACCAGGGGCCAGATCTGGCCCACGGGTCGGGGATTGAACACCCCTGTCTTCCCCTGTGGCAGCTCTAACTTTCCTAGAAACAGTGCAGAGTCTAGTAGAGACAGAGCTAGACAGTACCACCATTTTTTTTAATGCAGCTGCCTGAGTCCTACCTACTCTGGAGGCCACATTAAAGCAAACCAGTGCACTGTGGCAAGCTGATAGTCCCAAAGCCACTTAGATTAGCAAAGAGTCTCTTTCCCTCCTCCTGAGTAGTTGCAAATGATCCCACACCCATCAGGCACATAAGTGCAAGGGTGCTAGGAGAGGGGCTTACAGTGTACCTTCTTGAGGAAATGGGCTGGACCATGAAGAGTGTCCAGTACTGAAAGGTAGTTGGCAAGACCTCCCAAGCAGGCTGTTGGAGTTGACACTGTATTCAAATGTATGGGACAGTTCACAGCTCTCAGATACTTTGCAGGCTCAGGCAGATCTCTGCTCCATCAGTGACAATTGGGCAGACTTTTCATTCATTTGGTTAGAACCACGAGGTCTAGAAATTTGCAGCCTGTTTTAAAATGACGTTTGAGCAGTTGTTGTATCTGTACAATCCTGGAAGCCAGGGCATCGTGCATGGGTTCTAATCTCTGTGCCTTAATCCTTCATAGGAGTGCTTCCACTTGCTAGTAGTAGTTTAGCAGTTGAGGTGGTAAGTTTTAAGGGAAAGAAGGCCAATATCAACAGGTCACTGTGCTATTTGGAAAAGTGTAAGCTATCTATACCTTAATTTTGCCAACTAGGAGTGTGAGAAATGCCTACCTCCTGCAGGCTTTCTATGATTTAATTAGTGTATGAGAAGTACTTTGATGTCCTTAGATGAAAAAATACTCCAAAATGCTAAGGACCTACATAATTTTTTTTTTTTTTTTTTTTTTTTGAGGCATTGAAAATAGGGTCTAGTGTCGGAGGACCTATTTGCTGGGCATGCTGATCCATTCGATCACCCCCACTCCAGCTCATTATGCCCCATATATCTAAATACCTGTGTGCAAGTCCGAAAGCAGGCTGCGTCTCTGTTTCTATTCCTCAAGCTTTGCAAACTCCTCTCGTTCGTGCTGTAATGTAGTCTCTTCCTGCTGCCTCATACAGGCTTTTTACTCCTTCTCCCCTCTTCCCAGAATCCATCTCAATTTCTTTCTACCGTTCACCTCTGTTTTCAGGTCTGTGCCTTTCTGGGTTCCTGGCCAGTTGGTGCTTAAAATAAAGATGGAAAAATCATGCCCCCAAATATTGCTTTGTAAAAACTCTTAAGGCTACCTTTAGTTGCTTGAAAAAATAGAGTTGTGTTGTGTGAGCTCCCAGTTTGGTTTTCTAAGTAAAAAAAAAAACAGTTTCTTTCTTTACAGACAAGACAGCCTTTAGGAGAGATGAATGATCATTCTGCTTACCTCTTTTCGTTTCTGCAGATACTCCTTTTGTTGCTTAGTTTACTTCTCAAATTGAAAAATACAGCATCAATCCTTTCTAGTGCTGCTAAGCAGTGGCTTCAAGTATGTGACCCTTATCGTGACAAGCCTTTTTGTTTTTTGTTTTTCAGAAACTCTGCAGTGATGCTCAGGTGAGAGTCTTTGGGAAATGCTGCCAACTGAAGCCTGGTGGAGACAGTTCTTCATCTTTGGACAGTTCAATCAACTCATCCTCCTCCTCTTCGGATGCAAAAGAGCAATGTCCAAAATATCAGGTGAGAGTTATTTCTTTGCTTTCATTACCCAAGCCAAATTCTCTTTGCTTGGGTAAGTACTGAATGCTTTAAAATGCTTAAAATTATATGGAGACTGAGGAGAAGGGGGTCTTTTTTTCTTTTTTCTTTTTTTTTTTTGTTAGCTTTGACTTAGGTGCACATGAACAAGTTTCATACATTTCAATAGACATTAGGGCTAGAAGGGAACTCGAAAGATCATCGAGTCCAGCCCCCTGCCCAAAGGGCAGGAAGTCAGCAGGGGTCATAGGATCCCAGCAAGATAGTTATCCAAATGTCTCTTGAAGGCGTTCAAAGCGGGTGGTTGAACTACCTCTGGCAGCAGTCTATTCCAGACCTTGGAGGCTTGGACGGTAAAGAAGTTCTTCCTTATGTCCAGCCTGAAACGGTCCTGAAGGAGTTTGTGACCATTCGACCTTGTCATCCCTTGGGGCGCTCTGATGAACAAACATTTCCCTCAGATCTTGGTGAGCACCCCTGATAAACTTTTATAGGTGGCCACCAGATCACCCCTGAGCCTGCGCTTTTCCAGGCTGAAGAGTCCCATGGCTCTCAGCCTCTCATTGTAAGGTCTGTTTTCCTGACCTCTTATCATGCGCGTGGCTCTCCTCTGCACTCTCTCAAGATTCTCCACATCCTTTTTGAATTGTGGAGCCCAAAACTGGATGCAGTAAAGTTCGATAAAGATGGGGCTTTACAGCCCACCAGCTGCCTTGTAGTCCTGCCTGTGCCCATACTCTTAGCCCACAGTAAGTGAAAGTTAACTCACAGTAGCTTATCCCTCCATTAAATTGTATCTTAAACCATTTGTTCTGTCCTTCTCAGCTATATCTGAACAGAGCTTTGACAAAAACTCCCTTCCTTGCGATCGGAGCCTGTGAGCTAAAGCTTTCAGGATAGGCTGGAGTTTCTGGATCTGAGCCATGTTCTTGGAAGCATTTGTACTTGCTATGTTTGTCGGAGCCCTCCTTTAGTGACAGACTCCAGGCTTCAGGAGTTCTTAACTGTTCGAAGTTAACAAATGTCTTTAAAGTATTATAGGTTAGGGGAACTTTTAAAAAAGATGCCACAGAAGTAATCTGGAAATATGGGACTAAACCTATACACATGTGCTATTGAACAGTGTTCTAACATAAGGATTTAGGCAAACTTGAGTTATGTTTTGACAAAAGAGTAGAGATTTTTGGCTGCAAGAGTGGCCAGTGTCATCAGACATGGATACATTTCTGTAATCTCTGCTTGCATGGATCACAAGTGTTTTATATTAAGCTGTTTTAAAATCGAACCGAGTCTTTTTACTTTTTGTAATGAAGTAACTGTATATTTGAGGGAAGCTGCCTCTTGCACAACTTCAGAGATACAGTATTACTGATGTCAGTCCACTATTGATGAAAATGACCAAAACTTCAGCGCCAACTTCAAATACAATCACATTAACTGTTGCTATTTTTGACCTGTTGCATGTTTTCCTTGT
This sequence comes from Alligator mississippiensis, assembly GCF_030867095.1. Taxonomy (NCBI): domain Eukaryota; kingdom Metazoa; phylum Chordata; order Crocodylia; family Alligatoridae; genus Alligator; species Alligator mississippiensis. Next base: position 68,250,257 of record NC_081832.1, read on the forward strand.
TTTCTCTTGCACATCATACGTTTCTCTGTAGCTTTCTTAAAGTAAATATGATCTGTCCCTTCACAGCCCCTACTGCTCACCAGACTGTAAACATGCCATTCCCATAGGGTGACAGTACACTCCATCCTGGGGAAAGTGGCTTTTAGAAGGACTTCACCTGTAACATCTCCTCTTGGTGCTCCAAGCCAGGGTGAGACCAAGCATCAGAAGTGAGCACAGGGAGCTTTTCCATGCTTTCTAACTGCCCTCCCTCGCATCCTATCCCACTAGCTGCAAGGCAAAGTGGAGAAGGAGTCTGCTAGACCAGAAGGAAACAACATGAGTAGATCAGAAGAGACAATGAGGCAAATAATAGGAGTGGAGTCTAGGGAGGGAAGTTTGATAGGGACTAGCTGGGTATGGAGACTGGGAGTTGGATTTGTGAGGGAGCAGGGAAGACTTTTGAGGCAGGGAGCCCAATGGGGAGGATAGCTTGGATCTGGTTGCACCAAGAGACTGGGGCTAGGCATCAGTGTGTTGGGAAGAACAGGGGAGTTGGGGTGGGGAAAGAGAACTAGCTTTGTGCAAAGAAGCGGGGCACTGAGCTGATGAGAGGTGTAATCTGGAGGGGGACTAAAATTGGATAAGGATCTTGGGAACCAAGGCAAAGACTGGGAGTCCATTGAGGAAGGGTTGAATGGAAGAGAGAAATTGGCCAAGGATCTGGGAGAGGGAAACTTGGACCAGAAGGCATAAGGAAAATGGAAGTAAGGAGTTGGGGCAGGAGGTAGGAAATTGGGACTGGCTGGGCAAAGATTCTGGGACCAAGTATTGGGAGCAGAGGAGATTGGGAATGTTGGAGGGAAAATCAGACTTGGATAGTAAGATAAGGACTAGCTAGGGAAGGAAGGTGGGAGTGGGGCAGAAAGGCTGAAGTGTGAGAATGGGACTGGAATAATGAGCCTGGGGGAAAGGGAAGTCACTGGGCAAGAACAGGAATAGGGTAGAAAAGAGGAGATGGAGCTAGACTAGGAGGAAGATCTGTGTCCACTAGAGCACATTCCTCTCCAGAGCCTGCAATACGACCCAGGATTCCTGAGTCTTATTCTTCTGCTGTCAGCAAGTGTGTGTGAAACCCTGAGGCAAAGTGTGTCCCATCCCCCACAGAAAGAAAGAATAGCAACCCACTGTTGCTCTCAGCTACTCCATTTCCTGCTGATGAACCACATGTGTCAGTGTGATGACACATGATGGAATATTTATTTGCTTAGAATTTTTTTAAAAGAAAGAGCTTTTTGTGTAACTAACTTGATCCCCTTCTAGGCATGCATTATGGTGCAGTACTTAAGCATGTAGTAAAGAAGCCAGTTGTCTGCAGGACTCCAACCACATAGTTACACACCTTCCAACTTCTGCAGCAGAAGTCTGGGGTTTTGTAACAACAACCATCGTTAGTACACAGTTAAAGGCTACATATGCACATGGGAGCCTAGATAAAGTTGCTCAGGCAACTGGCATGCTTGCATGTTCTGAATGTTGACTGCTTGATCTTGCAACTGTAACAAAGTTGTTATGTAAGGTAGCTTTCTGTGTTGAATGCACACACAACATGCAGATTTTGTAGTTGCAAAATGGAACTCTAATCACAGGGTAAGTTGGAGTTTCCCAACCTTTTCCATCGCACCGCACACTGGCTGGATGCGGGGCAGGGGTAGGGGGGTGCTGAGCATTCAAATGCAGACAGAGAGGAGGGGGAGAGTATTGGCGTGGGGCTGGCCGGGGCCACACCCCCCCAAGATTCTGTGGCATACCTGGATATGGCCGACAGCATACCAGTGTGCTGCAGCAGTGTGCTGGACGTGGCCGACAGCACACCATTTGGTAAACGCTGGGCTAAGTAGAGACAGTTAAAAAGCCCAAGGCTGAATCAATTCAGTCTTTGCCAGTTAGCCTAAGCTGTGCAGATTGAACTACTAAGCAAATGAACAGACATACACTTTAGATTCTGCAAGTGCAGCCACATGCCTGCAATGGCTCAGGCCCCCAGTGGGTGGGGGGGGGGGTGCTAGAGCACACCTCTTTACTCTGCTGGAGCAGGCAGCTTGGGCCAAGGCTAGCCTACCCACCCTGTTGGGCGGGGGGGTTTGCAGGGGAGGTGCAAAGCATCCTGGGATGTTGTGGGACTGTGGGTTAACTTGAATCTGGAGGGGATCTGGGACAGAAGTTCAATAAACCATTTTAACATAAATGAATGAAGTCTGATACTGCATCCGTCCAGGTTTATCTTAAGCCAGTTTTCACCATTTTGTAAGTGGTTTATGTGTACTGAGCTTCTGTTGTGTGACAGATTTGAACCAGTTTCCAATCGCTTATACCAGTGTGTGCGCAATTTCTGTCCCTTGCTGTAAAATTAATAGAACATATGATGTGCTTCTGTTTTGTTTGTTTAACTATATGTGACCAGGGCATGAGTGCTTTAAGTTGTTCTGTGGAGGATGAAATACGACATTTTTGCCCCAACTTGGTATGTGGTATTCTTAATTGCATCCCATCTAAAGCAGTTATGAATGTGATTTAAGAACACATTGATACAGCAAAAAAATTCTAATCTTTGCAGTGGTTACTTGGATAATATATTGCTGCTGCTACTGTTATGCCTGACAGTAAGCCTTGTCAAGATTGTGCCCTTGTATTGTTCCCATTCAGGCTGAAGGTTTGTTTGATTATGAGTCCTGAATTTGTAAGTACTGCATTGAAATTTTATTTATGTGTGCAGAAGGTTACATTGTTGAATAGAAGGACAGTATGTACAGTAAGTTGAAATTTTAAAATGTGCTAAATCTATGGTTCATAAATATGATTTCTAAATTATGTAATTTTACTGACTCTAATATGCTAATGTGCAATAACAAATGCTTGCATTTTTTATGCTGTGTTTTTATATGAGCTTATAAATATGACCCAGGGAATTGGTTTGTTTCCAAGATGGCATTGCCTTGAGTTGTGCCCTTTCGCCATATGCACTTCAGTTATTACTCATTTGAATTTTTAATTTTTAACCCCTTTTCTCGGCTGATTGCACTTAAGTTGGTCTTTGGTGACCTTTATTTTCTAGAGTTTGGAGGCAGCTGACCTGTAGTAAGGTTTTCATGCAACATGTAGGCATCTGCAATGCATGCTGAAGTTGTCATCCTTAGGTGCATATGAAATGCTAAACTCAACAGGCTGATGGGGTATGTCTTTGTTGTCTTTGCCTGCCCCATTTCTTTCAGAGATGAGAAAAAATCTGTATGATTTGTATTTGAAACCAGATTTTCATTCATGTTGCTTGTAAATATATTCCTTGCTAGAGCTTTTAATATCCATACATTCACACAGTTTTGAACCCTCTGATATTTATTGTTTAAAATCTAATTGCCAAGTAGACAACATGATACCACAGGAGATGAGGATGGGAATTTCTCCATGACCCACTTAGTGATATCAGATTTTTGCCCTGACACACAACAGCTAGTAGCTGTTGTAATTATATCCTCATTTTTATAACTGTAGTTGCTATTCTTATTCACTCTTTTTTTGGGTTCCTGGGTAGTAGTGGGTTCCAGAGGTTAGTTATACGCCTGTTAAAATACTTTTGCCTTGGTATTCAAGTCCAGTAAACAGCTTTCAAGGCAGTAAGTGAAGAAGTTAAGTGACGCAAATGAGTTGCCTTTTAGTTCTCATAGCATTTTCTTGCTTATATATTGTTGAGTACAGTAAATAGAAGGATTCAATAGCCACATTTTTACCAGTCATTTTTTCCTGGGACATGGACTGTGTTCCTGATTCTGCCATTGACTTGCTTTTTGACACTGGGCACATAATTTAGATTTTACTCAAATGCAACTGTTGCGTAAATCTAAATTTAGGCATCCAAACAACCGTTCCAGGTTTTCCCTAAGGGTTGTACAGTGATTTCAACCCAGCATTGATTTCAGCAGGAACTGAAAGACTGAGCAGTTTCCAAGCTCAAGGTACCCACATTTGGAAAGGTTTGACCCAAGTTCTTTTGCTCCACTCTCTGAGAGCACTCAAAATATGGTGTGCAGGCAAGCTCTGGCCACAGAGCTGAGTCATCTGGCCTGTGGGGCTGTCCACAAGTCTTGGAATTTGGCAGCAGGGTAGTGGTTGCAGTGTTAATAGTTGTGGCTCTGGTGGTCTTGCAGCAGTTAATGCTGGCTGCCGTTGGTCCCCCCCCTTGCCAGATTTTTTTAAAGAACTACAGAATTAGGTCTGTGGTCCTGGAGCAGGTACCTGCACTGGAAAGGTTGAGTACAACTGGTATGTTGTCATGTACGTCTGGTTACAAAGTGTCTTAATTGTGAAGTATCTGAACTCCATGGACATGTTCAGATGAGCGTGCACTTGAAATTTGTGTCACTGTGGACTCATCTGCAGTGCTGCAAACCACACGTGCCACACATGCAGGCATTCACTGTGCTGCTCATTTGCCGCATGGTGGGTTAAACCTGCACTAGGAAAAAGTGGGGCAGTGTACTAGTGGTGGTGTACGTCGCTCAAAACTGGAGCCTGGCTTGCCAGAGACTCATGCTCCGGCTGCCAACCAAGCTCTGAACACCTGGATTGCTGCTGCTGGAGCCCCAGGAGGCCCCCAGGTCCCCAAGTGCTGGCCCCAGCCTCCCCTACCCCACCTGGACTTTTTTTTCCCCCTGCACTAACCCCACTAGCAGGGGTGTGTGCTGGGGCAAAAAGCAGCGGCATGATTTTGTCCCACTGCTTCCCCCCCCCCCACCGCAGCAACTGGATGCCCCTGCTCATGGGGACATGGCTAATGAGTCAGTATGGTGTTTAATTTAGTTGGGGTCTGGTCTGAAAAGTCCGGGTAGTGCTAAGCTTCTGGGAACTTAGAAAAGTTGGCAAGAGGAAGTTACTCCAGAAAAGAACATTTGTAGCAAAAAAAAAAAAAAGGGTGACCCTGATCACTCATGAGTGTGATTGGAAGGACAGCACATGGAGAGAGGAAGGAGCAATGTTGATTTCTATCAGCTGAGAAGTTATCGCCAGTTGATTAGCCTCAGTTAACTTTTAAATTTTAGGCTGCGGATTTTGCTTGCTGTATGCAATACTTTTATCTAGCGTATGATGTTGCATAATGACATTCCCCTTTTGCGTTTAATCAGTTTCACTTACAGCAAATGGTTACCAATCAAGTAAGGGAAATGCATGCTTAGTTGTGGCATCAGGCATTCAACGGTGGCCAATCATAAAAACAACAATAGACAAAAGTGAGATTAAATGCAGCATACTGCAGACAGGCGGTCATGATTCCAGTTTTGTCAAGAGAGTCTGGTCCAAACTGGCTCAAATCTGAGATCCGTGTTGAAGATCGCCACTGTGTTCATAAAGCCTGTCATCCTTGCTATCTGTCTTCTGATTAGGCAAAAGCAAAGATTAGGTTATAGATTCTCTATTCAAGAAAGCACTTAAGCACAAGCTTAATTTTTAAGTTTGTCCCATTGATTTCAGTAAAGTTTTTTTTTCTCCATTGAGCCAACCAAGAAGTCTGTCCATGCATACAGATGGAAATAAGTCACTTGTATCAAGTCTTGGGCCCAAGTTTAAAAAAAAAATCTAGAAAATTACAATGAATTGTTATTTTCCAGATGCTCACAATTAGTTGGTTTAAAAAAAATCTTTTCTGCTTCTCACTTCAGAATCTTTACAAATATATTTTAATTTTAGAAAAAAAATTAATTGCCCTTTTAAACATTCCCACTTAATTAAAAATGTTGCATGCTTTTTATATCCTAATAGCAGCACCCTTTTCATGATGCTTCAGAAATGCCATCAGCCCTTCCCTCCCAGTCACCATGACATATATGAAGAAGTGGGTTCTTAACCCAACATTTAAATATCGCAACTTAAATATGAGCTCATAATATCACTAAATGATTTTCAGAAATGTTGAGCATCTGTATTTTCTATTGATGTCAAGAGGAATTCTGAATGGTCAGTACCTCTTAAAATGAAGCCAGGTCTTTAGATACCTAAATAAAGATTTAGGCCCCAAACTTGTAAACAGTTGAGCATTTTACTAATGTGACTAGGAACTACTCACGAGAATAATGTTTATTATGTGCCTAAGCCTTTTTGGGATTGGAGCCTAAGGCATTACTTCTAACTACAGCAGATACCAAAAATGGACAGACATTTTATGCTCAAGTTGTTTTGATTTCCATTTAACAGCCTAGCTGTCTCCATTTAAAGCTTTTTCTATACTGCTTAAAAACAATCCACATTCAACTTCTAAACATTCTTTTGCTGTGTCCTATAAGAAGGGAAGTTATCAATTATCATTAAATTTCTAAACTTTGCATTTAAGTTATGGGCTTTCTCCAAAGACTCCTGAAGTCAGTACAAAGGCTCCCATTACCTGCAATGGATCAGGTCCTAACGAAGCAATCAAATGAATTCTGTTTGTCTTGGAGCCGTGTCTTGGATTGTTCGGAAAGTCAAAATTAACATCTCTTGCTATCATTAATTCCCTTAGAAAATGTGCGTGCGTTTGTCCATGTACCTATCTACAACTGTTTTACCTGTTGCCTTCATATGCGGATTTTTTTTTAAAAGCTTTTCCTGTATATTTTCCAAGAAGCACCCATAAACTGCCTTGCTATTAGGATACTCTGTGAAACTCCCTTTTTTTTTTTTTCCTTCATTTTTATTCTATAATTAGGAGTTTTAAGATTTTTTTTTTCCCCATACAATATGAGTAGAGCAGGTCATTCCTATATTTAGGTTTGTCTGATATGAGCTAACTATTGATATTTGTCAGTGTTAAACTGCATGTACTAAAAATAAAAATTTTGAAAAATAATACTTATGTGAATGAAGAAAGACATTGTACAACCTCCTCTTAAATCTTTCCTTGCACTTGAGCCAGGCTCAACCCAGACTGATGCTCTGTGGGCTAAGAACGCCCGTCATTTAGCGGTAGTGAATGCCAATGCTAGCTGCTTAATTATGAATGTATATGTTATTCTTTTAGAAGTACATATTTAGCTGGTGCCAAGTAATTTAAATCTTCCTTAACCAGGTGTTAAATGTGTGTGAAAGTCTAAGCTCTGGTATTTTTAATATAGAAGTTGCCAAATAAATATTAAAAGCAGATGGCATGCCATGAATTAGAACTAGTCAAATTCTTTGTTTCCAGCTCAGCCCTATTTTTCAGTTTTGAGGATCCTTCAGCAACTGGCTCAAATTTGCATAATCATTCATAAGTCATAATCATGATGGCTATTTTTATTAATGACAATAATAGACATTAGGATGGATAAGAGATCATGATTGGGGCTTTGCTGCAAAGTAGGATGCTGTTATTACAGTTTTGTTTGTATTGTGATAAAACCAAGGATGCTCCATTAGAGACCAAAACCTGTGTGTGCCAGATTGAGTACATGCATGTAACAGGAAGAGAGAACCTGCTGTCTCATTACAAGATGAAACCACAAGGTAACGAGACTGCTAGGTCAGTGTAACAAGGAGCAGATGCTGCATGCTGGCTGTGTAGGCATTGTCAAGTGTTTTGTAAGTGGAACTGCACAGAGAACTTGAAAGGGAGCTTTAAATGAGCATATTGTAGTGTCTCCTTGGCTTTTGCTAGAAGCTCTTCTCAATGCATAAAGGCTAGAAGAGTGCCCAAGTGCTTGAGGAAAATTAAACTGAGAGGCAGTAACAACTAACAACACAGTGAGAGCAGAGGTGGAGGGTTGAACGTCTGATAACTTTTCAGAGATGGTAGGTGGGATGGCTCTAAGACAAGAACAGGCTTAAAAGTGAATGCCTTGTTCATATTTGCAGAGAACTTGCAGCAATTTGTTTGCTGTTTTTTGTTTTCATCAATTTAGCGTTAGTGGTTCATGGTGTACAACTGGTCACTTAAGTCACGTGGGATGGCTGCAATGTCTTGAAGAAATGGCTGAATGTTTTTAAAGAGAAAAATGAATGAGATCACTTCAAATGGAGAGCAACTGATGCTGAACAACAAATCACAGAGCCCCACAAATACCAGCAAATCAGACTAATCTGCTTTATTTCTGAGCACAGTTGCACATCCCTTTCAGCATCCTTTGGTTAACTCTAGAAGTGGTGGTGTGTGCAGTTCTCTGTGGTCTTTTTGGGACTTATGCCTTCCCTTTTGCTTTGTAGTTGCCTATTGCTGTAAGTAAGAGAGCTGTTCCTTGAAAAGACTGTATAGGAGCCTGTCCAAGCTCTACATTATTAGGAATACATTACTTTTGGATTTTTTTTAACTGGCTGCGCTTTTGTGCTGTAGCAATCTATTGGCGTTTTGGAACGTGAGAAAATGATTCTATCCTATTTGTTTTCTGTCTGGGGTTGCCATATCTTTCAGTATGAATGACAACTGCTAGTGGTGTCTTTCTTTTAGACTGAGCTATTTACTTCATGAATTATTATGATGCTTAGCTCAGTCCACAAACAAACTGTAAGCTCACTTCTCACAATAGAACAATGTGCCAACCACTCTGTACTTCCAAGTGGTTGACACATTGCTCTGTTGCAAATACACTTTGTGTCCAAAAGAGAGAAGCATTTTTAATGAGAAATATTTTGACTTATTTCCATGTTGTCTTGAAGTATGTTATTAAAATGCTTAAGTGCATCATGGTACATAATTGATTGGTTGTTTTATAGGGTTCTCGGTGCTCCTCTGATGCCAATATGCTTGGAGAGATGATGTTTGGTTCTGTGGCCATGAGTTATAAGGGCTCCACATTGAAAATTCACCAGATCAGGTGAGATTCTTTGTGGCGGTGGTATTTGTTTTTACTGAAGTTCTGCTAGCAAGATTCAGCGTTGGGGTTAAAGGGTTCCATATTGGGAAAGAAGCTATTCAAATGAATGCCCTCAACAAAAAGCAGAGGCAGCGTCTAGATTCAGGTAATGATAATTACCCAGCTGGTGTCTGAGATGCACAGTGCTATACATGTTATACATTAAAGCCTGTAAATTCTGGACAGATAAGGGAGAAAAAAAGGAAGTCCAGAGATGATATTTCTGTACTGACTCTCTCTCTCTTGTCTCCTAGGTCCCCTCCTCAGCTCATGCTTAGTAAAGTTTTTACAGCCCGAACTGGAAGTAGCATCTATGGAAGTCTAAACACGTGAGTACATGACAAATGGCATGTGATCCGTATATGCTACTTGGGAGAGAATTCAGGCAGGAGTGTCAAGGTTCTTTTTCAGATAACGAGGAACTTTTTATTGTTTCCTGTATGTTCCCAGTTACTTGTTCTCTCGACCCTTTACTTGAGGTCATCTTCATACCAATTTGCTTGAAACAAAGGGATGGACAGTTGTCCTATAGAGCAGATATTTGCATTTAAGCAGCGGGACCCTGCACGGTGTGGAGCACTTATACTCCCAAAGGGAAACTCATGGGGGTCTCAGTTCATGAAAAACAAGAGATGTGACAAAAGAGGTCCATCTCTAAGCCACCTGCATTTTAGTTTCCATATGTTAACTACACAGTTGGGCTCTCTTTGTATATACTAAATCCTAGGCTTTTCCCAGTGAAAAACTGCATTATTTGCTTGTATGTTCCATTTGCACAATAGATTAAATGATATTGTCCTGTATAAAAATGTGAATTACTGGTTTTGTTTTGTGTTTCTTTTCAGGCTTCAGGATAGTCTTGAGTTCATTAATCAGGACAGTAATACATTAAAGCCAGACCACAGCACAATTATGAATGGACTCCTTGGAAACATAGGTAATTCAGTGTTTATTTTATGTCTTGGTATCTTTGTTAATTGAGTTATCACTAGATTTTGGAATGTATTTGGTTACCAAAAATTGACATGTATTGTAACTTAATAGAAACAATCATGGCCCAAGGGACTTTATGGAAAGAAATCTTGGCCTGACTTTGAAAGAATAAACCAAACAAGTTCAGGAATCTGCTAAGGGGTCTCTGAGATTGTCAAGACCTGCCCTCCAGTTCTGTCAATTATTTAATATTTTTATTTTTAAAAAAGGAAAGGGAAAGTTCTATCCCTCTTAAGTATGTTCACTGTTGTCTTTGTACAGTGCTGCGAATAGGTATACTCTGAGAACAAAAACACCCCAAACCAAAGATTGGGTAGACTGGGTGGAAAACCAGTTTGGTGTCTTTGGTGCTGTAGACAAAAGCTAAGGAGTTTGGCTGAACATTTGACAGATATTAAGCCATAGAAAGACTTTGTTAGCCTTGTGTTATTGCTACTGTACTGCCAGGCAAGACTCTCAAAACAAAAACACCCCAAACCAAAAACCTCTGTAGCAGTCTAATGATCTCCTCAAAGCAGCCCCCTTTCTCTTTTTTTCGATCGCTTAATTTTCAAGCTAGCATGTCACTGTTTGTTTTTATTGTAGCTAAGATAAATGTGGATAAAAAGCATTTTAAAACTTTTCAAGAATATCACTGTATGCAAATAGACTTCTTCCCAGAGTTTTGAGTGAAAGTTTAGCTATGCAAAAATGAATCCAAAACTCTGTATTTTTTTTTAAATCAGGTTTTATTATTGAAGTTGTAGAAATGAACAGCATTGAAAGACAGGCTTAGAAACACAAGATGAGTGTTTTTTGTTTTTGTTTTGTTTTGTTTTTTCCCCACCGGTACATGTAAAACTCTATCATCGTTGTCATCATCATTATCATCACGCTAGCTTAATAATAGTAATAATAATAGCTTTCTGCTACTTTTTCTTATTGACGGTTCTTTTACAAGGCAAGGTAGGTAAAGGAGCTTGAGACCGCTTGTCTGTTAAATGTCTCTGACCTTTTACTCAGTGTTGCCGTAGGGTTTGGGTGAGGATTTCAGCAGTGCCAATTCGATGCCAGAGGCAGTGAGAAGAAAGGTGCCTTTCTTACTTTGGTGCTTTTGAAAATCTCATTTTGCATCTGTAGGAAAGCAACTTCTATTGGCAAAACTGTTAGTGTGGAACTAAAAAATTCCACAGTGGAAGTTAAACTTGGAGCATTGTCACTGTTCAGCATCGGCATGAGTTGATGCATCGGCATTGATTTCAGTACATCAAAGCCAACTATCCTCCTTGATCTTAGCATTATAATGGTGATGGCCTTCCATAACAGTAAGATGACGACAACACTCTTAGTGCTTTATTTCAGGGCACTAGTATGTGGACATTGTTTGTATATGTTGGGACATAACTGTTTCCATTTGGAGTTACTGAGGTATGCACCCAATACATGATAAGGTAATGGTTCCAAAGAGGAGACTTAAACACTTGAGACTGCAGTGAAACTGCACAAACTTTCAGTCCATTCAGAACTGTTTGTTTATAGTCCCCGTTTCAAGACACAATGAATGATGGGTAAGTTAAGGCCAAGAAGTTAATCTGTAACTGGAACATTTCTTTATATGTTAGTTGTCAGAATACTTCTGACCTACTGGCTCTTGCCAACTTGTGATATTAAAAAGTTCCTGTGTGTTTTGGGAGGGGACTGTTTACAATCTTTTTTTCAGACACGCCTGTCTGTAAGCTAGTCCCCATGTTCTTCCACAGTAAAGAACTAAGTAGCTAAAAGAGAATGTAAAAAGCTTTTGTTAAAGTGCAGCCTTCTGGGCTTTTAAATCATTTTACACAGAGTAGGTAATAACATCCCAAATCTAGCTTTTGGGTAGAGCTAATAATTACCTAATGAAAAATAACTGTGTGGGCTTTGTTGTTTTGTTTGCATACAGAGAACAAGCATACTCTATTTCCCTATTTACCTGTAGATAATAAATGTTAATACAGAGTTACAAGACTGCAAATACATATTTTCTGTTCATCATTTGACTAATATTATATATGTCCTCTCTTTTTTTGGGTAACTATTTTGACCTTTCTTGTTAGGTCTGTAAAGTTTAATTTACGCCTGCTGTCTCTTTTTTTTTCTCCTTTCCATCTTCTTCAAAGGTGGAGTACCCCAGCTATCTCTCAAATTGAGCTGTTAAAATGATCATGGTAAAGCAGGCTAAATCTAACATATGTGATTCAAACTAAGTTTTGACCTCCCTAGGGTTTCATAATTTCCTCATAAATTATGAGGACCTGACCTGACAAAGAACGTTTTGTGTTTGGAAGTTTGTTCCCAACTACATAGTTGGTCCAATAAAAGATCAGCCTAAGAAATCCTTGCCTCTCTCAAATTTAATGATTTTGAGCAAACTTTTGATATGGGTAAAACTGCAAAGGTGGATCCTGTTTTTAAAAAATCATGGAAATACTGTTGTAACCATGAGTAATACAGCTTGAATTGATATTCCTGTTGAGTGTAAGAGCTACGTTTCCCTGTATCTGTTGTTCTGCATTTGTGTTGGCTTATATCTTCTCCCTACACAGTCCCCTGGACCTCTTCCTCCTCCCCCTTCCCCTCCCTCACCCCATCCCCACAGACTCTGTTCCGCTTTACTAACCTCATTCTTTCATATGTATTTTACGTTTTGCCATGTAGGTCTTTCACAGCTTTGCAGCCCCAGGCGGGCATTCTCTGAACAAGGTCCGCTCCGCCTGATCCGGAGCGCCTCTTTCTTTGCAGGTTTGCATTGTGCTGTGTGGATAGTCTGCTTAGTGTCGCACAACCGGGTGAGCTTGTAGTTTAGCCCTGGAAATAAGATCTATTTAAAAACATATATGGTAATGCAATTGGAGGAGATGGAGAAATTATAAGGTGGGCAGAGGAGCCTGTTTTGTACCCTTCTCGTGTAGAAGATGCATGTTTAAAATTCCAAGAAAACAGTAGATGCTTTAAAATTTCTGTTCTCTTCATGAGCTTTAGTTTTATAGAAACCTACACATTTGTGTGGTGCATGCATATTTTTGGAGGCAATATTTGTAACTTTTTTTTTTTTTTAACTGGCCTTGCTTCAACTAAATTACAATTAAAAGGTAGTCTGTTGGGGTTGCTAGGAAACAAACAATTCCTGGTTTCAGGAGAGGGGTCTTATTTCCATGGCTAAGTAGCTTTTTGTTTCACAGATTTGTAAAATGTATCACATTTAAAGATTATTGCGATTTTGAGACACTTGATCTTGTGTATACACAGAGTGGCTGTGAATTTAAGTAGCTTAAGGCTTAGCTGAACAAGCAATACACTATACAACCTTTTAACAGGAATCGTTTTCCTTCCTGGTTGCCGTCTTAAAGTCTTTTTAGAAAAATTCCTTCAGACATGGTCAAGCCTTGTATACAAAGCTATCTCTGTAGTGATATTAGCTTTTACACATCTATTATCTAAGTTACTCTTTTTATCTTTTGCTTTGGGCTATAGCTGCATGGCTAGCACCCTGCTGATGCATTAGAATTTTACTGTAAAACATTTTTTATCTCCAGAAAAGTGAATACAAGTCTGGTTGTTTTTCTATTCAAATAAGGAGGCGTGGACTTTAGAAAAATGTCTAAGCTTTTCACTATAGTGTTTTGGCTTGTTCAGCTTAGCAGCATCTTTTGGTGATGGCCTTGTGCAATGCTGTTGAAAAAGAGATCGGAGTTAATGAGCATGTTTTAGTTGTGTTAATTAATTAAATGGAGCTCTACAAGCCAGGAAAGACACGTATATTCAGTTGCTTAATTGATGTGCTTTGTTTCACAGTTCACAGCAACCCTATGGACATGCCAGGGAGAGAACAGAGTGAGGACAGAGACAGCGGTATAGCCAGATCTGGTAAGGTAGTCTCATGTACTAATCATCACTCTGAGACCAGATGTTCATTCATTCTGTTAATTAAGTAGTCTTCGTTTCACTCAATGACCTTCCCAAGAAATCCCAAAATTCCACTTAAATACTCATCTGATTTGAAATGCACATTTTTATTTATATTTGTGCAAATTCTTGAAAGAGCATCTATCCATGCATCCTACAGTACTTTCTGGTGTCTGAAAAACAGTTTCGGGTCCCAAACACAGCAGTACAATGTAATACAACTCATCAACCAGGGCAGCTTAAGCACGCATATGAAAAGCTCTTGTCCAAGCAATGCCGTGTCCCATCAGCTTGCCAGTGTGGGGCCATATTAACCTCAGCTATTAGAATGCGATTTTTCTCCACCCCACCCCCAGTCGGCTCAGGATGCTGTCTGCTGGGACTGGGGACTTGTCTAGTGCACCATCCTTCCTGGCTGTTGGCAATTATGCTTTTGGAAGAGAGAACATCTTACTACTTGAAAAAAGAATTTCCAGCCTTGCCCTTGGAGCTTGGTGGGGCAGTGAGATGTACTTGGTATGTGATACCTATGCTGCTGATCATCTAAAACTGGAGTTTCAGGACTGTTCCAGCCCATCAGTCCTGGATATTTTGAAAATAGGAAATGAGAGAAACCAAATGGTATGTGGCACAGCTGAACTTTAGTGAAGCACCTTGAGTTGGCAATGTTGTTTCTCAAATGCCATGTTCTTCAGTGTGCCTCAATTATATATAGACTTATATTTGTTCCTCTTATTGTTACAGCATCTCTTAGCAGCCTACTCATCACTCCATTTCCATCTCCGGGTTCCTCGCTTACCAGAAGCTGTGCCAGCAGTTACCAAAGACGTTGGCGTCGCAGTCAGACGACAAGCTTGGAGAATGGGGTCTTCCCTAGATGGTGAGCTGGAAATTATAAACCTGTCTGTTTTCTCCCATGCAACAGCATCTTACTACCTGATTTTGCTACCAAACACCAATGTAATGCTGTTGTTTTGTATGGAGCACTTATGCCAGTAAAACTCAAATTAGCATTGGACTCCTGTTTCTTTTTAATGTTTCATCATAGTGTTTACCACTATGAGCATAATGAAATGCTTCCAACAAAATACAGGTCAATATGGAAAGCAGTCCCAGAGATCCTAACAAATAGCAAACCAATGGCACAGAGAGGAGTGAGCTGGAATATAACCAGTTGCAAATTATCAATCTGATTCTAGACTTGGAGATTTAAGGCTCAATAATTTGTTGTGCTTGTATAGTTACAAACTTGTTGTTATCAAATAATGTTTTGACGGTAAACAGACAAAAGGAGATCACTTAAGTTAAATGTTCTGATTATTTAATTACACAAGAAATCAAACTTCATTTGAAAGCAATCAAGTGTGCTAGCTTCTGCTTTCTTTGCCCCTTCAAGGTCTGTAGAAGAAAGCTTTAATTTGTCAGATGACAGCTCTGGTCCCAACCCAGGGATTGTTAGGAAGAAGAAGATCGCCATTGGGGTGATATTTACACTCTCAAAGGATGAAGATGAAAATAGCAAATTTCATGAATTCTTTTTCTCACACTTCCCTCTCTTTGAGAGTCACATGAACAGACTGAAGAGTGCAATAGAACAGGTAAGCACCATCCCTTTGCATTCTTGTACTTTGCTTTTATTTTTTGTTTACTTTTTTCCCCTTTCACATTCCCTTTCCTTAAGTTTAGCTATATGTGTGTAATACAACGATCTGACTTCCTCTCTGCTGATGGAGTTCCCCTTGAAAGGAGTTATGCTCACTGAGCTAGATCTCTGCTTCCTATGGCTAGCATAGAGAGGGGACTGGGCGGGGGGCAAAGCATGCTGCATTGCATTGAAAGAATCACTGGAAAGTAGAGCAGTCATTAGACTGTTCTGTCTTGAATTGGAGCCAGCCCCTGTATTGGCCAAGATGGAAAGGTGACTTGGTGTTGTCTCCCTGTGCAAGCTACATAAGCGCCCACACCAGTGGATTACATTGCAAGATTATAGGTTTTTATAGGTTAGAGGGTTGCCAGTAATTCTTTATTTTCCTTTTGCTGATTTCTAAACATGGCAGATTTTCAAAGAATGAATGAGCAGTTTGGATATAAAGTACAGATGGATTTGCCCCTCGGCCCTCTTCTAGAAAATGCTTCACACTGAGTGTTCAACCACAGAAAAAGATTCAGAGTATGAAAACTTTAAAACCTTTTCTGGCCTGAATGAAAAAGGTGTGGAAGAGGAGGAGGCTGCAGATACACGTGTCTCTCATATCTCTCTCTTGATATAAAAGCTGGCATTGTACCATTATTTATCATTTAAAAAAAAAAGAAAGAAGAAACATTATTTGCATGACTTGCTGCATGAAAGATAAGGGCAAACACATGACTGTTTTCCATTCGTTGCCATGTCTAGTGTTAGTTATCTGTTTAATGATTGTTTTCAAGGCTATGAAAATGAGTCGGAGATCAGCTGATGCCAGTCAACGGAGTTTGGCCTATAACAGGATTGTAGATGCCCTAAATGAGTTCAGGTGAGCATATAGTTTCAAATCTTGTGCTGCTGTTCTTTTACTTCCACTTCAGTCCTTCCCTCTTTCTTGACAAGCTCTTTCAGTTAGTGCAAGGTTTTTTCAGCATTTTCAAGTTGACTGTCTCTTATTTGAAGTTAAATATATGCAGTCACTTTACCTTTACTGTGAAAGTAAAAGTAATAAACATATCAATGATAGCAAGTACCAGCCTTTGTACTAGGCATGCATATGTGAGCAGAGGCACCTAAGCTTGGAGGAAACAAGC
Organism: Alligator mississippiensis; assembly: GCF_030867095.1. NCBI lineage: Eukaryota > Metazoa > Chordata > Crocodylia > Alligatoridae > Alligator > Alligator mississippiensis. Next base: position 68,266,783 of record NC_081832.1, read on the forward strand.
TTTTCTTTGCTTCAGTTTGTGAAGGATTGAAAAAGTTATTGCCTTGCCTCCAGGCTGCCCTTCATGACCCTTAGGAGTCACAACCCAGCAATTAAGAAACATTGCTCTAGGCCCCCCTCCAGAGGGGTGAGAAGCATCTTCTAAAAAGTGTTGTACAGGCTTTTTCTCTATGATAAATCCACAGTGGAAACATGCAAGATCCTAACCAAGTATCTACTTAGTAGTTGCTACCCTTTTTGAGAAATAATACAGGATGAACATTTTACCTGTATTTTCCCTTTACCACAAGAGCAGGAAAGTGGGAGAAAAATGAAATCCACCTTTTCCACTGTTTTTTCTTGTCTTTAGGTGTCGGGGGGAGGGTGCAAGGGCAACTACAGCCCCCTTGTTGCATTTCCAAACACCTTTTTTTTATCTTGTGATGAACCAGGTCCTTAGTTTGCTGCCCAGCTCCTCTGTGACACAGGCTCTTCTGAAACTCCTGCACAGCAGGGGCATGTCAGGAGCAGGATGAGGGGCAGGCCCATTGTCCACAGTACTGATTACTCTCAGGTCTCCTGTATGCTTTGGGGTGCATAGGTTATGCCAGGGGCCATTCCAAAGAGCAGTCAGGAGTGCTTGGGGGGCTCAAGGGTGGATTGCATTCCCTGTGACCTGTCATCCGTCCCCCATCAGGGCGCTGCAGGTTCTGTGCTGTGCAGACAGTAGACTTTTACCCACAGCTCGTTTTTGTTGTTGTTTCCCACCCCCCCATTCTTACATAAGTTGTTTGGTTGAGCTCCAGCTGCAGTGTAGATGACGCTTACAGGTTAAACTGAGAAAGCAAAGGCTGCTGTCAGCCTGATGATGCATGCAGACGAAGAAAATAAAATGCCCCACTTTGTAGCGCGAGATTGGCAGCCTTTTTGGCGGAGCCTTTAAAACAGTATAAGATGTGATGGTTCACATGACACGGATTGCGTAACCCTCTGCGGACGCCTGTGTGCATTACCAGATCTGTGCCGAGGTTTCCATGGTGCTGTAAATATTGTTCCATGGCAGCGTCATTGGGTGAATTCAAGCCAGTATATTTTCATACAAATGAATTTCCTTGGGCAGCAGCCTTCTTTTTGATAATATTATTTTTTAACTAAGCCTGGTAAGAGGCATGAGTGCTGTGAACACCCCACTTGCAGCTGATTTCTGCAGCCCTTTGGAGCCTTGCTTCCCTGTGCAGGGTCAGGTTGTCACATTGTGTTGTAAGAGTGCCTTTTTGTGAAACTAAAAAAGCCATGTGATTTTTGTTCTTCTTTTTTTTTCCTGACAAATGTGTCATAATGTGAGTAGTGCACGTACATACCTAGCACTGGATTCTGGCACTGGTCAGATTTTGGATCAAATGAAATACCTCTTAGCTCCTTTGAAAATAGGAGTCAGTTTGTGCACTAGTCAGCAGATGCTGGTGCCATCCTGATAGCATTGCTAATACATCCCGTTGCCGATGTAAATCAGCATTGCTTCCAGAAATCAGTGGAGCAGTTCAGATTTCTTCTAGATGAGCTGAGCTTGTGACCCCCTATTTCCACTATCAAATAATCAATCAACCTACTCCTCAAGTCAAGTAACAATGAGCAGGGGGCATTTAAATATCTGCCTTGGTCAGCAGATGGGGAGAGGGAAATCACCAGGGAAATATCCTCATTATGACTGAGCAGCGTCCCCTGTTACCTACTTTGTGTTTTGCCTGTGTTTCCCTCCTTAAGCTTTCTGTTAATTCTGCAGTGAGTAGACTATGGCAGCGTTTTGCTTTCCCCTTTTTCTACCTTCCCAGGATATTATTCCATCACTTCCAAAACGCTTGAGTTTCCTAAGCTAAGGAAGCAAGGACTCATTTTTAAATGACACCCTTTTCTTCCCCTTCCTCGCCCCCTCCTCTCCCTGTTTTTTTCCAGAATACAAACAGTTCTAGTGAAGTTGCTCTGTTTTTTTAATTATGTTCATTTTATGGTGGTGTCTATTAAAGATGCAGGGCAAGCTAGATTGTAAAGGATTTTCTTTGGTCATAGAAGGCGCTGTAGTGTACGCTAGCTCCCACTGGTCCCTTGAGGCCTTTTGAGCAGCCCGTGAATCCCTGGGGATACCCACCCATCACACTTGCAATTCCTTGACCGCATTCCCCTCCTCTGTTGCCCACAGGAGTAATGGGAATGTCAGGGTTTGCACTGGCCCCTGAGAGATGTACTGATGTAGGGAAGATCATCCAGCAGCTGGAAAAAATGGCTTTAGGCTAACTTTGTACTGTTGTGGGAGATGATTTGGTTCAAAGATTTTCTGCGTTTACCTGCCTGCATGTAAGGAAGAAGCTGCGCCTTTGTTTGCTGCTGTTATCTGAGACTGGGGGAAGCTACGCAGTCTTAGCAAGAGGCCCCGGCAGACACTATTTCCTGCCACTGATCACAGATGTTAGTGAGTGAGTTGCAGGCTGGGTGTTGAGCACCAGGGCTGCCTGGCATCACTTCATCTCTTTTAAAACCCTTTTTTTTAAAAAAACGTTTGTTTAAAAGTACTCGAGGATTTCACTCCTGGCACATGCCTTAGAGGCTCGAGGCTCTCTTCAACTGTCAGATGTTCAAACATGTGGCTTATAAAATAAGCTGCTGTATTTGAATAAGCATTTCAGACACCCTCAGAGCCCTCTGGGGTAGTGGAGTACATTGATAATGCTGATTATGTGTCTGACTAATACTCATGTGGCATCACTGTGGTGTGGTAAATATGTAAATCAGTGATGAAGCATTAAGGATAGATGAAGGGAACTCCCTCCCCTAGCATAGGCCCAGGTTTTAACAAGATTACCCTGCTGACTTCAGTGGTGAGCCCTCAGAAATTAATGGCACAGCGTGGCACCTTGCATTGCGTCTGCTGCAGCAAGGTGTGTGAGTCTGCAGTGTCCCAGAGCAGCCTGGAGTGCAGGGGTAAAAAACCCCCCGAGTGCTCTTAATCCAAACACCTGCAGTGCTTGCTTGCTTTCTTGTTTCTACCCTTTCTAAAGAAAATACCTGTTTTTATGGAGATGAGAAGAGTGAGGGGAGCATGGAAGTAAATTTAACAAAGAAGTAGAATTGTGCTTTGATAGTACTTCATTTCCAGGGCACTCCCAGTGGTCCTTTTTATGTGTATGAACAAAGCAATACTCTGCTGCCCCCAGGCAATGCTGGGAAGTGCTTTATAGGTGGAAAAACTGAGGTTCAGAGGCACGTATTGGGGTAGGGGCCATTTTGTTGTTGTTGTTGTTCCTTGTTCATACAGTGCCTCGCGCAATGGCATCTTAGCTGCAACAGGCTCTCTGAGCCCAGTACAGCAGTGCAAATAAAAAGAAGAATGAAGTGATTTGCACCAGGTATCATGGGAAGTACAGCACAGGAAATAAAAACCAGAACTCATGGTCTTGTGTAGGGAATGCTGCTCCAGCAGCAGCTCTGCCTCAAAAGAGCACAGTGCTGCGTTCAAAATCAGCACCATGGGACGTACCGACAGGACCATCCCTGGGAGAGGGCTGCAAATGCTGTTTGGTTGCAGCTATTTATTTCAGCTGAGATACCTTGTAGGTAGGGAGGTATTTTCTGCAGAATTTGCCCCAACACCCTGTGTGCTCAGGGGCCTGCAGTTTCCCCACTCGGAAGTGCCTGTGTGTGTCTGCATGGCCCAGGCAAAAGTTCAGCCTCCCAGAAGCATTTCTAAATTAAAACTATTTTAAACGTACTGGAACCTTCCCAGGAACAGAGTCGCTCATTAACTGAACTTTTCCTGACTTGTCACTTTAAGATGCTGAGGTGTGTGCTGAATTGGGGAAGTTGAGGTCCAAACGGCAGGGGGGAGGTGGTTTTGCTAAATACGGCACTTGCTACAGACCGTGGATAATGATATATTAGGGTGTCAATTTTTAATTTTCTTCTCTGTTTTTAAATCCATGTAGTTAAGTTAAGAAAACATTGCAGAGAAGTGAAAGGAGTTAATTTCCTCCACCCTGTTTGCAGAGTCTGAATGCAGTTAATCCTTGCCCTTGGTTTCTGTGCCATTACTTACACGTCTGGTATTGAGGGTTCCCTTTACTGCAGTCACATGCCTGCTGGCAGGCGGCCAGTGGAATCTGATCGCTCTCGGAGGAAACACTATCAGTTGCAGATGCAGCCAGGGTTACCAGAATAGTAAATAACGAGTCACAAGACTCAATCTATCTTTTCAACGAAAACAAATATTTTAATATCTTGATTTTAGGGAGAAATAGTTTTGTTTTTTTTCCTTTTGCAAACAGCTGCACAGGGCTTGCCGTGTGCTGAAGGAGGGCTCAGGGCTGTTTTGCATTGAGCCCTTTTTGTATTGCCTCTGCTTCTAAGGGGGGCCTGCCCCACAGCATATGTTTTAACACTGGGTTTAAGCTGTATCGTGTACTTTCTGTCCAATTCCTGTGCCTTGGGGTCTCCCCCTTTTTATGACCTGTTGATGGGCTGAGTCATGCCCTGTGGGAGGCCTTTTTTTCATATTCATGTTTCTATTCCTAATCCTCACGTAGAGATTAGTAGACGGCCCCCAATGCACTGAGGCAGCAGAACTGTAGGGAGACCTTCGAGGTCTCGTGTCTGAGCACAGTGACAGTTGCTTCCTATACCCGATGCCATCCATACAGCCCACTTCCTTATCACGTCTGGTATGGCCACAGCACGTTGTCCTGCCCTGTCCTCTACTTCCAAGATCCCACACAGGACCCAGAGAAACAGAGCAGCCTTTAGGACCAGGCAAACCCTCAACTGTCTCAGAGTATGCTAGGACCAAAGGTGGCGTCAAATCCCCTCTCTCCAACCTCAGTGCTTCTTTCCGGCTGTAAAAGCAGGAATGGAGTAACTGGGAATAGGGTCCCTGCCGAAGAGATTTTGATCAAAAAGGAAGGGGGGACATTTTCTGTTGCACGCAAGGTAGAATTTGCTTTTTGGAAAAATGAAATTGATAGAGTAAATACAAAAAAGGCCCAACGATCTTCACTGCCTCGGACTGGTTTGTCGAATACTGTATGTTGGAAGCTTTTACAGGCCCTTTGTATTTCAGCCTGGGCAGTGATTTTTCCATCTGCTCTGGGGTTCTTGGCACTTGTGTGACTTTTTCCTTTTTTCTGCTGATCCATACTGCCTGGGAAATGTTCCTCCTTCCTAATTCTCCCGTCCTACCAGAAGTGTTCCACGGGCGGGCTTCTCAGCTGCTCTCATCCAGCACTTCTTCACTTCTTAGTGATCTTCAACTAAATCTTCAGGGGTTCAGCTTTTTGGTAGCTGCTTTTTGAGTGTGTTCACCTCCCCAGTATGCATGACTACACAGGCACCAACTCCAAGGGTGCTCTGGGGCTCAAGCACCCACTGAAAAAAAGTAGCGGGTCCTCAGCACCCATGGAGCCTTGCTTGCAGACACTTTAAAAAAACCACGCTTTCCCAGGAGAAGCATCATGTTATTTCGACCCGGCCCTGTGGTGGCTGTAAAGAAGGAACACTTCACTGGGGCTTTTTGGTGCTTCTAGCTAAAGCCAGTTTAATCAGTTATTAGATAAAAGCACCAAAAAAGCCCCACTGAAGTGCCTGGTCTTTACAGGTGCTGCAGAGCCAGGTCAAAGTAACACACTGCCTCTTCTGGGTGTGCGTGGGCCTTGACACGGGAACGTGCTGAGTAATGCGGGGGTGGGTGGGGGGACGGGGGGGGGGTTGGTGGTTGTTTTTTTTAACATACTGCAAACATCCACTGGCCAAAAACAAAGCCGGCGCCTGTGCATAACTATCCATTTACTGTTCTAGAAGTGTTCGTTCTGAGCAGAAGATAAGTTTGGACACAATGACTGCATCAAGTGGTTGTTCAGAGAGTACCTTTATAAACAAGAGATTTGACTGGGCATAACTTTACCAAAGGATAACTTGGATCTGCATGTCATGTAAAACACTAATTGCTCATTACTCTTCTATAAAGAAGTAGATGGGGAAAACCTGCTTTTCTGAAGTGGTCAGGCATTTCCTATGACTTACTGACTTATTTAAAGTTGCTGACAGCATTGGAATATTGCTGGTTTAAATTTTGAATATTATGAAAATGCAGACTCCCACAATGTCAGAAAGCCTGTGCTTTCTTTAAAATAAAACTATTTTTGGACACTAATCTTTGACATTTTAATCTGATGCTTTACTGGACAGCTCAGATGGTAACTAGATATTTACTGCCCTCCAGATGACCAAAGGTGACGTGGGTTGACATGCAATAACCCTTGAATCTGTACTAGCATAATATCTGTGGATTTGGTAGAGCTATTTGTCTACCAGTTTAAGGGGCAGTTTGTAAATTATATATAGAGTGGAAACTGCCATAGTCTGCAAACACGTCAGACTTGTATGTGGTTCAAATGTGTAATGTATGAAAAGAAGGAAACTGGAGGGGCAGAGGGGAATAAGAAGAAAAAATACCCAACGAAACTGTCTCAAATCCTTCAGTTCCTTCGTGTTTTCTATAGGGCACAGGGTGGCTTTGATTTAAATCAAATCAATTTAAATCACTGGTCAGGAAGCCTCAATTTAATCAGTGCTATCTACAAAAAGTGCATTCTTGTTGTTTTGATATAACCTTAATACATATTATTCACAACTCAGAGAGAGATGTAGGTTGCATTTTTAGAAGGTACATACTCAGTTTTAAAGCAGTGATTTATTTTGAGATTTTTTTCAGATTAATTTTGCAGCAGCATCAGGAAACTGAATTTATGATTTGGTTGTTTTATTTACCAAAGCTAATTGAAGCAGATAGTTGTGAAGTCATTGGGAAGTGAACTATCTCCAATTTACTAGATTAATCATGGATATTTGGGGGATATTTTTACCATGCTGTATTAGGAGGACAGCACTGCATCTGTGTGTTATTAGCTTAGGGCTTTCTTCACTTTTTCCTTCTAGATATCTTCTCATCTTTGATTTCTTCTCTCTTTTACAGCTTGGCAAGCCTACTGCCATGATGATAGATTTTCCCTTCTACCATACCATTCCCTCACTAGATCTCAAATTAGTGGAGAGGCTATACACAAACTTATCCCTCCAAGACTTCTGGAATATTTTGCTCAAAATGTTTCTCCTTAGTTTCTACTACCCCTCCCTCCTTGCACTTATCTCCATGTTCCTCCTTGCCCAGATCTACTCCACCCCCAACAATCCTCTATTGGTTTAATTTCTTGAAACTTTGCACTTTTAGAGAGAGGTAGGGGCTTGACTAGGTATACACAAACTTGCAGAGACAACGGGGCTGATGGATAGATAATATACTCCATATACTGCTGTTAACAAGGATGTTATCTCTGGAGAGACAAATCCACAGTTTGACAACTGAAACTAAACATCACAGAGATGCTTAATGGGATCTTCTAGACTGAACACTGAGTCTCATTGGGTAGAGTGTGTTTTGTTTTTTTTTTTATTTTGATTAATTTTATAGAGGAGCCTCTGGGGACCCCATAAGATTGGGCCCCAATATAGTCCATGGCCTGTTCTGATGTATTTATAAAACTTTTCTAAAAAGGTTATATGAATATATGGTCTCAAATATTATATTTAATTAGAAGTTATAATCCCTATTCTATGATGATATCTTTTGAGCTTTAACATATCTTAAATTGAGACTATCTTTATATAGGTTTGGTTTTTAAAAAAAGCATCTTAACAAAAAGTCATAGGCTTTTATCCACCCTGATAGGGAAGTTACTGAACCCTTTGGCTACGGACAGAAGGCACACACAGACTGGGCTAAGTGATCAGAAACCTTTTTTAATCTATAACAGAATGCAAGTTCAGTGTACATAAACTGCTTTCAAAATGGCCAAACCTAGTTTATGATAAAGCTGGATGGATGTAGTCTCAGGCTTAACTCGTAGTTAACTCATAGTCCCCCAGCATACCAGGATGCTTTGCAGCCATGGTCTGTGCTGTCTGCTCCAGTGGACAGCTCCACCCACAGCTGTCACAAGGTAGAGGCAGTAAAGCCTCTGCTCCCTAGCCTGCTTCTGACTGTGCTTGTCAGCCCAACGAGATGGGGCACAGTGGAATGAACCCCAAGGTCCCCCAGCTGAAGTCTACACAGCATGAGGGGAGGGAAAGCCCCCACCATGGGGGCTTTTTACTCCCCCACAGCCTCCCCCATTGCCTCAGCCCTCCCCAGCTGCCTGCTTCTGAGAAGCTGGGGGCAGGAACACACCCCTTGGCCCAGCACCGGTTCCCCCCAGGTGCTATCCATTCAGTTTATAGGTTCAGTCTATGCAGCTTAGAAAAACCTGTGAAGATTGAATTGATTTTTGCCTCCAGCTTTTTGAACCTCTGTACTTAGCTTTACAATAGCATGGTTGTATTTGAGATCAATTTAGTTAAATACTTGAGATATTTAACTCGTAAAGGAAGCAAGATGAATTAACTATATTTAGTGAAAGATTCTTGTTTTTATAGTGGACTTTGGGTAACAGTTAATAGCCAGTATTTGCCTTTGATGTAAATGGGAACAGGACCTAATATTGCAGTAAAGCCTTTACCAGTATGACCTTTCCTCCTCTAATTTTCTTTTAGAACAACTATTTGCAATCTCTATACCATGCCACGGATTGGGGAACCTGTCTGGCTGACTATGATGTCTGGGACACCGGAAAAGAACCAGCTTTGCCATCGTTTCATGAAGGAGTTCACTTTCTTAATGGAGAACGCCTCTAAAAACCAGTAGGGTGTTTCTCGACATCTATTAATTGATATAAATTTTGTAAATACATTTTCTCATCGAGTATTAAAATCACTGTTTTATGATTGAAAAAAGCTAGAGGGAGCTACAAGTCCACAGCTGTTCTAAGTTTAAAGGCAAGAGAGCAACAAAAACCTTTTATTAAATGCCGCCTTCACCCACAATCTCATAAAGTCCCACGTAAAGAGCAGGCCTTCCAAAGATGTCTATAAAAAGTGAGTGATGGGAATGTGTGTGTGTGTCTGGGAGAGAACATACCTTATGTAAGGCATGAGCCTGGCCTTTCAAAAACAGTGAATAAGAAAAGTTTTAATAAACGAGGTCAGAAAGGAGTACAGTAGGAGCCATGTGTGACAGTGCCTAACTTACAAATTGGTACTGAACCTGACTTCCACAAAAAGCCACAGCTTTATGGAGAATGAATAAGTGTTTGCTGTATTAGAACCTGCCATTTGGCCCGAAGGGTCATAGACCTAAGCAGCTGTCAAAAATTTCGAAGAAGCTTCTTCGTTAACTCAACAGTGGAATCTAATTTTAATGTTTCATTATCTCTTCAGTCTTTTTTCACAAAGTAGGAATATGGGAGGTCTAAAAGTGTGTGCACTAAAATCCTGAAACAAGCATGTGACATTCAAGTGAGACTAAAAAAACAAAATCAGCTGTTAACTCAAAGAAATCTGCCTTTAGATTGGAGAAGGTCCAGCAACTGGCCAGTGTAGCTTGGGCAATGTCAGGGGGGAATGTGATTCTGCTGTTCCTCAAAATCCTGTACTTTTAACACCTGATGGTAATTTTGTGATCCATCTCTCTCCCTAACAGGAAGGTCATAATTAGTGTGCAGCATGGTACGCGTTCTTTAAGCAAGGGATCTCTTGTAGCTGTGTGAATGCCAACAAACTTCAGCAGAATGTGAAAAGCCTTAGTGATTTGTAGAGGGAGTTAAAATGTTTTTCCTAAAATAAGTTTCAACAGAGGTGGAAGCATTTGGCCAGGATTAACCGCTTCAGCCTTCTGTCAGTCTGAGACTTGTGCTGCTTAGATGCATTTTAAAGTGTTTTGCTTGTGGGTTTGGTTGGGTTTTTGCTCTTTTTATTTTTAAACGGAGCAGCACTCTGTCATCCCTTAAATATCCCAACGAGTGTTTTAACAGACCTTAACTCTCAGCCTGATTCTCAACTCTTATTCCTGTTTCATAATGGTGCGTCTCTTTCAACCTTAATGGAAATGCTCCTAATTTACATTGATGCAAGTGAAAGGAGAATCGAGCCCAGCACCTGCATTTTTTTCCACCTTCGTTTCAAATCTCTAGTCATCATCCCCCACCCACCCCAATGTGGTCTCCAGTCACTGATCTCAAAAAAAAAAAAAAAAAAAAAAAAAAAGGGAGGGCAGGGGGATGGACACTACATTTCAGTCTGTCTTTTAGGATCTGCAAAACTATTTAAACAGGCATTAAATTAACCCTTCTGGAAGACACTGCAGTTCTGTTGTTCATAACTTCCCTGCTCCAGTCCTATTTGTACCAGTCTCCAACCCACACTTTTGCTCTTACCTTTCTCATGCAAGTATATGATATCCACTTATTGTACAGTTCCAAAAAAATAGCTCAGGACTTTGAGATGTACAGTGAGCAAATGTGTCCCAGATCTAAAGCTTAGGATCTGTGCTGGCTTGTTTTTATACAAATGAACAATACAGTAAAGAGCAGGGTTTCTTTTTTGTAGCATGCAGAGTTGTATACTGTCATTCCCATGCTATGGGCCCTATTTCCTGAGCTGTTCTTATTCATGGCGTTGCGTATTAAAGCCAAAAGTTTAAAAACGACTGTTAGACCATGTAATCTGACCCACATAATACAAGTAATTGAACATCTTTCTAGATTACATATCCAGTAAGCCCAGTAACTGGTAGCTTGAGAAGATGTTCCTAACTGGGGAAAAAAACTACTGGACAGCAGAAGCTTTACTAAAATGGAAAGTCAGTGCAATTAAAACCCAGTCTTTATTTTTAAATGCAAGTTCCATGATATTTTTAAGCTTTTCTGTTGGCAATATTGTATTTTGTGTATCAACATTAAATATATTCATCATCTCTTTTGGTTTTAATGGAGAGCTTTAGCAATCTGTGCTTATAATAAGCTTACTAAATAGAAGGCTCATAATGTTAGCTAAACTGAAGAACTTAGATATGCATAAGATAAAAATGTTTGACAATTCAATTCTGATAACCTTTAAAATAAATGTCTCTCTTCTGGGCTCAATACATTTCTACACAGTTCTCTTCTAGCCTGATGCAGAAAGAGCCAAGGGGATCTGGAGATCTTTACGGTCTCTACATCTCCAGAAGCTAGCATCCCTGCCCCGTGGAGGCTGTAGAATTGCTGTTGCTGAAATGCTATAAATGTTCAGCTGGAAAAAGTGACATTGAGCATTTTCATTTTCAGATTCTTACCAGCTCTGCTGACTGCGGTTCTCACTAATCACCTGGCCTGGGTCCCCACAGTTATGCCAAATGGGCAGCCACCTATAAAAATCTTTCTGGAAAAGCATTCCTCCCAGAGTGTGGACATGTTGGCTAAGACTCATCCATACAACCCGCTGTGGGCACAGTTAGGTATGTCTGAAACCTTCCATCACGATCTGTTACAGTACTACATACATGTATATAAAGCAGTGATTGCGGGGAAAGTGTAGGGTTGAAGTTTTTGACTAAATGATGCTGTTTATCCTTCCCAGGTAGGAATTGTTGCACAAGGTTCAGCTCTATACATCTACGAGCTGCACAGTATTAATTACGTGCTCTGTAATTATTTAGGCACTACCAGTAATAAAATAAATGCAAAAAGTGTGGAGTCTCTTATTATTTATGCATGGCAGATCTTACAGTGGCCAATACCATGGCAATGATGAGGGATTCTGGTTTCCTTCCATGGGTCTCTAGAGAGAAACTGCATATTCTACGCATTGGATTGCTCCCATTGACAAGTCTGGTTTGGGGAATAAAAAAATTACTTTGTCTCTTACGTCAATTTAATACTAATAAGAAACAGAGAAAATGAGACCAGGAACGGCAAAAAAAAGTGAATGCTGAATGGTCAAAACCTGCAGGCAATAAATGTTCTGGCATTCTAAGACCCATTAGAAGCAAAGAAAGACTCTTGTTGAATTTGTAGATGGCTTTATTGCCACCTAGTGGCCATTCCACAAGGGAAAGGACATCAGCATGGTCAGATGGCAAGCACTGAATACTAGGGTTGTGTGAAGCTTCAGGTGGTGATTCGATTCGGAGGAGATTTGGGCCGATTCAGTGGCCGAATCTCCAAATCCGAATTTAATCAGGGGACCAATTAAAAAGTCCGAATCTATTCAAAGCTCTCAGAATCTTCGGAAAAGATTTGGAGAGCTTTGATTCAGGCAATCCCCGGTGGCTGCAGCAGGGAGCTGCAGCCAACTCCCAGCTGGTAAGTACTTGGAGAGGGGAGGGGACCATGGGGGGGACCCCTGCCAGCCCCCCGATTCCCCCCTGCTCCCAGTGCTTTAAAGAAAAGCGCCAGTGCTCACTGGGTGCTGCCGTGAGGGGGTGGGGGGCAATCCGTGCTTCCCCCTATGGGTGCTGCCCCCATGACTGCCCCACCCGGGCCCTTTTTAAGAAGAAAAAAAAACCCCAGAAAAGCCCCGGGACTCGCTGCTCCTGCACCGGCCTCGGCAGAGCCCCCCATGCAGCATGGGGCAGTGGGGATCGCCCCCTGCCTGGCAGCACCTGATGAGCCAGGACTTTTTTTTTTCCCCAAAGAGCCGGGAGCTGAGGTAGGCAGGCAGCCATTGCTGGGATGGGCCTGGCTGATTCGGAGATTCGGCCAAATCTATTCTGGGCAGTGATTTGAATAACCTAATCGAATCACTATCCCCCGAATTGGCTGAATCTGAAGTGAATACTAGCTGCTTTGCAGAGGCCTACTGAATACTCTGTGAGGTTCCCCCACCTTGGCACAGGCAGGTCATTTGTCAATAGGGGCAAAAAAACTCATGGAACTCAAGAAATCAGCTGGAAGCTAGAGCTGGTACCGTGGAGTCCTCCTTATAGCTCCCTGTGGGTTTCTCGTGCTTCTCAATACATCCAAAACAGAACCCCTCTCTAGTCCTGCCCAGATAAGCCAGAACTCCATTATCCATTGCCCTCCAAAGATGACAGAGCTGGGTAGGAAGGAAAAGAAGAAGGGAGAATAAGCTTTGTAGTTTTGCATCCCACATTGTCATGTTCTGGTTCTTGGCACAGATTCACTTTTCCCCTCTGCTTTCTTCTCTGCAGGCAGGGGGGGGAGGTGTTGGTGTGCAGTATCCCCCTCTCTTCTTGGAAAGTAGCATCAGCAACAGTCTTTTCCCCTCGGTGGGAGCTGCTGACCCAAGGGGTGCTTCCCTGCGTTTGATGTTCTACCTGAGGGATGGGGGGCAGGGGTGTTGGTTCTATGAAAGGAAGAAGCTGGAGCTGTCTGAGACACTTTAGCCTTCAGAGTGACTGCAAAAATAACAGCTCATTCCTGGCTGTGGGCTCTCTTGGATCCTCTCTTTCAAAACGAGGGACATCAGGGAGCAGTGCTGCACTGTAAGCATGCACAAATGAAATCCAGTGCTACTGGAAGGTACTTGATCTAGTCCAAAGTCCTCTGCATTTGCAGAACAAGGACAGCACCAGCACTGGCAGCTCTTGTTTCCCTGTATTGTCTTGCCATTGTCTGCAAAGCCTGATGGGGAAGATTTTCCTCCAGAGATAAAAGTTTAGCTTTGTTTTTAGGGCTACTGAATTTTTGGCTTCACTGCTGAGACTACCTGTGTGATCATGGCTGTTGCCTGCTGAAGTGAGCCTCATCAAACCATTATCCACAGATTTCTAAGCTTCTCCAAGCCAAAACTTTTAGTAGTTGGGTCAGTTTTGCTGATGTAGAGGTGAAAGGCTGTGTAGCCTATTATCCATCCCTTATGCAATGGTTTCCTGATGCAGAGGTTGCATTGTATTGTCAGTGGCAGCTACTACTGTTGCTGTTAAGGCTGTATTGCCACTGGAAGGATTCTCCTAAAAAAATACTGCTTAGAACGGAAATACTTTATTCTGCCCTGAATTCATCCCCTTGGGCCTGAAGTTTTTCAGTTTGTGTTCTCATTACTGAGACAAACAGCACCATTAAGATTCCCTGTATTAAAGTTGCTTTTTTTTCCTCTTGTAGGAGACTTGTATGGGGCTATCGGATCACCTGTGAGACTAGCAAAGACTGTCGTAGTTGGCAAAAGGCAAGATCTGGTGCAGAGGTTGCTTTATTTCCTCACTTACTTCATAAGATGCTCTGAGCTCCAAGAGACACATCTTCTAGAAAATGGAGAAGATGAAGCCATAGTCATGCCTGGAACCGTTATTACTACCACATTGGAGAAAGGAGAAGTGGAGGAATCGGAGTATGTGCTTGTCACAATGCACAGAAATAGAGGCAACTTGTTATCTTGGGAGTCCGAGGAATTGAGAACTTCTAACTGTAGTTGTAAATACTGCAAAGGCCCACTTCCCCTAGGGCCAAACATAGAGGCTGCTTCACAACGAGAGAGAGAAGATGCACAAAATGCCGCTAAGGTAGAGCTGGAAACTTCTTTAGAGGAAAGCAGAACAACCTCAGCTGCTGACTGCCAAGAAGACCCTGTTGATGTTAAGCATTGCAAAGATAATTTGAGATCCTGCCTGGACACCAAGGTAGAGACAGTAGTCTGCATGGGGTCAGCTCCAGTGGACAAATGTCCACTGGCAGAATCTGGATTAGAGCCAACTGCAGACATCTGGAGGACCGAGGAGTCACTGGAATCTGGTACCCAAGCCCTCAGTGTAACAAGATCCACAGGTATAGTTGTGGAAAAGAAGCCTCCCGATAAGCCCTTGTCTGACGCATTCCCTTGCAATTCAGCTGAGGCTCAGACAAAGGTGACTTTTCTGATTGGTGATTCTATGTCGCCTGACTCGGACATCGAACAGAGAAGTCAAGCAGTAGCGGAACAAATTACTAGGCATCACAACCAGCCAGCAATGAAGGAAGGAGTGGCTGCTGACCAGAACTGCGAAGCAAAACAAACCATCGAGGACCAAACCAGAGACTGCAGGACATCTGAACCGTTCCCTCAAGTTGCCAGCAAGCATCAGACTTGGAATCCAAATCCTTACAGTACTGAGAGCTCGAGTCTTTTTGATGAGTATTTTACTGATGATGGTTCGATTGAAACCCAAACTATTGATGATATTCCAGTGCGAGCAACTACAGACATTCTAGATCAAAGCAGTAGTTTAACATTTTCTAAAAAACTGTGTACACAGAACAGCAAACAACCCAGTGAATTTTGTAAGTTCATGGAATCTGTTCGCCAAGAGACATGCAAAAACTGCTTTGCTGAGCAGGACCAAAAAGACAAAGTCGCTATTAGTGTCCCCCATGGGGATAGAGAAAATGTAGAGAAAAAAGTTGCCCCAGCAATTGACTGGGACATTCCGAGAAATGAGAGCTCAGATAGTGCCCTTGGCGATAGTGAAAGTGAAGATACGGGTCACGATCTAACTAGACCAAGCAGCAACTATTATGGGGGAGAGCAAGAAGATTGGGCAGAGGAAGAAGAGATCTCTTTTCCTGGGTAAGTATTTCAGCAGTATCAGACACCTAGACCAGTGCACTTCTCCTCATTCCCCAGAGCTGCAGCCCAATATGGCATCAGTGGTTGGAAAGATTCTTTTTAGTTTAGTAACTGTAAAATGAATGTAGAGAAATTGGTGAGCTAGAAAAAATTAAAACCTTATTAATGATGCATCATAACACTGGCTCATATACTTTCTGTTCTGGTGTTTTATGCAAAAGGCCACACTGTTCCCACTGCCTTTTGAAACGAAACTTTTAAAAAATGTGCTTGAACAGAAGTTTAAAGAAGAAATGATTGACACTAACCTGTTACACTTGCTTAAACTGAAATGAGCAGAAATTGGTTTCCGTTACAGTACATGTCCATGATATACCTTTCTTTCAGGTCAAAATTAGTTGAAGTGAACTCTGTCCAGCCCAGTATTGCCAATTTTGGAAGGTCCTTGCTAGGTGGCTACTGTTCATCTTACGTACCTGACTTTGTTTTGCAAGGAGTAGGAACTGATGAAAAACTGAGACACTGTTTGGTGTCAGATTTGTCGCATGCTGTTCAGGTAATTAAACTATATCCAATAAAAGTATTTTTCACAATAAAGAAAAGCAACTATTTCTGAAACAGCAAACCTGTTGGAACTGGAAGTACTTTTTGTTATATCTGTGTTCTAATTTCCACAGTCCCATTGCGCTGGGGTCTCTTCCCTCCTCTCATCTCTCAGTTAATACACCTGGGAAATCTGCTCCAGGTTGCCACTGAAACTCGAGCCCCAGTTGAAGGCAATGGGAGGAGGCCATCTTCTAGGAGGCGAGAGAGATGTCCATGTTAAACTAGCTCCTCTTCTTGATGGAGCAGCTGGTTGGTTACTGGGATCCTGAGCTGTGAACTGCTATGACCATTCTAGACTGCCACATGCTCTTTCCCATGAATATCTCCCTAACGAACCTGAATTGTCTGTGGAACAGAACTTGTTCTCTTGGTGAAGTAAATATTCAGCCTTCAGAAAGGTTGAGATCTATTAGTGTTGCTATTTTGTTTTCAGAGAAGCTAAGATGCTTGGCTTGTCTTTGTGGGGAAGAGGCTAACCTAACGACGGACTATGTTGTGCCCTAGAGCATGTGGGTAGTGGGTCTCTGCTCTCTGACCCCCCACCCTGACCACTTTCATGTAAAAATGGGTCTTGGTAGAACTGTATCTTCCTGGATGAGGTCTGCTCCAGGCACTATCTGTCCTAGGGGACTGGACAGTGGATGGGGTGGGAAGAACATCCTTCTGTACCCCTCTGGCTCTGTGGAAATTAAGGGAAGAGACGATAGAAATTACAGAAGCAGAAACATGATTCTGTTCCCCTGCAAGCCAAGATCTCATTCCTACAGGAGTGAGGTCAGACTTAATAGGTAACTGTCAATCCTCTGGATCGTGGTGTACACGCAAGAGCTCTAGTCACCAAGATCTTTCATGCATATATATGCCTAGGCAAGAGTATGGAAGAGTGGAAGCTGCCCAAGACCTCCCATCCCCCCCTTTAGACCATTAAGACAGAATCCAAAGGCCAGACCAAGTCCAGACATTCAGTGCCTTGATGGTTGTAGCTGCTGCCAGAGAGCAACAGATAAGAACTACTGCTGACTCCCTAATGCCTCAGTGAGGACACATTTCTGTCGGGATGATGTCCCTTAGGCTTTCTCCAGCCAAGGAGTACCCACAAGGCAGTGGGGGCCAGGGTTTTTGGCTAGATGATGCTCTTTATCCTTCCGAGGTAGGAATCTTTGCACAGGATACAGCTCCATACATCTACGAGCTGCAGAGTATTAATTATGTGCTCTGCAGTTATTTAGGTATCCAGGTTGTAGCCATATTGGTCTAGAGGAAAAGGCGATCAGGACTTGTAGTAGAGATGATATCTTTTATTAGATATCATCTTGTTGATAAATATCTTGTTGTTAATAAAAACATTGTCTTTATTATCTTGCTGGTCTAATAAGATATCATCTCTACTATGAGTCCTAATTGCCTGTCATTATTTAGGCACTACCAGTAATGTCTAAATAAGGCCCAATACTCGCCTTATTTTGGAGGTTGTAACATTGTGGTATTTTATAGGAGCTACCCCACCACGAGTAGCCCCACCACGTTACCACCAGATCCTCCAGTCAGATGCAGTTTAGTCACACTAGGACCATGGTCAGACATAAGTAGAAATAAAAACACACTTGTTGGGAGCATGTCTTTCAGGGTATGCACATGGGTCCTCTGAAATGTGTTTTTCCTTCCCCAAAGCAGCTGCCTTACTTGCTAGTCAGCATCCCTGTACGTTCATTGGATGCAGCAGTTCATTTGTGTGGCCCTTTCCCTTTGTTTGCTGCCTCCTTCTCTGCACAGAGCCCTTTCCAGTGATTTACCCACTGGTGCCCCTGGGCACATGGGTGGGTTTTGCCCATTTTGAATAAATCACAGCTGAGTCTTGAGCAACAGGGGCAATATCTCAGTGTGACTTCTGGCATGAAACCAATACTTCTTCTCTACAAACTGCCAAGGAAAGAGATGTTCTTCAAATGCTGCAGCTTCATTTTTACCAGCAAATGCTGCCAGAATTAAAAAAAAAAAAATCTATGCAAGATTTTACGTGTTGGCATTCAAAATATAACCCATGCATAGTGGAGCAGCACCTTGGTACTGCTGAGAGAGGGGAGTTTGTAGGCAGTCATGGCCAAAAAATTGAAAGGAAAAGGCCCACAGAGGTGTTTGTATCCATTGCAAAGAGCTCTTCCAACAGTGTGAGAAAAGCAAAGGTTGGCTTTGTCGTTTTGCTCCCTCTGGTGGTTCTGCAGGGGCAGTTGACAACCTCCTGCTGATACCCGAGGAAGACTGGTTACAACCAAAAATGCAACCGACTCAACTGTTTGAATTGTCCCAACTGCGTGGAATAAACCAGGCAGCACATGTGACGAACAGCAGATTAGATTTTTTGAGGCTTTTCAGTTTTAATAAGCTGAGTTTCTACATCTTGAATAATCTGATCAAGATAGGTACAGTTGTTGGGGTTTTCTCTTTTTTTTCAGTATGATTTTAACCTGCGTCTATTTTAACCTCAGCTTCATTCCAACAAGAAACAACAAAATCAAATGTTAAAAGACACACTTTTTAGACAGTCGTTTCAAGCCTGGGAGGTGAAGACTCTTAACTTTTTCATGATAAGGAATTGCCTCAAGGCTTAAAAAAGGGCTTCCATTGCTGTTGAGGAGATTTGTTTTGTGTGCACTGACCTACCTTTTGTTCTTCTTGTACTTAAACTATTCACTTCCTTTTTTTTTTAAATTCATAGCATCCTGTCTTGGATGAACCGATCGCAGAGGCTGTCTGCATTATTGCAGACGTGGACAAGTGGACAGTGCAAGTGGCCAGTAGCCAGAGGCGGATGATTGACAATAAACTGGGAAAAGAGGTGTTAGTCTCCAGCCTTGTCTCCAATCTGCTTCATTCCACTCTTCAGCTTTACAAGCATAACTTATCTCCAAATTTTGTAAGTATGAGCAATGCTCACAAGAGCTGACATGCTGTGAGAATCTGCTCTTAGGAACATATTTGTTATGTTAATTTAAGTTACAGCCATACTGCCCGATTGGCACAATCTGTCACACTGTGCATCATCTGACAGCCAGTAGGGCCCCTTTTAAACTTCATTCCGAGTTCCCAAGAGCCGGCTGTCATCCTGATTCAGTCTGGGTGCAAAATGTCCACTGAAATAGGCGGGAAGTCTTGCTAGTGCAGAAAACACTTCAGCAATTTATTTTCAGAACAAGAGTCTAAATAGAGACTTGTTTCATTTTAATTGTGCATTTCCCAGTAATTCCTGAAGGATGTTTTCAAAGAATTATTTTCTGTGATGTGACTGACATCAAGGCAGTCTGATTATGGGGCCTGGGCTGTTTCTCTTTGGGGTCTGGAAGGGTTAAGGTACTGTAAGGAGTTTCCTTTCTGACATGGCTTTTTTCATTTGTTTCTAGTGCATCATGCACCTGGAAGATCGGCTACAGGAACTGTATTTCAAAAGCAAGATGTTGTCTGAATATCTCAAGGGCCAGATGCGAGTTCATGTTAAGGAGCTGGGCGTGGTGCTGGGGTATGAGCACAGATTTGTGTGTGAGGTTTCCACTCATGTCCCCTGATGTGTCCTTCCCACACCTCCTAGGCCACTAGTCATGGGACTAGTGACTAGTCATGACTAGTCATGGGACTAGTGACCTAGGAGGCACACCTCCTAGGTCACTAGCAGTACGTACTGATGGATCCTGATGCAGGAGAAGGACCTCAGGCCCCTGCTACACATTACATATCTTACACAATTAACTGGCCAATAGTGCAATACGTTTAGACCAGCCACATATGCAAAGTAATTATCACAAGGTAAAAATAACTATCTAGTTATAAAAAGAGCCAGCCAGCTATAAAGTTAGTCCTTGAAAACGTGTAATAACTCAGTAGCTGGTTTCTATCCAGCTTTAAGTTGAAACTCCCTTCTTGAGAGCACGGAGGCAGAAAGGGATCTTGGAGTCATTATTGACTCCAAGACGAACATGGGCCGACAATGCGAGGTCACGGTCGGCAGGGCTAACCGGACCCTATCGTGCATCCACAGGTGCATCTCAAGTAGGGCCAAGGAGGTGATCCTCCCCCTCTATGCGACGCTGGTCAGGCCGCAGCTGGAGTACTGTGTCCAGTTCTGGGCGCCGCACTTCAGGAGGGATGTGGACAACATTGAGAGGGTCCAGAGGAGGGCCGACAGCAGGGCAGACCCTACAACGAGAGGCTACGGGACCTGAACCTGTTCAGCCTTCACAAGAGACGGCTGAGGGGGGTCCTGGTGACCGTCTGTAAACTCACTAGGGGGGACCAGAAGGGTTTGGGGAAGACCTTGTTTCCCCTAGCGCCCCCCAGGATAACAAGGAACAACGGCCACAAGTTGTTGGAGAGTAGGTTTAGATTAGACATCCGTAAGAACTACTTCACAGTCAGGGCGACTAAGATCTGGAACCAACTTCCAAGGGAAGTGGTGCTGGCTCCTACCCTGGGGGTCTTTAAGAAGAGGCTTGATGTCCACCTGGCTGGGGTCATTTGAGCCCAGTTTTCCTCCTGCCCAGGCAGGGGGTCAGACTTGAAGATCTACAAGGTCCCTTCTGACCCTACTTCTATGATTCTATGAATGTGTAGGATGGCCCTCAGTTTGGCATAAATTTCCCAATTCCAGGGTTCCCTTCCATATCCTTGCCCAGATGCTAAGGATCCCCCTCCTATTCTACCCCACTGTGCCAGAACCACTCATTAGCTGGCCAGTCCTTGCCGAATGATATATGATTCCTCCAGATTGACATTTCCCACATGGCAGAGCCCAGAAAAGACCCTCTGTGTCACATAAGCCGTCAGGGGGGTGGGGCACAAGCAAAGAGGCTTTGTAGGAGGTGTTCAGAGCTGGCATGGAAACCGGCTTCCTATAAATACCTCAGGAGGGTTGTTGGGTGAGGACTGGGGCATGCAGATCTGGGCTTGTGCATGTGGAGCTGTAGACTGATGCAGTTGCTGGAAAGAGAGGAGCTACAGCATGGGGCTCTCGTTCATTCCACAGCTCAGGGGCAAAGTACTTCCATTTCCTTTTGTCCCCGTCTTGTGACTTGTTCCCCACCTAAAGCTCCTTTACTCAGGCTTTGTGCAGAAAGCAAGTCCAATGCCAGCCTGCCCCCTGCTCCCTTCTGTCATTTCACCAACCCTGTCAGCCTGATGAGACTGAGAACAAGCCTGAACTGAACCCCGGCCTCTCGCTTCACAATACAGATCTGTAACTGTCACCAGGCAGATCTGGAGCAAGTGTCGATGTTTAAAAACAAGCTGATTTATGTGGGTTTGTAACGAGAGTGGTGATGTCTTAATGACAGGAATGTAAATCCTTTGCTTTAACATTACGTGAAGAAAGTCTGGCCATGCAGAGCTTTATAAATGAAAGGTACAGCTGTTGGGCTTGACTACCCAAGTGCAGATGTTTGCATTTGGGATGGTTTACATGGCAGCCAAAACATATGGACAGGCCACCTAGATTGGAGGTCACATTTTACAGTGTTTTTCCTCTTCCTCTTAGGATTGAATCCAGTGACCTCCCTTTGCTGGCAGCTGTAGCAAGCACTCACTCTCCATATGTTGCCCAGATACTACTTTAAAATGCCAAAGGGCACGGACATTCACTTTTTTTTTTCCTGGAAACAAAATGGAAGGCAAGGAGACAAACATGAAACGTACTTGTTCCAACTCCTTTTTGCTTGAGGCAACTGAAATGAACAGCTTGCCAAGCGGACTGGGTCTCCATAACTGACTGCACATTATGCACACGCATGGAGACTACTTGTATTTTTTTTCATTCTCCCACTTGGCCATTCATTTAAAAAAAAAAAAAAAAAAATTCAAAGAAAAAAGACAGCCTGAAAAGCCTGAGATTCTGAGTAGTGAAGAAAACCCAAGATCGTGGAGAAAGCTGAAGAACTGAATATAGTTTGGGAAATTTCTCAAGGATGGCTAATTACATGTGGCTAAAAGTGGGTAGCGCAAGGAAGAGCTGCTTTGTAATGATTTACAATGCTATCGCTGGTAGCAGACTTAACAGGAGAAGGAAGTAGCTGCCTTGAGATTTGTCTTCTCCTCTTCCAGGAATGTATTAGAAGTGTTGGTTTTCAAGCCTCAACGATTTGTAAACAACTTCTACTTTTTCATTACGCAGTGAAATTCTGGATATTTCTCAGAGGAAAAGCAATTTTTGTAAACAGCTTATTACTGATACTCGGCTCTGAAATTCATTTGTAATCGTTCCTAGGGGAGGGAGAGGGAGCCAACAAGCAACCTAGCAAACATCATCCTGTTTCCTTTTCTTGGCTTGACATTGTAACTGGTATTGAATGTTTATAATGTTTAGATGTCTCTTTATACTAAGTGATGCTCTTGTTTCAAGACTTATGAAAAACAGAAAGAATTCAATTTATAACCACCACTGCAACCAAAAAAGTTTAGAGAGAAAGTTGATTAAAATTTCCTGGCGGTGTGCCCAAAATGGCACTAGTATTACCTCTCACTACTTTTTTACAGTATATAATATTCTTGCAACATCCTATTGTTTATACAGCAGTTGGGCAGCGGGTGAAATAAGCTAGAAATAATTGTACCAAAGCATTGGAGGAAAAAAAATACACTATTACCCTTAATTGCTCAGGTAGCTAATTGCTATATTTTTTAAAGTAATTCTACAGATGCGGATACTGACTACACCATTGTGTAGTAATATCAAAATTATTTTTAGACAAAATATCCCCATGACGGAAATTATCTTAATCCCTTTTCTACCAACTTGTAACTACCAACAAGAAATGCTGTCCATCCCATTCTCAGCATTTCTCTTTCATTTCATTCATCGTTGTCATTGTATATACAATTGGTGTAAGAACAGCTGATGTGGAACCAATCTGCTGTAAGTAATGTAAATATGCAGTGGGTGGGTGGATTGTGCTTTCAAAAGGATCTACTACCTCAGTTTAACTGGACCCTGCATTATGTGCTTCTTTGCTTATGTGTCCTAGCAGCCACTTTATGTTGTTGATTATAGAGTTAATTTCCATTGACCATTTTCAGCATGCAAGAGTTCAACCATGTCTCAACAATGAAATTGAAAGGTACTTCTTCACTCATTAGGTAAACTATATTTACCATTAGACACATACTGCGTTATTTTTGTGACCATTTCTTCAGCGATGTAATGTGCTCTTGTGGTTTTGCCGACTTGTGTTAAATACAAAACTATTTCCCTCCCGTCTCAAACTTAAAATTCCAACCCCACTGAAGTCAACGACAAAGTGTGTCACTGACTTGACTGGGGCCAGGATGTCACCCAATATATTTGGCAGTAATATTAAAAATCAAAACTTAAATATGAGGCCCTGCAAGGGCAGACCTGTGCCATTGTCCTGAAGGCCTGGCCTGGGGTCTAAGTGTGATAGGGAGCCTAACTCAAACATATGGGCAGTGTGGTTGAAGAAAGCCTGTCTGCATGTGCTAACTGCAGTGCTAACTGCTGCAGGTAGGTGACTTACATTTCAGCTTCAGAATATTTCTCATTTGACTTCCCCTTTAATGTCCCCTTTTTACCATTTTAGTATTTTGCATCAAGTTGTAGAAAGAACCCAAACAAGTGGGTAAGGGCCCGAATGTAGCAACACGCATGTCGGTAACGCAAGATTGGGCTCTTAGGAATTTTAAGCTATCCTTGCTGTAACGGATGATATAGGCAATCATTGGCATTCTGAACATCATTCATATTTTGTGGTTAATCTGACCATGTTAGTGCTATTGGGCTCAGTATAACAAGGTGTCAGCATTTGGGACCTGGAGCATGAAAGCACTTGAGCATGTTAACTTGAAGTCTGTGTTGGTACCACTGGCTTCCTTGAGATAGCTCGAGTGTTCAGTCGAGCATGATTGCTGGCTCTGCCACCGTGCTGAGTGCCTTCTATGATTAGGTCTGTAATGAATTATTTCAGGCAAATGCTATGTTCTCCTCCTCCTAGTTGTCCTTAGGTCAATCATGGTAATTATCTTAAATTCAGTTTGACCTGAAGAAATAGGTGCCCTCTGCTAGCTTGAAATTAATACTGCTTGAGAGAGAGGAGTTTGTTATTTTTAATTTTAGGCAGTTCCTGGAGCTCTAAACCCCCTGGACTGTCCACACATTAACACCTTAAAGAGATTTTAAGCACTTACGCGGCTTAAAGTAATGCCACTCCAGAGTAAGATTATCTCTGATCCGCACTATCCAGCTCCCACTCCACTAAGGTGTGGCCACTCCCCACAGATATGCTGCCCAAGTTGAAGACCTCCAGTATCCCAGGGTCTCTCTCACCAGTTCTCTAGTGGCAACTCACAACTACAGCTCCTAGTCCTGGTCCTGCTCACCAGACCTCCAGTGGCAAGTCACAGCCATGCATGTGGGGGACAGTCAGAGAAGGTTTCTACATGTAGGATGTATGTAGACGAAATGGGGGCCCTAAATTGAAGCGGTGGGTTTTATAAAAACACCGCTTCAATTTAGGGTCGATTTTAAACCCCTGTGTCATGCACACACCCCGCTGATTTACCTGCTTCTCCGGCGGGGAGGGGAGGGTGAGCTGCTGATGGGCAGAGCAGTCATTGGGCTGGGGCGGTGGGAGGCTGATGTTTCCCTGTGCAGCAGTGGCGGCCCCCCCCAGCAGCACCCGCCCGCAGGCACCAGGCTTGGGCGGTCCTGGGGGGGCACCGCAGCCATGGAGGGAAGCACCAAGACCAGGCCCCCACATAGCTCAGGCTGGCAGGCTCGGGGGGAGGAGGGGAAGATGAGGCTCGCTGCTTTTTCTTGGGTGGAGTCCACTTTCCCAGGCTGCTGCCAAGCTGCATAAGGGCTTCCTGCAGAGCTGTGGAGCTGCGCAGATCCCGGTGCTTCAGTCTGCAGCTGTAGGGGCAGCAAATAAAACTCCTCGGAGGAGTTTTAGTTTGCTGAGCCCCAAGTCATTTCAGGCGCGTTATGCTGCCGAATATCCTACAGTGGCTGGAATTAATGCGCAATACGCCGCCAAAGCGTGCAAACACCGACACCATTAAAGCAGTACAAAAGTATTTAACCTGCTTTAAAGTATCGTGCACACATGCCCCTCATTTCGTCTACACAGCCTAAGGGTCTGACTGCTCCAAACTAGCACTAACACTGATCAGCTGTTGCGCAGCTCGCAGCATCGAGTGTAGCGAGGGCCATTCAGTGAATTGTGCTCTTCTGCCCAAGTGACCCCCCGAGACCATTCTAATGCGATCGTTTGTCGGTCAGTCCTGTGCCAAGTGGCCACACATGCGGCTTCACCATCGTGCTCTTGCACTGTAGCCGTTGGATCACCAGTACTAGTTCCCCGTGTGACCCAAGTACTTGAGCTTTGGGGCTAAAAGTTATTGACCCTCTTCCTAACAGTATTGCCAATGAAACGTTAGCATGATGGGAAGTTTTCCTTTAACTTAACTATTAAGGTACGTGAAAATGGTCCGTACACCTGTTGTTTGCATATGTTTTTTTTAAAAAGGGATCTTTAACAGAGCTATAGGGTTGATTTTTTTTTTAAATGTATCAACTTTTATGTACATAGAAAACTAATCCATTTTGTTTTTCAATATTCCCGATGTTCATTAAGATGTCTTAATTTTCAGGTGGAAAACATGAAGTGTACTAGACACACAAACTAGCAAAATTATTTTAGTTGCAATTGGCAAAGATGGGGCTGCTAAGAACAAAAACAAAACAAAATAATAGGAGTCTACACCTTGCACACACTTTCCCAAGTCATCGTTATAGATGTTTTATGACAATTTTTTTGCTTTCTCTAAATTATTTAGATGGTGGTATGTGTACAATGCTGGGTAAAATGTACATACTTGTTATCTCCTTTGGTTTTTTGTATATATTTCCCAAGATGTGCACTTGTATTATAATAACCATTCCCAATTTCAGGGGAAACTTTGTGCAATAAATACAGTTATGTCAATTTACTTGCTGGTGCTGGTTTCTCTTTGGTGTCTTTCTTTTAATTTTGTGGAGGCAGAGGGTTGGTGGGAGTGCCAGCTGTAGGAGGGAGAGCTTGGAAATTTTGCATGCGTGTTATTAGATGCCTGACATTTCTGTTTAGGGGTCCTTGTGATTTTCAGAGGTGTTGGAACTGCTTCATGGGGGCCTGATTTTAGGTGCCTAAAGTCAAGTGTCAGAGTTTTAAGTTTGTTGGCTTTGATTTCTGTTAGTGTTGATCATTTCCAAGAGTTGCATTTAAAACCATCCCAGAAGTAAGCATACCCCATTTATACTTAGTGACTTGGTTTCATAAACCAAAGAGGGGGACAGAGACTGCATACCCTAGTGGACAGTGGTGCTGGTTGTCTCATCATTTCCAGATTAGCTGCAGATTATCCCTACTTATGGTGAGGTGCAAGTGTTTGAATCAAGAGGAGGCCCTGCCTTCCTACCAAGTGTCAGCCGTGTGGGCACCACGTCCTTCTTTGCCTACCACGGCTCCCTTGTTTGCCTTTGCGGGATGCTGCACTGGAGCAAGGCTGAGACCGTCTTTGCCAGGCTTTCCCTTGTTTCAAATTGAAATGTAACCAAATGTGCTCTCAGCAAAGGTGAAGAAACCCCAGAATTCAGCACAAGTAGTCTGAAGAGAGGGATGGAGGCAACAAAAGGGGATTCTGTGCAAATAAAGCCAACCAGCCAGAGCTGTCACTTGACGGTGAGTTGGCTTCACCCCACCGACTTAATGCTATCCTGGATCTTATTTATTCACTTAGCTAAATCCGACTGGTGCCGGGAGGGTGTGGAATTGGGACTGAGAGGGAAGGCTGTTCAAGAGAATTCCACTCTTAAGGAGCGGTACTTTTCTGAGAAGAGTATTACTGATGTGCACACTGGAAACGTTCCAGCAATTGGACTACCAGAAAACCAAAACATTCGGACAGTTTTGCCTGGGATTTTGAGTTGCATCTGCCACGGCCTGGGCTGCATCTCTTATTGTGGAGTTGTCACGCATCTAGGAGGAATGGAAGCCCTAAACGCAACACCCCAGTGTGTTTTTTAGACCGAGCTCTCGCAAAACGGTTATGAAAGCTTTCCGGAGAGCCGGAAACCGATCAACTGTTCAGAGCCTTCTCTGCAGTTCCATTTCTCAACTTCCGTCTCCTGAGCAACACAACGTATCAAGTTATTTAATATTTCATGTGGTTAGGGCAACGTAAAAGGCAGTTGCACGGAGAATCAATGGGCTTTTAATAATTACAAGCCTTGGTTTTACTGCTTGGCACGGCAGTGTGTGGTGTGACTTTGAATCAAGAAACTGAGCCCATGCTCTTGCAAAACCTTTCATGAGAGTTTTGCCTTAGTAAGTACTGCAAGGTTAAGGAACATATATGCACTGAGGTATGCGAATGCTAGCAAGACCCTACTATGATGCATTAACCCATGTGCTTGCATTTCATAACAGTATTGCCAGACCTGCTCAAATGTTGCTCTGAACTTGCTTGGCTGGTAAAACAGCTCTTCTACATAACTGAGCAGAACGAATTTTATGTCCCCAGAGCAAATGATCATGAGTTCTCTTCCGGATACTGTGTGCAAGCGGTTAGCCAATGATCTTGTATCTCACTGTGGATATTTGGCAAGAGCTTGTTAAGTTGGCGGTAAATTCTGTAATATTAGCACAGCAGCTTCTTGAAAGCATTTATATTAATAGCTGGCAGTGACTTCATTCTTAGCTTTGCTCCTGTGCTTTTTTTGGGTGCAAAATTTGCTGTCCCCTCTTTTTTTAACTTCCTCTGTTGTAACTTTCCACAATTTCCTGAACCCAGAGGAATGGTTACTTAACCTCTTGCCCAGCCAGAGACAGGCAAATTGGGACATGTCCTTTTCCTAATACTAGTAGTCTGATTCCTTCCTATTGCCACTCCGTGACTGCCAGATAAATGTAAGGTACTCTACCTAGGAAGGAGGAATCCCCAGCACACCTACAGGTTGGGGGATGACCTCCTCAACAGTTCAGAGGCTGAGAGAGATCTTGGTGTCGTAGTTGACTCCAAGATGAACATGAACCGGCAGCGCAACGAGGCCATCAACAAAGCCAATCACACCTTATCGTGTATAGCAGATGCATGACCAACAGATCGAGGGAGGTGATGCTCCCCCTCTATGCGGTATTAGTCAGGCTGCAGTTGGTCATGCATCTGCTAATACACTGTGTCCAGTTTTGGGTGCCGCACTTCAAGAGGGACATGGAGAATCTGGAGAAAGTTCAGAGGAGGGCCACTCGCATGATTAGTGGTCTCCATGAAAGACCCTATGAGGAGAAGCTGAGAGATCTGGATCTCTTCAGCCTATACAAAAGATGGCTGAGGGGTGACCTAGTAGTCGCCTATAAATTGATCAGGGGAGGACAGCAGGGAATTGGGGATGCACTGTCCACCAGAGTGCCCCAGGGAGTAACTAGTAATAATGGGTGCAAACTAGTGGAGAGTAGATTTAGGTTAGACATTAGGAAGACATTTTTTTACAACAAGGGTAGCCAGCGTTTGGAATGGGCTTCCATGGGAGGTGGTGCTGTCACCTAACTTGGAGGTCTTCAAGAGGAGGCTTGACAGTCACAAGGCTGGGATCATCTGACCTTGGTCCTCTTTCCTGCCAGGGACGGGGTTGGACATAATGATCCATCGGGTCCCATTCGACTCTATAAATCTATGACAGTGTTCCCATGCCCAAGCAGGGCCTGTTAAAGCATTTCTGATTCTTCTGTATCAAGGTCCAGCCTCGTTTTACCAGCCATAGGCCAGAACAACCCAGCTCGGGTCCAGTGTGGCTTTGGCAGCATGTCAGTTGCTTTCCCCATGGTGTGCTGGAGGCCGGCTGCTGCCAGCTGTGCCCGTGCTACTGCCGATTCTCCCAGCCCCTGCTGACCTGCTGAGTGTGGGTGCAGCTTCTAGTTGGTGGGTAGCTGTGCTTGGATCAGGTATATGCAAACTGCATCTGCACAGCTCTCCTTCCTCTACCTCCCAGCTGTGGTGCAGGCATGGCTAGAAGCTGCCTGCCCCCAACACAGCTCCCTACCAACTGCAGGGTACAGGGGAAAGTGGCAGTAGCTGCCCAGCCCTAGTGCAGGCATGGGTGCAGGCTCAGGCTAAGCCCTGCAGCTCAGTGGGCTGGGTCCAGTGGTTCTGCAGGCCACGTGTTGCTGGCCCCTCTTCTATTTAGTTTAGCACAAACTGATCAGGACAATGGTGACCACAAGCATGAGAGAGGAGCTGGCAGCTAAGTCAGTAACAAAGCAAATAGGTAAAAAAACTCCGTGGCTGTAGCAGGATTGTTTTCCCCCTTTATGCAAGAGTGCACAAGAATCCAACCTTAACACTCAGCAATTAATAAACATCAAATGCTTTTGAAACCGGATTTAAAATAAACATGTGCCTGAAGGACCGAGAGCTCATTTTGTCTGCATGGTTGTTACTCATTTTTCAGACTCTGGGGAAACTTTTTAAGACTTCACAGTCCCATGCAACCAGTGCTTACTCCAAGTACTGAGCTGCTGGGATGGGCATCTTTCAGGTTTGGCATTCATGAAACTGTTCAAACCAAACCTGGCCTGTATCTTTCTGAACAACTCTGGATCCCAGCATTGCTGTGTGTTGGTCTTGCTCAAAGGGTGAGATTAAAGAACTCTGTTTTAAAAACCATATAATCCATAGGGTTCAATTGTGTGAAGTGCTTCTAACCCTGGAAAGAATAGCAATTCCCTCCCGCTCATCAGTTACTGGGGAACTCTAGTGGTACATAAAATAGAGCATTTTCTTCTCCCCAAAACAGGATTATCTGGCTGTATCTGTAACACTTGGAGTTCCTGCTGCTTTGAGAAACGAGAGACTGGGACCATGAAGAGAGCCCGGGTCCCTTGCCCGACCACTCCAAAGCCAGTTCACAACCCTCGCAGCCACCCAGCAGGACTTCATGCTAGTTGTCTTCACCAGAAGGTCATTGTTTACTCCCATGTGCTGTGAACTGTTCAGCTCACACGACCCGTGCAGTTTCACCCATCTGCCGATGCATTGTGAGAAACTCGGAAGCTGCTCTAACGCCATAAATGCTGTATTAAAGGGCCAGATCTGGCTCTGTATGGCAGAACAAGGAGGAGCTTCCTGAGGTGTCATCTTCAATCAGTGAGTTCCCAGCAATTGAAGGGGTCCTCTGTGGGGCCAAGAGCATATTCTGTACAGCTCACGTCCTTGAAAAGGACCAGGGTATGCTCCAGGAGAGAGTTTGCAAGTGATCACAGCATGTGCCCACTGTACCGGCAACTAGGCACACCTTCCATGTGAAGCCACCTCTTCTGGAGATGTGTTGTGTGCATTTGCTACACGCTGCCAACATGTTTCAGCACCATCTCAAGTGCTGGGCAGAGATCCTACCCTGCTGCCTACAGCAGGGAAGAAGAGTCTTTCTCTTCAGCTCACCCCCTTCCTCTGCACCAGTCGGACTCCCAGCAGCCAGCACGCCCCTCTCCACCCCTCCTGCCCCCTTCCTCCCTTTTATTTTTATTTCCACAAATATTTGCCCAGCAGTTAGATCTTCTGTTTCTAAACCTCGGCCTCCTCCAGTTGTTCATTCCTCATTTGACACAGTTAAGCATCTGTTCTGAGCGTGAAGTTGCAGAGAGGGCATTCGGATTTGGTCTGGGTTCACGAGAACGGCACGAGGCCTCAAGATGTTTGTGTGCAAGCCACGTAGTAAGTCCGTTAGTAAGAGATGCTGAGAAGACTGTGATCCAGAAAAGAAAGTAAATATATTAGGCAATTAATTTCTATAAGTGATTAAGATAAAGAAATAATGATCTTGGGGCTTGGATGATCTGGATCTCTTTTTGAGTGCTGAAATAGCTGTTCAACCAATGGAGGGACTTACCACTGTGTCTACCGTCCTTTCCGCAGCATAACTTGAATGCCTTATTTAAACAAAAGAGAACTGCCTTTTCTGTGAAATCTGTCATTGCCCTCATCCTATGCAAGCGAAAACCCCAGCTCCTTTCCTACCACTTCTCTTTTTTCCCCACCCCTGCATCTAAAATCTCCCTTCTATTTCGATCTTTATCCCCTGTAACGTGTGTGATTAATTCAACCGCTAGGGGTCAGGCTTGACATCTGTAATTAATAATTAGACTACTGTCTGAGGGTTGCCCCCACTCCTGTTCTCATTCAGTTGCTGCTTCTGGCTATGTAAGCACAGCCTGATTTCCCATCCCTCCCATATCAGATGCTGAATTTTATATTTACAGACGCGTTGTTTGACTTTTGCAATTTCTGTTATGAGATATTTGTTGCTGCTGTTCTGTGCTCTGCAAACCACAAAAAATAAGGAACTTTCTGTGACCACTATATATTTGGCTGCTCTTTTGTGTTCATTTTAAGCACATATCCAAAATGTTTGTTTAATTTGGAACGGACTTTTCTCTCTCTTCTCTCTTGTTAACTCCTCAGCACTAGCTTCGATATGGTCAGCAATGACAGTGGAACAAACTCGGCTTTGCCGTCACGATGAGGATGACAGTGGTGGATTTCACAGAGCTCTGCTTGGAACACCACATGCCAGTACACTGGCCTCATATCCCTGTAGTATTGCGAATCAACTAAACTTAGGTACACGTATAGCAGATTACAAATTTCTTTCCTAATGCTGGTCTGAGAACGCAGAGATGGATTGATTCATACACCAATTAACTTGAATGAGTATGTGAAATGAGGCATAAGGCAAGGTAGATTTGCATCTTACGGACCAGTGGTTCCCAATATTTTTTTTTAACTCAAGACTGTTAGACTCGGCCCTTGGTTTTTTTTTTTTTTTTTTTTTTTTGCCTGCAGAAAATACTACAGAAATTCTTCTGTTGCAAAAAACTCAGAAAGGTCAGAACATTTTTAACGCTATGAATTCCTATGTGAAATCTCTGCGTTCATCTTGTGAATCATGTCTTCACACTTAACAGCGCTAATATTGCATGGCATGCCGCAACCCCCTTAAAAGAATCTCAAGGCATCCCAAAGTGCCACAGTATCCTGGCTGAGAATCACCGGTATAGGTTAACTAAACTGGAGAGGTATAGCATTAGCTTCTGCAAGCAGCGCGCTTACTTTATCAGATATTAGACAAAGCATAGAAGCAGCAAAAATACCGTATTTTCTCAAACAGGATGGTCTACATTCACAGTTCAAACCTGTTGATGTCATTTGGGTTGCATGGGAACACTGAGTAGATCTTGGCCCCTTAATAACAGGAACCGAATGATTCCCTCGCATAGCACTGAAAAGAAAAGTACTATTTGCAGTGGCAGAACATGCCACCTGGCTGAAAGAAAGAAAAAAAGGTCCAGTACTTGCCTGAAGGATGTCGTTCTCATTTTCTGGAGAAAAAAGAATGGTACTTTTTTAGTCATCGTTAATAAACGATATTTAGAGACTGTTTTCATTTACTGAGCATCTGCTGTGGTATTGCTAATGCTAGAAAGTGGTCACGTAAACTGTAGGTCAGATCACATGATGCAGGCATTTACCACGCACCCACACTTAATCCCTAAGAAGGCCCTTGATCATTTTGCAGATGTTTCTGTACCTGAGGTTCTGATGTGGACCGCTGGATTTGATGTCACAGTTTAGACGGTGTGGAATGGCTCTCTTAATGATGCTGTCCATATATAAATGTTTGAGTGTATGTAGTAAAAATGTCATTATTTGGAATATATTTACCAGCATGTTTATAAACACAGTGGCTGTTATACAGGGTAGCAAAGGGCTTGTGGATTTAATTTGCTTGTTAAAAATACTATTCACTTTGGGTTTAGAGTCCTTTGAAAAGAATGCATTCAGCAATTCTTCTGTAATCGCTTCAAAATTACAGTTATGGAAGGGCAATTACTTTTGAATAGCCTACTAAATGCACTGAATCCTGAGAAATTAACTACCACATCTACAAGGAATAGATCGATTAATCAAAGCAGCTGTTACTGGAAATCTTGGGTAATGTTGATCACTTGCAGACGAGCAGAGAAGAAGTGCATGCTTCTTTTTGCATATATTAACAATATCACTGATAAAATTTGAGGAAGACATTCCAGGAGAACAAGATAATTACAGCTGTGCTGCGTCTGCTGTGCTAATTAATGATCATATTCACTTCATTCTAAAGCCTCATTTTTCTTAAATGGCTCAAATAGCTTAAATAAAGGTCTTAGTCGTTGTCATTTCAAAACACAGCGTTCTGAAACTTGGTGCACTGTAGAAGTCATCAGCCTAGAGGCAATTTTGATTTCAAAATATAGTTTAAATCTGTTAACCATTTTTTTAAATTATGGGGTAGTGAAAACCAGAACCTTCCCACGGGAATAGATTTATTTTCTTAAGAACTTTAGATGCAAGTTGGCTTGGTAGTAAAACTGAGGGCCCCCGCTAATGTGAATCCATGTAGCTTCAGTTTATACCTGGTCCTGTAGTTTAGGAGGGAAATAGCCTTTACATACAACATGTATTTAAAGAATGTGAGTGTGTTAAACTCCACATTGTCCATGACCTCCACCCAGCTTTGCATGTCAGGTAGCTGCCCACTCTCCCCTGCATACTCCATGGCATAGACTTCAGTCTGCTTTGTTAATAATCTCCTCCTCCAGTGACTCTGGACCCAGTCTTAAGCCACCTCCCAATCATCCTCTTCCTATAATCTTCCAGGACCCTGGGTACCACACATGCTTCACTCCCCTGTTTCAAATCCAGCATCAGAATTCACTACCGGGTACCCTGCTGGTGCTGGCCTCTCTCCTTTCCTTCTTTATCATGCTGGTCTCAAATTTTAGTAGATAAATAGATGCATATTTTTAACAAAGCTCACTGGGGATACATGGAAGAGCAACTAGTAATTTTCTCTTGATCTTTTATTGCAATAACCCTCAACCCCCTACACTCCTGTGCCCAAGCACTTTCTTATAATTAAGCTTGACTTGAATTATGACTCATTTAGACTGCAGGTTCCTCTTTAGTTCCTGCACACATCAGTGGCAGTCTTCAACTAGGTTAATTTGTTTTAGTCATTGTGAAAGCTGACAGACTGAAGGAGATTGAAATCCTCCATGTTTTAGGATAAACATAACACAAATGGGAGGCGCGTGAGCTTCCTACGAACACCCTAACAAATGTTCTTGGCCACATAAAGCCAAGATGTGAGAAGGTAGTTACATGTTTATGATTCATTCACCCCTTGGCTACTTCCTGCTCAGGCTGCCAACAAAAGGGGCACCTGGGTATTGGTAAATGGAAATGTTGTTACCTTAAGCGTAAAAAAATATTACATCTCTGCCAGAACAAGACCTCCTGCCCAAAGCTTTCCCTGGGACCATTGCTGAAGAAATCAGCCTCTCCTGACTCATGCCCACACTGCACACTCCTGAGACCAGACATTGGCAACGTGTACAGCATGGACTCCTAAGCGTGTGCCCCGTCAGTCTGAGAGTGGCCCTGGGTTGCATGTTTGCAGCTTCTCTGACCTATGCTTGGGTGTACGTAAAGTGGGAGCGTGTGGGCAGGGCTTACTTCCATGGCAGTGGCCCAAGACCCAGCAAGGACACCTCTGTATCTCCTTTACCGTTCTGTTCCCTTCTGGATTGTCTTTGTAGTTGACTTGGCTCTCCTGCCACTGCTGTGACCCTAGCAAACTGGCACTGGCTTGCTCTAGTCTCACCGTTTTTCTCAGTGCATGAAATAATCACCACCTCCTTCTATCCAAATTGCATATCCAATCCTAATTTTGTTCCCATTACTGCTTCTGACACCATTAAATACTCTTCCCCATCTCCTGTCTTTTTACAAGTTCTCCAGGCACTAGGCTCCCATTGTTTTGTACTGTTCTGACTATTGCCATCTTTGGTTTCAGGACTCTTGCCTCTTGGTCTTTATCTGTTTTATGCCGAAAGTGCTTTTAGACCTGGAAAAAGGCTTAAGGGTTGTCTTATCTAGTTCAGTGTTGCTTAACTGGCAATCAATAAATTGCTTCTATTTCCTTTGTTACATTCTTAAAAATGCAGCACATTTATAATGCCCTGTTGGAGACGGACTCAATTAGTAGTCCACGAACTAGCAACCACAACAGTCAGAGTCAATCATTCTATACATATATATATATGTGTGTGTGTGTGTGTGTGTTTTATTGCAAAGGCAATTTTGCAGTCGGAGAAACCGGGCCATGAAGGCCAATTGTTTCAATGCAATGCAGATTTCTATGGAAAGAATCTGCCTGCTAGCCAAATCTTTAAGGAATATTTATTGCTAGAACAGCAACTGAAAAAACTTGCATTTTCAGGCCTCTCTCTCTTTTTAGTGTACTGGTCTGGTATTCAAACTGCTCCCTATATTAGCAGTACCCTTCAGAGAAGAGAAGATACTGTAATTGCAGGCCAACCTACTTGTGATGTACAAATATAAAAATTACAGTAGTCTTGGTAATTAAATAAAAGTTTCCTGGTACACAATTTATATTGACTGCTTATTAAAAGTTATCTTCCCTTGATAGTACCGTTACTGGTATCAGATTAATTTTGAAATTCAGTGCATTTCCTCCAGGTCAGACATGATCTCTGCATAATTTTCGATAGGTTCCTTCTTTATAATGAAACTAATTTAAGTTTTCCACACACCTTCCATTAATGTACAGATGCCAAGTTCACACTAGACTCTTGAATTCTGGGCATTCCAAACTCCGGAGTTCCTAAAACTCACCCGGATGAATTAAATGCATCTAATTAAGGGGGGTTTAGCTTAATACTGGAGTTGTTGTCTTGGTTGACATTTTCAAACTGAGTAGCAATAGAAGCTTTCACAGCATGAAACAGGCAGAAAAAATCAAGAGCAACTCTCTGTGCTTTAAGCAAGATTTTTTTTTTACATCTAGGATGAGTGGTGGTTTTGTAGGCACTGCTTCATTTTATTAAAGGGAAAGGATGCAGTATAGCAAAACACTTATTTTTTGTAGCAGAAATAGGATGGGTTTTTAGCACACAAAGTATGACCCTCTGATTACCTACATGAAACAGTATATAGTAACTCACTCTGCACAACTGCCAACATTTAATGTTAGTCTTGACATTTCTTACTCTGCAAAAGCCCACTAGAGAGGTCACCTTCCCCCATGGGTTTTTGTAATCATCCTTGGAAAGGCCAGGGATCCAACTCAAAGCTTACTATATCCACTAAATGGGCCATCCAACTGCAGGCCCTATGTCTGTGCACTGGCTTTGGCCTTTATCGTTCCCGAATCCCAGTCCCTAGCAATATGGCTTGGATCCATTTTTTCCATAGCCCCCTGTTGCCTAAAAAAGGGGCCCTATCTGCATGGTCCTTTCTGACTTTAATCTGGAACAAAGGAGAGAGGATACTAATCTCTAAGCTTGGACAGTCTCAATCCTCTAACCAAGCACAGATCCTAGACGCTGTGAAAAGGCCTTCACAAGCTCCAGAAATGGTGTTATGAAGCTCCGGAGCATGATCAAGCCCACTGCTTTTACACTTACTATGATGGAGAATTTTGGTGTGGGTCTATTAAGGCTGTAACATCTGGAGAGAAAAAGGCATGAAGCGGAAAGAGAGACTGTTGCTGATCTTTTTGGAGTTAAAAATAAATGAGATTTTGCATGAAGAAAGCAATTTGGTCTGTTATGCTGCACCGTGTGAGTAAACAGTGTGCTTTTGCACCTGATTAGAATCGGCTTCATTGAAGATTATAAACTTTTGGAACTTTGTAGGTCTGAAATTGTAATGGTTTCATTGTGCTGCCTGGGATGTTCTTACCTTAGGCATGAGCATGTGGTAGGATAACTAAATATTTCCTCCTCCCTTTAATACCTTTAAAAGCTGGAGAATAGATAATAGGAAATAACAAGGATGCTTGTCACCAACTGGAGATGGAGGATAAAAATGGTCCCTAATAATGTGTCTCAATAAGTTGGCAAGAGCCTGACTTTTGTAAGACCTGAGCAGCTATAATCTATTTAATGTTAATAAAAGCAAAATGTGCCCTGAACCTCTGAAAATTGGACTCAAACTGTCCAAGTGTGGCACACCAAATCAAAGGCTTCTGCTGAAACATTGGACAGTGTAACTTTCCCATGATCACCAACAGCTCCTGGCTCTCGGCCCTGTACTCAGTCTACTATATTACTCAGCCTGCCCGTTGCTGTAGTTGAGAAATTTTCCTGCATACACTGATAGACAGCCAGATGTGTACAATTTATGAAATGAAAATAAGGGACTAAACTAGCATGACAGAAGGAAAGGCACTGCAGCAGCATCACCACCCTCTCATACTGAGCCTCACGTCTGGGCAGCCACTTCTACTTTGGCTTTTGTTCCCACTGTGCCAGATGGTTATTTCAGTTCAATTCCGTGTGGCTGGGGTGTGCGTATGTAGGGCTCGGCTGCCAGCTGAGTGCTAGGAAGAGGACTTCCACACCACCCGTGAGCTGTAAGAAGAAATATTCTAAGAAAAATTAGCAGCAGGCCTTGAGGGGTTATTTATCATTGCCTAACAGAAGCAAATATTTCAATAAGTGAATAATAAAAGAAGATGGAAATATAATAAAATATGTTAAAAGTACAAAATGCAGTTGACGAGTAGCCTAATAGTTGCATCTGTTACAGGCAATCTTTTCCAAGTCTCTAAAGCATATCATAATTTTGGTCCTTATTCAGATGTCTTGATGGTTCCTAGTATTCTTTGACATAAAAGTATAAATGTGATCTGTTCCATAAACAGAAGAAATATGATGTCAGTGGCTGATTAACAGTTTCTTAAGCTGTTTGATTACAGTTTAAGGAAATATTTAGTTTGTTGGCTTGTTATACATTTTTGTTGCTTATTACGGTAACTGGTGTATTTTTGTCATATACTCAGAGTTATTCCAATTACATCATTTTGGTTTGGTTGGAGATGCTGAAAAACAGCTGGATTGGAATTTTGTTTAACCTAAGCTTTTTGTTATGTTTTAACTGGCTCTTCTGTAGATATACCCAATTATTTTGACAGATTAGTAATATCAGGTTAAAAAATATCATAGGTTTCCATGATGATGAGCTTGGGTTGAGCAGGTGTTTGACTGACTGCCTATCTAAATAACCACTCAGCAGAGGAGAGCAAATGGTACTGCATGCTCTTTCCTCAGTACCTATATTCTAATTGCTAATATTCACAAAAGCTTAGGGTGCTTATAAAATCATCTTGGCACTTAGCGCAACTTAAGACTTGCTTTGCTTAAGGAGGAGTGCAAGGAGGTATCACAGTTTAGAAGCAAATGAATAGCTTAGACTCTTGATTATCAGACTATAGGTTCTGCGTAGTTTTGCCCGTGGAAACCAGGTGTGGTTTTTTTATTTGCTTTTTAAATACCCATAAGTATTTAATCTGCACATTTATTTTTGCCAGACCCATTCTGTTATGAGCTCTTTCTTTTCAGATGGTTGACAGTATCATAAGAACAAAAATTAATAGTTTTCAATGAAGGATAAAAGAAAATTTTCCATTTTAGAGGTAACCTTGAGCTTAATGGCAAAGGCAAGGCAAACAGTGTAGGCAATAAAACACAGATTGCTTCTTGTCAATGCTCTTTTTTCTCATTGAAGATCAGAGATTGGACATCTGTAGTCTCTCCATGGGTACTTCAAATATCTAGACAGGTCCATATGCTCTTTAAGATTTGTCAACCAAATGCTGAGGCAGCAATCAAGTCCTTATAGGCTTTGTGTACAAAATGAAGAAAATAGCACGGGGATTTTAAAGTAATGTACTTTATTAGGAACTCATTTCAGACAAAAGAAGCACACTTGTTTCATCGTGGAATGCGGACCTCTGCTTACAACAACAGCAACTGAATTGTCTTCCTGCTTTGAGAATGGCAACAGATTATATTTTAGACTGTGTTTTCTATCTGTTACCAGTGAGCTTGTCAGTTCCTGCTCGGATGTATCATACGCTTGTTTGAATGCTGTATTTTGATACATGCCTGGAGGCGGACTGAATGATTGAGGGGACTGGTAATTGGCCTTTCAACTGTATATTCACTCGTACAAATTTGACACAGTTTGGTGACTGTAGTCTAGAACCTAGTGGACAGGTGCCCACATCTTGGATATAATTACAGCTGATGTGCCAGTTGAATTAATCACCAGAAGGCAAAGGCAGAAAACCAAGCTTTTTATTTTATACAGTTGGTTTTTTTCATGTTTTGGAAGAGGAAGGAAATGGCAGTGGCAGAAGAGAGTGTGTTTAAAAAAAAAAAAACAGTGGGGGAAAGACACTACCTGTTCTTCAGTTTTTCGTTCCACAAATGTCCTCTGTCCTTACTCTGACGATTCTCAGAAGTAAGGCATCCTTGGACAGTCTTTGTTACGAATGCCTCTATATGAACGGGCAATCAGGACTCATAGCAGAGGTGATATCTTTTATTAGACCAACTAGATTTGTGCAAAAAAAAAAAGTCTTTAATTGCAAGCTTTTGGGACAAGCACCCTTCTTCAGGTATTGGAGAGAAATTTGTAAAAGTTCTCCTGGGTAGAAATGAAAGCTCATATTTCATAGGAGAGTTGAAGGTGTGGTAAAAATCTCTTGCTTGGAACAGATACAGCACAGATGCATCAGACGTCTGTACGAACAGCCCCTGGATCTAGTCACCTAATATTTGTTGTGGTAAATCATTTCTAACTTGTTGGATGTTAGGTCTTTCTTATTTTCCAAGCACTCATCCAAATGTGTTAGTGGATACACTTTAAGCAGCGATCAGTGTTTCATATTTTTCATCCGCTATGCCTTCTCAGCCAGAAACATGTTTTTTTTTAAATTTCCACCTGTCTTCAAATTTGCTTTTGTCACAAACTCCTTGAACTGTAAGGAGCTAAGGTTTTTTTCTGTCAGAAATAGTAAGACATATCAAGTGCTTAATCACACTATGCCAGACATGTAGTTCATTTCTTTCTTTCAGCAAGCAGCTGCAGCTTGTCATCCACATCTCCTTGCATGTTAATGTGGTCTCAAGACCCTTCAATCTTAACACTTACTGTACTCACAATACATTCACACCAGCAGTCAGCACATTAGAGAGCATGAAGGATGTGTGACAGAATTTAAAAAGCAAGGGAAATCACAATTGAAGGTAAAGCCTGAGTTTTCATTATAAACCTCATATTTAAAAAGTTATTAGGTCTCTCACTTGTTTCACTTTTTCTGGTGGTTGTTGATGAAAGCTGAAGAATAAGTTTGCCTGGATGGTGACTTCTGTAAATGTTTGGAGGTAAATAGTAGAGCTGTGCGAAGCTTCAGGTGCTGATTTGATTCGGAGGAGATTCAGTCCAATTCAGTGGCCGAATCTCCAAATCAGAATCGAATCAGGAGACCAATAAAAAGATCCAAACCAATTCGAAGCTCTCTGAATCGATTCAGGCAGTCCCCGCTCACCATCGCAGGGAGCTGGACCTGGATTCTGTGCCAGTAAAGTAGGAGTGAAGGAGGGGGAGGCTGGAAGGGGGGGCATAGGGGACCATAGGGGCCCCCACCCTGCCCATGGCTGCCCCACTCAGCCTCAGCTCCCAACTCTTAAAAAACCCCCAACAAAACAAAAAACCCATTCACCGGCTGCTGCCAGGCAAGGGGGCATCCCTGCTACCCCCCACTGCCCCGCACTGCATAGGGGGCTCTGCCATGAACGCCCTGACTCCCTGCTCTCCCAGCCCCTGCCCCAGCTCCTGGTTCTTTAAAAAAAAAAAAGCCCCACACTCATGGCAGAGCCCCCCCATGCAGCGTGGAGCAGCAGGGATCACCCCTTGCCTGGCAGCACCCAATGAGTTGGGGCTTTTTTTTGTTTTTTTAAGAGCTGATGCTGGGGCCGGGTAGGGCAGCCACTGACAGGGCTGGGAGAGCGGGTGGGGGATGGGGCCTGTCCAATTTGGAGATTCAGCAGCTGTCGAATCTCCAAATCCAAGTCGGTGAAACTGATCTGGGACAGTAATTCGAATCACTGTTCCCTGAATTGGCCAAATCCGAATCCAAAGCAAATATTGGTACTTTGCACAAGCCTAGTAACTAGCGTTTTAGTCTTACCCTTCTGTTAAAATCTGTGTGAGAAAGCAAAATCATTTCAAACTCTCAGTTAAATAATAGGCTTTTAGTTTTAGATAATGTATTGTGATACAGTAGAAAGCTAGAGCTAATGGTCTCATACTTTTAATACTTTAAATCTATAGTTGATGCTTTACTTTTAACTGAAATGCAAGAAATATTTAACAATGTTGTTTATGTATAAATGATAACTAATTGTGTCTATATTAAGGTGGATACCTTTATGGTTGTTTATTTGTTTTCTGTGATGAGCTATTTCTTAATTTTGTTTGTGAACTCATATTTATGTATTTTATTTTGAAATTGTCTTGGTAGTTACAGACTTATCCTGAGCTCAGCTCCAGATAGGTGGATTCCCACAACCATACAAAACCTCATTGACTACAAGGGAATGCAGAGCTCTTTGTGCACAAAGTTCATTGTGAACTTTTTTTTGGCAAAATCACAGTTCACTTACACCATTTATTAATGATACTGAACTATCTGTTGTGAGCAGTAGTTACAGAACAATTTCTCTCCCTTTCCCCCAGAATGTTTTTGTCTGTCTGCTACATTGTGAGTGCTTAAGGGCAAAGGATTTGTTAAGATTTGTCTTGCCAAATGTTGAACAAATTGTCTCAGCTTAACAAGTAATATTGATAACTTCAATGGACCTCTGAATAGATTTTTTCCCCTACACAAACAAGAAGCTCACCTACCAAGCTATAACATACTTGTTCATTCGTGGAAGGGAGGAAGTGGATTGCCGGGTCCTGAGAAAAATGTACAGGATATGTGAACTGCAGAGAATGACCTGTGTGCAGTAAGTTGAGGTTTTGTTTTGTTTGCTTGTATATGACTGGTGTGCACATTTCTAGTTGGAAGAGATAAGGAAACTATGCCCTACACTGAAGAATTTGTGATGTATGCATGAGGTTGAAAGGCATAAGAGTAAAGGATGTTCTGGGGGGAGTCAGAGGAAACTGAACAACTGAAAGAACACCTGGCCTCTTCTATCAGAGCTCTTGAACCGGGCTTAAAGGGAAGGAAATTTCTTCATGAGTTAGCCTATATTTTTAGATTTTTTTACAGACAAAACTGATCTCCTCCCCTGCCACCCCCCCCATGACAACCCATCCACATATATAAAACAAGGGAGGAATTTTCTTGATCCTTTCCCTAAATTTTTTTTCAATTAAAAGAAAACAAATATTATGCTTTGTACTGCGATGAAGGCAAATGACAGTGGTATGCAATAACTGTGGTTTCACCGTGTAAATTAATATGATATAGACAGAAGTAAAATAGGTTTTCCCCTAACCATTGTCAACAAGCTTGCTACTTGGCCACTACTTTAATACCAACCTTGGAATTGCTTGTGTGTGCAAGCTTCTTGATTATGCCAAATAGTGATTCTACTGTGTAGGTACGTGTGCTGTATACCAGTGCCCAGTTAAGATTATAACATTTTTCTCTGTTGTTCTCAGGATTCTTTGCAAAGTACGCTTGACAGCTAAAATGGCCACTGAAATAATTGCAGCAATTACAGCCATTACCTGTCCAAATTAGTTTTTTTTCTGAGATATAGTTAAAAATATAAGGTTCCATTCTGCCTAAGTCTGTACAACTTAGTTATTCGAAGATGCATTTTTGTTCTGCTTTAATAAAACAGTAGCATAATACAATGTGTGAAAGAGAGTGATTATTAATTCTGTGATATTTTTACTACTAATATGCCAAACAGCTAGAATAGGTGGTAGAAAAAAGTGATCGTATTAAAAATCAGGATTAAAATTTCAAATACTAATTCCGTGCTTCGTTTTATTTTTCCCTTTTAAATTGTTGTTTTAATTTAATCTTAGTACATTTTAATTAACTTAAAAAAAACTGCAAGACTTGACTGAGTTGAAACAACAAAGAAAAAACTACTTGACTCAGCCATCACTTATCTGGAAAAAGAATGGAAATGGACATTTGGGAAAAAATATGTAATCCCTCACCTCTCTTTTGTTGCTCAGAGGAATTATGGATCTGCTGTTTTAAGATTTGTATTCATGGCCTGGATCTTAGAAGCAAAATTTGTTTTGTATTTCCATTCATCTTCTATGTTGTCAGCAATTTCCCCCTGCCATTCCTGTCCTATATAATTACAAACATTCCCTCCGCTTCATGCCCATAGATCTTCATGCTATTGGAAAGAATGTTTTCTTCATTATAGTTTACGAAAAAAGATATGTTCTCTCATATGACTGATGCAGATGTCTGGTCCTTAAAACAATGAAAGAGAGGGTGATAAATGCATTTAGTTTTACTGTTGCAGTCCAGGGGGAAAATGTCTTCTTATTTCTATATCTGTATGTGTCTGTGTTCTTATCCAGCTGACTAACAGTTTGAAGGCATGTTTTACATCTCGTCTAATATGAACATTAAATTGGCTGTATTATGCAGTTAACTGTTTATTTTATGATCATCCCTATTAATTTATCTATGACTGTGCTTGCAGTGTACCAAACATCACATTAAACTGTTCAAAATAGAGGAAATGTCAAATCTCCTAGTATTTTTCTTTAACGAAGTGATGACAATATTATAAGCTAGAGCAGCAGATAGTGGTCTTATAGAGTGAGAAACACAAGGAGTGAAGGGGATTGTACATGTAGAAAGAGTGAAATGGGAAGTGAGAAGGGATGACACAAGAATTAGGATGGGAAAATGGGAGCTCAAGGATGACAAGGGGTGAAAAATTGTTATAGTTCCGCAACTGTGATTTCATAAAGTTAGCAAGTTGGGCCTGGTTAGTATGTTGAAGGGAGTCTTGCAAAGATCTGTGGCAATCCCTCATAGTCACGGATGAGTGTCTTCCATGATTGTCTTATCTGTGTGCTTGAAGATGGTTGATGAGGACTATCCCAGATGGACAGACTCTACTGCACCTCGGACATGTGTTTCTGTGTGGGGTGGGTCATACAGGATTTTTTACTTGGTCTGTGACACAGTTTCTGCTGCTCCCGCTTTTCCATCTCCTGTTGTTGTCATGAAGTTTCAAAGTACTGAGATTCCTGCAGCAGACTCTTCCTCCTTTTGGGGTGGTCCTGGGCAATAATCTCCCATAAATTGACATCAATGTTGCACTTCTTGAAGTTGGCCTTGAGGATGTCCCTGAAGTGCTTTCTCTGCCCTCTTCCTGAGTGTATGCCTTGGCTGAGCTAGGAGACTAAAACTTGCTTCAGGAGTCTAGAGTCAGACATCTGGATGATTTGGTTGACCCAACGAAGTTGATGCCGGATGATCATTTCGTCAATACTTGTGGTGTTTACTTGCAGGACGATGCTAATGTTGGTGTGTCTCTCTTTCCACTGGATTCAAAGGATCTTCCGCGGGCAGCACTGATGGTACTTCAACAACTTTTAGATGTCTCCTGTATGTTGTCCATGACTCAGCTCTGTACAGGGGATCACAAGTGCTTGATAAACCATGAGCTTGGTTTTGGATCTGATGTTGTGATCTTCAAACACCTATTTCTTCAGGCATCCAAAGGCTGCACTTGCACATTTGAGGCAATGTTAGATTTTTTTGACAATGTCAGCCTTCTGCAAGGGATGGTTGCTGAGGTAAGGGAAATGCTGTGTTTTCCAGAGTTTCACTGTGGATCTGGATTACTGAAGCTGGGG
This sequence comes from Alligator mississippiensis, assembly GCF_030867095.1. Lineage (NCBI taxonomy): Eukaryota > Metazoa > Chordata > Crocodylia > Alligatoridae > Alligator > Alligator mississippiensis. The sequence continues at coordinate 68,311,620 of NC_081832.1, forward strand.
TCTGTTTATTAGGAGTTTGTTGGTGGAGGACCTTAACCTTCTCAATGTTAAGCGGCAGTCCCATGTTCTTGTATGCCTTGGTAAAAATGTTAACGATTGCCTGAAGGTCTGCTTCTAGGTGAGCCCACGCTACAGCATCATCAGTGTACTGGAGCTGGTGGGGTGGTTTTGGTTGTGATTGGGATGGTTTTGGCTCGGAGTCGATTGAGGTTAAATGGCTTACCATCTATTCAGTAGTTTAGCTCCACTCTGCCTGGAAGCTGCAGCATCATGGCAAGGAATATTGAGAAGAGTATTAGAGCAATGACGCAGCCTTCCTTTACTCCCATTTTAACCTCAAAGGGATCTGTGATAGATCCATTACTGAGAACCACCACTTGCATACAGTCCTACAGGCAGAGAATGGTGACAAAATTTGGTGGGCATCTATACTTCAGAAAGATCCACCACAACACTGCTCGGCTGACAGAGTATAAAGTTTTTGAGAGGCCAAAGAAGGCCATATCGAGAGGCTTATGTTGTTCCTGGAATTTCTCTTGCAGGTGGTAAGCTGTGAAGATCATGTCAGTTGTGCCTCTTGATGCTCTAAACCCACACTGAGATTCCAGGATGAGCTCTTCAGCAAGTGGAAGGAGATGGTTCAAAAGAGTTCTTGCAATGATCTTTCCTGTGGTGGACAGCAAGGCAATCTCTCTGTAGTTTCCAGAGTCGAACTTGTCTCCTTTCTTGAAGATTGTCACAATCATGGTGTCCCTGAGGTCATCTGGGATTTCCTCCTCATTCCATATCTTTAAGATGAGGGTATGAAGTTGCGAGGCAAACTCCTCTTTTCCCTATTTTAAGATTTCAGTGGGGATTCCAGATGCCTTGTTGTTCTTCATCTGCTTGATGTCTTTCCTCATCTCCCTAAGGGTTGGAGGGATTCTGAGATCATCTCTGACTGTGAGATGGAGTTGAGAACACCCTCATCGCCAGTGGAGCCTCAACTGAAAAGGTCTTCAAAATGCTCCTTCCAATGGGCATTGATGACTCCCTTTTTCTTGATCAGGTCTCCTCCATCCTTAGGTCTCAGGGGGGTTGGTCTCTGAGTCCTCAAACTGTAGATGGCTTTGGTGCCACTGAGGAAGCTGTGCATATCATGGATGTCAGCCAGATATTGAATCTGCTTAGCCTTGTCTTCCTACCATTTGTTCTTTATATTGCGTGTCCACCTTTAGACCTTGGCTTGTTGGAGATGTTGTCACTTTGCCAAGCACAAAAGGCCTTGTGCTTGTGACTGATCAACTTTTGAATCTCCTGGTCATTCTCATCAAACCAGTCTTGATGTTTTGTGGAAGCAAATCCAAGTGTCTCTTCACAGGCACTGATGATGGTGGCCTTGAGGGCACCCCACATGCTGCTGACATTCTTTCATTGTCGTTGATTGGAATTTGCTAGTTTTTCATTGTTTCCCTCCTGAAAAAGCCGCAGAAGCCACGTTCCCTCCTGAAAAGCCACATACTTTGACAGTGCTGTGACATGGTGAGTACAGGTCACCACTGTAATAAGCCTGCCCAGCCCCCAGCTATGGGTTTACAAGTCGTCAGTGATGGAGCAGGTGGAAGATGTTAGAATCTCAAGGACTACAAAAGTGGATGAAGGCTGTAGCAGAACAATATCTCCAATTGTCTTCGTCTCCTTGCCACTGGATCATGGTCCTGTGTTGTCAAGAGCCATGTGGAAGCTGATGTGTAGCAGCTTCTCCACAATAAAAGAAGTCACACCCAGGTGTCTTTCATGCCAGCATGTTCCTCAAGGCCTTTGGCAACCAGCTAATGGTGACAGGAGCAGGATTGTGAGATCTGGAAGCTCCTAGTCATGAATTGGCATGAAGGCAGAAGTTATAAGACGATCGTTTACCACTTGAATGAAACAGGATTGCAATTCAGCAGCTATAACCGTGACTGAGCAGACCTCCTCAGGATCCACATGGGAAGGGGGCTAGAAAAGGTGCCCTAAATGTAGCCTGTTTAATATAGTATTCTGTATTTTTTTCCTGACTGGATAACAGTGTCCAATGGGATCACCTTTATTGTGTCTGAAAATACCAGTGAAGTCGCACCATCATTTTTGGGATCTGGAACATCAGGACCCTTATGAACAACTCTAATAGTGAATACCCAAAGTGCTGCACTGTAATCGTGGCCAGAGAACTAGGGTGACATCAGTGTAGGTGTACTGAGTGAGACCCAGTGAGCTGGAGATGGGCATCTCAAAGACCATGGACCAAAGACCATATACCTTCTTATGGAACGGTAAACAGGAAGGAGAACGCCGATTTTACGGACCTGGTTTTGCTATTAAGAATGAACACATAAACCAACTCAATGAGTTTCCTGCTGGAATTAATGAGTGCCTCATGACTCTCTGTCTTAAACTGGAAGGGAGCCAAAATCTGTCATCGGCACATATGCCCGGACTCTGGATGCTGCCAATGAAACCAAGGAGGAATTTTATGCCAACCTTGACCAAGTCCTTTCTGATGTTCTGCGGGGAGACGGATTTATTCTTCTCGGTGATTTCAATGCCAGAGTTGGAAGGGACTCTAACTTCTGGAACAGAACCATTGGCAAGGAAGGAGGAAGCCAACTCCAGTGGCATCCTTCTCTTGACTAAATGCGTGGAACGTGGACTCACTTTCACCAACACCCTGTTCTGCCAGAAAAAACAGGCACAAGACATTATGGGAACACCCATGATCTAAGCACTGGAATCTGATTAACTATGTCATTATTCATGTCCCGGATCGCAAAGATGTCCGCATCACCCAAGCTATGCTAGGAGCTGATGATTGCTGGACTTGATCACCAACTCATCTGCTCTGTTATGTCACTCAGACTAGCTCCTAAACAATGGCTGCAGGAGAAGCAACGCTGATGGAAGATCAATGTTGAAGGACCCAAGCAAGTGAGACCTCTTTGAGCAGTGCCTCAATGCAAATTGGTGAGTCTTCAAAAGTTATTGATGTATGAAACAAGAATGGTGATTTCAAGACACCCAGCTTTTCCCTTTGTTGGTAGGGAGCACTCTGTCTGGGGAGTTGCAAACCTTCACGAGAAATGAAACTGCCAACTGACCACTATTGCCTGTGGCGTCAGTTCCTTCACTCCTGAATGAATGTGGTTGCTTTAATCTAGGGGTGTGACTAAATTCCAGTTTTGAAAGTTGCAGGCTTCCTTCTATTTTCAGCCTACAGCATCAATGTAATAGTTGTCATTGCACATCCTAAATTGCATTTACTGTTACTGTGCCCTATGAAAGAGCTGTTCTGTTCTTTCCCAAAGGCAGCTGCATTTCAATGAAGGGAGAACTGCTTCCTTTATAAGTCCCTAACTATAGGGGCATTTTTTTTCAACTTTATGCTTTCAATACCAATGAAAAAAAATGGGGGTATGATCAGAATTTGAGAGAAGATCTGATGCTATCTTATGACATGATCTCTGGGCAGCAAAATGAGAGAAGTAAGCCCTGATACTTTTAACTGGGGGGGGGGGGGGTTAACCCGTGTGTTTGCCATTCGAAACAGATCATGAGGGAGTGAAATCTGTCCCATCTGCCACCAGCATGGGGCTGGAGGCAAAGGAGATGGGCTATCCCCGATCCCCTTTAACATGGGAACAAGTCAAATAGCCACAAAAACACGCCCCACTCCTAACAGCCAGGAAGCATAGGTGACATGGGGGGCCACCTACCCCGTCCCTCAAATTGGCTGCTGCTGATACTGCCACTAGTGTCTTCTGTGGGCAGTCACCGCTCGCCACCAACACCACCATGGCTGTGTGCGGGCAGTCCCTCCTGGGCCTGCCGCCGTCGTCACCACGGCCATCTGTGGGCGGTCCCTGCTCGCCGCCACTGCCCGTGGGGAGCCGCCGTGCTCCCGCAGCCTCAGGAGCCGCGAGTCCTTCATGCCAGGAAGGGTCTGGGTGCTTAAGGGTGCAGTAGGTTTAGGCGCCTGCTGCTCAACGAGGGTTGCCAGCTCTCCCGGACTGGCCGGGAGTCTACTGAAATCGGCGTCCATCTCCCAGTGCCTGCACCCGGGAGACTGATCTTGCCAATGGGTTGAAGGGTCCACTTCATGACACGACGCCAAGCTGGGAAAAAAAGTGAATAAAATCTCCGCCGGAATAGCTGGCCTCGCCCTGTGCTCGACCTTTCTTGACGGGAAGTGCTAGCTCTTCACTGTCACACGTTTCTGGACTATGGAGAAATTGTGGCAGCGGAGGAACTGCTCGAAGACCTACGAAAAAGCACCAGGGATCCCTCTTTGACACCTCCGGGGTGGTCTTGGGAGCCCTGTTAACAACCCCTGGCAGGATCCGAAACCACACGCAGGCTGCCTGCCTGCCAGGGGCTTCTGAGGGGAGCCCCTCCCCCCGCAGCCCCGCCCCTTCCATCCCGCGGGTTCTGTGCGCCCCGCTCTGGGACAAGGCGGGCTCCCACCGCCTAGCCTTCGCAGCGCGAAACTGGGACCCGCCGCGTGATAACCGGTCCCTCAAGCGCCTACGCGCAGGCGCTGTTGCAACCTCTCGCGATGCTTCTCCCGCCGCGGTTTGGCAGCTCCCCCTCTTTGTGGGCGGGGCCTCCCCTCCCCTCCCTCCTTCCTTCCTTCCCTCAGCTGGGACTTTTAGTGTGTCGGCGCCGCCCTCTCCGAATCCTGCGAGGGGCCGTTCCCAAGGAGGAGCGCCGTTGCGCTGCTTCCCTCGCGGTCCGCTCGCCTGCCCGCCCGCCCCTGAGCGGTGTCCGAGGAGCGGAGGGACGCGCGGAACTTCCAGTGCCGGGATGGGCCGGCGGGAGCGGGCGGCGGCGGCGACGGCGGTCTCCCTCCCCGGCCCCACGTGCTGAGGCGCCGGCCGGGCCCCCCGGGGATGGCGGGGCCCGCGGCGCGGAGCGGCTGAGCCCAGCCCCGGACTTGCCGGCGGCCCAGGATGGGCTCCGCCGTGGACCCCAAGGTCCAACAGGCCCTGCGGAAGAAGCCCCCGGAGCGGAGCCGCGAGGTAACCCCGGGTCTTCAGCGGGGACGAAACCCGAAGCCTCCTCGGGACTTGCGTCTCGCTCGCTAGAAGTTGGCAGCGAGCGCGAGCCCAACTTGCGGCGTTGCTTTATGTCCCCCAAGTGCTGACAGCGCCCCGGGGTGGGGCCGGGCTCCCCGCGACGGGCCGGGGATGGGGGCTGGGGATGGGGGCGGGGGCGGTGTTTTTCCTGAGAGGTGGCTCGGGTCGGCGTGGCGTGGCGTGGCGTGGCGCGGCGTGGGGCACTGCGATCGGCAGCGGACAGGGATCCCGGGAAGCAGCAACTTGCACGGCTGCTTCGCTGTAGTGCGAGTCGCAGTCGCCGGCTCCGGAACGCCCCGTGCGTTTGGGATCGGCTTAAGAGTCCAGACGAGCGACGTCGCAGGAGGCTCCTTGCACCAGGCCGCCCGTGCGAGGTCTCTCTCGGCGTGTTTTCCGCTGGAAGTTGTGATTGGAGTTTGTTCGCTGACGTCCGCTTTTGTGCCTGGCTGTGATTTCCATGCGGGGAGGATAGAGGAGTGGTTTCGGGGGGTGGAAAAAGAAAAAGTCTTCTCTCGGAGTTGCGTCTCTCTGAAGAGACGGGGGCACATCTGTTTGTTCTCTCTTGATTCTCTGGGGAAAGTGGAATATCCTGCTTGATCCTTTCTATAAGCTGATTATCAAAAGGCTACCTAATGAATACTGGCAGAGATTGCTGAGGGATGTGCTGAAGGAGGAAAGTAACCACAAAAAAAAAAAGAGTTAAAAGTTAAAACCCATCGTTAGCTTTTTTTTAAAGTAACTTATGGACTGTCCCTTCTGCTCCAATACTAGTTTTGAGGGGAGAGATTTGGTTTCTCCCTAGTGTTTTTTTCTCCTTCCTGGTGCCTGACTGAACGGTGAGGCCCTGTCTATAAGAGATGCTACTTTTCCTTTCCTGCTTTTCTTGTTGCTTTAAAAAAAAAAAAAAAAAAAAAAAAATATATATATATATATATATATATATATATATATATATATATATATTTTCTTTTACTTTAACTCTTTGCTGCTGTTTTGTTCTCTGCTGGCCTCCACTTACATATTCAAACATAGAGAAGCTTGCTGTCTCAGACATCTAACTCAAATGGCATTATTTAAGATCAATGAGCACATATGTCATGCTGTTCCATAATGCATTTTGCTTGTGGGCACATGTAGCCTTTGACGTCTGCTGAAAGGTGTAAATCTTTTTTTTTTTGGCAGTGCTGGGATGAGATATGTAGTGTTCACGCCGTTGAATTGTCATAGAGTTCTCCAGTGTAATTAATTAAATAATTTTGAATAATTCGGTCCAAAAAACCTATGTTTAAAATGAAACTGGTAAATATTAATATTATTATTTTATTTGACAGTCATTCATATGAATGCATTAAGGCTCTTATTCTACTTTTCGATCCACATTCACTTCCCCATTGTAGTTGTGTGCCAGTAAGTTTGTCCAGGAGGCTTTGCTTCTAGAATCAGCTTAACTTCTTCACTTGTATTGCTAACAGTGTAGATCATTAAAATTGATTGAACAAAAAACCCAGCTCATATCTTGCTAGAGCTGGATCTTGCAAAGCTGGAGGTACATAATAATGGGGCCATTTATATGCCTAAAGTTAATCATGTGCTTAAGTCTTAGTCACATGCAAGATTGTGACTCCTGATCTTAGCCTTTTCTTTATACCTCAGGAAGGAAAATTTAAAATCCATGAAGGTGGGGGGTTTTTTTGATGATGCAATGTATTTTGATTTTGAACTGTAGATATACTTAGGTTTAAAAAAAAAAAAAGATATAATTCCTTTAAAAAAAAGTGTAGAAGCATTTTCTTTAGTATTACTAGTGTACCCAGGACTATGCTAGGTGCTGTAGAAACGAAGAGCAAGAAGCAGTCCAATTCCCAAAGACTTTACAATGAGTCAGTAGGGGTGTCGAGACAATTGTGGAGTACGGGGAAACAATGAGATGCTTATTGTCCAGCATTATAAGCAGTAATTATAATACAGTGACATTTCTCTGATTCACTTAGTCTGTAAAGTGCAGCTCTCTCCTGCCTTCTTCCCGACCTCAGCCTAACTGTTGTCAAGGTTGGAGTGGGATAAGGGTGGGGGAGCTAAGCATTGGGTTTTATGTGATAAATTTAGAATTCACAGGGAACTTGTATTAAAACACAGTCATTGAAAACAATTTACCATAATTTCTTTTCTTCCTTTTGACCTAATTTTGAAAAATGCAGTTGCAGAGTACTCGGGCAGGTTTCAGTGGCAAGATCTGAACTTGATTTGCTTACATATGGTTTCTTGTTTCATAACTATTGCTGATACAGAGGTCTCTCTGGAAAACTCAGTTTTGACAGGTAACTAATTTGCATGTCAGCTTTCACGCGTGGGTGACCCTGCTAGCCAAACAAACTAAGGTGGTTTTTAGCTAATTTGTTAAATTTGTTGTTGCCAAAATAGGTCTGGCATTGTATTTTCCAAATATAGATAAACGTATCTGAGAAACAGCGAGACTCAACTTTACAGACTGATACGACTGTGTAACGCCAAATCAAAATCTGTTCTGATGGGGCAGAATTTTGCGTTCAGAGAATCTGTGCTACAGCAAGTTTTCACTCATGTGGTCACATTCCAAAGCTTGTTAATTGTCTAATATGCATGATTTACACACTAGCATGTAGATACTTGATTCCTTTTCAGACAGCTCCTCCATACAGTCAATTTTAATTTCATTGTTGGGTGGGGGGAATACTCTTTGCTTTGGAATTATTGTCTTAGTGAGAATTTTGTTGAGCTAGCAAAAATTATTGCCGCCTTATACTGTGGTTGTTTTAGTACAGGCAGTCCTCAGACTTACGGTACAATTGGTTCCTGAAAACTGTCTTAAGTCAAAATGTTATACCTCGGAACCACTTTTCCCATAGGAAACAATGTTTTAAATAGGGGATTGGTTCCTGAACCTAGGCCTGATAACATATTTTCACCAAAAATAACCTAGAATTTTGTACTCAATCAATTATAGATGAGTAATATAGCCACATTAATGTATTTATATTGTAAATAGCAATCATATTGATTTGGAAGGACTTCTTTGAAGTGACTTAGCTGGACTTTTTGAAGGGCTCTTGGCTGGAGTTTCCTCTGGAGTCTTGGCTGCAGGTTTTTCTGGAGTTGTGTCTGCTTTCTAAAAGAAAGTGTCCAAGGAAGTTTGGACAGATGTTCTCCAGGGAGATGGGTAACGCAGCAAACTTGTTCACTGGCGTGGCGTCGGGTCAAGCATTGTGAAGTCAAAACTGACGTCAGAAAGTTGAAACGGTGTCAATTTATAAATGTTGTGAGTGTGAAGCATTGAAACTCGAAACGTTGCAAGTCAAGGACTGCCTGTAGTGGTTTTTAATGCTAATTCTTTTTCTTAAATACTGATAGTGTGCAAGTGTACATATGCAATGGACTGCTTTAGACTCCTGGCAAGAGACAGGCTGCTGCCTTGAGTCTTGTCTTGTGAAAAATCTTTTAAAGTTTGTATAGTCATAGATCTGCATTAGTAAAGATGGGAGATTATCTGGGATCTTATTTTATCCTGTTTTAACTAAGCTGGGAATTGTCAGAAGTGATCAGTCCTGGCATGGTCATGGAGTGATGAGGCTTGAGTCTGAAAAGTGTGGGGCACAGTGGGCCAAATTCTCACCGGGGTGGTTTGTGATTGAACCAGCTGAGGTTCTTCGCCCTGGTGCTTGATAGTTTATTGGCAAACTCTTTGCTATAGACAAGTGCTTACTTAACAGTGTTTGAAATGCATGTGTGAAATGTTGACATTATGAAATGTGAGGTGTGCAAAAACACCTGAAGGAAAAATGTGCTGCTGTTCTTAAACTGTTGGCTGTATTTAACCATATTAAATGTGGGAATGTTTCACATGGAGATCACTACATTTTTACTAGTGGTAAAGATGTTTTTTGATGCATGTCCCTGTAGTGCCTTAGCTCACCAGTCTCATACATCACTGAAAGTATTTTACATGTCACTAATAACCATTCATCTGAGGATATTTTAATTGAGAAATCATCAGACTGGGGGGAATGGAAGACAAATGTCTGTGCTAGCCTGTACAGTCTTGCTTGCTAAAGGTTTCTTACTTAGTCTCAAAATCCCTTATCTGATCCGTACAAAGGCTGCAATGTTAGTGTAGTTGGGGAGTTGCTTAATAGGTAAAGATAAAGGCTCAGTGGCTGGCAGGAAAAATGACAAGTTAGATACAGAGTGATTTATGCTACCAGTTGTGCTGTTGCTTTCATGGTCTTCCTTTCACAATGGACTCTCTTCTCAGAGCAGCCTCTTTTCTTACAGATTTCTTGATGACTTCGCTCTTGCTACCGTTCCTTTCCAGATAGGAGAGAGATTAACCTTTAATTTGTCTTTTGGAGGCTGACAGGTGTTTTCAGTCACAAACTTGCAAACATAAGCAAATTTTGCTTTACACCTTTGTACTATGTTGTGTTTCATTATTGTTTGGAAATGTTAGCGCTGTTTTTATTAGGTATTTTGAGCCCTCCCTACTCTGCTTTTTGTTTTTTTTTCTTAAGACAGTGGAAAGAAACAAGCTAACACTGTAACTTGCTCAATTGGTGTTCTTAGTACAGTCTCAGAGAGGAGGGTATTGGAATACTAAGTACTTATACATCAGAAATAGTTTTTTCATGAATCTAAGTAATGCACAGTGTACCCAGATACTACAATGATGGGCACTATAAAATGGCTCTAATAAATAAAATAAATGACTGCTGACAGCATAACAAAGGCACTGTTGTACTGTAGCACAGCTGAGCCAAGCAGAAGAGAACATCTGCTTCTTGTTTCCAGAAACAACTGGTATTTTAAGGTGGCTTTTTCATGCTTCTATTAATTTTTCTCTAAGCTCAGTAGGTGAAACAAGGGATTATTTGATGTTAAAATCCATTTTTCCTCAGTGTGTCATGAGAAAGCTAACTAGCACACAGAGCACCTAACAGGGTGTATGTTAAATGACCATGGTATTTAACAGTGATCCATTTTTACTTAAGTCCTCTGAATCTCTGCAAATCTGGATAATCACAAATGTCTTATAAAAAGCAAACAAGAACGTGTTAAATGAAGTTACAAATGGTGTTTATATTTAATGAGAATTTTTCTCTCATTAGATAGTATTGAGGCATACTGAAAATAGGAGTTATGGTGGAAATGTAATTTCTGCAATAATTTTCTTCTATTTCAGCTATATCTTGCTTTTCCTTTTTGTTGAGAGGTGCTACATCACTTTGACTTTTTATTTTAATATAACAATTTTTAAACTTTTTGGAATGAAGACTGAAGAATTGTAGCCGTTATTCAATATAAAAACATCTGCAGTGTTGTGAGGTTGCATTGTTTTGGCCGTTGTCATTGCACAGTTTGTCATTTGAAGTGTATCTGGGAGCCACATCACAAGAGCAAGCTAGCCACATCAGGAGGTGGCTACTGAGAGTATGACTTCATCTCTGAACCTCCAAAGACACTTGTGCTTTTCTTTGCAAACACTGAGCAGTTCTCTTGACTACAGTGGGGTTTTTCACTGTGCATAAAGTTAAGCACATCCTCGTCTACATAGGTAGCTTAATCAGCATTGTTGTCATACAACGGCTGTTCTCACTATAGCTGTTCTGGAATAACTTCCCGTGTGGACACTGAAATAATTTTGCTTTTGGAAGCATATTCTAGTGTAGCTGCCCTGGTCAGCTTCCCGATGCAGAAAAGCTCTCTCTCTCTCTCTCTCTCTCTCTCTCTCTCAATAGAGCTATCTGCAACATCTAGTTTGTATCTTATGGACTCAGTACTCAGTCCAAAATTTGTCTATAGGATGCTACTGTACAATGCTTGCAGCTTTTTAGCAGTATCTTTAGGACTTTTGTCAGCAGCAGAGGGGATGCATCATTGTTTCTTTGCTTATCTTCCCCAAAATTTTGAAAATGCAAAAATCTACCACTAACTTCCTCCCTCCTTAATGCACATGAAATGGTTCTGTGTTTAATTGACATTTGGTTCTAAAACAAGTGATCGCTTCACCAAAATGCCTCATAACCAGAATGACTGCAAAGTCCTGTGGCTGCTCTTCTCCAAGGCCTAAACCCATTCAGACATATCCATTTGGTACTTTGTATATTTACATGCTTGGTTTCTTAAAAACGGATGTAGCAAATATAAGAATTCATACACTGGTTATCAGTCGGTCAAATAAATGATTGCTTGTGGGAAATGACACGTTGACAGTCTACTACAGTAAATACCTGGCAGCATAGTTTTGTACCACATGCAGACTGTTATCTGAGATTTCAGTGATGATAACTGATCTTTAACATTGTGCAGGCATGAGGCTTTTTTTGGTCATATTTAGTTGTGCAGTTATAACAACTGTAATTTTACTCAATTCTGCTATCCTGTCATAGGAGAAAGAGCAGCAGAAAAATTAAATGTTTTTTCTAACACAATGTGTTTAACAGCCAGATTCTGTAGGAAGAATGTGGAGTTTCCTGAGCTCCTATTCTGTACTTTATCCATTAGACTGTGCAATCACTCTTTTGTAAATTGTAAGCAGAAGAACGTTTGGATTTATTATATCAGACTCTCATTAAAATGATATAATGTCCTCAAGGGAAAAGGCTATGTGATAAACTGGAGTTTGGAAATTCCTGCCCTTTGGGTGGGGGGCTGGACCTGATGATCTCGCAAGGTCCCTTCCAGCCCTGATGTCTAGGAAATCTATGAAATTACATGGCAGAAGAGAGAGAACCAAAGGTATTTTTATGTATCTTGGAGTTGCTTCTGTGAAGAAAACATAGTTGCCTGTTGAATGGGACAGGTTTGGGAATATGATGGTCAGTGGCCACATTCCTGCCTCATTTAAAGCAGTGGAAGTAGAGAGATTCTTTTTTAGCTGCATCCTTTCTCTCAGCTAACTAAATTAATTTAGTGCTTATGAAATAAGGAGAACCCTGATGCATTGTTTAGTGAATAAGTCTTTGAATTGAGGCTTTGGAGACCTGTGTTTGGGTCCTAACTTCTTCCACTGGCTTGATGTATTAGAATGGGGCTATTTGGTGGCCTGTGGGCTGCACATTGTCTACAAGAGGGTAAGCTGCTGTCCCCGGGCTCCTGGTCAAGATGCTACCTCCCCCTTGCTTCAGTTACCTGTGCTGCTGCCGCTGGAATCTCCAGGCTCCTCTTCTCTTCTTCAGCTTCTGCTTCTTGCCCCCATACCCACGGGTGGGGTGACAGTGCAACGCAGAGCAGCTGAGGGAGCCTGTAGCCAGGGGGCTTGGGGATTCTGCATCATGCCAGACTCCTGCACCACAGGGCTGGGTGCAGGCCAGGAGGGGGCCTGCAGCACAGTTGGGGGGCGGGGGGTGGAGATGGTGGTACAGTGTAGTGGCGGGGAACCTGCTGCACAGTGCAGCAAGGGATGCCCATGTGGTGCTGCATCCTGGTGGGAGTCCACGTGGAGTGCAGCTAGGGCGGGAGGTGCAGGAGCATGCAGGCCTTGGCTCCTAGGCAGTTGGACAGCCCTGTATCAGTTCCACTTCATGGTGAGCATTTCTGGAAAAGGCAGTCTGGACTCATAGTAGAGATGATATCTTTTATTAGACCAACAAGATTTTTACAAACAAATTATTTCATTGCAAGCTTTTGGGCACAAACACCCTTCATCAGGCATGGGAGAAAAGATTGTAAAAGTTCTCCTGGGTAGAAATGTAAGTTCATATTTCGTGTACCAACTATTTGGGTTGGTCTAATAAAAGATATCAAATTCACCTAAGTAACCTTGTCTGCCTGTGTACCTCTTAGCACATTCTTAGTCTGCAGAAGATGGAGGAATTCCTCGTGAGGAGACGCATCCTGGTAGGATGGAAAGACTTTCCTAAAATCAGTCCCTTTTCCATTGTTGTTCTGCCTGAATATGCAAGAAAAGAACATGGGTGCTTAAGTGCAGCTATTTAAATACTCTTTTGCATATTTCTCAGCTTGAAGTACTGTAATACCCTTTCTTGCATGCCACTCCAAAAATATCCAAAGCATAATTAATCAAAATCTCTTGAATTTAAGTATAACAAAATATCTGCAGTTAAAACACCACTGACTAGTTATTTTAAAATAGTTTTATTTATAAACAATAACTGGGCTATTTTAAAACCAGCCAAAATATAACTGAGGTCAGGACACATGCCAGATTTTAGCCTACTGTTAAAATAAGCTTAGATCTTCAAATATAAGGTTTGTAATGGTTTCCTGATAGAATTTTAACTAGACTCATGATTGTTGTATTTTGCCAAGCTCACATTTAATTGAGCACTATTTTTTTGAATGGCTGGGTTGGAAGTCTTCCTAGTATTAGCCTTTGGATTAATATATTTTGGAGGCATAAATCCATATTAGGTTGCTCTGTTAAGTTTTGGACAGGTTACAATATTCATAAATGAAAGTGTGTATTTTGGCTGTCCTGTTGCTGTTGTCTGGCTGGAAATACCTGCAAGGAAGTTTGCTAATGGCGCACAGAAGTCGGGAATGCTCTAGTTCTCTTAACTGTTAAGGTCCCATACTCCAGTGTGCCATGAAGGAGAGGTTGCTGTTTCCCAGCAGAGCCCCATGTACTTCTGTCAGGGTTGGTGCAGGTGCAGAATTCCACCTGCATAAAGCAGCTTGAGCTTGCAGCGTCAGGGCATTCCTTGTTAAAGCAAACATACTTGTTTAATGAACCGTTGCTGATGAATGCGTTACTTAATTTTCAGTTTCCTCATCTAATGTAAATGCCTTGAACAAGCATGAATAAGCGGTGCTGTGAATACTGATGTTAAATGTGTGGCTTTTTTTCCCCCCAATATCCCTCTTCATATAACTGGAAAAGTAGAAGTTGTTTTTTAAAACAAAATTAAGACATTAGAGGTAGAAAGAATTAGCTAAAACGGGAATAATTTGTTTCTATTTAACAAGAAAGCTGCATGAAATAGGCACATGGTTTAATTAAAAAAAAAAATGTTGTGAACTCAAAGTGGAAACTGGGCATTTATAGACGTGTTTCGGGGGGAGGGGGGGCATTTTAATTAGCGAGCCAGGCTAATTAAAAGCGTCTGTGTGTCATGTGTCTCCGCGTTGAAAAAATGGTGGCAAGGCTCTATGGACTAAAGCTTGTTTGATAAACTTTAGTTCAAAGTGCCCTGCCACCATTCTTTAGGGAACTCTGATACGCTTGATGCTGGAGAACGTTAATTTCCGTTATCCAGCAGACTCGATTAATCAAGTCTGTTTTTATGCACTGTATTAACAGTGTGTTGGAACATCTTCCCTGCATGTGTATAAGTGCCTGGTGTGTTTAAAACTGGAATAAAACTGCCCATTTTCTTTTCACTTTTAAGCTGGGTGTAATGCCAGAAAAAGTAACCCTGTGGTATAAGTTCTGGAAAGAATGTGGAGTCTAGTTTATTCATAATTTAGGATGCAACCAGTAGCAGGGGAACAAACTTTAAAGTGAGATCTTATGTTGAATGGCTGCAGCTCTGTGGGTTTCCTATTCCTGTGAAAACCGAAGCCTGAACGAGACATTTTCATTGGCTACAGATTTTAGGTTTTCCTGCTAGCAAAATGGAGTTTTTTCAAAAATATCTGCCACTGATCTCTGTAGTTGTGATGTATTAACAGTCTTTACAGAATCACAAGCACTTTGCCAATTAAAATTTCTCTTTTAATGTGGTCTTCATGAAGCCTGTTAAATAAATTTACTGTTCCTTTGCCTGCTAGGGCTTAGAGGTAATCCTGGAGTTGCTGGTCATGGGCCCTCAGTAGGTTTGTGTTTGTATAAACTCTATAACTGAGCACACTGGAGATAAATGTTGTCAGGTTTTGACCTGTGCCTTTATTGATGTTGCAGAATGGCGTGTCTTTGCTGTTTTGAGGGATAAAAACATACACAATTATATGTACTTCTACTGCTGCACTAAATGTTCTTTCTTTGATTTTGTACGGAGCATCTGAAGAGTGCTGTTTTCCCTTTCTAGAGGGATAAAAACTTTGTCAGCCTGGAGATGATTGTCACCAAGATTAGGTAGTCCCCCCTACTTTTCAGCCTGCATTAAAAGGTCAGCTGGAATCAGCTGGTGGGCATGCCTCTTGGCATCTATCTCCCATCTGGTTCTTTTATGCCACTCCTACAAGGCAGCTTCAATGCAGTAGAAAGCCTGCAGCTATATAGGACATGCTTATGTGGAACAAGATCATGTTACTGTGCATTACTAACTCCACTAACAATGATGAATGTGTGTGGATATTGTTTGCCGAGCATTCAGGGTTTGTACTTAGTGCGTCATTAAGTTACAGAAGACAAGGTGAAAAGCTGCTCTATTATGCGTGCTTGTCTACTGAAAGTAACTTGCTTGCTGATTCATTAAAATGCAATGGTGACTAGTTACATAGGTTCATCACAGGAAATAGGTGAATGTATTTCTGCAAGCAGCATCTTGTTTCCTTCATCACTCAGACTGTTTTTGTTCCAAAATGTCCATCTGGTATGTATTATAGAAGGAGTAACCAACCCAACTAAATATAGTTTAGAGGAAGTTAAAATTTTAAGTGTCGCTAAGTCTGAGGAGCCCCCAGTATTAATAAAAATGACTAATATAATGAATTGTTGCGCATTTAGATGCTCTCCAGCTTCCAGTAATTGTTCAGCATCCAGCCGGAATTCCCAGGTCTGTTCTAGCAGGATTCCTATTATATATAAGTAACATAAATGTGCAGGCATGTGTGCGATCTCTTTTTGTCTCATACACACAAGCATGCACACCCACATTATATGTGATATATGTTTCTGTAGGCAAGCCACCAAAAATTAATCTGGCTAGGTGGTACTACTGCAGCTTGATTTACATGGCTGTTGCTATTGTAATTATTTAGGGCATTTTTGCACATGCTCTGAGGGTGGGGAGGGTGGTCTAATTGGAGCTTTAATTAAAGCACCCTCAGCGTCTCATGTATTCAGCATCCCTGTGCTTCAAAGTGATGGTGGAGGCGCTCTAAAGCTTGTTTGATGAGCTTTAGTTGAAGCACCCCGCCACCATTTTGAAGTGCAGGGACACTGAACACATGAGATGCGGAGGCTGCTGGAGCGCTCTAATTAGTGCACTTCAGCAGACTTGATTAATCGAGTCTGCTCCAATGCACCGTAATTGTAGCGTGTTGGAGAAGTATCCTCGCACGTCTTCAGGTACCCTTAGGTGCTACCCAGGAGGTGTTTTTGGTGGAAATCTTGTGTCTCTTCATTCTAGGTCGAGATCCGTTTAATAAAAATGGTATAGATCTATGGCATCTGAGAAGCTATCAACAAGATAAGTTTGCTTTCATTAAAATATATAGTATGGAACTTGGTGGAAAAAGTCCTATATACCCATGCAAAAAAGGCAGATGCATATGTGATTTCTTGCTGAAATTCATAACCAGGGATCCGGGTTTTGTTTGTCATGGAAAAATGCAGTAACACCCGGATTTTTGCCTTTAAACAAGAAAAAGATGGTAAATGGTGGGTTTCCCCTTGCAGGCTGGCAGCATTCCAACCTGCAAGGGGCTAGAGGGAGTGGGAGGAGGGTAGTCACGCAGAGGGCACCATGTGCACGTGCACATGAATGTGGCAGCCAGGCAGCCTGGAGAGCAGCTCCTTTCAGGTAAGTCTGGGTGGTTGGGGGTGGGCGGTGGGAACTGAGGCCCCTATAGTGAGGGAGGGCACTTGGCAGGGCTGGTGTGTGGGGCTTGGGGCCAGAATGTGCAGCCACAGGGCCTGGGTGGGGAGTGGGACTGAGTCGGGGGCAGCTCGTCGGGGGAGGGGCTGCTGCTGCAGGCTTGGGCTCCCTGCCCTGCTGCCCTTCCTCTGTGGTCTCTGCAGCAGAGGAGTGGGTGTGGCAGAGTAGAGCGGGGCTGGGAGGCTCTTTGCTGCCTCCAGGAGCCCTGCACCACCATGGCAGGGTGTCTCCTACCTGCCCGGCAGCAGCAGGGGTGATGATATTCAGTTGTGTGCCCCACTGCTTCCCAGTTCTGCCCTGCCACGCTGGGTTTCACCTGCTGGGCTGTGGAGGCTTCTGGGGGGAGGGTAGCAGGGCAGGGAGCCTGAGCCTGCGGTGGCCAGCCTGCATCTGTGTTCTCCCACAGACTCTGCTCCAGCCATGCTGCCCGCGGGGGGAGGCACAGTTGGGCTCTGCACTCCGGTCCTTGTTTGGGCCGCAGCAGCCTCTTCCTCCCACGGGCAGCAGACAGGGCTCGGGTGCTGCTGGGGGAGGGAGAGGGTTGTGGACCTAGGTCCCTTGCCTGGTAGCCCTGGCGGCTGGGGGCTGTTGTGGGGGAGAGTGAGGGGCAACAGCAGGGCCCAGCGGACTGGGGTGAGGAGCACTGACGTGGCCCTGGTGGGGTGTAAGGGGCACCGGCAGGGGTAGGGGGGTTGGGTGTGTGTGTGTGAGGGGCACTGGCAGGGCCAGGGGGCTATGGGTGGGGAATAACTGGCAGATAATTTGTGACTCTTAAACAGAGAAAACCAGGATCCTGGAATTCATAACACTATGACTTAACTTATTTTAATGTGTCACTGTGTTTTTGCAACTAATTATTCTTACTTTGAAGTTTTTTTCCTTGGTAACTTATGAAAAATCTTTTTTGAGAAATGAGTACTGTATTTCATTTCTACTATTAAAATATTTTTTGAGCCATTTGGGACTGTGGGTCTGCTTAGCCTAGAGTTTGACCGTTTGCAGGGGTTGCCAGAGGTTTTTTCCATTGTAAATGATTTTCTTGATGCACCTTCTTGAAATAACTATTCACTTTCTTAACAGCAGCTATAGTCATATACTTTGGGCAACTTCCTCTTTATTATAAACATTTGAGTAAGGCTTTTTTTCCCTTTAAGAAATGATTTTGACAATATATTCAAGAATAGTTCCAAGTTAGGTCACTTGTGTAGTATAATATTAGGTGTCTAAGGGACACTGCAGAGTTCTTGTAATATGCTTAATAAATTTAAAGTCTGGTATTTCTGTGTGGAAAGAACCTTGCCTTTTGAAGGCTTTCCCTGCTGTTATAAGGGAGTGGTTTATTTTTCCTGACTCTGAGTTCATATATGTGATCTTTCCAATACAAAAATACAATAGATACAGTATAGTAGACTTCTGGAAACTAGGATGATTAAATAAAATAGGTATTTAAATAAGAAATGAGCATTTCTACTGGTTTAACAAAACTCTTAATGACTTAGTAGGATCATCAGGCCTTTTGTCATAAATTATGCCTGAATTATTTTCTGAACAAGTAAGTGTGTAATGTGCTACTCTGCCCTGCCTTCTGCCTTACTTCAGCCTAACATGGCTATGTCTGTGCGCAAATGCTCATTTCTGCCAGGGGAAATTTCTTAGAAATGTCACTGACTAGACATCCTTCTGAGAGTACAGACCTTCAGTGTGCAGCTGCCTCCTCACTCCTGGCCTTTGTGCCTTTCTACGATCAGGGTAGACCTGGTCTGGGGACGGTGAGGGGAGCAGTGGGGAACTGTGGTGTGAGAAGTAGGGGGGAGCAGTTGGTGGCTACCCCTCCTCTCCCTTCTCCCCATCTACAGGGACCTCAGGAACAATTACCTCCTCCCCTTCCCTTCCTCCCCCTCCCACCCCTTGCCTTCTCAACACTAGGGTCATCTTGGTCTTGGGATGGCATGGGAGCCTTTCTCTTGGCTCCCATTTTGGACCCCAGGAGGAGTTAAGCTGGAGGGAAAGTGTGCAGACATTCAGTCTCTCAGTAGAAACTCTCCTGGGAAAGCCCTGACCCTGGTTGTTCCAGAGTTATTTTTCTCCTGGAGCAATCATTTCTGCTCCAGGAGGAAAAGCCTGAATGTCTGTACTCTTCTGGTTTCTATTGGGAGAACAGCGATTCTACCTGTAGAAAAAGTGTTTGTATGTAGTCTACCTCTTGCTGTTCCTTAATATCAGAGTTTTAAGTATTTCCTAAAGTTTTTTTTTTTTTTTCCATTTAGTTCCTGTGCATGTGGCAAAACTCTTTTCCTAAGTACATTGTAGTAGAGGGACCCGTCTCCCAAGTTCTGCAACAAGAGTTTCTATTCCTATTCCTACTTCCTTCTGAAAGTTGTCCTTTATTAATCCTCTGACTTCTTTGCAAGAAGAAGGGTAACTATTTCTTCTCTAGATCCCATGAACAGGTTTGTAATTTTTTGGCTTGCAAAAAGAGACTTGCATTGCTGTGGCATCTTACCCATCTCGCATGAATTAGCTATTCAGTGGTCTTAGGGCATTTTTACACGTGCAAGCGCTGGGCGCTTTGAAAAGTGCCCAGTGCTGCGATGCTTGCAATTGTATAAATGGCGAAATGTGCATCAGCACCGAGAAAATGTCGGCGGTGCACCTTTGAAATAAAACACATCAGAGGTGCTTTAGCTTGAAAGCTCACCACCGCCATTTTCTGCATGCTGATGTTCTATTTGCTACTTATACAACTGCAAGTGGTGCAGTGCACATGCAGAGCAGATTCAGTTAATCAAGTCTGCCCCGAACTGCCGGATCTCTGGCGCGCCGTGGGATGAAAAAGTATGTGTATAAATGCCCTTAAATATCAGTTCTGAGTCCTGTCTTTCAGAAGCTCCCTGTGTGTTTACATAATACTGCTTTATGGTTGTGCATTGCTTGTGGAGACAAAGCTTTCCTCTGTAAGCCATCCCAATCAGGATGCATTTCCCAGTCAGTCATAGAGATGTTTGCGTGGTGAAATGGAAGCATTTTTCTTTGTAAACCATTCAGAAGTGAATTTGGCCTCTGGAATCTCTTCTTTCTCTGATATTGGACTCTTGGTTGTGGGCACTCGGGATCTTTGGTTCAGGTGGAGTGCATTTGGTCACTATCAGTGGCTTCATTTGCAAATTGGGGGTAATTCCCCTTCACTTCAGCCAGAATTTCTGATAAAAGTGATCTGTTTATTTCTCTCGGTTAAGAGAACCCTTTTCTACAATGGAGTTGAATGAAATTTTCTGTCCTTGATTTAAAACCACCTTTTATAGTCTCTGTCACTGCTTTTGTAGAGCAAGTGCAATGGCAGACCTTCCCTGCGTACTACTACATCATGGTAAAATTGCAGTTAAGCACCACCTGAACTTTTTAACAAAAACTGTGTTTTGGGCTTCCAGTTTACTGTAGTAGAGGGACCTGTCTCCTGAGTTTATTAATATTGGTTTTCCTTAAGTCTTAACCTTCCTGCAAAAGCTTCATATACTTGATATTCTCAGAGCGGCATCCGTTCCGTTCTTTAGAACAAAGTAATTCTTTGGGGCTTTCGGACTTCTTATGAGAAATTAAGAATTGGGCTGTTGCACTCTTAGAGTGGATTTCACGTGAAAGTCTCCTGTTGAGCAAACTGCGTTTTGGGTTATGGAGTGCAGATGGTTTTAGGAAAGTCCCTATTCTTCTGACTTGCAGGGCGGCTATTTGGAGTTCTCTTTTTCTGTTTAAAGTTGCTTTCATGCCCTGTTTCAGTATTTAGAGTCAGTTTGCCTGGGGGGTGGGGGTAGGGGACAGGGATCCATGTGGATAAATGCATTGAAAGAGATGATTTAATTTTCAGTAGCTGTCTTTTTTTCCAGGAAACTTGTCTTTATTGATTCTACAACCTCCCTCTCCCCTCCCTTGATATAGAATATTTTACCTTGATCGGTCTCTCTTAGTTAAAGAGTCGAGTGATTGTTGGGACAGGTGTGCCCTTGTTACCATTGGGATGGGGGACATAAGAGCAGGTTGGGCTCATGTGCAGCCCCAAGAGACATTGGAAGCTAAAAATTGCAGATTTGCATGTGAGGTGCTTACTGCCATGTTAGGATCCATGTAGGCAAATGCATTCAAAGGTCTCCAGTTACTACATGTAACCACTTTTTTTTTTAAAGCAAACAAAACTAATCTGAGGTACAGACACTAGTCAGTAAGAAGATTTGGTTGCTTACATTAGTCCTACCCTTTTAATAAGTGCGCATGCGCTGTGTTGAACCTCGCACAATACTACGTGCTACCAACTGAAGTGAAAGTGTGAGTCAGGGCTTTCCTTTGGCTCACCTGCCTGTGAGTCAGATGAGGTTCTTCTGTGGCATTAATTGCTCTTTAAAGTTTAGCAAAGAAGATGAGACTAACAAGTAGAAATGGTTAAACAACAGGAGTAAGAATGCAGAACCACTGTATCAACGAGGGGACCCTGTCGCAAGTGAAACAATAGATTTTTAGAGCTAGAAGAGACTGTTATGGTTTAGTTTGACCTCTGCCAGAGACCAGATGTAGAGCACATCTTCTGGGGTAGGGGCCAGGAACCTACAGCCCGTGGAGCTTTTGGATCTGACCCTGTGGTCCAGTTGGACTCTGGCAATGGGGAGCTCTCCCTGCTGTGCGGCAGTTGGGTCCTGAGGCTTTGAGGGAGGCACATTCCCTGCCCCATGCTAAAGTTGGGCTGCAGGGGTAAGCAGCAGAGGTGGCTGGGTCTCACCGTCTACCTGTCCTGAACCCAGGCTGGGTCATTCTGGCCTGCTGGAAAAAATGTCTGACCCCTGTTCTAGAAAAATATCCAATGTTGATTTAAACATTTCCAGTGATAAGGGGGTCTTTTATAATGCTTGGTAAGTTCTCTAACAGGTAGTTAGAATATCTTTACTTTTACAAATATAAATCAACCCAAATTTTCATCTAGTTTTGGGATCTTAGTTAACTCTGAAGAGCCTTATTATCAGTTTTCTACCCTACATATGGGTAATTGTAGACTATGATTAGATCGTGTCTTAACCATGCCTTTGATAAGCTAAATAGGTAACATTTCTTGGGTCTTAAATGATCAGCAGGGATCCTGGTTTTCTCTGTTTAAAAATCCCAAATTCTCTGATTAAACCCCCCAAATCTGTGTTTTTTCTGCAATTTAAAATGAAAGGCCTATACATATATGCATTTACGTGTGTGTGTGTGTATCAGATGAACACAGGCAGACAAGGTTCCTTGGGTGAATTTGATATCTTTTATTAGACCAACCCAAATGGTTGGAGAATAGTTATAACAACCATTTGGGTTGGTCTAATAAAAGATACCAAATTCACCCAAGGAACCTTGTCTGCCTATGTCCTTAGACCAACACGGCTACAACCTAAACCCCTGCAACTCAGATGAACACAGTGTTTTATTGATATATTTACAACTTTAAAGCATTTTGGAAGCCTACCAGTGCCTCAGTCATTATAATAAAATACATTCTAAATGCCTATATATTTTGGTGTTTGATTTTGGTATTTTTATCACAGTTCCCTCTGCCCCCTTCTGTCACCTGGATGTGGGTCCAGCTGCAGCTGTTCCCACAGCTGCTTTGTGATGCTGAGCAGCACTGATATGTGGTACCCTGCCCATGCCATTGCCCCTCACTTCCAACCCACAGCCCTCTAAGCCCAGCTAGTGCCCTTTATTCCCAACCTACAGTTCCTGCCTTCCCCCTCACTTGCTCCTTTCTGGCAGCCCCTTGCCTGGGGCTCAGGGCCTGGGCTGGGCCTGCCTCTGGCTGGGCAAGCCCCTTCCCTTCCCTTCCAGGCCAGCCTCCCCATTTTACAGGGGGGCTTCAGGCCCGGCTCTGGAGGCCACTTCTACCTGAAGTGCCCCCACCCTCCAGACCCTGCTGCAACCCCCAAGTGGTTCCCGGGACCATGAGTCTCCCGTGGGGCCAGCAAGGCCCTGGGCCAGACAGGGCAGCAAGCAGGCTAACCATACTGCTCCTCTCTCCTCCCCTCCACTCCCTCCGCCCCACTGTGCAGTGTGCCCCCCACCCACTGCCTCCAGTGCTAGTCCCAGTGGAGTTGCCAGCAGCTGCCACAGCCACAGGCTGATGGGATGTGGTGCAGTGTTGCAGTGAGCATTGGGGCAGTCGCCACCAGCACAGTGGATGGGCAACGGTTGCCTCCAGTACCCTGGTCCCAGCCCTGGGCACTACCCTGGCCAGGTATTGCCCCCAACCTTGCCCCAAGGGCACCTGGCCTGGCGGGCAGGGGTGCAATATGCACTTGCTCCTTCTCTCCCTCCCGCATCGAGCTGCTGCCACTGCTGCCCCAGCTGCTGGGATGAGCCGCAGTGGGACGAGGCAGCCTGCACACGCCCCAGCCTCTGCTTGCCGCACAGGACAGGGTGATTTGCCACCCACAGACCTCTGCCTTACCCTCTGCCTGCCCTGCCAGCTCTCCCTGCAGGTTCCAGCCCCCCTGGCAGCATGACTCTCACCTGATCCCCAGTGCCTCCCCCCCCCAGCCCTTCCAGAGGGGGGCCCCTAGCTGCCCATCAGCCCCCTAAAGTCCTATTTACCTCTTCCTGCTGCCTTTGGGGTAAAGTGAGTATGAGCCTGCCCCGGCTGACTGTTTCTCAGGCTGTGCCCCCTTCCTCTCTGGACAGGGTTTAGGCTTTCCTGCCCTTTTGCAAGTAGCTGTTGCAGGCTGGCACTGTGCCAGCCTGCAGAGAGCTGTTTGCAAAAAAGGGAAACCTGTGTTTTCCTGCTTCAAAGGGAGAAATCTGTGATTTTCTGCAGGAAACAGAAAACCCAGATCCCTGATTATCAGGCATGTTTTCCAAACCTATAACTGTTCTTTTGGCTCTTCTCTGAACCCTCCCAGTCTTTCAACTTTCTCCTTGAATTATGGCTACCAGAACTGGACAGTATATTCAGAAATGGTCATGCCACTGCCAAATATAAAGGGAAATATAATGCCCTACTGTTTGTTATTTACTGCTCTAAGCTTCTGAGGATCTCAGCCCTTCTGATCACAGTGCTGTGGTGGTAGTACTGCACTGGAAGTACATCCACTTGATGTTTCAAAATGAATTGTAATCGGAGAATTTAATTCATTAATCAGTTTTTAATCTATGCAACGTGTGCCATGTTGACTCCGTTTTACTTAATCAGACTGTCATGTACTACTGAGTTAGATATCTTTCTAGAATTGTGTTACATTAACATTACATTTATTTATTACGTTACAAGTGAAGTTGTTTGAGAGCATTTGGTTTCTGTAAAATCATTCCCATGTCATTTATTCCATTGTTTTGCCTGAAAGTGATGATGTCACGTTTACATCATTAGATGGTTATCCAAGTCATTCTGTTTAACCTTTTGAAATATTATATTCCTTCCAGCAGTCGAAAACTTCCCCAGCTTTGATGATCAATATTAATGGTCCAGATAGCTCCTGGCATACAAAGTATCAGGAGCTGCTGATTTTAAAATACCTATTTCAATAGATGTTGTTTACCAATTTCTTCACAATGGTTATTTTCATCATCAGTATTATGAATATTGCATCTAATTTCTTCCCAAATCCAGAGTAGAAACATTTATTGATCACATCTGTCTTTTCTGAATTATTACTGTCCATTCTGTCACTTCCATCTAGTAATAGAGTAATACTATTACTAGCATTTATTTTCTTCTTAATAAGCTTGAAAAAACCCTCCATTATTGTCCTCATTTCTGCCATCCATAGATTTCTTCTTGTGTCCTTCTGCTTTCCTTATCAAAGGTATACAGTTTTGCTCAATGAAGGCATTAAGATAACGAGCCAACGTTTCTTTTAAGGAACCACCTAGGAAACACTTAACCTATCTTTTGAAGACTGCTCATTTCAGATGCTAGTCTGTTATAAAATCTACTCGTTTCTTGAAAGAAAGCAATTTCCTTGAAGTCTCGAGTACAACCATATTTGAGCTCGGTGAAGTCTGCCTGAAAATGGTAAGTTTCCAGTTCCTCCTGAATTGGAGCAGGAGCCTGTATATGTTGAGTATTGCTGTCCGGATACTGTTGTGCCGTAACGTTGGTGCACCATTTTGTTCCCAATTTCAGATCTGTTTTTCTGAGCTGCGTCTGTTTTTAAATGTTTAATAGTAGACAGGCTTTCAAGTTACTACCTGTTCTTTAGAAACTTGTACTTGGTGCAGTTCACGCAAAGTCAGTATTGGACACTTTCCCTTTCAGTGAGCAACCATTCATGTCATTGTCCAGACGTAGAAATTTTCATTTAGGCTCTATTTATTAGAGTTGGCAGGAGAAAAAAAATTAATATAACACCCTATAGGATAAAACTGGATAGCACCAAAGAGGCATTAAGAGTTGGCTGCTGGGAGCAATTTCAGGGGTATTTTAGTAGTTCAGAGCAGTGTTTTGCCTTTGGGAGAGGCAAGAAGTAAGTGTTTCGTCTCTTTCAGTAGTTTGCTTACAAACACTGTTCCCTCCCAAACTGGCGGGGAGAGAGGGTGTGTGGAAAGCTGGGGCAAGTGAAAAATATAAACCACACCATCAGCAGCAGTATGGAATCGGGATAGAAATTCCTGAATACTAGCTCACCTCAATTCACTCTGTTGCCTTGGTCACACCTTTGTTCTCCCATTTGTAAATTGAAGCTGCTTTATCTAATTAGAATTGTTTGGGATTACCTTCACAGCACTACAGTCACTAGCTTCTGGCAGGGGAGTGCATGCAAGTAGTGACTTTAAATTTACTCTCACTTTTTAACAAAGTAGATGTCAAGTTGTGTCTCTAAGTATTTGGGTTTATGCGTATGCAGAAAATAGTTTTTGTGCACTGAAACTTCTGTATGTGGTAATGTGGGTCCATGGTATAGAAAATATTGAGAACCACCATGATTGTGTTTTTTTTTTTTTTTGCTACTAGATAAGCTAGGATATGTTGTGTTAGCCAGACTTTTACCACTTTGGACAAGCTTGCAGTGTGGTTATTTTAGTTAGAGTAGCAGGAGCAGACTATTAATTATGACAGTGTGGATAGAATATGAGACACATCTGGTACTTAACTTGTATCCCAGGGAGGAACCCAGCTAAAGTGATTCCAAATCACCTTTTGTATCTTGTTAGGGGGACAAAAAGGGTCCAACGGTAAACTAGGCACATTTCCAGAGCAGTGTGAAATTTCAGTAGCTTCTCTGGAATTTCCCTGGAATACCTTACATGTAGCAGTATCACCTGCTGTGACCGCAGCCGCCTCATGTCAGGGGTTTACAAAGGAGGCTTTGGATAGTGACTTTGGGCGCTGACAGAAGTGACATGTGCTGCATGATTGGCAGTACGGTGCTTTCAGGGAGCCATGCCCTGATGGAAGTGCATTGCTGAAGAGTGGTTTAAAAGTGCCCAATCCTGTGATCATCTGAACCTTGAAGGTTTAATTTAAGGTGCTCCAAGGTGGAGCGCCTTTATTAACTTCTGTTAGTCCTTGTGCATGATTGGAGCTGGGCTGATGTGCAGGAGGATTGGAGATCCTCTGCCTTTCTGCCTGCCCCAGCCCCTTCCCCCTTCAGCTCAGACTGGGCAAACCCCAGTCTAGAGCTGCCTCCCCTCCCTTCCTCCCATCCTGCAGACAATGGGGATGGAGAAAAGGCTGCAAGCGGGCATCCTCTCTCCACTAGATTGACTCCAAAGTGGAGCTTTTTATTTCTTCTTCCCTCTCAGACCTGCCCTCTGCCCCAACCAAATAGTAAACCTCTGTTGGGTCTGGGAGGGTGGGGGGTGGAGGGGAGTTGCTGTAATTCTGTAACTCATGGCAATTTCTGGGAAGCACCATTAGTTAGAGTGGGGAGCAGCATGTCTGTCAGCACCCTTCAAAGCAATCTTCTGCAGTATCTGCACTGAAGGAATTGGTACAGGGCTTTAAGACCCTTTGGTCTGGTATAAGGAGGCTAGAGCAGTGGTTTTCAAACTCTGTTCTGTTGAATCCTGGGGTTCCACAGGAGATCATCGGGGGCCTTCAGAGCAATTTAGGTTACAGTGGAGTAGTTTGGGAGGCAGTATGGCACCATTGCCACACCAGTTTGGCTCAATGTCAGCCTTTAGGATAGGGGTAGGAGCTCCACGGCAGAAGTAGTGATATGAAAGCGTTCTGTGCCTTTAGGAAGTTTGGAAACCACTGGGCCAGAGCATGGGTGAGAGAGATTTTGCTTCTGTTTCTGCCATGTCTGTTTTTTATTATTATTTTTTTGTTTCTTGCTCATACTTGAATCGGGTATGATCAGTCAGCTGTCTCCATTCTATGTAACAGATTGTCTTGAGGGAATGCTGATTTTTTTTTTTTTTTTTTTTTTTAAATGCCTCGGGGCCAAGAGCCCAAATCTACAAGAGTATTTCCATGCCTTTCATTGCTGGATGTGGATATTCGAAGAACCTAGGAAATGGGGAGGAATGAGAAGAATGGTTGCTTCATTTGGACTCTGAATGAGCCACAGAAGAATTGTGACATACCACCATGGCATTGCTCTAGTGTTCTTGCTGTAATCTTGCATCATCTGGTAGATGGGATGGCATTACGTCATGAGAATGCAGCATCCCAGTATAAAGTGCCAGTTGATGTAAACGGATAGTGGCCCATTGAAATCAATGAAACTACATTGAAAACCATGCATGGTACAGTGCATTAGCCTGTAGTTTGCAGTGTAATTGCAGAATATAGTAATATTGCTATTTTCTATTTTGTAGCCTGTGATGATAATTGTGTTAATAAAAATGTGCAGTGTCTTTACTAAGTGCAGAGTGGTGGCTTAAATATTTTTCTCTGACCCCCAAATAATTTTAAGACCAGCAATAGAATTTAATGCAGGTGTTATCAGCTGAATATTGAGTGGTGACAGGAATTACAATATCTTGATATGAGGTTTTGTATTGATTGTGCTAATAGGTATTAAGCAAAAATTTAAGTTCCTTTCAGATACTATATTTGTCATTTTATATACGATGCTTGCTTAAATTATGCACAATTCCTGAACCATTTAAAGAAAATCCTAGTACTAGTATTATGAAAGGAAAAACCTGTGGCAATGCAACTTTCTTCTGTCTTAAACTTCCTCTGTACTTGAGGTTCCTCTGGAAGAATTGCAGCTGTTGTTGTTTTGTTACTTTGAGACTAGCATGAGAAACACAAGGTCAGCTCTTTCAGTTAGCCCTGTGCCATGGGTCCTTGGCACGTGGTAGTAAAAGGGCAACAGAGAAGGTAGAGAACCGTACTCTGAAATAAGGTTTATAATCTCATACTGGATACATGTAGAGCCCCCAGTAGCCAGCAGTTAATAAGGTCATTCTAGACAGGTTTTCTAGTTTGTGAACGATGCTTGCTCATATGGCTCAGTGGCTCTCAACTTGTGGGACTCAAGGCATGCCTCAGAAAATGCCAGCTTTTAGTTTTTCACTTTTTTTGACTATGGAATAATAACAGAGCAGATTTTCTATTGCAAAGTATTCAGAAAGATCACAACATCTCTGAATGGTTTTAGTACCCTGGATTCGTATTTGAAATCCCTGGTTTATCTTGTGAATCTTGTTTGTAAACTTAATAGTGCTAACATTGCGTCACACCCAATGGCACCCTTGAAAAGCACTGGGGTGCTGCAGCACTCTGGTTGAGAACCACTTATATAGCTCATGTGCAATAAATTGGTCATCTTGGTCCAGTCCCTATTGTTTAAAAGACCAAATATTGACTGGTTTAGGAGACTGAACAGTCTGTTCACTTCTGTTAATTTTCATGTGAGTGTTAAAACTCATTTATAGGGCAGTATGGTACTCTGGTTTACTATACCTGATATTTTAGTAAAAGACTTCGGGCATCAAATTCTGCTCTCTGCAAGATGTGGGTCGTGGGATGAGTTTGCAGTACTTCCTTTACGAGCTCTGCACTTTCACAATAGTTTTGCCTTCAGTATTTCAGTGTCAGTATTTAAGTCTTAAACTTGTTTTGCAACTAAAATAGTAACAAATATCCCACCTCTGTAAACTTATTAAAATGTTTTACTGAATAACTAACAACATTTTGTTTTTTGATCAATGTAGTTTTGTTCTGACCTATGACTAGACTTTGCGTGCCCAAAACTCCTTCTAAACCAATCACTTCTAAATATCTTCTCTCCCGTTCTAAATCTCGTTGGCTTGCCAGCAGCAGGGCTCCAGTTCTCTTCGCCAATTCAGCTTTTCCAGAGGAAGTTTTTTCTCTGCCAGTCACAGTTCTGGAAATGCTGACAGTGTGATGAAACAGCAGCAATTAAAAAAAAAAAAAAAATAGTTCTTCATTCTACCAAAGGTTTGTATCTACATTGTCAAGGGTTTTTTTTTTTTATCTTTTGGGTGGGGTCAGTGGTTAGTAGAAATGCACTTTATCCTTTGTTACATTCTCGCATCTTGTGCTGCCGCTCTGAACACTTATATCTACTATCTATAAACTGGAACTAGGAGATGGCAGGGAAGTGTGTGTGTGTGGGGGGGGGGGGGAGGGCGGGGCAGGGCATTCTGCTCTGAAAGTTGAAAAGGCCATCTCTGGTTTTATTAAGGAGATTTCTGTTCCTCGGGGTGAAATGCAGTTCTGTAGACTCAGCCTGCAGCCATGTGGAAAGGTTAGAAGGTGCTGTGTCTAAGGGCTTGGGGAATAATGTATTAGCCTGATTTAGAGCCTTAATATTGTTGCTCAAAAAATTCAATTTCCAAGCCCCAAAACATTCTTCTTGAAAGTCTGGAACAAAACCAGGCTCCCATTTGGGTTGATGTTGCCATGTGTGATTGGGACTCCACCTGGAGACACTGTGGTTTGGTTTGGTGGTGATTTTTCAAGTATGGTGATGGAGCGAGGAACTGTTTAGTTGATGGATTTTAATTCTCTGTTAAGATACCTCATTAGTCTAAGAGGTAACCTTATCTAGACTTTTAAAGAATAGCTTCTTGCATGGAAAATGCAAAGTGTAGAGTATATTTTAGGCTTATTTCTGCACCCGTAGGTCCCAAATGAATGTATGGTCTTCTTGACTAGTGCTGGATATTATCAGGAGTCTAACAACATGTCAGGAGTGGTATATCTGAAGGGAGCTTAAAGATATGGGAATCTGAAAAGATAGCACCGGCTCTTGTTGAAACTCTCATTTGAGCCTGAAAGGAGGTGGTGCTTGCTACACTGTGCAAAGTCCTGCAGTGTGTTTAGATAACACGCTGTCTTTCTAAAATTCAAGTAGGTGCTTCATCATTGTTAGGACTCATAAACTGATTCCAAAAGGCCTGAAAGAGGAGAGATGGATTAAGCAGGTCTAGGCTATCTAATAGTTGATAGCTTTCACTTAGCAGCTCTGCAGTGCAGTGATTTACTAGTTTCTTTATGCCTTATCAAAGCTGAATTGATGCTTTTTTTTTTTTTTTAATCTTCAGGTTCTGCTGTTAGCTAAGGAAGTAATAACGAAGCATTTTTCATGTGCTTTCTTTTTCTAAGTCATTTGAGGAATTGCTAGACAAATCTCAGAAGTTCCACATTTTATGTCCAGACACAAAACTTAAAATGTATTATTGCCTGTCAGTTCCTTCATGAAGGAAAGTAATGTGACCAGCACGACAAAGAAAATGGTCATCTTTTCTACAGAAAACTGAAATTCAGCATTCACAACTCCTTTACTCTGCCCATTTGCAAGTTGTTTTAGAGCAGTGTATGATGTCTCTGTGATGCTGGTGGGTAGCTGTAACCCAGATTCTGATATGCAAGGAGCAAGGGGGACAGACAGGCAGGAGGCCAGAACAAAAAGCGTTTATAAGTGCTCCGGGAGGCAGGAGGTGGCACTTTAATTAGCACCGTTCTGAGAGCTGTGCTAATTAAAAGTGCCCGAACTGTCATGCGTATCAGCGTCCCCACACTGAAAAATGGCGGCAGGGAGTTTTGAACTAAAGCTTGTTGTTCGAGCTTTAGTTTAAAGTACCCCACTGCCATTTTTCATCACGGGGACACTGATACGTGAGACACTGGAGTGTCGTAATTACCACTCTCCAGCAGACTCGATTAATCAAGTCTGCTCTGACCCACGTGTTGGAACAGCCTCACTGCGCATGTGTAGGAGCCCAAAGTTATCAAAATGCAACTAAACCAAATGCTAAGTATTTTCCATGAATTGTTGTGAATAAATAAGATTGCCCAAATAGGAAAGCTGGATAAGAATCTCATTTTTGGGGGAGAGGGGAAAGAAAGGAAGAAAAAAACCCACTTATGCACATTGCTGTTTACTAAAATAGATGTGATCTACAACTGATATTGCTGATCAGTCCTCAGGGGTTTATTTTTTTAAAATTCTAATTTTTTTTCCCTCACATTTTAAGCCATCATTATTGTCCTGGATAAAAGGGTTGGAAATGCTGTACCAGCTGTAGTGGTAGGGGAGCACCGCCCCTGCCTCCGAGAAGAAAACCCAGGAGGCAAGGCCGGTACCCCTGGCCTCACCTTCCCCCCCGCAACCTCCATCCCCTCCGTTATGGGGGCGCTCCATACCCCGCCTTCCCCCTCTGTCTGTGTAGAGCACTCTGATTGGATGCCAAGACAGCCAGGCACCAGTGCGAATAAAGCGATATGGACCGACAGACGGACTAAGGTTTTTATACTATTAGAATAGGGGAGTACATTTGTGTAGCTCAACTGTAGACCTCCATATTGTTCAGTGGGATCATCAGCGATAACCATGATTACAAATAAGAAATATTGGAAGTTAAGGGAAGAGTTGATAAATGTCTGTTTGTCAGAGAACAGCACCCCAGGTTACAAAGAAATAGTTTCCTATGACTTAACTAGCCATCAGACTTCATAGTTTGTTTTCTGACAGGATGGCTTTGCTTCTTGACTAAGTTGAGGAATTCCCTCAATTAGCCAACACAATTTCTCTGCTACAGGATACCAGCAAGTATTATCCAGAAATGAGGAAGTATAATTTTAGTGAGAATAGTTGACTGTTCTGCTCCTGTGGATGATATGTGGGTTAAAACAAACAAAAATGCCACTTACAGCTGTGAGTTCAAGAAGCACCTCCATAATTTGACAATAGTCTTGCAGATAAAAGCGCTTGCTCGAGCAGGAGCAGGATGCTTAGATGAACAAAAGAGTTAAGCAAGGTATTTTAAGGGCTGGTCTATACAAGAGGATTGTGTTGCTCTAACTATACTGAAAAGTGACTTCTTTAGTATGGATATAACTGTGGTGATATAAAGGTGCTTTATGCCAATTTAGCTGTTCTGATACAGGAAGGATAAGTGGCCATTGTAAAGCCACCTTAATAATGATATAACTGTATCCAGTCCAGTACTTTTACTAGCGCAACTATTTTAGTTTACAAAAATGGATCCCTAAACAGAAAAATTTGGGGAAAACATAGTGCAGACCAGACGTGAGAGTCTAGGTCTGTATTGTCAGTATAAGGGTTGGAAATGCTGTACCACTTAAATATCTTCCAGACCCCTGCAAATTCAGTCTCAAATGTCTGATCTCTAGTAGACAGAAAAGGGAGAGAAGCAAACCAGCTACAAGGAGAGAAACCATTTTAAAACATATTTTTTTTTTTTTTTTATATATATACTGTGGGGGACTTACATGAGAAGGTATGGAAGATTAAGCCTTCAGGACTAGTAGATTCCTTATTCCTTCAATATATACATGAGCGATTTTTAATGACGTCTTGAATCTTTTTACTTACACCGAGCATGTAAAGCTCCTCTGCTGTAATGAATGGATGGTAAATCTAAAGTTACTAAAAGAGAGAAAGCAAAAAAATGCTTTTTTGTGCAGATCTCATCAGATATGTCATAACTTTCTAGCCATACTTGCATTTAGGATTAATGGTATAAAATTTAGATTCAAGTGAGATGCTACTTTTCGGGAGACAAATATGCTGAAGGAGTTGGTGGATGTGATTGTAGAGCTGTTGACCATTATCTTTGAAAACTCATGGCTATCGGGAGGTCCTGGACGATTGGAAAAAGGCAAATATAGTACCCATGTTTAAGAAGGGGAAGAAGGAGGATCCAGGGAACTACAGATGACTTGGCCTCATTTCAGCCCCTGGAAAAAGTATGGAACAGATCCTTAAAGAATCCTTTTCTAAGCACTTGGAGCAGAAGAAAGTGATCAGTAACAGTCAGCATGGATTCACCAAGGGCAAACCTGACTGCCTTCTATGATGAGACACCTGGCTCTGTGGATGTGATATACCTTGACTTTAGCAAGGCTTTTGATGCAGTCTCCCACAGCATTCTTGCAAGCAAGATAAGGAAGTACAGGTTGGGTGAATGGACTGTAAGATGGATAGAAATCTGGCTGGATCGTTGGGCTTAACTGGTAGAGATCAATGGCTCAAGGTCCAGTTGGCAGCCAGTATCAAGTAGAGTGCCCCAGCGATTGGTTTTGGGGCTGCTTTTGTTCAGTATTTTCACCAATGACTTGGAAGACGGGATAGAGTACACCCTCAGAAGCTTGTGGATGACATTAAGCTGAGGTGTAGTAGATATGCTGGTGGGTAGGGCTAGGATTCAGAGTGACCTAGGCAGATTGGAGGGTTGGGCCAAAATAAATGCCATGAGGTTCAGTAAGGACATGTTCAAAGTCCTGCACTTAAGACAGAACAATCCTACGCACCGGTACAGGCTGGGGCTGACTGGCTGGGCAGCAGCTCTGCAGAATAAGACCTGGGGGTTACAGTGGGTGATAAGCTGAATATGAGCTCATCTGTATTTCCCTGTGACTGTTGGGCTTAATCCCAGGTGCCAGGAATAATCTCAGGCTGTAAACTACAACTCGGGATTTTTAAAAATGCAGTACTTCTAGCATGTTGGGCTTATGCTGCAAGATGCTTGTTCTCATTTTGGAAGTACATCATGTTGATTATGTTCTCAGGCAAGAGAAAATTTCATAAGGAATCAGACTAGTGAGTGAGAGATGGGCCACAATAGCATCCAACACTGCCGCATCGCATCAGTCATCTTCACAGAACCGCTGTGGAACTTAAAATGAGCCTTAGTGTTGTCCAAGAAGGGAAACCAAAACTATCTTAAATTTCTTCTTTTTTCCCATTTTTGTTTGTTTAAATGGCGTCCCCAGATCATGTTTGGGCAATGCATTATTCCAAGTGAAATAACTAAATGATAGAGTACTGTGTACTTAGATGATGTTGGAGCTTATGAAACACAGAGGATATAAAAGATTTTTTAAAAACTTATGACCACAAGTAAATTATGAATTCGATCTTTATGCCTCCCAGAATTGTATGAGACAATGGCTATAGTGTTGTGGTGATTCCTTTTTTTTTTTTTTTTCTTAAGAAGTAAATTGACTTTGGTTTATATTTTGATTCTGTCATGCTGGATGTCTCATGTGAAAATACTTTCTCTTGTTTGTTAGCTGTCATAAAACATCACAAAGTCCAGATAGCTGGGCAGGGACTGTAATGACATTTTTCATAAAACTGAAAGGAAATCACCTTATTGGTGTAGGATGATTCTATAAATTGTTTTTTTGTTTGTTTTTTTTTAATCTGAAGGAATTTGGTCTGCTTCTTGATGAGAATTTCTTATAGTATATGCTGCATGTATACAAATCTGTTTTTGAGGTAGAGAAAAAGGGGCTAAATCCTGGTTGAAGTATGTAGTGTGGTGTTAATGGAAGAGAGGTTCAAAGCGAGATCCCGTATCTCTTGTCACCCGTCAACTTCAGTGATTAAATTTTGACAATGGTCCTCTATCTCCCAGTTTTTTACAGTGGCAGCTTAGACTTGATGTGTTGGAACATAGGCTGAAAGTTCAGGACAGGATACTATTGCCTGTGCCTCTGATTGGGCATTTTTTTGCCAAGATAGCTATCAGCAAGCTTTTTAGGTTGCCATCTTGTTTCTAGAACCTTGCATTCATGTAGTAATGTGTAGTGTCTGTTGTTCATACTTGAAAGATTTTTTTTTAATTGCAACAGGTGGTGCCTTTTGCAGTGCTTTCTTGCCTGACTTCCTAGGTAGTTTGAAGCTATAGCTTTAGAGAATGTGAATTTTCTCTGTTGACTGAATGTGCAAACTTATGTATTCATTATTTCACAGCTAAAAAAAGCGTTCTAAGCAAGGAGAGGGAATGCAATTTGGATTTTCATTTGTAACCATAATAGGAGTTAGCTGGGAAAATGCTGCTACATGTTTTTTTCCAGTTTATCTGTGAATCAGAAGATCACAGAGAAGCAGCCCGGGTAAGGCTCAGGCTCCTTCTTGATGGAGCCCAAACTTGCAGAGCCACCAACACATCCACACTTTCTCACTTAACATCATGTTCCCCTAGAGCATTCTGGACTTGGTCTGGAGGTTGGTAGGATTGGTTCTTCATCCCTCTACTGGCAGGTTCTCTCAGTACTGTATTAGTGACATGTGGTTAATGTTTTCAAGCTTTTCTACTTACAACTTTACAAGGCCTAGAATTATATTTATTGAATTTTTTTAAACAATGGTTCACTTCCATGTCTTCATGTGGTTCTAGGATTTGGGGAATAGGCACATTCCTGATGTGCCTATATTTTTAATCTGACCTGTTACTTTGGATATACCTGAACCTCTCTGAGCGAAATGAGGTTGGCCAGCAAATTGGGCATGAGTGTGTATTAAACATTTGGCAGACAAGGTTCCTTGGGTGAATTTGATATCTTTTATTAGACCAGCCCAAATGGTTGGAGAATAGTTATTAAGCAAGCTTTCGGGTTCAAAAACCCTTCGTCAGGCTAAGGAAGCTGCAGCAGTTGGTGTGTGCTCTTCCATCTGCCTATATCCTTAGACCAACACAGCTACAACCTAAACCCCTATTAAACATTTGAACAGTCTTCCATAAGCTGTCTCATTTTAACCTCTCTCATGCGTGAAGCTTGGCTTCTATCTGGAGCTTGGAAAATGTAGTTTTTCCCCAGTTTGAGCTATGTTGGTATCTGCTCCCATGGATCAAAACTCAGCTGCAAGAGAAAAGGAGGGGTGGTTAGAAAAAACCACCAGTGACTGTTCCCACTGCTAACATGAGCAGCATGTTGCCCTTTGGTCGGTTAGAAACAGCCAGTTATTGGGAAGCAAGTATTAGGTGGAGGGGCCTAGAAGAAAGGAAGAATGGAGGCAGAATCTGGAAAGATGGAATGAACTGTACCAGACCACAGGAAAAGAGATCAAGCTCGGGAGCTGTTCAGTGGCTCTGGAGGCATCAACTCCAGCATGGTAGCTGCCATGCAATTGCACAACAAAGTTGTCATCCTGGGCAGTTTACATTTTAAATAGGCTGATTATAGTATGTGTATATAAAGGGATGCTGGTGTAGGGATCAATCATTATAAAGAGAGAGAGAACAGTAGTACATGTTTGTAACATGGACATTTGTGTTTTTTTTCCTGTTTGAATGGCAGAGAAACTTTCACTGTTTATATCTCTGCATCCTTAATCTAGATTAGTCTCTCTCTTTCCCATATCCAATTTCAGTCGCGTAATAGGAAAGCATGGCTGTTTTTGTTTAAAAGTAACAGTAAGGAAATATTTATGGTGTTTTATCTTTGTTTTGCCCTAATCTTTTTCTGCCTCATCTGTTCCGTTCTTCTGCCCGGTCTTTCTTTCCTCTCCAGATGTCTTCTGTCCTATACTCTCAGCATTGCTATATTCTTTAAGATCCTAGTCTCATGGATGATACTTATTTCTTTTTACCCTTTAAATGCAGTTGTCCTAATGGAGTTAGCTGCTTTTCCAGCAACCCAGACTCTATTGTGAAGAAGTATTTCTACCTCTATAAATGGCTGGAAACAAGGAGAAGAGTCAGCGCCAACTGTGGAGCCAATTTTCCATGAATTGGCAACTGTATGGATCATAGTTTGGGATCGATTTGTATGATTTGTGCCTTTGGAGAGCAGGCTACTTTAATACCTGAGACACTATTATATGAAGTTACAGTTTGTATATGTTTTTATAAGAATTTAGGAAAGAAAAAAAATTGTAATCTGCTGCAGATGGTTAATCCTGTGATATTTTCTGAAGAACATAATGCTGTTTCTGAAGTGGTTGGACCAGTTTGTTCTCTCTAAACACTTCTGGGTGGAGTCTGCTCAGGCAGTGACTTTAGCAACAAACCTCCTGTTGCCGCTTGCCCCAGTTCTATAATGTGTACCTCAGTCATTTTGGGCTTCCTTTAAATGTGTGCAATCTCTTGAATCTCAACTCCTGTGCACTCCTTGCTGCTGCTATTCCAGTTGTCACTTTGCTGCCCTTTCTGTAAAGTATCTTCTAGTCCACTTGTTTTGCAGATCCCCTTTGCTCACTCATTGATATGCTGTAATTAATTCTGAACTTCCAAGTTGGACTTTTTTTTTCTTTTTGGTAATTAATGAGTGATTTTTGTGACTCATTACCCTGTGCTGGGGCTTGGAAAAACTGCTTAACTGGTGAATGAGGCAGTATTTTTTTTCTGCATGTTTTTAAAACTTTAAATTTAAATTAAAGTGTGAATGGTGCTGACGGTGGAAGGAGTGTGAGCAGGGCTACTGGAGGAGGCATTGATTTAATAATTTATCATCCTGTCCATCTCAGCTTAGGGGAATCCTGCAGGGTTGCTGCAACCCAGAGAGGGCAGTTGATAACACATGTTCTCCATCTGGCACAAGGTATGTTACACATCTTGCACTGGTGTCAGTGAATTTGTTAAACTTGGGGGGAGAGATCAGTGCAAAATGTGGCCAAAGCTATTTATATATACGCATCTTCCTATCTTTGCTAGTATTGTTACACTATCAGGAAAGGATTTGAGAGGACTGTTTTTTCAAATTGGCCTTAAATAGAGAATAAAGGAAATCTGGCTGATTTCAGGCTACTATGAAATAAAAGGAGGGAAGTAAGGAAAAAACATGAACCACACTGAGTAACATTTCCTTTTTCCTGCTACACCCCTGACAGAGTGACAAAGTCTTTATTGAGACTGACGGGATTTCCAAATAGAAGATGCATTCAGTCTGTACAGGGAGCATGCTGAATCATCATAAGGAAAGCTGTAAGGAAGTCTGCCATTTGCTGCTTTTTCAACTTACTGTCTGTGCTCCAAGAAATGCATGTGTTTGCATATCTGAAATCTTTATGTATCTAGAATAAGGACTAGAGAAAGTCAGCTTCTGCCTAACAAAATTTGAACCCCTTGTCTTGACAGTCGAAGGCATGCCCGCTTCTGTGTCAGTTTTTTTTCCAGTCTTACATTCTTGTATCTCCTCTTGGTTCTCTCCTACTTTTTTACTTAGCACCAGTCCGCTGTAGTATGCCATGCACATATGTTGTGCCTGCTTTCAACTACATAGCTTTCTTCTCTTGTGCACTTTCTGCCTAGGATTGCATTGCACACGGGCGGGGTCTCGATCAGAGCTAGCACGGGTAGGGAGCCCACGGCACGTGTGCCAGCGTAACACGCTAAGGCATTTCACTCAGCATGTGTGCCTCGGGGAAGGGACCAGGCCGGTGCTACCACAACAAGGATTGGACCCCTTGCAGCTCCCCCACCGTCTGCCCCTGGCATGCCAACATCTTCTTTAAAAAGTTTTTGTAATGTTGACATAAGGTATTAAGATGTAATGGACTTTTCAATGGTTTGTCTTAAAAATATCTCTCTCATCTTTGTTTAGCTTTCCTTATTTTGTTTCTTGTGACGTCGGAACATTAGTTACCATACAGTTATCAGTCCAGAAAAAGCTGCTTTATTTATTTACTTATTTATGCTTTTATATTTTTTACAAAATCTTTTCATGCAATCAGTTTGTACCCTAAAAATCAGGTTGTTTTAAACTAGGGAGCCCTAGCTGGTTTGGCAAGCTCACTGGGGCTGGGCGCAGGGAGCCTTGAATGAGCCAAGCATATGTTCTTTGAGCAGGAATTTAAAGTGTTTGAGGTGGAATTGAGAGAGAGGTTTCACATAGTTTTCTGGGACAGGTTTGCAGCCTGCCTGGAGCTTGCAGACACGGCTGTTTCTTCTTGGTCCTTTAAGTGAAATTTCTGTTGTACATGTTTTTAGTGTTTTCTCTGTCCTTTTTGGAGCATTATTGATAGCTGGAACACCATATTTTTCCACACACCTTGTTTTTTGGAAAGCAGACTGTAGGGGGGAAAAAAGATCTTTCCAGTTATGATGGACTGTGTCACAACCCAAAGTTGTGATTTGTTGTTTGTGTGTGTTTCGGCATCGCTAAATTATTTTTCCCACTAAATTGCAGCTTCTTTGCACGGTAGAGCTCTCTGCTGCAGAGGAGAACTCTGGTGCAACGGAGCATTTCCCGCCAGATTTGTAGCTTTCTTTGCATGGTGCATTTCTTTTTGCATTTGAGAAGTGCTCGGTGCAAAGAGTTCCTGCCATTTGTATTCAGATTTGCGCCACATTATTGGCCGATTCTGAGTAAAGGCACACGTGGCGGCTAGCTATTGGCTTGCTAGCCGTACAAAAGGCTCGGGTGGTTTCCGCCCAAGTCGGAGAGAGAGGAAAACTGGAGAGAGAGAGAGAACTCGCCAGGAGGAGGAGACTTCGCGCTGTGTGAAGATCTCTAAGCTATGTGGACCCTTGCGGACCCAACGCGCCTCTCTTAAGAAGGCAACAGATGTCTAAATAGCCTTTGGCCTCTCCCTGTTGCCGAGCGCAATCCTAGATGTATCCCTTTCCTATAAACCCAAGCCGGATCCACAGAGCCTTAACAACTCCGTGGTAGGGGGAACCGAACCAAGCCCGCGGAGCTTTAATAACTCCGGGGAAGATTATTATCGTACGAACCCACGGAGATTCAGCCCCTCCGGAGGGAACCGAACCCACGGAGCCTCAACAACTCCGGGGGAACTGAATCCACGGAGCCTCGACAACTCCGGGGAAAAGAGCTGACTTGTTGTAATCCTCCAACGGGGATTCAAGCGGAGCTGTGCCTGGAAAGCTGTCCAGCCTACACGACTACCATCTTTTGGTGTAAGTAAACAGTCTTTTAATCAACCACTACCCGTCCGTAATCAATTCTAGTTCGCCGCAGTCTTCTCCGGCCCCGCGTGCCCGGGCTGCTGGCCGCAGCCCGCGTTCGCAAAGACGGGCCCCGGCCCGCCCCCGGTCGGCCTGCACAGACTGCATGAGATGGAGTAAGTCCTCTTGGAAGTGTAGGTTGTGCAGGAAGTGGGGCATCCCAGGAGACAGTCTGGGTGAGGCAGCAAGAACTTCCTTTATGGCAAGACGTCAACAAGACTAGGTCTCAAACCCTTGTGAAGGCAGTTGCAAGATTTTTACTTCTTTACTGTAAATAATTCTTTATATAAAGTCCTGTAAGCAATAAACTGTTGTTTCCATGCCCCAGGGCTCATCAAGGTACTCCAGACCGTATGCAGCAGCTCACTTGCCCCCAGCCAGTTTAATTTCTGCTTCAGACCCAAGCCACAGTACTTAGTCGGTAATTACTACAAGTTCCTTTGCATCTGCAAGAGAGGTAGCACTCTGACAGCCACAGAGAAGTGGCAGCGATTAGAGCACATGCTTCTGTTCCAGCAAGAAAAATTAGCCTTTCCTGCATACGACATCCCGTCACCCCCCCAATTCTAGAGGGCTGGTTTTGGGGGAAAAGCTGTATGTGGTATGCAAGTAAATATAATATTTAGTAGTAGCACAATTGTTTCTTGTTTATTTCTGAGCCCACTCATTTATCTCCTGGTGAAGGTACAATCAGTTTATGAAGCCTAAACCCATAGGTGTGCGAGACTGAACATAATCTCCCAGGTCATAGAGTCCAGTCTTTGCTAATTCGGGCAGCCTTGTCATATATTTAATCCTTTATAACCCTTTCTGATTGTTCAGAGGCACAGTTTAGGATAGCTTGATCTTCAGAATAGCAAGAAAGCAAGCAGAAGTCTCGCCTCTATGGGATTTGAGTAACGTGGTCTGGTTTTGTTGTTTAATACAGTTGAAAAACTCTGTACCTCATTAGGGAAACAGTTTAGAGTACTCCTTCTGCTTTGTACTTATAGTTTGAAACTTTAGTAATAGCTTTACATCTTGGTAACTGCATTTTTATTTTGACATTTCACACCCTTTGGCCCCAGTCCCATCTACACAATCTGTCAATTTGTTTTAGAAGCTTTCTGATGAACTGTTGGGTAGGAGTTGTAATTGTATTTAGAATCTACCATTATCACATCATCATTTTTTCAACAAGATCCGACTGCCAACTTTAGAAAGTTTATTTACTGGAATTAGAGATCAAGTGATGGGTGGGAACAGTTAAATAACAAAAAACTCTTGAATGTTGAATGGAATGATCTGCCCAAGCGATGCATGGGTAGGGAGAAATGTTTTCCTTCTTGAGTCTCACTGAGAACCTCACAGATGAGGGAATAAATCAACCTATTAAAATATAGCTCCAGTAAACTTCAAAGAAGGCTGCATAAATCAGGTTAGCCCTTGGGCAGTACTGTATTGTTTCAATTAAATTGAACTTCCCCTCGTTTCCCCCCCCCCCCCCCCCGAAGAACCATAAAAATTGCGCTTTACTTGTATGCAGTTGACCTGTACTTAGGTCTCTGACCGTCATGACTTCTTTTTTTTAACCGCAGTGTTTTTGTGCATTCAATAAAAACACCAAATATAGATCTTTTTTTCAATATAGTTTCCATTTTAGTATTTTTACCACATTTAATTTGGATCTTTGCCTTGGCTACTTTATTCTCCTGTCATATTCTAAGGCTAGTAGTGGTTCAAGGCATTTTTGGGAAGTTGAAATGCAAAATCATAGAATCATAGAAAATTGGGGTTGAAAGGGATGTCAGGCAGTCATCTAGCCCTGCGTTTCTCAACTCATGGGTCATGACCCAAAAGTGGGTGGCAAGAATATATGAAAGGGACACGAGCAAACTTTGAAAATGGATTCTCCATTAAAGGAAAAAACATGGGAAACGGCAGCTTTTCCCTTGCAGGCTGGCAGAGTTCCAGCCTGCGAGGGGCTGTTTGGAGCCCCCTGCGATCCACACCCCCACCTTCCCCATCCCACACACTAGGAGTCTGGGGGCAGTGGCACCAGGTCGGGAGTGAGGGGCACTTGGTTGGGACTGGCCATCCATGTTTACAGACGGGTCTTGGTACAAAGATGTTGAGAACCACTGATCTTGTCCAACCCCCTGCTCAAAACAGAATTGTCTCCAAATATATCGTCCCAGCCAAAGCTTCGTCTAGCCGGGTCTTAAACTCCAAGAATGGAGATTCTACCACCTCTCTAGTTACCTGTTCCAGTGCTCTTTACCCTCCTAGTGAGAGTTTTTCCTAATATCTAACCTATGCTTTACTGCAACTTGAGACCATTGCTCCTTATTCTGTCATCTGCCACCACTGGGAACAGTCCAGCTCCATCTTCCTTTGAACCCCCCTTCAGGTAGTTGCAGGATGCTATTAAATCCCCTCTCAATCTTCTCTTCTCCAGACTAAATAAAACCAGTTCTCTCAGCCTCTCTTCACAAGTCATATCCCCCAGCCCCCACACCATTTTTGTTGCCCTCTGGACTCTCTCCAATTTCTCTATATCCTTTCTGCAGTGGGGCCTCCAAAACTGGACACAGTACTCCAGATGTGGCCTTACCAGTGCCAAGTGGAGGGGAATAATCACTTCCCTTGATCTACTGGCAATACTGCTATGAATGCAGCCCACTATGCCGTTAGCCTTCTTTGCAGCAGGGATGTGCTGCTAGCTCATACCTAGCTTATTGTCACTGTAACCCTCGGGTCCTTTTCTGCAGAGCTGCTGCCCAGCCAGTCAGCCCCCAGCCTGTAGCAGTACATGGGGTTCTTCCATCCTATGTGCAAGACTTTGCACTTGTCTTTGTTGAACTTCACAGGATTTCTGTCGGTCCAGTCTTCCAAAATCATTTGGTTTTCTTTTCAGAGTTTGTATCAGTAGGAAGTTGAACCTTTTTGAGTAGTTATCCAGCATGCTTTTGTGTTCAACCAAACCTTTGTTGAACACAGTGTGAACTTTGCATTCACATTAGTGGTATTCTTTTATTACTCATTTTACTTTATTATCTTCACTTGGAGCATCACTAATGGTTTGGTGAAAATGGATCTGCCTAAAGGAGTAGATCCAGGGTAAAGTGGTTCCATTACTTGAATTGCCTACTGTGCTGAAGGGAGGACATGAATATAAAAGAAGGCTGAATGTTTTTAATTGTTAGTTTTTGTTCTCCATATTTTTATGCTGTAATAACTGACTGATCTCTGCCACATTTTGGTGCCATCCCCTGATGTCCTGCTTTTCCACTTTGATACTCCACTTTGATACTCAGGAAGTTATTCAGTTGCACATCTGATGCAAAGAATATGACAAAATGGATGTTCTGCATTTTGCAGGGCAGCTTCTGTGCTGTAAATGTCACAAGACATGTTTACGCTCCTTAGCTCATTCAGTTGCTTATTTCATGCCACTTCCTTCACTTGAGCCATAATGAGTCAGAAAGTTTTATATGCTACTGTTTTTAAATTATATTGTAGATCAGCAGCTTCTCAGTTCTGGCAGTTAGAATGAGAAAATCCCAACAAATGAATCCAGCAGCGTGAGAGGTGAAGATAACGAAAATACAGTGGGGCTAAGCAAAAATACGTGGCCTGCTTACCTCTAGAGGCTTGTCCAGCAAACTTGCTCTTTGGCCACATTCAGATGAGCATGGACATTTGGTTCCCTGAGGACAAGTAGCAGTGGCACACCTTGTGCCTCTATTGCTTGTCCCTGGGGAACGCCCATGCCACACACGCTTTGGTGTGTGGCAGGTTACCCAGAGGGCAGTAGGGGAGGCTGGGGCCAGTGCTGTGCTGCCCCCAGCAGCCTTACCTGTGGTTCTGGGGGCCTCCTGGGGCTGCAGCAGTGGGGATCTGGCTGGCAGCTGCAGCATGGCTCTGGGAAGCCTGGCTCCATTTTTCGGTGGCGCGTGCTGCTGGTGCATGCGCTGTTCTGTTTTATTCCCCCCCACAGGTTTTTTTTTGACGTGGATATCCAGGGATCAAAAAACACCTGTGGGGGGGAGGAAAAATGGAGCAGTGCACGCACGGGTAGTGCACCCTTGCAGTGCAGATAACACATGACTGGTATGTGGCGCTGCAGATGTATTTATGGTGCCACATACTGCGTGATTGCGCTCACCTGGACGTGCCTTTTTATAGCTGATGTTACCTTATTATAGGTTCCACCTTACCTTTTATAGCTGATGCTCAATTCGCACACATCCGCATTTCCCTCTCAGATTCCCTTTTTATTTCATCCACACAATAGATCTGTAACTTTCAATTTATGAGGAGCCTGATGGGCTTAGTAAGAATGTTGATCTAAAACTCATTAACTACATAATGATGTAGAGTAAATAGTTTTCAGTCAGTGATTGAGGCATGCAGA
Source organism: Alligator mississippiensis (assembly GCF_030867095.1). Taxonomy (NCBI): domain Eukaryota; kingdom Metazoa; phylum Chordata; order Crocodylia; family Alligatoridae; genus Alligator; species Alligator mississippiensis. The sequence goes on from NC_081832.1 coordinate 68,355,953, forward strand.
TGAACATCTGAAATTAGGTAATAGGAACCTTAGGCTTTAAATCTAGAGGGATGAAAGTTCAGTAAATAAAGATTTAAAAAAATCTGAACTGCCCTATGTGTTTGCCCTAGAATAGGGTTGACAACCTATAGCCCACAGGTTGGGTTTGGTCTGCAGAACCTTTTGATCCAGTCTGTGGATGTGGGGCTTTGGTGGCATTTTTCTGTTGGCTTTTGCAGGTGCTTTCCCTGTGCCACTGCAGGGATAAATGCTGATAACAGGCGCTTTCCACGTGCTGCTGTACTTGTGAATGCTGGAGGTAGTAGGGTCCTAGCACTTCCTTACCCACCTACCTCCAACCTGGGGTAGGTCATTCCAGCCTGCAGATGTAAAAGGTTGCCTAAAATCCCTTGGAAGGATTTTAAGTGTTTAGCAGTGGGTGAGTATTTGGAGATGTGGGAAAGCAGTGCAACAAAGATGGGAGGATAGTTTAAGAGGGTAGGGTTGCAAGATAGCTTTACTTAATTTTGTTGTGTCTAGAGTAGTGAAATCATTGTTGCACTTTGATATTCTTTTTTATACTGCTTGTTCTTAACTTTCTTATTATGACAGTTTTCTCCATTAAATTATCTTGTTATTCTTTATACCAAGTCTGGTTGTATCATTAACCCCTTTTTGGAAGTTGAGTTATATATCTTTAAACAACCCTAATTTTGTTTTCAGTTTTTTTTTTGAAAGCAGCAAGCGAAATGAATGTCCATTAATATAAAGATTTTTATGTTGGACTAGAACGTTAAGAAATTGCATTGAGCAGCCAAAATCACTACTTATTTCCACTAGGTGGCCACATAACCTGTGATTAATCTATAGTTCAAGCAATTGAATAGAAATGTAATTTAAGCTATATTCTTTTTTTTATCAACATCTAGTCCCATTTTGTGTACAGCATCTAAGGGTGGAAATCTCCCAAATAAAAAGAAATGTAAATTTTTCAAGAGACAGAATGATATGTAAGCCTCACTGTCAAGGTCTTGGTGGATTTAGCAGTGAATGTGTGTGTGTTTGCTTCAGCTTCAGCTATTTTTAAATATCTGTTCTGTAGTAAGGGGAAAATTTGCATGGTGTATCCATAGAGTCAGTCTATTATATCAGCAGCAGATCAAGGCATGCAAGTTCAAGGAGGACATGTTCTGTAGGATAATCTTCCCACTCTGTAGTATGCTCACAAAACATGCAAATTATACAGATTAAAGAAATAGGCCATTCTTTGAAAAAGAGAAACATTCCTGAAGAAAGAAAAGCAACTGAACTCAAAATCCTACAAGCTTCTATTGGCCAGTGAATACATAGATCATAAACACAGCTCACTAAAAGTCCAGTGCATAACATTGACTTTTTCAGTTCATAATCACTTAACTAGTTGTACTGGCCAGTGTAAGTCAGACCCATTTTCTCATAGTGATACCAGAGTGACCTGAGGTTTCTTTTTTCCTTCTGCTTTTGTCTAGTGCAGCTCTTTTCATCTCTCTAGACTCGTTTCTCTCAACAGCCCAAAGCTGATGTGTGAAATGCTTTTGAAATGGGGAATATTTTCCCAGAATTGAACCTTCCTGAAACCAAATCTTTGCTCCATTCTTCCACTAGCCTCTTATTTATGAGTACTTTAAAATAAGAAAGGTAGTATGTTTTTAGGCAGCTCCAATGATCCTGTTTCTCAGGTTCCAGTAATTTCTGAGCTGGTTGTGGGATGTGTGATCAGCAGTATATTGAATTTGGCCTCAGTGGTCAGAGAAGCAGAACCCAAGGTTCACAGTTATGAGCTGCGGGAGGCAAGTAAGTGCAGCAGTAAGAGGGGGAAGTAGGTAGTGGGAATCCCTCCCCACCCCCAAAGCAGGATGGGGATCTGCTAATATATTCCTGAAGATGATTTCTTTTTCTAGATGTACAAACATGTACCCCAAACTCTTCAGCTGTTGGCTTACTTAGAGGCAATAGGAGAAAAAATGAATGAGACTTGTTTTCAAATCTATTGAATCTTTTTGTGTGTGGATATACTGGTAAAAAGGTATAGGCTGAATGTGGTAGTGTTTTGTCATCCACATCCCACATTGCTACTTGGTACTAGACATCTAGTATAGGAAGATTGGGGGAACAGGTAGTAAGTTACTTGCCCTATAAACAGAGACTTTTCCTGGCCTTTAGCAAGAATCTAAGTCTTTGGCATGAGCTCTGTTTTGTCCTCCCAGGTTCCTGTTATGTGAACTGTTTGTTTTGTGAATGGAAATAATTAAGCGATAGGGTCTGGTTCATAAGCCCATCTGCAGGAGAGCCCTTGGGCAAGGACTTGTTAATTCCTAAAGTATACAGGTTAAAAGCCTGTTTATAACAAACTCTCATTTTTACATATAAGCTTTGTCAGGTTATAGTTTTCCAGAACCTATGCCAGTTTGGCTGTTTAATGTTAAACATTTTTGCAGATATTTCTTTATAATGTGATCATAAAGAGATCTATTTAGAAAACTTTTCAAACATATGGAAACACTTTGTTACCTGTATGTGTGTCTCATAAAGAGTAGAAATCTCATTTTAAACCTCTTAAGAGAATTCCTTGTGTTTTGCCACCTAAAAGTTTTACTGAGAGGTGGAGAAGGAGCTTAAAGGTTAGCTGAAATATAAATTAGAAAAAGGGTATGTTACAACTGGATTCAGATCCAGCATTATTTTAGTCTTGATTTGTCTACTTGAGGAACTTTTGAAAAGATTGAAATGTATAGGACTATTTTATGTGTTTAGCTCTATGTGGAAAACTTCACAATCTACTCAATGAAGATACAAGATATAGAGGTGAAGTACTAAAAAAAACCTCAACCAATACAACAAAAAACACCCCCCCACAAAACCCTATGTCCTCGGGCTAGTTGGTTGTACTGCATTGTTGCTGGATGATGAAACGATGCTTTAAATAAATATCCTGCATACTTACCTAAAGTCCTGATAAATATCCTTATGAAGCATGCCGATCAGTCATTCAGAGAAAAATATATTTTGAAGTACAGGATAGTGATATTGTTCCACTGTTTCACTAGATAAAGTGCACCAATGTGTCACTTCTGAGACCTTTGTTTTGGTTTCAAAACTTACTTTGATAAAGCATTTGAATTATCCTTGTTTGATGGGTGCTATTATCTTGCGTTAAATTGGTTGGGGCAGCATCATACGAACATTGGTTGGGAAGGGTCCTACGGTTCTCTGTAATTGCAGGTAGACACATCCTGTAATTCCTTTCTTATCTGCTGACAAATTGCTAAAAAGCCTGTGGATTTGGCAGCTTGTTTCTCCTGCTTGAGAGTACAGTTCTCCTAAGCCAGGGTAAAGGCCCTAGCAAGTCTATTTGGAAGTAAACACAATATTATTTTTTGGTATTGGAGTCACAGACCAGGACTCCACTGTTGTAACCACAGCACAAACAGACCAGAAAGGCTGCATCTGCCGGAAAAACTTAGGCTTTAAGAATAGAACAAGGAACAATGGATACGGGCAGACAGACTGCAGAGGACAATGAGATAATTACTGATGGTCTCGACACACCAGCAATCACTGTTAGCAGTTGGGATTTATACAAGTTAGAATTAGGAGGTGAATGCTTTGCAGGCAGTCCTCGGACTTACGCCACAATTGGTTCCTAAAAACTGTGTCTTAGTTCAAAACGTTGTAACTCGGAACCAATTTTCCCATAGGAAACAATGTTATAAATGGGGGCTTGGTTGCTGAACCAAGGCCCGATACCCTGTTTACACCAAAAATAACAAAATTTTGTACTCAATCAATTATAGATGAGTAATATATCTACATGAATGTGTTTCTATTGTAATTAGCAATCATTGATTTGGGTGGACTTCTTTGAGGTAACTTCTCTGGGCTTTCTGAAGGGCTCTTGGTTGGACTTTGTGAAGGGTTCTTGGCTGGAGTCTTCTCAGGAGTCTTGGCTGAGCTTTGTCTGCTTTCTTAAAGAAAATGTCCAAGGAAGTTTGGGCAGACGTTCTCCAGGGAGATGGGCAACGCAGCGAACTTGTTCGCTGACGTGGCGTCACGTCGGATCAAGCGTTGTAAAGTTGAAACTGACGTCAAAGTTGAAACGGTGTCAATGTACAAACGTTGTAAGTGCAAAATGTTGTAACTCGAAAGGTTGTAAGTTGAGGACTGCCCGTATATCAAAATATTGTCAAATAACACGTTTAACGTATTTAGAATCCTTTTCCTTGTTCCCTTTTTCTGTCGGTAGACTCGATGCTTTACTTTTTATGACTCTTGAATGAAGGCCTAGGCTGGGTGGGGAGGGATTGCAGGTGAAATTCGTTGTAAATAATGGCTTGTGCACGTGGCCCATGGAAGGACTCGGTTGTCCTATATGAACAAGCTGTGGGAGTCAGGGCTTTCCTGTTTGAACACGCTGTGGAAGGGTGAGTTTTTCAGGCTTGTAGGATGGCTCAGTGTCATACCTAAGAAGCTGAATATTTTCAGGGGGAAATTGTCTGAAATGGAGGAGTGGGTCTGGAAAAAATGTGGGAGATTTGTTACTGTGTTTGGGTGTGCCTAGGAACATAATTTTGAGACAAATAGTGTATGTATAGTAACGTAGTATGCAACAGTACCGTGTCTTATGACTTGTGTAGCATCACAGAGGAAGTCTTGGGCAGAGGCACAGAGACAGTTCAATTCTCCAGCAGGGTCAGCTGCCTTAACCATGAGAGAGGCCTTTTGTGGAAGTTCCTCGCTTCGTTTGCTGTGCAACTTCCAGCTTCTTCCGCAATTTGGACAAAATTCTGCTGACAGCAGTCTCCTTACTACCCAAACCGGATCCAACCCTTGCCCATGTTCATCAGTGCAAAGCAGTAGTCCTGCAAGAAGAGATAGCGGATGGTTGTGTAATTAAGCACTATTATAAGTGTGTGTATATGTCGGGGAGGGGAAGAGTTGAATTAGGACCACTTGGGGAATATGCCAGTAATTCTGCTAACGTTTGAGTTACTGACTTCGCAGTCTTCCTCATTTTCATTGTGTAGTCTTTGACTATAATTATAATTTACCAAATAAGATAATGGATGCATTTCTCCCTTAAAAGTGGATAAGCAAATTAACCTCACGTAAATGCTACTGCCTCAAGTTACTTTGAAATAAATAGAAGATGAGTGTGTTTTTACAAAATGTCCCAAAGTTGTGTATGTTGTAGTTTTGAAGAGCATCGTACTTTACACTTCTCTGTTTTCAGAGTAAGTAGTAATTAATATATAAAAAACACTCTTAAATCTTCAAATAAAATGTTGCACTGTTTAGTCTAAGATAATGTTTGGTATAACCCATTCTTTGACAGAAAATGATAGCCACCGCGTTTGAAATAAATTGTGAATAATGAAGCTTTGATTTTTGGTAGAAGCTATGTTTCTTGAGTGGTTTCATTGTATTTACCTTAAAGCTTATTTTCTGGATGTAGTATATGGAGATAATAATATTTAAGCAAAAAAATGAAATGAAATTGAAAAGCATTGCAGTCTGACTGTGTACATAATATTTCTTTGTGGGAAGAATATATTGACAATGAAACCCATAATGTTTAAGATGGGTTTGTACAGCACAATGAGCTTGTGCTCCACTAGGGTTTTTAGGCTTTCCAATAGTACAAACACTAAAGTAGTTGGGAAGGAAGAAGCCCTGAAACCTTAAATCAAGATCGGGCTCATGAGCCCTGTTATAACCAGATGCTTTGTCTTTAAATAAATAAATAAATAAATAAATAAATAAATAAATAGTATATTGAGCAGTCTTCTGCTCAACTTTTACAGGTTTTGTTTATGGCATTAGAAATCTGAGATCTTTATTGCAGTAATTTTATTCAGCCTCTAGCTATTTCTGGACTTTCATTTCTGTATGACAGAATCCATATCCATTATGTTCCAAAAAGTTTCTTAGCTCAATACGTAACTCTTCTCTAATAAAACTACTGTAAATTCCAAAGCCTACCCTCGCAGTCTTTTATCGTTTGCAAACATTGTATAAAGTGTCCCCAGTGCCTTAAAAGTTCAGAGCACAAATGTTCAAGCTGCAAAGACATTGACATATATGTGGCTATTGTACAGTGCATGGTCTTAATGTTAACAGCCCACCTGTTCTAGACAGTAAAATAAATGCTGAATAGCTCCAGTGTGTTTTCCATTAGCATGTGGTCTACTCTATCAGCACAAATATTTTTGTGACTAAAGGGGGTTCAGTGTAGTGAGAGATCTAAGCAGCTGTATCTTCTCATTTAAAGATCAGAATCTGTGTTAAAAAGTAAATGAGTTGACACTTTCTTTTTAGAAAGCATTATCCTCTTAAAGATGCGTTTTAGCTGCTGCAGTCAGGTAGCCCATCATTATAGTCCTTCTAGGCTCACAGATGCATCTATTTGTGTGTTTAATGTACAAAGTTGGGGAAAAGGCTTACTGAATGCTTCTTTCAAGTTATTACTAGGAGAAAACTAATCAAATTAAAAAGTCTTTAATAAAAATTACTCATGATGCTAACATAGTGATGCTGGTAATGTTCTGCCTGATATGCCTTAGATCCAGGACTTGGTCCTTTTGAGCAGTTCTCTTGTTTCCAGTGCTGGCAAAGAGTAGGGCTGCTGTGATACTAGTCTATGAAGTTTTGGAAGTGGAAGGTGAAGGAAGTACCTTAACATGGGAAGAGGAGGGGTTTTCTATGTGGGTATTAGCAAGGTGTCGGATGTGGACCTGGGATATCTTTTCCTTCCCAGACATTCAGTCTTGGGTTAGGATAGAAGTGTTTTCTATTGGTCAGAATAAATAGGAGGGTTTATGTATTTCTGTGCTCTTTACTAGCATAAAGTGCAGTTTTGAGAAACTCCTCAATTTTCTGCTGTCACCTCAGTAGATAAGATATAATACCCTGGTTTAAGGAGGTACTGCAAGGTGTATAATGTGTTTTAATCATTGTGGGATGCAAGGCATTGATATATGGTGCGTTATAGTTCTTGGACAATGATCTATGTATTTATAAAACTCTGTAAATAGTGTAGACACAAGTTATTAGTAACGACTGCTTCAGGGTCTTGGCTACTTTAATGCTTACATGTTGGAAAACAAACTTGTTTTGTTGACAGCTAATTTACGGTGGGTTAATCTTTTTGTCCTGAGCTGTTTCCTAATCCATTGATTTGTTTTCAGGTGCGTTTCCCGTGTTGCAAAATAATTCTGTAAGATGATTAGATGCTGAACTTGAATACTTCATAGATGACATGTTTCTTTATTTTTTTTGTTTTTCTGTTTTCAGGACTTAAATATTATCTATACTTATCTTCATGGAATGGACATATTGTCTCATCTCAGGGAACATCAGCTAAGGTAAGGGTTGTGTGGGATAATTGGCATTGTCCAATACAAATTATATCTAAATACATTGTATGTTGCAAACACTCTAACTTGTGCATTCGAATGATTTTTGGCTTATGTTAAATGGAAGGCAAACGAGACAAAGCACAAAAAAAATTGTTGGAAGTACTTCAGTTCTTACAATTCTGTTGCTAGGAGTAATTTCAGTGTGTGTAGGAGTACTTCAGAAACACTTGAAGAATGTGTTGTGCAGTATCTACTTGGATAATAAAAATGGCAATTAGGTTTGAGCTTTATAGTTAAGGAAACCCATTTTTTTTTTTTAACAGGAAAAGTCAAACTTCAAGTGTTGACTATCAGGGAAGTTTCATGAAAGGGATGATATTACTAAAATTATTATTTCTTTTTAGAGTTTAAAATTGCAACTACATTTTTTTTTTTTTTTTCTCAGAATAATGTCTTCAAGTGCCCGCTATGAAAGATACAAGGGAAACCAAGTTCTCTTTTGGTATGTAGCTTTAAGGTGTTAATTTTTACTCTCCCGGGGAGAAATATAAGACTGGTTTGCTTGTTAGAACATATCTGTACCCTTAGTTTTGGGGCAAGTGAAAAATAGAAAACTGAGCAACATTTAAAATTGATAGCATTTGATTATATAGCCATATGCCATTTAGACAATGAGATGGTTATACAGATAAAATAGGGTGCCACTTCTAGAAATGCCCATGGAAGATAGCCACACAACTTTCGTTGAAGGAGTATATGTACATATGTGTATTTTAAATGTGTTTTTAAAAAATGTGCAGGTTGTAGCATGTAGAAAACCTAACATGGTTTTTGGGACGGGTATTGATGATTCAGTAGATGGCACTCTTCCCTTGAAGTTGGTACTTGAACTTGTCAGGGAGTACTGGTCCCTTTGGAGGAGCCAGCCCTCTGTCTGAATAGTCTCAAACCATGGGCTCTGATTGCTTTTGGAATTTTTTAAAAATCCCTTATGGCATCTTACCCAAGACTAGAGATACTAATTCTGACTTCCTTTTTAAATTCCTTTTTTTGATAACTATTTTACTTAATTTCTTTCCACAATTTGTTGTTGGATATTGTATTTTTTTTTCCTCACAATCTATGCTAAACTTCTGTAATGCTGTGCACTAATTGATGCTAAAGAATTTGGTGTTGAGTTAAACGATTCCTGCATGTAAAGATTGTAGTTTGCTTTGGGATGGAAGTGAGTTTACTTTAAATACAGATAAGCATAATTTTTACTTTTAAAAGTTTGTTTTTCTACCAGCTCCAAATATGATTCTGCAAGTGGTAAATTTTAGCCTAAATTTTCTGCAGATCTTTCTGCTGTGATATAAGTAGTAACTTTTGCGGCTGTGCTCTAATAGCACTCGTAGTAATGCTAGAGTGCTACTAGTATTTTTAGACATCCTAATTCTTCAGTGCAGTTAAATATAGATACGTTGGTCTTACCTGAGGCACTGTATGTCTTTTTGTATTGCTATCAGTGATTTTGGTTTTCTTTACCACAGCTCAGAAACAATCGCCAGATGTTGGTACATTCTTCTTTCCGGATCTGTGCTTATGAAGGACTCCATGTTTTTACCACCATGCAGGTATGTGCAAGTTAATTTTTTAAAAAGACAGTAGCATTTTAACTTAAACATTTCCTCGAGTTTGGTAATACTCTTCTAATTACTGAACAAGTCTAGAATTCACATTACTTCTCATCACTACTCATTTTGTTTATATTAGGTAATGAAAGTCAGTTCAGTTGCTTTGTTTTAGTTCTCGCAGGTCTCCCTATCATGCTTCTTGCATTGAAGAGTTCATGTAGTACTATCTAAGAGGCCTTTTGTTTTAAAAATCCCCCATGTTGACTGTTTTCATGGAAAGGTTTCCATGCATCTTGGCTTTATAACAGCGTATTTTCACAAAATCAATTTTTGGGTGCTACTACAAAGAGAATGTGAATTTATGTTTTAGTAGGGTATATTTGCACCTTTATAGACTAACCAAATTAGATGGATTTATCTAGCACAAGCTTTTGTGAGCTGAAGCTCGCTTCATCTGTTGCTGTGAAAGGACATGCCCAAAGCAGTGTATAAGAAGATAGAAATTTTGAATACAAAAGGCAGAAGGGGGAAGGAAAGGGGGGTCAGTGCTGGGAGAAGCAAGCAAGCAATAAGAAAACCTATAGGAACAAAGGAGTTACAAAAAACAAATCCAGGTAATGGGATAAGAATCCACAGTCCCTGTTTACACCATACGTAACAATCCAGTTTCAGGATGATTTCTTGTTCTGCAGTTTCCCATTTGAATCAGTTTTTAAAGGCTTACTGGCTAAGAATAGCTACGCTGAAGTCAGTGATGGAGCATCCAGAGGGAGGTTGAAGTGTTCTGCAACAGGCCTGCTTGTTGTTCTGCAGCTGACATCAGATCAGTGTTCATCCTTTCATGTAGAGATTGCCTCTTCTGTCCAATAAAGACAGTGGAGAGACGCTGAGAAGGTGACATTTATGACTTTGGTAGAGTTGCAAATGAACGAACCTTGAATGTTTTAATCTGTGTTACTTGGTCCAGTAATAATGCTGTCCGTATTTGTTGGGGCACAGGAGGCATCCGGGTATGTTGTGAGGTCTGGTGCCTTGGTGAGATGGGGAGTTAGCCAGCCTGTTGCTTGAGAGATGCTGTTTGAGGTTGGGGGCTTGCTTGTAAGACAGGACAGGTACTTTGAGATGCTCATCCTTTTCCAGGAGGTCATTCATGGTGTGTCTGAGGTGTTCAAGACGAGCTGCAGATGACAGCCAGAGGGACTCTGTCCTTGGCCTGGGACTGGTCTATTGCGTGCGACTTGATTAGATTTAACAGCACGGCTTTTTATGAAATAAGAGGATAGAGACCAGTCATGTCACTCTCAGTGAAAAATGACAAGTGTCATTGTGTTTCAGTTTTAGAGCACAGTGAGCATTATGTGACATGTTTTAACTGGAACCTAAGAGTTCACTTCAGCTAGGCCTGGCTCTGCTGTGATATTCTGAATGACCTTGTATGTCATTCTGCATTTCTCTTCTGTCTTCTGAAGGCATATTTAGTACATTTGTATTCATGCTGCTTATTCAGGAATTGTAGCTGAAAACTAGAACTCCTGTTTAGAGGAAGCTGTAGAATTAGATTAGTAGCTCTATGGAGAAGCAATTTGACTTTGCCTGATACTCTTTATGAAAGTCATTAATTTCTTTGTATTTTTGGGATCTATGGGATGGGAAAGAGGATGAGTTATTTTTCTTATTTACATGGCTATAAGAGAGCTGTTTTAGCAGATTATAGGGATCCTGAAGAGTTCATTTAGAAATTGCCTGATGCCTGAATGAAGTGATACAATGACAAATTTAAAGAGAGAGTACTGCTGTGGAAAATGTCAGAATGAGTCCATGAATTCCATGTCAGTATGCTATTAAAGTTATATTACTATTAGTCCTGGGAGACTCTCTCTTTTTTAACTATTCTGAATGTAATGAAAAAAGAAATTTCTGATATTTCTGAGGCCTGGTTACTTCACAGATAGCACTGTCTATTTTGTGAGTGCTAATGCCTACAAGCTGGACTTCAGCTACATGCCACCTCCAGAAAATCATTAAATAGTTGTCTTACTGATTTAAGAATTCATTTAATTCCATTAATTAATTAGAAATATGGTACCCCCCTCAAAGGGCTAAGGCTGTTACAGTAAAAACCAAGATAAATGATAAAACCTGATGAAATATTAAAATAAAATAGTGTATAATAAAGCAAACTCTCTGAACAACAATGAAGAATGGCCCCACATTGAAAGTTTGCGCAAAACAAAAGGTCTTACATTGCTTCGGGCTGTGACAGGGCACAAGGAGGAGGGAGTTCAGAGCTGAAGATCAACTACTGAGAATGACCTCCCACATATTTTTGCCAAATGAACTTGGCGCACAGATGGTGTTGGCAGGAAGTTTCTCTCTGGTTGACCTTCGGGAGAGTAGTCTCATTGAAGTCAAAGGACTTGTATCTGTTGCTCATGGTTCGTTTAAAAAAAAAAATGCCTTGCACTAATGTCATTGAGGGATACCCTCTTACCCTTACAATCTAAAGGAGTGCAAGTATGCTGTTTAAATGCAGAGCTACGCTACTTGTACTTGTTATGTTAGTGCTTTTATATAAATTATCTCATTTTCAAATTATTGCTGTCATTAAAAACAAAAACAAATTAGAAATGGCTTAAATACTTCAAAAAGTCACATTTTTATAATTTATTTTGATTTGTACACGTGTGACTTTCTGCAGCATTTTTCAAATGACCTCTGCCAGAAGTGTAAAAACTTACTAAGAAAATGGAAACTGTGTACAGCAAAAATGCATGTGTTTATGCTGCTTATATCTTGGCAACCTTAACTAACTACTGTCAATCTGGGTAAGTGGGAAGGTTTAAATAAAGGCTGTATCCGTTAAATTTCTTATCTCAAGATCAGTCCTGTCCTGCAGTCTGTTAACGACACTCATACTGATTGCCCACTTGTCCTCTTCTCTCACCGCATCTTCATATTTTTTTTCCCACTGCTCCCTGTATGTTGGGGGGAGAGGGGGGATTGAAAATTCAAAATTTGAAAAGCCATCATCTTTTCCTTTTTAGTTAAAAACAAAATAACAGAACATCCTTAAAAGCTCCTCTGTGATGAGTACAGATCAGTGCTATTTAGAATGTGTTAAGCTGGTGATCATTTTTATCTTATGAGACTTAATATTATGAAAATGTTCTGTTCTTACTGTTAATTGTATACTGTGCCACCTACCTCTGCTATATCCCTTTATCCAGCTGTTCCACTTCTCCACAATGCTAGACAAGGAGTTTTCTGGGGTAAAGATCGTTTTATTTCTTTGTGCAATACTTAGTGTACTACTGGCTGTTAGACACCATCTTTTATACAAATAAATAGTTATACCATTTAAATAATTTGACATAGATATATCTCTTGGATACTTATTTTTCTTATTCCATTATTCAGATTATTCTCTATGCAAATTTTCTGTCAAAACAGTTTTTAAAACGTTTAGTTCACGCTGGTAATGCAAATTAACGTTGTGATGGGGCTCTCAGTAGCTTGAAATGGATTGAGTCCATCAGTCATTTTAGGATAAAATTGACCAAACAGATTTATGGGAAGAGTTACAGGACAAATAATTTCTGCAAAATGAGGTGCCTGGGACAACCAATATAAATAAATAGTTGTTTATCATTGCTGGATAGAGCTGATTAATGACATTCCCTCCTAATGCTAAATCTCCCCAGCCTTTTTCAGGATGTCAGCAAATGCTAATTTTGTTTTTAAACCAGGCAAATCATAATAGACTACTGTTTGTTTGTTGGGGTTTTTTGTTTGTTTTTTTTTAAGCTTGCTCAAAAGGAAATCCTAGCATGTGCTGTCTGACCCAAGCAAGGATGGGGCAAGAAAATCCAAAGATTTGCATTTATACTAATGATTCTTGAACATGTCAATAACCTCTCTCCCCTTTCATCTGCTTTGTTGAAGCAAACTGAGCAGTTTGCTTGTCTGCAGAAGAGTCAGTGTTAAGTCTGTCTTAGTTGCAGAGGAGCAGCTCTGAAGAAGAGCCTTCCCAAATCTTACAATGGCCGGTGCTTCGAATGTGCAAGGACCATATCTCAGTGATGCATGGACTGGGAACCATCCAGCAGTTACGAAGCTCTTGCATCCTATTTTGGATCAGCCGGCCAATGTTTGGCATGTATATGCTTTGTGCCCTCTTGTTAGTAGTTGGAAAGGGTGATGAAGGTAGTCATTGCTAGTGGGCTCAGCTTTGAAACTGTGATTTTATTTATTTATTTATTTTTTTTACAATGAAAGAATTAACCAGTCCACAGATGCAACCATTCAACTTAGGGTTTGCTGCAACTTGATTATTTTTTACTAGAACAATATAGAAGCTTAAAAAATGAATACATGTGGGTGTGGACTGGGATTGATTTACAGCGTTGAAAGACTTGGCTGTAAATGAAATGATGGGAAATGCTGCTTCCTTAGGGATGAGTCTGACTGCAATTTTAGGGCCTTTGGTTGTACACTGTATGGGTAAGTCACCTTCACTTCCCAGGCAGTCACAAAGGACACTTATACACTATCAAGCAAGACGGCTGGAGTGTGGTAATTACTGCGCTCTAGCAGACTCTAGCATCAACAAGCTTTAGTTAAAGCAGCCCCGCCACCATTTTTCAGCACAGGGATGGTGAAACACATGATGCTCCAGGCAGTTTAATTAGGGTGTCTCTCAGAACTGCTCTAATTAAAGCATAGCCCCCCATTCCTGGAGCACACGTATAAATGCCCATAGTACTCACTATAGTGGAAACTTCATTTTGGGGTCACTGGACAATGGGTATGTTACAGTGCTGCAATCACAGCTTTTGGGGGCTGACCAGTACTATCTGCTATCTCATGCCTATATCTGTTCGTATCTGTCTGTTCTTTTGTGCCTTATGTTTAGATAAATTCTTGAGGCAGCCACCATATCTTTGCTCTGTGATGGCATGGTGTTATCAATATCAGCCCAAAGGAGCCTCAGTCATGGATCATGGTCCCAAGGTTTTCCTGTGATCAAAATAATAAATAGGTGCCACTTTTATAATGAATGCCAGTTTCTTGCCTCGCTATTGCAAACTGAATGGGTTGTTTATAAAACTGCGATTCAAAGAAGCAGCAGTAGTGCAAGACAGTTCTGGAATTCTTGGCGCTGTTGGCACGTTCCTTTTGCTTCCTGTAAATGATTTAATTGAAGAATTAACAAGATTTGGTAGGTCTTAAAATCAACTCTTGTTTATAATCGGTACATTTGAGTTTTGCAGCAGGGACAAACAAACTTAGATGAGTGAAACTTCATCAAGCTTGGTTACTATAGGCAGCAATTTAAGCTCTCAAGTTTTCAGAATGAAGTTCAGCAATGCCCAAGTTAAGTACATCACCAGTGGATATCAGCATAAAGCCGTGTTGAAGTCTGCATTGAAATTACCATATTTACCTGAATCTAAGATTACTTTTTCGTTTAAAATGACCCCCCCATTATTAGATTCTAGACATAGAAAATTAAAGCAATTTTATAATTTTCTATGTCTAGAATCTAGTTATTATCTTAAATTCACCCCTCTTATCACTGCCACAGGGAAAGCAGTGGCTGGGGGTTGGGCAGGCAGCCTGCACAATGCCCCCTGTCCTCTCCTTGCCACCTGCCAACCCAGTGCCTTTTTCCCCTCTGCCACTCGTCTCCCTCTGGGGCCTGTCTCTCTCCTTCCTCCCTTCCCTTCCTCGCCCCGCCCCCATGCCTTTGCTGCTGCTCTGGCTCTGCTAAGGGGCAGGGAGCATGTGGCCAGGCCAGGCGGCAGCAGCGGCTCAAGCTCCAGCCTGGTTTGGGGTTGGAGCCAGAACTGAAGCAGTTCCTACTGCTGCTCGGTGCACCCTTTCCTGAACGTCTTTCTGCTCCGTGTGTCCCTTTCCTCATCCTCCCCTTGTGTAACGGACCCATTCCCTGTGCTCCTGCTCCATGTGCTCCTTTTCCCACCCCCTTTCCTATGCTCCCCTTGCTCTGTCCATCTGTTCCTTTGTGCTCCCCATGCAATCCTTTCCCTCCATACCCCTCTGCACTGTGGGCACCTTTCCTGTGCTCTTTGTTCTGTGCATCCCCTCCCCCACTGCCCTTTGCTCACCCCCTTCCCTGTGTTCCCCTGAACTGTGCACCTGCTTCCCTGTGCTCTCCCTGCATTGCATGTCCCCTTCCCCTGGGCTCCCCCTGCATGGCACAGCCCCTTTCCCTGCATTTTCATTTGAACCACGTATTCCTGTCCCTCTTTTGCTCCCCTGATCCACACACCTCTTTTATCTGCTGCGTGAGCCACCGTGGCCCCATCAGAGCTGCAGAAGCTCCTTGTCTGGCCTGTACTCAAATCTAAGACAAGGGTCCCACCCCCATGCTAATGGGGAAAAACTTCATTTGGGGTTTGAGTAAATATGGTTGAAATTGTCTTTGTAAACTATTAAAAAGAGTACAGTTGCTTTTACAGTGGATAATGAGGGAAAGCAACTGCTACAAAATAATTAGGGTCACAGTGCATGGAGCTGCTGGGACTTTACAGTCTAAATAAGGGATGCAAAAACACTCAGGAATTACCTGATTTAAGTAGAGAGATAATCTGAGAAGGAAATGAGTATGCTTTCTTTTGGGTTATTTAGATCATTCCCTGTCCTTACCTTCATTACAGAGAAGAGAGAGAAAAACTGAAATATGAGCTAGTTACTTTCAAGCACAAGGAATTGGAAGGAAACATTTATTTGGAGCTCAAGTACTTAATAGTATCTGTGTTTATTTGCTTGAGAAGAATTAAAAACTCTATATACCTTGTTACTCTTCAATAAGCATATAAACAATAAAGGTATTTTTCTCCTAAGAAGAATTTTTTTAAAATGTTGTTAAAAGAGCATCATGTCTCTATCAAGTGTCAGTGGCTTTGCAAGAAGTTAACTTGCTTAGGAATACAGTGCTTCATGCTTGGTCTGCACAAAGTACATGATTTAAAAAAAAAAGTATAAAAAAGTTAATGCAGAAATTTTGTATAGCACTATATTATTTAGAGTCTGTATAGCTATCATCTAAATATAGCATTTCAGAGCATTAATAGTCACTAGGTAAAATTTAACAGTTACATTGTGCACTGAGTATTTGTGACTATGATGGGATACTTACGTGCTGGTAGTTATAAAGACTGTACTCAAGGAAATGTGTTTTGGAATTTGCAGAACGTAAGCATACTCCAGTATTGCCATATATACTTTTTTTTAACAGCAGCATTAGTGATCAATGCTAAAATGCATGAATGTGTATTTTATACAGCTAGAGATGCAGCCAAGTCTTGACAAACTGTCTTCTAACAAGATAAAGATTTTCAGCTAATTTATATTCTGGTATTTATACTTATTTAATTATGAGCAGTGTTTTTCTTCATACCTTTACTTCTCTAAATATTAACTTTCCCATAAGCCCCTTATTTCTTCACTTCAGTTGATTTTGTTTTTTATATTTATACTAGTGAATTGCTCGTCGAGAACGATGGGGGCGAGGAGGGCTCCAGCTTGCTAACCCAAACCTTCCCCGCCTCCCCTGCACTGCTGCTGCCTCCCAGGAATGGGGGGGGGGGAGGGAGGGGTGGAAGCTTGCCCCTCCATCCCCCTCCGCCAGCACCCCCTGCTGTTGTTGCCTCTGAACAGGGTCAGGTGGCAGGAGGGGGGAGGCCAGCGGCGCTGGCCTTGTCCCCCTGCTCCGTCTCTGCTGTCATGGCGGTGCTGCACTGCACCGCTGCCTCCTGTCTGTAACACTTTTGAAGCACTCTGATTGGTTGTTTCAGTAACCAATCTGAGTGCTCTGACAGCATTACGAGCAGACAGGCTGACTAAGCCCTTTATTATATTAGAATCTTGAAAAAATGTGGTGAGCTTGCACAACGATGCAGAATACTAATATTTTGATGAACAAATTGTAAGGGATATTGAACAATCAGAGTAGACGAGAGGTGTGCAGAAGTCTGAGTAACAGTGCAACACATCTGAAACTATGCTGTGTTTAAAAAATAGCCACTTGGATACTCCATTTCCTGGGACATAACAAAAATTTATCTCCATTACCAAGCCAAATGGAATATATATTCATTATATTCAAACTACACACTGAAAATATAGCGCATAAATGTAAGTGAAACGCTTTATGTATGGTATGACCTTTAAACTTGGATTTTTGGTCAAATTTTCCTGTCCTGAACGTCTGTTCCTTTTATGATGCTTGTTATGTATAGCAGAGCTTCATAGTCTAGCTCTATCTCAAATAATTTTGTCATGAATTAGTGCCTTGGATCATGCGGTCTTGATTTCATAGACATTAGGTCTGGAAGGAACCTCGGAAGATCATCGAGTCCAGCCCCCTGCCCCATGGGCAGGAAGTCAGCTGGGGTCATAGGATCCCAGCAAGATACACATCCACATTTCTCTTGAAGGTATTCATAGTAGGTGCTTGAATCACCTCTGATCTTTCTTTGGTGTCATTTAATAACACTTTTGAAAAAGCAATAAAATACAGAATTTAACTTTAGCTGAGAGAAGTGCTAAAGAGGTGGTGCTATGCTGTAGATGCTTAATGAATGCATATTTTAAAGAAAGCGTTGTTGCTTAGTTCCCCTACATGGAGCTAAGTTCCTTCCATGGAAGAAAAAGACAGGGAGACTACAGGAGCCGGATGGAAGGTTTGATTGCAATTTTGTTGAGGTTGTTGGAGGAGAGAAAACAGTTATTCAGTCAACTGAAAACTACGTTCCCTGTCAATTTGAAGTCTAGGATTAGAGAGTGTCAGGATATCTCAGTATTGATTATGATATAAAATGCTTGGAGAAGTGAATGCAACGTAAGGAGGGAAGGGTATTGTTTTCTTTGTCGAGCTAGCAAGGCTGATGGCAGTAAGGCAGTGTACAGTTGATGAAAGTCAAGGGTTAAGGTGCTTACCCAGACAAATCAAGCCTAAAGTGGGAATTTGTGTGGTGTTATGCTTTGAAAAGGTCAACCTTTCCCGTCTTAAATGGTCCACAGACTGGTTAGAGAGAGTGGTGCAGGTAATTGAACCCCCATTCACAAAACCAGTTTCTCCTAATTCTGTAACAATGGTCAGATAAATTCAGTTTCTAGTTTCTGTACGGCCCCTCTAGAAACATGGTGTATTTATATGTAAATCAGTGCTATAAACTTGGATTGGTTGAAGTGATCTGCTAGTAACACTGAACAGTTGCTAGTAAAAGAAGTGCTAGTGCCTTTGCAAGGACAGCTTCTTATACAAGTGCCTTTTGGGGAGAGAGTTGTTTTCAGTTGCCTGATGGAAACCTGCTTGTTTGGGAATGGGGCGTCTAAAGCACTTTTTGGTTTTAAATACTGGCTTTGTAGAAAATGATAGGCAACCGTTCCAGAATCTTTCTTACATGCAGTATCACGTTATCAAGCTAAATGTCCAGCATCATTTGTTTGATAATTGCAGGAGATGTTATGGCTACAGTTGTTTATTAGTATGGTATTTACAGCCTCAAATTGGCTAAAAGTCAGAAAACGTTGGCTATGGCATAGTGTTTTCTCTCTTTATCTCCTCTTCCTTCTACCCTCCTGCTATCAGTTACTTCCATTAGGAGGTTGTATAAGTTATCCTTCCTTTGCAGGTCTCTTTCCATCCATTATGGATCAGTAGATTGTTTCAGAATGAGCTGGGCTCAGGAAAACATTTCCTTTGTGGATCATTCTCACTGGCATCCTGTCACACTTTTAGCTTCTCTCATGCCTTGGAGTCTCAGAACAGTAGAGACTCCCTATGTCTGAAGAAGGGTGATTGCACCCAAAAGCTCGCTTAGAACTTTTTTCCGACTACTCAGTTGGTCTAATAAAAGATATCACATCAACTCAAACAGCCTGCCCTGCCTTTGTGGAATAGGAATTTACAGCAGCATACCTGACGGGAGTTTCACATTTGCAGCATTGACAACTGCTGGAGTCAGGATACTTGACTAGATGGACTTGATGATCTTCTCTGGTATTGCAGCATTACTTTCCTCCATTCACTATTTTTAGTCTCTGTTTAGAAGATTGGATTTTTCTTGTAAGTTGTAAATGTCACAGTGCCTTCCTTTTCTTGTTGATGCCTTGCTTTGCCTTTGTCAGCTGAAATACAAATGCCAGATCCTTGATTGATGCAAGTCATAACTCCAATTAATGGATGTCCCAAAATACTAGATGTTACTGATACAAAGTGGTAGTAGTGATGCTTGTCCAAAATACTTGAATATCTCTCAAAAATGTTTCTCAGTACAGCTTTGTTTATCCAAACTCATTGACCAAAAATGGGGGATATAAAGAAATAGGATTAATTTCTTATGAGTATGTATTCTACAGTAGGTTTGGTATTCCTGTAGTCGCACTCAACTTCAGATATGTGAAGGTGATTTTGAGTCCACATTGTATTGTTTGTGGATCTTATGAGTTGGCATTTAGATGAAAAACCCTCAGTTAGTTTTGTTCTTTCAGATTCTGACAGCACGTTGCAGACTCTCAGGGATTGAAATTAAATGTTGATTATTTGTATTTGGCTAAGACTTTTGGATAACAGTCCTCTAAAATATTAATGCAACTGATCATTTTGATTCCTGTTTTTTTTTTTCTCAGTCTTTTCCATATGGAAGTATAGAAGTGCACAAAACAAGCTTTGTGCTGCATTGAGATTCCTACTGTTGATTAATAGAATAACCAATAGGATTAAAGATGCATACCTTATCTGGCATACATTTTGTTAACTAAATTTAATCTGAAAATCAGCAACCAGCTGAGTGAATATTATCCTGTTAATCGGGCAGTTTTATTCCCTGATCTGGTTTCAGAAGGTATTTTATTCCTGCTTCATCTGGTAGTTGGTGCTCTGGAGTCTATACTGATGTTTCTGTCCAAGCTTTCCAGAACTATGGTGAGGTTCTGTAAAAGTTATGTATAGAAAGAAGCTCAGTGCTCACTCCCCACTTCTGGGGATGGGGAATATACTGAGATCTTTACTTTAAAGTATTGTTCTCTGATTTTGCTTGAGGTGTCCACTTTACATGCTGATGCCTGCGTAGTACACCCTTGCGGATTTGTAGATCTGCTTCCATAGTTGCGTTTTATGTTGTCTTTCTCTTTACCTCCTTGTGTGTCTCCTTGCAAGCTGCGATGTGAAATGTGTCTGGTCTTTCCCCAGTTTCTGTTTGGGTAATACTCTTCCAGAAGTGGCTATGGTTTCTCCAATAGAAACATACAGTGAACTTTTATTCTTGACAATTTTGGCAGTTGGTGACAAGATTCTGAATAAGAGCTATGACATTGACTGAGATTTGTAATTTCTTTTGGCTGCAGCTTGCCCAAGTATAGCAGCAACTGGAGCTGTTCCTCTGCAGTCTCAGAAAAAGCACTGCATAAATGCGTATTCATTACAGATTTGAAGGTGATCTTCACAACTAAAACCTTCCTGCCCCCTCCTCCCCAAAAACTACAACTAAAGTGCTGCAGAAATTCACAATGTGGGGGCAGTCATCTTAGCAGGGCTGAATGGCTTTCTTGGTCACCATTGAGTAAAAGTGTGTGGTCTTCCAAGACTGCTGAAGTCTCATGAGTTGTGACGTTAGACAAGCTGTTATTTCTTCAAAAAAAAAAAAAAGAATAGATAAAAACCTAGCAGCGTGCAGCTGTGCTAGTGTGTAGCATTGCCTGATATATTAGACATTGGCTCATATGAATAGAATAAAATTAGAATCTGGCTCTTTTTTTTTTTAAGATGAGATTCTTCAATGCAGATATGCTTTTTCCTCACTGAGAGGGCCTAAAATCCATAAATATCTTGTAAAAGTCACAGCAAAAAAGGCAGGGTGGAAATCGGGGAGAGACTGCGTCCTTAATTTTTTGTGAGGTAGAGATAAAGATCATGCAGAGATCATTCTCAGTTGTAAAAAGCAAAAATATTACCTAGCTCTTAAAAACACTTTACATCAGTAGATTGCAAAGAAGTTTATAAAGCATCTCGGTATGGTTAACCCCACTGAACAGCTGGGAAAATTGAAGCAGGTGAAGAGAGGTGAAGCAACTTGCCTAGTGTTACCTAGTAGGCCAGTGGCAGAGCTTATTAGAGCCCATATCTCTGGAGTGCCAGCCTGGACTGACTTGGGCCATACTGTCCACTACTCAACCACAGTGTTGTAGCAGTCTGGAAAACCTGGATAGAGAACAGGTAACACTAAAAAGGAGTATTCAAGTAATAAATTACCAAATAACATTGAGATTTCTCAAGTACTGTTAGTGAAATTGAAGACAAAAATGCAGTGTGACGTGGAAAAAATGGATAATAAAAGATAGGTCAGCTAGGAGACAGACAGTACTAGTGATATTTTATATATATAGCTTGATTTTCAAAAGTACAGCACTTGCTGTCATTGGTACTGTTAATAAAGACTAAAAAAAATATTGCAAACCAAAACCTTAGTGCACATCATTTCTGACTCCTAATTATCTGCTAAGGGAACTGAAAGTGTGCGAATTGAGGAAAGACTTCAATTTGAATTTGTCTCAGTGAAGTGACCACATAGTCTCATCTAATTTGCACCCTCTCCTCTATTTCCTTTTAAGGGGTTCTGCAGAGTGCAGTGCATATCAGTGACACATTTCAGAAGCAGTTTTTCATACACTTTAAGAAGCAAAAACAAACCCTGAAAGAAATTTGGAAAACAAGAGTGACCTACAGCTTTAACCTGGGAGCTGCTTTTAAGATATCATAGCCACAAAGCTGTCATAAAAATGAGGCGGCTTGATAGAAAGTAGTAGTATAGATCCAGGGCATTGTAGTATTGAAAGCTAAGGATAACTATTTTGGATATCTGATCACTTGGGTCCTTGCAAAATGAGGCAAGACAAAATCTTTCAGCAAGGTTGTGATGATAATAAAATGAAATATACTTTTCCAGTTTCTATATCAGATGAGCTGGGGCCCACAGGAATAATATTCAGACTGATGCTTTCTCTCTGCTTATTCCCAAGCAGGGGGGATGAACAGAATGAAAATTATGGTTCTTTGACCAAACTTCTCTCACTAAGAAGATATAGATTCATAGACTCTAGGGTTGGAAGGCACCTTAGTGGGCCATCTAGTCTGACCCCCTGCCCCTGGCAGGCAAAAAAAGGGTCACCAAACCTGGGGTCATGTGAGCCCAGCCAGGTGCCTGTCCAGTCTTCTCTTGAAGACCCCCAAGGATGGGGCGAGCACCACCTCCCTTGGAAGCCCATTCCAGATCCTGGCAACCCTGACTGTGAAGAACTGTTTTCTAATGTCTAGTCTAAACCTTCTCTCCAGTAGCTTATGGCCATTGTTCCTTGTTGTTCCAGGGGGTGCCCTGGTAAACAGATCGTTTCCTATTTCATGTTGCTCTCCGCTTATGAATTTGTACGCTGCCACGAGGTCCTCTCTCAGCCTTCTCTTGGAGAGGCTGAAGAGGTTAAGATCCCTTAGCCTTTCCTCATAGGGGCTTCCCTGCAGGCCTCTAATCAGACGAGTGGCTCTTCTTTGGACCCTCTCCAGGTTGTCTGCATCCCGCTTGAACTGCGGTGCCCAGAACTGGACGCAGTACTCTAGCTGCAGCCTGACCAGTGCCTCAGAGAGGGAGAATCAGCTCCCTGGACCTATTTGTGAAGCGCCTATAGATGTACAACAAGGTGTGATTGGCTCTGCTGACTACTTCACATTGACTCGTTCATCCTGGAGTCAGCGGTAACTCCAAGATCTCTTTCTGCCTCAGTGGTGCTGAGAAGGCCACCCCCCAGCCTATAGGTATGATGGCAGTTCTTTCTCCCTAGGTGCAGCACCTTGCACTTGTCCTTATTGAATTGCATCCTATTGCTCTCTGCACGCTTCCCCAGCCTGTCTAGGTCAGCCTGGATCTGGTTTTTCCTCTCCAGGGTGTTAGCTTCACCCCATATTTTTATGTCATCCGCAGATTTAGACAGGGTACGTCCCACCCCCTCATCCAGATCCTTGATGATGTTGAACAGCATCGCTTGATAACTGAGCCCTGAGGGACTCCAGTGCACACATCTTTCTAGGTTGACACCGACCCATCCACCACCACTCTCTGGGTACGACCCTTGAGCCAGTTTGCTACCCAGTCTACTGTGTAATCATTCAAGGCAAATCTCCTCAGTTTATTTATAAGGATGGAATGGGATACCGTGTCAAAGGCCTTCTTGAAGTCCAGATAGATAACAGCCACCTCGACTCCTGCATCTAAACATTTGGCGGCCTTGTCGTAAAAAGAAACTAGGTTAGTTAGGCAGGACCTGCCTGCTATAAACCCATGTTGGTGTTACCCTTCTGCATCACATTAGCCAGCAGGCTCCCACAGATGCGTTCCTTGATAATTTCTTCTAGGATTTTCCCAGGGATAGAGGTAAGGCTGACTGGTCTGTAGTTCCCTGGATCTTCCTTCCTCCTCTTCGTAAAGATTGGGGTGACATTGGCCCTCTTCCAGTCCTCCGGGACCTGACCCGAGCACCACGAGTGCTCATATATCCTTGCCAGTGGTTCAGCTATGATGCTCGCTAAGTCCTTCAGTACCCCTGGGTGGAGTCTCTCTGGTCCCAGTGATTTGAACACTTCCAATCCCTCCAAGTGTCTTTTTACTGTGTTGGCACTGCCTGTTGGTTGGCTGATGTTCCCCTTGTTGGTGTCCATGATGCATAATGAGAGTTTGTCCAGGTTCCTATTTAAGAAGACAGAGGCAAAAAACTCATTGAAGACCTCTGCCTTGTCTCTGCTATCCATCACTAAGCCCCCCTGCCTGTCCTGTAGGGATCCTGTGCTACCCTGCACCCTCTTTTTGCTCCCAACATACCTACAGAAGGACTTTTTCTTGTCCTTAGCTCCTGCCGCTAGCCTGAGTTCTAGAGCTGCCTTGGCTGTCCTGACCGACTCCCTGCAGGTGCAGGCCAAAGAAGTATACTCCTTCTTGCTAGGTTTGCACAGAACCGGCTCCGTTTCCTTCGCCTTTGACTCTGAGAAAACACGGTGTGTGTTTGGGTCTCTGTAGTTCCTACAGGATGAACAAAGGAGCAGGTAGAGCTGGCAGAAATATTTTTTTTCATTATAGAATCATAGAAAATGAGGGTTGGAAGGGACCTCAGGAGGTCACACCTAGTCCAACTCCCAGCTCAAAGCAGGACCAGCCCCAGCTAGATCATCCAAACAAGGCTTTGTCAAGCCAGGCCTTACAAACCTCCAGCCACCTCTCAAGGTAACCCGTTCCAGTGCTTCACCACCCTCCTTGTGATAGTTTTTCCTAATATCCAACCTAAACCTTCCTTGCTACAACTTGAGACCATTGATCCTTGTTCTTTCGTCTCTCACCACTGAGAACAGTCCAGTTCCATCCTCTTTCCAACCACCCTTCAGGTAGTTGAAGGCTGGTATCAAATCCCCCCTCGATCTTCTCTTCTCTTGATGAAATAATCCCAGTTCCCTCAGTCTTTCCTCACAAGTCGTGAGCCGCAGCCCCTGAACCATTTTCGCTGCCTTCCACTGGACTGTCTCCAACTTGTCCATGCCCTTTCTGTAGTGGGGGGCCCAAAACTGGGCATAGTACTCCAGATATGACCTCCACAGTGCTGATTTGAGGCGAATAATCACTTCCCTCAATCTGCTGGCAGTACTCCTACGAATGTAGCCAAGTATGCTGTTAGCCTCTTTGGCAACAAGGGCACACTGTTGACTCATGTTTAGCTTACTGTCCATTGTAATCCCTAGGTCCTTTTCTGCAGAGCTGCTGCTTAGCCGGTTGGTCCCCAGCCTGCAGCCGTGCATGAGATTGTTCTCTCCTAAGTGTAGGACTTTGCACTTGTCCTTGTCGAACCTCATGAGTCATGACATTTCCTTTGGCCCAGTCCTCCCATTTGTTTAGATCTCTGAATCGTAGCCTTACCCTAGGATGTCGAATCTGCAAAGTTCTCTGTGATCACAGAAATGCTGACTATTACTTTGTAATGAAAACTCTCCCTGTTCCCATTCTTGGACTGAAGAATGGCCAGGACTCTCAGGGTAGTGCTTTTTCTTAGACAGCCATTCTGCTAGAAGTGTTGTGAGCTTGGGGAATAGTTTGGAGGTGCTTAGGCCTCTTTGTGGATTCCCTGAAAGCCACAGTCTTTCCCTATGGATTTTAGAAATCAATTAAGTTGGAGTGCCCTGGCCACTGTATAGAAAAACCAACTCTGCTCACCCACTCCCCTTCCCTTGCTATAGGTCAGTTCACCCACAATATTGTGCATTAAAATGGAGTTTTCTGTTAATTGTTTTTTCTTCTTCTGGCTGTTTATACGGGAGAATAATCTAGATACTGTTTTTGTACTGGGGACTAAAATTGGTGTTTAATGCTTACTGCAAACCTTCTGTGAAGGGATTGCAGTTCTCATTGAAGATGCAGTACAGAATAAAATACCATATTTTTGATAACGGTGGAGAGAAGCTTGACTTCATGCCTTATCTCTTGCAAGCTGTCAAAATCAGATGTCAGTTACTTTCATAGTACACTGTCCTACATCTGGAATAGCAGGGTCTAGCCGGAGAGCACGATAAGGTTTATTAAACTATGCAGTTCAGAAGCATTGCCTGAATTTATAGTACAATATAAACATCTACTATATTAAAAAAAATCAGTAAAAAATATTAATCCACTGGGTCTTGATTTTTTTTTTTTATTGTTGACCCAAATAACTTTAATTAGGATTGTAAAATATAAAAGCAGTAACTGTTCTGTATGTAAATATTCTGGTGGGAGGAGGAGAAGGAGTGGAAAGGGAAAGAAGGTGGATGTTATTTGTGGGAAGTGAACATTTCACAAATTCTTTCTTAGTGAGCTGTTCTAAACTATGGTTTTAAATGTTGCACAATGTTTCTTTTAAGTTTCTTCCAAAATGAACACTTCACAGTATTTTGTCAGGTGTGGACCTTCATCTCTTCTTGTAGAATAAAAGGTAATAAAGATGGATAAACAAAGCATCAACACAGTGTTGAACAGATATTACCTTAACAATTAATTATCATTTAACGTTTATTTTCCAAAGTTTGTACTTGAAATAAAGCCACATCTGAATAATGAGCTTTTTGTTTTTTATTTGTTTTCTATTAAAAGAAATCTGACTTGCCACAGGCATCTGTCTCTGTCCTTTTAATTTTCTGTAAATAGTGAGTATGTAATTAAGAGGGCTTGGAGTACACACTGGAACTATTTATTTTACCTCTTTTGGCAAATAAAGTTTGTTTTAACACATAGGAATAGTGAAATGGGAGTTGTTCTCCTGAGTGGAAAAAAATGCACGGGTAACATTATTTTTAAAAATAGCACTACCTTGTAGTTTTGTTCATAAGATGCTCTTCTCTGTTAAATATTCTGCTCTCTCTTTGTATGTCTTTTTTTGTGGGGGGATGGTTTGTTCCAGATACCTTCTGTTAATATGAAAAGAGAAATGATGATGCCTTAGTCTTCCATTAAATATGCCAGATGCTTCTTGGAATGCCTTTTATGCGGGAAAGACATTTTGATGAAGGTGGAAATAAGTGTTTTCCAAGTGAACCAAGGACAAGCTGTGACTTTTGAACCTCTAAAAATATATATATTTTTCAAACTTAAGGGCTAAGTACAGACGGTCAAAAAGCCTGAGGCTGAATCAATTCAATCTTTGCAGGTTAGTCTAAGCTGCACAGATTGAACTAATAACCAAGTGAACAGACATTCACTTTTGGTCTTGGAAATGCAGCCACATGCCTGAAGTGGCCCAGGCTAGCAGCCGGGGGGACGGGGTGCTAGAGCATGCCTCCCTAATCATCTGGAGCAGACAGCTTGGACCAAGGCTAGCCCGTCCACCCTGTGAGGGTAGATTTGTAGGGGAGATGCAAAGCATCCTGGGATGCTGGGGGACTAAGTTAACTTGAATCTGGAGGGGATCTGGGACAGAAGTTCAATAAACCCATTTAATCTAAATCAATGAAATCTCATACTACATCCGTCCAGGTTTACCTCAAACCAGTTTCGGCCATTTTCAAAGCCGTGTATTTGCACTGAATTTATGTTGTCTTATGTGTTTGAACCGGTTTCTGATCACTTCTACTGGTTTGTGTAATTTCTGTCCCTCACCTAAGAGAAATAGTAAAATTATTACTGATGTAACAAAACAGGGTGTCTGTCCAGGCCAAAAAGAGAGAATTTTTGGTTGTGGCTTGTCATGACCCAAAAGTCTGATTTTTGTGTGTGTGCGCGCGCTTCGGCACTAAGAATTATCCCTGTGGGTTTACAGCTTCATTGCACGGAGGAGTTCTGCTGCGCAGAGAACCCGTGTGCAAAGGAGTGTTCCCGTCACTTTGCAGCTATCTTTGCAGGGTGCATTTCCTTTGCAACACAGAAATGCACGGTGCAAAGAGTTCCTGCTCGTCGTATGCAAATTTGTGCCCCGCAATTGGCTAGTGCTAAATTATTCACATGTGGCAGCTAGCGATTGGCCTGCTAGCCGTATAAGAGGCTTGAGCAGTTTCCGCCCAAGCCGAAGAGGACTCCGCATCCATCTCGTGGGGACTCTGGGTGTGCACGGTAGGGTAATAGAAACCCTGTGTGTCGCTCAGAGGAGTTTGGTGGCCTGATCCACCGCCCACCTCTTCCCGTCTTCGAACGGAGCCTACTATAAGACGTAACGATGAGTTTTATGCGCGCTTGTCCTGGACATCCGGAGTTTTTCTGTGTGGAGCCTAGCAAGCTCCACGTGATTGTTCGTGTTCTGTCTGTGTGGAGCCTAGCAAACTCCACGTGTGTTCGTGTTTTCTGTTGTAACCGCAACTCAAGCAAGTTCTCAGCCTACACCACGACCATCTCGGTGTAAGTAAACAATCTTAAAATCAACCGTTACGTGTCTGTGCCTAATTCTAGCTCGGCGACCTCCCTTTCCGACCCGGCCTGCCCGGGCTGCCGGCCACAGCCCGCGTGCAGAGCAACGAAAAGGGCCCGGGGTCCAACCCGGCCCGCACATGGCTTTGAAAAATCTTAAAAGCATTTGAAACTAAAAAAAAAATAAATAAAAAAAATGCCAGTTTTCAATTTGCTTTTGTGAGCTTGCATTTGAAAAGCCAGTGCTTCCAACTGTCACTGTCTCCAGTTGTTAGAACTGTTTCACTAGAGCTACTTATGATAGTGAAGTTTAGTCATTCACTTAGGTTTTATCTGGTTTGGGGCCTAAAGGTTTTGGCTTTGCCAGTTTCATGTTATTCACGTGGTGTTACTGTTAGAAAACTTGTGTAACCGGTACATGCCAGGTACCCACTTATATTGTCCCTTCCCATTTCCCCCCCTACCCCATCCCAATTTACGTAGCGTAACTGCAATCCATAAATTCATAGGACAGCATTTGGCGTTCTCTAGACTTCACGTGCATCTTCTTGTAAATCTCTTCCAAGTTACGGAAAATGTACATATCCTTATTATTTAGTGTCTGGAATATATATTTAAAGGCAGGCAACCAAATATACTAATGTTCCCTTGGGTTAAGCCCAAAGGAATCCCTGAGGCAGCGCAAAATAAAATACCTGGAATTTAACACTGGAAATAACAATGCAATAGCAGTAAAAGATTTCCATTATTTTTACATGTACAGGTGCAGCGAGGCACTTGTATTGATGTTGTTTTACATTTGGATCCTGATTAATGTTTTAATCGGAAACTTTCTTTACATGTGTCAATGTGATGTGTCACTTTAATCTATCACATTTTATTTCTATCATTTGTTTTAATTTTGGTTGGGCAAGGGAAGAGGAGTTGACTTCTTTTCTTTTTCTTGTTTTTGTAAGGTGACTCTGGGACTTGTATAGTTAATGAAACACTTTTATCTTTAGAATGGCAGTGAATCAGAAGGACAACTAGGTCTAAAAATAAAATGTGTTAGTTAGAAGCTGCTAGAAAGCAAAGATTTTTTTTCATATGTGAAGAGCATTTCTCCTATGACAGTGTTATATGCCAGTGTCTCATGTTTAATAATGCAGATGTTCTAGCTTGATACTTAAATTCTGGTTTACAGAACTAGCTTTCTTTTGGGCATCAACTAACCAGAAACTAGTGGATTCATTACTGGTTGTATGCTTGTGAATTAAGCTTTCTTTATCTATATTCAGTTAAAACCTGCTGTATTTTCCAAAAATGTATTGAGGTTCTTTTATGAGCAGACAATAGCCACAAGGCCAATACATCATTATAATTTAAAAGTTTGGTCATGTTTCTCAATACTGTCCATAATCATGTAAGAATGTTGTAATTGTATGTTACCTGAACCTTCTTGTAGTTCTTTGTATGAAATAAAAAATGGGAACCAATGAATTTTCCACTACGGATAAGTATAATTTGAATTGTTTCTTATTTTTCACTACAGTTTACAGTATAGTCTGAATGAAGCTTGTTTCTCATTAGTTGTGTATTTTAATATTTATTTTCAGCATTTCTTCTTAATGAGGTCAAAACTGGCAATTGGATTATTTTCACTGTCTCTTTGTAAGCCCTAGAGCAGATGACACATACTGCACTAAAATAAGGGTTTCTTGTTTAAATTCTCAGCTAATGTTTTCTTTAATTTCATTCCAGATTTCATAGATTTCTAGAGTCGGAAGGGACCTGGTAGATCATCAGGTCCATCCCCCTGCTCCAGGCAGGAAAGAGCGCTGGAGTTAAGTAACCCCAGCCAGATGCTTGTCTTATCTCCTCTTGAACACCTCCAGGGTAGGGGAAAGCACCACCTCCCTTGCAAGTCCATTCCATATTTTGCCAACCCTTACCGTAAATAATTTCTTCCTTATGTCCAATCTAAATCTGTTCTCCTTCAGTTTGTGGCCATTTTTTCTGGTGAACCCGAGGGGTGCCCTGGTAAACAGTGTCCCCCTTATGTCCTGCTGACCTCCCTTCCCCGATGAATTTGTAGGCAGCCACAAGATCGCCTCTCAGCCTTCTCTTGCGGAGGCTGAAGAGATTCAGATCCCTCAGTCTTTCTTCATAGGGTCTTACCTGCAGGCCCACAACCATACGAGTAGCCCTCCTCTGAACCCTCTCCAGGTAATCCACATCCCTCTTGAAGTGTGGCGCCCAAAACTGGGTGCAGTACTCCATTTGCGGCCTCACCAATGCCACATAGAGGGGAATTATCACTTCCCTGCTTGTGATGCACCTGCTGATGCAAGAAAGTGTGGTTAGCCTTGCTTATTATCTCATCCCGCTGGTGACTCGTGTTCATTTTTGCATCAACCAGATGTCTTTCCACTGTTGTGGTACTCAGAACGGTACCCCACAGTCTGTAGGTGTGTTGGAAATTCTTTCTCCCCAGGTGCAGCAGCACCTTGCATTTATCCTTGTTGAATTGCATCCTATTCTGATCTGCCCACTTCCCTAGTCTGTCCAAATCTGCCTGAATTCGCTCCCTGCCCTCCAGTGTGTTTATTGTGCCCCATAGTTTAGTGTCATCTGCAGATTTGGACAAGGTGCTTTCAACACCTTCATCCAAATCGCTGATGAAGATATTAAACAGTTTTTGTCCAAGGACAGAGCCTTGGGGGATGCTACTGCCCACATCCCTCCAAGGAGAAATTGACCCATCCACCACCACTCTCTGGGTGCATCCCATAAGCCAGTTTTTCACCCACCTTACTGTGAAAAAATTCACATCGCAGCTACTCAGTTTACTTGTAAGAATTGGGTGCGACAGCCTTTTTAAAATTCAGGTAAATAATATCTTCTTCCTCCCCTGCATCTTAGCACTTTGTGACCTGGTCATAAAAAAAAAAAGACCAGGTTAGTCGGGCAGAATCTGCCTGCTATAAACCCATGCTGGTTGCCCCTTAACATTGTGTTACCCACTGGCCCCCTGCAAATGTGATCCTTTATGATTTTTTCTAAGGTCTTGCCAAGAATAGAGATGAAGCTAACTGGCCTATCATTACCCGGGTCCTCCTTCCTCCTCTTCTTGAAGATACGGACCATGGCCCTTTTCCAGTCCTCTGGGACCTGTCCCAAGTGCCACGAGTGCTCAAACAGTTGAGCCAGTGGTTCTGCTATGTCATCGGCCAATTCCTTTAGTAGCCTTAGGTGAAGATTGTTGGGGCCTGCTGACTTAAATATGTCCAACCCTTCCAAGTGCCCTTTCACTAGGTCAGTGCTAACCGTTGGTGGATTGATATTACTCTCACTCCAGTCTAAAGACTCATTGGGAGGTGCATTTGTATCTGTGTCCAGGAAAACAGAAGCAAAGATACTTTAAGAGCTCCGTTTTTTCCATCCTATCAGTTATGAGTTGCCTTACTCCATTCTGTAGTGGCCCTATATGACCCTGCCCCTTCTTCCTGCTTCTTATGTACTTAAAGAAGGACTTTTTGTTATCCTTAATCTTTGTTGCCAACTTGAGTTCTGTATCTGCTTTGGCCTTTCTCACTGCTTCCCTGCAAGCATGAGCCAAGTAGGTATACTCTTCCTTGGTGGCTGCCCCTTGCTTCCCCAGCCTGTAGGCCTCTTTTTTCCTCTCAAAACTCCTGGATTTCCCTGCTCAGCCAAGAAGGTTTTTTAGCTCTTTTGCCTCCCTTTGCACGTACTGGGATGGTGTCCCTTTGTGCCTGTAGGATCAGTCCCTTGAGCAACTCCCACCCTTCTTGGACTCCCATCTCACAAATGTGATTACCCCTGAGTCGCACCCTAACCAATCTCCTGAGCTTGTTGAAGTTAGCCTTCTGGAAGTCTAGTACTACTGCCCTACTATTTATCTTTCCCACCTTACACTGGATAGTGAATCCTATCAACTGGTGGTCACTATCTCCTAGGTTACCTTGTACCTGTAGGTCCATACCAAGTCCTCCCCTGAGGCCAGCACTAAGTCAAGTAAGGCATCTCCCCTAGTGGGACTGCATACCTCCTGTGTTAGTTGCAGGTCCTGTATGCAGGTTAAGAACCTATGTGAATGGGCAGACCTGGCCAACTGCTCCTCCCAGCAGATGTCTGGGTAATTTAGGTCACACATGATGACTAGGTCTTTTGAGCGTGCTGCCTCTGAGAGCTGTTTTGAGAATTCTAGGTCTAACTCTTCATCCTTTGCCCCAGCATGGGAAATTCAGGTAAGGGGGCGGAGCGGTGTGTGGAGAAGGTCAGGGGACAAGCTGGTGCTGAGCATGAGGGAAAAGCAGCCTCTCCCTCACCCAGTGCAGCAGGGAGATAGCAGTATCTGCTGCAGCACAGGGCACCGGCCACGGGGCTGGCTAGGAGCTGCTTTTCCTCCCGCTCAGCACCAGCTTGTAACCCGGCTCCGGGTTCGCCCTGTCGGGGCTGTGCCATGGCGGCAGCAGCTGCGGCCCCCCTGCTTGCTGTGCTGGGCAGTGTTTGCTGCTGCTGTCCAGCACGCAAGCTCTGGGTGGGCAGCAGCAGCAGCAAACACTGCCTGGCATGGCAAGTGGGGGGGCTGCAGTTGCTGCCGTCGCGGCACAGCCCCGACGGGTGACGACTGGGAGTGAGTGGGTGCGGGAGCAGGGCCCGCACCCGTGTCCCAGAGCCAGCGCCAGCGGGGCCCAGAGCAGGGCGGCAGGGGTACAATGTCCTGTCTGCCAGGGGCTCTATGGAGCCAGGCCAGCTCCCCCCTCTCCCTGCTGGTGCAGCCCACCCCAGCTCCACAGACCCCTGCCAGCCTGCGCTGTGCTCTGGGCCCCACCAGTGCTGGCTCTGGGACATTGGTCCCAAGATGGTGACCAGGAGATGGGACACCTGTCAAGGGGTGGGGCTACCCACGCGGCCCTAGACAGCTTGCCACAACTTGGTAAGCAGCCCTCTGCCCGAAATAATTGCCTGCCCATGGCATAATACAAACCAGGGCACTGATGTCCAGCTGAAGTCCACAAGTGAGTTTGTAGTTCCTTGTGGGACTGTCATGACTGAGGTTGCCCCAGCAAACATGACCTCACATGAGCATTGGGTTTCCTTGTGACAGCCAGCTTGTTGGCCAGCCCAGGAAGACTTGTGGGTGCAGGGGAGACCATCCAATAAGAGCTAGCTTTAGATCTTCCATTCTGTCACCTGAAAGACGGAAGCTGTTCTGGGAAGGTAACTGTACCAGGGTTGCCTGTGTGTTTGGCTTGCTGAGGGCTGTTTGGTGGGTTTGTGTGCTTGGGCGTAAGCTCTGAGCAGCTGAGAGGATTGCTGCCTGGTTGTGACAAAAGGCTCTAACAAAGGTGCCTAGCCTGGCCCAGGAGAGGTATATAAGGAGACACTCCAAGCAACCAGGGGAGCAGCAAATGGGATAGTTTGCAAGTTGTTCTTAAGTCAGTTCTCAGGTCAATTAGCTGCCCACCTCTTTGAAGGGGAGCAGAATTGCCAACTCCACCGTGCCAAAAATCATGAGATGAGCTCTTTAAAAAAATCAAGATATTGGCATGTGAATCATGAAATGCTATTTTTGAAGTGTATGTGGGGGTTATTTGTGAAGGTGTGGGGGGCTGTGGTTGTGTGTGGAGTTTGGGGGCTAGGGAGGGAGGGGAGGGCCCATGCATACCCTGAAAGGATGTGGGGTACAGGCAGTCCTTGACTTAAAACGTTTCAAGTTACAACATTTTGCACTTAGTGTTTGTAAATTGACACCCTGTTTCAACTTTCTGATGTCAGTTTCGACTTTACAACACTTGATCTGATGCCAAGGCATGCCAGTGAACAAGTTCGCTGCGTCGCTTATCTTCCTGGAGAACATGTGTCCAAACTTTCTTCCAGTGTCAGCCAGGTGGGGGAGTGCCTGCGATATAAGCGGTGCCTTTGATGGTATCTCTCGGGGAGAAGACGAGAGCTACAGGAGGAGGTGGCAAGGCTTTACCATGAGGACTTCATTGATTCCATGCTGGAGGAAACCTCTAGGATTGTGGAGGAAGGATTGTCGGAGGTGGTGCTAGAAAAGGAAGAGTTCATAGACTCCCAGGAAGGTGGAAGCTGGAAGCTTGTGACCTGTGGCAGTAAGAAATTGTTGTCATCCCCACATGCAGTGGTTTGCCTGGAGAAAAGATATGGAGCGCTAGCAACAGAGGAGGAGGAGCACATTTCATTGGTGGAAGAGGCCAGGTCAGGTATCCCCAATGTGGGGAGGATCGAGACCATTGCCACGAAGAGGAAGTGACAGGTGGTGGTGGTTGGAGACTCCCCTCTGCTGGGGATGGAAGTGTCCATCTGCCGGCCTGATCCGTTGTCCTGGGAGGTTTGCTGCTTGCCTGGAGCCCAGATCCGAGATGTCACAGAAGGATTGCAGAGATTCATCCAACCCTCTGACTACTACCCCATGCTGTTCATCCGTGTGGGCACCAGAGATACTGCTCGGGGGGACCCTGAGCAAATCAAGAGTCACTAAAGGGCTCTGGGTACAAGGGTGAAGGGGACAGGGGCACAGGCTCCATCCTTCCAGTCAAGAGGAAGGGCCCTGGTAGGAGTGGACACATGACTGTGCAGGTGATGTCGCCAGCAGGGATTTGGCTTCTTTGACCATGGGATGTTGTTCCAAGAAGAAGGACTGCTAGGAAGAGACAGGAGCCACCTGACAAAGAGAGGGAAGAGCATCTTTGCAAATAGGCTGTGTAACCTAGTGAGGAGGGCTTTAAACTGAGGTAAATGGAGCCATGGGAGACTTGAGGGAGCACAAGGAGGAGAGGGCAACATGGGAGGCCTTCTCATTCTTCCTGAAAAAGTAGGGCAATTGGCTATCTGCCTCAGGTGTTTGTACATAAACACATGGAGCTTGGGATACAAGCCTGGGAAGAATTGGTGGTGGATGTAGAAGTGGATGGCAGCTTGGGTAGCAGGGATCACGAGATGATTGAGTTCAGGATTCTGGCAAAAGGAAGAAATAAGAGCAGCTGATTATGGACCTTGAACTAAAGACAAGCAGACTTCGACTCACTCAGGGAACTGATGGGCAGGATCCTCTGGAAGGCCAGTTTGAGGGGGAAAGGATTCCAGGAGAGCTGGTTGTATTTTAAAGAAACCTTACTGAGGGTGCAGGTACACATCATTTCGATGTGCAGGAAGAATAGCGAGTATAGCAAGAGACCAGCTTGGCTTAGCAGAGAACACTTGGTGAGCTTAAACACAAAAAGAAAGCTGAATAGAAGTGGAAGCTTGGACAGATGAAAAGGGAGGAGTACAAGAATACTGCTTGGGTGTGCAGTGATGAAGTCAGGAAGGCCAAAGCACAATTAGAGTTGCAGCTAACAATGGATGTGAAGGGTAACAAGAAGGGTTTCTACAAGTGTGTCAGTGGCCAGAGGAAGGTCAGGGAAAGTCTTGGGTCTCTTACTGAATAGGGGAGACAACCTAGTGACAGATGATGAGGAAATGGCTGAAATAATGCCTTTTACCTTGGTCTTCAGAGGCAAGGTCAGCTCCCAGACTATTGCACTTGGCAGCACAGTTTGGAGAGGAGGTGAGCAGCCCTTAGTGGTGAAATAACACTTTAGGGCAGGGGCAGGCCACTTACTGAGTTTTGGCAAGCCATCGAGGGCTGCGTGATAGGCAGCCAGGGGCAGATAAATATTAATTTTCTAAATTTTTTAGGGGCCCCGCGGGCCGGTTCTGGCCCCCCGGCTGCATTTTGCCCACCCCTGCTTTAGGGACTATTTATAAAAACTGGATGTGTACAAATCTGTGGGGCTAGATGCAGTGTATCTGATGGTGCAGAGGGAGTTGGTTGATGCAACTGTGGAGCTGCTGGCTGTTATCTTTGAAAACTCTTGACAATTGGGGAGGTCCCGGATGATTGGAAAGGACAAATATAGTGCCCATCTTTAAGCAAGGGAAGGATGAGGATCCAGGGAACTACAGACTAGTCAGACTCACCTCAGTCCCTGGCAAAATCATCGAGCGGGTCCTTAATGAATCCATTTCTGTGAACTTGGGCAAAGCCCAAGGCTGAATCAATTCAGTCTTTGCAGATTAGTCTAAACTGCAGAGATTAAACTGAGAAACAACTGAACACTTACTTTTGATTAAGCAAATGCAGCCATGTGCCTGCAGTGGCTCAGGCCAGAAGCTAGAGCACACCACTGGGACATAGCCAGCATGGTCTGTGTGTTCGCTTCTTCTTTCTGCTGCCCCTGAGGTCTCTGGAATTTGCAGCCCAGAATCACAGCAGCAGGACTCTCCAGGATTGCTCATCACTTCCTCTTCCTGCTTTCAGGTACCTCTGGAATTTGTACTCCACAATCGAAACCAGCAGTAAGTTTCAGTAACTTAAGCAGCAAGGCAGCTTTGTACTTGGGGGAAGGTGGGTTTAACCCCTCTCCCTGGCCCCAGACCCCAGTTAGGGTCCTCCTCCACCCCCTCCTCCCTTCTCTGTTGAAGCAGACAGCCCAGCCCTGGGCTGAAAAGCATGCTGGGATGCTTGAGGACCATGATTTAACTTGAACCAGGAAGGGGCTGGGACAGAAGTGTCATAAACTGGTTTGACCCAAATCAGTTAAGTCTCATACTACATTCAACCACCTTTATCTTAAACCAGTTTAAGCCTTTTTGAAACTGGTTTATGTATACTGAGCTTCTGTTTTGTTACTGGTTTAAACCAGTTTCTGATGACTTAAACCCATTTATGTGTAACTTCTGTCCCTAGCCTTGGAGAAGAAGATGGTGATCAGGAACAGTCCTCATGGATTCATCAAGGGCAAGTCATGCCTGACCAACATGATTTCCTTTTGTGATGAAATGACTGGCTCTGTGGATGCGGGGAAAGTAGTGAACGTGATATACCTTGACTTTAGCATGGATTTTGGTATGGTCTCCCACAGCATTCTTGCAACCAAGCTAAGGAACTATGGGTTGGGTGAATGGGCTGTAAAATGGATATATAGGGCTGGCTGGATTGTTGGGCTCAACAGGTAATTATCAATGACTCAAAGTCTAGTTGGCAGTTGCTATCAAGTGGAATGCCCTAGGAGTTGGTTTTGAGGCCAGTGTTGTTTGATATCTTCATTAACAATCTGGAAGATGGGATGGAGTGCAGCCTAAGCATGTTTGCGGATGACACCACGCTGTGGGGTGTAGTAGATACACTGGAGGGTAGCACTAGGATTCCGAGTGACCTAGACAAATTGGAGGATTGGGCCGAAAGAAATCTCATGAGGTTCAACAAGAACAAGTGCAAAGTTCTGCACTTAAGATGGAACAATCCCATGCACTGGTACAGGCTGGGGACCGACTGGCTGGGCAGCGGCTCTGAAGAAAAGGACCTGGGAGTTGCAGTGGACAGTAAGCTGGTTATGAGTCAGTGTGCCCTTGTTGCTAAGAAGGCTAACAGCCTCCTGGGCTGCATTAGTAGGAGTATTTCCAGCAGATCAAGGGTAGTGATTATTCTGTTCTGCTTGGTACTAGTGAGGCCACATCTAGAGTACTATGCCCAATTTTGGGCCCCCACCATAAAAAGGATGTGGGCAAGTTGGAGAGAGTCCAGCAGAAGGCAGCAAAAATGGTTGAAGGGCTGGGGGACATGACTTCTGAGGGAACTGGGCTTATTTAGGCTGGAGAAGAGAAGATTTAGGGAGGATTTGATAGAAGCCTTCAACTACCTGCAGGGTGGTTCCAAAGAGGATGGAGTTGGACTGTTCTCATGGTGGCAGATGACAGAACAAGGAGCAATAGTCTCAAGTTGCAGCAAGAGAAGGTAAGGTTAGACATTAGGAAAAACTTTCTCACAAGGAGTGTAATAAAACACTGGAACAGGTTACCCAGAGAGGTTGTGGACTCTCCATCCTTGGAGGTTTTTAAGACCCGGCTTGACAAAGCCTTAGCTGGGATGACCTAGTTGGGGATGGTCCTGCTTTGAGCTGGGGGTTGGGACCTCCTGAGGTCCCTTCCAACCCTTATTTTCTAAGATTCTGATTGTCTGTGGTAATCTCTTTTGGAATTAAGTGTAGAACTCATTGCTTCAGTTCTAAAAAAATACATAAATCTAAAAAAAATATAATGCATCCACTGCACAAATAAGCAAAAAACCTTTAATATTAATCAAAATATCTCCTTGCATCTGGAAAGAGTTCATAAGAAGGAGCGATTATCTCCATTCCCTGAGGGGCACTTGGATATGAAAATGATGAGCACCAAATAAGTAATTAAAAGTGATCTGTTTTTAGAAAGGAAAAACACGCTGACATGCTTAGAGTTTGGAATGAGAATCTAAAGACACATTTGACGAGTTCTATGTCATGAAAATGGTCCATTTATTTGGAAAAATGTCTTATTCTAGTAGCTTAAATTTTCATTTCATCTCTCTTCATTCTGAATAGGTTTTACGGTTTTTCAAAACAGTGTAATCCTTTTCCATTCTTAAATCTCTTATTTAAAGCTGAGTGTGTCTTATATTTAACCATGCTACTTACACAATGTTAATGAATTCAAATATTCATACATTAGGACATTCCAGAAATAAGGCTACCTGTCCTGTGTTAATGTTGCCACTTGGTCTATCCTCCTGATAGTCAGTAATCACATGATTGCATGCTATGCCTTTCCATGTGGCTCCTGCCATGTGTAGTGGATGGGTTGGGGTAGGTCATTGCAAACAGTAGGTCCTTAATATTTGTTTTCATCATTCAGTTGGTGGTCCAGTTCTTATTTACTGTACATAATGCAAAGCTGTTATTACACAGTTATTCATTTACTTGTGGCATGTCCAAGGATGCTCATTTCTTTCGTACTTCACTGCCTCAAAATTACTAGCAAAACCGTTTTCTTAGTGAGAAGAGCAGTATCTCCATTGCACTTGGGAAAGTTGAGACAAAGAGTTGGCAGGGGCCAGTCTGTGGCAGAGCTAAGATTAGTGCCCGTATTGTCCAGACTCTGAAACCTGTACTCATTCCTCCAGGTTATGCTTGTTGCTAGATGTACCGAGAGTTCCTACTGAGATAATATGTACCTGTCGATGTCCAGCTCTGCATGTCAGCGTCCCTGTCTCTCAAGGGGGGCACTTAAAAATCGAGGACAAATAATTGGTGGTTATCCATTCAAAGCTGGACTTGTTTTGCATCACATAAAGAAGATTTGGCAGGAATAGAATACCGTTCTTCATAGTCTTTGTCTTAATAACAAGATTTCATCTTATTCCCTCTCTACTGCATTAGAGCTCCTGCATTGGCTTGCTGCAGGAGAAGGCTGTTATCCTGGGGTTGGGTAACTTGGGCAGCTTCAGCTACATTCTGGATCGAGGTAGTGATGAGGAGAACTCGCAAGAAGGGGAAGGAGCTCCTTTCCCATGCAGGCTGGGAATGGGCCGGGAGGGCCATGTGCTGGATCTAATTGGATGTGTAATTTCTCATGGAAGTGGGGAAAAAATTCTTTCTACTTCTGACTATTATGTACAGGTATGCTGTTAGTGTCTGTGCCAAGTACATTTTTTTTTTATTTTTACTGTGTAATATGATAGAGCCCAATGTGTTCTATGTACTTGTCTGTTGCAGTTGCATACTTTTGCATGTGTAGAGGGAATGTGATTGCTAAACTTTATATGACCGGTAATTAGGATGAGAGGAAAATAGTAAATGCTAAACCCAGCTTAAAGGCAAGTTTATATATATATAAAAAAAAAAAGTATTGAAAAATCTTGTCCATCTTTTTGTCATTATTAAATATAGTCTCCAGACAAAGCACATTGAATTATAAATTATTGACAAGTAAAAATAATCCCACCCAAAGAATGTTTGTCAAAATGTTTCCATTTAATTTGGAAAAAAACAAAAAGGTAGTTGTCACCAACCCTAAAAAAAAGTTTTCTGTGGAATGGAAGTCTCCTGAGTTTGGTTAACTGAGGAGCTTTTTTTAAATACCTGACACAGAGGCTTAACTCTTAAGAGGCTTAATCATGTTATTCATGGTCCATGCACTGTATAGCAATGAGGGACTACATTTCACAGCAATACTGCTGAATTCTACAGGAGCTTTACTTTTATTGTATTCTCCTGGAATCCCCTTCAGTTGTATCCTGACTTGAAAGATATCTTTGCAAACTCTAGGCAGTATCCAGTAAGGGCTAGATGATGATGATGATTCCAGAACATAGTTCTATTACAAATTAAGCAGAATATGGTTTCTTCTTTTACTACCACAACAATGCTTTATAAACATAAATTTATAAAAGTATACCTTAGGAAACCTTGCAAAATAACCTGCCCTTTAATTTTACTAATTGATTAGCACCAGTATCAGTGTTTATAGTACAAATAAACACGTTTCAGGCAACTTGTTTTTATAAATATTCACAACTTCATTTTCAAGCATAATCAAATGGCCAACTAATTCCAACCCAAACCATTTTAGCATTCTTATCCAATGAGGGCACACAACAATAATTGCTGAGTAATTTACCCTGAATGTTTTTTGATAGTAAAAGTAAACATACACCCTGCTGTCTCTAATTGACTGTCAGGAGTAAGTGCTAGTTCAGCCCCTGCCTGCTAGGTGGTGTGGGGGGCAGGCAGTTTACATTGAAGGATGAAACTGAGTAGGGAAATAGAAACACATCACATCCTACATAACAACTTTCCCACAGAACAAGGTTACTGGGTGATAATTTTACTTTGGTTTTGACTGTTTTATAAATATGGTTGTGTATTGTGTGTTAAACCCAATTCACCACACAGTAAATGTGTTGGTGCATTTGTAGCCCAAGACTTTCACCAATCAAGTGAATATTTAAACCCCAGTATTGGTTAGTCAATCTTCAAGTGAAAGCTCTGTGGACAGATGGATACGTTGAAGAAGCTGTGTTGTAAATACATCTTTTCTTTCACACATGCTATGCCAATAGTTATGTAAATGTAATCGATACTAGTGGCCATTACCTTTGTAATTCTCCCCAGAAGGATGAACATAATCCTTTGCCATGAGTTAATTCTATAGCTTACTCTGTTCCTACTCTAATCATTGTTTCTTCACTATTATTGCTATTTTTATTTTAAAAGTTTGGTAATTCTAGCAAAAAAATCAAACAAACCAGCCCTCTCATCTGAGAGAGAGCACTCAGCTTTCACAGTACAATCAATACAACAGCACGTGGCATGGTCAATAGACTGACTAAACTTGACCTTATTGACTTGCAAAAGTGAATCATTTGTTCTTCGTAGTTCATATCAAGTTTCTCATATTGGAATGTAACCTGTTTATACTAGGCCTGTGCGAAGTGGCAAGTATTCGCTTCGAATTCGGATTCAGCCAATTCGGAGGGACAGTGATTTGATTCAGAGATTCGAATCACTGTCCTGATTCGATTTGATTGAATCGGATCCGAAGATTCGGCCATAGACTAAACAGGAAGCAGTCCTCACCTCGCTGAACACAGCTGCCTTTAGCTAGTAAATCTGTTGTGGTGGGCGGAGGGAGGAGGGAAGGGGTGTAGGGGAGGGAGGGATTGGGACCGGAGCTGGAACAAGCTGCCCGGTCAGGGTGCGGGGGCAAGGGACTTGAGGAGGGGGTGGGGGGTGTGGGATACATGCGCAACAGTGCTGGGAGCGGGGGCTATGCTCTGCTGCTGCGTGCCCCCTTCTGCCTGAAGCAAGCTGCATCTGCATTGCGCCCCTGCCCTGGCTGGGCAAGTGGCAGCAGGGCATAGCCCCTGCTCCCAGTGCTCCTGCGCCCACATCCCTTGCCCCCTTTCCCAAGTCTGTCCGTCCTGTCCCGTCCCACTCTCTTCCCCCCCCCCGCCCCCCCCCCCCCCCGGCTGGGCAGCTTGTCCCAGCCCCAATCCCCCCCTCCACCCACCACAACAGACTTATCAGCTGGAGGTAGCTGTGTCCAGTGTGGTGAGGACTGCTGCCTGTTTAGTCTATAGCTGAATCTCTGAAGCAGCACCAAATCTTTTCTGAATTGATTTGGAGGCTTCCGATTTGATTCAGACCTTTTAATGGGTCTCCCAATTCGATTTGGATTTGGAGATTCAGCCGTCGAATTGGGCCGAATCTCCTCTGAATCGAATATGTTACCAAAGCTTCGCACAGCCCTAATCTATGATGGCCAAATACTTTCTCCAGTTTACAGAGCACTTGACCTTTGTTACAATTAGAGTACTTTTTGCTTTCTTTAGTGCATATTGTCATTTACTCAGTTTTTCAAATGTTGCAACATCAGTAAAGGGAAGAATTTGTGAATGACAGAATTTTCTGCCAAAGTTTACGTAAGTTATCCAAGTTATTTTTCTTTATATAAAACAGGTAAAATAGATTGCTTAAATCTCTTGTACACTGTTCAGGGGGAATACAATTTAATCATATTTTTCTGCATATATAGGGTTTAAAATAAAAGCACTCACTGGGTTTTTTGAGAAGTCAAAAAAAAGGATATTGCTTCTTGTTGTAAGAATGAGCTTATATAATGAGAGAAATAAAATAGTTGAACTAAAAAGTATGTTGTCATTTTTTAAAAATTAATTTCATTCATGGGAATTGTATATACCTCTCCAGAGAGATTCTCTGTTAGATTTTAATCTTGTGCTATGTGAAATTAACGTTAACTCGCTGAATTGTTGAACCTGTTTAAGAAGTTGTAATTTTATGTATCTTTTATAACTAATCCATTTGAATATATTAACTATTTTGCCCTTTGTTAAAAAAGGCCTTATTAAAGAAAGTCATATACAGTACAACAGTTGGAAACTTAACTGTACTCTAGAATCACATAGACAGTCATAAGGCATTACTAAGTAATTTCTTACTTCATAGCTAATGAAAGGACTTCCTTGTGTTTTAGTCCTAGAAGAATTATATTGAAAGAGTAAAGGACACCTCGAATAGGCATGTTTGCACAGTGATGGGGAAAGGCAGACTTACTAAAATGTAATTCCAGCCAATCTAAGGCATAGTTTAGAGATGAATTGCATGAATGTCCTTATCTTCTGTAATAGTGCACATTGTTGAAAGAGCAGGCAAACCTGTTTTAAATATATAAGATTGTTTTAGAGATTATGATATCTGGGCTGTACATGGTATAGGCAAAGTGTGAACAGAAGGCAGCAGCTGCTCGGTATGAGTGCCCCACTCTGAAAATGAGATTTCATTGTGGAAATCATACTCCAGCAGCCTCTTGCAGTACAAGAAATGAAAATGTTAGTCATCATCATTGTAACTTCATGGCACCCATTCTATTTGAAGGACGTATCTTTTCTGATACATTAGTGAAATCAGAATTGGACAGTTCAAATTGCAATGCTCCTGTTGATTATAATACTTTATCATAATGCTTATCATAATTACAATGTTAATATTTTTGGTTGAAAAAATCTTGGGTTTCATTAAAATAGTTGCATGAAGTTGTCTCAGTTATTGTGTTTATTAGGAATGTTTAAAGGTTTTGCACTCCCTTCCATGAATGGTTAGCCAACCATTTAAACCTTTCATTGTTTCTGGGAAGTACAGGTTTTTGAATATACGTTTTTTACAGAACATCCATGCATAAGTTTGGAATATCTTATGTATTTAAAGTTACAGGTGTACTTTCTGGATTGACTTGCTATTCCTTCAGTTGCTTCTCTATCTTGTTTTCTTGTATCCATTCATTCGTCATACTATCTATGCCATCACTTTTTTTTAATTTTTTCTTCTCATTCACTGGCTCACCAAAATTATACATGATTCGATGCTTGTCTATTTGTATAGAGAAAACTGTGGGGCATTAAATAGTGGTTTTTTGAACAATACCCCATGTATACTTGTTGTCAGGGTTCAATTTATTTCATAGTCAAATAGTTTTCTGTGGAATTCATTCTCTGCTGTAGAATTGTGCTTCAGAATCTAAAATTTCATTTTAAAAACAGTTTTGAGCTCTTGGTTAGGAAGTTAACCTTGAAAATGTGATCTGAAAGTTAATTAATGCAAATTCACACACATTTGCACCCTGAGTTTGTGGAGAGCCTGTGAAACAATAGTTTTCGGAGGTGTGATCTGTTCTTGTTCAGGGACATTGGGGGAGAGGGGAAGGGTTAGATTGTGGTTAGCTATTGTGTGAGAGCTCATCTCAACCTTTTCCCAAGTCCGGATGCAGCCTATCACCTGTCTACTTAGATAAATTTAACCTCAAGGTTTGACCCTGGTCAGCTTGGTCAAAATAAAATGTATAATCTGCACCTACCATTAAGAAAAGGTACCACTTCCTATCTAGAACTAGAAAAATAGAATATATATTATTTAATATCTAGCTAACACTGATGGCATCATACACAGCTGTATAATCTATTTTTTCATACTTATTTCAGTAACAGCTTTTCTTTAAAAGTATATCTGAAGTCTGTTTGGTATCTGGAGTTTTCCACAGAATGTGAAGCTCCAAGGCCGTTACTCATGTCTTTGCTCATCCTGAACTTGGTGGCAGCAGCCTGCCAGACTGCTCCTGTAACACAAGGGGCTGGACTGCAAAGAACTTAT
Source organism: Alligator mississippiensis (assembly GCF_030867095.1). Lineage (NCBI taxonomy): Eukaryota > Metazoa > Chordata > Crocodylia > Alligatoridae > Alligator > Alligator mississippiensis. The sequence goes on from NC_081832.1 coordinate 68,400,412, forward strand.
TGAGCTGAATCCAGTTCTGACCCCAAGGGCAGTGGGATGAATGATGGCACTAGGGGATATCAAACGAGAAACAAGAGAAGGAAAGCGTCTTTCAAACAGCTACCTGACACTGTAGCAGGGACGCCAAGCTCACCTGTCTCCAGACCACAGAGCTCCTTGCTGGCTGGATACTGGTACACACTAACAGCTGCAAAGTAGGCCTGTGCGAAGCGGCCAGTATTCGCTTCAGATTTAGCCGATTCGGGGGACAGTGATTCAGTATGGTGATTCGGATCACTGTCTCGATTCGATTTGACTGAATCTGGTTTGGAGATTCAGCCACTGCGGAATCAGCTGAATCTCCGAATTGGCCCTATCCCCTGCCTGCTTTCCCAGCCCTGTCAGTGGCTGCCCCACCTGGCCCCAGCTTCTGGCTCTGAAAAAAACAAACCCTGGCACTCACCAGCTGTTGCCAGGCAGGGGGGCAATCATTCTGTGTGGGGGGCTTTGTCACGAGCCCCCATTCCCTGCCCGCTCTCCTAGCCCCAGCTCCCAGCTCTAAAAAAAAAAAAAAAAAAAAAAGCTCAGACAGGTGTGGGGGTGATCCCCGCTTTACCCCACTGCTCCGTGGGGGACTCTGCCACGAGCCCCCAGAAGCCCCGATGGCAGCTGGCTTTGGGAGCTGGGGCCAGGCGGGGCAGTCATGGGGTGGCTGGGACAGTGGGGGGGTTACTGGAGGGCTTATGCAGAGCCCCCCATGCAGCACAGGGCAGTGGGAGGCAGTAGGGATCACCCCCCCCCCCCCCAATCTGGCAGCATTCGGTGAGTAGGGGCTCTTTTTTAAAGAGCTGGGTGCTGGGCCGGGCGGGGCAACCATGGGGGGGGGCGGTGAGCAGGGAGAGTGGGTGGGGGTTGGGAGACTTTGAATCGATTAGGACCTTTTAAGTGGTCCCTTGATTCAATTCGGATTTGGAGATTTGGCCACCAAATCAGGCTGAATCTCCTCCGAGTCGAATCAGCACCTGAAGCTTCACACAGCCCTACCGCAAAGGACGTTGTGATGTGTGTGCAACAAAGAACAAGGACTCCAGATAACAATCAGGAATGGTGGCAACATTGATAAATAAAACTTCAGAATGATTCACGGAAAGTACTGCAATATGAGTAGTAATAATCCCCCTCCTTGCCCCTTGCTCTTTCTGTATTTCTGGGATTTATTATTTTAAGCAGGATTACTATTTCTCTTCAGTTTACTGTGCATAAGGATATGGCTCAGGGAGCTGCACATTTGTACTAAACCCTGAAAACCACGCAATTCTAAACTCTGCCTGTGTTGAAGGTGTATGTAGCTTTAATGTTACTGATCTGTTCTCCACTCTTATCCCTGTAGTGTCCAAAGATTTAAAAAAATCTTTTTTGCCCTCTAGCAGAACCTGAAGAGAATACCAGCGACTGGAATTTACACAAGTCAGCCTGTGTAGAGTTATAAGCTTGTTCAGTGTTTTGAACAGGATGAGATAAAATCAGTTTTGGTTAACACTCCCTATAACAATTGCCATTGTTTCAGGAGAAGAAAATAACTGTATGTCATAGTGGGGGAGAAAACAGAACTAAAAGAGAACTCATTATAGTCTCACTGTAAGTCTGTAGTCTCTGCTGAGACTTCAGCTTTGATAAGAGAGAGCACAAAGAGCAGCGTACTAAAACAGGAAGCATTAGCACATTGAGCTGTTATGTCAATCCTTTCCTTTCCTCTTCCTTTAAAAATATCTGCCTTGCTTAGTGTGTAACTTTAAAAAAAAAAAAGGTATTTTCTATTTAATTTTGTCCCTTTCCTGATGTGGAAAGTGCTAAGGAGTTTAGTATCAATGATTTTAGAATTCTTCAATAGCAGCACTTTCCATGGTCCATCAGTAGTTATCAGCATCATTTGTAAATGAAGAGATCAAACTTGCATTGCTTTTTTTTCAAGGATGCTTTTTCCTTATATTGCTACTTCTGCAGTGTGACTTTATGCTTTATTTAGCGATCAGATGCAGAAAAGCATGTGTGTCTGATCCAAAACTTAGGTGTGCTGAACTACAAAGTTGCAATCCAGACAATTCTCTGGGTCACCCGTAGAGGACCCTTAAAGTCATTAGATGCATTCCTGCTTGACTTGGAAGTTCCCGAGGTGCCTACAGTTATTCCTGGGACTGCCCCAGTCTGAGCAGCAAGGCATTCAGTGTCTGCCTGTGCCCCACTGAGGACCAGAGACTAGATAGAGTAATACTCAGATTCTCTGGGGGATTTGATCTGATGTGGATTGTTTTTGGCTTTTTTTTCCTCCTAATGACTGTTTAATATAATGCATAAACAATCATGGGCATATTGGATTTCACTTAGGAGGGGGAGCATCTAAATCCCTAGACTGTTTTGTCTTGCACTCGTTTCACTTGCTCGCCCTGCCTACTGAGGTTTTGGACTCCTCATGCCCTGTATAAAGACCCAAAATACCTTACTGGATTTTTGAATGGACCAGATGCTTAAGTTAGTGGTGTCTTGCCTCAGCTGTATGCCCTACATTTATCTATGGGTTTTACCTGAGGCATCTAATTCCTATTGTATTCTTTGGGAGTTTGGTGCCTAAATATCGTTAAAACTTGAACCCTTTATTTTTTGGAGCCTCGGTTTATTCTCCCATAAATTGGACATAATGGTTTATTTTGTAAACTGCCTAATACAATGGCTAGGCAGCCAACCCAAATTTCTGGTTCACTTAACTGTTTAAAAATGAAACTGTGAAACCTCTCAGTTTGTTACTTTTAGGACCTGTGTTTAACTCAAGCTGCAACTCAAGTTTTGCCCCAGCTGGCACTTCCATTCTCACATGGATCTCTAGCTTGTTAAGTCACGCTTTAAGCTCAGGCCAGCTGGACTGTTGGTGTGGTCAGAGCTCCCATACTGGTGGCACTCAGGCTCATAATGCAGTGTGAATGTAGCAGGAGCATCACTTTGGCTACTAATCCCGTCACTGAGCTACTAGTCAAATCATTCTGTGTAATTTGAGTGCTGGTTTCTGTAGGGAGACCAGGTTCCTTGGGTGAATCTGATATCTTTTATTAGACCACCCCAAATAGTTGGAGAATAGTTATTAAGCAGGCTTTCAAGTTCAAAAATCCTTCGTCAGCTAAGGAAGTTTCAGCAGCTGGTGTGTGCTCTTCCTGGATGGAATGAAAAGGTTTCTGTAGGGAGCATTTTTACCTGAGCTGCTCTGACTAGAGTGGAGTAACTTGTGTAACAAGAGCTAACTGTTGCAGTGAAAAATGAACCTTTAGCGCACATAGCTTCATGTATTGTGTTTTGTTTTTTATTGCTTGCTCTTCTACATTTTTCCTTGGTGGTATTCTGTACTTTCACTTGCATCTTGTCCCTCTTTATATTCTTTAGGGCTGTGTTTGTTAAATAACACAGACGCAGAATGCAGTACAGTGTGGTCCTCTTGACAACAATACAATCACAGTTGTTTCACAAAGGCTTCCTGGGTCTTAGTAGAAGTGCTTGGAGAGGCTGTGATGAGAGATGCTGTCTAAATTAAAAATTATTAATGACAATTCCAGAAAAATGATTCAGATGTTTATGTATGATAGTTTTTATGAACTGTCTCTTTCCTGAGGGTATTGAACTACTTGTCTTCTGTAATCTATTTTTATGCTTAAAAAGGTAAAATACAACACTTTTCCACTTTTTTTTCTCCCCCCCAGTTTTGGCAAGCAGTCTGGAGGAAAGCGAGGATGCGAGTGTATTGTACTGGAGCCTTCTGAAATGATTGTGGTAAGAACAGATTTAAAAAATGTGTTTAATGGCGCTATAAATTTCAGCCGCTTCCTTGTGTACCTTTCATAACAGGAGGCTTTTTGTAAAGCATCCTATAAAGTTATAGTAAAATTGGTTTGGTTCTAATTATAGCTTTTTATGACAGCAATAGCTATATAAATTATACTGGATGGGTAATGATGATTAGAATGATTGTGTCAACCTTTCTAAAATTATTTTTACTTTTTGCAGTTTGAGACCTGCCAGTGCTGACTAGTCTGGTACTCCTCAGTCAGTCATCTGGTGTATGTTCATTTTCTCTTTGGGTTATCCTGTGCAAACCTAGCTAGGTCAGCCGCTAAGGTACTCTTGGTGTTTGCACCTCCATTTAATAGGAAGCCTAGGATGAAGGCAGGAGGAACGTATGGAAGTTTAGCCAGTGCTTGAAGCCTGACTCTTTCACCCTAGATGTAGCAAATGCAAGGTAAGTTTAGCCTCTCTGTAGATAATATGAGAAGCTGTATTTGGCTTTATTTTACAATTATGAATACTGCTGAGTTGATCTGCTGGCCAATTATGATTGCGTTATCGCCAGACTTGCATGCTGATCTTGTTAACTCTCAAAGTATGTTTGCAGTTTGATTTTCTTAATACACAGGTCCTTTCCAAAATGGATTTGAGTTGTTTTTGTCTCTAACTTGGCATTCCATTATGTTTTTCACAGATTTGAATAAAAGATACTAGTGGGATTGAAAGTATCTCCATGTTTGTCAGCCCAGAACAGATCTCCGAAGTGCATTGAATGAGCTTCCTTTATTTCTAGACACGATTAAGCTAAATCTGATATTTTTGATGGTCTAGAAGCACTGTTTGAAAGGATCCTATTTATAAAGGTTAAATTCTCAAAGTAATAAACAATGTGCCTGAGACTTAGTAATATCTAGCTTCTGTCTGGCTTATCTGATTTTAATACTCTTTATTCAATCTTCTGTACCTTTTCCTGTCACTTGGGGAATAATTTGTCACAAAGAGTAGATGGATGCAATTCTCCAAGTCTGATGACACTGTACCTCAACTTTGAAGAATACACCTTTAGTTTGTCTTCAGCAGTTGGGATGAAGCTAACAATATATAGAAGTAGGCCCTAAGGACTTAGAGAGCCTTATAGCACCAAGCTTTATTGAAAGCCCATGTGAGGCACTAATGGTATAAGTGCCTCTGTTGTCATGGGTACCAGTATCCTTCCCACTGGCATTTAGAATGGCTGACCCAGAGAACGGTATATGGTTCTGTTAGCTGTCCAGGCAGACTCTTTTTTTCTTAAGCCTTGGAGAACCTAATTTCAAAGGTTATGGACACGAATGTGCGGGGTCATGTGTGTCACTGCTGCAGGGAGGTATGTAGTAGGCAGGGCTGTCTGGGGGGGAGAGGGGGCGCGAATCAGGGTGACCGCCCCGGGCACTGTGCTTTGGGGAACCCGCGGAGCTGGGCGGAGCAGCGGTGGCGCAGAGCTGGGCGGAGCAGCAGCTCCATGTCCAACCACTTACTACACCCCCCTCCCTTCCTGACGCAGCTTCTTCAGTTCGGGGCCCATGGGATTGGAGCGGGGGCAGGGCCCTGCATAGGCTGATTTACCCCAGGTCCCATACCCTGCTCAGGTCGGCTCTGGTAGTAGGGCTGTGTGAAGCTTCGGTCGCTGATTCAATTCTACGGAGATTTGGCCCAATTTGGCAGCGACTGGTGCCTCCTGAGTCTGGGTGGGCACCCGGGATCCCCCTGCAGCCGATCGCCGAGCCGGGAGGGCACAGAGGGGCCCCCAGTGTGCTGGGTGGTGAACCCGGAAGTGGTCCAGAAATAGTTCCAGTCTACTTCTGGGTTCACTGCTGAGCATGTGGGGGGTCCCTCGCCGTGCTCCTGTGGGACGCTCCATCCACCCCAGCATTGTAGCATTCACGAACCATGCCTGGTACCTCGAGGTATATAGAAAAAGCATTTAAATCTGTGTCTGTGGCTGAATCGCTAATTCTGCGAATCAGCATTGAATCTTCAGATTTGGATTCAGCCAAATTGAATTGGGGCAGTGATCTGAATCAACGAATCAAATCGCTGTCCCTGATTTGGGCTGAATCCGAATCAAATATGGCCCGTTTTGCACACCCCTAGCATGTAGCACTGTTGAATTGAAAAATATAGTCCCTGGGAAAGCACAGATTAGACCTAGCTCTTCTTGCACAGAAGTTATTTCAACCCAAGAATGTCTGTCTCACCCCCTATAAAGATAAATAGAATAAATAAGGAACAGAAATAGGAAGTAGAATGGAAAGAGTTGATTTATCTTTTTTGAGTCTGGTATAATAAAAAGAGGTTTCCTTTTCCTTATGGAGTAAATATAATCTGGATGCTTGAGACCCAAGTAGAGAGCTTGATGGAGTCATTTGGAACAAAAACACTTCAGAGTTGTTGTGACCCTTGTCCCAAACTAACTTTCTCCTGTGGCTAGATGAGACCTGTCAAAGTTAAAAACCTAGGATTGTGTCCCCACATGTAGTTCAGGATGTTTTTGAAAGCATCAAAGAAATACAGTAAGAAAGAGGGAACCATTTACCTTTTATGTCTTTGAAGTTTATTAGCGTTTTTACTGGAACATTTCTTGTAACAGTGGTTGATTATTCTAGCGTAGCTGAATGAGTAGTAAGCGCTTGATTTCAGACATGGCACTTGAGTTGTGACAGTAACTTGAGCCAGAAAAACTACATTTTTAAAGACTGTCTATTGTATTCAACAGTTATCTAATTTTTCCTCTTCAGCTGGTACTGACTGTTACAATTACAAATAGTGGGTAAAATGTTTTTGGACAAAAGGCAACTTTTAAGATGGCTGTTAAGAGTTAAGTGCATTTAATGGTTGTTTGACTGAGGATGACTGAGCCCTGTGCATACACAGTGACTGCTCTAAAGTTATCTGGAACAGTACATGCCACAGTGGTTTTCTCTGATGACTTATAGGTTGTATGTATTTACCTGTATGAGCCTTTAACTATGGGATACTAGCATTTTGAAGTGAACTCTTGAGACAAATCTTAATTTAAGTGTAAACCCATTAAATTGTTTGATTTGGAATATAGACAGACATCCTAGTTGTCTTGCTATCAAGGGATATGGATACAAGATTTTTGTGCAGCCATTATGCCTGCTTGTTTCATACAAGTATAGCAAATACACTCCAAATTTAACTCTGCTTCATCCAGGGTCAAATATAGGACAATATAGCTAAGTTGTATTGCTACAGGATCATTCGAACGTGACAGCTAAAGCATACGAGGTGCTTCCTGCTCTTAAGCAGTAACTTCCCCTCCCCTTTTAAATCAGATGAAAAGGTATGTTTCTTCCCACCCTTCGACTAGTGTAACTGAGAAAAGAATATGGACCACTGTTTATGAGCAGTTGAGCAACTTTTTTTTTTCATTTTATAAGCTATTGCAACGAGGTTTAATCTAGTTAAAAGAAAACAAACAAAAAATTCAGGTACATTGTTACCTAGAAAACATTCTTATATTTTGTGACATCATTTCTGTGCTAAGTGGAACTGCCTGAAGGGGGAAGTGACTCATTGCGGTGTCACTCACAAATTCCGTGACATTGTTTGAATTTCCCTAAACTGAGAATTGATGAGTCACTAACTACAAATGAGATTTGCAACATGACATGGACTATAATCTAGAGACAGAAAATGTATGCTGTAAAATTCTTAAGAGATACAGTTGTCATTTTAAGTAAATTATCCTTTATGATAAGAATACAAATAGATAAATTCATGAAAAGTACATTTTGTATAAATGTTCTTGACCACACTGTTCCTATGTCAGTTGAGTGGAAATGCAGATGTAGACATGAGTTTAATAGTTATAACTGAAGTTCCATATTGAAATAAGTGTGAAGTACTTATGAAAATGTGCCAGCCCTGAGAGGTGATAATAGGGGTGTGCAAAACGGGCTGTATTCGATTTGGATTCGGCCCAAATTGGGGACAGTGATTCTATTAATTGATTCGGATCGCTGTCCCGATTTGATTTGGTGAAATCCTGATCTGAAGATTCGATGCTGATTTGGAGAATCAGTGATTTGGCCATAGACACAGCTTTGAATGTTTCTTTTCTATGTACCTCAAGGTACCAGGTGTGGCTCATGAATGCTGTGATGCTGGGGTGGATGGAGCGTCCCACAGGAGTATTTTGGAGTATTTTCATAGATTTCATAGACATTAGGGCTGGAAGGGACCTCGGAAGATCATCGAGTCCAGCCCCCTGCCCAAAGGGCAGGAAGTCACCTGGGGTCATAGGATCCCAGCAAGATAAGCATCCAGTTTGCTCTTGAAGGTGTTCAATGTAGGCGCTTGAACCACCTCCGGTGGCAGGCTGTTCCAGACCTTGGGGGCTCGGACAGTAAAGAAATTCTACCTTATGTCCAGCCTGAAACGGTCTTGTAGTAGTTAATGACCGTTCGACCTAGTTGTCATCCCTAGGGGCGCTCTGGTGAACAAACGTTCCCCCAGATACTGGTGGTCACCCCTGATAAACTTATAGGTGGCCATCAGATCACCCCTGAGCCTGCGCTTTTCCAGGCTAAAGAGCCCCAGGGCTCTCAGCCTGTCATCGTAGGGTCTGCTTCCCTGACCTCTGATCATGCGCGTGGCTCTTCTCTGGACTCTCTCAAGCTTCTCCACATCCTTTTTGAATTGTGGGGCCCAAAACTGGATGCAGTACTCCAGCTGCGGCGTCACCAAGGCCGAGTACAAGGGGAGAATGACGTCCCGGGACTTGCTTGAGAAGCATCTATGGATGCAAGCCAGCGTTTTGGTCACTTTACTAGCCGCAGCATCGTATTGCAGGCTCATGTTCACTTCCGTGTCCACTGCCAAGCATGCGGGGGCACCCCTGTGCCCACCCGGCAAGGCGGTTGGCTGCAGAGAGGCCCCACCCCCTGATGCCTCTGACTGATTGCCTGGGGCCTCTGGCAGATGCATGGGCTGCCACCACCCTACTGCTCCTTTGCCCGGCCTGGTTTCCACTCTCTGCCCAACCCTGGCCTGCACCGGGGGAAAAATAAGTGTTGTAACCCCTCCCCCCCCCTCCCCCCGTACAGGCTTGAGGACAGGCCACTGCTGTTCTGCTGTCCTACTGGCTGGGCCACACTGCCCCCTGCCCCTGCCCTGCCCTGGCTCTGCTCTTCCCGGCCCAGCCCTGCTTCCCCCCCCACCCCCAAGGTCTGTACAGACATGGAGACAGGGTGTCGCCACCCCACTGCATAAGGAAAGCCCTCTCACCAAAATGACAGCTGGGGTGGGGGGGTGTGCAGAAAAGCAAAACCTTTTATTTTTACATTGAGCCCCACTTTCCCGCTCTTTTGCAGGGCTTGTGTGTGTGTGTGTGTGTGTGTGTGTGTGTGCGCGCGCGTGTGTTTTGCTGATTTTGTGAAAATTACCTGATTTCACATTTTGTTTGAAAACTGGGGGACTGAGAATTAACTTGAATTGGGAGGGTAACTACAGGCCCATGAGTCTAACTTCCATCCTAAGGAAAATCCTAGAAAAGTTCATCAAGGAGTCTAGCTGTGATAAGCTTGCAGAAGGTAAGATTCTGAATGACAGCCAGCATGGCTTGGGCAAGTCTTGCCTTACCAACCTCATCTCCTCCTATGACCAGGTAACTCGCCACCTAGACATGAGAGAGCAGGTTGACATTGTATACCTAGATTTCCAAAAGACGTTTGATCTAGTATCCCACGATGTCCTCGTGAGAAAATTGGAGGATTGTGGACTTAACTCTGAGACAGTCAGGTGGGTGAGAAACTGGCTGCAGAATAGGACCCAGACAGTCGTAGTGAATGGACCTGTGTCATTCTGGCAAGAAGTGGGCAGCAGTGTCCCGTGGGGTCAGTGCTCAGTCTAGTACTTTTTCTACATTGTTCAACATTTCACCTATTCCAGAGACAAAGTTTTAAAAATAAAAATGAAGCTTTATTATAACAGTTTCCAAACCTTTTCTAGTTGTAACCCCACAGAGAGTCAGGTAATTTTATTGACTGACACCACACGCAGTTTCCACTGTTCATGTGCTCACAATAAATAGGGAGGATGAACATACTGCACCTCACGCGTTCTTAGGTTTGACATTCCCATTAAAATCTTTCTGACCTGAGGGCTAGGGACAGAAGCTGCACATAAATCAGTATAAAAGTGATCAACCAGTTCAAATCTGTAACACAACAGAAGTTTAGCGCACACAAACCGCTTTCAAAATGGCCAAAACCAGTTTAAAATAAACTTGGATAGATGTAGTATCAGACTTCACTGATTTAGGTTAAATCAGTTTATTGAACTTCTGTTCCAGATTCCCTAGAGTCATAGATTGTAAGGCCAGAAGAGACCTTGGAAGATCACTGGGTCCAGCCCGCTGCACCAAGCAGGAAAGATAACTGGGGGTCAGGTGACCCCAGCAAGTTATCCATCTAGTCTCCTCTTGACGATTTCCAGGGTAGGTGATTGCACCACCTCTGGAGGGAACTTATTCCACCATCTGGACACCCTGCCTGTGAAGAAGTTCTTCCTAACATTGAGCCTGAATCGATCTTCCAGGAGTTTGTGGCCATTACTCCTGGTTTTCCCCTCAGGTGCCCTGGTGAACAGTTGCTCACCAAGCCCTTGACGTACTCCCCCAGTGTAGTGGTAAGCTGCTACCAGGTCCCCTCTCAGCCTTCATTTCCTCAGGCTGAAGAGTCCCAGCTCCCTCAGCCCTTCCTCGTATGGCTTGCCTTGTAAGACTCTGATCATACGGATGGCTCGTCTTTGGACTCTCTCAAGCTTGTCCACGTCCTTGTTAAAGTGCAGTGCCCAGACCTGAATACAGTACGCTAGCTACGGTCTCACCAGTGCTGAGTGGAGTGGAAGAATCACCTCCTTGGTTCTGCTGGAGATGCATTGATTGATGCATGCCAGAGTATTATTTGCCCCACTGGCTACAGCATCACACTGCTGGCTCATATTCATACTGTGGTCTAGTATCACCCTGAGATACCTTTCATTCATGGTGCTAGTTAGTCTAGGGAGCTGGGACTCTTCAGCCTGAGGAAATGAAGGCTGAGAGGGGACCTGGTAGCAGCTTACCACTACACTGGGGGAGTACGTCAAGGGCTTGGTGAGCAACTGTTCACCGGGGCACCTGAGGGGAAAACCAGGAGTAATGGCCACAAACTCCTGGAAGATCGATTCAGGCTCAATGTTAGGAAGAACTTCTTCACAGGCAGGGTGTCCAGATGGTGGAATAAGTTCCCTCCAGAGGTGGTGCAATCACCTACCCTGGAAATCGTCAAGAGGAGACTAGATGGATAACTTGCTGGGGTCACCTGACCCCCAGTTATCTTTCCTGCTTGGTGCAGGGGGCTGGACCCAGTGATCTTCCAAGGTCTCTTCTGGCCTTACAATCTATGACTCTAGGGAATCTGGAACAGAAGTTCAATAAACTGATTTAACCTAAATCAGTGAAGTCTGATACTACATCTATCCAAGTTTATTTTAAACTGGTTTTGGCCATTTTGAAAGCGGTTTGTGTGCGCTAAACTTCTGTTGTGTTACAGATTTGAACTGGTTGATCACTTTTATACTGATTTATGTGCAGCTTCTGTCCCTAGCCCTCAGGTCCGAAAGATTTTAATGGGAATGTCAAACCTAAGAACGCGTGAGGTGCAGTATGTTCAACCTCCCTATTTATTGTGAGCACATGAACAGTGGGAACTGCGTGTGGTGTCAGTCAATAAAATTACCTGACTCTCTGTGGGGTTACAACTAGAAAAGGTTTGGAAACTGTTATAATAAAGCTTCATTTTTATTTTTAAAACTTTGTCTCTGGAATAGGTGAAATGTTTTGGCTGGAACTTTCACAAATAAATTCAGCCTGAGACAGATGCCCAGCAGAGAGACTTTCAGTCCGAACGGTTTGTTTGATGTTTTATAAACAGCTGAAAATGGCCTTCATTGGAAAGTGTTAAGTGACCTAAAGCAGAGATTGTTACTTTCATCCAGCATAATAAGTATGCTGTTAGAAATTGTTATAGATGGTTATAAGTCATGGTTAGTTGTAATAATTTTTAACCATTTGTAAGTTATTATAAATGGTACCTTACTATGAATATAGCAACTATAAGTTTTGAGACCTCTGCTGTTTTGCCTGGTATCAAAATGAAAGAAAAGGATGGATGTATGTACAGTACTACTAAATTTCAAGCTGTGTTGTATAAGGGCTTTTCAGCTTCTTTGATATTTTTTGACAGTTATACAGTAGTGGTATTAACTGAAGGAAGCAGGTGGTCTTATTTTCTTAGTTTCCATTAACAGTTGATTTTTTTTTTTTTCCCTCCCTGCCCCTGCTAACAAGCCTTGGGCTCAGTTCTTATTTTTCATTTAGAATAAGGGAAGGAAAATAGTTTTACATCATAGTAGAGGATTACTTTGCCATAGTTCTACACACATCGTAAAAATGTCTGTGAAACTCCACGTGAAAGCTGTTACGGTCCTGCGAGATACCAAATGCTTTCAGCTCTCTTGATAATAGGAGCTTGGCACCTGTAAGCAGCTATGTAGAAGCTTATAGGATTGGACTCGGACATCAGAAAAGCAAGTAATACATTTGGCATAGAACTGCATTTCTCATAAACCTGGGGTGGCAAACTCACTGCGTGCCCTGGGCCAGATCTGGCCTGAAAGGGCAGTGGCTGTAGCAGGAAGAGTCGTGGTAGGGCAAGCAGCTGTGGGACTGGTGGCCGTAGGATGAGCGAGTCTGTGTTGGCACAGCTCTTGCTTGCTCTTGCTGTGGATGGTCATGTTCACTTGAGCTCAGGGCCTTGGATTCTGTGGCTCCTCTAGCCATGCTCCCACTTTTAGTAGCCCAACTACCCAGATGAAGTGGTTTTGTGGACTAGATGTGGCCTGTGGACTAGATTTGACGCCTCTGCTACAAGTCAACAGGTGCCTGGATGTGGTATGTAAGTTAAAATTTGAAATCAAGCTTGTTAGTTTAATAGGGCAACTTTAAAAGAAATTAAAGTTTCAGATTTATATTTGGTCTTCTTAACAGTTGCTTTGTCAGTAACTAAAAATCCATATTTTCTGATGGTTGCCCCTCAAGGCCTTTCTGTTCTGCAGGTGCTTGTTGCTTGTCATTTAAAAACTGCTGGTGAAACTTCCACTAAGGCAGGTACAGGTGTTCTACTGGGAGAATCGCTGCTGTCCCAGTAGACACCAAAAGTGTTGCATATATTTAGGCTTTTTCTCCCAGATCAGAAATGGCTGCTCTTGGAGAAAAATAAGCTGGCAACAACCAGAGTTAAATTGCTTCTGGGAGGGTTTTTTTTCCTGCAGACTGAAGGTCTATACACTTTCTCCTGGTTTAACTCCTCCTGGGGACCAGGGAGAGCGGAGCCACTGGAAAGGCTCCCTGTTTTCCAGGACCAGGGAGGGGCGAGGGCAGCTGCTCCTTCCCTACTCCATAGATCAGGAGGGGAGGGGAGTTGCAGCCACTGCTCTCTACCTCTTCCCCCAGATCAAGCAGGCCTCAGTTTTGGGAAGAGGCAGGGGACTTTTTGCTGGCTCCCACTGGCACCCACTTAATGCCCAGCTGAGCGGCAGGGTGGTAATTTAAAAGCCGGCAGCTGGGAGCAGGCCTTGGGGACCCTGCTTCCAGCTGTTGGCTTTTTAATCATTGCTGTGCCCCTAGGTGGGGCAGCAAGGGGGAGCTGGACTGGGGAAATTCTCCATGCACCTGCCTATGGGTCCCTTTGTCTTTTAAATTGCTGCCTCCGCTGCTCATCTGAGTAGCGGGGGACCAAGGGGAAAGTGGAGAGACTGGAAGGTGGCTGTGTCCTGGACTTTCCCCAGCCCAGCAGAGCACTTCAGTCCTGGCCTCTCCAGATACTTCTTGCTGCAAGAGCAGGGCAAGACAGGGCTTTGCCACCACAGCAAAGTGCCCCCGTTTCACCCTGCGCTACCCTCGGTGAGTTTGGACCAGTGTTGGCCGAGGCACAGCCTTGCCACAGCAACTGTACACTCCCTCCTCTTCCTGCACCCGTTCAGTGATCCCGGAGGAGTGCAAGGAGCTGGGCTGTCCTCCTGTGGAGGAGAACTGGGAGAGTTCCCACCATGGGAGAAAGAATGCTGATTGACCGGATGGGAGCCAGGGTGATTCTCCTGGGCCAGGACCTTTCTCTGTCTGTGGCAGGTGCTGCTTTTCAGGGCTGACCCAGGGAGCAGCCCGCTAGTGCCTCCTGGCTGGAGACTTGAAGCCTGTGAAGCTCTTTAGCCATGGGGGCTGGAGCAACACATGCAAGTCCAGCTCCTGGGCTGCTTCTCTACTGGAAGACATTTCCAGTAGAAATGAATGTCTGCACACTGCTTTAGTTACGTTCCTTTTTCATATCCGTGTGGTACGACATTAAATTCTAATCCAGTGTTAATCTTATTGTCAGATTTGTATCCCTTGGTCAGCTCAGTATCTTTCAGCATAATTTTTCTTGCGTTCTCTAGCTACGAAAGCAGTTATCCTGTCTGCTTTCAAGTGGTGGTGTTTTTATCTTTAGGAGATTAACAAAAAAAATTCTAAAATTTGACTCCCTATCTAGGAATGGGTAGATCTGGTCTCTCTCAAATTGCTCATACCGAATGAGAGTTAGGGTTGGCATGTTCATTGTTTTCAGTTGCTTGCCTTCTGGCTTTGTTTTGGTTTTGGTTTTTTGGGGAGTTTTTTGGCTTGTTTCTGTTCTCTCTTCTACAATTTTGACCTCAAGTAAATTGATCAAGGTATCATAAGTTAACTGCTGGAAGAGAAAATGAAGTTGGCTATTTAACTATTTCAGTAGACATGTTTTAGTTTTATAGCCATACTTTTAAATTTTAGTATCTGAAACTTTTAAAAATCGTGAATAAAGAGAGTAGAAACTATTGCATGTTAGGTGTATTACAAAGAAATTAAAAGACCATTTGCAGCCTATTTGTATATGCCTGTCTGTTCTATTTCCTGCTTGATGTGTTTTTCCAAGACATCAAAAGGAAACATGGAAGGATAGCCTGTTTTTCATGCAAAAAAAGCAATTGAAACATGCCAGGTACTTCATATTAAATAGAGGAAACATACATAAATATGCCTTCTTTTTAATGTTGATGTTCAAAAAAAGCTATCAGAGTTCTAGAGCAGTTACACACATTTAAAAAAAAATATATTTTCTGTGTGTGAAGTACAGTGGCCATAAATAAAGATCATGGGAGAGCTGTGCGAGATTCTAGGGTTTTCCTTGACTGACAAATGCCCTTTTAAATGTGTCCCAGTTTAGGTACAGCTTTAAAGCCCATTGGTCTTTGTTAAAATGTGACAGCTAACATGTTTTTAATGCCTAACCTTGTAACTATAGTAAGTATAACATTTTAAAATAAATGTGTTTTGGAGTTGATATCCTTTGAACACTTGATAAGCAGTGTGCAGTTGCTGTTATATAACATACGTGTGCAGTAGGAAGGTTTGCTGCTAGTAAGCAACTCGATGTAGAGGATACACGTGGTTCTTTCTATTTTTCTTTTTTTTTCTGCTTCCTGGAAGGAAACTGTGGCCTCCAGCTCATTGTAATAACATCATCTTTGAGCCATGTAGCACTGGTTTGCTTAAGGGACTTGTATAGTCTGTTTCCTAAGCAGATTAACTGTTAAGAGCTAATATTAATGCCTTCCTCATGAGCTTAATAAAGCTCCATCGACTTTCAATGCTTTGGAAGAATTGGATGTTTAACCAGGATCCTGAACATGTGTTTCAGGTGGAGAACTCCAAAGACAACGAAGAAAATATCTTGCAAAGAGAAGTTCCCATCAGACAGTCTCGGCGAAGGTTCAGGAAGATTAATCAACGGGGAGAACGCCAGACCATCACTGACCATGTGGATGCTAGCAGTTATCTTTCGGTGAGCATGTTTTCCACTACCTGCTGGCCTGGCTGTTTGACATCTCGGTGTCTGTCTTGCCTTTTTTTGAGGCATGTTATGAAGAATTAAAATAGTATAAAATATAACTTTAGTTTGTCTTATTTGATTTGTATAGTTTTTCCCACTGAAGAATGGTTAAAAGCACTCTAGATTTTAAAGCTGTAGGTGGTAGTTCAGTCACGTCCGCTCAGAAAAACAATGATTTGGTTTTAAGCCCTTTTAGCTGTCTGTAATAGGAGTAAAACACTGAGAAGGTCATTGGTCAATTTGGGGTTGCGCCCCAAACCTCCCCAGAAATGTTGTTAATATTTTTAACATCGCACTTATTAAATAAGGTACGTCTCAGATCACTGAGATTTTTTTCTTCTTGTTTTGAATGTAGACCATATTCATTATGCTGTTAAATCCCCAACACCTGTGGCCAAATACAGTCTTGACGTTTTACCTGTGGTTTGTCAGTTCAGGTGAAGGATCAGAGAATTTATCTGAGAACAGCAGAATGTTAAATCATGCATCCAAAAGAGTAAAACATTGCCTTGTTTGCAACGCTAAATATATGAATCGAGTATTGTGCCAAGATGCATGCAGCTGTGATTCTCAGGCCACAGTGCTTAAACAAGTTTTTGTTTACCATTATTTTTATATAACCACATGCTTAAACCCTGTTAGTGGTTGATTGAATGTGGGTGGTCTAGACGAACAACTTCATTTGAAAAATAATTGTTTTTGAGGTTTTGTTGATTTGAATTTAAACCAAATAATGAAACAAATTGCTAACTAAAAATGAGCATGTTACCAGGAACCAGGTACCTTCTTCCTTTTTTGATAGCTTAGGGTTTTAAATAGAGCTGAATTTTAACTAGCCTCTCTGTCCAGAAAAGAAAAATGAAATCATTTACAAATAAAAAAAACCCCTGAGTCCCTTCCAACCTTCAGGGCTTGTGTTTTAAGTGCTTTGAAAGCGTGCCAACTACAGTAAAGTAAATCTAGCTAATTTTTCTATCTCTTAGAAGAAAAATATAGTTTTGGCTTGTGACTAATTCTTAGTGTTTTTCTTTACATTCACTTTCCTGTGTCTCCTGTTTCAGGAGTTGACACATACTGACTTGTGCCAGTAGTTAGTAAGTGGCACAAGTAAAAGGTAGTGACTGAAGTTATGTCCTCAAGCTCTGAGCAGTCGTGACTATGGTATAGATCATTAATGAAAACCCAGCTTTTGTGGTTTTCATTGTGGGGAAACATGCATCTTGCCTCCTCCATTGCCTTTCTGTTTAAGCCTTTGGTAACATCTGACTGAATAGGTTGTTGTCTACAAAAGCTCATGCTTCTCTGAGCCAGTTGGTCTCCAATGTGCCACCCTGCCCTGCCTTCTGCTTGTTAAAGACTGAACATGTGCATTGAGCAGCAGTTCTTAAAGTTTTGATTGTTTGCATTTCTCAAGATGGGAGAATCTTGTGAGCAGTTGATGCTGATGTCTGTCTGTGTGGTCTTGAGAGCTGCTCATTCTGTGAACAAATGAAATATGTAGCTTTCTGGTGATTTTTAAGGATAGTTACCAGTTAATTCTCCAACTAGGTGAAGGCTTGTCAAAAGATTTGTCTAATCAACAAATTGTGCTAAGTTTTTTATGTTTGTCAGTCTTTTGCTATGTGTTAGCATAACATGGTGTATTTACCTATTTTTGTATGTGTACCTTCATACTGCCCTTGTGACAATTTGAAATATTCTTGGCTTATGATTGTTAACCTATCAAAATGCATTAGTATTTTCATCCAGTTCCATAGAAATGAGAAGTGGGAGAAGTCTCCACATTTGAAACCATATGTTTTTGGTATCTTACTTTATTTCAATTTATAACCAAAAAAAAAAAAAAAAAGTCCCTGTCTACCAGTTCAAACACTTGACTTGGGAATCAGTGGCAAGTTCAGTTGTGTGGAGTTAAAGAATACTTTATGGTACAGTGTCTGCCAGTTGGTTGTCTCTGTTATTAGCTAACCAAATTGCAAAACCATTGCTCCATTTATAGATCATGAAATCTTGCTCTATGTATGACACTTTTGGATAATTTTTGTGGCAAAAAGATTTATAGTGGACAACACAGATGCCTAAGAAATCTCAATGCAAGAGGATCTGTATACCTTGAGCCATGTTTGCAAATACAAACATTCTTTACAAATAAAAAAGAGGTGAATTTTTTAAAACAAATTTAGTCACAATTTAGTAAAAATTAATTAGCTTAAACATTTAGTGGTAATTTTCTGTGGTGGGTTGCATATATAGGTTTAACTTGTGCTGGTGTTAGTGAAAGCTGCATGCACACACACATTTAAGAACAAAGATTCTACTAGTATAAGATTCTTGGTTCCCTAAGGTTTAAAAAATTTTAGATAAGCAATTGTCTTGCTCAGAATTACCTTTTTGCATGTCAGCTCATCAGTTTTATATACGTTTCTTCGTCTGACAGTTGTTCATAATTATCCTCCTTATATCTGTCGTAGGTTTATTAATATACTTAAATGTGATTTCCATTGCAACTTGATCAGTGTCAGCTTTTCAGGAACAATAGATGAAGCAAGTATAAGCAGGAGGTATTGGGAGAAATACTTTTAATACTTTGTGAAGTCTAAATTTACGCTAATGAGAGAAATTTTGACAATAACTCTGAATTGGAAAGGTACTATAATGCTAGAACTGGAAAAATGTTTACAAACCTGCCAACAAGCTTGCTTTGTTGACACACTCATAATGAAAAATTACAGTGTATTACTTCACTTCCTTGCTTGTCACTAAATGGTCTTTGATAGGGGTTGAATATGGCATGTTAGAGCTCTTAAGTAAGTATTATTTAATTATCACATTTTTCCATATTGCACTCATAGTATTACCTCCAGAGAATAAACTAGTTTCTTTTCTTGTGCATCCAATCCTGCATATACAATATTACATACTTTTCTGAGTTTCTCAGACTGAATCCTGTCAGGTACAGGAAGTTTTTAATTCCTAAAACAAACTTTGTGATTCACTGCTTCTCTTCTTTTATGCCAATCAGGCATTCTTGCTCCCAGGCTCAAATAGAAGCTGTCTTGTATTCTTATATAGAAGAATTTTCCATGAAACTCTTAACTCATTAGTAAATCTCTTCCACATGTAAGTGCACTGTGGTCATAATTAAGAATAAGGTTAATCTTTATTTTTATGAAATGTAAGCTATTAAGTGCTACTGCTGAGACACTTATTTGCAGCTGCTTCTTGCATGGTACTGCTAATAGGCATTAATAGAATATGTTGTAAATGATTATAGATGTTTTTAAAGGTTTTGTAAGGGTAGCTGTTGTATTTAGTGAGTATTTTTGACAGGCATGTAAAAAAGCCACAATCAGGATAAAAACAGCTCTTTTCATAGATTCATAGATGTTAGGGTTGGAAGGGACCTCAATAGATCATCGAGTCCGACCCCCTGCATAGGTAGGAAAGAGTGCTGGGTCTAGATGACCCCAGCTACATGCCTATCTAACCTCTTCTTGAAGACCCCCAGGGTAGGGGAGAGCACCACCTCCCTTGGGAGCCCATTCCAGACCTTGGCCACTCGAACTGTGAAGAAGTTCTTCCTAATGTCCAATCTAAATCTGCTCTCTGCTAGCTTATGGCCATTATTTCTTGTAACCCCCGGGGGCACCTTGGTGAATAAAACCTCACCAATTCCTTTCTGTGCCCCCGTGATGAACTTATAGGCAGCCACAAGGTTGCCTCTCAACCTTCTCTTGTGGAGGCTAAAAAGGTCCAGGTTCTCCAGTCTCTTCTCATAGGGCTTGGTCTGCAAGCCCTTAACCATACGCGTGGCCCTTCTCTGCACCCTCTCCAGGTTATCCACATCCCTCTTGAAGTGCGGCGCCCAGAATTGCACACAGTACTCCAACTGCGATCTGACCAGCGCCCGATAGAGGGGAAGTATTACCTCCTTGGATCTGTTCGTCATGCATCTGCTGATGCACGATAAAGTGCCATTAGCTTTTCTGATGGCTTCGTCACGCTGCCGACTCATGTTAAGCAGGTCATTTCCTAGGCAGTAGGTATGCTGGACATTTTTCCTCCCTAGGTGCAGCACTTTGCATTTCTCCTTGTTGAACTGCATTCTGTTGTTTTCTGCCCACTTTCTGTCCAGGTCTGCTTGCAGCTGTTTCCAGCCCTCTGGCGTGCCCACTTCTCCCCACAGTTTTGTGTCATCCACAAACTTGGACAGAGTACACTTCACTCCCTCGTCCTAGTTGCTGATGAAGACATTGAAGTGTATCGGTCCAAGGACTGAGCCCTGTGGGACCCCACTGCCCACACACTTCCAGGTCGATACCGACCCATCCACCACCACTCTCTGGGTGCGACCCTCTAGCCAATTCGCCACCCACCGGACTGTGTAGTCATCCAAGTCACAGCCTCTTAACTTGTTCACCAGTATGGGGTGGGATACTGTATCGAAGGCCTTCCTGAAGTCTAAGTATACGACATCAACCCCTCCTCCTGTGTCCAGGCATTTTGTAACCTGGTCATAAAAAGAGACTAGATTAGTCAGGCATGATCTGCCTGCTACGAACCCGTGCTGGTTTCCCCTCAGCATAATTTGTCCTGCCGGGCTCTCGCAAATGTGAGCCTTGATAATCTTTTCAAAGACTTTGCCAAGGATGGAGGTGAGACTGACTGGTCTATAGTTGCCCGGGTCCTCCTTCCTCCCCTTCTTGAAAATGGGGACCACATTTGGCCCTTTTCCAGTCCTCCGGGACTTGGCCCGTGCGCCACGAGCGTTCAAATATTCCTGCCAGTGGCTGTGCAGTGACATCAGCCAGTGCCTTCAGTACCCTCGGATGGAGTTCATCCGGGCCTGCCGACTTAAAGGCATCCAGTTCCTCCAAGTGCCTCTGTACCATCTCGGGGTCTACGCATGGCAGTCTGGTGCCTTGCTGCTGCCTCTCTACAACCCCAGTGAGAGACTTGTCATGCCCCTCACTTAGGAACACTGAGGCAAAGAACTTGTTGAGGAGTTCAGCCTTGTCCCCCCTGTCCGTCACCAGTTGCTTCTTCTGTTGCTTCTTTTGTTTTACATTAGTGTAGCCCGGATCTACACAGGTTTGTACTCCCCTTTCTAAATGAGGGAATTAGTGGCAGTGTGCTGTGGAGGGACACAGGAGCTCAGCGACCGCCTCCGTCCCCTATAGAGTCAGGTCCAGTCAATCAATTACTTAACTATATACAAATTTATTATTACAACAAAACCATTAAAGGGTAAGATCATAGATTATATAAATATACAAATGTACAAAACAATAAACCCTATACCATATATGTATATGTGTGTGCATGTGTATAGCTATATCCTTTGTTGTGGGTTGTTCTATTGCTCACTTGTATTTCTGAATAATTATTGGGGGTGTACACACCCCCCCCCAATATTTGTATGTGTATGTGTATATATGTACACCCCCCCCCAATAATTATTCAGAAATACAAGTGAGCAATAGAACAACCCAGAACAAAGGATATTGATCAGGCAACCTTATCAATATACAAACTATTACTTCAACTTATTCACATAAACTATATAAGGAACAGTCTACAAACATAACAAGTAATCCTTAGATTACCGTGGTGCCCTCCAGGGCAGGGACCCAACTCCCAAGGTACCACTACAGAAAAGGAGGTGGGGGGGAAAGAAAAGAAGAGGATGACCCCAAAGACTCCTAAGCTGCCCCCCTATCACCCAGAAGCGGCCCACATGTTGTCCCTTCACAACCCTGGGGGTCCCTCCCCTGTGGGGACCCTCTCTCCAGGGTAACTTGCTACTTCATAGTCCTGGAGGGTTGCCTCCTATTCTCCAGATCGAGCTCTGTTCCCCAGTGGGCTTTTCTGCAGCCCGACTCTGCTGCTGCTGGCCCGGCTTAGGGCCAAATGCACTGCTATGTATAGTGGACGCTTCACCTCGTGCTAGGGGTTGGAGGGCCAGGCAGTCTTGTCCAGCACCAGGGCTTGGTGTGCTCCCAGACCCTTTGTGTAGTGTTATCTGCACTGAGATGCTGCCCCGTGCTAGCAGCCACCTCATGCTGCTCCCAGGGTCTCTCACCCTCTGTGCAGCGCCTCCTACACGGAGCTCCCAGCCTCATGCAGAGCTTGGGGATCTGAGCCGCCCAAGTGGCTCCAAAGATCCTGCTCCATGCACCGGCGTGTGCACTGTGTCTTTGGCCACACACCAAAGGTTGCAGACCTGAGTCACCTCACGCAGTTCCCAGGGTCCGGACGCCATGCTGCGGACCAAGATCCTAAGTGCTGGAGCCATCTTCAGCTCCCCGCCAATGGAAGTCTTCAGGGGCTCTTCTGAGCTACTGCTTTGCCCTGCTGAGCAGCTCTCCCGAGTCCCGCTCTTCTCTCTCTTCATCCCCGATGCATCTGCCTTGTACTGGGCACACAGCTTCTTTTATACTCTCCAGGGCGCTGCCCCAGTGTCTCCTGGACCTGACAGTCTTCAATCAGGTCCAGGGGAGCTCTTCTTCCCCTCCCCTCAGGAAAGGGGCATGACTTCACTTCTCTTGTTGCCTTTTGATTGGTGGAAGGGCTTCACCAATCAAAACAGCAGATCTCAAGCCTGGGACTCAATCCAAGCTCCAAAAGGTAAGCCTGCTACATTAGTATTTATTTATTTATTTTTGAAAGATGTACTTACTGGTGATCTTTAGTACCGCACATAAGAAACGGACTTATCGTTGGAAAATTAACAAACGGATTTTCTATTTTTGAACCATAGTATTGAAATAGTAGTAGCTCCAGGCAGTTATCTTTGCAATAAAAAGTTACTGTAAATATTAGCTGTACTTTAAAGTGCAGGAAGGATAGTAAAATATCCATGATGGCATGTTCAGTGGTGCTGTGGAAACAAAAACAGAGCTTAGGGCTAATTTATAGGTGAGATTTCAGCTGCTAAGTCAAACTTTTGGTTTGTAAAACTTAATGAGCTTCAGAAACAACATAAAAAGTGAACAGTCTTTTTCATCCCTTAACAGTTTGCGTAGTTATGGCACATGTATGGATTTGTCAGATACTTGCCTTTGGGAAGCCTTCATTTTAAAAGAAGCACTTCTAACTTATGATCTAACGGTATGTGATTTGACAGAAATTTGTCTTCATTTGGAAACTGCCTAAAATATTTTTAAGACAATTTTTTTTAATATAATTTTTTGTGGAAATATTACGTTAGTGATATTTTATAATATATTAAATACATTTATATTAAATATCAAATTGTAGTTGTTTGTATTTTTGTTTCCTGCCTTTTTATTTTAAAACATGTTTTAACGTACTGTGTTCTTACTAATAGCTGTCATTTTTCTGAGACAGCAGTGCTTCCTCCTCCCCCCCTCCCTTTCCATTATAAGAGGATGACATGGTTTAAGAGATTTAGTGTAATCTCTCCATTTCTTTGGGATGGTGCCCTAATAATTGCACCACTTTTAAAATAATAATCCTGGAAATGTAGAGTGGTATCCATCTTTTGAGATCTGCCTCAGAAGTTTACTTGACAGACAAGTTGCTTGTTCTTTAATCGTATACTTAATGTAATCCTGTTCAGGTTCTTGTAGTTATCCTAGATTTTCTTGCGGTTGAAGGGGAGATGAAGAATGCTTTCTGGGGGGCTTGAAAACTAAGGGCTTGTCTCCATTATGGGGCTGCTGTCCCCATGGGTTGTGTTGTCATGGTCTTGGGAGCGGAGCCCTCTTTCAGAGACTTGGGGTATGACCACAAAATAGCTACAGCACCACCTTGAACAACAGAAGCTAGGAGCGTTTATAGATGTGCTCTGGGAGGCAGGAGGTTGGGGGGTGCTTTAATTAGAGCAACTCCAAGAGCGTCAAGGGTATCAGTCAAAGTGTTATGTGTATCAGCGTCCCTGTACTGAAAAATAGTGGCGGGGCCACTTTAAAGTTCATCCAACGAGCTTTAAAGCACCCTTGTTATCCCCATTTTTCAGCATGGGGTTGCTGATACACATGATACGAGTCTGCTGGAGTGCAGTAATTACCATGCTCCAGCAGACTTGATTAATCGAGTGTGCTCTGACACGTTGTAATTACAGCACGCGGGAGCAGCTTCAATGTATGTGTCTAGGTGACTAAGGTGCCAGAAACCCTTTTCTGTCAGAATAGCTATGTCTAGGCATGCCATTTTGTGGCATGGCTACATCACTCGGGTCTGATTTTTTTGTGCTCCTAGCAGTCATAGCTATACCAGCAAAACTTTGTAGCTTAGACTAAGATACTACTTCAGTGCTGGATGCATCAGGAGTTTTATAATGTGTTTTAAGTTTCATTTCAGCCAGTTTACCTGGTACTGAAGCAAAGTTTACTTGACCTGTACTTCTCGGGACTTCATCTTTTTTGAAAATTGATGCAAAATTTGTGACATTCAGTTGTCGAAATAGCAGTTGATGTAATTGCATATTTTTGTTAGTGGTTCAGGCCACTTTATTCTTTTTTTATATATATCATGCTGTCTTTGCAACGTTTTGGACTTCAGTGTTTGTTCCGACACCTTTTCTTTTGTGACTTGAAAACTTGACAGCGTCTCATCTTTATTCTTTGAAGAGTAGTGGTGAAATCCTGATTGCATAGAGGTTCGTGTGCGTTCTGCCATTGGCTACACTGGAGATAAGGTTTCACAGGAAGCTGTCTTCTCAGCTTTCTTGGAGGTGAAGGCCGATTCAAAGAAATAATTTAGCTTCTCTGCTCTGTCATCTGTTCTTATAACATTGGGCATTTGAAGATCACTAGCCATTATTCCACTTACATTTTGTATGCTGTAGTTTACGCTCCATTCCGTGGCCTGGATTGTACATATGGTGTGTACACAGTCTTTCACTAGCATGTATGTCTGGGGAAGTTACAAAGTGTAAACTCATATAAGTGGCTAGGTGTCTGTACTTTTGGCTTAGTCATTGATTTTTTTTTTTTTCTTGTGAAAGAAACGGCCTCTGCAGTGAATTCATTTCTTGAACAGTCTCTGAGCAGACTACTTTACCTTTTTGTTTATGTCCTAGATCTGAATACAGTCTGCAGGTCTGCATGTCACGTTAATACTCAGAGGAAAGAATGTCTGGTTTACAGGTCTGACCACAGTGTATTTCAAGAAGTGCAGCAAAAATGTGGGGTTGCTAAATCCTTGAGTGTTCTAGATACTAAACTCATTGCGGGCTGATGCACTTGCCTTAGAGGTGTGGGAAGGGTAGGGAAGGGACGATTGACAGACCTATCATTTACACTGGGCTGTTAACTGATGGTGTCAACTGCTGGAGGAAACCGCTTCTCTGGCTGGGTGTTAATTTATTGGCCAAGAAGAGAAAATGTAATTTAAAATGGCACCCAAGATTACAGTGCGAGGGACCAGGCTGACTACCTAATGCTTACCGATGAATTTGCAGGGATGTTGTCTTTGGTATACCTTAGCTTTCATTTATATGAGAAGGAAAGACCACCATGTTTGCACTTACTTTATCAACTCTATTTATTAGCTTTTCCTTGTTAATCCTGCTGGATAGTTATATCGGTACACTACTATCAGACGTCTGCATAAGATATAGTACGTTACTGGCGGTGATGTTCGTTAGCGAGAACATGAATACTCGAAGGTGCAGTGCATTAAAATTCTTTTCCATAATTTCCATAGACCACTTTCCGGACGGCTAGCCAAACTAATTAGTATGTGTGTCTACAGCCTCCAATGTAATATTGATGGTTTTGAAATATTACTACATAGAATAGAAAATGGATGTTGGAAAACCCCATTTTGTTTCCTTAATTAAAGGGATACCATCAAGAAATATGACAGAACATATACCATTTTATTTAATAACACAGCACATAGCTTTTAAAAGAACACACATTAGTATTGGAAAACTGAACATTTTTCTTAAAATCCTCCTGTTAAAGACAATGCACACAGATATTAACATTGATTTTTATCAGATCAAAACTGTGTAGAAGTGGCCATATAGTGTTGATATAACCCCTAATTCATTCATAGAAGGTATAATTATTAGAATATTATATTTTAAAGAATCCATATGTACTTTGCAGATTTTACTATGAGAATACATAAGTTCATTGTGTGCGCTGACAAAAATAATTCTGAAATGCACAGTTGTTTAACAACATGCAAGAATTATGCACAGGAAGTGGAAAAAATGTATATTCAGCTGAAACTTCAAGGATTTTTTTTAAGGCAAACACCTGTATTTACTCAAATGAAAATTTGGCCAAGTCCTTAGAGTTAATATCCATCCATTCCTTCAAAAAGAAAAAAAAAAGCCATGAGATATTTTAATAAACGTGTATTATCAAAACCTACTCTTTTGTATCTCCTCCAAAAGGCTTCACAGTTTTCCAAATGCTGGGTGTGGGACATTGTTTCATTACAGAGTAGGAGGAGATGCTTGTCACTCTGTCAGGGTGATGCCCCTTAGCGCGAATCATCAACACGCAGCCTTTGGAAACTTGCTGATTTCTCATACAGAGGAGAATGGCATTAGCATTTGTACAAGATGCTGATCTTCGATTTAATTTCAAGAATTCAGTCTTTTATGTAAGTTTTTATTTCTTTCTCCTGAATAGGGAGTCAGCTTCAGGCATGTGGACAGCTTACCACATTTAAGGGCCTGTATTTCCACTTGGTGTATGGGAGGATGAGTTTGCTTTCTTCTCCTTTTCAGTATCCCTGTGAGTAAGCACAGGTGTCTGTTTATTGTATCCCTGTCTAGCCTGAACTATATTTGGGGCTTCCTTTTTCCTGAAGCACTTAATTGGGCCACTGCTGCTGATGCTCCTCCCAGCATCAGTTTAAGAAGTAATTTTTATTGCTGATATTAGAAACTTGTGTTCATTTCAAGCCAGTGCCATTTGGCATAGCAGCCGAGGCATCCGATCTGATCTGTCTGGATGCTACACGGGAAGATGATTTGCATCTGTTTGTACTTGTTTCATAGTTGTACTAGGACAGCAGTGCATTTTTACAGACAAACCTTTAAACTATTTTTTAAGTGAACAACTGTGTGGAAATGGATGACTTAAGACCCACCCCTGCCTGGCAAACCTTCTCATCTCCCACTGGTAAGCGGACTACAAAGTTTTTCAAGTCTTAACCAAAATTACAACTTGTAGCACTTTGAGTCTTCCTGGTGAGAGGGAGGCGATTGGAGGAAAGTTCTTACTCAGCTTCTAGCCCTGTGCAGCTTCAGTGTGGTGACTATCTCTGTCAGTATATAAATCATCTCCCCAAAACTTCCTAAATTTTTGCAAAGTAGAAACACAAAAATATGATAGCCTACTTAAGGAGCTATTCATGTAATAACAGAATACTTCTGTTTACCCGCAGTTTGGGAAAACACCTAAACATCTGTGTCTTTCTAATCTTTTATTTCTTCCTTGGCCACATTTAATTGCCATACAGACAACTCCATGAACTGCGGTACTTCCCTCTTGAAATACCTGAGGGGAAGAATGAGGGGTCTGATTTGTGAAGGCTGCCCAAAAGGGTCTGATATAACAAGGAGATGGGACACTATTCCAAAACCCTCGTAGCAAATGACTTGTTGGCAGCCTCTTCTCATGTAAAACATTATTAGCAATGATTCTAGGAGCCTGTTAAAATGGGTTGTCAGCCTGCTTTGGGACTTCAAATCTAGTCTGTTTTCTTTGCATTTTTGTCATAGCCTTAAATTCTCTTTAACATTACTGCAGGGGTTTTTTTGGGGTTTTTTTTGTTTTTTGAAGGCGTCTGATTTTTTTTTTTATAGAAAAAATACTTTAGAGCAATTGCCAGCAATTTAACACTGATTTTTTTTTAATAGATAAAGCATATTGTTCTGGTTTCTTTTGACATCCTCTCAACAAGGTTTCTGTTAGATATTCTGTATCGGTCTAAACCAATCCATTATGCTCTCATCTCTATCAAATGCAGCATTTTTTTTGGATAAGCTTAGTGTGGATAAAAATACTCTAGTGCTGTTTTCGTATTTTTATGTTGAGAAAAACCCTGGAAGTTCAAGTGTTTCCAATTTAGATTAACCCCATGGAAATTTTGCACAATCTTTGTTACGTTAATGTTTGGGGCCGAGATTGGGAAGATACTTTTGTACATACACTAATGTTTGATTGACTTATTTTGTGCGCAGAACTTGGTCTGAGAACCCCTCAGTAGTAGTGGTTAACTACAACGGTATGTCTGGTTTTGGCATAAAATGGCTTACTCATCCCACACCTAACCAAGTTTAACTGTGCCCATGGTGTTTCATAGTTGCACATTTGGCATGTGTTGGACAGCATCTAGGTATGGGAATTCTTTATGAGCAAATGGGTTTAGGACATCTGTTTGTCAGGTCCTAGCATATTCTTTGATGTCCTACTTCTTTCATGTTGGTAATCATTCCCACCAAAGGTTTTGAGATCCTGATTTTTATCTATGTAATTCAGCATTATTTGGGGTATTATGGAGACACAACCAACACTGAAAACAGAAACCTTGATGCTTTCCAGAAAATTGGAATTATATCCACATGAAGCCATGTTCATTACATAGCTGCTGGGAGCTGACGAAACGACCTGAAGTTTCAGTCCTCAGGCATCTGGGACGATCATCAATGCACGCAATTTTTTAATTTACTCAGGTCCCAGATTTCTAAGATCTGTTGGGTTTAAGAAGCAATTAGAGTTTGTATTCACATAAAAACAATTAGCTGTTCATGTTAGACTGTTTTCTGAAGGAATTTGAAGGTAGTCAGTATTAACGGCTGATCTGGAGTTGTTTTCGGTTTGTTTTTTAAATCAAGTTAAAGGAAGTGGGGGGAGGGAAGGGAATCAGGGTGAAACCTAAGGGATATATTGCTGTTCTGCATTTTTCACCCCTAATGCTTGTCACGTTAGAAACTGCAGTTGGGATGAAACCTCAGCAATTGCTTGTTATAGCAGTAGGCAACTCTCATTCCTCTGGATCATGATGTACGCGTAAGAGGTCTAGCCAGGTGCCTGATGAATCCACTTGTACAGAGATCCTTGACCATCGTACCAAGATCTTTGACACGTGCACCTAGACAAGAGTATGGAGGCGTTGAGGCTACCCGAGTCCTACCATTCCCCCTCTAGACCATTGGGACAGAATCCAAAGGCCAGACCGAGTCCAGATGTTCAGTTGGGTGTAGCTGCTGCCAGAAAGCAACAGGTAAGAATTGCAGCAGGGGTGCATTTCTGTCAGGGTGATGTCCCTTAGCCTTTCTCCAGCCACAGAGTACCTACAGTGGGGGCTAGGGCTTTGGGGTGCCCTATATTTGCCTTACTCTGAAAGTTGTAATATTGTGCTATTTTATATGAGCTGCCCCACCATGAGTAGCCCCACCACATTGCCACCAAGCCCTCCAGTTGCATGTAGTTTACAGTCATACCCAAGACAAATTGCTTGTTCTGCTGAGAAAATAATGGGCCCAGTTCAATCTGCTCTTTTATCTCTTGTGATTTATTCCTAAAATCCTGTACTAATGGATATTTTTAAGTGTAAGAAAGAAAATGATCTCAGTTATATATCAGACAAAACTGCATGCGAGTATTGGATACCAGTAATTGCTTAGGGAAAAGTTTGTAAATTTACACGTGGCTAGACTTTTAGCACAGAAATATTTCAGTGGACAGTGGTGAACCTGGTTACCATCTTCAGAGCTATTTATATTCTGTCTGAACCATTAAATCCTTCTTTGTATATCCCAGTACACCCCTGGTTGTGTAGGAGTGGGCAACAGTTGGGTGCTCTAGTTCAGGGTAAGTTTTGCTGTAGATCCAGTATAATTGGGGGAAGGAAGGCCTTCTTTCCTTTTCTTCTGAGCTTTATGCTAGTAGACTTGAGAAGGGGGCCTGTTATTGTTGCCACGAGCCAGTTTTTTCCTTGTAAAACTCTGAAATATTCTGCAAATTACCATTCAGTCAGGTTCTGGTTGCCCCCCAAAACCCTGCAAATACTGGGATCAACAGAGTTACTGGCCTGAATTTCCAGCAACCTCTAGTTGTGACAAGTTCTTGTTCTTGGTAGCTAGCATTTTAAACTGTTGTGGAGAAACTAACAGCTATTGAACCTTTGTATACGGTCCTACCATCCATGCTGTGTTTTCCACAAGTTCTCTCTCAGGTCCTCCCTTTTTTTGGTTTTGTTTTTGTGCTTTCTTTGTTTTTGCTTTTTTTTTCATTGTGTCCATGTATAAAGGCACTATCCTCACGTTACGAGAGGTCCCTTACATTCCCCCTGCCCTGCCATATAAAAGGCTTTCTGGCATTGGCTACATATTTAGAGCATCTCGAGAGTTTCTCTTAGTTCTCTGAATATTTTTCTTTTTCTTGGCGAGCCCTCGTACAGGAGAGCTAAACGTTGAATGCCGATGATCTGTTCTGTGGACTCTGTCCTGAGATGCCTTCTTTCCAGTTCCACCAGGGCACTTCCTGCCTCTTCCGATGAAAGAGAAGCCTCTATGTGGGTGAGCTCTGCCAAGCCACAACCTGGCATTTGGATCATTTTATTGCTAAGTACAGCCATCTGGATCTGAACCCCTCAGCCCATATGGCTTTTAGATGTGGGTGCTTAAACAAACTTATTCTCATCACATATGAGCTCATCCTTCCTTTTGGAGTGGGGGCGTGCAAGGTCTGATTTTTAAGAATTTGTCCATGGCCTTTCTCTATTGCAGTCCCCCTCTTTTGCCACTACAGAGAAATCCTGCATTTTTTCTAAAACTTGACTATCTCAGTCACACTAGGGGCCATTGGGTATGCCGCTGGAAACCATGTCCTGGACATTCAGATTGTTTTTATAGATATTTTATGAGATATGGCAAATGAAGGGCAAATCTCCACTCAAGTCCTTACCCCTTTGGGTAAGGCACCAGTAAGGAACTACAGTAGATCAGTGCATTTCCTTCCTTCTTGGGAAGTTCTTTATGGTGGAGCAGAGTTTGGGAGCAGTCTGAAGAGGAGTGAGCGCCAAAATTTAGACTAGGTTCCTTGACTTGGCTGACAAGAAAAGAAAAGCCTAAAGGCTATATTGGTTGGACACAATGAAAATTGTTTTTCATAGAAAAACACACTGTAGCTTTAGATGTCTACAAAGTCAAGTGTGTAAACAGACAAAAGACTAATTATGGTTCTTATGCTTACGGTTTACAAATGTGCCTAGCAGACATTTAGCAAAAAATGGCAATAATGAAGCAGAGAATATGCGCCTCGTCGGATGCTGTCTGAGCTTCATCAGAAGGTTTCATTAACTTCTAACCCCCATATGTCTGCATTTTGGAAACTTTTATTTAAAAATGTTCCAGAGGTTCATGCTGGCTCTTCATGGCTCCCAAATCTATAATTTTAGTGTAACACACACAATACAAGAGTCATTAAAACATTTTCACAGAGAGTGAGAACAAATACTCATATACACGAAGGAAAATATGCAAGATTAATAGAGCCAGAGTGTTCTCTATGCTACCGCAATGCTCTTAATAAATAATTGTTTCTGGATATTTAGAGGGGTGTGCATGTATTTTTTTTTTTTCAGAATAAATGTTTTAAAGACCCTTAAAATTCACAGTAGCAGTTTATAAGGAACCTGACTCAAATAAAACAGTGCTGATAATGGGGGGGTAAGAAATCTATAAAGAAGGATTTCCGTTGAAAAATTCTGAAGTGGAAGCAAAGAAAATGAAATAGGAATATTTGAAGTGACCCTTTAAAAATTTTATCTATGGAGCGTGATATTTTTGTCATGCAGTTACAAAACTTTTACTTGAAACCTTTACTTAATGAAACCCAACATAGGTCTAGAACAGGGGTAGGCAACCCCCAGTACGGGTGCCAAAGTGTGGCATGCGGAGGCATTTAGCTTGGTGTGCAAGCCTCTAGGTGGATGGTGGGGAAGGGGTCAGGACTTCACTGCTGCAATGAGGATTGGACCTCTTCCAGCACCCTCACTGTCTGCCCCTGGCACACCAGCATCTTACAAGTAGAAGTTGCGGGTGTTTTTGGCACACTGCCCAAAATGTTGCCAATCCCTGATCTAGATTTTGACAAGCTGCCCATAGTAAAGTGAAAACCAACAACACCATGATGTAAGAGATGTGTCTACTGTTTGCTTTTTGTTTTGTATTTTTGTTTTATTAAATTTTTTACCATGTCCATGACTCAAGAGATGAAGTAAGAGAGAGAGAGAGAGAGTGTGTGTGTGTGTGACTGCGATTTCTATACTGGAAATAAATAAAATTGCAGTAAGCTGAGCAGAGGACAAAAGAATTAGATTCAGAATAGATCTGTGGTAGGATGCTGTCCTGATACTGAACCAGCATACGCTTCTGTTATAGCAAAACCTTAAATATCATTCTTTGGAGATCTTGACATGGAACGTTAAAGACTTTAAAAAAAAAAAAAAAAAAATTTTGGGCTGCATTCAATCCAGAGCCAGAAAGCAGACCACTACATTTACGGACCCTATAATCCGTAAATAACCTATAGAGTAGGCTTAGATGAAGGGTTTTGAATTGTGCAACCTCTCTTTCTGACCTCTCCACTGAAAGGAGGAAGTGGACACGGCCTAAAGGTCAGAACTTTGCACTGAAATCCACAGTACTTCCCCTTTTGTGCACGCTGGCATTGTTCTTGTTTGTTATACCGATCATGCTGCTGCTTATGTGGCTAGAGTATATGTCTGTAACAGACAGCCTGCAGAATGGAGCAGTAATTTATAAAGATTCAAATTAATGTGATAAAATGTATAGATGTCCAATAGCGAGAATTGGAGCTGACCTTTTCATGTTTAACACAACAGCTGAAAAAAGATGGTTAGAGCAGCTACCAAAGCTGAAGGGAAACTGAATCCACGATGCCTTTTTATTGTTCCTTCTGTACCGTTGCTTCTAATTTTAGAAGCTTACATCACTTTAGTTACGATGACAGCCTCCCTCCCTTCCCCCTCCCTTCCTCCCTCCCTTCCTCCTTCAGAATGGATCATATTTTCATACTGCTTATGAATCCTACTGATCCTTTTGATAGGATTTTTCTACAGCATGTCAGTAAGCATTTGACTGCTGTGTTAGAAGCTGGTATACATAAGTAACCAATGGCAGCACATAATGTCACCCTGAAGGAGGAACTGAGGGCAGCTTACTGTCCCACATCCCTCCCTTCATTTGTTGAGAAGGGCCAGGAACAGGGTGGAGAGTTTTTTAAAACAGGAATTCCTGAGAAGTTGTAATGAGGAGCTAACCTTGCCACAAAAAATACAGTGACTCATTTCAGCTTCTTAAGTTAAATGGGAGGGAAAAAATGGACAAGCGTGCCAGCTGCACTAAATCAGGAATACTTTGCCAGGACAGCAAGGAGATGCTTCCAGGTCCTGCTGCATCTGGCACTGTGCATCACACTCCACTGTCATTAGTTCCTTCATTCTCCAAAAAAATTTACAGTGCTCAAATATATTGAGCTGTCCCTTTCATGCTGGTGCTTTTACTGCTAACATTTTTTTGTACAAGTTAGACTGCTGTAGCTGGAAATCCCCATTTGCAAAACAGGAGCAAAATTAATTTGTTTTAGTTTCAGACCATTTTGCTTCAGTGTGTGAAATGGCAGATTGCTTTTCAACCAGCTGGTCTCCAACCCGCAACCCCCACATTCTTCTTGGAGTCGAAGTAATGGTATAG
Source organism: Alligator mississippiensis (assembly GCF_030867095.1). Taxonomy (NCBI): domain Eukaryota; kingdom Metazoa; phylum Chordata; order Crocodylia; family Alligatoridae; genus Alligator; species Alligator mississippiensis. The sequence goes on from NC_081832.1 coordinate 68,433,943, forward strand.
TTGTAGAAAATGACAGAAAGAAGGGTAGTTCTAGCTGAATAGTACAGCGATGTCCCCCTGTTCACCAATCAGATACACTAGCAGCCTTCACACCCTGTAACTTGTTCTGCTGTTTAGTCCTAAGACTCCATAGTCATAGATAGTCCTTTTTCTGAGCACACAGGCAGTTGTATGCATTTTTCAAGTAGTTTTTAAGATCATTGCTTGTCTTCACTGTGCAGCTGCAGTATTCAAATAACTAGCATTTCTTGAATTGATTTGTGAAAAGCAGTTACTATTTGGTTACGTATCTATTGGCGTCAACTGTCCGTGCAAGATTCAGGATTTTTGCATCATATTTCAATTTATGTTACCTTTAAATAAATAAGGAACACCCGTTTAAAATGAACCTAAATGTATATAATGAAAAGGTCTCATCGACACTTTTTAAAATCCTATTTTCAGTGACTTGTTAGCAATCATAAAATGCAGATTTAGTTAATAGCAGGACTAGGAGAAGCTTGATAGAGAGGATAAAGAGACTACCATACATATACGTAAATTTATGGAGCAGTATTCCACCCATGAACAGAAAGCAGCTTTAGGAAACAATAAAGGTTTGGGACCCTCCTTCCCTCCTCTTTCTCCTGCAGCCTTGATGTATAGATCAAGATATTTTCTCCGCTGATTTTTCATATTCAATGAACACTCCACCTTAAAATGAGAAAAGTGATTTTTTTCTGTTACTGCTTTTGTCAGGTATTTTAATTCTTAAAATCATATTTTGGTTGTGATCACTGTTGAATAATTCCTGCACGAGGGAGATTCCCTCCCTTTCCCCCTCGCAAGCTACTGTAGTATTGTGATTTTGACATCTGTCTTCAACAAGCCATTTATAAAAGAACTTGTGGCACAAAATAGCACAAGGAGCTTGGGTTAAATAGAGCTCCCATATAGAATTAGGTCAGTTTTTTCCCCTGTTCATAGCTGTGTTAGGCTGGCAGGTTTGCATGCAGGGTTTCGGATACATTCCCTAGGGAACTGCAGTAGCTGCAGTCTGATTGGTGGGAAGAGGAAAAGGATGATGTCATCTTCACTTAAAGGCAAAACTAGAAGGAAATAGAATTTTGTTCCCATTATTGAGCTTGTGTTTACAGTAGTTGTAAAATATGGCATTCACGCCAAAATCTTTAGTGGATTGAATTTCATGCACAATGCAGCAGCTTTAAAACGCGGTTGCGAGATGACTATCTGCCCAGCTTCGCCGAAGGGGAGAATTTGTGTGCTATCAGCATACATGCAGACAAGGGGAGAGACTTCCTGTAGCTAATTTTTTTTTAAAAATTGTAATTATAGTTAATCACAAGGGGAAACAAGTAGCACCACACAGAAGAGTCTGGCCATCACCTGATTATTACTGATGCTGAGAGGTTTTATTAGTGTGGCTTTGAACCTGATGCTTTTATTCAAAATGCCTTGGAGTAATATTGCATGAGTCATTTGAAAAGGTATAACCCAGCTAGGGTAGTGAGCTGGTGCTGGTAGCCAGCCTGTTTTGTTACAGATTTTAGCTGCTGTCCTTTCAATATGATTGCATTTACTTTCTTGTAAAACTGGAATATTTATTGAAAATTTCCACGGCAGTTAAAAGTAGAAAAATATTTACTGAAGAAGTTAGTTGTTTCCTGCTTTTATTATGAAGTCAGAAGTATTTACCATACGTATTTCAATAGCTAGTTGTTGTTTTTTTGTTGTTGTTTGACCCAAGCGGGCATAATCTACTTTATCACAGAATTTACATTCAAGATAGTATTGGAAAGTTATGGGGAAAAGGTGTACTTCATAGCTGAGGCGATTTCAAAGAAGTCAGACCAAGAGCAAACCTTGGTTTGTGTTTTCTTGCTCCTGAAAGCAAGATGGAAACAGTAAAACAATTCAGTTTATAATGAAATGGGGTATCCTGTGTATGTAACTAGGGCTAGCTTAGGTTCTTGAAAGCCAGACCTCTCTTGGAAAATGCCTGTTTGACTCATCAGTGAGTGACCTTTCTTTTTGGTTGGATGCCTCAAGTAGCCTGTCTCAAAATTGAAATAAAAAAGGGGGCTTTGCTTTGAAGTGTACCTGCTGTGCTGCTTCCTGAAGCAGCATACCTTTTTGTTGAGAAGTGAAGATCTGGTCTTCAAGTTGCAGTTTGGCACAGAGGTGAATGATGGTGGTGTGCGTCTAAAACTTGTGGCCAAGACGCTTGCCTGTGAAAGTGAAGAATTTTAATGAGTAAGGGAGGAAGATGGAGAGCTTAGTACGCAGCTGGTGGCCTCTTCCTGCAGCTGAAATAAAAGGATCTTTAATAGCTTTGAGTCTGTCCTGGTTTTTGTTTTTCTCTTCACAAGGTGGTAATGGCAATTTACCTTTCAGGAAGGAACAGCATCCTGAGACTGGCAGCCCAAGGTGCAGGAACTCCTCGGTACCTCCCTTGAGTAGCTCTCTGGTGTGCTGGGCTGCTGTCCAAGGCGCTTGGCTGCTGAAAAATGTTTCAATTTTCAGTTGCAAAAATATCTTGCCCTCTAATTAGAAACTAGAATTGTTGCTCCTTTAAGTGCCACTGCAGCGTTGCAGCACAGAGGTTTTTTGTTTTGTTTTGTTTTTTAAATATCAGCACAGATATTTAAAACAAAAAAATCAGCTGCTAACATGTTTGTTTTTCACTTAGACTTTTTTTCACCATGGTTTTTTCACCATCTTCTTCCAATAAGAAGTTTGATTCATACTCGGACAAAAACCTTTAAAGGTACGAGAAGAGGAAGGTTAAAAATGATAGGCAGACTTGCATGCTCAAAAAGCAGGAAAAGATTTTTCCTGTGAAAAGAGAGATGCAGACACGCATGTGCACGCTCACACATATACACACATGAATAATATATATATTTTGCTTCTCATGTGTATTAAGTTTTAATAGGAAGATGAAAAAGGCTTACCCAAAATACTGCTGAAAGTAAAGTGAGAAGAGACGCATGGTTTCCAAATGTCAAAAATCTTGAGTTTTTAAAAAATATTCATAGTTTTTTGTGTGTGCACTGGTAGGTCATAAAATGATACAAAATATAATGTTGAACAGGTATGTTTTGCTGAATTGGTGTTGTACAGAGATGTGTGTTTATATTAGGTCAGTAAAGATGCTCTGTTGGCTGCATCTGCAGATACAGTAGCCAATTGATCTAATGCAGTTTCTAAAGGCTTTCTATACAGGTGATGTCATCCTTTTAGCTCAGTTCCCCTCCCACTCTCTTTCCTCCTTATTAGATATTTCATCTTGCTGCGGAGCATCCAATCGATGGGAGCTTCTCCTGAGGGAGCTGCTGAGAAGCAAGCAAAGATAGTAGGAATTAGGACTCCAGCATTCAGTCTCGCTGTAGCTGTGGACATAGTATTTTGTAGTGCATTATATGAATGCTTAAATTGGAAGAGCTAGGCTTGGATTAACCATGGTATCTGGCTGATGCATTAGAATACTAAGCAACACTGCAGAGTTGTAAACTGCATATAGGAAAAAAAAGAAAATGAGAATCTAGAAAGAAGAAAAAGGTTGGATTGCAGAGGTTCTGAGACATTCCACAGTGCAAACCTGTTAGAGTACATATCCTGAAGCTACAATCTGGACATTAATTCAATTCTTCAGTTATGGAAGACGAGTATAAAGAAGAAACTTTAATGTCAAGGGCGTGGGATTGCTGAATTGTCTAAGAGGCAGGAAAATCTTTGCAATGTTTGATCTACAATATACACGTGAAGTTTTGGAACATGAAGCTAAAGCAACCTTAATTGCATTTTAGGGGGGTGTGGGGTGTGGGAAGACTTGGAAGAATTCAGGTTTCACCTTTTACTATAATGTTGTGTTAACCTGTAATTCTAATTCACATCAGAATTAATTCCATTCTAGGACCGCTTTTCAGGTCCATGCTTAATGCCTGGGGGTGCCTCTGGATATTTGTATTTGAAGTCAGGAATGCTAAAATGTTTTGATTTGCATTTATGTGCTTGTTAAAACTGGAACATTTTTATAGGAATTGCTGCTGCTACTGCTGCTGCTGCTAACTCACTGCAACACTGAAAAATACTGAGATATAGTAGACGCTGTAATTGAATTCATCAGTGTGAAAATCAAGCCTGAGAAGTTGTGAGCATGTATGTTCACTGCTTTGGTTTATGATTTGTGAGGAGAATCTACTGAGGATTTGCTAAAGAATTTTCCTCTGTGGCTTTTATTTGAGAGGAAACTTTCCTTCTCAGCCCAAGAAATGGCTTTTCTTGTTCGCTGTTACGCCAACTGTCTGCAGCCATGGGCCTCCAAAGTAAGTAAGATTGTGTCACTAATACGTGTTCCTTGAATCATACTGCCAGCTGTGGGACTGTTTCCATGTTTGATTTAAAAACTTAAAAAATATCCCGAGGGCTGATCTGGGTGTTGTGTTGTACTCTAACTGTTCTATAAGAATAATTTGTGAGTTATTCCCAAAAGGGATTTGGGGGGGCAGGAGAACTTGAAATCTTAATATCATGCAATATATTAGAAACCTAGAATTCAACAGAATGTGTAAAAACACTTGTTTCGTTAATGCACAGATCTTGCATATTTAGGTCTTTGATGTATAGGCCAAATAACAGCATTACTGAAATATGACACTTGCTGGACTTGGCTAGGACTGCTTAGGCATATTGGTAATTTGATAGGTATCAATATTCTAGCCCGCTAATGGGTTTAATTTTTGAGCTATATTAAGCTATGTTCTTGGTTTCTCAGAATAAATATTAGGGAGCCAGTTAAGTCTGTAGCTGAGCTATGTAGTAATAATTAACAACTTCAAATGATATTAATTATTTGGATGTGCATTTAAAGATGTGGCTTTTATGTGAAACAACGGTGGGGGTTATTTCTTTTAAAGGAGGTAACAAAAACCGAGACTACTTGAGCAGCCTTTCAGATGCAAAGCCTTTAAAGAAAATAATATATTACTTGTCTGGCTCTTAAATTTTGGTAACATTCTTTCAGAATATTGTTCTAATGTCTGGTGTTTGAAATCCCGGTCCTATTCAAGTCACTGGGAGTTTTACCTTGACTTCATTGGAGCAAAGATTTCCCTCGGGGTGACTGTCCCAAAGAGCTTAGCTTCTAAGGGATGCACAAAGTGTGAAGGTGCACTAGGGAGCAATACAGACAGGCTATATAGATCAATACAAACAGGCTGTATATATTCTATAATATATAGAATGATACTTTTTGGTATTTTTGTACCATTTAAAAGGCAAAAAAAAGCTAACTGTTATTTAAAATAAAACCCAACCGTGGGCCAAGATTTTTCAAATGTAGGTGCCTGACACTGAGCACACAAGTCGCAGGCACCTGTGGCCTGTCTTGCAGAGGTGCTGAGCCAGTTGACATTAGTAGAGCTGCAGGTGCCCACCTCATTTGAAAATCCGGCCACCTTTTGTTTATACATATCAAGAATTCGGGTCCTTTAGTTCCCAAGTTTACATGCATTGGCCTATGCATTTGTCTTATCTGCTTCATTTGACTTACTCTGGGTCAAATTGGCTTGTATTAAAGATAAAAGGATCCGTTTATGAAACTTTGACCCATATTATATTAATAAAAGACATTTATAAATAATGTCTCTTATAAAAAGTGAAATGCTTAGTCATTTTGTGCCTTTCAACTGAGATTTATTCATTTAAGGGCCTAGGCCTAACCAAGGCACCAGAGGGAAAGAGACTTTTGTTTAAAAAGCTTTTCAGGACAAATTTGGATCCTACAAAGGCAGTTGCATGTTTGCATAAACATTGTTGGTGCTACCCAGAAGACTGTACTAATGTTATTTTGGGTGCCATCACTAAGCAATATGAACAAAATTCTGTAAAAGGTTTTAGCATCATAATGCAAGCTTTATGACATTTGTACGCTTCTGCTAGCCTGTTGTGTAGAGACAATTATACGTTCCTGTTTACAGCTAAAAGTTTGACTTTGCATTTCTTTTAGTTGGTCAGCGTGCATGTTGTGTTTCAATGGAGGAAAAAGTACCAAAGGTCAAAAGATACTGATCATCTGAACTATAACTTATGAAGCTGTTTTGTGATGTGATGTATTTTGTAAAATGCATGTCTCTCCCTTTTTTACAGTGAATATTATCACAATAAATATTTTAAAACACAGTAGTTGACTCTACAAATTTTAAAGGTGCTAGTTTCAATATATATATTTTTTTCAAACAAAAAAATGCCAAATGCAATTTTTATGGGATTTTGTTTTGCAACTAAAGACCTTTCTTGCCTATGTTTTTGGTTGTAGCCATGTTGGTCTAAGGACATAGACTGTCATGGTTCTTTGGGTAGATGCAACATCTTTTATTACACCAACTGAGTAGTTGGAAAAAAGTTCTTAGCAAGCTTTTGGGCGCAATCACCCTTCTTCAGGCATAGCCAGTCTCTGTTTTTCTGGGACTCCAAGGAGTGGGAGAAGCTAAAAGTTTGGCAGGATGTCAGTGAGAATGTGAATAGGTAGAAATTAGGAAAACAAAATAAATAGCTGGAAGTTACAGGGGTTTAGGTTGTAGCCGTGTTGGTCTAAGGATATAGGCAGACAAGGTTCCTTGGGTGAATTTGATATCTTTTATTAGACCAACCTAAATGGTTGGAGAATAGTTATTAAGCAAGCTTTCGGGTTCAAAAACCCTTCATCAGGCTAAGGGTTTTTGAACCCAAAAGCTTGCTTAATAACTATTCTCCAACCATTTAGGTTGGTCTAATAAAAGATATCAAATTCACCCAAGGAACCTTGTCTGCCTAGCTGTAAGTTAGGAAGACAAAGGGTATAAAAGGAGGTGGGGGCAGGCAAGAAAAGTGTAAAAGGTCAGGTTAGGCAGGTACCTGATGAATCAGATGTCAGGCAGGTTGTAATGTCTCAAATCCAATGTGTATATTGAGTTCATGATTTTTTGTATCCAGTAGATTTCTGAAGTGAAGTTTGTAGGTTTCTTGCCTAGGAAATTCGTAGACTCTTACCAAAGTGGTAACTTAATTGTTGTTTACTTTTTCAGCGATTAAAAGTAAATTAAAATGAGGGTTTTTAAGTTTAAATTTAGAGGACTCTTTAACTCATGTTAATATCTGTCAAAATTAAGCTGCTTTTAAATTGAGGAATAGGAAAATAGATGTATAATTGAAGTGCTGACTCAACTGTAATTATAGCTGTACCAAATGTGACCCTGTAGTGTTACATTGCTTGTATTTAATCAGAACAAATTGAAGTCATATTTCACACGATTAATCAAAAATAAGACACACAAGGTATCCATGACTGGTGAGTATATGAAGAGAACCTGAACAGAACAATAATAAAAAAATAGTGCAAGCTGTTGCACTGAATTAGTAATCACAAGGGACAAATAAATAAAAGTGTTTCCCTTTTGTAGGTTAATGCAGTTTAAGTTGTGGCAATCTTTTAGCAAATATTGTGAATTTTTGTAGTTTTAATGAGAATTGAACCCCCTTCTTCCATATTACTGGAGCCAGAAAAAGTACTGCTTAAAATTCTGCAGGTATCAGACTGCCCAAAGGGCACTCTTCTGTGCAGGAAGATGATTTTATATAAATCTAATCCAGCTATTATTAGTATGCTGGTAGTGCATGGCAGCACAGTCGGGGATCAGGACTCTATTGCATTAAACAACCACAAAAGAAAGAGATGGCTCGTGCCCTGAAGACCTTCATACTCTAAGGAAGGGATGGCAACCTGTGATGCATGTGCCCTGGGTGGCATTGCAACCTGTACGGGGCATGCAACAGATTGGGCATGGAGCAGAAAGCAGAGCAACAGAGCAGGCAGGGGAAGGGGATTGGTGTGGTGTATGCAGAGGTAGCTTACTTTGTGGCATGCCTGCCAAAAAGTTGACGCCTGCAGCTCTAAGGCAAGGATTAGAGCAGGCTACAACAGATTCAGGCAGCATTAAGAAACCGTGATTATGAAGAGCACGCTGAACAGTGCTTATTGTACCTGATTTGGCAATGGTGAGGTAACTGTTTTTGTAGGAATTGTGAAAGAAGAGCATTTTAAGGAGGGAGTTCAAGGAAGAGAATGAGGTGGCTTCCTACGTATTGGAAATACCCATACATATGTAAGCAGTGGCATTAGAGGAAATTGTCAGGTTCAACTTTTGTTCTGCCAAATTATATCATATTAAATAACCAACATTAAAAATAAAATATCATTTAAAATCCTTTAGTAATTCTTTTTGGAAATATATCAAAACTTTCTCAGTGTCTGCTGAAATATCTTTGTGTATGTGCTTTTCGATACTCGATTTTTAAGTATTAACACATTTTGGAGTCGGTATTTGATTGAATTCTGACATTCCTAATTTAGATGTAAGGGGTTCTACACCAGTAGAAATGATACACATGCACTAATAATTTCAGCCAGTAAAATGCATCCCTCCTTATCGTGCATGTGCATTGTAACCGTGTGTGTAATGTCAGGGTCTGAGGAGGAAGATACTGAGAGAATGGATACTGTGTGGTTAGGTAATATTTTAAAGATGAATACTTTGAGGATGACATTCTGTTCTGGAAGATGTTAATTTCTTCACTGGTTTTATATAGAGCTAAAAAATGTTCAAATGGTGGAGGAAAGTTTTATTTACTATTCTAGATGTTTCCTAGGCGTATTAAGTTCTTGATATATCATTGAAATATAGCTTATTTTCCTTTTATTAAGCTTCTCTGTTCTCTTCCACTTTCCTTTCCAATGAAATGTAACAACACTTTTTTACTTTAATGTGAGCTCAGCAACATCAAATTCCGATGTTATGGTGGGAGAAATGTGGCTTCTGGTGTTACAGCAGAGAACTGGGTTGTGTTTCTGTGCTGCTGTCTTATAGTTGGACCGAGACAAGGTACTTTTTTGTCTTAGTTTACCCATCGATCGGTAAAGCAAGTAAAACAACAGCATCTCTCTATCCTATAGAGAGGGTGCTAGAAGGTCACAGGATTCAACTCTGTGAGCCTTAGTTGAAAGCCTCTTTGTAGTGATTTTTTTTTTAAACTTATCAAGAGAAATGCAAAGCATGGCTAACTCCATGGCTGGCTTCTACCGAATATTGTATTTGCCAGTGTGCAATTGTGACCTTAATAGTATTTCTTCATTGTAAACTGTTTTAATACAGCAAGTATAATTTGAACCCACTCTGTCTTCTCTTCCTTCATTTCAGCACTCCAGTTTCCTTCACTTGCTGGGATCTCTTCTGTCTCCTATGTAACCCATGCTTTGATCATACTCAGTCTCTCTTTCCTTCATGCATGGCCCGCTGTCTTTCTCACTCCCTGATGCTTTGAATTTTGCTATCCTTCTCTGTGATTTTTCCAATCTTTGGGCATTTAATTTAGCACCTCTTTGGAAATTTCTCATTATCTTATCCCCTGTAAGAGAAGAATTGGCTCTTGGCAGAGGAAATTGTACCTCCCACTTGCTTGGTTTCTATTGACAGCACTTCCTCAAGGGATCAGCAGATGCTTTTACTGACTGCGAGCATACTGCACCATGCAAGACCCTATTTAATTATCTACGCTGTTCATCACTACACACTTTTGAAGGTGACCTTCAAGTGCCCCATGGACCACCATCTGAAAATTTCTGCTTTATTTACATTTTATATTACAAACTAAACTGTGTTCCTTAAAACACCTTTGCTTAATGTCTGTAAAACTATTTTCTTTATGTTTATGCAATTTTGTTCATCAATTAATGAAAAAATAAGTTAAAATGGCAAGGTATTCAGGTAGTTGCCATTTGTTGCAGTAAAGTATAGATGTTCTGATGCTTACAACAAGATATCAGTGAAAGCCTGATCCTAAATAACAAGTTAATGGCAATTTGAACACCTTGTTGGACCCCTTTCTGAAAGAGAGAGCCCTCTATTAAACCTGCTTTTTGTGTAATTTTGTTTAAATGGTCTTGAACTCATCATAACAGCCATATTATTACAGGCACTGATCTCTTCAATAAAGAAATATAGATGTGAGATTTGCATATCAACCACCACTTCACACATAGGGTCTTTGATGTCTTCACTATGCAAAAGGACAAGCCCCAAATAAAGGGAGAAAATGTTGAAGGCACTGTTACTTGAAGAGTTGTCATGTTTGCATTATATGTCTTGTGCTTAAATATGTAGATAGATGCATTGCTGTAGTTGATTGTCACTTGGGTGTTACAATGAACAGAGCTAAGAATTAAAAGATAAATTGTGGCAGTTTAAGGAAACCTAAAGAGAGATTATCACCACAATGTTATACCCATATTTTGTGTGTGTGTGTGTGTGTGTGTGTGTGTGTGTGTGTGTGTGTAAATATTAGAAATTATGCAATTCTTGTGCAACTTCTGAAAATGTAAGTTTAGAAGGCATTGTGGCTGTAGTAGTAGTCTCAAAAACAGAAATTGCTGTATGTTACTTAATTTTCAGAGTTTTATTTGATTTCCTATAAAATAGTTTTAATATATTTTGCCATTAAGTTTATTTTAGTATATTTAGATAACTGTGTTTTTGTAGCATGTGATGCAGTTACTTTTTTAAGGTCAAGAGTAGCCAGTAAAGAAGATTTGTTTGTTTGTTTGTTTGTTTTATTTTTTACTGAGCTGGGAATCATTCCCCTTGCTCTTCCTACTTGGCTGTATTATGTTAATACATTTAAGGTATAAAAGAACCAAAGGACTGCTGATGTCTGTCAGCTGACAATTACTTCAGCATAAGAAGGCACAACATGTGTGCATGTCAGGACCGATCAGTTAAGCGTTTTGGAGCTTTTACTGACACTTCACTGGCAATTTTTCTTTCACTGAAATTGAAGCTTACCCATGTCCATGTTAAGGTATGTGCATGGCAGATGAATTAGAACACAGCAATAATCTAATTTAAACATATACAATCAAGTTAGTTATGTTATATGGTGGGTTTAAGCCAATAGCCAAATCGAGTTTGAAATTCTGTACTTTGTTCATCCCATTTTATCTAGGGATCACTTGTGAGAGCCTCAAAAATGGGTGATCTTACATGTTGTAAAGGCAGTTATGAGCTTGGCAAATGCTGGAGTTCGTACCTTTCTTGGGCTCGTGAAAGCCTGAGTGCTTTTCTGTTTGTTTGCTTGTTTACCTTCTTTTGACTTTTTTTGTATTGTTCGCTCTCTCTTTCCGCCCCCAGTGTGTCCGTTTTGGTACCTGAAGAGTCCTACCCCTGTAGATTAACGGCATGTGGATAGCCTTGAAATTCCATAAAAATACCTATTTGATAGTGGGGGGGAAAAAACCTGACCTGGCCCTTAATTTTAATGCATGTATGTTTATAATAGTTTGAAGGGGTGCACAGTTTCATCGAGCATACAAAGATACATTTGTTTGCAAGATATTTGCTAGTAGCACTTCTTGATTTTTTAAATTTAAGTGTATAAAAATATATATGCAGTTCCATAAGTGCTCTGTTTCTGTGGCTCAAACTACTGGCCTTCATAGCCTTTTACTAGTATTTTTAGGGCAAGTTAGATGGACAAATATTTGACTCATTTGTTAAAAATAAAACAAAACAAAGCAAAAAACCTGTTACTGCATATGCACCATGGTCTTAGGTACACATGACTGCTTGTTAGTTATCATAAGGATTTAAATGAGAATAACTTGTCTTTCACCAAGGAGAAAATGAGGATAACTATGATTACTTAAAACCCTGAAGACTACTTTTGTTCAAAGATATGTCTCGTGAGCAGAAGCTCATGTTATTTTGAATGGTTCATGTGTACAGCCAGCCAGTGATTGATGCCAGTGTATGTAATGTGGCTAGGACCATGCATATTCTGTTTGGGCAATCCCATGTACCAGGTAGCTGATTTATTTAGCCTTTGTCTTTGAAAAAGCAAAGCTAAAACGTGATTAGATTTTTGCTGGTGGGAGGGGGAACATAGGATGGTGGTGAGAGACCTTGAGAATACTATCACAAGGTTTTTCCTGGAAAGTGATCAGGAAACCATGTTGTAGTTCCCATGTAAATAAAAACATAAACCCTGAATTCATTTAGGTAAAGTCTTGAAAAAAGTGGACTTTGAAGATGCAGAAAAGATTCATGCATTTTTTGTGAATTGGAATAAAATGCTTTTCTTGGATTCTTGTCAGCAGTTGTTAAAAGCAGTAGATTAGTTAGCAGGATAACAAGAACATTTGACTTGCCCACAATTTTTGGATGGGGAGAAAGAGGAAATAAGCAAATAGACCCTTTTTCTATTTTTTACTTGACTTAGTCATAAGTGACCACCTGCTTCTGTATTATGGGGACAAATAGAACATTAATTTTAAGAGTGCAATTCAAGAGAGGGTCTAGTAATATGAACATATATCTAGATATGAACATATATCATATCTAGATATGAACATATCTACCACAGAACCGCATCTAATAATGGGTTTTTCCTAGAAAATAGTGGGGAATAGTAGGACTAAAAAGATTAAGTTGATTCTAAATCTATCATATTAATATTAAAATTGCTCAATTGAAGTTATACTTGGAATAATAGGGACATAATTGGACCATTAAAATAATAGGCAATTAATATAACTAAATGAAGAGTTTGCTGAAGAAACAGGCAAAATAAACCAGCAAAGAGCATGGAAGTACTGGTGAGAAATGAGTCTGCACAGAGACAGACACTGCATAATTGGTTTGAAATATAAATCCAGAGTGGTTCTGCTGTGTCAGACCAAATTAGTCAGGTGATTCTGTTGTTATAAATGAAGGGCAACGCGATAACATGTTTTGGGAAATTCTTTTCTAGCGAGTGCCTTTAAAATGGTGGAGTCTTTGTTCATAAAGCATTTAAAATCATTGGATATTGATTATGATAACATCAAAATCTAAGGAGTAAAACATGCATCCAGAACATGAGTAGAACTGCTGTCATAAGCACTTTGCTATGAATGTTGCGTCAGAATCTGTTCTGGATGCAATCCAGGAAAAAAATGAACGAGAAGGCAAAGTAGGCTGGTGCTTGGAAGTATTTTATCTGAGATTTAGTGATATATTATTAAATGAAAAATTCTTGCAATGCTAGATGAAATAACACTTTGACTGAAGGCACACCTTAACAAATTCAGATTTTCAGTTCAACATGGGGAAATGTGCTGTATATAATTTTGTTTTTATAAAAACACACATTTCCAAGGCTTTTTGAATGGCCAGGGTTTGGAGATTGTGGGATATCAAATGTAAAATTCAGAATTTAAAAATAAAGATATGCGGGCAGAACTTTTTCATTTTGAGTAATAGATACGTAAAAAAGATTATTAAATAAGGGCATCAGTGGAAATAAGACGTGGTCTAGAGATAAGAAGTATGAAAGGATAGTTACCAAAGCAGAGAGATGAGAACTAAGACATCAGCATAAAAGGGATTGTTTACCAAACAAGGAGGATCATTTAACCAAACAATTAAATCCAGTCATATGCCTGATTTTAACTAACTTTCTTCTCTGAACATTAGCTGTTAAAATTGTAGCAAATTGTTTCCCTTAATTGGCTATAATAGCATTAAGTGTTTTCAAATCTCAAAGGTTAGTGAATAAGAACACCATTGTTGGCATAAATGTATGCGTTAACAGTCGTGGTTTAAAGTAGTTGGAACTTTTAGAATGGAGAGAAGCTCTGTTGCTAGAAGAGATAATAGGAATATTTGCAATAAAATCTGGGATCAGGCCTTGGGATTTATATATACTTTTTTTTTTAGAGACGGGAGGTTGCACACAGTATAGCTATTGGAAGTTACATTTTCTGATGCTTTAGGTATATGCTGGAGGCATAGACTGATGCAAGATTTAAAAAGACTTTGTGAGTTGCCAGAAGCTTTGGTTAAGTTTTGCTATCCTTTCTCCCTGTATTGCACTCCGTAAGTCATAGACCTCTGACATCCCAGTAGGATTTCCGAGTGGTATGCATTTTGGCCAAAAGTCCAGATCTTCATAAAAGGAAATATGGCAAAAATATCAAACAGTGATACATAAGAATAGGTAATTTCCCCACACCTTTAGAGGACCCCCTCCCCCCCCATAGTAGCATAATTTCAGTATTTACTTTTGGGCACAAGAGTATGCGTGATATTTGCCATCTCTCTGAGGTCGATGATAGCAATATATCCCATCTAAACCAATCTACACTATGGAGAGGGTTCAAGCAAAATTGATTCAGAACTTTGCTCCTCAAAGCATTTGAAAATAAAGTGAAACTAAAACCTTTTTTTCCATTTTAAAGCCAGCCCCTTAAAGCTTTTTCTCAGGTTCAATTTTTGTTTTAGAAATATGTTGTACAGTGACTAAATCCATTGAGCATATTATCTTTGGCAGCTGTGTTTCCGGTATTAAAGAATCTTCAGTTGGCGACAAATTATTCCAGTATGTTTTTTAACATGTGCTTTAATAAGCATACAGCTGACCATATTATACAGTATACTGGGGGAGACCATTTCTTGTATAGAGGTGTACAAATTTTTTATGTTGTTTATCAATATTATTTCAAAAGTACATCAAAAGTATTTCATCAGTATCTTTGCTTTTAGATTGTCTTGGCAAATTGAGCTGTAGATTCCTCTCCAAAGTAATTTAGGTTTGTCTAGATTGGACCTGGAGATGAGACAATTTTTTTCCCCATAAAGTATCAAGTGTATTATATGTTTGAATTTTTCCTAGCAAAGATAATAGTAAGCTCTGAGGTGAATCAGGGGGGACTCTTTCATCCTTTGTTATACCAAAAAGGTAGATCCTTTCTTCAAGGCAAACATTTCTATTTTCTGTCCCCATAGAGAATAGGAAATAAAACCATAAATCTGATGGTTAGAACCTCCTTAGACAGTAACTTCTATTCAGTACCTTTTGTGATTTATGGGGATGCTTACTGTCCCTTATGAAATTCATGAATTTTTTTCTTTATTTTCAGGCCATTGTTCATTTTTGCAATTTTTATGCTTGCCAAAAATAATTGGTTACTTTCCATCTTGTAAGAACTCCCAATTTACCTAGTTATGTAGGGCATACTAGACCATAAGAAATTACTCTACTGAAACTTGCTAAAACTCCCACGTATTCTAAGCGACTACCAGCACCTAGATATAGCCTATGCTCTTTCCTACTTTTTATTTGTGTGTGTCCATATGTTAATTTGTGACAGTTCTACTACTTATTGCAAGATCTTGACTTCCAAATGATTAGTACAAGATTTAGTAGCAACTAATAAATAGCTTCTCCTGTGTGCTCTGATCCATAACAGCATGTACTGAATGTAGGCAAAAAAAAAAATAAAAAAATCTGTAGTTTGATTCTTAAATCATTAGATTAAATTCATGAAGATAAGAAATGAGAAACCTTTTTTCAAAGAGTTATGTAAATATTCATTGACTTGTCTGCATTTTTTAAAAGCACGTTGTTTACCCCAAACATGAAAATTAGATGTGAAAATGTTGGCCTTTTCACTGAAGTGTTCTAAGGCTTATTGGTTCTAAAGAGTTTGGATGGAAGGCATTTATGTTAGTGCAAAGTGGTGGTACTGGTATGAGATGTTTAATGAAGAGCTCACTGGCCAAGTTCATGGATGACACCAAGTTATGGGGAAGTGTGGTCACGCTTGAAGATAGGCTGCAGGTACAGGTGGACCTAGACAGGCTGGCAAGTAGGGCGGATTGGAATCAAATGAAGTTCAACGTCAAGAAGTGTAAAGTCCTCCATCTGGGGACCACCCCCCGGCTTGGAAACGACAAACTGACTAGCACTGCGAATGAAAGGGACCTGGGGGTAATAATAGACCACAGTATGAATATGAGCCAGCAGTGTTACGCTGTAGCATGCCAGGGCAAATAATACTCTGGCATGCATCAATTGATGCATCTCCAGCAAAATTAGGGAAGTGATTCTTCCACTCTACTCAGCACTGGTGAGACCACAGCTGGAGCACTGCATCCAGTACTGGGCGCCTCACTTCAACAAGGATGTGGTAAAGCTTGAGGGAGTCCAGAGAAGGGCCATCCACATGATCAGAGACTTGCATGGCAAGCCATATGATGAAAGGCTGAGAGACCTAGGACTCTTCAGCCTGAAAAAGAGAAGGCAGAGAGGGGACTTGATAGTGGCTTACCACTACATCAGAGGCGTACATCAAGGGCTTGGTGAACAACTGGTCACCAGGTCACCCTTGGGGAAAACCAGGAGTAATGGCTACAAACTCCTGGCAGATCAATTCAGGCTCAACGTTAGGAAAAACTTCTTCACAGCCAGGGTCCAGGCTGTGGAATAAGCTCCCTGGACCCGACGATCTTCTGAGGTCTCTTCCAGACTCGCAATCTATGAAACTATAATACAGTAACAGACGGGAAGAGTAAGATGCTGTTTACCCAAGAGGAAAATAACTGACTTTATTTGTGTTCTGTGACACTATTTACTTCTGCTCTGTGTTAGTCACGCAAACAATTGAATAACCTTGGTATCTTGATAACTGCCCAGTAACATTAGTAAGCATTGTCAGCCCTTCATCTCAGTGCCACAGTGGCAACATTTGCACAGTGAAGTATACAATTTATGTGATCTTTTAATGCCTGTGGTTTTGGGAATGTGATTCCTGGTAGCATTAATTAATATTTTCTGTAGGGAAGATAAGGTTTGTAAAACCTGGAATTAGATTTGGGATTTTAATTTAAACTCGTATTAAATTGACTCTCGTGTGAAATTGACTTTTATGCACAGGGCTTTGGGACTTGCCCCAGCGTAGCCCCGGGGCTGGGATCTACAATATGCTGGTTGTCTGTCTCAGTCTCAGGCCCAGACTGGAACCAGTTTGAGATTCTGGTGTGGTTCCAGGGCTGGGGCCCAGGGTCCCAGTCTCAGACTGGTGTGGGGCTGGGGCCAGATTGACAATCAGCTGATTGTCAGTTCCACCTGTGGGAACCCACCCAAGCCTCCAGTCAGCTCTCATGTGGTCTAGGTGCTGAGACAGTAATCAGCTGATTGTCGGTCCCAGCTCCAAGACTGCACTGATTCATGCTGGACTGTTGGTACCTGGCTTTCAACTTGCTGGTGCAGGGGGAGCCTGAGATTGCTATCCATTGCTAATGATGCAATGGAGATCTGATTTTCTGGTCCCAGAATCGCGTATCCTGCTATGCGCATGTGCTAATATTAAATTAATTGAATTGCATCTTAAACGCATCTTAAAATTTGGGGAAAAATTAGTGACGCCTCTTGTGAGGGTGTGCAGGTGTGTGGCAGCGGTGACTCTGTTTCCTCAAGAATATCTCAGTTTAATGGGAGGGTACAAAGAAGTTTGATGTATTTACACACACAAGCATTCACACAGCAAGCTGTAATCCGCATGGAAACCTAACCACAGAATTACCCCTCTCAGCTGTACAATGTAAAACGCCAGCTCCACTAGTCTAACAAGGACTCCTTGAGGTAAGGTTCTTCACCGTTGTCCCAATGGCACAAGGACTTTCATGGCTCCAGTTACACTGACTACATTCACTTCTGCAGCCTTTTTCAGTGCAACTCATGCAGGCCCTGCTGTGTCACAGCAGTCGGAGTCTCTGCTGGGGTCTCCTTGGGGGGAGGTCAGTCCTCCTCCCAGCTGCACTCGGCGCAGGCTCCTCCACAATCCTCCACAATCTCCCTGGGGCCTCTTGCAATGGTGCATAACAGGTTCCTTCCACATGGCTCCAGGCAAAGTGGCTCCTACCCTGCAACTCCTTGTTCCTACCTCCCCTCTCCTGGCCCTCAAAGCAATCTGGGGGTTGTAGTTCAACCCAGCGCCCTGGGTCTGGTTTTAGAGCGGCTCCACTATGCTCTCTGCTTAATCCCTTGCAAACCCAGGGTTAGGGGTTACATTAGCATGGACATACCTTGCTCCCTCTAAAGAAACAGTAATTAAAATGCACACATTTTTGTACTATGCACACATGATCTATCTTTAGGTTGGAGTTAACAGTTTTTTGGTTTTTACTTTGAGGCAATTTGATTTTGCTAAGAATAAGCTTTAAAAAAAACTTTTAAAGACAACACATGCTGCTTCAGACATGAATGATAGTTAATTACTTGGCAGTGGCTAATCTTTTAATGAAAAAGACTTAATATTGCTGACTGTCTTGATGTCTGGGTATGTTCTGCAAGCAGACAAATTCTTGACTTTTTTTTGTTTTATAGATCAAAATGCACTGCTCCTTCCCCTACCTCCTCCTCCTTCGATGGAGAGAGAGACTCACCAGACAAGGGAATCTGCACAGAGACCAATAGGAAAAGCTTGTGCCTGCTTAACGGGCTGGTAGTTACACAAGTAACAAAGCACAGATGCTGCATCAAAGTAGTAGTTTTGTCTGTTTTAAAACACCTTTTAGCATACCAAAAATGTACCGTTATAAGGCGATACTTAAACCGTAACATGAGACCATGCTCAGCCATTTATTTATTAAATATTTGCTGAGCTCTATGAAGACACTTCTGGCAGAATTATGATATGATTTAACAAAGTGAGGCATATTTAGTTTTTTATATTGCAATTTTTTTATTACTTGCCCACCATATGTCATAGTTTTACAATACTTTCATAAGGGGGGTTGTATTTAAAGTTCAGTTAAGGAGCTGGTCACATTACCTATTGACCTTTGTTTCAGGTTTAATATAAATGAATGGTAAAAGAATTCACTAATGGTTTTTTGTGTTGACTGACTGTTTTTGTTTTTATTCTGTGTACATTATTTTACATTTTTCCAAGATGCTGTATTTAATAATGCTGCTTTTATCTTATTGGTGCTGACATTAATGTGACTGCATCTACGTTTTTAAATTATAAATGGTGAAAGTAATTTTGTAATACCTTGTTTCTGTATTTATGTAATGTATTCTACCAGTGTGTTTATGGTTGCACTTTTATCCAAACTGATTTTGCAGCTTTTGTTCCTGGAACTGAAGTACACTTCTCCTTTTTCAAGGATGCTGGAGTGCCCAGTAAGAATTTGATGGGGTTGGGGGGAGGAGTTCAATTTCTTTTTTGTTTTTTTGGCTGATGGAGGAATAATTCTGAAGCTGAAACGCATCTTTTTCATGGCTTGAGAAATTGTGGAGTTGGCAACTTGAGCAACTGAGTTCTGCTCTGCCATTAGTCACTGGGACACTTGAGCAAAGGAGGAAGATTGTACAAAAGGGGATGTTTTGTCACTGATTTCCAGTTGGCTAATGTCAGCCACTGAGGTATTCCAGTATTATATGCGTTAATTTGAAGTCAGTGGGAGCTATACATATTTCAGAAAATGATCTTAAATTGCATTAAATTTGGGTAAAATGCCTGGACTTGGAGTTCATAGTCTCAAACTTTTCAGTAGGAAGGAACATTTGCATTTGAAATAAAACCTAGCTATGAATTTGAGGTAAGGTCTGTCGTAGGCTGAACGCTGAAAAGTACCATTGTGGTTTTTTGAAACTGGTAGCTGCGTCTGTATGTATTATCTTTCTCAGCAAGAGCAAAGTATTTTTTTTTTAGTAATGTAAAGCACATACGTCAAGAGTCTATCTAAATGAATGAATGCATCGACAATGGATATTCTGCATGCCTCAAAGAGAAGAAGAGATCTGTGGAAGACCATGGTCACCAACATCCTCTTTAGATATGGTACCTAGAGAGAGAGAGAGAAAGAGAGCACGTACGGTCATTAGATAAAATACACATTTTGATGTTCTCTCAATGTCATACATGTATCTTTACAAATCTGTTACCTTAGCATCAATAAACAGTTTTGAAAAACAAAGTTTAAACCTTTAATAAAGCAACTAAATTATGAAGGAAGACTGTATTCAGGTCAAGCATGCAAATACAGCTACGGCCTATTCATTCTCTGCTATCTTGTGGTCTTGGCAGAGCTGCTTTAAAAATTTAAAAGAAAAGAATCGAGGAATCAGTTAGGCTTTAAACAAAGCCAGGTTCCAAACAGAATCTCATCCAGTCGTTCTTCGCTGGGTAGTCTGCAGCCGAGACGTGGATCTCCACACCTGCAGCAGGTATCAAACGCAAGTTAGTGGTGTAGAATCACTGCTGCCATTAAATAAAGGTGAGTCAATACGAAAGATAAGATAAGATGCAACTACCCCTTAGTCAGGGAGCAGGGGGAAGCAAGGAAGAAAAACTAAAAATCAAAATCGTAGCGGGTGGGAGAAGTGAGGAGTTGCAGAGCTATCTTCTGTGTTCGCAGTACTGGCAGCCCCTTCTAGCCTGAAATTTGGGACAGGGCCAAGAATTTAGCTAATTTATGTCACTTTCTTTCTTGACAGCTTTAGACTATATGACCTGGTCTACATTTGGAAATTTCCCAGCTGAGCTATAACAGAATAACAATTTAGCAGGGTAACTGTTCCATAATAAAATAAACAGCACCTGCACAGGAGGTTCAAACACATGGCTATTCTGATAAGTGTCCCTACATAGATATACCCCACTACTTCATTGCTCACTATTAGTTTTTGCCCCTTTTTGTTTCAAGTTTGACCCATGCCATGGATATTAGATTATCTGTATCCAGATTAGCATCACAGCTCTCCCTTCAGTCTGCAAATGGATGCCATAATTATTGGAGCTGTTTTTGTTCTTGGTAGAGAGGCCAGTTGCATATTAAGGGAAACCTTTTTTTTAAAAAGTACAAAAAAGGAAATCTAAGCCTAAAACAAATTATTTTCAAGTCAAAGTTAAGACATGATGATTGCCTGTCACTTGGAATCTGTTTGACTGCTCTCTTACGTGATAAAAAGCCCCATCAGTCCAGCTGGGAGTACTGGAAATATGGAGCTCGCTTAAAAACAAACAACAACAAACCACCACATGCACAATCCTATTCATTTGGCAGTTAGGTCATTGGATGTTGCTTCGCTTACCCCAGTAGGAACTTTTATCAAAAATGGAGTTTTTTGTGTCCCCCCCCCCCCGCAAAAAAAAATAAAAAAAAAATACACCACACCACACATTTAACTTGGACATATTTTAGTAATGCTAGCAAGTATGCTGATGTCTTTTAGAGTTCTAGGGTATAGTTTATTCTTAAGTTCCTAGAAAAAACCCTTGTGCCACATTTTATAATGCTAAAAAGCCTGTTGACACATTATAAATCTTGTTTTATGGCTGGAAGATTTAAATGCGCTTTGCAATGTTATGAACATTTGAGAATATGCTTATGGCAAAGTTTTGTTGGTTTTTTTTAGATAAGCCTTTGTATTGATATTTGTTCTATTTAAAAAAAAACAACTTTTAAGTTCAGCTTTTTAGTGTGTGGTAATTTTGTGTATTTCTTTCGTACGATTACTTTCACTGAAGTAATGACACAATAGGTTTATAACGAAGTTGTACAGTTCCTTCATTGCTCTGTTATATTAACTGGAAATTTCTAAAGAAAATGGTTAAATTGTAAATGGTAAAATTGGATGTATACAAAAGAGCTTAATGTACATCCAGCTTCGCAGACTGTAATGAGACTGAAATACCATTGAGGGCTCCTGCATGAGTGAAGCCACATTGGTTCACTGGTTTTACTATGAGCCTTCCACAGAATTAATTTGGTGTAGTTTGCCTATTATAGATGACTCTTAAGAGTTGCAAAGTTGTTCCGTTTCTGTGTCTCCAATATCCTTTGCTTCTGACTCAACACATGGAAAGGTACCAGCATGTACATCTTCAATGTGTATAATAAGTGTTGAGCAGTACTTTGGCAGACAAGGTTCTTTGGGTAAATGTGATATCTTTTATTAGACCAGCTAAATAGTTGGAAATGTTGTTCTTTGCAAGCTTTCGAGCACAGGCACCCTTGTTCTCCTGGCTACAGAGCACACAGTTCACCAGCAGATCTCTATATGCCTGCAGGCGGGTGTTGGTGCTTGAAAGCTTGCAAAGAACATTTTTTCCAACTGTTTAGTTGGTCTAATAAAAGATATCACATTTACCAAAGAACCTTGTCTGCCTATCTCCTTAGATCAACACGGCTACAACCAGCAAGCCTAGAACAGTATGTTGAGATTTCTTTCAGCAAAAGCTGAGGCTTTTTCTTGCCAGGCCTGACTTGCATTGCCCAATTTTTTCAGAGGTGTCCAACACCTCAAGCTTCCATTGATTGTACTGGTTCCTTTGGCCGCATATTTTTGGGTTAATTGGCACTTTAAAGTTGGTATGGTCTTGGAGGTGGGGTGGGAGGGAAATGAAATTTGCAGCCAACACACTTACAAGAAAACAAAGCTACAAGTCCGTGTTCAGAAGCACTCTGTATTTCGGCTAGTTTTGTTCATTTTATTTGTTACGGTATTGTTGACAGTGAACCATAAGACAAATGTTTACTTGCCACCTTTTTACCCTTGTACTATGGCATTTAATTGATTTCAGAGATGTCTGTCAACTGTCTAAATCAGTGGTTCTCAACCTGTGGTCCTCAGACCCCCAGAGGTCAACAGACTATGTCTAAGGGGTCTGCAAAAGATGACTCTGATCATTCAAAAGTATATGAATACCCACAATTTATAATTCAAAGGGGTTTGCACCTCCATTCAAAACATTTTAGGGGTCCGCAAATGAAAAAAGGTTGAAAACAACTGGTTAAAATGAGTTATGGGGGGGGACCCCACTCTGCCCCAACACCCCCCACCAGTAAGGTCCTTTCTATAAGGAATAGACTTGGAGTATCATCAGCAGTGTAGTGAAATAACACACCACCACCTTGAGGCATTTTTTCTCATCTCCTGATAGTCCTTCCCTTAAGTTTTGTTAAGGGGTGGATGAAAAGAGGAAAAATTTCTTCAGAGATTGGAAGAAACATTGGTACTTGCTTTTCACTGAACTGAACTGGGTTTCCAGGAGCTATTCTGTTTGTATGAATGCATATGCTTAATAATAATAATAATAGTAATATGATAGAACACAGTGAGATTGTAGCACTATTGAAATCGCAGATTAAACATTTATCTAGGTAGTAGTCTTGACACTTTTTTGTGTGTGTAAGTAACAGGTATAACCACACAGGTACAAGGCTGGAAGGGTTGATCAGTGACTCCAAAGCTATAATCATATTTTATTTACCTATAAAGAAAATATCTGCTATTTTATAGAATTAGAAGAAAGAAGTGTTTCTGGGCCTCAAGTTTATTCTTCTTTTGGAAGATGAAGTTAACTTTTGCCTATTACTGCTGTGTTATTTGCTACCTCTTGATTTGCAGGGAAAATGTTGCTTTTGGGAAAAGCTGGAGGGATATTTTTCAAGTCACAGATCCTTGCCTCTTGAAATTGCTTTCACTTGAAATACATCTAAATAAAACCTGCTACTTCTAAGTTCTCCTTATGCATAACGTTGTTCAAATTGTATTTCAACAGCGCAGGCTGGCATCTTTTAGCATCCTGTCTACCTTCTGGGTTTTCCTGTCCTGATTCTGACTTCTGATTTTTTTGGTACTAGTGGCACAGTAGCAGATGTGCCCCACTGTTTCTGTAGGGGCAGTTGTTTTTCTCTTGATCTATCCGATCCACATTGCAATCAGCTTCTTCAGGGATGGCTATAATAGTCTAAGGAAAACTAAAGCTATATGTACATTGAGCCATGAACTTCTCTACCCCACAGAGCATCATTTTCTTCTGAATTGCCATCTGTTTACCACTGTATTGGATAAAATGATGTGCTTGATAGGAAACACATGAACAGTATTTGGTGATATTAATTTAAATTTTTCACTTTCGTACTGGGAGTGGAAGAGAGTGCTAATGGAGTGCTTCCTTCATTAAGTGACTTGTTTTAGTGTTCGTCAGTGCACTCCCTCATAGGCTCTTTCCTTGCACTACAGCTGGTTAAAATTCAGGAGTAAAAGAAAATGCGTTCAATTCCAGAATGCAGAGAAGTCTGCATTTCTGCAAGTTGAGTTAAAGTTGGAGTATCCCGTGTAATGTTTCAGTGAACAATTTGTAGCTTCAGTATAGTCTATAGATCCTGGCTTAGCTGTGGCTTTGGGGGCTTTGAGGCTACCAGGTCCCTATCAGTCTTAGCTCTGTGGCAGGGAGGCAGAAGTCCAGAGCTTTGGAGGTAGAGAAGGGCTAGGTACAGACATTCAAAAAGCCTAAGGCAGAATTGAGCTAAGTTGCGTGGTTTTCTGTAAGTGGCATAGGTTAGATCGGTAGAGAGCAGAACACATGTTCACCCCTTGGTGAGGGGGCAAATCTTAGACTGGATTCCACCATTTTTAAACCAGTCTGTGCGTGCCAAACTTCTGTTCTGTTACATGTATAGACCAGTTTTTGATCTTAAATCAAATGGATTGGTCTTTGATCTTATACCAGTAAAAGTGTAATGTTGTATTTCAAATTGTTTTTCAACAGTTCATACTGTACCTGGCCTAGGGGCTCCCAGGCTTCTTGCAAGCTAGAGAGGAGTCTGCTTTCGGCTACGTTCATGTATTGGTTTCAACAACCTTCTGGTATTTCTTGAGAAATTTTAGTTTCCACAAAGCATTTTCCAGTGAATAGAACTGTTTTGTCAGATAATTCCTAATGAGATCTCATTGCACTCATGTACACCAGAAGTGGTGGAAAAGGAGTAAAATATGCAGTGTTTTAGTTGACTAATTTTAATCCAGAAACAAGTTAATAAAATAACCCTATACTGAAGTGAGATCTGTAAACCTTAATTAGCACTCTCGAATGGGTTTTTACTGTTGTGACTTGTTTATTCCTAATAATCTGGGTCTGCATTGAAGAGGTCCGAGAGCTCTCTGGTAGTTCGAACTTGTCTTTTGCTATTACTTGGACTAGTCTCCTTCCTGCTATCTCTTGTTGAGAGGTTGAGTTTTTGTGATAATTTTGAAGTCTTCCAGAGAAGTGACCTTTGCATATAATCTCTTTAAATACACCCTATTTCAACATTGGCCTTTTTGTAAAAAAAACCAAAAAAACCCCCATCTGAAGTAGAGAAGCCAAAGGCCCATTATTGCATGATTCTTGAGTGCTGGGCTAAAGTAACCTGGGTTTTTGTTTAAAAAAAATAATCTGATCTCTAGTTGAGAAGCCAGAGTAGTATTTCATCTTAAATGCTTTTCACTTTAGAAAAAGGTTATTAGTCTTAATGGCTTCTCACCTTTCATCAGCAACAAAATGTTTGCTTTAATATTAGTCGTGGTATCTGGGTAGTACCTATGGTTACATGAATAATTTAGATGAAAGCCTCACTTCATCTACCAGCCAAAGCCTCTGAAATTAGTTTCTTTTCAATTAAATCATGCAGATTAAGAGTTATATACTTTCTTATAATACAGAAAGCATGTTGTATCAGATTTACTGTGTAAAAAGCGGTCTCAAAGTTTAATAAAACAATCTGTTCAGTAGGTAAGTTCCTGCTGTATATTACTAATAAAGTGTTGCTTTTTTTCTGTGGGTTCTTTTCTTATGAACTCCCCCCATGCGCTCTTGTTCAGCAGTTAGCGTTTTTCACTATTTTTGCCTTCAAAGCTGCAAGAAAATATATGCAGACTTCAAGACCTCACATCTCTCTTGTCAGTTAGGGCCTGTTATACAGTATGGAAGAAAACTTTATTTCTCAAGATATTTTTGTTCTTGTATTTTGTGTTCACTCATAATTCATAGTGGGTTGCAGGTGCCATGATCTGTTTGTTAACTTCTGCTTTATGGATGTATACACACAACCCACCCCATTCAACCCACTAGTAACAATTTATAACATTTATATACACTTTACACAGTATTGTTTGCTTCTTTGTCAATGTTTAGATTCCTCTCCAATCTTAGGCATTTTACATTTAGCTTCTGGGTACACCACAAGAGTGTAAGATTTAATTGAGAGTAGGAGGGGCATGTGGGAAATGGGTGCAGGGGATAAGGGCAATGTTGCTGTCTGATTCTCCAGCCTGGACAGCAACAGTCAGGCCTGTCCACAGTCTCATGTATTTATTGCACCCAAAATGCCCTTCACAACTCAAGTACTTTGTCACCACCTCTCATTTTTGACCTTGTCTGTTATGTTTTCAGCCTTCTGCTACCCCTCTCCTACAGGCCTCCCTGGTTGGGGTTTTTATTCCTTCAGTGGTCAGAGTACAATTGAGCGATCCCTTCCCAGTTTCCTTCTTACTTAGCTCTAAAGGATGGAGTTAGATGCGAGTGGGGACACAATCTTAATGGGTCATCCACCTAGTGATACCCCAGCACCCTAATAAGGGGGGGGAGGGATACTGCTTCTAGTTGTAAATGGGTTTCCCCATTGTTTTCAGTAGAAGGGGCGAGTGCATGCACATGCATGTGTATGTGGGGGGAAGTGGGTTAGGCTATGCATATTTTACAACAAACTTTTTATCTTTCTTTAAAACCTCAGTTTAGACTGCAATTTACTTAGCAGCATTAGCTGGTCATTGCTGTGGGAAGCCCATCTTGATGCAGCTTGCTTGCATTTTTGCTTAGGTCTAGGTGGTGCTAGTAGACATTTACAGTCACATTAAATTAACTTGTATGTAAGTACGGAGAATTTTAGGAGGAAATACTCAGCTTGTACGACTTCCATAAATAAATTAACCTTTTATCTGTAGCTTTGTTTTCATCAGGAGTGGTGTGCTATAATTTCTTTTTTCTCCTAACTTGAGCAGTTAAGCAGCTGGAAGAATGGTTCATTACACATACAGTAATAACTGGATTTACTCCCTGATAGATATATAAAACATTCCACTCCCACCCTTTGAACATGGTTTCACAAGGATCCAAGTCTTGCTTCGGTGATGGAAAATATTATGATTAAAATGCAAAATTGTTCTCCTAATTGGAAGTAAAACATTTGAAGCTACTTGTGACCTGAGTGCTGAAAATAATCCTATTTTAAAGCACCAAAGTGTTTGTACCCATTAAGAGGGGCACAGATTAATTGAGGAGGAAACAAATTCTCCTACCTTTGCCCCAGCATATTCTCTGGCAGATTTTATGAAAGTGTCCTCAGAAACATCTTTTTTCTCAGCCAGTTTTGCAGCTTTTAGAACCTTTTCCCATGATTCTGGTTCACTATTTCAAGCCCACAGGGGCGGGAGGTGCTCTCCATGTCAGTATAAAAACAGCAGTACCACTGCCCGTTTCTGTAGTATGGGATGATGGCTTTCTATGTAAAATGAATAGGAGAAGCCAAATCCCTAGCAAACTCCATAGAGTTCTCCTTTTCAGGAGGCATTTTCAAAGTTGTAGTATTTAGCATTTCATGCATGACATGTTCTCTAACCCTCCCATTCAAAATTGTTTTGTACTCTAATTTCTCACCCTCCATCTCTGCCTTATTGCTTTATTAGCAGCCTTCAGCTTTTGGCCTAGAGAGTGGCACACGATGCCAGTTTTTATTCTTGGGGACCATGTGTGCCACCTTTTGGAATACCTCATTTACATGTATTCAGGGGAAGTCCAGACTGCTGTCATTTCTAGGTTTGTATGGCAAAGCAGCAGGCCTCTGCCACTAGGACAGACGTTCTTAGAAAAAATGCTTTTCATTTCTGTATTGTTAGGTTACCAAACCGCTTAATGATACTGCAAATCGAGTGTGCTTTGCAATCATTGACCTATGCAGTGTGTGAGAAATTATGGTTCCCACAGCTACCTGCTTTTAAACATCTTCCTATGCATGCAAACTTGCAACCACATTTTCATGGTTTCTTGCTAATTTTAATTTCCTTTTGGTAGAACAGGTTGATAAAGGTAATACTTGTTTTAGAAAGTGAAGCTTTCTCGTATTTTAGGAAATGAAATCTATTTGCATTATTTAATATCAGATTGTGGTATTTCTTGCAAAAAAGTTGACTTCAAAATGGAATGTATGTCCTAGTTCTGCATGTGCTTCTACTATATAAATGCAAAAGTATCCAGGATTTTACATGTATTCATAGATAGCTAGGCACAGATCTAGCTAGGATTTAGGCCAGAAGAGAAGTTTTATATGTGTACTGCCAATAACATGTATGCAATATAGACTTGGAAGTGGTCATTATTTATGTAAAACTCAGGTCTGTGAGCTTCTTTTTTTGGCAGTGCACAGTCTGGTTAATGTATTGCTGTGATCATCATCGTGGTTCCTCTCTCAATGTCGTAGTTGACTATGTTGTAGATAATGAGTGAAAGTAGTTCAGAGTACTTCAGACTATTTTAAAGCACTTTTAGTAACTTTATTACCAGATCCTGCAAGTCATTCTCACAGCCACTAACTGTCATGTTGTTACAAAAGCATCATATCAGTGTGTTGCAGCTCAGTGAGCTCTGAAAGGAGGAACAATCAGTTTGGGTGATAAAGATGACATATAGAAGACAGAAGCTGAGATTTATTATAGGCAATTTGCTAGAGTGGCAGGCAGCACTTAAAGGTCACTTGTCTCAAATAAAGCTTATACCTCTTTCAACTTTGGAAATATTAGTCTATTTTCTTATACATAATACCCTGCATCAAATGACTTTTATAGCAAAACATCACAAGGTTCAGCTTGAACATTGCAAATTCATTCATGTGTTTTGTAAGCAATAAGAATAAATGCAGGTGCTAACAGTGGTAATGAATTTCTGTTCTATAACATTTTTGACTGGTGGTACCCTTAAAAATATCCCCTCAGTTTGTAAAGGGTATTTCATATAAAATTCTTAACTCTGCAGTCATCGTACATTAGGTGTTGGTGGGGAGTAGGGGGTTCATTTTGAGAGGCATTACTTGCTCCAGCAAAATCCTTTATCTTTCTACCATAAGAGTCTATCAAAACAAGAAGTGTTCAGTGCAGCCAACTCATTTATTAAATAATAGACATGGAACAGTAATAGCTTTAGAGGCTCTGGCTCCTTTTTGTAGCATTTGATGGTGTTGACCATATGTTACTGCTGTCCAACCTAGAACAGGAGATGGGGGGTTGGAGAGAATGCACCAAAATTGTTTCAAGTCATTTCTGAAAGGACTAGCAATGGAAACTGTACCTTTGTCACCAGCATTGGTTGCTGTAGTATACGAGTTGTGCCTTCATTGTGTTCATAGACATCATGGTTTAATGGAAGGATTTGAAGAATGACAATGTAGTAACTTTGTCTTACGCCCACTAATCTAATAACTGGAGGCTGTGATGGTATCTTACAGCATATGATAGAAGGTTGTATAAAACCACATTTTTAGAAGATAAAAATATTCACTAAGGCAGGGGCGTTAGACAAGCAGACTGTGGAGCCATTTCATCTGGGACTCCTACCAGTGCTGGGAATTTAGAGGTGGGGCCAGCCACTGAATTGTGGGGTATGGGGCTTTGTTGGGGTGTGCATCAGTGGCAGGGGTTGAGCAATGGGTGTGCAAACCCCTGTGCTGCTGCCACTTGCCCTGCTGCTGGTGGTGCGTCTGGAGCCCTGCAGTCTGGTCCTGGTCCTGTACTAAGGCAATAAGAAATGCTTAGTACTTGTTACAGTGCTTCAGTTAAATCTGAGCTGTCTCTTGCTTTGCCTTTTTTCTCCCGTTTTTGTTGTGTAAGAGGTCATTTCACAGCATATGTCAGCTCTTCAGTGGATGTGCTGACAGATACCCGATGTACCTTTTGGCCAGTATATTGAATTTTGTCAGCTGAGTGTTTTGACCTTCTTACCGTTCTCAAATCATGAAAATGGAATATTTACTGAGACTGTAAAACTTTGGTTATTAAACACTCTTCAGAGTTGAAAGTTTCCACATCCTTGGAACAAGTGCACTGTTTCACGTCTTCTCTTGAAAATATTTTTTCCCCAGTTTTTTTCAAAAGGACAAAATATCTCCACTTCCAATTATATCTGAAAATAATGTTATAGTTCTACTCGGGCAAGTTAACTCATAGTCACCTTTTTTAGATGAAAACGTAATAAAATTGGAAAAATCCAGTGATCCTTGTGTAAAATAGTGGCGTTAGGGTGCTAGAATGTCATAGCTGCTCTTGACTAGCAAGCTTCGCTTG
The DNA here is from genome assembly GCF_030867095.1 of Alligator mississippiensis. Lineage (NCBI taxonomy): Eukaryota > Metazoa > Chordata > Crocodylia > Alligatoridae > Alligator > Alligator mississippiensis. The sequence continues at coordinate 68,463,961 of NC_081832.1, forward strand.
TTTCAGAATTTAGGAGATGAATCCAGTTGATGAACAGCTTAGGTGAGTAGTAAATTCAAAGACAGATGCATTTATCGTACAGATTTAACAGATAGTATATCCATGGCAGTTCCTATCACTTTGTGTAAGCAAAAAATATACCCGTAATATCAAAGGGATCTTTCAGTCTCATTTGTAAGCTGTTTGTGGCAGGAACAACTTGTTTTATATTCACATGTGGTCCTGATCCTTGAACAGACACCTGCACATTGCTGTAATAAAATAATAATAAATAATACAATGCAACTGTTTACCTCATTTAAAAAAAAATGAAGCCACACAAAAATATGTGAAACGTATCTGGAAACTCATATAACGTTTATGGTTGGGGCAAGCTTTTATGCAAGTTAACGTTTTCTCCAGATCTGGCTTATAAAATAAGTCTGATGCAGACATTTAAAAAACAAAAAAAAGCTTTATGCGGTAACTTGTGTTCAAATCAGACTGACACGTTTGCTTTCCTTCTCTTTACAGCTTCCAGCAGATCTTACCAAGATGCAAATTGCAGACAATCCACATCCACAGGTGACTCATGTCCCTTCCAGCCAGTCTGGATGTAGCATTGCCAGTGACTCTGGGAGCAGCAGCTTGTCTGATATATATCAGGTAAAATTGTGGAAGTTTGTTTTACTTATTTTTACAGGCAGTGAACACTTGTAGCATTCCACATTTTGCCTCATCAATAAGATATTTTTAATAACTGTAATGTCAGTTATTTATGGGGCTTTATGGAAACATTTCGCTTCCAGGCAATACATTTAAGTAAGTGCAGTATAACTAGGACTGTGCACATAGATGATTTTACAGTTCATTATTCTTTGGTATGAGTAGAAGGTGAATACGATGCATGTAATATGTTTTGGATACTTGTAAATATTTTAGGTCATAATAGTTGGTTGTAGTTTGGAAGCTCTTGGTACAGACTCACGAAATGCAAAGCTAGCTTCACTTTGGACAAGTCTATAAGAGCAATTTGACCTCCATTTACTTGTCTCCAGGTATAAATTCTTCTACTCTTAGGATCTGTCTCCAATATGCAGTGTGAACCAACCAGGTCCCATTAGATTTCAGGCACCCGTATATTCTCCCTTTGAATACTAGTGAATATATATATATATATATATATATATATATATATATATATATATATATATATGTGTGTGTGTGTGTGGACTAATGTCATGTTCTCTTTTTTTTTTTTTATCCAAGAGATTTATTTCACTCTTGGCAGATTTTCACCTGCTTGCCCATCATCCCCTGCCCTTCATCCCTTGCTTGCCCTATAGAACATAGTATATTCTAGATCTACATTATCCCTTCCAAAGATCCTCCGGTCTTAAGGCCCCAATGGTGTGGAGAGACGAGTCATTTATCTTAGAAATCTCTTAAGGATCTGATTGCACGTGTCCCCTGTGGCAGTGTTTCTCTGTTTTTCAACCCATGGGTCGTGACCCAGAAGTGGATCGTAAGAATATATGAAAGGGTCTTGAACAAACTTTAAAAATGGATTCTCTTTTAAAGGGGAAATCATGGCTTTTCCCTTGCAGGCTGAGTTCTAGTCTTATCTCCAGGTAAAAATAAACTAAAAGATTTACTAATATGCTAGGGGCCTAGGGCTGTATTCTTCAGTTTAAGATTGAAGCATAAACAAATATAAGTTTATTGGAATGAGTCTTTAGGGCTGTGAAATAGGAGCAGGTAACATACAGCAGAATTTCAGGAAAAAAGCTAGCTTGCTTAGTAGAACATCAAGACAATTAAAAGGGAGAGAAATACATTAACACCTGCAGAAGGAAGAGTTTAGAAGGAATTGGGTAGATTATAATGATCCACAAATTTAGTTGACTCAGTGCTGCGTGATCAGAAATGCTGCTGCCCCTTCAGGCAGTTGATTTTAAACTTTGGGTGAAGCAGGAATCAAAGTGGGGTGCAACTGCACCAGTGCATCCCTTTTCTTCCTCCCAGATCTGCCCCGGCATAGTACAGTATTGTGTAGCATAGTTTTAATTCTGTAACAATGGGGCTCTCTCTAAGTGTTAAACTGTTCAGTTCTGAAATTTATTTTCTTTTAAAAATAGTTCATTAGTTGAATTAACTCTGGAGAAAAGAAATTTTGATAACATAAAATGTTAGTGTTGTGGAAGATACCAGTAGTGCTGGGCCTTGGCAGTCAGTTGAGTTTCTTTTGAATGCTAAATTGTTTTGACATACGGTATAGGTAACATTTTGACCTTAACAACAAATCTAAAAATGTCAGCAGAAGAAGACTGGTGGTATGAACATAAAGCTTTTATGATTCATGTGTAGTATGCATGAAATGGAACATTTTGAATTTACAAAGCCTTAACATTCAGTAATTTCTCCTCGGTGACTGCTGCAATGGTAATGATAGACATAGGTGGTGGGATGCTGGAGAGTAAAAAGTAATAAACTAATATTTTTATACATTTTACGAACAGGTAGGTGAGGGTGTTGAAATTTTCACTTATCCTAGCCATTCCTCTGTCCAGGATGTTAAACAGGAAAAGCACATTTCTCTGACTGGTAGATCAACAGGAGATTATTGCTCTCCTGTAAGAACTGCTATGAATATGCAGTGGTTAAGCCCTTACTTGATTGCACAAACAAATGAAAATAGGTAATTTAAGATTTCTTTCTTCCCTGTCACTGCTACTGTCTGTCCTTGGAGCTGTCCATGTTTTTGTAACTTCTGATTGGTTTGGCATATTACAGAAGCAGTGGTGTTTGAAATGTGTTTGAAATGTTGCAGAACTGCACTTTTGGTACCAAGAAAACAGGTGGTCCTTTTCTTTGAGTCAGAAAGAAATTAATTTAAATGCATTTACTTTTTATAAAATTGGAGGTTTTAACATTTTATTTTATTGACTTGTTTTGCACCAATTGCTGCAAATGCACCTGGGTGCTTTTCAGAAAATGAGGCAATTTAGACGGAAAAGAGGGTAGTTAAATAGTCATGTAACGACTCAAACAGGAAGGATATATAACTGCTGCAGACGGCAACAGTGAGCTGTGACAAACATCCTGAAGGAAAGGCAAAATACAAGGACAACCTAGTTGAACCAAATTATATGGGGGAGGGGAGGAATGGTGGCACTAAGGAAAAGATGGTTGTTTAAGAAGGGTTTTATGTCTCTATATTAAGAACTGACAGTGCCTTCCTTGCTGGTCATAATTTTAGTAGGTGTGTGTGAACAGTAGGCAGTGAGAACTGTTGACCAGCAGTGCTTCCAATTCGTATTATCATTTTAAAATTGCAATTAACTGAGTCAAAAGGTGCCTTACTTTGATACTTGGAATGTCTTGTGCCTTTAATAGTAGCCTTCAAATTGACAGGGTCTAATCAGTTCAGGGCTGCTGTTAGAAGCCTTGAAATTGGCCTGTGCTAGTAAATCTCCCAGGTTACACAGTTAAGCTGAGTACAATTATATTTCAAAGTAGGCAGCAGAGCCAAAGATTTCTTTTGCTTTTTGGTGGCATATGCACTTAACCAATATGCAGATTACCGATATTAGTTATAACGTTAGCAGTAGCCAAAAATTTGAGACTGGCATTTTGCTATACATTTAAGCAAATTATGCACATATCTACCATGGATATAATTGCAGTATATCATCCATATTTTCAACCTTAACTACATTGTAGTTTAGTTTGTTGAAGGGATGCAATCAAGAACTTATTATGCTTGTAATACCTTGTGCTTTTACTATCCATAAACTATAACATTTTTAATAGCTTAAACATTACTGGGTTCCAGCCTGCTGCTTTGGACTGTAGGTTTGCTGTAATGCTCCATTTTTGTCACAGATTTTGGCAGCCTCTGAGAATAGAGTTGGCTGTTAACTTGCATTTCCTTTGTTGGCTTCTCATTGCAGTGGTATGCCTGCTGTTTTCATTTCAACTTAAATATCTCTGCTATGTAGGGGTGGCAACTGAGGGTTCATTTTCTTCTTAAAAGACAACATCCGGTTGACCGCTGGTCCCCATCTTTCACTGGCCCATTCGCAACATTAATGAGCAAATAATGTTTTGTAAGTGATGTCACTTCTTGCTCCTCCTATTCACCCTTGGTTATAACTTTTAAATTTCCTCTGGTTCAAGCCCTGTTGATGGGATTCATAGGCAACCTATTGTCTGGAAGCCATGATTTTGGGGACTGTTGGACTAGATCAGGGTGTCCAACTTACTTGACTTGGGCAAGATGACCCACCTCTGGCAACAGGTCAGTGGCTTGTGGTTGTGGTTGCAGGATGTGTAGTCCTGACACAGCTTTGCACCCAGGGCATGAAACCTACCATCACTTGCCCTCCTCTTTTCCCCCTGCCCTTTTCCCCAGCTACCAATTTTAGTTGCCAGCAGTGAGCAAACACCCCAAATACGGTGGCAGGCAAGGTCAGGGTGGGGTGGGAGAGAGATGGGGTGAGTGGTGGTGGCATTAACTGCCTAGGTTCCAGAGCCACACCAATGCAGTGTTTCTGACAGCCATGCTAACAAGTCCTGTCAACCATAATTTAACCACTCCAGTTGGCCACCAGCTGGAAAGCTCTGGCTTGGATTATAAATTTCAGTCTAATCAAGTTTTGCTTTTAATTAAAGTAACTTTGAAATATATTTGTCTGTATGAAAGTTTAAGCTCCTTTTAGAATTCCACTACCTTACAGGAATTAAAAGTTCCAAAAGTTCATTGTAATAAACTGATAACTCTGTGTTTTCCATTAAGTAATCAGAATACAAGATGACTCTGCCAGTCTAGTAACCATTGTAAATTAAAGTCATTGTCTGCACAAGGCCATCTTTTTATTTCTTTAGTTTAAGTAAAAATAACATTGTTTCTAAATAAATAATGTGAAGCTTGGACTTGGACATTATTCTCCTTAGTGCATGTTAATTAATTAAGTTCATCCACAATAGTAAAAAAAAAAAAAAAAAAAAGGCTGTTTTTAGCCTTTCACATATGCCATCTGGTTTTTGCTCAGACAAGTTAAATTTAAATTGTGAATATTTTTGAGACTCAAGGTTCGTTTGATGATAACTTTTATTAGACCAACTATATAATTAAGAAAGACGGTAACATTGGTAGTTGGCAGAGAAACTAATCTCTTTTCCAATAATAGTTGGTCCAATAAAAGGTATTACTGTACTAGCACCCCCCTCCCCTTTCTTGTCATGTATTCCCTGGACCGTCATGGACCGTCATGGCTGCAACAGCACTATGACCCAAGGAGAACATTTTAAGGCAAATTAGGTTGATGGGGGGGGGGTGCTAATTTATGACACTTTTATGTATTATCTCTTACAAATTATATATTGGTATGATTCAAATGCTAAACAATTTAGATCTCAAGTCTTTGAGACTATCCATGTGGTCAAATTTTGCTGCAAATGCAGTTTTGTTGGCATACTGTTTATACTTGTTAATATACAACATGTGTAGTACTAGAATGATGAGTGTATGTCTTAAAATGGAGCACTGAAAAAGGTAAATTCACCATCTGAAATAATTTTATTTTATTCAGGACTTTTTGCCCTAGGTGAATGCTAATTAGTTCATGGGTGGGGAAGTCTTTGCTTTTGTTAAAGACCCAATCCTGCCACATGTTATTTGTGTACAGGATTCGAGGACCAGAGAATATATTTACATGGTGCTGTTTATAAGGGATGGTAATTATTGTTGCCACTCTATACTCCAAAAAGTAGGTAATTGCATATTTATTATGTAAATATAATTACAGACTATGTAAATTCTGTTTGTTGGGGGGAAAAAACATATCTTAATGATTTTAACACTAAATTTGTTGTTGAATGTAAAAGTTGGTAGTGTGAGTGATACTGGGTAAAATCACCTGGGGTATTATTCTTGTGGGGGGTGGAGCAGCTTCTATAAATATCTGTGTGAATGCTGTGTATAGTTCCTCATGTTTCTCCCAGTATCATTTGACCTGCCAACATTTTGGGGACCATCTGCAAATGGTCCTTGGAAGAGGGTTTGAGAGCCATCTGTTGCATCCTTGAAGTAGCTGAATACAAACTGGCACTTAGTTCTTTTCCACACAGAAAGCAAGCTTGCAAGTGTTTGCTAATCATGCCCTAAATAAAGTTTAACAGCAAAAAAACCGCACCCTAAACCATGACAAAACTTAATTCTACACAAAATTAGAACCTATATATCTAATCTCTATTTAAGTTTTAGTTTATGAAACTGGGCGTCAGGTTCATTTGATTGAAAATGCTAATGAAGATGAAGAAAGGCTAAAAAGTCCTTGAATTAGATACTGTACTGTTTGTCTCAGATACTGCTGAGATTTTCCAGCACAATTTTTACTTGGGCTTACTTCCAAAGCAGTTAATGTGAGCTATGTAAGCCAATAAAATGATGTAATATATAATGCATTTAACCCTATATCTAATTTTTCTTGTCTGAAGGACGTACTTGTATTTAGTTCAAGCCTTATTTCTTCGATATTTATGCCAACAATGGTTGATTGTGGATAATAATTTTGGTTAAAACCCTATAGATTGAGGGCATACAAAACAGAATGTTGCTTGATTTATCAAGGCATCAGAGATCAGCATTTAACATAACATTTTAATCTGGTTGACAATGACAATTCGCTCCAGGAGTATAATATCACAGATTATTGTTGTGATGACAAGAACTTGATAAAAATATTATTCTTTAAATTCTTCAAATGAAAGTTCACTGTTCTAAAACAATTATCAGTGTATTCTGTCTAGTTTTTATTATTTTGAGTCTCAGACTTTAACCCCATACCTCTCCTATTAGCTTACCCTCATTTAGTCAGGGGTCCCACCTTGATAAACATCTTGAATTTGAGACAAGGAAAGAAATAATTGTCAGAAGATGATCTGGGCTTTAATCTGCCTATCTATTTGTCTATCTACAGAGATCTTCAATAGCATCATTTGCTTATACCAGTGGAACACAGACCTGCAAGGACTGTAATTCTGTGGTATGGGCATGATATTAGTTTTATTCTATAAAGCAGAGCAGATTCGGGAAGAAAAAAGCTGTTCCTACCTGAAATAATGTAACTTTCTGTTAGGTGTGTATTCTCATCTTCTTTTCAACCCCTAACCTGTTTTATAGGTTTGGGGACTGAAAAAGATGAGTTTTGCACCAGTGATAACTTTAAATTCTCTGTTTGGACAGAAGAACATAGTCATGAAAGGTAAAAGAACTTAATCATGAAAGATCTTCATAATCTCACTAGATTCTTTCCTTTAGAATTTGAGTTTGTCGTCATCAGTCCATTTTACCCAGACTTACCATAACTTTACAAGAATTGCTTAGCAAGCTAGAAATACCTTGTGGCTAAAGTCCTTGCCTCTGAAATAAAAGTTAAATAGACTGATGTTCATTCATGGAAAAGGAGGAGTATAATAGTTGAATTATTTTTCTTATTGGCAATAGTACATCCACATCCCTAGGGGCAGTGAGTATGTTTAATTTTTTTTCAGTGATCTGGTAAGAAAAATGTTAGCATTTTTCATGCAATATTGAGATGTTTCAGTGATTTTTATTTGTGAGTTTATAATGTTATCAACATGCAAATGTATTTTATACATTATATTATGGAATTGCGTAGATAAGAGAGATGGTACAATCTCAGTTTTTTTTTATTTACTCAAGTATAAGACAACTCCCACAATAATTAGATTTATATATGGAACATGTATAAATATGTTATAATTTTCCAGGTATAGACTCTAATTATTGGAGACCTGCCTTGAATTTGTCCCCCTCCCATTGCTGCATCAGGGAAAATTAAATCTAGGGGGCTAAGGTGGTACCCTTGCCCTCTGCCCCTCCAATTTTTTCTGGTGATAGTGCCATCTTATTGCCAGACCCTGCTTTCCCTGAACACATTGAAGTGAGGGGCAAATTTGAAAACACTGACTTTGAAATAAATGTATCTGTAGTAATTTGCTTATAGGCAAATTACTCTGGCTACCTATAGACTTAGCTTACCCAGAATTGGTGTATTTTCCGTTTTTCGCAAACTGCTTCAAGTTTTAACTCAGGCATTTGATAAGCACACTTCTGAGCAGTAATTTTGTATGTACTTATATGAAGTACAAACTATGCATGATACTAGTCCAAAGCCAAAAGACTCATGATGTATTATACAGCTCATTGGGCTGGGCCCCACCAGAATCAACAGCATTTTAAGGCATGGTGACTCCACAGCCCAGCACTATTCAGCATGTAAGTGTATTTGAGGTACCACCCCTCTCCCCACAAAGGATCCATGTGCTAATTAGCCCCCCACTCATGACTAGAGCTGGGTGTTCTTGTCACGAGTCTTGAGATCCTCCAAAAATGTACATGCTAATGAGGCATAGGGCTGCCTGGTCTGGTCTAGCTCATGGAGGGCAGGACCACATCAATCACATGCCATGGGTGAAGAGAGGGGGTGACAGAGCCTCTTGTTTATACAGACATTTGGTGATGCTTGCCAGACATTTAAGGCTGGGGAAGAAACAGGAATCACTGGAAATTGGAAAAGCAGGTGCAACTCAGCTAAGGAGTGAAGAGGAAGTCAAAATGTATTCAGTGTAGTGGTTCACTGTGAATTGAAAGAGAGTCTGCGCTGGAGGGGACTGAGGATAATGGACACTATATCTTATTCAGATGGGCTGCACTAACATATCCTTGTGATATTTGTCCAACGTGGACCATGTTTTCTAGTCATACTCGGTGTTGCCTGCATTCCTGTTACTGAGCACATGCTGCTTCTAACAGCAGTTTGAATCTAGGCAGGGTATTTAATAAGGTTTTCTTATATGAAAATGTAAGGTGAGGGGCTTTTTTCCCCGTGCTTATTTACTCATATAATAGTTTACTAAATATAGCTAAAACTATAAGCTAAGTCTATAGCTACCCAAAGTAATTTGCCTATCTGCAAATTACTACAGGAACATTTATTTCAAAGTCAGTGTTTTCAGTTTTTTGGGAGTTGGGGACAACTTCCTGGTGCAAGTGCTGGAGCAGCCAACTAGGGGCCATGCTCTTCTTGACCTGCTGTTCACAAACAGGGAAGAATTGGTGGGGGATGTAGTAAGTGGATGGCAAGTTGGGCAGCAGTGACCGCAAGATGATCGAGTTCAGGATCCTGAGGAAAGAAAGGACGGAGAGAAGCAGAGTAAGGACCCTGGACTTCAGAGAAGCAGACTTTGACTCACTCAGGGAGCTCATGGGCAGGATCCCCTGGGAGGCCAGTTTGAGGGGTAGAGGAGTCCAGGAGAGCTGGCTGTACTTTAAAGAAGCCTTGCTGAAAGTTTAGAAGCAAACCATCCTAATGTGCTGGCAGACTAGCAAGTATGGCAGAAGACCAACTTGGCTTAGCAGGGAAATCTTCAGCAAATTAAGTCACAAAAAGGAAGCATATAAGAAGTAAGAACTTGGACAGATAACTAGGAAGGAGTATAAGAGCATTGCTTGGGCATGCCAGGATGAAGTCAGGAAGGCCAAAGCGCAATTGGAGTTGCAGCTAGCAAGGAATGTGAGGGGGTAACAAGAAGGGTTTCTACAAGTATGTCAGTAGCAAGAGGAGGATCAGGGAAAGTGTGGGTCCTTTACTGAATGGGGGAGGCAACCTTGTGACGGAGGATGCTGAAAAGACTGAAGCGCTCAATGCCTTCTTCACCTCAGTCTTTACAGGCAAGGTCAGCTCCCAGACTACTGCACCGGGCAGCACAGTTTGGGGAGGAGGTGAGCAGCCCTCACTGGTGAAAGAACAGGTTAGGGATTATTTAGAACAGATGGACATATACAAGTCCATGTGGCTGCATGGGATGCATCTGAGGGTTCAGAGGGAGTTGGCTGGTGAGATTGCAGAGCCACTGGCCACGTGGCATACCTTGATTTCAGCAAGGCCTTTGGTATGGTCTCTCACAATGTTTTCACAGGCAAGCTAAGTAATTATGGGCTGGATGAATGGACGGTAAGGTGGACAGAAAAGTGGCTGGAGCATCAGGCTCAGAGGGTAGTAATCATTGGCTTGATGTCTAGGTGGCAGTCAGTATCAAGTGGAGTGCCCCAGGGGTCAGTCCTGGGGCCAGTTTTATTCAATGTCCTCATTAATGACCTGGAAGAAGGCATAGAGTGCACCCTCAGCAAGTTTGCCAATGACATCGAGCTGAGGGGAGTAGTAGATACGCTGGAGGGTGGGATTCAGAGAGACCTAAATAAATTGGAGGATCGGTCCTTGTTGAACCTCATGAGATTCCTTTTGGACAAGCTCGAAGTCTTGCACTTAGGACAGAACAATCCCATGCACTGTTCCAGGCTGAGGGCTGACTGGCTGGGCAGCAGCTCTGCAGAAAAGGACCTGGGGGTTACAGTGGACAATAAGCTGAATATGTGTGCCCTTGTTGCCAAGAAGGCCAATGGCATACTGGGCTTCACTGGTAGGTGTGTTGCCAGCAAGTGCAAAGAAGTGATTATTTCCCTCTATTCAGCATTGGTGAGGCCACATCTGGAGTACTGTGTTCAGTTTTGAGCCTGCCACTACAGAAAGGGGGTGGACAAATTGGAGCAAGTTCAGCAGAAGGCAACAAAAATGGTGAGAGGGCTGGGGGACATGACTTGTGAGGAAAGACTGAGGGAACTGGCCTTATTCGTTTAGAGAAGAGGAGACTGCGAGGGGATTTAATAGCAGCCTTCAACTACCTTAAAAAAGGATGGAGCTGGACTGTTCTCAGTGGTGGCAGATGACAGGCCAAGGAGCAATGGTCTCAAGTTGCAGCAAGGGAACTTTAGGTTGGATATTAGGAAGAATTTTCTCTCTAGAAGAGGGTAGTAAAACACCGAATCAGGTTACCCAGAGAGGTTGTTGAATCTCCATCTGTGGAGGTTTTTAAGACCCAGCTAGGCAAAGCCTTGTTTGGGATGATTTAGTTGAGGATAGTCCTGCTTTGAGCAGGGGGGTGGACTAGATGTGACCTCCTGAGGTCCCTTCCAACCCTCATTTTCTATGATTCTATATAGTGTATTTTCTCCATAGAAAATACATACATTTTGGCTATAGACACTCGCTTCATTTGTGCCAAGAGAAGTATCTTGCTCCTGGCACAAAAAAGAGAGAGCATAGATCTGTTCAAGGGATTTTTTTATGGAAGACAACTGACTCTTTATGGTTGGGAGTGCTCTCGTTTTTTTGCAGAAAATCTGTCCTCCTGCACCAACTTGTACAGCTGTATGCTGCTCTTTGGTGGTAAGGATGTCCAGTGTCCCACAGTCCTCTGCTCTCTTTCCTCCCCTCCCAAGGGGAAGGTGGGGATGGAAGGAGTACTGGCTCCCTGACAGTCACTCAGGGCATCAGCCCTTTGGAGCGCTTGCTGTTTCTGCCAGTGCCCCTGCCAGTGGACAAACCTGAGTCACCCTGGGTCAGTGCAAGGGTATGGGGCCTTGCCCTAAGGATGGACAGCTGTGGGAGAATTGCCACCCCCCCCCCCCCCGCATTCCCACTGATCAGGCATCAGGGCGTGCTGCACCGTTCTCCCATCCCTGCATAGTAAGGGTGTGCGGAGCAGGCCCTAGTCAATTCAGATTTGGCCCAAACTGGGGACAGTGATTTGATTAATTGATTCAGATTGCTATCCCTGATTCAATTCAGCTCAATCCAAAACTGAAGATTTGATGCTTATTCGGAGAATCAGCGATTCAGACACAGCTTTAAATTTTTTTTGTACATGCCTCAAGGTACCAGCATGGCTTGTGAACGATGTGGTGCTGGGGTGGATGGAGCATCCCACAGGAGCATGGGGGACCCTTCATGTGCTCAGCGACGAACCCGGAAGTGGACCAGAAGCACTTCTTGTCCGCTTCCGGCTCCGCCAGGGAGTGCACAGAGGCCCCCCCTTTGCCCCCCTGGCTTGGCGATCAGCTGTGGGGGGAGCCCAGGTGCCATCCCCCCCCCCCCCCCGGCCCAGGAGGCACCAGACACTGAGCCGGGAAGGGGAGGGGTGGGGGGAGGCGGCAATGCTCTTCCCAGCAGATTTGGAAGTGGACCGGAAGTGCTTCTGGTCCACTTCCGGGTCTACTGCTGAGATCACTGGGGAGCCCCCCGAATCTCCGCCAAATTGAATCGGGGATCGAAGCTTTGCGCAGCCCTACTGCATAGACTGGGGCCTTAGTGTGTGTATGGATCAGCTGGCTTCATCCAAAGTGTCCCGGGGATGGGTCAAGCCATAGGGAAATGACCCCTAGCCATCCTCCCCATCCTACCAATCAGCTGACCAGTCCATTGACCTGCAGTTGTGCTTGGGGTAGGTGGCAGGGGTGGGAAGTAGAGGCAGCAGAGTTATCTTTCTCTGAAATTTGCCATGCTGGAATTAAACACCTGTCCTTAAAGCCCTTTTTGTATTCATTGCCGTGTACTTTTCAGTGACACATCATGCTGTTCAAATCCAGACTTCTATAGCCAACAACAAAGAATATGATTAACTTCTTGGCTGAAATTAAAGAAAGGTGGTTAATGAAATATCTGTGGATATTGAAAAAATGCCTTCCATCTGTTAGAAAAGCTGTAATTAAATCATTTAAACATTGCTTGATAAAATGTTGCGTGTACTTTTGCTTGCATAGTTCTGTTTTGTCTTTCTTCCCATTGTCATTGTCTTTTCCCCTGTGCTGCTGTTTCATTTGACTTCACAGCATGATGCCCATACTGGTATCCAATAATTGCAATAAAAGTGTTGCTGCAGGTATAGGATCCTGGCTAACGTTACACGTTACTGGAGTGCAGCAGGCAATAATCCAGTAGCACAGGTGTTACTTTTCTGGTTTCATCCGAGTCTTTTTTTTGTTTTTGTTTTTTGTTAGGAGGTTGGGGGGGTGGGAAGGGGAGGGGAAATTAAAGAAAGAAAATCCTGTACTTGTTTTTATAGTATAAGCAGTAGATTGCACTTTCTTGGTCTCGACCGTGATCTCCAAGTAAGAAGGTTTGCGAAGCTGCATTGAGCTGTCATTTATTGCTAATGATGTGATTGTGTTCAAGCTTGTCTTAGATTATTCTAACAACTATGGGGACATTTGTCACTATTAAGATGCTACATGGGGAATGAAGACAATTTTGGACATCTTTTTTTTAAACATACTAGGAAAGAAGTCGTATAAAGTACATTTTTTTTCCAGGTCCTTAGAGGGAAAATTGATGAAGTTTTTGCTTTGCATTACAAATTCAAAGAAACGTTGAAAAGGCACAATTTGAACAATGAACAATGTGGCTAGGGACAGACATTACTCACAAACTAGTTTAAGTGATCAGAAACCTGTAACAGAGCAGACATTCAGTGCACATAAACCAGTTTCAAAATGGCTGAAACTGGTTTGTGATAAACCTGGTTGAATGTAGTATCAGACTTAACTGATTGGCTCAAACTGGTTTATGCATCGTCTGTCCCAGACCTCTTCCTGGTTTAACTTAAACCAGACTCCCCCAGCGTCCTGGCATGCTCTCTGGGCTGGACTCTGCTGCAGCCCAGCAGGGCTGGCCCCACCTCTCTGCTCCCTAGCCAGAGCAGGGACAGGCAGGGGTGGGGGTCTGGCCAGAGAGGGGTTTAATTCCCCCCTTCCTGTCCCGCTGGCAGGGACTTGAGCCAGGTCTGCCGGGCGCTTCCCCCTTGGTGCTGGAACCGGGGGCCAACGTGGCTCCTGAGACAGAGGGGGCAGGGAGCGGGGTTATTCTCTCCACTGCCCCCAGGGGACTACAGCTGGGTCTGAGCAGCAGAATAAGCCCCCTCCTGTCCTCTCCAGCAGACACCGGAGGTAGGGGGAATAACCCTCGTCCCAAGGGGCCCTGCTGGCCAGTGTCTAACGGGAGGGGGAGTAACTGCTGCAGGTGGGTTTCAGATAACCGGAATTTTTGCGTATCCCGCAATCCCCTTACCTCGGGGATGCTGGATAACAGAGCTTTTACTGTACTTACATATTGGGGATTGTCTGTGCACTGCCTAACTGGGGAGGAATTTGGAAGTGAGTGTTAAAATGCAATATGTATTGAATGAACAGGTGACGCCTTAAATCGTAGTATAACCATTCCTCCACAGCCACAACTCACAAACCCAAGATGAATTAGCACGTATCCAGCGACTCTGAAACAGTTAAAATAACCAGCATGACTGGTAAATTGGATGAGTTTTAAGTATGGTGCATCTTGAAATGTTTGATATCTTAGTAAGTAGCTTTTACTATAATAAGCTGACTACACAAGCAGATTTTTTTTTTTTTTTTTTTTTTTTTTTAAGAGGACAAACAGTTGCAGATGTTGCAAGGATGTTTCACTGACTCCGAAGTAAAGACCCTGTTCTTTCAACTCCTCCAACTTCATTTTGATCCCACTTTTCCAGGCCAGAAGTTGAACATCCTGTTTGTGTGTATCCCGGTTTTCCCTCTCACTCTGTTCTGTAGCACTAAGGGATTCTACAACTTCCTAAATGCTACCAGACTTTATTTTTGGTGGCTTCTTGATTTGTTTGTTTTAATACAGCGCTGTCCAGCTGGCAGCCTTTGGGATTACGTTGCAGCCTCTGGGCTCCTGCCCAGCCTCCAATCCCCGCATCACTCCAGATGCAACAGCAGCCAGAGACTCTGGGCTCCCCCCCTCCACCTTTGGCTGCTGCTTCCTGCCCCTACCCCAGGGGGTGAGCACTTTAACAGGACAGGAGCTGAGGGTGAGCCTGGGGCACATGGTGTCCTGGGTGGGTGCAGGTTGCAGTGGGGGGGGGGGGAGGGGGGTTTGGGGGCTGCTCTATAGCAGTGAGGGGGCCGTGGCCTACCCTGCTGCAGCCTGTGGGCTGTGTAGCTTCTGGCCATTTGGAAGCTGAACAGCACCGTTTTAATAAATAAGATGGATAAAGTATGGAATAAAAATTTACTGTTGGTGGATAAAATTCCATGTAAAAGAACAGGTTTATATGGCACATGACCGCACAAAATGCATTACATCTCTCTATATTTGTTGGATAGTAAGTGACATCTGATCTTGGTTGTCAGGAGTTTTATTTTTAGCTGTAAAAAGGAAACAAATGACTTGTGGCTGCTATCATAGACTCTTAAGAATTGTGAAAGACCATTTTGTCCTCTCCAAGTCAATTAAACAGAAAAAAACAAATTAAACCTTTCCAGCTGAGCACACTGCCTAGTACTGAAAAAAACAGGTTTGAGTTGGTTTTATCTGCTCCACCTGACATGACCCGATTTTATTCCTGACTTAATATATATTATAACATGTCAAGAATATGGCCACCTTTCATTTCAGCCACTGTTATTTTCACTGTTGGTCAGAACAATATTCTTTAGAAGGTCTGCTAGAATTACACAAATGTATTCTTTCTCTCTCTCCTCTCTCTCTTCCTTCCTCCTTTTTTTGGCTAAAAATTTAGCGTAATCCCTAGTGTTGCTACATTTTAAAAATGCTTCGGCTTTATTTGTGCCGTATAGTAAGCTATGGAATGGAAAGAAAAAGCTTGAATTATTAAATGATTAAACAAAAAACCCCACTGCCAGTAATAAACCCAGGATAACCTGGCTCATGTCTCTCAAGTCTCTTTCTCTCTCTTTTTTTTACTTGACATGTAGAGCCAGCCAGCTATGAGGCAGTGACTAGCAAAGCTGCTGGCACAACTTTCTTGTAAGTTGAATAGCAGTTCTTCTAAAATAATGCTGGCCCTCGTTCAGTTTCCCTAGCAAGTCAAAATTCTGTTATCAATAAAATAAGCACATTGGGAGAAATGCTAGCTGGTAATATTACTGATGTCCACTCGAAGTCAATGGAGGTTTTGCAATCTCTCTCTCTCTCTCTCTCTCTCTCTCTCTCTCTCTCTCTCTCATATTGACTCACACCACTATACCTTTTAATATACTTTTAGTTTTCTAGAAAAAAAACGTTTATTTTATCTAGCTTCAGTGGAGGGCCTAAATAGTACTGGAGCTTTGATTTTCACATAGAGCATGCATACGTAGGATTTTTAGGTTTGAAGTGGCTTGACTGAACATTGTTTATTTTGTAAAGTTACACTTGCAGCATGTTCTTATTTTTCCAATTTATTGGCGACATATCTGGACCTGTCTCTTCCTGCAAGTGTAGTGGCTTTGTGATTAAAATCATCTAAGGTCTAAGAGAGATCCTGATGGGTAAATTATCATTTGTGATTCAGTATACTGCTTTTGTTTTCAAAAAGCAGAAATGATCACCATTCATGAGTGGTACCTTATATAGTGACAGTTTGTGTGCATGTGATCAGTTAGTATTAATACTAGTTTTTCTGTAATAGCATACTTTATTGTAAATGTCTCTTCATCTTTGTGGTTTAAGGTGAGAGAGAATAAACCTGTGTCAAAATTGAACCAGCTGTCTGATAGATTTCTTTTCTTCAGGCTACAGAAAGTGAGATGGGAGATGTAGATTTAACAGGCCTCCCAGAAGCACCTGTGGACTCTGAAGATGAAGAGGAGGAGGAAGATGAAGATATAGACAGAACTTCAGATCCATTATTGGGGCGAGACGTTGTACGAGAGTGCCTTGAAAAAGAACCTGCAGATAAAACGGATGATGACATTGGTGAGAAATAAAAAGATCTTGATTTGGCATTCAGTATTATAATCCAGAGAATAGACATTTAAAAAAAAAAATGTGTGAGTACGTTATGAATTAAACCATAGCCTCATAACTTTTCATGGTGTATCTTGGAGATCTTTCTGCTCTAAAGAGTTTATAACCTAACTAGATTATTTTTCTTTGATCTCTTATATTGGTTATAGAAAGCAAAATACTTCAAATGTTAGGGCTGAGATGTTGCATTAAGTAAATTGATGATTACAGTTTGGTAATGAGGGGGGGGCCTAAAGTAATTCTGACTGTGAAACTGCTGAATTTGTTACCAAATCCTGGTGAAGGCATCATATTCTCATAGAACAGAAAGGCTGACTTAAATTGCAGAGGATTTGAACCAAAATGACAGTTCTACAAGTTGTAAGCTAGAGCTGGCGGTTGTTTAGCACTAATATGAAGACTAGGACTGTTTAGACTTCTTCTGTAATTATTTTCCTACACTTTGAAAAAAATAGTTTGGTGTTGCTGATATTAACAATCTAATAATCACCATGCAGTTGGGATATGTTATAATGTTTAAATGCTCGAAGTTCAAGTGTTTCTCTGCTTAGCTAGATTGATGCCTTAATAGTCAATCAGACTGAAAAGCCCAGTTCCATTTATTGCTGTTAAAATGCATACTGTGCTCATTTAGCCGCAGGGACTAATAGGGATTGTAATATCACTGAGCAATTCTTTCAGTGAGTTTAACTCTGAGGTTTGATATACCTGTCAGGGGGTTGGTACCTTAGAGGCCCCAGGTCTTGCAATCTTCATATCAATATTTCCTTTATCTAACAGAGCAATTACTGGAATTTATGCATCAGCTCCCAGCTTTTGCAAACATGACCATGTCTGTGAGAAGAGAGCTTTGTTCAGTTATGATATTTGAAGTGGTAGAACAAGCAGGAGCCATCATACTTGAAGACGGACAAGAAGTAAGTTATCGCATGTACCTTAATGATGCATGTGTCTTGATCCTCAGCACTTTTAACATGTTGAAATCATGATATATAATGGTATTAATTTGTATTTATAGTAGATAAACATTAGTATGCTGTTAGCAGTCTAAGTACTAGCCACCTGGTAAAAACCCTTTCAAAATTTTATTTTTTGTCTTATAAAAGAAGAGGTCATTTCTGGCATTAAAAATAAATGAGGTCTCTTGTTCTTTTGGTGCAGTAAACTTTTAAAACACATTTTGACCTCTTGTGAAATTTCTGTTTATTATGGATTAATGGAGTCATTTACATCTTTCCACATGTCTGAGCCTCCAGCTGTCCTGTTTTGACAGGTAGATTTTAAAAAACATTGCGGAAGAACATGGCCTTATTGTTAGAGGTCTACTTCATTTATAGTTTTGCAGTTTTCACAGAAACGGTGAAAAACGGCATTGTCCGTGATTGCCAGGAAATAGTGCATTGGCTGTGATTTCCCATGAAATCAACTAAAACAAGCCCCAGTGTATTATTCATATAATATGCTGTTTTAGAACGTCCCAGTGCTTACTGCAACATAAAGATGGTGCTACAATCACTGCAGCCATAGATCATGTGATTGAGAGTTACTGTCTGCTAGTGATGTAGACAAAGTGAACGCACCAGTCAAGGAAGTGATAGTGTTTCTATTAAGGTTAGCATTAATTAGCATTTCTAATTTTTTGTAGACTGATACAAGTCACTATTTATATTGTATATACATTTATATTTATAATATATTTACATTTAGTTTTGAAGTTCATATTTAGATTTATAATAATATGATGCATTATATGCTAGAATTTACTTTTTGTGGAATTTGCTGTTATCCAGTATATGCCTCTCTGCCAGTCAACGGCGAGGGGTGGGGCCCTCGGGGAAATGCCTGCAAAGTCAGCTCCTCGTGCTGCAGCCAAGCTGCAAAAATTGCTTCGTCTTGCTGCGAGTTAAGGAGACCTCTATTCATTGTCAAAAGGATTACAGTACCTGCAGATGTTTCAAAATGTTTAGTCAGACAGGAAAATGGGGCCCATCGTTTTTTTGTAGTGTCACTCCTCCACGAATCAGCATCTGGAAATTGTGTAATGGGAAATAAATTTATATTTGATTCCTCCTTTACTTACTGTTTATAAGACGATGAACAGCATACATTATAAAGAAAGGACTGTTATGACATTTTAGTAACAATGCGTTTTCTACCATGTGGGTTAATTTTTCTGAGAGATGAATAATGAAACATCTTCTGTACAAAAATTTGCCCAGAGTCACATTTTTTTTTTAATTCCCTCTAGCTTGATTCTTGGTATGTTATTTTAAATGGCACTGTGGAGATCAGCTATCCAGATGGGAAAACTGAAAATCTCTGTATGGGAAATAGTTTTGGGATTACTCCTTCTCTGGAAAAACAGTATATGAATGGAGTGGTTAGAACCAAAGTAGATGACTGTCAGGTAAGTTTATATATGCATATAACCCTCTTGGCTTCTTTACTTTTCATTCCATCAAGGAAGAGCATACACCAACTGCTGAAACTTCCTTAGCCTGATAAAGGGTTTTGAACCCGAAAGCTTGCTTAATAACTATTCTCCAACTATTTGGGTTGGACTAATAAAAGATATCAGATTCGCCCAAGGAACCTTGTCTGCCTATAACCCTCTTATGATTTTAAGGGTTCAAAAAATAGTCTGTTTTCATCTAATGCAATTACCTTTTTCTAGAAATAGAATAAAGAAAATTTCTACCTCATTTTGTTGATCTTAGGTTAGTTATAATTTTCCTTCTTTTTTTTGGTGGTTCAGATTTTTTTTTCCGTTTGCTGTCACATGAGAAACAGGAACTATTTGTGCTGAAGTCATGGGCTGTTAAAGGACCCTAGTCATGCTGTTTCTGTGCATCTGAAATGCAGCAAGCACAGTTAAATAGAGAATATACATTTCCACTTTTTAAAGAAGTAAGTTCTCTTTTAAGACTGCTTCTTACAGAGCCCAACAAGAGTACAGTATAGCATTTTGTTAAATATATTATCCTATAGTAATTTCACTTGTAGTCCATAATTTAATATCTACTGGAACTAGACAGGACAGAACTGGATTGATGTCAAATGGTAAGTTAGCACTGCTGTATAACATGGGTCTGGGTTTGGTGCATGGAGGTGTGATTACCTACTACAGATTTGTTAAGTGTCCCCATGTTTTTCTGGCACAGTTTGTATGCATAGCCCAGCAAGATTATTGGCGCATTCTGAACCACGTGGAAAAAAACACTCATAAAGTTGAGGAAGAAGGAGAAATTGTTATGGTAAAGGAGCACAGAGAGCTGGATCGCAGTGGAACCAGGAAAGGACACATAGTTATTAAGGTGACTTTTCTTTACTTGCTAAATAATTTTCTTGTCAATCTATTACATCTTAATTTTTTAAAAATATGGTGAGAACCCAGGACAGATGTTCAGTTTTATCTATTCTAAAACAGTTTGATTAGAAAGGATTTAGATTTTCATGTAAATATACTAGCTGTTCCTTGTCAGTAAAGTAGGATCTGTTCAGCAAAGATTTTTTTTGGATTTTGTTTAAAAAGTATACTGTTTTTATATCTACTGTCTATATATGTTGTATTGGTTTAGAAGAGGGACTTCATTGCTTTTTTAACCTAGGAAATGTACTCGTTTGTTCTAGCAACTTGCTACTCCTATGAAGAGCACTTTTTTATAGTGCTCCGGGGGGGGGGGGGGGGTTGTGCTTTAATTAGAGTAGCTCCAAGAGCTGCTCTAATTAAAGCACTGCCATGTCTTGTATCAGTGTCCCCATGCTTAAAAATGACTTGTTCAAGCACCCCTGCTGCCATTTTTAAGTGTGGGGATGCTGATACATGAGACACAGGAGACTGCTAAAGCACAGTAATTGCCACGCTCCAGCAGATTTGATTGATCGAGTCTGTTCTGACGCACTGGAATTCCACGTGCCAGAGCTGCCTCCATGCTTGTGTATAGGCGCCAAAAGTGTCCAGGAAGAAAGAAATGGGAGATCTGGATGTAACCTGTTTTTGCTGATCCCTTTCTAAGAGTTTATCAGGCAAAGAAAATATTGCATGGATCTAATCTAAAGTCTGGATAGTGTCATGGAGTAGGATTAGGAACTGTGTATCGTTTTCTGAAGCCCCCTTAATTTTTTTTAATTTTTTATTTTTAAGGCAACACCTGAGCGACTCATCACACATTTAATAGAAGAGCATTCCATCGTTGATCCAACATACATAGAAGACTTCCTTTTAACATATAGAACATTTCTCTCGAGCCCCTTGGAAGTTGGGGATAAGCTCTTGGAGTGGTTTAAAATAGATAGCCTCAGGGATAAGGTTTGTTTATGACTTACAGATAAATGTTCTTGCTGAAAATTTCTCAAACGCATCCTCATTTGCAGAGCTGCTAAATTGTGATGGTTCCAAAATAATCAAAGCATAATTTATTTAAGAATGGTGTATGATTTCAGTAGCATCAGGAAGCATTCTTTCATGTTGTTGCAGGCATGTAATGTTTGATTTCAAATTCTGATACACCCGTGCAGCCCTTTACAGTATATGGTCTCTGATTTTAAAATACAAATGCCATCAAGTCTCATGGCATCCAAATCTAGACCTATGTTGATGAATTTCACATGGCGTAAATATTTTGCTATATTGTCCTATATTTTGAGTATAAATAACACACTGAGTCCTCTTAGAAAAACCTTTCTATTAGCAAATAATTTCTTGGGCATATCAGTGTTTCTTTCATGGCGATACATTGCATCTGTCTTCTACTTTTTTTGTGGAATGCAGCTTTTAAATGCATTAAGCATTTTTCTATGACCATGGTACCACCCATTAAGGCAACTAATAAAAGTACTTCTGGAAATGGAGGTGTGACTAGCTGTCAGGTAACTGTACTCTCACATAGGAAAAAGTTATGCAGTCTGGGGTTTTAGTTTATAGCCTATTAGTTTAAAAGGTGGCAATAATGCTCTAGTTCGACTTTATCATGTATATACTAGATTTGAGCTAAAACAAAATAGCAGAGCAGTGAAGAAGCCAGTTTCTAAAATTACACACTTTTCCTGTGCCTTACAGCTGTGTTTCATATAGTTGCTTCTTTCTACTTTTCTGCTGTTCACTCTGACAGTCACCATCACTTATTTTAAAAAAAAAAAAAAAAAGAGAAGAAAAAATGTGCAGGTCTACAAAAAACCTTTGAAATTAACTTCTATTTTATATTAGTTGATACTCTAGTGACAGGACGTTCTGAAACAGCATATACTTAAAAGAAGTGTTTCCTCTCAATACACTACTTTTAAAAATGAACTGAGAGCATAGGGATAAAGAATGCAAATTACTTTTTATCAAGCCATGGTTTCAACACCATTTTTATGTAAGTGGAAATTTAGCACTGTTGCATATGGCAACATTTTTATTTTTGATTTGCAAGGAAAAAAGCTATCTCAGCAGATAAAACAGGAAGGAATACATTTTTTAAGGAGTGAAATTGCTGTCATTGTTAAACTTCTGTTAATGTGGATTTTTGAGCACTTTAAATCAGCTGGTACTGATGATCTCCACCCCAGAGTGCTGAGGGAATTAGCAGAGGTCATTGCGGGCCCCCTGGCATGGCTTTACGAGCACTCGTGGTGCTCCGGTGTGGTGCCAGATGACTGGAAAAGGGCCAGTGTGGTTCCCAAAAAGGGAGGAAGGAGGACCCAGGAAACTATAGGCCAGTTAGTCTTACCTTGATCCTAGGGAAGCTTTTTGAGAGAATTATCCTGGCGCATGTCCATGAGGGGCCAGCAGGGGAGGTTATGCTTAGGGGCAACCAACATGGGTTCATTAGAGGCAGGTCCTGTCAGACCAACCTGGTGGCCTTCTATGACCAGGTCATAAAATCCTTAGACGCAGGGGTAGCAATGGACGTAGTCTTTCTGGACTTCAGGAAGCCCTTTGACGCTGTCTCCCACCCCATTCTCATTAAAAAACTAGGGGACTGTGGTGTCGACACCTACACAGTCAAATGGGTCACTAACTGGCTGGAGGGCCGCACCCAGAGAGTGGTGGTGGATGGGTCATTTTCGACCTGGAGGGATGTGGGCAGTGGGGTCCCCCAGGGCTCGGTCCTCGGGCCTGCACTGTTCAACATCTTCATCAGCGACTTGGACGAGGGGGTAAAAAGCACCCTGTTCAAATTTGCTGATGACACTAAGATGTGGGGGGATGTGGGCACACTAGAAGGGAGGAATAGGCTGCAGTCGGATCTGGACATGTTACAGGGGTGGGCGGATGAGAACAGGATGGGTTTCAACACTGACAAGTGCCAGGTGCTGCACCTGGGGAGGAAGAACCAGCAGCATAACTACAGGCTGGGGAACTCCCTATTTGTCAGTACAGAGGCAGAAAAGGATCTTATTGATGCCAAAATGAACATGGGGATGCGGTCAGGAAGGCCAACCACACATTGTCATGCATCCACAGATGCATCTCAGGCAGGTCCAAGGAGGTGATCCTCCCCCTCTATGTGGCACTGGTCAGGCCGCAGTTGGAGTACTGCATCCAGTTCTGGGCGCCGCACTTCAGGAGGGACGTGGACAACATGGAGAGGGTCCAGAGGAGGGCCACTTTCATGATCGGGGCCAGCAGGGCAGGCCCTACGAGGAGAGGCTATGGGACCTAAATCTGTTCAGCCTCCACAAGAGAAGGCTGAGGGGGGATCTAGTGGCCTGTTACAGACTAGTCAGAGGGGACCAGCAGGCATTGGGGGAGTTCCTGTTACCCCGAGCACTACCAGGAGTGACTAGAAATAAAGGTCACAAGCTGGCAGAGGGTAGATTCAGACTAGACATCAGGAGGTGCTACTTCACTGTCAGGGCGGCTAGGACCTGGAACCAACTTCCAAGAGACGTGGTGCTGGCTCCTACCCTGGGGGTCTTTAAGAGGAGGTTAGATGAACACCTTACTGGGGTCGTTTGACCCCAGTACTCTTTCTTGCCATGGCAGGGGGTCGGACTTGATGATCTGCTCAGGTCCCTTCCGACCCTACCAGCTATGAAACTATGAAACAGATTTACTATATTATGAGAGTTTTACAAGAATTCTGTAGCACAGTGAAAGGCAGTATCGAAAGTTAGTGAAAAAGCTTTCAGAATATAATGTTTTATTATTATAGTGTATTTCCTATAAATTATTCTTAAAGAAATGACCTTTCACTGTGACAATGAATGAAAGTTTAAGGTTCCTGAATTAAGCAAAGAAAATTACAAATAAAAGGGGAAAGGATAAGTGCAGGTTCAAGAAAAATAGTAATACAGGCCATCAGATCCAATTTGATTTTCCCTTACTTCATCATTTTAACTGTGCAGTCAAGAAAAAAAGTAAAAATGACCTGTTTATAGTTTTGAGCTTTGAAAAGACTGTGAACTTACTGCTGAAAACAATGGAATGTCAGATTTGTTTATAGTAGGGCAGTCAACCAATTAAAAAAATTGATCACAATTAGTTGCGCAATTAAAACATTAGTCACAATTATATCACAATTTTAATTGCACAGCTACAAACTCAAAATTTATGTGCAGAAAAACTCAGTAATGGGGAGTACTGTGTATGGTTGGGTTGGGGGTGGCATGTGTGGGGGTGGAATTTGTGAAGGTGTGGGGGGGGGTCTGTGGGTATGTGTTGTTTGGAGTCTGGGGAGGGGGGTTCCCACATGCCCTGGCAGGATGTAGGGTACTGTAGGTCAGGAGTAAGGGGCAGCAGCAGGGCTGGGGTGGGGCTGTGACTTGGGAGTGAGGGGCTGACACACATGCACAGATACCGCCCAGCAGGTAAGTCTGTGTGGGGGAATGGATGTGGGAGAGGGAAGGGATATATGGGGGCTGGGGTAAATGGTGCTCCAGGGCTTGGCCGGGTCATGGGACAGAGCCATGGGCGGCTCATCTGGGGCATGGGGGGGCTCCCATTGCTGCGTGCACCTTGGGGGGAGGCATGGGGAGCATGTGCCCCCCAAATTTGTGCACAGGCCATAGGTGGGCTGCCTGCTGCATGCTGAGGCTCTGTGCCCTCCTGCCTTTGTCCTGAGAGTTGCTTGCTGGCTGCACCTGGTCCCCTACCTACCTGCTGGTGGGAGGCACAGCATGGCATCATGTGGCTCTGAAGGTAACAGCAGTGGGGAGCAGAGCCCACTGAACAATGGCAACCTGCCTCTGCCCTATGCACTAATCCGGGAGGCATGTGCCCTCCAGACCTCCCCTGGGGTTGTGCACAGTGGCCCGAGCCTCCCTGGACAAGCTGCCCATGGTTTCATCACACAAACTACCCCAGCCTCTGCCCGACTCCCTCCTTCTGGGGACTTCAATCTGCACCCCGCACACCCCTCCATGCCCCTTCTCCTTCACAGACTTACCTGCTGTGTGCTACTCCACATGCTGTTGGGCTGTGTTTCTGGCCATATGCAGGCTGCGGCTGCATGTCTGTGCCCTGTGCACACCCCTCCTCACCCTGCTGCAGCCCCCCAGAGTCCATGCCTGGGCTGCCATGAAGTCCTCTGCACTGCCACCACTGCATGCGGAGCAGCCTGGAGGTTGCGGTGATGGTGGCAGAGCGGAGACTGGATGCAGGATCCAAAACCACGCGCACAATTATTGCATTAAAAAAATTAACACGAACAATGATTTATGCTTTAGTCGCAATTAAATGATAGCCCTCGTTTATAGCATATACATCTTGTCATGTTTGTATCTTAATATTAATTACTAAACCAAACAAACTACTTCTCCTATCCTCTCCCTCCAAAACACCAACAGGAACCACAATTAAAACACCTTTGTGTCAATGTTATTTCTCCAGGTTACCAGAGTGGTCTTATTGTGGGTAAACAATCATTTTAATGATTTTGAAGGAGATCCTGCTATGACACGTTTTCTGGAAGAATTTGAAAAAAACTTGGAAAATACGGTAGGTTTATAAGTAATCAGTATCTTGCCTTGAGGTGATTGGTGTCTTATTTTTTATCTGATTTGAGAATATAAAAAAGAGTTGTTACATGGTGGCAATTTATAGGCACCTTTAACAGAAACTTATTTGTTCTAAATCATAACTGATTATCTCAAGTCCAGGAGTAAAATGATGTAGACAGTATTCATTTTTCTGCCTCTATGTTTTTCCAAGAATCATAGAAAATTAGGATTAGAAGGGACCTCAGAAAGTCATCTGGTCCAACCCCTTGCTCAAAGCAGGAACATCACCAATTAGATCATCCCAGCCAAAGCTTTGTCTAGCTGGGTCTTAAAAACATCCAAGGATGAGGTTCTACAACCTGTCTGGGTAACCTGCTCCAGTGTTTACTATCTTCCTAGTGAGAAAATTCATCCTCATGTCTAATCTAAAGTTCCCTTGCTGCAACTTGAGACCATTGCTTCTTGTTCTGTCATCTGCCACCACTGAGAACAGTCCAGCTCCATCATCTTTTGAACCCCCATTCAAGTAGTTGAAAGCTGCTATTAAATCCCCACTTCAGTCTTCTCTTCTCCAAATTAATTAAGCCCAGTTCCCTCAGCCTGCCCTCATAAGTCATCTGCCTCAGGCCCAGAACCATTTTTTTGTTGCCCTCTGCTGGACTTTCGAAATTGTCCACATCCTTTCAGTAGTGGGGGACCCAAAACTGAACACTGCTCCACATGTGGCCTCACCAGTGCAGAATAGAGGGGAATAATCAGATCTGTTGACCTGCTGGCAACACACCTACTGATATAGCTCAGTATGCCGTTAGCCTTCCTGGCAACAAGGACACAATACTGGCTCATGTTCAGCTTATTGTTCTCTGTAACCCCCATGTCCTTTCTGCAGAGCTGTACTGGTGCATGGGATTGTTCCGTCCTAAGTACAGGACTTTGCATTTGTCCTTGTTGAACCTCATGAGATTTCTTTTGGTCCAGTACTGCAATTTGTCTAGGTCACTCTGAATTCTAGCCCTACCCTCTAGCGTATCTACTGCTGCCCCCAGCTTGGTGTCATCTGCACACTTTCTGAGGAAGATGGCGGTCTGTGCCATAGTCCAGGTCATTGATGAAAATACTGAACAAAACTGGCCCCAAGACCAATCGCTGGGGCACTCCACTTGATAGTGGCTGCCAACTGGACCTCGAGCCATTGATCATTGCCCGTTAAGCCCAATGGTCCAGCCAGTTTTCTATCCACCTTACAGTCCATTCACCCAACCTGTATTTCCTTATCTTGCTTGCAAGAATGCTGTGGGAGATGGTATCAAAACAGTTGCTAAAGTCAAGGTATATCACATCCACTGCTTTCCCCGCATCCACAGAGCCAGTTGCCTCATTATAAAAGGCAGTCAGGTTGGTCAGGCATGACTTGCCCCTGGTGAATGCATGCTGACTGGTCCTAATCACTTTCTTCTCTAGGTGCTTTGAAATGGATTCCTTGGAGATTCCATGATTTTTCCAGAGACTGAGGTGAGGCTGACTAGTCTGTAGTTCCCTGGATCCTCCTTTTTCTCTTTCTTAAAAATGGGCACTATGTTTGCCCTTTCCCAGTCATCTGGGATCTCTCCTGATAGTCATAAGTTTTCCAAGATGATGGCCAGGGGCTCTGCAATTATATTGTCCAACTCCTTCAGCACTCTTGGGTGCATCCTGTCCAGCCCATGGACTTGTATACGTCCAGATTTTCTAAATAGTTCCTAACCTGTTCTTTTGCAACTGTTGGCTGCTCACCTCCTCCCCAAACTCTGCAGTAGTCTGGGAGCTGACCATGCCTGTGAAGACTAAGGCGAAGAAGGCATTGAGCACTTCAGTCTTTTCAGCATCCTCCATCACAAGGTTGCCTCCCCCATTCAGTAAAGGACCCACACTTTCCCTGATCCTCCTCTTGCTACCGACGTACTTGTAGAAACCCTTCTTGTTACCCCCTCACATCCCTTGCCTAGCTGCAACTCCAATTGCACTTTGGCCTTCCTGACTTCATCCCTGCATGCCCGATCAATGCTTATATTCCTCCCTAGTTATTTGTCCAAGATTACACGTACAAGCTTCCTTTTTGTGATTTAGGTTACTGAAGAGTTCCCTGCTAATCCAAGCTGGTTTTCTGCCATACTTGCTAGTCTTTCTAGTTTCTTGCTAGTTTCTTTGAAGTACAGCCAGCTGTCCTGGACTCTTCTTCTCCTCAGACTGGCTTCCCAGGGGATCCTGCCCATGAGTTCCCTGAGCAAGTTGAAGTCTATTTTTCTGAAGTCTGGGGTCTGTACTCTGCTGCTCTTCATCCTTGCTTTCCTCAGGATCCTGAACTCAATCATCTCGTGGTCACTGCTGTCCAACGACTGCTGCTTTCCCCACCTATTCATCCCTGTTTGTGAGCCAGCAGGTCAAGAAGAGCATGGCCACTAGTTGACCGGTGCCACACTGGCACCAGGAAGTTGTCCAAAAACTTCGTGGATTGCCTGCGCACTGCTGTATTGCCCTCCCAGGAGATGTCAGAGTGATTGAAATCCCGCATGAGAACCAGGGCTTATGATCGGGAACCTTCTGCTAGCTGTTTGAAGAAAGCCTCATCTGGTCTATAGCAGACCCCCACTTCAACATCACCCTTGCTGCTCTCCCCTCCAACCTTAACCCAGAGACTTTCAACAGGCCTGTCTCCAGTTTCATACTGGAGCTGTGAGCAATCGTACAGCTGTTTTACCTACAGCACAACTTTTCCTCCTCTTCTCCCTGCCTGTCCTTCCTGCACAGTTTGTACCTGCCCATGACCATGCTCCAGTCATGCAAGCTCCCACCAGGTCTCTGTTACTCCGATCACGTCGTAGCTCTGTGACTGTGCAGGGGCTTCCAATTCTTCCTTCCAGTTCTTGTTTCCCAGGCTCTGTGCATTTGTGTACAGACACCTAAACTAACTAGCCAATTGCCCTAAATAAGAAATAACAGGGATTATTTCTTAAGAGCTGGATTCTTAAAAATATAGTTTCATTTTCCTGTAGTTCCTTCTTATCAATCATGTTTCCAGTTCTAGTGGAAGAAACATTGTATTTACTTGTGTGTGTTCTGGTTTACAGAAAATGAAGGGGCACCTCAGGTTGTTGAATATTGCTTGTGCTGCCAAGGCAAAATGGAGGCAGATTACCCTGCAGAAGGCTTCCAGAGACTCGCCTCTGTATTTCAGCCTCCTGGGAGGAAGTGAGAAGGGTTTTGGTATATTTGTAGAGACTGTAGAAACAGGCAGCAAAGCAGCAGAAGTTGGGCTGAAGCGTGGCGATCAGGTAATGTTCCATAAAAATATTCATGAGTCCAATGTAATTTTAACAATACTTTGTCGACCAGTTACAGCATATTCAAGAACATATTCATTTGAAATTAAAAGACTTAAAATAGTAGGCATTTGCCCATTACTGAGTGAACTCTGTGCTAGTTGAAGGATTACACTTTGAATGTGGAATTCTTTTTTCAAATTAAAAATACTGTGGAAAAGTCAAAAGTATCATGAAAATGGTTTGTTTTAAGAAACACTGTTAAAGAGATGTACTGTAATTATAACCTATCAAAAGTAACTTATAAGCCTGTTTATTCATATAGACTTGTATACAGGAACCTTTTACATTTAAGTATTAGGATTTTTTAAATTAAGGAATCGTTTTGTACTATCTACTATTTTTGTACTATCCATAAAGATAGCAGTATAGTAGCCTCTGAAGATTTTTATGCTGCCTGTTTTATCTCATTAAATAGTACATTTAGAGCATTGAAGACAGTTAATGATATTCAGTCTAAAAATTATTTTTTTCCCCCTTAAAAGATAATGGAAGTAAATGGGCAGAACTTTGAGAACATTACTTTTGTGAAAGCCCTTGAAATCTTGAGGAACAATACTCATCTTTCCATTACAGTAAAGACAAACATTTTTGGTGAGTAGGCTTTCCTATCCAATATAAAATAAACTAGTGTTCCTATCCTGAAAACCTCAGGACTGCTGGAAGGGTTCCTCAGCCACCTGACTTACTCCAGCCGTGCCTCCTTTTGTGTGGGCACATCTCCTGGGCCAGGGATTGCAAGTAAGGTGGAATGGAGCAAGCACAACCAACTCTTTACTCCTTGGCAAATCCTCAGTCGACCATCGAGCAGCTTAACTGCCCCAGTTGACCATTGGTCATCTTGACTCTCCCTTGATGAAAAATGCCTGCAGATGGAGCTGTAAAACCCAGCCCAGAGTGCATGAATCAGTAGTCCACTCACTTCTCTGTCTTTTCTCAGCCATGTGTTCTGCCACGATGTAAAATCCAGTTTTCCTACAACTTTAACAATGGGAGGCAGAAGCATAGCATGACTGCCTTTTACAGCTGAACTAGAAAGCAGTGGCATGATATTAGATTTGAATTGTCAGAATGAAGAATTACCTCTTTACAACCTCTGTCAGACCAACCAGACTTTAGTGATGGTGTGCAAATAACAATGCAAACACAGATGTCATAAGAATGAGGTTTCCCTAAAACGCACATGGTTTCCCTTTCCTGACTTACTAAATGTGTTGCATATGGGGTTTCTAATAGTCTTTTTCTTTCCTGGGCCTCATTTGCTCATGTTCTTCCTTTAGTAATCTATCTTTGTTCACTGCTGATTTTTCTTTTCTTAAATGACTTTCTTTTTCCTGTATACCACTGTAGAGGTAAAAAAAAAAACAAAACTCTTGAACTTAGACATTGTTTATTGTTGCAAGCAAAACAAGGATAAAACAATCTTAAAAAATCCTCTGCATTCAGTGACTTATGTTAATAGAAAATGACAGTAGTAGTTGTACCCCTTTGTACAGCTTCCTCTGCTGGTTACATTGTTGAGAGAAAAATAGTCAGGTTCAGGATAGTCTGGTTCACTATGCTTATATTTACAGCATTACAACAGCGGACATAGAGATTTATATGGGAGAGCTCTGAGTAATATTTTTATTGCTCCAAAATATTATATCAAGGTGCTTTCTCTTTTTCCTGATGTGTTATTGAGTGCTAAACACCTGGGATTATGCCATTGTCTAGTCACATAATTTATCGGTGAACCCCTGTCCTCATACTTGAATTTCTCCTATGAGGGTGTTAAAGTCTAAATTTTGCTATGTGGTAAAAGCATGCAATTTGATTTGGAAATTGTAACTAGAATATGTTGGCTGCCTGGTTTGGGGAGAAAGATGAGTAATTCAGTGATGAGCAGCTCTAAATTGTGTGAATGTCACCATATGTTTTCAGCTGAAAACATTTGTCTAATCTCAGCCACCTCCAAGATGTAAAATAAATAAATAAACTCCTTGGTGGAAATTAGTAAACACGTTGATGAGGGTATAGGTTTTATCTTATCCAATATATATGTGAACAGAAACACAGATAAGATTGGTGGAACGTTTTTAGTGGTATAATGTTTTCAGGAAGTATCAGTGTAAGGGTTTGACCAGTTATAGCTGATAAATGCAGAAGAGCAGTTAGTGCAGATTATATTTGGTAACCTACTTTATTGAAGATGAAAGAAAATGGCCTTGGAAATGTGTCAGACAGTCTGACAGGTATGCTTAAGGAAACATCTGCATCCCATTACCTAAAAGATGTGGACACAGAAAGTCAATAAATACTAACAGTTGATTGATATGAATGCAGTGTTTCCCCTTTTATGAAGCTGATTCTCTATAGTGAATGGTAACATAGTGCAATTACATTTGCTAGATGGGGGAGCGTCTACACGTGCCCCTACGGTGCTGTTGTTACTGCACCAGCATTTAGTACTCCCAAAAGTACTAAACATCTTTTAGTACTTCCAAAAGAAGTAAAAGAGGAAAAATTCTTTTCCTCCCATCTAAACTGCTCTGGAGTCCAAAAGTAAGTACTAAATGCTGGCACAATAACAGCCCATATTACACTGTGCTGGTGGCGCACGGTTATGTTTAGCCCTTACGTCGCTGTAGCAACGTACTGTACCGAGGGAATGTGTTGCTACAGTGATGTAGCAGCAGCTTCATGGTTTTTGCCCGCGGACGCTACGTTGCTGTAGCGCATTACTTCGGCGACGTACCATCACATGTAGATGTGCCCAGATATGCTAATTTAGAAAAATGTAAGTGATGACATTTCTCCTAATCCACTTTCCTTTGCATTTATAAGATCCCTACAATGCAGTATATTTTCTCCTTGCAATTCTTTTTTGCTAATTTTTTAGGGCCTACTCCTTTTCTAATTGTATGCAATAGCAAAACTCTACAGATTCAGTGGGAAGAGAACTAAGCCCTTAAAGGCATCTTCTGTGAGCATGTTTACAACAATACTATTTAATTTTATTATTAATATTATGGTGATGATTGTTGAGGATGAAAGGAAGAGTTAAAGAACAGCTTTCAGTGGGTAAAAAGAAATTATAATTAACTTGCCTTCTTTTACAGTGTTTAAGGAACTGCTTAGCCGGATAGGCCAGGAGAAAAACGGAGTCCCACATATTCCAAAAATTGCAGAAAAGAAAAATAACCGTTACTCCATCCCAGATATGCCAGGAGACATGGAACAGATATTTCCACGTGAGAAAGGAAACAAGAAAATGAAAGCAAACACTGTATCCGGTGGAAGAAATAGGATCAAGAAAATTTTAGACAAGACTCGTTTCAGCATTTTGCCCCCAAAACTATTTAGGTAGGTGAGAGTGTTCTGGTAAAACAGCGCTGTTGTGTCGAAATTTGTTTCCTAAGAGGTGTAACATTATCCGACATTTTGTGAAGGGTGTTTATATAGAAAACAGAAGCAAATATGACTTGCAGCTATACAACTAAACCAAAATGTGATTTCTCTTCAAGTATCTACTTTCTAACATACTTTTCTTTCTGCTATCATCTTGTATGCTTGTCTGTATTTCAAACAGCTGATTGATTGCCATTATTTTCCATAGCACCATTGTTATA
Source organism: Alligator mississippiensis (assembly GCF_030867095.1). Lineage (NCBI taxonomy): Eukaryota > Metazoa > Chordata > Crocodylia > Alligatoridae > Alligator > Alligator mississippiensis. The sequence continues at coordinate 68,496,550 of NC_081832.1, forward strand.
GTATGAATATGAGAATCTTACTGTGCAATTTTGGCACTGAAAAGTATTCATTATTTTGCTTTCTTTTTTAAAATGGGTAGATGTGTTAAAGGTTCTGCAGATCCTTTTGTTTATAACAAAACCCTTTTTAAAATGATACATTTTTAACTGTTTTGGGGAAAAGATTTTACTGGGTGTTTTCTTCCTTTGTGCATGCAGTTCAGTATCTGCATTTGAACTTGGGATATTTCTTGAATGTTTATTCTTTGATTTATAATATATAATATATCAAATGTGCTATATATCAAAAGATTACTTATCTTCTATATGCCAAACTTGGTTTGATACACTGTTTATACTTGCAGCATTTTCAGTTATTAATCATTTTAAGAGTTTAGACTCATTCTGGATAAGACAGCAAATCTAAATGACATGTTCTACATATTTTAGATTAGCAAATAGAAAAATGCCTCTTTTATTAAGTTGGAATAAACGTGTTACTACAACAGGATTTTAACCAAAGTAGAACCGAGTTGTTGCAATAAAAATTAAAGGTGGAAAAATCCTAACCTGACAAACTGTTTACTCCTTTACCACCTGCATTATTGTTCCTTAGTGCTTTGTCAGTTATGACTCAAGCACTTTCACTTGAGAGAGGCTGCTGGATTCAGATCGTCTTGAGACACTAATTGCACAGGCAAGGTCTTACCTTTATGACATTTTCTTGAAATTCAGTAACGTTTTCTTGCTCGCTTTTTTTTTTTTATCTGTCCCTCCTTGTTTTAATCAAGTAGGACAGCTTCTGCCTGCCCTTAGCCAGCACCAAACTGGTATGCTTTTTCTTTAATACTTTTTCAGGGCATAATATTTCTATGAAAATAGCAGGGGTGTTTTACTATGATGCGAGATCAAAATGTGATGCCATTTTAAAGACCAAGAAATGCCTTTTTCTTAGTTTAGTTTTTCAAATGTTGGTTCACGTTCAGACATTGATTGTCAAATTGATCTTTTGCATCTGCTTGTTTTTGTCATCTGATTTTTCTCTCTTCACTTTTGCTCCTCTCTTATGTGTAAACCTTGTTGTTTGTGTTTCTCAAAAGAAGCCTAGACCTGTTAAAATGTTTGCTGTATTCTCCTTGTTTTTCAACATTGTCTTCTTTCTGTTACTGCGTCACTTCTCAGGGGACTGTTTTGGTAAGAAATTGCCTAATTATATATTACGGGGGTGTATCAATACAGCTTCCTAACAAGCCATGGATGCTTCCTCACTTCAGTGCACTTTTTGAATAATGAAGAATACCTTACATAATTCCAGTAGCTTTTCCATTTTAAATTTAAAAAGTCTCAACCTTAAGTTTTCATCATCGTATTTGATTTGTTGTCCCCTCTACTGAAAAAGTATTTAGTCTACCGGACCTTTGTTTTTGAGCAATGAGTAGGGTATCGAAGTAGAATTATGCCAGGTTACTGCACAATTACATGGATCCCAATTTTGTGATATCATTATCCTAATGTCAGTTAATGTAATTATGACCAGATTTGGTAGGCCTTTCAACTGGCAGCCCTATAAAGTGAAAACAGAATGGCATCTCAACTTGAATGCTGCACATGGACTAATTAGATATACATCTTAAAAACCTCCTGAGTTTGTGGACCCTGAAACCATTGCCTAAATTGATAATCAGTGGGTGTGGTGTGTCCACACGTGCCCCCCATGGCACAGTTGTGACTGCGCTGTCATTTAGCACTAGCTTTAGGAAATACTAAATGATGGCATAGTAACAGCCGTTACTGCGCCATCCCGGTGGCGCATGGTTATTTTTAGCAGTTACGTCACTGTAGCAACGCTGTATAGCATGGTAGCTCATTGCTGTGGCGACATTGCATCAGTGTCATGGTTTGTGCCTGCTGATGCTACATCGCCATAGTGATATGCTACGTCGCTGTAGTGCGTCGCTACGGCAACATAACGTCACTTGTAGACGTGCCCTGTAACATTTCTTTTCTCACATTTTCTTTTCCTTAATCTTGTTAGTCCCCATTTTGTCATAAATTTCTTCAAGTTATGAAGTCCAAGACTGATGCCCTAATTGATGAGTACCCATCATCAAAACTATAGTCCTGGCTGCCCCTCGTTCACTATTTTTTCTCAAATTCCCCTTAATGTTTGACTACTCTTGCTGTCTGTGTGCATCACATCTCTGTGCTGTCTTCACTGTTGAAAAGCTTACTCTTATTTTCTTTTCCTCTCATCTAAACTACTCTCGAGTCCTACTCCTTCTTTTCCAAGTAGACTCAAGCCATAACTCCATTTTCCAATTTTCACTTACTCTGTCTGCCCTGAAGCATCACAATAGCATTCCTTCTTCAATATCTTTACTGGCTTCTTATCCGTTGAATCGGAGCAAAATTCTTTGTCTTAGATGATCCCCTTCTCCCCAGTCTGTAACCCATGTTTTTTCTGATCTTTAGCATATTCCTGAGACATCTTCAACACTAGATATTTTTCTATCCTCACTATCTGAAACAGCCTGTCTGTACTGATTAAATCCTTGTTCCTTTTCAAATCCCACCTAAAAATCCATCTTTCTTTTTTATTCTGAGACTTTCCACCCCTTTTCTAATAATACCTTATTCTGTTGCCTCAGCTTTCAGCTTCCCCTGTGCTTGATCTTTGAAATTTAGCTATTTCCTACCCATATATGCTGTACCACATCTATAGATGCTGACTGTGGCCACTAAGTTACTTTTATGAATTGATTAAAATAAACTGCTGCCTCCTGGGATACTTCTATATGACTGATGCTACATAAATGTGTGTTTTTGCATTTCGTGCAATACCACATCTACTATAAATAGAAGCAAGTTGTATGTGGATACATCAGTTACAGTAACTGGACTCCCACTTGGTACATTTGAATGAGAAACAAATTAGTTTTAGTTTCATTATGAGAAAAAAAAATGTTTCAGGATAATCAAAATGTGACCAGCTTTTTTCTTCCTAAATCATGATGTAGAGCTTCTCACAGTCTTCCTCATAATTGAAATTAAAAAAAAATAATTTGCAAGTAATATACATGAAGCCTAACAGTTTAGCTGATTGTCTCTAATTGTTCTCAGTAATAGGTAAGACATTAAAAGCTTATTCTATGCTCTGCTACTAGTCAGATTATATTCTGGTTTCCTATTGAGGCAAGAGCTGGTGGTTAAGGCTTTCTGAGATGAGGGGCCATATTTAATGATTCTGCTTTGGCCTACAGTTTTCTCAGGGCTGCAGTGCTTTTTTGCTTGCCATACACTGCTGCCTAATGCTGATCATCCTCGATACTTCTGCTATGTGATGAGCAGGGATCCTGGTTTTCTCTGATTTAAAAATAAATAAATAAATAAATCCCCGATGTTCGGATTTAAAAAAGTAACCCAAAATCCATATTTTTCCATGATTAAAATGAAACGCTACTATTTGTGTGGCATATCATTTTAATCATGGAAAAATGTGGATTTTGGGTTACTTCTTAATTTGAAAATTGAGGATTCTTTTTTATCAGAGAAAACCAGGATCCCTGGTAATTAGACCTCTCCCGCCTGCCATGTTTTCCTTGGGTAATGCATTGCAGCAACATAATTCAAGAGAGGCAGGGCATGCAAGTGAGACACAAACATCAGCATTTCCTCTTACTTGGAAGGAACTTTATGGTTTTGTGATTCTAAAACTTCTTCCGACAAACTCTTAGCTTTGGAGAGTCCTTTTTTGCAGGAGTAAGTAGATCCAGGAGCAGCTCTGCTGCATCCCTGGTGCTGCTTTTTGCAGACCTTGGGTACTTTGTCATGCAATCCTTTGGAGCACTTTTTAACTAAGGAAGAACTGGAGGTAGAAAACTGGACAGCAGGAACATCATGGTCCCTCAGAGAGGCTTCTGGATTCAAGAATGTAGAGCCCCTTTGAGGAGCTATTTCAGATGCAAGTTATATGCATGTAATATACATATTTTAAATATATGGCCATGACTAGTAAAAGCGCAGTCAGCTGTCCTGTTCAGATGATTTGCATAGTTCCACTGTGGTAGAAATTTCTCTGCAGTGCTTTGTTGGGCTGAGCATCGCTTTAACCATTTCTGTAGATTTTCAGTGGAAATGAAAGTAGATGCCCAAGTATGTAAATGGAAGTGTAAGCAACTTTTCTTTCATTATATACCACCAAACAAATACATCCCATAAAGGGTAGAAGTACTTAAATATTTGGTAATCACAGTAGGTGTTTTGTAATTTGCTTTTACAGCTAGTGTGCTATCATCCTTAGAGGATTTCTTTGCACTAAGACTCACTATTTTGTATGTACTCTTATGTAGAATATTTTGGTAAAATTCAAATACAAGTAAGGAAGGGTGATAAAGCAAAAGGAGAGCTTCTTTCTGTGGGAGAGGTTTTTCTACAAGGATTGTTTAGACGGCAAGGCATTTTTTTCCGGATTGTGCTGTATGTTAAACCATTTTAATGAATGCCACTGCTGTGTACTGCTTTGTTATTGAAGAAATTAGTGCTTAGATTGTTCTTCCTTTGCATCCTTGTACGTGCAGAGTAGCAGTAATTTTTTTTTTAAACTTCTGCATGGGCTAAATGTAGGTAATTTTTTTTAATTGTCTTGCAGTGATGGCAGTGTAAGTCAATCCCAGGATGACAGCATTGTTGGAACAAGGCAGTGCAGACACAGCCTGGCCATCATGCCTGTCCCTGGAACACTTTCATCCAGCAGCCCGGACCTTTTGCAGCCTACAACCAGCATTCTTGATTTTTCTAATCCTTCAGGTAAAATAATACCTTTCTTCTGATGAGTCTGTTTAATGAGCTTAGAGCCAGAGAGCAGCGTAGTAGCTAATAAATAAGGGCCAGGTCACAAATCAGTATGCAGTGGTTTTGGATGATGCCTTTTTAATGAAAACTGATCTACTAAGCTACTTTTATTTGCCTGTTCCTAAAGCAAAAGCTCTTAATATTTATGCAGTATTGTCAGTAACAATGAGTTCGGTGAATAAAGGATCTGCAGCATTTGCTTAATTTGAGCACTGGTTGCAACTTTTGCTAAACCAAAGGTAGCAGATGGAGGGGGGAGAGCCCCCATCTTTTACCAGAAGCCAGTGTGTCAAATGCAGTGGGCATTTGTTCATGCCATGGCAGTTCCTGAACTGTCCAAGAAAACCTTAAACAGAGCCTTACTACTTTAGCCTGCTACTCAGCACTGCTTCACTCTAACTTTTGAGTTGGCTCCTGCAAGCAAAAGCAGAACTGTATTTAGATCAGCCTGTCTAAACCTCCCACCCAGAATGGCCCACAGCACTGTCATCCAGCCCGCAGGGCTCCCCATGGGTATGGAAATTTGGCAGCGTGGGGGCAGTGGCACTGCTCCTCTGCTGCCCAAACTCTGGACTCATGGGGAGCCCCAGGGCCTGCATGCTGGATGTGGTGCCCAATCCCAATGGGCAGGGCAGTGCTGGGCCCTTGGGCTCAATCCTGGTTTGAGGAGGGGGCTGGGGAGGATGGTGCCAGGCCCTGGAGACCCAATCCTGGCATGTGAGGGAGGGAAGGGGATGATGCTGGGCACCCAGGCCTTACCCAGTTTGCAGATGGGCCCTGTGCCACTGCTTTGGTCCACAGGGTCAAACGGTTGAGCACCAATGGTTTAGACAGATAGATTTGCTTCCTATTCAGTAGCTAGGCTCTATTTGCTCCTCTCCACTTCTTGACCATCTTTTGCCAGCTCCCATGCCACAGTGACTTGGCTTCTGTCCACCTGACCCCTGTGAAGAAATATCACAGAAGGCATAATGAGTAAGGGTGGGAGAGTTCTAAGCTAGTGATACTGGTGCTGCACTTTTATAAGCATTAAAATCAATCAAGTATATATCATAGAAAAAGAAAAAACCCTCAACGAAATATTTTTAGTTTTTAACTTTGTGCCCTCTGCATTGCTGCTGCTGCAGGAATACAGTAGTGGGTGACTGTAGGAGGTATTTGATTGTATGTTGCCTGTAAACGTGTCAAGTCAGAGTCACGTTTCCCTATTGCCAGTCTAAGTTCTATGTATAAGTTCTGTCAAATGCCTTATGGCTAGGACTTAGATTTATGTAGGTTTGCAGATCCCTTTTAAAAGGGATGTGTACATGAATATTTTTATGCATACATATCTGTGACAAATCTCTTTGCATTTGCTGCAAATTCATTTTTATTACTTACAAGAGAACCGTACATTTTCCCTGAGCATCTTCACTTAAAACTTGGGTAGGCTTTTCCATAGTCATGAGCTGTAGCTAACTAATCTTTTAAAACCTATTCATAGTTCAGATTTGTCTGTAGTAGGTGTAAAGTAATTTTGACTGTTTAATGCTTCTGATTATTATTAGTTTAATTATGTCTAGATCTTGATTTTTTTTTTTTTAATTAACTTAAATGGATTTTATTTGTTTTTCTTTTTGCTTCTGCAGCGGTCGGTTTTTACTGTAAGTATTTTGACTTACTGATATCTAAACTTTATCTTGCATATCTTATTTGTTGAAACGAACAAGTTTGTGACAGTATTTGCTTATCTATTCGAAAGGTGTGTGCTGTATGAGCATTTCATAATTAAACCGAGTATTTATTTTGTTGGGTGACAGAAAGGTTGGGGGGAATCAGGATGATCTGCAGAGGTTAGCATCCTTTCATTTACAGTGGGCTGAATTAATACAAGTTAGTCCTAATAAAGACATAAAAATAGTTGCAGAATGAGGCCAACACCAAGAATAATAAAGTGGCTGTTGTGAAAATTCAGTTTTCAGTTTTATCTACTTAACAACTATTTATGGCATCACAAATACAAGTTGGCACAATTCTGTAGAATGAAAGCTAGAAACCTGTATACAGGGGTTTGGATTGTAGCCATGTTGGTCTAAGGACATAGGTAGACAAGGTTCCTTGGGTGAATTTGATATCTTTTGTTAGACCAACCCAAATGGTTGGAGAATAGTTATTAAGTAAGCTTTCGGGTTCAAAAACCCTTCGTCAGGCTAAGGAAGCTTCAGCAGTTGGTGTGTGCTCTTCCTGAAGCTTCCTTAGCCTGACGAAGGGTTTTTGAACCCGAAAGCTTGCTTAATAACTATTCTCCAACCATTTGGGTTGGTCTAACAAAAGATATCAAATTCACCCAAGGAACCTTGTCTGCCTAGAAACCTGTATATACATTCTAAACATAAAACTGAAAATTAATCTCACAATAAGTGTAAATTGTCAGGATTTCTTCAATAATACCAGGTTTTTACTAGGGATAAACATAAAGGGGCAAATCCTGTTTCACCTTCATGTGCCTATATGATAGCTACATAACTGAAAGTTTTGGTGCTTTCACACAGTTTACCTGTGTAAAATAGGCTTGCCCTTCTCATGCACCTGCGGGGGGAGAAGGACCATGCCCTTTTTTAGCCCAATAGTTAACCTGTAGCTAGAGCACTTCCCAGTCAGTGGGCAAGTGGGGTTCTCAGTCCCCTCTCATCCAAAGGGATTTAAACCTTCATTTCCTACTTCCTAGGCAAGCACTCCACATACCAAGCCACCAGCCAGACATTGCTCAGAATGCTCTCCAACCCTGCCTTTCTTATCACTTCCCTTTTAAATGAGCAGTTTTGTAAAAAAAACAAAACTATTTTTATCTAAAAGTTGTTTTTTATTGCTACTGCCTCGGCTGCATGAAACATTTAAAATTCATCGGATCCTCTTCAGCCAGCCAGAGAAGTATTACTATAAAACTTCACAATAGTGGAAAAGTTAGTGAAAGCAATGAAAAAGTTTTCAAACTATTTCAGTTGGTCTAATAAAAAATATCAGATTTACCTAAAGAACCTTATCTGCCTATGACAGTAGTCAGCACTTCTTTTTTAGAAAAACATTTTCTTAATACTTATTTTTTTCCCCATCTTCACCTTGATTACAGCTGCTGCTGAGACTTTTTTCTTTCAGCTGTGTAAACCTGCTGGTATCAAATCACAAATGACTACTCATCTTCTATTTCGGAAACCATGACACTTTCTACCACAAGTATTGTTGGTCATGGCTGAACCAAAGTTCAAAAGCTCAGAGTTGGGTGTTCACCTGAGCTGATCTTCATTTTTTCCCATTTAATGAGAAAAAGGAAAAGTTAAGGGATAGAGTAGTCAAGTCTTCATATAAATAATATATATATTATTAGTATATAATCATAAAAGAGGATTATATTTATATACCTAGATTTTTACAGTGGCATCAATACTGTAGTATTGGGAGGCAGAGTAAAAGAGAATTTTATATCTATATCTTTGTAGATACCTATAGATATCTACATCTATGTAGATACCTATATAGATATCGAGAGAGAGAGAGAGAATCCTCATTCACTTTGTCTCCCAATACTAGAGTATTGGTGTCATTGTAAAAATCTAGGTATATAGGTCAAAAAAATATTTTTATAGAGAAAATATTTGGTTCATCTGTTGAAGATGCCTCTTTATTTCTTTCACCCTAGGCATCATGTGCCTTGCCTTGTGACCCTGACCAGACAGTTCAACATGAGTTTGCATACTGTGTTTGAGATGTCACACCTCTGCCCATGGATTTAGATTGCCCCGGAGGGGCAGTAAATTAGTAAAGCCTGGTCAAATTTCAGTAGGAGAAAAAAAGAGCATAGGTCTCTTTATAGTAGAGGTTTGAATATCTGATGTGGGGGCCAATTATATGTTTTTCCAAGAATTAGTTTTAAAATAATTCTGAGATCAGAAGGCATGATAGCCGACTCTTCTGAGACAATATAGTCACAATTCCACTTGTTATAAGGTATCTTCCATCTTTCTTTTTTTTGTTCTACAAAAAAGTGCCAGATTGAATGGTTGTCAATTTATAAACAGAAAAGCCGGGGCGGGGGGTCCGTCCCAATTTAACGGACATAATTTTTCCACCCCAGAAAGTTGTGCTTTTAATAAATTAACCATAATTACTGAAAATTGTAACATATATTCAACAGAAAGAAAATTGTTCACAAGGAACATGAATCAGTAAATTAAACCTGGAACTTAAATGTCTCATTAATCAATTATTTCCTACTATAATCTGCACAAAGAACAGTTATTTTCTAAATATTAAGTACTGTAAATAAATGCAGAATAAAGAGCTATCTTTTTGGCTGGGGTGTTCTATAGATCAGCCTTGAACAGAAAAAAATACTCTGAAGCTGTTCAAAGCCTTTTTGCCTTTTTCATTTTTCGTATGGCTTTGCTTGTTTGTTTTAGGGGTTTTTTTTAGAAAGCTTGCATGCAAATTATGAGATTTTCCTTTCTGTCAATTAAAGTGACAATGTGCAAAGCAGAAAAAATGCAATAGGTGGTTTGTGCTGCGGCATGCACGTGATCATACCAGAAAAATAAATAAATTTAGTACTTTAAATGAGATTACAATCCAGCCTGTGCTTTTTTTTTTGTAATTTTTTAAATAAACCTTTACATGTTTATTAATAAACATGTACGTCAAGATTATGGGATACGGGGTTCTTCTTTTTTTTTTTTTTTTTTTGGCTACTGTATAATACATCAAACCTCTTTTTATCTTTTCTCTGAAGTAGCTTTGCATTTTAAAGGTATTTTTCTTACATTTAGATATTCCAGATCAAGTTATTAGAGTTTTCAAAGCAGATCAACAGAGTTGTTACATTATCATCAGCAAAGACACTACAGCGAAAGAAGTTGTGAGTCATGCTGTGCATGAATTCAACTTGACGGGTGCGTCAGAGACCTACTCTCTCTGCGAGGTGTCTGTTAGTCCTGAGGGAGTCATCAAACAAAGAAGGCTTCCAGATCAGTTCTCAAAATTAGCAGACAGGATTCAGCTCAATGGAAGGTAAATGTGCCCTTGGTTTTTTTTTGGTTTGGTTTTAGTGTCCTTTAATGTTGAAGCATTTGAAAAAAAAAAAACCATATCGGAGAGAAGTGTCCTAATTCAAATTGGAAGAGAAAGTCCAGAAAAGCCTCTGTATTTCGGAGAACAGTTAAAAACATAGCCGTTTATTTTGGTATACAAACTTGCGGACAGAATTACTGCCCTAGGTAATGTGCAAATGAGTAGCCTTGAATTATTTTGAACTGTAATTATAGAGCATTATCCACTTACTGAATTTGACACATCTACTTTTTCCTGCTTTTGTGTCAGAAAAAAATGTTTCATGCATCAATTCGGTACATAATTAGAATATCAGACACACTTAGAGCAGGGAAAAGAAGGCCTGAAATACATTACTGTTACCTGAAGGTGATAGTAATGTATTTCTGCCTTCTGGTACTTATGATTTCTGATGCTTTGCATCTGTAAAATTGTAGAATTACACTGAATTCCAGTGCCATTTGTCAGCACTAGGAGGAAGGTTTCCTTCAGCTACTTACTATATTTGGCTAGGAACTCATAAATGCTAACAGCTCCTGGAACTTTCTTGCCTAATGGATCAGGCATTAGCAAAACAGCTTTTCTGGTAGTGCATCTGTTTCTGCACTCTCAAACTAAGTTTAAAAAAGAAGCATAAATGCAGTACTTTTTCTCCTATTCAAACGATTGTGGTCACAGAAGTGAGTCCTCCTGCAGACATTTTTGTATGGGCTACAATGTTATCCTGAGACAGAGAATACATAACCAAGCTGTACTTGGACAATCTGGCCGTTAAGTATTCAGACGATACAAGGAAAATATTGTTTATCATTTAAAAAAAAAAATGAAAGGCAAGCAATATCTTTTAGTAGACCAAGTTTTTGGTTGGAATGGACTTGGGTAAGCTTTCAAATGCAGTGCATTCATCTTCAGATCTGAGCTCAGACATGAGGAAGGATGCAGTGTATTTGAGAGAGCTTGTTGTCAGGTCTGAACTTGGACCTGAAGAAGGGTGTATTGCATTCCAAAGCTGGTCTAGGTTCATCCCAAGCATGCAATTGATCCAGTAAAAAATACCATCCACAAAAATCCTTTCTTTTCACATATTTCCTGGACCATCATGGTATTACTTCACTACAAAAGCAGTGAAATACAATCAGCCATTGGATCACAACCCCTATCAGCCAGTGAGAATAAGATGTGTGGTGGTTCCCATTTAAAAAGGGAATAATTATTATATGATGATATTTACCTTATTTACCGTATCACAATAAGATTTTTTTTTTTTCTAAAATGTACTATTGCTATGTACTGATATTGCTAAATCATTCCATTCTTGTGCAAACTATTCTGAGTATTCTCTCAAACACAATGGGTTTCGGCTTTTTGACTGATGGCTTGATCCAGACCAGGAGAAATATGATAAACTAGAAAATTCTGTTTGGTCATCTTTGCCAGATAGCAGTGAGAGTTTATGAAAGAGATTTATAAGTCATCTCCTTTGGATCGTGAAAGTGATTTTTCTCCATACCTTTTCCTTTCCCTACTACTTTGTTTTTTATGCACCCTACTAATATGATGATTTCCATTTAAAGCTGGGAAAAAATATGACATCAAGATCTCAGTGTTTCTTGGGATCGATGTCAGTCTAAAATGTTAATTTACTGCTGCATTTGTAAATAGGCAAGGTACTGACCTTTTGCTGATGAGAGAGGCTATTATCTAAACAACTGTGTATATGAACAAGTGAATGGTGAAGGGAAGAAAAGATTAAAATGGCTTTAAGTATTTGAAAACTAGATTTTATTTTGGCAATAACAGTCTTGTGCAGGAGTTGGAGCCTGATACTGAGAGTTGGAGCTGTCCCTTGCTTCTGTTCCTTGTTCTGTCACTGTGTTAGAGTCTGGTTTGTACATCTCTGAAGGTAGGATAGTGCCTACATCAAATGGTAATGTTAAATTTATTTGTGCTGTCAGAACCTCAGAGAAGTCGCTCTAAATTTTATTTTTTATACTGTACAATTTATATTTAGGTATTATCTGAAAAACAATATGGAAACAGAGACCTTATGCTCAGATGAAGATGCCCAAGAGCTGCTCAGAGAGAGTCAAATATCTCTTCTTCAGCTGAGCACCATTGAAGTGGCAACTCAGCTTTCAATGAGAGACTTTGAATTATTTCGCAACATTGAGCCTACTGAATACATTGATGACCTTTTTAAGCTGGACTCAAAAACAGGAAATGCTCACCTGAAACAATTTGAGGATGTCATTAACCAAGAGACATTTTGGGTTGCCACAGAAATTTTATTAGAGCCCAACCAGCTCAAAAGAATGAAAATTATTAAACATTTCATTAAAATTGCCCTCCACTGTCGAGAATGCAAGAACTTCAATTCCATGTTTGCAGTTATAAGGTAATGCACTATACTTTTGACAGTTTTTTAGACATCTGAATATTGTTTTTTATTCTTATTAAATTACAGTTGTATCTTATGCACAGTAGCAAATGCAAGTCTGTTAACTTACACTGCACGGTTATAACTTGGAGTGGTACAAGCACAATTCCATTTTAAAAGAACTGCCACGGTTCTCATACTTTCATTACAGTCTCTTCCATTATCAAAAAATTCCTCCTGTTCCATGTTTGTGCTGTTGTTCATGTGATTATTCCTTAACTGTTACCCATGCTTTCCTGTCTATATATAGTGATGATAAACAGGGAAAGAGAACATTGAACTAAAGTTTTTTCCAGTTTTATAAACCTCAAGAACCTGCTGATCATGCTTGCTGCTTTCCGTGGTTGCTTTGCTTCTCCAGGTCCTAAGTACTCTTGAACCTTTGAATCTACTTTCTTTTCCCCCTTTTCTTACTCAGTATTACTTTCTTCCCGTGCATTTGAAGCAAACCTGAAATGAGGTTATTTTCTTTTTTCTATCTGTATATTCTCTTTCCTCAAACTTTCTCCAGTCTGTTTTATCTTAAATCTGCTCATTTTTAATTTTGTTTCTTTTTCTTCCCAGGCACTCCACCTTCATTTCTGTTCTCTCCTTTTAGCAAATGCAAGGTCTTCTTTACATTTGGGGTCAGTCTCTTATTGCCATCATATGCAACTTCATTGACTTAAATTGCATGAGTCAAATGAGTATGTCCACCTGTCATTTGGCAGAAAAACATAAAGAACTTCTCTCTGGACTAATTTTTTTCAGTCAGATACAAATAGTGTTTCTGTGAATACTGTGTTTGAAGTTCTTTCCTTTCCCCTCTAATTCCTTTAGCCCAGGGGTGGGCAAAATGCGGCCCATGGGCCAGATGTGAGCCACCAGGCCATTCTATCCAGCCCACGGGGCCCCTAAAAATTTAGAAAATTAGTATTTATCTGCGCCTGGCTGCCTGTCATGCAGCCCTCAATGGCTTGCCAAAGTGGCCCTCCGCCCAAAATAATTGCCTGCCCCTGCTTTAGCTTAATTTACAAAGCCATGTCTACTTCTATGATCAGGGAGTTCTCTACATGAACAAATCTTTTATGTCATACTGTAGGACACTTAGGGCTGTGACTGCATTGTATACTGCTTATGCACATATAAGGAAATATATAACTTTAGGGAACCCCTGGGAGAAGTAAAGACTTTTAAGAAAACTGTCTTGGCAGTTTCTCTTTCCAGGTCTAGAGAGAGAGGTTTAGCATGGAGAAGGAAGGTAGCATCTAGCTAAAGCATACCAGATGGGACACCTAGGACTAGACGTTGTAAATGTGTAAACAGATCTAGGTGGCATATACAGAGGTGTTTTTTTTTCCTTCATTTCATGATTCATCTTTAAGACTGAGCTGTTATAGGTTAAGAGACGTGCCAACTCTGATACAGTAATTTCAGCCATTTTTCCTTAGTGTCCTGGGGTATACTGCAGGTGGCTTTATTGAAAGTAAAGTTATATATTCCTTTAGATCCATTGGGCCATGTCTGCCACTTCAGACTATCACAGTAGTGGGTCATAGTTACTCATAGTCATTTTTTACATTAAGTAGTTGTATGAAAACAAAATCCTCCTAAATTGCATTAGTACTGACAAATATCCCAGCTCAAGCTTGTCCCTTCTTATCTTGTATGCCTGGCATGCAAGAGGCTGCACTGAACCATTCTTTTCCCTTCGGGAGTTTAAGACTCAGTGAGGTTCCTACCTTATCAGTTGTTTTGCTGTATATTTAGTATTTTCATCATTTTCTTTAGAAAGAATCATCTTAAGAATACAGTGTAAGCTGCTGTGACCTGGCAAACTAAGACCATTAGCCCCTTGTATCAAGTAGCACACTCACTTATACATTTTCTATAATCTTGTAATATGACTAGAATGATAAAAAATATATTACATGATTTCAGGTGTGCCTTATTTTGCAGCTTAAATCATATTCTAGATTTATTTTTACATGATTTACAAAATAGCAAAGGTTTTTCCTACTTTGTGTTCTAATCTATACAGAATGCTTCTGCTGTTTAGATTTTCAACTCTTTTTTTTAGGACTGTCCTTCTGTATTAATGTTGAAGTGCTCTGGATATTTGTCGGCACTAGGATGTTATGTGCAAGTACCCCATCTACACCTCTGTGATTTTATTAAACTAGCAGACCAGACTTGTATGAGAAAATTTGCAGCAGGTTATATTTCAGAATCATAATGCTTCAAATCTGACAGTAAAACTAGCACATTTTATAGTTCTTGTCTGTATCCCTAAAAATAGTAACTGTGTTTTAAGCAGATTACTGATATGATTAAAGGCCATTAAAAGTATTGTGACAAATTGGAGCAAATTAGTGTTTCAGAAAATGACAAAGGGTGTCAAGCACAGTGCAAGCCTACCTTAAGTAAGGTTTATTAAAAAATAGTGAATACAAATCCATTTATTTACTCACTATTTGCTGTTGTTATTGCTAGCAACTTGATAAATTGATTGAAAAGAATTCTGGTATCACCTGTGTGCAGAATCTGATGCCAAAAATGTAATTTTTGTAGCCTTTCCATTAATAATCTGTGAATGCACATACCTCCCACAAGAGACCGCTAAAAAGGATTATGTCTTCTGCTCAAGCTTTGTAAACCCATCAATGTCACAAAAGACTGTTAAAACTGAGAACTATACTTATACCAGTAGTTCCTTACACAAACCAATAAGCAGATGAAACGCAGATTTACAATGCCTTGAGCATTTATGAAGTTTTCATCCATGATTAGAAAATTAGGATTAATTTCAACCTTAACCATTTTCAGCGTTTCTTCTTAAGGACAATAGTGTGATTTTTATCACTCTTTATAGATTGAGCCCTTTCAGGTTGGTTTTTAAGTAGTGAGCTAGAGGTAAAAAGCCATAATCTGTTGCTATTCCAGGGTTAACAGCTTTGTTTTCCTAACTGAAATTTCTGGGAAAAAATAGTATAGCACTTAAAGGATTAAATTGTTTCATCGATTTTATAATTTGGCTATTTTACTATAATGGAAGGTTTTAAAAAGTTTTATCATGAAAACCATATTGCAGCTGGAGGATTAACTATTCTTTGGAAGATTTAACTGTACTAATTGAAAATACTGTTCACATTTAAAGGATTTAATGTGGTAATCATTTAGAAGAATAGACAAATAAGCCCATTTTGAGGATGCCGTCTTTTCTGTAGGGCTGCCAAATTATTTCACAAACAAAATATGTCTTGATCGTTGTCTGTGTTTAACTGATTTTGTCATCCCAGAATTCAATTCAGTCACTTCTGCGGGGCTGGAAATGAGTGCTGATAATGTATTAAAGGCCAACACTCTGCCTTGCATGAGCGCCTGTAAGAGAGGAGTGAGTAAAGAGCAATGAGTCTTTCTTCCACTGCATCCAATGAGAGAGGCCAGTGGCAAATTGCAGAGAGGCGCAGAGAAGGGAAAGTTTGTGACCCATCCCATCCCATATGGCCAGTACATCTAGGACCTAGGTGGTCATGCAGGCAGCTCTGGATGCGCACGTTTAATGGGTTGCAAGCAGGTGCATTCCCACTTTGCATTAGGGAGGTCAAGGATGAGAAGTGCCTCCATAATTCCAGTAGTGTCCTTTGGCCATAGTGATAGAAGCTATTTACTCCCTTACTTAATGTGATGCAGCATTTAATTGCCCTAATCTGCTTGTCTAGGTTAAGCATAGTGATGGGGAAAAGGAATTCATCCCAATTTCAATTATGGTCTTAAAAAAAAAAAGGGGGGGACCATATT
This sequence comes from Alligator mississippiensis, assembly GCF_030867095.1. Classification (NCBI taxonomy): domain Eukaryota; kingdom Metazoa; phylum Chordata; order Crocodylia; family Alligatoridae; genus Alligator; species Alligator mississippiensis. The sequence goes on from NC_081832.1 coordinate 68,512,676, forward strand.
TTTTGTGCCAGAGAATAAGTTAATCGTCACACATTGATTTCTGTATTTCTGTGGGAGTATAGGTAAAAAAATGAATAAGCAAAATTATAGCTAATTCCTTTTTGGTCATATTTCAAGGAGGCCTAATTTTTTGGTGTCTTTCTAGGATCTGCTTGAGACTTATGAAGGGAGAACTGTTTGAGTTTCATAGGGAGATATCATGGTGAATAACTGCAAACCATGGTTTAGTGACTTAAAAGCAACAGGTTAGATATGACCCCTCTGTATTGTTAAATTATGTAGTGTACATACACATTTTGTTCTGGTCAGATACTTGAGCAAACAGGTTACGGGCCTGCAGCTGAATGCAGCTGATTTAGGTACCCGCCTAATGGTGCCCAAGAGCAATACTGGTGGACTCCGAACTCTGAATGGTATATCTCCTGAAATGAAACAACTCCTATAGTAAGAAGGGGCATGTAGGCGAGAGGGGGAGAGAGTGCGAGGGGCAAGCTATCCTTTTCTTGGCAGTTGTAATATTTTTCTTTTTGTAAAAATCATTCTACTCTATATAAATTACCTATTTGTCCTTCCAGATGTGTTCAGGGAATGCATCAAAGCCATTTTTTTTTTTTTTTTTACCTGCCAGCACTGCAAAGTTAACCAGCTGTTTGTATAGATTGCTGTGTGTTCTGCTTCTTAACCTAGACAATAGAGATTCTGGAAAATCAGGATTCACTCTATAGTTTTGTTGATGCCTGATTCAGGATAGCACTCCACTTGCTATTTTGCAATGTTGGGGGCTATATAGCACTCTCTAACAAGGAAGTTATTAAAGTAAGCTGATACTTTAGCAATTATGCCATAAAGGATGGACATTTTAATTTAGTTTCTAAAATTGACACCTCTCTACAATCTTTGGGAGTATTTTACAATGATCAGAAAAAAATCAAAGATGCAGTAACAAGATTTAATATTTCTATTGCTTCTATTGAATCATCAGTACTTTATCTAAAAGGCTTTTGATCTGCTCTTAAAATTCTCCGGGTGCTGCTACACATGCTTGGTTTGCTACTGTAACCGTAACTCCAACTAGACCTCCTAATTGCCTCATTAACTTTTCATCCATTCTAGACTTACTGTGGTATAGATTTTTACAGGCATAAAATGGTTACTAAGTTAAGTGGCCATTGGTAATGTATAATTGTAATAGATTGCTTTAGAAACATTCTTCTTACTAGTGTTTTATGAAACAACTGTTATACTTTAATTTTCACTTGCTGTGGTTTATTCATAACATGCTGGCAGTATAGGAAGCACTCAGATTTCAGGTCAACTTTGTGAAAATCTATTTTGCCTAAATAAAACGGCCCTTTCCATCTTTCTGAATGCCACAAATCCTACTTAGCTTTTAATGTAAAATATATCTTTTTTTACAGTGGGCTAAATCTGGCATCGGTAGCACGACTCAGAGGTACCTGGGAAAAATTACCTAGCAAGTATGAAAAGCATTTCAGAGACCTTCAGGATCTTTTTGATCCATCTAGAAACATGGCAAAATACCGCAATATTCTTAGCAGTCAGAGCATGCAGCCTCCAATTATTCCACTCTTTCCCGTTGTCAAGAAGGATATTACATTTCTACATGAAGGTAACTCCAGACATATGGAAGTAATAAAGCAAGACACTGAATAACACTTTAACCCTTTATTCCTCATTGTCCAGTAGTCTGTAGAAAATGACTAAGAAGAAGAAACCAGTGGTATGATGCACCCTCTATCTCTCTATCAATCCAACGAAAGTAAATAAAATGTAGAATGCATAATAGAAGAGGATGATCCTTGACAAATAAATTGGTGGAAATGCTTAATATTGTAAAAGCTGTGCTTGAATCTTCACTACCTCCAGTGTTAGGATGGAAGAGCTTTTGATTATGCTAAGCAATAATTGGGCTACTTCCAATATGTTTCTACTGTAATATTTGTGGGGTTAGTTTCATGTTGTGGCTTGCAGAAAGTTAACAGGGTGCACCACTTCCTACTCAAAATACTCCCATTTATTTATAACACCTCCCTTTTAACACTGTTTTCCATTTACAAATAGTCAACGTTAAAGGATATCAAATATGCCATCTCCTTAAATGTAATGCCACAGAATTGCTTGAAGTAATTTTAAAAGGGCAAACATTGCTGATGTCAGTTGTATATTTATATAACATATGAAGATAAATTGTTCCTAGTCAAGTTATTCCATGTTCCTCCTACTGGCAGCTGCCACTTTAGAATTGGTCTAACGAGGGCAGAGCTAGCCTTTCTAAATTACTTTGAGTGGGCTTAACTGGCACGTCTGCTTTGCCACTGTGCTACTTCCTGATTTTGACTGATGTTTGAATTATTAATGTGTTATTAGAAAAGTTCTGTGTTGCTTATACTTTTTGTCTGTGTTTTAAATTGCACAGGAAATGATTCCAAAGTGGATGGCCTGGTAAATTTTGAGAAACTCAGAATGATTGCCAAAGAAATCCGGCAAGTTATCAGAATGACCTCTGCTAACATGGATCCGGCTGTAATGTTCAGGCAAAGGTGTGCAATTAAAAAAAAAAAAAAAAAAAGGATTAAAGATGGCTTTGATACTGTGGGTAGGGATGTTGGTTTGTATGTGTGCATGAATTTGTTTTACGGTCCACTAATTTCATTTCTCATTAATACATATCAAACTGAAACGTGTACCAAAGGAAGTTGCATTATGGTGATACCATTATGCTACTAAAATTAAATGGTTTAGCTTATTTTTAAAACTAACACAGATAGCTCTCCCCTTAACAAAACAATTAATGGTTAATTTGGGCCAGGTTTTGAGGTTCCATCTAGGACTTACCTGTGCTGGATGTGATTAGATTTAAAAGTAAAAAATATGATTTGAAATGGGACATGGTAAGATTAGCATATATATATTTAGCATGCTTTTAAGCACAAATATGGCTGGTGATTATCCGTAATGTGACCAGTATTTTGAGATATAGTAGCAAAATACAGTATTAATTTCATTATGCAGCCCAGGAACATTCTTCCAGTTGTAATTGGTCAGGGGATAGGTGAAGAGGGTTTTGTTAGCAGTAGTAGCAGCAGCAGCAGCAGCAGGAATAACATCATTCTCTATATGCTGTATGCACATGGACTGCAAATGAAATCACTGCCACTTACAGTTTGGACCCCAGACAGCTGTTAAGTTGCTCACAATCCATTGGCTCGAATAGAAGCAGCAGCTACTTTGTGCCAATTGTGTAATGTGTTTGAGTCATGTGATCCATGGAGATGCTATGTGCATTCCTCTGTCCTGCCTTACTGCAGCTTGCCAAACTAGCTTGTGCTGGGCAGGCCACAAGTGCTATTGTGTGACTGGCAGCAGCTGGATCAAGGGGGATGTTCTAAACTGAATAATTAACTTTTTATGACTTTGAAAATGACATGATTAGCATCTGGGTCAGGAGATCTGCTCTGCATATACTCAATCAGTATAGGATTACTTGGGTTATTTTAGCAAAGAGAAAACGGGGTTTTACTACTGTATCCTTCAGAACAAGAACAGTTTTGAGGGAGCAGTACAGACTGTATTACATCTCATGAATCATCAGTGAGAATGTTAACTAAGTTCCCATTGATGAGCCACCTGTGCAGTCTTAATTGTCTTCAGATTACGTCCTCAGTTACATCTGTGTAACTGAAGGCAATAGCATATTGGAATAAATGAAGCTGTAATGAGAGGAAACAAGATTCTCAGGCAGAGTTTTGCCTGCAGAAGTTTTACATTAATGGTTGCCAGCTTGACCTTCATTTGTCAGGGTGAAACTTCCAAGTTGGCACTTTGAAAAAAGCACAATTTTACTAGAAAGTAGAGTAAATTTAATATGAAAGTACTAAGGTATACATGTGGAGACTCATTATGTCATCTTAAGATCTTCACTTTCCAGACTGGGAGTTCATTTTCATGATAGTGTGAACAAATAAGCATCAATATTTAAAATAATATAAAAAGCTAAAAAATAATTAACTTGATGAATTAGTGGCGTAGAAACCATTTGTTATATGTGTAAAACGTATGTACAGATTGGGTCTATAAACATTTCCCTTGTTGACTAAACGCTTCATTAATAGTTTAATTATTATATTTAAAAATAACCAATACATACTTAGTTTTTATGTTTCTAAATTACAACGTGCTTATTAAAGGAGTGCATCAATTTAACTATCAAAATGCTCTCAAAAAATGCTCAGTGTACTATTGTTACAAGTAGAATCAGAAATTAATGGAGAAAAGATTGTTTTCAGTTCATTTACATTCATTTTCATTGTTGCTTCTGTCCTAGTCAATTGGTTTCCCTGTCCTGTGAAAGCTCCAGTAAAACGTTTTTGTTTGTAGAACACAAATGAACAAGAAGTGCTAATTCAAGTCCTTTGACAAGTTTATTACCAATTAGGATAGGGCATCTAATTCTCCAGCATTTATTTGGCAATTTTTTTTTTCCAGCAAATCAAAATGAAAAAGCATAATATCCATTTGCAAGGGTCTTGTTACCCATTAGGATTATTATGGTCATACTGCACTAAATTAAATTAATCTTGTCATACTTACTGCAGTTTGAACCTTTCTGAAAAATACAAAGCTATCAAAGCTCTAAAAAATACAAAGCCGTCATCCACAAAGTACACTCATTTGTGGGGCCTATTTAATGTGAAAATTTAACTGGAGTTTAGTTTTAAACATGGAGCTTTAAAACTGAAAAGCCTGCTGTACGTTCTTTTCTGTATTCATTCTAGTGTTGTAAAGTGTCCTCCCCAACTGTTCCATTAAAGTCTTGTGTTATTGTTTGAGAAGTATTTTTGCTTGATAGAAATTTTTCTTTTCTGGACTTTCCTGTCTACATCTTTCTTCCTGACTCTCAACTGTGATATTTTTCCTGTGCTTTTCTGTTCAAATACATGCTTCAATGTATATGGCTCTTGCTTACAGGAAGAAGAGGTGGAGGAGTTTGGGGTAAGTGTAGAGATGAATGCAACTAAGATAAAATAAAGGTTATGCAAACTCTTAACATACTGCATCCTTCTCATTAGTGCATGCTTCTGAAATACAGCATGCATTTTATTAACCCTGCAATACTTATTTTTGGTATACAGACATAGGGGGAAACAGAAACAAGGTGGTAAACTTTTTTCAGTCAACTTTATACCTGTGGTATAAAGATCCTGTGTTACCTTCATATTATAGATAAGTTGCTTTAACTGAAATTTACTGCAGAAGGAAAAAAAAGATGTCCAGTTACAGTGAAATGAAAACTATTTTTGAAAAAAAGTAAAACAACTTTTAAAACCTGTCTGAAAAGTTTAAACTAACATACATTGTTTTATACTGTATACATGTATTAGGCTAGCAAAATTATAATCATCTCAAAGTATGGGGTCCAGTTGTAATTGTTAATTGCAATATCTTGTATTTTTAAACCAGACTTACAAAGTATCATGGCTTGCATTTGAGGCACATTGCAAAATCCTCATTGGCTTCATTGGGAGTTTTGGATGTATAATAGGGCTGTGCGAAATTTCACTGGCTGTTTCATTTTGATGCTGTTTCGACTTGTTTTGAGCTTGAAACAGCGACATCAGAAGGAAACGAAAGTCTTTGAAACAGCCTCGAAATGAACAAGGGCAGTCGAAACATTTCAGAAGTTTCAAAACGTTTTGAGTTTCGAACCCGTGCTTGTTTGCAGCTAAAGAAAAACTAAGGAGAGAGAGGAAGGTGGAAGAGGGAGGGAAGGACAGCTCTCATATTGACTGTGTAGCTGGCCAGTGACTGTCATCCTTCCCTGAGGTCCCTTCCAACCCCAGTGCTCTGGGGGAGGGACGGAAAAACAGCATATAAAGCACTGTTTGAACTGAGCTTTCTTTGTGCCTTCACACTTACAAGTGACACAACATTTATTGTGAACAGTTTGAGGTGCACTTTTCCAGAAACCCCTGCACCTATCTCCTTGAAACTTGGCAGGCTTTATGGCCTCAGCAGGAGCTACCGTCCCTGCAGTTTTCACCCCACTGCGCCTTAACACACACAGAGTCACACATGCCACAAGTTTTGCTTGTAAGCAGCCTGAGGTGCACTTTCCCAGAAACCCCTGCACCTATCTCCTTGGAAGCTGGCAGGCTCCATGGCCTCAGCAGGAGCTACAATCCCTGCAGTTTTCACCCTGCTGTGCCTTAACTCGCATGTGACACGAGGTTTGCTTTCAGGAGTAGGAGGTGCAATTTCCCATCCTGCGCCTATCTCCTTGAAACTTGGCAGGCTTCGTGCCCTCAGAAGGGACTGCTATCCCTGAAAGGTTCATTCAAATCAGGCAAGAAGTGACAAAGTTATAGGCAGTTTTGTGCTTCCACATTATAGCCTATGGGCGAAATGTTGAAACAACAAAACAGGTTTGACGAAACAAAACGGAACAGTGCTTTCAAAACGAACCTCGAAACAGAAGTCAAAACAAAACGGTGCTGTTTCGCACAGCCCTATTGTATAAGGAATGCAAAATAGGAGCTAAAACCATTAAAACTGAGAAAGCAGGACAGGTGTTACAGGGCAGCTTGGCACCTTGGGAAGTGGCTCTGCAGAAGGCAACACTCATTGCTGAGCTGTCATCAGTTGTGGTTTGGCTAGCTGTGGCAGCAGTTATATTTTGGTCCCCTTCCCCTGAAAAGGTGGCACCTGAGGTTTCTGATCTGGTTATTCCTCCCCCCCCCCCCCCCCCCCCCCCGCCAAGTTATGCTACTGAAGAAGTAAGATCAATTAAATTAATTGAAATTAATAGCAACTCTTGTCCCTTTGAGGACCTAAATCCATTAGTTCTCAGGGCATCCATAAAAGATTCTCATATTCCATAGAAGAACGATGGTGGCTCGTATTCCATAAAATAATTCAAAACGTGTATTTCTAAAGGAAAAAAAACCCCATAAAAATAGAAAAGATAATGAATCTTTTGGGTCTCCTTTATACTTATTCAAGCAAGAAAGGGTATGATCCCATTTATAGTTTGAAGCTAGTTCTCACCTATGCATTCTCCACTTTTCAGTAACAGAATAGATACTAAAAAAAATCCCTTCCACATCCCACAGGCAGACTATGCATGTTTCAGGGCTTGACAGCAGGTGCCACCAACATAGAGCAAGGTAGGAGTTGTTAAATATCACCTAGTTACATGGTTCATACAGTTCGAGGTATAGCCTTTCATTATTCCTTAGCCATAAATGTCTGACTGGTGCCTCCACCAGGTTTGAATGCACCTAAACGTTGATGATTCAAGAACTCCTCTTGTGAGTTTGTGCCCTTTGAAAGCCTGTAACAAATATTCGGTTTTTTTTAACACATTTAACTTATAACTTTCTTTTGCGTCTTGATCCTATTATTAGTCTAAATTTGATGAAAGTGGTTGAGCTCTGTAAGTGATTTAAATGCCATTCTTTGTATAATAGACGGCTATGTCTCCTATTCTTCTTGTCCTGAGGCTCAACATGCCCAGCTCTGTTAATTTTTTCTTTAAACAATAGGCTTATTTCTGAATCTTCCTATTATGGTTCCTTTCTTCTGAACTTCTCCTGTGAATTTTGTGATACTTTGCTATTTGACAACCCAGATCATTTAGTCTTTTGCCTTCCTGTATACCTGAGGCTGTATATCCTGCCATGCATGACTCCTTAAACAAGTCATTGCTCTTCACAAATTTGTTTACACCGAATTCACTTTTAAAAGAAAATATTTATTCTTGTGGATACTTTTAGGTATAGTTTATACACGTTTGAATAGTTTATACAAATTTGATTTAAAGCTTGTTTTAGGAGTTACCTTGCAATGTGTTTGCCTTGATCAACATTTGTAACAGATTTTTTTTTTTTTTTTTTTTTTTATTGACCAGGACAGGTTTTCTGTTATACTCACACAGTTGAGAAAGTGTGAGACTTTATGATGCTAGAAGAGCTAGCCAAGTTGGATAGTAACCAACAGTAGTAACTGTCAAATGAATCCTTGGCAGTTCTAGTTAAACAAATGGTGATTTTTGTCTCACTTCCAACTGAAGCAAGTTGTTCAAAAAAGAGAGTCCTTTGACCTTACGGGCAATGAAGGGGCGTTGAAAAACTGTCACAGTTATCCATAGATGAGGTCTGTCCAGTCTGGGCTTAAACACGTTGATTGGGTAGCCAGAGCAGCAGTTAGAATATCACAGTCCATCTCTAGCTACTATTTTCTATACGTCAATTCAGTTCTGTGAGAAGCATAATTAAAAAAAAAATCTCCATCCTTAGTAGGTGCCAAAACAAATCAATTATGAGTGGTATAATAAACTTTGCATATATGAGACCTTGACTTCCTTTCTTGGTTTTGTTTTGTTTTTTGTTTTTTACAAATTGAGTATTTCCTTGTTTTTGGGATTGCTCAGTGATATAGTAGGAAAATTCAATAATTATTCCTTTGTAGTCATTTGAGTCTTGAGGAGTTAAGTGTGTTCAGACTCAGGGAACTAGTCAGTTGGGGGGCAGGGGGGTGAAATGACTTAAACTATTTAAATGTTTTTAGGAAATTTGTCTGCCAGCTCAAGCTTGGCTTGATATAGTAAGGATTTGGGAGAACAAGACTAAGATGCATTACATTAGCACAGCCGTTTAGAAGCTTGCACAGCATTTTTTTCTGGTTCTTGCCAGTTCCGCACTTTCATGAGTACAATCCTTTTCCAGATTCAAAATGCTGCTATCAATTTTACCAAATTACTTTAAGACAGATGTTGTTTTAATGCTATTCATCTCTTTAACTCATTTGCATCAGCATGCACTAGCCCTAACTGAAGAGTTTTGGTATTAATCTGCTTCAGCAAATTCTACTTAGCACCTCAGTCTTGAAGCAAACCTGAAGTTGACTGCTTTGCACTCTTATTATTTTGTAGGTCTCTGAGCCAGGGCAGCACAAACTCAAATATGCTCGATGTTCAAGGAGGTGCTCACAAAAAACGTGCCCGACGCAGTTCGCTCCTTAATGCCAAGAAGCTATATGAGGATGCCCAGATGGCCAGAAAGGTGAAGCAGTACCTGTCCAACCTGAATGTAGAAACTGATGAGGAAAAATTCCAGATCATGTCACTTCAGTGCGAGCCTGCTTATAGCACTTGTAAGTAAAGCAAGCGTCATTTCAGTCTGCCAGAGAAATGGATTATCCCATTTGCCTTACCAACCTTTTTGATTATGATGATGTGCTAAAACCATAATGGATGTTTGCGTTACTTCTGCTAGCACAATCCTCTTCAGAGATTGTCACTTCTTGGTTGCATACAAGATTTTAAAATGATAAGCTTAGCCCTCAAACATAGCTTCAGAATTATTTTTTCCTAAATTATCTGCAATCAGAAACATGTTTGCCAGTGCAGATGCTAACAAATTGGCTAGGGCAGTTTCAGCAGCCCAGCATTGGCTTCTGTTTTTGGTTGAGTTTGCAGAAGCTTGGAGTGATGGCTCCTTATTTTTGACCTTTACTTGTTAAGATGTGCGTCATTTGATCAGTATAGCCAAGAACTGTATAGTGCATTAGATCTGCTCTTGCCGCATTGTCAATTTACAGAATTAGGGAAAGATGGAAGTAACATTTACAATATGAACTGCGAGGAAATGAAAAGACACAAAACCAATATAGAATCTGTCTGTGGAAAGGTACAGATAAGCTAATTCATGTATTATGGCTTAAAATAAGAGAACAGCAGCAGAAAGGAGAGGTATGTCAATATTGACTGATGAGCTTGAAACAACTTGATAATCAGAAATGAAGGGTTGTGGCAAGAGAACTTGCAAACTGAATTCCCGTGAAACAGCCTAATTAAATATAGTCTTAACTAGATCGTAGCTGAATAGCCCGACAATTCAGTACATTTCTAGATTTTTAAAATAAGCATTATAATTCCATGTGATTTAGATATTTAATTATTTGACATGGCTTAAAGAAATTGAGGTTACTTAGCAAAAGAAAAAAGTACATTAGCAGGTGAGATTAACACTGTACACTTGTTGACTGGCTTGCAGCTGAGGATTTCGGAGCACTTCAATAGCTAAATAGACATCTCAAGTCCTTTATGATACAAGAAATAATATGCTCATATTACTAATGGGTTAACAGTACTAAGAGAATGTGACTAGTTTATTTTAGTAATGGTAGTTCTTTGAAACTCTGGCAGATGGGCATACTTGTGCCTAGTTAAGGACATGAAATCCATATATATTCTCTCATTGCATTTGAAACTCTGCTAAACACCTAAAGAAACAAAACAGCTATTCTTAAGAGAGAGATGCAAAATATTAACAGAGCCTTTCTGTTACTTGTCCTATATGTTCAGCAAATATGGTAATAGCACATTAAGTTCATGCTTAAAGGCAGAAACTACTTTTTATTTTTATGTTCCATTTTCTGTAGCAGTGTCAATAAATAATAGAACATATAAAGATGAAGTCTCAATATATGATTTACATGCAGACTTGAAAGATGACCTTATTATGCCCAAGTGGCAGAAACATGAACATTATGAGGTCATCTTTCAATTCTCATAAATAAATCATGTATCCAGACTTCAAGTACTGTATGTCCTGTTTATGCAACAGGAGGTTTAGGTATTTGTTTAGCAATAAAAAGTTTGTGGTCTTTTTTGATTGTTTTGTTCTATGGGCCCAAGCAATCCAAGTCTACTTTTTGGGAGCCTTTTATAAGAGGGTACACATGAGTAAATGTGATAGAGAGCTCTACTAAGGTTTCCAATTAGCTGAAATAAGAGGCAAGGAAACTCTTTCACAGATTCACAGAAGTTTAGGGCTGGAAGGGACCTCGTGAGATCATCGGGTCTAGCCCCCCTGCTCTGGACAGGAAAGACTGCGGGGGTCAAATAACCCAGCAAGGTGCATGTCCAGTCTCCTTTTGAGGATCTCCAGGGTAGGTGCCTGCACCCCTTCCTCACTGCTGGGAGTCTATTCCAGAGTCTGGTCACATGAACCATGAAGAAGTTTTTCCTTGTATCCAGTCTGAAGCCTTTTTTTTAGGAGTTTGACCATTGCTCCTGGTTTTCCCCAGGATGCTTTGATGAATAGTTGTTCACCTAGCCCATGATGCTCAGCTCTGATATATTTGTAAGCTGCCACCAAATCCCCCCAAAGTCTTCTCTTTTTTTAAGCTGAACAATCCCATATCTGTCAGCCTTTCCTTGTATGGCTTGTTCTTCACACCTCTAATCATATGAGTGGCTCTTCTCTGGACTCTCTCAAGCTTCTCCACATCTTTCTTGAAGTGTGGCGCCCAGAACTCGACGCAGTACTCCAGCTGTGGCCTCACCAATGCCAAGTAGAGCAGGAGAATAACTTCCTTAGTTTTGCTTGAGATGCATTGGTTGATTTACACTAAACAGCTAGGAGGAGTTGCTTTGGAATCCTGTACCCGTCATCTTAAAACATAAGCAGTGAACAACTTGTGCAAGTGGAAGACTTGAATATAGGTGACCAGGCATGCTCTATTCTCAGCTGTCAAATATAGACTCCAGCCAGTGTTTCATGATAAGAACTAGTTTTACCTATCCCAGTAAGATTAATTCTCTTTTCTGACTCTTACCCTGCTAAGGAAATAGTGAATGAAAAGAAATGTGGCACAGTGGCCTCGGTTTAGCAAGAAACGTGGCCTCGGTTTAGCAAGCTACTTAAGCATGCACCTAACTTGCAGCACTTGTGTTGATCCTAGTGCGTTCAGTGGGTTTACTCACACTCTTAAATTTAGGCTCATGTTTAAATGTCCTCCTGAGTCAGAGGCTTGATTCATGGACTTCTACCCTAGTGTAGGTAATCTTTTTTTGCTGACCTCCGGAAAGGTACAAATGCGTTACCTCTCAGGTAGTTTTCTGAATATGAAAATACTCCCAACTTTGCTTGAAGCAAGACTTGATACTAGCAAGGCTTGAAGGAAGGCTTGAAGCCCTGACTCTGGTTGCCAGAATAGCAGTGGCTCCAGTTCTGTAATCCAGATATTGCAGAGTTGATTTAAGGGAAAAATTCAGCTTCATAAATGGCACTAACTCAAAAACAAGTTTTTAGTAATTGCATAGTAGTTGAAGTAAAAACTGAAACAATTCATCTTGTGCTACAAGTACAGTGTGCCACCTAGTGAGAGTTTTGTAATGCCATATGAAGGACAAGCATCTATTTTCTGTCCTGTGTGTTGTGCTTAGGCTTTTCACAAGGGGACACTTGTATGCTTTTAGTAATACAATATTTTCTCTGTGGAGTTCAGATAAAATGAGTAAACCTGACCATTTTTGCTTTGTCATTTTGCCTGTATGACTATTCTGAAGAGTTTTAGGAATGTTTTAAGAGAGATTTTGGAGGCCTTTATGTAAAAATTAAAGAAGTCAGGAGCACCTTGAATTGATTGCATCTACTTTTGCCATATGATAAAATGTTCAAATGTGGCTGCTATTGTTTGGCTGATGTCTTCAAGATAACTATAATAATTTTACTGTTTAGAGTGGAAGATTGGTTATTTTCTGGGATTTTTTTCCTTTAAAACAGTGACAAAGAATTTAAGTGAGAGAAGAGGTGGGAAATCCTCAGAAATGTCTCCAATACCCTTGAGGTCAGTTGGCCAAACCACAAAAGTTCAGCAGCATCAGCAAAACAGAATGAGCCAAGTTCTTCAAGTTCCTGCTGTTAATTTGTATCCCATTAGAAAAAAGGGACCAGCAAAGGACCACGTCACTTTTAGTGAGTATTTGCAATTTATTTTCACATTTTCAGTTTTCTAAGTTGTGTATTGTGTCAGTTCAGTAAAGAGAGGAGTTGCATTCCACAGCAACCAAATATTTGAAATACTCATTATGCAAGTAAATGTACTTACCTGTACAATACATTCTGTGTTTTAAGGTTTGATGTATCCTTTTCACCTACAGAACGTCTCAAATACATTTCCATTTAGCTGTATAACAAAACATAGGCTAGGTACAGACATTGAAAAAGTCTGGCACAGAATTGATCTAAGTTGCATGGTTTTCTGTAAGTGGTGTAGTTTAGATTGGTAGTGAACATAACATGTATTTGCCCTTTAGTGGGAGTGGAGGGGGAAGGGGTAAATCTTAGACCAGGTTCTGCCATTTTTAAACCAGCTTGTGTGCTGAACTTTTTTAATTTTATAGGCCTCTTCCCTAATTTATAAATTAGCAAGAAGAAAAACATTGCTACAAAGAGTAGTATTTGAAAAAGTTAGCCTGCTTTAGTTTCTAAACCAGGCTAATGAAAGTGATCCTAAGCCCGCCAACAAAACCAGTCAGGTAACAATTGATTTAACGTTGTGCCTAACAAGTTTTTGCTCTTTTCCTGAATGGGACTCTTACCAAACTGAGTAGAATTATATTACTTATTTACCGTCATAACATAATTAATATAATATATTTTAGGGAGTGTAATCACAAAAATAAATTACAGGAAATTTAATATTTCAAGGCTTGGAGAGCCATTGTAATAGCATTATGGTCTAACATGAAATATATGTTTTAATATTATTAGTAACTCTTAGTGAGCATCAAATAGCACTTTATTTAACTATTTTCTTTGTTTTCTAAAATTACCGATTCTAAAGCCAATACATGAAATTGCTGCAAAAATATTTAAATCTCTTCCATCTTTCTTACTGAAGTTGGATTACTGCGTAGAAAGGAATGCAAGGTTTATGGGACTGGAAGGAGAGCAAATAACGAGCATGATTTTGTTGCGGGGGGGAGGGCATTCCCCTGGGATTGGGATGAGCAAAGTCCTAGATTTTTGTGCCTGCTCCAGGAGCTGCTTATACTCTCTTTTTAAAAGACAGGTGATTAAAATACATAGACAAAGTGCACGGGCATGTGATAGGTGTCAAGCATCTCAGTCAAGATAGAGTTAGATATGGGTCTGCGCAGCAGCACAGTAGCAGAATTTGAGGGTGTGTGTAGACGAAATGGGGGCTCTCGATTTGAAGCGGTGGGGTTTAAAAAGCAGTGCTTCAGTTTAGGGCTGATTAAACCCGTGTCATGCACACACCTTACCTGCCTCTCCAGCAGGGAGGGTAGGGCGAGCTGCCAGCAGGCGGAGCCGTCCCTGAGCTGTGGAGGGGAGGGGGTTTGGTGCTTCCCTCCACGGCAGCGGCGGACACCCACCCGCAGGCACCCAGCTCAGGCGATCCCAAGGGGCACTGCAGCCGTGGAGGGAAGCACTGGGCCCCTGCGTAGCTCTGGCAGGCAGGCAGGCAGGCTTCAGGGTGGGGGAGGAAAAAGTAGGATCAGGCTCTCTGCTTTTCTTGGGCGGAGCTGGCTTTCCCAGGCTGTCTGCAGAACTTCCTGCAGAGCTGTGGGTCTGGTGCTTTGCTCCGCGGCTCAAAGGAGTTTGTTTCTTGCACCCCAAGTCATTTAAGGGGCATTATGTCGCCGCATTTCCTACAGTGGCTGGAATTAATGTGCAATATGTAGCCCGCTTTAAAGTGTCGTGCACATATGTCTCATTTCGTCTACACACAGCCATAGGTACTCTAGTTAAGCTTTCTGGCTAAAGCGTAGGTGTTAAGCAGTTAGATGCAGCTTTGGAATATTGCTCACTTGGCCTTGCTTGGACTTTAGATAACTTGATGCATTTTCGGAGTTGGCTTTCAGTTCTTTACCACGTGATGCAAGTCGCTCTCGGTTTCTTAGCAAGCAGCATGGTACATCAAGTGTGTTGTGCCACGTGACTTGCATAACTGCCTTTAAAATGCAAATCCAAGGAAATAAAACATACATTAAAATGCTGCCATTAAGGGGGTAGATCTCATTTTATATTAAGCACACTATCCAATTTTTTCTTACTCCTGTCAGATGCAGGCTGTAAGATTTAAACTCCACATACATAAATGATATTAGGTTTTATTTATCCCCTGCATCATCTGAAATCAGACTCAGCTCCCTATTGAAACTTTCATGCCAGACCTAAGTGGGCCTGGTTCCACTTAGTCTTACCTCCCTTTGTGAAAATAGCTTAGGACACCTGTTGAACTCTTGGAGGTCAGGCCTCTTGGATCCTGGAGCAATTCCAGTATCAGTCACACACCCTCAAACACTTGTAAATCAGACTGTTCCTTAAACAGTGTTGTGAACATAACAGTTCACATCTGTGTATTTGTGTGCTCACTGCACAGTATGACTACTAACAACTGGCAAAGTAAATTGGGGAGACATAAATACAATACTAAGTCTATAATACTCCTTAGCTTTCAGGATAAAATAGTCTTTCTTTGTAAAGATTTGTTTGAGAGGGCGGGAGGTATGATTGTGTAGTGAACTCATAAAATATAGTAAGAATCATTGCATTTCTCAGTGCATTTCTTCTGAACTCTGCAGGATATGAAAGCCAAATATTTGTCCCTTCTTAGGTGTATGTTGTGCAAATGGCTGAACTTTTAGTCTACAGAAAACAATTTTTCCCTGTTTTTTTTCACCAGCTCATTCAAAGAGTAGAGAGCAAGCTCTAACATGTCATGT
This sequence comes from Alligator mississippiensis, assembly GCF_030867095.1. Taxonomy (NCBI): domain Eukaryota; kingdom Metazoa; phylum Chordata; order Crocodylia; family Alligatoridae; genus Alligator; species Alligator mississippiensis. The sequence goes on from NC_081832.1 coordinate 68,528,235, forward strand.
GCAATAAAAATCCTAAAGCAAATGAAACATCACATCCGTCTCCTAAATGCTCGATGTTAATTTTTGAATAAGCATGAAGCTAAAATTATAATGGTCTGCATGTAATTGTCTCTTCTGTGCACGCAAAGATCTTTTTGCATATACAATAACCTGATTTTTACGTGTCATCGATTCATAGAAGTAGGGTCGGAGGGGACCTGAGCAGATCATCTAGTCCGATGTATTATGTAATAATCTTCATAATTGCTGAGACACATATAGGCATGCCTGTGAAGTGTATTTTTCTGTGCAGACCTCAAGCAGCTTTCCGTCTGGCCTTATAATATTCTCTGATGAAAATGGCATGCAGTTGTTTTCTAGTTTGCCTGTGAGTCATACACAGTTGGAAGTATTCTTAAAGCTGTGTTTGCCTTACAGCAACTCAGAGAGGTCTTATGTTTGTCTTGTGTACTTGAGATGAAAAACATAGTGGGAATTTAATAGAATACATACTACCCTATACAGAACCTGCAGTAGGGAATGGGAAAGGTCCAGTTCCATGTTTTTCTTCAGCTGTGCTCCCTATACGCTGTGTCTCTTGAACTGACCCTCTTCATGCTACGAGCATATGCTTTTCCATACTGTCCCAGCAGTGTGCTGGAAGAGGACTTCAGATCCCATAGCTTAATTCAGTCCTTGGTGTCTGTGCCAGAACTGCCGACCAGCCTGTCACTTGTGATGGTTCCAATTATCACTTGGAAACCACTAAACTCATTTCAGGTGGACCACTGAGCAACCATTAGATTGTAATATCTTTTGGCCACTACAGGCTTGAGCTAAATTTGAAATGGCAGACCACTCCTGTGTTACACATCCCTTTGATCATTTCACACCTCTTTTTCTGCATGTTTTTTAGTAGAATACACTAACCATTGTACACTTTGAATGTTGCAATTAAAACATATTAAATGTACTGCTTGAAAGAAAGATAATGCATAGCCAATTTCTCTGTCATTTGCTTAGATACAGGTTCTCCTCAGAAGTCATTAAGTTTGTCGGAGGAAGTAAGTAAGAAACCAGCAGAAGATGCTGTGTCTATGGCATCTTCTTTGCACTCCAGTCCTCTTGCATCTCCTCAGGGCTCTCCACGCAAAGGTATGGATATTTCAGTGAATGTTTACATGTTATACTGAAGCTTTAATTTGAGGAACTCAAGATTTTGCTATAGGTATTCCCTACCTGCATTTTCAGTGATTCTTTTAATTGATTCTGGCAACTGGGGTATATATAGTGCCTTTATGTTGAGAGTAGCTTTAGAATGAAAAGGTTTGATGGTAGGAGTAGATGAATGTATTTCAGTAAAATATAATATGATTTATTTTTCTAGTTGCATTATTTTTCACATTTAAGCCCAAAATTAGGTGCTTTAGAAAATTTTTATCTGCTAAGTTCCATTTTCAAAAGTGACAAGTAATTTGGAACCAAAGTCTGATTATAACTCATTGTAATAGACTCCTAAGTTACTTTAGTAAATGAGAATAAAATGCCTGTCACTTGAGGAGTTTTACAAAAGTCACCCTGTATCTGAGTGCTTACTTTGGAGGGTTTATGTACACATCTGTTATAGCAAATTTAAAGTGCTCTGTTAAAGTAAGTGTGTCAAGGAATCCATCAGCATCCCTTTAGCTTTGATTCTAATTATGCAGTAAGTCTATATTATGATTTTTCCTGTTTTAATTAGCTTCAATATGTTTTAATGATTAAGATAAGTCTTGCAAGAAGCATTAATAACTTATTTCCCACTCCCACCAAAAAAAATTTCTAATCAAATTCTAATTTTTGCTGCAATGTGCTCTGATGGTATTGTGCCACCATCTTCTGTGGCTCTACAGAATAGGATTCAGCAATTGGAGAAAAGTCCCAGAAAAGTCCATTACTGAATCTTCTTGCCTGTTGATCCAGTGGGCGATCATACTGGACAAAGAATGTCATGAGAATCTTTTTCTGCCATCATAAGACACTGTTTCATTTAAGAGGATGACTGATATATTTTTTTCATAGTATATGCATGAGAAGTGTCTTTGTGGCTTTATTACTTGGACTTAGTGCCAATTCTTGATCTACGCTGGGGCTTTCAAGGGTTTCTTTTGCTTCTATGTTTCTTAAAAACATGTGATTTCTATTAACTTTTATCTGGTTCCGTGGAAGCCATGTTGTGTTTCTTAAGGTTATTTCATTAGTTTGACTTGCTTTCAACTTGTTTCTTTTCTTTTATCACTAACTTGTTTTGATCAATCTGTATCCAGTCCTGTCTGTTGTGCTAACAATTCATTACTTTACTAAAATTAGATGTGCACTTCATAAGCAATTGAAATACCCCATCGTGAATACTCTTCACTTAGCTCTTCAATTGCAGGGTTTTTCTCTCTTGAGCTATACCCCAGTGCCATTTAAAAGGAGGGAAAAGCCCATATATATATGTTAGCTCAAAGTCAAAAAGTTTACTACCGTTCATGTTATGTCATTTTACCAGTGTCTGTGTGTTTTATATTTCTTCTTTAGTTGGTAACATCCAGAGGTCTGATAATTGCAGTCAGATGAATCTTTCTGGATCCTCTTCATCGCTTGCCAGTGAAACCAGTAACAAGAACAGTGGGCAACGCAGCTATGGAATAGGTGGGACTTATTTGCAAAAGAAAATTCAGGAGATCACTGACAGAATGACACATGCTTCTAGAGGCAGTGAAAAGAGAGACTATGAGGCAGATAGAAATGAAGCAGAACTTGAGAGTACGAACAGAAAGAGACTGAGATTTCAAAGACTTAGGGAAAGAAGTTTCTCCAGGGAAAGACCAGCTTTTGCCAGTGAAAAGGAAGCAGATCACCGCCAAGCTACTGAAAGGAAGGAAAAACAAATGGACATAAACAGTGACATCCTAAGCATAAGTAGCCATGGCAACAGGAGTCAGTTTTGTTGCTTCTGCTCACGGTTGAGGCGTAAGAGGAGAAAGACTATATGATGGCATATGTCCATTTTTATCCCAATTATACATACATATTGAAGCATAGTAAAATACTTATTTTTTAGCTTATTAACAAATATCGTTAAGCTTTTTGATTAATTGTAGCATATTTTGACCAGTCAAGAGTGCACAGTATAAAATGAATCAGCTGCGTCCTATTCCCAGCTTTTATTTTCATGTTAAATCCTTCTATTCTCCTTTTTACTCTGCTAAACTGTCTAAATTTAGGTTAAGTTATTTGATTTAACAGTTATAGCCTGTTTATACATACAGTGTTTTTTAATATTATAATTTCCAGATCTTTTAAAATTGATTTAAGCTAATAAATGTTTTGTTTGCAAAAATCCTTTAAGATCTTCCAGTGTACACTGTGATGATATTTGTTGTCACGGTCTAATCATTTAACTTCTTGAGCAGACATTTGCTTTAAGCAAAAGTTAGACATAGGCAAGTGAAATCTCAAAATATATGGTATTGTATATAATTATCCTGAAAAGTAGGACCTTATCAAGACATTAATGAACTCTTAAGAGTTATTGGGTCCCCTAGTTTGATAAAATTTTATGAAAATGGCAACTTCAAAGTTTATTTGTGTTTTTAAGCTTCAACAAACATAAAACTAGTCTGTCAAAATGTAGGGGTTATGTAGCATGGCCATTGACTCTGAATATCAGTGTGAGATCATCACAGTTATCTTAGTCTGTAGGTCATCAATCACTGGGATGAGCATGCATGCCACTAAAAGTGTTTTCAAATAAACAGGCCTATTCAGATTTTTCTCTTAATTTTGAAGTAAATATCTCACCGTGCAGCCCAAAGATAAACATGTTGTTTTTGTTTGCTTTAAAGATGAATTGAGAAACTGTAGACTGAGGGCAGGAGGTTAAAAAGGGAATCTATCTGACAGCTGAATCCCAACTGGGAGTTTGCCTGGTACTTCATAAACGAAATGGATCATGCTTTGATTGATTTATCGGGAATCTGTACTGAGTATAAGCTAAGTAACTGTTAATGATTCATGCTGCTCCCCGCATTAAGGCTCAGGCCTTATACACGTGTGGGCAGTGGACAGTAAGATGCATCACAGTCTAGTAAGTCTGTTGTCTTTCTCAGTCCAGGCAGAGGGTACTGATGAAGTCCAACTCAAATGGACTTTGTTCCCTCTACATGTGGCCGTACAGCACCTTTGTTAAGGCGCCGTCAATTAGTACTCCCTGTTGGAAGTACTAAAAGATGGCACAGTAACAGCCTGTAGACACACCCTTTGGGAACTTAAAGAAGAGCGAATATCTAAGTAACAAGAGAAAGCTGAAGTGTTTATCTAAGGTGGGTTGCCCTTCTCCAAATAAGGCACATCCCATAAGTGGTAGAGGAGGCAGTTATCTTAAGCAAATTGGTAACAAAAGCAGATTTGAGAGGTCTGTGCTTCTAAGTTAATTTTACCTGCAATAATATTTATTTTAATTTTAAAATGAGTCTGTCATAGTAGGATAGAAAAAAAACAGGACCTGATATGCTTTCATACAAGATGCTTCTTTTTGCTACCCATTTCTCCAAATCATCTCCTTGGACCAAATTAACTAACTCATTAATTAAAGTAAAAAGGCTTTAGTGGTCCAGCCAAATTTCCATTGGCAGTGTATAATGTATTACAAGAAGGAGCTCAGAGTGATGAGAGAAGAATTTGCTATAACTTCCATTTAACACAAATTTTAAGGTCAAAACAAGAGGGCAATTTCACTGTGACATGCATTGCAAATGATATGCCATTGCAAGTGCGGTTTGTTCTGTACTTGAAGGGAAGCGCAGCATTACTGCAGGAGGCAAATCAGTAAAACTGCCACAACTCATGCTGGAAATCAGCTGCTAGCAAAAACCATATTAAACTTCCAACATATGTTACTTCATTTTAAATAGATTTTCAGAGTATGTTTGTTTCATAAAATAACTCAGCTGATGTCTTAGAAATAGCCCCACTCAGCGCAAGAGGGGTTTGTAGACATCTAGTACTTAGAGTACTTTAAAAAAAAAATCTCATACGCTTCTCGGGAAACAAGATGTCAGTCTAAAAATATCATACAAGGGCCCGCAGGCCTTGCTTAACTAATGTCCGAGCACACTGTGTCCTTGCTTGGTGGGTAAGGGATTTTCCTGTCACTTAAGTTTTGAAAACAAAACTTTGAGCCTCAGAGAATTTATTCAGAATTTCAAAGTGCGCCAAGTACAGCCACGTCTTTGTATTGGGACCAACCCACAGAAAAGGAACAGAATGTAGGGTTAATGAAAGCTGATTTGATTTGATAGATTTCAGGTCTGAATCAAGTAACAATATGTCCAGAGTCATAACACAATCCTAAGACTTCCTGTAAGGCAGATTTACCAGAAATGGGGACTTATTTAACCCAACAACCAGTAACTTCTAATAGTCCCATTTTCAAATGTTGGTAGCCCAGATAAATCTCTGTGTGAAAATCATGTGCATTATCAAAGCTGGAGGGGTTGTTTTGGACCATTTTTGACTCTAGGAATCTCTCTTCTTTTCCTCTCTCTCTACCAGTTTGGATTCAATGGTGCAGAGTTAGTAGCAGTCCTTTGTAGCACTAGTTCAGCTGTACTGCCTGCTGTGATGGAGACTCACACCATCCTAGTCATTTTATTCTCAGCAGGTATTTAGGTAAAGCACTTCAGTTCAGGAGCACTGGGCTACACTGTAGCTTCCAGCATCGGTTGTTAAATGCTTTGAGTCTCCTACGTTGTACCTTTGGGGTTTCAACTCTCACATGAGAACCACTAGCTTAAATTAAAAATTAACAGCAGAGTAAAGAATGAAGTAATTATGTATCCATTTACTCTGTTTTAATCAGAGTTGGGAAGCTGAATAGTTATATCCTAGTCAGCTAAAACTGTAATAGTCCCTGAGCCATTTGGAGCGGGTGATATGTTTAAAGGACAAAAATCTACATCTGAAACCTATCTGCTCTCAGTTCTTGCTGCGATGTGGTAACCTTTAACTTACATTGAACTGTGCTGGTTGGGAATAGACATGTTGCATATTCTCTAAATCAGCCTTAGAGCATATGTCAGTACTTTTAAAGCAGATTATTTGCTATAGCGAATGCTACAGGCACATTCCTTGGACTGCCCTTTTTAAACTCTTGTGCTGGTAGCCTGGTCTTTCGGTTGACAGTGGTTGTGTCTACATGAGCAGCGGACTGCGCAGTTACTGTGCAGTACCGTTGCCATACTTTTTATTTGATGAGCAGTAACTCATTACTTTTCAGTATCGTTGCTGCACGGTTAGTGCCAGCAACGCTGCTGCATGGTAGCAACGAGCTACTGTGCTGTAGCATCTCATGTAGATGCACCGAGTGTCTTCAATACGATTTTCTTCTCGCCAAGAATTCTCAGAAGACTCTCGTGAAGTTAGCATGATCACAAACACAGATCTTCAGGAATAAAGTGCATCTTCTGTGGCCCATGCTCAGAATTGTTTTTTTGAATCTACCTGTATTGGATCTATGGCATGGGTTTCCAGTTAATGCTACTCGACAATATTTTGCTTGCTTTCTTTCTTTTAATATGGCACCTGCACTTTTCACTTAGCGTCCCCTGTTAGTATTCCCAGTGGCAAGGGGTGAAAGATGAGGTTTAATCTTGTTTGAAGTCCAAGCAGCATTTTGACAGAAAACAGTGTTCTGTTTTCTTTTGAAAAGAGCAGCTTTGTGCCTCTTAAGTCAGAAGGGTTTTTTTCTACCTTGACAGCTTCCCTCTCTACTGCCAGTTGTTTTCTGCAGCTGCGGGTAATAACAATCTTGCCCATATTGCAGCTGTGAATATTCCTCCTAATGTGTCAAATCTTTAGACAGACTTAACAGTCTTCAAAGAAAAATCATAAGAAAATGAGCAGAACGAGAAATGTTACAATGTATGACTATGCTAATGATTATTAAATTAGTTTGCTTGGATTACAGTAGTACCTGACAACCCTCAAGAATCAGGGGATCATTGTTCTTGGCACTGTGTGAACAGGAGCAAAAAGGAGAGATCCTTCTTCAGAGAGCTTGAAATCTAAGCATCAGACAGGGAACAAGACTGAAGAAGAGGCAAAATGGGGAGTCGGAGGGTGAAAACTTTGGGTCCTAGATGAGCAGCAGTTGACTGGACCAGAAATTCTAGCGTGCAGTTCTAACAATGCAGTCCTAGCTCGGGCGCAGCTGCGCTTTTTCCGATGTCACTTGTTTCAGTGCTCTGCCCATTCAGTGCTCTGCCTAGTAAAGCCATGTTCTGGCATAACTGTATCTACAGCAGGTGCTTCTGCTGGCACAACCTGTGAGTCAGGGATCACAAACCGTCATAGCTTCTTTCCCCAATGTAGCTATGCCAGCAGAAGCCAATAACCTTTGAAAACCACTATCTTATATGTCACTTCATGCTGCCAGAGAGAGAGTTTGATTTATAGGAGTTATATCCGAGAGGGGGAGAGGGAAGGACTTTTGAGCACCAGCCAAGTAGAAGTGAGCTGTGCATTTGGTTGGCTTGTGGGAGTGAGTCCTGTTGTCTGGGTCCAGCTCCTGTGAAAGCTCTGCTTCCCGTGCCTGTGAGCCTCCCACTGTCGTTTCCTGATTCATTATTGTCTAAAAACATACAAGAACGAGAAGGAGCATATGGCGCATTCCTCAGTACTGACAGTTAATTTTGACTTTAATTAGCATCTCCTCATTCCATCCCACAGTCCCCTACCCCCGAGTCTAACATTGAATCTCACATGTACCCAGGCTGCGCAGAAGAGCTCTGGGAAATGCATTGCTTGGATGCTTCGTTTGCGGTATTAAGCCAACCTAAAACACCAGCGTAATGGCAACTTCACTTCTTGCCGTGGAGCTCCCACTAGCCGACTGCTTCGTGCATTTGCATGTTATATCGACAAAGTCTTGAGGGCATCAGTAGCATAAAACCTTTCGAGAAATGCACATCAAACAGCCTGGCTGAAATGTTTTTGATATAGTGCTTTAATGTGGTGGTGAATAAATATTTTATTTGTTTTGCTTGCTCCATGTCTAAAGCAGGCTTCTCTTTTCTTGTTTAGGCTATGCTCTCATACCTTCTGCCAAGTCAGATAATTTCTCAGACTCCAGCCACAGCGAGATCTCCTCACGGTCCAGCATAGTGAGCAACTGCTCTGTCGACTCCATGTCTGCAGCCCTCCAGGACGAGAGGGGTTTGCCCCAGTCTCTTAGTGTCGTGGATTCAGTGGGAACAGAAAGAAAAGAACATCCTCCACCATTGGCTGAGTACAGTCAGCCTTGCCCAGGGTGAGGAACTTTATTCCTGCGTGCTTGCCTGAGAAAAGAGTAGTGAAGGCTTAACCAAGACACTGTTAGCAGTTATATTGTAATTATTCTTCTTTTTATTAACCGGTTGACAGCAGTCCACATGATAGCTGCTTAAAATGTAGGGGAAGATGTGGGGTTTTTCCCAGCACGATTGCACTATAATTTAAACAGATAGCAGCTTGTTTGCATCAGCAGGATGTGGTCGAGTGTCTCAGGCAGGAGACTGCAAATGCATTAAGCACTAATAAGATATTTAACAAATAACCTGCTGTACAGTGCTAAGGACGACAGCTGAATGAGACTAGGAAACAAGCAATTATCCACTGACAGTCAGCAATATCAGTCGCATAAATACTTTAATGTGTGACCCAAACATTTTGTTGGCGGGGGGGTGGGAATGGGATTTATGGTAGAATAGGCAAAGGAATACAAAATGGTTTTTCATGCTTCGTAAGCATTGCTAGATTTCAAAACATGTCAATATATGTGGGTATATTAATACTGGATTTTATATATTATCCTCTGTATGTACTTATGGCATACTTCACAGCTGGTAAGAGGCTTTGACTGATAATCAGCAGTTTTTCTTTCTGTATTCTTAATCCTTATAAAACAATGATTTATGCATTGTCCTTAATCATCAACTGTCAGCAATAAGATATTTTTTCCTTTAAACAAATAGTTGCTAAGTAGCCAGTCTTTTGAATCTCTGTATGTCTGTCACTTTAAATTCCTTCTATAAATATTACAAATGCCTCTGAATCGAATTTAGGAATCTGCAGCCCTGCAGTGTTGTTTTTATTTTAAATAACACTGGTTTTATTGCTTGCTGTGCACAAGCAACTATTTGGAACAAGTTCGCTTCATACGTTGTTCAGGTTGTTTCATGCTTTGTGGTTCAGTGCTTGTGGTATTTTTTTCCCCTGTGATCCTGTAACTTAAAAAAAAAAAAAGTTGGCTTTGATTTTGTAATATAAAAGACAAAGAAAAAAATTCCAGGATTAATATGCAATTTCACGCTCCTGTCCTAATCCAAAGGTTATTGAAGCCAGTGATTTTAATAGACCATGGATCAGGGCCCCAGATGCTTGCTGCAAACTTTTTAAATCCTGAGTGCATCAATGGAAGTTTGGAATAGTGACTATCCTGGACTAACAATGTTGTTATGCAACACTGGTGACCTCCTGAGGTCCCTTCCAACCCTAACTTTCTATGATTCTATATTTGATCCTGCTGCCAACTAACCATACTTCAAATGCAGATGACATTAGTTTCTGAATTCACAGGAGGGAGGCTGAGGGTGGTGTGGTGTGGCTGTCTTTCTACCAACCTGTGGCTTTTTCTTTCTAATTTATATTGTCTTCAAAAATAGTTGGCCCCTCCCTAGACCGGCTATAATCAGAGGATTGGCTGTCACATCGTCCATGAGCAATGAGGAGATCTCCCATGAACATATTACAATAGAAGCCGCAGACAGTGGCCGTGGAAGCTGGACTTCATGTTCAAGTAGTTCTCACGATAACTTCCAGAATATCCAAATTCAGAAAAGCTGGGATCTCTTGAATTCTTACCGCCACACTCACTTGGATGGACCTATTGCTGAAGTAGAACCCACAAACTGTTACCCTGAAGAGGCGTATTTGTATTCCGAAGCCTTTTCCAAAAATAATAGGCAGTCCAAAACCAGCGTGGAATTGGATCAGTCTCGGCAGAGCTGGGCCTCCTCTAGCTCTCTGTCAGACACGTATGAAACAAACTATGGGACGATTAAACGGAGAGGGCTGGAGAACTCAACAATGGAGCAGACTGAGATTTTGGACTCTAAACCAGGCACTGATGCAACTTACAAAACTGTTACTTCTAGTACAGAAAAGGGCCTAATAGGTAAGCCAATTCAAAAACCTATGGAAGCTTCCACATCTGTTTTGCATTTTTATATTAAGTTGTTAACAAATGACATCAGCTTGAAGGACAGGGTTGCATGTTAAATCCAGCTTTGCATGTGGTTTTAATCACAGTAGGATTCAGATAATGTGTTTGCAAACCAACTTTTTTTTGGATTAGGAAAATTAAACTAATAAGGCAGCATGCTTCCTTAGTCTTCTGGGACTACAATTCCTGCACATAGTATCAATGTTCCTTTATTTTTTTGAGGCTCCTTTGGGATCTCTCCTACACCCTCACCATTGTAGTCTTTCTTCTGGCAAGGAAGGCTGAACTTGTGAATCTGTCTGCCCTGCTCCATCCATCAGCCAGCAAGGGAAGAGGGTGACTGCTGAGTGGTTTAAAGTGCACTGTCTTCTGTAGGCTTAGCGTGCTGCATCAACACCACTCCTGTGCAGATTCCTTTCCTGTCATCACATTGCACTGCGTTAGATTGCACACCGAGAGGGGAAAAACACACTCTCTTCTGCAGAAATAAGCCTTCCAACGATGCACGGTTTTACTGAAAGTGTGCTCTTTCAGAGTTTTAGTGAGCAAGGCTGCCAAACTGCTAAGACTAAAAGAATTGGACTATATGCAAGATAAAACATGAAGTAAAGCTTTCTGAAAAAAAAACAAAACGCTTAAATAAGAGTGTATCCAAAACCCAATTTAATCACTAAGCAACTTGCTAAAGGGGTTTACTTTATCATCAAAGGGTAATTGTCCGAGCAGACATCCTTCTGCCACACATTGGGTGGAAGTTTTGTATTGCATTCCTTCTCTCTCTGGCTGTATGGAAAAAGTGAGTGCATTTAAGTTGGTTTTGTACAAAGCTCCCAAATATACTCCCTTACACATACTCTCCCCGTGTTATCATGCCATAACTGCTCATGCATTTTTCATAAGCTCCAACATTTTGGCACATAAGCCCCTCAATACATTCTTGCTTATCTCTTAATCCTTTCTACTTCATTTCTCATTCTAATGTGTGTACCCAACCACCAACTTTTGTTTCTACATGCAGATATAATACATCAGTAAGTAGCTTTCAGCAAATGCATTGCATCTTATTGTAGTAAAGAAGAAAAATAGGTGCAGGTTGCTCCTGGTTCACAAATCGCTCTTTAATACTGCAAGCCTGTGAACCCACCAGCATCAGGCAACACACCAAAGATATTCAAGTTTTATTTCACTACTTGTTTCTTTTTGGTGAACTCATTGCCAAGGCCTGTAATGACTGCATGAATTTAAAACACTGTGCGTAAAGTGAGACTTCTGTTTACTTGCCTAAATAATACTGTTGCAGAAAGTCCCACAAGGGAAACAGTAGAAACTGTCTGATTTGAGGTCTTTAAAACAAGGCAAGACAAAGCTCGAAAAACATACTCAGGGAAAAGTTTTGGCAGAATGATTAAACTCTATGGGCTAGTAATTCATTGTCACCTCTGAAGTCCGTGACAAGAAAGCTAGGTTTCTTTAACCTGTGCATTTAAAGGAAAGGAATACTGGACAGTGACCTGCCATCCTGGAGCTCTTCTTGCATTCTTCATTGCTGTTGGCTGGTATGGACATCAGCTTATGCCTTGGCTGCCTGCCTGCCTGCCTTCCTTCCTTGTGTTACCACCTTTTTGAGTTTATTTCTCATTGACCAGTCTGTCTCCTGCATAGGGTAATTACAAGAGTAAGTAATTAACTATTTTTAGAAGATCTGATCTGCACTGTGCTTGGTGTAGAGACTTTTATATTTACCAGATAGTAAACCAGAAACATATTTGTGGTTTGATTTTTAGTGCCTTATGCCTGACTTGCAGAAATGGCCTCTCATGTTTCTGAATACAGTTGAGATTTTAATTGCAAGATAAGAAAGCTATGCAATACCCATTGGTGTAAAACAGTCCCCAGGTGTTAATTTAAACTTCACACGATCACGTTCTGCATGCCACTGTTTCAGCCAGAGAGGCAATTACACATGGAGATCAGTTCAGTATTTCCTCTGTCAATAGATGGGGAGTGAGAATATTAGAGAATCTGTTCTGGGTGAGAAGATGGTCCCACATATGAGACTTTTAAAAGAAGGGAAAATCTCAGTGGGAGGAATAGAGAATAAGGGAGTCTCTGAAGACAAAGGGCCCATTTTAATTGATTTTTATTCTCAATGTCTGAGAAGTTAATGAACCAACAGGACGTGTAAACACTTTTGCTCTTTCAAAACACTTATTTCTATATAAAAGTGTTTTAGATACTTCAACAGTTGCCACTTCAGTTCTGTATTTCTCACTTGGTTATCTTTACTTTTCGGGATTTTAAGTGATGTACACAGACAATGATAAGAATTAGGGAGGTGCAGTGGTGTGGATACCAGTGGTTGTACTATATACAACTCTTCTGAGGGATGGTACCTTTTGAGTTTAGAAATTAGAAGACAGAATTAGTTTTGGGAGCCTAATAAGAAAATTAATGAGATTAATGATGTTTTGCCCTTATATAATGTCCTATTACTCATAGGATTGTACAAATACTAGCCATGTCAAATATTCTAAATTAGTCTTTAGTTTGTACATATTTTTTTCAATGATATTATGTTGATGAGAGACTGCAAGGCCAAATGATCCATAACTTTAGGGTCAAGAAGCTTAGTTTAGTTGCATTCTTACTCCATAGGGGCCTTGTCTACAGACATACAAATTAGACTGGTTAAAGTAAAACCATTTTTTAAAATCAGTTAATAAAACCTATGTAAATACCTATGTGGGCACAATTCGGTTAACTTTAGTTTTTTGGCTACTTTGGGAGTCTATACACATGCTCCAGGCTGGTGGGAGGGGTGCCACTCTTGGAGCCACTCTAATTAAAGCACCCACAGCATTACTTGTATTCAGCATCCTGCACTTCAAAATGGCGGTGGGGGTGATTGACACAGAGGCTGCTGGAACACGTTAATTAACATGCTCCAGCACACTCAATCGAGTCTGCTCCAATGCATGCTAATTAGCACCCGTCGGAGCAGATGTCCAGCGTGTGTATAGGTCCCCTTTATTATTAACCACATGTAGACGATTTAAGTGTGTTCAAGATTTATAACTTCTGCTCCTGTTACCAGCTCCAATAAGTAATGTTTCAGTAGTTATCACTCTTGTTTTCAAACTTGTTTGTTGTAAGCCAGGGGTAAACTGATTATAAACATGTCCATACAAGCTTGTGACTCAAGAAATTGTGTGTCAGAATGATTCTAGATGAATAGATGCAACAAGGTCTAATCTCACAGGATGTCTGGTGTCATCCTGCATGTTAGCGAGTGCAGTGAAGTTATAAAGCTAGTGGTTTTACAGAATCTCTATTTTCTTATTCCTGAAGAGGCTTGGAAGTCTGGAGCTGCCAGTCTGTGCCTTACCCCCTCACAGACTTATTAAGACCTTGGGCAAGTCACTTAACTGCTCATGTATTATAATCGCCTAGCCTGAGAATGGAGTTGAAGAGCGCTTTCTCTTAAAAACTACTGTCATAATTGTATTAGTATTTGTAGAGTTCTCTGAAACCTGTAATGGAAGGTACTATTGAAGTATGGAGAATAATGACTAATAACATTGCAATTTGAGTGTTTCAGTGCATTTAAACAACATGGGTGCATCTCTACGTGCATTAATGTGCTTTAGTTAATGTGCATTAAATCCAATACCTCCATTGTGAAGTACTAGGAAACTGTACATTTGCCTATCTTAATGCACATTAACTAAAGAGCACAGTTTTTAATGATGCTTAATGCGCATTAGCCTATTTTAACGCATATTAACTAAATAGCATATTTTTAGTGATGCCTTAATGCACATTAAAATAGGCTAATGTGTATTAAAAGTGCACTTGCAGGCACACCCCATAAGACTATAATTATGGTTCACTTCAATTGACATCTCATGATATGATTTCAGTAGCTCTGTTGCAACATCAACTTTTCAAAACAAATATAAAGTATAAGTTTAAAGTTTGCTGCTGTTGTTTTAACCAGTGTTTCTGCATTTGCCTTTTGTTATCAGTTTCTGTTTTGCCATTGTAACATTTCATGATTTTTAATGTTTTATTTCCTTTGTTTTCTTCATTAACATTTCCATTGCTTATTTCTTGTGCCAGTGTACTGTGTCACCTCACCTAAGAAGGACGATAGGTATAGGGAGCCACCGCCCACCCCTCCGGGATATATGGGGATTTCTTTAGCGGACATAAAGGAAGGATCGCCCCACCACCCACACTTAAAACCTCCAGACTATAGTGTGGCAGTGCAGAGGTCAAAGATGCTACATAGTGACCTCTCTAGACTTTCATCAGCTTCTCTCAGTAGTGAACCAGTGGCCTGTATTTCATCGAAGATGCCTCAGTGGCATACCCGGCAGCCGTCCCATCCTAAACTAACAGATATGACTGACGCAGATAGTGAAGAGGATGGTATGTTAAAGAACTAACTTGATAGATTTTAAATGAACTTGCTGTGTAAATCACGTCTCAGAACTGTGCAAAGTATTTGCCTCACAGGCTAGTTCTTGGGTTTCTTTCTGTCACTTTTTGGAGACTGAACTTTTCTAAGGTCAAATATATGTGAAAATTAAATATGCCTTCAAATTCTGAAAAAAAGGGTGCTGGGCAATCCTATCACTAAATGGGTGCTTAATTGCAATGTGCCATGCCTGGAAGGGTGGAACTGAGACGCTCAATCCTTAGCACGCTCTGTTTCTCTTCCACTCCGTACCTGTTCCTTGAGCAATTCTGATCATTAAAGGGACACTGTGAGGTTAAATATTTTATTTTAAAATAATTTCCACTTCAAGAATGCTTACGTTCCTGAGTGGGACTCATTGTCCTAGGATTACTTTTTGCATTTTTCTCAGTCTGGACAATGACCGTAAACAAATTTGTGTCATTTTCATAAATTTGGTTTCTAGCGTGGTTTTCATGCAGTAAAGCGGTGTTGCAATCTTTAGTGCGTGAACGTTACAGAATTAGATTTGTGGAAAAAAATTGCAAATAAAAAAACATTTAAAGGAAGATTTTCGGTTGTTTCTGGGTCTTGTAAAAGCTTGCTTTTATAAACACCGCATTTTTGATCAAACTTGAGATGACAGTGTCTCCTTAAACTAAATTTTTCTGCAGTCCTGTTTGAAGCAACTGCCAGTGCTGCATGAACAGTGTATATTCTCTGCAAAAATGTATTGTGCTTGAGATGGCTGCTCTTGTGTATAGTGTGGTTGACTCCAAACTTACCTACCTCTGGTTTTTAAAGCTCCTATTGCCTTATGTGCCACTGCTACCAGCCCTCTTTCCTACTGTCAATGAACCTAAAACTCCTATGCTTTAATATAACGTTGATTTGCTTGAATATTAATGCATTTTGAGCCAATTTTCTTTTTCTGAATAAGATGATTCTATTTTTGCCTTAAATGATAATAAATCATTCAGTATATTATATTCATTTACGTATCATGATTTAAGTTCATCTGGTAAAATATAAATCAATTAACATTGGTTGAGGTATACAGTATTAAGAAATAGTAATGCAAAGAGGGCAAGCAATTGCTTCAGGCACTTTATTCCAAACTTTTCAGCATAGCTTAGTGAAAGACTAAGGTACGCGCTGGGTGGTAGACATTTTTTTAATGATCGTATTTATGACATTCTGGTCATTTGTTAGACTCTGGACGTATCAGAGGGAGGTACAGTCTTCACAAAATCATCACAAATAATGGGGTGTGATCATATTGAATACTGTTTTGTACGTTCACAGCAGGTGTCTGATATAATAATTGGCTCTGTTCCTCCTCTTTTACAGAAGATGAACAAGTATCAGCAGTCTAATCATACGGATATCTGTGTAAACCACTTCAAATCACAGGGGACATGGGAAGAAGGACCATATGATTCTGTTAGCTTGTGCTAACAACTTGCTGCTACTAACCTCAAAAGTTGTATAAGCCTCTGTCATGGACAAGATGAACCTGGCTGGATCATACATCTTTAACTTACTTCAGTCCACCACAGTCTAAGAAAACAATTCATGTCTGCGAGAGAGAGATCAGTTTCCAAGGGGAGTACTGACTGTCTACTTACTGAACATCAGTATCCTGAAAAGGACCAGTTTTAACACATTTGGGACCACCAATTGTCAAGAACCACTTGAAACTTGGGAGTATTATTCTATATCATACCATATAATCCTTTGGTAGATTTCTGTCACAATTATTTTCTACTTGATCATTATAATTGTAAATTGGAGAGTGTTATTTTATGTACTTAAAAAAAAAACAAACCCTCAAAATTTCAGCAAAACCAAGGACACTGCTGCAGTATATGAAAAGTAATTTATTGGTCTGTAGTTTTTAGAGGGATTTTCTTTTATCTGTGCTGGGAATGCTCTGGCTGGCTAATGTGAACACGTAAAAGAAAATTGGAGACTTCACAACAGACGCATAAACCCTGGAGCCTACACAATGCAACGTTAGTTCATTCAGAAATACCCGGATTTTGTGCTGTGCACTAGATGTAAATACGATGAAAACCGGAATACAGCAACGAAACACTGCCATCTGTTGGTACTGCCTTAAAAATCTGTAAAATACCGATGAAAGCCTTTAATGATCAGGCTGCAGAGAAAGTCACAGGAGTTCATCACTGCGTTCTCCCCAGGGTAAAGGTTTGAATAGGGAGGCTGCAGTTTCTGTGGAGGTATTGAGTATATTCAAAAGTCTCCAAGCAGAATTGCACCCAACTTTTTTGCATTGCAGAGTGCAGCATAAGAAACACATGGGTAGTCACCAAAAGGAAAAGTAGTGTGCAGCAGGCTCAGGAACATTTGATATTTTTATACTCGTACCAAAAAAAATTACACAGAAAGAAGTTGTTTCTGCTTCCGTTATGGAATAAACCCCAGGGTTGCATAGGCGTTAAATTAATGGGGGAGGGAAGTCTCCGGTCTGGTCTGCAGGACTGGTATTGCTCTTGTTCGCAGGTGAAATACAACAGACAACTGATTCTGCAGACGTAGCGTTCACTGAAATCTGAGAGAGCTTTGATTTCAGCGGGGCCAGTACTCAGCCACAGTGATCTTGTACAATTAGGATAAACTCCCTGGCTTTCTTCATTTTTACTTAGCCTTAGCCAATCAGAGTACATGGGGTAAAACTGGAAATACTTGCATTTCCTTTCAGTCTGGGACATGGTGGCCCAATCAGCTGTTAAAATTGGACATAAATGTGTGAATATGTACTTTAACATTCTCATTGTAAATCGTAATGGTGATGTTTACAATCTAAGCTAAAAAGATGTTCGTCATTTTTACAGGTGCCTCAAAGAAATTGTTTCTGTATCTAAATTGTGAAGAGCTTTAAGATTTTTTCTTTTGGTCTCCTCTTTTCTTTTTTCTTTTCCCCCCTACTCCTTTCCTGGTGCAGAATGAATGCAGCATTTTCTAAAAATGACACGAGTACCAAAAACAACCAAAAGCCTTTGACGTGCATTGCCCATATCAACTCGGGGTTGATGTCAACTAACACAGGAATGTGTTCGATCAAGCTTATATTTGTCTTCATATTTGTGCCAGTTGAAATATTATCCTATGGCTGGAACATACCTTAGATTGATTCTTGTATCCTAAAGTCATAAATTAGTCACAAGCACGAATATGAAAAAGGGGATACCTAATTCATAATTAATTGTTTGACTGCGTGTTGATTTTGGGTTTGAGCATCTGAGGAAGGAATAGCTGAATAAAATCCTTTTGAAAAGCAGATTACCCATTTCCGTTCAGCCTTCTCAAGGCCTTAATGAATGCAGTAGACTTGTGCAGGCCTTAATGAATCAAGATTAATAAACATGTCAAAATGATCCAAGGAAAAACTATGCTGTTCAGTATCTGTAAAGTTGATATCGAAGTCCTTAAAATTATCTTTCTTGGACTATAAATTGCAAATTCTAGTAATCCTACAGTAAACTGTAGTCAATTGTTAACGTCTCAGTGTTGTGCACAGTAGGCTTAACATTTAATCAGAAAATCATGTGTTTTGTGCCAGATAAATTAAGGTTTCAGTGACTTCAGCTATTGATATGTAGTTTATTTCAGCCTGTTAAGCCAAAAGGAATAAAGGTTTGTTCTTGAGGTGACCACCTGTCTTTCAGAGGGGCTGATACTACTACTTCTACTGATGTCGGTGGCCAAACTCCCAGTGACTTCAGTGGGAGCAGCATGGAGGCCCTCATCTGGTATCCATTAAGCCAGCCATTTGCTATCATTTACTCATTCAAACTTGGTGTTTGCACATCAACAGCATCAGCCTCTTCAGCAGTAATTTTCAGGACATTGCTTTTAAAGTGAGTGTGAAAGTCTTGCTTCATCAGAGTTTCCTAATATACAGTACATCTAGTGTAAATAAATCATGCATAAACTATTGATAAATGAGCTACTTTTTCTGCTTCTTCTGACTTGCACAGTGTGGCTTGCTTCTGCTTGTCCTTGCTGTGATTTTGTTTGTTTGAACTCAACTGATCACATTGATCGGGGACAATAGCCAAATGTAGTACGTCTTGTGTGGGTTTGAAGAGACATTATCCCTTTTTTTTGTTTTGTTTTGAAAATTGAATTAAGACACTGCTTAATTCACATTTTACTTTGTTCTGTTCAAGTGGTATTTCATGAAACCATAAAGTGTGAGCAAATAACCTGTACTGCACTCCATCCTCATATCACTTCTTTCCCTTTTCACAATCCTGACCTCTGAGGAGTGCAATGTCCTTCTCATATTTCTCTTCCCCTTACGCAAATTAATTTGCTTGCTGCTCCAGTAACTATTTGTGTGCTTGTAACTGTTGTGAGGGCAATGTTTACCGGTTGTGATCTGAGACGCATTGTAGCATTTCATTGTGTTTTTTAAATCTCAATCTTTCCAAGAATTTACAAAGCCACGTAGTACCCTTAAGTGAATTGGCCTCCACACATTTGCAGATGAAATTAGGAAACTGAGCTTCTGATGCACTCATTTGCATATTGTGCAAGTACAGGGGACTAAGGGGGAATTGCTTGGGATATTTGATATATGCTTGTGTTAAGCTTTTTGTGGTAAGAAGAATGGAACGACTGGCAATCATTGCAAGATTGGGAAGATGAGGCATTTTCATTGCTAATCTGCTTAGCCCTTAGCTATAGAAGTAGTGTGGCATGGCCCATGATGCTTCTTATCTAGGAGATGATTACAGGGGGAGACATGGCTTCTTTCTAACTCGTTACGCATCTTGATTGTGTGATGCTCTGAGTGTCATCCTTGCCTATTCAAAGCATTGGGAGGTGGATGTTGGCCAGGACTTCTTCGGACCGAGTCCATGGAAACATCCTTTGCTGAAGGAATCTGTATGTTAGCAACTCCCTCGAAAAGATAAATCTCTCTCTCTCTTTTTGCTCCTCCTTTATCTGAAATCACTTGATCGCAGGCAACAATGCAAATGTATGACTGTCAGTTCAAGCTTTTTCTATACATACGTTAGAACTAGATTTTTTAAAAAGATGTTCTTACCACTGCCTTCAGAAAAAACAGAGTAAAAAAGGGATACTCTCTCTTTAGAAAACCTTTACACATTGTATTTAAAATATGTTGGGGCGTGGAGGGGGCGAGGGTGAAACCCTCTGGATTTCACAGTTCAGCTTTAGCGTACGTTGTGCTTTTTATTGTTTTATCTTTATTTTTTTATACCTGGAATGCAGTTTAGCTTGGTATTAATGACATTCTAAATATGTGAGCATATTGGCAAAAACTGCACAGATGTAATGATATTCCAATAGCAATTGTACTGCACAAGTCAGTGATTGTAAAGTATTCTGTAACAAGCAATGTTTGTCTCCTATTTTTTGATACCTCTTATGTCTTTTAGAAAGACAGTGCCTCTGTATGCTTTTTGTATTTTTACCGAGTGATTGTAAATATTTGTTATATTTTTGGTTAAGAGAATGTTTAAAAGTCCTGTTTATTATCCAATCTACTAATATGTTGGGATCAATAAACAATCTACATACATTACTAGGTTTCAAGCTCAGCTTTCTTGACAATAAAAAGGACGTATCCGGGAGGATTACTAATCCCCTGATATGGTCAGACTGGGTCCGAGGGTGTAGGACGACTGCATTTTGTCATCTGTGGCACCACTTCCAGGGTCGCCGAGGAACAGCAGTTTCACGAACGTTACTATTTTAAAGAGGAGGGGAAAAGAGAGGTGGTGGGGCAGCGGGAGCCCAGAGGGAACACGAGGATTGGGCAGTGACCGCGAGGTGGAAACGCGGCTGCTGGTTCCCTGCTGTCCGGCTTCTCCGCCCACGAGTCACCTGTGGCATCAGGCTGCCCGGGGAGCCCAGACAAGGCTCCATGCACAGCTCGGCCCACCGTGGATTTTGCCTCGAGCTGTGGGACAAAGCCCATGCAAGGCTGTTTTAATGTACTTTTTCTCTTACAATAGCAATTTCCTTCCAGCCCGGAGGCACTCGCACCATGTCTGCAGCGGGCTCCCCTCTCCCACAGCGACAAGGCAGGCGAGTCCAGGTAATCCCAGACTTGAGACAGCTTCCAGGAGCTGCCAAGGGTTAGCCGTGGCCTCTTGGCTGCCACCCCCTCTGCGGTCTTGGGGCTGGGATGCCGTGCTGGCGCCTCATCTCTGTGAAACACCCCTCTGCCATGGAAAAGCGCAGCCCCCCGGGGTACAACAATTCCCTAACGAGGGTCCCGGCAGTTTGCAGAAGGGCAAGTCTTATGTACACCTCAGCTCAAAAGACTGAGGGTAAACGTCCTTTTTCAGGAGTCACTTGGAGAGAAAATGCAGTCTTTGCCCTTTGCGTGCCCAACCCAAAAGGTATTTGCTGGCAATTTTCTTCTTTGCAAACGCATCCCTCTCTCCTCCTCCCCTCAGGCACCCAGAGAGGTGCCCCTGGCACCTGCCAGCTGGTGCCTGTCTCGGACAGGTGCAGCAAATGAATGTGTGCCCCAAATCCTTGTTCTGTGCCTCAGACATGGGAAGGGGGCTCTTCCTGTCCCCACGGCGCAGGAGCATGCCAGGCCGCCTATGCCCATCACAGAGGCACTAAAGGGCTCTCCTCCCTGCCTGTACTGCCGAGGTAAGTGGGTCATTTAGATGATTGCAAGTTGTCAAGGAACAGTTTAAAGTAGGGTCGGGTATTTGCCCGGTCAAATAAAGTTTGGTCAATTGACCCATCAAACATCATGCAAAAATTGTAACAAAAATTGCCGGTTAGGTCCAGATAATACACAGAAAAAGCACAAAGTTTCCACTAAGAAATGTATCAAAAATATAAAATCATGGTTTTCTCGACAGAAATACGTTTTTTAAAAAGTAGCTTTTTTGTAAAGTTGCTATAATCTTTGGTTAAAAAAAAAAAAAAAAAAAAAGGCAGTCAATTGATAGGTCAACTGACCGGCTTGCCAACCCTAGCTTAAAGTATTGGAGAGATGAGGTCGGCGTGTTTGCAGCACCTGCCGCGGCTGTGGCTCCCCAGGTGCGTGCCTTGGGGGCCGTCGGGGCCTGTGCCAGGGCTGACTCTTCTGTGGCACCTCTCTCAAGGCAGGGACTTACTGCTACAGCCACTGTCCCCCAGGGTAGACAGAGAAAATAGGCGTGTTTGAACTGGCTCAAAAATGTCTGTGATTTGGGGTCAGATTCAGCAGCCTAATCCAGAAGATAAATGATTTGCCTGAAAGTTTTGCTCAACTCTCGTAACAGCCCTGCGGTAGACAGATGGGGGAAGCTGGCAGTCATCCTGCCCACTAACAAATCTCGGTTCAAGCTGTGAAGGACAGAGTGGAAAGCCTTGAAGCAGGAGTTTTATAAGGACGTACTGAGAGGAGACTCCCGACATTGTCAGTCAGAAACAGAAAGCTAGCATTTCCATTTGGCAAAGGTTTCTGCGCAGTCTGCACAGCACAGCGTACTGAAAACGCTGAGCCAGCAAAACGCAACAAATAGCTACAGCTCTCCTGAGCATCTTCTGTTTAGTTATAGAGGACTAGGAATGGTTTACAATTAGGAAAGTAAAAAAATACCCCTTTCTTCCCTTTCCAAGGGCAGATGTTTGTCTCTTCGATGGAGTACTTTACTAGTGTGCACTCCCCCTTTGACGTCTGGTATCCCCGAGGGTCTCAGCCAGCAGGTGAGCATGGCAGCGTTCCTGCATCTTGAATGTGCTGCGGCTGAGGCTGGTCGCAGTGATTATATTGTAGTCCAAGTAAGGAATAAACCCAGTGACATCCGCATGAACAAATACAAGCCCTTTTATGACAGCGCTGGGGAATGCCAGGGTCTCTTCGAGACGC
Source organism: Alligator mississippiensis (assembly GCF_030867095.1). Lineage (NCBI taxonomy): Eukaryota > Metazoa > Chordata > Crocodylia > Alligatoridae > Alligator > Alligator mississippiensis. The sequence continues at coordinate 68,550,840 of NC_081832.1, forward strand.
AAACAGCAACTCCCATCCCCTTGTGTGTATCTGAGGGTTAGAAGGCAGATCGGGCGGTTTTCAAAGCCTTTGCCTTTGCACCTCGCTGGAACAGATTAGGAGCAAAGTTTAGCGCTTTTTAAAATCCCTCCCAAAAGTCCATTAAGCGACCTTTCTCAAGGGAGGTTGTATTACTGAAATCTGCTATCAAAGCCCCTGTGCAGCTTGTTCTTTACATTCAAAGCCAATAGATATTAACAGCCCATAGATAGGAGACCTGTTCTGGGACCCTGGAGCACCTATTCCACTGGTACAAGAGATTTTTTTTTTCCCCCCCAGATACTGGTGCTGCAGTGAATTTTGGAGGAGTGCTTGTTTCAAATTCAGCACAGGATCCATCAGTCTTTAGAGAGACTAGGAAGCAATTAGGGGTAGGCTTCTGATCTGTTTGTCGAGTCCTAGCAAATCTTATTTTGGTGTCAAAGAAACAATAAAATATTGAGCAAAGGAAATGTCCCTACGTAAATGCTTCTCAGTGGGAGTGGGATTTTGCTGGGGTTTTAAACTCTTCTGTTTCCCTTTGTTCTGTGTTTAGAAAAGCTCGTGCTTAACTGCCGAAAATCTCTGGAACAGTCCCTGTGTCTTGGCTCTGTGTTGAGATGAATGTGCTCTCCATCAATTTAAGGGAAGGTGATATCTGTTGACTCGTTAGTGAGGTCAGGCAACCACATCCTGCGCTGAACACAAGTTTGGTTCAGCAACCCCGGCAAAAAAAGCTGCTCTGTTGATGACACGCAGTCGTGGGGAGTGGAAAAGTTGCCACACGAGGGCAGCAGTTCATATCATTTTATCAAGCTGCTTTTGAAATGAATCCTTGCAAAAAAATCCAGGCTTGAGCGCAATTAAGAAGGGCGGGAACAACCACTGGGGGTTTTCTGTGCAAACAGAGCATCCGTAAGGGGAAAAAAAAACTATTAAAAGCCTTTAAAATGTTAATCTCTATCAGTGCACATAGTCTTTGTGCGCACAGCCTTGGTGGTGTACAAGAAGTTAGCAAAGGTTTAAGCATGGATTTTTCTCTCTTGTACAGGTAGGCTGCCAGACTGCATTGCAGCCTTGGTACAGCTTCTCTTTGCAGCCGTGACCAGGGGGCTACTTGCTGCCTCCCCAGTACAGAGAGTCCCTGTCCCACACTGCCAGTGTAGACTGCCCCGTTCAGAGTTAGGGCTAAGAAAACAGCCTTTGCCCAAAGACCGAGCTAGGCTATCACTTCCTTGGTTTTCTACCCCTCATGCTCCTCCACCATGTTTTGGCTTTCCACAGCACTGGAGTGATCCCTTGTGTACCTGTTAGCCTTTGTGATATGGTGACTCCCAACCTGAAATACAGTACAATTTCTGAGAACTTAAATATTTGAAGTTCAGGGGGTAGAACGGCGAGTGCAGTCGTTGTCTGTGTTCACAGCCATCTGACCTTTGTTGTTGCCGTTGTTTGCTTGCATTACCCCAGCGGTTAGGAAACCCAGACCTGTTGTGCTAAACACGGGGCAAACCTAGAATTCGGATTGTCCCTGTAAATCTTGCAGCCTTTGTACAAGGCAAGAGGCAGCAGACAAATAGACCCAAAGAGACAGCCTATGCCTGTGCGGCTACCTGACTATAACGTCACTCTCAAGCCCATTCCTGCCAACCACCTGCAGTGAAGCCCCCTGAGCTCACAGTTTGGCAAGTCTCATGAGCCTTGAGGTCTGAGGTTGAGCTTCCTCTTCGCTTGCCCTGTACTGCAATACGTTTGGGACATCTCTAGGATCTCTAAGGGCACACTCAGAGCAAATCTTCTAACAATAATCCTGCAATGCCCAGCAATTCCTGACTTTCAGCCCTGTGGCACTCTACCTTCTAAAATTAATGGTTACTGTGTGTGTTAATCTCCTAGGCACCTTTGAATTTGCTGGATAAAATACCCTGAAACTTTCTTTAAAAAAATCAACTTAATAAAAGATGCTCAGCAAGCTCCTAAGGGCAGCATAAAATCAAATGGATCTGATGGCACGATGTCAGCCAGAGCTGCAATGAAAATCCTGTCCAAGGACATGTTGCTGATGTACTGATTCCCAAATTAAGTCATAACCTTCCAGCCAACCATGCCAGGAACAGGGAGTCTTGTTACATTTAGCTGCTCTAGGTACAACCAGATGTTAATCCATATTCTACGCAAAGATCAGATTTAAATTTCCAATTGCTTAAGGACTGGCCTTTTGGCAGCTGTTAGGCTTTCCTGAATCATCTCTTTTCCAAATGATTGGCCATCTGTAATGATAGCATATGCGGTGAAAGAGTAGTTCTATCACAAGTGCCAGTCAATAATCCCAAATCATGTTGGTGCTCCAAATAGGGCAAGTCATGGTGCCTTGTGCATCGGAGTTGGCAGCTACAAGACCTTGCTTGTGAGTGAATAAACAACGTTATTTTACCAGTCCTGATTTCACAAGTCCCTAAAACTCTTGGATGTTTCAAAGTGTGGGGTATTGTTGGTGGTTTGGGTTTTTTGGGGGGGGGGAGGGTAGGGGATTGTTTTTTTGGGGGGAGGGGTTGGTATTACAGTAGTGTCTGTGCCTCCAGGCCCCAACCAAAAAGTCCTCTGAGCCCCCAAAAGGTAGTTCTTGTTGTTATTTGCACTGCGGTAGCACCTAGAGGGCGATACTGCTGTACAGACACAAGATATAAAACAGTGCCTGTCCTAAAGAGTTTATAGTCTAACCTGGCAAACTGTGGGAAGCAGGGCAGATGTGCAGATGGGAGAAATAATTTTCCCAGTGCCAGTACATAAATAACACAGCTGGGAATCTAATGCAAACTTGGGGGCTGCAGATCAGTGGGCATCTCTCCCTTGAGCTTAGCAGAGCTGAGAGTCAGGAATCAGGGTTTACTTTAGACTGAAACGAGCAGTAACTGGGTTTTATTTCACCATCACCCCAAATCCTGGCTGTGCGTTAAATGGGGAACTGGGGGAAAAAACCCAACACTTTAAAGGAATCGTTATTGTGTTTTCCAATTCCCTCCCCCTTGTCTTTTATAATCTGTCTTCTGTTTGTACTTTTTATCCTACCGTTCAACAGCTAGGGAAGCGGGTTAAGAACGAGGGGTCTTGTCGTCTCCTTTTTCACTCCCTTCTTTGGAACTGCATGGTAGTAAGTTGTATTCGCTTGCTCCTTAACCAACAAACGGCTGCAGCTTTCCTTCCCTAGAGGTCTCTTTATCAGAAACCTAAGCAAACTATTAAGAAATCCTGTAAGGGCTTTTTCAGCCGCAGGTACCACTCTGGCTTTATTGAAAGGTGCAGCACCATTACTGCCATCTTGCAGCAAGCAATTTATTTTGTAAAATCAAATTAGCAGGAAGCACTTTCATTAGGGAGTATTGCTGCTTAATGAGTTATTTGGATTTCAAGCTTTTTTTTCTGTTTAAGTGTCCTTAAAAGCTATTTAGAAAAGGATGAAGTCATTGTTTATTTAACTATAATGGTTTTAATTAGAGGACTCAGACAAGAATGTCTCTTAACACTGTAAATATTTTTCAAATGCCACAAAGGCCTCGTGAGTTGTTATGAATCTCCTTCAGGCACTTGCCCCGAACGACTGACTGGTACAGGACACAAGGAACGCAAGACAACCACCCTTTCAGCTGCCCTGCACTACAAGGAAGTCCTCTTAGAAACATTGTCAGCTTTGCATGGACTTGACGTTCTCACTTTTATTAGTGTGGATTTGCATCAGAAACACCAACTTACAGAACTGAAGTTGCAGGCTACGTTTTTTCTCCTAAATAAATTAGTGTCACAGCACGTAAAGTTTTCTGCACTATTGCTTCCTGGCCCTCTTGTTGGACATGTCACCTAGGTTTTTATAACCAGCTTTTTCTGTTTTTGCACGTAAGTGAGCGGTTTTGTGGGATAAATGAGGATCTATTGATATTTTACTACCAGCATGGGGTTGTAGGTAGTGAGTTACCTATTGTTATTTGAGTCTGAACTTTACTGTGTTCTTAAAAGTGATTGTTTTCAGATATGAACAGGGATGGCAAAGTATTAAAAATTAACCTCTCAAGAGGGTTATGCTTTCTTGGATGATATATTGAAAGATCTCTAGAGACATGAGCTTCTATTCTTATCTCTGCCACTGACCTTCTTTGTGAAATTGGGGAAATTACTTAACATCTTTCTGCCCGAGTTCCTGGGTGCTGGCAGGCTAATCATTAATGTAACCAAAGTGTTGTGGACTTAAGTCATTGATAATATTAAGGCAGGCAGAGTTCACTGTTCAAAAACACAAGCCATATTATCCTTGCAAAGTATATCGTCTTCATTGTAATGTTTATTTTTTAAGTGTGCGTGCATGTGCGCGTGTGCGCACGCGCTTTAGGCATTTGGTGTACACTGATCTGGTGGCAGGGAAGCTGCAAGAACGAGGAGTGCAATATTCCCAAGGCGGTACAATGTCTCATGTGGAGCGAGTGCATTTACAGTTGGAGTTTTGTTTTTTGAAAGGCAAATTGAATCTCTTCAGGAGAGTGTTAGCAAAGACTTATCAGGATGTTAGAAATCCTGGTGAGTATTGAGGCCTCTGGCAGCATCTGATTCCTAGGGAGAACCCAAGGCATCTTTACAAACATCCTTCCTCAGGGGAGCTTCCCTTGGGAATGCTGTAAAAGTCAACGGGAACTTCTGCTCTGATGTATATTTTTCATCCTTTGACGTCGCTAATAATAGTGTTGTCTCTTTTAGTCTGGTTGGTTACTCACTCATTTTTCCAGTTGTACACATTGCTCTTCACAACTCAGTCTCCTTGGTTGGTAGGTCTTACTCTTTCAGCTATGGGAATGAGTTTCATTGTACTACCTGTTGAAGGAGTGTTTGGTATCTCTGTTGTGGTCTATGAATGCCTTTGGATCCAAAACGCACCCTGACAATGGCAACTTAGTAATACCTTTATGTACCAGCAACACTGGATTGATGGTAGCACTTGGCCATCTGTAGCTCTCCAAGGACTTTGAGAAAACATCAGTATCCCTGAGATAGGTGGGGAGCTGTCACAGTGTCCAGACGAGATGCTATGGCATAGTCGCAACAAGCTACTGTGCCCCTAGCTCGTTGCTACTGTGCAGTAACATTACTGGGCACTAACTGTGATGCGCCACTACTGTGCAGTAGCCTGGGGAAAACCATGCAGGGATGGTACTGCGCAGTTATACCAGTTAGTGCACAGTCATTTAGTGCTTGCTTCGGCGAGTACAAGATAACTGTGCAGTAACAATGGCACAAGTAGCTGCATGTGTAGACGTGGCCACTAAGTCATTAGTAAAGGCTGGAGCAGAAGTAAGGTCTCTGAACTCCAAGCCCCAGGTTTAGTGCACTAGCTCACAATTGTCCCCCTGCAGCTAGAAGAGCCCCACTACTTCCCAAATTTAAGCAAATGTATTAATTAACCGGGCCTCCAGTGAGATGCAGATAACTGATTAGTATATGTCTAGAAGAGCACTATAGCACATGCTTAACTTTAAGCATAAGAATACTCCAAGATCACAGAAAGGAGATCCATTCTTTAAAGGAAATAGTTGTGAGTCAAGCCTGCAGACCTAGCACGTGAAGACTGAATGCTTCTTGAGGAACGAGGCATTTCGGAGAAGGTCATGCCTGTTGGTGGTACAGGCACCTTGTCACTGCTGGTTAATACGTTGTCCCCTTGGAGGCCTGGGATGGGCAGGTTCGGAAATATATATATGAGAACAGATAAAGGCTGTAGAGGATGCTGATGGCAGAATCGTTGTCTGCTGGTACCACTACACTTTTTTTGACATGGTCCTAAATCACTGACATTATTGCTCTATGGATGTCAGCCTCTGAATTTCCCTTTTTCCTTGTTCTTTGGATTGTCTGGTGCATTTGTCTCCGATAAAAATGTATTGCCTTTAGGTATTCACCTCGTACATCGTTGAAGCCCCAAGGAGGGAAGTATACACGCACGCACACCCCCACATACATAAGCACGTGTTCAAATAGACCAGAAAAGCCCATATGGTCCATTAAGCAATTCATAGAAGATGTTTCTTCTTGAATTAACTGGTCTGTTTTTCTTAGTTCTTTGGGGAAGAGATTCAACCTGCTGCCAGACAATAATTTATTTATTGTGATGCAGGCACTCCAGGTGAGCCCCTCGGAGATGAAAGGGAAGGGGAAGTCAGCAGCAAGATGCAGTTGCAGTGATGTTATAGCTTTTAATATGATCTATTCCCCCTAGTTTTTTCCTGTGCCTTCCTCCAGTAGTCAGCTTTTTATTCATGATTATGTTCCCCTGAGGGTATTAAAATGAGTCGTTGTCCTATATTGGGATAATATTTAAAAGCTATTCACTGTCCCTTCTGACCACTTCTCCTCCTTTCCTATCAACCATGCAGAAGAGTCCCCTCGACTTTAGTTTTGGCTTGCTTAATATGTTTCCTCTTTTACACACAACTCTTTCTACAGCTCAGCTAACACCCTTAAACCAGCTGATAGGCCTGATAATGTTGAGTGTATGAGGTGGACCGCCATTAAAGGTCCAGGGTTACTGGTCTTACCATTTTTAAAAATTATATGTACTGCACTGCACATATTTTAGGAAGGAGTGAAAATTGTAGCTAATCTAGCTTATATTGGGGCCTGGAGCTATATGATGACTATCCAGAGATGTGAGTGGAGGGAGAAGGAAGGGAAGGCTTAATAATAAATTGAAAAAGAGAAAACATTCTTGTATTTACACCATAGTTTGCATGGATGTTCAATAGCACTATTTATAGCATAGAAAGCACGGATCATTAGAGTATATCAAGGCAGACAAGGTTCTTTGGGTGAGTCTGATCTCTTTTATTATTCCAAGTTAAATAGTTGGAAAACAATATTTAAGCAAGCTTATGGGTTCAAAAACCCTTTGTCAGGCTGAGGAAGTTTCAGCAGTTGGTGTGTGCTCTTCCTGATGCAATGAAAAGTAAAGAAGCCAGAGGCTGGGCTGGTCTGCGTGCAAGACAGGCAGTCAGTGAACATGTAGATTGAGGAGTCAATGGGTGAGAGGCTGGAGGGGGGTGGGGTGGGGGAGAGAAGGGGGGTGAATAGTGGAGAGATACCTGGGGAGTCAGATGTCAGGCAGGTTATAATGTGTCATAAATCCAATGTCTATATTTAGTCCATGATTTTTAGTATCCAGGAGGTTGATGAAGTGGAGTTCATAGGCTCATCTCTGGGAAGTGTTGTGTAAGTTTCCTTTGAGGATCAGGACCGAGAGATTGGAGACAGGGTGGTTTTCTTGTGAGAAATGTGCCCCCACTGGTAATTGGGTATTTCTGTCTTTGCTAGATTTCCAGTGTACGTTCATTCTGGTGCGCAGTTGTTGTTTGGTCTCTTCTACGTATTTTCCATTGGGGCATTTGCTGCATTGGATGAGAGATGTTACATTTCTGGAGGTGGAGCTGTAAGATCCGGGAATGCTGATGGCTCTGTTGTGGGGTGTAGTGATTGTGGGGGTGGTGTGGTGTGTTTAGGGTGATTGCTGGTTCTGTGCAGATATGTATCCAGCAATCACTCTAAACACACCAAAAAAGCTGCTCATACAGCCAAGCACTCAGATACCACTGAATTTGCACTGAAGAGCACACCCGGGATCGCCACCTCACCAATCTTAAAAAGGCTTTCACCCAACAAGGACACTCCTCCAGAGAGATAGATCGCACGTTTGAAAGAGCCACCCGGATACCATGTGAAGAACTGCTGCAGCACAGAAGAAAAACACCCACAAATTGCACACCGCTGGTTATGACATATCACCCCTCCCTTGAACCTGTACAGAAAATCCTCAAACAATTGCAACCCATACTAGAAAGAGACCCTACTCTTAAAAAGATCTTCCCAGAGCCACCCATACTAGCCTTCAAACAAGCACCGAACCTCGCTAACCTCATCACCAGAAACAAATTTCCTCAAGCCCAGAACACACCAAAAAGATCCAGACCGTGCCAGGACAAGAAATGCAAAACCTGCCAACACATCTCCACCACCCCCACAATCACTACACCCCACAAGAGAGCTATCAGCATCCCTGCATCTTACAGCTCCACCTCCAGAAATGTAATGCATCTCATCCAATGCACCAAATGCCCTGATGGAAAATACGTAGGAGAGACCAAACAACGACTGCGCACCAGAATGAACGCACGCCGGAAAAGACAGGAATACCCAATTACCAGTGGGGACACGTTTCTCACAAGAAAACCACCCTGTCTCCAATCTCTCAGTCCTGATCCTCAAAGGAAACTTACACAACACTTCCCAGAGATGAGCCTATGAACTCCACTTCATCAACCTCCTGCATACTAAAAATCATGGACTAAATATAGACATTGGATTTATGACACATTATAACCTGCCTGACATCTGACTCCCCAGGTATCTCTCCACTTTCATCCCCCTTCTCTCTCTTCACCCCCACCCCTCCCCAGCCTGTCTCTCACTCATTGACTCCTCAATCTACAGTTTCACTGACTACCTGTCTTGTATGCAGCCCAGCCCAGCCCCTGGCTTCTTTACTTTTCCTTCCATCCAGGAAGAGCACACACCAGCTGCTGAAACTTCCTTAGTTTGACAAACGGTTTTTGAACCCAAAAGCTTGCTTAAATATTTTTTTTCCAGCTATTTAAGTTGGTCTAATAAAAGATACCAGATTCACGCAAGGAACCTTGTCTGCCTATGTCCTTAGACCAACACGGCTACAACCTACCCCCTAGAGTATATCAAGGTATTTAAGAGCCACATGTTAATTAGGCCTCCCAACCCTTCTGTGAAGTACACTGGCATTCTTGCCCCTTTTTTTTTCAGATGAGTAAACTCAAAGACAATCTCATCCACAATTGCCAAGTGAATCAGCAACAAAGTGAGGAATTAATCAGATGTCTTTGTTCCCAGCCCCTGCTTTAGCCACTACACGAGATTTCTTTTCGGACCTGAGTGTAAAACTTGCATATTATAAGCCATGAGCCTAATTTTCAAAACAAAACTGGAATTTGTCATGCCACTGCAGCCCTGAAGAAGAATGCCTTGAATTTGAAAGCTTGTCCAAGCCCATGCACGTTGGTCCAGTGAAAGCTATCATCACACACAAAACCCTTTGCCCCTCATGTATTTCCTGGACCATGCTGGCTACATCACTCCAGCGTGGTACCACTATCACCATGCCACGTCCAAATTCAGTCTCATCTCCTGGCATTACATTGTTTTCTCTTTCCAGAACATTGGATTTGACTGTCTATTATTGACTAGTTTCAGGAGTGATGTATTGCTAATTGTGTTCGTGTTTCTTTATTTAATATGCTTATTTCCCCCAGATCTGAAAAAAACCTTGCTTTACAAAAGACCTGTCGGCCTAAGCTTGAGTTTCATTCACTGAGAGCATTCAACCAAAATATTTTCTAATTTTCTCTTGGAAAGAAAGTCTCAATCAGATTTTGCTGGGAAGAATTAGTAATTGCTTATTACACTGGGAAGAATATCAGTTTTATGTGCTTGAGAAAAGTCAAGAATTGTCTCTCCAAAGTTCATCTGAAAAAGATTAATCCTTCTGGAACCACAAAGGAAATAGTGTTAATATAGCAGATGTTGCTGCCTAGAAGCCTGTTTTCTACTTGTTAAAAAATAAACTTTGAGATGGGAAGAAAACCACTCTCTATAGCTGACAATACCTCTCAAACTCCTGCTAATGCCCTCTCTTTCATCCTTCTTACTCCCCCAAATTACTGCTTTAGTCTATGGGCTCCAGGAAAGAAATATTAGTTAGGTGCTACAGGCCATTCATCATTTTATCAAGAGTATAAAATACTCTGAAGAGACAACACTGGAGCACAACATACACTCCTAGCATAGTGCCAAAAAATTGCTCTCTGCCTCTGCTCAATCTTATAATTAGGGGTTGCAGTAAAGGGGAATAGTTTCTCTCCTTACAACCTGGGTTCAGGAAGGGACTTAAAGCACTTGCTTTACCCTAGAATCATGCTTCAAACCTGTGTTTCTGATTTGCTATTTCTGTCTCAGGTCTCGCGATGTTTGGAGTTTTCTTGACCTCCACAGTTCTAGGAATCAGGTGATTACATGAGTTTGCATTTAAAATAAAGCAATTTTTTGGCCATTTTGGCTTTGGAGAAAAACTTGAAAATACGAGCTATAGAGGTCCTGAGGACAAAAGAAAGTAGCTAACTATATTGATTTACTTATTTATTAAGTAATTCCTGATTTTTATGGCGCTGAGTCATGATGTTTGAATGCTTGTGGTTGGCAATGCTGTTACGTGCTGCCCTGAACACTTGCTTTAAAACTAGAGAATATCCCATAATGTTTCACCCGCTAGATTCGTCTCACCCGGGCAAACTAACAGTGAGGTATCACAACGTGCCAAGCATGGTCTGCTAAAGGCAGGTTTGCAATAGGCCTCCATTCCTTCTCCTGGGTTAGATGACCTAATGGCTCTTCTCTGACTTAAATTTTTTTTGAAACACTTCTGCTTTGCTTCGTTGCTTCTGTTTGTTGCCCTCTGGGTATAGCCTGTATTTTTCCTTCTTATCTGTGAGCCAAACAACGTGATAGATTATTTATTTGCTTCCAGTTTTCTTATGATTGGGAAAAATAAATCGTGCGGCTCTTGTCCCACTGTGCGTTAGTTCAGGCACTTGTAGGGAACTCAGACGTCAGGGAAGGGTGTTGAGGTGGTGCTATCTTTACTGCATAGTTTGGGGATTAGCGCTACTCGCTCAGAACAGGACAGATCCAGGCTCATTTCCCTCATTGAGAGAATGCCGCCCCGCTTCTCTCACCTCCTAAAAAAATGTCCTGACCACTAGGCTATCAAATGTGTTAGCAAGGGCGGGCAATTATTTTGGGAGGAGGGCCGCTTACTGAGTTTTGGCAAGCCATTGAGGGCTGCATGCCAGGCAGCCAGGGGCAGATAAATATTAATTTTCTAAATTTTTTAGGAGTCCCACGGGCCGGATAGAATGGCCTGGTGGGCCACATCCGGCCCGCGGGCCGCATTTTGCCCACCCCCTTTAGGGGAAGGACTCAAATGCTCTCAATCTGTCCTGTTCATCCTGTTCTTCATTATATAAATAATCAAAAGTTCACTGGAAGAGCAGCTGCATCCCAGGAGTCACACATTACATTCACGTTAGCAAGCCAACCAGTAACTTAAGAGAGTCTTGCCCACCGTCTCGCTGACTATTTCAGTATCCTGTACACGGTGAAATCACTCGAGCAGGAGGAACGGAGAGACCTATTCCAGAATACCCTCGAGCTGGCTGATATGAAAGGAGGGAGGGCAAGGGGCAGGAATCCCCTATGGCTACTTTCCCTGCCGCAACAATGGGGAGTTGGGGGGGGGGGAAGGAGCAAATTCAAGATGACCCAGCCAATAATTAAATTCGATACATGGAAATTATAACAAATATATAATTTTCCCTATATAGAATCCATTCACTGTGGGGGTCGTCTTAAATTTTAAGTTGTCTTGGATCCGGGTACATGTGTATTTTGCCGAGGTCTAACTGAAGGTTATGTACCAAAGTGTTACTGCTGCCCTCTTCTGGCTACAATATTATATCTACTCTGGTGTTGGCTGTTTGAGAGATTTTTGTCTCAAGTATATCTCAAATCCTTGGTAAAAGTGCTGTATACATATATTGATCAGAGTAATGTTAATTAGTGCTATAGATAGAGGTCTGCTGATGTAGTCCAAATTCAGGATGCCTGGAAGATGCTGTGTGCTATCCACTCGGCTCACTCTGCCATATGACAGTCGCTGGAGCATTTCTAAAAGACAATGTGATATACAGTGCTGTAAAACGAACGGTTCTTTCTATACAAGGCCAGCTTCTTTTCCTTTGACTTATTGCCACAGCTCGTTTTTGTCAGCCCATGCAGATGTATTATGTATGTGGTAGGTCTGAGCCAGCGCAAAAGGTAAAAGGTTTGCATTGGTGGTAGCCAGGTGATTGGCAGACGGTACAGGGGGAAAGGACATCTACCTTCTCTACCTGATCTTTGCCTGTAGACAAATAGGAGCTTTTGTTTTTTGCTGAACTTCCAGTTCTCTGATTTCCAGAAGCCTAGAAAAAGATCTTTTTATTTGTATGAGATGAATGTTAATCGGATTTCACAAACATTTCTATTCATTTCTGTATATTCATTAGAGGAGCAGAGTAATTACCAGTATGATAACTTTGTAAGTCAATCTTGGCTTTGGAGATATGAAGAAAAATGGTAATAACTGAATTTCAAATGTAGATCTAGTTGCATTTAACGTTTACGAGCAGCAATAAAAGTGAAGGTTGTAATTGTATCTGCAATTTCAAAACCACACAACGTGATTTTACACACTCAAACATCTGTTTTAGGATCATAGCTGAGAGTGTCAGATAATTGGCTTTTATTTAGACCCATCAGTTAGGCACTATGAAGTTTATTATAAATTCAAACTAATTTATTAGTAAACAACACTTGCGGTAAACAATGTTACAGCATAATAGTCATGGGAATTATCAGACAGTTGGAGCAACAAGCTGCCGTGCTGCCGTTCAGAACGACGGTGAGAGAGGTTGGAGCTAACCATTCTGTCAGCTGGCAACGCTGATGCGGTGTATGGGTTTTCCAGGGAAGGTGTCAAGATTATATCCGTTCTTTGTGAATTCTTGCTTATTAGTGTTGGAGAAGCATGGTGGTAAATAATAGTAAAAAATATTTTAGTTTTCTGGAAAAATAAGTGATTGATTAGGGTTGCCCCCCGCATTAATTTTGAGTGCAGTGTCTTTGCAAGCCTTATACTGTTGAGTGCACAACAGCACAGAGAGTATTCTTGTGCTAGATAAAGAGCCGATGCAGTTGAAGGACTGATGGCCCAAGAACACAGACTAGAATAGCACAAAGTGCTAAAATAGAAAATGACGCTGAAATAAAGATTCAGAAAGGAAGTGGCAGGTGAAATGTGTCACAGCAAGGGCGAGCTGTCATTCCAGATGTCACGGTGTATGCAAATAGGGCTACTCATACAACAACAGCTACACGGATTAAAAACATTTGCTGAACCTCCCTCCTCTGCCTGTTGCCAGTGTATTTCCCTTAATAATACCAAGAAAAGGCTGCTTCCTTTTTACATGAGGCAGGAATTTCCATCGCAGTGAATGAACACATCGAGAAACTTGAGGAAAGTTATAGTTTCATAGATGTTAGGGTTGGAAGGAACCTATTAGATCATCGAGTCCTACTCTCTGCCCTGGGCAGGAATGAGTGCTGGGGTAGGATGACCCCAGCCAGGTGTCTGTCCAATCTCCTTTTAAACACCTCCAAGGATAGGGAAAGCACCACCTCCCTTGGGAGTGTATTCCATATTTTGGCAATCATCACTGCACAGAATTTTTTCCTGATGTCCAATCTGAATTTGCTCTCTTCCAGTTCGTGGCCATTATTTCTAGTCACCCCGACGGGCACCCTGGTAAACATTGTATCCCCTATTTCTTGCTGGCCCCTCCCCGATGAGTTTGTAGGCAGCCACGAGATCACCTCTCAGCCTCCTCCTGCAGAGGCTGAAGAGGTTCAGGTCTCCCAATCTGTCCACATAGGGTTTTTTCTGTAGGCCTTTAATCAGATGAGCGGCCCTCCTCTGAACCCTCTCCAGGCCAGCAACATCCCTCGGTGCCCAAAACTGGACGCAGCACTCCAGCTGCAGCCTGACCAATGCTGCATCGAGGGGACCTTAGTTCTGTAAAACAAAGACAGCAGTCACCACAGGTGAGCACTACTCCTCTTCTGCCATCTCTCTTTTCCCATTGACTCAATCATGAATGTAATTACAGGTGTCTTTTCCACCTGACTTTCCCAGTGGAGGTATCTGGCTCCACACATGGCTGCTGCTGCGAGTGCTGATGACTTGCATAAGCAGCAACGCTCTGATTATAAGCAGTCAGTGGTGTCTCATTCTGCTGCAGCATAAGAGACTGCGTGCATGCAGCATTTCTGAGCTAACCCTCACTGAAATCTGTTCCCATCTCTGCTGCTGGGTCCAACCTGGGCCTAGTAACCACCATGTTTGGAAGACCCACTTTTGCCATCTGCAGAAGAAAGTAATTAAATTTAATAGAAGTCACCCTCTATTTTACAGCAGTAGGGGAGAGTAATTAAATGTAATTGAAGATCCGACTTCTAAACAAGGACATATGTTTTCCCAACTATACATTTGACATCGTTCGGACCAAACAGTTAACCAAGGACACAGAAATGGTGCTGGGGACTGAAGACATAATTTTACACTATCTTAATTGTTCAATTGTTCTGGTTTGGTCTTTTCATTGCATTAGACAAATACTTTTTACTATGCTTAATTGAAAAATACTGCTAGTCAAATGGGGAAAATTCGATTGGCATTAGAAGAGTTTAATAGTAGCACAAGAACCTTCAAGTTTTGGGGGATTTTTTTCGATTCCAGTTGTCGTCTCTTCCTGAAATAGAACATCTAACTGCAGGTCTTAGTTCAAAAAGGTTTGAGGAGGAAGGTGATAAGCCTTCACTAGCAGAGATATTTTGCTACTTGAGCTTTGCTAGTTTGTGTAATGCCTTTAATGGTTGAATCGTATATTTAAAAAGCATAATTGTCAGACAATTATAAATTTTAACGCTTAAAAGCTGGCTTGTTTTGGAGCTCTAGGCTTACAGAACTAGAGAACCTGGTCAATGAGAGATTAGTCCACTAGAACGATTCAATACAGCACTGACTGTCCTTTTGTTAAATCACTCCACCTCAAATCTAGTAAAAATACCTAATACCTGCCTCTTGCTTAATAATACCCTTTCCCACGGTGTAGAAATGACAGCTTACGTTCAAGAAAAAGCCGGCGTCTCCTGCTGAGAAAACCAATGTGAGCTCGAGAATTTTCTTAAAACTCGGGCAGGCAAGGCAGGTAACAATGGCAGAAAACAGTTCTGTGTCGGGTGAAAGCCCCGTGTCTAACAGCTCGACACGCCAGGTGACTTGATCTTGCTGATACCTTTTTTTGAAAGCGTGAAGAAATTAGCAGACGCTTAAGTGGGCGGTATGTAATATTCAGAAGAAATTATCAGACGCTTATGTAGACTGTGTAATAAAGCCTGAGTAGTTCAGGATCTGCTTTATAATCGGTATTTAATATTACAGAGGAGTCCAGACCCACCTTTTCATAGGGTCCTGTAACAATGGCAGCGTGCAAAGTCCCTGAGCAGTTTACAGCTCAAATAGATACGACAGACACGGGGTATCAGTAAGAAAAAGAGCTTTCTAATTTTCAGCCGAAATTAAGTCCTGGCCAGTTTATAAGCATTTCTTCTTGTACCAGCATCATCCTTTAGCTTAAATAGTTGTTTTTCCCACCTTGGTGTTTACTTCTCTGCTGTATCTCTAGACAGGAATAGTATATCTTTTCAGACTTCATTTTTGCTCGCCTAAACAAGCCAAGCCCTTTCAAGCCTTCTCTCTCAGGAGGAATTATCCTTCCTGGCTCTTCCCTCTGCCTGCTCCAGTCTGGACTCTCTTCCTTGAATACTTTCCTGTGCAGATGTGCAATTTCCATACTGATGTGCACTCATTCAATTGTTTGCCTCTGGTGGCGGTTTTGAGGCATGAGTTATATTCCCAATTCTGCTGCTTTACGTGGCCTTGAAAAGGTCACTTAATCACTCTGGGCTATTTTTTCCCTGTACATTTAATGGCGGTGACTCCTTTTGTAAAACGCTTTCGTATCACACAGGTGTGTTTGTTCTACCCCTACCTTTGGCTCTGACAGCATGAAGTAACTGCATACTGTGAGTGTCAGTAGCATGCCAGGCTTTTTTTTTATTCAATGGGCAAATGATGTGTGGCCAACAAGAACTCCTCAGATCAATAATTCAGTGACAGACAGCTACAATGCAGGGAAAATAACAGCAAGTCTAACACTGTGGTTCTGTTTCTTGCAAAGAATTGAAGAAACACTAGAATCTGAATGACTAAGTTCTATCAACATGTCAGGACTGCGAGTTTGAATATTAAGCGCTACAAATGAATGATGCCGTGTAGTCCCCTTTGTTAGGCTAAGTAGGGTTGCTTTGCACAGCTCCATAGATCAACTAAATAAAAAAGTGAGTCCTGAAACATGCTGGGGGAATATATTTGCATCAGCTCATTGAGTCCTACCGTTAAGTAAATTCCACTGCTAGGCGATGGCAGAGCCAACTCGCACTCAAAAACACTTCATCACTGGCAGCCCTTTCTCAAGCAGCCTATTTCAGCTCATTCACCCAGGCAGAGTTTTGTCCTGTATCACAACAACAATTGGTGAGAGATATAGGGCCACTAGACAAATTAATTGTTGATCGATTTACTACTAGCTATTAAACAGAACAGAGGTTTATCTTTTAGAGTCTTTAAACTAACTATGGGTTTAATCAGCAGGGGGATATACACCCTGTTCGGTGCTCTCTCTCTAAATTGTCCACTCCTGCCACTGTCCGAGGCAGGATACTGGGTTAGGTGGGCCATCCAGCTGACACCACTTAGGGTCTGATGTTCTTAGTAAATGCACCTTTAAAGGTGGATCTTCTTCTCATGGCTCTGCACCGCGTTTGACCATTTTCTTACACTTGCTTGTTCTCATTTATTGTACTTCGCAAGATCTTTCATAGCAGAAGTGTTCACGTTGTGACCCATGTCAGGTACTACCTGGGATACCTGCAATTCTGCTAACGCTCCAAACCAGGATTTAAAAGTGGATGGTAAACACATGGTAACTTAGGCCCTGATCCTGTAACTCAGGTGGTTCAATGTGTTCCCTTGAAGCCAATGGTTATATCTGCAAGAGTCTGCCTGAAAGTATACGGTCATTGTCACATTTACAGTGGAAAGGACTGTCTGGGCTCTTTTAAAATTCCTCCAGTCCTTCATAAAGTTTAATGTCCCACAGCGTGGGCTGTTTCCAGCGAGTTCAGGTTAATAAGGAACTCCTTCCCCCAAGGAATGACTAGGGTAGTTTTTACTTTCCAATACTCTTTATCAATCTTCCTGGCCATGTTGACTACTGCCAGCGTATCTTCCTCAGCTCAGGCATGTTTTCATTGTAATACTACAAGACTATTTAATGGCACGGTCCCTGCCAGAGGCTGAAGCCACTAATTCAACAACATAGCTGCTACCACTAACCTAACAAACTGTCCCAACTCTTCCTTCTCCTGGTCTTTGGTCATTGTAAATGGAGAGAACTTTTCGTGTGTTCACCAGTTTCATATTATTTTAAACCTGCCTTTATATCCTGAATTAAGTTCTTCTCTATCCTAATTTATTTTTGTGTTTCAAGCCAACCCCCCTGTTTTCTGGTGTATTGTGTGTTTTGAAAATGATTTAAAATCTCTTGCGTTGTGTATTCAAAGCCATCCATAAATTCAGGCTCTGTCCCGATTCCTTCCATTGTATGTACTTGATAATTATGTAAGTCAGCTTTTCAGAAAAGCTTGGTGTTGTTTGCTTGTAGCTGCATCGCTCTGACTGAGTTGTAGGGTTTAATGCTCCCCCATCTGAATCCATCCTCAAAAGTGAGCACAAGTAGAGAAAGTATAGGGCATTGCTTTCAAAGCATTCCCGCATTGGTCTACAAGTTAAAGGGCAGAGGCCACAGAGCAAGACGCTGCAGTGGCTTTTTACTCCATCACTTATTCTGCTTATGTGTTGACTAAGCTTCTTGCAGGCCAACGCTGCATGCCATTAGGAGTCATCTTTCTGTCTCCACGAAAGCCTGCTGTTGCAATATAAATTGAGCTGTCGTTTCGGTGCTTGCAGAGGATCCTATGACTGATTTATACCACTTCTAACAAAATTAGGATAACTCTAATGCTTGCCTTTTTTGCATCAATTTGCATCTTTTTGAAGAAATGTGATTGAATCCAGTTGAACGCCTGTCTGGCTTTCTGAGTAGATTTATCCTGGGCGCGTTACAAGTTAAGTGAAGTGTTGAGCAATGAGCAAAGCAGCCCAAGGTGTGATTTTTTTTTTTTTTTTTGACAAGATTTTCCTCATTTAGTTCTGCTATGAAACGGGCAGGGGAGGGACAACCTGAGTAGCACCAATTTCTGCCGAAGATTGTAATATGCTTAGCTAAACTGTCAAGGAGCATTAGCTGGAAGTTGAACAACTAGGAGCACCATCCTTAAATCCTGTTTCTGGTTCTCACAAAAATCAAGTATTTCATTGACAAAGTAAAATCCAATTTGACATGTTTCATGGGTTCTTTCCTCTTCTCCTCATTTGGTTTTGCTGTCACAATTTTGGACATTAATGAGGGAAGATGACAAGTCAATAAGCCAGGTAGCTAATTGTAGCTAAACCATGTTGCTGTTTGTCGCATTTTATGGTTTGATGGGATTTTTTGAAAACATTGGAGCTAATCCTGAATGACATCACTTGAGTGGATAGATGGGTCAAAGCCACCAGTTTAAGCTGATTTTAGATAAAAGGAACTAAAGTCTGAACAGCATCCTTGTTTAATGGTTTGTCCTACATGCTGCTCTATGATATTTTATTGTCTCAGTGAACCTCAGTGAAGCAATTGGTTGCTGGTAACGAGTCACAAACTCGGCTCTAGGTTCGTCAGCACTCATAGTGCTTTGCCGCTTCAGGACTCAATCTTGCCAATGCCATCACAAAAAGGCTATTTCACAGCTAAAACAGACCAAAGTAAAAACTATTGAAAACCTGGAACCGTCTCATGGCTTTGAGTAATGAGTAGGTCCTTCTCCAGTATGCCTGTCCCCATACAGCTGATGAGTTTGGAGTGGTACAGGCCTCGGGTAATATTTCCAAAAGTGCCCAGCTAAGTTAGGATTCGGCATCCTGTCCACTTCCAGAGGGATGTAGGTGCCAAAGGGCCCCGTTCTCAGTGGTACATAATCAAACACCTGGTGGGATTTTCACAAGAACCCAAGCAGGTTAGATGCTTAACTTAACTTCTGTATGTTTCATTAAGATACAATTTTGTAAATCCCCCTACATCTACTTATCTGAATCTTTAAGCAGTTAGGGTCAACTTTTTAAAAGTATTTATCGACCTAAGTCACTTTTTAAAAATGGATCTTTAGGCTCCACTTGGGGACGTCAGACAATTTTACCCCTTCTCTGAAATGTCTGCTTACTTATCAGCTGCCTTTTGTCTTTTCTAAAGACAACCAGTAACAAGGTAAGAATCCGATTTCTGAATCATAGAAGCAATGAAATAAATGTGCTGTGCTACCAGATAACTGGTGAGAGGCAGACTTCAACTTTAAGAGGCAGGGAGTTACAATAAACTAGACATAACAGTACCGTTACTCCAGGTATCAATGATCATATCTGTGAGGGCAGGTGGGTAAGAGCTGAAAGCATGAGAGCTGACCGTGGTACAGACCTCAGAAGCTATTAAGAGTTGCTTTGCTCTTTCTAAGGAGGTAAGCCCTGGATTGAGCATGCAATCCTTTTACAATGCAATATCTGCTGTGAGCTTTGGGGAATTTGTTTGCCTTATGGACAAGATCTTCAGTAAGCTCCTTTTCCACTTATACTGATGATGTTTGCCAGACATCAGGACAATTTCTTAACCTCTTCTGTGCTTTTTCGACTGCTCCACCCCCACAGATATATCAGTTATGCCTGTGTTGGTGCAATTGGGATGAGCCATGAGCCAGGCACAATAAGTATTTCAATGTGAAGCTTGTGGGAGAATTACAGGAGAGTTATACTTTCTTATGACTTTTTGCTAGAAATCACTTCTCTTTGAACTTTATGCTTTTTCCTGGTGCTGACTCTTGCATCACTTCAGTTAGCAGCCTGTGCTGACTAATCGAGAAGTGGCTTTGTCCAGTTCTTCTAGCTGGAGGGTATTTCTTCAGCACTGCGGGGATGGTGTGTTTTTACTTTGTCATTCATTTGGATGCTTTGCCAGAATAGTGTGCACCTGTACAATGTCAAATACATATTGCCCAGAGCAGCATTTAATAGACTTCCTCATGTCAATTTAAAGTCAATAAATCAGGATGTTGATTGCAGGACATTTCTGGGAGGCTGGGTCACCTACGGTTTGTCCTGAATGGTTAACAGCTACCAAACTTTTGCAATCAGACTTGAATCTTTATTTTTCTCAGGCACTGGGAAAAGATATTAAAGAGTTTGAAGAACTAAACTGAAGTCTGTCACTTGAAAATTGAGTTCATTCTGCTCTGATAAGGCCAGAGCTTCTATATTATATCCTTTCAAAAGCATGTTAAATATTCACTGGTCATTTCAAGAGGCTGAGTTTATTTAACTTGTGTGGTTATCTATTTATTCATATGAACAAAGATCTTTTAGTATGCTCATTTGCAAGGCTAGAAGAGGAAGTCCCGAAGGCTTAGGTTAAAAAAAAATATTGATCAAATATGTGCATGTGCACAAAATGAGCATTCGATGAGATGTTGGGTATCAGATTTGGGGGGTTTTACTTTTCTTTTTTTGAATATAGCTGTTTATCTAATTGCTGTCCTTGGCTAATAAATAATTGGACACAGGGCGCAGGTTTGTGGTTGATTTTTGGAGGGCGCTGTTGCACATTACCTTAGGCTATATGAAGAGCTCCTACTATGGGAGAGTGTCCACATATTAAAGTGTGAAATCTAGTGTTAAGCACCCTCTAAGCTTCTTAAAGTTACACCGCTTCAGACACGGCTCATCTTTGAGGTACGTTACCCAGCTCGTGTTTCAATAGCGTGAGACTGCTCCACTGAGATAAGATGACTAATTCTCAGTCCTCCAGCATCCCAGGATGCACCATTTCCTCCTCCTACCTCCTGCTTTAAGTAGACAAACTTCCTCCCCTCCGCCGAACTTTGCCTAGGGGGTGGTACTGCCACCAAGCCAATTTCCCGTTCCTCTGCAGGAGGTTCAACCCCATGCAAGCAGTGCAAGAAGCCAGCAGTTTAAGCAGGCAGCTATTACCTACCTTCCTTCATCAATCAGATAGAAACAGAGGCAGAGAATGAGCCAAAGGAAAATGCCTTTCCCCATCTCTGCCAGCCCCTGGGGGCAGCATGACCCCTGCCAACTGATTTCCCCCTTCCTCGCAACACGCTCCCATTTCATTAATACATGAGACTTTTCTTATTTTTATTCTTTTAAATTCTTTTTTTACTTCTTTCATGTTATTATTTTAGGTTTTATTTATTTCATTTTGCTTTAGTGGCTGACTTCCTTAATTTCATCACAGGCCCCATCCCCCCATGCCTTTCTGCCTCTCAGCTCTATGCTACCACCCCCACAAGCCACCTTTCCTACCCAATCCCCACCTAGCACAGGTGGCCTGGCTCACCAGCCCTCTGGGCTAGCAAAGGGAAGTACACACAAACTGGTATAAATGATAAGAAACTGGTTCAAATCTGTAGCACAACAGAAGTTCAGTGCACATAAACTGCTTTAAAAATCGCTGAAACCAGTTTAGGATAAACCTGGATAGATGTAGTATCAGACTTCACTGATTTTAGGGTAAATTGGTTTAGATCCCCTCCAGATTCAAGTTAACTCAGTCTCCCAGCATCCCAGGATGTGTTGCACCTCCCCCTCTTCTTTGCAGGGTGGGTGGGCTAGCCTTGGCCAAATCTGTCTGCTCCAGTTGAGCAGGGAGGCATGCTCGAGCGCCCCCCAGCTTCTGGCCTCAGCCACTGCAGGCATGTGGCTGCATTTCTAGAATCACAAGTGAATGTCTGTTCACTTGTTTATTGGTTCAATCTATGCAGCTTAGACTGACCTGTGTCTATTGAATCATTTCAGCCTCGGGCTTTTTGACTGTCTATACTTAGCCCTAGTGGCAAGTCAGAGATAGTATTGAGCCTTAATGTGTGACTGCCCTAAGCTCATTCTAACTCAACACCACTGAGCATTCACTTAGCATTTAGTAAAGCTAAAGTATAGCAACACCTTGATTTTCAAAGCTGTGCTGTTGAATTGATCCTGGTGACCTGTGACACCAACAAATCCCCCCCCCTCCCAAGTCCCTGCCTTTTTCTTAAATTGTGCAGAGGCACTTAAACCCAGAGCTACCAAAGCATTTAAGCACTAACCCAACTAAAAGCTAAGGGGAATTAGGGATCTAAATATCTTTGTAAGTCAGGGCCTTAGCTACTGTTACTGTTGCAGAGGCCATTTAAGTACCTGGGTATATGATGGAAGAAATAACAGGTGTTTACTTTGGATTATCTTTCATGTAATTTTTTATCTGAGGAATGCAGCAAAGGAAAGCAAGCAAATAATGCAATGAAAAGGCCAATTCTGTTAAATATGACTTACCATAAAGGTGAAGCAAACAGGTTTGTATGACTGCCTGTAAGCAGGTTGGTATGACTGCCTCCTAGCTTTCTTCCTATTCCAAGGGGTTTTTTTTCCTTTTCTTTTTTTCCTTGTAGAGTGGCCAACTCCATTGCTCCTGGATGACTATGGATATCAGAGCACCTGGCTGTATTCTAACCTGCAAGAGGATAAATAGAATAAAAATAGGAGGTTTTTAACTGACTGATTTAATGGCTTTGTTGTTGATAAAATCTCATTGATAAAAACACCTACATGACCCTGGAAAGAAGGGTGCTTGTTGTTAATGTGCCCTCTATGTTAAAGACTGGAGTCTCATGTGGTCCATATTCCTGGAGCCTTTAAGTCCTCCAGTAAAACCAGGAGAGGGTGAACTTGACTTCTTTCATGTTCCTGTGGCTTTTTAAACCCAAATCACTGTAATTAGGCATAGCCAGGAGAATTCTGGAGTGTACCTCTCAAACAAGTTTGTTTGATCCGGGAGCTGTTTGAAGATTTTACTCAAAAGTAAGATTTAAAAGGACCACTCCAGGCAATACTAGCCCAACTGGCACAAGGAGACAAGTTTATTTGCTGGGTCTAGAAAAAGAGACAGTTGTGAAATAGCTTGTCAGTCCAAAAGATGGCAGTGTTTTTCTATTTCCTCTAAAGCAAATGCCTTCTCTCAAACTATTTTCATTCACTATTGAACTTCTCTCAAATGCATTATTTTTCCAAGGCTTTACATACAGTAAAGTCCATTATTGTGAAGGCCAAATTGCTGCCAAAAGAAAGCCTTCAGCTAAAAAAAATATACCTATGAACTAATATCACATCCTTTTCAGGAAAAATAACAGAGGAAGGAGTTTTTCTCAATTATTAATGGGCAGTATTTGTTATATTATTGTGCTTTGTTCAGGAAACCTTGATGAAGAGATGTGGCTTCACAAAGTGAATAGCACTTCAGCTGGAGGATTTTTTTTAATACACTTACAAAAGAAAAAAAATAGAAATATTTTAAAATTTAATATTAAAGAAAGCAAGATAAATGTTTAAACCTGTATTCACTCATTCAGTCTTGCTGGCCTTTAAACAATAGGCAACAGCTTCCTGGAAGGGCAAACAGGACTTTCGAACTCAAGATGGCAAACGGGTGGCATTGTCCCCTCTTGCCCCCATCCTATGCATGGTGAAGCAAAGACTGGTTTGTGGCATAGGCTGCTGGGTAATTGGAAGCAATTTGAAGCAGTTTTGAGGCTGCTCTAAGTTGTCAGGGAGAAAGCCAGCCCATGACTGGCTTCAGGAACTGGAGGCTACATCAAGAAACCTTTCCTGTCTCCTGTCCTCCAAAGCCCCAAATCCTGAACAGAATAGCGAGGGCTGAAGAGATGGCTCATGGTCAAATTTTCTATGGCTACTGGTTATCCACCAGCCTTCTCGAGGCTAGATTACTATGGTATACATTCCCTAAAGCTAACTTAAAGCTATAACAAGCAGGCTACTAGGCCTCTAGGCAGGGAAGAGAGAAGGAATTGCATGTAGGAGGGCGTCTCACCACCAGCCAATGCCCCGTCTCGTGGCTGGGCTTGTAAAGCAGGCTGCTGTTACCCTACAAATAACTCTTCCAGCTTGACAGTAGCCCTTCTTTTGCAACTTAGCCCTTCTCACACCTGGTCCCAGCCCTTCTGGGGTAACAGAGATCCACAAACCGTAAGTGTCCAACACAGTGAGAGGTAAGCAAGGCAGTACTGCCTATCCCTTCTATCCCTTTCAGGCCTTTCTTCTGGGCAGCGGGGTCCAGGTTTTCTGTTTGGCATCACTTAATGAACTCAAATGAAACTCCCACCCTAAACTGGGTTTTGCTGCTCCCCACCCTCTGTATTCAGTCCTGAACATACAAAAAGTTTACACTGGTTTAAATAGTAGACACATGAGCAGGCTCTCTTAAACCTGGATTATTTCACCCAATCTGGTGGCGGACTACCCTTGAAAGGGCCTTGTTACACATTAATTTTAGGTGGTTTCTGGAGCTCTTAACCCCTGGATGGTTCACACATCAATCCCTGAAACTAATTTTAAGCACTCTTTAGGGGTCTTAAAGTTATACCACTGCAGCCAGGGCTTATCTCTGATCCCTGTTACCCAGCTTGTGTTACATTAATATGTAGCCAGCCTAGGCTACATGTTAGTGTTAACACCCCCCACCCCTCCAGCAACCCAGATCTTTACTCACTGCACCCCCACCGCCCGCCCTGCTTACTTGTGGCTGCCGCCACAACAACTACTGCAACTGCTGCTGTCTGGACTGGGCTCAGCTCAGAGAAGAGCAACAGTCCAGTAGTGGCAGCAGGTTAACCCTTCCCTGCCTGCTCCCCTGGGACACTTTGCAGGTAGGCACAAGTAAGCAGGAAGGGTGGCCTTGGGAGCAGTGGGGGACCCTGAGAGGCAGAGGGGGAACTCCAGGAGTGGGGGAAACTGAGGCAGCCCCAGGGTGCAGGGGGGACCTGGAATGGGTGCTTACCTTTCAGTCCTCCTGGCCGCTGCTGGCCTGAACATGTGGCTGCTCCAAACTTGAGCTAGCACTGACACAGATCAACTTTTGAGCAACTCACTGTAACCTGTAACGAGGCTCCAACAACTAGCAGTATATCGCCACCAAACTCTTATACCCATTTATTCATAGATTCATAGATGTTAGGGTCAGAAGGGACCTCAATAGATCATCGAGTCCGACCCCCTGCATGGGCAGGAAAGAGTGCTGGGTCTAGATGACCCCAGCTAGATACATATCCAACCTCCTCTTGAAGACCCCCAGGGTAGGGGAGAGCACCACCTCCCTTGGGAGCCCGTTCCAGACCCTGGCCACTCGAACTGTGAAGAAGTTCTTCCTAATGTCCAGTCTAAATCTGTTCTCTGCTAGCTTGTAGCCATTATTTCTTGTAACCCCTGGGGGCGCCTTGGTGAATAAAACCTCACCAATTCCCTAAGATGAAACCTAAATTTCCCATTTAGGTTTCATCTGTCCTCATTCAGCCCGAGGGTACGCATTTGCTAAAGGCAGGCTATTACCAACTCCCTTACTACCAGTGGAAAGACACAGCAGGAGCTCACTGACGTGCGAGCTACCCCCCAGTAACTCTATTTCTGATCCCGCTGTAATTATATCAGTATACAAAACCAGCATAAATAATACTGAGGTTCATCTCGACATTCCCAAAGAAGCAGAGGTGGCTTTAGGGCAAGTACTACTGAGAAACTATATCAGAAGTAAGCCGAATCCTATTGCTACACCATATTTCTTTTACAAGCTGGTATTTTTTCTCCCAAATCAATACGCTTTCCCTTCTTCTTTATGTGGTTGGCTGCGACTAGCTTAGCAGCACCTATTTTCTCTACATCCTGAGACCAATTGCCGTTAGTTTATTAAGTAACATCCTGCATCTTAAATGAGGTGAGCTGGTGGTTTAATATTTCTGTGCAAGCTCAGAGCTGCTAATACAAAACTCTGTGGCTTTAAAGGACATAAAAATAAGATGGATCAGTGGAAGACTGGGATAAAAGTACCTGCTCATGTAGTTGTGTAGCTGTTTTCCAACAAGAAGCTGTGACATACTGTAGGTTACCTCCATAATAGCTGGCCTGCTCTTGCTGTGCTGTTAAATTTTTTTCCCCCAGGAGCTCTATAGAATAACTGATAGCAGTATTTCAGTCCCGTATAATGTCCATATAGCTGCTTGAGGCAACCTAAAAAATGAAAATTTAAGGATACAGGGAGTTAAGAAAACCAGCTTGAGTGATCTAAACCCACCTCTATTCCCTGGTGAATTCGCTTAGTCTGATTGCCTAATTGGAGGTGATAATGCAGGATTATTTGATCTGGCAACATCTATACAGCAGCTTATGAAAAAGGATGAAAAGCTCAGGAATAGTCGAGCGGCAGATGAAAGATTCCAGCAAGGGAGATCTGCTGAGAACAAATTTTTATTTCAGTAGGAAAAATGTAAGAATAAGTGACGAGAGCTTTTAAGTTTATCCTGATTAGAAGCTTAAAAATCAGTGAAGTTGCTTTATTAAAAGTAATGCTCCTAAACCAAGAAATAACTTTCCACGGTGGACGTACAATCACCATACCGAATAAATAACGAGCGATGATATTTTTGTCATTTAGAGGTTACCACTTGAACCATGGGATAACTATAGGGTCTATGGGTACTTCACACAATAAAAATGAGGCTGCTTATTTAACTACTTATTCCTGGACTTGGGTATCTAACTTTCAGCATCTACATTTGAAAATGTTGACAGAAAGATTAGGGTGGTTTTTAGTAACTTCAGAATAATGCGGACAGCAAAAATTATTCTCTGAGAACAGAGTTACATGCGAGAGAGAGTTACATGTGGGTGTTTCTTGAAAAGTGATTTATGGTAAAACTGGACACGTGCATACATATTGATTTTTATTCATGAAAATTAAGCGCATACATATCTGCCTCAGTGGGAGCTGCAGGGTATGGAAATGGAAAGCTATCACCTCCAATTAGGCAATCAGACTAAGCAAATTCACCAGGGGATAGAGGTGGGTTTAGATCACTCAAGCTGGTTTTCTTAACTCCCTGTATCCTTAAATTGTCATTTTTTAGGTTGCCTCAAGCAGCAATATGGACATTATATGGGACTGAAATACTGCCATCAGTTATTCACTTACCATTTATATAGGGTGTTCACAAGTGTTGCATTTAGATTGACCTAACCAAAGTCTGATCTAAATGGGTGGGTGTGCAGGCATTCACAGGCCTTAAATTGCCCTGAATATGGCACGTCTGAGCTAAAGTGACTTCACCTCAGAGGGTTTTGACAAGGGCAGTACAGATGGTCATGTGCATCATTACATTTAACACAACACATTTTTCTCCAGTTAGAAAGAAACTAGAAGCTTTTCTAATATGCTGGGGTCCTCAGGATACATTATTCAGTTTAAGACTGGAGCAAAAACAAGTATATTTTTATTGGAATATGCATGAATTTTCTGTATGATGTATCATGTATGAAAAAACCCCCTCAACAAATTAGGCAAAAATATCCAAAAGATGTCGCTTCATTAGTCCTGCAGTCATTTAACTTAAATCTATATTGCATTCTCAGTTCACAAAAAAAAATAAAAAAATGTAGCCTTCTTGAACAGCTTGACAGTGCATCCAATACTTTACCGAAAGCTATTTCTACACCTGAGTCAATGTTCACCTGAGTCACTGTTTTCATATCCAGGTAGCATTTTTTCCTAGCATTAAAAACAGTTTGCAGGTCTGTGAAATGGGTACTACGTTACCAGGAGCAGCTAACGACAGCAGAATTGCAGAAGAGCGGATAGCTTGAGTAGTGCAGCTTCAAGGTTAGGCCATTAAAAGGAGAGCGAGGGTCGTTAACACCTGTGGCACGAAGTGTTTAGAAGGAATCGGGTAAGTTAGATTGAGATATGAAGTCGAGTGACTCCCCCACTGCTGCAAAATGCTGCTCCCACTGCTGGGCAGTTGGTTTTAAACTTTTGGTGGACCAAAGGGGAATACAACTGCATGACTGCACCCCCCTTCGATCCACCACTGGGTCTAGTGATGCTTGTATATGTTCATACTCATAGCACAGTCCCAGGGCTATTTTAATTCCCCTCCACTGTCCCAGTGGCTCTACACCAGTCTCTGCACCCAACCCACCACCCCTTCCAGGCTGCTGAGTTAATTATATTAGGCTGCCGCACTGCTCCTGGCAGCGGTGAACACCTGCATGTGTCACTCCTGGTTTAGGCAGCTTCAAGCAAGCCACCTAAACCTAACCCAGCTCCTGCAAACGCTTGTCTGTGCCCATACGTTTCATCTTTAGAAAACTTTATATGCATGCAGTGTCAGGCTCTTGGCTGGAAGGAAAGTGTCCAGCTACCAGTCCCCTAGTTGCGTCTCCAGACCATGGCACACACTGTGATAAAAATGGAAATATTTATTCTCAGAAAGAATGATCGAAAAGTCAGCTGGTTGTGACAGACTCCATATGGTTTGGTGTGGGGCCAAACTTTAAGATATTTTTTAAATTTTAAAATATTACTTAATTTTAAATTTTAAAATATTACTAAATTTTAAAATAAAACTTAAAATATTTTAAAGATGTAAGTAGTGAAAACAGGTTTAATAGGAATTTAAACACCTGCTTGAAGACCTAGCAACCTAGATGCTGCAGCATTGTATTCACGCGTGCACAGAGAGATGAAACAGACTGCAAAGTAAAATGTGATAGTTTGTAGCTAGACAGAGACTATCTTTAATGCCTAAGCTGAACAAAAAGCAAGCTGACAACCTAAGCGGTGAAATGTAAATCAGAGGTTAGAAAACCCAAACCAAACTGAACCAAACAAAAATGGACTGGTAGCTTTCATAATACTTTATTAATAATGCACACAAATAACTGAGAGTGTCCCGTGACATGCTTGAGTTAAACAGCAATGAATAAACTATAGTATGATCCTGCAAACATGAGTAGGATTTGCCTAGTTAGGGAACTTGTGCGCTCAGGATTAGAAAACAAGTACATAGGTAAAATCCTTCCTGCAGGCACTCGGACAGATTTCTCAAAGGCATTTAGTCTGGCACCCAGTGGATTTTGAAAGTGCCTAACTCCCATGGATTTCAGATTCCATTAGGCGCCTAAACACCTCTGAAAACCTGGCGCTTAGTACTTCTGTGAAATGATACGGCATCTTGCTTGACACATTAGACTACAAATAAAACGAAGGGAAGTCTTTAAGTTTCAGCGGTATGATAACTGAGCAGTTTTTGAGAAGTAACTGCCTGGTAGGACTGTCAGACACATGATGAGCTCCAAAAAGCTCAGGCCAATGCAAAAATAATTTCTGCAGATGTGCTGGTTATATTACATAGGAGGCACGCTTTACTGGCCTTTTGTTATAGTTGTTTTTTCATTTATGCTGGAGTGAGAAGCAGGAGAGATTTCCATCAACAGCAGCACACAGAGCATATTGGGAATTGCCTAGGTCAAATCATTCTATACCCTCATCAAACATTACTTTTAGGAATATTATGCCATATATTGGGTATATTAGTGATCTGCTTCTCTAAGTAAATGAAAGGCCAGTGTAGCCCACCTGTTTCTCAGAAAGGCAACCTCCCTTGACAAAGACAGAGTGGAGAGGGTTTATACGATTCTGCATACAAATGACTTATTTATTTGGGTAAGATTTTATTGAAATCCAAAAGAGAGATTTGACATATAATTGTAAAATGCTGATCAGCATGAAATAACACCTGCATGTTGAGCTTCCTGTTCTGTATAGTTGATAATATTTCTCTATAGATATATGACTAAAATAAGGAGGTAACGCATATTATCCTGTATGTACACGTCTACATAGACAACCTTAATGGATCAAGACCTTTCCCTCCTACTCGGAGCACACATAACTAGAGGAAGTGGCCGGGTGGAGCAGCTAGCTAAGAAGCTGAGCAGTTGCCTTTCAGTGTTTGCAGAAGGGTGGAAGGGGATTCTTCTCCCTTTTGGGCAGTGATACAGTTCATTTGTGTGATATTGTACACCAGTTAGAAAAGACATTTTTTTTGGTCTGTATGCAGTGGAGAGTGAGTCACCGTCTTTAGTTGCCCC
Source organism: Alligator mississippiensis (assembly GCF_030867095.1). Classification (NCBI taxonomy): domain Eukaryota; kingdom Metazoa; phylum Chordata; order Crocodylia; family Alligatoridae; genus Alligator; species Alligator mississippiensis. The sequence continues at coordinate 68,580,883 of NC_081832.1, forward strand.
TCTCAGTCGAATCCTTAAAGAACTGGATTCTCAGAATCCTGCAGTGTTGTGGCTAATTGCTCTCTGCAAAAACTAATAGCAAAAATTAAGGATATGAATAGACAGAGTTGTTTACAGAAGGACATGCAAATCCTGGGGAAATATATGCAAATGATGCAGGGGTAAAATTGGGATTGTGTGTGTCCCAAACCACTTAGAAGAGTGTTGCTGTGAAATGTATTATAATTAATAATAATAATAACAATAATAAAAAGCAAAACAAAGCAAAGCAGCCCCCCTGGCTTTCAAGCAACTAATTAGCATGTTTCAGAAAAAATATTTTATTCCAATATTTTGTGATTCAGGCCTGTGAGACTGCTGCCAAGCATTTCCTCTGCTTAATGACTAGCTGGGACTCGATCTCATTCATCCATTCTCACTAGAGAGGAAGCAGACAAATGCTTGAGCTTAAAGCAGGGATGTGCTAGCTCTTTATGCTGGATTTGCTGTTCTCATAGGGCAGTTGGGAATTGGAGAGAATTAGAAAAAAATTCCCTTTCATTCTTGCTTCCTCCATCTCTTAACTACCCTATTGATCTCCATACTCGGCAACTTATGTTTCCTTAGTTCTGACTTTCCTGGACTTTTTTTTTTAATGTGATTTTCCTTGAGTAGCTCAAGACAGTCGCATTGTCAACCATTTCTGCACTTGCCTCAATTGCTGGGTTCTTCAATTGCTCAGTCTACATCTAAAATTGCCTACCTCTGCTCATTTAGCATGAGGACTCCAGTTTGAGTAAGAAGAAAGAAAGGCTGCACCAGAACTTTCCCAGGTGACTCAGGGGAACTTTGTTGATGGTGACTGCGTGGCTAAGTCAGTATTTTAAAGGCATTTCTATCTCAGGGTAATCTCTGCCTACCATAAGGAGGCATACTGAAACACCTAGAAACTTTGACAAGCAGTAATGAAAGCTTTCTATAAAACCTGCCTGCCAAGGGCATGGGAGTGGCCTGTCCTTGCATTGGGACCCCTGCATTAGGAGCGCTATGGGCTAAGTTCTGTTCCTCTCATGGATGGAAATGGCACCCAATGAGTAGGTGAAAAGGGAGCACCCCCTGTCAGTATCTTGCTTCTGGCAGCAGGCATGCTATGCTGTCTGACCCTATTTTACTACCAGGCAAAATAAAATCTCGAATTGTGTGCAAGTGCCAGAGACTGCATGCATACCATTTTGGTACATAAAGTATCTACAGATCATGCCTGACCAATCTGGTTGCCTTCTATGATGAGATGACTGGCTCTGTGGATGCGGGCAAAGCAGTGGATGTGATATACCTTGACTTTAGCCAGGCTTTTCATACGGTCTCCCACAGCATTCTTGCAAGCAAGTTCAGGAAATATGGGTTGGGTGAATGAACTGTAAGAGAGACAGAAAGGTGGCTGGATTGTCAGGCTCAACAGACAGCGATCAGTACCTCAAAGTCTAGTTGGCAGCTGGTATCTAGTAGAGTGCCCCAGGGGTTGGTTCTGGGGCCAGTTTTGTTCAGTATCTTTGTAGCAGGACAGGAAGGTGCCTGCTGCTGAGAGAGCCCGGAAGACTCCTCAGGTGCTGGTTGCCAGGGCAATGGGAGCCAGCAAACGACCCACACCTGCCAGCGGTCAGCTGGCAGTAAGGGCCAAGGCCTGGCTCTTATGAGGGGGAAGCTGAGGCCAGAGGCAGTTTCCTACTGGTATCTGAGACCGAAGGAGTTCCCTGCCAGCAGCCAGGGAGAGAGAAGCTCCTGGAGCAATGATGCGGGGAGAAGCCTGACTGCAGGTACCGCTAGCAGAGTAAAGGGGAGCAGCTCCGAGATAGCTGAGCAATGTCGTTACAGCCAGGTGGCTTAGGTTTAAGTTGTAGCCAAGAGGCTTGAGTTTATGTTGCAGTTTGTTTAACACCGGTGGTTTGGGTGAGGCTATAAGGGGATGGAGGAGGCCTCATAGGGGACTTATGGTAGAGTGAGGACCTCAGCCCCAGTGAGGGCACGGAGTTTGGGGGTACAGACCCCAGCTCCAGAGCAGAGCCCGGTGAGCGGGCAGCCTTGCAGAGGGAAGAGCCCCAGTGAGGGCACAGAGAGCCCCAGGAGAGGGGCAGTATTACGGAGAAGCCCCAGTGAGGGCACGGAGAGCCCCAGGAGAGGGGCAGCATTACGGAGAAGCCCCAGTGAGGGCACGGAGAGCCCCAGGAGAGGGGCAGCATTACGGAGAAGCCCCAGTGAGGGCACGGAGAGCCCCAGGAGAGGGGCAGCATTACGGAGAAGCCCCAGTGAGGGCGCGGAGAGTCCCAGTGAGAAGGGCAGCATTACGGAGAAGCCCCAGTGTGGGCACGGAGAAGCCCCAGTGAGAAGGGCAGCATTACGGAGAAGCCCCAGTGAGGGCGCAGACAGTCCCAGTGAGAAGGGCAGCATTACGGAGAAGCCCCAGTGTGGGCGCAGACAGTCCCAGTGAGAAGGGCAGCATTACGGAGAAGCCCCAGTGTGGGCGCAGACAGTCCCAGTGAGAAGGGCAGCATTACGGAGAAGCCCCAGTGTGGGCGCAGACAGTCCCAGTGAGAAGGGCAGCATTACGGAGAAGCCCCAGTGTGGGCGCAGACAGTCCCAGTGAGAAGGGCAGCATTACGGAGAAGCCCCAGTGTGGGCGCAGACAGTCCCAGTGAGAAGGGCAGCATTACGGAGAAGCCCCAGTGTGGGCGCAGACAGTCCCAGTGAGAAGGGCAGCATTACGGAGAAGCCCCAGTGTGGGCGCAGACAGTCCCAGTGAGAAGGGCAGCATTACGGAGAAGCCCCAGTGTGGGCGCAGACAGTCCCAGTGAGAAGGGCAGCATTACGGAGAAGCCCCAGTGTGGGCGCAGACAGTCCCAGTGAGAAGGGCAGCATTACGGAGAAGCCCCAGTGTGGGCGCAGACAGTCCCAGTGAGAAAGGCAGCATTACGGAGAAGCCCCAGTGTGGGCGCAGACAGTCCCAGTGAGAAAGGCAGCATTATGGAGAAGCCCCACTGTGGGCGCGGAGAGTCCCAGTGAGAAAGGCAGCAGTATGGAGAAGGCCTTAGTGAGAAGGGTGGCGTACAGAGAAGGCCCACAAAGCTTAGATACGCAGGACACCCGGAGCAGGAGAACTGTGGCCAAGTGGGGGAGAGGTAGCCTCCCTATAAAAACATATCATCAAAGTCGTGGCGGGCGAGAATAGGAGGATGCAAGTCTGAAGCTTGGCACAGTAGAGGAGGCAGCAAGGGCTAGCACAGCGACCCTGCCGTCCCTCCTGTTACAATCTTCATTAATGATCTGGAAAACAGGATGGAGTGCACCATCAGCAAGTTCTTGCATGACAACAAGCTGGGGGGAGTAGTGGATACTTTGGAGGATAGGACTAGGACAAGTGCAAAGTCCTGCACTTAGGACAGAAAAATCCCATGTACCGCTACAGGCTTGGGACCAACTGTGTAAGCAGCAGCTATGCAGAGAAGGATCTGAGGGGTTGGAGTGGACAAGAAGCTGAAAATGAGTCAACAGTTTGCTTTTGTTGCCAAGAAGGCTAACAGCTTACTGCTCCTACTAATGCAGCCCAGGATGCCGTTAGCCTTCTTCACAACAAGGGCACCCTGCTGGCTCACATTCACCTTCCTGTCCACTGTGACCCCCAGGTCCTTTTCTGCCGAGCTGTTGCTTAGCCAATTGATCCCCAGCCTGTATCGGTGCATGGGATTGTTTGTTCATAAGTTCAGGACTTTGCATTTGACTTTATTGAACCTCATGAGATTTCTTTTGGTCCAGCCCTCCAATTTGTCGAGGTCTCTCTGAATCCTAGCGCTACCCTCCAGTGTATCTACTACTCCCCACAGCTTGGTGTCATCTGCAAACTTGCTGAGGGTGCACTCCATCCTGTCACGTCCCCCAGCCCCCTCACCATTTTTGTTGCCCTGCACTGGACTCTCTCCAATTTGTCCACATCCTTTTGGTAGTGGGGGGGCCCAAAGGTGAGCACAGTACTCCAGATGTGGCCTCACCAGTGTGAATAGAGGGGAATAATCACTTCCCTGGACCTGCTGGCAACACTCCTACCAATGCAGCCCAGGATGTCATTAGCCTTGGTAACAAGGGCACACTGCTGGCTTACATCCAGCTTATTGTCCACTGTAACCCCCAGGTCCTTTTCTGCAGAGCAGCTGCCCAGCCAGTCAGCCCCAGCCTGTCCTGGTACATGGGATTGTTCTGTCCTAAGTGAGGGACTTTGCACTTGTCCTTGTTGAACTGCATGAGATTTCTTTTGACCCTATCCTCCAATTTGTCTAAGTCATTCCAAATCCTAGCCCCATGCTAATTTACTACTCCCCCAGCTTGGTGTCATCCACAAACTTGCTGAGGGTGCAATCCTTCCCATTTTCCAAGTTGTTAATGAAAATAGTGAACAAAACTGTCCCCAGGACCAACCCCTGGGGCACTTCACTTGATATAGGCTGCTAACTAGACGTTAAGCCCAATGATCCAATCAGCTTTCTATCCACCTTGCAGTCCATTTCTCCAGCCCATAGTTCCTTAACTTGCTTGGAAGAATGCTGTGGGAGACTGTTTCAAAAGCCTTGCTAAAGTCAAGGTATATCACATCCACTGGCTTCCCCATATCTGTTACACAGATTGCCAATTGCTCAAACCACGAGTGAGACTTTATAAAGGGGGATAAGGCAAGGTGCCACATTTATTGATCATATGGGTTACACATAGAGGTTTGGGCACACCATTCATACGAACACACACAGATCATCATACACATCATTACGCACAGGCATACGCGTACACAAAACGACCATTTTATCCACACATACACCAGATACAGTTATTAGCAATAGTTGCTCAATATCAGCCCAGGGTGGCTAACCCAGACTTATTGAGTAGATGATGATGATTTGAAGATAACAGCTGGAGTGGGGTGAACAGATGCATCTGTGCTCTGGTGAAACAGCAGTAGAGAAAGAGACTTGCTCAACTTGGCATTTTGAAAGTGTTCTTTTATAGGGATTGGCATCTCTTGTTTCAGTGCTTTGGGGGTTTTTCTATACCCAGCTTCTGTTTTTGCAGTTGTTCTTCTTTTGTCTTCAGCTTATCCTAGCCTTGGAGTGTTCTTGTTACCCGTCTGGCAACGTTTCTTCTTCTGTTATCTCCTTTGTGCTCAAGCTTCAAAGGGATTCTTCAGCCGTTTGTTAGTTAGTTACTGGTTGGTAACTTACATTTGGTGCCTTGCTGCTTACGTAAACAGTTAAATCTTCTTCTCCCATCTCTGCCATTCTCTCACCAGTCATCCTTTTATACACACTCATACATAAAGGCTATGCAGAGTTCATTCACTTATGTCAAGCAGAAGGATACAAAATGGAGTTTTTGAGTTGCTTACAGGATAAGACTAACATGGTTATATTTCACTATTATTACACTCTACGTTAACATCAGCTACATTAGTTCAGTTCATGCTATGTATCTACAGAGCCAGTCATCTCATCATAGAAGGCAATCAGGTTGGTCAGGCATGCCTTGGCCCTGGTGAATCCATGCTGACTGGTCCTAATCACCTTCTTCTCTTCCAAGTGCTTAGAAATCTTCACCTCCGTTTTCTTGGGTAGGGACCGGGACTCCCCCACCATGTTTTAAGACTGACTCGAGGGGAATGCCTCAAGACCTAAGGTTGAGGAGGACCAGGTTAGAGAGCTTCTGGAGGGGCTGGACATGTTCAGGTCAGCAGGTCCAGATGCTCTCCACCCCAGGGTGTCGAGGGAGCTAGCAGGGGTTATTGCTGGGCCCTTGGCACAGCTTTACGAGTGCTCGTGGTGCTCGGGCCAGGTGCCAGATGATTGGAAGATAGCCAGTGTGGTCCCCATCTTAAGAAAGGGAGGAGGGAGGACCCGGGCAACTATAGGCCCATCAGTCTTACCTCAATCCTGGGGAAACTCTTTGAGGAGATCATCAAGGAGCACATCTGTGATGGGCCGGCATTGAGGATGATGCTCAGGGGCAACCAGCACGGTTTCATTAGGGGCAGGTCATGTCAGACCAACCTGATTGCCTTTTACGATCAGGTCACAAAAGCATTGGATGCAGGTGGTGCCATGAATGTAGTCTTTCTGGACTTCAGCAAGGCCTTTGACACTGTCTCCCACCCCATCCTTGTTAAAAACTGGGCGACTGTGGCATCGATGCCTACATGGTCAGATGGATTGCTAATTGGCTGAAGGGTTGTACTCAGAGGCTGGTGGTGGACGGGTCATATTCGACCTGGGGGGAAGTGGGCAGCGGAGTCCCCCAGGGCTCGGTCCTTGGGCCCACACTGTTCAATTTCTTTATCAGTGATTTGGATGACGGGGTGAAAAGCAACCTGTTCAAATTTGCTGATAGCACCAAAATTTGGGGTGAGGTGGGCACGCTAGAAGGGAGGGAAAGACTGCAGAAAGACCTGGATAGGTTGCAAGGGTGGGCTGACAAAAACAGGATGCATTTCAATACGGACAAGTGCAGGGTGCTGCACTTGGGCAGTAGTAACCGGCAGCACACTTATAAGATGGGAAACTCCCTTCTTGAGAGCACGGAGGCAGAAAGGGATCTTGGAGTCATCATTGACTCCAAGATGAACATGGGCCGACAATGCGAGGTCACGGTCGGCAGGGCTAACCGGACCCTATCGTGCATCCACAGGTGCATCTCAAGTAGGGCCAAGGAGGTGATCCTCCCCCTCTACGTGACACTGGTCAAGCCACAGCTGGAGTACTGTGTCCAGTTCTGGGCACCCCACTTCAAGAGAGATGTGGACAACATTGAGAGGGTCCAGAGGGCCACCCACATAATCTGGGGACAGCAGGGCAGACCCTACAATGAGAGGCTATGGGACCTGAACCTGTTCAGCCTTCACAAGAGAAGGCTGAGGGGGGACCTTGTGACTGTCTATAAACTCACTAGGGGGGACCAGAAGGGTTTGGGGGAGACCTTGTTTCCCCTAGCGCCCCCCCGGGATAACCAGGAATAATGGCCACGAGTTGTTGGAGAGTAAGTTCAGATTAGACATCCATAAAAACTACTTCATAGTTAAGGCGGCTAGGATCTGGAACCAACTTCCAAGCAAAGTGATGCTGGATCCTACCCTGGGGGTCTTTAAGAAGAGGCTCGATGCCTACCTGGCTGGGGTCACTTGAGCCCAGTTTCCTTCCTGCCCAGGCAGGGGGTCGGACTTGAAGATCTACAAGGTCCCTTCCGACCCGACTGCTATGATTCTATGGTTCTATGAAATGGATTCCTTGAGTATCCGCTTCATGATTTTTCCAGGGACTGAGGTGAGGCTGGCCAGTTTGTAGTTCCCTGAATCCTACCTTTTCCTATTCTTAGATATGGCCATTATGTTTGCCCTTTTCCAGTCATCTGGGACCTTTCCTGATCACCATGAATTTTCAAAGGTGATGGCCAATGGCTCTGCAATCTCATCAGCCAACTCCCTTGGCACCCTCTGTACATCCCATCCGTGCATCCCATCCATGTATCCCATGCATCCCATCCATTCATCCAACCAGGACTTCCTTGGTTTGTTTGCGCAGTACAGGTATTGCTCCGGATAGGCTCTGGATAATGGATATTTCTGCATGTAAGTACCATTATAAAATATTACTTCCATTCAAAATTGCTGCTTTTGACATTGATGCAGAAACACTTTGACTCTGATCTACTGACCAGGAAGATATGGAAGGAACTGTCTTCGTACTCAAGTTTCATACCAACAAGTTGCCTCTGTGGGTCTGGATAGGAGTGATCAAATCAAACCTCCTACTGTAGCCTTATAGGTTGGCTGAGAGAGAATAAACTGCACATGTGGCAACTGGCCAGTAGTCTCACAAAAAGCTGGGGAAGCACTGACTTGCATGTATTCCTGACACATCACAGAGGCTTTTTAATACCTTCTAATATGATACAATGGAAAGAATAATGTCTCCACAAAGTTATGCCATATCATATTTTATTCAACTAATCCACTCGGCACTGTGTATTTTCCCAATTTGTATGCAGACTTCTTTATTTATTTATTTATTTTTTTGGAGTCAAATGTTTAATGACTGACAACTAAGAAACAAGCCTGGATCCATTCCAGCCCTTGCATAAAAATGCACCACATAATTTTTCTCTAGTAATGCAAGCCTCGTTATTTGAGTCAGTTTGCAAGGATGCGGCACATCATGTTTGTTTGCTCAGTAGCAGTTGGCATCACCCAATGGACATCCTACAGTGGTGGGAAATCAAGACCATGAGAATTATATTACTTATTCTTAGGCTTTTGCCACTCGGTGTCACGTGGCTCCAGACCACCTGCTGACTTTCAATTCCATATTTAGAGTTTTCTTTTTTTCTAATTACCCTGACATACTTAGTGCTAGGAATTTTTGCCTTTCATAAATAAAACAGGGTAGTTCTGGAGAACTCAGAAGTTTTTTTTTTTTTTTTTTTTGACTTTTCATCTCTTTATCATGTATCTATTTTGTTTCTACTAGTACCCCCTCTAATGAGCAATGTACCTAGGGCATCACATGCCATTTAATTAAAGCATCAAACCAAGGCTCGTTTTGGTTAGAATTAAAGCTTGGGGGTGGTCTGATGTGACTGCATGCTTTGAGGGCAATAAGGGTTGCTCACATATTTTTTTTTTTTTAGCATAAAGCGCTGCAAACTGGTTGACTTGGGCTAGCTATGCAAAGTAACTTGCATTTTAACTGAAGCTTGCAGCTCAAATTCTACCTTGGGTTTAAATTAAAATTACCTCTTCTTCATAGCTATTTTAACCTGAACTAACTCATTCAGATTAGCCAGAGTTAAACACATTTCTTTTTCAGCTTAAATCAGCAGTTCTCAACCTTCTTGGACTCAAGAAACCCCTTGTCAGACTCAAGGCACCCCTTGTAAAATACCAGCTCTTAGTAGTTGCCTGTTTTGTTTTTTTTTTATGTAGAAAAAAAAAATAGAGACATTTTTCTGTTGAAAAGGTGTCAGAGAGCCCAAAGCAGGTCAGCTTTTTTAGCACTATGGAGTCCCATTTGAAATTTCAGGGCTTATCTTGTGACTCATGTTGGCACACTACCAGTGCTAGCATTGCACCCTATGGCACCTTTGAAAAGATTTCAAGACACCCCAGGATGCTGGCAGCCTAACTGAGAATCAATGATACAGACTTTGTTTTGAAGTTTTTCTGTGGTCACTTCTACGTAGCTAGTGCTAATGTGTGTGTTGTGCCTCTCGCTGCTGCTACGTGGGCAAGGGATGCCTCACCTGGGCAGCAAGGAGCTCACAGCAGCAAGGAGCTTCCTGCTGGGCTGCAGAGGCCCTGGGAGAGGGCAGGAGGGTGGGGAACCCACTCCCACCCCTGCCCCACACAGATCTGGGGGGGCGCGGGTCCCCCCAGGAGTGCACACAATGGCGCAGAGCTCCACAGCAGACAGGCAGCAAGGGGAGAGGAGGGGGAGCCAGGCTCCCTGCTCCACTCTGCTGCAGCAGCTGCTGCCTCCTGAAGACAGCAGCTGGGGCTCAGGTGCTGCTGAGGGGGGCAGGGGATTGTGGACCCAGGTCCCTGGCACTGGGGACCCCTTCCGGTAGGGCTTGGGGGGCAGCAGGCTATGGGTAGGGGGTGAGGGACACCAGCAGGGCCAGGGGGCTATGGTGGTGGTGGTGGGGGTAGTGAGGAGCACTGGCAGGGCCAGGAGCATTGGCAATGCATAGAAGGTGCACGTAGGTGCACATGCATTCCCTGAGATTGCAGTGCACCCCCTGCAAAAAGTGCCACCGATGCTGCTGGCGGTGTCTGTAGGTGGTCCCCAATTGCTGCCCCACCAACCCCCAGTGCTGATAACACCGTGGCCACCTGTGAGAGCTAGCAGCTCACTGCTGCCACAGTCCTGCCACCACCGCCTGTGGGAGCTCACTGTGCCCCCCCAGCCTCCAGAGCCACGCGGCATTCATGGCCAGGAGGGCTCTGGTTGGGGAGTGAGGGGCACCAGCAGGGCCAGGGGGGCTGTGGCTTGGGAGTGATTTTTTTTTTTTTTTTTTTCCCATGATAAAAAAACCTAAAATCAAATGCCAAAATGTATAGGTGTTTAGAATTTGTTTTATTATAGTAATTGAGGCACTGGCAGGCTTCCAAATTGCTTTAAAATTGTAATTAAATCAAGAAAACATTGGGTTCAACTGATACCTATATAGATATATATCTATATAGATATCCGTGATTAAAATGAAAGGCTAGATATAGATCTATATCTAGCCTTTCATTTTAATCACTATCTAGCTAGATAGCTTGCCTTTCATTTTAATCATGGATTTTGAGTTTTTAATCAGAATTTGCAACTTTTTATCAGGGAAAACCAGGATCCCTGTTGATTATCCAGTTAATTACATCTTAAGTGTAATGTCTCTTCAGGACCTGCGAGTAATATTTGGCTGTGTGATCAGCTGCATTATTCATTGACACCTAGTTTCAGGCATGGTGCATTGTGATTCATCAGTATCTGAGTCTGGCTGCCTCTTTTTGTAATGCATATAATAGATATGACAATAGGATGCTCCACTGACACAAACAGAGGCATTGTGGTGAACAGAAGTGTTCTCGTCTCTCACTGGGATGCTGTCACCTGCAATGTTTTCAGGAAAAGAACTTGGCTCACAAGTCAGCCATCAGAGGATGCTACCAAATATCTTTTTAAAAGATCTGTGTTTGCTTTAACAGTTGTAGAATATTTTGCATATTCCTGGGAGCAATGGATAATGAGATCTAAGTTTGGCTTAGGAAAGAAAATTCTTCGAGAGGATGAAGAATTGTTTAGGATATACAGCCAAAATAGCAATGCCACCTCTGCAGTAACACACATCATGCATGAGTGATGAGGCTTCTGGGTATGAGAGAAATGAGACAAGAGGTCTGTTAAAATACAATTCATTTTTACTTCATAATTATCAGGATCCACAATGATGCATCACAAAGACATCAATATTCTGAACTATAATATGATTTGAACATTTTTTTTTTTTTAATACAGAAGCAGTTCCATGAGTAATACTTCAGATTATTTTGAATTGACTTGTATTATGTTAGTCATATCATTTTAACAGACACAGTAATTTATGGAAGAGACTTGGAATAAATGTCAAGTATCCCACTGAAGTTTGATTACTATCTTCGAGGAACTGAAGAATCAAAACATAAATTGGAATGAGACACGGAAGAATTTAAAATTCATATTATTTAGGCACTAATTGCTTTTGGTAAACTAAGATATTTGGTCACATCACGTGATATTGCTATATGATGGACAGTTTGGCTATATGATCATGACCGACACTGTATAAAGATGTAGAAATCAAGTAGTACTAGAATAGTTGATATGTATTCTTTTTAGCAGAGGCATGGGAACTTGAATAAAAAGTTGTAAGCCTGGCTCTGTCTTCTGTAGCTTTGGTTAAGTTGTTTAAACTCAATTTTTGCCTCGGTTTACTCAGCTGCAAAATGAATATGAAATATAGCATCCCCAGGATTTGTTGCCATGTAATGTTTGTAAAGAACTTTGAGCTCTCTATGGACATTGCTCTAGAAAGTAAACACTATTATTTCTGAACTCCTTTAAGAGCTGCTGCTGCATAAGTGCTTGTTTGAATTAGCTTTTGTCTGGACTATAACGTGCTCACACTTTACATCCATTGACCAGTTAAATACCAATGTCCATAATAAAAATAATTAAAGATGGAGAGGGGCTGTTCAAGATGAGCACCAACTTCTTCCACTGTGCATATTGGCATATACGCATTTGATTTTCTTTAACATTTGGTTTAATTATTTTAAACAACACAGCTTAACGGTCTCAGATATTAAACACGGCATGTTTGTACACTTTAAATGGACTAACTTAGTCAATTCTATGCGGTGTAATCAAGGAGCCATTACATTGCATTCAGAATTGCAATGCTGAAGTCGTAATAAATCTTTGGGTTCATTTTTGTATGCAGCATCTTGGTTGTTCAGACTGTTTGCAGCAGGCGCAACATATTTGGGAACAGGGCAGTTTGCAAGTCAGTTCACAGGTCAATTTGTCCATCCCCCTCTTTGAAGGGGAGCCTTTAAGGTAAGCTCTTTCTTTAATTAAGAGTAACTAACCTACATATATTTAGTGTAAGTAGCTAAAATGCAGCAGTTAGACCAATACTTAAGTCCCTTCTTTAACTAGAATCCAGAGTTTGCTAGGGAGTTTGCCTGGAAACTCTCTCTTGCCTTCCTTCACTGTAAGCTTGGTGAGAGGAAGCAGATTAGCAGGGAAAAGGGAACCTTTTGGGACCAAGAAGCAGTGAACAGGCCAGCTTACAAGGGAGTTTGCTAGGGAAGGTCTGCTTGGAAATAGGGGGAGGGCAGAGAGAGGTGATGGATTAAGACACCCCGAGAAGTGGCTGAAGGATGTCACAACGCTGGAGCCACTGCCACTGCCAGCTCTTCATTTGCTTGCATCTGTGAGGGGTCTGTTCAGGCAGGACCATTCATCATTGAGGCTTCTGCCCAGTCCCAGGTTTGGCGCTGTGGAGGCTGCGGCTTGCAGGTTCCTTCCAGTGACAGCCAGGTGAGGGAGTGCCTGCGGTGTGAGCGCTGCCTTCTGGGGGTGTCCCTCGGGGACCAGGCAAGAGAGTTACAGGAGGAGGTAGGATGGCTCCGAAGCATCCTCCACCATGAGGACTTCTTTGATTTGATACTTGAGGGAGACCTGAAGGACTGCCAGAGGCAGTGCTAGAAAGGAAGAGGACATAGACTCCCAGAAAGATAGAAGCTGGAAGCTTGTTATCTCTGGCAGCAAGCAGAAGTTTTCATCTCCACCTGCAGTGGTTTGCCTGGAGAACATATATGGAAACCAAGAGCAGGAGCACAAAAATGCCAGGCCAGGCATTGCTAAGGTTGGGAGGACTGAGACCACTGCCACTCAGAGAAAGCAATGGGTGGTGGGGGTTGGAGACTCCCTTCTGCTGGGGACGGAGGGATCCATTTGCCAGACTGACCTGTTGTCTCAGGAGGTCTGCTGCTTGTCTGGAGCCTGGATCGAGATGTCGTAGAAGGATTACTGAGACTTGTCCGGCCCTCTGACTACTACCCCATGCTGCTCGTCCATGTGGGCATCGATGATACTACCAGGGGAGACCCTGAGCAGATCAAAAGTGACTACAAGGCTCTCTGTTCAAGGGTGAGGGGAAAAGGGCTTAGGTGCTATTCTCCTCAATCCACCCAGTCAAGGGGAAGGGACTAGGCAAGAGCAGATGCATCTTGCAGATCAATGCATAGCTGTGCAGATGGTGTCTCCAGCAGGGCTTTGGCATCTTTGCTCATGGGATGTTGTTCCAAGAAGAAGGACTGCTAGGAAGAAACAGGATCCACCTAATGAAGAGAGGGAAGAGCAGGGGTGGGCAAAATATGGCCTGCAGGCCAGATCTGGCCCACTAGGTGACTGGATCCAGCCCACTGCTGTCCCCATGGCTCTCTCCATGGGGCCGTGGCCAGCCCATTCATGCTGGGGCAGCCTGCACTGGGCTTCCACCAGTGCCCACTGGCCCAGGCCCTGGCCAGAAAGCAACTCCTGACAAGGCAGTTCTTGGTGCAGCTGTAGCCAGGTGCTGCTCTGTGCTCCCCACCTTCAGCAGTGGCTCCTGCTTCTGATCTTGCCCCTGCCATACTGTGCCATGCTGCTCTGGGGTCACAGTTTTAGCCAGGTGGCTCCTCAAGCTCCAGGTGAAAAGCATGGCATGGTGCTTCAGGGGCAAGATCAACAGCAGGAGCTGCCACTAGAGGCAGGGAACACAAAGCAGCACCTGGATGGACTGTGGGCACTGGTGGGAGCATAGTGTGGGCTGGCCCATCATGAATGGATGGACCTTGGCCCCATAGGGAGTGCTGTGGGGGCAGCATGGACTGTACTGCCCAGCCAAACTCTGCTGCATGTGCCCCCCTTCCCCCCCCCCACACACAGCAGGGTCCCAGGTCCTAGTGCCCAGGCAGCACCCTCTCCATAGACATGCACAAGCATACCCACCCTCCCCACACCCCAGATAGTAGGGGTATGTGATCACAGCCTCTCCTTCACCTCCCACTCCTGAACACTGCTCCCTGCCCACCCACCCACCCACAAACCCATAGGGAGTTTGGGTGAGTTGTTGCAGGGGGAGTGGTGCTGACGCAGCCTGTGACAGCTCATCAAAACTCCCTATGTGGCCCTCAGGCCCAAATAGTTGCCCACCCCTGGGGAAGACCATCTTTGAAGACAGGCTCAGTAAGCCAGCAAAGAGAGCTTTAAATCAGGTTTGCTGGGAGATGGGTAACAAAGCCTTGATGTAGGTGGGAACTCGGATGACCTGGAGGAAGCATAAACGGGATGGGGTAATGCACGGGAGGCCGCCTCATTCTTCCTGGAAAACTACCAGGGCAATCAGCTAGGTAGTTACCTTAGGTGCTTGTACATGAATGCACAGAGCCTGGGAAACCAGCAGAAAGAATTGGAAATCCTTGCACAGGAAGGACAGGCAGGGGAGAAGAGGAGAAGGAGTTGAACTATATGTAAAAGAACCATATGATTGCTCAGAGCAATGAAACAGTATGAGACAGACCTGTTGAAAACCTTTAGGTTAGGGCCAGAGCAAAGAGCAACAAGGGTGATGTCATGGTGGGTGTCTACTATAGACCAGCAGGCCATGAGGATGGGTAGAGGAGGATGAAGCTTTCTTCAAATGGCTAGTGCAAGTTTCCTGGTCACGGTCCCCGGTTCTCATGGGGGACTTCAATCACCCGATTGTTGGGAGGACAATACAGGAGTGCACAGGTGATCCAGAAAGTTTTTGGGACAACTTCCTGGTACAAGTGTTGGAGAGGCCAATTAGGGGCCATGCTCTTCTTGACCTGCTTCTCATAAACGGGGAAGAATTGATGGTGGATGTAGTAGTGGGTGGCAGGTTGGACAGCAGTGACCGCGAGATGAATGCATTCAGGATACTGACAAAAGGAAGAAAAGTGAGCAGCTGAGTATAGACCCTGGACTTCAGAAAAGCCGACTTTGACTCCCTAAGGGAACTGATGGGCAGGATCCCCTGAGAGACTGGTATGAGAGGGAAAAGAGTCCAGGAGGTCTGGTTAGATTTTAAAGAAACCTCACTGAAAGACGGGAACAAATAATGTCAATGCACAGGAAGAAAAGCGAGTATGGCAGAAGACCAACTTGGCTTAGCAGGGAACTCTTCGATGAGGTAAAACACAAAAAGAAAGTTTACAAGAAGTGGAAACTTGGACAAACGACTAGGGAGGAGTATAAGAGTATCACTTGGGCATGGAGCGATGAAGTCAGGAAGGCCAAAATACAATTGCAGTTGCAACTAGCAAGGGACATGAGGGTAACAAGAAGGGTTTCTACAAGTATGTCAGCAACAAGAGGTAGGTGAGAGAAAGTGTGGGTCTCTTATTGAATGGGGGAAGCAACTTAGTGACGATGATGATGAGAAAAGGTTGAAATAAATGCCTTCTTTTACTTCAATCTTCACAGGCAAGGTCAGCTTCCAGACTACTGCACCTGACGGCACAGTTTGGGGAGGTGGTGAGCAGCCAACTGTAGCAAAAGAACAGGTTAGGGACTACTTAGAGAAGCTGGACTCTGATGGGGCTGGATGGGATGCACCTGAGGGTGCTGAGGGTGCTGGCTGATATGATTGCAGAGCTGCTGACCATCTTTAAAAACTCATGGTGCTTGTGGAGAGGTCCTGGACTAGTAGGAAAGGGCAAATATAGTGCCCATGTTTAAGAAAGGGAAAAAAGGAGGATCTGGGGAACTACAGACTGGTCAGCCTTACCTCAGCCCCTGGAAAATTCATGAAGCAGGTCCTCAAAGAATCAATTTCTAAGCAGTTGGGGGAGAAGGAGGAGGTTAGGAATAGTCAGTATGGGTTCACCAGGGGCAGGTCATGCCTGACTAACTTGATTGCCTTCTGTAATGAGATTACTCTGTGGATGCAGGGAGAGCAGTGGACTGCTTTTGACAGGTTAGATGAATGGACTGCAAGGTGGCTATAAAACTGGCTGGATTGTTGGACTCAAAGCATAGTAATCAATGGCTTGATGTCTAGTTGGCAGCAGGTATCAAATGGAGTTCCCCAGGGGTCGGTTCTGGGGCTGGTTTTATTAAGTATTTTCATTGGTGACCTGGAAGATGGGATGAACTGTACCCTCAACAAGGTTGCATATGACACCAAGCTTGGGGGAGTAGTAGATACACTGGAGGGTAGGGATAGGATACAGAAAGACCTCGTCAACTTGGATGATTGGACCAAAAGAAATCTCATGAGGTTCAGTATGGACAAATGCAAAGTCCTGCACTTAGGATACAACAATCTCATGCATTGGTACAGGCTGGGGCTGACTGGCTGGGCAGTAGCTCTGCAGAAAAAGACCTGGGGGTTACAGTGGACAAGAAACTGAATATGAGCCAATGGTGTGCCCTTGTCATGATGAAGGGTATGGCATACTCAGCTGGATTAGTAGGAGTGTTACCAGCAGACTGAAGGAAGTGATTATTTCCCTCTATTCGGCATGGGTGAGGCCACATCTGTGGTATTGTGTCCCATTTTGGGCCCCCCCGCTATAGAAAGGATGTAGACAAATTGGGGAGAGTCCAGTGAAGGGCAACAGAAATGGCTAGGGGGCTTGACATGACTTCTGAGGAGAGGCTGAGGGAACTGGGCTTATTTAGTTTAGAGAAGAGTGGGGCGGGATTTAATAACCACTTTCAACTACCTGCAGGGTGGTGCCAAAGAGGATGGAGCTGGACTGTTCTCATAAGTGGCAGATAACAGAACAAAGGACCAATGGTCTCGAGTTGCAGCAAATTAAGTTCAGGTTAGATATTAGAAAGTACTTTCTCACCAGGAGGGTAGTTAAACGCTGGAACAGTTTTCCCAGAGAGGTAGTGGAATCTCCATCCTTGGAGGTTTTGAAGACCTAGCTAGATAAAGCCTTGGCTGGGATAATCTAGTTGGGGATGATCCTGCTATGAGCAAGAGGTAGGACTAGATGACCTTCTGAGGTCCCTTCCAATCCTAATTTTCTATGATTTTGTGATTTGGCTTCTCTCACTGAAAAAATACTGATTTATTTTATTCCTAGCTTCCACTCTTAGTAGACTGCTAAACCAAAACCTTTGGTTTAACTAGAGATTCATACACAGAGGAGAAACACAGCATGCATTCTTCAATTATTAACAGAGAATCCAGCATTTTGAAAAACAGGCTGGAAACTTTTATGGTTGTTTCAGAAAATTCAACTGTTGACACAGGCTAATACATGGGAGACGTCATTGTCTGTCTCTGCATTCAGAGTGAAAAGCTCACCACTAAGAAACAGAAATTCAGGTATAATTACTTTTAAAATACAACTCAGATGTTTAAAAGCATGGAAGAGAATAATTAAATACAGGTATCCTTACCCATGTCCCCATAATGATGCTCTGAGTTTCATCTCATCAGAATCTGAGAAATGAGGATCATAGGGAAGTAGGGCTGGAAGGAACTTCATAAGATCATCTAGGCCAGCATTTCTCAAGCTGTGGGTCGCAACCCAAAAGTGGGTTGCAAAAATATATGAAAGGGTCTAGAACAAACTTTTCAAATGGATCATATTTTGCATACATTTTTGCTGAGTCCAGGTTTCTTTATGGTCAGATGTACTGTGCAGAAAAGTATACCTTATAAACTTTTGCTTAGACAAATTGTTTACTGAAGGCCATCGTTCCCTCCTCTCCTTTGATAGTCCATATGACACTGACTCTGTATACCATAGTTGTGTAACTAGTGTTGTACATGCATCCAGTATATCAAGCTATACAATTTTTTAGGCCTGGGTCACATACTTAGAGCACTTTTATGAAAAGATCTATTGCTAACATAGTGATGAAGCGTGTGGATTATATATGTACCAATTTGCATTCATAGATTAGAATATCTATAGCAAATTGATTTTAAAACCAAAGCTCTCTGGTATACATTTTTGATACTCTGATCACTAGTTGTCCAGGAACAATTTCTGCTCCAAATAAAATTGGCTCAGATAATAAAGCTTATAGATCTCAAACTAGATAGGAGCTACTATTGGTTATGACATTCCAGCTGGGACATTTCTAACGCTGAAGCCTGCCTAAAATGTCTTTACACAATATACATAAATGGAAAATGAGAAGTTGCTGGTCAGTGCTGTAACGGGGACACAATTTTAGCTGTCTGTTCTGATACTTTCAATTGTTCAAAGATTAATTACATTCTGATATTTATAATGGTGATTGATTGACAGCTATGGTCCTCTTGACAGGTTGTATTTTACTGTTAAATGCGTAGACATAAGTGCATGCAAATGTGTATTTTTAGATGAGGTAACGGAAGAACTTTCTGAAAGGTCTCTGAAGATTTTAAGATGCAGATTGGCTCTTCTTCATATTTCTTCTGCTTCTTGTTATTCTTTTGACTTCTTGGTTTTATAGTCCCACTCTGAATATATTAGAACAGGTTTGGCTGGATGAAAATATAATTTGTGCCCAAAGAAAATTTCAGTGAGATGCAGAGTTTTGTGTAATACTGAGAGACTTGTGACACAGCACCTCGCAGATTATACGCTACTGCTGCATAAGGTCCAAACTGGTGTGGAGCTGCATCACATTAGGAGCAGGCCAGGGGGTGAACTATGATACACAATCACAGTTTTTCCCTCTGCTTATCTCTTTGCTTCAAAACAAAACATGCAAGGACAAGGACATCTCAAAAGCACAAATTGCTTACTGACAGTGTTGGATCACTTGGTAACCATTTGCTTATGGCAATTACCACTAATTATTTCGCTGAATTGGAAATGCAGAAAAAATAATCTATAACGGATGCTGGGGACACATTACTGCACAATAATGAGATTTTACAACACGCTGAGACAGAAAATAGCCCGTTTTAAAATATATATTGTATATGATGCTATATGTATTACATATTTAAAAGAAATGTGCTTTTTGATATTTGTGATATTTCTTACCAAACCTATTAAATGTAAAGCAGTAGGTATTATTTATGTATGTAGTAAGCAATTCTTGGTAATTTAGAAAGTACATAAAGTGCATCCTAATTTTATTTCCCCCAGGTACATACATGAGGCTCTATCTAAGCTAAAATTAGCCGCTGCTTTTCCCTAGACCATCTGTGGATGCAATTCTACCCCACAGAATAAAGGCAGATTGTAACTGGAAAATCACATCCAGTCAAAGCACATCATGTCTTGAAAGTCTTTCCTTTCCAGGAGGGGGGTAGGGAAGAGAAATGCTGTAATCTCAAAGTAGTTTATCATATATGTTTCCCCTCTGTCAGCTAGTATTTCTCTATTCTGTTCCCAGCTCTGCTCCTGTCAAGTGACCTTGACTTTGGATTAGGTGTAAGACAAATCATCATCTTCCTATTTTGTGCTTCCAGTTTTCATTTGTAAAATGGTATTTATATCACATGGATGTTGTGGGAATTGGTTTTATTAAGAGCATTTTGGGATAGAATGTATCCCACTGAAAGATAGAGTGTAAGTGCTGACTAGGACTGGTTATGAGCTTTACTTAATTACATTAATTCATTAAAGCTGAAAATTATTTGGAAGAATATTAATTGGTCATAAGGAGGTATAACCGTATATGCGACACTGGTCAGGCCGCAGTTGGAGTACTGCGTCCAGTTCTGGGTGCCGCACTTCAGGAGGGATGTGGACAGCATGGAGAGGGTCCAGAGGAAGGCCACTCGCATGATCAGGGGCCAGCAGGGCAGGCCCTACAATGAGAGGCTACGGGACTTGAACCTGTTCACCCTCCACAAGAGAAGGCTGAGGGGGGATCTAGTGGCCATCTATAAACTTACCACGGGGGACCAGCAGGGATTGGGAGAGACCTTGTTCTCCCGAGCATCTCCCGGAGGAACAAGGAATAACGACCGTAAGTTGTTAGAGAGTAGGTTTAGACTAGACATCAGGAGGTGTTACTTCATAGTCAGGGCGGCTAGGATCTGGAACCAACTTCCAAGGGAAGTGGTGCTGGCTCCTACCCTGGGGGTCTTTAAAAGGAGGCTTGACATTTATCTACCTGGGGTCATTTGAGCCCAGTTTTCTCTCCTGCCCAGGACAGGGGATCGGACTAGAAGATCTACAAGGTCCCTTCCAACCCTACATCTATGACTCTATAAACTACCAAGAGCTAAAATAAAAGGTGACTTTTAACCATTGTAAAATATTTAAAAAAAATATTTTAAGGCTTAGCACAAAGTCAAGTATGTTTTCAAGGCTCTGAAAATAACTTTCACAAGCTCTGCAGTAAGTTGCATGGACAATTGTGATGAAAGGGAGCTTTTCAGTTCTGCTACCATGCCATCCAATCTTTTTTTATTCTTCAGACATAACCACTACAAATCCCTTTTTAGGATTTTGGCAAGGCTACTTCAATAGTTGCTTAAGGTAATAAAAAATACCGTAAGTAACATCTATCAAAAATGGCATTTAAATTGTATCCATTAGTATGTTGTAGCCATGATTCTTAACGGAAACCGATGTCCCATCTCTGTAAGTCAGTATAACTTCAGTGGAGTTGCTGATCTTCTGCATAAGAATAACTGTAAGAATCATGTCCTATAATTTCATCCACCAACTGTGTACAGTCATTACCACCAGAACAGAGAATATTTTCTGTTACTGAACCTTGGAAGTATACATCTCCAAAAAGCAAGAATTTAGAAGCCAGCACACCATCCTGGCTGAAATAAATAACCCCATTTAGCTTTATACATTAACCCACCAAAAAAATGAATACCGTTTTTAAAATTTCCTGAACAGTGGTCTCTATACTGATCTGGACTTCCCCATGATCAGCCAAGGAAGTTTGATTTGGATCAGTATTTGGGAGAGAACTGTAAAGAAAACCTTGTGGTATTGTAGACACTGGTACGGATATAGAAAATACCCTTTTGATGCCCAAGCAACATGATGAAGAAGCGAAGGTGTGCTGGAGGTATTATATTTCATAGATGACCTGAAGCTTATAGGTGAAATTCGGGTCTTACTGGAATCGGTAGGAGTTTTGTGTCATTTTAGTGGAACCAGGATTTTAGCCTAGATCTTGATGTCTTACATAGGTGGATCTAGGATCTCCTAAAGTGGGGAGGCAGCACATCCCCAGGTGGGGGTGGGGGTGAGGTGAGGCATGGCTGGATTCTCCAGGTCAGTGGGAGACACTGGGAAGCTGGGCAGGAATCAGTGAATCACCAGTGAAGGTGGGGAGGACCTGCCCTCCCCAACTGATACTGCTGCCACAGTCTCCAGCTGACTTGGGGAGGGTGAGGGAGAGGGGGGCCCAGAAAGGTGCTCCAGCTGGGTGCTCTGGGGAGCGGCTGTGTGGGCTTCTGCGTTTGCCTGGGGACAGCAACAGCCATGCACTCTTTCCTCCTGCCAATCCCTGCTCCACTGCGGGGAGACGGGGCAGGGAGCAGGCGCTGGAAGGAGGAACCTGCATAATGCTGTCGCTGTCTCCTGTTGAGCGGGGCACCATTCATCGCCACAGTCTACAGATGGAGCAGGGCAGGAACAGCTCTGGGGCTCCCTCTTCCCCCAGATCAGCCAGGGATAGTGACAGAAGTGGGGTGCATCCATACCGCTGCACCCCTCCTGACTTCTTGTGAGCATTAAAGATCCTTACAAGAAAAAAGCTTCAACTTCACAGCTAAATTTAAGTTCAGAATAACTGTTAACATCAACCCTCACTTCCTGTCCATAGCAGTTTACTTTGTGCTTCTGCATAGCTCTTCACTCCCAAATGGATGATGTTTCAAGGGTGGCAAAGTGATAACATTGTGTTTTCATAGAAGCATAGAAAATGAGGGTTGGAAGGGACCTCAGGAGGTCACATCTAGTTCAATGTCCTGGTCAAAGCAGGACCAGCGCCAGCTAGATCAAGCTAAACAAGGCTTTGTCTAGTCGGTTCTTAAAACCCTCCAAGGATGGAGCTTCCACCACCCCTCTGGGTAACCTGTTCCAGTGTTTTACTACCCTCCTGGTGAGAAGGTTCTCCCTAATATCTAACCTAAACTTTGCTTTACCACAGCTTGAGACCATCGGTCCTTGGTCTGTCATCTGCCACCACTGAGAACAGTCCAGCTCCATTTTTGGAACCGCCCTGCAGGTAACTGAAGGCTGCTATTAAATCCCTTCTTAGTCCTATCTTGTCTGGACTAAATAAGCCCAGCTCCCTCAACCTCTCCTCACAAGTCATGTCCCCCAGCCCCCTCACCATTTTTGTTGCCTTTCGCTGGACTCTCTCCAACTTGTCCATATCCTTTCTATAGTGGGAGCGGGGGCGGGACTGGGCACAGGACTCTGGATGTGGCCTTACCCATGCCTAATAGAGGGGAAGAATCATTTCCTTCTATCTGCTGGCAATGCTCCTACTAATGCAGCCCAGCATGCCGTTAGCCTTTTTTACACTAAGGGCACGCTGCTGGCTCTTATTCAGTTTCTTGTCCACTGTAACCCCCAGGTCCTTTTCTGCAGAGCTGCTGCCCACCAGTCAGCCCCAGCTTGTACTGGTGCATGGGATTGTACAGGACTGCATTTTTTTTATTGAATCTCATGAGACTTCTTTTGGTCCAATCCTCCAATTTGTTGAGGTATCTCTGAATCCTGGCTCTATCCTCCAGTGTATCTACTACTCATAATTTATAATATTATAGTTATATCATACCTTTCTTTTTAGTCACCTTTCCTAGATGTAAAGGCATAAAAAGACCACCTGGAAGCAAAACACTTTCTGTTCATCATATCTCCAAAACAACAAAACCACACACACAATACATTCAAGCTTCTAGCTTGATATCAGCATTACAAAATAGGCAAGCTTCTGATTTATTTGTTTAAAAAGCTTATACATTTGAACAGCTGAACCATTCTAGGATTCAATTTGATTACTTTCCATTTATTTCTCTGTTTTTGTTTACTCATTTTAAAAACTGATATTTAGATTAAAAATTTGGTCTGGGTCCAGGCCTCAGGAGTGTTAAGGCACTTTTAGTTCAGTAAGAATCTGGCCTATTGTGTCTTTGTGTGTGATTGGGCATGAGTATCCAGAAAAGATGACTCTTGGCTAATATGCACTAATTAATAGATAATGTATCCTATTGAAAGTCAAGCTAATGGCTCCCACAAGCACATTAACAAGCATTTCTTTTTTATTATAGGATCTCATGGTTGCTGGAACTGGTTAAGAGAAAAATATAGTTCTCCTCATTCTATCATGCTGATATGGACTTAGAAGAAACTCTGGATTGCAACATGTAATGTATTAAATCCTCAGTGGGGTTATCTAATTTTACTAAGGAAAAAGCCCTGTCCTGCAAGGTATCTGTGGCTATAGCTTGTGTTTATACCAATTCGTTTGTGGGATAGAAGCCTATTTTTGTTTGACTGTTGGGTTCAGTGCAATAATATATTATGACCACTGTGCCGTCAGTGCTGGAGAGATTGCTGTAATATGGATGATGATTTCCTGTGCTGTATAGATAGCCTTTCATTCAAATGAATCCCTCAGTGTTTTGCCCATTGCACTGATTCATGGTACAAGCTATTCCATATTTAATATAGTTAATTTATTTTATAACAAAACCTCCTTTAACCACTCTTAAGTCTTAATAACCCCCTTTAATCATTTTTCTGTCTTGTGCTCTGAATACTAAAATGCAGTGTGTACCTGATGCCTCTACTACATCTTACAATATATAGCAGAATTGGCTAAAGACCTGAACAGGCCGAAGTGATGCAATATCCTACTTAACAGCATCCCTAAAAGGTACAAGAACAAACACTGTAACAGCTCTGCACAAATGCCTCTGTGGATAATGGCAAAAAGAGGACTCCATTTCTTACTATGCTCTTCCCACCAAAATGGTGGGAAATACATTTGGGAAGCAGCAGCAATAGCTTGAGACATGCTGAAAACAATCTTTGGGGCTAGCATCCACCCTTTTAAAATTCACTCCATAAGGCCAGGCATGGTGCTCATTGGTTTGTTTGGACCTTTGAAAATTAAAGTAGGCCCAGAATTTTTACAAAATTACCTGTGATTTGGGATATTTTAATAGAAGGGTGGCCAATTATTTCAGCTGGAGGGCTGCTTAATGACTTTTGGTGAGCTCATAGACTCATTAGGGCTGGAAGGGATCTCGGAAGATCATCGAGTCCAGCCCCCTGCCTCAGGGGCAGGAAGTCAGCTGGGGTCATAGGATCCCAGCAAGATAAGCATCCAAATGTCTCTTGAAGGGGTTCAAAGTAGGTGCTTGAACCACCTCTGGCAGCAGTCTGTTCCAAACCCTGGGGGCTCGGACAGCAAAGAAGTTTTTCCTTATGTCCAGCCTGAAACGGTCATGGAGGAGTTTGTGACCATTCGACCTTGTCATCCCTTGGGGCGCTCTGATGAACAGATGTTCCCCCAGATCCTGGTGAGCACCCCTGATGAACTTATAGGTGGCCACCAGATCACCCCTGAGTCTGTGCTTTTCCAGGCTGAAGAGTCCCATGGCCTTGCATTAAAAGGCACTTAGGTGGTTCTGATAGGCATGAACCATTATAGTCCTTATGATTTGAGGACTACAGTCAATCTCTGCAAAGAACCAGTGATTTGGAAACACAAAGTACCAAAGTAATGCTATGTGAATGCATACAGACACATAATAAATAAGGGTGTTCTGCAAAGCAATGGTTTAACAAAAAGGTCATCATATTTCCTATGCTTATGAGCTCAGCTATATTGGTGAATTGACCAGGGAGTCCTAGAATAGAGGGAGAAAGCTGGTTCTCAGTCTAATGAGACAGACTTAATTTCTCAATTATTTCTATCATATTAATGAATTACTATACTATATTACTGTTACTACCTTTGCCTGGTGGTATTGGATATACACTTGGTGACACAGGCAGATTCTTTGGATTGCTATTCATTTAATTGAGTGCTAATTTACTTTAGGAGTTATGCAAAATAATCACATTCTCAAAAATAAGCAAAATGAAAGGGTAAAAAATGGCTGATGTTTGATTCAGTTTCTTAAGGATGAAATTGAAGCTCTGTGGGCACTTGCCATATATCTTATAACTTGCTGCATCACTATCTTTATACTGATTCACATCATTATGCAAATGCCATAAATTGCAATAAAATCAATTAATGTGCCATCAACCCTCATAAAAATGTGTAATTACTGCTGAGCCAGTATTTCTGGTTTGCTTGCTTACAGTCTAATGGCCAGGATAGAGAATGACTGTGACTGGGGCAGAATTTGAATTACTGTCAAAAACGTTGTTTGTTTATTTCTACGGTGCAATAACTGGGGCTCAATTTTCATACTTCAGGACCAAAAGCTAGGCACCTATTTAAGCATCCTAATAAAGTCTGTAATAAGACTGTATGCTGTTCTGGTAGGCCAAGAAGAACGTGGGGTACCAATTTTGCACTTTCCTGACTCCAGGTTGCTCCATGGTTTTCAGTGGGACTGAAGCCCTAAGGGACTACCTAGGTTAGGTGCAACTTCCCCAGGGCAGGGGCTCATATGGGTGTGTAGGGAAAAGGTGAATCGCCCCCCAGAATGGTCTTGGCCAGTTGTGTTCAAACTTCTAGCCCTGTGGGTCAGATGAGTGCTGCAGGGCTGGTCCACAGACCAGATCCAGTGTGGGGTTAGTCTGCAGGTGTGATCTTGCATGCTGGCCTGGCCCCATGCATTGGACCTGATGCTGGAGCTACCCCAGGTGCCAGTGTGATCTGGTATTCGGGGCCATGTTGTTGGGCCTGCAGGACTTCCCACAGGTCAAAATGGCCTGCAAGCTAGAGGTTGAACACCATTAGTCTTGGCAGTTTGTTGACTTAGGAAAACTGAGAAGTGATGGTGGCAAGATCCTAAACCCTGAAATCAAAGTGATTGAGAGAACCCAAACCTGGCAGACGTCCAAGAACGTGTGCGCCGCTGCATTTGGCTCTGCACACTCAAGCTACCCCTTGAGGGGTGTTCATTTAGTGCGTACATCTCTGCACCTGGAGGGCCACGCTTCCTGCTCCCTGCCAGAGAAGCAGCTGGTTTGGTTTCTTCCCCCGCCTCTCCCTCGCATCTCAGATGGGTTTCTTTCTCTGGCATCAGGGGCCCCTTTATAGCACAATTTCACTTTCTCCTGAACTGCTCTTCAGACAGGTCAGGCCTTGGACATGCACGTTGAGGTCTGGGTACGTCCCAACAAGGAGAGGTGGCTGGATGGGATAATGAAGATCTTTCCCACTCTCCCCCACAATGACACTTCCTGATCTGTGCCTGCCACTGGTTGTCCGCATTGCGGACTCGTTGTTGAAAATGTAGTGACCTCTCAGGATCCAGTCTAATTTAAGTTTCCACAGTGTCTCGTGTATGCAGTGTCCCTCGCTTCAAAATGGCAGCAGGGGTTGGAAGCTGAATATATGAGACACGGAGGCTGCTCTGATACGTGCTAATGAGCAGAGTTTGCAGCAGGCATCAGGCATGTGTGTAGGTGCCTGTACTTTGTTATTTTCAGTATTACTCCTGTTAGGACATGGGGGGAGCTGTGGGACAAGGTGATTGGCACTGGGTGACTGGCCCTTTTAAGGCAAAATTAGTCACCGGTGGAGCTGGATTCACCAACTCCCTCCCTGCTGAGAGAAAGAAGGAGGCACTAGCTTGAGGAGCCCCTGGGAGGTAGGGATCCAAATACCTTTGTGGAGCTGGGACTGGGTGTTTTTAAATATTGGCCGGAGCTCAACTGAGCTGGCGAATTCTTGGGAGTAGGTAGTTTGGTCCTTGTAGGAAGCCGGAGTGGGGAACAGCTGCACATACAGCAACAACCTTTGCTTGTTAGGGTGATTTTTTTTATTTTTGGTTTTTTTTAGGAAGGTGGAACTTAAGTGAGAACTACAGGAAGCAGAAAGGCTTTTTGGGGGAATTCCTGGGCTAGGGCGTTGTTTGGGAGAGGGGAGAGAGAAGCCTTGGGGAACAATAGCTCACATGAGGCAGGGGCACTGCTTCTGTTTTACCATTTTGCCTGAGTTTCTGTTTGACCACTGAACTGTATTCTGAGACAAGGGCTGGAAAGAGACTCAGGTCATCATGAAGCTGGCACGCTTACCAGTGGCTTACAGAGGTTATCAGTCAAGTTGAATCCTAGGAAAGGGTAAATGTGTTGTTTTTTTTCTGTTAGCTTTGATGCACTTTTATTTAAGTCTTTTCTAGGTCAGCTATCACTTCTGGTAGAGCCCTTACTATGACATCCATAGAGTCTTGGGGTCTTTTCTCTTGTCTGTCTAAAGGATTTTTGGCTTGGGGAATGAGTTGTCCAAAGGTGGTCTTGCAGAATCCTTAAAGGGGGTCAAATTGTGCATTGGGTGGAGGAACCTCCTCAACTAAGCCTTACCACCTGGTCTTGCCAGCTGTGTTCTCAGCCTCATGATATGATTGCTCCCTGCACAATGCGGGATTTACCCAGTAACAAATACAGGAAAATCATTCAGAAAGTGCCTGCAGCTTCCAGCGCTGCAGAGCTGGTTCCAAGTGATGCCTGGCTGGCCCTACTGCTAGGAGAGGGCTCCCAAGCCACTGCGATTCCTAGTTGCAGCACTCGTGCAAGAATTAGGTACTGTGACCTCTCTTCCGACTTACTGAACCTCTCCTTAGCGGTGTATCTTGCCCCAAAGGGGAGCAAAATCCAGCATCATTCTTTAAAAGGGAAGGGGGAAGAGCCAAAGAAATGCCTTAAAAATTACATAGGTTCCCTGATCTAGGAAGAGCACAGTGCTGTGTAATACTAAAGTATCTTCATTATC
This sequence comes from Alligator mississippiensis, assembly GCF_030867095.1. Classification (NCBI taxonomy): domain Eukaryota; kingdom Metazoa; phylum Chordata; order Crocodylia; family Alligatoridae; genus Alligator; species Alligator mississippiensis. The sequence goes on from NC_081832.1 coordinate 68,608,830, forward strand.
CTTTCCAGCCTCCACTCCCTGTTTAGATTTAACAAGACCTTAATGTGTATGTCCAAGGCCTGACCTGTCTGAAGGGTAGTTCAAGAGAAAGTGCAATTGCACTATATATAATTCATTTCAGTGCCTTGGCTACCATTCAGTGTAGCCCTTTTAATACCCCATAAACTCAAATGTACCATGCTATTTCTCTCAGTTTCAAACTACTCTCGCGGGGACAGAAAATGGAATGGCGCCATCAGACCATATGCTGTGGAGACCAGAGAGCAGATGAAATTGCAGTGGCACTGACGTGTACATAAGTGCTTGATTTTCTAGGTTGTAAAGTTCACATGGTAAAATATAGCTCATTTCTCTGTCACTCTGGTATATACATTGAGGAAGTTTTAATGTGATGAGCCACATCAAGAATGCAATACCTTCTTAAGCATCACACTGTATCTTGGTGTTTAGTAGTAAGGCTAATATAATTTGGTGTTTTAGGGAGGAGAGCACCATGGAGTCTGGCTCCCTTAGGGGTTTTTCTGATAAAGCAATACTTCACAGAAGGGGTAAAATAGGAACAAGCCCTCAAAATCAGCTTAATTAATTTGAAATGTTGATGCAATCTGTGCCTGTAAGGCCCCTGTTGTGAGAGCTCCTTTTTACAGATGTGCAGCCACCGCTGAAATGGGACTGTGTTCAGGAAGTTTTCTCTGCTGCTCACATATATCCATTCTTGCCTCGGTCGTGCATTTGTTGTTTGTTTAAATTGGAAGTTGCAAATGTCTGGTAAACTGTGTTGCCTACTCTACTGCTGTGCCGTCTTGACCTATCTTCTCGTAAAATGAGATTCATTGGCAAATGAAAGGACACTTCCCAGTTTTCCAAAGTGGCTTTTTGAACGGTGTGCACAGCTATTGCATGTACGTGTAATGGGTGTGAAGTGCTTGCATGAAAAGGAAAGCACCGCTGCTGAGAACTGAAGTGAGATAGCTATCAAACAGTATGGTCATATTTCTGTGTCCTAAGTGAATGAAAAGTGAAATCAAGGATCATCTCTGCTTAGGGTCCCCACTGAGTGTCTCCTGAGCAAACTCCTAAGATCCAGATGTGGGACGCAAGAATGAGTCAAAATGAATCCCATATCCAAAACTTTTAGTAAATTTCTCTTTAAATTATCTGAAAATATAATGATCCTTTATTACAAGGGTAAAGAAGTTGACTATTTGGTAGGCCATATAAATCTGGAACTTCGCGTGTTTTTAGGTTTTATACCTTGGCCTGTGTTTTTTTCTGACGTACTGTGATCCTGTGCTTCTAGTTGAAGTCAATAGTAGTTCCACATAGTAACTCTGAAGTCCAAGTTGAGGGAGCATCTGAGAGTAAAGGCATTGAAATCTGGGGCCAGTTCTGATAATGTTGAGCCACATTACTTTTTCCATGAGTGCTTCATGACTTGCTTCCCTCTCATCCACCAACTACTAAAATGCAAACATTACCCGAGTGGCACTGTTTGATGCACAAATTGTTTTCTACTCTCATCTAATGTATGGCAACAGCTGGAGGTTAGCCTGAGATGCAATATTCTGTGAAGTCCACACCCTGGGGTTGTAATTAGGGCCCTTCTCTATATACACAATTAAAATTAGGTGTGTTGTATCCAGTTCTCAAAGCAGTGTTACATTAAGAGACTTTTCTGGCTTGTTTGATGTCTAGTAACTTGATCGTGCCTAGCTCAAGGAATTGAGGTGTGGGGCCTCACTGGGCATGACTCGGCACTTACCTATATGGGTCTTATGTCTCATTTTGTAGGGATCAGTGGATATACTCCTGATTTACGCTGCTATAAAGAAGAGAATCTGGCCTTTGGGCACTTCGAATCTGCAGATAAGCTATCCTAAACTTAACCTGGTTATTTCCTCAGTTATAAGCATACAATACCTTCCAGGCTATTGTCCCAGCTGGTATGAGACCTGGAATCCCCATGTCTATCTTGTACAAGGCCTTCCATTAAGCAGTACAAAATTGGTCCATTTATAATTCATTTTAGGGTCTAAATCTCAGGATGATGTTGAAATGACTAGAGCTTCCTGGAAGGCAGCCAGGACTTGTTCTATCCTTCCCTTGTTCTGCAGAAAGAAATTTATTTTCAGTGCAAAAACTCAATTAGAACAGCAGAAGTGAGCTAGGCACTGCAAGGAACAAAGACTGGGCCTGGGCCATGACCTCCTTTCAAGAACTTTTTAGACAAGTAGTGGATGTGGATTCTGGCGTATTGGAGAATTTTTGAAGGATAAATTTGTCAGCAAGGACCGAAGTCCTGGCTGGTGTGACATCGCAGTGTTATACCCAGTTTAATTTTTAATGAGTTCTCCCTTCTCCAACCCCCCCAAATAATGTTAGTGCCGAAAGGAGTGAGGGTAGAGGACAAGTATTTTGTGTACTTTATTTATTTTTAGGAAGTTCTGCTTGTCGATATTTATTCCACAACATAGCTTCCACAAGGTCAGTGAATCTATAGCATGGTTCAGAATAACTTAGAAAGGTTGATTGTCTCAGTCCAGAATATTCTCTTTAGTTGGCTTTTCTGTTCAGTCTTAAGGCCTATAGGATCTATATTAGGGGTGCACCGATAGAGATTTGGGGGGCCGATACTGATAGCCCATTTTTAAGGAGCCAATACTGATCCGATTTCCAATACAGCTGTGTGCAGCTGGTGTGTCCATTGTGGTGGAAGGGGAGAGAGGAAGGAAGGGGTGTAGGGGGGGCATATCAATGCTCCCCATGGAGAGGTAGGGAGTGGGGCAGGGACAGACACTGCCCAGCTGTGGTGGGGCGCAGGATGGAGCTGCTTGTCTGGGAGGCATGGGTGGGGGTGGCTCCCACCACTGTGTGAACCCCGGGAATGCAGGGGGGGCGTGTCCCCAGCTGTGGGAGGGGCGGGCAGGCTGCAGCTGGGGCTGCACTGGGCTCTTCTTGGCAGGGGCTTGGCAGTGCTGGGAGGGGGGCTGCAGCTACCCCAAATTTTGCTTTAGCCTCCCTCCCAGTGCTGCTGCCACCCGCCCGGAACACCGCTCCTGCTGAGAAGAGCCTTGTGCAGCCCCGGCTCCAGCCTGCAGCTGTAGCCTGCCCGCCCCACCCCATGCAGATCCAGGGGCACAGCCCCGCCCCCCATTCCCACCCGAGGTGCCACCCTTGGTGCCCCCTGGACAAGCCACAGCTCCATCCCACATCCCACCCAGGCTGAGCAGCATCTGCCCTTGCTTCCTACTCCCTCCTTCCTGCCTCCCCTTCCACCACAACAGATTTACCATCTGCATGCAGGTCTTCAAGCTTCCGGCTGTGCTTCTCACTGCCTGTGTGCTGTGCTACATGCACACATGGGCATTTATTGACCAAATTTTCTGCTTCATCAGGCCGATTTCTGATAGGGCCAATTTTCTTTATATCAGTGCCCAACCGATATTGGACTGATGTATCAGTGCACCTCTAATCTATACCCACAGTACATTCCCCTTCCACATTAATTCCCTCCACCACCAGATGTAGCAATACTTACTGCCTCTCTCTCTGCAATTATTCATTTTCCTGACTGATTACCAAATAAAAATGTGTTCTCTATAATTGCTGCCACAAGCATCCCCTCCTCCTGCCTGATTCTTTCAATAATGTCACAATCCAGTGTTTGTAACACTATTAGAAACTTTCATGAATTGTGATGTGAAAAGAGGTTGGAGTGTGGTATTACTAAATGAATCTGACAGGAAGAATAGGTTGATTTGAAAGGGAAATTCTCTTGTTTACATGCAAATAACTGGGTAATCAAAAGCGATGGTAATGAAAACATTGGAATTTTAATAGGGTTTGGAGAGGAGTATGGAAAATCATTCTGTATTTTGCCTTACAGATCTCTGCTTAATGTTCAGCACTGATTCTGTGTAGGGATTTTGATTGGTATCGGTAGGGTTGGGTGCTGATTTGATTTGGAGGAGATTCAGCCCTATTCAGTGGCTGAATCTTTGAGTCCTAATTGAATCCAGACCTGTAGGGAGCGAACCAGGAAAGCCAAGGCTGTGACTGCACTCCAACTGACTACATGTATCAAGGAAAATACAAAATCCTTTTTAGATATGTGGGGAGCTGGAGGAAAAGCAAGGGTAACATCAGACCCCTGCTAAACCATATGGGTCAACTGACAACTGATGCCCAGGAAAAAGTCGACCTGCTTCCTGAGTATTTTGCTTTGGTTTTTCACCAGCCCCAAGGGACAGCACTGCTCAATATGATACGGGATGGCCAGGATGAGGGAGAACTGTTACCCTTCATCAATGTAGACCATGTGAAGGAACACCTTCAGAGGCTAGACACCTTCAAGTCAGCTGGCCCAGACAATTTAAACCCCAGGGTAGTTAAGGAGCTGACAGGCATCATAGCTCAGCCACTGGCATGGATCTTTGAGAACTTGTGGCACTCGGGCAGAAGTCCCCGAAGATTGGAAGAAGGCCAGTGTGTTGCTGATCTTCAAGAAAGGGAGGAAAGTAGATCCAGGGAACTACAGGCCCATCAGCCTGACCTCCACCCTGGGGAAGATCTTGGAAAAAATTATCAAAGACCATTCTTGACAAACTGGTGAAGGCAACATCCTGAGGGATAGCTAGCACGGGTTTGTTGTGGATAGGTCTTGCCTGACCAATCTCATCTCCTTCTATGACCAGGTGACGTATCACCTGGACAAGGGAGAAAAGATTGATGTTACATACCTTGACTTTAAAAAAGCTTTTAATCTTGTATCCCATGATCATCTCATAGAAAAACTAGCCAATTGTGGCCTTGGCTACATCACAGTCCACTGGCTGGGGAACTGGCTCCAAGGTTGGACCCAGAGAGTGGTAGTTGATGGAAGTCAATCATCATTGACCAGTGGGCTCCCCCAAGGCTCCGTCCTTGGGCCTATTCTTTTCAACGTCTTCATTAATGATGTGGACATTGGTTTCAAAAGTGGACTGGCTGAGTTTGCTGATGATACCAAACTTTGGATTAAAGTGTCCACACTTGAGGACAGGATGGTGATCCAGGCCAACCCTGACAGGATCAGAAAATGAGCATGTGAAAACCTGATGTCCTTCAACACTGAAAATGGGCATGTGAAAACCTGATGACCTTCCACCTTGGGAAGAAAAACCCACAGCGTGCTTATAGGCTCGGCAGTGCTACACTTGCTAGCACCACGGCCGAAAGAGACTTGCGGGTCATGATTGACCACAAGATGAATATGAGCCACCAATGTGATGTTGCAGCCGGCAAAGCGAGCAAAACTCTGGCTTGCATCCACAGATGCTTCTCTAGCAAATCCCAGGATGTCATCCTCCTGCTGTACTCGGCCTTGGTGAGGCTGCAGCTGGAGTACTGCATCCAATTCTGGGCCACAATTTAAAAAGGATGTGGAGAAGCTTGAGAGAGTTCAGAGGAGAACAAAGTGCGTGGTCAGAGGGCAGGAAAACTGGCTTTATAATGAGAGGCTGAGAGCTATGGGACTCTTCAGCCTGGAAAAGCACAGGCTCAGGGGGCACCTGGTGGCTGCCTATAAGTACATGTGAGGTGTACATCAGGAACTGGGGGAATGCCTGTTCACCAGAGCACCCCAAGGGATGGCAAGGTCAAACGGTCACAAACTCCTGCAAGACCGTTTCAGGCTGGACATAAGGAAGAACTTCATTACTGTCCGAGCCCCCAAGGCCTGGAACAGACTGCCACCAGAGGTGGTGCAAGTACCTACTCTGGACTCCTATAAGAGTCAATTGGATATTTATCTTGCTGGGATCCTATGACCCCAGCTGAGTCCCTGCCCTTAGGCAGGGGGCGGGACTCAATGATCTTCCAAGGTCCCTTCCAGCCCTAAAGTCTATGAAATCTATGAATCAGGAGACGAGTTAAAAGGTCTGAATCAATTCAAAGCTGTCCAAATTGATTCAGAAAAGATTTGGAGAACTTTGGTGATTTGGGCAGTCCCCACTGGCTGCAGTAGCGAGCTGGATCTGGATTCCATGCTGGTAAGTAGGGGGTGGGGGACAGATGGCTGGAGGAGTGAGGAGGGGACTATGGGGGGACCCTTGCCAGGCCCCGCCCCCTGACCCCTGCCCACTGTCACAGCCTGCCTCCCTGCCACCCCACCATGGCTGCCCTGCCTGGCCCCAGCTCTTAAAAAAAAAAAAAAGCCTCCACTCATCAGCTGCTGCCAGGCGGGGGGAGGCAAGCCCCACTGCCCCCCACTGTCCTGCATTGTGTGGGGGGCTCTGCCCTGAGCCCCCTGACCCCCGCCTGCTCTCCTAGCTCCCCCCATGGATACTCCACCTGCCCCAGCTCCCAGCCCTTCAAAAAAACCAAACAAACAGTCTCCACTCACTGACTGCTATAGCAGCCCTGGGGTTTCTGGGGGCTTGGCAGAGCCCTCCACACATCACGGGGCAGTGGGGGGCAGCAGGGATTGCCCCCTGCCTGGCATGATCCGGTGAGTCAGGGCTCTCTTTTTTTTTTTTAAAGGGCTGGGAACAGGGGTGGGCGGGCAGCCATGGGGGTTCTGGGAGAGTGGGCAGGGGTTGGGGGGGCTCATGGCAGTGAGCTGCCCCCCCACCTGGCAGCAGCCAGTGAGTAGGGGCTTGTTTTTGGTTTTTTTTTTTAAAGAGCCAGGATCTGGGCAAGAGGGCAGGGCAGCCATTGAGAATGGGCAGGGGATGGGGCCAATTCGGAGATTCGGCTGAATCAGCTGTAGTCGAATCTCTGAAGCCGATTCAGCCGAATCAATTCGGAACAGTAATTCAAATCGCCAAATCGAATCACCATCCACCGAATCAGCTGAATCTAAATCCTAAATGAATACTAGCCACTTTGCATAGTCTTAGTCTCCAGGCATGGAACAAATTTGGACTTTAGTCAAGAAACACCTTTGCGGATTTCACTTTTTTTGCGTTGCCACAGGAGAAATGGTAACAGGACTTCTGGTAAGAGACCATGTTGTGATCCTCCCATTCCTAGAGCAACTGCTTCTCTGAACCTCTGTTTCTGTTTCAACATCCACCTGTGCATCTGTGACACCACAGTAATCTGCACCTTACTATTCCAGAGCTTGGTGTGTCAGAAGAGAGAGGGCCTGTGATATTTTCTTCAAGTAATCTTGAAGCAGTTGATTGCAGTGAAGATTGGGTTGTATTAGGAACCTCATGGAACCTTCATTTTAAAAAAGATTGCCACACTCTAATTAAACCATGTTCTGAGATGGCTTGCATACAGATCCCATGTTATCCAGCCTAATTCACTTGGTGGGTTGAAATGTCTGTGCATCACCAACAGCCACTTTAATACTGCAAAACCTACAAAGCAGAATCCATCAAGTTTTACACAGCTGCAAGTTTTTCCCCCATTGCTTTGATCTAGTGTGCTCTAGTTTTCCTTTAAGTTTTGGTTTGAATGAATACAAAACGTCCATTGGCCCAGCCAAGTTTCATAGGTGTTTGCCTTGGGAACCATGAGTGTTGCATCGTTTTAATGCAAAACAGTATATCATCTCTGCATTCGGACTCTAGGGTTGTTAGGGAGAGACGATTAATATCCTGGAGCTTTTTTCACCTGCTAGTACTTTGTAGTTCAAAGTAAGGATGGTTAGTTCCCTAGTTCAGGAAGGAACTTAAGTTTGCACTTAATGTTAAGCACTTGCTTAATAAATGCTCTTTTCTGAATTAAGACCTATGACACAGGACTAGGAGTCAAATTATCTAGTTTCTCTTCTACTGATTCATCGTGGCTTTAAGGAAGTCCTTAAATCTCTTCAGTGTATGAGTTTACCCAACTGTAAAATTGGATATAATGGAATCCCTTTGGACTAATGGACTTCATGGGAAATAATGACACATTCTTAATTTATGGAACATATATGAGAAATTCAAGATTGTTTTACAATATGGTTTCAGTTCTCAGGGGGACGGGCATGATAGAAATGCAAATATTTTAAATTTGTGCTATGGAGGGGAGTCCTTAATCGAATAATTTGTGTGCGCGTGTCTTTGTATGTAAATGTAACGGAAGAGTGTCTTTTATCAAATAATTTGTTTATATACACACATTCCTGTTCCTTGTTAAGCTCTTTTCCCTCCACAGGTGTTAATGACCCTCTCTCATTTTTTATTTCACAGCCCTGCAGGCTGTTTTTAGCTCTGCTAAAAACTTTAACTTGGGTGTAGTAATATTAACTTGGGGGAACATTAGCTCAGGTGTGCAAATGATAGACTGAAGTGTTAGATGCACTGTCAAGATGCTCAAGAAGACTTAATTTTGATTTTCAAATTTGAATAAAAGATGAACTATAATGACTACAGGACTAATGCAATAATTTCTTTGGAGTATTTTCCCGTAGTTTCTTGTGTTTTTTAAACTCTCTCTCTAAAAATTAGCAAATTCAGACATATTCCTATAAAGTTATAATTTTTTTGCTTTGATCTTAAACGGAATAATATAGTGCTGCCATATTAGTAAAGCTTATAGTTTCTTTTTAACTGGAGAAAAATATGCATTGTGTTATGTGATGATGCACCACTCTGTCTGCACTCTTCTTTTCAATATCTTAGATCTGTCCAGGCAAGGACTCAAATAGTTGGAAAAATTCTTCTTTTAGATCTTTTAGATCTGTCCATGTATATATCCACACACATACATACCAAATGGAAGCTAGAAATGTAATAGTATCAAGCAGACTGAGATAATTACTTTGCTTGCCAAATATAACATTCCAGGTAATGACATGAAGCTTTCAGTAGGGGAGTCCATGTAATGGAAGGGCAACTGTCCCAAGTATTTCAGTGTCTTTGTATGGTAGCTCTTTAAAGAAAAATGTGGCAGATATTTGCAGAAGCCAGTGTGTCGTGTGGAAAGTGAAAGAGCTAATGTTTGCTCTACACATTTATCCAAGCAAACCCAGCAGGGTGCTTTTGCTAGCCAAAGTAGAAAACAGGATATTAGAGAGTTAGGAAATTCGTCCCTACATAGCAGTACACAGATACCTCCAGTCCTCAAAGTACAATGGCTTCTGATTCATATTTTAACTGAGCTGCTCCGGGGTTGTTTTGTTATGCTGAACCGTCTGCTTGAATAAAAAAATAAAATAATAAAAAGCTCCTTTTTTTTAAGTGCTAACATTTATCACCTTCACAGGGTGATTGATAATATGAGTGGTTTCAAAGAGCATAGGATGTTGTTTGTCTTGCTAAAATGTTTTGTGGTTCTTTGGCTGCTTATAAGCTTGGGTGACCATCCACTGCTGAGAACTGGCTGCCTTGGTTACATTTATGTTGTATTAAGGCCTAAAGGCCAAACAAGTTGAGTCCCATTGTGCAAGGCACTCTGTAAACAGGCTGTGTCCTAAAGAGCTCGGGTTTTAAAAGACGAGACATAACAGATGGATGAGATCAGCAGATTGAAGGGAACAGAGTTAGAGAAACAATAGCAAAACAAATATGAACAATCCACTGTGGGCCTGATCATTGTCAGGTTGCAGTTCTGTGTGCATCCTTGTAGTGGTTGTGATAGGAGGACAGAGTGGGTATATTTACAAGTCTTAACAGAGTCTTGAGCTATGCTGCCCCTTACACAGAGCAAAAAAGAAGAAAATACCAAAGATTTTTCAAGATCAGGTACTGAGTAGTGCTATTGAAGTCATATGCTTCCATGGAGAACTCTTGGGCTAGGGAAAGTAATTAGACCTAAACTAGTATAAGTCATCGGAAACTTGTTCAAATCTGTAACACAACAGAAGTTCAGTGCACATAAACCCCTTAAACATGGCTGAAACTGGTTTAAGATAAACCTAGATGGATGTAGGATCAGACCTCACTGATCTAAGGTAAATCAGTTTATTGAACTTCTGTGCCAGATTAAGGCACAGAAGTTCAGATTCAAAATAACTAACAGTTCCCCAGCATCCCAGGATGCTTTGCACCTCCTCTGCAAACTCTCCCCTCCTCTCCACAGGGTGGGTGGACTAGCCTTAGCTCAAGCTGTCTGCTCCAGCCAAACAGGGAGTTGTGCTCTAGTGCCCCCTGGCTTCTGGCCTTGGCCACTGCAGACATGTGGCTGCATTTCCAGAATCAAAAGTGAATGGCCGTTCAGTTGCATATAGTTCAATTTACACAGTTTAGACTAGGCTGCAAAGATTAAATCAATTCAGCTTCGGGCTTTTTGACTGTCTGTACTTAGCACTGATGAGTAAAGGGAGTGGCTCTGTTCACAGCTGTGAAATCTATAAACACACTCAAAAGGCATTTGTCATTGCTTTCACTAAGGTGCAGTGTGTACTATTCTTTGCATTAAGATGTTAAGGTCCTCATTCATTATTGGTGTTGGAGAGCCTGAAGCCACTGATAATTCAAGGGAACAGATGAACACTGTTGTAAATTGCAGTGGATTTGAACCAGCTTACGTTAGGTCTAGGTTTGTCCTGCCAGTTAAAACATGTCTGCAATGACATTACTTATGTCTCTGTTTAACACAGTCAGGAACTAGATTGCCAGAGACCGGAGTAGCTAGTGACTGGGCATCACTTTTTCCTTTGCAAGGGAATGTGGGAACATTAATTTTGTAAACAACTAATGAGAAAATTGTTGCAAAAACTCAATATTGATTCCAGGCTGCGCAGACTGTCTGTTGCATATGCGGGTGAGTATTCCATTTTGTAGAAACAGCTCTCAAAGGCTGCCTACAGACGTTCAGGGAGGTTAGGGGAAGGTTAGATCACATTAAAAATAGCCACCCAACCTAATGTAAATTGAGATGGAGGGGGCAAGCTGGGGTTGGGGAATCAGACTGTGGGAGGATTGGTGGGGGGGGGGTGTCCATGGGGAGATTGAGATGATCAGGGGGACAGGCATGGTCCACAGGGGGGCTTGCTGGGTTTTGGGAGTGTTTGTGGGATCAGGGATGCTCATAGTGTCCATGGGGAGGCTTGGGAGCATGGGCGGCTCTCTCCCCCAGCCAAGGACCAGGGGCTACTTTTAACCCCTCAAGCTTTCCACTCCCAGACAACCCCTCTTTTTCTCTCCCCCCCCCCCCCAGTGAACCTAACCCCCATCCCTCTTGCCCCTCCTGCCACCCAACTTACTTCCTCGGCTCCCAGCACTGGTGAACGCTGATAAAACCGGCACCAAGAGCAGCTTGTGGGATGGGGGCAGGGGATGACCTGACTGGTCCATTGGGGGGTGTTGTCCATCCAGGGGTAGGGAGGAAGAGGGGTTGGGGAGCTAAAAATAGCTCATTACCAGAGAGGGAGTAGGAAAATCACAGCCCCAGGGCAGGGCCCAGCGGCTGGGCTTTCCCAGCACTGGGACTATGCAGGGAACTGTGCAGAAGTTCAGTTAGTTCAGGTCTGATGAGACTGATCTAAGTCAGACTACCTTGGAGGCAGAGTTAATTTAGATTGGGTTGGCCATTTTTAGGCCAATCTCACTGTCCTAAACTTCTGTACCATTCACATGTGGATCTATCTAACTAGAGTAAGGTCCACACTTGGGTAAACTAAGTTAGATTGGGAGGCCATTTTTATCACAATCTAACCTCCCCAAATAGCTGTATGCAGCCAAAAGTGTGTTAAGTGAGAATTCCCACACTGGATTGGAATAATAAATAACCCACAACATAGAAATCTTGGCTAAATGTATCATTTCCATCTCCCTGGTCCACATTTTGGTTTAATTAGTTCAATGGCTTCTAGCCTTTCATTCTTGTCTTGCCAAAGCTGAATTAGATTTGAAAAACTAACATGTGGGGTGTTCTATTCTTTGAAATAATTATGCTTGAAAATAACAGTGAGTTTACTTCTTATTGAAGCTAATTCATTGCAGTAGGGTCAAATTCTACCTTAATTTCCATCATAAAAGGAGTATGAATTTGGATTTACATTGATGTTACTGAGGGTCTACATCTCCCTGAAATCTCTTCTGGAGAAAAGTGACAGGGAATTTGAAGATTTCATTTGTACTTATTATACAGCCTGCTGTGATTGGCTCTAGGATGCCCCAGGAATGGAACAGCCTGAAGCGAAGAACCTCAAGTTTGAGTGGGGATGGCTTACGTGGAGCCCGAGTATAGTGCTTTTAGTCCTTCTTTTAGATTAATAATAATGGTTCGGGTGAGCTGGGAGATGTACCTGAGGATATAGATGTTTAAACACAACTTGATTTTTATCAGATCAAATATTAAAAAAAAAAAAAAATTATGCATTTTCTTGGCCTTTGTCTCCATCATTATGAGTACATGTAATTAGTAAGCAAGAGATCCATCTGGGAGTCTGGAAAGTAGAACCATTTTGCTCCCACTTTTACTAGGAAGCTAATGTGTTTAAGCTGCCTTATTTCTCATACATTATACTCTCCTTTTTTGCATGATTAAAATTGGTGTTTCCATTATATAATGCATAGACTTAAATGTAAAACAATAAGAACTTGGCTTTCATGTTTATTAGCACGCTCAATTTCCAGTCACTACATCCTGCGTCCTTATGTATTGTTTATGGAGTCCTTGCCTGTGAAATCAATAGGACATCAACATTTTGACTATGAGTGTGAAATGGAAACGGAGAAAAGACTGAAGATATTTTCTCTATACACCAATCATTCAGTGTGGCTTAGTAAGCCAGCAGTTAACTGCCTGAAATTAAGAAGAAATGTTCTCTGTAACCATATTTTACCATACCTTTGATTGACAGTTATACGGTGTCGTCTAAAAGTCACCAGGGAGTTGCTTTACAAACGGGCATAACAATTCCAGTTTTTTCCCTGTGTAAATGACCTTCACTTGGGCATTCCTATAATGTGTGGAGTGAGGTAGAAAGAAAAGATAGTAAATGGATAAGAAAAAACAGGCTAAATAAGCAGTGCAAAAAAAATCAGATTAGAATCTGAGCCCTAGCTCAGTTCAAATCTGAGAGCAGGATGAGTTTAATCAAATAATCAAATAAGGGTACAGTGAAGAATGGATGTCTCTCTCCTCAAACAATGCACTCTGGACATGGAAATAAGTCAGCAGTCCCTTGAAGCATGAGGATATGGCTTGCAAGAGTTGAGCTGAAGACATCCCTTTGGCAGAATGGAGCAAGTCTCTCAGGCTTTTATACAACATGCCATTAAAAAAGTCTTAGAGAAGCAATACAATAATTCTCAGCATTGGGCTGACTTGAGCTGCTGACTTCACTAAGCAATCCTGGCAGCTGAGTCCTGCATGATGGGGAATATTCCAGAAGTTAGTAAACGAGGAGCTGAAATAATACAAAACAGGACATCATAAAAGCTATTGGGAGAATGAAAGCATTCGGGCAAGACAACATAGGTCACAGTCTACAGAGGTTCCTGAAATGCTGCTATGACAATTTTAGTGCCCGATAAATATGATCCCCAAGAGAGAGCTTAGCATCAAATGTAACTCCAAGGTTATGGACCTTGGGAACAGGATAAATAAGATTGCCATCAAGGGGAACAAGCAGGGAAGTCTGACAAATGTTTCCTTATACCATTTCTCTCCATAAATTACTCCTACCATTGCCATCCATTTAGATGCCCTACTGTTTGCTGTGATTTCTTGTTCCTTATTTATTTGAAGCATTGCTTATTATTTATCTTAATGTCTTGTGCAGCCTTCTTTATAGTATCCACTTCTGCTTTTCTTATCTTTTATGATATACCCTGAACTTCATTTGTCCTTTGTGACTGATATTTCAAAGCGTACACATGCCTTTTTATTTTACTTGGCTTACTTTTCACCCTTTCCTGTCTGTCTGTCCATGCTGGCCCTTAAGTTTTAATAGAGCTGTGAGGAAGTTTTGGCTCATGCCACAAACACGTCGGAAATCTAAATTGCTTTGGGTTTTGCATACATATGCAAACTCACATTAGCTTGTATGGGCTTTGGGCCCTGCCAGTGAATGGTTTGCAAAGGCAGATAAAAACTTTTTGCATATTTTCTAGACAAAAATAATAATGCTACAGTTATAACAGTCCTGACTCACGGTCAGGACTGAATAAATAGGTTTTGTTAGGGGCCACCCTAATTTCTAACCCCCCTGTTTGCATGTCCTAGTAAAACACCAGCTTTCATCTCCAGTAGAAATCAAATGACTGTTTTAGAGGGCGAGACTTCTCTTATCTAGATTGTCCCTAAAAGTTGCAGTACTTTCCCCCCACTTTTGTAGATTGATGTATAGATTCAGACTGAAAACCCGTTTGGATAGATTTAGATTTTGGGCAAAGACTATGCAGAATCTCAGCTAGCATTTTCTAGACCTTCATATAACCATCTTATCCTTTGATTCACCCAGAGTTTATAAACAGCACACCCTTTTTTTCCCCCAAACGTGCAGGTGTAGCATCAAAGTGTTTTTATGTCAAGCTGAACTTTTCCCCCGGGTTATAATGAAGGTTCATGCCAGTAACAGTTTCAGACGCACACTTTGTGTCCCCTGTGTACAAAAATAAAGTGCTGAGGTAAAGTAAAAACTGGCTGGGGAGAAGAAAAGTAGGGAACAAATTCATTTCTTCTGAAGTCAGTCTCTCGGGGAAAAAATATTATGTGGCCTTCCTTAATAAGACAAGCAGAAGAACCAACTACAGCCTGGAAAACTCCTGGAACTTGCCCTGGTTCGTCCATAGAGCTTATCCACAGTACACGTGACTTCAAAATGCACATTGCAAGTCTAAGCACAGTCTGAAGCCAGCAGCCTTAGATGAGAATCCATTTCATAAATTAAAATAATCATCTTTATTTGGCATTTCATGATAAGGAAGAGGAAGGGTTATGATCCTACAAGCCACATGTTGGTTTCGCTGTTGAAATTAATCATTGTTGCATGATTCACGGCGGCGCTTACGCATTTTAGTTTTCAGAGAAAAAAATGTTACAGCTTTGCATAGTAAATTCTTTCGCATTACAAAAGACCTACTATATTGTGTTATTTATTCATAGTTATGAATTGTAGTCACTTTAATGTTGAATATTGCTATAAAAGAGCAGACAAATTTTCTTTCAGTGCTTGTTTTGTTTTAGTAAATTATAAGTGGTGATTTAAGTTTCTTTATTCAGGATTATTTCTGCCTCTCACTGGGGTAATATAATCAACAAGATCTACAGGAACTTTCATTTTTAAGAGAAAATGGAGACACAAACTCCCAAATATGTCCTGCATCAAGTTAAATTACATATACATTTTGATTCTACCCCCACCCCTGCTTGGTAAAATATTGATGGCATTTAGGACTATGACCAATAACTACAGCTCCCAAAAGTGAAAGTAATTTAAAGTTTAAAATCAAACAAAACTAGTGGAAAGTCCTTAAGCTGAAGGTGGATTGTAATTTTTTGTTTATACACGATGGATCTGAACTATGTAGGAAGCTAAAAAGAAGCTCTATAGTCTTAATTTTACTAATTGCATTAGCTGACGGGTTCACAATTTGGTTGAACACATTTTGAATGAATCTGATGGTCATATAGGTGAAATTTGCTCACAAAATCCTATAGTTTAAAAATTCCAGTTTTTCATATTCTTAATTTCAAAATGGCTCTGGTTACAGTATAATGCTGCGTCATCCAGAAAGTGCCCAACATCTTGAAACCTGTCATTTCCGAGTGAGCCTAGCTTACGTGAAATGCAATGTGGGTCAACACTGCTAACGGAGACACTTGGCAAGTGGTAATGGGAAGAAAAATAAAGAATAGTATTTTGAAGCAGCTCTGAGGAAATGTCATATTTAAGGGAATGAAAGCTCCTGCTTTTATTCCCAGTACTGTTACAGTCTTGCTGTATACTCTGAGCAAATTACTTAATCTCTTCTTGTGCAAGTCACTCTTAAGCATGATTTATAACAATGGCTTCACAACAGGATGAAGGATTTTATGCATGGGTCTGGCTATAAAAACACTGAAACATTTCTACAAGAAGTTTCGGATTCATCTTACATGAATTCATCCTGTTCTTTCATGGTTTCATTGAAAAATTCCTGACTGGTTCTAGTTGTGACACATCTTAGTATTCAAGTTGAAAGGATTAGGAGATAGTCCCAGAAGTAGGAGGACAGTGACTTCCAGAAGAAAGAAATGAAAGTCAAAAGGTGATTAATTTGAATACTGTAGACATATAGGGAAATGTGATAACCTGCCACAGAGGCAGGAGAAACCTCTGTACCCACAGCATTTCCACACAGCCTTGCCCTCCGAGTAATGGAGTACTTCTGCTAGGACAGTTCAAAATCATGTCTTGCATTACAATGATAAAAAAGCAAGGATTTTTGTGGCTGATAACTTTTATTGGACCAACTGTACAGTTGGGATCAACTTAGAAAAGCTTTCGAATAAAAAGCATTATTTTCTGGACCCTCTCAGATACAACATCACTCCAACAATGCCATTATGTTTTTTAGGGCTGTCAAAGGAGTAAAAAATTTGATTGCAATTAGTTGTGCAATTAAAAAACTTAGTTGCAGTTGATCACAATTTTAATTGCACAGCGAAAAACTCAAAATTATACACAGAAAACCTTGAAGTTATGCAAAATTATGCAGGTACTTTGTATGGCTGGGGGTGTGTGTGGGGTTTGGAGCCCAGGGAGGGGGTTCCCACATACCCTGGCAGGATGTGGGATACTGTGCGTCAGGAGTGAGGGGCTGTGGGGGCTGTGGCTTGGGGGTGAGGGACACACCTGCACAGACAGGGACACACAGGCACATACACACACACACACACACACAGACACCACCTAGCAGGTAAGTCTTTGGAGGAGAAGGGCTGTGGGGCAGATTGAGGCCCCTGCGGTGAGGGAGGGAATGGAGCGGGGGGCAGGGGCTGGGGTGAATGGGGTCCCCACGCCCGGGGCAGGTTGCGGGACAGAGCTGTGGCTCATCCAGGGGTGTGGGGAGGGGGGGTGCTGCAAGCTGGGGCTGTGCACCCCACTGCCATTTCCTTGGGAGTTGTGCGATGTCATGTGCCTCCCAACGACAGGCGGGTAGGGGATGTGCAGTGCAGCCAGTGTATGGCTCAAGGGCCAAAGGCAGCAGGGTGCAGAGCCCCAGCACACGTCGTCAGCCCGCTTTCACCCTGCACACAAATCCGGGGAGCACATGCCCCCTATGCCTCCCCCAGGGGTGTGCACAGTGGTGGGAGCCCCCCTGCTCCTCTAAATGAGCCTCCCATGGCTCTGTCCCAGCCCTGTGGCCCCGTTCACCCCAGCCTGGGCTGCCCTGGCAGCGGTGACAGCAGCCCAGTGAAGCCCGGGCGCGGGCTCCAAAACCACTCGCACAATTAACACGTTAAAAATATTAATGTTGACAATGATTAATGCATTAATCACAATTAATTAACAGCCCTAATATTTTTATGTTATTCCATTGCCTTCAGTGGGACTATTCATTTCCTGAAAGTTAGGCACCTGTGTAAATGCCTTGCTGCTTCAGAGCTTATGAGTGGAAGTATACTACTGTTCATTATAAAGGAGTTTTCTGCATAAGCTCTTCTGAAAATACATGTGAGGGAAGTCACTAGACAAGAATATGTATTCCCTGTCCTTAATAATTAAAATTACTGCAAATGCAGCTATTGTTTGCTGTAAATGAAGCCTAGTCCCTGCTGGCTAGGAGAGCAGAGTAAAAAATTGTGCTGTTCTAATGGACTATTCAAAACCTGTTACCATATATACAGGTGCAAGGCAGCTTCCCAGATCCCACAGCCTTTGCCAAATGTCCTCTGAATCAGCTGCTGCACAGAAAGGGGCCTCTCTGATACTTGTTTGAAGGCAACCTAATTAAAGGGAAATGGAGTCCAGAGAGTGCAATCCTCCAAAGTGACCTGTTTGCTTGAGTTGCTATGTCAAGCGCAAACCCTGTTTTTGAAAGAGAACTTCTGTTCTTTGAAATCAAACCTTTCTTGGAACTTCCCTGCAGGAAAAATCCTCCATCTACCTGTTGACTTCTGAACAGACCAGCACATGCTGCTCTCAGCCCTTGGCAGGGCTCTGCTACAGCACTAGCTCTTGTGTTTTTGAAGGGGCTGCATGCATTCTCTCCTGGCATGGCCTGTATAGCTACAAGCAATAATGGGTGCAGTAGTATTAAATATAAGCAGAAGGTGCCACTTCCAAGGTCCTCCTTTGCACTTGTAAAAGAGTTCAGAGGAAAGAATGAATATTCAATATTATTCTTCATGTGCATCAATAGTTGAGGCCCTGGCAGTCTAAGGGACTGTCTCTGCATCTGATATAATTGTTAGCAAGATCAGCTGAGGCACTCAAGCAGGTGCCCTCTTTGTTCCAACCAAGCACAAATTGTATAGGCTGTTCTCAATGAGAGGTGAGCACAACTTTGTAATGAGTCTCCCCTCCCC
This sequence comes from Alligator mississippiensis, assembly GCF_030867095.1. NCBI lineage: Eukaryota > Metazoa > Chordata > Crocodylia > Alligatoridae > Alligator > Alligator mississippiensis. The sequence continues at coordinate 68,627,211 of NC_081832.1, forward strand.
ACCATGTCGATCTGATGAGAGTTCAAGTCTGCTCAGCTGCAGGACATTTTGCAGAGTTCATCCTGTTTCTTAGGGCTTCTAGAGAAAGACGCAACAAAGCAGGAATGGAAATGTGGCTCTGGGAAAGTATAGGCAGCTCCAAATGAAATCAAGAGGAACGGAAGCTGTCCAGCCGCTTAAAAGTCATGTGCATTGCCCAGCTGGGTTTGGATATAAAGACAGTTGTTCCTGCTGGTCCCAAAAGGCACACAAAGCAAATTGCTTCGCAGTCAAATTTTTCTTGAACAATTGCAGGAAAGGAAAGTAATTATAAAATAAAGCATTAATCCAAAACAAATTGCATATATATTATTTTTAGTTTTTACTGAGTTGTCAGTAGGTGCAGAAGGTATTGATCATCGAAAAAAAAAATGCATAGCGAATAGACAACGCTTTGGTATTCAGATGTGACAAAAGCTTGTGTCAGCTCTGGAGTTCCCTGTTCAGACATGGTTCCAGCTAATTCCCAGAGGTGCACCGGCACCTGTGAGCTCAGGCAGCCTTGCATAAATCACTGCTGAGTATTAAAAGAAAAGAATTAGTGTGCAAACTTCTTGCTTTCTCTTCTGTTTCCAGGTTAGTAGGATAGAGCAAACAGTCTCTTGCGCTCTGGCATAACTCTTTATTTTCAGCATGGAAGGCTTGAAAGCATTTTCTCTGTTTAACAGTCTTTTCAAACGCGTGCTATTTCCAAGGTCTGATCATAGATGTATGCTGAAATTTGCTTTCAGACCATGAAAATGAAAACTGACATGCCTATGTTTTAAACGGTGGGGCAACATTGTTCCTTTACTCCAGTAGCGCCAGCTTCTTGGTTCTTTAACTCCTAAATCTTGGAATGCTTCCGTTTCTGGGCAGATAAAAGTTTATGGTATAAAGAGAGTGAGAATTTTTAAAAATATCTTGTTTGCTTAAAATCAAATTGCGTGAAAAACAAAACAGCTTAAAAAAAATAGCAGCTTATCACGTCGTTAAATTAATGGCAGGTGCCACAGGGGAGCATTTTTAATTTTTGTAATGATCTAAATCAACAAATGCATTGCCCAGCATTAGAAAGCAGGGACTTCTGTACAGCTGCATGAATCTAGTCATTGAATATATCAGGGCAGGCCTCGGTCTGTTCTTGGTCTATGAGTGCTGTTCCCATGAATCATGCATGCAGATCTGAACACGTGGTCTTGATTTTTTCCTCTCAAATCAAAGGCATTTAAAATAACCGCAGCACTTCCTGTGCCAGATTCAGGGACCTTGGGAGAGGTAAGCTTCCCTTTTCGATTTCTTAAGTAGTATAGTATTCAAGACCTGTTTCTTTGCTTCCAAGGTTTTTATTTTCACACTGACTCAGACTGCCAGCAGAATGTCAGAGGATATCAGGATATTCCTGTGTTGTGTATGAAGTATGGGCTCTGCTTACAAGTATTCAAGAAAAACTGAAAGGGCTCATTATTCAGGATCATAACCCATCCTATCAACACAGGTTTATCTTTACTTTCCCAGCACTAAGATGCATGTTTTCTCAGTCAAGGAGGCCTCTAGGAAACAATGTAGTAGCTGATAACAGAACTACATTTTTGCTTGACACTTCAGACCAACCTTATTGCTTATGCGCTCGGTTGGTAGTTTTTCTCTTTAGTAGTTGTGCATTTGCCATTTTCAATAGCCTGAATGAATGTTTAGATTTTCAGACCTCTTCATATAGGTTGTATTAGGGCAGTGGAGGGGCAACCTCTTTGGTAGGTGTGCCATGTGCCTGCACCCTTCCCAAGTGCCTCTCCAATACCATTCCTATGTCTAGGGACCTACTCAATTTGTGATTTCATGGATTTCGTGGAAATTGTGAAATCAGGCAATGTTGGCAAAATTCTCTGGGGTGGGGGGGACCTAAAAAAAGAAAAGAAAAAGATGTTGTCTTTCTAGTGGGAGCCAACAGTCCTCATGGCTGCTGCGGCCCAGCTGTGCAGCCTGCCAAGGAGAGGGGAGGGAGCTGCTGGCAGAAAGGGTGAGCAACCCGGATGGTGGCCAGCCCCACCCCTTGGTGCTGATTGGCTGAGGGGTGCCCATTTTACGGCTTCACCCCTCTCGGCCAGTTGACAGCAAGGGGCCACTTTGCCAATCAGAGGCATGGGAGGGGACTGTGATAAACCTGCAAAATTGTTGGCTGGCTCTGCTAATGGCCACCTGCCTCCTCGATTTCAGTAGGCCCCTACCTACATCCAATCTACTGGTTTGCTTTCTTCTCTCTTCCTCATGTTCCCTGCCCACGTGGCATCAGGAGGGCCTCCCTGTCCCCTACACGGCAGCTTGGTAACATTTAAAAAAAATGAATGACAGCAAATTCAAAACTGATATAAGGAAATATTATCTTCCATCATACCCAGGCAGCATGAGGAACATATTGCCTCAGAAAACCATTGAGGCCAAGCATTTGGTGAGGTTCCTAGAGATATTGGACACTTGCACAGATAACAAGAGTATCCAGAATTGTTATAGTTAATGCTAACTGTAACTGAACAGAAGATAAAAGCGCATACTTCAAAATTTAAAACAGTCTCTTTCTATTAGGGATAAGGATGAGATATTCGTGGCTGACATACTGTCCCAGATCTGCCTATTGTGATCTTAAGCTTGTGGTGACAGGATGCGCGATAAGACAGATTGTGCTTCTATTCCTATGATTTTCTCATGTTTATTCATTGTAAGCCTTATCTACAAACCATGAAAGACAACAGCAATCTGTCCAATGGCTTTCAATGGCTTTAGATCAGGCCTTCTATTAATTTATTCAGCCTACATCTTAAACTTCCCCACTGGATAGGTCCACTCTCCCTGCTAATGTTGATGCTCTCCCGGGTGCAGATTGTGGTTTCTTTTTACAGTCTTACTTGGAAATTACTTCTCTGTGACTAGTTCTGATGGCAAAATTCAAATAATCGCTAGGGGTGGATACAAACAGGGTAAGAACAGAGGCAAAGCAAGTGAATCTGAAAGTTAAAATTGTATTATTTTGCCTAGGTCTTAGACATGGGCTGTGGTTTGGAGTGTCGTACATATACCAAATAACTACAGTTATGCTTAGCCAGAGGGGTACGGATAACTAATTCTGTTGACTCTGCCGAGCAGGATGGCACTGAAAGGGTTAATAGTTTAGCATATGTTTCTTTGTATACATCCAAACACATGCACATACTATACTCTCCACTAACAGTGGCAAGAAAATTCTGCATTTGCTATTGTTGTCTGTTAAAAGGAAAAAAAAAAAAAAAAAGCCAGCCTTGGAATAATTCTTCATAAGAGATTTAAAGCTGACACAATATGTTTAGCATATTGGCTTGACATGTCAAGGTTCACAACGCATCAAATATTTCCAGGTTACTCAGTCAGAACTGAAGTCAACGTCAAAATGGACTTTTTTTTTAAAAAACGCTTAAGTGTCTTTCACCTGCTTGCTAGCAATGAGATGATATGTTTGATCCAAGTAAGTACACTGATTTATAAAGCTTTCAAAAAAAAAAAAATCCCCAGACACTTCAGTTATCGGCTTGCTAGTTGCTTATAATAGTGACTGAGGCACTGCAAGCTTTCCTCGCAGTAATCTGTTCTGTTACACTTCATTAACCCTTGGTTCAAAGAAACCCGGGATTTGGAGGAATTGGCGAGGGCCGGGCAATTCCTGAAAAATGTAAGTAAATTTACTGCTTCACTTGAATACCTTTTTACCTTATTCCCTTTGTTTGTTATTTTCCCTTAACACTGCCAGCCCAGTCATGGCGTTGTTCAAGGTGGATTGCTGTTTCTGGACTGAAAGTTACTGGGACTGGAGAATACGGAACAAATTTCTCCCTGGTTTAAGTCTGCTGCTGTCAAAGCCGTCAAATGCGGGATAGACTTTGTATCTTGTCATAAACGTCCCATCCGGTATTTCTGATAGTTTGGACATCACAGAAACACACTGGCTCTCATCTTTATCATTTTAAAATATACTGTGTCTTGAAGTTTTACAAATGATGATTTCCAATTTCTCTGAACCTAAGTGAAAACCTAAGCCAAAAGTGTCATTTTTGAGGGACTTCAGTTTTCTCTTGCCAGTACAGATGTCTCTGTTATCATTGTATGAAAGTGATGGGTAATTTCACTTCCTTTGTATTATTGTCAGGGATGCAAATACCAGGATGTATTCAGGTTGAGAATGATAAATCAATGTGTTGGCTTCACATCTTGGGGGAATAGCAAGGAGAGACTGCAGCTCATGAGGATTTACAGGTAGACTCAAAAGTCATTCTGTAATATATTGCTCTTCTAACGGTGGCATTGTAGCATATACTGCAGTTACTTACCCTTACAAGGCAAGCTGCCCTTCTGATGCTTTCCCTCCATGTTCTTTTCCATAATCATTGCATGGATTTTATCCAGGGATCCAGTTTCCATGTTTGATTTAGTCCCTGCTCTGCCACTGGTTCACTTTGAAGCCCTGAATAAGTCACTTCTATGACTCAGTTTACGTAGACACAAAATGTATTTTAATAATACCACACCTCCCTCAGGGGCAGGATTTCTAAAGTTTAATTTGCAGCAGCAGTACTGAATTTTGTGCTAAGTGCCAAGTATTTTTATTATAAAAGCTTTAAATAATAAAGCATCTCTTTTTCTAAAGAGAAAATCTATGAATCACTCTTTGTAATTGAGAACACACTCATTTTGGTATTGCAGTCATTGTTCGGTGAATACCGTAGAGACGCGTTTAAAATGAACGCAGTATCTTCCAAAGTGATCAGTGTGCTTTCGGAGGGATTTTACTCAGAAACCATGAAGCTTCTGTTCCTATAGCTTCTTTGAGAGTTTGCCGTCTTCTCTAATTCTGTCATAATCTTTTATTAGGTTTTGCCAAACAGTTCAGATTGCTATAGCAACTCTAATGAAATCTCTCTCCCTAAATAGCCATGCCAATTTCATCAGGTCAAAATCTGCCCTTTCTATCTAACTCTCTACCTTTGACTGTTTTTTCTCTTCTCCAAGTAGACAGTTTGCGGTATGAAGGAGCCCAGAATTATTAACCCAAGTATTTGTTCCCTCCTCTTCAGCTTATATTGTGTTTTTATTTGCTGTGTATTAAACTATGTATGTCAACAAGAAAAATAAAAACCCTCTTGAGAGGTAATCCTCTTGTTCCCATGCAGGGCACTGGTGGCAGACCTGTGTATTTCCAAGTAAGATAATGAAAATTCATCATCACCATAAAAAGGGCACATGCTAGTGATATTTTTTAAAAATGTGGAATAAAGCCATGCAGCGAGTGTGGGGTGTGTGTGTGTGTGTGCCTTTTTTGCTGGAAGCTGCAGCTAAGAGTCACTGTAGATCACTACGAGCTCTCTGATCAAAATGATTTATTCAATATTGAAAATCATGAATTGAATATAAAAGCAAATACTTAGGAGTAAACTCCTCTTCTCATATCCCCAGAACATAGACTGTGCTAATCCTGTCAGTGTTGGCAGCCTAACAGCATCCCACTGATTTTTCCTAACTCTTATCTTTTAAGACAGCAATTTATCCTCTAGTTCTTTCAGCTGAGACCACCCAACATGGGTGTCCTGCTATCATGGACTTCTTTCTATGAAATGCATGGAGGCCAACGTTTCATTTATTGTAATCACTTAGATGCCATCACTCAGGCCTGGCCTGGCCTGGATTTGGACTGCGGAGTCCATGCACATATCACATTCCCAGTGCCCTAACCATCTCCTTCATTTTACGTAGAATTTATAATGCTGCATTTAGTAGATGGTGATGTATTTCCTTGCAACCGGAAGGCTTCTCTTTTTGTCACTTAGCTTCTGCAATATCTTCTGGTTTAAACACTCCCCCCCCCCCCCCCCCCCCCAGCAGCTACCAGTAAAATAACTCTGAACTCTGCATTTTTAAATGTTTAACATTCTGGGTTGTGAGGCATCGGATGATAATAAAAGATCACTGGTACAGTGTAGTTCTACATTTTGATTGGCTGACTGAACAGGAGTATTATACATTCCAGAAATGTATAGAGTCAAACTGCTCTGGAGACTAAATTATTCTCTTCTGCTTGAAAAGGGAAAGTCCTAAATGAATGGCCCAAGTTGAACCTATAATGACAGTGCTCTAATCATAAAAATGCCACATTTCACAAGTTACAACCAACAGTCAAAGAAAGGTTGAATTAATTCAGAAGCCAAAATGGTTTAGCTAATGTGTATTAAGATGCTTTGAAAAGGGTATTGTGAAACTTCCATTATATCCTCCTACATTTTACATGAACTAAGGTCTTTTAGCTGCCGAGCTTGTGTTCTTTCCATCCTGCAGAGAAATGTGCAATATTTTCCTCTGTGCTAAGGATTTGAGACGGGTAAAAGAGGACTGAAGCAGTACATACTTCTCCAACCTGGAGAGTTGCTTAATGAGCATGACCCTATGGAGTATGAATTAAAGTAATGCATCTAGCGCTGTTTCCCTTGTGTGATGGCTGAACTGTAAGTTTTGGAGTCTGGATTTCATTAGGGCTGGGTTTTCCACGAAACCTCAGGGAGTTAGATTCCAAATCCTACTGAAAATTAACAGCAACTGGGTGTCCTTTTCCCCCCTGTATAGCTTCTTGCACTATTCTCATTTCCTTAGTATCTGATCACTTGCCTGCTGTGCATTAACTTCCTTACTAGAGGTGTATAAAGTGTTTTGTTTTAGCAGCTTTCTGTATATTTCTCTCTGCCTTTTATACATTATAGAAAAATTCTAAAATATTCTTTGTATAAATATAATCTTACGGAAATCAAAAGAAATGTGCCTTGTGTTTGGACTGAAGGTGGTAAGATTTTGCTGTGGAATAAACTAATCTCCATTCCCGAGAGAATGCAGTCTTAGGCTGCCCACCACTAGAAAGCTCTATCTGTCGCACAGATGGGGTTTAACCTTATTAAAGGTTACCTTATCGAACCTTCCTCCATGCCTAAAAAAGTGAAATTGTTGGCAGTGATCTTCATCCAAGAGTTTTATGCAGTCTTAGAGACATGTTGACCAAGGTCACTGAGAGCACCTTGGAGATAAAGCTTGAGGCCATGGACCAGATCCAGACTGCTCTGGAAAACTAGTCAGAATGGTGGAGGACAGTTCTTGTGCGTCACGAGGTGTGAGTCACATGAGTGTGCAAAATCACTGAATGTCTTGTGAGAAATCCTTTCATGAAAGAAGAGAGAGTAGAGAGATTGGTTTCAGTTGTGAGTCAAAGAAACAGGCAACCGCCCAGTCCCTAGAGGTCCACGGGTGTCTGCACACTTATACCTACCAGGATCTCAGATATACACACAGCCTGTTCTTTCCTTCAAGACCTTTTCTCCGAAGTGCTTTGGTTGTAAACAAGCAACATTTTACTTTAAATACACTACCGGATACATCAGGCCATAGTTCTTGGACGGAAAGGAAATGCAACTGTTCAACCCAAGTTGGATCTCCTCAGATGATGACGGCTCCCACAGGAAACTAACTCAAAGCCTGTTTCCAAGTGGGAGAATTCATGATTCCACCTAAGAAATGACTTGAGACTTGTAACGGGGGTGCACTTAAAGATAGCAGAAAAACAGAGATGCAATTCACCAGCTGATGAGTCTCTAAGGGTGGATCAAGGGGGAAGGAAAATCAGGCAAAGATAGGAATAAAAAGAAAGAGTTGTTTCAGAAACTCTAAGTTCCTGTTTCTATGTGATACAGTCTTTTAAATCTTCCTGAACACAGAAGGATCCACCAACCTTGTAGTACACTTGAGTGTTTCTGATAATGACAATATTTCCAGTGTACTATTTAAACATGATACATATGGGCAGGCTATTTGAATTTAATTTGAAAGTCAAAATGATCAGAAGCAGCTGTTGGGTGAATACTAATGGTGTAAAAAACAGCTTTATCATTTTTATCAATGCTCATGTTTTTTTGTGTCCCTGCTAGGGACTTTCCCTGTTCTGCCAGATTATCTCACAGTCCATTGCTTCTCCACAGCATAAAGGTGCTTATGCTGCACAGGCTGGCGCAGAACCTTCAGTGCCATTTTATAATGATTTATAAGGGCTTTGTGATTACACCCTCCAGTGGCCCAGTTCCATATTCTTTATTCACCCTCTACCTGGGTAGTATGAATATCTAAGAATGTAGGGTTTGATCTGAACTGATTAACTACCGAAAGGGTCATTTATGTTTAGATCATATGCTAGGTTCTTTAAAAAAAGAAAGAGAGATAAGCACAAAAGAAAAAAATGCTTACATAAAGTGAAATAAATGCATATTTAACAAATTGAGATTGGAAAATAGGAATCCCCAGAACCTTTGGCTAATTTCTGAAGTTAATTTAACATTGTTCACTAAATCCTATTCCCAACTCTAAAGATGACCAGTTGTATGCCCTTGGAAGAAGTCTTACTTCATCTCTCTGTTATGTTCTCAAGTTGCAGCAAGGGAAGTTTAGGTTAGATATTATGAAGAATTTTCTTACTAGGAGGGTAGGAAAACACTGGAACAGGTTCCCTGGAGGGATGATTGTTGGAGGTTTTTAAGACCTGACTAGACAAAACCTTGACTGGGATGATCTAGTTGGGGATGGTCCTGCTTTGAGCAGGGGGTTGGACTAGATGTGACCACCTGAGGTTCCTTCCAACTCTCATTTTCTATGATTCTACGAGTCCTTGTCCACTAAAAGTGCCTTATATAATTTATATATTTTAGGCCACAATCCTGGAAATGTACCATACTGGTGCAGTTGGGGAGGGGGATAGTTATGGTCTATTTAATTTCAGAATATAGTGTTTAATTGAAGTTGGAGGCATTTAAAATAGCATTGCATGTGCACTGAGCAGAAGTGATTGCTACTGACTTGATGCTGCTGTGTGCATTTGGCATAGACTCAAAGTTGCCTGAATTAGTTTAAGATGATAGGCCTTTTTCATCTCTAAAACTTTGAAATAGTCATCTTACCATCATTAACAAAACCTGATGGCTCATGACAGCACTTAAAATTAGACCTTTCAGGCTAGAATCTGCCTAGACTGTGGCAGAGTGTCTTATTCTGCAGTAATTTAGTAAGTACTTACTGTTGCTACTGGAAAAATCATAAAGTAATTGTCAACACGTTGAGACCAGGTTTAGGGGAAGTAGTTGGCAGAAGAACAGTGTGGCTTCAGACCAGGCTAAAGTTGCATTGATCAGATAGTCTCACTCTGACAGAAGTTGAAAAAGAAATAAGAATAGCAATTAAAGATAATAGTTATTATTATTAACTATATAAAGAACATTTGATTCAATTTGGGGTTGGGGGGAAGGATTATGCAAAGTAGCAAATCCTATGGCATTCCAGGTAAAGTAATGGTAGTTTATGAAAGCTATGTGCAAAAATCCTGTGGTACTGTGAGAGGTGGTGGAAGATTAAGCAATTGGTTCAAATATAAGTTTGGTGTAAGCCAACGGAGCATAGAATTTCATCAGGTCCTTAAACTGAATATTAAGAACGTTAGATAGGCATGAATTGAATGATCTAGAGTTAAGCAATTCAGCTGATGCCGATAGCCCTGTACGACTAGTAGGCATGTTTGAATGAATGATAAAAGTCTTTGCTACCTTGAAAAACTGGTGTTGTTGAGACGAACTTACATCTCTTTTGTTCTGTTGATTTTTTTTTTTTTTGTGGTCCTATTGCATGTATTATAATCAAAATATTATGAAATGCAGCAGCAGCTAAACACAGGACAAGGAGATTCTTAGGCGTATCTAGGAAGCCTGATCGGTGCTGATGATTGCATCAAGGATCACTTGAAAAGGAAACATGTCTTTGTCACAAATATTGCGAGAAATTGATGTAACTGGACTGGTGAAAGCATTGTAATTGGCCTCAAACTGAAAATACCTCAACCCAGTATTCTAATGGTATTGCTCTACAGAGTGGAAGCAGTTGCATTAAGTGAAACTGACATTACTGGGTGGTAATGATGAGAGTTTGTCAAAACCTGGCAGGTGTGAAGTGGAATGATTTTAAGATAAATGAAGTTAGAAGGAGAGTAGGATGTGAAATCAAGGCATGAGATGATGCTGGTGGGGATACTGCAAAAAACAAACACATGAGAGAATGTCAAAGGAAATTGGGTAGATGCAACTGGATCCAACTGACCCTGACTCTGACCACTGATGAGATGTTTGGACATCATGCAGGGGCACGACCATATTGGGCTTAATAACGGCTGAATAAACTTTAGCCAGGAATGAATGATGATGCTCTCCTGCCTCTGGTGTTTACAATGTTTGGTGTTTACACCAGGGGCAGGGATGAAAGAGGAGACATGGGAGTGACCCTGGGATGAAAAGGCAGACGTATCTATGCAGCTCCAAGCACAATGAGACACTAGGTGTGTCTATATGTGCACTTTACTGAGGAGTTGACTAGTTAGCTCTGCAGTGAAGTGTCACTGTCTACACATATGTCGGTATTAGGGCACAGTAAATTAATTTACTCTGCCATAGGATAGTACAGTTGGGGACAGTACTATCCTACAGTGGAGTAATTGTATGCACTGAAATGCATGTGCTGAAAGTTGTGCGGGCCGGGAGCGGTCCGAGGCCCTCGGGGGTTTTTTTCGCGCGGCGGGCTGTGGCCAGCAGCCTGGACACGCCGGGTCGGGGAAGGCAGGCGGCACACTAGAATTAGGCACGGACGCTTAGTGGTTGATTAAAGATTATTTTACTTACACCGAAGATGGTCACGGTGCAGGCAGGAAAACTTGCTTGAGTTGCAGTTACAAAACAAAACAAAACAAAGCTCGAACCTGCAGGGCACGAGAGTACGTCGCAGGGGGTTTTCGGCGACGGGAAGATAAACCTGCAGGACTCGAACCCGGACAGAGCTCTGGATACACTCGCACGAAGTTTGCTAGACTCCGTGGAACTTGTGCGCAGGGAAGGGTACTTCGAGGGATCAGGCGGCGACAGGGAGAGGCGAGAGGCTGATCATGTGAGGTTTGACCTAGAAACTACTATGCAAAGCCTAAGCAAAAGTCTCTGTTATGTGACGAATGCCCATCTGCAATGATAAGGAGGAGACAGTCTTAGATAAAGGAGGCTTGAAAACAAAAGCAGAATCAGAGTACTGGGTCAAAGAGCTCATTAAAATACTAAAAATCACACCCCTAGGTGGGCAAAAGATATGCTAATGAAACATGCATGTATGTTAATGAGATACATAGCTAAAACACAGGTATAGAGACATTCTCAGTAAAGAACTCCTTGCGTCACTCCTTTATAGCCAATTAGCAAACAAGGATGCTTATGAAGGTTTAAAACTCCTGTATAAAAGGGGCTTAGAATTGAAATCTGGTGTGCTTGTTCTGTGAAATTATTCCGCTTGCACCTTTTATTGCTAGCAATAAATCTTCTTTATACTTTCACCCCTGGTATCTTTTTTGGCCTTTGCATACCGGGCACGAACCCAGACTTGAGCTGGGGCCTAACTATCAGACCCCTATAGCCAGCTTTAAGGTACAGGCGCTGGGTCCGATAGGCTCCGCAGCGCACCTAGAGTTCTCCTCAAGATGTTTATGGAGTCTTCCCTTGCGGGGTTCTCCTCGGGAGATCTCCAACTTGGGCGGAAACCGCTCAAGCCTCTTATACGGCTAGCAAGCCAATCGCTAGCTGCCATGTGGGAATAATTTAGAATTGGCCAATAGTGGGACACAAATTTGTATACGAATGGCGGGAACTCCTTGCACCGTGCATTTCTCTTTTGCAACCTAGAAATGCACCCTGCAAAGAAAGCTACGAGTGGCGGGAAATAATTTAGCAGTGCTGAAGCGCACACAAACAAAAATCACACCCTTGGGTTGTGACATCCCCCCTTGCTGAAGGCACAGCTAAATTATGCTGCATGCTCGTCACTCGGGTTATTAAGAGCTCTTACCACGGGTTGTTGAACTAAACGAATAAACACAAAATTTGCTAACATAAGAAGTTCGTCCTCTAGGGATCGAATCAAATAATAACCAGCACAAATACATATACACATGATCAGATTCATAACAAAGAACTGCACGATCAGGGCTTCAGTGGGCGACATGGCGAAGTCGCGTGTCAGGCCCTCACTTCTTCCAATGATGTTATCCTTCTTGGGGCTTCTTTTCACCACGCACTCTGAATTCCAGATCTGTAAACAAAACTTTCAAAAAATAAGTTAACATATCTCAAAATATTTACAAAATTTCCATGGAATTATACTATCAATTTTAAAACATATAATACAGGTGTTTGCTACTTTGAACTACCCTCTCTTGCACACTCAACTAGATGAAATCGTCGAGGAGCCGTTGTCTAATTCTTCTAGGTAATGAAAACCTAACTCATAGGCCAGTTGCCATTGGCCTGCATCCCCTAAAGTCCGAAGTTGCCGCTTATTGAGTCCAGAACGCTGTAGGAGAAATCCAAACATGTATCGCTCCTTTGGTGTTCTCTGTGGCAATGATGGACGATGGGATTCGCAGTGTCTTGTGCCTTGAATCTCGGTCGGATGTCGACGTTCCTGATCACTAGACAATCTTGGCTCCATCAGGATACGCAGTCGTGACAACTAACGAAGGAGGTTACTCACGGGTTGGTTCACCATTGGGTTAAGCAGAATCCAGAGGACAGCAATGTTCTTTTGCCCATAAACCTCAAGACAACTATCTATGCTGTGAACGGTCACTGGAACGGTTCCAGGATCTCGTAGATGACGGTGAGGCCATGGTCTTATTCGCTGGAGTGATGTCAGTCCCAGCGCACATGCTCTGGGGTTCCAGGCACAGTACGAGACTCTGATGATTGCTTGCATGAGATGTTCTGTGCCGGTATGTTCTGGCCGTCCGTCATGCCATACGTGGGCTTTCTGACCAATTAGTTCTGCAACAAGCGCTGGCAGTGGAATAGGCCAGTGAACGTTAACCGCTACCATGTCGATGTCAGTGACATGTCCTCTATTCCACGAAGCTTGTCTTACCAAGAAGCTTGCTTCTTCCTGGTTTAGCAGGTCGGATCCAAGTTCCACGACCAAACGTCCCAACCACACAGCTAGAGTTTCTTCAGGTTGGATTCTTGATTCTCTGCACAAATCCTGTAGTTCAGTTCTGGTGCGAGCATAGTAGGCAGTAGCAACTCGGTTAGTTGTTGTTACAGGCTGAACTACTGCTGTGGGAGTCATTGCTGCTGTTATTACTTCAGGCAGGAGGGGTGGATGCACTCCTCTGCTCGATTCTCCCCTCCGTTGGCATGAAGGCGTGGTCATCGGAAGCGACGCTGCGTCGGTGGGCGGAGTTGCCAGAAACAACGCTGTGTCGGTGGGCGGAGTCGCTGGCCGAACTCTCGCGGGTTCCTCCGAAGCTCCACCCTTCTCTTCTGGTTCTTCCACGCGGTCTCCCTCTTGCTCGGCGCCATCTTGTTGTGGCGTTTCAGGATTCTCTTTCGCAGCCGCTTCTTTGACCGCTTGAACGGCCATACGCAGCTGGGCTTTTAAACTTAAATTCTTCTGCATTAAATTGGTTACAGTGCGAAAAGTTGCAGCTAACACTCCCCCCTTGTCGTATTGTGGGGCCACCCTCTCATCCGCGGCGCGTTCCTCCGTCTCCAGATCTTCGTGGAGCTCGGATGGAAGCTCGCGACCCCTTAATCTAGACACCAGCATAAAGGGGGAGAATCGGTCGATCGGTACCGGTTCTTCACTCTCCTGAGCACATCTTAGGCAACGGGCACACTCCCGGGTGAGGGTCGGGTTCACTTCGCCTGCCGGGTTGACTCTGGGAAGGGACACAGTGTCGAGGGGCCTGAACAGGACCCGCTCATTGCTCATTATACACCTGAATGCCGCGGGGTGCAAATACACTTCCCTCTCTTTCGGGGCTCCGTCTTCGGAAGCTCCCTCTTCTCCCTTCAGCGAAAGGCGTCCGCTGATAAACCTCTCACCCGTTCCGCCTGCCTGGTGGTAAGCCATATGCGCCTCCAGTTCCATAAAGTTTTCTACTTGGCGTTTTCCACTGCGCCAAGGGCAGTTCTTAACTAATTCTAGCTCCAGCGTGCCTTCCCCTGATCCCATCCTCATCGCCATGTGCGGGCCGGGAGTGGTCCGAGGCCCTCGGGGGTTTTTTTGTGTGGCGGGCTGTGGCCAGCAGCCCGGACACGCCGGGTCGGGGAAGGCAGGCGGCACTCTAGAATTAGGCACGGACGCTTAGTGGTTGATTAAAGATTATTTTACTTACACCGAAGATGGTCGCGGTGTAGGCAGGAAAACTTGCTTGAGTTGCAGTTACAAAACAAAACAAAACAAAGCTCGAACCTGCAGGGCACGAGAGTACGTCGCAGGGGGTTTTCAGCGATGGGAAGATAAACCTGCAGGACTCGAACCCGGACAGAGCTCTGGATGCACTCACATGAAGTTTGCTAGGCTCCGTGGAACTTGCGCGCAGGGAAGGGTACGTCGAGGGATCAGGCGGTGACGGGGAGAGGCGAGAGGCTGATCGGACCCCTGTAGCCAGCTCTAAGGTACACGCGCTGGGTCCGATAGGCTCTGCAGCGCACCTAGAGTTCTCCTTAAGATGTTTACGGAGTCCTCCCTTGCAGGGTTCTCCTCCGGAGATCTCCAACTTGGGCGGAAACTGCTCAAGCCTCTTATACGGCTAGCAAGCCAATCGCTAGCCACCACATGGGAATAATTTAGAACTGGCCAATAGTGGGACACACATTTGTATACGAATGGTGGGAACTCCTTGCACCGTGCATTTCTCTTTTGTAACCTAGAAACGCACCCTGCAAAGAAAGCTACGAGTGGCGGGAAATAATTTAGCAGTGCCGAAGCACACACAAACAAAAATCACACCCTTGGGTTGTGACAAAAGTGACAGGGGGTGGCTGGGGCATGAGGGTGCTAAAGGGTGGGGGCTGCATGCCACCTAGCCCCAAACCTTACTACCCTCTGGCCTGAGCTAACCCCTCTATCACTACCTAGAGCCTGGGGCTAACCCCCTGGACCCTTTGCCAGGTTGGGGGCTGCTCCATCTTGGCTCATGCTGCTGTGGTCTCAGGTGCACATGCAGATGCTGTGTCTGGGAGCAGCTGACTCCTGTGCAAACTGCGCTGTAGTTTATCATGTCACCTTAATGGCATGTGTAGCTGCACCCCCTAATTCCTAATTGAAGTTTTTAAATATGAATAATTAACATCTCATTTAATCTAAACCACTTTGGGACACTTTCTTGCAAAATTTAGTCTTCTAAATGATATTTCTATTGCTCATCATTGAAAATTAAAAGAAAGAAACCAAAAGCCTCCCATCATTTTTATGCATTTAAATATCTACTTGTTAAGCTCATTATCATCTCATGTTACCTCAAAATCTTGCAGGCATATTCTGGCATTTGACACACTTTGCTTCCATGTACCATATAATTTGTTTCCTCTTTAAAGTTGCTTTGAGTTCATTATCCATATAATAAGTTACTGTAAGTGGCCAAGGTCCTTTAATTCATTGCAGTTAGCAAATGCTGTTTTGCTGTTGCTTACATTAATCATGACAACCAAACCTACTCTCATATTTAGTTCAGTAATCCTATGAAATAACATCTATATGAGCTGCCTACTGTGAAGTTATTACTGTGCAGTCATTTAATACTTGCATACCCAAGTACTAAATGACTGCACAGTGACCGGTGTTACTGAGCAGTAACATCCTGGCATGATTGCCTACTGATGCTTACTGTGCAGTAGCTCATTACTGCTGCACAGTAGCATCACGTCACGTTTTGTGCCCAGCGATGCTACTGAGCAGTGCTCAGTGGTGATGAGCTCCTGTGCAGTGAGCGTCTCGTGCAGACATGGCCGGTAGCACTTTTCAAAGCAGATAAAGAAAAAGTAATCATTCATTTATAATTTAATACAATTCACATGAAAGTTACTTTTTAAATGTTAGCAAATGAAAAGGAAAAGTCAAACATTTGAATTTCTTGTTTACTTGAAATCTTTTTAGCTACCAGTGCTTCCTTGGAGCACTAATTCAATCAGTAAAATAAATTCCATTTTAAATTGGCTAATTCACTAAATGCTATTCCTCAAAATAACTCCAACTCCCTCCACTGTACCTTCAGTTCCACTAGAACCAAGTTTCTCATCAGAGCTACTACAGTGAAGAATTCCAGTCTCAGACCCTGAAGATAACTTCTTCCTTCCTGCATTTTTCAATGAAAGATAATACATGAAGAACTCGAGCATTAGCATCATTGAAGCTTACATTAAAATAGATGATTTGCTAGCTAAGGGATTCCCAAAATACCTTCCATTTGCCTAAGAGGCTTTTCATTTCAATCCCTGACTTCTTATTTGCCTTGAAAATTCTTCCTCAGCAACCTTTAGGGAATTGCATGTGTGTGTATGTGTGTGGGGAAGGGGGGTTGAAGGGGAAGCATCTTTCTGAAAATAACTTTAATTCAACCAGACACACCCAACTTTTCTGACCAAGAAGTAGATCATCTTGATAATAAATCAGTCCAGGGCTCAAACTCTTTCCCTCGGTAGCTTGTTTAGAACATAGGAGTGAGGATTGTGTAGCCCCTGGACAAGTTTCTCCTCAGCAGCATGTCTGGAAATCTGTGCATATTCTTTTTTAAAAAAGGAGTGCTGTAACTGAGCCAGATGTCTGCATTGGCATCAATTATGAACCCAATTAACCCACTTAATGAAAACACTTTGAAAAGTGACAGATGATTCTGAGCAGATACGGTATGGCTACTCAACCCCTTCAAATGCCCTTGCATCACCGATCAGGTAGGATAATCCCTTTGAGTTTACATTTCCTTAGTTATACTAATTCAGGGCAGCAGTTTATAAACCTATGTCACTTTTAATATTAAATCACAGAAGCAATATTCAACAATTGCTGTATTATCTGATTAATAATAATACTACCTTGCTCTTATATAGCACTTTTCATCAGCAGACCTCAAGGTATTTTGCAGGGGAGATCAGTACCATTGTCCCAATTTTTCATGTCGGGAAACTGAGTAATAAAGATGAAGTGAGTTGCCTAACATCACAGCCCAGGCCAGTGGGCAAACCAGAAATAGGATAGGTCACCTGAGTCATAAATATGTGTTCTGCCCATGAGGCCTCCTGTGAATTCATTTTGGAAGTCAGGGAAATGACTGATAAGATAAAGATAAACCCAGAGATTTGGAGGGCTGTTTCTTAAGGACACTGTAAGCTGAACAAGAAGCTGTCATGACATGATGGAAGCACAAGAAGAATGGCAGGAGACCAATGTGGCTGCACAAGGAGCTTTTAGGATGCTTCAAATGTAACAGGAAAGCATGCGGGCAATGGAGGAATTTCCTTGCTATACCAGGAAATAGCTAGAACCTGAAGGGACAAAATCAGGAAGGTAAAGATAAAGAACAAGCTGCACTTGGCAAAGGAGGTTAAGGACAATAAGAAGAGGTTCTGTAAGTTTGTTGGCCTGAAAAGAAGGAAAAAAGAAAAGGTTCTCTGTTAACAAGCCATTGGGGGGGGGGGGGGAGGGGGAACTCCTTAAAGAAGATGCAAAGAAGGCAGATCTACTTAACAGCTACTATGCCTCAGTCTTCACAAAAAATATGAAGCTTCACCCAGACACCTAGTAAGGATTATTTGGATAAAGAACAGGCAAGCCAAGGGATAAGATAACAAGAGCTTTTTAAGGATTAGAGAGCTTTTAAAGGTCTAAACAAATTGAAGTTAGTAGGGCCAAATGAACTTCATCCCTGGGTACTGAAAGAACTGGTAGAGAAGATTTTGGAGCTCTTGGCAATCAGGTTTTTAAAGTTGTGGGAGACAGGCCAGGTACCGGAGGACTGGAAAAGGGCCAGCATAGTGCCCCTCTAAAAAGGGCAAAAGGGAGGTCCCAGAATGGGTGACTGGTACCTCCTGAGTCGGATGGGGCACCAGATCACCGAAATATTATGATTGATCTCCTCAGTTCATACAATGTTTGTTTTGTCATTGGAATTAATGCCAGTGGCAGAACTAGAAGTGCACTTCCACTGGCACTTTTGGTTTCATGGCTGGTGCTTCCAGGGGGTGCACGGCTGATCTTGGGGGGTGCACATGCATCCGCGTGCACCCTCTACGCATCACCAATAGGTCCCAGGGACAGATAGGTTAGCCTTACTTCGATATATGGGAAGCTACTGGAGCATATCCTAAGGAATACTATTTGCAAGCATCTGGAGGAGGACAGGGTGATCACCAGCAGCCAGCAAGGATTTATGAAAAACAAATAGTGTCAAGCAAACTTGATCTCCTTTGACAAAGTAACTACTTGGGTGGATGAAGGGAATTCTGTACATATAGCATATATGGACTTCAGCAAGGCTTTTGATACGGTCCTACCTGAATTTTTCATAAACAAATTGGAGAAGTATGGGCTGGATAAAACTACTATAAGGTGTATAGATAACTGGCTTAATAGTCCCAAGCAAAGTGTAATTATCAATGGGTCTATGTCAGAATGGCAGAAGGGTCTGTCCTGGGCCCAATGCTGTTCAACATGTTTATTGATGATTTGGATCCTGGCATAGAAAGTTTCTTGAGCAAGTTTGCAGTTGACACAAAACTGAGAAGGACTGCAAACATGTTGGAGTATGCAAGCACAATTCAGAAGGATCTTGACAGATTGGAAAGCTGGGCTGAAGCTAATGCAATGAAGTTCAATGCAGACAAATGCAAGGTGCTATCCCATGGGAAGAATAGTCAAAACCACAAATATAAAATGGGTGACACCTGGATTGATGGAGGCAGTGTGGAAAAGGACTTGGAATTCTTGGTAGATCACAGAGTCAATATTAGTTTGCAGTGTGATGTAGCCGCCCAAAGGCGAATGCAGTTTTGGGAAGCGGGACATGAGAGTGCCTCTCTACTCAACACTAGTTAGAGCTCATCTGGAGTACTGCATGCAATTCTCCACATTTGAAAAAGGAAGCAGAGAAGATAGAGAGGGTCCAAAAGTGGGCAACAAACGTGATTAAGAGCTCGGTAAGCAAGTGATAGGAGGAGAGGCTGAAGGAGCCAGGATTGTTCAACTTGCGAAAAAGGCGCTGAAGAGGAGACATGATAGCAGTCTTCCAACACTTGAAGGGCTGCCATAAAGAAGATTCAGACCAATGGCTTCAAGTTGCAGCAAAGGAATTTTAGATTCGGTATCCAGAAAAACTTCTTCACTATTAGAATAGTGAGGCAGTGGAATAGACTGCCTAGGGAAGTTGTGGACTCTCTGTCACTGGAGGTGTCCAAGAAGAGGTGAGACAGCCACTCATCAGGGATGATCTAGCCATAGCAATGCCTGTGTTCTCCTATGGGTTTTTCTCATGCTTCTGGGCTTTGCTGGTTACCTTTGGCCCCTCTTTCTGCTACATGTCAGGGTGTTTTTAAGCCTTCTCAGAGGCTTTGGATTTCAACTTTGACTGGGCTCTGTCTTGTTTCTGCTGGGACCAAAGCCAGAGTTTCCTGGCTAAAGGGTCTTGCCCTCTCTGCTCAAGATTAGACTGATCACCGTATGTGAGGTCAGGATTTACCCCGTGGTCAGACTGGTAAGGTTGGACTGTGAAGGTTTTTGCCGTCTTTTGAAGTGCGGGGAGGGGTGGTTCTCTACCTGGAACCTCTTGAGCATATATTGGTTACTTTTCATAGAAGTAGGACATTTGCTGCTATGGTTTCCCTGCTTTGCTTGTGGCAGGTTAGGGTGTTAAGTTTGTGTTGTGTCACGGTTGATGATAGTCTTATGTAGAGTTTAGATTATGGATTGTATAGGATGGTTTGGGTAGGGCTGATCCCACCTCAGGAGTAGATGACATCCGGAGGTCCCTTCCAGCCCTACTTTTCTACGATTCTATGATTTCAAATAGGGATCCATAACATCAACAATGTCTTGATCTGTTGTGGTCTCTCTGAGGTCTTTGCAGCAGCAGAATTGCTCTATTTTTTTTCCAGAGTCAAAAAGCAAGTGAGAGCGAAGAGCTGGCATTTTCTGAGATGCCTGGAGTGTAACAAGGGGTGCCTTGAGTCTAAAAAGGTTGAAAATTGCTGCCATAGGGGTTCTCTGGTAAATGGCACATAGCTCCCTGTCCAAGAAGTGTAGTCATTTACCCAGAGAGAAGCTGTGTATCAAAGATTTTAAGGATAGTGACATATAAAACTACAGATAATATACTGCACCGCATTACCTTCTCTGAATACATTGAATTTAAATCCTTTTCTCTATAGTTGCACCACTAAATACATGTAAAAGAAGAGATTTATTTCCCCTTATATTTTCCTCTTACTCTTCCTGCTGCTTTAAGGCTTTAGGTTTTATCGGGGAAAGGAAATAGTTTTGATCAAAACTTCTAACTTTCCTGTCAGTTCTGGTGAGTTGTTGGAGTAACGTGCATTCATTTCCAGGCTTTCTTCCTCCCCTCTGGTATTCAGAGACAAGACTTCAGGGATCCATTTTGCCAGCATGCCTTAAAGGTTACTCCCTTCAGTACCTTAAAACCTATTATTCTCAGGTTATTCTGCCATTTTTTCCCTTAGAAGCGTTCAATTTTTGTTTTAAAGGACAAATGGCTCTTCCTTCAACTTTGAAGGGGCCTTCTCATTTTATACCAGTCCTCCAGCTCTTTTGCCTTGCAACTTCTCAATGTTGACTGCAAGAAACTGCAATTATTCTTAAAACATTTTTAGATCTCTCTGCTCAAATGCAGTTAGTAAGTGGCTAGTACTGACTAATACGGAGACCAGCAAAATGAATATTTTTCCCTGTGTGTGTATACCTTTGAAATCAAGAACAAAATTTGATTTGATCCCTTTCCTGACTTTTTTTAGTTTGTTTTGTGAACAATTAAGAAATTGAATTTTCCTAGGACAGGTATTCATAAAATGTAACTATTAAGCCGGGATGGGCAAACAGATAACAACATTTATATTTGGGGTGGATATGTCACAATGATTCTCCATGCATAATCCTAAGAACAGGTTGGGAGCTCTCTGCCATAAAGTTGAGGTTCACTTACCAGTAAGGGAAGGGCAGAGATGTTGCATGTCATTTGTTCGCCCCCATTTTAAGACCCTTTGGTGTATTAAATTATAATATTCAAATTCATGCTCTGTTGCTTAGTTACGTAAGTCATCAAGGAACAGAAATAATACCACATGATTTATGTAACTGACACAGTATGAATTTTAGGGTTTGAATATTGAATATTCACAAGCTGTTCATGAGCTATTTATGTAGAGGGGGGAAATGTCAAGAATAAATTCAAGATCTCCTCTTGAATATTTTGTAAGACAAAGAGCTGAAATTTGATGAATAAATTATGTTAGCAATTATTCGCTCAGTTTAAATACCTTGTTAGGTCGAAAAAATATTTCTGTAAGTATAGCTGGGACCAATGTACCTCTTTGCTTTTCATCTGATTTTTAAAAAAACTATACAAATGCACGAAGGGATGCACTTCAAATGCCAGGAAAATGTCCATTGTCTTTAAGTGCATGCATGCATGCACACAGAAAAAAAGATTTCCAGGTTAGAGAATGAATTACTAATTAAAGCATAATTTCTTTAGTCTTTTAGTGAGTGACAGAAATGCAGAATTACTGGTCCATACCTCTAAACAAAAATCCTTGGGGTAATGGCAGCCTTTTTTCCCCTGATTGTTCTTCAGGAGGACACCTCACTTCCCAGACTCCAAATACCTTTGAAACAGATAATGTAGTAAAAACAAATTGTAGGAGCTTCTTAGAGAGGCAGGTAATTCTTTCACGTGGAGTTATGCCTAAAATAAAGACTGTCGGCATTTCTGGGTTCATCATTAAATTGTCCCAAGTGTACTAAGATTTATTTCCAGCTCAGTTAGGCACCATCATAGATTCCCATCCTTGAAGTACAGACTTTACCATAATATGAAAATGCTCAAAGCAAGTATGTTTTATACTGTAAACATTTTTATACCCATCATTGAACTGGGAATATTTCTGTGGAACTATATTGGGTCCTTTGAGTCAAATAAAGTGTATGTAGTTGTTGTGCATATCTTCTCAGTCCCCTTTAATTTTAAGCTTGTCCTATATTACATTTTAGGAAGAGGATTTCCAGTAATCTGGCCAATTTTGAGTGATTTGGTTTAAATTTCTGGTGCTGCTGTAATTTCTGAAAGAAAGACAAGTCTTATCATATCAGCTCCTTTGTGTATAGAGTCAGAAGATAGAGAGGGTCCAGAAGTGGGCAATAAACAAGATTAAGGGCTTGGTAAGCAAGTGATATGAGAGGCTGAAGGAGCTAGGCGCATTCAACTTGTGAAAAAGGTGCTTAAGAGGAGACATGATAGCAGTCTTCCAACACTTGAAGGGCTGCCATAAAGAAGAGGAGAAGTACCGTTTTTCTCTTGGTGCAGAGAGGAAGATGCAGACCAATGGCTTGAAGATGCAGCAAAGGAAGTTTAGATTCAGTATCTAGAAAAACGTCTTCACTGTTACAATAGTGAGGTAGTGGAAGAGACTGGGATCCTTGAAATTAAGCAAGTCTCAAACATATTTATTGTGGTTTTTTCTAAAATTACAACAAAACCTATCAGATTGTAATCTGCCTAGATAAAAAGGGTGATGAAATAAAAAATGGAATTCCAGGAATGAGAGAAAAGCCTCTCTGTGCATCTCCCTTGGAGAAGTTAGTAAAGTCAAAATGCATGAGTTCTTCCTCCCTGAACTTTGTCTCTCTCCAAGCCAATTCAAAAAGGAGAAAAATAAAGAGAAATATTTATGTGGCCTTTACAGGATGTTGCCTTGGCTTTTTTATGCATGAACTGAAAGGCACGTTTCCAGCCAAACCTCATAAAAAAGAAACGAGCCTTTCTAGGAGCAAGAAGGTCAGGATGTAGTAAGATAAGCAACATTATGCAGAGACTCACAGATGATCATGAACAGATTTCTTTCCCTGGGGGAAGGATTCAGTGCATGCACTTGAAGTTCATGTTGCCAAGGGAGGCATTTAGTGAAATGGTGATGGACATTTTCAGGGATCAATAGGCAGTTCTCTTTTAAAAAAAAAAAAAAAAAAAAAAAGAATCCATTTGCTTGACTTGGTTGAACCTCAAACAGACTTTGGGATAAACGGGACCCTGTGATATTCATTAGGGCTGTGCGAAATTTCGCCAGCTGTTTAATTTTAATGCTGTTTTGACTCATTTCGAGCTCGAAACAGCAAAATTGAAATGAAATGAAAGGCTTTGAAACAGCCTCAAAGTGAAACAAGGGCAGTTGAAATGTTTTGAAAGTTCTGAAAAGTTTAGAAGCTGCGCTTGCTTGCAGCTCAAGAGAAACTGGGGGGTGGGGTTGGGGGAGAAAGACTGCTCTGATATTGACTGTGTAGCTGCCAGTGACTGTGATCCTTCTCTGAGGTCCCTTCCAATCCCACTGCTCTGGGGGAGGGATGGAAAAACAGCATAAAAAGCATTGTTTGAACTGAGCTTTCTCTGTGCCTTCACTCTTACAAGTGACACAAGTTTTGCTCTGAACAGTTTGAGGTGCACTTTCCCAGAAACCCCTGTACCTATTTCCTTGAAACTCTGCAGGCATCATGACCTGAGAAGGGGCTATCATCCCTGCAAGTTCCATCTGAATCAGACAAGAAATTACAAAGTTATAGGCGGCTTCCCCGTTATAGCCTATGTCAAAACTGCGAAACAATTTTGACGAAACGGAATGCAACAGTGCTTTCGAAACAAAATGAAAACGAAACATCAAAATGGTGAAATGGAAGTTGAAACAAAATGGTGCTGTTTCATAGATTTCATAGACATTAGGGCTGGAAGGGCCCTCGAAGATCATCAATTCCAGCCCCCTGCCCCAGGGGCAGGAAGTCAGCTAGGGTCAAAGGATCCCAGTAAGATAAGCATCCAAGCGTTTCTTGAAAGAGTCCAGAGTAGGTGCCTGCACCACTTCTGGAGGGAGTCTATTCCAGGCCTTGGGGGTAAAGAAGTTTTTCCTTATGTCCACCCTAAAATGGTCACGGAGGAGTTTATGACTACTGGTCCTTGTTATACCTTGGGGCACTCTGGTGAACAGATGGTCCCCCAGATCCTGATGCACACCTCTTACATACCTACAGGCAGCCACCAGGTCACCCCTGAGCCTGTGCTTTTCCAGGCTGAAGAGTCCCATGGCTCTCAGCCTGTCATCATAAGGCCTACTCTCTTGCCCTCTGAGCATGCGCATGGCTCTCCTCTGGACTCTCTCAAGCTTCTCGGCATCCTTCTTGAATTGTGGAGCCCAGAATTGGATGCAGTACTCCAGCAGCAGCCTCACCCAGGCCGAGTATAGTGGGAGGATGACATCCTGAGATTTACTTGAGAAGCATCTATGGATGCAAGCCAGCGTTTTGTTTGCTTTACCAACTGTGTCATCACATTGGTGGCTCTTGTTCATCTTGTGGTCAATCGTGAACCCCAAGTCTTTCAGCCATGGTGCTAGCGAGCGTAGCACTGCCGAGCCTACAAGCATGCTGAGGGTTTTTTTCCTTGAGGTGGAGTACCTTGCATTTTTTGATATTGAACATCATCAGGTTTATATCTGCCCACTTACTAAGCTTATCCAAGTCAGCCTGGATCACTAGCTTATCCTCAGGTGTGGATGCTATGCCCCAAAGTTTAGTGTCATCGGTGAACTTGGCCAATGCACTTCTGACACCAATGTCCACATCGTTGATAAAAATGTGAAAGAGACTCGGTCCAAGGACAGAGCCCTGGGGGACACCACCGGTCACAGAGCGCCATAATGATTCGCTTCCATCGACTAATACTCTCTGGGTCTGACCTTGGAGCCAATTTCCCAGCCCTCAGACTGTGGTGTAGCCAAGGCCACAGTTGGCCACTTTTTCCATGAGGAGATCATGGGACACCAGATCAAAGACTTTTTTAAAGTCCAGATATAAGATGTCAATCTCTCCTCCCTTGTCCACCTGGTCATAGAAGATGAGATTGGTCAGGCAAGACCTACCTGCGACAAACCCATGCTGGCTGTCCCTCAGGATGTTGCCATCGGCCAGCTTATCAAGCTTAGCCTTAACATTCATGCAATTAAGCTGATAGTTGATTTGAATGTGTGCATTTATTGAAATGGTAACAGCGATAAGAGAAATGACTTCGCTGGTTTATAACTTTGCACACTTTGTGAGCTAAAAGTAAAAGAGAAGTTCAAGATCACGGAAGATAAAATTGTTCCTGTCAATGGGGATGAACTTTGCTCTTTAAAGAGTTAGGGATTTGTTGCCAACCAGTCTATTCAATAATCAGACCCATCTGAGAGGGTGTGAAGTGGTCCCCATGGGAGACCAGCATTCAAGTGAAAAGGGGCTGTAGGAGGGGTATATGGTTTTGCAGTAGCTCCTGTAGCAAGGGGACTGAAGGGAAGGGAGTGTTCTTTAGGCACTGAGAAGTGAAGGGAAAAGCTATAGGCAGTAGTGGAGTCAATGTTTTGCCTAATCCTGGTCTAAGTTAACTACCCATTTCCTGAGGGAAGAGCTGAGATATGGCCATGGTGTTTGTCATTCCTGGACTCAGCTGGCAGGTCAGTAGTCCTATAGTTCCCTAATTTAGGCTTTTTACTATATTTTCCTGCATGTTTTGACACATGCATTTGAGCAAAGTGTATCTATCATAGCGGAAACATCTTTTCCTTTAGCCATTGCTTTAATAACATCAATTAACATTTAGTACCAGTTGTATTACATACAACATACTGTCTTTGTTGTTTTTTTAAAAGAATCTAGCAGATTTTGAATGGATTTGTCATTTTAATATAATTCATTTACATTTTTGTAGTGTATTAATGTTCATTTTTTGCCAATGTGCTCCCCATAGTGTTAGGGACATTTTGGATTCTGCATCAGAACTGAATATGCTGTGGTAAGAAATGCAGGTTTTTGAATTATACTTAAGAACAATTTACTACCGGAACACATGTTCTATTATGAATTAGAGATAGGCAAAGCCATAAAATTCTTTCATGGAGCTAGATCCTAGTTTCAGGGACAATTGGGTTTTGGTTTAGGACCATCTCTATTCTGAGCACTGCTTATAAAAAACTGCTGAGAAGGGTTTCATTCCTTTGTGAATTTGTAATGTTGAGGTTGGTAGCCAGGAAGAAGTCTTCCATGATGTTGCATTGATTCGTAGATGTTAGGGTTGGAAGGGACCTCAGTAGGTCATCGCGTCTGACCCCCTGCCCTGGGCAGGAAAGAGTGCTGGGGTCAGATGACCCCAGCCAGGTGCTTGTCCAGTCTCCTCTTGAAGACCCCCAAGTTGGGGAGAGCGCCACCTCCCTTGGGAGCCCATTCCAGATTTTGGCAACCCTTACCGTGAAGAAGTTCTTCCTAAAATGTCCAACCTAAATCTGCTCTCTGTCAATTGTGGCCATTGTTCCTAGTTACTGCAGGGGGGCCCTAGTAAGTAAAGCATCTCCAATTCCCTGCGGCTCTCCCCTGATGAATTTATAGGCAGTCACAAGTTCACCTCTCAGCCTGCTTTACGCCTCTTCAGACAATGGACATTTTGCTAACTAGTTTGCTTTCAGGTGTTCCACTAATACAGGGAAACATCACTTGCAAAGTAAGCTTTGCAAAAACAATGTGTATTTAAAATATAGGAAGTATGCAGTTGGTTACTGATTTGTTCCCTTGCTGCTCAAAATCATTTCACTGTTTCCCTGGCGTCCCTCCGTTTGTCTTCTACCTGCCTGTTGCCTCTTGTTTTATACTTGGGTTGCAAACTGTCATGCAGAAACCATATTTTTATGTGTTTTCAGGCCTTGATCCTCTGTTTGGGGCTTCAAAGTGCTAGTGCAATACAGATGCTCTCATTGTACATTTAGATGGGAGGTTTCATCCCAAAATACTTCAAACTAACTTAAAACTTAAATGTCCATTGCTTCATTTGTCATTGAATGGCAACTGCTGCTAGAAAGAAACGCAGTAAGCACTAACACTAGAAAGCAGAAAAGACATAAACCTACCCAAACTATTTGGTATGTTTATAGCCTTCATAAACCAGAGCATTTGTGATGTAGCAATTGCTGGGAAGAAGATTCTGGGTACTGATCTGCAAATGAGCTTGTCAAGTTTTAGGAGGCCCCTTGTCTGGTGATACCACAAGATTGGTTGTTTGAAACAGGAATAGCTCTAAATAATTATTGTCACCCTAGGCACTGACTTTTATTTTTGCCATGGGGGGTTAAGATGATGGGCATGTGGAAAGTTTTATGCATTTCAGGTGATATCCCTCTTCCTGAGGGGGGCCAGGGCCCTCAGGTCCTCACATACTTGGCACCTCTGATGTTCACCATATTTTTCAATGGGATGGCTTTCTCCTTTCTGCTAGCTTGCTTGTTGTATAGGTTGGCAGAATTGCACCACCCAAACAGGGGGCTCCTGCAGTTGCTGTGCATTACACAGGAGCCAGTTTTCCTGGTTCTAGGGAGACAGTAGTTCTGATATATTTTTCTTACAAGGTGTAAGTATGTGCTGCTGGGTTTTTGGTTTTT
The DNA here is from genome assembly GCF_030867095.1 of Alligator mississippiensis. Lineage (NCBI taxonomy): Eukaryota > Metazoa > Chordata > Crocodylia > Alligatoridae > Alligator > Alligator mississippiensis. Next base: position 68,654,855 of record NC_081832.1, read on the forward strand.
TTTTTGGTTTTTATTTTAATTTTGTGTCTTGGGTCGAATCGGCCAAATCAGTTCTGAATTCTATTGACCGAGCAGAGCTCAATCATTCAAGTCCGTGTGGTGCTACTACTGGCAAGTAGCCTACCTTCCAGACCCTTCAGTCTGGGGCTTCAGATACCCCCAAATCCATGGCAGGCATCGTACATGCAAGCCCAGAGGCCTTGGAGTTCAGGTGCTCCCTAGTCTCGCTCCTTTGGCCTTTTGGCTGGGAGCAAGCAAGAGGAGAAAGCCCAAGAGCAATCCCCCATCACTTTCAATTGTGTAGCTGAGATCCTCTCACATTTGGAGGCATTTGTAGACTTTCACAGGGGTTGGCCTGCCCGCAGTGCAAGGGACAGGCCTTCACCCTCTAACTACACCAAGTCATTCAAGGCCAAGAAGAAGGGTAATTTCCCCTGCTAGGTAAGTATCTTGCCACTGAAAACCACCTCATGGTGGTATCTCCCCTGCCAAGAGGCCAACTCCTCTGGCAGTTGTGGCAGCTGGAAACAGAGCTGCCAAACCATTTGGGAGAGTAGGGTTACTCGCTCTGTGAGCCTTGAGCAGCCTTTGCACTGAGTAGCATGCAGGGCCAAAAATGTCTGGGTGAAATTCTGGTACCTGCAAAGCAAATTGCAATACTCCTATTGGCTTTAGTGCAGTTAGGATTCCTTCCCCCAGCACCGTAGGAAAGAGCTTTAGTGCTCTGGACAAGCCTGCAGCAGCAGTCCGCCCTCACCCTGCTCACAGATCCAGGGAGCACATATGCTTGCCCAAGAGTTTACCGCCCTCCCCTTGTCCCCCCGCCCCTCCAAATGAGTCACTTCCAGCTCTGTCCCATGCCCTGACTCAGCTGGGCATTGCGTGTTGGTACCCCTTTGCTTCAGTGCCTGGGGCAGTCACCCTGCTCACTCCAGCCTTGCTATGGTACTGCCCTCTCCTGTATAGCCTTCTACTCCTACTTGCATTCATATGCAGGGGAAGGCAGAGTCTGTCTGCAACATCTGGCTTCACACAATACCTCACCAGTAGTATTGTTCAAAATGTATTCATGTGGAAGTTCCACATCAGAGAGGGTTATTGCATGAGAACAGTCATAGTAGACATCGCCCCGGTTTCACGAGCATGCCACAACTGAGATTCCAAAGACTGTTCATATCATGACATTGTAAAGTGATCTTTTCCTGTCAAAATTAAGGCAATTACTTTAATTCTTGAAAGAGAATTTCTGGAGCACAAGCAAAGTGAAATTCTTTAGGAAAATATAGCTGAGTCAGGAGACTGTTCAGTACCCTGCCATACTGTAAGAGGTATCTGAGGGTCATAGAAGATTTAATATCTGTGGCAAACCTCAGTATTGATAGTAAACGTCTTTGGGCTCTGAAAGAATTCTAACCATTTGAGTCACTCAATACACAATGTAGACTAAAACATTTTACTGTATAAACTCAGGCAGACAGATTGTCAATAGTTACTGGCAATTCCAACAAGGAAATTGAAATGGGCAACCAATATTGGATTTTGTATGTGCTTAAGACTTATCTCCATAGTTATCCTGGAAGAGCCTCTGGAAATTCCTTGTCTTTTTTCACGATAACCACAGAACGGAGCATAGGCCATTTTACTTTTGGAACAACAATACAATTATTCAAGATAATAAATTTCATTAGGAGCACTTCAGAAATATCTCACTTAGCACATGTGTATCAGATTTAATTAATTACTTATCTTCCTTCAAAAAGATCATCCTCATTCAAGCCATCTCAGGAACAGTGGTTTTCTCAGGAAAATAATTCTTATACCTTAGATATTTCATTTTTAAAACTAAAGGAGAGGCAGAGTGGCTGAATGCTTCTTTGGCCTCTCCAGGACACCTGTCCTACTCTTCCTCTGATGCCACCATATGAGCTACCCTCCTTTCTCTCAGGTGGGTAGTTATTACAGGTCAGTCCCATAAAGCTATTTATGTTTCTGGCTCCTGTTTTGATGCTTAAATCCCATCTGATTTCAGTGGGATCTGGTCCACAGTAAGAAATCTCTTTTGAAGACTGATGAAAATGGTACATCTATATGAGGGATATAGCCTTTTGGAGATGCATTTATTCTGAATGGCTAAAAACAGACAGTCAAAAAGCCCAAGGAGGAACCAATTCAATCTACACAGCTTTCTCTAAAACCATTAAGAAACAGAACTCATATTCACTCACCAGTTGGCCAAGCCAGGCAGATGCCTGCACTGGCCAAGGCCAGAAGGTGGGGGGCGCTCGTGCATGCCTCCCAGCTTGCTGGGATGCAAACACTCCAGCCCCTGGACCTCCCCCACCTCAGCCGTGGGGGGGAGGTGGGTGGGCGGAACAGATTCCCTTGCCCAGCCCCAGCTCCCACCCCCTGGTGGGGTCTGCATAGTAGGTGGGAGGAAAAAGCCCCCAAGGAGGGGTCTTCCTACCCAGTGGCTCTGTTGGGCTGAAAACACCCCAGCACCCCTGCCCCCACGTGGGAATGGACCCCTGCTTTGGCTCCCTAACTGGGGTCTGCACAGTGAGGGGGGGAGCCCCTGGGGTGGGGGCTTTTGTCCCTGCCATGAGGTTCTGCTGGGCTGCTAATGCCTCAGTCCTGCCTCTCACCAGCCTCAGACCTGTCAGCCTCAGGGGATTTTCCTTCCCACCCACTGTATAGACCCTGGCTGGGGGGATGAAGTGGGGTGCATTCCCCCCTCCACCAGGCAAGGGGCACTGTGGGGTTGGGGAGAGACCCCTGTCTCAAGGGCTTCCCCCCTACTGTGCAGACCCTGGCTTGGAGGAGCTGGGGCTGGGGTGGGCATCTGTTCCCACCCACTCCACTCCTGTGCAGCCACTGGCAGGGCTGGGGAGGCTGCCTCAGCTCTGTGACAGCCGGGGTTGGGGCCATCTGGCTAGGTTGGAGCAGACAAACTGGGGCAGGGGCTATCCCTTTAGGCCTACAATGGGGGTAGTGGGGAGCTGCAATGCATCCTGGGATGCTGGGGGACTGACACCTAACTTTTGTTGGGAGCGGATCTGGGACAGGTGTTCAATAGACCAGTTTAACCTAAATCCGTTAAGTCTGAGACTACATCCATCCAGATCTATCTTAAACCAGTTTCAGCCATTTTGAAACCGGTCTATGTGCACTGAACTTCTATTCTGTTACAGGTTTAAACCAGTTTCTGATCATTTATATTGGTTTGTGTGTAATGTCTGTCCCTATTCTATACGTTAGTGTGTGTGTGTATGTGGGGGGAGGAGGAGGAGGGGAAGGTCCTGCTGTGTGTGCTTTATATTAAAAAATCATTATTTTTTTGCAGCTTTTCTGTCAAGTTAAATGCGATCTCAGTCATCATATGCCCAATTATGTGTGACAAACCTGGTTTAATAATGGTTTCTTTTGGCATGGCGAAAGAACCTTCCGCCACAGAGCAGAGTGGCAGTACAGGTGCCTCATGGCCATCGCCGAAGCCTCTGTGCTTAACACCTATCTGCCCCTGCAGATAGATGGAGATAAGATCTATGAGGCAAGGTAAATCATTTATTGGACTACCTGTATAGTCAGGAGCTATGTTAGAGCAGCCGTCAGGTGCAAGTTGCCTTTTTCAGGTCTGGATAAGAAACAGGTACAGCTTAAAGTAGATACCAGGTAGAACAATTGCTTTTTATTTAACCCCATTATGATAATGAATGCAATTGCTTGAAACAGGAGGTGGGCCGTAAACTTGTATGGCTAGGAGAAGGTAGCAGAAATGGCAACAGGTCAAATATGGAACAAGTGCTATGAAAATAGATAAAATTATTCAAAATAGGAGAACCTGTCAGTTGTGATAATGCCAAGGATCTTGCCAGGCTGTGAGTTTCTCTCCTCATTGAAGTGGATGATGCTTCTACACACTTCATGACGGATAAACCAGGACAACCCTATGAGCTCTCACCTCCTGCCTTCTCTAGGAGACCACAACTAGGGACCTTTTTCCTCAGATGTGGCTTCAGAGTTTATTCTGAAATGCACAGATATGAATCTTATAAGTAACAATGGCCATTTTTAAACACTATTTTAAATGTAAAGATGGAAGATCTACATTGACTTTCCATTCCCATACTTGTCTTTGGTCTTCAAAGATGCACAGAGATTTGAGAATCGGTGCTTTTGAGCACCAAACGCCTTGTAACTGGCTGGCCAAAGGGAAGGCTCAGTAGTTCTGAGTCTGTTGGACATACTTGTTTAATAGTTGCTGCTTAGAGACTTGCAAACACAAATCATCTTACTGAAGCCAAGGAATATTTCATTTATGTTTCACATTTCTGCAGGTAGTGTTGCAAATTACAGCCTTAAGTTATGTCTCCAAATCATTACTGACTGACTCTTCTAAAAGAGCATAGTTCTAGTCGGAGCATCACTTCACCTCCACTTCCAGCAGTTAGTGAAAAGAGCCAATAATAATGACAATGGTACCAGCCACATTAGAGACAGGGGGCCAGTTAGAGGCTGTCAGATGTAATATATGATCTTATTAATATGAAGACTTTGAGATGAAAGAAGAACTCTTCCATCCCAATCACTAGGCCGGAAGGAGGGGATGGAGGGAGAAGCAGCTTTGCAAATCTGACTTCCGGAAGCCTCATTTTCTGAGACTTAGCGAAGTAATTTATCTTTTAGTCCAGCGGGGTGGAGGAGAGGAGAAGAAAAGGAAGGAAAATAAAATAGACTATATTTTATCCAGAGCCCTCTAGGCACTGTATAGCAATGGCAGACGGTACTATCCACTTGTTTTTCATACTGTGAAGCTGACGCATAGAAGTGGAAAATGACTGCCAGAAACTATGTGGTAGACCAATGGTAAAGCTGGGAATAGAACACAAGTGTGACACCAGGGGTTGTTTAATTATGCTTTCAATATGCTTTTTCATGTAAATAACCTTCTATTTGACTAGCATTTCTCAGGTATACCTTCCCAACTCTGCATGTCGGACCACAGAAAGCATAACGTGTAACGTTCAGCTACTGGGATCAGCTGAAAACACACAAGTTGGTTAGAAACTAAATATATAGAAATTTTCACTAAGCAAGCATTCCAGACATTAAACAGTCGTTGCACTGAAAGCAGTGAAAAGCTCTTTAACACTTAATTTCTGTGAGCGGTGGGTGAATCATTTGTCTGGCAAATCTAGCTCTATTTACAGTTTAAGAAATATTTGCAAAAAACCAGAAGTTTTGAAGTAGTAATTTCTTCTAAATTATTCACCAAGTCAGCATGTGGGCTGCTCACAAAAGTTTTCTTGCAAGGTATTTAATTAGTATGTTGATCACATGGCATATTTCAATTCCCTAATTGGATAAGTATAACTTTTAGAATTGGTTTTCTGCTGCAAACACCATTAATTTTTTTTCATTAATGCCCTAAAATTGTTGCTTAGAATTTGCTTAATTTTGTTTGCTGGAATAGTCAGCGAAGACTAGCAGAGTGCAAATGTGAATTAATTTAAATTTCTGGGGGTTAGTTTTGTCTTTGTCTGGTCCAAAGTTTTAGCCAGAAATTGGGAACCTTTATCCCCAGGACACTGCAGTGGGTTTTATTCTCATTTATCACACAGAGACTAAGGGATTTGCCTAAAGCTGAAAGTGAGTCAGTAGCAAATGTAGGACTAGGACTGAGGACATTCCTGGCTCCCAGGTCTGTGGTTGCTCTGCCAAGGTGAACTCTATCTGAGCCTGCCTTTAGGAGTTACTGGATGTGTTTCACCGGTAGTTGCTGTCTGCTGATTCCCATATTCATGATCGTGGCCGTATCATAGCCATAGGATTTCAGAGCGAGTAGATGGGATGGAGTAGAAGTGTGGAAGTGCTAATACTGGTAGTTATTTTTAGATTTATGCATCTTAGATCTGATATGATTAATCAGTTTTCAGCATAATTTAAAACAATTTTGCATGTTTTTTTTTTTACTGGAGCAATGAAAAAACAGCTACATAAAAGTTTATTTTGAGTAACATACTGCTTTCTTCAGACTTTTTGAAGGCATGATATTACTGCACTGCTTTAAAAGAAAGAGAGGCATTTAACAGAGACATCAGCAAAGCAAATCTTTCTCCCTGATTTTCTGTAAGTGTAATCATAGGTTCCTTTGACTGGCCAGATTTTATTCCTGTAATCTTATTCTCACTGCCATGGCAACATTTATTGGTGAATGCTGAGCGTATTCACTTCCATTATAGGTAGGTGGGAAGGTTTTCAACAACATATCTGACAGGAATAACATTTTGGTACTACAATACAGACTCATCTCATGGCCACTGAGACACGTCTTTATTCTGTGCTCAGCTTCTCAGTTTGAATAATAAATATTCTCTCTTCCCAAGCTCACCCTTCTCCGCTACATATCAGGTTTTGACTACATTTCACTGCTGTGACTCTGATCTACAAAATCAGAGAGTATTTATCTTTCCAAATTTAATGAGGTGGAGATTTTGACCCTTGGACTAAGTATAGATGGTCAAAAAGCCAGAGGCTGAATAAATCCAGTCTTTGCAGGTTAGTCTAAAATGCGGAGATTAAACTGAGAAACAACTGGACACATATTACCTTTTGATTCAGGAATGCAGCCACGTGCCTGCAGTGGCTCAGGCCAGAAGCTGGGGGGCACTAGACCATGCCTGTCTGGCATTTAGCCAGCATGGGCTGTGTCTTTGCTTCCTCTTCCTGCTGCCCCTGAGGTCTGTGGGAATTTTCAGTCCAGAATCACAGCAGCAGGCCCCTCCCCCTGCCCCCACAACCCTTCTCTGATGGAACAGGTAGCACAACCCAGCCCAGGGATGCAAAGCTTGCTGGGATGCTAGGGGACTGTGATTTAACTTGAACCAGGAAGGAGTGTGGGACAGATGTTTCATAAATTGGTTTGACCAAAATCAGTTAAGTCTGATACTACATTCAACCGGTTTTACCTTAAACCAGTTTCAGCCATTTTGGCTAGGGACAGACATTGAAGAAGCCTGAGCCTGAATTGATTCAACCTTTTCAGGTTAGTTTAACCTGGCTAGGCTAAATCAATTTTGTAACCAAACAGACATCCCAGAAATGCAGGTACATGCCTGCAGTGGCTCAGGCTAAAAGTTGGGGGGTGCTAGAGCAGCCCTCCCTCCCTCCCTTCCACAGCACTGAGCTGAGGGCGGGAGGCTGAGAGGTATGACCAGGCCCCAGCAGGATGCTCTAATTAGCCCAGCATGAAATTGATAACAGTATTTATCATCATCACCCCTAACTCAGTTAACCCCTAACAGCATTAAGAAAACAACAGAGGGACATTACCAGATACCTGTTGATTCTGCCTGTTTGCTCAGCAGGACCGTAGCCAGCATGTGGTCTGCTAGCTACTACAGAGACACCTCCTCAGCAAGGCAGAGCGGAGGGGGGAATTCCTGCTTTGCAGGGAGTGGGGAGGTGGAGGGGAGTGTGGAAGAAATCAAACTTCGCGTTGTGGTTGCATCAGAATTGGCAGAACCATCTTGGTTTATTTAAAGCTATACAAGTGATCACAAGGAGGGTTCTCAAAGGAACTCTGACCTCTACAAGTTTACAGGCGTATTTATACTTTAGACAGCGAGAAAAGATGCAGGGTTCAGACAAAGCAACCTCGAAAGAAACAGGAAGAAGTTGATCTTTCGTTTGTCACACGTAAGCAGTTTACTTTTTCAGCAAACACATTGTTTTGGGAACAGCTATCAGTTTTGGGGGTTTTTTGGTTCCTGGAAAGGAGGAGGTTAACATCTGCACACAGACAAAACAAGGCATGAAGGTTTTTCCTTATCTTAGAACATTATAAAACACACAGCATCAGCATTTTTTTCTCTTCTCTTTCTGTCTCTTCTTAGTCAAGTAAGAGGCCTGGTTAAACTGATTTTCCACATTCCCCCCTTTTGGGCCTTTTTTTGGCCCAACATATTAGATATTTATAGCCATGAGCCTTTTAACTTCTAATTTTTCTTTCTCTTTACCTTTTCACTATTTTAACATACATATCACCAAAGTTGGTCCAATTAAGGGATAAAGCAATTATGGGCACCCTTGTTATTGTACTAGGAGGCAAGTGGGAACATACTCAACATTTAGAAACATTTAAAATCATTGCATATTGATAAGACAGTTGAAGAAAAGCGTTTTGGTGAGCATGCCGTGTGGGAGTGATCTTTTTGACCTGTTTTGAAGTCTAGTTTGATTTACAAAGTTTCTTTTATCTGGTGAGTCTTTAAGTTCATATAAGATGATCCAAAAGGAAAGACTGAGAAGTACCCAAGTCATGACTAACTAACCCCACCTCGGGAACCAGGAATTAGGTAGAGGCCTTTTTCCTTCCTGAAGGGCATAGTGGTGTCATTGGGGTACATTTTCTTCACTCTGTAGCAAATTCTGTGCTCTGTAGTGGCAAATCCTCTTCACCAGTAGGCGCTTGGCTTACTACTGGTCTTGAGCTCTCCTGTTGGCAGGTGCTAGGCTCACTACCAGTCTGTGGAGGCTGATTACAAGGTTGATATGGAGGAGACTCTAGGTCTAACAGGGCTGATGTTTTCTTAGTGCGTGAAGCGTGGATCTATGTTTGGAGTCCTTGACACTTTATTGCAGTGTTGGTTGTCAGGAGTACCTGGAATGGGTCTTTCCAGCGAGGTTCCAGCGATGACTTCCGTTGATGGACTTTTATATGAACCCAGTCACCAGGCAGGATGGAATGGCATGGCTCATCTGGTTCCTTGGGGAGAGCTGCTTGTACCTGTGAATGAAAAGCCTTAACACACTTCATTAGTGCTGTACAGTAGTCTAGAATAGTATCATCAAGTAAATGTATATTGCAAAAGTGGGAGGCAACAGGTGGTGAGGCAGGGAGCCTCATGGGTCTTCCCATCAGGATTTCATGTGGGCTAAGTCCAGTCTTTTGGTTGACAGTAGATCTCATACTCATAAGGGCTATGGGAAGTGCATCTGGCCATTTCAAGTGAGTCTCAGCACAAATTTTGGCCAGTTTATTTTTTAAAATGCCATTCTGGCATTCCACTTGGCCCGAGGCCTGTGGATGGTATGGGCAATGAAAGTTCTGCTGGATTTGCAGGACTTTGCAGACTTCTTTCATTATCTGCCCAGTAAAATGAGTTCCTCTATCGGAGTTTATGGATAAAGGAATACCAAACCTTGGAATAATGTCTCTGAGCAACTTTTTGCTCACAGTGATGGTATCAGCTTTTGCACGTGGGTAGGCTTCTACCCATCCAGAGAACATACATACAATAACAAGAACATATTCATAAGAACAACATTTCTGCGTTTGAATAAAATCTATTTGTAAATTTACAAATGGCCCCCAAGTTGGGGGATGTGCTGCTTTTTTGTTTTTACAGGCTTTCCCACATTATGGGCTTGACAAATAGGGCAGGTATAACAGTATTGTTGAGCCACAGATGGAAAAGATGGAGCAAACCAATCAAGCTTAACAGCTTCTATCATCTCCTTTTTACTCACACATGCTATGCCGTGGTGTATGCGAGCAAGATAGGGAAGAAGGACCGTTGGGGCAACCAGGCGGCCGTCCGGGGAGCGACACAAATGGTCAGGGTGTAACAAACACCCAGCCAGTCTCTACGTATATTTTTCTGGTTCTGGAGCCTGATCTTGGAGGAGGGCAACATCATGAAGACTTGCCAATGGAGACTGGTTAGTAGAGATAGACAAAAACACAGGTGTAGCCTGAGAAGTGGAAATAGCCGCACCTTTGGCAGTGGAGTCTGCCAGAGCATTTCCACGTGTAACATCATCATAAGGTTTCTGGTGAGCTTGGCATTTAATAATAGCAACAGCAGAAGGTAACTGGAAAGCATTTAACAAGGCATTTACATATGGACCATTATTAATTTTGGCACCTCCTGATGTGAGGAAGCTTCTTTGCATCCAAAGTTGACCATAATCGTGTACAATACCAAAGGCATAGTGAGAATCAGTGTAAATATTAATAGAGGTACCAGAGGCTAGGGTGCAAGCCCTGCTAAGGGCCACAAGCTCAGCAACTTGAGCTGAATACACATTAGGCAAGTGATGGCTTTCTATAACATCATATTGGGAACATACTGCATATCCTGCAACAAGAGAACCTTTTTAGTTTCTTTGACATGATCCATCAACATAAAATACTAGATTTGGGTTTTGCAAGGGAATGATCAGTGCGGGGCATTGTTAGGTGGGCAGTAACAGCAATACAATCGTTGGGTTCACCATCTGAAGGAGTAGGCAACAGGGAGGCAGGGTTTAAAACTGGGCATCTAGTTAGAGTAATATTTCCAGCAGAAAGAAGCAAAATTTCATACTTAGTCAATCTAGCATTTGAAAGATGTTGAGTTTTAGTTTTTAGTAAAAGGGCTGCTACAGCGTGTGCGACTGCAACAGTAAGGGGAGAACCTAATACAAGGGTACAGGACAGTTCAACAGTAATAGCAGCTGCAGCTGCAGCACGAAGACATGGAGGAAGTCCAGCTGCAACTGGGTCAAGAGCAGAGCTAAAATAAGCAATGGGACGGTACTTGTCTCCATGTGCTTAAGTGAGCACAGCAAGTGCAAATTCGTCTTTTCCATGACAAAAAAGAATAAAGGGTTTAGTATAATCGGGAAGGCCTAGGGCAGGAACTTGCAACAGAGCTTGTTTAATAGAGGCAAAAGCAGCTTCAGCTTCTGAAGTCCAGGGCAAAGGCTCAGGGGTATTAACAAGAGTCAGGTTTTGCAGTGGCTTGACTGTAGAGGCATAGCCAAGTATGCACTGGCGGCAGTAGCCAGCCATGCCTAGGAAAGTACGCATTTGGGACACAGTAGTTGGTCTAGGGATTTTAAGAATAGCTTCTATCCTGGAAGAAGAAAGCAGTCGTTCTCCAGCAGAAATATCATGACCCAAATAGTGGGCACGAGGGAGACAATGTTGTAGCTTTTCTTTAGATGCCTTATGGCCTTTTAGGGCAAGAGAGGTGAGGAGAGTTAAAGAATCAGCTTTACAGGCTTTAAGGGAGGTAGATGCTAAGAGCAGATCATCAATGTACTGTACAAACAAAGAATTTTTTTTAAATATTATGTCATCTAATTCCTTCTTCAGAATTTGAGAAAAAAGAGAAGGGGATTCAATATAGCCTTGGGGCAATCAAGTCCAGGTATAGTGAAGTCCCTGATAGGTGAGTGCAAAGAGAAACTGGCTATCAGGGTGTATAGGGATAGAGAAAAATGCAGAACACAAGTCAACAACAGTAAAATAACAGGCATTAGGAGGAATACAGGACAAGATAGTGGCTGGATTTAATCTAATTTTTTCAAGCTGGGCAGTATGGATTTGCCCTACTTCATTAGCATGTTGGGACCAGAGAAATGGAGGGACAGCCTTTATGATTTCCTCTTGTAACACAGAAAGATTAGGGGACTCAGGCTCAGGAGGTGAGCTAGCTAGGGTAGCAAGTACAGCCATTTCATTAACACAGGGAACATCTAAATAAACACCATTAGGAGAACAATAAATAGTACAGCCGAGTTTACAAAGCAAATCTCTGCCTAACAAATTAACAGAAGAGCAAGGACTGAGGAGAAAGGCATGTTGATCAGAAACAGGGCCAAGAGAAACATGTAAGCGTTGGGAAACAGGATGAGGAACTATCTGATTTGAAATTCCTACAGCATTTACAACAGCAGAGGAGAGGGGAGTTGTAGAAAATTCTTCAGCTTGGAGAGTAGAGCGACTTGCGCCAGTGTTTACTAAACATTTTGTAGGAGTGCCACTTATTAAACAGGAAACGAAGGGATCCTCTTGATTAAGTGAGAGAAGCAGGGCTGTGATGATGTTATCATTCCTTAGGCTGTCCTAACAAGAGGCTCCTTGATTCGGGACGGAAAATTGAGCGAGAGGAGGTGGTGGCTGGTTAAATGTCATCCCCAGCTGACCAGGCCGGTGAGGACATTGAGCCTTCCCGTGTCCTGGTTGGCAACAATAATAAGAACTGTCATTATTTTGGGACTGAAATTCTCCTTGTCCCATCCCACAACCACGTCTCCTGCCTCTGAATTGTCCTTGATGGAAACGTCGGCTTTTACCTCTGCCTAAAGTCTGTATTTGTAAAGACATTAGCTTAGTTTCCATGGATTCCTTTTTCTTTTCTTGGCAGGCTTTACAATGATTAGCAATGGTGACTAGTTCTGTAAGTGTCTTCGTTTGCCAACCTACAGCAATTGTATGCAGCTGCTCCTGGACTTTAGAAAGAAGTCCTTGGACAAAAGCGGCGGCAACTGCTTCTGGGGCAGTTTCAGGTGCATCTTCAATGCCGGAACGTCTTTCAATAACAAGTTTCAAGGAATCCATGTAGTCTGCTGGGGATTCTCCTTTGTTTTGCTTACAGTTATTTATTTTAGCCCAGTCAGTTTTCCTGGGGCAGATTTTAAGCACGGCCTCAAGAAGGCGTTCTCGGGCACCTACTAAGCGACTTCCCATTCTGGGGTCTTGAGGAGGCCAATCAGCTTGTGCAATGAGGTGGTTATGGACCTCGGAGGGCAAAACACTTCTCATTACTTGGTTTAAATCCGCCCATGTTGGCTCATAACAATTGATTACAGTTTCCAGTTCATCTCTAAACTTCTGGGGTTCTTCCTTGATATTGGGGAATTGCTTAACAAGGTTTAAGAGATCTCCTGGGACCACTATGGGGGTGGCACACTAAAAAATCAATTATGTCTTCTACAGATTCATTCTCAGTCAATTGTGGATAAAGTTGTGTTGGTGCTGATGATGGGGGATTCCCTATTGGTGCATTTTTCTGTTTTAATTCCTTTATCTGCAATGTTAGTTTTTCTTGGGAGTCCTTAAAGCTTTGAACTTGAGATTCTTGACATCTTTTGGAAGCTTCTGCATACTAATCAAAAAATGTGTCCCACCGAGTCTGTGGCGTTTTACTGCCTCTTGACTCAAGGGCTCCACGGAGATGAATGATTTTACTTAAATCAAATGTTCCCTCCAGGGGAAACTGCAAGCTAGAATCGTCTCTGGTATACCAATTCCATTTGTCTAGAAACTTACAACTTTTATGGCCATAGTGTGTGTACATGTACAATGCTGGAGTCCCTTTTGGCGGAGCCGGTACATCTTTAGACCCTCCGCTCCCCATGTCTTCAAGCTCAATTCACACAGGTCTTTCACACAGGAGAGGCTTATTGAGGGTGTCCGTTCAGGTCGTGAGATTTGCTAGTGGCACAGGAATGCTGTGGCTAGTGTCCAAAGACAAGACTCCGTAGCACCAGCACACAATGCAGTTACTCACTGTTAGACACGGCTCATTCATGAGAGTGTGGGTAGAGAAAATTCATCACACAACCCTGATCTCCTTCAGTCTAAGAGTTTCCACCTTGCACCCTTGCTTTTGAAGAGCACACAGAACAAGTCTGGCATCCTCGGGGTGGCTGCACAAGGTTTCCACTCCTAGCTTCAGAAAGACCTCATAGTTCTATACAGAACTTAACTCAATTCACACAGGGAGACACATTCACTGACAACAGCAACACAGTGTCAAACTCTTTTCTACTCACAGTTCCTACTTACATAGTGAGTCTGACAATTCTGGCAGCAGAAGGGTCGGATAGGGTAAGCCTCAAGCAGCGAACAGGAAGACACACAGGCAGTCTCTCACCGAAAAGCCCCAATAGAGATTTCAAAAGGTCTCTTACCTTAGTTTGGTGCCAGGGCATCAGTGAGGAGATGGTCTGTATCTCAACCGATCACTCCGGGCATCTCTATCGGAGTCACGGCACCAGATTGTGGAAGAAATCAAACTTTGCGTTGTGGTTGTATTAGAATTGGCAGAACCATCTTGGTTTATTTAAAGCTATACAAGTGATCACAAGGAGGGTTCTCAAAGGAACTCTGACCTCTACAAGTTTACAAGTGTATTTATACTTTAGACAGAAAAGATGCAGGGTTCAGACAAAGCAACCTTGAAAGAAACAGGAAAAAGTTGATCGTTCGTTTGTCACACATAAGCAGTTTACTTTTTGAGCAAACACATTGTTTTGGGAACAGCTATCAGTTTGGGGGTTTTTTTGGTTCCTGGAAAGGAGGAGGTTAACATCTGTGCACAGACAAAACAAGGCATGAAAGTTTTTCCTTATCTTAGAACATTATAAAACACACAGCATCAGCATCAGCATCTTTTTCTCTTCTCTTTCTCTCTCTTCTTAGTCAAGTAAGAGGCCTGGTTAAACTTATTTCCACAGGAGGAGCAGCCTGCAAGTCTCTGGAGCTGCAGCCAGGGAGCAGAGGGGGGGGCCAGCTCTGCTGTGTAGCAGAGAGCTCTGCCCAGCCCAGAGAGCATGCTGGGATGCTGGGGGAGTCTGTTTTAACTTAAACCATCAAGGGTCCTGGGACAGACATTGCATAAACTGGTTTGAGCCAAATCAGTTAAGTCTGATAGTACATTCAACCAGGTTTATACCAAACTAGTTTCAGCCATTTTCAAATTGATTTATGTGCACTGAACATCTGTTCTGTTACAGGTTTAAAACCGTTTTCTATCACTTAAAATGGTTTATGTGTAATGTCTGTCTCTACCCTTTGAAACTGGTTTATGTGCACTGAACTTCTGCTTTGTTACAGGTTTAAACCAGTTTCTGATCACCCAGATTGATTTATGTGCAACTTCTGTCCCTAGCCTTTAAGTCCATGGAATAATTATGTTAATACTAGGTATTGTATGCGGATACTAGAGCAGGAGTAAATGTGTACATTTATGTAACACATGGATGTATCCTTTTGTTTCCCCTAACACCTCATTATAAGATAGCATTTATAATATGAACCAGAGTATTCACTTTTCCTTTTTTGTATCTTCTGGGCTTAGGAGTTGGTGAAATTCCTTCCTTATTACCAATTGGTATTTCTTCATCAGTGCAACTCAAGTCTGAAAGCCAAAAAATGATCTGAAGGATTTTGAGTGACTTATGGTGCCCTTTTTTGAGGAAAATCTACTGGTATTTACTTAGTAGATGTTTTCTGTCTAATACAAATGTAAAGTTTTTGGAAATGTAACCACTTTTGTGATCTAGGCTGGGCAAGTAAACATTAGTCACTGTGTTAATGTTTTATTCATAATATCACTATTTGGTTTCTTTCACAGTCATCAACGTTCATTTATATATAACTGGAACTTCCAAGTGCCTCTGTTTTGAACATTTTTTCCAATAAATTTCCCTTTGCAGTGTTGTACATAAAATGTAAAGGTGAAAAGTCATCAGTTGAGAACTAGCTGTATTTTTCTATGTGACAGAATACAAGATAGAATTTGACCATGAGGCCTAAGCAATTAGTAATTTGAAGGCATGAGCCATAATGCAGTGATTCTCAGCTGGGCACTCTAGGCTGCCTTGAGATCCTTGCAAGGGTTCTGTAGGGTGCTGTGCAATGTTAGCTGGCACTTCTAGGTGTACAAATACGATTCACAAGCTAAAACCCAGAGATTTCAACTAGGAATTTACAGTGCTAAAAACATTCTGACTTGTTGTGGTCTTTCTGTGCTCTTTGCAACAGAGCTGCCCTATTATATTTTCACAGTGAAAAAGGGGGTGCCTTGAGAGGTTGAGAACCACTGATGTAATGACTAAAATATGAAGGAAAATGAAGCTTTCATGAAATTTCCATAAAGGAAATTCACTGAATGCACTTTTTGAAATGTTGATTATTCTGACATTTTAGCATCAAAATGCTACTCCCTATTGGCAATCTAATGGAAAATAGACAAGAAGCCCAATGTATTGCAAAAGTCAGTGGATAAAAACTGTTAAAAATACAAAGCCCCACACCTAAACCCTGTAATAGCAGAGTCAATGGCCCAATGTACTTTTAGCATGTTTTACAACTTGTCTTATGTCTTAACTGTCAAGGTATGTCCTGCCATGTTACTGGCATTATTTCAGGAGAGGCATATACAGGAAATATGACCCATATTTTTAATAGTCTGGGTCTAAATAAGTAAATGAAAGAAAATTGTACCAAATTGTTAAAATAAATCTGAGGCCTAATCATCCTTATTATGCAATTTAAACAGGCAATTTTTATTTGAGACTTTCGGCAAAAGCCTGGCTAATTCACTGTGTTTTAAAAATCACTCTAAGTTCAGTTCTGCCTGTAGGGGGTATGCCCTACAGTGTACAGTGGCTACTCAGAATTGTATATTCACACCCTGGCACTACCTGTAGCTTCCATATTCAGCCATGCATTCCCACTCCAAGGACTAGAGTTGGAGTCAGTTTCTTGAGTGTGGTTCATTGTCAAATGCGTTGGGATGATGCACTGAGTTTGATCAATTCAATGTCACTGGCACCTTTTAGGAGAGAAATAAGACTGGGTTTGAAAGGAAGGGTAGAAAAAGAGACAGGTAGTCAGTTTTATAGTCGTGCAAAGTGAGCAAACAATCAGACGGTGCCATCAGTCTAACTAAAATCAATGAAGCAGGATGGTGATAGGAGTGTAGAGCACACAGAAAGAGATGATGGAAGTGGAAGTGGAACTTTTCCCATGAAAAAAGGCCATGGGAACTAGTACAACCTCAGGGCTCCAGCTGTGACCATCAAGTGGCTCCAAGGGGTCTGGGAAGACGGATCCTTTTCCCTAGTGCTCAGCCTTGTTGCCCTTCATTTTGCACATTTGAATCCCTACAGAGTCTCTGAGCTTTGGTGTGTTGTTGGAGATGAACTAAACATTGTCTCTATAACTAGCTTCACTGTTAGTGAGAACGGCATGTGTCTATGCGTAGCATTGAATGTATGTATAACTTGACAGGCCTTCAACATGTCCTTAAACTGCAGCATGCAGTGGTATGTACACACTGGGTGTGTCTACACAAGACACTAACAGTGCAGTAGCTGAAAAATACTGTGCAGTAGCATGTCAGAGCACAGACGGTGCTAATACGTTACTGTGCAGTATTATTAGGCTACTATGCAGTAACATCACCTAAAACATGTTTGCCGGTGCTACTGTGCAGTAACTCTGGTTACTGCACATTTACTTAGTACTTGCTAATACAAGTACTAAATAAATGCACAGTAATGACTGTGCAGTAGCGTTTTGTGTAGACATGCCCACTGACTTAATCAGTTTTGAAAGCATGCATTGCTGTGGTTGTATACAGGGACAAATAATGATCTTGTTTGGTCAGTGACAAGAACTCTCTTGGAGTAGAGCTGGACCAGGATGTGACTCCTTGTGTATAGTGCTACACATGAAGGGCTCCCTGTAATGCTTGATAATATGTTAACAGAAATTCTCGTGGATGAGGGTGTCTGTCTGCATAGATGCAGGATTAGGCCATGGATTTTATGTATGTATGAGAAGCTTAAGGATCTCCAGCATATTGTTACTTTGAATTTGAATTACATGAAACGAAATATCTCCAGCTAGCCAGTTGAAAGAATCTCACCGTCTTGCAGAGAAGGTCAATGTGGCTTCTGACATTCATAAAAATTCAGACTAAGCTTCAGAAGAGAGAGACAGAGAGAAGAGGAAACAGGAGGAACAGTTGAACCCATCAGTGAAGTAATCCAAAGGAACAAATGTAGACCTTTTCTGACCCATGTTTGTAGTGGCGAGATGAACAGTCCCAGAGCTATTCTTTTCAGAGCCATGTGTGCTTAATTCAGTTATTTTTAACTCCAAATTATATAGATTCTTTTCTTAATTGGTGTTTATTTAGGGAAATGCAGAAGAATAGTGCTATATGTGGAGACCAACTGTCCTAGCTGCTGGAATGCATTTAGAGAGGAGAGGGAGAACAGATAGGTAAAGAGTGTCTGGCCAAAAAAAGAGGCTGAGAAATGGAAGAGTCAGAGGGATTAGATTAAGTAATGAAGGGTGGAAAGAGATGTCACCTTTGTGCCACCATAAGAATTTTTAGAGCGGCACAAATGGCAAGCAAATAGATGTCCCTAACCTTTGTCATGCAACATCAGTGGCTGTGACAAAAGGTAGTAATGAATCATGCCACTTTATTGTGGTAGATGTCTGTTTGTTCTGTGCCGGGACAGCGCTGGAGATGCCCACACTCTCCAGCTGGTGTGGGCAGGTGCTCTGGGGGCTTGAGGGGCCTGAACCTGTACACCCTGGGTAGGATCAAGTCCCTCAAGCTCCTAAAGTACCTGCCTGTGTTTCTCCCACGTACAGAGATGTGCCTTGGGGAATTTGGGGGCAACTCTCCATAAGTGGAGAAAGTCAGGATTGCCCGCTTACAGAGACCCACCCTGGCATCTCCCTAAGTAGGTCCTGCCACAAGGCAGCAAAGAGCAGTGTGGGAGCTGGAGAATCCCTGGCACCCTGTGCCTTCACACGGGGACCTGTGCCTGCATCAGAGCAGAAGAATTGCCATGTAGTGGGGCAGACTATAGGTCTATCTTGCCCAGCCTCTGGTGTCACACAATGGCAGAGAATGGATGCTGAAAGAGAAAATGAATTGGGTATGACCAGGGTTTTTTTTCCACTGGTCCTATCTCCATGTGAGGCATAGGGTGGTGTGGGTAGTATGGGGCATGGAGCAGGAGAATTCCCTGGTATCCACGCCACCCAGGTCTCCTTGCTGAGATGCATGCTAACCTGTGCTTCACTTTGGTCTCAGCGCAGGTCGGGGCACAGAAGCATGGGGCACCGGGGATTCCTGGGTTCCCACGCTGTTCTGTCCTGCCCCACACGGGGACTCATACTGACCTGTGCCTCTGTGTGAAGTACGGGTCAGTACGAGTCCTGGCAAGGTGTGAGGCTGTGAGGGATGCAGTGACTCCCTGGGCAAGGGGAAAGTGCCGCTTAATAAAGAGGATCAGCGGTGTCAGGATGCATCTCAAAGAGGAAGCTCTTTGAGTACAACATACTGAGGTGAGGGCCGAACAGAGAGCAGAGGTAGAAAGAAATAGTAAGCATTGAGGGGAAACATGACTATAATAAATAAACTTAAAAAGCACTTAGTTAAAAAGAAAAAGCAAGCAGGTCCAGACCAGGGCTAAGCACCTGGGTGATTATCAAAGGGAGAGGGAAAAGGAAGGAATTTTTTCTCCAGATCCCTGGGCAACCTAATGCAGTAGATGGCCACATGAACAGTTCCTGTGAATCTGTGAGTGTTGGGCTGTGTTTAAGGGTAGTGTTGCCAGCCATCCCCAAAAAGGCTCCAGTCCAATGCAGAACCCAGCAAAGGAGCAGCTGCTAGGCCCTCTGCATTTCCCAGCCACACCACCACCGGTCTCTGCAGCAGGCCCCGTACTTCGAGAGGTGGAGTTGCAATGCTAAGTGAGGATTGGACTCTTAAGGTACACCGGGAAGCCTTACAGCTGCTTTCCAAGCACCTGCTCTTGTATCACCTGTGAGTTGGGCTAATATTTGAGGTCTTGCAGCTATAGCAGTGAAGCACTGCGTGGCTCCATATTCAGAACAGGGATCTGGCTTGTTGTACCTGTATTATTATTATTACCTGTATTATTAAATCTGGACAAGAGAAGACTCGGGGGTTTAATAATGGCCTTCAACTATAAAGAGGATGGAGCTAGACTGTTGTCAGTGGTGGCAGAGAACAGGACAAGCAGCAATGGTTTCAAGTTGCAGCAAGGGAAGTTTAGGCTAGATATTAGGAAAAACTTTCTCACTGGGACGGTAGTACAGTACTGGAACAGGCTACCTAGCTAGGTTGTGAAATCTCCATCCTTAGAGGTTTTTAAGCCCTGGGTAGACAAAGCCTTGGCTGGGATGATCTAGTTGGGGTTGGTTCTGCCTTGAGCAGGGGGTTGGACTACATGTGACCTCCTGAAGCCTCTTCCAACCCTAATTTTCTATGATTCCTTATCCTATAATTTCCCAGAGCTGTAGGGGAAATTAGCTCATACTATCTACTGCTTTACCAAGGATTATTCATAATGGTCAAAGTCTATCTATCCCAAGAGAGGAAACTCCCTGCCAGTGGGAGCCATCAGCTTGACTTTTTACCTCCTTAAAATGCCATCCTTTTATCATAGTCACACTGTTGCATACCACCTTAAGTTATTTTCCCCTGCGATGCTTAAACCCTTCAGCTACTGAAGACATCTCCTACCCCCTGTGTCCTAGAGTTGCCACTTAACCAAGCAACACATATTTAAACCTTCTTAAATTTTTTCTCCCTGTGTTCTAATTTAGGAACCATACTGGGCAAAGTGAGTCAGACACTTAACTATATATAATATATAGGCAGCTTGATCCTCAGGCGTTCTCTAGCTGGAGAATATGAACAAAGCATCTGTACTTTAGAGTGAATAAATGTGTGTGTTAAAGCTGTTTTCTGCACCTTCTCCTTTTTAAAGCTTTTTGTGGAGATGGTTTTAAAGAAGCTGGTATGTGATGCTGAAACACATGTCTGAGCTCAGGGTGATCAGTACAGTTCTATACTTCACACTTCTGCTGACAGGAGCTATCACTGAAATAACAGAGGAATACTTTTCAGCTTCTTTCATTCTCCAGAATAAAGTACAAGGTACAGGTGCCTGATATGGAAATACCCAACCTTCGGTGGCCTCTTTTAAGACAGATAAATAAACAGAGAACAAACATTTGAATACAATATTTGCATTATTGTTGGTTTTTTCCATGGCTTTCTAGATTTTCTCTCTTTTGTCACAGCTTTGTATTGTCATTGGATTTTGTTTGGAAAAACAGAGGCCAACAGTCTGCATTCTTTCCACAAATTAATATGTGACTCAGAGCTGCCTAAGGTTTTGGAGATTAAACCTTACAAGTGACTTTATAATAGAGAAGCAAACACAATAGAATGTGTTTTCAATTCTTGTTGGTGGAAAGGTTGAATTAGTTTAGCAAGTGGATCAGTGTGACATGCATTTTTAATGTTATACCAGCACACAGTCTCTGAAGGTGGTCACCTTTTCTTTCCATCTCTCTTCAGACACTGCTGTCACAATCGATATTCAAAATTGAATGTGAATATGTGACATATACACTTAATATAATCTGCCGCATTCCATGTTTCTTTAAAGATATGTAAAATAGGGTATTAACTCAGGTCCAATATGGGAAACAGTCTCTTCTAGGTAGGCTTAAATAGGTCTACATTTGTAGCAGCGTGGTCTTGAGGACAAAATCCTGAATTGGGAGTTGAGAGAACTCAATAGCATTCTTGTCTCTGCCTCTGACCTATTGTGTGAGCTTGAGAAAGTCCCTTCCCCACTGTGCTTCTCACCTGTGGTTTGTCTTGTCTGCTTGGCTTGTAAGCTTTTTGAAGCAGGGATTGTCTATCAGAAATGTATTTCTACAGAACCTAGTACAATTGCATCATGGTAGCAGCACTGTACCTAGATTTCCGGCAGCCGTGGGCAAACTTCTATTATTGGGCCCCCCATCACTAGAGATGATGATAATAATAATCGGGCAATGGAAAAAAAAAATATTTTCAGGCCCCATTTCTGTCTAGCCCTCGGATGGCTGCCCCGTTCACCCATGCCTGTGTCCAGCTCTGCATGGTAGAGGTTGATGGGTGTTACCACCATAAACTAGTTGTGACACATCTGAAACAGGGCAGTGAGTTTCAGCTCGACCGTTACCGAAGAGAGATTCGTAACATAAACGACCCACCGCAAACACTTGTCAGTAATTTTGTGAACAACATCAACAAAGGCATCCAAGTCTTGCAAGTTATCCTGGCATGTTAAATTTATGACATAGTTAAAGACAGATATGAGGTCACCTCTATTCTTAATTAAATATATATCAGCAGGGATGTTTATTTATTTAGCAGTTAAAAATGGCTCACGTCTGGTTCAAAGATTGTTCTAATGATGTTAAAATGGACAACCTTTTTCATTCTCTAATAGACTGCAGTAAAAGCTAGGTAGCCTTCCTCTCTCTCCTTTCTACTCTCAATGGGATGAATGACTAAGCAGGCTGATTAAAGGGTTTTCTGTCGCCATAAACTATGCACCGCCATTTAATTCAGCCATTTAATAAAATATGTAGAACCCTTTGGAATCAATCCAAGGCTGGTAAATGTTAGGAGGTGTTGCACTCACACCTCTTGTGGGCAATTCAATTTAGAACTGGCAAGGCAGGCTTTCAGCAGTAAGGCCACATTGTGAACTGCATGCTTGATAACTGGCAATGGGGTTTGCTCAGAAAGGCATCCTATTTGTTTTTCAATGTCTCGGATTACTGTGATATTCAGTTTGCATCACTTCTGCTGGTGCTGCATCTGCAGGATTCTGTGCCTGAAAGTAATGTTTCTTCTTGGAGGAGAGAGGAAGAAATGTTTTTTGCACTTTGCAAAACCTCATGAAAGTAACTGAGCTTCTTGTCTCAGAAAATGAGAACAAAATTTCCGAGCTTATGAATAAAGACTATATACACTATATCATAGGGAAGAAAATGTGATAGGATATGTTCTGATTTCTTTTTGAAAGATTCTCTCTGTGTCTGTCTGGATGGATGGATGTAGAGATAGATAGAGAGAGATAGCTATTGTTCTTGAATGTAAGCTACAAAGGTAGATAATCAAGTTATGTTTTCTCAAATGCACATCTTTTCATTAGACCATTTCAGCTGTCTAGATAGCTAGATAGTGTTTTTTTAATGACAGAGAAAGTATGGACTAAAGAACAAATAATATACGCCATGTCCAAACCCATCATATGGGGACAAGTTCATTCTTGGTGCAACTTCATTGATGCAGTGGGGAGGGAGAGCTTGGCTAGGACCAGAATAAGGTAGTTGTGTTTTTCTAGCTTGCTGTCTCCTGAGTGTGTTATAATGATGAAGAGTCTTTCATGAAAACCCGCTCCCAGTTGTCTGCTGCGAAAGATCATTTTAGGAAACCCTTTCTCAAATGATAACCAAGGAGCTAGATTATGCTCATCTACCATGTGGATCCCAGAAGATGTTAATGCAGTGTGCGGTAATCCTTTGGTAATTCTGTGGTAACCCTTTGACTGGAAGGAACTCTGTTATAAAAGGGGGGTTTCAAGCAGTGAGATTTTTTAGAAACCTTTTTATTGTTAATTGTAATACCGGCCATGATTGAGACTAGGATGGAGTCTTCAGGAGAGATTCATGATCATTTAGAAAATTGCATCTGTACATGTCTTTTGTGTACATAAAAGATAATGGCTAAGGAAGTACTTTTTTTAGTTCTTCAGAGCACCCTGGGAGCAGGACCAAGAAGACAAACATTGGTCAGTTATTGCCTTTGTGGCTGACTGTTCTCTATAGTGATGAATGGAGGGAGATGTTTTCAATTCAGAGGTCGAAGGATCCCATCAGGGAAAACATCACCTCTGTGTGTGGTGAGTGAACCTTTTAAATGGTTTTATCCACTGCATTATAATCAAAGCATGTTCTGTAAAAACAGAGTTCACTAATGCCAATTCTAACGGGTCAGGAATATCCTTTGTTTGCAAATAGAAAAGACAAATCATTGGATTTGTTTCAGATCCTTTCAATGGATTTGTTAGAGTGAATGACATTACCTTTCTCTGTCTTGGTGTTCAGGGTGACACTCCCTTTGTATTTCTTGGGCTTGTGTCTCATGTAAAGGAACTCAATGTTGTGTATCCAAGAGGAGAAGTGAGTCCAGCACTTCACTGCAGACAACGATACAATTATGTATTATGGATTCACTGAGGAAAATAATTTCTGTAGGACTCTTTTCACTGCAGTGGTACTGGTGCTGCCCATTAGCATGGGAAGCCACCTCCATTTTTCTCCTTAATAGATGCATTACCTTTTAAATTAGTATGTGCTAGTCAAGTAAGACCCCTTTTATGATAAAAGAATGAATCAGAACTTTCTATATGGATGCAGCCCTTCAATTTCTGGGAAGGGGGAAGGAAATTGTTTCACATCTCATGGAAATAAGACCAGGCTGGTTTTGGTTCAACATCAGGCCTGTTTCTGGTTCCCTGGAAGATGTAACCCAAGAAAATCAAAACTCCTGAGTTCAGAAGAGGAGTTTAAGGGTCTGGTACCTTAATCCTTCTCCTTCACTTTGGGTCCACCTCAGAAGATTAGTCCAAAAATAAATGTGACCTAAATCCAGTGCTAAGTGAGGACTGAACAGTGAAGATATAATGGGATAGAATTTGGGAACGTCTGGCTGGCCATCAAGGCCTACCTTAAAAAAGCTACAGATAGACCAGGCTTGTATATGTGATTGATTCATGGAAGTACTAGGAAATAATGTACTGGTATTTAAAAAAAAAGATAAATTGAATGACCTGAATAAGTATAGGGCTGTCCATTTATCATCAGTGCCAGAAAACAATAATGAAATGGCTGATATGGGACTTGATTGATCAAGAGTCACAGGGCTAATACAGTATAATTAATGCCAAGCAACATGGATATAGAAGAAAAAAAGATGAAATAAAAATAACTTGAAATTAGAAGTTTGCCAAGCATAATAATATTGATTTATATCATATCAGGATTCTATATTGACTTAGTCCTATGGCATTTTGATTAAGAAACTACATGCTACAAAATAAACATAGCAGTTATGAGGTCGATTTAAAACTGGATAACTGTTCAGTCTCAAAATGTAATAGTAAATGTGGAAGCACCGCTGAACATGGATGTTTCAGCAAAACTGGTTCTTGGCCCTTTGCTATTTATCAGTGACCTGGAAGGATATAGAAAAATCACCATCCATAAAGTTTGCAAGTGCCACAAAGACCATTGATAGGGTAAACCATGAAGATGGTGGGTCACTGATACGGAATGATCTGGATTGCTTGGTAAAACGGACTCAAGTTAACAAAATTAAATTTAAATGCAACAGAATATTGGGTCAGGCATCCAGGAACAAAGGAAAGTCCCTTTGTTCAGGTTGCAGAACTCTCCTCTAGCAAATGTTGGTTCTACAGAAGATTTGGGAGTTATGATGGATAAGAAGCTGGACTTGAACTCCCACCACAAAACTGTGGCCATCTTAGAACGTATAAACAGGGCAATAGTAAATAGGAGTCGGGGAGCTTATATTTAGCACTGGTTGAAAACTTTCCAAATTTCTGTTTGAAAATGCTTTGATGAAAGCAACATGTTCTATAGAACACGTTGACTCCATCAACACTTTTTCAACCTAAACCAGGCAGGCTAGAAGGCCGGTTGGCTGCACAGCTGCCTGTGTGGGTAGCTGCTTGCCTTTAAGGCTACCTGAGCTATCTGCGTGCCTGGCAAGTTCTCCACGCATTTGGGCCCACCTGGCAGGCTGGGCAGCTGTCTGAGCATGGGGCATAGACAATGTTGAAAAATTCTGTTCACGTCTTCTAAAACAGCATTTTTTGACAAATTCTGTTTCCAGGTATACTTTGCATTATTGACTTAGAATGAGAAATTGGAAATAAAAATAGTTTGGGGAAGGGAACATTTTCTGAGATGCAAATTCTAATTTCTTCTTGTATCTAATTATATTACATGTGTTGGATGTAATCTGGTGCCATCCATACCAAATACAGATTACGTGTGTCAGGGTCTCATGTTGATGGTTTGAGACAGGTGTTGAGATACTGGAGACAGTTTAGAGAACAGTGATCAGAATAATCCCATGGTAAGGAGGCCTGCATCACAGCAAGACCCTTGTGGAGCTCTATCTGTTAGGCTTATCAAGGGGCAGGCTAAAGGTGACTGGAAAACAGATTGCAAGTGCCTATGTGGGAACACAGGTTTGATAATGGAGGCTTCTAGCGGACTGAAACAGTGATGGTTAACATTTTTAGACTCAAGGAACCCCACAGAAAATGCCACCTCTGAATGTTCCCTGGTTTTTTGACTGCAGAAAAATAATAGAACAATTCTTTTGTTGCAGAGAGCTCAAAAAGCCCACAGCAGGTCAAAATGCTTTTAATACAGTGGATTCCTATTTGAAATCTCTGGTTTTATGTTGTGAGTCATGTTTGCATACCTAATGGTGCAAACATTGCATGACAGCAATTGCATTGCCAGCAATGAAATGTGCTCCTCCTCCTCCTCCTTTACTAGTGCACCATATCTGTTCTCCAGGCAAATCACTGCAGGCGGGGATGATGATGACTTCTTGTTGCCAGAGGTCACAAGCTTCCATCTTCCTGAAAGTTCGTGCCCTCTTCTTTTTCTAGCACTGACTCTGGCAGTCCTTCCTCCACAGTCCTAGACCTAGAGGTTTCCTCTAGCATGGAATTAATGAAGTCCTCATGGCGGAGGATACTTTGGAGCTTTCCTGTCTCCTCTTGCAGCTCTCTTGCCTTCTCTCTGAGGATCACCACCAGAAAGCACTGCTTACATCGCAGGCACTCCCCCATCTGGCTGACACTGGAAGGAACCTGCAAGCCGAGTCTGAATGACACCAAACCAGGACCTGGGTGGAAGCCTCGACAGTGTGTGGTCCTTGCAGGGCAGACACCTCTGCAAGCAGAGGCAGAGCTAGAAGCGGCAGTGGCTCTGGTATTGTGATGTCCTCCACCCACGTCTCTGGGTCTTCTAATCCACTGCCTCTCCCTTTGTGCCTCTCTTTCCAAGCAGACCTTTCCTAGAAAGCTCCTCTGTAACTGGCCTTTTGCTGTTCCGTGATCTTTAAGGGGTTCCCTTTTCCCTGCAAACCTCTTTCCCCTCTGCAAGCTTACAGTGAAGGAATGTGAGCGTTTCCAGGCAAACTTGCTGGGAAACTCCCCCTTGCTCTGAACTCTTGTTAAACCAGGGGCTTTAATGCTACTGGAGGTGGTTCAAGCGCCTTCATTGAACACCTTCAAGACGAAACTGGACGCTTATCTTGCTGGGATCCTATGACCCCAGCTGACTTCCTGCCCTTTGGGCAGGAGGCTGGACTCGATGATCTTCCGAGGTCCCTTCCAGCCCTAATGTCTATGAAATCTATGAAATCTATGAAGTCTTGGTCTAGCTGCTGAACTTTAGTGCTTAAAATAAACCAGGTAGTGTAGTCGGGCTTAATTATGTATAAAAATAGAACCTTACCTTACAGGTTCCCCTTCAAAGAGGGGGCATGGAAACCTGCTCTATTTGCTTGTCTCTGTTTGCTGCTCCTCTGGTCACTTGAAGTGTCTCCTTATACACCTCTCCTGGCCTGGACTGAGCCCCCTTTGTCACACCCAGCAATCAATCACCACTCAGCTCTCCCAGGTATTCAGAGCACATGCCCAAGTACACAACCCACCACAGAACCCTCAGCAAGCCAAACACACAAGCAATCCTGGCTCATGTACCTTCCCAGAGCAGGGAAAGTTAATAAAAGTAATGGTCAAATGCACTTACATTTACGTACAAAGAAATAAAATAGGAGGTTGGAGGCAGAGAGAGAAACTGAGGAGTATGTTCCAATACTTTCTTGTATTTTATCCTTTAAGACGCATTCTGACCTCAGATGCATCAGTGTACATCTATTGACTTCGCTGGATTTACACCACTGGCACATATTTGGTTGTCTGTTCTCTTAACCGTTTGCTTGTGCAGAGGAGTAGGTTCTTGCTACCCAAATCTGCAAGGTTCTGGGTGGTGTTTAGACCCATGTTGATACTGTCTGGAAAAGCAGTTTATGTTTTACCTTACGTATTCTAGTAATGGTAATACTAAGAAGCAGGAATATCTGCCATTGGTGATACAGAAAGTTCCAAAGAAATGTATCTGCATGTCGTTGTCATTCCTAATAAACACTTGCCAGCATAACACCTACCAGTCCATCCACAGAGATGCATATCCAATATAATTTCCATTAGTATTTCAGTAGGGAATAAGATCTTAATAGTGCAATAAGAGTGACAGACTGTCTATTTGTCTCAGCCTTCTTGGAGCAATCCTGGACCCATTTGAGGTTTATGGCATAATTCCCATTTACTTAAAGGAAGCCGGGATTTCATGCTCAAGGTTTTTCAAACAGCAGGGCTGGGATCAGGGAATGAATATTTTTTTGAACTGTGCACTGTCTGCAGAGCTTGTTTTTAAGTTTACATTAAGGCTGTTGTCAGGGGGAACGCCAGAGGATCCAGCATGTGTGCATCTTGTACTGTACATACAACGTAAGCAGCTGAAAATGCTTAGACTCCCGGCAGGAGAGAAAACATCGCAATATAATTCCCTGCAGGGTTCTGCAGACTGTGCAAATCCTATGTGACAGATCACTTTATTGGCTCTTCCCTGCAGATCCATAAAAACTTTTGGTGAATGGGCAGATTCCTGTTGGGGCAATATTGCTCAGGAGGAAGCCAATGACTGCACATACACACCACCCGAATGTTATTGTTTTATAGGCTCTGTGTCTGACTTCTTTATTTCTGGCAGCAGATGGTTGTTTGTCAAGTCCAGGAGTTAATTAATAATTTTAACATTACTGCTGAGCTTCACTATATGAAAAACAGTAAATTTGTAACCAGCACTTACAGTTTTTGAATGCTGAAAACACAAAAATCATCCCCTTCACTTGGATACTGTTGCAGAAAATCAGTACCCAGAAGTTTATTATTTCTTAAAAATGGATAGATTTTTATATTTACTGCGTGGTAGAATGATTGCAGCAAAAATACTAGGACAGGTTATAGGTTAATGGCAGAGGGCAAGGTTGTAAGTATAGGAGTAGTGGGCAAAGGCACTCTAGCTTTGTTTACCTCCATTATCTCAGCTACAAAACTGAATCAGAAGGAGGAATTTCACTGAAAATAGAGATAAAGCAATCAGAAGCCTTCTCTGAGGTTCCTGGGAAAGGTTAGTATGTGATAGAAACATTCCATATTGATTAATGAAGATTAATAATTCCTAGAACTTAAGGGGGTCTTAATTGAAACTGCACAGTATGCAGGAGGAAGCACCTCCATGGATAAGAGTGTCAGTCAATATCTAGTATTTGATTTTTGGTCTCTTTGTACTAAACCTGAAAGAAAGCTTGCTAGTTGTGGGGAGGAACTGTGCTTAATAGGAATCTCTGAGTTCATTGCACAGTTGTATAATGGTGATGGCTTTCTGCTGCAGTTGACCTAGTGTAGCAGTGACCCGGCTGGACCCTGTGCTTACCAGGGTGATGACTGCTGGTGTGTTCCACAGGTGGTGGGCTCGCAGCTAGCCTGGTGGGAAAGCGGCAAGACTGAAGGATGGAGCATCCTGCTGCTCCCCTGCACTCAGGGTGGGTTGAGTGGTTGGTGGGAAGCAGGCTTGCTGCTGGCCCCTTCTCTGGGGCCGAGTGAGAGCCGGAGCCTGGGTCCAGTGCAACCAGGGAGCCTGGCCAGCCGAGCAGGCAGGCAGCGGCAGTGAACAGCAACTTGGGCCCAGGAGTTTCAGGTACAGGAGCTGATGAGCTCATTTGGGGCTCTGAGCATCTGGCAGTGAGCGCATGGCATGTGAAGGCAAGCAGGGATCCGGGTTGGCCCAGGCCAGCTCGGGATATCTGATATAAGAGTGTGCCAGCATCAGAGGAAGGGGGATGCTGGCACTGGCATTAGCCTACTCCACATTTCCCCACCATAATGCAGGACTCAGATCAAGGACCAGCAAGTCGCCAACTCCAGAGAAGGAACCCTGACTGTCCCTCAGCCGACAAAGGTCAGACACACATAGAAGCCACATGGGGGGTCGTGGTACTGGTGGCCTCTGAGTATCCAAAGGGCTTAGCTCAATATGGGCCAGCCCACATGGGCTTAACTCATAAAAGGGGGAGGATAAGTCTTAAAGAACCCACTTGCATTGGGAAGGACAACCAAGGTGCGCTGGTGGGCTGGCATGAGGCCTGATGCAGGTACAAACAGTATCACCTGACTCATATACTTGTTTGTCTCCACTGCAGACACCAGGAACAGCAATGGTGGGGAGCTTGGTGGAGCTATAACCACCCCAAAATTTACCTTATCCCCCCCCATACCCACCCCTCCCAGTGCCACCACTGTCCAAGCCCCCCATACCCCCCGAGCTGCTGCTGCCCACCTTGCACAGCTAAGCCTGCCCCACTCCTGCCCACAGAGGCCCAGCCCAGACCAATCTGTTTGCATACAGTATATATTTTTATTCTCCTTTTGCAGATAACATAGATAAAACACATGTTTAAGTGAGTATTGCTAAAAAAACCAAATAAGTATGTTTGGCCAGAAGATGTATAGCACAGTCTCCCCAATCTTCTGTCTAGCTTATCTCAGCCCCTCCACTGGGAAGAGGCTGGTGTTGCCCCTGGTGCACATATGCACCTAACAAATGAAGCCAGGTGCCTAACAAGACCAGGTGCCCATGCCAATCCCTGGCAACACCCAAGTGGAAAGGGGTAGGTTGTAGGGGAGGCAGAGATGCACAGAAGACTCACAGCCATTGGGACCCAGATCGGCTGAGCGAACCCCAGGATTTCAGGTACCACCTCCTGACAACGTTTCCTAATAACACTGAGTTGTGGTGGGCAAGCTACAGAGATAGGGGGGAAGCAGACATCTGTGAAGCGAGTGGCATCTGGGCCTTACCCTGGTGGGGCTGCTTGCCGGGGTCATTTTACACCTAGTTTGGACTAGAAGGGGCAACCAGGAAGTGAAAGGTTGTGTATTGCATAATCAATCTCCTGAAAGTTCAAGCTCCCTTTTACTTATGGCAATATAGAAACTTATATTAGGTGACGTGTGTGCATGTCTGCCCATGTCCCAATGTGACAACCAAGAAAGGCCTCTTAAAAGTTTGCTGCTAAAACAAAATAAGCGTAACATTTTTGTGGTGCAACTCCATTGACTTTGGTAGAATTACATAAGAGAGAAATTTGGCTTATTCTCTTATAGACAAAACAGTTTTAAAGGAGTTCCTTAAAATATTTGTTTTAGGTGCTCACATTTTGCTACTAATTTAACACTGCACTGCTGGTTTAGGCAATGCACTTATTAAATCATTAGCAGTTCACAGCATTTGCCATTTTTATTTAATATTTATAGATTGTTCCCTATCTCTTCTTGGCCTGTGTCAGGCGTACACTAATAACTCTTGTTTACTAACGTGCTGGTGAACTAAGTACACTGCAAATTCCCCAACAGTAATCTACATTTGCTTGTAAGCCTTTCTAATGAACCGGGTAATGCAATAACACTTCTGTTTGTAAAGAGGTAATGCTTAGGAATTTTGAACCAGGCTTGTTTTGTCTGGAATACATTTCTAATCATTTTTCTTAAGAAGAGTTATGAAATGCCTGAGAGAGTCACGAATCCTTTTGGAAGGGTTGGGTGGTGAGGGAGGGATGGTGGTGCTGCAGAGATGAACTATACATGTTTGGTGTGCAACAGAAGGGTATTGTGCTGAGGGGGAAGAGGGGCAAAGACCTGTTTGCCATGGCATGGGCTGTCCTGTGGCACAGGCTGGGGTGTTTCTCTGTCACCAGGCCACTCATGTTTAAGAATATGGACATTCAAACCTGATAATTGCCTCTTCAGTTAAAAGCCTAAACATTTAAAAGTAAAACTTTTCTCATGCTCCAAAGTCTGATGTTTTGGTAAAATGTCTTCTGAATGCAATATATCCGATCCCTTTTTTGATTTGATGATCAGTTTTTCTGGTAACTCCTCTTGGAATGATATTTTATATTGTGTGAAAAGACTGGATGCAACCATCCAACAAATGAAAGCCCACCCACAACATACATCACCGGTAACATTTCCTGATGAAGGAGTTTCTCCTTGCTAGCCATCTTCTTATCAGACATTTCATTTTATTATAAGTGAATTTGCCATGACACCTGTTGGACTGTCCTTATAAAAAGACTTTATGGGCATTTTCTTGCTCTTAGTGAAGGAAGTACGTCATTAGAAAGGCTTACTGTATTAAAAGCCTACTAGACATTGTTGGAGACTTTTAAAAATCCAGTTAAAATATTGAGTTTAACAAGATTTATAAAGAGATTGGCTATTCATATGAGTATCAAGAATATTTGTATTTATCATAATTGGTAAAAGTGAATATTTTGGAAAGGATGGATAATAAACTTGGTGCCTTGGGCCTTAAGTAAATATCAGGCAGAGACCGGTGTGCAAGAGTGTGAAGCAGTG
This sequence comes from Alligator mississippiensis, assembly GCF_030867095.1. Taxonomy (NCBI): domain Eukaryota; kingdom Metazoa; phylum Chordata; order Crocodylia; family Alligatoridae; genus Alligator; species Alligator mississippiensis. The sequence goes on from NC_081832.1 coordinate 68,686,910, forward strand.
GGGAGGAGGGTTACTAAAGGGTTCTTGAACCTTCTTCTGAAGTACCTGTTTCAGGCTCCTGTGAAAGAACATACTTTAGTCTTCAGAGACTCCGTGTAGGATGAACCCTTATGGCAAATCCTGTATCTAGTACATACAGTATATCACAGCTGTGATGAAAACATTCATGAAACATAGGATAATGTTGTGTATGGCCAAGGAAATCAAAAGGTTGTCCTGGACTAAGTACAGACTTTCAAAAAGCCCAAGCCTGAACTGATTCAATCTTTGCAGGTTAGTATAACCTGCGTAGATTGAACTGATTTGCAAGTGAATAGATATTCACTTTTGATTCTTGAAATGTAGCCACATGCCTGCAGTGGCTCAGGCTAGAAGCTGGGGGGTGCTAGAGCGAGCCCTCCCTTCCCTTCAGGCTGGAGGGAAGCTGAACTGGGGGGGAGAGGGTGTGGCCAGGCCCCAGCAGGCTGTGTGTGACTGGGGATGGGTTTAAACACCCACCCTGGCCTGCAGGGTCCCCAGTTGGGGTGTGCCAGGAAGGGGAAGGAGCCCTTGCCAAGTTTCTCCCCAATGAAGCGTGGCCAGACAGTGGCCAGGGCAGAGCCTCAGGTGAAGGGCGGGGCAGGGAGGGAGAATTAAACTCTCCTGTCTCCCCTTTCAGGCACAGGGACCCTAGCGGGGTCTGTCTGGCTTTCTGCCCCATTGGCTGCTTGTGCAGTGGAAGCCATGGTCAGAGCTGGACAGGGGAGTTGAATTCCCCTCTATCCCCCTGAGCCTGCTGGCCCATGCTCCTGCCCTCTCTACTTCAGCAGGGAAAAGTCTGGCAGGGGCTGCTCTGTCCCTACCAGGCAAACTGGGCAGCACCAGCTGGGTTTCCCACTCCCATCCCCTTGTCTATTAGCCTTCACTGCTCCAGCTAGGGAGCAGAGGGGTGGGGCTAGCCCTGCTCTCTGCAGCAGACAGCATAGCCCAACCCAGGGCTGCAAAGCATGCTGGGATGCTGAGGACTGTGATTTAGCTTTAACCAGGAGGGGGTCTGGGACAGAAGTTCCATAAACCGGTTTGACCTAAATCACTTATGTCTGATACTACATTCAACCAGGTTTATTTCAAACCAGTTTTGGCCATTTTGAAACCGGTTTATGTGTACTGAACTTTTGTTCTGTTACAGGTTTAAACCAGTCTCTGATCACTTAAACTGGTTAATGTGTAACTTCTGTCCCTAACCCTGGAGTCTTGCGCAGAGCCAATGGAGAAGGAAAGGAAATGGATTGTTCTGACATTAGCAGGCATCACTTTTAGGGTGTTCCTATCCAGGCTGAGAGAGACTTTGATAGGGTAACTTATTCCATGACAACACGACAAAGGTTCGTCTCCTAATGGGTTCTTAGATGGGCATCAGCCCACCAACTGTTGACACTGACTTGGTGCAGGGTCACTTGGATGGACTGGATGTGGTCAAGACAGCAGGCCTGGATAAGCTGTATCTGAGAGAACTGAAGTAATTAGCTGGTGTCATAGCAGAACCACTGGCATGGCTGTTTGAGTGCTCATGGCGCTCAGGTCAGGTCCTGGAGGACTGGAAATCGGCCCATGTGGTCCCTATTTTCAAGAAGGGGAGGAAGGAAGATCTGAGTAATTATAGGCCAGTCAGTCTCACCTCCATCCTTGGAAAGGTTTTTGAAAAGATTATATTTATGGGAGTCCAGTGGGAAAAATAATGCAGCAGAGAAACCAGCATGGATTCGTTGCAGGTAGATCATGCCTGACCAATCTCATTTCATTTTATGACAGGGTCACAAAATGCTTAGATGCAGGAGTAGAGGTGGATGTCACTTTCTTGGATTTTAGCAAGGCCTTTGATATGGTATCTCATCCCATTCTCATAAATAAATTAACAGGCTGTGACTTAGATGTTTACATGGTCCGGTGGGTGGCAAATTGGCTTAGCGATCTCACCCAGAGAGTGGTGGTGGATGGGTTGGTATCGACCTGGAAGGATGAGAGTGTGAAGTATACTCTGCCCAAATTTGTGGATGATACTAAATTATGGGGTGAAGTGCACACTCTGGAGGGTAGAGAACGATTGCAGGCAGACCTGGACAGGTTAGAAAAGTGGGCAGCACACAATAGGGTGCAGTACAACAAGGGCAAGTGCAGAGTGCTGCACCTAGGGCGCAAAAATATCCAGCACACCTCCTGGCTGGGAAGTGACCCTCTCAGCAGCGCAGAAGCGGAAAGGGATCTTGGAGTCACAGTGGACTCCAAGATGAACATGAGTTGTCAGTGTGACAAAATCATCAGCAAAGCTAACCTCACTTTATCATGCATCAGCAGATGCACGACAAATAGATCCAAGGAGGTGATACTTCCCCTCTATGCGGCATTGGTCAGACCACAGTTGGAGTACTGCATCCAGTTTTGGGCACCATACTTCAAGAAGGATGCTGATAAACTTGACAGGTCCAGAGGAGGCCACTCGTATGGTTCGGGGCTTACAGGCCAAGCCCTATGAGAAGAGCCTGAGGGACTTGGACCTCTTCAGCCTCCGCAAGAGATGGCTGAGTGGTGATCTTGTGGCCACCTACAAATTCATTAGGGGGATGCAGCAAGGGATCAGAGATGCTGTGTTCACCAGGGTGTCTCTTGGGGTAAAAAGGAACAATGGTCACAAATTGACAGAGAGCAGATTTAGGCTAGATATCAGGAAAAACTTCTTCACAGTAAGGGTGACCAAAATTTGGAATGGGCTTCCAAGGGAGGTGGTGCTGTCCCCTACCGTGGGGGTCTTTAAGAGAAGGCTGGACAGACATCTGGCTGGGGTCATCTGAACCCAGCACTCTTTCCTGCCTACGCAGGGGGTCAGACTCAATGATCTGTTGAGGTCCCTTCTGACCCTAACATCTATGAAGAGGGTGTGCTGAGTCACATGGATCATAGGAGATTTTTTGTCCTCCTCTATAATAAAAATATCTTGGGGCCGCTTCCCCTGATACATGTTTCTATTTCACTGATTCGAGCAATAACCATGTTGTAGCAGTCATTTCTCTGACAGAATTATCTTTAGGTTATTGTTTTGGCCTGAATGTATTTCTGTTGATTTTGTTCAGATGGACGGTCAGTTTAATTGAATTCTTTATCATGTCTCTTTGTGTTGCCAATACCACAGCTTAAAAGCACAGTTTTATGACTTCCTCCTTTAAGCTTTTTGCTGAAGTTCCTGCACAAATGGTGATATCTGGGCCTCTGATTGCTAAAATTGATCTTTGTTCCTTTTCTTTCTGAAGTGGTCTGTCAAATGGTGCTGTAGAAAGTGTATAAAGAATTAAACATCTCTGGCATGATGCTTTACTGCCTTTTAAGGGTACAAAATTGGCTGTGAGGGGGGAATATAGTCATTGTGCACATGAGAACTTTTTCCCAAAAACCAAAGAACAAAGCAAATATTATCTATGAAAAACTAAATTTTACAGCAACCCAGAAACTAGGTACTGAAATGACTGTATGGAAGGCAGAAAAAAATTATTTGGGCAATCTTTAGAAGTGGAGCCAAACTTCCTCATGGTGATGAATGCCAGTCCTCGAGACTGAACTCTTCTATTAATCCAGGGAGCAGCATACGTACATGGATCTCCAGTGCAGGTTTCTGTCCTACCTTCTACCCACAGTATCTCACAAGTAGATCTGATTAGGTATGTTTTGATAAAATATATTTTTAAGGGTCAAAAATTACCAATTTCTTGAAAATTATAGGAATTTTTTTTGGCAAAGGCAATATATTTGTATGAAATACTGTGTTGGGAATGCTTCCCTGTCTGGGATTGAATTTATGGTCCAAACCCAAAAGAGAAAGGGGCTTGCCGGGTAGTTAGAGCACTTATTTGAAATGTAGGAATGCTAGATTGGGAGCTGGGATTTGAACATTCACCCACATCCCAGGCATATACCCTAACTTCAGATTATTGAGGTTCTTTTTGAATGTGTGTGTGTCTTTGCCTTTTCTACCTGGTCCAGTTCCTGTTGCAACTGTTCCACCGTGGATAAAATTTTCATTGGGCCAATGACAGATATAGAGAGAGAGAGACTAACTGATTCTGGGGCCTCGTTATCAAGACACTTGTCTGGGATGCAGGCCACATCTCTTTGAAATTTTTCAAAACATTTTTTGCATCGAAACCAAATTCCCAAACCTGAAATCTTATTGCAACATGGAAGTGTGCGTGTATGTGTATGTGTGTGTCCAGCCACCTCTTGTCACGAGTGTACTATGTAAACCAAGTGGAGGGGTGCCACTGATATGACGGTTCAGTCTTCATGGGCAACTTGCTCCCTCAGTGCTCTAATGAAAATTTCACCAAGACTGTCTACTAATAGTGCTGTGTATACCTGTTCACTAAGCAGCAGACCATTCTCATTTTCCAATCATTTTAGCTCTATAAGAGAGGTATGTATGTATTATGTGATCTATGAACAATTGCTACCACTCTGTTCCAGATGTGAAAATGTAGCCGCCAGGAAATAAAGGCTTCAAGCCATGTAGGCCTGTTACTAATTTAAGCTTCAAACATTTATGATTATTTTCAGGCTGCAAATAACTGGCCTCAAAGTATCATGTAAAACAGGAATTTTGAAAAGTAAATGTGGAATGTAATGTTGTGGAGCCAACACAGCACGTGCTGCTAAAGCATCTCCTAGGGCTCAAAAGGACATTGAGTAGGACAAGCAGGATGAATTTTTCCTAACTATGAATGTAGACAGCCACGCTACCATTTTTCTTTCCGAACGAATTTTAACCAAGTCACACTATGTAGAATTCACAGTCAATCGTAGTCAGTAATCTGTAATTTCAACCATAATTCCTGTATAAATAAAAAACAATTTAATACTTTTGTATACATGTCCACTGCTTAGCTTGAATTACGGTGAAATATGTTCCTGTGTACCTGGGTTGGAAGCATATAAATGAAGGGTACAGGAATGATTCAATCCGTGTTTTGGTGATCATGCTGAGTATGTTAGGCACGTTAATTTTTCAACACAGGCAAATCGATTAACAAAACATTTTCTCGTACATTCTCCATTGCGTTAATTCAAACATAGAACGTAAGTGGGAGCGTATCATATACAGTGAGGTAAGCAATTTAAACCCCCAGCCATTTCGATTTAAATAAAGAGCAGGAAATAGGAGGCAAATCACAGTGGCTTCTGATTGCTCTTATATTTGTGCCAGGAGCACCAGCCAAAAAAGAGAAGTGAATTCAGGTATTTTTAATGCAAAAAGGGAAGGCGAGTTTAGGTCCAACAGTATCTAGGAGGCGAACATATCCCTCAGTAGAAGATTGCATGCTGACAGGAGTGAAATACAAGACTGAGTGGATAGGAAAGGGGAGACGCAATGTCATTGATTCATGGAGCAATAAATAGACCACAACAGTAAAGTAAAGATATAGTTGAAAATTTGTTTGTAAAAAAACAGACAATTTTTTTTGTTTTTCTATGTTTGTAGAAAAACATATTTGTTTCAAGGGATGACTTGCATAGACCTGGTTCTGAATTAATTGCAAGAGAACAAATACACTCCTCGGGGAGTCCAGCTGAACTTTCTGTGCTAGTTCCTTCAATTAAAGACTCAAAAAAAATACTTTCCTTTTTTGGTCATTTCTTTTGGTCTTCGCAGAGTTTTCACACATACTGTCAACCCAGAATAAAAGGACTTGTTTCGCTGTTACTTGTGTAGTATGTATTTAGGGTATTTCCAAGCAGGCATAAGGAATAGTTGGGTTCAACTATATATATGTTTTTTCCAGTGTAAAATATGGCAACCTGTTATGACATTGTTACTTGTTCATACCACCTTTTAGTTAAACACAAATTTATCAGGCCGACAGAAAAACGTGAAACTAACTGACATATTACTGATGTGATAAAGGTCAAAATTAGGGCTAAGGGATTAGGCATAGAACATCACAGTAAATAAAAGCAGTACTGACAGCAACGGGAAATGAATTATTTCCTAAAGGAAATATTACTTAAATCTCTTGCAAAGGACCCAGGGAGTAGAGACATTGAATTACAGTGGGACTTATTTTATGTTAATTCAAAGTTACAATTCCAAGACCTGGAAATTACTGATAAGAATACGATTAGCAAGATATTGCTTCTATGTGAATGTATTCAAAACAGGCGCAGAATGGCGAAAGGATCTAGGACACCATGTGAGGAAATAGTCTTTTCCTGTGTCAATTATTCTGCTACATGATCTTTGGGCTTAGCGATTTAATTTCAAATAGACAGACAATTTGTATTTGGTATTTAACAGGCCTATCAAAATCTTATGCATTAGTTAATACATGGGCTTTATATAGACCAATTGAGAATTTGGAAATCAATTTTTATGAATAGTCATTTATGCATAATATTGCCATTAATAATAATAGATTTCTTAATCAGAGGTTCTCATGCCAAATTAATTTATTCTTTAAATCAACTGATAATTCCTGAACTGATTAACTCACTCTATATACATTTGAGACAAAACAATAAATCCAGCAGATTTAAGGGTTTATATTTGCTTGGGCAGCAGATTTTATAACATTCATTTCCCATAGTGTACCTCGAAAATATTTATCCTGCATGTAATGATTTTTCCTTTTTTTGCAAGTTCCATGTTGTTTTTTTTATGGCTCCTGGAAGTTAAATGGTGTGGCCTGGAGCTTTTGTATTAGTTTTGGAAATACGATTCCCTGGGGAAAATTGCTGGTTTATCTTTGTGTGACTTTTAATCCAAAATGCCAACACAGAAGAAAACTTCCCTGGATTTTAGATAATAGTTCTGCTTGTTAAATTTTTGGGAGCCGTCTATTAAAATAATCATGGTGAAGATGTACTACTCTTTTATAAATAAGGTGATTATTTTGGTTGCAGTCTCCAATACTGTGTGTTTTTTCTTTTTTTTCTTTTTTGATAATGCAACTCAGTCCTCTGCATTCTGGGATAAGACTCTGCCCTCTGGTTCACAGTATGCATTGCTATATAATGTTAATGTATTTGCAGATGCCCAGAGTTAACCTAATTTTCTGAGATTCATGACTGTTTACCCAGTTGCAGGAAAGCAGGCATGATCCTTAAACTAGAGGTGAAGAATCAGGACTTCATGCTGGGGTGCTTCTCCCCAAAAATGAAAGAAAACCTATCTGAGCAAAGTGATATTTTTTTTCTGCTGTGCACTGAAAAAAAGCTGTATGCCAAGTAAAAAGAATATTAATTTTCTTGCATACCTACTTTTCTGCTCATCCCTTTCTGTTATGAAAGGGCTGCTATTTGTTTATCTCAGGATTAGTGATGAACTTGGAAAAGTAAAACACCCCAAATCTATACATTTGGGTGGACTTGTTTCTCATATCTTCCTTAGTTCTTATCATCTGGATAAGTGCTTTTAATTTTCTTTGGAGCTTTTACTTTGGCTAGTCCAAGAAAGAGCATAGGCTATAGACCCACAAACTATTTCTGAATTAACTGAAAAAACAGATGAGATGGCAGAAGAAGGAGCTTTGTGATTATTGCATATAAAATATGAACTGAGGGCATAGAGTCTATCAATATGAACATCATCTTTCCTACTTCTTACACTATAGTACATAAACTTTCTTGAATATTCTGCTTCATTTCTAGTTTCCCCGTTCCTTGTTTTTTTTTGGTTTTGTTTCTGAGCTGGGTGGTAGACTTGAACACATCCTGATAGTTGCATAAATTGAATTCATCCAGACTTTATCATACGGTCTAAGTATTTGCATTTCACTGTTTTCTACTTGCCTTTCACTATATTCCCCTTGGGTCTGGGATAGATCACCACTCTAACTGAGTGATGTGTATAACCTTATTACCCATAAAGTTGAGATCTAGTGAAGTATGAAAGATTTACTCCCTGCGTTTTCAATCACATCTGTCTATGGTTTGAAGTGAAACATTTTTTTTCCATGTTATTGATGCAGGAAAGACCATTTGGTTTTAAAGTCAACAAATGAATTTTCTACTTTAAAAAATTAGTAGAGTAATCTTGATAGCTTCTGTTAATTTTTAATCACTTGTATTTATTACATTAATTACCCTCTACCCTGACCAGCTTAATTTACTAGTTGGTGTAAGCGCAAAATTTGTACATCTATTTTTAACATCAATAGTAAATTGATAGGAAACAATGTAGCATTAAGCCATAATTATTCAGAATGATCATGACATGCATCTTTTAATTAGCGACTAGTTTTGAAAAAAATCCATAAACTTAGGTTACTCGTTAACAAGTCATATGATATATTTTGGGTCACCCAACCACATTGTGCAAAGTGCTAGATTTATAGTTCCATTTTAATAATTTCAAAATAATTAAGAAGTGTGTTGTGCATTTGACTGTGCAGATATGAAGTACAAAGCTTTACAAATTATTAACTGAATGGAGCATTTCCAGCCAAAAATTGGAAGTCAAATCCTATTCTCATTTTATTTGGCAGGACCAAGTCAATTTATAATTTCTATGAACTATTTCCTATTTTTAAAAGCAAATTATATTGTTGTTAAAATACTTCAAGTTTGTATTGAATGTGTTTGAAGATTACTGAAAAAACAAGCTAAAGCATACATCCACACAACACGGACAAAACCTCATGGATATTGCAAGCTGTCCAAGTGCTGAAGTATGCCGGATATCCACATCTCTTGTTTAAACTCTATGGGAATTGAAGGTGCTCTTTACCATGCTGAATTGGTCCTTAACTGAGGGTGGTGTTAGTGCGTAGCATTTCTTGTTGGCAATGTTAGTATTAAACCAACCTTAAATACCTCTACCCTATGTTTTCAATGGGATATAGGTAAGGTGGTAAAAGGAATATTTGGTAATTCCATTACAAACTCCCTGACCTAGCCAGTCCCCCAAAACTTACATGTATGTTTGTACAGATAAGACTGAGCCAAATATATTGAAAGAAAGTTTGAAAATTCATACCCCCCTTTACAATCAAGCCAAGAAAATTTGAAGTCAAAAGCTTGCCAGGAAGTTGTAAGTGCTCCAAACAGAGATGAATAATGAATCGTAGTCACAATACTACTATTAGGACTTTCCTGTCATACATTAATTATCTTGCATGATTCCATTTTTCATTGAACTGAAAAGTATCAATACTAGAGTGAATAACCACGAGAGTCCTTTGAAATAAAACATACATGAGATTTCCCGTGGATTACAGCTAAGTCCCCCAGAAGCCCGTAAACGTTTATCCACTGATGTTGGTGGAATTATGGCTTGTCCTATGCCTCTTAATAGAGGACATGGAGCATGAGATTTAGGGTGCTTTTCAGTTCTGCCTAAAACTCCAGTTGAAATATTAGGAATGTGGGAGCGAAAATCTTACCTGTATGGTGGAACGAAAATATTTGGGTAGTGATTGGAGGTAGGAGTTGATAATTTCATTCAGAATTTAATTAATTTCTCCCAGGATCTGAAATTATTAAAATCCACTTGTAACTTGAATGAGTTGACAAGTATCATCAGTTGCACTTCAGTGCACTTCCCATTGTTTTGTTCCACTCAGAATATGTGCACATCTTAACATAATGATATTTTCATACAACCCAGGGAGAGGAAGCTGCGGTAGCAGCAGGGGCTCAGACAGCTCCTTTACTGTCAGCAACGTTTCACTCCTTTTTCTTAAAATGATGATCTTTGTGCTTCTCTACGTTGCCATTCCACAGTACTTTAGTTATGGTGGTTATTATTTCTCCATTTCAAAAGTGCAAGCATCGTGATGAACTGACGCGCGTAACATCACACAGTAGTCGGGAATGGAAATATGAGTGTTGGGCATTATTATTTCTTAGTATTGCAGTAGCAGCCCTGTGTTTGACATTTTACATGCTGAACAGAGATAGTTGCTGCCCCAAACAGCTTACATTTTATTCTAAGTGTAGGATGAGATATAATGGGTGTAATAATAATAATGGGTATAATAGTGGGTATAATAACAAGCAGACAAGGTAACACTGAGGCACAGACCCTGGGGTTACCTTAGTATGGCCTTACAGTATGCTAGCTACTTTGCGGTAACTGCCTGTGAGCACTCTCACTCCCCGACCACTGAGAGATCGTTTAACCCGCAATGAACAGGCATTTGTTGTGAGTGTGCATGCTGGCAGTTACTCCTGAGTAGCTAATGCACTGTAAGTTCATGCCTTAGGGCACTTGTATACGTGACGAAAATTGCACATTTTTGCAGTTTAATTGCATCACGCTTTATATGTATGGGGTTTGGTTTTTTTTACAATTTAAATGAGTTCGTTACATTGCAAATTAAACCACATCTGCATGTAGTTTAGTTTGCAACATAGTTACTTGTAATATTTCAGCATTTAATCTGACAGCTTGCCCCCTGGCCGTGGGAGAGGTGGGCTGAAGGCAGAAGTGGTGAGGGGCCCGATCCTTTTTTTTGTGGAGCCTGCCCGCCTTGGTGGTGGTGGTGGGAGGAGGGGGCGAGCAAAAGGCACCCAAACTAATGCTTCCCCAAGCTTGCCTGGGCGTCCAGCATGCTGTGTTGTGCACCATCCCTGCTGCCTTCTGTGGCCACCAGCACACCCAGCCACCCTCCTGCTGCTTTCCCCTGCTGCCCCAGGATCTAGGCAGCCTGTTCCCGGGTAGTCCCAAGCAGTGGGGACAATGCACAAAGCACTGCTCCCTGGACAGGCTTGGATCTGGTGCATGCTGCCTCCAAGCTGGGGCAGCATTCAGCCTGCTAGTAGCCTGTCTGGGAGGCCCCAGGAGGCACTGCCACTGTGGAGGGAAGAAGCAGGGTCGCCCATAGCTGATCAGTCCACCAGTAGTTCACACAGGCAGGGTCTGCTGGAAAACAAAAAAGTGGTGAGGGGCTCAATCTTTTTTTTTTTCATGGAGCCTGCCTGTGGCCAAGGGGTTTGCTGCTGGTGTGCCCTGAGCTGCAGGGGCACCGATTCTTCCCTCCTTGGGGGTGGCACCCTCCAGGGCCTCCCAGGTGGGCTGCTAGCAGGCCAGATGCTGCCCCAGCTCAGAGGCAGCATCCACTGGATCCAACTCTTTCCCAAGCCTGCCTGGGGAGTGCTCTGTGCACTGTCCGCGCTGCCTTCCCACTGCCTGGGACAACCCAGGAACAGGCTGCCTTGCCCCTGGGGCAGTGCAGGGAATGGCAGGAGGGCAGCTGGGTGTGCTGGCAGCCAGAGAAGGTGGCAGGGACCGTGCACTGGAAGCCTGGGCAGACTCAGAAGCATTGGATGGGTTGCTTCAAAGCTGGGGCAGCCCCCAGCCTGCTAGCAGCCCACCCGGTGGGGGGCGCTGCTGCTGCAGGGGGAAGGATTGGGGCCCACTGCAGCTCAGAGGCTGTTCAGGCTACCGGCAGCTCGCCCCCTGGCCATGGGAGAGGCAGGCAGGCAGGCGTTGCGGAAAAAGAAAAATCCAGATTGGCCCCTCGTCATAACAGTGACAGAAGTCCCTAAATTCAAATGGTGGGTTTGTAACTGGCACAATTACAAACCCACCATTTCAATTTCGGGGACTAAGCCCCTGTCACATATACAAGTACCTTTAGCTTTCCTTATGACAGTCTGTTATGTTCCCATCCCCTGAGATTTTGCATTTGCTTGTTTTAACCTCTCCAAAAGCCACTTCATAAGTATCTCTTCTTAACAGTGCCTGGGAGATTTCCAGCTCAAAAGAGTTTGTATGAGAAGCCAATGGGAAAAAAAAAAACCCTTTTGCACATCACCCATTACAGCTTCTATCTTCTACAGATGAGAAATGTGGAGGGTTTGGCATTCACTTCTACTTCAAGTACTGTATTTTCCAGCTGCGTGGCTGAGAGGTCTTTAGTTTTATGCTTGTTAACTGGTCAAAAGCCTGATTTTCTTCTGTCAGCTACTTAAGTTAGCTTAGTGGGGTTGAAAACCAGCATGGGGAATTCTTTGCAGCCTGCGTTGCAGCATTTGGGGAGCACACGCTGTGAAGGAGAAGAGAAAATACATGCCAGATTCCAGAGGGGCCTGTTGAGCCGAAGGAGAGATGTAGACTTTGTGAAGGCTATTCAGCTGCCACTTAAACTCCTTTCAGTGAGGTTTGAATGGCATTGAATATCACTCTTTACAATGACTTCCCTGCTTTTCTAAGCTTTCTTTTTCCTGCCTAAGTTTGACTATTTGGATGGCTGGCATCCATTTATTTCTGCACTGCTCACCCTTATCAGATGGACATGAAAAGATCCATGTACTTCTAGGCTATAACATCATGCCTAATGTTGTTGAGAATCTTATACAGTAAAAAGTCCAAGGTGTCCTTTGAATGCAGCTTGCTGTTTTGTAAATACTTTGGCTATTTGAATCCCAGTCAGCTTTTGTGACTATCCAGCTTTCCTGAGAGCTGTAAATACGCTTCCGATGCGTCTTTCTCTCCCCTACAGGCTTCCCTGCCACTTGCTTGGTTTGGCTGCCAGCACTGATATTGTGCTGGCACCAGGAAGTGCATAATAGTGATGTGCCAGCTGTTGATAGCTGCATTGAGAGCTCAGTGTGGGTCTTTTTGTACTCCTCCTCCAAAGTTTTCTGTTCCAGAATAAGCATGAACTGATTGTACAATGCATCAGGAATCTATAACTCGCCCTGCCTTACTTTTACTATGAAGCTGGCACTTGAGATTCAAATAGGACCAAGAAGAAAAGCAATAATGAGATTTCTATGAAACAAAGGCTAGGTACAGATATTACATTTTTTCCAGTTTAGGTGGTCAGAAGCTGGTCTAAACCTATAACAGAAAAGAAGTTTAAGGCACATAGACTGGTTGCAAAATTGCAGAACCGGGTCTAAGATAGACCTGGATGGATGTAGTATCAGACTCAATTGATTTAGATTAAACCAGTCTATTGAATGTCTGTCCCAGATCCCATGGCAAATCACGTTACTTTACTATCCTCTGGCATCCCAGGCACCCCTCACAAGGTGGCATGCTAGCTTCAGCTGGTCCTTGTCTGCTCCAGGCAAGCACCCAGGTCACAGACAGGAGCCAAAAGAGCCTCTGTCTCCTGACTGTGTTGCCGGGGGGTGGGGGGGAAGGAAGAAGGGGTGTGCTCTTTCCTGTGCCCATCATCGCTGGGGCTGGGCAGTGGTGGTGCTCCCCTCAAGTGCTGGCTTGTTGGGGGGGGGCAGGGCTCCCCCTGCACTGGTAAGAACCAGGCTCCATGCACCCCAGTTGAGGGGCTCCCAATTGCCAGGGTGTCCCATACACCCCTAGGGCTGGAGGATCACCACTGCAGCAAATCTTCATGCTCCATGGGGAGAGAGGGCAGGGAAACCCCTGGGGCTGGAGGATCACTGCATGGGAGTCCCCCAATCCTGGGGGTACAGGGAAACCCTGGGGCCAGAGGATCACTACTCAGTTAATCCACCTGCCCTGGGGGTGTGGGAAACTCCCAGGGCTGGAGCATCATTGCAGGGGCAACCCTCAGGCCCAGGGGTTTTCTGGTGATCATCCAGCCCTGGAGATTTCCCATGGCCCAAAGCACTAGGGATCATGGCAGCCACAGTTCCCAGGGTCTGGGGATACATGAAACCCCCAGAGCTTGGGGATCATGGCTGCCAGGAACTCTAGGGGTTGAGTGTTTGTAACTGGACATAGTGCACTGGTGGGGGAGCAGATGACCCTGCAATGCAAGCCCAGCCCCAGCTCCACCTGTCCCCATGAACCAGCCAGCACAGCTGGGAGGTGGGGGCTGCTCAGCTGCTGCTAACAGCTGGCTTCTGGGTGCCAGGGCTCAGGAGAGGGCTGGACTGGCCAATCAGGGGTGGCCCAGCTGCTGGGAGAGTGCCCAAGTGCCCCCAGCCTGCTGGACCCTGCTTTCCCAACCCCATGGTAGGTGGGATGTCTGCTCTGTTCCCCCTTGCCCTAACCTAGGGCACTTAGAGTAAAGCGTGAACCTTAGAGAACTTCCCCCTTGGGTTTTTTTGAACCTCTGTACTTAACCAAAGAGATGAAGTGGACTCCAAGAATAGTGAGAGCTGTTCAGTGCCCTTAACAGATTAAACTGTGACTAGTCCAATGTTCACAATAAACTTTTCTTCTTGGGTCTGAAATTTCCAAATCTCTGTGAAATGAAACCAAAAGGAGAAACAAACAAACAAACATTGTCCTTGAATTCCTGAAGACTAAGGAAGTTACGTTAGACTCTTCTCTTGTTGAAGCTACATGGTTGGTGGAATTAGTTTAGCACCTCTCTAGCTAGCCCGCTGAGGAGCAATTTGTGCCAAAGATACAGCAAACAACAAATTGCCGTGATGTCAGTCAATGCTGCTGAAAAGAAGACTTTTCTTCTATTGCAGGTATGTTTGCATGTAAGGGTGACTGGCTCTGCTAGAACCTCTCTATTATAGGTTGTCAGGAATCAGGAATGAAACATTAGAGGAAGGGAATTGTAACATGGCAGTCTTAATGGCTTCTGAAAGCACTTTTATCCATCTGGAGGCTTCAAGGAATCATCTCTAATGCCTAAAGGACTGTGTTTTTGGGGGGGAAACACCACCAAATATCGTGCAAATTGTTTCCATCTGAGTAAGGTTAACAACTATAATCCCCTTCAAGTGCCAACATTAAATATAAATATCAAGTCAGCAATGAAATGTAAGCATTGTTAAAAGGGTTCTGGGAGGCAGTGTCATTGCAACACTCTGAAACATCATGCGATGCAACACACTTAAAAAGTTGCTAGTCCTGACAGAATAAGCAGCTTGTTAAAACAATACATCTGCCGAGATGAGTGTGGGCCAGTCTCCCTGGGTTATGTATAATGCATTCTTAAATCCTCTCCAGTAAGTGTTTCAGGAGAGAATAAACACACACAATGAATCAAGCCTCATGTGTCAAACTGTGTGTTCACCGAACACTAGACCAAATATAGGACTAAGCCTTTTCAGGGGATAAATCCACTGCATCAGTCCATGCTGATGCTACCTGCAATGATAATCTCCTTTATCATGACTGAGCCTGGAATGAAACTCAGGAGGAAATATACTTTCTTTACATCAGGGTTACAGCATGTACTCATAGCCAGTCTATATCTGGGTTTGTGATTTCTCTCTGCCAGACAACTCAGTGGGTCTCCCTTTCTCTATGAGCTCCTTTCACTACTCATTTTGTCTGAGATAAAATAGCCTCCAGTTCTGTACAATCTTATGAGATAAGGCTCTTGTTATCTGAGAAGAGCTTGGAATATTTTATTTTCTAGAACCTTGAGTCCTAATCAATAAATGGTGCCACCTGACTGTCTACATGTGGAATATAAAGATGCAGGTAATTTTGGCTAAAACTTGACCTAGCTTTCCCCCCCCCTCCCCCCCCAGATTTTGAAATAAATGAAAAACCCATGTAACTTGGGTGTCATTTCTCCCCATGGATACATGCAGCCTTTCCCTTTTACCAGGTGGATAATGGCTGGTCGATAGCTGTACCAGTTGGTTTACAAGCCCTATTTTTCTCTGTTCTATTCTTGGTAATATAGTCAAGGAGCCTTGGCAGAACTTCCCTCTGCAGTAGACAAGGAGGTTCCATTTTCTACTGACCCTCCCAAATGGAGAACACTGGTAAAGTCCCATGGATTGTATCAGAAGGTGAGATGAAGTGACCCAAAAGTCAGGTGCAGGAGTAGAGTTGTACGGTGAAGAATGCAAGTTGCTTGAGTGGCTTCATGCCTATATTATGTCTGACATTTGTTAGAAGCCCTGGCATTCAGAAAGATGAGTTGGAGTCTTTTTTTTTCTAAAGGAACAAAGAGAGCGCAGAAAAGGATACAAAAGTGAGTAAACTAATTCCATTGATGTATAACTACGTGTGGCCCATGTTTCTGGATGTGAAAACAACCTCAACTCTTATGGGCATGTGGGGAAGTGCTCAAAATGTTGGCCCCAAGAATCTTGGCCCCCTTTTTTCTTTAGTATAGCTAGTTTTTAAATTCTTGTTGATAGCATTTTTTGCTGATATGGCAAAACTGATTGTAGTGCAAACCCATTATTCATTGCAAATGAATTGTTTTTAATTACTTTATATTTATTTTCAGTGTGTCCACGAGGACACAAACCGAGATCCCGAAACACTCTCCCATGGTGGGATCTGAGGCTGGGGTGAGCTGCAAGAAAGAAGAACCCAAAAGCCCTAAGGGGGCTCACTTACCTCCCTTAGGAAAAGCCACACCATGCCGAGAAGAGCTGCTGGTGCGGTTCATCAGCTCCTTTATTTGTGGCTGGGAGTGGTGCCTGGGGATGATGTTATCAGAAACTGCTACCCAGCTGATTTAAAAGCTGGAGGCAGGGAAAGAGAGTGGGCAGCAGGGAAGCCAGAGATAGGAGATGAGGCTGCTCTCCGGGCCTCACAACAACAGGACCACCAGCCCCATGGGGGACTGGATGAGGACCCACAGGAAGGGTCCTGGCTCCCTTAAAGGAGTATACACCCAGCCCATCGGGACAGCAGGGCCAAGGAGGATGGCATTGAGGAATCCTGATGACCACAGAT
The DNA here is from genome assembly GCF_030867095.1 of Alligator mississippiensis. Lineage (NCBI taxonomy): Eukaryota > Metazoa > Chordata > Crocodylia > Alligatoridae > Alligator > Alligator mississippiensis. Next base: position 68,703,471 of record NC_081832.1, read on the forward strand.
GCCAGATTCATGAGTGGGGTGGGCTGAGGCCTGAGTGGGGTTCTTTTCCTTTTTCTCTTCTTTTACTTCTTCTGTTTTATGTTATCAACTTGAGGGGCACCCAGGGTCTGAACTGCAGAAGGCATCCCCAATCGACCCACAGGGTCAAGGAGAGTAGTGGAGTCAGCTCCGTGGAACGTGACATCCTGAGGGCAAGGTCAGAATGGCCATTGAGACAGGGCTGGTCCTACACCCCATAGACACCCGGTGCAAAGAGAGGCATCAAGGGACAGGCAAGAGGGGACCAGAGCAGAAGAGAACATCAAAGAGGCAGACCAATGATCTATCACCTGGTCATCCTGAGGGCTCGCATGTGGCTGGGGTGTAGGGAAGGTGGAGCCCCAAGAACGCCTGCAAAGGGCAGCGCCCGATCCGCAAGATTCCAGGAGGGAGAGTCCCGTTACTGAAAAGAAGACCAAGTCGTGACAGGTGAGTGTCGGGGTCTCCGCAGCCCTCGGGGGCAAATGCAGCCCAACATCCAAGTTGTGGGGACCCACCCCATGGTCTGAAGTGGGCGTGCGCTCTAAGGATGCTAGAGAGCACCCATACCAAACCAGACGGGTACACAGTTCTCAAATTAAGACTATTAAGTGGTAGGAGATGTTAAATTCAGGACACTTGTCAATTGTTTGTGTGACACACATTTCCAGTGTAGCAGGCTTACCTTTCAGAGCTCGGGTTGAGTCCCAGGCTTGAGATCCTGCTGTTTTGATTGGTGGAGCCCATCCACCAATCAGGAGGCAGCAGGAGAAATAAAGTCATGCCCCTTTCCTGAAGGGAGGGGAGAAGATCTCCCCCGGACCTGATTGAAGACTGTAAACTGTCAGGTAGGTCTGGAAGACTTCAGGGGCGGAGCCCTGGAGCGTATAAAAGGAGCTGCGTGCCTAGCATGGGGGGCAGATGCAGCGAGGAACTCAGGAAGAGTAGAGCCAAGAAAAGCTGGGGAGCATTCCCTCAGCAGGCAATAGGCTCAAGCAGCCTTGGGAGTGGTGCGAGACTGCTCGGGCTGTTGACAGCGCACAGGGACAGTGCGCAGAGACCCGGCCCTGGGAGTGGTGTGAGACTGCTCGGGCCCATCATGGTGCACATTTTGGTGCATGCAACCCAGGCTTTGGGAGCCCCAAGTGGCGGCTTGAGCCTGCAACCCCGGCAAGGCCTTGGGGGCTGCAGTGAGGCAGCTCAGGCCTCATCTCCCAGCAAGTGGCCAGGTCCCACGGTGTGCAGGGTGGTGCACAGACCTTGGGAGCCAGGGAGCAGCGGAGGCTGTTTGGGTTAGCCGCCTGGCCTGAGGATGGCTGGCTGGAGCCTGAAGCACCTGGCCTGTGCGAAGAGAGCCCTCAGTGCCGAGCCAGGGCATAGGGAAATAGTAGTGCTGCCACGTGAGGCCCAGCACCCAGGAACTAGCAACAGTGGTGCAGCAGCTGAGAGGAGCTGGCAACTCAGTGCCCAGAGCAGGGCACAGGGTGGAGAGGAGCCCAGTGGTGCAGGAGAGGCCTGGCAAGGCACTCCAGCAGAGGAGACCCCATTGAGCTGTGCTCTGACCACTGCCGCCGGAGGGAGTGTGAGTCATTGGGCCCTTGGGTCCCACAGGGGAAAGACATTTGGGGTGGGCAAACCCAGAGAAGGGGCTGGGTGAGCAGCCCCCCACCTAGTCAAGGCCCTAAGGGGAGGGGCCCCTGGAGCTTCCTGGACACCCCCAAGGGACCCCATTAGAAGGAGGACTATTTCTTTCCAAGGGTCAGGGACTGTATTAAGGAATAGATGTTATTAAGATTGTTTATGTTTGCACCTTATATTTTGTAATTGAAATGTTGTATTGTAATGTTGTTGTAAATAGTGTTATTTAGGGCTTGACCTTGGTTATTGGTTAGTGTTCATTGTGTAAATATACATATATATGATATTTAGTTTTATGTTTATGTATATTATAACTTAATGAATTGTATGTAGTTAAGAACTTTGGGCTTGGGCTAACTCTATAGTGGAATGAGGAATCTGCTTGAAAGTCCGGTATTCCTCTCACAGCACCCCCTCCTGCCTATCCCCCATCCCATTCAGTTGAGAATAGGGCACACCCTTGGGTGTACCCTGGGTTACAACAGTAAGATGTCTAAAACTAGAAGCTTGATTGACTTCTAAATACACTGATCCCAGGGATTGAATTAAAAGTTAATTGAAACTGTATACTGTGTTTGGAGAAAGAAATGAGTGAGTCAGTGGAGAGAGAACCCTTATTTTTAACACCCACGATGATGTTAGATACTCACTAAATAATAAAGTTGATGAATATTAAAATTAATCGGAAAAATCTCTTAGTGCAAATTCATTTACACTTTGACATATGTTAGTGTCAGGAAATGTGCAGAAGACTTTAATGGGCCCTACTTTAAAAAGGAAGGGGTTTTTATACATCAAATTTTAAAAGCACATTTCAAATTTGATTCCTACTTAGTAAGCAGTTTCAGCTATTTGTGAGTGACAGGACATCTCTAATATTTTTACTGAGTTTAACCACAACATGTGTTTATATGCAAATCTGTTTGCATTCAGACATCACTACTTGGGTAGCTCACTAACAATATGCACTTAAAGGCCCCTTAGTGTGGCCTAGATTCACCAGAATATCTAAGTATTTACTTAAGCATATTTTAAATGCCATTGAAGTCACTAGGACTTAAGCACACATCTAAAGTTAACTATATGCTTTAGTGATTTGTTGAATTAGCACCTGTCATATTCTCCCTGGATCGTATGTAAGCTTACGGAGGACTGATTTTTAAAAAATATATATTTTGATACAGTATTTATTTTATACTGTGAATTCAAATCTGAAAATTTGACATCAGGAGTCTAATTCTGGAACAGTAAAGAAAAAGCCTAGAGGTTAAATTATGCTTTTTCCTTTTTCAGGTTAAAGTGGAATTCAGAGTTTGTGGGGGGTTTTGCCACTGTACCCCTAGCTAGTGACTGTGCTGTATAACATGATTTATGGGCAAATGTTAGAAGGTAACAAAACCTTGACTGAAAACATGGTTTAAAAAAAACAGAAGTTATATGTGCTCACCCAGGAAAGTCACAAAGCATTTGGTATACATGCGCTTTCCCCATGTGCACTGGGGCAGCTCCTCTGGGAATCTGTGGTGTTGCAATGGCTTCTTTACGTCACATCTACAGCAACAGCAGCCAGGTGCAGGGACTCCGTGATGCTGCTGTAGCCAGGGCTGGGCAGGCCACTCCATGCTGGTAGCGGCTGGGAACTTTGGCCTCCTAGACATGTGTGCAGAGCCTGCTCCAACATGCAGGAAATCCAGTGCATCAGAGCAGACTCGATTAATTAACAAACTGTTGTAACCTGATTAATCGAGTCTGCTGGAGCATGGGAATTGATGTATTCCAGCAGCCTTCCTCGTCATGTGTATCAGCAATGTTGTGCGTCTCTGCGCTGAAAAAATGGAAGTGGCACTTCGAAATAAAACATGTTTGAGCTTTAGTTCAAACTGCCCTGCTGCCATTTTTTCAGCGCTGGGACACATGGTGATGCTGATATACATGATGTGCAGGTAGGGTGGCCATCACAGAGGGCATTTCGGTTTTCTGCTACTCTGTCCTCTATTGATATGAAACCCAATGCCTTTACGTCTCTTGTAGAGTAAAATAGAGGATGTAAAGGTGTTGGGTTTTGTATCAGTAGAGGACAGAGGACAACTGAACTGCCCTCTGTGATTGCCATCCTACGTGTAGGTGCTTTTAATTAGTGTGGCTCTCTAATTAAAGCACCTGACACTTCATCCTGCAGCATGTGTGAAAATGACTCCCTGGGCAGGTAACACTGACACCATCTCCCCGCATCCCTCCCTAACCTTCCTGTAGGGTGCAAAAGCCTGGGGTGCAAAACCTGATAGTTAATGTCTCCCTGGGCACAATATAAATTACAGATTTTTACCACTTACGGTATGTTTTTAAATATCCAAAAAGCCCAATGGAACAATCAAATGTCATTGCATTGAATGATGCTTGACAGTCTATTATTATCTTAAGTGCCACATTAACGTTCCATAAGAGTAATATTGTATAAACACATAAGACGAAACAACATCACTTTTGGGACTGCTGTGGTTTACTGTGTTCCTGATCCACGTAACAAAGGTCACCAACACTGGACATTAACAATAGCAGTAATTACTACAAAGCATTTGTTGTTTAACATTTGCATGTTAATGATGACTGGATGAAGGACTTCATAAAAAGCTAGTAACAGGGTAGTAGCAGAGATTTTTTAAATTTATCTGATTATTTAGAGGGTTATAACATGCACACTTTGCACAATCTGTGGGCATGTGCATAGGAATGAAACCAATCCATCTAATTAACACAGTATGCTAGTTACAGCCCCAATGTTGTGGTAAGAAGTCAGGTTTTTTATGGATTTATTTACATAATGAGTCATGGTTTGGTCTCTCTCACCCAAATCAGTCTGCTGCTGACTTAGATTCAGTCATAAATTTTTACAGTTTGGTTCTAGTGGAGTATGGGAGGGTGGCTGTGGTTTTCAAATAGTGTTTAATATTTTTTATTGCAAATAACAGCATAATTTCCTGAAATTGCTATGATCCAGTCACTGGTAATTTGCATTTTTTATATAAATTTGTGACTCTTGCATTCTTTGCCAGGACAAGACCATAACTTTTCTCATTTATTCATTTTAAATAGACTTCCTTTTCACACTCTTTTCCATATCAGAGGCAGATCCTTGATTGATGGGTACAGAAGGAAGAATGTCTTTTACCTTTTTTTGGGTGTATCTATTAGGCTAATTTAGATGCTGTTACACATGCATGGAGCAGGTGTGAAAAAGCTTGCCATATTTGAACAGGTACAATCACAGAATCATAGAAAATGAGGATTGGAAGGGATCTCAGGAAGTCATCTAGTCCAACCCCCTGCTCAAAACAGGACCATCCTGAACTAGATTATTCCAGCCAGGTCTTTGTTGAGCCAGGCCTTAAAGACCTCCAGGGATGGAAGTTCCACAACTTCTCTAGGTAACCTGCTCCTCTGTTTCATCACTCTCCTTGTGAGAGAGTTTTTCCTAATATTAACCTAAACCTCCCTTGCTGCAACTTGATGCCATTTCTCCTTGTTCTGTCATCTGCCACCACTGAGAACAGTCCAACTCCATCCTCTTTGGAACCCCCCTTCAGGTAGTTAAAGGCTGCTATCTAATCCCATCTCAGTCTTTTCTTCTCCAAACTAAATGAACCCAGTTCCCTCAGCCTCTCCTCATAAATCATGTGTCCCAGCCCCCTCACTATTTTTGTTGTTCTCTACTGGACTCTCTCCAACTTGTCTCTGTCCTTTCTATAGTGGGGGTCCCAAAACTGGACACAGTACTCCAGATGTAACCTCACCAGTGCAGAATAGAGGGGACTAATCACTTCCCTTGTTCTGCTGGCAGTGCTCCTACTAATGCAGCCCAGGATGTTGTTAGCCTTCTTGGCATCAAGGGCACACTGTTGACTCATGTTCATCTTATTGTCCACTGTAACCCCCAGGTCCTTTTCTGCGGAGCTCCTGCTTAGCCAGTTAATCCCCAGGCTGTGATGGTACATGGGATTGTTCTGTCTTAAGTGCAGGACTTTGCACTTGTCCTTGTTGAACCTCATGAGATTTCTTTTGGCCCAATCCTCCATTTTGTCTAGGTCACTCTGAATGCTAGCCCTACCCTTCAGCATATCTACTGCACCCTTGAGCTTGGTGTCATCCACAAACTTGCTGAGGGTGCACTCCATCCCGTCTTCCAGATTGTTAATGAAGAAACTGAACAAAACTGTCCCTAAGACCAACCCCCAGGGCACTCCATTTGATACCAGCTACCAGGTGGACATTGAGCCATCGATAACTACGCATTGAGCTCAACATTCAAATCAGCTTTCTATCCACATTACAGTGCATTCATCCAACCCATACTTCCTCAGCTTGCTTGCAAGAATGCTGTGGGGACCATATCAAAAGCCGTGCTAAAGTCAAGGTATATTACAGCCACTTCTTTCCCTGCATCCACAGAGCCAGTCATTTCATCATAGAAGGCAATCAGTTTGGACAGGCACGACTTGACCTTGGTTAATTCATGCTGACTGTTCTTGATCACTTTCTTCTCCAAGTGCTTAGAAACGGATTCCTTGAGGACTTGCTCTATGATTTTTCCAGGGACTGAGGTGAGGCTGACTGGTCTGTAGTTCCCTGTATCTTCCTTTTGCCCTTTCTTAAATAGGGGCACTATGTTTGCCCTTTTCCAATCGTCTGGGACCTCCCCTGATTGCCACCAGTTTTCAAAGATGATGGCCAGTAGGGCTGTGTGACGCTTCGGTTGCTGATTCGATTTAGCAGAGATTCAGCCTGATTCCATGGCCAAACCTTCAAATTCAAATCGAATCAGGAGACCGTTTAAACTCTCTGAATTGAATCAGAACCCTCCAGATTGATTCAGAAAGATTCAATGATTCAGACGTAGACACAGCTTAAAATTTTTTTTCTACATACCTCAAGGTACTAGGTAGCTCATGAATGCTGAGATGGTGGGGCCATCCGATGGGAGCGTCCCATGGGAGTGCGGGGGAGGCCTCCAACATGCTTGGCGGTGGACCTGGAAGTGGACTGGAAATACTTCTGGTCCACTTCTGGGCCCGCTGCCGAGCATGCGGGGCACTCCTGTGGGACACTCCATGTGCCCCAGCATCATAGTGTTCATGAACCATGCCTGGTACCTTGAGGTATGTAGAAAAAACATTTAAAGTTGTGTCTATGGCCAAATAGCTGATTCTCTGAATCAACATCAAATCTTCAGATTTGGATTTGGCCAAATAGAATTGAGACAGTGATCCAAATCAACAAATCAAATCACTGTCCCCAATTCAGGCTGAATTCAAATCTGAATCGAATATGGCCTGTTTCGCACACCCCTCGTGGCCAGGAGCTCTGCAATCACATCAAACAACTCCCTTAGCACCCTTGGATGCATTGCATCTGGCCCCATGGACTTATACATGTCTAGCTTTTCTAAATAGTCCCTAACCTGTTCTTTCACCCCTGAAGGGTGCTGACCTCCTCCCCAAACTGTGCTGCCCAATGCAGTAGTCTGGGAGCTGACCTTACCTGTGAAGACCAAGGTAAAAGGCACTGAGTTCTTCAGCCTTTTCTTCATCATCTGCCACTAGCTTGCCTCCTCCCCTATTCAGTAAGGGACTTCCACTTTCCCTGACCTTCATCTTGTTGCTAACATACTTGTAGAAAACCTTCTTGTTACCCTTCATGTTCCTTGTTAGCTGCATCTCTAACTGTGCCTTGGCCTTCCTGATGTCAACCCTGCAGGCCTGAGCATATTCTTATACTCCTCCCAACTTCTTGTAAGCTTGTTTTTTGTGTTTCATTTCACCAAGGAGTTCTCTGCTAAGACATGCTGGTCGCTTGCTGCATTTGCTATTCTTCCTGCACATCGGGATGATTTGTTCCCGCACCCTCAGTAAGGTTTCTTTAAAATACAACCAGCTCTCCAGGACTCTCTTACTCCTCAGACTGGCCTCCCAGGGGATCCTGACCATCAGTTCCTTGAGGGTGTCAAAGTCTGCTTTTCTGAATCTCAGGATCCATACTCAGCTGCTTTTCTTTCTTCCTTTTGTCAGGATCCTGAGCTCAGTCATCTTGTGGTCACTGCTGCCCAACTTGCCATCCATGTCTACATCCCCCCATCATTTCTTCTCTGTTTGTGAGCAGTAGGCAAAGAAGATCATGGCCCATAGTTGGTCTTTCCAACACTTGAACCAAGAAGTTGTCTCTAACGTTGTCCAAAAACTTCCTAGATTACCTGTGCACTGCTGTATTGCCCTCCTAGCAGATGTCAGGGTGATTGAAGTGCCCCATGAGAACCAGGGTCTATGATCGGGAACTTCTCCTAGCTGTCTGAAGAAAACCTCATCTACCTCATCCTCCTAGTCTGGTGGTCTATATCAGACCCCCACCACAATATCACCCTTGTTGCTTTCTCCTTTTACCTTCACCCAGATACTTTCAACAGGCCTATCTCCAGTTTCATACTGGAGCTCTGAGCAATCATACAGCTCTTTTACATATACCGCAGCTCCTCCTCCTCTTCTGCCCTGCTTGTCCTTCCAATTCGTACCCATCCATGATCATGCTCCAGTCATGCAAGCTCCCACCAAGTCTGTTATTCCAATCACATCATAGTTCCTTGACTGTGTGAGGACTTCCATTTCTTCTTGCTTGTTTCCCAGGCTCTTGTCTACAGACACCTGAAGTAAATAGCTGATTGCCCTACTTTCTCAGGAAGAAAGAGGCCACTCCTGTTGCCCCCTTCTGTGTTTGCTTCCTCCAGATCCCCTGCTTTTCCACTTACCTCAGGGCTTTGTTCTCCATCCCCCAGTAAACCTAGCTTAAAGCCCTCCTCATTAGGTTAGCGAAACTGTCTCTGAAGATACTCTTCCCTCTCTTCATAAGGTGGATCCCATGTTTTCCTAGCATTCCTTCTTGCAACAACATCCCATGGTTGAAGAAGCTGAATCCTTGCTGGTGACATCACCTGTGCAGCCATGTATTGATCTGCAGGATGCACCTGCTCCTGACCGGGCCCTTCCCCTTGACCAGAAGAATTAAGGAGAACATGGCCTGTGACCTTGTCCTTCACCCTTACACCCAGAGCCCTGTAGTCATGCTTCATCTGCTGAGGGTCACCTCTGGCAGTACCATTGGTGTCCATATGGAGGAACAGCACAGAATAGTAGTCAGAGGGCTAGACAAGTCTTGGTAATCCTTCTGTGACACCTTGGATCTAGGCTCCAGGTAAGTAGCAAACCTCCCGGGGCAGCAGGTCAGGTCAGCAGATGGATCCCTCTATCCCCTACAGAAGGGAGTGTCCAACCACCACCACCTATTGTTTTCTCTTTGTGGCAGTGGTCTTGATCCTCCCTACCTTGGGGATGCCTGGCCTGGCCTGGCCTGGCCTCTTCCACTAATGGAATGTGCTCCTCCTCCTCCTTCACTAGAGCTCCATATCTGTTCTCCAGGCAAACCACTGCATGTGGGGATGACAACTTCTTGCTGCCAGAAGATACAAGTTTCCAGTTGCCACCTTCCTGGAAGCACTGCCTCTGGCAGTTCTTTGTCCACAGTCCTGGAGGTTTCCTCCAGCATGGAATCAATGAAATCCTCTTGTTGGAAAATGGTCAACTGGTCCCACCTTAGTCGGGGGAGCATGTGCCCCCCCAGTGACCAGTCAGCAATTGGGGGAGGGGGCGGGGAGGGAACTGCTTGCAAATTGTCCTGGTTGCCACTCCCCTGGTCATTTGGACTACCTCCTAATATACCTCCCTGGGCCAGGACTGGCTAGGTCCCTTTGTTAGGGTCTTTTGTTAGACCAAGGTAGCAATCAATAAGCAATCAGCTGCTCATAGCACGCACCCAAGCACACAAACCCACCAAACAGCCCTCAGCAAGCCAAGCACGTAACCCTTGGCTCAGTTACCTTCCCAGAGCAGAATCTGGTTCCTTTTCTCCTTCCTTGTCTTGCTCCCAGCAAACTGCTTGTAAATGGTCCTGTTTGCTTTCCCCCTGGTTGCTTGGACAATGAGGGGATCAGTTTCTTGTAAGGAGTCCTAATTATACCATCATAAGATCATTTTTGAATTTGGCCCAGATTTTGTTGAAAAACAGGAGGAAGTGAAATCTAGAGCAGAGGGAAAGGAACCTGGTTGATTTTAATTCTATCAATTGCATAGAGGAATGAAGTAAGGTAGCTAGGGTTGACTGAAACTACCCAAAGTACTTGGTGAAAGAGATCAGTGGTAACATTAAGGTGTAATGTACTGTAACTTTCCTGTTCTCATCTTTTGGGGCTTAAAACATACGAGGCTTCAAGCCATCTTATTTAATGTTGGACGTGGTCACAGAATCAGGTCCTTTGTTCATATTTTATATTGACATTTGTGTAATCAAAAGGTAGTCACTACCATTCTGTTCATTTGTAATATGTAATATTATTTTACTTTGACTATGGTCCAAAGGACCCAGACATAGATTCATAGATTTTTAAGGCCACAAGAGACCATTAGTACATCTGACCTGTGCCTCACAGACCATAGAATTTCACTCCTTTACTCCTCTCTTGAGTCTGTTAACTTGTGTTTCAGTATTGTATATCAAGAGTGAGGTGCACATCGATGACTTGAAGTGATGCATGTCTTCCATCCTCTGTCCCCATATAAGGAGTGGCTTTTCTATTTCTGTAACACTCCCACCTCCTTTCCTGTTACAACTTTCTTCCAAAGGACTCTTTAATCCTTGTCAAGCTGTTTTCAGGATGAATCAAGGTGCTCACAGAACTAGTACCTTTGAAGAAGCTTCAGATACTGTGGTCAAAGCCTGAAATTATATTGCCATACCTCTCCACTTCCCTAGTGCCTCAGTTGTGACACAGAGCGCCTACATGAAATAGGAATCTAGACGCTATACCAGATGAACCAGGTAAATCTTTTATTGAACAGACTTTTGAATAATGGGTGCTTTACAGAAGGATGAACCAGTATTGCGCTCTAGTATATTAGCGAAGAGATGAAAACAGATGTTTGTTCCACCTTCTATGGATGGAAGAGTGAACACAGTTGCTATCTATCCATCTTATTGTTTACCAGGTGATTCAAATGGGGGAGGAGCGGCACTCGAACAAGAAGTTACTGTTCTGACATCCTTCAGTTCTTTTCAGGTTTTTCTTAACACAGCATCTGTGTTACCTAATAAAAAAGAAATAAGATGGACGAATGAATTTTCATGTTTGTTTTTCTTCTTCTACAGACCACAGGAGGCAACATCTGTTTCTTCCAACTTTTTTCCTGTATAGGAAATTAAATATAAATTGCTACGATAAAGTAACACAAGGAACTGACTCAATTATAAATAAGGAAGTTCAGACTTAAGCAAGCCTCCTCATTTCCATTCTGTAGGAGGTGATGCAAAACCACTAAATGCAATGGAACTGTAATGATCTCTGCACCTGCTTTAAGTTCCTCCTATTGGCCCAAATTCTATCTTTGGATGCACATATGCAACACCTGTACTATATCAATACTGCCAGTTCTGGCCGGATTTCACTCTATTTGATTTTTGCTGCCAATGTTTGATTTGCGCCAATCATTTTCTCTCTTTACTGTAAAAACTAATCTTTGAAATGTTTGCAGTGTTCCTAACTAGCGTGCAAGTTTCATACTTTGAGGTCCATTATATAAACACTGATGAAATATTGGCTACTTGGGACTAGATTTCTTAAACAGGTAACTGAAATATTATTAATTACTGTATTTCTAGTGCTATTTCTCTATTTAGAGTAACCACATGAACATTAGCTGGAAAGTAGTAAAAAACTGTGACAATGATATATCAGATTCACTCTAAATACTAAGAATTGCAGCATCAGCTGTGGTGACCCGAGGACACAAAGCCAGCTTTAAGATGGGCCATATGACCTCTGGCTACCAGTGGTCCAGAAGGCCATTATGGCATATGGAAAGAAGCTCCAATCATACCTGCTTGTCTTAGTTGTGCTCTCTATGCCCCCCTCTAAATATTATATTTATGTTGCAACTAAGCTTTTAAATTGGTGCCCAATTTAAGGCAACATAAAATGGCAAGCCAGCCATAAGAATGTTCCACGTATAATGTAGAACATATTTACATCTGGTTTGTACAGTGCTTTAAATTGAACATGTTGCAGGTCTGGGACTGGGGCTGACAATTGGCTTCAGCCCTGGGATTGCACCAGCATCTTGAACCAGCCTGGAGTGGTCTGGGCTAGAGCTGATAATCAGCTGCTTGTCAGCTCTGGCTCTTGGACTGACAATCAGCAGATTGTTGGTGCCAGCCCTGGGGCCAATAATTAGCTGATTTCCAGCCCCAATCCAGGCTGTGGGACTGCACGGGTGCCAGTTTAAGCCCTGGTTGGAGCCTCAGGACCAGAGCCAACAATTACCTTCAGTCCCAGATACATGGGCACCCAGCTTTCTCTTGCACTAGGAAGAAGAAAAGATGCAGCTGGGACATGATCCCTGATCCCAAAAGCATGTCTCTTGCCGTGCACATATGGCATGGCAGAGGGCATGATTGTTGGAGTTGGGAATTGACTTCTGTAGCACCTTTAAATGTGTGTATGCAGGGGGCCTGAGACAGAGAAGACCAATGGGATAGGAGCTACTCTGCTAACTCAACACTGTACTACACTCCAGGATGAGCCGCATGGCTGCCTCTGCTTGCTTTACAGCACAAGTATCCGGGCATTACAGTTTATTCTGGCATTGACATATATGGCCTGCTGACTAGCAGGAAAAGCAAGTGAGTTGAAAGGAATGAGAGTGGGAGCTAGAAGCAGACTGGTTTACAGGGCAGAGGGAAATGTGAAACTCAGGGAAGAGGATGCTTCAGTCATTGCCTTCTCAGTCGCAGTCCACCTTCCCTGCCTCTGCCTCCTAGCTCTCCTAGGCTACCTTACATGCCTGCTGCCATGATGATGTTTTCCTCCACTAGAATTTGGGTGCTCGGTGTATGGATCTGAGATGAGGGAAAGGGAACATGGTCAAAGTTCCACAGATTTTCAAAAAGTTTTGGGGGCTCTTTTTTCCTATAATTTTAACTAATATAAGGGTTGTTTTTTTTCAAGGATGGTTTAAATTGATTTTTTTTTCTAGCTCAATGCATGAATGTAGTAGGTATTAGTAACAGGGGAAGTTCAGCTGGAGCTTTCAATCCACAATGTTTAAGTGAGATCAAAATTTACCTGTATGAGATTCTCCTCTCTTGGTAACAACATTATGAATGAGCAGTAAGCTGTAAAGTGGCAAATATAATATGTCTTCTTTTATAAAGGAGGGGCAGGAAGGGCAAGGTTCCCGGCCAGGAGAATTTAAAATCTGACACAAACAATATACATAGGGCATAATGCAAACACCTGGAGTACTAACCTAGACTTGATACATGACCATAGAGTTTTGTCTTGATTTGTAGCAACTTAGAGTGACTCCATTTAGTTTTAAAGTACAAAATGATTCTGTTTCACCATTTGACAGCTTGCAATCTTTATGAACATGTACAGATAACTATAAACGCTCATAAGATGGCTAGCCACTAAGAACCAAGGACTTAGCGTTAACATTGGATTGATGGCACATTGCATTCTCCCTACACACAAAAGGTGAGAAGGACCTTCCTCCCTTTTGATAGGCCTTGATTTCCCAGTAATCAACTTCTTTTTTTCTACTAATTGTTTGTCTGCTACCCCTGGGAATTTCTCTCCCCTCTCTTACAACTGGTTTTCTTTTACTATGCTTTGTTGGCTCTCACTGCTCAGACTTGAAGAAAAATGCCTGGCATTTGAAAGCTTGTCTATCTGTACCCCAACTCTACATTTGGTCTAATAAAAGATACCACCCTAAGGTATCCTTACTTCCAGATAACTATAATGCATAGGACTTTCCATGCCCAATGAGCAGAAAAGCACTTTAACATTTTTGCTTCAGTAGAAAGGAACACTGAATATATCTACTACAACTGGGGCTGGATCCAAAGGTCATTGATATCAATCAGAGGCCTCCCATTTTAGAGTCTTTAAATCAGCATCTTCATTACTTTTCCTTTCGTCCTCCACACAAGTGGAAAACTCATTTCCAGTGCTTAGGTATAGGGAATAATAGAAAACTTTTTCTGGACTGTGGACAAAAGTTCATGGACTTGTGCACCTGTAAGCTAGAACACCAAACTCGGCACCTAGGCTCCCTACAGGACCTGCGATCCAAAGCAGCTAGCATGCTGAATAGGGACCGCTTAAAGTCTCTGTCCAGAGGGGAGTTGCCTAGAGCCAGAAGGAAATGCTGAGCACAGGGGGCTGTCTCAAAGCCTCCACCTCAGGAGCTTTAGCCAAGGTGCTTTGGGTGTGTTGCTTTTTTTGCCACTTAAAGCACTTTATTGCTATGACTTAACAGAAGTGCACAGCTTTACAGAACTTTAAAAATGGGTACAGAGGTTTAAATTAACCCTTGTTAAATGAGGTATTAAATTTGAAGCAATGTCAACCTACAGCATTTGACATAACTTATGTACACTGGTCAGATTGACCAGTGGGGAAGCCCTACAAGGCTGAGGAACACCCCCACTTCCTACCTTGGAAAGTTCAGGAGGCTCAGAGTCCTTCCTCCCCCCCCCCCCCCACTAAACACTGCACTTCTGTCATGTTTAAGACCACTGTAACTTTACAGTGCTATAAAAAGTGCTCTAAATTGTAGCTGTTTTTCTGCACTGAGATGCCTTCATGTGAGATCAACAGAATCGAACTCTCTTCTAAAGATAAGGCCAGGTAATTCTTTCTTTTGTTTTCAAATGCTAGTTAAAGTAAGAGCAATTGGGGTGTCAGCCCTTGTCAGATTATCTCTGACAGATCTCTGACACCTCAGATTGGGGTGTCAGCCCTGAAGATAGGGTGTTTGCTCAGGCAGTGGGAGACCCTGTATAACTTCCATCCTCTGTTGAGTGAATTCAAATCCACATCTCTCCCCAGCAGGCTATTCTGGGGTGGAGCACTCCCTACCCCTCTTGTTGAAGCTGTGCCGTTGTGATGAAAATAATTCAAAATTTGTCAAGTCAGAGGGAGACACGCCAACAGAGCATGTTACTTGTAGTCTACTGGTTAGGGAGCTTGCCCTGGAAAAAGAAGCCCTCTGTTTTAATCCCAGGAAGGTTTCTGCAATTTATCCAAAACCTTTTTAATATAAGAAGCCTCGACTCTTTGTTTCTGTGACGTTTAGATAATTCCAGAGTGGGGCAGCACCTGAATGGGGTTTCTGGGATTATGGGTTTCCTTAGCTTCTTCATCCTCTCACTTTAAGCGTCTCTCTCCTTTATCGGATCTTGCCTACAATTTGTGTATTGTAGAAACCATTTGAAAAGCTTTGGGCACTTCAGGCAACCGGGCGAGATGTTAACAAGTCACATGAGGCCTTGATTCAGCAAAGCAATTAAGCATATACCTAAGTCTCCTTTAAACCAATGGAGCCTAAGGATGTGCTAAAGCTTATTATGCACTTTCTTCAAGAGAACTACACTTAAGTATGTGCTGAAAGTGCTGAAAGCATGTGCTTAGGCTCAGATCCTGTGTAAGATAGCATCACAGTTATTTATACAGCACAATGGTGATAAACAGCATATTAGAGAGAGAATTTGTTTTGACATTTTTCTGAACTATTTTCTTCTAAGCTTTCTGTCTTACCTTGACTTTTCTTGGAACTGAAATGTCATCGTTGCCAGTGGTGTATATTTTGTTTCATTTCATTACATTACCAACGGAGGTGACCACATCATTCTGCTCTTTTGTTTTGTTTTTTCAGTGGCAATTATGTTCTGGTTAGTATTTCCTTTATTCCACTTCTCGTTCCATTTTCCCCGACTGAAATTGATCCTTGATTGTTATGTAAACCATTTTTCAGTTTGCACTCATGAACTGCAAAAGTGTAGTAGCAGGCAGCACAATAGAGTTCAGCCGTGTTCGTTCAAATGATAAGATGTTAATAAGGCCAGACTTCCAATGGCAACTCACATGTATGATGGTTTTGGGTTTTTTTGTGAGATGTAAAGATAGCTTATAAATGCATCCAAGCTCAGTTCAAAAGAGCAAGTTAGACACAATGATCTGATTTTGCTCAACGATATGGCCTTTATATTATGTACAGCCTTTATTCCCTGGACAGTTTTTTTCCCCCTCCTTTGCGTGGCTGTTTGCTGTAGAACAGCAGTTCCCAATCTTGGGGTCACAACAATAAAAAAGGGGGTCATGTACTCTCGGGAAGAGAGGCATAGGGGAGTATGTCCCCCAAATTTGTGCGCAGGGCAGGGGCGGATGTAGGCTGCCTGCTGCAGACTTGGGGCTCCCTGCCCTGCTGCCCTCCCCACAGCAGAGTGGGGCAGGGAGGCTCAGTGCCACTGTTGGAGCGAAGTGTCCCCTACCTGCCTGGTGGCAGTGAGGGGCACAACTCTGTGGTGGGAGGTGTGGGTGGTGCATGAGGGCACCTGAGGGGCTGGGAGGCTGTGCATTGGGTGCATTCAGAGTGAGGGGCCATAAATGGGGTCGTGCTGAGGAAAAGTTTGGGAAGCACTCCTATAGAAGCTGCAGAATGTATTGCAAAGCATGAAGACTTGGAAAACGTGCAGAGATTTTGCCTTTTTACAAGTAGGTCTGAATCTATTGCTCATGAAAAGGATATTGCTCAAGCAAAGGATACTTTCGACAAAGTCCCTTTTTAACCTTCTTCCTATTAGATGTGATTGGAAATCGCGGGGAAAGAAGAGAACTTCTGCAGTTTTGTTTTTCATCTTACATGTGTTTTGGTTGTGTTTGGTAAAAAAACAAGATATATACAACTCCAGTGCAATCTACATTGGGAGTTAATTGGCCCAGACATCTAAGCCTTAAGTAAATCAGCTCTGTAGCGTTTGACACACTGTGTTACTTCAATTAGTATGACGTATGCCATTATCTAGACACAATGAAAGATGTACCATGCTAATCAGGAGATTAAAGTGACACAAGCATTTCTATTTTATTAATATTTGCTTAACAAAACTATGCATGGTAAATGAGATCTGGGTAGAAATTCCAAGTCTGAAGCGCATGTATATGAGTTTGTTTTCTTTTAATCAAATTCAGTGCATAATTCAGCTACCAAATATGTAATTTCTCATCTGATAGCTTTCTCTCCCAGTGGGCTCTTCTTGCTAGGAAATTTAGCGCACGCAAGAAACACAGGAACACAAGAATCAAGATCTTCTTCATGGATCACTATACCCCAATGTTGTCAGTGTTTGTCTGTAGAAGTGTTTCCCAACCTTTTCCAGCCCAAGGCACACTTACATTAATAAAGTGTTTCTGCAGCACACCTGTTAAAGCATTCCCCATCCCCATACTTATGAACTCACTGTAGCTCATTGCTGCAGCAAAATTCTGCGGTACGGTTGTTCAGAGGCTCACAAACTACGCATCCCCCCACAGCCAACACTTGCGCAGTAGATGAATTTCCTTCTACTTGGCTGGTTCTCTCTCTCCCCCACAGCCAACACATGTATGAGCCTGTGAATATCTCATCCATGTGGCTTATTCGTTAGCATTAGTTGGCTAGAGAATTTCTTTTCATTATTCCAAAATTTTCATGGAGCACCAGGGAGCCCTTCATGGCACACTGGCTGAAAAGAACTGGTCTATAGTACTATTTCTGGGATGCCATCCAGGACCCGCAAGCAGCAGTTTTATATGTGTTCCTGTACCAGTCGATCAGGCCAACAAACAGCAGGCCAAAATCTGATCTCTGTGAACAGCCCCATTGCCATAGTTTAAGTTTTGAGGTCACTGGGCGTCTTTACTTTTGTTCTGGGGGTGGGGAAGGGAGCTATAATTAGAGTGGCTCTGAGAGTGGTGGGGATGCGTTAACTAAAGATAGTTCAATGAACTTTAGTTAAAATACCTCTGCCACGATTTTGAAGTGCGGAGATCCTGACTACATGAAACAGGGAGGCTGCTGGAGAACTCTAATTAGCACGCTTCAGCAGACTCATTTAGTCCCCGGAGCAGCGTCCCCTCACATCTACAGGCACCCGGAGCAGTCATGTTGGCCACTCAGAACTAAACATAAAGGGACAATCTCAAGATAGACAGTGTTATACTGTGGTTTGTGGACATGCATATGCACTAATATTTTCAGCGCAGTATTTTTTTTGCATCTTTTGATATCTTCCTGCCAGCTTGAGAATGGATCAGGCAGGCAGAGTACAACCTGACATGCATATGTATGCTGCAGTCCACAATAATGAAAGTACCTGTCATTCTCCTGAGTGTGTGCAGGCGATTAATTTCACTTTATTTCATTAAAAAATATATATATATAATTTTTATAATTATATACTTTTTATAGTTATAAAGTATATATAATTATTTTGGAGAATAGGCAGTTTTTAGGGATCAGGTGAACAGGGACACTATAAATATTCTTCATTTACTCTGTTACACTTTGACATCAGTGGGACTAGTACTTTGTATTAAGATATACAGACAGTGTATGAAGGGGAACATTTTAGAGGTTTAGCTAATTTGGAATAGCTCCTTAAATTTCATCCCTGGAGAATCTACTCAGCTGTAAAAAAAGGAATACAATTGTTTTTCTTTTTGACCACTATGTAGAGTAGAAGAGAATATTTGACATTTGGTTCCTCATCCTATGTATTCCAGTCCTGAAAAAACCTAGGTGGATTTGAATATCAACCTGTTCATCTTGGGAAAGAATCATATAATGAATCATTTACAGCAGAGCTCTGCTGAATATAGCAGCAAAGTATATTAATCAGTCCTCTATCCATAATGGTACATCAGCATTGAAACTTTCAAAGTTTCAAACAAAAAACTTTTTTCCTTCACTTTATTGAAGAGCATAGAGCTTTGGATTATGTGCATGACATAGAGTAAGTCTATAAAGTAGTAAGTTAGTATCATTATTACAGCACTTTATTGGCTGCTTGTCACAGCATTATTTGTGCACATTTTATATAGTTTAGATGAAAGAACAGCATATATAACAATATCTCCCAGAAGAATAGATTTTGATTGTTTGGATCTCACCCACAGCACTGTATGGTTAGTATCTCTTAAACAGCTTTGTTTCTTTACAACCCATAATAACTGCCAGTCCTCTCCCTTAACATTTTCTTAGCAGTTTTATTGTGGAAACTATTATATCAACATTGCCACTATGAGTGAGAGCTTGTGTATGTATGTGTTAGGAGGGGTAGATAGGCTGGCTGGGTAGATGTTTGGCTGTTTAAATGTACTAAGAGCTCTATTTGCTTGTTTGTTTTTTCCTTACAAAATTTCAGCAAAAATATTGTTGGGGGGTGGTATGTGTGCGTGCATATGTGTGTTTGTGCACACGCATATCTTTGTGCTCAATGTCATGGACTTCAACTCCCTCTTTTCAATACTACCCCCTCCCCAGATGTTAATGGCTACAAATCCTTTTTTTCCTTTGCTATAGCTAAACCTACTATTTATGTTTTAGAAACTGGCATTTGGCATGTTACTGGTATACAGTGTGTTCTTGTTCTGAGGGTACATTGTGGAAAAACTAAAATACCCATCAAGAAACCAAAAATCCACTGATGTCTTTGTTGATGTATTTAAAATAGTATTCATAGAAACCATTGAGATGTCTTATTTGCATTTTGACCCAAAGTATACAAGTAAGGAGCCAAAGTTACTGGAAAATTTCAGCTAAAATGATTCAGTGATTTCCAAAAAACAAGGGCAAGGGAAAATACATTGTTTTGCCCTTCTTTAAAAGTTTGAGACCTTTTTTTTTTGAAAGCCTTTTGTGTCCCTTGCTTTGAATCAGGGACATGAAATTTAGAAGATGGAGGCATTGTACAAGAGTTGTTCCTTTCGCTACCTTGATGAATGTCATCCCTGAGTCCAGATTACAAAGCTCTGAAAAAATTAATGTGCTCAGTAGAAGCATCTTTGGTTTTAGTTGTTAGTTCATTCAAAGATTCTTTGGCTCCAGCCACGGAAACAATTTCAGGTCTAGGTTGCTGTGAAGCTTTGTTGAGTTTGAATCCAGGCAGTGGACCACTGAGGGTAGGGACAGGGATTCTCTCTCTCAGTGAGCTCTTTCTTGGTTCCAGGCAGCATGAGACAGAAAGTTGCCTGATTTGAATGCACAGGGGCAAGAGTTGGATCTATAGGTGGGATGTGGGGGAGAGGGTGAACTGGAATCCAATGGCACAGAAATACTACCTGGGAAAGGTGGAAGTTTGGACTTGGTGGAAGTTATATGGAACTGGATGTTGCAAATGGGGTAAGATGAGGTCTGGCTGAACAGGAGGGTGATCCAGGCTGACCTGGACAGGCTCAGCAAATGGGCAGACAAGAACCTGATGGTGTTTAACACTGAAAAATGCAAGGTTCTCCACCTTGGGAGGAAAAACCTGCAGCATCCTTATAGGCTCGGCTGTGCTACACTGGCTAGCACTATGGAAAAAAGAGACTTGGGGGTCATCATTGACCACAAGATGAACATGAGCCTTCAATGCGATGCTGCGGCTAGTAAAGCGACCAAAATGCTGGCTTGCATCCATAGATGCTTCTCAAGCAAATCTCGGGATGTCATTCTCCTCTTGTACTCAGCCTTGGTGAGGCCGGAGCTGGAGTACTGCATCCAGCTTTGGGCCCCACAATTCAAAAAGGATGTGGAGAAGCTTGAGAGAGTCCAGAGAAGAGCCACATGCATGATCAGAGGTCAGGAAAACAGACCTTATGATGACAGGCTGAGATCTATGGGGCTTTTTAGTCTGGAAAAGTGCAGGCTCAGAGGTAATCTTATGGTCACCTATAAGTTTATCAGGGGTGACCACCAGTATCTGGGGGAACATTTGTTCACCAGAGCGCCCCAAGGGATGATGAGGTCGAACGGTTATAAACTATTACAAGACCGTTTCAGGCTGGACATAAGGAAGAAATTCTTTACTGTCCGAGCCTCCAAGGTCTGGAATAGCCTGCCATTGGAGGTGGTTCAAGCACCTACATTGAACACCTTCAAGAAAAAATTGGATGCTTATCTTGCTGGGATCCGATGACCCCAGCTGACTTCCTGCCTTCGGGCGGGGGGCTGGACTCGATGATCTTCTGAGGACCCTTTGAGCCCTAATGTCTATGAAATCTATGAAACACATAGTTTGGCACTGGGAATCTGGGTCTAGGAACTGTGAATGGACTGGCTGGGCAAGAAAACTGGGAATAGGAGCTGGTACTATGGAGTGGGGCAAGTAGAGACAAGTTAATGGGGCATAGGCAGAACAAATGAAGGATTAGGATGGGAGAACTGGGAGACTGGGACTATGATGTGAAGCCCAGATACTTTAGAATAGGATTGCTGGACAAGGAACTACGAGCAGAGAAGAGAGTGGATTTGGGATAAGGACTGGATGGATGTGTTCAGCAATCCCTTGCTGTCAAGGATGATTATCCTCTAAAATTATCTTGTCTGTGGTTCTGAAGATGGCTGATGAGGCTGCTTCAGGATCAACATACTCTGTTGCAACTAAGGCACATGTTTCCATGTGGGGTGGGTGGCTCTGGATTCCTGATTCAGTCCATGACACGCTGTTTCTGCTGCTTCTGCTTTTCTATCTCCTGTTGTCACTATAAGGTTTCAAAGTACAGAGATTCTTGCAGCAGACTCTTCCTTCATTTGGGGTGGTCCTGGGTGATAATCTCCTACAAGTTGATGTCAATGTTGCATTTTTTTTTTCAAGCTGACCTTGAAGATGTCTTTGAAGTGCCTCTCTTGAGGGTATGCCTTGACTGAGCTGGGAGAATAAAATTTGCTTCAGGAGTCTGGAGTTGGCTATCTGGATGATGTGGTCAACCCAGTGAAGTTGATGTTGGATAATCATCATCTCCATGCTTGTGGTGTTTACTTACAAGAGGATGCTAATGCTGGTGCATGTATTTTCCCACTGGATTCGAAGGATCATCCACAGGCAGTGTTGAAGGTACTTCTCCACTGACTTGAGGTGTCTCCTGTAGGTTTTCCACATCTCAGCGCTATACAGTAAGGTGAGGATCACAACTGTTGGATCAACCATGAACTTGGGTTTGGATCTGATGTCACAAGCTTCAAATATCTGTTTCCTCAGGTATCCAAAGGCTGCACTTGAACATTTAAGGTGATGTTGGGTTTCTTCATCTATGTCAGCCTTTTGTGAGAGATGGCTTCTGAGGAATGGAAAGTACTCAGTGTTCTCCAGAAACTTACTGTGAATCTGAATGACTAAAGCAGGGGACTGCTCATTAAAAGCTTGTTGATGGAGGACCATAGTTTTCTCAACGATAAGTGGCAGTCCCATTTTTTTGTACGCCTCAATAAAGACATTGGTTACCTGATGGTCTGCTTCCACATGAGCACACAGTTACAGTATCATTGGAGAGTACTGGAGCTTGATGACTGGCGTCAGGCTCGTCTTTGTTTTGGCTCAGAGCCAGCTGAGATTAAGCAGTTTACCATCCATTTGATAGTTTAGCTTCACTCCAGCTGGAAGTTTGTTGGTGGCCGGATGTAGCATTGGTTGGTGGTCAGAAGTAGCATCACGACAAGGAATATTGAGAAGAGTGGAGAAATAATGAAGCCTTGCTTAACTCTCATCTTAACCTCAAAGGGATCTGTGATATATCCATTACTGAGAACCACTGTTCACATGCCATCATGGAGCAGACAAAGAATGGTGATGAATTTTGGTGGGCGTCCATACTTCAGAAAGATTCTTTACAGAGGTTCTTGGTTGACAGTTGAAAGCTTTTGTGATGTCAAAGAAGGCCATGTTGTTCCTGGCATCTTTCCTCAAGCTGGTGAGCTGTGAAGATCATGTCAGTTGTGCCTCTTGATGCCCTACATCCACACTGAAATCAAGGAGGAACTCTTCAGCAAATGGAAGGAGATGGTTCAGGAGGTTTCTTGCAACGATCTTTCCTGTGGTGGACGCAAGGCCTCTGTAAACTCCACAGTTGGATTTGTCTCCTTTCTTGAGGATTGTCATATTCATGGTGTCCCTGAGGTCATCTCAGGTATACTCATCATTCCAAATCCTTAAGATGAGGGCATAGAGCCTTGTGGGACTATGGTGTGGAGCCCAGATACTTCACAACAGGATTGCTAGACAAGGAACTAAGAGCAGAGAAGAGAGTGGATTGGGACAAGGACTGGATGGATATAGTAACATAGAAAAAGGGTTCTCTCTTGGAAGAAGTTTGCATTCACTAAAGCACATCCCTTTCCTGAGTCCAGAATGGAATCTGATATTCTTAAGGGCCTGAAGAAATGAAACCTTTACACAGTTTCATTGCTGAGTTTCATTGGTGTTGTATACTGTTTCAAATTACATAGGGATTTAGAGTAGACAGGTAAGCAGCTATGCCAGGGTAGGTACTATTGCAGCACGGCAGTAGATTGTTTGTATTGAACAAATTACACTTACAATGGCACAGAATTACCCCTGATTTGAGGTGGGTTTGGATTTTACATCAGATTCAATTAAGTCGCACCAGACTAAGGATTTATGCCATTTTTTTTTAACCATTTATATCATTTTTATGGTAGCGCAAAATCTGCTCCTTTTTTTTTTGCTAGTGAAAAAGCTGGTAAGACCAGTGTAAGCATGTCTTCCTTCCAAGCCCTAAAGCTCTCATTCTTCTGCTGTCAGCAAACATATAAAATCCCCTAGCGAAGCATCCCATTCTGCTTTAATGTTGGTTCATTTTATTAGCGTGAGTAGCAGAGGTCTGTGCCCTGGGTCACAATGTTCAAACTGTGCTGAGGGCCAGGTGAGGGTCAATGTGATGCTGTGACAGGATTTCTGATTTCGTTATATATAAAACCATGAAATTATCCTCAAAAATTACATTAAACAGAAAAGTATTAAGGTTGCCAAGTCAAGCACCCTGACATTATTACATGCTAGCATTACATAGCCTGACAAACTTAAGTGGGTCTTCTTGCATGTAGACATTATGATACTTCTAAATTACATATTCACTTTGTTTTTTTTTACAAGACCCCTGCCGCCCTGTGAGTGCTGACTGCTAATGGACCTATTTTATTTTAGTATTTTCTACTTGTGTATTGTCTTACTTTCTGCAAATTATTCAAAGCTTGCCCTGAAGACCAAATTATTTATCTCTTTATGGGCCTCACTTTTGTATCTGAGTGCTTTGCATACATGAGCACTCCAGAATGCCTTTGGTAGGTTCTGGGGTGCTGCTGCCTCTCTTTTGGAGATGGAGAACTGAGACGCATGGAGATTAAGGTCAAGCATGTCTATGAATCTATGAATCCTGACCACAGCCAACCTTAGCATTGGGTGACATGGGCACCCATACATGGGTGCTGTAAGCAGCAGGTAGCGGGGTCCTATATGATGCCAGGGGAGTGGGGGAGAGGGCCTCAGCAGGGCATGGTAGGGCAGGACCAGGTGGGGTGGAGCAGGGTGGGCTGCCTGGGATTCTGTGTGCAAGAGCAGCAGCAACTGCTCCTACCTGGGTGGAGCCAGGCAGGGCAGTGCGGCTCATGCAGGGAGCTCTGGGCTGGGGCCAGCAGCCCACAGAGGAGAGCGTGGAAGAGCTTTGGCCAAGTCTTGCCTGCATGCAGCTGGTTGCATGTTGTGCCCTGGAGGAGCTCCGTTAAAGCCGCAGGCCACTGGGGTCCCCATGCCAACACTCGCCTGCTGCTCATTGCAGGCTCCTGCTCCCTCCACTTCGGCTCCATGGGGGGCAGCTGGGGGTCCCTGCCATGGGCAGATGCCCTGTCCAGCTGCCCAGCCTCTTAGACAGAGCCTGTCTGTGGCAGGGAGCAGTGCTGGTGACCTGGTGGAGGGAGGGTGCCAAAATACAGGTTCACCCAGGGTGCCTTTTTGCCTAAGGCTGGATCTGATCCTGACTAATAAAAATCTCTTAACCTTGCGTAACATTCAACATGTCCACAGCAGAATTCCTTTTGACTTTAGCTATAACTGAGAATGCTTAGCAGTTCTGTAAAGCAGCCCCCAGCATTTCAAATCAGGCACCCGGAGAATGAGACACAACTAGTATCACACAGGACCTGTGTGGTGGAGGCATTATAGAATCCAGTTCTCCAGGAGAGCATTCGGCAGCCTTTGCAATCAGTGATGTCGTCTCTTCCTGCGGTTTCTTGATTTATCCACTGTGCACTTTCCAAATCTGCAACAAATCTGAGGGAGGCTCTATAAACAAGAGCCAGCTTTACTGAACAATCTTGGTTTCATTCCCAGAGCAGGTCCATCCAGTGCATTGAATGAAGCAGGGGTCCTTTGGAGGAGAAATGGTATGTGAGCATGTAATTAAAGATTGTACCCTAATACATACAGATACAAAGGGGAAGCAAATCAAAGCCCTTTGCACAATCTAAATTGTGGTATTTCCTAACTTTTGAACCCTTAATTTTGCAACCTTAATGATTTTCCTTCTAAAAGAGGTATTTGTGTGTGTATTCTGCTTCACGATTTTCATTTCAGTTCTCTCATTGAGAGGTTGGGTGTAGATGCAAGAATACACTCCAGCACAAGTTGATTCACATGCTGTCTTACAGTCTGCAGTATATAAATCTTGGAAAATGTGCTTTGAATGGAAAGGGTACCAACTTAATGATACATTTACTCTAACTACTGCCTGGCCATGCACTGAATCCTAATGCATATTGCAGACTCTCAATTGTGACAGATGTTTCTCTGTGCTTATAAAGTAATTTTATTGCATTAACTGCCTGTAAGCAGTTTACTCTTTAAAAGATTCAGAAAGTAAATTAAAATTATCTAATTATTTGTTATTTAATTTAGTAGGATTAGTTTGCCAAAAATTGTGCATATATTATAATGTTTCTGTACTATAGGTATTAATGCTAGGTTCCTTTTTTTGAAGTCTCAGTAGTTACTGGATACAATAGAACATCTATGTACACATACTATATATAAATATATATATATATATATATATATGTGTGTGTGTGTGTGTGTGTGTGTGTGTGTGTGTGTATGTTGTGTGTGTGTTCTATATGCTATATATGTGTATGCCTATATTACCGGGTGTATCTGTACAAAGTTACTTGGATAGGCATAACATTAAAACTTTGTGGATTATAGATTCTCTTTATACATCTTCCATCATGTCCCTCTTCCCTTTTTCATTGTGGGGGCCTGACACAACTCCTCTATCAGAGGGGCTGAAGAGTTGTAGATCTCTGCCTCCCATTGCTCCTGGAATTTCTGCTCTGAGTATGAGTTGTAGGAAGGTACTTGTCAAGCTCTGTCATTACATGCCATACAGTACCTCTGTATGATACGTCATACCGTCATGACATATCATACAGTACATATCATCTGTACCTCTGGCATACCTACGTTTTACAAGGCCAGATTTTAGGTTTGAGTTTGTCCTGAGTTTGAGTCCTTATCCCAGGTCTCTTTTAAGTTTCAGGTATTGATGGGGAAGCACCAACACAGTGTGGTAAACACCGTTCAAAACTGTGGATGGTTTGTAATATTTGTTGATCTAGAGAAAATGATATTTAATTGTTAACCCAGAGGTTTCCAATCTAACATTTTCTGCATTCAACTACCATTTTCACTCATTAGCTTACTTCCAAATCTGCTCATCTGCTGCTCTCTCTCTGGGCTCCTTTCTCTCTGAGCTCCAAGGTTTCCACTTCTCCTCCAGTCTTTCCTTTGTGTAACGCCCCATGTCTTGTGTGTATCAGCATGGGAAGGACACCACCAGGAGAAGCTTTGCAAACTAGAGATTGAGAAGCACAGCTCCCACCCATTCCCTTACTACATTCAAAGTGCAGGTCAGAGTTAGTGAAGAAGATAATCTGATTTCCTCTGATAGAAATTCTGTATCACACATGCGTAAGGGGAGATACAACCTTCCTTTCACTGTAATGCTGATACATGGTTTTTATCCTGTTAGAGTCTGACTTACAATAACAAATTCCTTACGGTGGTGTCACTCATTTTCATTTTCCCCACACACCTTTCAATTCTCAAGTCAGCATGTAGCAGGTTGCAAATGGTGTTCGAATAGGAAAATCACAGGTGTCTTGTGGATACAGTCCAAATAAAGGAGCATGGATTACAGGCAGAAATCAAATTGGAACACATGGCAAGATCCCACTGAAAATCATCATAGACAGTTAACAGATGGTAGCCTTGGCACTAGGAGTTAGGATTCCCCATTCAGGGAACTCCAGAGCACTAGCACAATGGGGTTAAATTCAAATTGAGTTTTTTCTAAAAAATAATAGTAGGGGAAATGCAGTAGCGACAGCGCTGCATTCCCACAGCATTGTAGCAGAGGACTCCATTGCCACAAGTATTACAATGTCTATTGTCTTTAGGGGATACTCTGTTCAAATATATACAGAATATAGCAGCACAGAATTCATTTTAGCTGTGAACGATTTCACCCTTGAACTTTTAATTGTGTGGTATAGACTTTTTTCTTCGGAGCTTCTGTTTGCAATTGTCTTAGTAGCTAGTAGCATACATTGGATGCGTCTCTGCTTGAAATAACTATATGCAACGAATGACCATTTTGGGTGTACCACGCTAAGGAGCTCTCTCAGTATTAGCAGGAGGTGGCATTTTATTTTCAGAAGAGGCGGTTTGGTATAAAGGAGCATATGGATACATGTGTTCTCTATTATTATAATGATAATTATTATAGAATCATAGAAAATT
This sequence comes from Alligator mississippiensis, assembly GCF_030867095.1. Classification (NCBI taxonomy): domain Eukaryota; kingdom Metazoa; phylum Chordata; order Crocodylia; family Alligatoridae; genus Alligator; species Alligator mississippiensis. Next base: position 68,730,894 of record NC_081832.1, read on the forward strand.
AGGGCTGGAAGGGACCTCAGGAGGTCATCTTGTCCAACCCCCTGCTCAAAGCAGAACCAGCCCCAACTACTATAGCTTTTTTTTTCTTTTTCTGCTGTCTCCCTAACTGACAGTATATGATTGTTCCTCATATAATAGAAAAGCATATCTGTATCTGCCTACTGAAATTATGTAAGTGCCTTCTAATCTAGACCGTGGGTTTATGAGGAAACTGCTTGTTGTGAGTGCTGTTAGCTCTACTGCAAATTAGACTAAAGTATGTGAATAGGGGTTTTTTTGTTTTTTTTTTAAATGTGTTTTTATTTGTTCTGTGGGAGCCTTATAATAAAAGAGTAGCTTTGCAGTGTCATCCTTGCCTGGTGGTTTTGTGTTTAGCAGCCAGAATAGGAAGCCTGAAATTAGGCTTCCAAAGTTTAGTCGATTCTGACTTGCTTTGCTTTCTTGGGAAAGTCAGTTAACTGCGTTGTGCCTGGAATTCCTCACCCATTTCAAATCTTTTGCAATCTCTTCCTGAAAATTAGCACATTAATACTCATTACTATTATTGAAGTAGGGGTTTAGACGTGTTGGTCTAAGGACATTATTATTATTATAATTATTATTATTGAAGTATATTTTCGTGTAAGGACAATGTGTAAAATGTATGTAGTGCAGCATAACCTATAATACAAAATTGGAGAGATTACTCGTAAGCAAAAAGCATTAATGAGAGCTTGTGGTTCTTGCTCTTTGGTTGCCTGAAAGTCTGACTGTGTATGAATGTACAGACTACTCTTCATTGAGACTCTCAGCATGTGTCCAGAATTGGCTTTTGTAATAGATGTTTGTGTCAGCAATTTAAGGTCAAAAAAACATTTGAGGCAAATATATGGAAATTATGTAGCATTCTCCTAATACAGTCACAAGGAAAGCATTATAAACAGCATTGATCATATTATCTCATATGAACAAAATCTTGTACTTTTATAACAGAAAATGGCAACGGTGTATTTTTTATTTTATTTTTTTAGCAGAATTAATAACATGTTCTTCAGAGCCTAGATTAAATCACTTTTGAAGTGTCAGGCTTCTCTCCATGGTATTTTGTTTCTGGACAGTGACTTAGACTGGAAATCCCATGATGCATGTGTTAGCTATGAAAAAAATCATTTTAAGGTGTCTGAGTTGTGACGAAGCAAATAAATACAGCATCCTGTATCTTTAAAAGTGTAGCTAGCACTTGCTTTAGCAAAGAGAGCTGAAGAAATTTTGTGGGGCTGGGCTTTTTTAATGTATCCTCTTGTCAGTGCTAACTGCTTAATATTTTACTCATAGACTCCATTGAGTTCCTTTATGTATTTTCCTTCCCAGGCAGCAGAAGAGAACAAAATGATAAATTAAGTTAGGGCAAAGAGCAGAAATTAGTTAAAATGAATCCAAACATCTAATTTATCTAGGCTTCTAATGAATTGAAAAACCAAAGTTGCTAAAGATGACAGTATTGTAAATCCTATTTATATCTACTAAAATTTCCTTATTTCTTCCCACTCTTTCTTCTGCACTCATACATCAAGTCAATGTAGTGTGACTTGCTCTACTAAAGTGGAACTAAAGGTCAAGGTTTTCAATCTCAGGGTACCCATGGGGACACCTTTTTGTGCAACACCTGACTGGTTCAAAAATGGAATTCCGGTTACTGAATCTATCAAGGCATGGAATAGTCTAATGTTCAATCTTAGGGAGAAGAAAAAAATAAGGAGAGATTGAATATTATACAAGGGTATAATAAACACAGAAAATAGAGAGTTACATCATGCATAATTTTGGCCCGATCTTACTATTTTCATTAGTATCTATTACTTTCTGACATTTTTAATAACAAATATATAAAATATTTTACACTCGAATAAGATTTGCATGGTTAAGACCTTTCTTAACACATTCATATTTATCATAATAAAGTATGTTCACTTCTCTTGCAAATGACAGGATAATGTAGAACCTCAGTGAATTCTTTAGTGACCTTTCTATAGTCATCCATACCTGTTTCAAGGTCTTTCCTTCTAGAAGTGGAACAATTTTAGGAACACTAGAAAGTGGTGATAGACAGAGGACTCGCAGGTATTTGCTTGCTGCTGCTGGCTAAAAAGGATGTGAGACCAACTATTAAATGCCTACTAAGTTGCACAACACTTACTGAATAATAGGGGTGTGCAAAGCAGGCAGTATTTGATTCAGATTCGGCCCAATTTGGGGGACAGTGATTCAATTTGCTGATTCGGATCACTGTCTCAATTTGATTAGACTGAATCTGAAGATTCAATTCTGATTTGGAGAGTCAGAGATTCGGCCATAGACATAGCTTTATATGTTTTTTCTGCGTACCTCCAGGTACCAGGTGCGGCTCATGAATGCTGAGATGGTGGGGCATCCCATGGGAGTGCAAGGGGGGGGGTCCCCACACACTTGGCGAAGGACCCAGAAGTGGACTGGAAGCGGGCCCCCCCCAGGCCCCTCCAGCTCGGTGACCAGCTGTGGGGGGACCCTGGGTGCCCCCCCAGACCCAGGAGGCACCAGTCACCTCCCTGCATGTTCAGCAGTGGACCTAGAAGTGGACCAGAAGTACTTCTTCTGGTCCACTTCTGGGTCTGCCACCGAGTGCATGGGGGGACACCCCCCCCCGCCCGCGCTCCTGTGGGACACTCCATCCGCCCCACCATGCCAGTGTTCACAAGCTGCTCCTGGTACGTACAAAAAAACATATAAACTGTGTCTGTGGCCAGATCGTCTAATCTCTCCTAAATCTCTCCAAATTGACTCAGAGGCTTCCAATTTGATTTGGAGAGATTAATGGGTCTCCTGATTTGATTCGGATTTCAACATTCAGCTGCCGAATCAGGCCGAATCTCCTCTGAATTGAATCAGCGACTGAAGCTTCACACAGCCCTACTGAATAACTGGGACAATGAGAGCAAAAAAAAATCCATCTGTTGTGTCCATCAGCGGAGTTCATAGTTTTATATATAACGAAATCAGAAATCCTGTCACAGCATCACATTGACCCTCGCCTGGCCTTCAGCACAGTTTGAACATTGTGACCCAGGGCACAGACCTCTGCTACTCATGCTAATAAAATGAACCAATATTAAAGCAGAATGGGATGCTTCGCTAGGGGATTTTATATGTTTGCTGACAGCATAGGAATGGGAGATTTAGGGCTTGGAAGGAAGACAGTACTTCTGACCTGGCTGCTGCACTGCTGTTTCCCTCTACTATTGAGTCCAATGCATGTGTGCCCTGCTGCAAAAACTCCCCACCACTGAAATGCCACTGATATCTACACTTTGCACACTAGCTGAGACTGCTGGCAGACCAGATCTGGTTGCCAGCCTCTTGCTTACATAGATGAAGGAGGCCTTAAACAAGATGTGTCCACATTTGATTTCTCTACAACCTATGTGTGCAGTGGCTGCCAGTATTAAGTAGACTTTGAAGGCTCCTATAGATGTGCAGCAAAGCTCCTCCGACATGCTGTAAATCCAGTGTATTGGAGCAGACTAATCGAGTCTGCTGGAACATGGAAATTAATGCACTCCAGCAGCCTGCAGCGTCATGTCTATCAGCTGCAAAATGGAGGTGGGGCACTTTAAACTAAACTCGTTTGATGAGCATTAGTTTTAAGTGCCCTGCCACCATTTTTTAGTGCGGGGACACTGATACATGTGACACTCAGGCACTTTTAGTTAGTGTGGCTCGCTAAGTAAAGTGTTGTTTCCCTCCCCCACCTCCCCGAGCATGTTTATAAATGCCCTGAAGGAGTTCTTTGCTCCAGTGATCTAAGCTGGGAAATGCTGGGACTTCCTCCCCTTCTATGTTGTTGCTTGCAAGCAGTCAAGGCCTCCAGTCTGATAGCTCCATCCTAGTTATTCTAGTTCTAGAATATAACAGAAACATGATGTTTTTTGCTTTTCCCAAGTGCAGAGAGTAGATATGGAAACACTTATACATTGCTCCCTAAGCAGAGAAATCTTTCAAACAGTCTCCTGGCACAGGAACGTGCATATCACCAGTCTTTAAATTATTCAAATGATGCACTCCTGTTAACTCAGCTCTTTGGCCGAAACAGGCACTATCATTTTACATGCATTTGTCCACTGCCCAGCACGCGGGAGCTCAATGTAGTCATGGCCATTGCATATTTCTGTAATGTCAAAGATTTAACAGTAACAACAGTGTTTGCACATATACGTGTAGGAAAAGCAACTCATGAGCGGAGAGACAGACCAATCAACACCATCTAGTCTCATTATAATTGCCCATGGATGTTGTCTATATGATGGTATTTGAGGGACTGGCAACAACCACAGGATTACTGGTTGACTGTATACGAAAGGCTGGTTGCATGGATGCATCCCTTGTGCAGAAAACCCAAATGTATCTGGCTCAGGATGAACACTTCTTCACTTTAATGGCATTTTTTAAAGTTCAGCGCTGCATAAAATTATAATTCATTGAACACCAGGAATAAGCCACTGGAAACTACTACTAGTCAGTGTATACAGAAATACTTGTCCAAGCAAGATGAGGAGTCTTCAGAGTTGTTAACTGGCCTTATATGCTATCACTTGGTACTTCCAGGTGAATTCCTTGTCCCATTTAGTCCAGTCACCAAACTCCCACTAACTGCAGTGCCAGTGCTCTATGGCCTTGTGGATATACATGATAGGGTTGTACTGATTTCTAGCTTTCAAATAGATATTTGGCCACCAATTATTAGCTCTGGCCCAATACTAGGATGAGATGCTTGGTACACATCTGCTGGAAGACTTTGGTCTCCAAGGCTATCAGTCCATCATATGTTCCTGTCACCATGAGGAATTCACATTTGCCTTCACTGCTTTTTTTCTTCTAAGAGCTGTAAGGAAGGACCTGGCTTCATTCCCATTGCTGGTCAGGAAACAAAACTTTACAAAGAAACAAATGACCCAAGATTACATATCTAGCTTACATTGTCACTTCCTTTTCTGCTAGGAGGGTAGGTGAAGGAGGGTGCTGCATGTTCTTCTTAGATTACCTTCTACAGACACAGTCATGTTCAATTCAAATGCATTACATTTTCTTTAGCGCTTGGCTATGATGTTTTCTGAGAAAGTGCTGAATGAGTGGTACCCTGAACGTGTCTTAAACAAAATTCAGAACAGCATAAAATCAAAGAACCTAAATAGGATGTAGCATATTGGAAACAATGCACTCTTGTGCATACCTTCCATCCCCTGCCTTGTGGATGTGCCTTTAGAGTGATGATGTTCCCTTAAGCTATGTCCTTTGGGTTCAATAGGTGTCATCTCTTATGAGAGAGATGCAGAACAAACCAGATCTGAAAGGGCAGCGGAAGGAAGGGAGTTGGAAACAAATAACTATGCTGTAGCTTGGAGAACAGTTGAAAAAGAGTAGGAAGGAGATGTATGTTTTGTGAAAGAGCAAATGTGACGTGGTAAAAACACTGCAGAATTTAACCACTGCATGCACATATCATCTGGAGTTGTTCTGGTTGCTGTGGTAACTGTGAATAGTTACTTACACGGTTTGGTTTACCAGACCATGTCTAGACTATTGAATCCTAGGCATAACGCTAACCCCAGGACACTGCCTAGTCCAAGTTTTCTCTCTTTTCCAAGACCTGGTCATCAGAGCTAAGTTATATAATTTGCTCTGATAAAAAAGTAAGACAGTTGTACATGGGGGGGACTGGGACAGTTTTGCTGCTTGTGGTTTGTACTAACTCCAGGCATTTTAGCTAATCTCGCCATACTCCAGTTTTAGAAGACGCTGGCGAATGCATCCAAACAGGCATAGTTTAAGCTTCTTGGAAGGACCCACCCACTGTCTATCCTCCAGAATAAAAAGTGGCATATAACATGACTTTTGCCTGTAGTACGAGCTTTTTTATGTGGTGAGGCTAGTGATGGTGCCCACTTGCACGTGACTTCCCTGCTCTGCCTTAACCCAGTAGGTTTTGTTGCCTGGCTCTCTCATTGTATAATTATTCTGTTGGACATTCACAATGTGCAATTTGTTAGATCACAAGAAACTACAAATGATTAACTAATACAGCTCACCCGCTGAAGCAATATAAATCAATTACTTTTCCCACCCGGTGGTTCGTCCATTAAAAAGTGATGGCCAGCAGTCTCACCAGTGATACAACAGCTGTTGGAGTCCCCTAAAGAGCTGCATTTTCTGTGGGATCATTTATTAGTTTGTGGATATTCATTATGGGGCTGACAAGTTTAATGAAGATTTAAAGATCCACCTTGCTGAATTGATGCTGTTTAGTTAAAGCTGCATGTAGCAACAAAATGAAATTATTCCCCAGTCATCATCATCTTTATCCTTTAAACTTGTGGAGTAATCATAGAGCAGCTTGGGAAAGCCTTGTGTATCAATTTTAACTTTTCTTTTTACAATTAATTGCAAAGAATCATTATAGTTCCTGAACTTTCTACCGAGCAGAACTCTTTCTAGGTGTTAATTCAGGTCGGTAGCCAATGCAATGTGCAATGTAGGGGACATGGTCATTATTTAAGGGCAAAAGGGCAATTTGCATCACACCTGTTGAGAATTTTGCTGCTTCTCAGTAATTAGCTTTAATGGGAATTAAACATGTAAATCCCCATCCATAGGATGGAGGGCATGAGTGACTTGATTAATAATACTAATAATCATCATCAAAGGGGTTGTGCAGGTAGAAATGTTATTTTTCTTTTTTAATTGAAAATAACATTCCAAATAATTGTTTTCAAATGTTGTCAGATTTACACTCTATAGTGATTGATTTATATTTAGGAACCCCATCATTTTTTTTCCTCCTATGTGTATGCCAGTAGTACTCAGAAATCCTGATCAAGGTCTTGTACTATGTGCTATATAAACAATGGAGGACATTTGCTGCCTTGAAATGCTTACTGTCTACATAGAAATATGTAGGAAGAAGGGGAGGTTGCAGTTTACAAACAGAACAGTGCATCTGATAAGCGTCAGGCTTCAGAGAAGTCCCATTATTGATGTTTGTTGACTGGTTCCCTTTTCAGTTTAAATAGTCCAAGCTTTTATATTTTTCCATAAGACCCTTGTGCTTTGAGAGGCCTGGGAATTATCCTCCAAATACAGTTTTTCTCTTTACCAGAATGGTGTTTGGCTCGGCTGTCAAAGGGAGGTTTTTGCTGGAGTATGCACTACCATATCAATTTCTTACTCCCCCTCTTCCTATTTTCAAACACATGGAGGTGAATCCCATGCTCTGGCTGTACTTGATAACCCTTTATTACTTCTGCACTGTTGGGAATGATTACAGGTTCCCTGACCTTCTCTGGATTTGGAGTAGCACAACATTAGATTTCTTCTCATTCTGAGACGATTTTCATTCTAATGTTGCATAATATGGTTATATTAATCAAATTTGGCATATTTCTATCATCTGAGCAAATTACGCAGCCCACACTTTGGATTCCATCCTGAAGAGCCCTGATTACAGTGGAAATATTCGCATGAAAGCACAGACCTTTGGTTTTTCATTCAGACTCATTAGGTTTCTCATTCGGATGTGTCATCCCTACCAGTGAAGTTAGAACGTGAGTGTGAGAGGATATCATGTTTCAACAAAGATCTCCCACAACATGAAACTAGGGATTTTTTGGTTTTTAATTCTCTTGTTTCAGTATCAGCCTTTCTCTTAAAAGAGTTGTAAATCTTACCATCAGAAAGCCATGCCTGCAACTTTTTGTTTGATGTATAACAAGGTTTCTCCTGTTTACAAATCTCACCCTTGGGTGGCACAACAGAAGTCCGCCCATTGATAGGAAAACGCTGGTTCTACTACTGATTCATCATATAGATCGCGCCTGCCATGTTAGGACCTCAGTGCTCACCTTAAGCATTAATTGATTAAACCTCACAAAGCCTTCGTAACCACTTTCTCTTCCACATTTCTTAAGTTTCAGTGAAGGAGGAAATGAGTGAGGAAGAGTTTAAGTGACTTCCTCATAATCTTATATTAAGTGCTAGCCTTCACTTAAAATATTCTTTATACTTATACTATCTCTAGATATAGTATTCCTTATACTTATACTATATATAAAATATTCTTTATACTTGTACTATATCTAGATATAGTATAGTATTCCTTATGCTATATATAAAATATTCTTTATACTTATACTATATCTATAATATAGTATTCCTTATACTATATATAAAATATTCTTTATACTTGTACTATATCTAGATATAGTATAGTATTCCTTATGCTATATATAAAATATTCTTTATACTTATACTATATCTAGATATAGTATAGTATTCCTTATACTATATCTAGCTATAGTATAAGTATTCCTTATACTTATACTATATCTATATATATTTATAGCTTATTCCACTTCCCAAAGCAGAGTAAACTACTGGTATATCAATAGGAATGTTTTAATGCAGGAATAACTGGACCCACACTTGTGGCGTGTAAGATGTTTCATTGCTTTAACTAGCATAAGTTCAGTGGCAAAACTTCCTAGTACCAACACAGCTTATGTGTAATAGAAGGAGAAAAACCACCAGAAGAGTCACTGTCCTGTTCTCTAACTGTTAGTTGACACTTCCTCCAAACCCAACATTTCAGCATACAGACTTCCAAAGAAATTGCTGAAAATTATATAACATTTTGCTCATGACAGGAAGAATGAACTATAAATCTTTGGGTGATGCTAGATTCACTTTATTGAAAGTGCTGGAAACAAACTACCTATAATTAGATCTGGGCGACCTGGAATTTGTTGGCACTGAATCTTCAGCAAACTCACAGAACTCTTTCGACCTTCCCAGTCCTACTGAGTAGATGTGAAAGTGAGCGTAAATCTTCTTGACTATCACTTTCAGATCGATCGCGAGGCAGTCAGTGGCAGTTTGAACAGCTTCGTGAACAATGTATGCTACACAACTAGCATCCATTAAGTGTCTTTCTCATTTCTCCTGCAACACAGTGAATACATTATTTCCCCCCTGTGAGCCTTTCCTTCCAATGCGGTATTCATACTATCACTACCACAGGCCTCTAATTTATTAGTCAGGTTTGCTTTTCAACAAAATTTACAGCCTGGCCTGATAGCATGTCTGTGCTTTCGCTTGCTGCAGATGATAATTCAGGGATTTGTTTGGATGACTTAAAGAAACAATCTAAAACAACCTCCAGTGGCTTAGATTTCATGGCTGGCAGCATCAAAATAAACATAAATTTAAATATTCTGTATCATCTGCTGTGAACGGAGGGTGAGCAACAGTCAACTCTGCCTTTGGTAATATCAGAAATAAACCTCTGGTCCCACAGTTTTTTAAATCAGTTTTGGTTGTGTGGTGCATTAGCTCTGAGTCTGTTCCACAATATGGACACATGAAGACACTACCTATTATAGCCAAATGCAGTGCTTTGTACCTTGCTTGACAAATGATAGAAGAAATTTGCTTTAGTTCTGCTTTAAGAGGGAACAAAATGAATAACAAGAATAGTTACTTCTCTTCCGCTACACCCCAATCCCACTAAAATCTGTGGAAATATTCCTATTGATTTTAACAGGCTTTAGATCAGTCCCTTACAAGCTGTTGGTGGGACTATTTATCACAGAATCATAGAAATTAAGGGCTGGAAGGGCCCTCGAAAGATCATAGAGTCCAACCCCTCTGCTCTGGGCAAAAATACGGCTGAGATCAAATGATTTCCATGGTTGGGGGCTGCATCACCTCCTTGGGAAGTCGATTCCAGCTTCTTATCATAAATAAGTTCTTCCTCGCATCCAACCTGAAACCATCCTCTAACCATTTATGACCAGAGGTCCCTGTCTTCTCCTGGGGTGCCCTAGTGAACACTTTTCCTCCCAGCTCCTGATATTCACCTCTTGCATACTTCATAGATTCATAGATTCATAGATGTTAGGGTCGGAAGGGACCTCAGTAGATCATCGAGTCCGACCCCCTGCATAAGCAGGAAAGAGTGCTGGGTCTAGATGACCCCAGCTAGATACTCATCTAACCTCCTCTTGAAGACCCCCAGGGTAGGGGAGAGCACCACCTCCCTTGGGAGCCTGTTCCAGACCTTGGCCACTCGAACTGTGAAGAAGTTCTTCCTTATGTCCAGTCTAAATCTGCTCTCTACTAGCTTGTGGCCATTGTTTCTTGTAACCCCCGGGGGCGCCTTGGTGAATAAATACTCACCAATTCCGTTCTGTGTCCCCGTGATGAACTTATAGGCAGCCACAAGGTCGCCTCTCAACCTTCTCTTGAGGAGGCTGAAAAGGTCCAGTTTCTCTAGTCTCTCCTCGTAGGGCTTGGTCTGCAGGCCCTTGACCATACGAGTTGCCCTTCGCTGTACCCTCTCCAGGTTATCCGCATCTTTCTTGAAGTGTGGCACCCAGAATTGCACGCAGTACTCCAACTGCGGTCTGACCAACGCCCTATAGAGGGGAAGTATCACCTCCCTGGACCTATTTGTCATGCATCTGCTGATGCACGATAAAGTGCCATTGGCTTTTCTGATGGCTTCGTCACACTGCCGGCTCATGTTCATCTTGGAGTCCACTAGGACTCCAAGATCCCTTTCCACCTCTGTGCCACCCAGCAGGTCATTCCCTAGGCTGTAGGTGTGCTGGACATTTTTCCTCCCTAGGTGCAGCACTTTGCATTTCTCCTTGTTGAACTGCATCCTGTTGTTTTCTGCCCACTTGTCCAACCTATCCAGGTCTGCCTGCAGCTGTTCCCTGCCCTCCGGCGTGTCCACTTCTCCCCATAGCTTTGTGTCATCTGCAAACTTGGACAGAGTACATTTGACTCCCTCGTCCAAGTCGCTGATGAAGACATTAAAGAGTATCGGTCCAAGGACCGAGCCCTGCGGGACCCCACTGCCCACACCCTTCCAGGTCGAGACCGACCCATCTACCACGACTCTTTGGGTGCGACCCTCTAGCCAATTCACCACCCACCGGACTGTGCAGTCATCCACATCACAGCCTCTTAACTTGTTCACCAGTATGGGGTGGGATACCGTATCGAAGGCCTTCCTGAAGTCTAAGTATACGACATCCACCCCTCCTCCTGTGTCCAGGCGTTTCGTAACCTGGTCATAGAAAGAGACTAGGTTGGTCATAGAAAGAGACTACTTATACACAGCTACCAAGTCCCCGCTCAGTCTTCTCTTCCCCAGGCTGAACAGTCCCAGATCCCTTAGTCTTTCCTCATAAGGTTTGTCCTTCAGGCCCTTCATCATCCTTGTGGCCCTTCTCTGGACCCTTTCAAGATTCTCCATGCCTTTTTTGAAGTGCACAGAACTGGACACAGTACTCCAGCTGGGGTCTCACTAAAGCCAAGTAGAGAGGAAGTATCACTTCCTTAGCCCTGCTCACAGCACATCTCCTAATGCATCCCAATATGCTATTAGATCTGTTGACTACAGTGTCACAGTGGCTGCTCATCTCCATCTTGTGATCAAATATAACCTCAAGGTCCCTTTCAGACATCATGCTGGCCAGGACATCTCCTCCTAACTTATATTCATGTCACTGGTTAAGTTTCCCCGGATGAAGCACTCTGTGTTTATCCTTATTAAACTGCATCCGGTTCTGCTCTGCTCACCTTTTGAGCTTGTCTAGGTCTGCTTGGATCCACATCCTATCCTCTAGCATGACCGCTTTTCCCCATAACTTAGTATCATCTGCAAACTTGGCCAGCATACTCTCCACATCCTCATCTAAATTGTTGATAAAGATGTTGAACTGCATGGGGCCAAGAACCGAATCCTGTGGGACATCACAGGCCACCAAGATGATACAGACCTATCCAGTAACATTCACTGGGTTTGACCCTTAGCCAGTTCCCAATCCACCTGACCGTGGACTCTGCCAGCCCACAATCCTCCAGTTATTTTATTAGGGCATCTTGGAAGACCATATTGAAGGCCTTTTTAAAATCCAAGTATATGACATCAATCATGTCTCCCACATCTAAACAATTTGTTACGTGATCAAAGAAGGAGACGAGGTTGGTCAGACACAAACTTCCCGCAACAAAACCATGTTGGCTATCCTTCATCATCATGCCTTCTGCCCATCACATCTTTCACAAATGGACTTCTTGATAATTTTTTCCAACATTTTATCTGGTATCAAGGTCAAACTGCCTGGCCTATAGTTTCCTGAATTTATAGCAGCGGTGGGCAGTTATTTTGGCTGTAGGACCACTTGTGAGGTTTGGTTATAAGCTGTCGAGGGCTGTACACATAACATTTTTCAGAAGATATAATTTTATCAAATTACAGATGAAAAAAGAAATCATATACTAAAAATCAAAGAGCTAGTATAACATATTTTAATTTTATTAAAAATAAGTTTTGTTTTGATTTGTGGGGTGTTTTTGAGTAGTGTATATAAAGGCGATTGCATAAGAGCTAAAAATATGCAAGAGTATGAATTTATTCTGTTGGGGGCTGTGTAGAGGTGTGGTCATGGCGTGGGTGTGGAGTAGTGGGCATGTGGGGTGGTGTGTGGCATGTGTGGGGGGTGGACTTGTGGGCTTGTGTGGGGGGCTGCCCATGTGCTAGGTCCCGGAAGCTGGAAGGGAGGGGAAGGTGGCATGTGCAGCAGAGCTCGCCCAGATGGTGCAGGTGCAGGTGTGGTCCACCCCCTTTGCCCCCACCCAGCCCCCTCCCATGGCTGCCCCAGGAGGTGCTCCACATGGGGCCGAGTCCTGCCCAGGGCAGTCCGCACCATGCTCCCACCTGCACCCACCTCACACCCACTGAAAGCACCTCCCCTGGCCCAGCCACTGCACACAGCTTCCTGGTGGGGCTGTTGCCACAGCTGCCCAGGTAATGCTCTCCTCCGCCCATCTCTTGTGGCAGCTCCTCTTGCCCCTGCTGCACTACTCTGGGCAGCAAGTAGTACAGGGGAGCCACAGGGACATGTGCCAGGCACCACAAACCTGGCCAGGCTGGGGGGAACCTGCAGCTGGGCAGTTCCTGCCCCACCATGTACAGCTCCAGCTCCCAGTCTTCCCCCTGTCTACTTTCGGCACGATAAGCAGCTTAACTGAATGTGGCTCATAGAAACTGGGGAGGGGATGGGGAGGAAGGGGAAGAATCCTTTTATTTACCTCCATTCACTTGGCAGTGAGACCAATCACCCTCACTCTGAGTAGTGCTATTGGGACTTTTCACCTAAGAGGCAAATAAGTGGACGTAGGTGCCTAAGCCTTACATGTCCTGTTTAAGTCCCTGAACAACTTTAACACAAAAGGTGGGGTGAATCCTGTCTTCCATGCTGGTTTTTTTTGTGATGTAAGAGTCAGATGATGGCACGTTACAAAAAGAAAAGCACTGATGGATTTTTAGCGACATGAAGGTGGTAGAACAGCATTACACTTAGGTGCCTAAGTCTACTTAGATGCCCAATCAGTGTCATAGAATCTGGTTCTGTGCCAGTGTAGTTTTGCCTTTGATACAAATCCATGTTAAGAAATTTCCTTTCCTCTAGAAAAGGACTCGGGCAAATATCCCCAGTGCCTTGGAAATACGTTGTTAAGTGTCCAGGGCTTCCCTGATATAACTCCATTGCTTTGAACAGCAACACTCTGGATTAATTTGGCCTAGCACATTTACTTTAAGAAGATAAGTAATACAAAACACGGAGTCTGCCACTGCAAGAACTGGGAAGACTGACTTACTGACTCTCTGGTGGTCCTGAAGAACGGAAGTACTGAATAACCTTGGTGACTTTAAGTGCCCTTTTAGCCCCTATGGTGAAATGAAGGTATGAACAGCATAGCATAGAACAGCATGCACTACTACAAATATTTGTTCATGAGGATTTCAGTCTCCAGGACTGTCAAGCCAAGTCTCTTCACCAGCAAAGTTTAAAAAAAATATGCTATTAAAATCCACCAGCTGAGTTATGCTGGGTCACGGCCTTAGAGATTTTCCAAAGGCCCCTGTCCTCTGCCATTAAGGTCTGGTGCAAAGCATAACCTCTAGCAACATTTAATATTGCAGTTAACATTGTTGACAAGATAACATGCCTTTTGCCGCATACAGCGTGTCTTAATTAAATGGAATTTGTGTCAGCAAATAATGCTTGTCACAAGTGTTTTTTTTGCCCTAGGATTACTTCAGAGATGCTGTTAGACATTTATATAATCAGCCATCTGTGTCTTGGCGTTACACAATTTTTGTGGAAAAACAGACTAATTGCCTTAGAGCAAGTGATGACTATAAAAATTATATATATTGAAATGGCAGAGTAAGTCTTAAATACACACATGTGGTACCATGGCATACAGTGCACGAGGAGAACAAGTGTCACTGCATCCTAGCATAGCTATTTTTTTGTTAAGGAGGTTTCTCCTGAGACACGCTCGGATGTCCGTGCTATGCACCACGTAGCTCCGATCCTGATGGTGTACCTAGGCCGGACAGATGGCTCTAACCAGGCCAAAGTTGGAGCTAAAATTCACTTGCATGCCAACTTCTTCTGCAGTGATTTCAAACACATTCACAAAGGTCAGAAGTGTTCCTGAGCCCCGGGGCTAGCTTTATAAAGGTATGCCAGTTTGTGTAGCCAGCAACCCTCAAGGGAATGATGTAGCTAGCCTCACACCCAGGTGCCTTTGACACCCAACCACAATGGCCAGGCACTTACGTATAGTTGAGCAATGCCCAGAGCATGGTTCAAACTCATCCCTGTGTCTGAGCATCATGAGAGCGTTTCAGTATTCTGCCAGCGTATCCCTTGTGCAAGGATAGGGGATGTTTTGTTTTAATTCAGAGAGATGCTGAAGGTCAAATATGTCCCTTAAAAATATGGTAAGAGTGAAAACCGCACCATAGGGAATAGAGAGCATATTACCTCTGCTCTGGATGACATGTTATATTACAGACGGCAGTCTTAGTGTGCTGGAGACGTGAGCCCCCAGTAATAGGATGAATTTTATCCTATTCATCAGGCACTAAAACAGGAAGTAAGGCTAAGTAGGTGCCTGACCAGCAAGGCTGTCATGTGTTTCAGGATCCTGATTATATTACTTGTAATTTGAACTCTTTTTTCACTGTTTCCTATGTCATTTATAATCTCCTGCGCAGCAAACTAGTTCAGAAAGGGGTAGTTTGTATCTGTAGGTTCAAATGTAAGCAGTTAGTGAGGGCCTTTATTCTTCCAAATGAGGTATTTTAGGGCAGGTCTTTGGAAGTATACCTATCGTTACTAGTCAAAGACTGGTCTCTTGTGTTCATTGCATTATTGTGCTACAGAACATACCTTTAATCAAGGCCTTATCTGTTCCATATTAAGGATATGGTAACATTTCTGACAATTAAAGTTCACTCGATCATGACCAAAATTACTCTACCTTCCCTTTTGTAGACAAGATATTGCTCACCTGGCTCCAGTGCTCCCTGGAAGAGATGGCTGTTTCCACTCAGAAACAATATAAGGTAATAATATTTATTAATAACTGCTAAGCACATGTTGAGGTATAACTTAAAGGAGGAATAAGAGAAAGGTTGCTAAAAGAATATACTAGATCTTAGACCCACTTTGGGAAGGCCTGTGCAGGAAGCTGAGGTGGCGAGGGCTGGTAGGTAATTTTTGTCATAAATTGAAAGGAACAGTAGGCAACAGTAAAACATTGAAGCTGAGTAGCAAATCAGTTTTCTTCCATTTTATCCCAGTACAGATCTATGTCTGAAGTCAGAGGCATGACTTGGATTTTCATGGGTGGCTGAGGAAGATGCATTTAAAATGGATGTTGCCTCCCAAACAATAAAGTAACAACAACAATATGTACTTTTTGACTCTGGTGCTCCCTACTTCCATTTTCTGGTCTAACCTCTCATTCTACCCAGAGGCATCTACTTATTTTAAGATTATTTAGCTTTAGGGAGTGCCCTCAATTTAAAATCCCATTGGATTCCCTTCCTGCGAAGTATGTGTGTGAATCGCTTGTTTTCATGCAATAGTTTTGCCTGGATATTGGAAATTGCAGACTATATTCAACAAGGAGGAGATTCAGCTTTTTATTGTCTAAGCTCCACAGAGTTAGATAAGGGGAGCCTTTTGCCCATTTGCTATTATCTAATCTTAACAGTGATACAGGATTATGAGAAATTTGCTGAAAAGACGAAGGATTTCAGTGAAACGTTGGCAAGAGTGATATTAAGTGAGATCTGCAGCAGCATGCTTGATGAAAAATGATGCTCTCCGTTTATGGCTGAGATGTGAGGAAATGTACCTGGGGAGGCATTGTTCCTCTTCCAGTATCCACTGGGGACCTTTTCCATTGGCTGCCACAAGTCTTCCATGTCAGATTGGTTAACATTTAAAATGTCTGTCTCACTTGATAAGCAAATGGCACATTGTACTTGCCAGCAGTTCCTTAGACAATTAGGTACGGGGAAGCACTGTTGAGGTCCATGGAGGAGAAAGGGAGGCTCAGCCTGGAATACATTGAGAGCAAAGTGATGAAAAAGAAGAGGAGAACATGCACTTTGAGGTAGAATTGGATTGTGCACTTGAGGTTGACGTGAGGTACTGAGTGGTGCGTAGTTTTGTTGCCAGAGTATTTGGTCTGGGAAGCTCACTGATATGTAGAGACCCAGTGTTTGTGGGCAATACAGCACTTACAGCCCTGCCTTTTGGAACTGGTGCTGCGTGCTTACCTGTGACCAATGCAGACTGGAAGGAAGGTAGGTATTTGCTTCCTTCCTACTGTTTTTATGGACAGGAAGATCCTTGGGGCAATATAACTGAGTAAAGCTTGTGCTTAAGTTCAGTTTCTAGTCCTCTCTTCTCCTGAACCTGAAAGGAAAATGTAACTTATTCTTAAAAAAGAAAGAAAAATGTGCCTCAAAATGTGCTTAGCAGTCGTAGCTAAAACAAGGTAATGGGATTCAAGCAGCGTAGGTCCTATTCTGGACTCTGCAATGGGATTCCAATTGAAGCAATTCATATAGCTGTGTCCATGCTGCTTTCTTTTTTGTGGGAGGCAAAATAAGGAAATGGAAGGAGTATTTTGATTTCTGACTGGCAACCACACTGAGCGGTATGATTCTCTTCTCTTATACTTTACTGGTTTGCCTTAGTGATAAGCTATTGGGCAGAAATTCATTTTTAAATTAGATAAAGAGCTGATCATTTTTAATTTCACTTATTTGAGAGGTGCACCAATACACTGGTCTACCGATGGATCGGCACTGATATAAAGAAAATTTACTATACTGGAAATTGGCCATATCAGGCTGATAATTTGGCCAATAAATGGGCTATCCATGCAGCACAGGCAGCGAGGAGCACAGCCCAGCAGCATGGAGAGCTGCCTCCAGCTAGTAAGTCTGGTGTGGTGGAAGGGGAGGGGGAAGGGAAGGGGTGTCGGGGGGCAAATCAAGGCCCCCACGATGAGGGAAGTGTGGGGCTGGGACAGGGACTGGGACAAGCGCTGCCCTGCCGGGCAGGGTAGGCACAGGACAGAGCCCCAGCTCATCCAGGGGGCACAGAGTGGAGGGGGGCATGGGGCGGCTCTTGCCACTGCGCGCTGCTTGGCCTGGAGCCGCTGGCCTGGTGGCTCCCACTGCTACTCCCGCTGCTCATTCAGGAGGGCATGACGGGGGGTAAGGAGGGCATGTGCCCCTGGATCTGCGTGGGGCGGGCTGGGGCTGGGGCTGTGCCAAGCTCTTCCCGGCAGGCTGGGGCTGCACTGGGAAGGGACTATGGGGCGGGGGGCTGTAGCCACAAATTTACCGTAGCCCCTTCCCAGCACAGCTCCACCCCACTGGGAAGAACTTGGCACAGCCATGGCCCCAGCCTGCCCTGCCCCAGCCCACCCCACCCCACACAGATCTGGGAGCCCCCTGTGCCTTCCGGGATGGGTGGCAGGAGCTGCTGGACAAGCTGCCAGACCAGTGGCTCCCAGCCTAGCAGCACATAGCAGTAGGATCCACTGCCCTGCTCCCTGTGCCCCCTGGGCAAGCCGCAGCTCTGTCCCATGCCTGCCCCTGCTGGGCAGTGCTTGCTCCAGCCCCTGTTCCAGCCCTAGCCCCATACCCTCCCTCACCACGGGGGCCTTGATCTGCCCCCCAGACCCTTCCCTTCCCCCTCCCCTTCCATCACACCAGACTTACCAGCTGGAGGCAGCTCTCCACACTGCCAGGCTGGGTATTGGAAATTGAATTGGTATTGGCTGATATGCCTCCTGAAAAATCGGCTATTGATGTTGGCCACAAAAATCTCTATTGGTGCACCCTTATTTATTTTACATCCATTTAAATATTACATTGGAAACACTGCCACATCCATATATATATATTAACTGCAAACATTCAGTGTTAGCAATTATTTTTATTTTTATTGGGCCTCATCATATTTGATGGCTTCCTTTAGAGGCCCAGCTGTGGCACAGATGTTATTGGGGCTGATAGCTAGAGAGCCATCTTAGGGTTCTTCCAAGTTGAGCAATTCATAAAACTCTACCCCACAAAACAGGGAGCTACCTAGAGGCAGCCGGTAGGAAATACTGAGTATGGAGGTGTCTCTGAGCTCCTGCCCCTCTCTGGAACTTAGGCAATTGATTCAGGGCTGCACATTAGACACTTCTGTACACTTGGGATATCAAACCCCTGACTCTTCTTCTAAGTTTGCACTTTATGTGTCCAGAGGAGGAGACACTTTGGCTAGGGATAGAAGTTAGATGTAATCTGATTTAAGTGATCAGAAGCTGATTTAAACCTGTAACAGAACAGAAGTTCAGTGCACATAAATGAGTTTCAGAATAGCTGAAATTGGTTTAAGCTAAACCTGGTTGAATGTAGTATCCGACTTAACTGATTTGGGTCAAACTGGTTTATGAAACTTCTCTCCAGACCCCTTCCTGGTTCAGGTTAAATCAGAGTCCCCCAGCATGCTTTACAGCCCTTGGATGAGCTATGTTGTCTGCCCCAGAGAGCAGGGCTGGCCCTGCCCCTCTGCTCCCTATCTGGACCAGTGAGGGCTGGCTGGCTGATGGGGGGGGAGGGGGCAGCGGCCCATCTGGGGATGCAGTCCAGTCTACAGGGGGATGGGGGGACTGCCCCCCACCCCCAGACAAACCCCAACTGGGGCCTGGGACCAGGGAGGGGGCTAAACAGCCCTCCCCCTGCTCAAACTTACTGCTGGCTGCAACTGTGGACTACAAATCCCAGAGGCACCTAGAAGCAGGAAGAAGTGATGAGCAACCTGAAGAGTCCCGCTGCTGTTATTCTGGACTGAAAATCCCAGAGACCTCAGGGCAGCAGGAGGAGGAAGTGAACACAGCCAGAGAGCTTGCTCTAGTGTCCCCCCCGGCTTCTGGCCTGCGCCGCTGCATGGCTGCATTTCCTGTATCAAAGGTAAATGTCTGTTCACTTCTGTTTCAGTTTAATCTCTGCAATTTAAACTAACCTGCAAAGACTGAATTGATTCAACCTCGGGCTTTTTGGTTGCCTGTACCTAGCCTTAGGCACAGAGGCCTTACTTTAGGTGTCTAGAGATGAAATGGTCTATTACAAAATGTAGGTGCCACTTTGTTTTGTGGCCTTTGAAGAAGGGGGACCTAAATAATGTTTGTTGGACTTAGGCCCATTGGTTTCATTTACAGTCTTATCTTAGACATCTACAGTGCCTTCCTGGATCAAACCCTAGCTGAGAGTCTCTGGCTTCATTTTTCTGAAGTCGTTGTTTTCCTGCATGGTGGCAGAGCAGAGCTAGACAGACCAATGTATGTGTTCCCTGAAGGTTTAGAAATGAAAAGGTGAAGAAAAAGAACACAAAGTGTAGTTTTTTTTCAAAAGCTTCTATTTTGGGAGCTGATGCATGGTATGTGAATGCATGGCTAAGTCCAATGCTAATTTGTTATCAGGAATGTGACTCCTCTTTAGTTCTCAGCTGTGTCAGATGTTACCTACTCTAAGAGGGAGATGATTAAACCTGATGAAGTTGGAGCTCCAGGGAGCTGAGCCTTATTAACTTTTTATATAGGCCTGAAGACATTCAAGACTGCTCTATCTAAGCTGAAATAGTTTAGTCTGCTCAAGCCCTTCAGTAACTTTTTTTACCCAGCCCTACACATTGATAAGAAACCCATTAAAAAAAAAAGTGCATTTCCCCTTTTTTAAAAATGTATTAATGAAGCAGTCAGTGTAACAGCTCCCAAGCACACATACTGGATTTATGTAGCCTAGTTAAAGAGAGTTTATAGTTCATGTCTAATGGCTATTTCTTCCATATACAATTAATTGCCTATTTTTTTTCTTTTTTGAATGAATTAAAGAATGGATCTGCACGTTCCATCTATCTGTACTGCAGATTTAATATTAATAATGGTTTAGTTACTTGAAAAAAAGAAGTGTTAGTGCTTTCATTTCATACTTGTAGATATATTCTCCAGAATCCAGTTAATGAGTGGTAGAGAATAATTGATTTTTTTTTTCTGGCTGCACTGGTGGATTCTCTCTTGCTGTATGTATTTTCCAAGCAGAGCACATTCCTGTGTTTGGTTAGCCAGCAGAGGTCAATTCAGAGGGGTGCGAGGTGTCTAGTGGCATGGTTACACCATCTTTTGGCCAGAGCACCTGTTTCATGCAACTCCAGAGGTTGAGGGAATGAGTGTTGCTACCACCACTTATTCCCCTCCTTTCCCCTGCTGCTGAATGGGGAGGGAGGGGAAGTTCAACCAGCAGCAGTGCTCGCTTCTGGGCTCCGAAGCTACATGAAAGCAGGGGCTCTGGTCAGCCCCCACCCCTAGCAGCTGGTGAGCTCAGATCACGCTGTTCATGCGGAGTTCCAGTAGGAGAGCTGGCACGGGAGACTGGTGCCACCTTAGTCAGGGAGGACCATGTGCCCCCCCTGCGACCAGACCCACCGACTGGGGGGGGGGTCCTCCGTGGTCAATCCTGCCAACAGGGGGGAACCCCCCCCGCAGCCAATCTCACTGCCCATGAAGATCCCTGCAGCCGATCCCGGGATCAGTCAGTGCTTGCAGGGGGGGCACCAGTGCTCCCACCTGCCCCCTTGCCCATTGCCTAAGCACGGTGGGTCAGGGGGTGCACTGGCGCTCCCGGGGGGGGTGCATGTGCACTCCCATGCACCCCCTATGCATTGCCACTAGGAGCTGGGCATGTGAGCCACAGGTAAAGTTGGGGCAGGGGGGCACTACCTGCTTCTTGCCCTGTTCCAGGATCTTCTGCTATCTGTAGCCTCTCTGGCATCTTTCATTATTGATCTCCACTTTCAGAATTATCCTGTATGGGTCATAAGATGCAGTGCCTTTTGTCTCGCAGCATTTCTCTGTGTACCAAAGAGAGGGAAGCAGGCAGGAATGTTTTTGTATGGTTCAGCAACCAGGTATTTTGCCCTGGGTAAGCTGCTTGCTCTGACCCATAGTACAGTTGGGGTGTGACTACACATTGCCATATGGCAAAGTTGCTATAGTGCCGTCCTTTTGGAAGTACTAAAGTACGGTGCGGTAACTGCCTGTATTGTGCTGTGTGCATGGTGAACAGTTAGATTTCACCGCTATGTCACCATAGTGGCATGTAAAAATGGGGGAGTGAGTCGCTACGTGTAGCTATGTGTATATGTAGCTAATGTGTACACCACTGTCAGTGTACGTGTAGCTGCCGATCATGTGTAGACCCACGTGATCGTGACACTGCCATAGCACGCCGTACCCTGACACAGCAGGCGACATGTAGATGGGCCCCTGTTGAGGTAGAAAGGACTACGCTTTCTTTTAATCCTCTCTGCTACATGGAATAAAGGACTGTCTCTGCTTGCAGTAAGAAATCCCCATTCACTTACTGCAGGTATTTACCTCGGTTCTATGCACAGTGAGCTAGTGTCCTGTAGAAAGGGTTTAACATGAAGGTCCATTTATAACCTTTGCTCTGAGTGAGGGACCTGTAATAGGTTCTTTCAAACAGGAAAACATTCAGTAAGTGTAACAACTTTACCAAAATGACAGATTGATGAATTTGAGTCAATCAGTGAAAGCCAAAGGCTGCTTTGATTTATTCGCTGCACAATGCCATGAACAGCAAAAGGATTTCGCATGGTTTGGTCTGAGTCTTGCTGGAAACTGGCACAGGATACTTTGAATTTCCCTTTTCCATGCATCCGGCTGTATACTTTTAAAGGAAAGTCACAGTTATGAGTGATACGTAACAGATTTATGCAAGCCTACAGCCATTCCTAGGCCTTTCCACTGGGATGTCTATAGTAATATGAAGTTTGTCAAAATATCAAACTAGGATCTCTCCAAATCAAGTTGTGCTCTTACTTTACAGTATGTAGCTTGGACTGTCAGTCAGTCCCGTTGACAGTGTTTTACTTTGTATAGGCACACGTTCACTGGAGTAGGGACTGGAAGCCAGCCCCCTAAAAAGTCCCTGTCCTGAATTAGGCAGAGAGCAGATATTCATGCAGGCTTTATCATTTTCTTTGGTTTCATATAGAAGTGTGAAACATTTGAGATGGAATGTAAAGTTTAGTGTCCAATGGAAGGAATCAGTCATTTGATTTTTCATTTTGGGGAGAAAAAACGTAAATATGGTTTGAATTGAAAATGGTTTTCAAGTTTTTGGTGTAGGAGCTGAATTGAAAAAACTCAGTTTACTCACAGAACACAGCCCTTCTCTGAAACTGGCCTGGTTTCCTTGCAAACCTCAGAGATGTAACAGATTGGGCAGGATATTTTCACCAGAAAAATGCAACCCCTTGTTCTCACTTTCCAATGGTGGTTTTATTATTTCAATAGAAACTGCCTGATCCTGCAAACCTGAAGGCATGGATAAATTCCCATTACAATAAAGCACCTCGGCACTGACGCATGCTTTTTTTTCCAGTTAGGTGAGCAGTGTGAATACTCAGTGTCAAATAATAAATAAGCTGTGAATAATCCAGATGACCTTCAGAGTTATAAAGTTTATACATACAAATATATAAGCACAACACAGGAGAGCGGTACTTACTTATCTATCCTGCTCCCTTTACTCACATAGTGCGCATCTACATGAGAAGTTTACTGCGCAGTTGTCTAACTAACTGCATAGTAAATGTCTCAGTGCCTACACGTGTGCTCTTATTAGGGCACGTGAAATGAATAAACTCTGCAGCAGGGTAGGACTTGTAATAAGAGTTTTTTTCAGTTTTTCATTTGCAGCAGCCTACATGTAGATGCCAACCACCTGGCAGGAGCATGAGGGTGCTTCATTGCCAGGGTTGCCTGCTGGCGAGCCCCACACTGAAGCACCCTCATGCCCCAGCCAGCCCCTCTGCAGCACCTTGAGCCCAGGACTGGCAGGTTGACCCCCGGGACTGCTATGACCTGGCTCAATGTGCTGTGCTCTGGGCGCACATGCAAATACGTACCTAGGACCTTCCCAGAAACAATGAAGTGTGGAGGAATAAGTTCTTCAATTTATTGTTCCACCCTAAAGGCACATATAGCTGTGCCCATAGACTAGCATCATATTACCTGGTTTTCATTGACTCTAGAGTGAGTTTAGTGGAGGTTTAAGGTACCGACTCTAGCTCAGTAAATACACCCTAGCTAGAAGAATATGGCCTGTGTGGGACCAGACTGAACTTGGCCTTGCTTCTGAAGTCAACAGGATCACATAGGTTGTGTTAGGGCTGCGCTTGTCCCAAATAGCATATGGAACTGTTAACACTGGCAAAATGAAATAAAGCCAACAGAGACTGGAGGGAGGGAAAAGAGCAATTTTGTGCTGTTTCTTCCTAAATGAGCATTTTTCTTCAACAAAGAAATTCAAGACAAACACTAAAAATATAAGCAAGATGTCCTTGGGGGGAAATTTTCCTTCCTGTACTCTGGTTTACAAAAATTGCTTTGTATTGCTTCTGTGACCTCCTTTCTATTTTTAATGAGGGAGAAAGAAAAACACTATGATTAAAATCTCTTATACAATAGTGAAAAACAAACTCGGGTAGTTCAAGAAGGAACAACCGACGTCAGTATTTAGATTAGTGATCTATCATCAGATTTCTGTGGCTTCCCTTCCCCTGTGCCCTCACCTAATCAAGCCCAAGGGCACAAAAATGAACCAAAACCCCAAACAAACCCAGGTTTGATGCATCTCAGTCGGTGAGCCATTCAAAAACATATTGTACTGTCAGTATTACTAATAACAAGGAATGCAATGGCAAATAGGCGTTTATATTTTTCCTTCTACATTATAGAGCTATATTATTATATTATTTTTCTAATCTGTGCATACCTCCTGTATGCTCGTGTATAGAGGAAGAACAAAAGGGTTTAGGAGATTAGCAATAGGAGTATACAGTAATAATATTATTATTATTTAGAGGCATCCTGGCAAAATTAGGATGCCATTGTGCTGAACACTTTAAACCATAAAGAGAGAACCTTGTCTTCACTAAAGGCACTTGCCAGCTAAATAGTCAAAGGGGTAGGAGAGGACAATGGCTGGGAGGAGAAGCAGATGCACAACAAGGTGAGGCACCTTAGCTGAGTTCCCACTGCAGGTCATTAGCGTCCTAGCAACAGAATCCAAGTCTTCCTTGTGTTGGCTGCATGTCCTGTGCACTGACCCACACTGTCTGCTCTTTTCATGTTCTGCTTTTATTTGTGCCCAGGATGAAGGTAACATGCCATGAAACAGCCCTTAGTGTGGATCGGTCCAGTCAGTTAAAAACTCCTGCAAAAAAAAATTACCAAAGCAATTCTGCAGCGGATGCTGTGGGGCAATATGGGTAAAAGTCGGTGATAACTTCCTATTATGGGCTAGTTTATTATACCTAATATGTGTGTTGAACATTTTCATATGCATCTCAAACAATTTGTTGGTGGATATATTTAAGAACTAGAAAAATAATTAAACCAAATTGTAAATGGGTCTGTCCCATACATTGAGTGCAGTTGTATAGCTAATATGTGCTACTTTATAGGGATATAGACTGGGGTCAGATTATAACTGGCTGGATGGCACAAGGGCTAGGGACAGAAATTACACCTAAACCAGTATAAGTGATTGGAAACCTGTTCAAAGCACAACAGAAGGTCAGTGCACATAAATGACTTTCAAAATGGCTGAAACTGGTTTAAGATAAACTTGGATGCAGTATCAGACTTACCTGATTTAGGTTAAATCAGTTTATTGAACTTCTGTGCCAGATCCCCTCCAGACTCAAATAAACTCACAGTCCACCAGCATCCCAGGATACTTTGTACCTCCCCAGCAAACCCTCCTCCCCCTTGCAGGGTGGGTGGGGTACCCTTGGGTCAAGCTGTCTGTTACAGCTGAGCAGTGAGGTGTGTGCTAGCGCCCCCCAGCTTCTGGTCTGAGCCACTGCAGGGATGTGGCTGCATTTCTGGAATCAAAAGTGAATGTTTGTTCGCCTGCTTGTCAGTTCAGTCTACCTGGCTTAAACCAACCTGTGAAGATTGAATCGATTCAGCCTCAGGCTTTTTTGGCTGTCTGTACTTTGCTAAGGAGCTTAGTCAATTGAGTAGCTAGTGTAAAAAGCCTGTGGAAAATGCATTTCCTAAGGAAGTGCAAGAACTTCTTCCTTCACATGCAGATAAAAAAAGACATTGGCAGGATTCTCTCTTATTGCATCCAGATTGGCGGGGAGTTAGGCTGGCTGTGGGGAAGCAGACTGTCATGGTTCTGAATGTGCACACCTTACACCCCGACCCCAGCCAATCAGTACCCTGGAAACCTGGAGCGATAATGCCCCTCAGGCTCTATGGGTTCTTGCTTTAGAGGCACAATCAAGCCTAGATCGTCTGATTGCACATTTCCTTAGGCTGTAATTTTTCAAAGACGTGTAAGGGACCGTGACAACCAACTCCCATTCTGGTTTTGGGCACCTCACTCCCCTCATTTGAAAAAAAATCCCAGTTTTTGTTTGACTAAAATGTGGATATTTTAAAAAATCTTTAAAAAAAATCAGCTTTTACCATTCAACACTGAAGGGAGCAGAGTTTCCCTAAAAGTTCTTGAACTCAAGATGATGTCTTGCATATACAGCACGAACGTAAAAGCTTCTATTTGTGCTGAAGGCTGACTAACCTTGCATCTTCAATACAAGTTAGAAAGGCGTATTGTTTTACTTTTCAGGGATTTATTGGTAGTACTGATTTTTGCGGGGGTTTTTTTTAATTTGAAGAAAGAAAGTAGAGGACTGTTACATGCACTGAAACAATAAAAATCTACCTTGTCATCAGTGGATGCATCTACCCAAGATGTTTACTGCAGAGCTGCCTAATTAACTCCACAGTAAAGTCTCAATGTCTACACGTGTGGCCCTACTCGGCTACAGGAAACTAACTCCACTGCAGGTTAGTATTTGTAAATACAAGTACTATCTTGTGGTGAAGTTTTTTACTGTGCAGCAGTGCACATGTAGATGTTGAGAGGGCTAGCTGGTGCATGGAGCTGCCTGCTGGCTAGGTCTGCACTGGAGCACCCTTGTGCCCCAGCCAGCCCCGCTGCGGCATGTTGAGCTGGGCTGGAGCAGCCCTGAGCTGGGGCTTCCTGCCAGCCGGGGCTGCTCCACCCTGGCTCAGTGTGTTGCGGTCCTGGGTGCATGTGAACATGCGGCACCCAGGAGGAATAAACTCTGGTGTGATACACAGCAGAGTTTATTCATGCACATTAATTTCATGTATAGATGTGCCCAGTGAATAGCATTGACTGACTTGCAGCATTATTCACCTGAGAACGAGGGGATAAAGCCAAGCGTGTCAAGGTGAGTTTTGACAAGTTTTATTGTAAAATCTTCAGGGGGAAAAAAAAGAAACAGCATTTACCATTATAATTCATTAGAGAAAGCTTTTGTGGGTCATTTTCTTTCATACCAAATGTTACTGCAAATACATTGTGTGATCAGTACTATATAACACATCAAAATAAACACATGCTTATTTCAAATGCCACACACTATTACTGTGTTGGTACAAACCTCTACTAAAAGTTGATGTATTAAAAATAATTTATTTAGATTTAAGAAGTAAAGAAAAAAGTCACATAATTACAGGAGAAGGCCCTTTGAGAAAAAAGGATGATTATATAGCTCATTTGCTTGGTGGTTTGTCTCTGCTTCAGCTCCATCCTTGAGACAGAAAGATGAACAAGATTTCAAGCGTATGCATGTGTGGGGAAGGATTTGTTATAGAACAGATGTGCTGGGTGTTACAGGAACCGTTACACTTGCAGGAATAATTGAATCACGGAAGTTAAAATGTGAGATGGATGAGCTAGGGTGTGCGGGGACCTTTCTAGGGGAAAAAAAAACCTGCCAAAGTTCCCTAAGGTTTACAATGGATCCGGTGGGGTTTTTTTTATATAGTCTTGTTTGCACGATCAGCACAGGCTCCCTAAATTAGAGAGCTGTTTTAGGTGTCCATAGAGAGATTGGTTATAAAGTCAATGGAGGTGGAAAAATAAGCAGCTGGAAATTCTTGTTTGAGGCAAAGAGGGGTGGGGGGAAGAAGGGGAAAGGGTAAAAAAGAAAAAAAAATGCAACATTTAAAATAGCCACACATTATTTTGCTCATACTGTGCTAGCCGTTCTCCCAGCTATCCCACAAGGATGCAAGACTGTTTGTCCTTGAGCTCACCTCACACACTCCAAATGAAAGTCATGGTCAGGAGGATGTCATGTTACTTTTCATTTTCATAACAGTCTGCTGCCAGGGCTGCAGCAATGTGAATTTCCCAAGAGCGTTGTGGCACTATTTCTACGCTTCTGTTTCACAGCAAACTTAATGGACACATTCAAATTGAAGACGAAGACTGAATCCATGTGGATAAATAATATGAAGATTTTGAGCGGCAAAGATGTAGGCTTGGCAAAAATTTCTCTTAAAATGAGAACTGTCCTCTGCTCTATATAATTGCATGCGGCTACTAGTCATTCTTACTGAGCTTTTCAAAGCCCAATAATAGGTTTCGCCTGGCTATGTCTGAAAAAGCTCAGATATTGCCATTCTTTGGACAAAACCAGAACCTATTGATTATTGAGTTATTGATGATGGCTAAGTTACTTCCTTGAATTTTTCTCAGTTCAAGAGAAAAAGGGGCAGTTGGTCCTGGACAGACTTATTGCCCAGCTGAGGGTCTTGGTTAGTTTATGTGTAATAAATTATGCTAATTAATTTTTGGATATGTCCTGAGAGACTATGATGAGCATGTTAAAGTGGTAAAATGTCAAGAGAAATGACCCACTAGTAATCACTGTCCTCTTTGTCACATTTTGGTTTTGCCTGCTTCCCTTCGAAGGCAGAATGCTACACCTACCTTGTTCATTCTTTTGCTCTAAGCCTTTCTTTGTATGTGGTTCAGGGTAGCTCTCCAGCTGGAATGAAAGCTAAGGACTGATGGGGGTTAATATAATATAGCACTGTATCTTACAGCTTCAAGTTAACTCAGACCCCCAGCATCCCAGGATGCTTTGCACCTCCCCTGCAAACCCCACCCCTTGCAGGGTGGGTGAGCTAGGCTTGGCCCACGCTATCTGCTCCGGCCAAGTAGGGAGGCGTGCTCTAGCGCCCCTCAGCTTTCGGCCTGGGCCACTGCAACCATGTGGCTACTTTTTCCGAATCAAAATGAATGTCTGTTCACTTGCTTATAAGTTCAATCTATGCAACTTAGACTAACCTGCAAAGACTGAATCAATTCAGCCTCAGGCTTTTTGACTGTCTGTTTTAGCCACAATGCTTTTGCCTCCCTGCATATTGTTTGATGGTACCACGAAGGCTCTTGTAAGCCGGGAAGGCAGAGAGGAGCGCAAATTATGCATTGTATAAATATAAAAAACTTCAGCTATAGCTGTTTGTTATTTAAGAGGCTACATACTTAACACAAAAAGGATAATTGGCCTTTATTTTTAAACCAGCCCCCCTTTTCACAGTTTCTTATTAAATTTTTGGTGACCACTGAAGATGTTTCTTGGGTTACAAAGAGGGTTGTGGCACATGTTGTATAGAAAAACTGCAATTAAACAGTGTTACTGGGCTCAGTGTGCTATTGCAAGTATCTTTTGGGTTGTTGGTACCATAGGACTATTGGACCTTCTAATCCAGCATTCTGCATTTTACAATGGCTATCTTTTTATCTATTAACGAGAACTCCAGCAAGGCTGAAGACTGACGGTGTAGCATTATATACCCGAGGAAGAAAAAGTATAAAACTACACCGGTGCTGCAGTACACAAGTGATCTTACTAGAAATGTTTGTATATGCATAATGCATCTGTTTGATCTGAAGTCTAGTGAAACAGGAATGAATCTTTCCATTGATTTCAACAAGCATTGGTTTAACCTCTGTTTTATGACAGGCTGTTTCTTTTTCCAATTATTTTCTTTCTTTATTTCTTTACAATTCTGTTTCTTTGGAGACTGGAAACTCTTTGGACAGCTTTGCCTGAAAGTCTATCCTGGTTCAGCAGTGCAAGCAACAACTAGAAATAGAAAACTTTTATAGCAAATGTAAGAAAAAAAGTGGAATTATCGGCAGTCAATATGACGTGGAATTTATTAAATGTAGAAACTTGATAAGGGCAGCTCAAGGCATTGGGGGGAAAGCCCATGGGGGTAGCAAGGCAAAGGACAGTTAGAAATATTTGTAAACACTCTCTTAGTATTGATATACATCCCTTAGCTAGGCAAGAAGAGAAAACATGTTAATGATTTAGAAAGGGCAGAAATGTGTAATAAATATTGGTTGAAAAGAAGCTGAATGATATGCTCCTGTCACATGAGGATGATGAAGTCTTTTTAGCTTGTTAGTAGCTAAGAAGGATGCTTAACAGCATGTAGGGATAGGAATGACCATTTTAAAAGATGGTAACTCAGATAACATGCACCTAAGAGTTGGCTGAAATGACGTCTGGTCTGCTGCTGTTGATTTTTAATAAACATTGGAATATCAAAGAACTTACAGAACACTGGAAGGATGCTAATGTTGTGCCAATATTCAAAAGGACATGTTGAAAAGACCTTCATTTCTATAAGCCAGTTAACCTAATGTCATTTCTAAACAAAATCATGGGAAAAAAATGATAAAGATTTCAATTAACCAAGGGGAGGAATATAATTATTACTATTTAACAAAGATGGGCAGAGTGGTAAAAGATGAGGACAAGGCAGTCATAAGTGTTATCAAGATCATGCCGTAAGCTGAACCTGTCCATTATAACAAAATAATTGTAATACAGCCAAATGCAAAGTTAGACACTTAGGAACAAAGAATGCAACCAATACTTACAGAATAGGGGTGGCACCGACTCTGGCAGGCTTCTGGGGTCATAGTGGGTAAAGACTCAATGTCACATAAAGTTAATGTGGATTTTTGATACATAAATCGGAGTACATAGGAGTTAGGAGGCAATTTTTACCTCTACATGGCATTGATGAGACCATTAGCATATACATGTCTGTTGCCTACATTTTAAAAAGAGTGGTGAAAAACTGGAGAAGAGAAGAAGTACAGAAGAGAGTCGCAAAAGTGATTTGAAGGACAGAAAACGTGTTACAATGAAAGATTTAAAGAAAATGATCTGTTTAGTATCAGAAAGAATTGACTTGATTGTAGTGTGTTTTGCCAAGGAGAAAATTACAGGTGCTAACATGTTCTTTAATCGCATGCGAAACAGCATATTGAGAACCGATGGCTGGAAGCTGAAACCAGTGAAAAAGTTGAAAAAGTAGGCTAACATTTTTAACAGTGAGGGTCATGGTTAAATTTTGGAGAAACTACCAAGGGAAATAATGCATTTTTCATCTCCTGATGTCTTTACATCAAGCCTTGATGTCTTACTGGAAAGTACGTTTTAGTAAACAGTAAAGGGGAACTTGGTGACATTTAATGACCAGTATTTTACAGGAAGCCAGACTAGATGCCCTAATGCTCTCTTTGACTCTTGTAATATTGGGAAAGAAAATGTGGAAGCTGTAGACCAGCGTTTCTCAAGCATTTTAGACTCAAGTCATCCCGCAGAAAATGCCAGCTCTTAGCTTTCATTTGTTTTTTGACTTTGGAAAAAGAGCAATTCTTCTGTTGCAAAGACCTCAGTACTTTTGACACTGTGGATTCCTCTTTGAGATCTCCATGTCTACCTTGCAAATCATGTGAAGATGTTTGCAGAGCGAGCACTGCTAATATAGTGTGGGCCCCTCCAAAGGATCTCACGACACCGCAAGGTGCCGTGACATAAATTCTTACTGTAATCTTTTCAGATTTGTTGCTTGGATCTTATCCAGTATAGATAGATGTTGAAGCTCTGAACTCTATTGTAGGTGAGGAACTGGTGTTTTGAGCCAATCTCTGCTTCAAAAACACAGGGTCTACAGCTGATGTGTACCTAAAGGTAAACTTAAACCAATATAAGAAGCCAGGTTGCCATCACCTATCCTCCTATATAAAAGGGAGCAGGAGTTAGAGGGTATAATACACTAAGCCAGGCTTTTTATCTCAGATGCCACACACAGAGATTAGGTGAAAGTTTAACAGTCATCTATATGTATACAGAAGCTTTGCTGCCAATATAACTGGAAGTGGGTTATCTGTTACTTACGCTATTTTGTTGTGACCTTATGAAAATAAAGCAGGGTCCGGCATGTTCTTTGATAGTGTTGCCTGCAGTCTCAAGATGCCATGTATTTTAAAGATATTACAATGCTTTCATTACAAATGATATGTTAATTTTCATTTGCCTGGATGAACAGGAAAATGGTTGAATGACATCTTCTGTTAGATACGTTTAAGAGTAGCTAGAGACTGTGGTGTATAACTTGGTGTCCATCAGAAATTAAGGACACGTGTGCGCTCACACCTGGAACTGAGAGGGAAGCCTCTAACTTCTCCAAACGCCAGTGCTCTAACTTTGGTAATTTTGGACGGCGGTTTGATTCAGGGAGCTTTTACCTTGCTATAGTCATCATCCTTTCTTTCTTTCTGTCTTTTTCCTTCCTGACTTTTAGCTGATGGCTTCAGACAAATGTCAAAAACACCATATCATGCCAAGGGTTAGGTGTTGAAGTGCTTAATTAAGTCAGCTTCAAGGCAGGGGTAGTCTGTGAGACAGAAGCGCTATAAAGAAGTTGAAGTTTTTCAATTAGAGTTTGGAGGTGGGCAGAAACTAGGAAAATTAATTGCAGGGTTTTTCTTTGCCCAGTTTATTTTTTTTCCATCTTGCTAATTGCAACAATTTGGAAAATTGTGAGTCATCCCAAAATGATAAAATCATTTAAAAAGATAGCTTAAAAGAACTGTTGCAATCTTGCTTGCCTTCAGGTTTTTGAGCTTGTAGGATGTGCTTACGTCACCGGTTCATGATTTTCTTTGTCATGATAAGGATTAAACGCTTACTTAAAAAAAGATCTGACATCCCTGCAGTCAGTTGTTTCTCTGTAGCTGGGCTTGTAAGTAAGTGAGAACACTTGCAATAAAAATCAAGGGAGCTATTAACTCTGGTGCTTTGAAGACATATGAAAAAAAAGTCCAGCTGACTCGATCGATGTTTGACCTTCATGCAATATATTTCTGAACAGAGGAGGACTGTGTGTCAGGCAGGTCATCAGCCTGCCCTTTGATAACTGGCAGAGGAAGTGAGGCCATTACACAGACACGGGAAAGCAAATATACAACCTTTATGCCAGTAATGTTAGCAGCATTCTGCACTTTTGCGTGTGGGAGTTTTAAGTTTAAGTATCTTTAGTAAGCGAAGATGGGTATTTAAGACCATTATAAAAATAGTTCACTTATTTCTTTTAGTTCACAGGAATAGGTCAGAAGACAGTGGCTATAACACAGAAAAAAACACCTCCAACCTTCCTCCCCCCTTTCACAAACTGTATTTATAGCAACCGTTAATTTGCAAAACAAGCCTTCTGCAGAGGAAACAAAAGCTCAGTCCATTCACTGCAATTTGCTGCAGCTTTCTACAGCAGTCCCTAAAGAATAAAGATGTAACACAATCTGCATTTCTCAGGCACAGGCAGGGTTTCAGGCTAACTTCTCCTCCAGGTTGCCTGCTTTCTATAAAATATAAACATAGATAAAATCCTCCACCTCTGTTCTCTTTAGGATCATTTAAATGCTACTCACATCCAGATTTTGCTAAAAAAAAATACTCATCAGGAGAGAAAAAAAATCTCTTGTTACATATAGGGCACGTGGGGTCAAATATGTCCACCGGCATTTTCTTTCTCTTTCTCTCAATTTGTTGCATAGGAAATATTGTTTAGTGGCAGCATGGTCCACCTGGGTGAATTATGCTAATGTTTATCCTCCTAATCAATCACGTACTATGCTCACCAGTACGGTATCTCATAAAATTCTGGAAGGAAGGCACAGGGTTTCTTTTCCCTGCCCAGAGAGATGTTTAAAGTTTTGGCTTTTGCTTTGTTATGGTTCAGAAAGCTAACAAAACCTACCCAAATAAAAATAAAAAAATCTCCGAGACAAATGGATGGGGAAAGGCAAAGCTGTATGGCATGGTAATGGGGTCTGACTCAGAGAAGTATGAGACAGAGGTAGGTGAGCATGCGCCTGCATCCCCGAGTAGCAGTCAGTGCAGCAGCAGCACCTTACACTACATACGAGAGGGGGAGGGGGCTTGCAATTCAGACAGGGATCCAGGAGAATAAGAGAACAGTCACTGCCATTGTCTGTCTGGGAGGTTAACTACAGGACAGCAGGGGATGGAAGGAGATCAGGGGGAGCGATAAAGTGTACCAAAATATAGGGTTTTATGATGTTTAGGGCTTGCAGGCAACTACAATTACGACGAAGAATAAGTTCTTAGGACAAGTAGCAAGCAGAGGTGAATTTAAAGTTGATCTCCATCATTTTTTCTGTAGTGGTAGTGTGCTGTGTATTTTTGGTACTGAAAAGAAAAAGAAAACTTTTTTTTTTTTTAAGGTGAGTCAGGAAAGATCAGTGTTTAGCTCAGGATCTTTTGGGACTCGTGGCCTCATGTGCAAGTTAGGGGCCTTGTCACAGAAGGACAAGCAGAATTTGGCCTTAGATGTTCCACCGCAAAAACAAGCTCTTAGGGCATAAAGTGACACGTTTCCAGATGCACACTCCAGTCAGACCTACAGAAAGCTGCTGCTTGGCTCTGTCTCCTTTTATGTTGACTTGAGAAGTCAATAAAAAGTTACACAGGGACTTTTGTTACAGGAAACCCACCAAACTAGGCTAATGGAAAAAATGCTAGGTGAACAGAAAGCAGTGTTGCTCATAGATTTTTATGGATGTTTTTCTAATCTAAGGCTCTGAGTGGTAGGAGACTTGCTGACACTGGAGGAAAAAAAGAGCATGTCTTGACTGCATCAACCTGTGCCCATGTCTTGGTAACCCCGTAATACTGCCATCAGTCATATATTTTCAGCAGTCTTCATCTTTCATCTTGTTAGCCTTTGTAAAGCCACATTTGATATTAGATTAGGGAAGAAAAATCCAGATATCTTTATCTGACTTGGGAGGCACCTAGCACACTTTTGGGGCCCTGTAATACACAACCAGTGATCATGATGCTGACCCCATTTTAACAACCCTTGCAGCAACAGGCCACTTTGGCAGGTTAGGCTGCTATACCTTGTAGTTGTGTGACAGGGTTGATTGTGTGGTTTAGGAATGGGCTAGACAAGGATTTGTATAGGATGAGTTGGCTAGGGATGACCTCAGACTGTGGGTTGGACCAGTTGACCTCCAGGGGTCCCTTCCAGCCCCACTTTTCTATCTATGTTACAGAGTTCTGGCATCAATTAGCAAAAACGTTTGTGCATGTGTTGGACTGGGAGGTGTTTGCAAAGGGGTCAGACATGGTAAATCAGGGAACAAACTGGGGAAGTGATCAAAATTGCTAGGTTAAGATTTTCCAGTAGCTCCCTGGGTATGAAAAGGAGGCTTCTGGGTGGCTTCTGCCTTAGTTGTGGTTAATCCAACTGGTTTCAAGGGCTTGCTCACCCAACACCTGCAGAATGCTAACAGCAAGTCAGGTGTGAAGGTTCAAAAAGTCAAGCCAGAAAGAAAAGAAAATGAAATAGAAATGGGACACACAATTTTTAGTTTCAAATCACAGGACTCCTGCTCTTTCCCCTATCCCCCTTTTTGAAACTTGGACTGTTTCAAAGCTGCTTGCGTGCTCATGTCTTAAGCTGAATAGCTAGTGCTACCAAAAGAGATTCCCTCATTTAGAACAGAGCGGAGGAAGAAAAGGTCACTGTTGAGAGCAGCAAGGATAGTTCTGTTGAACTATCATTAAATTTAAGCAGTGAATGGAAACTGCATGTGACCTCTAGGACTGGATGCTTATCTTAAACTAGCCCCTTTTTTTTCTTCCTGAGCTCCTCATGTCCATCAGATAGACCACCCAATTGACACACACGTATGTTAGAGTAACTAATTATTTGTTAATTCAATTTAAATTCATTTAAATTAATCACTGGGATTAGTAATTTATTAACCAGGGAAGAAATGTGACACGGTGGAGAAATTGTTACTGATACAGCAAAGGACTGGTAAAGAAACTAACTATGGAGATTTAATATGCTTGCAGTCGCAGTTGAAGGCAAATGCGTGAAAACTTTTCAGATACACAGAACCTGGTGTTTTCTGTGGCATGAGAAAAAAATCCAGATTAACAAATGTGCAGCACTTTAATGTTGGATTGACCATCATTGGAACTGTTCACAAATAGCGTGGACGATCTAAATTGTACTTCATTTTCTAAGTACGGTATAGCCAGTAGGATAATTTAGAAAACACATCACCAGAACGTGGGCTGAAGAAGGGAAGGACGGGAGCATCTTTGGAAGGTTAAAGTGGGAGTTTTCGAGTGAATCCTAGTCCTATATTTCCAGACAAACAGAAAAAAGTGAGGTGTAGTACACATCTGTCACATCCTATATATAAACCAGTTTCAAGAATATTTACCTGAACGGATATTTACAACTTTTTTTTTTTTGTAAAATATTCTTATAAAAGTAATATTTGCTTGATCTATGGCACAATGAATTTCTCTACAGGGAGACTTTCCATAGGCATAATCAAATATTCAAGAAATCATAAAAGGTAACACCAGAGCAGTGGTTGGCCTAACAAAACATTTTCAGGATGACTGTGATATATGAGTACAGCTTTGTTTTAGAAAGGAGTTGTGCATATTTAAAAGTACTTACAAAGTTGATCTCCTCCTTTCCTAGACCTGTGTATGTTTCCACACCAGATGAGTAGCGAACCATGAAAAACATGCATTTCTAAATGAAGACTATGCCAATTTGTATGCGTTTGTGTTCTATTGGTGGGATAGTCTCTTCTAACCCCTATGGCTCATAAGAGAAAATATATCGGTTTCTGCCTATCAGTGGTAGAAAGGGCAATTTAAAGGAGCTCATGTTTAATGAATTCATAGGATTCATTTCCTCTTCTTCGTCTGCCTGAACAGGTTTTAAATTATTTTTTACAGAACTGAGATGGTTCAAATTACTTGATTCTACAGCCATCCTAAAATGTAACTCTTTTGGTAAAAGGTAAACATTTAAAGCAAAGGTTACTGGAGTTAGTCTGCAGTCTTTTGATTTATAATCCTTTCATGTGCATTGTGAAGAGGGTGACTCTTAAGCATCTGTGTTTAAAAAAAACCTCCAAAACAACGGTTACTGCACCTTTTAAGTACCACCGTATATATTCAGCAATTGCTTTCGTATAAACTCTGGGCAACAAAGGTCATTTTAGAGAATAGTTTTCTCCACGTCATTCAAAAGGCCAAGTGCTGTGATGCAACAGATGCCTATCTTAGAAGAGGGAGTTTGCACCAACATCAAATTTACCTTTTCAAAGCAGTGTGTGGGGTATAGCCGCTCATCTTCTGCTATTTATAAAGTATTTGTATGGCTTGAATAATTTTGAAAATGTCCCTATAGCTGCTGTTATCCCGATTATTTCCTGGTGATGAAAAGTAAAAGCTACGAAAAGGAACTGGTGAGTTTTTCTTTTATATCTCTCTAAATGTGCAAATGAATGTACATTTTTATGGGAAATCAACTTAAATTTCTCAATGCCAGCTGTTGCATTCTGGGGTAATTTAATTGGTTTTACATGAATCTCTTTGCTTGTTTATAGTCAATCACCATTTAGTTACAAGAGTGCTATAAATGGAAAGAAAAAGCAAAAGAAAAAAATCTCTTTCTGAGAATCTTTGTTGAGAGACATGTAAATTAAGGATTAGATTATAAAGGGTGAAAGCTTTCTATTACAAAAGTAGTGCTGAAAGTCTTGCATTTGGAGATGTAGCCATTGTTTTATGAAGAACCAAGTGACTTCAATGCTAGTCAATTTTTAATGAGGGAAATGAGCAACTTCTAGAACAACCTCTCATGGGAGCACCCATGGCTACTTTCCTGCTTGCTGGGATGCATGCGTTCTTGCCCACAATGACGGATCTGACTTCTGTCACTTGGTGCCTAAGGTAGAGTGCTCTGCTTCTTGATAATGTAGGAAATTCAACCAATCGGACTCACTCATGTTTTCTAGCTTTAAAATCAACCCTACCACCTCTTTTTTTTTCAGCAACAAGTTACCCAAATAGAATTAGGTGATATTCTTTCTAGCTACCGGAAGAGGTGGGACTTTACAACATTGCTTTTGGTAGTGCCAAGAGCAAAAGAGAGGGAAGAAAAAGAGCTGAGAGTAGCTATTCCTGCCATTTTTGGTTTTAAAAACACCTCAAAGTATTCTTTAAAATCCATCCTGCAAAGAAAACGTATCAGTTTTCATTCAATCTCTCCCTAGATTTCTGCATTTTGAAAAATGCTTTTTGTGATGTTAATTTGTCCCTCATCACTCACAGATGAGTATCAACTGCAGGTTTGCCTCTGGTTTTTCCACTCTACATTAAAGGTCGTGTAGTTAGGTGGTTAAATAACCAGAGGTACAGGAGGTTTGGTGTGTAGACTGAACGAAAATTGAGACTTGAACATAAGACTTGTCATTACTGAAACTCAGAAGCTGTTTTGTTCTACAGAACTGCCAAGTTACATGGTTCATATAAGACCTCGGTGGAGAAATTATTCCTTTTCCCAGACTACGTCCTTTTCATAACCATAAATCATACTTCCAAACAAAAAATTCCCAACAAAACCCACTTCCTATTAGCAGAGCATACCTTATACTAGAGAACTTGCAAGTAGACCAGTGTTGCACCATGAAGCTTATACAGGTTTTTTTCCAGTGTAAAAATATACAATGCGACTGCTTGTTTGCTGCAGTGTAAAGGTCCAATCAGGATTTGTCTGCTGTTGGCTCTACTTTTTTGCCCTTTCATACTTCTCCAACCCAGACCACTGTGTTACCTCTCCTGATACCTGAAATCTCACAGCGTAATGTGTTTTGTCTCCCATTAATAACAAACAGTGAATCTTTAGCTGGTGTAATAAGGTACTGTCCAAATAATCCACTGTCTTTCATAATTCTGTTGTAGCTGCTCCATGGCCAGTCTTTGGATACGATAGGGTCCTTTAAATTCTTCAGGACATTCATTTTCCCTGTTGACAGCTCTACAAAAAGCACATCTGTTTGCAAATGTGAAGTAGCATATATATAGTACTGGTTGCCTTCAGTGAAAGAGGGTTGAAATGTCAGATCAGATATATGCACGTTTGTTTGTAAGTCATAAATCAACTTGATTTCCCCTTGGATGGTTATTGCCTGGACCTTGATCCTGCCACTGTCTTCATCCGCACTGACCAAAAAGCATCCGTCAGGTGAAATATAGGGTGTGCCCGATACGTCACCGTTGGGGCCGATCACAGAATCTGTAACACTGTCAATAATAAGCTGGGGAAATGCAGTTACCGACGTATTCTTTTTACACTGGACAAAGAAGTAGCCACCCAAGTGTGTATAGGCCATGGTCTGTGGGATGCAGCTATAGTTTTTGAAGCTGATAGTCTTGATGTGGGTCACAGTTTCCAGGTCAATTTTTTGAACTGCAGATTTCGATTTGTTAAAGATGAAACCAAACCTGAAACAGAAAACATGACACTGAAGTCATCTCTGGAGACTCGGTGACATGCTTGAGAGAAGTCATAAATCAGCAGAACTGGAAGACTCTATGCTATTGCCTTGTGGGTAATGTACTCTCTTTCCTACATGAAGCCTCTGTCATTCTCATTCTTCTAAAATGTGCTAAAAAAGCAATGTTTTTGGTTTACTGTGGAATTACAAATTAGGGACCTGAATGCTGCAAGCAGGATTCCTTGCTCACGTGAGTTGTCCTATCAACATTAGTAGTCTGCTTTTACTGGGAAGGCCTACTTTCACACAGAAACAGCATGCAGGATGATGTTCCACTTGATGGATAACTGCTTCAGTTGCAAATTATTCTGGATCTGTATGACCAACATGGATTTCAGTTGTTCTGTGGCTTGATATGGCACCTTGTTTAAATACAGCATATTTGGGGCCTAATCCTTAACAGGGGAAAAGGTACAAAGGTAGTTTGAAATCTGCTCTATGCCCTAAATTCCAGGTCTGCTGGTCCCATTCCCCTACCCTATATCAGACCAGACTGAGGGCAGTTCTAATTGACTTACTGCTAATGGCTCCAGGGGTCATTATAGGAGGCAGGGATGTTAGGGTGCAGGGCACCCTGTACCTAACCGTTCTCTCAGATGATCCCCCTTGGAGAGGCACCAGTGCAATGGAAAATAGGGGTCTCTGTTTTCAGCCACAAGAGAGACTAGAAAATAAAATGAACCCAGATTAAATGTTCTATAAAAGGTACATGCTACAGTGCATCTGACCTTTGTTGAACAGAGGAAAAGGTCAAGAATAGCCAAGCAATGTTTCTATTTAATTTGAAAGGAGGACCATAGAAATAGCACATTCGATGTTCCCTCCAAATCACAGGTCACTGATATTCACTTATGAGACTGAAAATTAATTTTACATTGAGTGGCTGCTCATCCTTTCAGTGCAGAGAGAAGGAAATTAATGGAATATTTTGGTTTGCAGCTCTTCTTGGAAAGATGTAAAATCACTTTATGAAATGTTGCAGAAGACTTGTGTGCACACAGTTAAAATATATATTTTTCCTAAAACAGTGAGTTTAATTCCTTATTCTTAATCAGAGCAGCAGTGAAGACATCCAGCAGTGATTTCACTCCTGATGAATAAGCCACTGTTTTGTAAGATCCCGTGAAAATCACTGGGTTCAGCCTTTTATTTCCCCATTATGCTCACATCCTTTAGAAGTTTCACTTAACATATCTGCAGTGGAGATTCATAGGGTGCTGTGTATGAAGGAAATTGAAGATGACACCTGGATTTCTCCTGGATGAGTGCACATGGAAAATTGTTGGTTTTGTTTTATTTTTTTTAAAGACCTTCTTATGTAGCATTTGTTTCCAGACTTCCTTAATAGTTGGCCAAATGCCTAAACAAGTGAAAAATAAACTAGGCTCTTATCATAAACTCTCATTTGAAAAAGTGGGTCAGAATGTGCATTATGTGCACACAGCTGTTGCTGAGATGCTGTGCCTGTACTCTGACATCTCAATAAAAAAATCTCACTTTTAGTGTATTTTTAATAGACAACAACCTAACAAGTCTACTAATAAAATGGGTGGGTTCCTAGATTTTTAGGTAGCTGAGATAGGTAGTTGAAATATATAGACAGAAACATGCAAAAGTATTTTGGCACTCGTGGGAGACAAAATCTAATGTAAGCAACTCCGCAGTAAGTGTCATGTGTCCATGGCGGGAAGGTGGAGTTCTGGAAATGTGCCTATGGAAATTTGCCACAAGTAAATTAAATAGAAAAATAGTAAGAACATTCTGTATTTTGCACAGGAAAAACACTGTCTCTTCGGATATAGTCAAGTGCTGCTCTTTAAGGAGGAGAAGGAGGGCAGGAAGAGCCTCTAAGTAGTAGGCTGTTACATGACAGTTTGGTGACACTTCCACAACTCTTTTTAAGTGAAGTCAGCTGTGGCTGCTGTGCTGTGTTTTGAACCCAGTGCTGTTGGTATGTGGTCTATATGCTGTAAGCATGTCTCAGGGACTGGACCTCTCAGAGGACTTGGATAGTGAGCTCAGCCAAGAGGGCTGGCATCTCCAGCATGTACAATAACAGAGGGGTAGGAGGCTACATTCGTTTTCTAGCAAAGCCTTAGGTGCCTGAAACTTCTCGGGCACTTGGGCGGTTAGGTGGGGAATTTGCAGATTGTACTTGTCATCATTACTCTGGACAGTTATGATGCGGGGCATTCAAATAGCTATTTGAGATGCAGGTGGCCAGTTTTACATTCGACAGCTATCTGTTATGCCTTAACCACTCTTGGCAGTAAATCTTAACTGACAGTTTGGTGGCACTGAAGCACGTGAACCATATCACAAAAACTTATCAGTGGGCGCATCTGTGTGCCCCCCCCCCCCCCCCCCCCCGCATGGCACAGTTGCTACTGCACCGTCATTTAGTACTTGCTTCAGGAAGTACTAAATGATGGCGTAGTAACAGCTGTTATTGCACCATCCCGGTGGTGCGGTTATTTTTAGCAGCTATGTTGCCGTAGTGACTTGCTATAGTGAGGCAGCTCAACACTATGACAACGTAGCATCACGGTTTGTGCCTGCTAATGCTAAGTCGCTATAGCAATGAGCTACATTGCCACAGTGTCTCGTGTAGACATGCCCACTAAGTCCTACTTTAGTTATGTAAGTACAAAATCATGAACGCTACATGCCCCTGGAGGCTGGAGGGGCACGGTGACCTTCTGCAGGTGGCAGCAGTGCTGTCGGCAGCAGGAGCATGGCAGCAGCAAATGGGGAGCTCCTGCAGGCGGCAGTGGCACTGTCAGGGGTGGGGGGGGGGTGGTGGCGACCGTCAACCAGTGGTCAGCAACCACCCGCAGATACCACCGGCAGTGTCAGTGGTGGCCAGCGGCAATCGTGGACCACTTGCAGATGCCATTGGCAGTGTCGGTGGTGAGGGGGCAGGGTGGTGACTGGTGATTGCCTGTAGGTGCCGCTGGTAGTGTCAGCAGTGCCTTTTTGCAGGGGGTGCACGTGCACCCATGTGCACCCCCTATGTGTCACCAGTGTACAAAGTGGTGCCCCTGAAAACCTCTGCTCTAATTCTGACTAATGCTGGAGGCACCTGAACTCCAAAGAAGCCTCAGTTTTCAATGTTAAAGTTTCATTTCTGTGAAAATCCAAAACTGCTTCAACTGTGCTATGAGCTAGCTTATGTCTAACCCTGTCATGGTCCACAAAGTATGTGTCGTTCTGCTTATGTCCACTGAGGGGCTCAATCTGGTAGTTGAGCTCTGAAAACTTATTGCATGGTTAGTGGGGTAAGCTGCACACAAAAAAATTCAGTGGCAGCCATTGCTTTCGTTTGACGTATGGCTGGAGAAGATGAGCAGGTGGAAGGGTTGGCTGTGGTGCCAGTTGCACCCTTGGTACAATCATTTGGTGATTGCAGCAGTCACCTAAGAGGTGGGAGAAGCAGGTTCATTTCTTTCCTTTGCTCCACACCCACGTTTGCTACTTTGCAGAGAAGAATTAAAGATTCACTGGGCTAGAGTTGTGGATTCCACTCTAAGGGCAGGCACCGAAGTTAGTTGTTTTCACAGAGCCCAAGTCCAGTTTTTGTTCTGGGTTTTAAAATTTTAGGGCATTTATACATGTGCTCCAGGAGTGTGTGTGTGTGGGGGGGGGGGGGTGCTTTAATTAGAGTGGCTCCAAGAGCTGCTGTAATTAAAGCACCTGGAACATCTCGTGTATCAGTGTCCCCATATTTCCAAATGGTGGCAGGGGCACTTTATCTAAATATCATTGAATGGGGCTTGTGTAGAGACACTGATACATGAGTTGCATGAGGCTGCTGGAGTTTGGTAATTTCTACACTCCAGTCAACTTGATTCATCGAGTCTGGTCCAACATGCTGGAATTACAGCAGGTTGGAGCAGCCTCCCTGCTTGTGTATAAGCACCCTTAGATGTTTTTTAGACACGAGACTTAAGGTTAATGCTTGG
This sequence comes from Alligator mississippiensis, assembly GCF_030867095.1. Classification (NCBI taxonomy): domain Eukaryota; kingdom Metazoa; phylum Chordata; order Crocodylia; family Alligatoridae; genus Alligator; species Alligator mississippiensis. The sequence continues at coordinate 68,773,998 of NC_081832.1, forward strand.
TATCTAGAGCCTGGAGGTCAGGGTCCTGGTCTTTATGCAACCATGGACTTACAGAAATACTTTGGGCAATTCGCTCTCTGTCTCTTCATGCCTCTGTGTCTGCATGACAAAATGTGGATAATAACACTTAATGTATCACACATCCCTTTATTCATTTGTAAAGTGCTATAAGATGATTAGACAGAAGCCCACTAGATGCACAAAGAACAGCAATGATTATTTATCTTTATCATCATAAAGTTTGTGTCTTACCTAATGTGATTAATAATAAGATTAGTAGGTGGTATAAAAAAATCATCCACTTCTTCAAATGGTGTCCGGATGATATGCTGATTTTCCCCTGCGCTTGCCTCTGATATTACCTACAATAAATAACCACAAAGTTGAGCACAGTGAAAGCAATGAATAAAACAAAAATAAGTTAATACAGCTTCCATAACTGTGTATTACACCAAAATGATTTTGCTGGATATCTAGTAGATTCAAATTGATTAATAATTTCAAAATATTGTTTGGAGTAGCAGTCTTGAAAAATTGTATTAATAAAATGGTATTTTAAGCCTGACATTTGTAAGTAAGTGCACAACTCTCTTTACTTTCATAAGACAATGCAATCATGCAGGAACTGAAATAGTGTGACAACGCTAAACCCACAGTAATCTATTCCACACTGTCTAAAATAAACATTTATTTCACGGCCATATTTATTAATCTCACTTAAATGCACAGTGATAATTCACTGACTTGAATGATCAGACACTAACTCACAGCAGTTAATTATCACTTTGCAGGAGAAGAAATGTTCACCCATCTATTGCACTGTATAAAATGCACAGAAGAGCAGAAAAAGGCGCTTTTACTTTCTCAGTGTTGTCCTCCAGCAGCATGCATACCTTCTGCTGCCATGGAAACTCAGCTTTATTATCTCCCACAACCTCAGAAAAGAGGGGATAGAATTTTGCAATAATTAAAATGTTAAATACTGACATTGTTTATGGGGATTGTTTTTTGGTTTAAGATGGCTTAGGTCAATTCATTAGGAGCTTTTCTAATGTAATGTGCTAATAGTAGTTCTTTTGAATGTATGGCTTCACAATTCATTACAGGAAATCTGAAACCTGAAAAGGCTTAGTTGAGACATTCTGGTCATGCCATTTAGATTTCTTCCAATTAATTTGCTCAAGAAACATGCCAATTCTTGCAGAGTGTTTTCACAAAGCCAGGGAGTTGCCTATGCTGACTCCCCACAACTAGTAACAACTAAACAATGGCAGCCCATTACTAGGCTGCAGAGTTGTTTGATAAATTCCTAATTTCTGAGGACAGGGAGAAAAAATAGAGCAAGTTATTTATACAGCGGAATATTTTTATTAGAAGTCTGTGGGAAACCTCTTCACATTAGTCACTACAAACTTATTTGGGGGGAAAACTGGGAAAATGAAAGGTATGCTGCTGCTGCTGTTAATCTGCTATTCTCCATGTGTAACTGAAAGGACCATCTGAGAGCTATAGCCTCATAACAAGTTTCCAGCTGTGCAGATAGTATATTCTTGTTAATAATCACAAGCCTGTGCCATGTTTCCTTTAATTACAGCAACCTCTCACAGCTGGATGGAAGAAATTAAGTGGGAAAGGGTAACGAGAACCTATTTTTTCTTCATCCTGTACCTTGTACGGGGAATGGTCACCCGTAAAGAAAGCAAGCTGATTTTACTTCAGAAACTTCTCTTTGCTTGTCATCATTCGGTTTCTGTTGTCTCAGGAATTGCAACTCTACACTCTGTTTCTAAACCCATCGGCCCATATGCAGGTTTTCTCATTTGTTTCGTGAGATCCAAATGGCTTGTCAGATATGTGTGGCAATGCATGCTGTGTAGTGTCCTGGCAATGGGTCCATTGAAGGTGACTGTCGATAAGCAAAGGACTGGCTTGATAGCTCAGGAAGCCACTGAGCTTTTCTGAGGGAACAGGGAGAGGAATCTTCCCAGCTGCAAGTGTGGAGAGGCTACATAGCCTACCTTCTACCTGACCCAACGTGATGCAGTGGGCTCGATTTGTGGTTTCAAGTCACGAAGGGCTCTTAGATCATGTAGTCTGTCTTCTGTATACCACAACCCAGCTTAATTTAAGCAGTTTACCCTTCTGTTTAGAATAATAACTTGTACTTAATTTAAGAAGATCATCCAGAAAAAATCTGGTGTCTATCTGCAACTCCTTCCTCTAAAAATGAGAGCCGAAAAAGATCCACTGCTGCTAGCGTGTAGCCATAGTCCATGACTTCTCCCTGGAGCCAAGTTCTGCGCTGCACAGGGGTTTCATATTCCCTGCATAAAGCCCTCCAGAACTTTATACCTGACCCCTTTACGCCTACGGACAAAAAGACAGGGACAGAACTTGCCATTTGGTTTGTTCTAAAAATTCAGAATTTGTCCCATTTTTGTGTATGCTGCTTGCCTCCCCCCTTCTTTTTTCTCCCCCCTGCCTTGAGGGCTGCTTTGGAAACTATCCAACCATTTTATTCAGTAAGAAGGATTGGAAGCTGAGTTTGCAGTATTTGTTCAATTATTGCTCCTTTTTACCTCCCAATATGTTAATTCTCTGAAGCAGTGAACAACCCAGGGTGTTTGTCTTTTAAAGAAATTAGAACTTTAGAAATCTACTGAAAATTAGAAACATTCAAATATATTGAAATGAGAAACATTAGAAATCCACTGGAAAATATTCTTATCCTGTGCACCATAGTTATCCCCAAAAGAAGCGGAAGGGGAAGGGGAAAGGAAGTGAAATAAAACCGGTGGAATTCAATGAAAACAAGCAGCAATGCAATGTTCAGAAGAAAACAGGTCAGAGTTGTCCTAATTTGCACTCCTTAAGAAATGGTCTCTTTGGCCACATCAGACGAGCGCAGATGTTTGTTTCCCTGGGGAAAAGTAGCAGCGACACACCTTGTCCCCAGGGGACCCCCGTGCCATGCATGCTGTGGTGCATGGCAGGTTACCCAGGTGGGGTAGGGGAGGCTGGGACCAGCAACTGTACTGGCCTCAGCAGCCTTATCTGGGGTCCTGGGGGCCTCCCAGGCCTGCAGCTGTGGCAGGAAGCCTGGCTGGCAGCTGGAATGTGGCTCTGACTGGCCAGTCTCCAGTTTTGTGCGGCACATGTTGCTGCCATGTGTGCTGCCCTGCCCTTTTTGGGTGTGGGTTTTTTTAACTCCAGGATCTCCTGGGGTCAAAAAACCCCCTCCATGCTGCAAAGTAGCAGCACAGGGAATGCCTGCATGCACCACATACCCAACGTCTGCGCTTGTCTGGACGCGGCCTTTTAACTGTTGTATAGGTTCCAATATTTCTTTGCTAGAAAGAGAGGTGTGCCCGTATAGCTATCTTGTAAGCACTTTGAGCCAGGTGTGCTTTAAGGATCCTGTCAAACTGAAGTGAGACTATCTAAATCACTGTGAACATTATCTGCATATTTATATTTTTCTCAGTTGGTTACCAACTATTTCTATATGTCCTTCCATGAGGCTCTGTTATCAATCCTGAAACAAAATGGGCACCGGCTGTTCAGCAATCCCCCTGCTGGTCTACAGCATATAAACTTCTCAAAACCAAATCAAACTATCAGAAGTGCAGAGATGCAGGGGGGAGCAAGAAAATGCACAATGGATCTGTCAAGACACAAAATGCTGTTATAGCCAACAGCGCTGTTAGAGAGAAATGCTAACTTACCTGCAGTGTTGGATGAGACTTCTGCATATCACCCCAGCTAAGGACCCAGACTTGGTCATGTGACTTATCATAATGTAATTTGGTAGGTAGGGGATCAACATCCACAGACTTCAAAGAACAGAAATAGAAGTGTTTAATTTTATTCAGCAAATTAAAGGTGGCTCATGCAGATTTATGGTAACATTGACTTGCAAACATCGCTAGAGACATGGCCATGAAGTACCACTTCCTCTGCTTTGGCAAGGAAAGGAGCGTGAGCGCTCGTCTCACACTAGAACTTATAGTCAGTAGAATAGGGACCATAGAGTCATAGATTGTGGAGTCGGAAGGGACCACAAAGGATCCCCTGCCCCTGGCAGGAAAGAGGACCAAGGTCAGATGACCCCAGCCAGGTGACTATCTAGCCTCCTCTTGAAGACCTCCAAGTTAGGTGATAGCACCACCTCTCTCCAGTTTCAACTTGAGTTATGCCTGGGTAATGGCATGTGTTTCAACCTGGCTGTAACTAAGATTAGGCTCAGCAAATGTAGGTTAGACATATTTTTGAATCTAGATAGCTGCAAACTTGGCTCCAGACACTGTGCAAAGACTATCTAGGCCATAAAACAGGTTTTCTTACACTGAGGTCATAGCCTGGTCACTGACTTGGAGTTACCTGATGGGTGAAAACAGTACATGCCCAACTTATTAGCAGAGTCAGCAGCTCCACTGAGCAGGAACCTAATTTGTTGGCATATCATCACTTTTTTATGGTCCATGAACACATTTCTCGCTTGATGCATACCTGCATGACTTTCTGGGTCTGGATATCAATAATCAGTATTCTATTTTGCCTGGGCTGCGTCACATAAATATACTTGTCTCTGACATTGACGGCTGAAGCCCAGAGGCAGGACTGAGTGGCTTCACCTTCAACTTCAGGACATATCTCTTCCTAAAAAAAAAAAAAAAAAAAGAAGAAGAAAAGATAAGGTTTAATATGCCTGAGTTGAGCTCCATGCTCTAAGCAGCATGCACTGCATCGATTAAAACTCCACAGGCCCACATTATTTCTTTTATGTTTTTCCCCTGGAAAACATGAAATAATTGTCAGTTTAGGAAGCGCACTGCAGTCAGGACCTACCCCAGTGAGACTAAGGAACTGTGCCCTGCTGCAAGCTCACATTCATATTCAAATAACTACAACACTGCACAGAACAGACTTTTGAAGTCTGCCTGGTACAAGGAGACTTATGGTGCTGTCAACATTTATTAGCACTAGAAACCTCATTCTGTGGTTTAAAAAACACTGATTTATGTTTAATGGAATTACTGCATTATGGTATTACTCTTGCCTTCATTCTCAGGTTTGGTTTGTGCTCTTACAATAGCAGCAGAAGAGAAGTCACTTTATCCTACAACCCTCCCACAGACATATAGCAACTATCATGTTTTCGACTAAATCCTGTTCACCTTATTCACAGCTGCATAGTTCCTTTAATCCGAAAGGACTAAAGATTTGCTATGTTTTCTCTAGTGTTTTTTTCTCTCTTAGTATCCCTTCATTTTTGTTTCCCATGAATGGGTTTGATTTCTTTAGTATTATTATGTACCTAGAAATAAACTCCAAACAACAAAAACCTTGCCTTACAAGAGCAGGTATCAATTTTTTTAAGTTAAAAAAGTATGACTGAGAAGGCTAGAGTCTTTCTTCCATTATGCTACTCTGTGGCCAAGTCCAGACATGCAGACGTGTGGTTTGTGGTGCCGCAAACCTCTTTGCAGCACCACATACCACACAACCAGAATGTTAAAATGTGCCCTGCATTTGAAATTTGCAGTGTGGGGGCCTATTTTGCTACCAGTATTTCCTAGTAGGGAAAAAAAAGGCAGGGAAAAAAAGGCAACACAGTGCATGCTACAACAAATGGAGGCTGGATCCTCCATGGAGATGCTCTGGCTGCTGGCCAGAGCATCCTATTATTTCATTTGTGCCCTGGCTGCTGGGAGCCAGGAGGAGTGGGCAGTTTGCCCAAAGCGGGACAATGCGTCCCTCACCAAAGTGCACATTCAAGGATGTGGTTTTTGTTGTTGTTGCAAGTGCACATGCTGTGTCGGCGGGTTTGTCGGCGAGCCGGCTTTTCACCGGGGGCATGTCAGAGACGTGTTGGGGGGGGCGTGTCAGGGGCATGCCGGGGGCGTGTCGGAGGTGTGTCAGCTAGTTTCGCGCCGAGCCGGTTTTTCACCGGGGGGGTGTCAGAGGCGTGTGTGTGTGGGGGGGGGTGTCAGCGCGTTTCTCGACAAGCCGGCTCTTCGCCGGGGGTGTGCCGGGGGCGTGTCGGGGGCATGCCTGGGGTGTGACGGCGCATTTCTCCGTGAGCCGGTCTTTCACTGGGAGCGTGTCAGAGGCGTGTCAGGGGCATGCCGGGGGCGTGTCGGGGGGGTGTGTCGGTGCGTTTCTTGCCGAGCTGGCTCTTCGCCGGGGGTGTGTCAGGGGTATGCCAGGGGCGTGTCGGGGGTGTGTCAGTGCGTTTGCCGGCGAGCCGGCTTCTTGCTGGGGGCGTGTCAGAGGTGTGCCGGGAGCGTGTCAGGGGTATGCCGGGGGATGTCAGGCGTGTGTCGGTGCGTTCCTTGGCGAGCCGGTTTTTGGCCGGAGGCGTGTCAGAGGCGTGCCAGGGGTAGGCCGGGGGCGTGTCGGGGGTGTGTTGGTGCATTCCTTGCCGAGCCGGCTCTTCGCCGGGGGCGTGCCAGGGGTATGCCAGGGGCGCGTCAGGGGTGTGTCGGTGCGTTCTTCGGCGAGCCAGTTTTTGGCCGGAGGCGTGTCAGAGGCATGCCAGGGGTATGTCGGGGGCGTGTCGGGGGTGTGTCGGAGCGTTTGCCGGCGAGCTGGCTTTTCGCTGGGGGCGTGTCAGGGGCGTGCCGGGGGTGTGTCGGTGCATTCCTCGGAGAGCCGGTTTTTGGCCGGAGGCGTGTCAGAGGCGTGTCAGGGGTATGCCGGGGGCGTGTCGGCGCGTTTCTTGCCGAGCCGGCTCTTCGCCGGGGGCGTGTCAGGGGTATGCCAGGGGCGTGTTGGAGTTATGCTGGGGGCGTGTCGGGGTCGTGTCGGCGTGTTTGTCGGCGAGCTGGCTTTTTGCTGGGGGCGTGCCAGAGGCGTGTCAGGGGCATGTCAGGGGTTTGCCAGGGGCGTGTTGGCGCGTTTCTTGCTGAGCCGGCTCTTTGCCGGGGGTGTGTCAGGGGTATGCCGGGGGTGTGTCAGTGCGTTTGCCGGCCAGCCGGCTTTTCGCTGGGGGGGGGGCGTGTCAGAGGTCTGCCGGGGGCATGTCAGGGGTATGCCGGGGGCGTCGGTGCGTTCCTCAGCGATCTGGTTTTTGGTGGGAGGCGTGTCAGAGGTGTGTCAGGGGTATGCCGGGGGCGTGTCGGGGGTATGCCGGGGGCGTGTCGGCGTGTTTTTTTTTGGCAAGCCAGCTTTTAGCTGGGGGGGGGGGGGCGTGTCGGGGGTGTGTCAGGGGTATGCCAGGGGCATGCCGGTGCGTTTGCCGGCGAGCCGTTTTTTTTTTTCCGGGGGCGTGTCAAAGGCGTGCCGGGGGGCGTGTCGGGGGTATGCCAGGGGTGTGTCGGGGGTGCGTCGGCGCGTTCTTTGCTGAGCCGGCTCTTCGCCGGGGGCGTGCCAGGGGTATGCCGGGGGCGTGTCGGGGGCATGTCGGGGGCGTGTCGGCGCGTTTGCCGACGAGCCGGCTTTTCGCTGGGGGCGTGTCAGAGGCGTGCCGGGGGTGTGTTAGGGGTATGCCAGGGGTGTGTCGGCACGTCCCTCGGTGAGCCGGTTTTTGGCCGGAGGCGTGTCGGGGGTGTGTCAGCGCGTTACTTGGCGAGCCGGGTTTTTTTGCCGGGGGCGTCAGGGGCGTGTCGGGGGTTGTGTGTCAGCGCATTTCTCGGCGAGCCAGCTTTTCACCGGGGGCGTGTCGGCTAGCTTCGCGCCGAGCCGGGTTTTCGCTGGGGGGGGGGGTGTGTGTCAGAGGTGTGGCGGGTGCGTGTCAGGAGTATGCCAGGGGCGTGTCGGAGGTGTGTCAGCTAGCTTCGCCCCGAGCCGGGTTTTCGCCGGGTGTGTGTCAGAGGCGTGGTGGGTGCGTGTCAGGGGTATGCTGGGGGGTGTGTCGGCGCGTTTGCTGGCAAGCCGGCTTTTCGCCGGGGTGGGGGGGGGCGTGTCGGGGGTGCATCAGCCTGTCTCTCGGCACGCCCCCCCCGACACGCCCCCGGGCATACTCCTGACATGGCCTGTGGGTACAAAATGGGCTTTGGTTTGGGGGGACAGAACATCTGCATGTAGGTCCTATTTCCACCTTGCCACAGCATATGGCTGCGCTGGGTATCAACTATCATCATCCTCTGTTTGTTTTTTAGGCGTGGAACAGAAGAGAGACCAACTGGGAGTGAGGTTATTTTTAAAGTATCTCAAAATCTGACTAGTGATTTGTTTTTGAACATGTGGGAGTTGGCACCACAGAGCAGCATAAATCACAGGCTGCTCACTGATGAGCCTCCATCCTTCCTACTGGACCAGATGGAAACGTGGTACACCAGAAAATCGAAACCCCCAAAGAACGGTCCACATTCATACAGCAAGTCAGTAGGATGCCTTGAAACAACACGGTTTCCTGATTTCCTCCCTGAGAGGTGAATGTCCACTGGATGACACTTGTTTCTCTCATTACAAAAAAATCTCTATAGATCAGGGGTCGGCAACCCCCAGCATGCATGCTGAGCATGGCATACAAGGCCATTTTCCTTGGCACATGTTGGGGCTGGGGAGGCAGCAACTGTTTGCAGCCTCCCGGCTGCAGCCAGCCCCAGCTCTGGTTGGCTGCTGCCAGCTGGGAGCCTGGGCTGCTCCCAGTAGGCAGCTGGGACACTGCAAGCCCTGCTGGGAGCAGCCCAGGCTCCATGGCTATCGGCAGCTACCCAGAGCCGGGGCCGGCTGCAGCCGGGAGGCTACAAACAGCTGCTGCCTTCCCAGGCCTGGCCCCAACGGGCGCAGTGCCAGCTCTTGCTGCTTTTCCAGAGCCCAGAGCTGGGACCGGGGTCAGGGCAGGAGGGCAGCAGCTGTTTATAGCTTCCCAGCTGCAGCCAGCCCCGACTCTGGGTAGCTGCTGATAGTCACAGAGCCAGGGCTGGGGGGCAGGGGCTTTGGGTGGGGGGCAAGGGTCATGAGCAGGGCTGGGGGGCAGGAGCTTTGGGTGGGGGGCACAGGGCAACAGCATCACAAAGTAGGCCTTTTGATGTTCTCCTTGTATTTTTAAACTGTAAGTAATTGTGGACCTGACCCTACACCCATTGAATTCCACATCAAACCTTCAATTAACTTCAGCAAATACTTAATAATACCTTGTATCTGTAGGGTCACAAGTGAGCTTGGAAAAATTCATACCTGCAGACTGCCTATTAATTCTTTCCCTTCCTTTCCAGCTACTTTGTTTTGTAGACCTTGTCAACACAGAAAACATCTATTGTTCTAACTATAGAATATAAACCATCTAGTTATAGTACTATAGTTTATTTCTGTATTACCAGGGGAATAAGTTATACTGCTATAAACACATTATTATCAATATAATGCATTGACACAAAGGGTTCAGTATAAAGATTACAGTTAAACCATTACAGCTGCAACTCATATAGTTACAACAGTCCAGAATGTGTGTGTAGACTAAGTTTAAGTTTTGAAGACTTGTTCTCCAAGTTCAGTGAGTTCTGCATAAGGGCCTGCCACAATTTTGCAGCCAGCCAAAGTCTAGTCCTGCTTGCTTTTAGTTGGACTTACAAAAGCTCTAACAACTGTTTTGACATTTTTTAAAAACTCTCTTTTTCCTTTCTTTCTTGGGTTTTTTTCAAGGTGCATTTTCTGGGCTACTTTTTCAACAGTTCTTCAGAAAAGAATCACAGAGGTCTGCTTTTGAGTCGTAACAGCTATAATAAGGTTTAATAATATGTCCGTGCGGAGGGATAACCTCCTGGGTGAGGATCAGAGTCTGGGTTTATAGGAAGACATATTAAAATACTCCAGTCAAGAAAAGGCTGTTAAGCACAGAGTTTTCAAGACTTACTTAAAAAAAACCCCAACAACTTACTGAGCACAAAGAGTTTGGTTCACAAAGTGCGACTGACTCTCACAACGCTTGGTTAGGTCCCACGCCTCTAAAGGAGTTAAGTAAGGGTAGATGTGCTCACTATTTTCTAAATCCTGTTAGCTGATTCACATCACCCTGTTCAAATCAAATTTCAATTTGAATTAAGGGCTAATAAATGATCACTGACCATCAGCCTGTTAACAGTCCCAATTCTCAGCCTCTGTGTGGGTTTATGTGCCTAGCCCTTGGGATTGGAAGTAATTAGGAGGTGAAAAAGCCTTTTTAAGCATTGCTACATTGTTGCAAACCTACTGCAGTTATCTAAAATGCTGTTCCGGCAGCTATAATGAGTGTAATTGCCCTGAGTGTTGATGACCATCTCAGGCAACATGTTGTGGGGGAAGGGGGGCAAAGAGGGCTTCCCCTCTCCTTCACAGACCAGTAGCCCCTGTGCTTGGGTAGGGCTGGGGGCTTAGTCAGGATACTGATACTTAGTTACTCTGAAGTATTGTTGGCACATTTGATTTTGTAAAGATATTACTTTGTGCCTGATAGCCTCTGTTGTGTTGCAAAAACCCAATTTAGTTTCCCTTGTGGGGACTGATGTTTGCAATACTTATCTGATGAATTCCTAAGGACTGTTTTTCCTAAAGCAATGCTGTGTGTATATACATATATAATGAATACAGTTTAAATTGCCTAGTTCGGACAGCCCTAGTCTGCATTAATTTTAATCTGCATTCAATGAGGATTCATTCATTTGGCCTGGAGTTAATTTTAATATGGACTGCGGGCATCCATGCATATATAATACCACTGTAGTCTGGATTAAATTTAGAAAAACATAACATCTACAAATGGCCTATGTGTCTAACCAAATGACAGGGAGGTGCCTACTTCTGCTTGTGATTCAGGTTCTTTCCAGGAGTTAAGCAAGCAGGCCCGTCTTTCAAATACCAGGACTGAGGACCACCACCTGCTGATCACTGACAATCCACCTGCTTCCCCACTGTGGGGGAGGAAGAGTGGGTCACAGGCCCCCAAAGGCTTCAGTGCACTTACTGACAGCCAGCCACCTCCCAAGCTGGGGATCTGCAGCATGCTCACAGCTTGTTGGTGAGCTCACTGCAACCCCCGAATCCCTGGGGGACTGCTACCTGGTTCCCTTTCTGCACAGTACAGGAGCATGCAGGCTCCCAGTGATTGTAGGACTGAATAACCCGAAACACCTACATACCTTTAGGATGGTTTTGTAGCACTCCAGCCAGTGTAGCTTGCCTTGTCTCTCTCTGTCTATAGTTCTACATTTTTGTGGCACTTTTAATACCACAGATAGAAAGTCTGTCCATGGCCGGTGAGTCATTCTCATTGTCTTTTTCAGTCCCTTACTTCTCTGCCTCCTTTTGGCCCCACAGAGACTTCCTTCCTGAGTGCCATGTGGGCCGGGTTCAAGAGGAGAGCTGGAGAACCCTTTGGGCAATGGTGCACCTGTGACCTGGTGGCTGGAGCACTTTGCTAAGAAGTAGATGTAAATTCAAGACCCATATGGGGCACACAGGGCCTAGAACTGAGGTCTCTTGTGCCTTGGGCAAACACTAGGCTAAATGGTGGGAGGGATACCATCCTCTTACATCTAGCACTCAGTCACTAGTCATGATTTTCTGCAACTAAATTTCAGGATTTACCCAGTATTGTGTATGTCTGTGCAACTCTATCTGAACCAGGTGTTCAGGCAGCCAGAGAACAGCCTACTGAGCACATAGGAAAGATTGCTACTCTGAATCCCACCAATTTATGAGTGCCACAAACTGCAGATTAGATCCATGAAGGTGAATTAGAATCTGGCCCCAGGTGTCTAGACAGTTTTGTGAATGGCAGAAGTTCCTAATCATTAGGCGTGTTATTAAGCATCTAAGTAGTACTTAGGGCTAGGAGCATTCAGAAAGCCTTAGGCAGAATCAATCTGTTACATGGTTTACTCTAAGTGCCCAAGGTTAGACTGGGCGTGAACACAACACGTTTACCCATGGTGGGGTGCGGGAGTAGGGCAAACAGGAGAGGCTGCTTGCATTTGGCCAAGGCCAGCACTTTGGGGGCATCCTACACACCTCTCGGCACTCTCCCCAGGTTTCTGGATGCAGCCAAGCAACCAGGCCACCCCAGCTGGCTGCTTGGTGAGTATGATTGCTGCCGCTACTGCATCAACAGTCAGTCACAGGCATCTGTCAGCTGCAGACGGCCAGTGGAGGGAGGCAGGTTTGCCCTGCAGCCTGGTCGGGCTGTATGGGCTGCCCCTGCTCACAGCGGCATAGGTGAATCCACAGCTGTACCCAGCCAGGCGGGTCCAAGGGGAAGAGCTGGACTCCAGTGCCAGGGGCTGGCAGAAGACCCCAGGAAAGGCTCTGACACACACACACTTCTGCACACTCATTGCACGCTCCCCAGATCAGGGCGTTGTCTCAACTCTCCAAATAGCTGCCACATACTGAAGGGATCCAGGGTCCCCCAGTATCCCTGGGAGCAGGGTGGGAGGGGGTGAGCAGCCGTCTAGAGTCTGTGGCGGGTGGGCAGCCACTGGAGTGGCTCCAGCCAGGGTTTTGTCCTCTGTTTCATTGCTTTGCTCTGGTCCCAGGTGCTGCCACTGCTGGTGAGGGGAGGGGGCTTGGCAAGGCTGCTGATGAGATCAGGCTGGTGATGGACCTGCCTGAGCTGAGCCAGCGCAGCCAGCAGCAGCCGGTGCTCAAGCAGCAGGTTGGGCTGGGCAGGGGGCTCTCCTGGCTCCCCGAGTTGTGGGCCCTGTTCCTGCACTGGAATTGCCCACGGCTGCCCCTGCCCTCTCCAGGGACCAGAGCCCCACAACTGCTAGCTCTGGAGGAAGGGGGAATCCTGTTCATCCCTGTTCACCCCCCACCCCCACCTCGGTCCTGGCTGGGCCTGACACCTGGCAGGAGACAGGGCTGGGGACACAGGCTTTGCTGACTTGGCTCTGTGACAGACAGCCTGGGGGCAGGGCCCAGTGGGCGCTCGGCCAGAGCAGCTGAGCATGGGCCAAATTCCAGCGCACCTCCTTGTAAGGTGGGACTAGTGGGGTCTGGCAAAGAAGACTGGGTTGCCAGAGGACAGTGACCTAACTTGATTCGATAGGGGATCTGGTGCACCCAACTAACCTAATTCACAGACGTGTGAGTGCACATCCATCCAGGACCATCTTAGGCTGGGTTCTGCCATTTTTACTCCAGCCTATATGCCCTGAACTTCTGTACAGTTACAGGTTTGGTTTGATTTCCAAACATTTAGTCCAGATTATGTGTAACGTCTGTACCTGGCCTATGTGCCTAATGTGAACCTACTCCTCTGCTCAAGGCCCTGAAAAACACTTAAAATGAAGGGTAGGTTGGTCTTTCTGTTCTTTGCGTTTAGTGGCTTAGTCTTACGGCTAAGGTGATTTGTGTTCTTCCTACCCTTCCCACCTCGACTCGGCTATTTTTAGCCCCCTGACCTCACCATCAGTAAAAGTTCAGTTACATTGTATAGGATTGTTCATTAAGAGTGATGTATAGAAACATCTGCTAAGACCTAGATAATCAACTAAATTTTTTGTAATCCAAACAAGCAATCAATACTTTTGGTCGTTACTCACCAAATGATCTGAACAGATAAACTAAAGATGAAAATCTTGCATGGATTTGAGCAAATTAAGCAAAAGCTGTGCAGCACATTAATAATATTCTGTCAGGATTGTAACGCGTGTAGTTCCCATAGATGTCAGCTGTGCCCACTATCTGCTGGTGCATGTTTGACTGGGTGTTACGAAGTTGCTAGTTGTGAATCTCTGATTTTAAGCTATAAGTATATTGGGTTCAGCTTTTGGGGAGCTGGCAGCAAAGGGTGGTCCTCCACTAGCTGACAGCAATCAGAACACAGCGGTGCTGCAATCCCTCGCTATTCTGCTACCCATACCTCCCCTGCTCCTTTAAACTGTAGTAAATGGGAATAAAAGCCAGGTATACCATGTCTGCATTTGCTCTTCCACAAACTGGGAGCCCTCAGCTGGGTGCTTTTTTGCCCCCATTCTGAATTTGGTAGTTCACTTTGCATAGGCTGAAATGTTTCCTTGACATGCTCTGTACTGCCAAACCAGACCCAGACCAGACCCAAGGCACTCTGCGATTCTGAAGCTAAGGTTCCTGCAGCCTCTATATACCTCCTTCCTCGCTCTCAGCTGGACGCATTCAATATAATTTTCCCTTCCTGGCTCAATCCTCTATACAAGTATAAGCGGACTGATGATGTGGATACCTTATTTCAGTAACTTACATAACTTGTAAAAATTCTTTCATTGGGTTTGACGTGTCTTCGGATCTCACATTCATTTGGCTGAATGATTGTGATGCCATCATCGGAAAAGACATAAAACATGTTTCCCACGCTGAGGCCTTTAAGGAAAGAAACAAAGCGAAAGAAGTGGGGAAAAAAAGATTATGCCTTCTAAACTTTTTTGTTTGAAGAATTAAAAAAAAAAAAGCCCCAAAGAAACAAACAAACAAAAATCACCTTACATCAAAATTGGTCATTTGGATGCATTTGGTGCATTCACAAAATCAAATTTCATGTCACAACGAGGGCTTCAAGGTGTGAGGAAGGAAGTACAGACATATTCAAAAATGCATTGCCTTGGTGGTGGCAGTTATAAAATCATCAGGTAAATGGAGGTCTTGTACACACACACACACATAGATATATCTGCATCAAAATCTGAATCAGAGAAGCCCCTTTGTGACCTTGTCCAATCATGACGCCCTATTTTTCACTGCACAACAGAAGTAGTTTGCTACTAATGTCACAATTGAGAAGCTTCATCCAGCATGAATCTGAAACCCATCCGCTTACAATTAATTTGTCCTTTTGTAATTTCATAAGAGCAAAGCTGTTTGTTTATTCCACGAGGTATTTTTTTGAAAAATAAAATCCCGTATATAAAACCATCCAGATGAATGCAAAAGCCACCAAAACAAATACATTTTTGAAATTTTGCAAACTGTAATTCACAAATGTGGAGTTTTTAGCATTGCAAGAGCACTCGTCTATCCGAACTGGGGCATTCCAGGAACTTTTTGAAAAAAAAAGTCTGCTTCTTAGTGGATTTCTGTTAAGAGATCATATTTTCACATTTCTGTTAAACAGAAATGCTACAACATTGATAGTTTGTTTTCTCTTCAGCTACATGCAAATGCAGTAATGGATATTTTAGAAGGTGGGTGAGGGATCGTTTCAGAAGGTTTACTCAGAAAGATCCCAGTACCTCTTACATTTTTACACCACCCTGCCAAGTAAATTCTTTCAATGGCCATTGTCATCCCAGGTAATGTTGATAGTGTACTTATCTGCCAAAGTTCCACAATACTGAATGTGAAAATATGTTTTTAATAACATTATATTCTCCATGAATGATAAGGTCCCAATCCTACAAATAGAACAATTTTGAGCTACTATTTTTTCTTATAATAGTCTTGTTAGGGCTATTCACATCTACAAAGTTACTTACACACATTAAATGTTTGCAGGATTGAGGCCTAAATCATCCTAGGAGATTTTTTTTTTTTGAAACAAAAACAATGGGGCAAACACATTTCTAACAAATTTCATAAAATGTTTGGTATCTTTATTTGAAATTTCACTATGGGGAAGAATAAACTCTCCTTCCATTGAATATTTGGTATCAAAGCAGATCTGAATGTAGAGCCTCTTCATCTTTTGCTATGTTTGGTGTTGCACAAAGATTTTGATACTTTAATTTTAGCTTCTCAGCCATATCACAGAAATACCCCAGTTAAGGCATCAAGCGGATACAGGAGCTGTGATCCTTAAATGTGATGCCACAGTGAGGGATCATGCATTCTGGAAAAAGCAAAAAATATTGGATTTCAACTCAAGCTTTACTTAGGAATAAATAGTGCGGTAGGTGCAAAGGGCCAATTTTGCAAACGTATATTGCCAAGTCATTTGCCCAGGCATTATGGACCAAAACCCACACTCACTGCATACACACAACTCCCATTTTTGTTGGGAACTGACAGCATACATCAAAGGACAAATTATGGTCCTTTGCTTAATGAGTGCATATGTAAAAAGAATGTATTTTAAGAAGTGGACTCAGCCATGCAATAAGTCATGACACTTGTGAGAAATGCTTGTTGCTGTTGTCATCCTTATAGTTCATCTTATTTTGTCTGATGATTTGGTTAACAACCGGAATGCACATTTCAGATTTTAGATGCATTCATCCTTTTATTTTAGCTCTTCATTGACTTGAAGTCAGTCACTCTGCAAGTAGCTTCAGTTATTTTGCAGTATTTTAAGCATTCTGATTTTTTCCAGTAAAGTTAGCGTGAGATTTTCATTAACTTGGATATAAGCAGATGTTATGTATTACATTAAGATGCTGGAAGTATACTGTAAGCCTTATAACCAGGATTAAATGTAAATATTTTTAAAATCGATGGCCTTCACATGATTTATTAAATCATACTTTTACATTTTCCTCATTATGCATGGAATTCTGCCATCACATACACTATCCTGACTGGCACTAGTGATCCCACTGGTGTCTATAGGTGGGAATGGACATTTGGGGAGGTTAGCAGGAGCTTAGGTCCCATTAAAAATGGCCTCCTGACCTAAGTTAGTTCCCCCACATCTGGACCTTACACTTGGATCCCTTGTGAGGTCGATCCAAGTACAAACTGTACAGAAGTTCTAGGAATGCTAGATCACACAAAAAAATGGCTGACTTGATCTAATTTAACTGTACCTCTGAACTGCACTAAGTTAGATTGATTTAACTGAACATCTGTACATGTTCTGAGCACAGCTGGCCTTAACCCCAGGCTTGCGCTTTTCCTATCTCCTCTGCCACTGGACTATTTTTAGCCCCCTGGCCCTTCCTGCCACCCTGAGATGGACAACTCCCCTGCCCCCCATGGACCAGCCAGCCCCAGTTCCCCCTGCCCAATGCCCTGATTCCACAAGCCACTCCTGGTGCTGGTTCTACTGGTGTTTGCCAGTGCTAGGAGCCAATCGAGGTAAGTTGGCATGGGGGGAGGGGTGGGCGGGATTGGGGGAATAGTTTTGCTGGAGGGGGTTCTTTATTTGGGGTGGGGAAGCAGGAGCTAAAAATAGCTCCTGGAGAGCCCCCTTGATCCTGCCACCTCCCCCATACCCCACCAACCCCCCCACAGAACTACAAGCTCTACCAACCCTGCCAATACACCCAGGAAGCCCCAGCCCCCTGATCCACCTCCCTCTTCTCCATCCTGACTTACTTTGGTCAGGCTCCCAACACTGGCAAATGCTGGTAAAACCAGCCTTGGGAAGATTTGAGGGGTCAGGGGCAATTTGGTGCTATTGGGGTGGGAAGGGAGGGCACTGGAGGGATCTGGAAGCAGGGTTTTGGTGGGATTGGAGTGGATGTCTGATCCTGCCAAACCTCCCAAGTCTCCCAAGCCCTCCATAGACCCTGCTAGCCCCCCAATCCTACCAACCCCCCTTCAGACAATGTTAGCCCCCTAAACCCTCCAACTCCCCCTGCCCAACAGACCCTGCTCGTTCCCCTTGATCTTGGCTGCCCCTCCTCCTCCCCCAATTTACCTTAGATCAGACTTCTGGCACCTATCTAAGAATCACCGAGTTAGATCAGGGAACCATTTTTAACCTGATCTAGCCCCCCAAATTTATTACAGTACTGTCTGTACAAAGCCAATTGGACAAATTCTGCTCTCAGTGATGTTGGTGGAAACCTAATAAGCCCGTAATGCTTTAAAAAAATGTAGGAACCATTTTTTCTTTTAATATATGGAGCCTTATATCTGGTAACGAATTCAAAACACTTTATGAAATCCAAGTCTGGCTTACTGTAGCAGACATGTAATAAAAGGCAAACTAATGCATTGCCTGGTTTCCCTTAGCATTGCATTACAGATGAAGCTTGGTGCAGGTGTCCTTTACTTTTTAAATCACCAAAAAGAAACACAATATGATGTTTTCTTGATTAAGGAATCAATTCTGATAACATGATTTTTCCTTGTTCATGGATCATTATTTATGTTCTTTCCTCTCTCCAGGCATAACAGAAGCTACTCCAAATTTTATAATGAACAATAATGTGATGATCAATTCTACTTTAGAGCCATCCACTATTTTCTGTGTAGAAAAGGCATGGAAACAAATAGTGTCGGGGTGATGCTGAAGTTGTGATGGTATAAGAGAAATGAGAGGGGCAAGAATTTTTGTAGGTGATATTTGGAAAGGTTTATGTCCATCCCAGCTATACTATACAGTTTGTTCAGTAAAAGATCCTACCCACAAAAGTCCTTGCTCCTCACATGTAAAGAAGTATGCTTCCTGATTATGACATATGCTTCCAAATATCTTATTATAGCATGTTTCTGTTTTAGTTATTCTGTAAAGAGTTTTGAAAATATAGTCTTTTTAAAATGATCAACTGCAAGTTTTTAAACTCTGACTTCAAGCAAAAAGCTTGCTTCATACACTGTAACATCTAGTGATTTACTTGCATTATAGGTTACTACTGTATCTATGATGGCATGAGACTAATCCTCCTATGGGGCTTCCTGTCTACCAAAAATGGTTTATAATATCTGACACAAGAGATTTTATTTTAAATATAAAAGTAAATCCCTTTCTTCAATAAAAGTTCCTCTCTTCCTCACTGAGCCTTATTCTATGTCAAATTTTATAATACTAACATATTTGTTCAGTGAATCCTTTCCTCCAGGATGAATTTGCAGATCAGATATTTTACAACTTTATATCTACTAGGTAGAGAAAAAAATTGAAACAATCTCACTCTGAACCTGCTGAGTTGTTTCAAGAACATCAACAGTAAATCTGTCATTACTAGCGCCATGTGTCTTCCTATAACTGTTCACAGTTTAATTTATAAAGTACACAAGTTTGATTTACAACTGCTATTCTCTGTTTAGGGTACTATTACACAACGTTACATAGTTAAAGTCCTTGTATTCCTTTAAATATCACTATATATTTTTTTCTTTTTTTTGGTTGCGTGTAAAGTTTTCTTCCCTCTCCAATTCCTTCCTCTCTGCGAAAGGAATATGTATTAAAGTAGGTACCACATTATGGGGTACCAAATATATAAATGACTATGTAGTACCATATACACGAGGCCTGATCGATTAAACTAAAATAAAAAGGTCAGTTTGGCAATAAAAAAACAAAAAGGCAATTGCATTCCTATTTATTCCTCTTTATTCCCTCCTTTAAATAGAGTAAAGCAAATCTTAACCTCAAGTTACCACAGTGCCGTTTACATGATGCTCAGCTGTGAAGGGACATTCTCCATCACTGGGCATTACATGCTAGCAGGTGGTGTTCTGGGAAATAAGTGTGGGAAAACTGTTTCAGGACAGTCTGCTTAGGTTAGTGATTCTGCCACATCTAATGACCTGAAGCCTGCTGCTTTTACACATCTGCTGTCAGTATTACTGCAGGGGACTGGACAACAGACACACTCTGGGTGTTCACATGCCAAGATGAAAAAATACAGGTCACTAAACACTGTCACTTTCCTTATGCCTCTCTATTCCTAAGGGCAAAGCAAAAGCAAAGCAAAAAACCCTAGGCTGAGAGCATGCAATATGATTTTTCTTTCTGGATAAGGCAGAGGAGTGGCTGTGAAATGGCCTTTGCACTCTCCTCTGGTTGGATTGTTTGGGAATAGCAGGAAAACATGCCTATACCAGACTTATTTTGTAATACTTGCAGACCAGAGATATCCAGGTTTCTCTGTGTGCACGCCCGGCAATACAATTTGGAATTGCCTTACGGATTGGGCCTGGTCTCACATGCATTCGCATCTTTACACTGTTTGCAAGGCTGGTTGTTTCATGGGCCAGAGCCAGGTTTGCAAGTAGGTTGTGGACACATTCACAAGAGCCAAAAAAATCCACAGTGCCGATATTTGTGCATGCAGTTACCACAGCTATGTATACATGTGACAGACTTCTAAATATCTAGTCTGGGCACAACTTTTAAACTAGTTTTGCATACTCAATTACTGTCACTGCATGTGCAAGCTGGTATAAAGACATCTTAGCACTCTTTTTCTTTTTCAATACTGAGAGCACATGCACACAAAATCAAAACCACTTTTGGTTTCAACTGTCCCTGTTCTAAGTTTGCATCCATTAGTTGCTCAGAATACTTTTTCTTTAAATTAGTCTTCAAGTTGCACATACTTTGACCTTGTGTGGGGCATACTGTAAATCTGATAAGACAAGAGCTCTTAATTGCCAGTTAAAACAGCATGTAACAGGGCAACCTGTGCCCTGAATATATTGAAATGATATGAGCAAAACTTACTGCTTCACCCACCAAACATGAACACAAACAATTTGTGTGGTTTAAATAATACACTTTAATGCTTGGTAATAAAAAACCTGGCAAATAATAGATGGAAACACTTTTTGTAATGGCACATACTGAATTGAAGTTTGTGCTTGTTCATTTACCATTAATTATTTTTGTTGTGGAGGTTTTCTTATTTGTTAAGGATGTGATATTAAATTACACTGATAAACAGTTCTGTCAAATGCAGAATTGTATATACTTCACGATCACCTCTCATTTTATAGGAAAAATACATATGAAATTATGTCCAGGATTTATATCACAGAATAGACGAGCTAATTTGAATGGGTTGGCTTTTGAAAGTCTGGTCTATACCTAGTGTGACAACTGGGAGAGTTGATAAAGTCAGTGGAGAATGGCCCATTATGGAATTATTAAAGCAGACAAGCACATTATCACTACAACAAAACAACTTTACTGCAGTACCTTCCTCTCGCCACAGTATGTTTGCAACTGCAGCATCAGAAAATTGGGGAAGCCAGAAAATAATCAAGAAAAGGAAAAACATAAAACAATGTCAAATTTTTCACTGTAGCAATTAACTGAATCAATACTCTTGTTTAAATGAACTACTTAGTTTGTAAAAACGTCATAGCATTCATCCAGGCAAAATAAAACATCAGGAAAAATAAGCATTCTTAAAGTCAAGTTTCCTGTCTTGGGAGAGTCCTGAAGTCTTACTAGAACAAATGGGATTTTTGCCTGTGCAAACACATAGGCTCAAACCTTAATGAACAGTGATTTCTTGAATCTAATTGTAGATATCGTACAGACAATAATTTGTGTACATTGTCAATAAGCAAACATAACATCTTTCTGAAGCCTTGAGATGACAGGTAAACCATCTAAACACTTTGCAGTATTTCTTCTGGGAATTTAAGAAACAACATTGTATTTTCATTTATGGTTCAAATACCATCCTTAGGTACCCTTGTGATTGAATTTTTGTTCAAAATATATTAAATGATTTGCCAGTTGAAATTCCCTTGCTCAAGCATTCAAGGTAGGATGAATGATCTTAGTAACAGTATGGAATTCTATTTAATGAACAAAAGAATATGTTTTTCCAAAGTATTGCTGTGGGTATGCAAGCTTATTTCTTATTATCTATTTCAATATGTATTCTAGCAAGGTGAGATAAGCAGCAACATATTGTTTACACGTGAACCTCTGATGTCAATATGCACCCTTAGGAGCATCATATACACAAATACTTGGAAAGGAGTACTTTTAGCAATTACTCCAGAGTGGCAGCTAATCAGTCTTTCCAATAGTTCACTCTCATGTTGGGAAGTACTGCAAAGATAACACTGTTGCATACATAATGGTAACAGTGGCTAAGAAGTAAATGGCGAAATATTTGACCTGGAAAAAAAATCATACTGTTTTGACAATCTGTTTTACTCCTATGTTGTAGGCAAACTAAAAGCTTATAACCAATCTAATCTGATAGCATCCCTTAAAGTTTCACAGCTCACTGTGTAAGACAGCCAGCTATTGCATTATGCTGCATATAATTGGCTTGAAAAAGGAAAGACCTGCATGAAGTGAACAATTACATTTCTTTCCTAAAATCATGTCACCATTAGAAGAAATCTTTTGGTTTGGATTGTTTGAAAGCCAACAGTGTAAGCAGTCTATTATTTTAGTAAAGATACTCTCCCTACCCATATTTCAACACATGCTGTCACATAAAATGGCCTCGTGTGGTTCTAAAGGGAGTCTTTTCTCTTACTCCGTATGTTTTCTGAAAAACAGAATTTGCTCCAGTGTAGACAAAACTCCCACTGGTGTAGCTGGAGTGCCACATAACGCATATAATGATTGCAGGACTGAATTGTAATGATACAGTTGTTTGATGACTGTTTTAGTGGGGTTCTCAAAAAGAAAAAGGGAAAAATTCAGCTTACGGGTTTTTCTGGCTGAATCTTCAATGAAGAGAGAAGATATGTCCTCATCCACTCCCACTTCATTTTTGGCGATGCAGGTATAGGCACCAGTGTCTTCATATCGAACACTACTGATATGAAGTTCACTTCCATTTGCTGTAACAAAGACATCCATAAGGTGTGTTCCACTTGACCGTAATGATGTTATGCAACAGCTCTAACTTCCTCAAGGCAACTTCTCACCTGAGCTTTGGTGACACACGCCTGCATGCAAGTTATAGGTTTCACCTGAGAATGTTTTCAGTGACTCAGCTTAGAGTTTTGAGGAGTTTTCATCAGAGCCCGTGAATTGCTAACGGCTGAAATGTTGCCCCTCTCTATTAGGAAACTTAGCCTTTCCACAAAGAAATAAAGATGAATTCCATACCCAAACAGAATACATTTAGCGATTTACCCCAGATAAAAGCATGTCATATTACTTTTTGCATTTATGAAAAAAATCATAAAAATTCTAAATGAACTTTTTTTATAAAACCAATGTAAACCTGATTTTTCACTATTTTAGCTGGAGGTATTAATTTTGTCTACATAATTCTGGCTATCATCTTTTTTTCCTATCGATAGCCATCATTTTAAGGACTTTTTCTTGCTTTCACATTTTTGGCTGCAATGCTTCAGTGATACATATTGTGGCCAACAGCATAAGGGCTACCCCACATCACTGTAGGGTTAGAATTATAGCACTTGGTGGGTGAGTAGAACTTAGCATTCTTAGCACTTACCCACAAAATGCTAACATGCTAGTTGAACCCACATGTAACCCGGCTTTATACTTAGCTTTTGAAAATAAGGTCCAAAATTAGCAGCAAGGAATAATTTCATCTGCAGTTAATAGTATGAAAACAAGATGCATGACTCAGAGCCTGATTTGCAGTTGATTTGCATCGTGCATAGACAGTTGCACCTAAAGAAAATGGATGTAATATATTGTCCTTCTGATCTGCACTGATTTACACAAGAGGCAAGGCACTCAAGAATAAGGCATTCTGTGTCTTAAGAGAATGCTGTTACCACTTATATCAATCAGTATCATACTTGAGATATTCAGCAGAGACATAGATAAAAAAGGAAGAAACGGGTTTCCATGTAAAGTGTTTTCAAGCCCCTGTGACAAAGTAAAAGGAAAATAAGTTATATTTTAAGTGCAAACAATTCTGCTTAACTCCCATAGCATGTAAAATAACCAGTATTTTTTCTTACCTAAGAGTGTTAGTTGTTTGGAGAGTTTTGGCATGATATCAATACCATTCTTTAGCCAGGTGATTCTGGGATTAGGAATCCCTTCAGCATGACATTTGAGACTTGCAGATACACCAGGTTCCTGCGCCTGAGTTTCAGGATATACACGAATCACTGGTGGCACTATAAAAAAAAAGGAATTGGTGACTTTAAACCAACCTGTCAATTGTCATCTTTCTTTGTCCTATGTAAATTTTGACTGTGCTATACAAATGATTCAAGGAAGGCTGAAATACCATTCTACTTTACAACGTAAGCTAGAATAATGGCAGGCATACAGCTCCTCTGCTTGATTGGCTCTGAAGTAGAGCTTGGCCCCTCCCCCACCCCACCCAACCACAAATGTTTGTTGGGTCAGGGGTGGGTTTTCTCTAACTCATGGCACTTTCTGTGAAGCACCATGAGTTACAGCGGGGAGCTGTATGTCTGTCAGTGCCCTAAGTGTTCAATGCAGGTCCAACTGATGACAATACCCATAAAATTCAATGGCAACCGAATTGGGAGCTAAGGAGATAACTTGCTCGAAGTTAAACATTCTTTAATGCTTTGCAATGTAATGTAAGCGGTAATCTCACTGAAACTGATAGGAACCGAATGGGATTTTCCACCTGCATGCATTAAACAAATGGCATCAAAATATTTAACAATTAACTGTGTGTAATAGAATACCTGAAGTCTTTGCTATATACCATATTAAAAACTGAGGTATGTATAAATTATTACTTTTATTTGAAGGCATTTAATATTGACTTAATTCCTTGTAGGAAGTTCTTTATGAGGCACTTAATGTACTGATTGGCAGAACTACTAATTATATTACAATTTCAGACATGTTTATTGATTTTCAATCATGTTGCTTTCATGGCTCAGTTGAATAAACCATAATAATACCAATTAACTATTTTTTAAACTATCTGGCCTGGCATTTTACAACACTTTAAAGTACTTGATTCAAAAATATATTCTCAATAGTTTGTCCTTCTTTCTGTGGTTTTTATTACCTTTATTATTTACATACATTTTAATTTATTCATTGAGCAAGTTGTTGGGTTGACAAATTACAGAGCTGAAGATTTAATTCCTTTACCTATGAAGAATAAATAACATAACATTTTTTATTTCTTCACCATTACTACACAATTACTAGAGATTTCTCTTAATCTCTTACTAAGGAAATACTTTGGTGTTCCATGCACTCCACTACATAGTAACTGATACCAAATACTTTTCACTAGATATGATAGGTGAATCATGGACAAGATTCATCTAGGTAATTCAATCAGTATACCTCATGCCTAATGCAAAGAGGCGAGATGGTTATTCAATCACCATGTTGTACTAATAGTTATTATTATTAGCTCTGTTAAGTCCCTAGACTTTTAACTGAAATTCCTTGCAAGCTGAGTCACAATAGGCCAGATTTTCAAGAATCTTTAGGGGCTCCTCTAACGTGCAGGGAGCCTGCTCCGACATGCTGTAATCCCAGTGCATTGGAGCACACTTGATTCATCGAGTCTGCCACAGCATGGAAATGAACACGCTCCAGCAGCCTCCAGCATCACGTGCATCAGTGATCCACACTGAAAAATGGAAGTGGGGTGTTTTAAATTAAAACTCATTTGACGAACTTTAGTTCAAAGCACCCTGCTGCCATTTTTCAGTATGTGGATACTGATACACATGATGCTCTGGGTGCTTTTAATTAGTGTGGCTTTTGGAGCTGTGCTAATTAAAGTACCACCCCCAATGCCTCCTGGAGCACGTGTATAAATGTCCTAGATGTGCACACAGGTTCTCAGTGGATTAACAAAAGCGCCCAAGCAGGTGATTTTAATGGAAAATAGGTGCCTATGTATGTGTATGTGCAGGTACCTGTTTATTAGGACCTGGACCAAAACCACTAAGGTTATGTAGCCAGTAGGGCTGTGCAAAATTCCCGTGGCTGTTTCATTTAGTTTCGGATTCGGACATTTTGGCAGCTGAAACACCGCATCTGAAACAAAAAGCAAGGCTCCAAAACAGCTCTGAAACTAAACAGATCCATCCAAAATGTTTTGGATGTTTTGGACTGTTTTGGAGGCAGGCTTGCAGGGAAAGAGAAACTAAGAAGACGGAGGAACAGGAAGGGGGAAGGACTTGTCTGATACTGACGTCTGTAGCTAGCCAGTGACAACAATCTATCCCTGAGGTCCCTTCCAATCCCAGTGCTCTGGGGGAGGGACAGAGAAGCACCATAAAAGGCTGTTTGTGAACTGCTCTCTGCCATTTTGCAGCTGCATCTGTGTCTGTAGCAGCAGTAGCAGTAGAGTAGCAGAGAGCAGCATCTGTAAGCTTGCAGCTTGGTAGTGCCTTCCTACCAGGTTGTAGCCAATCCTTTCCTATTTACCCTTACCTACCCTCCCTATTGTTATCCCTTGCAACTTTTCCCCCCCAAAATCCTGTTGTTTGTTTTTATTCCCCCACTCCCACCCCATCAAAAAGCAGTGCTTTGCCTGGCAGTGTCCCATCACTGTGCACTGCAGGAAAACACTACACATACATTACACACACACTCACACAGACACACATTTTTTTCCAGCACATGAAATATGAAGTGTTCTGGAAAGCCCGGTGCCAGGTCTTCTGGCAGGGGAGCCAGAGGGGGCAGAGGGAGAGCTGTAAGTTCCCCCTCCCCCAAACTTAGACTCTTTCCTAGCACTAGCAGGCATGAGGCTTGTGGTGCTAGTGGCAGCAAGGAGGTGGGATCGGTGCCTGCATCTGCACCCCCTCCAATAACACCAGCCATAATAATAACCACCATCATGACAAACAGCACCAGCATGACAGTATCCTCCACCCCCATTTCAGTTCCCAGCCTGAGCCTTCCAGTGCCAGAGGAGGAGCTGGATCTGGAAGCAGGGGACCTGAGTGCCCTAGCAAAAGAAATTCTGGGGACTGAGGAGGAATCTGAATTAGTGCTCCACGCCTCTCCAAGTTCCCCTAGAGCCAGGTCTCCTTCCCCAAAAGGCAGTTCAGAGGAAGCTGATGTTTAGGTTGTGGAGGCAAGTGGCTCAGCTGAGTCCTCTCCTCCTGCTGCTGTGCCTCTGCCTGCTAAGGAGGGAGAAAAGGCAGCATCCATACATGCACCCGCACCCCAGAAGCAAGGGTGTAGTGTGGTCTGGCATCCTTTTGAGTTAGCAGATGACCCCACATATGCTCTCTGCTTGCACTGCTGAGCCAAAAACAGCTGGGGTAAGGGAACGAAATACATGAGCACCATGGGGATGTTGATGCATCTCCACAGGCACCACCCCCTTGCCCTTGCTCCTCAGTCTAGCATCAGTGTGAGCATGCCCAAAAAGGAGTCCCCCTCTTGCTCCAAAGCCCCCATCCCCAAGAAGCACAGGCAGGCCACCCTGGAACAGTGGGGGAAGACAGACAGAAATGGGAGGCATGTTGCAAAGGTGAGTGAGATCACCCAGAGCACTGAGGAGATGCTTGCTCTGGATGGCCAGCCTTCTCCCTAGTTAAGCGGCCAGGGTTCAGGCAGCTCATGGCACTTGTGGCCCCATCCTATCAAGTGCCTACATGCACCACCTTTAGCAGGACAGCGGTGCCTTCACCTTATGAGGCATGCAGATAGTACTTGAGGGAGGAGCTGCACAAGACAGGTCCACAGGTGGCCTTGCACTTCACCTTGGATATCTGGAGCAGCTGGGGTGGAGATCATGCCTACCTCTCCCTAACAGGGCACTGGTGCTATTAGCCAGGCTGTCGGTGGGCTCTCCTTCAAGCTGAGATGATGGATGATTCCCACAAAGCAATGGAGATCATGGTGGCCATGTACTGCATTGTGCAGGGGTGGCTCATTGGGCAGGGTGCCCTCACCCATGGGTTCATGGTCACCAGCGTTGGGGCCAATATAGTCAAGGCCATCCATGATGCCAGCTTTGTTCACCTTGAGGAACACCAGCTGCTCCACCAAACCTGGATCCAAGGAGGTGTGGTGGGGTGTCACAACATCCTCAGCAATGCTAAACACCCTCTCGCTTGGAACACTGGTTGGTGGACAGAACAGGTGTTCCCAGGCAACCGTGGCCAGATCTGGCTGTGGGTTGCCCAATAGGCCAAGGGGTCACAGTCCAGCTGCTCCAGATGTCTGACATGAAGTGCAATGCCACCTGCGGGCCTGTCTTGTGCAGCTCCTCCCTCAAGTACTCCCTGCCTGCCTCATACAGGGAGGATACCACTAACCTGCTAAAGGTGCTGCGTGCAGGCACTTGGTAGGATGGGGCCATGATCTGCCTGAACCCTGGCTGCTCAACTAGGGAGAAGGGCTGGCCATCCAGAGCAAGCCTCTCCCCAATGCTCTCAGTGATCTCACTCGCCTTTGCCTGCGATTTATGACACACTACAACCTGCCTGACATCTGACTCCCAAGGTAGCAGGGATCTCTCCACTTTTAGCTGCTACATCCCCCTTCCCTCCTCCCCGCAGCCTGTCTCTCACCTCCTGATGCCTCAATTTACATTTTCACTGACTGGCTTTCTTGCCTGGACTGCATGCCAGCCTCTGGCTTCTTTACTATCCTTTCCATCTGGGAAGAGCACACATGGAAACTGGTGATGCTTCCTCAGTTTGACGAAGGGTTTTAAACCTGAAAGCCCATGCCTTGCAGATGGCATCCCAGGCAGCTACACTTACATGGCGCCTCACAACTCTACTGCAACCAGCAAGCCTCAAGCCTCTCAAAGATCTTACAGGCAAGTGCATGTGTGTGGTGACTGGAGGTTATAAGGTGCCTTCTACCCACCTTTCACCAGGGAGGTCCTCGGTTCTGGCATTTTTGGGGGGCTGCCAGGCCACTGGCAGTCCCACCAGGCCTTCCAACCCTGGCAAGGTACAGTTTTAGGTCATGCCCAAACCTGGGGCCTACTCCTTCCCCATAGCCCCAGCCCATACCTTCAAGTTCATCCTGGCATGGGAGCTCAGCAGGGAGATGTTCTTCCCCTGCTGGCTGGTGATACAGTAAGTGCCACCTCCAGCGCTGAGAGAACAAGGCCTACCATCATCCCTACTATTTTCATCCCACTGCACACTAACACACACACAAAGTCTCATGTCACAAGTTTTGCTTTCAGCAGTTTGAGGTGCTGTTTCCCACAAACCATTGCACCTATCTCCTTGAAACTTGGCAGACTTCATGGCCTCAGAAGGGGCTAGCATTCCTGCAAGTTCATCTGAATCAGGCAAGAAATGACAAAGTTATAGGCAGCTTTGTTTCAGTTCCATAGTTTCATAGCTGGTAGGGTTGGAAGGGACCTGAGCAGATCATCAAGTCCAACCCCCTGCCTTGAGCAGGAAAGACTGCTGGGGTCAAACGACCCCGGCTAGATGATTATCTAGCCTTTGTGATACCCCATTATATCCTATGGCTGAAACATTGAAACAGCACTGAAATCCAAAACAGTTCTGAAACAGTTCTGGCTGAAACAAAACGGACAGCGATTCGAAACACCACAACAAATCACTGTCCCTCTGTAATGCTGAATCTGAACAAAACCAAAACACAGTCATTTTGCACAGCCCTGCAAAACACTGAAATGAAACACTGTCCCCCCAAAACGCCAAATCCAAAACCAAGATGATACACAGCTATTTCACACAGCCCTAGTAGCCAGTTAGAAAGGGTCAGAAACTTTTCTTATTTTCTTGTAACCCAGGTGAAATTCACTCCAGTGGTTCACATCCTATGTTGCCAGTCTTGGCCATTTTCAATGGGCCTAGGCTAAGGTGCAGAAGTGTTGTTGAGTCAAAGGTCCAAAACCTGTTTCCATTGTATAAACTTTTGCAGATGTGACAACTAGCTTGGTCAAAAAGGAAAGGACGCCATCAAACTGAATTAAAGCACAAAGCCTAAAAGGAGATAAGGGAAGACCGTACATTAAATAATCCATATACACTATATCATAGCTTTATCTTAAAATACTAGCAGTAGTGCCTGATGTAACCATATGTATTAGATGATATTTTGCTATAAGATATATTTTTGTTAAGACGCTTAGATAATTTGTAAAAACAAAAATAGCCGTGTCAGAGAAGACCATCAACTAATGTAAATAGTAATAATAATAATTAATAATAATAATAATAAAACAGGCCAACACTCCACAATGAAGAACGAAAGGAAATAAGAAACCCTCTCTCTTTCTTTCTCAAGGATATAAAGCCTAACTAATTGATAGCTTCTAAGTCCACCACAGATATGGTTTAGACCAGTTCCAAAAGTTTCAGTGAAACAAAAAAAATATTAAATAAAACCAATCAGAGATCATTTATTAGACTATTAGAACCAGCCATCTATAAATACTGGGCACAGGCAGAAGAGAAATTTGGAAAACTCAGCAAATTCAAGAAGACCAGCTGCATGCCACCCTCCTCCCACTTCTTGAGTCTCCCCAGCCTGTATAGGTAAGAATTTATGCTGTGTTGTCACAGGTAGCCATGTAGACTTTGGGATAAATGCTTGTTTTCATGTTTTAAAGTGCAAGCAAATAAAATATTGGGCTGTAGACCTGTTGCTGCCTATTGTATCAATAGCCTGGCCACAAGGTTACCTGTAATCTGGATAACACCTATTACTGGCCTCTGGAGCTGTCCTTTCTTTAAGCTTCATTGATTGTGAAGGTAGGTTCAGTTGCTTGATAAGATAGGCCACATAAGTAAGAATCACCAGTCTGTTAAACTGCTAGCCTCGTTCAATTTACAGTTTGCATTTTCTTCCAGCAGGGGAAAGAAGGAGGTTTTTATGGCCTGATCAGACATCCATGATTTAGTTCTTGCAGTGCAGCAAAGAATTAAGCCCCTCCTCTACCATATTTTAGAGAGTATTTCTTGAGAGGGGAGATAAACATCATTTTTATTGGTTACACTTCAGGTTTGAAGTAGTTCTTGCTAAGGGAGCTGGGGATCATCAGGGAAGAACAAGCAGCAATGTTTACCTGGAGAAAAATGACAGCACTTCTCTCATGATTTCAGGAAGAGCTTTCAATGCAGGGATGTAAAGAAAGACCTTCACTGTTTTGAAGGTAGATAAAAAATGACGGCACACTATAGTTACTTAATGTGTCCCATGGTAAGAATTCTTTTTTTCTACCACATTCACAGAAGGGGGATACATAGTTGCAATATGGAAAGAAAAGTAGTTTCAGGTACAGAGGAAAGGATATTATTTTTATATGTCAATAAGGAACTACATGGTAATATAGACAAAGTAAAAGGACTTGCACGCGGGTATGTATAACTAGAACATGCACCAAATGCTTTATGCACTGCAGCACTCCTTACGGTGTCCAAAGAGAAACAAGTGCACAGTTGGCTCTTGGAGCAGGTCTGCAACCCCTGTAACAGCAGCAACTGTTCCTTAATCTTAAAATTAATTTTTAGGGAGAAGGGTGGTAGGGAGGGGATCATGATTCTTTAGCTGCTTTTCTAATCCTATGTTGAAAACACCAATGATATCAAAGCTGACTGCTGCACATCTCTTAATGATGATTTGAATCATCAGACTATTTTCAATATTTTCATAAATAATGACTATTTAGTTTGAAGGATTCAGCTGGACAATCAGCAGGAAAAAAATGTTCTAATTCTGTATGTCTTTAAAAATCCTGGGCATTTCTGGCACAAAGAATGCAGCCTTTGTGCCTTTTCAAGAACTTGTCAAAATTAGTCTGTCTTGCAGGGACGTAAATCTGACTCGTTGATGGAATCTTAAAGACAGTAGCAGGCTGCTGTGTTTCATGATTCAATGGTTACATTTCTGTCAGTTTTTCACTGGGAAATACTGGGAATCATGAAACAATTTACAGAGTCTTAGTTTGGCAGAACCATATTCCCAGGGTTAAGTTTATACAATCCAATTTCCTTCCTCATAGAATCCAAATAGCCTCCATTGGAATCAGTGGAATATACCCATGCCGTAGGGGTAAGAGGAGGACTATGATCAGTTTTACAGAAGAACATAAGTGAGTTCAGTGCTTAAGTCCTAGTACAAAGAAATCACTAAGAGCATGCCTAGACATTCAGCAAGGCTGGGGAGAGGTAGATTGAGCTAAAAATGACCATTCAAGCTAAGGTACGATGGGATGGGGAGGTTGGTGGAAGGGAAGTTTGGCAGGAAGACAGGGGATGGGGTCTGCAGGGGGGATTAGGAGCCAGTTAGCATCCACTAAGAGGAGCATGGGGGGGGGGAAGAATCTGTGGGGGGGTTGGGGGGCAAGCAGGGTCTGCATGGGGAACTGGGGGGGCAGGCAGGGTCCATTGTGGCTCGTGGGAACAAGGGGTTCATGGGGTCTACAGGGAGGCTTGGGGGAATGAAGCGTTTTCTCTCCTACCCCTCAGGAACCAGGGTTTATCTCTTATTTTTAACCTGCCCCCCACCCCACCCCAGTCCACCCACCCCGGAATAGGAAGCATGTACTCTACAATAAATGGTTTGGGGCCTTTTTGAGCCATTTCTTGTTTGATGCCCTTCAAACTTTTGATTATTTGGGGGGCAATGTTCTGAGAATTCAGGAGCCTTCAGGCACGAATGATGTATTAAGCATGGCTTAAGGTTTTATTTTGGCATGTCAGTTGTTGGAGTTCGTTGCTTGCTGTGAAACTATAGGGTTAAATCAAATACACTCTGTCAAATACAACATGTCCCAGCTTAACAGAGCTGAGACAGATTGGTCTGATCATTATACTGAAAACCAAGAATTACTAGTTCTATACCCATTCTCGATACTGAATTCTCCTGTAGTCTTGAACAAATCATTTAAACTTCTCTGATTCAACACACCTACCTATGACAGAGGGAGGACAATAATATGTAGCCACTACACAGAGTTTTTTGAAGTATTTGCTTCACACAGTGACACTAAAGGTAAAGAAGTTAAAAGTGTATCTAAGCGATTTAGGAGCCTAAGGGTCCCTCCAGACATGCAGGTAAAGGCCCAATGGGATCTGACGTGCCATCCACATAATCGTGCTTCCTGCCACACCACATGCACATAGCTGGAGGTGGGATTGTGATTGCACATCAAATCCCATTACACCTTATTGCTGGTGCAGAGGGAGGCCAGGATTGTGACCCTGGGCTCCCCTTGCACCAGGAAGTTGTAAGCTCCCATGGCTGGGAGCCCCCACAGCTGACAGCACTCCCAGCTGCAAGGCAGCTTCTGCTACTGGGAGCGCCAACATCTGATCTGGGCTCCTAGCCCGGGGGGGTGCACCTGGCCACACATTTAGTTAATGGTATCATAGAAACCAGCCACAAAGTTATTCCACATTTTTTGGATGGAATAATCCAGCCCCAGAGGAGGCACACCCAGCCCTAGGGTCAGTGAGGACACACAGAACTTCTGGAGGGACTGGACGCATTTAAATCAGCTGGTCCTGACGATCTCCACCCAGAGCACTGAGGGAATTAGCAGAGGTTATTGTGGGACCCCTGGCATGGCTTTACGAGCACTAGTGGTGCTCTGGCATGGTGCCAGAGGACTGGAAAAGGGCCAACATGGTTCCTATTTTCAAAAAAAGGGAGGAAGGAGGACCCAGGAAACTATAGGCCAGTTAGTCTTACCTCGATCCTGGGTAAGCGTTTTGAGAGAATTATCCTGGCGCATGTTCACGATGGGCCAGCAGGGGAGGTTATGCTTAGGGGCAACCAACACGGGTTCATTAGAGGCAGGTCCTGTCAGACCAACCTGGTGGCCATAGTGATGCATTACGGCAAAATAGCATCTATGGGTGTCTATATGTGACCAGCAGCTACTTTGCCATAGTGGCGTGTTTCCCCGTTTTTGCCATGGTGAAGTAGCTGCTCAAAATAACCGTCTGCTGTACATATGGTGCAGTATGGGTGGTTACTACACCATGCGTTAGTACTTCCAAAAGGAAGTACTACCATATGACACAGTAACAACGTCGCTGTAGGGCAATGTGTAGATGTGCCCCTAGGTTCTTAAATTCATTGAGATTAATTGGGGGCTATGCTTAGCGGTTTTTCACATATGCAGGGGTTTAATCGGCCCTAAATTCTCACTGCCTACACAGTGCTTTGCAAATATTGCCCAATTAATACTCTCACAATCTTGGTAGAATGTTTTGCATGATACTAGATCATTTTGGGGCTGATCCAGTTCCCATTGCAGTTAATGGCAAAACTCCCACATACTTCAATGGTGCAGGATTATGCCCTCTGTAAACAAGGTACTAGCTAGCAAAGTAGAGGTTGCTTAAATCTCCTTATTTCTTTCTTAATAGCCTGGATCCAAGGCATTCACATAGTTTATTAGCAGCTCTGAGAACAGAACATATTTACATTGCAAAAGGTAGCTATGAGGTACCCTAGAAACTGAATCAGTGTACTCCGTTAAAATTGGCTTATCTTGAAATTATGGCCCAGTGTACATCTTTTTTTCCAGAATGATTAATGGGGAAATTACGTTCTCTCAACTTCAAAATCTGTGCTATAGCTCCATTTTTGTTTTCTTCCCATAACTTGCTATTGTTCCTTTCCATTTTAAGTTTTATTTATATTTCCTTGTCTTTTCATAAAATCATTGCATATACAAATTATTGCATATAAGTGCTTTGTGCTAACCAGGAAATTGCAGAATGCATGTTTATTATCCTTGCTATAAATTAATACATTCCATGAAAGCACATTTTATTTTAAACTTGCAAGGACTTCAGCTCCAGACTTTGGAATGTATGGACTATACTCTGCCATTTCCCTTAGTGAATGTATATCATTACTTTGTCTGCAGCCAAAGGCAATATAATATGCTGTTACATTAAGCAAAGTGGTAAAGGAACAGTGCTCATTCAAGTGAGAGATTAGGTAGACAGACTTATCTGTAAAGGACCTGATTCTGCAGCACTTGCTCATGCAGAGTAATAGCTAATTTGTGAGTGGACTCATTAATATCATTCTTCCCCAGTAGTAAGGCACAAGTCACTCTGTGAAAGGCTGACAAAATCAAGGCCCAAAGCAGTACATTGCTACTATAGCATCTGTGTATTTTAGTTTTTATTTAAACTAATCATTTATCTCAGGTGTTTTAATCCTTTCAGTTCACCAATGAAATACATTTGCAGCCCCTCTCAATTCTATTGGATGCCAAGTTAACAAAACATTGCATTGTTTAAAAGATATCTCCCCTATTAGAAATGTCTCCTACAAGGTCCTTATAATTGGACTCAAAATCCAATGGCCCTTAGTAACCATTTTCATGGAGTACAATATTATGACTTATGCTGATGTTTTCCAGAGTACAGGAACCAAGCAAAATTATTCCCTACACTCAGTGGTCTCTTGATATGCAAACTATCAATTTTCATAGCTGATTACAATTTTACAAGATTCTGTATTCTCAGCAACTCTTTTTGGTGGAACAGATAAACTGCTTTTTCTCATTCAACTCAGTAGATACAGTATAAACTTTTCAAGTGATATCAGTTTGCAGAAAAAGAATATCATTTTCTAGGTACTCCTTTTCCCTGCTATCAAAGATACACCGGCATGGGAGATTCACGTGGCTTAGTTTTCATTCTAGAGCCTTCTACTCTCTGAATTTCCTAAACTTCTTTTCTTTATAAAACATTAGGGTCTTTTACCATTACTGCATAAGTTGCGTAAGATTTAAACCTTGATGTTGATCTTAGAACAGATGCATCAGGTCAGGTGTGACATATCTGCTACACATATGACAGAGATTCAGTGGGAGGTGTCTTATGTTTGTGGCACAAAATGCATCAGCTGATATTGCTTATCCAATATTTAGGGTGGTCTTCAGCTCTCCCTTCTACTAGCATTTTTCTATGTCAAAATTAGTGTATATTTCTATTTACATTTTATTGTTAATAAACAGCGTTCATCGTGTCATCAGTGGTATCACTAAACATGTGAGCAGGTATTACCAAGCACATCTAAAAACACTAACTAACTACTAGATTCTGCTGCCATAGGCTGTGTGTAGACAAAACGAGGGGTGTGTGTGTATGACACTAAAGCAGGCTAAATGCTTCTGCACCGCTTTAATGGTGTTTGTGTTTGCATACCTCGGTGCCGTATTGTGCATTAATTCCTCTGTAGGAAATTAGGCAGCGTAATGTGCCTTAAATGACTTGGGGCTCAGCAAACAAACTCCTCCAAGGAGTTTTAGTTTGCTGTCCCTACAGCCATGGAGCAAAGCACCGGGCTCCGTGCAGCTCTGCAGGAAGCCCTGCAGGCAGCCTGGCAGCAGCCTGGGAAAGCTGGCTCCACCCAAGAAAAGTGGCAAGCCTGATTCCCCTCCCCCCCACCACCCAAGCCTGCCTTTCTGAGCTGTGCAGGGGCGTAGTGCTTCCCTCCGTGGCTGCAGTGCCCCCCGGGACTGCCCAAGGTGGGAGCCTGCAGGCCAGTTCCCCCTGGGAAGGGAGGTGCCACTGCTGTGGAGGGAAGCACCAACCCTCCCCCCCAGCCCAGGGACTGCTCTGCCCACCGGCAGCTCAGTCTCCCCTCCCCACCAGAGAGGCAGGTAAATCAGCAGGGTGGGGTGCATGACACAGGCGTTTAATCAGCCCTAAATTGAAGCGGTGTTGTTTAAAACCCACCACTTCAATTTAGGGCCCCTGTTTCATCTATACATGCCTAATGAGAGAGGATACATGCTCTAGATTTTTTAAATCAGGACATCTGGGTTCCATTCCTGCCCAAACCACTGGTTTTCTGTTTGACCTCAGAAAAGTCCTGTAATTTGTTTGTGCCTCTGTTTTCCCACATGTAAAATGTGTCATTTTAGTTACTACCTCTGATGGGTTATGAAGCTTGATTCATTATTGCCTGTGATATACTTAAAGATCCTGGGAAACCATCTATGGAATGAAAGCTGTGAAACTTGTAGTCTGCATCCAGGAGCTGCTGGTAAGAAAAATGTACATAAACCTTGCATTGAGGTCCCCAAGTCCCTGGCTACAAAAATAGAGCACAGGAACAATAATATCTGAAGTATGGTAGAGTCAACAACAGCAACAAAAAATGCCTAATACCGTGCCATGGTACAAAGCCACAAAACTACTAATATATCTTAGGAATGACGCTTACTCTAATGGCAGTGTTGTGCCTTCTTAGGCAAAACAAAATTAGCTGATCTAATGAAGTGGAAAGCCAATCCAATAATTCAAAGGGAGGCCTAAGGAAACAACATGTTTATCTTGATTCTGAAGTTATCTATTTGGATAGAAAGGGAAGGACGATATTACATTTCTCTGAAGTCAAAATTAAAACTTCTATATTCCAGTGAAATTCTAGAGAGGGCTTCTGGTTTCAGACAGGACCTTTTGACTGCTATGGGGTGACAAAAAGGGGACTATAGTGAAAAGCTTATTAATGTAGTCGGATTAAAGGAAATCTTTTTTTAGATGTATCAGCAAATGAGATTAACATCTAGTGCATCTAAAACAATACAGATCACTCCGCAACTAAACCCTGAATTGAAAGAACATTTCATTTAACAAATAGTTCAAATCTGGATCTGGAATAGGTTCTAAC
The DNA here is from genome assembly GCF_030867095.1 of Alligator mississippiensis. Classification (NCBI taxonomy): domain Eukaryota; kingdom Metazoa; phylum Chordata; order Crocodylia; family Alligatoridae; genus Alligator; species Alligator mississippiensis. The sequence continues at coordinate 68,811,022 of NC_081832.1, forward strand.
CGTCATGCCTCAAGCTTATCTTTCACATATTACATTACATGGCAATGATACATTTCTAAAAGAAAAAAACAGAAGATCTGAAATCTAGTTGGAGGATGGCTATTAATGGTCAGATAAAGTCCATGGAACTGAGGCCAGTACTTCTTTCTCGTATACATGGTAGAAAGCAATTAAGATACCACGTTCTGCAGCTGGGAACTAAATATGCTTCCCCACTGTCAGCGATTAATATTACCTTTGCATAACCAGTTGTCACTATGCAATAAGTCAACATATAGCTAAAGGGAGACAGATGACTAACCAGGCTCAAAGGAAAGAAAATGATACAAAAGCCAAATGCCACCTGGCATGTAAATCATGGTAAAACTTAGAGGAGTAGAGCAGAACATATATACTCTTTTTGTTGCTGTTATTTGCTGGTAATCCCAAAGGTGAACTGAAAGGAGGCATCCAGGCCTGTTAATGTACCACTTGTGTTTCTGAAGAAATGACTCCATCCTCTCCTGCCTCCATCTTGCCAACAATATTTAATGGCTGCTTTTGCACCTGGGCAGTGACGGCAGACAGCACGGTGGCAGGGGTGGCTTGGCCAGCAGCTCCCATTCTTGGTCCCCCTCTGGATTAGCACATGGAGCTGTTACCCTACTTGCTCATTCCTGCTTATGCTACGGGGCTGCGGTTTTAGACCAGAGGGCTCAGTAAGATTCACGAGGCGATATCTCCTCTCTCTCTTTGGAATTGTATAGAGCTCCCTGCTCTTTTCACAAAAAATTGTTGCTGTATTGTTAGTTATAACCCAGACTAACATGAACAACATAGCAATGTGACATTTGATTATTTAAAACTGATCAACCAGTTCATTCAAAGTAATGTTCTAGTTCAGTGGGGGCCAACTTTTCGGCAGGCATACCACAAACGAATCCAAGACCCTCCCTGAGTGCCACTTCGATCCCCTTCCCCTGCCTGATCTGCTGCCTTGCTTTCTGCCCCATTTGCCACAGTCAAAAAACAAGGAAATCTAAGAGTTGGGAGTTTCTGAGGGGTGCCTTGCATCTCACAAGGGATGCCTTGAGTCTAAAAAGGTTGAGAACCACCAGCCTAGAGTGGACTGCATCTTAACTGTTTCAATAATGTTATAAAGATGTTACTTGAAATTCTCTTGGGACTCTACATATGCTGCCTTGTTTCTGCATCCGTGTTTATCTTCCTATTTCTGAGCTGAGAACACTGCTTGCTTTATGTAGGAAATAGAGGTTGGCAACAGGAACAAAGCCAATGGCTCAAGCCATCGTATACGGCTGCATTATGGTCATGCGCAGGTGAAATGGTGAAACATTTTTGGGAGAATGAGGTGTTTGTTTAAACATGCTATGGAGATGGTTTGATTTGGATGCAGTTTTGATGTCACACAGGCAGGGGGGATGACAGAAACCTGCCTGATTTCCTGCCCACTTCCCCCCGGCTCCTCTGGAGCCTGGCAGAGAGCCTCCTTCCTAGGTGTGGGGCTCCTGGGTAGCTGGGCTCCTAGGTAGTGTTGGATTCAGGGCTCTGTTTTGCTTCAGGGAAAATGTCAATATTTTATATTTATTGCTTGCGCTGGAACCAAACCAACTGCAGAGACTTTATCATTCTCTGCAAAAGGGAATTACCGTTCTCTGTTCAGATCCAGTGCATTCAGGCAGGGGTGCATTAAGGGTAGAGGGACAATTGATGCAGTTAATTATACAGACTGTAGTATTTGACTGCTGCTAAATTTCTCTCTCTGTCACAGTGGGCATGTGGTTGGTGCAATGATGGCTCAACCTTCCCAGCCCCCTATGTGTTTTGGAGCAGTGTGGTGAGCGCAGGAAGGATCCTTGCTGCTGAGCGCAGTCCTACATTTCACAGCTGGTGCATAACTGGTGCAGGCAAGACAACTTCCGGGCTCTTGTCACCATTTTGGTAAAGCTGATACTCTTTTGGCTTGGGTGTGTGTCGGCTTCCTGAATCTGAGTAGGCGTTGCCACACTGTTGTGGTGCTGCTTCTCCATGTTGCTCCCTTTTCTAAGAGCTGCAAAACCACAGGCGTAGAACTTGTGGCTAGCACTGTGGTTCCCTGCAGCTTAAAGCACAGCCTTTCCCATATCTCCAATGCTGCGGGCACTAGGGTTTACCCTTTATCTCTCTGCCTAGTTGAAGCACACACTACTCAAGCTTTGAAAAGGTTTCTAACATAACTGCTCTTTAAGCGGCACAAGGAATATACAGCTCCCAACGCACAGTATAACACCGGGATGCATTTCCCTGCCTCAGTTTCCTCACCACTCTTTTTAGCTTAAGTCGGAGTCTTTTGGGGAACATGAGATCCTATCTCTATTCCCCTTCCCTGCTGCAAATGACTTTACATTTGGAGCCTGGAGTCTCCTCTCACTCCTGCAGTAAACTTTCTGATTCCTGCCTTCAGATGGTGGGTGAGACCGTTTTTCATAGTTTTCAATCCTCTTTGTGTGCTGTGTGATCAGCCGACCTAGTCTGCCAAATGCTCCAGTTTGTAGTCAGGTTACCCATGGCGGGGTGGGGCATGAACTCCCCCATAGTGTTCAGGCTTGAAAAACTAGTTTATTCTGGGCAGTAGCTCATTAAAGTTTGGATCACCGAAGTTTAACAAAGACTGTTGTTAGCCCTGGGTTGCCCCCCGTGGAGCTTCGGTTCAACATGGAGGTAAAATGAGAAAGAAGCCCCACATTCAAAACGGTGTGTGAAGTCTGATGCAGACAGACATGAAGAGTCCCTAATACTGAATAGAGTTCATATGCTTTACAGATCTAGATTCACCAGACTGTCACAGTACCCAGAAGCAATGACGCTGCTGCTTTCACTATTCCTCCTCTCAGGGGAAATGGTAGATTTGCCCCTGAACTTCAGTAAAGGAAAAGACAAAAGATTCCCGAGAAGGGATATGTCTTGGGACCCCACAACATCTCCTGTTGGTGAAGCAGCTTAGTTCTGTCATCAGTATTTGATCTGGTGACCTGACATCACTTGCTGAAAGGAGTAATCACCCAAGTGGAAAAGAAGAGAGCTAAGCGATGTGGGAGGGTAGCCAACCACATTAAGTGCTGCAACAAAGCAGTTTTGCAAAGCCCAGTGTCTCACATGGGAATACTGGACGCTGCGTAAGACAAGGATTTCTATAGGCTACAGTATTACTATATCACGTTTGTTTTTTTTCTCTTTGACATCACTGTGCACGATATTTTTCACGAGTATTCAATGACTATATTACAAGGGCAAAAAATGAAAGAGGATTTTTGTGCTGGAAAGCTTTCCTTTTTGATAACAAAAGCTGCACAGAGCTATTTTGCAAAACTCTCTCTAGTACTTTAATCAAGAAGCATCATCCATCCCTCCCCCAACAAAATGTAACATCTGAGTGACAAGCTTGAGTATGTCTCAGATTTGAACCACTAAGTGAAAAATCCCATTCCATTTAATCTTCTTGCATTTTGGTTTTAGTTTCAAAGCCTTTGGGTCTTTAATTCTCAGGGATGACAAAATCTACATTGTTGCCTGCCAACTAAACTCCATTCAAGGTTCATAATACATCGTATAATATATACAAGATTAAGTTGTTAGCTTGCTTTTCTTTCAACTGTCATTCATCAAACAAATAGCATTTTGAGGAGGGAAACCTATTTTCCTCACTGAACCACGTACAATGTAGTTACCTGTATTTCTGGGATTTCACCATTTACCATATCAAAAGATGAAAAATTATCATCTGTAAACATGAGGTTCATTTCCAGTCAAACTACCTTAGTGCTTTGTTCCTCTTTTCTCCACTGTATGACTTTCTTGGGCTATCCACAAGACTCTTACCTAATCACTTTTATGTCCCTGATTTGCATTAAAACCCTTATTTATTTGTTCTTCTTGCCTTAACCTCTACCACTCTGTGTACTTACCTGCCCTTAGCAGCAACCTGATTCTGTGCCTTTATGAATGCTTGAAAAGTATATAGTACCTGAAAGGGCTGTTGTAAAGCTAATAATGATATAGACACAACTTTTTCTAATTTACCTACACTAATAACATTTTAATGTACTTCATTAAAGCAAAGCCCCTCATAGCAGACATACAACACTTATTAAGGTACGATTAATTAAACTCACCCATATTCAGCTGAAATTAGTGCACTGAATTAGAGTATTGTATATCTCTGTCTGTACATTAACAGATGGATGGGTGATAAGGCATAAAAACTATCATTGTCCAGACCTACCAGCTTTACACTGCTTCACCAGCATAAAACAGGCAGATAGATGCTCAAAAGGGACAGCAGAGAATCATGCTGTAGTTCAGAGTGCAGCTTTCCCACGTGGGACGTCTACATCACTCTACATCACCATAGTGACATGCTATGTCACTGAAGTGCATTGCTATGGTGACATAGGGTGACGTGGGTCTACATATGATTGGCAGCCACTTCACCGTAGTGGTGTGCTCCCCTGTTTTAGTGCACCACTATGGTGAAATAGTGGCAAAAACTAACCATACACCACATGCACGGCACAGTACAAGCAGTTACTGAGACGTGCTTTAGTACTTCCTTTTGAAAGCACTAAAGCACGGTGAAGTAACAATGTCACTGTAGGGCAATGTGTAGACTCTGTACAAGGGACATTAGCTGGTAGGGGTTGGGTAGAACACCCCTATTTTGCTTTGATAGGCAGTGGCTGTTGCAGTATCAAGCCAGACCAGGAATGGGGGAAGCAAAAATGTGACTCTGAATATGAGCGCTGTATAGGTAAGCCCTAAACCAACACTGAGATTCCAGGAGAAGCTCTTGAGCAAATGCAAGGGGATGGTTAAGGAGGGTTCTTGCAATGATCTTTCCTGTGGTGGACAGCAAGGAAATCCCTCTGTAATTTCCACAGACAGACCTGTCTTTCTGAAGATTGTCATGATCATGGTGTTCCTGAGGTCACCATGATCCTTAAGATGAGGGCACAGTGCTGTAAGTTCCTCTTCCCCCTGCTTGAAGATTTCAGCAGGCATTCCATCTGTTCCAGATGCCTTGTTGTTCTTCATCTGCTTGATGTCTTTCCTCACCTCATCAAGGGTTGGAGGGATTCCAAGATCGTCTCTGACTGGGTGTTGCCGAATGCAATTGAGAATACTCTTGCCAACAACAGAGTCTCGATTGAGAAAGTCTTCAAAATGCTCTGTTGATGGCTCCCCTTTCCTTGATCAGGTCTCCTCCATCCTTAGTTCTCAAGGGGGTTGGTCTTTGAGTGCTCAGACTGTAGATGGTGGCACTAAAGAAACCACACATATCATGGATGTTAGTGAGATATTGAATTGCCTTCGCTTTGTCTTGACACCATCTGTTCTTTATATCACAGGTCCTCCTTTGGACCTCTTACCATGGATTGTTGTGATCTAATTTATTTTTCTTGGAGTTGGTGTAACTCTGCTAAGCACAAAAGGCCTTGTGCTTGTAGCTGAGCAACTCTTGGATCTTTCTATCATTCTCATCAAACAAGTCTTGGTGTTTCTTGGTAGGGAATCCAAGTGTCTCTTCACAGGCAATAATGATAGTGGATTTGAAGGCACCCCAAATGCTGCCAACATTTTTATTGGAATTCACCAGTTTTTTGTTGAGGCATTGGTGGAAGAGGTCTTGTTTGGTTGGGTCCTTGGGTCATTTGATGTTGACCTTCCATTGCCATTGCTTCTGCTGCAGCCACTATTTGGGAGCCAGTTTGAATGACATAACTAAGAGGATGAGTGAGTGATTGGTCTGGCAATTATCAAGTGATTGAACAGTATAGCTTGAGTGATGTGGTCATCTTTGCAATCCTGGGTACAAGTGATGTAGTCACTCAAGTAGCAATGCTTAGATGACAAGTGTTGCCATGATGTCTTGCACCTGCTTCTGTGGTGGAACAGGGTGTTGGTGATGGTGAGTCTATGTTCTGCACATTTGGTCAAAAGGAGGATGCCATTGTAACTAACCATTCCCACCCCTTCCTTGCCAGTGGTTTGAGAGGTTTGAGTCCAGAGGTTTGAGTCCATTCTGACTCTGGCACTGAAATCACAGAGCAGAATAAGCCTGTCTCCCTCTGGAATGTCAGAAAGGATTTGGTCAAGTTTGGCATAGAATTCATCCTTGGTTTCATTGGTGGTATCAAGAGTTGGGACATACATGCTGATGACAGTGGCTCCCTGCCAATTTGAGACAGAGAGACATGTGGTACTCATTAAATCCAAAAGGGAACTCATTGAGTTGGTTTATGAGTTCATTCTTAAAGGCAAAGCCAACTCCATGAAGGCAGAGTTCTCTTTCCTGTTTACCCTTTAAGAGGCACAACTGACATAATCTTCTCTGCTTGCCACCTGCAGGAAAAATGCCAGGAACAATATAAGTCTCTCTGCATGGCCTTCTTTGACCTCAGGATAGCCTTCAACTGTCAACCAAGAAGTGCTGTGGAAGATCCTTCTGAGGTCTGGATGCTGACAGAAATTCGTCACCATTCTTCACCTGCTCAGTATGCGAGCTGTGGTTCTCAGTAATGGATCTATCACAGATCCTTTTGAAGTTAAGACAGGAGTTAAGCAAGGCTGCATTATCGCTCCAACACTCTTCTTGATTTTCCTTACCATGATGCTACATTTGACCATTAATAAGCTTCCAGTTGGAATGGAAATGAACTACCAAATGGATGGTAAATTGTTTAATCTCAGCCAACTCTGAGTCAAAACCAAGACCACTCTGATCTTAGTCATTGAGCTTCAGTATATTGATGAAGCTGTAGTGTGTGCTCACTCAGAAGCAGATCTTCAGGCAATTCTTGACGTCTTTTTTAAGGCATACAAGAAAATGGGACTGATGCTTAACAGTTGGAAAGCTAAGGCCCTCCATCAACAAGCTCTTAATGAGCAGTCCGCAGCTTCAGCAATTCAGATTTAATGGTGAGACTCTGGAGAACACTGAGTATTTCCGTATCTCAGAAGTCATCTCTCGCAGAAAGTTGACATCGATGAAGAAATTCAACATAGCCTCAACTGTGCAAGTGCAACCTTTGGACAGCTGAAGAAATTGGTGTTTGAAGTTCATGACCTCAAATTCAAAACCAAGCTCATGGTTTATCAGGCAGTTGTGATCCTTACTTTACTGTACAGAGCTGAGACATGGACAACTTACAGGAGACACCTCAAGTCACTGGAGAAATACCATCGACACTGCTTGTAGAAGATCCTTCAAATCCAGTGGGGAGACACATTAACATTAGTGTCCTCTAGCAAGCAAACATTATGAGCATCAAGGCAAAGATCATCTGACATCAACTTTGCTGGGCCAGTCACATCATCCGGATGTCTAACTCCAGACTCCTGAAGCAAGTTTTATTTTCCCAGCTCAGTCAAGGCCTATGCTCAAGAGGAGGGCAGAGAAAGCACCTTAAGGATGTCCCCAAGGCCAACTTAAAAATATGCAACATCAACATCAACTCATGGGAGACTATTGGCCAGAACTGGAGGAAGGATGCTGCAAGGACTTTGAAACCTCATGATGACAACAGGTGATGCAAAACCAGGAGCAGCAAACAGTGTCACAGACTGAACCAAGAATCCAGAGTCACCCACCTTGCATCGAAACACATGCCCAAGTTGAAATAGAACCTGCTGATCCCAGATTGGCCTTGTCAGCTGTCGTTGGACCCACAGATAAGGCAATCATGGAAGACAATCATCCTCGACTGCAAGGGACTTTCGCTCATGATAGGTAAGTACCAGCTCCAGTGAGACTACTTGTGAAATAAGGTGCTAATTAAGTGGAGTCAGGAATCTGGTTTTCTGATTACTTGGAAATTTACTGTTTGTAAAATGTTTCCTCCTCTGTTTGGAACCTGAAGGACTATTTCTATAGCTGATGCAAAGTGACCTCAATGGAATTGGACCAATTTAAACCACTTGATAATCTGGCCTCATGCTAATAACTGATAACAGGAATCCTGCAGTAGTATAAACGGTCTAAATTATTAAGTGAAACAGGAATCATATTCTAGATCATGAAATTGGTGAAGCTTATTGGTAAAGGTGGGCTAAATGTATTTATATATTTACTCAGACTCACTTTATGCTGCTTACCTCTGTAAAAAATCGACACAACTATGCATTTGCCCACTTGTATAATCAGACCACACCACAATAACAACATGACTGGACAAGCCAATAGTTGTTTGAATTTTTCCTTTGCAGAAAAATCCTCCTGCTCCATTTCATTGCTTCATGAGAACAAGATTAACATTCAGCATTGCTTACTGGAACATTTTCAGTGGATTGTCATATATGCCATTTACTAACCATTCACCTGAAGGATGTGGGTCTGATATAGCTCTTCATAGCCGTAGGCATGACAGGTGTAATTGCCCATGTGAATAGTTGTTACCTTGGTGATGTAGAGGGAATCATCTTCTCCAAAATCCTGTATGTAACAAAAGACAAGAAAGAGGCCTTATCATTTAGCAAATTTAGTTTAGACATCACACAAGGGCAGGCTACCTTTTCAGTTGTTTTGATAGCATCTCAACTTGGCAACACAGCATGAATTTTGAATAGCAAGCTTTAGAGTTCATAAATCATCAGGCAGGAGGAAATGAGTGGCAACGTAAGAGTAAGGTGATGCAACTAAAGTAACTCAGTTAAGAATGTGAATTTTTCCTCTGGTTAACGAGGCGCTACATGCATATAAAAAGATGCCAGTCCCCTGCTGTCTAATTTATGGGGGAAGTTAATACCTGCCTGTGAACTCAGGTGATACAACAAAGTCTAATTTTTGGGTGGGTTAAAGATTGTTTTAATCTATTTTAGTGGCTCACAAAATGTGCTGGAATCTTGAGTCTGGATGAGAAAGAAATAAAGCCGTTTGTCAGTTATCTACAAAACACCTTATGTGAAAAAAAAATTAAAAATAGTCTAGATAGGAATTAAGGAGGAAAAAGAGTATTTCCTTCAGCTAAATATTTTGATTTTTAATTGGTTATAATGTGCCTTTTCCTCCCTCTCTCATCTGCTATGGCTTTTCTTGTATTTCTACCATGTATCATTTTCAAATGAAAGTTATTCCAGAAGAGAAGTGGAGATACTCATGACTTTGCTGGGATTCAGTATCTGAATATTTTGCCCTTGTGCTCTGCTTATCAAGTTATTTCAAATTAGACCAAACAGGACTATACTGGGGAATAACACACACTGCAGTTTCTCTTCTGTTTTCATTAGGATTCAGACTTCTGCTGCTCTGAAATGTTTATACTTTTATGCAAAACCCAGAAGGATACATTTAAAAACCACAGTTAATTAGCTTAAAGAATGATTTTTCCTTAATTAGCTCAATGCATGAAGCATGCTAAATGAAATCCTTTACAGAAATTCATTAGTGAAGTACAGTAGAGCTCCTTATTATGTAAGAAGAGCAATATAAAGTAATTAAATAAAACAGAATGAATAATAACAAAAAGGAATGCAAAGTTATTTTGCTGGCCAATACTCAAAAACTTTCTTCTAAACTTGCACTGTAGATAAATGAAAGCAATCTGGGCAATTGTCGGGAAGATCTTTACAGCACATTGTATCTGGTACACCAGGCAGTTTGGCTACAGCCATTCAAAATAAAACACAATCACACTTCAATATGACCTTGAAAACAGAAAAACCATAACAGGGGCAGACTCTTTCTTACATGCACCAAAACCCCATGCTCACAGAAGCCTGTGTGGGACAAGAGCCTGTCTTTTTCAGGGCCAACAGAGACATTTTCTATATGGACTGGGAAGATGCAGCCCAACCTGCTGCCATGAATCTACGTGCCTAGATGTCCGGGTGGAGTTCACGATCAAATACTACTTATACATGGTATATTGCACCTTCTCATTGAAGTTGATCAGCCTCTTGCATAACCATCTGTATTCATGGAGATGCGCATATTGTCTCCAAAGCCCAGTTTAGTGGCAAGTACTATCACTACAAAGCAGAGCTGAGCCCTGCACCTTTAACTGTAGTTGATACTGAAATTATGGGCAAATTCACATATTTTTTGACTATTGAACAAGTTAGAGGATAGAAGCTCCTATTCATTAATTCAGCGGTTGTCAACCGGGGGTACTTGGAAAGGAGCTAGGGGGTAGGCATGGGTGGGCAGGGACAGAGTGCCACCACCCGCCACTCCGCACCGCCGCCTACCAGGAGGAGGGCTGGGGGGAGGTGGAGAGCGAGGGCAGCAGCTCCCTTCTGTGGACTGCATAGGCACTGCCCAGCCAGCCAGATGTGGAGGGAGAACTCGCTTGCATGTGGCATCTGCTGCCGCTATCCACCACCCTGCACTGCCGCCGTTTGGAAGCCCTCCACCTCTGCTCCACATCTGGCTCCTGCCACCCCACAGAAGGGGCTCTGTGTCCAGCCGCCACCACCCCGCCACCCTCACTCTGCCAAAAGTGTATCCAGAAGTACGTTCCTTTAAAAAGGTTGAAAACCCATGCATTATCTAATTCATGTTATCTGCTTAAAACTTGCTATTTTAAACATTACCTTTTTTTTTTCGGTCCCCTGAAATTTTTTCTCTTGGAAATGGAATAAGTGTCAATGACACTGGCGTATAAGATGCACCAAGCTTGTAAACATAATATTTGCACCAGAAAAACACAGTGCATATTGTTATATAGGATACTTAATAACATTTTGAAATCTAATATCAAATGCAGCTCAAATTGAGTTTAGAGCAATAAAAGTAGGATGGCTACTTTTATGGAATGATTTGTAAGGAGTTATAGAAAAACAAAACACTATTTTTTTATTTTTTTTTTAGTGCTGATTCCTTATAGATATCTTGGAATAATGTTATGAAGTCTTGATTGATGCCCTGTAATTGTTCTTTTATGGATGATCTATTTTTGTTTGATGTATATAAATGTATTAGTATAAGCAAAGATTCTTGCAAAAACAAACCGATGCAAGGTTATATTATTATTTCCCTTTCAAATACATTATTTCTCTGAATGAAAGTTTAAAAAAATATAAAAGCATTGTTTATGGCTTTCAAAGCTATTTTCTGATTAATAGCATTTAATAAAGAAGGTTATCAGATATGATTTGGTAATACTATGTATTGCCAGACATTGAGTGGTAATATTTTCAGTGTGCAGGGAGTTAAACATTTTCAGTACATCTCCATGAGTGAACATAGGAGTATTATCCAGCATGACTAATATCAAAATCTGTCTTAATATTGTATTTGCTATGGGGAGAATATTGTAACAAATTAATGACTGATTTTCCTTTTTGCATCGTATGGTTTCTCTTTTGCTCTCCTCTGGATATTATCACTTAATACAAAAGGATTTCACATTTACATCATTAATGCCATCTCACTCTCATGTACCTTGTATGTGCCACTTGTGTGCCCCAAACACCTATTATAGGACTGTTTTAGATGGTTTTGAAAATATTTATAGGGACTGTTTTCTATATTCCTTGGCCCGTAAAGCCAGGTGTCCTAGCCACTGTGAGCCCGCATGTACTCAGAGGGAGCCATAAAAATCTGTAAAAATGATCTTGCATAACCCTTCTATTCCTAAAATATAACTGAAGTATAATATCTTGGACCTGTCCAGCATTAGTAGTGACTGCTACACTTTCCCTTGGGGAGCTGGAAATATCCCGCTTCTGGCCCTGCAGGGTTGCAAAATATTGGACTTTAAGAGAATGCCATTTTTATGTATAATAAAACTGTCACTGGATGAGGACTGAATCTTACCTGTCTTGGGCCTCAGGCAGGTGTAATTTTTAGGTGGAAAATTCCATGCTTGAAGGGAGAAGGAAGCATTTCTGCGGTTGATTTGAACAAAAAAGTCAGCTGTATGTCAGCTGCTTGGAGAATATATTTTAGAATAAGTCCTGAAGAGAAGGATTAGTGGGCAGAGAGAAAGTGAGGAAGTCCAACGTGAACCACTCAACTGCTCTTTATCACTTGGCCATTATATATGCTGTAGATAAAAAATTAATTTAAAAAATCCTCTCTGACCAAAAAAGAGTATTAAGGTTGCCAAATGAAACACTCAACAAGTAGGAAATGCAAGAATGAATGTTGCCTGTGCAATCTCAGTTCAGGCCCTTGTGGGCTTGTGGTTTGAATGATGCATTCTTTAATCACAGGAGCACACACTATTTTGTCCAGAGGACCTTAGCCTCATCAAATGCACAGGATGAATAATGCTTATTTTATAAGCAGGTTTTTGGTATTTTGTTTTATCCTCAGAGTTGTGCAATTGGCCTCAGGCCTTATTTACTGCAGACTATTCACACCCTGCTTTGAAGGCAGAATTATTAGTCCCCACTTGTTTTTCTTCTGATATCCATAACCACCACATCTGAGTATGTCACACAAAGTATTAACTACTCTGCACAGCAGCTTTAGGGGGTAAACAGTTATCCTAAAACCATAAAAATTATGATTAAAAGTATCAGCTACATTTTGGGTCCTAAGTTAAGACATCCAAGACCTGATCTTTCAGAACAATTTACTATATATTGCACTTAACATGTTTAAAGCAGCTTTTGAACCCTATACCTATGATTCATACTAGGGGTGTGCAAAGTGGTCCCTATTCGATTTGGATTCGGCCTGAATCGGGGACAGCGATTTGATTTGTTGATTCAGATCACTGTCCCTGATTCGATTCAGCTGAATCCGAATCTGAAGATTCGATGCTGATTCAGAGAATCAGCAATTCAGACATAGACACAGCTTTAAAAGTTTCTTCTACATACCTTGAGGTACCAGGCATAGCTAGTGAATGCTGCGATGCTGGGGCAGATGGAGTGTCCCACAGGAGCGCCCGGGGGGGGGGGGGGGGCGGCCTTCTACACGCTCGGCAGCGAACCTGGAAGTGGACCGGAAATACTTCTGGTCTACTTCTGGGTCTGCTGGGAGTGCGCTGGGGCCCCCCTCCTGCACCTCCCTAGCTCAGTGATCAGCCGTGGGGGGACCCTGGGTGCCCCCCCCAGACCCAGGAGGCACCAGTCACTGAACCAGGTGGGCATGGAGGAGGCCCCCCTGCACACTCCCTGGTGGACCCAGAAGTGCTTCTGGTCCACTTCCGGGTCTGCTGCCAGGCACGCTGGGGAGCCCCCATGCTTCTGTGGGATGCTCCATGTGCCCTAGCATTGCAACATTCACAAGCCACCTGCTACCTTGAAGTATGTAGAAAAAACATTTAAAGCTGTCTCTATGTCCGAATCTCTGAATCTTTCCGAATCTCTCTAAATCAATTGGAAAGGTTCCATTGCGATTCAGAGAGATTAAAGGGTCCTCTGATTCGATTTGGATTCAGAGACTCGGCCCCTAAAACGGGCCAAATCTCCGCTGAATCGAATCAGGGACTGAAGCTTCACGCAGCCCTAATTCATATGCCTTCTTCCTGGGCCCAACATGGGTAAGCAGTGAGAGCACAGGCCAAATAGCAAAGCCTGTATCAGTGAGGAACTACAATTTCAGGGAAGTCCTGCTTAGCTGGAGTATCTTGAGTGTAGACAGTATATGTGGAGAATGAATCTGTGATCCTCAAAGAATCTATCTAAATTGTGAGTTGTTCAAAGGCTTGGATCAAGCATCAGATTTTGGATGATTTTTATGGGAATGGCAAAAGGCACAAAGGCTACCCCATCTACCAGATGTCAGCTCCCTGAGCTAAAGCATGAGGCACTACTGCTCAAAAGTTCACTACAATTTTGTACCATGGACAAGACTACATATTTTGTTTTCTATTCTCATTTTTGGAAATGGCTGAAAAATTTGTTGGATATTTTTCCAATAAATTAATATATATCATTTAATCCAAATGGTTGAAGTCTGGCAAAATAACAAACAACTTAAAGCAGGTTCTTACAATTGGAAATGTCAGGCAACCTTAATAAAGGCAGAGGGGACTACTGATTATGGCACAACTACTCTTTCTACAACCTTACTCTCTCTAGTCTATTTAATTATTTTCGCTGCCAAAGTTTCTTTTCCACAGGATAGTTTATAAACCTGTTCTCCATCCCCAACTGGCAGTGTAATTCAGCAAAACTGATGCAATTACTTTCCTGTAGAGAAGCTCAGTAATTGTCAGCCATCAGTCAGACCTCTGTTGAGTGGATTAGGTCTGTGCATGGAATAGCTGTTGCACAAATACACTTAATCTGTATATGTTTTCCTACTCATTAAATGGTATGAAGGTGGGTTACTTTGACAAAAGGAAGAACTATGAGTGTAGAAGGATGTAGTACCTGCAGACAGATGATTCGCTGCTTCCCAGCAGTAAGATAAGGATGCTAATGTTTCTCACCTCTCACCTGTATTTCATCAACCTCATTATGAAACAACATTAAATGTTCTAGTAAAATATTTTTCAGTAGGTTGCTCTGCTAATTTCTCACGACTGATGTGTTCAAATGGTGCCAGATGGCAAACTGACTTACTCTATGGTCTGTCTCACCTTTCCCCTCTCTCTTTAGAATGAAATATTCTGTATTCCCTACTTAGTTTCTTTTAGAGCTTGCAATTGTCTTTCACATAAAAGGACCAACTAAATTATATTTGAAGAAATTAAAACTTTTCAAGATTAAAAATGAGTGTTTTATATTGAACTTGGCAATCAAAAAAAGTCACTACCTCGAACAGCCAGTTTTAAAATTAAATTAAGCATGTTTTAGACAACTGACACACTTTTTTTCTGCATTACATTTCTTTACCATCATTTCAGAGGTTTTGGTCTTTCTATATCAAAGGTTTCTCAAATCTATTTATCCTATTCCTCCTTCCTAAAGCAATCTCTGATCATACAATTTGCTCTGAGATGCCGTATTTAGAGATGGGTAAAACATTATATACTGCTTGCAAATCCCTCTCAGTTTGACTCAAGTGAAATTCAATATTTACTGATTATGGCACAAAATGTGTGCTGCAGCATCAGTGTATGAAGCTCGGGGAAAGGGAATGAATACACAAGGGTGATTCATGGGGTACAGTCTCAAGGCTTGGTACAACTTTGTGTGGGCACCTGAGAGCAGGTAGAGGGAGTGTAAAAGTGCTGCTGCTTCTCTATGTATTTAGTGAAGCTTGGCACGCTCTTCACCTATTTCATTGTCCTGCTTGGATTACGAAACCCTACTCCTGTCCTTGATTTTAACTAGCATCAGCTTTCAACAGCTGATAAACACTTGCCTAAGGGCTGATGGAAGATGCCTTATAGTTTTCTAATTTGATGATGATAAAGTGTTTCTGTTACCAGTAATTACCAGCAGCTGTCAAAGGGTTGATGTCAAGCCCTGGCAATGCATACGGCCTCAGTTAATGGTATTGCTTGCCTCTCAGTCTATCCAAAGATATGATATAAAACATCCTATATAAAAGAAAGACCAAAACATCACTATTCAAGCCATGGATAAGGTGGAACCATTCTCTATCCATTAGAACTAAGTTTCTCCAAACTCATTGGTTATATTTTCTTAGGGTTGATTTAATACCTGCCTATAGGTATTTTAGAGGGTAAAGAAATACTTCCAGAATTCAGCAATAACCAATATTGTGATTAACATTTATTAGATAATTCTTTAAAAATTTTTTTTTAAATCTTGGTTGATCCTCAGAGTCCCAGAAATATCTGATAATGTTTACAGGATTTTAAAACTAAATGTACCCAAGCATTTAATGAGATTATTATTATGCAAAATCTACAATGTCTGTCACTTTGAAAATGATTTTTCCACACTAATCAAATGTCTCTGATCTTTTTTACAATGGATCCATGAGTGATTCATATAAAAATAATAAAAACTAAATTAGTCATGGATTCTTAAATCACTTTCTTTGGTCTTTTCAATAATTCATTTCCAGAGACAAGCAGAGAACTTATGCTTCATTAAAATTATTTGTTCTTGGTTTTACATGCTTATCATTTTAGTAATTTAAGTGGGGAAATATTCAGCCCTAAGCAAATGCCAGAAAACTACTGCAAAGAATAAATGATGAAGAATTAATTTTTCTTTTTCTATTATTTTACTCAAGAGATTTAGTACAACAGAGGGATATGATCGGTAAGCTATGGATACTTCTTTTGTTAAACACGCAGAAAAAAGATATATTCTATAGACCTCTATTATAATGTAGATCATAATAGCCAACTTACACATACCCACTGACTTGCAGGTGCTCTCAGAGTCAATTATATAATAATTAAGGTGAGCATTCTTTTTGGAGTTATGGTGCAATGAAGACGTTACCATACCAATAGTCTAATAGAATATCTTAAATAATTAGAATACCACATACTCCAAAGAAAAGCACGTGATTAGTCCCAGAGGCCATGCTTGACCAGTTGCTATGACATGGAAGCAGTTTTCTTTGCAAATCCAACTAATAATTAGCCTATACGCTGAACCTTGAGGATTGACAGTCCTTGACATTTTTATTTTGCATACCTTCATTTGTGTGTGAAATCACTGAAGAATGTGGGGCATCTGCAATTGATTTCAATTGGCTAGAATTTCAATTTAAGGGTTGAATCAATTTTTAAAAATATTTCTAAACCATTTGCTTTAATACCTTACCTCAGTGAGTTCCACAGGTAAATGTTTTCTTCTTTATAATTTTTAGGAGATCTGTATTGTGTTCGTAGTTCTATTTCTCCATTATGTTGTCAAGAGTTAACAATATATAGACAATATATTAGGGCTGTGTGAAACAGCACCATTCCATTTTGACTTCCATTTCAATGTTTTGATGGGACAGTGTTTCGTTTCAAGTTTCATTTAATTTCAAAACCACTGTTCTGTTTCGTTTCGCTGTTTTGACTGTTTCGAAGTTTTGCCTATAGGCTATAATGGGGAAGCACAAAACTGCCTATAGCTTTGTCATTTCTTGCCTGATTCAGATTAAACTTGCAAGAATGGTAGTCCTTGCTGAGCCCACAGAGCCTGACAAGTTTCAAGGAGATAGATGCAGGGGTTTCTCAGAAACTGCACCTCAAGCTGCTGACAAGCAAAACCCATGTCATGTGTGTTAAGGTGCAGCAGAGTGAAAACTGCAGGCATGGTAGGCCCTGATGAGGCCATAAAGCCTGCCAGCTTTCAAGGAGATAGGTGCAGGGTTTCCTGGGAAACTGTACCTCATGCTGCTGACAAACAAAACTTGTGACATTAGTCTAAGGACATGGCACTGACAGACAGGGTCCTATCCTTTAGGTCAATCTGTTATGGTTTAGCAGACCAACTGAATAGTTAGTTACAGAAATATATCTTAGCAAGCTTTTGAGTTGAAAAACCCTTTCTCAGGTTGAGGAAGCACCTGCAGTTGGTGTGTGTGTGTGCACTCTTCCTGGATGGAAGGAATAGTAAAGAAGTCAGAGGCTGGCATGCAACACAGGCAAGAAAGCCAGTCAGTGAAAATGGAAATGGAGGTGTCAGGGGGTGAGGGACAGGCTGGGGTGGGGAGAGGGGGAAGGGGGATGTAGCAGCGCAGGTAAAAGTGGAGAGGTACCTGGGGAGTCAGATGTCTGGCAGGTTGGAGTGTGTCATAAATCCAATGTCTATATTGAGTCCATGTACCTACTACCTAGGAGGCTGATGAAGTGAAGTTCATAAGCCCATCTGTGAAAAATGGTTTGTAAATTGCCTTTCAGGATCAGGCCTGAGAGATTGGAGACAGAGTGGTCTGCTGAAGGTGGTGCATGTGGGCACTTGGTAGGATGGTGCCATGAGGGCCATGACCCACCTGAACCCTGGCTGCTCAACTAAGGAGAAGGGCTGGCCATGGACAGCAAGCATCTCCCCAATTCTCTGGGTGATCTTGCTTGCCCTTGCAATGTGCCTCACTTTCTGTTTGCCTTTCCCCCACTGTTCCAGGGTGGTCTGCCTCTGCTTTGGGGGGGAATGGAGGCTTTGGAGTGAGTGGGGGTCTTCCCTTTGGGCACATGGTGCCAGGCTGAGGAGGAGCAAGGGCAAGGGGGTGGTGCCTGCAGAGATGTATCAGCATCCCCGTGGTGCTCATGTGTTTTGTTCCCTTGCCCCGGCTGGTTTTGGCTTGGCAGTGCAGGCAGATAGTGTACATGGGATCATTTGCCAGCTCAAAATGATCCCAAACCATGCTACCTGCTTGCTTCTGGGGTGTGGGTGCATGTGTGGATGCTGCAATTTCCCCCTCCTCAGCAGGCAGAAGCACAGCAACAGGAGGAGCGGACTCAGCTGAGCTGCTTGCCTCCGCAACTTCTACCTCAGCCTCCTCTGAAGTGCCTTCTGGGGAA
Source organism: Alligator mississippiensis (assembly GCF_030867095.1). Taxonomy (NCBI): domain Eukaryota; kingdom Metazoa; phylum Chordata; order Crocodylia; family Alligatoridae; genus Alligator; species Alligator mississippiensis. The sequence continues at coordinate 68,829,339 of NC_081832.1, forward strand.
GGAGACCTGGCTCTAAAGGAAACTTCAGGGGTGTGGAGCACAAACGCAGCTGATTCCGTCCTTCCCCAGAATTTCCCTTGCTGTATGGTGTGTTTCATAGTGTCTTGTTTTTATACAAATATATAAATGTATCTGCATTCCTATACACATTCTATAAGGTGTGTAGTATACGGCACAAGGTATAAATGCATCTGCATTCCTATATAATTTTATAAGGTGTATAGTATACGGTGCAAGGTATAAATGTATCTGTGTTCCTATATAAATTATATAAGGTATGTAGTATATGCCACGAAGTATAAATGTATAGAAATAAAATATAAATGTATCTCCCTTCCTATATAAATTCTATAGTGTAATATCCAATATAATTATAAAATTGAAAAGAATAAATCAATGATTATAATAATAAAATAAAAGGTATAGAAGAAAGCAAAAGGTATTGTGGAATCCCACTTGCTAGGCTAGGCTAGGAAGTAGGAAAGCATTCAAATCAATGCTAGTAGTAGCCTTTGTTGTCTAATGCTCCCGAGCTGTTGGAAGATACAGCTCAGTACCTGTCAGACCCCAAGGCAGAAAGCAGACCAGTTCAAATAATGCTGCCTTTTATGCTATTTTTCCATCTCTCCCCCAGAGCACGGGGATTGGAAGGGACCTCAGAAAAGGATCACAGTCAGTGGCCAGCTACACAGTCAATATGAGAGCAGTTCTTCCCCCCTCTTCCTCCTTCCTCTCCTTACTTTCTGTTTCCCTGCAGGCAAGCCCAGCTTGAGCTTTGAAACTCAAAACATTTCAAAACTTTCGAAACATTTTGACTGCCCTCGTTTCATTTCAAGGCCGTTTTGAAACCCTTCATTTCATTTTCATTTCACTGTTTCGAGTTTGAAATGATTTGAAACAATGTCAAAATGAAACAGCCGGCAAAATTTCCCACAGCCCTACAATATAGATGCGATCTGTCTACAAAATAATTGCATCTAATATTCACCTTTTTTTCCCCAACACAAGAACTCCACATTTGAACTTCTGCAAATGTGGAGGTTTCTTCTAAAATTATATACGTCAGAGGTTAAGCTTGGCACCCTGGGGCTTCAGAGGACAAACTGAACTGCTACTGTTTCTCTTGTTGGTATTTTTATGTTTGTACTAACAACCTATTTAACTTTAGCCTCTGAACCAGAACAAAGATAATCCATTTAAAGCACCAAGTGGTTACAAGATCAGTGATCCTTATTATGTCAGTGTGAAAGATTATACGTTCTGAAAACATCCTAAATATCAATTTGCCACTTAATCTTCATTATTTAGAGCCTGTGAAGACCTATGTTTCTTGGGAGGTCCTATACGACCAATTGCAATTTCTTAAACTTTGACTTTAAAGGAAAAAAATCTTTAAGGTAGACAACGTCCTGTAATTTACTCACATTACTAGGTTACTGCAGTATCTTGGATGACATAAGAGCTAGATCATTTTAATGGCCTCATTTCCATTAGCCAGGGTGTTAGGAAGGGTTATTTACACATGCCTTATATATTTTTCAGCTGTGGAAACTACTTTACAGTGTAAACAGGAATATTTCTCTTCATACAGCATCTTCCAATAAGAAGTGTAATTCAGATAGCAAGTGCACGGCAACACACGGTGTGTTCCAAAAATGATTTCAAATTCTTGCCTTTAAATGGGGTATTTGAATAAAGATTTATTAAATGCATATCAATGCAGGTAGTGATGGATCCTGTATCAGCCAATTTCAGGAGGATATGCATGAACATGGGAGGAGAAGATATATATATATGATTCACTGGGAATGCTACTTCCCATTCTACCAATCAGCAGATGACTCATGTGCTTATCGTAGTTTTTATAGAAATAGAACGATGAATACTGAAAGTGGTCCCTCTCCCTGTCCTTGTGCATTATTTATGCCTGTTCCAAGTCACCACATACCCTTCTTGCTGTGGGCTCTTTTAGTCCATTTGTTCCAGGGCAATACGAAGGTGGCCATGCTATGTGGAGAGCTGCCTAAGATTCAGACACAGCCGTGATCTTCCCTTGTAGTGACACAAAACCCATGTTATGCTGTTTGGAGACAGACTCAAGAGTGGCCCTTAAATAGGGTGAACATACATGCCAGTTTGGCCAGGGCAGTCCTGGATTTCGTATTGAATCAAAAGTCCCACAATCTCAGGGGTGCAAGGTGCAGTCTGGCAGGGAGGCCAAGTGGCATGGTGCACCAAGCAGGCAGGCAGGCAGGCAGGCACTGCTGCTGCTATGCAGAAACAAAGTGGGTGGACTGGACAGTGCCCGGGTCAGCATGGCCCCCTGCTTCCAGTTGCTGTTCAGGAGGAGCTGGGCTGGGCACGTGTGGGTGAGGTGATGCCTGCTCCAATAGTGCTGGGCCACTCACCTTCCTGGCATACCATACTTCTCTGCTTCCCTGCTTGATTGTGTCCTGCACTCCTGCCTGCCTACCTCGGCCTTCAGCAGTGCCAATGACTTCGGGGTGGGTGGGGGGCAATGTCCTGGATTTCCTTAAACATAATATGGTCTTCTTACCCTTAAATATGTTTTTTTTTCATGTCTGCAAAACCAGAAATTACAAAACCAAACATGCCTTGTTGATTCTTAGCTAATCCAAATTTAATCTGACCAAGTTTTTCAGTCTTTGCTTGGTTAGGACCTAACCTGAAGTCTTAACTCACAGGAAAATACTACAGACTCCTTTGAGACCCAACTAAGCTCTCAGTAAAGTCCCTAGGAAGAAAAAACCCTTCATGGGTATGAATTGAGATCTGTACTGTGTCCCTGAATAGGCATACAAAAGTATTTGCATTCTGCAAGATATTTGTTACCTTTCTTTTCATATTAAAAGTCTGATTGCCAGGGAAGGAACTAGCTTCTGCACTGCTAGCAAGGATGAAAATGAAGAAATCTTCTGCACTGCTTGAAAGGATGAAAATGGACAAATTGTGAACCAGGTAAAACTGGGAATTGGTCTAATTCTGTTGCTTGCCATTTGGCTGTTAAGTGGGCTGCAAGTCTTTAAGAAATGCCTTTCTGTTTTATTGAGAATGGAAGGTGAGAGCAAAAAGTATTTTATAGTAAAAGCTCTGTTAACCGGCACCTTACAAGCTGGCGTGTTCTATTAACCAGCATGCCAGCTTGTAAGGTAAAGTGAAACCGGAAGTGCCCATCGTGGCACTTCCGGTTTCTCCAAACTCCCATGGCCCGGGGCAAAGCAGGCTGTGCGGGGCCCACCTCCCTGTCCCTTGGGGCCCACAGGAGTGTCAGCGATGCCATGGGAAGTTCAGCGATGCCTCGGGACGGGCAACGATGCCCCAGACGCAGCGGAAGAAGCAGCGGCCTGAACAGGCAAAGACGCCTGTTCGGGCTACTCTGTTAACCAGCATGTTTTGTTACCCGGCGCCCCCCATGCCCCTTGGTGCCGGATAACAAAGCTTTTACTGTATTTTGTTTGAGGTTGTGGATTTCTGTTTGCTGGTTTTGTTGACTTGGGCTGTAACAGCCTTTCAGTGCAATGCTTTTGTCAGAGGTCCTGTTTCTTCAAAATGAGATTATGAATAAACCATATTCTCAGTTGATGAGCATGATGCCATTTCATAGACATATCAAATGGCAGCATGTAACGGGAAGTGTTTTGAGCACTTGAAGCAATGTACTATACATGCTTCTGATGCAGTAGCTAAATTATTAAGGTAAAACACACACTATGGCTTTAATTTTTAAAAGTTAATGCCTAAAATTAAGCACCTAAAAAAAGAGGCCTGGTTTCCAGAAGTGTTAAATCCATTAAACAAAAGGTTGTCATTTATGTGCCAAGAAGGGATTTTGGCACCTAACTGTTGGTGTTCAGACGTGAAAGAATGGGCCTGTATTCTCAAATATGGAATAGAGAGTTGAAACTAGTGCTACTGGTTTATTAGGATAGTGGCTAGAGCAGGGGTGGGTAAAATGCGGCCTGCGGGCTAGATGTGGCCCACCAGGCCATTCTAACCAGCCCATGAGACCCCTAAAAAATTTTAAAAATTAATATTTATCTGCTCCTGGCTGCCTGTCATGCGGCCCTCGATGGCTTGCCAAAACTCAGTAAGTGGCCTTCAACCCGAAATAATTGCCCGCCCCGGGCTAGAGGCTGTTCTGAAGGCCCAAAGACCAGGTTTGCAGAACAATTTTGCAAATGGCTATTAAGGATACTGTTATAAAAATAGTGTGCTGGCTGAAGGCTCACCCAGATTAGATGATGCTAGTGAGAAAAAGAAAACATAAGGAAGAATTATTCCCTTCCTTGAGAGCTGCCTTTTTTGTCTTTATTGAAAAGGGTTTCTTAATGTTTCTAGTTTCTTGGTTTCTGGATAGTTGCTGGTTTTCCAACTAGCATTAGTGGCCAGAATATCATTTCACTCTGCCTCTACATACTCTCCTCTCTGATTCAGACTCCATCACAACTACATAGATAACTTGCATGACAGTAGCTACCAGGACTTCAAAAGAATCCCAATGTTCAGAAACTCCTTTGGGAGGTTTAACTAACACAAGAGAAAACTAAGACCAGATACAGACATGAAACTTTTACCAGTCAAAGTGATTGGAAACTGGTCTAAACCCATAACAGAACAGAAGTTCAGCACACATACACCAGTCTAAAAATGGTAGAATCTGGTCTAAGATAGACCTGGATCAATCTGTACTCAAGTTTAATCTATTTAGGTTAGATTAGTACATTGAACTTCAGTACCAGTTCCTCTATTGATTCAAGTTAGATTGTTGTCTGCTGACATCCCATGTGCCTTTGCCCCCCCGGTCTCCTGCTTGGCTGCTCTGGCCATGTGCCCAAAGGGCCCTGCCCCCCAGCTCTCCCAGACCTGGGCACCTGTGTCACTGAGCCATGCTCCTGCTCCCCATCAAAGCACCCCATGATGTACACACATACCTGACACTGAGCCCAGGAGAACCCCACCATCAGACACAGCCTCATAGAGCATTTCTCCAGGGGGCCGTGCATGACTGCACTTGCAGGGGAAAGGGGGTGCGTTCACCCATGCCTGGCAGCCAATCGGGGTGGCCTGGGCACTTGGCTGCACTCAGCAGTCTCCAGCAACCAAGGGAGCCTCACTTTGGGAGGTGTGCAGGAGCGCCCCCAACCGGCTGGCCTCAACCAGTGCATGCAGCCTGGATGCCGCCCCCCCAAAGGGCAAATGTATGTTCTGTTTGCTACTGATCTAACCTATGCCGCTTACAGAAAACTGTGTAACTCGGGCTTATTGAATGTCTGCACTTAGCCTAAGACAGCGTGTGTTTCATTTTTATCATCTTCCCCTTGTCTTCTCTGAATAGCAAACAGTCCCAAAGTTTTCAATGTTTCAACATTCGTCATCATATTTGTTATCTTCCCCTCTAATTATGTAAACTCTGTTTTAAGATAAGGTATGCAGTACTGTGCATGGTACGCCAGCGGAGGACCAACACAATAGCATCATATTCTTAGAACTTGCAGCATAATAGAAATACAATCTCTTAACGAGAGCTGTTTTAAGCCCCAAGTTATAAAAACAAACATTTTAATGTGTGAATTACAAATGGACACAAGTTGGGACACAATGAGGAGTTTAGCATGTAGACTATTTACTGGCAATTCTGGTCCTTTTGTACACGCCACAAGACAAACTAATTGACACACATGAGCTACAGTAGTAAACAAATTATATGCTGCATTTTGTTAACTCCTGGGAGCACGTTCTTTAAGGGAAATTATTGATTTTTTAATCAAACAAGTGGGAAATCAAGCCATAAACCAGTTGCAAAGTACTCATGCTTCCCTGCATTTAATTCCCTAGTGTGTCTTCAACAAAGAAGCAATTGACTTTGGGGGTTTGCATTTGTCTCTAAATCAGATCCTGAGACAGTCAGTAAATTTCATACTATGCAGCAACAGTGGGAAGGAAAACACCTTTTTTAATGAGGTATAATGAAAAACATATTTTTGGAGCAACAACTAATGCAGATTTGAACTAAACTGTCCAGATTAATGTGAAACAAATAATGTAAGACAGCTATGAATTTATCTGTTAGTTGTCCACGCTATACTTGGCAAGCAAGCAAGTTCTTGTCTTCTTGGATTCTGCAGTGCATTGGCTTTGTTTTGGTCAAATTTCTAGCCCTACTTTTTGCACATTTTTGCAAATTTCTAACCCCTTGCACTATATTTCTGGAAGACGCAGACAATAATTTTATAAATTTAGAATGGAATGAAAGTATAAAGCCATTTCATGCCCCAATGCTATATACAGAGTGACATAAAACCGGTCAAGAGGTAGGATAAATATATTTGCTTCTGTTACTTGATTCAATGTATTTTGGATTTATGAGTGATTTCCTAATTAAATATATTGGCAAAAGCTAGAATTGTTCCTGGAGCGCACAAGCACATAATTTTGAAAAAGGACATACTTCCATCATTTAATTCATTATAATCTGATGTCCTGTTATCTCTATCTAATGCTTATAAGTCTTAGCTGTGCTTAGAAAATAAAATAAAAAAAAATTATTTCTGAGAAACCTGATAAAACTTCTTTTAAATATAGCTATAAATGCACTTCTCATGGTTAAATATTATTTTGGTGCTGAAAACAATCTTAAATGTTTGAAAGAAAAAAGGTTTAATTACATGTGTCATTAGGATGGCATTTTTTGTAATAGCTATATGACTGAATTCATTAACAGAGTTCTTAACAGATAAAACAAATTATTATTGTGTTGCTTATGAAAGCTTATCATTAAAAGAGCAGTGAAAAGTGATTCATATTTTGTTGCCAGTCAAGATGCCTCATAAAAATGATAAAGAAAGAAGGCATATAAACAATGAGGCATTTTAATCTTCAGGTTTTAATTCCTGCTTAAATTCAAGATTATCCAGTCTTTTGTTGTTGGTCTTTGTCAATCCTCATTTTAATTTAGAACATACTTCCATCTTCTCTCAATACATTTATCAAGAGATTGGACCAAGCAGTAAAATGCAACAAAAATAGTCACAGAACAGTCCTAGTTGTGAACTCAAATCTTCTTAGGGAGATTCTTATTATCACTCAGATTTCAATTTATATTTTGATCTGATTCCCTATCTAATCATTAGTATTTAGAAGAGGAAGAGTTTAATTGAAATATAATGTAAGGATTTTTCTAAGTGCCTAAATATCCTGTAGGTTTGCTTGTGATTATGACTGAGCCAGAAGCAGGGAGGATTTCCTTGAAGTTAAAAAGGTACAATTAATCTCCTGTTGCACTTCCAATTAGCCAAATTGCTAACCTTATTGTGAAAAGTAGAAATGCAATTGAGTTTCTGCTTGAGGCATACTAAAGGAAAACTGAAGTAATTTAATTAACTGACTTCAAGTATATTAAGAAGCATACTGCCTTTGCCTTCTTTTTCCAATGCCTCTGAGTAGATCATTGAGTAATGTGAATTTCTGTAATCGCTAGACAGATACAATTATTTGGGTAAATGTGGTATCTTTTATTAGACCAACTAAATAGTTGGAAAAATTGTTCTTTGCAAGTTTGGGGGCACAAACACGCTTCTTCAGGCCTAGGGAGAGTGCCTATGCTTGACATTTACCCAAAAAACCTTGTCTTCCTATGTCCTTAGACCAACACGGCTACAACCAACACCCCTATAATCACTAGAGGCAACAGAAAGCATTGTAGTCAACATTTAAATCCAACTGGAGAAACAGCGCACAAATATTTGGAAGGATTGATACCTGCACCGCAAACCTCAGTGCAAACCCTTACAGTCCCACATGCTACTAATGCTGTATGAATTCACCTAAAGAATACACATGTACCCATAATAAGATGCAATATCATCATGTCACATTGAACGTCCATATTGCTAGGAACATCAACGTCAGTATATCATGTGTTTTGTTTCACTGAATAGATTAACAGTGATAAATTCCTGTACAACATTTCTGGAGCTAAGCAGCCCTGACGAGTAATGCTTCACATCCTAACCCTGCCTCAAAAATTGGGTTGAGAATCATGTTTTTGCAGACTTGTGTTCACCCACATGGAAGGATCTGATTTTCCAGTATTGATGGATGGGCCTACCCTCACTGTCAGTCACCACAGTTCCCCCCCTTTATTTAGATCAGGAAATAGGTCATAATTATGGGCTGACATCTATTGGTAAACAACAACTTTCAAGCAGTAACTACTCTATGTATACCTCTGATATCCTCCTCCTGACAAGTGCTTGAAACATACAGCCTCCCACTCCTGGTCCATTAGATTATTCTTGGTGAAGAGTTGAGACGGAAAGGTCATACTCCCCAAACCTAATGCGTGACATCACGAGTAACAAGAAGAGATAATACAGATGATGGTGGAGTATAAGTAAGAGTAAAAGCCTTTGAAGGTTAATTGAAGGCAGATAAGACGTGGTGGTGTTTAATTGCTGCAAAAAATGTTTACTGTAATACCATGTGGTATATGACAAGATGAAAGAGATCATAAACTGAAGCATTAAAACTGAAGAACAGTTATTGCTTTTCATTTATGTACGTCTTTGAAAATGCCCCTTTGATAAACTTTTCAGTGAGATCCCAGGAAGATGACAACCATGGATCAAGGACAGGTTTAAAAAAAATGAGTGATTGTTTGATGGCAGATTGAAAGAAGCATTGAAAAAGGAGCAGTGTAATTGTACAAAAGTGTTTCTGTTTTATGTGAGGATATCAAGCTTCCTCTCACTAGTTACTAAATTAAGCCGTGTTTGCAATCAGAAACCAATACCGTGTTTAGTTGTAAATCTTTGCCTAGACAAAACAGGAATCCACTTGCAATGGCACTAAGCTAATGCAATTTAAAAAGGAGGAAAGAGATTCTTGATCTTGAAACAATATGCTCAGCACTCTGAACATGGAAAACATTAGATATGAACTCAAGCTGAAGGCCCAAACCCAAACACCTTCCCTTAGAGTCCATTTGAATTCACACTGCTGAAATTCCTGCTATCCCAGTTCACAGGCAAGATTAAAAGGGATCTGTCTCTGAGTTCAAGCGTGGATGTGGCCAAAACCTTATAAGAAAGAGCTGATCTCATAGCATCTCCACTATGTTGGGCAGAAATATAAGGATCAACCCTTCAGCATAACAGGGTTTCAAGGAAGCTTAACCTCAGACCCAAACTGAGTTCAGTTTGGTTTTGATCACTATAGCCTGTAGGTTTGCCAACCCTCTTGGACTGGCCAGGAGTCTACCGGAGTTGGCATCGATCTCCTGTTGACCTTTGAAAGCAATCCGGGAGATTGATATTGTGAACGAGTTGAACCATACAATTAACCATGACTTTACGGCATGTTGGGGGGAAAAAAATAAATCTCCCAGAATAGCTTCAGTCAGAGTTGGCTACCCTAATAACCTGGCCTAAATTTACTCCAGATCTGGATACAAACAAGCCTTCTCAGACCATATTTATTGAGAATGATTACCCCCAAGGGCTCTTCCTAGGCTCCTAATTAACATGATACGTCCAAGGTCATTTTGTTGCAAGCTAAACTAAAAACCTTGGTGAGATATGCAACTTTTGCTGCTTAACTAGTTAAGTCTGTGGTCAGAATAGGGCTGTCCAAAAAGAATATTTATACAAAAGGCAATATATATTTTATACTAAAGATATAATCATTTGTTCAGGAAAACACTGGGTGCATTTGAGCACGCTGCTTTCCTGCAACCAGTGCGACTCCCACACATTTGCATGTAGTACATTGGCAATATTCCTTACTGCTAGCACCCAAAGACTGGCAATCAATTCATCTCACAGAAGGATATCTGTAAGAACCTAGTCAGGTATTCTGACTTCTGGCTAGTTCTGCTATCCTGCCTGTCTTCATTAAAGTTTCTTTATGATCCTATGGTAATATTGCAGCAATATGTTTGCCACTTTCAAGTGTCATTTGAATGTCATGTTCCAGATGGCAACAAGCCTTGAATTTGAAAAGGGTAGTGCTTGCTTTGATGGAAAGAGCAGAGTATTAAGAAATTTGGACGTAGCCAGTTTGTGCTGATATAATAAACAGTCTTGCAACTTGTATGTTCCCCACAACTAGTGCGCACATATGCAAGCACACTGAATTTTCCTGCAGTTATGAAGTCAATAAATAAACTAAATAAGCAGTCATGTTCCCTGACAGCCTGTGCTCATAGTTTTCATTTCCTAGTGTAAGAGTAAAACAATGGCTTTTCTCCACCTCAACAGTTTAGTGAGGCATAGTACTATATACAACTGTCCTTAACTCAAATAGATATCAAATTAAGAAGAGTGGAACAAAAATAAAAATAGTTTTATTGTACTGTAACTGAAAAGAACCTGCTATAGTGTGTGTTTTAATGCGAAAAGAAATGAACTTGGGACTGTATTTTCAGTATACTACTTTTCATCTTCTCTATAATTAAATATTATTGATTAAATCAGTAAGTGTATCACATTATTCAAACATTATCTGTAGTAGTCTAGAACTCACAGTGTTAATGTAACAAAGCATGGAGAATGAGAGAGAGTCACCCAGATATTTATAATTAGGCATCGATATAACTGGGGAAGTCAAGAGAAGTACACATTCCTTCATCCATGGATGGCATCATGAGCCGAAATTTCAGCTGTCACACCAACTAGGCAGTAGGTGGTAAAAGGTTTCATTCAAAACAGACTGAAACATAAGATTAGACTGCACAAAAAAGAGGCTATATTATTTTCTTATTTGATTGACATGTAGGTGGTATTTCACAGCTACAGTATACTTGTGGTTTCTAGAGTGGGTAGACTAAAGCACCTGGTTGACAGCCCCGAGGTTGCAAGTTGAGACCAGAGTAGAAGGGTTTACGGCGTGGCCCTGTCAGATTCCGACAAATCTGCAAATACTGCTCAATACCTTGTCACACGGACGTGAGAAAGAAGGAAGCTTATTTAGCCAGTTTGCTCTGAGCTTTCAGGGGTGGCATCTACAGAGCACTTGTATCACGGGTCTGTCTTAGAAGTGGAATGAGGGAGGATGGTAGATGTGTTAGTATTAAATCAGGCAGAAAACAGTGTAGATTTGTGTGTTAAAGACTAACTATACCAGTGGTGCTCAGTTTTTTGCCCATTGGGCCAGGTGAGTGTTGCTGGGTCTGTCTGTGGGCTGCATCAGACCACATGCATCAGAATCAGTCTTGCACAGCTGGACTGGGCCCATGTGACGTGGACTGGACCCCACCTGATGGGACAGGTCCCAGCACCTCACACCACCTCCATCCAGCCCCATGTGCTAGGATCAGAGCCATCTGGCCCCATGTACCAGGATTAGGGCCCTGGAGCCTTACACCCACACTCCATCTGGCTCCAGGGCCCGTGCTGCACCTGCCTGGCCCTGTGCTGCCCCATATGCCAGATTCAGCATGCAGGTTTGCAGCCCATGGCACTCCTGATGGACCCGTGGGGAGCTCCATAGTCTAGATGACTTAGTGCTGGGGCCAGGATCTGGCCTGCAGGCTGGGGGTTGAGCACCCCTAAACTAAATGATTTAAATGCTTTAGTCTATAAGGTTCAACTCTACCACCTTAAAGAAGGAACGAAATCTTGGCATGACTACTTTTTGTGCTACGTTCCAGTTTCTTATAAACACACTTAAGATGCTTGCTCCCAGCTGTGGGACTTAGCCCCCTTTTTCTTCCTGGACACAGGCTACTGAGGAAGAGGATATGATGCTTGCTTTCATTTTCCATTATAATAATGAAATAAAAGATTTGCTTAAAACGATCCTCTACTTTTAAGTTAAGTCATATTCAATGCATTGTAAAGAACAGAGCAACCCAAATTCAAACCTTACGTTGATATCTTCCAAATCTAAGAAGTTCAGGATGACTCCATTTCGCTTCCAGATAATTGGGGGTCTTAGGGCTCCATGGATAGTGCAGGTCAATACAGTGCTCAGTCCAACTGTTACAGTGGTAATGCTGACCTTCTGGTCTTCGGGAAGAGTGAGTTGAACCACTTCTGCAAAGAGCAATGCAAAGGGAAGTAATTATCAATAACAAAATTAAGTCATTATTTCCCTCCCTCCCCCCATTGATTCTTTTGGATGATTTTAGCAACAACAAAGACCTATACACAGTAAAAAAAGGATCAGCTTAAGCAATAATGCAAAATAAGAGGTGGAACCATGAGTCTTCTATTGAAGCTAGATTTCCTAGGCCACACTATTCTGCTGCTGACAGAAAGCCACAAAGAACCAGAAGTAAAAATACACATGCTGCAGTAAAAAAAAGAATTATGATAATGTTATCCATATTTTTAGTAAGCTTACTTAGCAAACCTACTTTTTTATTTTCCAAGCGTAATATGGAGGCCACGGGTAAGAAAAAAATCAACATCTGCCAGATGTTACTACATATGGCATATGAGATACCACTTTTTCTCTATAATAAGAAATTAGAAGCTTTCCTATACTCCATTTAAGTTACATATTTTATTTGATTCATAGGTACATCTACAAAAGTGCTTGAAGCTGCAGACCTTTCATAGTTCTCTAAAACCACACAAATGTCATATCATTTTCTTGGCCAATTCTTATAAAGATGTGTCTGCATATTTTGCATGTGTGGCTGGAAAGATAGGTAAGACATTTGATGTTAGAATTACTGTTGATGCAGATAGTCATTATTAAGCATTTCAGTAACAGTGAACAGGCAGTAAGGCAATCAAGTTGCATTGTCAAAACTGCAACATTCACAATTTTATCATTTCCATGACGTTTTTTCTTGGTCCTACTCAGAAGGCTCCAGCAATAAAAAGGCCTTGAAGCTATGTCCCATTTCAATGTCCAAAACTGGACTTTCACGATAATAGCCTATTAAGATGAATGGGGAAAGTTCACACCTCTTTGGTGTTATATTGCTCCACTCTCTTGCTGCCAAACAAACAAGACAGCTGCACATTGATTTAGAGAGACCCTACATCAATGAATTCATGGATCTTCCATGCTTGAGGATTGCTGTTGCTTAGTAGCTGCTGCATAGTGCTAACTGAAAAGGCAATGGCCATGAGATTTAAAATAGGATTTAAAATGAAAAAAGTGCAAACCTTGACATTATGGAAATAAAAACTTGTGCGAAAACAGTGGGAGTCTCATCATGATTAAGTAACGACAGTTATCAGAGCTGGAATTTGGTTTGGATAATAGTGCTTTCTCTTTAAACCTGTCACTTCTCTGGAGGCAATTTTCACACTCTTGAAACATTAAGTACTTTTTGCTTGTTCTGACAGCAGTAGGGATGCTTTAAGGGAGGTTGTTAAAATGGGCACACTATACATCCAGCATGGACCTTTCGGTTGGCAGCTGAATGGCCATAGGAAGAAAAAATACCAACAATAATATTACCGCCATACATTACTGAGGTTCCTGCCAATCTGGAATTTGTAAAGGAAGAACAGCAAAAGAATAGGTGCTTCACCCTTCGTGTGCCAGGGCTGATTAGCTTTTGTAAGAAAGTTTGATTAGGGAATGAATCACCAGATAATCTGATTGCATACCCTCTGCTGCCTTCAAGGCCTTTCCCTCTGTCTGCACAAATTAAGTAGCTGGAGGAAGATAAAAATCAAAGCAACCTGACACTGTCTAGGCCATGCATTTTAGGAAAAAGGCCCTTTGACAAATTCCCAAGTTGCAATATAAAAAGCTAGCCTTTTAAGTCTCACGGGCATTAAATGAAATCTAATGTACAGGAGGTGGTAAGAACAAGGGATAAACTATTGCCCATGGACGTACTCCCTGGTGGCAGCAGTGAGGCGGTGTGGGAGTGAGTCTTCCACAAACACCTGCAAAAATAACGGACTTGAACTGAGAAGCAGTCCACCAGGAACTCCTTGTGTGGGCACTAAGACACAGAAAGGAGCAGAGAGGCAGGCAAACCTGCCTTTGGAAAGAGGAGACAATCAACCACCTCCTCTGGAACTGCCCGTATGGCAGGGAGGTGTGGAGGAGAGTAATCTTACTCCTTATGATGGTGACAGGGGTCAAGATCCTGACCAGAGAGGTGGCATTGTTCAGGCAGCTAACCAAGCAGCAAGGGACCTGGACAGCCCACTTCAACCAGTTCATTTCCTGCTTCAGAAATGCCCTGTGGAAGACCAGGAATCTGCTTATGTATAGGCACACAAACAAGTGAGACCGAGCGAGCTGCATGGGTACGACAGGAATACGGTAGATGACAACTGGGGGGAGATGGCAGAGATCATATGAAAGAGAAGAGACTGGCACAGACTGTTCAGGAGTGGGGCCCCAGAGAAGATGACGATGGCAGTGGCAAAGAGGGGGTGAGTGACAAGGACAACAGGAAAGAAGAGTGATGAAGACGACGTGGACTAAGGACTGAAAGATGCAGGGGTTTTAGGGGCATGGGGGTAAAGGGAAAGGTAGTTTTTGCGTGACTGTGATGGGTGAAAGATGGTGACAGGCATGGGGAGGTGGGGGCACATGGTTGCAGTTATTGTAATGGGATGATAATGATGAGGTTAACTGTATAAGTGTGTTATGGAGTGTCAAGTGAACCAGACTGGTTATGAGACAACATGGTATAGTGTGTGTGTGTGTGTGCGTGCGTGCGTGCGCACGCGCACGTAAAAAAACCCCCATGCCTTTGGTCTGAAGAGAGTTGGACATCAATTAATCCAAGCATCCATTGTGACAGTATCAATTAATAGCTTTAAAAAACTCCATGAAGTTATGGTTTTGCTTTCCTAGATGGAATGAAGGAAAACTTTCATTCCTTTAGTGAAAGATACAAAACTCCATTACCTCGACCAATGCCATAGCACTGTGTTACATGAAAAGGGACATAATGTTCATTTTTGAAAAATTTGCATGCACGTATAAATGTTTCCCATTTATTTTAATTTTCTCTCTCAGGTTTTCATTTGCACGGGCTCTTTTGGAGTAATAAATCTGTTAGGTGGCCTGACTTAGCAGGTTTTCTCTCTCTGGTGGCACTGGGGAGCCTGAAAAGATTCACTTTATGTGCACTAATCTATCAAGTGATAGAACATTTCCGTGCAAAGGCCTTTCAGGTGGCCAGCCCGAAACAATCATCAACCTCCAAGCAGACAGGCAGCTCAAAAATGATGAGCTCTGCATCCTTACTGTTCATATTTCCCCCATCTAAGTACGATGTTAATGCAGCGAGCTACAAATTGTGTCCACTAGTGTAGATCTTAGGTTGATTTAGGACTGTAAAAATCAATACAACATTACATGCACTGTGTGTAAGAAATCAGCCCTTCTTCCATTTAATATTCTTAGGCCACTTTAAAAAACAGCACTAGTTGGAAAGAAACAGCGGCTATAAAAATATTCTGAGCCAAATTATTATGGTTAAGATTTTGAATTGCAGTAGTTAGTAGAAGCCTCAAATGAAATGACGGCCTTACCATACAGACACATAGGAAATAAATCCTGCCAAGTCAAAAACTTGCCTGAGGCTACCCAGCAGGCTAGTGGCCGAGCTGGGAACACATGGAGCAGTCCCAGTCCCATGTTCTATCCACTGGATAACACTGCCTCTCATAGTCTTCTGTCTACTAATGCAGAACTCAGGTGGTTTCCATGATGAAATCCTATTTCAGCCGCCTCCTCGCTCTGGGACTAGTCTGTTTTACCCTCCCTCTCTCTCCTACGTGTCTATCACTCTGGAGCAACCAGCTCCACCTATGTGCCTGATGACAGGTGAGAGGTCAACACTGTCTATTGTGTTAGCACTGACCTCATGGCATGGTGCAGGGGCTGTAGCATGTAGTGATGATGCTTTTCCAATTGATTGGCCAGCATCCAATAGCACCTGCCCTGATTGGGTATGGAAGATTAGGCCAGAAAAGTTATTTAAGGGCATCTTCTTCCTGGAAGCGGGAGAGCAATTTTGGGGAACATGGAGTAAACACACGGCCTCTGGAGCTCTTCTAGGCTCCAGTTAAACATGTGAGTAACTTACCTGAAACTTATTCAGAAATACAGCTTACTGTAATGTAGAAGTCTGACAAAAGGCTTCCTACCTAGCCGTACTGTTTTGCTCTGGGATATTCTTTGATACTTTCCTATCCTGTACCCTTCCCTAAGCCTACCCTCTTTAACCAATAAAGCTCTTCATTGCAACAAACATGGTGGACTTGTTGGGAGAGGGACTGGGCACGCCTTTTCTTTTCCCTATGCTCAACTGGCTAAGGGAGGCTATTTTCTGTGCTTCAGGCTTAAGGAAGCACCCCAAGTTCTTGCAGTGGGTCAAGCACCCTCAAGGTCTACTGGGGGGCATAGGGCCCAGAAACAGTCCAGACCCTTGGGTGGTGGCGGCGGTTAATCCAGGCTTGCAGGTGTGCTCCAGAAAGGGGGTCGGCCAGACATGAGGTGCCCTGGGGGAGGCACGTGGAGCTTGGTAGGCAATCGGGCACCCTCTACTGGTCCACCACAGTTTCAGTGAGCTAAGACCCCACCGTGATCTTCTGCCTTGGGTTTGTTATATTGGTTATATGCTCTACTACTGTAGCTGTTTTCTGCAGTGTTTCTTTTTACGGATATAGTATTCAGGATATACTTGACAGGATAAAGAATAGTTAATTAGTATAATGTGTAGCATGCACTAGGGCTAATAAAGACCATCTTCCCTTGAAGAGAACTGAAATAGAGGATCATTTATTCACTAGAGAATTGGGTTTTATTTCTTATTACAGTTTCTCCTTAATCCTGTATGCTATTTCGTACACTGCCCTGAATTTTCTGGAACACTCCTAAATCCCATCAACACCCTCTTCAGCAGGAGTTTTTGAGGGCTTTGTTGCAGTAAAAATTAGATTTTTTTTTTTTGAAACTTACAGTTAAAGAGGCTTTAGTTTCACATTTTAAAGTACACTGATGGAAAATACATCTACTTTGAGTAAGGAATAAAATAAGATAGCTGCTGCACTATAATGAAACTCTGCCATTCCTGGAGGTCACTTTGCATGCAATTAATACAGATGAATTTTGAAACAAAAACTCAGTCCCTTTCTGATTTTTCACAGTTACATTTGAGAGGACACTATTAGGACTACACTAAGTTCTTTAAATCAAAACAGTTATAATTAGTCATCATCCTTGTATTGCCTTTATCAATGCCTTGATCACACATTCATTACTTCATCTTTCCTAATACCTAAGCTATGCTTATCCAAGCAAGCAGGCTTATTCATATGCAATCCCACATTAAAGGGATGCTACCAACTAAAAAAAAGAGTCACCCTAATACGTGAATATTTTTGCTTTCAGTTCCTGCTACTACATCTGAGAGGAAACAAAAGGAGCAGGGAGGAAAACTGTGCTTTGGGTCAGTTTGTTGACTGTACATCTGGCAATACATTATGTACAAGGCGTTTCACTGTCTTCCCTTTTTAGGCGCTGATCCAGAAGAGTACTTCAGGACATGCTTAACTTCTAGAATGTGACTAGTCTCCTTGAGTCCTCATGGCCATGGGACAAATTGTGCGCTTAACGTGCACTTAAGTGCTTAGCTGGAATAGGACCATCTTCAGTCTCTGTCTTTGAGAGCCTTTTACACAACCAACGGGGGAAGCTTTTAAAAGACATTAGAACAGAATGGCAACACCACAAAAGGAGAAAAGGGCCAAGTGTCTTCTTATGTTAGTTTACATTATATCATCAGCTGAGTTTGGCTAGTATCAGAAAATCAGTGCATATTACTTTTGACTTGTGCTCCTTTTCAGTTGGGCAACCTGCATTCGAAACAAGAATATAAACACTGCGTTTAATCATTTGAGGTACATGAAATACATTGATTTCTACTTGCATAGTTTTGAGGGAAAATCTAGTTTTTTGTGGCAGTCTGGGTACTTTCATTATAAAACCAGGAAATTCTACCACCCTCCTTTGCAAGAGAGATAGCAGTCTCAATAAGATTGTATCTATGAGGCTCAAGGCAGTGCTGCGGTGCACTAACCACTAATTAGCTAGCTCTGATACTGGAAGTTAAACAGCTGTGTTAACATGATGCTCCACTTGGGTTATCTAGATGTAGGAATAATTAGCTGAGGTAGTATGCCACACTAACACAGTTATGCTGTTTATGCCTGTGCTAACTTGCGCATCTCTCTATGGCATCGTATTGACTGTGTAGGCATACCCTGAAAAGCTAAAACAAATTGCAAGAACTGGTAGGAATATGAGAGCCAAAGGCCTTAATAGTTGAGGAGAAAGTGTGTCTATTTATGTGACCGTCCTCCCGCAAACACACCAGCACCATCACAATAATAAACGTTGTTATAAGAATGAGTTGCAGAAAAGTAAAAAAAAAAAATGAGAAGAAAATAGCAGTAAAATGCCATTTCACAACTGCCCCCAAACTTTCTTCTGTAAATCAAGCAACTCTAGGTTTGATTACAGGCAGCTAGAACTTCATGACCCTAGACTTACCGTTAGTATGTAACTAATGATACTTGAGCTTACTTTTTGAGATACTGATGTGGGTTGGATATACCTTGGTTACCACAACATTAAAAATATGGTAACATTAAAAAAAAAATCTAGATATTATTCAATGATACTCAGGATGTTCCATTTTATTGGTGGAAAACCAGTAGCTGATTACAGAATTCAAATAGTGTTTAAAAAAATCTGAGCGTTTAGTGTTCATTTTAAAAAGATATTTGTACCTGCAGCATGTTATAAATCTGAAGCATTGATACCAGATGTGACACTGCCTTATAAATGGCAAAAAATAGCCATGCAGTTCTGTAGCAAATCTTCTGAACACTCAAAATCAGTGTTGCTCAAACTTCTGGCTCTACAGGCCAGAGGAGTGGCACAGGGCTGGTCAGCAGGTCGCATCCCCCCGTGCACCAGCAGTGGGCCTCCACACCTGGTTGCAATGCAGCCTTGGCTTGACCCTGATTGCTGGGGTTGAACCCTGGGTATCCACGCTGCCCCTGCCCAGTTTTGTGTGCCAGGATTGTACTCTGGAGCCCCACACTGGCCCTGCATGCTGGGATCAGGCTCTGGGGCCTTGCACTGCCCATGTCCAGCCCCCTGTGCTGGGATTGGGCCCTGCCTGCCTGATCTAATTTATAGGGCCATGGCTTGTGGGGCTTCCCACAATCCAGATGACTTGGCACCAAGGGCTGTAGCTGACCTGTGGGCTGAGGGTTGAGCACCCTTTCTCTAAATTAGGTCTTAAATGGATTACAATATTTTTTAACATGTTAGGTGATTAAGGATTAAGGATTTTCAATGTGCTTATATTCACGAAGAAAAGAAAACTGACACTGTCAAAAAATGAGCTCTACATACCAAAGCCCAAAATCTTACAGCAGAGAATTTACTGCTATCATGCAGAATACAGAGAATGTACAGCAGTCAGTTTATCACGGCCTTGTATATGCAACTATATAGATTCAGCCTTACTTGTGAATAGATATCAAATTCTGATGTACTAGTAAATTGCCTGTCAAGAATGACGGGGGCAGGTGGGGGCAAGAACGAAGCCTGGGATCCAGACCCACGCCCCCCGCCGTCACTGCTCTCCAGGTCTGGGCCTGCTCTGCCACACCGCTGGGCTCTGGGCTCCTCCTGCCACACCGTTGCTCCCCCCCACTCTGTGTCCAGTCCCACTCCACCCCTCCCCTGCTGCTGCTCTGGGTCTGGCCCTGCTCCACCCCACTCCAACTGCCTAGACTTGGGGTGGGGGCAGATGGAGACTCCCACAGCGCAGGAGGGAGTGGGGCAGGGGCAAAGTATTCACCCCTGCCCCGTTTCCTCCTGCACTGTGGGGATTGCCCCATGACCTGGCTGGGCCAGGGCCCACCATGAAGGGGGTCCCAGCTGGGCTGGGTTGTGGGGCAATCAGAGCCCAGTGGCTACTCCAGGGGTATGGGCAGGTGGGTCCCATCACCGCGTGCACTGTGGGAGAGCTGGGGCAGGGGAGCATATTCCCCTCTCCTTGGCTTCCTGATGCTGCACCCCTGGATGACCTTTTGGGCTCTGATTGCTCCACGCCCCAGCCTGACCAGGGCCCCGTTTATGGTGAATGGCATTCAGGACAGGGTGGGTCATGGGACAATCAGAGCCTGGTGGCTCCACCAGGGGCATGGCACCGGGGAGCCAAGAGGGGGGGTATGTGGCCCCCTGGTCTGTGCATAGGGCAAGGGCGGACAGCGGTACAGTGCCATGTGCTTTGCTGCCTGGCCCACCCAGCGGTGGGACTCACATGGTGCCATACCGCTGTCCAAGCGCTGGCAGCGAGGCAGGGAGCAGAGGCTGCGGTCCACCCTTACCCTGTGCACACAACAGGAAGCCACGTGCCCCCTGCTTGGCTCCCCCATGCCGCATGTCATGTGTACGCAGCATCACATGCTTTAAAATGGTGATGAGGCACTTTAACTAAAGCTTGTTTGATGAGATTTAGTTAAAGAACCCTTCCCATCATTTTGAAATGCAGGGACACTGAAAACACTTGACACGGAGACTCACAGCAGACTTGATTAATTGAGTCTGCTCCAATGCGTGCTAATTAGCACATGTTGGAGCAGAGTTCTGTCATGTGTATAGGTGTCCTAACTCCTATTTTAAATAGATAACTATTGGCAGAAGCAGCATCTTTTCTTTCTTGCAACAGGGAAGTATATAGCAGGGCCAGAGCTGTCCTTGGGGGGTGTGAAACAGGGTGACCTCACTGGGCCCCGTGTTTGGGGGGGCCCATGAAGCCAGGCAGAGTGGCTGCGGCAACTCAGCACTGCTGGTGCTGGCTTTGCACCTGTATGCTTGGCACCTCCCTCCCTCCTCCCCTGCTGCTGAATCCACTGCTGGGTTTTTTGCATCCGGGTGCACAGGGATGGGGCCCCGCACCCTGCTCGGGTCATCTTTGAGCAGGGCTTTTACTTACCAGAATTCCCGAACAATACTTCCCTATATATAACATTCTGGCTACTTTAACAACAATAACATGAAAGGACAAAGACCCATATATTAAAAGCACATGCACAGCATAGATATCACTGTCTATAGTGGACTCCCTGTATGGAGGTTTCCTAGTCAAAGTTATGGAGCAGAGAACACTAAGTTAGACACACATCATAACCTAGATCCTGGTTTTCTCTGTTTAAAAATAAAAAAATTTCTTATTAAACCCTCCCCCAAATTCTCTGCTGAAAACCCCTCAAATCTGTGTTTTTCTGTGATTAAAATGAAACGTCACTATATATAAGTATCAGTTGAACACAATGTTTTATTGATATATTTATAATTTTAAAGCATTTTGGAAGCCTACCAGTGCCTCAATCATTATAATAAAATACATTCTAAATCCTTATACATTTTGGCGTTTGATTTCTTTTTTTTTTTTAAATCAGGGAAGATCAGAGCTCCCCCTGCCCCCTTTCCTCACCAGGATGCAGGTCGAGCTGCAGCTGTCCCCCCCCCCCCCCAACTGGTTTGTAGTGCTGAACAGCCCAGATATGCCAGTGCCCTGCCCTTGCCCATGCCATTGCCCCTCACTCCCAGCCCACAGTCCCCCACCCCTTCAGCCATATTGATGCCCCTCACTCCTGACCTGCACCATCCTGGCCCTGCCAGTGTCCCTACTTTCCCCCAATCCCAAGTCTTGCTGGTGGCCCTCAGTCCCAACTTGCAACTCCCTGACCATGCTGGTGCCCGTCACTCCCAACCTACAGTCCCCCACTCAGCCGAACCTCAAGCCAGCTGCATTGGTATGGCTATGGTATGGTATGGTATTGGTATGGCTGCCAAAGTGAGGTGCCGTGGTGGTGGCACAGAGTTATGTCCCCCTGCTGCAGCCGGGTAGGCAGGGAGCAGCTCACCTTGGCAGGCACGACAACATAATGCTCCTTCCCACACTGGATTCTGCCTGCTCAGCCATGGAGGAAGCTCCTGCCTTGGTGTGGGCACAGAAATCTGGAGGAACACGTGTCCTCCATGCCCCCTTATGTGTCACTTATGTCCTTCTACCTCGCACACATTGCCTATGCCCCATCCCAGAGACTTACCTGCAGGGAGCTGCTCTCCACCACGTTGCCTGCCTGCCATGTGCGTGCATGGAGGGATTGCTCTCTTCCTACTCCCCCAAGCAGCCCCTTGAAGGCTGGAACTCTGTCAGCCAGCAAGGGGAAAACCACAGTTTCCTGGGTTTTTCTCCTTTAAAGGGAAAATACATGAGTTTCTCCTTTAAAGGAGAAAATTTGCAGTTTCCCACAGAAAATAGAAAACCTGGATCCCTGGATCAAAACCAAGCCAGTTCCAAACTACTTGCTTGTTTGCTTAGCGCTCCTTGCATGATGTGGCATATGGAGCCTCCAAGAAAGCGTCTCCACTCCTATGTTTCCACTGTTCAATCCACTGCTTAATCCCCATAAAACACAAACAAATAAATACAGTGAGGCAGGATGGATTTCTGTCCTTCTGGAAATACTAGTAATCCCTAAATGCTAGAATTAGGACTTTGTTTCCCTTTAACTTATTTTGACAGGAGTCAGTTATTATTCCATATCAAACCAATGCTGCCACTTGTTTGTCACTCTCTGCTCAACAACAGCAAAAGTCAGTAAGTCCTGCAGCTACAAGCTATTTTTGGTGCCCACTGGGATATGGAGAGGGAAAAGCTGGAAGGGATGAGTAGATCAGACAAACATGGACAGGATGGGTGCATTGAGGGAAGAAAGGGGCAGAGGAAGAAACAGAAGGAAGGAAAAATAGGGACAGAAAGGGTATGGCTGGCAGCAGTAACTAAGTGGGAAGAGGATGAAGCCATAGGAAAGAATATCCAAAATTTCAGTCTGAAGTATGCAGGGTGTGATGCCTTCAGTAAGGTATGGAGGGTCATGAACTTATGCTGCTGATGGAAAGAAATCTTTTGTTCCTTGGGGCTGATTTAGCACTTGTCATCACTGTTTCCATAGTTAGTTCATGTTCCCAGGTGGCAGTGAAACAGACTTCTAGATCAGAGTCCAAATGCTATTGGTGAGCTGCCCATATTGCTGAGAGCAGGAGACATTCCTTTACTGTGCCTGCTCTGCTATAGAAAAAAGCAACTTGGGTGCAGTGTGTCCATTTTCCAGAAGCAGAATGTAGGGTCTTCTTCGGGCCATCTTTTGTTAACCCCAAGTAATTAAACGCTTAGGGCATTTATAGACATGCTCCGAGAGCTGCACTAATAAAAAAAAGCCTGGCGTGTCATGTGCATCAGTGTCCCTGAGCTGAAAAATGGCAGTGGGGATGGGGATATACATAATGCTGGAGTCTGCTGGAGCACATTAATTACCATGCTCCAGCAGACTCGATTAATCGAGAAGTTAATCACTGTAATTACAATGTGTTAGAGCAGCCTCCCTGCACGTGTATAGGAGCCTAGAAAAGTAAGATCAAAAAAATTGGAGGTTTCATAAAAGCAGTGCATTTTTGTTTTTTTTTATTTGCCTCCTAATTGTTGGACTTTCAATTTATCAATAGATCACATTTTCAGCCTTCCCTCTGCAACCAGGAGGACTAGATCTTTCAGCTGTTTTTAAAATGAGAACTAAAATTCTCACATATTCACATGACTCCAGCAGTTAGGAATTAAAAAAACCACCACCACCAAATATTGTGAGATTTTGGGAAAAGACACATGAGAGCTGGCAAAACTGATCACATCTCATGGGAAAGGCAAAAATAGAATTCCTTGAAATAGCAGGCCCCAATTTGACATATTTCTAAAATATGCTGACTTATTCTTTATTGTTAGTAATATCACGATGCCTTTGAACATTTTCCCCTGGCCCTTCTTTTCTCCTATTTTATTTCTGAGGGTGTTAACAGGAGTTGTACTCACTCACACACCAAGCTATGCATACTAATGGGCGTAGGTATTACTTGTTGTGCTGTTTTATCATGGAAATCTTTCCTCTGCTGTCATTTTCAGCCCGCCAAAGGCAATCATAATTTCACAATGAAGACATGTATAATTGAGGTCATTATAGGGAGCAACTGGAATGAGCATCTATAGAGCAAAACTCATTGATTTAGCATGGCGTAGAAATAATTTACATAGTAAATGTCGGTTGCCAGCCCTACGTTTTCCATGCTACAGGATACACAGAAGTTGATTTTAGGTTTTGAAAAAATGCTTTGTATCTTTAATTAGATATTTTCAGTTTAAACCCTGTAAATATATTTTTCCAATACCTTGTTACTGTCTATAATCACTGCTCCTTTTGTTCATAAGGACCTTTTCAGGGCTTAAAAAATAATTTATATGATAGTTGAAGCTCTCCTTAAAAGGCAAAGTGATATTTATCCTATAACTTGTTCTTAATTACAATAGGATGAGTTGCCATTTAAATAGGCTATTTTTTTAAAGCTTTCAGCAAGCTATGAATCAAACATAAAGCTTTACCCCAAAACTCAGAAGAAACTTGATACAACCTTTTTCTGACATGGGAACGTTGTGTCATTCAGCTCCTAAATGCATACTTCTCCAGCCCTAGCGTGGTTGAGCATAGATTTCTTAATGATGCTAGCTTATTCCTCTACAGGCAGCCCCTGTTTAGCGTTTTTAATTGGTTCCTGACAAACTGAGCATTAAGCAAAATGAACGTTAAGTGAAACCAAAAGAATTTGATGACCCAAGATGGTGACCGCAATTGTTTCTAATGACCCAAGATGGCAGCCGCAAGCATTATAATGAAACTCACTGAGCGCTAAGTGAAATCTGGGATGAATTTCAAGCAAGCGTTATAGCAAACTAGAGCTAAGTGGAACAGCGTTAAATGGGGGTTGCCTGTACTAACTTCTCCAGTTCCTGCCACCGGCTGAACTTGGCTAGTGAAAACTGTTCACTACTTAGGGCCCACCATTGAACCTGATGGGCATTTTACCATGGATTTCACTAAAAGCAAGGCGGTGGGGCTTCCTCTGCCAGAAACAAGTTTTGTGGGAAGAACTACTGTCAATAGGGAATATTCATCCAAGAAAACACAACTGCTATGTGTGTGGAGAGAGGCTGAAAATTATGCTATACCTTGAAACATTTTTTAATCCTTCCCCCGAGTTCAGTGGAACTATTTTATACTTGCACATAGGTAAATGACACACACACACACACACACACACACACACACACACACACAAAATGGCTCTGGTCACATTTCAGCTGACTTTGACTTAGGGCGTTTAAGAAGGTTGTGGGATGTTGGCTTAGAGAAGACATATTTGTAAGTACAAGATTGAACTAAGGAGTATGGCATGGCTAGCAACAAGGTTAATTGAATGACTAGTGGTGATGTGTGAGATTTTTTGGGATAAGATGTGGTCTTCTAATTAGTCAATGTAGAGAAAAAGACAATAAAGGATGGCTTTCAAGGGTCTGGGTCTGTGAAACACTACATGAGGTGATTATAGGTAATTGAAAACCATAATAATATATGGGACATATGTTTGATTTTATTCACAGCTCTAGTGCACAGACCACGGATCTTGGGTGACTGAAAAAAACCATTCATAGTGGATGTGTTCTGCATTAGCAATTCTTTGCAAGCCTTCATAAAGCTGTGGAACAGGCTGTTTCAAGACATATAGTCCTACCTGTTCTATCACCGATCCTGTGGGTTATTTAGGTTCAACAAACCAATCTTTCTTAGCTGTGTTTATCACCTCCTGACCTGTCCAGAGTCAATGACTTATCATCTATCAGGCAAAGACAAAACAAAACAAAGAATCTCTCTACTTCCTGAACAGCAGCCTCGAAACAGAAAACCAGCCTTGCTATTGTACCTATTAATGTTATTTGACATAATTACATTTGCTAATAATAAAATCAGGGAAAATCTATAGCTGGCAGCATACAAAGGGGGCAAACTTCATGATGACAGTGATCCTTCCGGCCTTATAAAATACACTAAATAGCAAGGGCCCATTCTGCCTTTTGTGTCCGTGTCCAACGTTACTAAAGGACTAGGTAAAACTGAGACTGTACGGACCGTGTGGTTGAAAATCTCCTCGGAGGGAGGAAATCACAATAGTGCTGTACACTCACAACCTCTGTTTTATGGGTTACCTATTTTCAAGGTTAGCTGCCTGGAAGGATAGCAGGGTGGAGTATCTGTATTACTAAAGGGTCTGTCTCATAGATAGTCTCTATCAGCTGGACTGCTATACCCTTAGACAGCAGATTTCCCCGTGAGGACAAAAGGAAATACTTTCCCCACCAGCCAAATTTTCTTTGGGGCTGCTCCTCCATTCTGCCATTAAGAAATGATATTTTTAAACCTCTGTGGCATCTGAGGAAAATCAAGTAACTGAGCAGTGATCAGCCACTGCATATTTTATTTCAGAAATGCATTTTCAGAACTTAGCTTCTAGAGGTTGGTTTCCATGGAAAGGAGATTCAACAATGCAGTACGCTCTATAAGCTGAATTAATGTGTATAATAAAATGATTTCTAAAGCTAAGGAGAAATATTCACACCTCAGCTTTATTTTGTACCTGTAATAATTCAAATTATTAATGTAATTTATAAATCTTCAGGACCTTAGGTATGCTACTTCAAAGAGTATTTTATTGTAAATCCTCCATTAAATTAGAAATGCTGTTTTCTGAGTCATAAAAAACCGTAACCATATTTCTAGCTGTGTGAAAGAATTTAGTGCCTTAAATCCTTTCTGTCATTACTCATGAAGTCCACAGGCTATGACTTTCTGAGATAGCTTCTAATCTTGTACTGAGAGTATAAAATGTGTCCTAGTATGGAATTCAGACTATGAGCATGCAGATCATCATCGCTGCAGTACTGACTCCACAGACCGGTGGAAAACCTGATCTTCTTAGTCCCAGACAATTTCCTCTCTCCTTCCAATCAATTGCAGAAGATTCTCCCAATCCAGATACTAGTGAATTTTAGTTTAAGCAACATATGTAATAGGAGTCAATAGGAGGGATTAAAACAATTCAACAGTAATAATCTACTTAATTGTTCTCCAGTCAATGCCATGTTTGAAAAGTTCATAACATATTATCTCCAACATATGCATTTGTGCACTCATTATGCCACATATAAGAAGTCAGTTCTATAGGTAATATGAATATATAGAACCAAACAATGTGTTTTGGAAGGAATAAAAGCCTCATATTTCAGTGTTTAAATTAATTTTTACATGTCAGGGATTTGGATGAGGCCTTCAGAGCAGACTATTCCACCTCTGCCTGCTCTAGAAGTTGTTTTACTTTTCGAAGCATGATGAGATATCCTTCAACAAACATTCTCATTGGCATCAGTTGGTGTTAGACTCATAGGCTTTCAGACTATGAACCATCATTGAGTTCTACAGGCATCAAATAACTACTTAGATGTTTACCTATTCATCATAAATCAAGTCATTTAATAAAATACGCTCTTCAATGTGACAACATTTTACCATTACAATTTAATTAAGCCATTGTACCATTGTTGCTTTACATAGTATACATATTTATTGGCAACAATTATGCTAAATTTTAACCAAGCAAACCCTTGGTAGCATTTACTATTTTTCTAAAACCATGGTTCCTTTCCCACTAAGGGTTATAAACATATTTACTATAGAAAGCTCTAGCCCTGAATTCGTATTGCTAATCACTGAGAAAATATTTAGTATATGCAGAAAGAGATAATTCATTCATTCTTGAAAGTACATGAATAAATATAAGTTGTTCACTACTTAATTATCTAATCTCCTGAGGGTGATAAGAGATGGATTCATTATGTAAATAGGCATAAGTAGACTATTTTAGAGAATAGTTTACATAAAAGTATTTGTTTTTATTTTAAATTCCTATTTCCCTCAGATTCTAAGACTGATGTTGATCTGATTAATTTTTGATGAAACATTCTCATGTTGTGTCAACAGTGCCCTGCATAGATTGCAATAGCCATGCATTTTTCCAGTCAATTTATTAATTTAAAAGGTAAAATTGCTAATGGACTAATGGCTTCTCATAATTACTTCCTACAGTCACCATGCCATTAAGACACTTGACTCGCAATTTTTGCTTATTTTAAGCTAGAACAATCAGCTCCATGCTGTCATTTCCAACAATGCCTGGCTCATAGAATAAGGGTGGAAAGTAAAATTAAAGCTATTACCTGTCTTTTCTCTTTCAGTTAAAATCAATGACAGTTGCACTCCTAAATCTCTGAAGTCAACTTTTATAATTTATAGGGTTAAAACAATCCAAGTTCACTGTTCTGAATATTCTCGGTCCAGAATACCATTGCAGGTTTCTAATCCGTAGGTGACATTATCTAGAACTGAATAAAGTGCAGGACCTCAAACAAGTCGAAAAGAATCAGCAACAGGCTGCCTGCCTTTAACTCTGCGCCTGCCGTCTGTATAAAGGATTCTAGATACATTAATGTAGATGTGTTATCTCTTACTACTGATTTTCAGTAGGAGCCATGCATTTCAGGTACTATGCTGCACCCGTAGAAAAGGAAAATATATAAAAAATCAATATAAGAGAGGCACTAACTATCGTACGGTTGCTAGTTTTGAACCATTACGTTTTTTGCTGTAACCTATGGCTGCTATTCATAGTTTCTCCTATGACATCATGCTGTTCCTTGGAAGGTAATCTGCACAGGCACAGGCAACCTATTGCAAATGTAGCTTACTGGATATCCTTCCAGCTCCTGTTCTCCACACCTTTCTTGCCTTTCCAGTTAAAAGTGCAAAGGAACAGCTTCGTTCAAATATACACACTGATTTTAAAGCTCCTCTCATCTCTGCTGTCTTTTTCTACCTTTAAAATGGGGAGATTCTATCAGTATGGGCAGATTCTGTGTTAATGACATTTCTCAAGGGCAACCACTTTCTATATTTAAAGAATGCTTTTGTGGGGGTTAATGGACACAGAAAAAGTGAAATTATTACATTTTTTGTAAAACTCTTATAGATTGCACTCAGTCTGATTTATACCCTATCTGCTGGAGAAAAAACTTCTGGTGCAGAACTTGGGATGAATTCCTATGGCTGCTCTGTAAACCCCTGAGATTTATCATGGAAACACCGACTGACCATAGGGGTGTGCAAACTGGGCTGTATTCAATTCAGATTCGGTTTTGGCCTGAATCAGGGACAGAGATTAGATTAGTTGATTCGGATCACTGTCCCCGATTCGATTCGGCCAAAACCGAATCTGAAGATTCGATGCTGATTCAGAGATTCAGCAATTCGACCATAGACACAGCTTTAAATGTTTTTTCTACATACCTTGGGGTACCAGGCGCAGCTCGTGAGCACTGAGATGGTGGGATGGATGGAGTGCCCCACAGGAGCTCAGGGGGCCCTCCCACACGCTCGGCAATGATCCTAGACATGGACTGGAAATACTTCCAGTCCACTTCTGGGTCTGCCAGGGAACACGCAGGGCCCTCCCCTCTTGTGCCACCCCCAGTTTGGCGAGTGGCCATGGGGAGACCCCAGGTGCCCCCCCCAGACCCAGGAGGCACCAGTCACTGAGCTGGGGGAGGCAGGGGGAGGGCCCCCCAAAGTGCTCCCCAGCGGACACAGAAGTGGACCCAAAGTGCTTCTGGTCCACTTCTGGGTCTGCTGCCAAGCATGCTGGGGATCCCCCCATGCTCCTGTGGGATGCTCCATCCACCCCAGCATCTCAGAGTTCACAAGCCACCTGGTACCTTGAGGTATATAGAAAAAACATATAAAGCTGTGTCTAATTCCGAATCTTCAAATCTTTCTGAATCTTTCTGAATCAATTCAGAGAGATTAAAGGGTCTCCTGATTCGATTTGGATTCAGAGATTTGGCCGCCTAATCAGGCCGAATCTTCGCTGAATCAAGTCAGTGACCGAAGCTTTGCATGCTAGCTATAGCAGTGCTCGAGCACTTATAGGAACTGCTCTAATATATAAGTAAATTACTTTCAAAACAGGGACACATCAGGGCAGAAGCTATTTGAGGAATGTAAGGAAGTATTCAGACATCTTTTAAAACTACTCGAGTTTCATAAATAGCTCCATGCAAATGTTTCAGTCTGATACTCTCCATTCCAGTTGACAGTATGCACTCCGAACAGTTACATCACAGCAACATTACAAGAGCACAATAAGTGAAATCAGATAAGCATATAAAATAAAGCAGTGGTACTCAACCTTCTGGCTCCATGGGCTGGATGAGTAGCACAAGGTTGGTCTGGGTGCTTAATTTTGTGGACAGGGGCTGTCTGTGGCCTTGATTCAGCATGGGATCAGCACACGGGATTGATCCAGGTGCGTGATTCAGTGCACCAGCCTAATCTTGCACGCTGAATCTAGCTGTGGCCTGGCTCCAGGCGCTAGCCTGGCTATGCAAACTCCTGCGGCTCAACCCTGAGCTCCATCACATGGGACCATGTCATATGGCCAACAGGCCTCCTCATGGGTCCAAAAATTTGAGGGTGGGGGAGTGGTGGCAGCTTTAATTGCTGTAGCTCTGGAAGCCAAATGTAAAGACCCATGGGGAGCCCCATGGACCGGATGATGTGGCTGTGGAGGCTGGATTTGACCCACAGGCCAGAAGTGGAGCATCACTGGAATAAAGTTCATTAATGTAGGAACCATCTTGTTTCTGAAACCTAATTTTAAGGCTTCAGAATACAAATCCAGGCATTTAAATCAATATTTACATATTCCTTTCACATCTCTCAGCAGATGCTAGGTTTGTGAACACCCAAGTCAGTGATTCTAGACCTTATAAGCTGGAAATAAGCATCATTAATATTTTTCATGGATCTTCCATTGCTGTTGCCATGGGTATCTAAATTCAGTCTTGATTCATATCCTGGGTTTTGCATCCTTCAGGACTGCAACCATGCCTAGGGAACTTAATAAATGTAGGGCTTCAGCTTTTCCTGTGCCCACACTGGCCTGAGACCTTTCATCATTCCCCTTGAACTTCTACTCAAGCTGTATCTACTTCAGGTTCTGCCTCCTTTGAAGTCAGAGTTCAGTTTCTCTCTGAGGCACTCAGTGATTGCCCTCACTAACAGCTCTCGAAGCCCCAGTCTGGTTGTATAAAATAAGAACAGATTTTATTGGTAAATTACAGTCATATAAGGAAAAACCACAAAAGGAAAAGATAACTCAATATAAATGCATAG
Source organism: Alligator mississippiensis (assembly GCF_030867095.1). Lineage (NCBI taxonomy): Eukaryota > Metazoa > Chordata > Crocodylia > Alligatoridae > Alligator > Alligator mississippiensis. The sequence goes on from NC_081832.1 coordinate 68,860,547, forward strand.
CTAGATACCTGTGAAATGTACCCTTGGGCCAACATGGAGCTTGCATTACAATATAAGGAAATATTCCCTGCAGTGTTGCAAAATAAAATCTCTTAGCTAAAGACTGTCACAAGATCTTTGGCTGCTGTATGTCTCTAGGAGGCAACTCTCTCATCATCCCAGGTGGGGTTCATTTTATAGCCTTCCCTTTGATGAGCAAATGTTCAAACTAAATTAAAATATGGTGTTAAGATATATTCCCTGGAATTGGGCCAGAATGATATATAGCAATGGTTTGAATTCAGATGGGATAACTACATACCTGCCAATCTCATAAAAGCAAAAACCAGTAGAGTGTATTTGAACAAAATGGGTAAAGATTTGTATACATTTGCATTCATTTGCATAAAGTGGTATGATGCATCCTGGGGTGCTGTTGCAGAGAAAGAAAGAGAAAAATACACATACAGCAAGTGGGATAAAGATATCAGGGACACCGTGGCGGGGAGGGGGGTGGAGACTGAGGGCATATATGGTAAAATGGTGAGAGATCTGATGTTTGAGGAGAAAAGGCTGAGAATAAATTACAGGATAGGGATTTCTACAATCCAAGCAAGTGGGTACTCTCTCTCTCTCTCATTCCTCCCCTATACCTCCTTCCTCATTCCTTCTACATACCTTTTTCTCTTTTGTCCCTTCCACCCCCGCATCCCATTTCCAGCTCCCACCATTTTCCCACTTCTGACCCCTATATCATTTCACTTTCTACATTTCATTCTGCCTTTCCAGTAAAACACCTCCTGCAGTTCATCTAAGTGACCTATTTTACCACTGAGCAACCCTCTGGCGGGGAGGAGGGGGGAGGTCTTTATGTGCCCTCCCAGACATTAAAGGAAGTCTGATCAGAATTAACACATGAATACTTAAAGTGTTCCCTGAAGGTCCTAGAACTGAGCGTCTAGTATTTATGAATCTTACCTTTCAGTTAAAAAAGATTCTAGCCAAAGTTGTTGCAAACAGAGTGACACTTTCCCGAATCAGCTGAGAGGCTGAAACAATAGTTCTTGGAGGTCGGCACTGTGTTTTGCACCTCAGTATAGCATGAACTTGATGACTCTGCACTGGGGGATGTTGGGGGAAGTACGACATACAGGGGAGGTCTCCCTGGCCTAGCCATCCATTTGGACCACCCGGTTGGTAGCACAAAAAAAAAGGGGCTCCCCTCTCTGCCACCCTAAGTAAAGGAGGACCCCTTCATCAGCTTGGGGAGAATTAACATGATTGATTGAATAGAAATTAAATTTGGAATGACTCTGGATCTGTTTTGGATGTCTGCTTAGGCTTATGTCTTTTCTTGCTAAAGACAACCATGAATATTTAAGACACATTTTCCTTAAGTGCACATTTCCATTATTGCCTTCACATACATTATAGGCTTCTGTTCAGTATGACCATTTCCACCACACAATTAAAAGCAAGGTTAGGCCAGACCTAGCCAACCAAACTACAAGGCTGCCACAGAGATACAATAGGATTTATTCAGACAATGGGCAGCCAGGATATTTAAAAAACCCGCTGGCTGATCAGACCTCATGCATCAACCCCCACATACATGCCCTTACTGTGTTCAAAACAATTTGTATCTGAACGGAGATTTATAAGGAAGCAACAATATGTGGACAAAATATGTATATTATAAAAAAAAAATGGTTACTAAATGACACTTCCTTGCCCCGAAAATGGGATGAATTGAAATGGAAGATAGAAAAAAAAATCTCCAAGGAAAGCCATGTGATTCATTTTATCAGCGCATCTATTGTGATCAGGTTTTCTTGCCGTTAAGTCCTTTAAAGTTGGAACCCCTGCAGTTAAGAACCTTTTAACATTACCACATAAACTGTGCAGGTAATTCATCAGAGCTCATATTTGATTCTTGGCAGGCAGCAAGGGCTTTTTACAAAATTTTGAATCAGCATTTCAAAGACAACATAGCTTGGAGTTTCAGTGGGTTTAGCCTCCACAGGGAATTCTAGTGCTGACAACAAAAGACTTGAAAGGGACCAGTGGGTAAGTGGTAAGTATAGGCTTTATGTAGCCAGTGAGGCAGTTTATCCCAGTGGAGAAGAAACCATTGCAGAGAAAGCTGCAGAGATTGGGGGGGGGGGGAAGGGAATGTAAAAAGAAATCACATTGTGAATTGGAAAGATTGTTTTTATGCATTATGAATATACCCTTTAAGCAGCACAGCGTTGTTAACTCTGTGAGGCTAGTAGGAATTTCATATAGTTTGTGTTTTTCTTAAAGCCCCAACTCCTGGACACATGTAAATTTAAGGGAAAAAAAACCCCCAATGAAAACTAGCTGTCTTCATTTCACGGGATTAAGAACCCCTAAAGGTGAAGAAAGAAAGAATGAAAGAACAGAAGGCAGAGAATAAGACCCAAGTTACTCATCTAAAAAAAAAAAAAAAAAAAATCTCAAGAAGGACAAAGAGGTTTTGGTTGAAGCTATAATTTACACTTGCATGGTTGAAAAATAAATATAACGATCCAAAATCTTCCCTCCTTTCTGTGCAGGTAATTTGGAAGTTAATGGGAATTGCATGCATGTATCCAAATGAAAAACCCAACTGTGTCAGGTATGCTTTCTAAATGCGAAGTTAATTCATGGCTTACAACAGATTTTGCATAATGTGGTAACAAAAATCTTATTCTCCTCTAACAGAACAGCAAGGCTACACACATCATGAGTTCAGCTGCAAGAGTCTGGAAAGTCCGTCAGTGAAATCAGGTAGGCTCAAGGCAATTATAAACACTGCCAGGAAGTATTAGGTTCAAATCTTATGCCTCTGAACATCAGACACATACACAAGCACATTTAAAGCAAAGGATAACGTATTAGAAGAAAAGTAAGGGCTCAGACAGAAGTGCAGCTCCCCGCTGTAACTGAGAACACTTTGCAGGAAGCGCTCTGAGTTACATTGATCCCCCGGACCAAACACAAGTTCACTGCTTGTTCCAGGGGAAAGAGGAAATCTAGTTTGTCCTAGCCATGGCCCCTCCTCCATCCCAGGCTAAGTACAGACAGTCAAAAGGCCTGGGGCAGAATCAATTCAATCTAAGCAGCTTCCTCTAAGCTGTGAAGGTTGAAGTGATAAAAAAACCAGCTGCTTTTCAATTGGGAAAGGCAGGGGGAGGCCTGCACTGACCCAGGCCAGTAGGCAGGGGTGCTAGAGCATGTCTCCCAGCCTGCTGACCATTGCCAGCCCAGGCTAGTGTCCATCCTGTGCTGTCCCCCCACAAGGGGTTAAGGAGCCCCCTGTCTGGGTGCTGGCCCACCTTGGAGGAGCCTCCTCTTCAGGAGGTTTTCCTTGTCTGGGTTTCCCAGCCCAGGCAGCCCTGGGGAGCAGTGGAGTATCCCCTTGGTCCCCCTTCTCAGCTGCTGATTGCATCAGTGGCTGCCACAGGAGGTAGGGAGAAGAAGTCCTCCTGCCCATGCAGCCCAGCATGGGGGCACCAAGGAGCCCCTGCCTTGGGGGGCTTCCCCTCACCCCAGGCCAGGGTCCCCAGCCCCAGGGAGCTGGGGGGAATTCTTCCTCTCCCGAACCCCAGAGCTGCTTGCCTTAACCCCTGCAAGTCACGGGGATAGCCCAGGGCAGCCCCAGGGAGCAGAGAGAAATTCTTCCACTCCCCTACAACTAGTTTTGCTTCAAGACTTGCAACAGCTGAGGCAAAACCGGCTGCAGAGAAGCAGGACAATTACCCTCCACTCCTTGAGGCTGCCTGAGGCAGTGTCCTGGGATGCTGGGGGACTGAGTTAACTTGAACCAGGAAGGGGTCTAGGACAGAAGTTCCATAAACTGGTTTCACCTAAATCACTTAAGTCTGATATGAAATCCAACCATGTTTATTTAAAACCGGTTATGTGCACTGAAATTTTGTTCGGTTACAGGTTTAAACCAGTTGCCGATCACTTTAAACCAGCTTCCGATCATTATGATATTATGTGCAACTTTTGGCCCTAGCCCCAGCTTGTCCCTGTTTTCAGAATGGAGGGGGCAGGGAGTGGAGGGCACTCATTCTACGGGTTGCACAACCAGAGCTGGAGGGTGGGGTGGGTGAATTGGAGCCTCCCCCCTTAGCGGGGCACCAATACATCTGTCCCACCCTCCAGTGGGGGCTGAAAAACCCCAAGACCAAACTTCCTCCACCTCCTTTCCCCTCCTCCATTCTGAAAACAGCTTGGAGGGTTAGCAGGCAGCACAGACAGAAGTTACAGCAGATGCTCTGTTTTGAAACATCTGCATCTGAACCCTCATGCAAGCCTCAGATTTTCACCTGATCATCCATTTTTGAAGCAGTCTGCAGCCATGCACTTGTGTTTGGTCATAGCTATAGATTGCTTTCTGTGACCAAATTGGGCAAAAATTGTTACTTCTGTCTGTGCCCTAAGGGTCATAACTTATAGCAAGCTTCCTATAGCAACATATTAAAATATGTTCTTTAAAATATGTTCTAAAGGAATTGCTGGGCTGAAGTGTTGCAGGTAACATTGTAATAATGACCAGAGACCAATAGAATTAAAATAATTACTAGAAAACATAATTGTAAAAAAAGATATCATTTAAAGCATGGGAGCTTGTGGAATAGTTAAAGGTAGCATACTTGTTTAATTCAAAGCCTTCATTAGTGCCAATTCTTTACGTGTCCACTTACAGCTCCATTACCCCGATAGTCACAAGCTCCCAAATATACCTATATCTTCAACAAGAACAATAAAACCTTACATTTCTATGTCTTGAAGACAGAAATGAGATTTTGAAAAATCACAGCCCGATGTTGAAGTCATGCGTCTTTTACCAAATTCCACAACTGACGTTTTTAAACCCACCCTATCAATTAATAGTACACCTCTCACATGGGGGGTGTCTACTATCACACTATATTTTCAGCATTTCAACTCTTTATGGCTGTTCTTTGATTGGAAGATGGGAAGGAGTAACACGGGAGGCAGATAAACAACAGCAGAGCCCTAGACCAGCACTTGGGAGACCTTGGTTCAAGTCCCTAAGCTGGAGACTGGCTTGTGTCTTTGGGCAAGGCTCTTTCTTTCTCCCTGCACCTGTAAAACAGGGAAGACAGCACTCCTGTGCCTCCCAAGGGGGTTGTGAAAAGAAATACATTGTAAAAGATGTGCGAGGACCATTAGTACCTATGATGGGAGGAAAACATGTCACTAAGTTCCAGCTGTGTAGATCCTCATTAAACAGCATAATTTTGACAGATGAAAACTGTGTATAACACTGAAATTTAATTATGTGGAAATGCTTTTAAGGGACAATTCCAGGCAAGTCATTTGAGCAATTGGAACCCCAGGTATATGAAGAAGATAAAGTTTTAAATACTGCATCATCCAAAATGAGAAGAAAAGCAGATACTTTAGCATACTCTATTGAAAGGTGCATTTAAAAGCAAGATACATACATCAAATAAAACATACCCAGTGGTACATGCATACGGACTGAAACTACCAGCTTCTTGACGCTTTGTGCAAGCTCTGTCACCAAATGATTTACCATGGATTCCAACCATCTCACCTCACACATGCAATCCCGTATTAAAAGAGCATCATTAGGCTTGCTAAGTCAGGCACTCTGAATGCTGGGATAAGCCAGAATTAAGGTTGCCTGTCCCCTTGGGTGTATGCATTTTGATATAGATTATAATTACATGATCATATACTATTTTTGCTGCATGAAGTGCACAAAATTCATGGTGCTCATTTAATGAGCAGCTACTCCATATTTTATTTTTACCTCGTTATTCCGTGTGCAGCCTGAGGCCTTATTTACTGAACACTATTCAAAACTTGCTCTGAAGACAGAATTTATTAATTTCCTCATGAGCTTCCCTATGCCCATGATGGAGGGCTCTACAAATATTAGTAGTTACCCATTAAACATTTGGTTTGAGCTGCTCATCTAGCATAATCTTGGGATGGTAGCACAATCATCTCTCCAGGTTAATAAATAGGCTTTCCCACCAATCCCTGTCTCCTCAATGTATTTATTATCTGCTCCCTGGTGCTCATTCCTAGTCTTCTTCTACCCAGTCCCTTCCCAGGTCAACTCTCAGCCATTTTATTCCCCTGCTGTTGCCAACTTTCAGCCCCTGCTTTCATTCCTCTTGGATTCATTTTCTCCGTCTACTTTCCTCTCCCCACAGGTCCAGCTCCTGTCTTCTCTGCATTAAAATAAGGTAGCTTCCATTTCCTGAACCACTAAGACAACAGGAGCAACTGCTTCCCTGCTATTACTTTAGGTGCACAGACCTGGTTTGCAGCAGCCTAGAGGCAAAATTGCAGAGAAAGCCCTACTCAGCTCTGAGCTGGGGCACGCCCGGTGTGGATGAAAGTGTCCTGAAATTTAGCTGCTAAAATCTAAGAAATATTTACTGTGTGCAAATGGTGGTTTTTTCAAAGGCTTTTTCCCTTGGTCAAATTTTGGGCAGACTTTTGACACAGCAAAAGTCATGTCCCTGACAAAAAAGAGACTCTCTTGCCAGGGAGAGACTCTGCTTCAATATTTGGAGGCACTTGAGCTTCTTAATAAAATGTTGCTGGAATTTTTTGTAACTCAAAACAGCATTTTACCCTGACTTGGTTTTCAGAAATGGCTGAACTGTTTGGCTGAAAATGTTCAATAAAATATTTCTTGAAATAAACACCTGGGATGGGGAATTTCAGTGCAAGCAAATAAAAGTTGGCAACATTACAAACTGCCAAAAGCAAGAAGTGTTAATAGGTAGCCTTAATAATAGGTGGTGCTATTAGAGTATATTCAGATCAGACTATATTTACTCTTCCTGTAAATGGATGAGTAATTAATGCCTGCACAAGAGATTAATGTTTTAAAATGTGACTGGTCTTTCTGCTTCACTTTTGCCAGCATGCGCCAAGGTCATCGTTAACCAATCTTAATGCCGTGTAAATTAGGGCTTGACCAAAAAATCTGCTGAAGTTGGGAGAAATACAACTATCAACTTAGGTGAACTTTAGAGTAGGCTCATATAAAGCAAATTTTGCCTATGTGTACACATACAAAGCTCTTACTGGAGTCAGTGGAAGTTGCACACATACAGAATTGGTCTGTGATGTTTGAAAAATCCCATAAACCTGTACAAACAACAGATGCTATGACAAAAATCAGCACTTGCCAGTTGCCACTGCCCAATTTCCACAGATAGGTAGCACATGTGCAATTTGTACACACAGTCTACTGTCAGAAATAGTGCTACGATCCAGCTACGCTGTCCTCCTACAGAGTTTTGCCCAGTAAGTTTTGCATCAAAACCAATGACTTGTGCTTCAGCTAAACTATTTTTAGAAAGACATTCCATTTCGATTTGAATAACTGAAGTAATAGAGAATTTCCCACATCTTTGATAAGCTATCCCAATGTTTAATCCTTGCTATGAATTTTAGCTGATACTGTTCTTGTCAACACTCCCTGCTAAAAATGTGCTCTTTCCTTTCATTTTTAATTTTTCTAGCTTCAACTTCCAGCAACTGCATCTCATTATCTCTTTGCATGTGAGATGAAATAGATTTACAGTATTAGACATCTCTTCCCCAGGTTGGTAATTGTATACCGTGATGTAGAGGTTTCTCCTGTTCTAATTCTAGGACAAGGCTACGGTAAACTCAGAAGCCAAATTTGTTATCCAGTGCTGATTTTTTTTTTAGGCTGACTACTATGAGTACATACATCGTATCCATTTAATGATTATAAATGAAAATCAGCTCAATAAAATACACGTCTGATGGATGCAGTTTAATGCCCATTATACTTAAGTAATCAGTTATTGCCAAATTAGTTGGTAACAAAAAGAATAGCTTAAAATGCATGCTTAATCTACTACAGCTCAGGAGAAATTGAGTAGATGGCCAATCAAATGAAAACTCGTTTAATGCTAAATTATTTACCAGCACAGCGCCATATGCCAAGTATCACAAACAACAATAATATTCGTCAAATCAAGGGTGTCAAGATAGTTTCTTTTTAAGATTTTTGGCAAAGTGCTTGTCACATAAATATTATCAACCAGATGCTCTCCTTTTCCAAGAGACAATTCACTCTTTATGTGGAGGAAAAATGTATAATAAATACTGAAAGTGAGATTCTTCTTTTTGAACAATGATAGTAAAAATGTCAAATTCTCAGCCAAGAGAGCTGTCCTGGCCCCTTCCCCACCTCCTTTTATTCAACCTCTACTGGGTGACAAAAATGCTTTTCACTGCTTCACAGGTTCATTAGTGCTGCAGAGCCAACACAGTTATAGCAGAGTGAGTTGCACTCATTTCTGGGTAGTGCATCATCAACAAAATTATTAACTAAAATGAGATTGGCATTGTTTGCCAAGAAAAACACTCAGCTTGACGTGCCAGATGCAGCCTGAATCTCAGGAACTGCCAGCGATGGGAGAAACTGTTCTACTTGTGAACGGTTAGGCCCTGATCCCTGCAAGTCATTACATATATGCTTCACTTCATGCATGCAAGGACTCTCACTGGCCTCATGCATAAGGGTAAGCTTGTGAATGAAAGTTTGGGTGACATCTCGTCGCTGAGTCACTGAGATACATTAAATATGAAGAGTGAAACACCGGCATGGGAACACACTGGGAAAAAGAGAGCTTTTCTTACCTCACTCTTTTCTACCCTGAGCACCCATCATCCCAGCCTGCTCCCCTTAAAGGTCTACCCCCAAAGTCTATTCTCACATTTTGCTCCCATTGCTGCGTTGGCCCTTGTAATGAGATCCTGATGCACTGCTAGGTGCTTGAAAGGCTTGAGCTGCATCTGAATAATGACGCAGCCAATCTTAGCAGAAAAAGTCTAGGCAGTAATTAGCATTTTCTCATTTTCAAGATTACAAATTAAAAAGTAAGAGTTGCATTCAGATACTTTCCAGACCCTACAGCCTCAGAGAACCTGATATACATCTCCTGAAATTGCAACTGGAAAATCAATACGTATCAGATTAAAATATTTACACTGATTTGCCAGGTTCACTTAACCCTTTTGCAGCATTTCCATGCTTAATTAAAGAATAAGATTCATTTCTGTGAAAAGAAAGAACTGTGAGACAGTTCTCTTCCATTTTCAGCACAAAAAAGGGTACGACTCTTGTCCAGTCACAGTGACCATAGTGTAGCATACACAGACCTAGTGTACACTTTGATCTAGGTAGTTTGAACACAGCTCCCAGACTAGTTGGGATAACAGGGTTGCAAAACCCTGGGTTGCAAAACCTGCATCCTGGGTTGCAAAACCTATGCGAGAAGCATGACAAATCAGGCCATACTGAAATGCGCCGTCTGCAATCCCCACACTGCTAGTACAGCATCACAAGGTCTGTTGGGATCAACAGGAATCACAGGATCTGTTTGATACGGTCCCCTCCCCAGCAACACAAGGTTGAATGCCAAAACTCCCTTTCTTCTCACTCCCAATCTAAAGTCCTAACCATGAAACTTCACTGCTATCTGGTTAATTCTAGGTCATAGTATCAATTCAAACCACCGAGGAAGATTTTCTGGACACAGATACACGCACAGCTGTGATGGTTCAGGGATATACAAGTAGTAAGCTTTCCTCGGTAGTATTTTCTAATGGACAAAATCTGTAGTTAGGAGAGAGGTTACACAAGCTTTCAGGATTACATCAGCTTTGGGGCTGAAAAATTTGTCAGTCTAGGAAAGGCAGACAAGGTTCCTTGGGTGAATTTGATATCTTTTATTAGACCAACCCAAATGGTTGGAGAATAGTTATTAAGCAAGCTTTCGGGTTCAAAAACCCTTCGTCAGGCTAAGGATGCTGCAGCAGTTGCTGCGTGCTCTTCATGGAATGAAAAGACTAGGAAAAGTCTAGGAAAGAAATAGAGGCAGCCTAACATACGGTGTTTTCTCACATATAACACCCAAATACAAGCACATTTCCCCCAACACTGGGGTGCATGCATTTAATGGGGAAGCTGATTTTTTGCCTGGGATAGAAGCACTCTGCTTTCATTCCTGCTCCACAGTGCACCAGCTGAGGGCATTAGTGGCATTAGTGTTCAGGCAGCTGAGGGACTCAGCTGACTTAATGGCTCATTGTTCTTCACTCCACAGGTGTTAATGATCCACTATCCTTTTTAATAGTCTTGAAGTTCCCCTAACCAAGATAGCCTTTCTTAGGGCAATGCTGCTGTCTGCTTCTGGTCTCTCTCTCCTCCTATTTAACAGCCCCATAGACCTTTTCTCTTTTCAAACTCATGGAGATCAGTCTTCAGCAGCAGCAAGGGCTTCAGCTGTAGTTAAGCAGGACTGAAAATGGCCGTTGTGGTTAAGCAGGAACGGTGCCTGTACGTGAGTGTGGAGGCTGCTCTGGCGTGCTGTAATCACAGTGTGTCAGAATGGATTCGATTAATCAAGTCTGCTCCAGCAGCATCCCACATCTTGTGTATCAGCATCCCCACATTTCAAAATGGTGACGGGGGCACTTGAACTCAATCTTATTCAACGAGCTTTAGTTCAAGCACCCCTGCTGCCATTTTGAAGCACAGGGACACCGATACTGATACAGTGCTTTAATGAGAATAAAATAATAAAAGCACCACGCCCCACTCCTGGAGCATGTGTAACCATGACCAAAAGGGAAGGTATGTAGGCTGAAGATTAGGCTCTGTCCCTGCTTTATGCAGCCACAACTCTTTTCTTCAACACTTGCCTTTTAAAAACAAGGTGAATTGTATATTCCAGGGCATGCCGTGTGAGAGAAAATATGGTATTATCAAAACCGAGAGACACAAATGTCACGAGCCCTAAATATACATATTCACATTCACATACAGATTACGAATATCAAAAAGCAGCAATGTTGTACAGAGCATGAAATATTTATGGTTCAGTTGCATCTTAACTAAGCTTAACTAAGGAACATCCATGTACTAGGAAAGCCAGAGCTAACTCTATGTTTTCTATCAGACTATATCTACCACACAACTGTGGCATAAAGGTTTTAAATATTTCAAAATAAAACTTGCAAGCCAATACCCAGTATTAATAGGATCAATGGTTAGTTTGTAAATGCCAGTATATATTATCTATTGCTTAAATCAAGGCTTTGATAATGAAATAGCTTTCACAAACATAACATGACATTCATTCACTAAGACATAATATATACCTGCAGGGCACTTGGTGGAAAGCTTTCTGCAAGTACTTTAATTGATGTATAGTCCTTGGTGGTTTATACGCGTTCAAAGCAATCTCAAATCCTACATTTTTAATTGGCTCAACTGAATTATTATTAATTTGTGTAAATAATTGATGGTAATTTATGGAGCCGTTATTCAACTGGTTTTAACATGGTTGTAGTACAAGCTAATGCTTGGCAAGATTTTGTTTAGATATTATGCAATGCCAGGTATCATTATTATTATTGGTGTTGTTGCTGCTATAGTAGTCCCTCTGGTTCTCACCCGAGATGCAAACCTTACTCCCAAGAACAGAGATAGCGATTGTGCCACTCTTGGTGGGCTTGTAATCTAAATAAATATCCCCGATGGGATGGGATACTGTAAAGCAAAAAGATTCCTCCACGTTCTGCCAAGATGTCAATAGCCAGCCGAGAGATAAAACCCAGGTTTCTTGAGTCCCACTGAAAACTATGCAACAGCCCATGCCACCATGTGAATGTTATTACAGAAATTGAAAATGACTTCACTAAACATTTATATCAAGGATCATAGCTATCTTTCCCCCTGTTCTTCATTTCCCAAATATCCTTACAAAGATGACTTGCCCAGTAACGGGTACAACATCTAGGAAGAACCAGCTGTCTTTGGGTTTGGAAAGACCAATGAGATGAGATATGAGTATGTGCTTCTGGCACTAGCATGAGATAAATAATGTTATTTGAAGTAGGTTGCTGGATAGCATTGTCATGTGTCTCCCTGTTTTGCTCCGCTTTTTCCTAAGACTCTCCTTTCTGCATTTCTTTCTTGAATTATCTGCCTCCTCTCGTCTTTCTTTTGCTAAGGCAGTGTTCCTTTCAAACAGCCACCAGTTGGCAAAATAACAACATTTGTGGAATTGGGAGGGATCGGATATTTAAGGGAACGCACCAAGACTGAAACCATATTGGCACTTGTTTATATTGCCCCAAACTAAAGAACTCTCAGGCCTGTGGTTTTCAGTCTCCTGCTGAAATCAGGTCTCTCACGGCACTTTATTGCAGGTCATTAACTCATAAATCAAGAACAGTGCTCATAAAAAATGTCAGAAATGAAATGCTGAAGTCAGGGACATTCTGTGACAAAGGCTCATAATTATTCAGAGAGCAATGTATTTCACATGTTTAAACAAATACAGCATTACAAAAATGCTGCAGACGTGTTTTTCAGCCCAAACTTTTTGGAGATATTTAGTCATTAGTTACAGAAAATAGGGAATTAGAAAAAAGAAACTAAAGTCACGGACAATAAAAAACAGAAATTGGTGCTTCCCAAATCAACCTAACCTTGGGGAAAATTCACTATACCCCCTTCGGTTTGGCAGTCACAAGTCCACATTTGGGAGTAGCCAAAAGTAAGTCCCTCTGGGAATTCACCTGTCCCTGACCCATTAGTTACCTGCCCCAAGAAACCCTGATGCACAGTTTTCTCCAGGCTGGTTTGGGAGATGTCAAGGATGGGAAAGAGAGTGGCTAGAGTGCTTTGCAGTGCTTTCATGCTCAGGGCACTGCCTTGCTGCATCAGTGAGAAAGCAACTCCATTCAAGTCCTTATGTTTCAGGACAGAAATCGGGAATTAAAAAAGAAGTACATCCCTGGAAATCAGGAACTGCATCTGAACTGAGCTGCCCTGTACACTGTTCTTGGCCATGCTATTAATGCTTAGCTGTGTGATACTCGAATATTGTTTTATTGACACCAAGTTTGTATTTCCTAAGATGCTACATGGGTTATTTTTTTTAAAATTCCTGGAGGACACCTTTGCTTCTGGATCTTTTGATATAAAACATATTTCCATTTGTGCAAATAATAATAATAATAATCCAGCCCCTTCTTGCATTTCCCAGAACAGAGGGATGGTCACTACTCCCCAACAGAAATTGAGATAGGAGCCTTGAGGTCTCTATAACCAGAATGCATCCCAGACACTGTAGAAACAATTTGTATAAATAGAGCCCGTTAGATGCTCTTATGCAAAGGCAGCAGCAGCAACAGGGAAAGACTCTGTGCCTCTGATACTCCTTCTTGGGATACTCCATGACAAATCTCTAGGCAGGGCTGTGGCTTACAAGCCACAGACTAGATCTTAAATGATAACTGCCTCTAAGAAGCTTAAAAGGGTATTAATATTTCATATAGCCATGTCACCTCCCAAGTGCTTAGCCAGCTGTACTACCTGATTGCACAAATGAGTGTTCCAATTACGGCCTAGATTTGTAAAGGCGGGTGTGTGAAATTGTGCTCAGGCTTTTATGTACAGATGATCATTGTGGATCCAATATGCAGACAGGCCTCTAAATAGCCACATGCCACAGCAAATAGTTAACATGCACCTGCTAGATTGCTCTGCACATAACTTGTATTTAAGGAATTTTAAGAGGAAGAGGGAATGCAAACTGCAAAGCTGATGTTCCTTAATTGAAAATGGCCGTTGTGGTTAAATGAGGGGCTGTCAAATTAAAGGGTTTGGCCTTACTAGCCGAAGTATCAGCCTCTATCTTAATACCTCTCTTAGGTATGACCATATGAGAGTAGACTTGCAGCTGGACACGTTCAGACAATATGTTTGCTCACCACTAGAGCACACGTGTGTGAAGTGGAGTGAATGTCCAGCAACCTCCCCACCAGGACACAGCAGAAGAGCACTTGAAGACTGGAGGCAGGTTGCGATCTATATAATTAGACAAGCTGGAATTTGGCCAGGATGCCAAGGTTAAAAACACCCCTCCTCTTGTAAAAGGTGCCATGGAATCCTTAATGACAACAGATGGCCGGGATGCGGATTTCACGTGTCCTTTGAAAGACAGCGCTGTCAGCAAAGCTGTCTTCGAACAACCTGCTGGAGCTCAATAATTTCTCAGAGGGAAGAGAGTCGCCTGCTAACTCATTAACACTAGCTTCCTTCTTTTTCTCTCTAGAGGTTTCCCATTCCAGGGCCGATCTGTTTCTACCCTCCATCGCAATACTATCCTAGTGATTCAGACTTTATCTTCACAGTTTCCCTGGAAGAAGGGACCGTAATGTCCTTATCATTTTACAGAAGAGGAAAAAAAGGGCAAAAAACCAAGTGATTTGCCAAAGGCCATGCAGGATGTCTGTGGCAGAGAAGAAATATGCATGTTTCTGTTCCATCCCTTGCTCACAAACAAGGCTGTTACTGCAGCTTGATCCTGGTGAGTTTATCATGCTTTTATAGCTTTTTTAGCCTGGGAACAAGTTTGGACTCTTGGGAACACCTGCTGCTTTATTGTTAATTTTGAGTTTTGATAGCGGGAGATTTGAAAGAGAGGAAGCGGCAAGAGAGTTGACGCCCTCCCTCAGGCTCACTTAGTGTTGGTATTGGGCTGAGACTCCTAGAGGGAAGAACTGCCTGCATTGTGCTTGCCTAAATCACTGCAGGAGTGATGTATATACATAGAAAAAAGGGAGTTATTTTAAGTGTACTTCCAGACAGTGTCACTGGCTTCATCTCCACTGGGAACCCAAGCTGTCAGGATTCAGGTACCTGCTGTCGGAACGATGAAATTTGTTTTAGAAAGGACACTCGTATCAGAAGGAGGAGAAACGTTATTAGATTGCTTGTCCTAAAGGGGTCCTGGGAAAGGGATTTCTTCATATTAATATAGTGCCTTGAAGAGGCAAATTCGTATGTTATGCCAGTTAGAAGCATTATTATTATTATTATACCTGATGAGATCAGACCACCTTTCTTTTTAACTAATATACACAAGTGTTGAACTAGCAGCCTAACACCACAGGATAGACTGTCTAAACACTTTCTGCACCATCATGCTGGTATATTGTACTGTAAAGCTTTCACAAGAACAGCTGTTACTGCAGTCTTTCAATCCCTTCCTGGGCTTTCTGTGAGGTCTGAAGCCTCATGGCTGCCTGCCTCTTCAGGTAATAAAATGGGGACTGCTATCGTAGAGCCCCGGTGCCTTTAGGAATAGCAGCAGTGAGCCACATTGCTTGTGCTGCTGCTACGTCTCCTGGCGCCAGCAAAAAGTACCTACTTGCGAATGACGATACAGCATTCAAGTTGCACGAAAGGCATTCCAACTGAACTTGGCATCTTCTGGTACATACTGTTGGGTATTTCTGATTTATAATGGCTATAATTCAAAGGAGAAACTAAGGGCTGTTGGGACCCTCAAAAAGTTTCCTTTCAGTCTCTTCAGCCTGTCATCTTCCATTACATTTATTCTCAGACAGTGTATGTAAGAAAATACAATGAACTTCCTCGAGATACATCATTTATTTCCCCCTGTTATTGATGACCTTTCAAAACTTTCATAACTCCGCCTCGCTCTGCCACTCCTGAGTTATGAGGTCATCAGTAACTCAAGGAAATAAAGGGAGTACCCAGAGTCAATCTATTGTAGAGCCTCATTTATTACCTTTTTATTATCAACCTCAAAGGATTTATTCCCCAGTATCTTCTTTCAGAGCAGAATAAACTGCCAGATGGACATATATGAGAGAGGTCAAACTGGTTTAGCTCATTTAAGATTTCACTGTAAAAAGAAGGCTTCAGGTTTGCGGTTAAAATAAGAGAGAAAGTTGCGCAGACCCATCCCATGAAAAGAGAATCAGAAGCAGACTGCTTCTGACGTTTGATCGGGGGCTATCTAAATTATGCCACATCACTCAGGGTCCTGCTATTTGACCCAGGGTACCTATAGGCCATAGTAGAAGCATTCACGGTGCAGCCCTGACAGGTCCCAACAAATCGATGAATTCTGCTAATTACCGTCACACGAGGACGTAAAAAAGGAAAGAAAAGGAAGGAAGGGGACAGCCGATACAATGTTTTTTTTCCTGACTGCTTGATACTAAGATCATTCATGAAAGAAGGTTTGCCATTGAATGACTCAACACACAATGCAAATCAATGCAAGGATCCAGAAGATGCTCTGAAGAGCTATATACAGACAACAGGACAGCAGAACTTAATACAATATGTAGAGAGAGTAACCCTTTGAAAGTGCCTGGTCGGCAAGATTTTTTGGAAAGTTTAGTCTTTAAAACAAATTTTGTCTTTGACCTGTCTGTAAAATGCCAGAAGAATTAAATCAAATGGGAGAGTAATCCTCAAAGTAATACTTAAACTCTTCAGCTGTATTTGTTTCAGAAGCCACTGTGTTCCAGTATGCTTTAATGGTCCGTTTTAAAGGTCACATTAGCCAGTACCTCTGTTCTTTCAAAATCTGACCAATCTTTCACATCAGCATGGTTGCCCCTAAGATAACTGATGTGTAACGGCACTCACTTAGGATTCTCAACTTTACAGCTCTTGAAACAATGACGAGTTTTTGGCTATCAGTCTAGCCATCAGCCAGCATTTTCATTCGAAAGCCCAATTTCCAACTGCTTGCATTTGGGTCATCAGATGTCATATTAATTTGACTCATACTATGCAAGAAAACCGTGGACCAATAACACTATCAAATTTGTGTGTGTAATTCTGATGCCAGTATGAATCTGGTCTTTTTTTTTATGCTATGCTATACAAAGTGCTACAAACCCAGGCACGCTATTTCTGAGTCAAGAAGTCTAAAAACATTTTGTTTTAAAAAGCTAGCGGTGGCTTAAAGAACAAGGAATAATGGGCGCACACACACACAAAACAAGTATCATGGTAAATTGTAAGTGATTATATTTGCAGAAGGCAACTGCTGATCAATGTAGACAAATGCAAAATTATTAGTCTGTAAACAAGGAACCTATCTAGGGATTATTTGCTAATTGAAACACTTGTGCATCACACTGGTCAGGATTTTAATTTTTTTGTTAGAGGCCTTTAAAACAAGCATTTCAGTGCAGTGCAGCAAAAAAGAAAGTGATGCTAAAATGACATGAAAGCAGCATGTAAAAGAAGACCCTAGCTTCTGTATAATGCAGGTGGAATGGGCTGGTCTTCACTGGGTACACTGTTATTATCCTATAAGAAAGCGATTGCTTCTATTGTTGTGCAGAGTAAAGGGATAATTATGGCCTAATTCATATAGATTTGACATTATGAAGAAAGGCTAAAGGGCACAACTTAGTTCTCATTAAAGCAGAGGAAACCTCAAGGTTACAGAACATGAGCTTTCAAAATATGAAAGGGTCGGAGAACTTGGATAATATTGATATATTGTCAAATTACTGAAGGAAAAAAAAAGAAATCCAATAAAGACACACGGAATGAGCGGGGAGCTCAGGTAGACAGCTTCAAGGAAAAGAAATAAAAAATATTCCTCTTTTGCATTATTGGGGAAATTAAGCGAAGTAAAGAATATAAAGGCGTGAAAGCAGGATAAGCCTAAATCAGATAATTAAAATTTAGTGTGCTTCCTCCATTGACTCCTGTGTGCAACGCAGCCCCAAATCCCTCATGTTTTGATGTCATGATTTCTGCTGATTTTTATTTTTAAATTTAGGATAGCTTTCATCGGGAACCTGATAGATGAAGCCTGAGCCATCATAATGAAGAAGCCTTGTTGGAGGACAGAAAAATCACAAACCAGAACTTGGTTCAAGGTTTTTATTCAACAAAGCTCCCCACTTGGACAAACATTTTGGAGCAGCTCTTTACTAAGCCTCATTTGTGAGGCTCTTAATGCCAGGGTTGTTCTAAGGATATGTATCATTAAATCTTACAGTCTGGGGGCTGGATAAACTACTAAACCAAATCCATCCTTTCTAAAATAAATGAACAAGAAAGCTGTTTCATACATCCTTAATTTTATAATAATGTCTTTTGCACATTTTTTGAATTCTGGGCATTTTACCCATATTTATTAAAACCAAGCACTTTTGTCCCCTTTTCACAGATGGATAAGCTGAAGCACAGGCAGAAGTTTTAACTTGCATGAGGCCAGGAGAAGAGCTTAGAGCCAATGAGTTTTGATCTCCAGGCCTTTCCTGTAATGACTTAGTCTCCTTGGACATTTATACACATGCTCTGGGAGGCATGGTGGGGGGGCGCTTTAGTTAGAGCAGCCCCGAGAGCTGCTCTAATTAAATTGCCTGAAGTATCACATGTATCAGCATCCTTGCACTGAAAAATGGTGGTAGGAGTGCTTTAACTAAAGCTTGTTGAATGGGCTTTAGTTAAAGTGCCCCTGCCACCATTTTTCAGCACGGGGACACTGATTCACTTGATGCTGGAGTCCACTGGAGCGTGGTCATTTTACCATACTCCAGCAGACTCAATCGAGTCTGATCCAACGTGTTGTAATTACAGCACGTCAGAGCAGCCTCAGTGTAGGTGTATAGGGCCCCTTCTTTCCTTGGAGAGTCTCATGACAAGACATGATCATCCAGTTCAACCTGACTGGCACTGGGATTTGTCTGATTGTTGACTTGCGAGCTCCCAGAAGAAAAGATGAGCAAACATGCCACCCAGGGAGGAATGATGATAGAAGTATAGAGGTCTTTCTTGGAAAAAGGATCACTCCACACTTAAAAAGGCATTTCTCTGAGGAATAGAAATGAGTTGTATGGCCTTTGAGAGCCTACAAAATAACACTTTTCTGCACACAATTATTCCTGGTTGCAGATCCGGTCTGTTATATTCCTAAAAGACAAAGTGTTTGCTTTGTAGTCATTACTTTCCCCACCTTTTTCTCCTTGTGAGAATCAGCACCTTTTGAAGCAAAGGCTTTTTTAAAGCCCTGACAGAAAGGTTGACTCCAGAAAAGCTGATTTGTAGAGTGTATAACCTGTGGAGCAGTTTATTGGCAGCAGGGTAGCAGACTTTTACAGTCTTTTACAGGTGAATGGGGAAAACTCAATGCTGCTAACCGTCATAATTGACTATTGTTATTAGCTTTGATCGTTTCCTAAAATAAGCCTGTCATTGAGACAAATGGCTTGTTAATCGTAAGAATTTCCCAACTGAAGCATTAAAAAAACCTGCAGTGGCTGCATCATTACCCACCTCGAAGTATTTCCCCCCGCTAGCTTTAGTTCACAGTGGTCATTGCCATCTTCTGACTACCTGCCTACTGTTCACCTTCACTTTGCTCCCATACGTGTTGCCAAAGAAAGCAGGTGCATGTGTGCGTTTGAATGGCTATGCTGACACACTCCCTCTTTATTCCACAGGACCATATAAATGAAAGTTAATTAATTTTTCTGCTCTGTATTTTGGCTCCTGACTGGATCTACCATGTACGACACCCATTTCTTATTGTTTTAACAGATAAAGAGAAATTCAGGGTTTTGGGGGGTAATGAGGTTCCTCGGACATTACTGCTCACCATGTAACTTGGTGAGCAATGACTATTTTGTTCAGAGTGGCTAAAAGGTGTTTTTCTCTGATGTTTTCTTGGCACTCCCCGACCGCTCTCCTTTTGGCAGTGTTTCTTTCATTAAGCTATTAACATCATGACTGAGGATAAGGCCACCTCTCTTGGAAGGAGGGAAGATGAAGGGAGAAGGAGACCTGGGAAAAATGTAGTAGTTCTTAAAGAGACAAGTGTTAGATCATTTTCTTCTCTACCCAAAGTCTTTTAGATGCTTGATCATGCAACTTTTGAGCAAGTTCCAAGTCTCCTAGATGGGGGTGCTCTGCCCTGTGCCCCAACTCAGTATCTTATTCCTCGAGGTGTTGGTCTCCCTTTCTGTCCCTCTCTGCACAAGTTTGTGCACCCCAATCAGCATCCCAGCCTTCTTGGACCTTGCTTATTCTTCTCTTTCTTTGGAATGAATCTGGTTGGGCCCATTTCATTGTAGGCCCCTTCTCCTTCCAGCAGCCACTGGAGCTAACTGCCTCGGCTTTCCCACCATTTGATAGATCACTCTGTCACAATCTCACGCCCCCCCTTTTAGGGTAAACTGAGATAAGTTACCTGCGCATAAATATTTATGCCCTGCTTTATGTCAAGAGATGCATTTATCTGGCTACCGTGCTTTGTCTCACCTGGGTAGCCGCACATTTTTATTTTTTCTACACTAGAACCGTTGTAGACCGCAGTGATCTGTTTCAAGGACAAGCAGTCTTCCACGTCGATAGCATTTAATGGTATCCTTTTATAGCCAAGCATTTCTTTTCCTGCATTTAGTTTCCTGTGAAAACTGCTTATTGCTCCTATATGCCACTGGACATTGTATCCTTCTTGTTGTGGTAAAATTGCTCCCTGGCTGACTCCTAAAACATACATTTGGACTATAAATTCAGGCAAAAAGCTGGGCTCAGAAGTACCGGATGTTCACGGATGGTTTGCCTGGTTCATATTCATTTGTCCAAATGAAATCACCTCATCTTGTTTGTTCTGGTAGGTTAATCAGAGGCATGTTAGGGGTTGGAAAATAAACCTCCTGTAGTGCCCAGTGATTTTCAAAAAGGGTCTACCTTGCTTTTTAGGGTTAGACACCTGGACTGATTTGCACTTTCTTCCTGTGCTGTCGCAAGCCCTTACCCAATTGCGTACTTCACACATTTAATCTCTTTTAGAGATGCTACATATTTGCTTGGTTTACTGTTAAGCCAACCTTTTGAATTCACTGATGCCTATTTTATTAAGGCTTTTTCTTGCTCTTCCTCTACCAATGCAGTCAGTTGCCTATTTAAAGAACCAGGCTCCTCCTCTTTCTAAGCAGTATGCAAGTCCATTTCTATAGTGTTGTAGGCCCTGATATTTCCTAGATCATAAGGCTATTTTGAGGTTCCCTTTGAGGCTCTCTCCCATTCTTGTAGGCTATTCACATACCAGGTCTGCTTTTTGTGTTTTCTCCCAGGAATAGCTATTTTACCTGTCATTAATTCAACCTCGTTTGGCCCCAGCATTCTTTCCTGCCCATGGCAGGGGTCAGACTTGATGATCTACTTAGGTCCCTTCCGACCCTACCAACTATGAAACCTTACTCAGTATTTCATTAGGGTCTTCCCTTTTAGCCAACAATTTGTAGCCAGCAGGAGTGACAATTTTGGTCCCAAAGTAAATGACTTTATTTTTACTTTAGGCATTCTCTGAGCATCTCTAGAATTTTTCTCATCTCTTCCAGGTCAGCTCTCATATGTTGAATGTAACTAGGCACTGCTTCTATTGATTTGACTTCTAGGGTTTCTCATGATAATATCTAGTGGTCTGGATACTTATTGACCACCACAAAGAATTTTAAATGGTGAAAAGCCTGTGGTGTTGGGGTACTTCCCTCCAAGCAGGCCACTTGTTCCAGCCATTTCTTCTAGGCTGATCCTGTGCTAGTAACTGATTTTCATACCATTCGTTTCAATGTTTGGTTAAGTCTTTTTATGAGACTCTTCTTTTCTTCTTTTTATATGTAGTAAAGTATGTCTCCTGGTCAGTTATAATCTTGTCTGCTTGTCCATCTGAACAACTGAACCAAATCGCTACAACTGTCCTTTATGCCTCTTAGCAGGTTATTATCAAGATTAGAGGTGTCCTGGTGGCTTTGCACAAAAGGACTCACTGGGTGAGTCCACACAAGCATGCACAGATGCTTTGCAGCACCTCAAAGGCTTTTGAGGTGCTGCAAAATGCACCCTGCACATGAGATTTGGTTCTCTATTCTGCGTATTTGATTTTGATCAAATTTTGATTTCCTGAAGCCAAACTTCTTGGAGGCAAATTTTGATTTAACGGTATCAAAAAAAAAGTGCGCCAAAAGAAAGCGGTGCAGCACACGTGGCAGCAGCATGCATGGCCTGGACATGGAGCCTGGCAGGCCAGAGCCATGCTCCAGCTGCCAGCCAGGTTCCATGCACCTGGATCGCCACTGCTGCAGGTCCAGGAGGCCCCCAGGATCCTAGGTAAGGCTGCTGGGGCCAGCCCAAGTGTTGGCCTTAGCCTCCTCTACCCGACCCAGGGAAATCTGCCCCATGCCAGAATGCGTGGGCAGGGGCATTCCCCAGGGACAACTAGCAGTGGAACAAATATGTGCTGCTGCTATTTGTCCCCAAAGAAACATGTGTGTGCTCATCTGGATGTGCCCATTATGAATATTTGAGGAAATGTTACATATATTATTGGTAGCGGAGTAATGGATGCCAAATTACTCTTCCTTTATGGGTCTATCTTCTGGTATTCATGGCAGGCTCTAAAAATTAGTCACTTATTGGTATCAAGCCAGCAAAACCTTCTGGTTATTCCACCTCCTACTTTGCTTATCCTGAAAGTCTTTTAATTTCTCCCACTTGATGCCCTTTCATCTTATCTGTATCTTCCTTTTCCACATATTCCCTGGCTCTCCAAAAGTATTCTGGTCTAATTCTTCTTTTCTGCTTAATTTTATATTCAAAGGACACTTAGTCAGTAAAGACTGTGAAATCTTCACCTAAGCAGAAATCATATAAGAGATGTGACACTACTATTACTTTAATAATAAACTGTTGGGGTCTTATGTCAAGAAATACATCCATGGTGGAAGATATCCTCTAACTTTCATGAACCCAGAACAATCTTGTGCTTCATGCTCCATCTGACTATAGCAACAATGAATAAATGGAATGGCTGAGTTTTAGTAGACTTATGGAAAACTGGAACGATCCTTTGTTCACTAATGGATTTGCAAATGTCTCTTGGCCATCCACACAATATCCATGCTGGTCTGCAGTTATCACTCTTGGAATATCTCCTCTTGGCACTCCATCAACCTTCCCAACCTTCTTGACATTGTTTCTCCTTCCCTTCCTTCTGGACAAGTCTGGTCTAGTTTATATCAGTCCCAGACACCTTCCAGGACATTAACATGGATTTAATGATTGGTTGGAGCCAACTGCTTAGTTTTACTTCCCACATTACAGTGTACCCTTTCACAATTTCATTTTTAAGGATAATACACCAAAAAAGCGCTCATTACTGTCCAAACTAATGGGTGAGGACACAACCCCTGAGTAGAGAAGCTTGTGGTCTAAAATATTTGTGAAGGGTTGGGCCCAGGTTGTGACATAATTGCACTGACCTTTTGTAACCAGAAGATGTTCTTTCCATAAGAGACTGTGTTGAAGGGAAATAACCATTTATATCAACCCAAGTTAACACAATGGCCTTATCTTCTCCTGGAGTGAAAGATAACTCACGCCAACACTGTAATCCTGGTTTCAGTACAAGGTCACAGTACTTTAATATTTCTCTTGTTGTATACACTGGATACACATGATTACTGTGAAAGGGGCTGGTTTGTGAGCCTGTAGGTTTGGTAGTGCCTTTTTCATAATGTTTAAATATTTTTTCTGGTAATCAGTCTGAGTCATATCAGATTTTAACTTGAACTCAATAGTGAAAGTTTTAATCAAGAGGGACCTCTCAGTCTCTGCACTGCTAATAGCATCTGGAGAGAACAATAATAGTTTTGCACTTGAATTGACCTTGGCAGAGTGAGTTCTATTGAAATAACTAGTTTTCCAAGGTTCTCAAAATAACAAAAATATATCTTCTCTAATGTAATTTAAGAAATAGCTACTAGGCTGACAGCAATTCTGATTTTATTGATATTAGTTTAGTGAGCAGTATATATTGTAAAACTGATAGGGTGAGGAAATGACTTCACTAGATATCAAATTTGATGGAGCTGGTGGCTTACTGCAAACCTAAGTATGGAAGCTATCACCTAAAGAGGTACTCAGTGTTTCATTGTGGGTTTCTTTAATGTTTTGCATTTAGGCTAACCTAAAATGGTGGCTCTGAAAACAATAAAATATGCTTGTGTAGTGCTGCCATTTATGTGCAGTTACACTTCATTATCCCTATAATCTAACATGGTGGCTCAGGAAGGAGAACACGAACATTTTCTGAGTGATTTAACAGGATGCTTTAATGATGTATTGAAAATGAACATTGACCCTACGTAATAGGTGCTAAACTGACACTTTTAAAACACTCCATCCGTTTCACTCAGACTGACTATCCTTCTTAAATCATTGGAGTGTCATTTTTATGATGCAGATCCATCTATTGAGGCTATGGGGCTGTGAAATGTCATATAAAAAAAGGCAATAAGAAAAATAAAACTAAGTTGCAGGTGGCATGCATTAGCATTTCAAAAATGTTCCATTGCATTACACTATTATTCCATCTCTGTCAAGGGGCAACAAGATTCAATTCTCACCTTAAAGAGTCTGTGCTGTTGAATGTATTAGCTCAGTGTGTGTTGAACACTTGTGCCAGTTGAAGGGCATTTTACAATAATGGTAAAATATATTTAGGTCTAAATTTGATAGGACACCAGGGCCAGCCTCCTTCTCAAATGGCAAAGCCATGATTGCTTCTTTTCTTCTTTCCTGTGCTCTTTAGCTTCCAGGCTTTTGACAAATTAATGTGCTCAAAGTTTTTGCCCAGTAGAAAGTATTAAATAAAACACACCAAGGCAAGGGAGCTAATTGTAACCCTAAAAGGTCAGAGTTGTTGATTCCCCAGTTAGCCAGGATCATATAAGCATTTATGTGGTGCATACTAAGAACTTTCCGTTATGGAAAACACCACAGGAGCAATCCCTTCAACATATTTCCAAAGTTGCAGTCATTAAACCAAGGTGAAACTGTAAAGGGCATTAAATCTCCTGAAATTGCCACAAGGCACAGAACCCTTCTATGCAGGAAGCTGAGATTTTGTAATACTATATGATGGCATGTGTGAGGCTTGTAGCAGCACTATAATTAAAAGTTTAATTATTCATAATGACTTCCTAGAGAGGAGCGGCTCAATGGTAAGATTCCTTCAGGTGTTGCTATTTGCTATGTATAAGAGATTCATTTTGGCTTTCAATGAAATCTGCCACTAGTGGATTTTTATAGTTAGAGACCCTCAAAATAAATGATTGACCTACATAATTAAATATGCCTGGATATTTCTATCCACCTACCTATCATAGATATTTATATGACCCCATTTACTGTAATATCCAAGTGCCTCACAATCTTTAATGTATTTATCTTCATAATACCTCTATGATATATAAGATTTCAGCATAATTGAGAGATGGAAGTGCTGTATTATTTCAAAGCAAGAAAATTATCTGATGTGTTCATGATAGAAAGTTATGTATTGGACTAGAAACCAGTAACTCCTCATGTGCTTCAGATCAATAGAAGTTTGGGTGGAAAAGGTTAATGTTTGGGGTAAAAAGAATGGAACATTCCTGTAAAAGACTATTTTTAAGAAAATAGCTTGAAGCTGCTCAGGAGTTTGCCATGTGAGTGGTGTCGATTGCTCTGAAGGGGGAAGGATTCATGGGCAGGCTGCAGAAGGGAGATAAATCAAACTTGATGAGAAACTCAATTCATCACTTCCGTGGGCGACTAGTGCCTCCTGATCCTGGGGGGGCACCAGTGACCGTTTGCTGACCCGAGGGGGGATCCCCCAGTGGCTCATAATCACCACCAGCAGAAGTGCTGGTGGAAAACTGGATGAGCCGCTGACCCCTCTCTTGGCGCCCCTACATTCTCACAGGGGGGCACTGGCCATCGCCCCCCACTCCCTCGCTGGCAAAGGCCAGTCTTGGGGGCGGGGGGGGGGGGCATGTGCCCCCCCCACACTTCGCCTATGATCACTTAGCTTCACAGTGTCTCACATGAACAGCATTGCCACTGTGCATTTCAGTGTCTGTCTATATGTCTGTCTGTCTATTTTCATCTGGCAAATCCTAAATTTTAATTGCTTGATTTCAATGTTCACATAACCATTTTTTTGGATACAGTTTCTAAAAAATATGAAAAAATGCAGGTCACTGTGTGGAATCATGTTGATTGCCCCCCCTGGGATTGGACACGTTAGACCCACCACAAAGACTTCTCCTTCATGAACTAACAGAGTAAGTCGTAGCAGTAGGAAGCTGCAATGATTTATGTAGAACTGCTCATGAGAAGGGGATGTGGGCACAGACTTAGGCTGGGGTTTTCACAACTACTAGCTAGATAGCAAAGGAATGTAGACTCTTTGGTATACCAGGTTTGATACCAAATTTGGAAGGACAGTGGCTCTAACGTTTGGAGACCATTCAGCTCCTCTCTCCCTGCCAGCATCATCCTGCCTCTTTTTTTTGTCTCCATTCCTCTCTCAACCCCATCTGGTTCCTATCCTCAGCTCTGGTTCACTTCCACTGCCATCTGCTTCTGCCTCCTTCCTCTGTCTTCCACCTCCCCTTCTGCCTCCCTCCTCTGTCTTGCCCTCCTGAATCCTCCTTCCTCTAGCACTCTAGGCCACTCTCATCCCAAGCTCCTGCCCCCCCTTTCAAGGAAACAGGATGCAAGAATCTTTTTATACAAGCAGAAAACTTAAATTTCCCTAACCTCATCTCTGGAAACAGTGGAGCAAGTTTAGCTGAAATTCTCTAGAAGGAATCAGTCTTCAGGAGACAGCCAGCATAGAGAATTTCAGTTTGAATGTTTAAGTCTGGTAAAACTATAACAGACTGGAAACAGGGTCTATGATGGCAAGCATTGAGCACAGAATGATCCAGGCTCATGCCAGTGCCAAAGCAACAGCAGAAGCAGTAGCTACTACTGGTAAAAACAGGGACGAATACAGTCTCTCTCTAGTATCCTTAGAAGCAAAGAGGAAATGAGTCTGCCTGAAACTTGTACAACTACCCCAATGTAGTACCAGCAATGACTCCCCTGTGGGGGCAACACATGGAGTTAGAACTCCCACGACCCCAGAAATAAGGTAGGAGGGGAGAGATGAGAGAGGGAACAAGGCCAGATGATATTTCAGACAAAGCACCTGAACTAAGCAACACTTACTCATACCTTTCCTGGAAAAACAGCTTCTTCTGTTTCAGACTTATATGATCAGTCTTATGGTTCCAGCCATAGTACTCTATGCTTAAACACTCAGGGTTTGAAGCCTGTTGATGGTTGTTACATACAACAAAATCTATTTTTATTGTTTTCTTAACCATAAATCTTGCATTTTCAAATGGCTTTCTGTTGCCACCTTAATGGCTAGGGACAGACATTAAAAAAGCCTGAGCTTGAATTGATTCAATCTTTGCAGGTTAATCTAACTTGCCTAGACTGAACTGGTTTGTAACTACACAGACACCCACTTTGGACTGAGAAAGTACAGGCATATGCCTGCAGTGGCTCAGGCCAGAAGCCAGGGGATGTTAGAGCAGTCCTCCCTTCCCTTTCACAGTGCTGAGCTGAGGGAGGGGGGACATGGCCAGGCCCCAGCAGGATGCTCTGATTAGGGAGCCTCCCCCATACCCTTTGCTGCTTCTGGCCAGTGAGGGAACCAGCAGGGATTTACACAGCATTTAGTTACACAGCATTTATCAGCCCATCAGCAAAACAAAAGCCTCTCTCATTAGTTCAAGCTCTTTTTAAACAACTTTTTCCAAGCAAGGAATGGAGGGACATTACCAGCTGACCAGTTGATTAGCTCCAAGGGGGGTGGGGGGGAATCCCTACTTGAGCAGCAAGTGGTGAGGGGGGGGATGGAGCAGGTGAAAGCCAGGAAGACGCTTCTGTGCCTGCCATCTTTGCCAGAGCTCCAACCAGGGAGCAGAGGGGTGGGGCCAGCCCAGCTATCTGGAGCAGAGAGCCCCACCCAGGGCTGAAAAGCATTTTCAGTGCTTAGGAACTATGGTTTAAGTTAAACCAGAGTCCCGGGACAGATATTACATAAACCGGTTTAACCCAAATCAGTTAAGTCTGATACTACATTCAATCAGGTTTAACTCAAACTGATTTTAGCCATTTTCAAGCTCGTTTATGTGCAAAGAATGTCTGTTCTGTTACAGGTTTAAACCAGTTTCTGATCACTTAAACTGGTTTATGTGTAATGTCTGTCCCTAGCTAATGACATCCTTCATACAGATTTTTGTGTGCATATACACATTCCCCAACACAGATACCGTTCAGTGAAAATCCATGAAAAAGGTTGGGTTTTTTTTTTTAAACTCTTATAATCATGCCAGTAAGTGATTTGCGAGTGATTCCTTCCTATAGTAAGGAATTAGTAAAAAATGTATTCTAACAGTTTATTATATCAAACCATTTAAAAGATTACTGCATTTTATCTTTCTGTTCACAGCAAGCCAACTGTTTCTTTAGTAAGCATTTACCTAATAGGATTCTGCCTGCATTGCTTTCCACTGTGACTGGTAGCAAGTGTTTTCAGTCAGCAGTTTGAGTCTTGGAATAGGTTTTCATTTCAGTGGGTTCCAGAGTATGACTTGCACAGTAATAAATATATACTAACCAAGCTGTAACCAATTAAAGATCAATTAAAGTGTAATATACTTTATAATAGACTGTGGCTATACATTGCATTCTGCTTCTTACCTTACGCATTGTGTACCCTAGGGGGTTGGCAGGTGGTCACAGCTACTCTGCCTTTCCACTCTTACTTAATGGAGGAACATGATAGCTAGATCCTGGCGAGATAGTACGAGAAGGAGCAAAGAGAAGCGAGCGTGGAGAAATATTGAGATCCACTATGCTTTTCCATCTGGAGGGGAAAGCTGGGAATGTGCAGTGTTTATTGGTATTCTGAAGAATACAGATAAAAGTCAGTTAACAAACATCTGTGCTCTTACTATGCTCTTACCATGCCTAACAAAATCAACCTGCCTTCTCTAACATAAATACAGAGCAGCATGTACATTGAAAGAAAACAAGAACAAAATCACTACCAAACCAAAACACTGCACCGCATACACAGTCTAGTTTATCCATTTATAAAAATGGAATAGCACTCACAAATCCTATGTCATAGGACTATTGGAGGAATCAGTGTGTGTAAAGAGTTTTATGCACCTCCAGAGAAAAGCATTTTACTCTCTAAGGCTAGGTACAGACATTCAAAAAGCCTGAGTTGGAATTGACCTAAGTTATGAGGTTTTCTGTAGGCAGCGTAGGTTAGATTGGTAGCAAACAGAACACATATTTGCCCATTGGTGGGGAGTGGGGCAGGCATGCAGGCTGCCTTTCTTAGACGGGGTTCCACCATTTCTAAACCAGTCTGTGTGTGCTGAACTTCTGTGCAGTTACAGGCTTAGACTGGTTTCCAGTCACTTATACCAGTAGAAGTATCATGTCTGTACCTGGCCTTAGTACCCTATTCTTAATAATAATAATAACATTTATGAAGTGTAGGCCAATATTCCATCAATATAATAGCTGGCAATTGATCCTAATTTTTTCAATAAATTAAATGTGGTGTATGCTTGTATTATGCTATACCAGTACAACATAAATGTCTTCTATTTGACCTAGAGAGTTGATAAATTGCTTAAACAGGCTTATCCCACACCTCCTTATAATAAATGCAATTTCACAATAGTGCTACTACACTCATTAATTGCTGCTAGGGCTCTGCTCTCCAAATTGTTACCAAAAATCAACCTGTCACTTAGGGTTTGTGCTAGTTGGTTTGCTTTGTTTTTTTGTTCCTTATTTTTTTAAAAGCTAAACTTGAACATTTTTATGCTGCTGGGTAGGGCATAAAGCAAGGGTTGGAATAAAATTCTGGCAACTGAGAGCATGTTCAATGTTGTTATGTTCTGTATAGTTCAGATATTTCCCTCTTCACATGCAGTACCTGAGTATCTTCCAGTCATGCATTAAGCATCATGCCTAACATCTGTCACATGTGGTTTGTTCTTTCTCTGATCTTTTCCCCAGGGAGAGAATTGTGAATGCGGTGCAGTGTTTTGGTTTGGTAGTGATTTTGTTCTTGTTTTCTTTAAATGTACATGCTGCTCTGTATTTATGTTAGAGAAGGCAGGTTGGTTTCGATAGGCATGGTAAGAGCATAGTAAGAGCACAGATGTTTGTTAACTGACTTTTATCTGTATTATTCAGAATACCAATAAACACTGCACATTCCCACCTTTGCCCTCCAGATGAAAAAACATAGTGGATCTTAATATTTCTCCACACTAGCCTCTCTCTGCTTCTTCTCGTACTATCTAGCCAGGATCTAGCTATCATGTTCTTCCATTAAGTAAGAGTGGAAAGGCAGAGTAGCTGTGACCATCTGCCAACCCCCTAGGGTACACAATGTGCAAAGTAAGAAGCGGAACACAATCTATAGCCACAGTCTATTTATAAATGGTATAAAATTGCATGTAGAGTTTGAGACATCTACTTATACAGCTAGTTTTCATCAGACCTGAAAACAAAGCCCAAGAAACTTGAATGCCAATCCTGTCCTGCAGTGGTTTTCAACCTTCCTAAAGTCACGGCACCTTTTATATCACTTCTTCTGCCATGGAAATTGTACCCCTATCCTGTGAGTTGACATGGAGCCAGGCAACCTGGTCTAACAATTATGGTGTGCTGCCTCACAGCCTGCTCTGCCATTAACTGCAATCCTGGAGTGGGACCCCCGATGACCTATCATGGAAACCCACAGTTTGGTGGAACACACTTCAAAAACCACCACTGTACCCCAATCACCAACTCAACCCTTCATCCCATTTCTACCTGCAGGATCATTCCTCCATGCATGGCAAGACTTACCATTCCAAGGAGAGGAGATGGTAAACCTATTATTTGGATCTCTCTAGACAGAAACCATAGACTTTAATCTCCTGTGCAGTTGTACAAATGTACAAATAATGCTTACAAGGAAGAAAGAAGGTCCTTTGATTCATAGTTTCCAGTCACTTGGGCTGATCCAAAACCCATTAACATCAATGGGAATCCTCTCACCCATGCCAATGGTGTTCTGATGAGGCCCATATCACCAAGTTCCACTCCACAAATACATTTTGAAAAGGAACTAAAATTTAACTATTTGAATCTTACATAGATTATAGCATATAAATGCAAAAAAAGCGAGATGCATAACTATATTTAAGATAACCTCCAGCATTAGTGCTGTTAGGAAAGAACATGTTAACTGACAATGAACAGATTTTGCTGCCAGAGCTTTCTAGCAGTGCAGTGCCAAACAACAGACAGTTAGTGTCCATTTGTTAGATTCAATGGTAGATTAATATATACATAATGTTCCTTTACCCAGTATTATGTTTCATCATTTAATTTGGCTAGAATTTTAAATATCTTTTAATCATCCTAGTATTCTTCTTCTTATAATATATTAGTTGGATGTTAGATTACAATTCAATTAAAAATGTCATCCACAGATGATTTTAATTTATTCCACTTTCCTCATGAAGTGAATACTGTAGTTTTTGACATTTTCTTATAATAATATAACTCATTTTATTACTTTAGGAATGTCCAAATTATATTTTATCCTCTATTAGCCATCAGAACAGATAGCCATATCTTTCACTATACCCTACCTACTACTCTGCCGAAGGAACAAGGTAACGTGCATCAGCTGCCAACTGAGAAGATCCTGTCAGCATAGCTCTATGGGACAGCATATACCTAAGATCCACAACTGGTGTGCAAGAAGTTGTCTATGGCTGAGTGTGACAGAGTAGCTTTAGTGATCTGTCATTTTAAAGGCTGGAGCAGGCAGGTGGCTGATTGCAGTGGCCATTTTCAAAGTTAGGCCATAAAGGCAACAGTTTGGTAGAGCTGCCAAAGAGGCAACATCAGACTGAGCTGCTCCTGAAACAGCTTAGAGGTAAGGGTAGGCACTACAGGGAGTGGTTTGGAGGCTCCTGATCCTGGGTATGACTTGAAACTGCACCTTGCCAGGGAAGGGTGGCCTGGTGGGGCTCCTAGTGGTGTGAGAGCCCCCAGGAAATGCCAAGCCAGTTACCTCCCTGGTGAAAAGTGGGTAGGGGCACCTTAAAACCTCAGCCCCCACTGAGGAGTGGGGGAGAATATATAGTGGAGAATATACAAACTATGGGGCCAGGCATGCTGAAGGAAAGGCACCTGAGCCCCTGGGGTTGTAAGACCCAAGCCCATGAAGGGGCATAGAGTTAGCCCTGGAGAAGGGGCAGTGTAGAGCCCCACTGATGGGAACCAAGAGCTGGGAGCCCAGTATGTGAGGCCAGGGGCACAGTGTTTATTTGTGTATGTTTATGTAGAGTTGCCCTGAGACGGACCAGGGCAAGCTTGGCCTGGGTCAGGAACTTGGCTGGCCACTACTCAGGTGACAGTTTTGGGACAGACCCACAAAAATGTATGTCTGCCACCCAAGGTGTGATTTGGATAAAGCCCCAAGGCCTATGGGAGTCGTTCCAAGAGGAAGCAGGGTGGAACAAGTTGTTGATGTGAGAAAGAGACCCCGTGAGAGGGTGTGGTGTGCGAGAGGCCCTAGTGAAAGGAGCGCAGTGTGAATGTGCATGTGAAAGAGGCCTGACAATGAGGGCTAAGCTTGGTCCACCTTTAGACAAGAACTTGTGCATAGCAAGAACTTATGATGGCATCTGCAAGACATGGGCCACCCTGTAGAGGAGGTTCGGCATGGTGGATAGTGCCCCCTGGCATTGTGACCTGTAATGGGTAGTCTCCCATATTTTTCACAAGTTATGGGAACAGCAAAGTCATGGCAGGCGAGACTAGGTATACTGCTCCATAGAGACAGGTGGGTGGTCCGACTTAAAACTTGGCCCCAGCCTTGCCCCCTGTCACATTGGCCTCCACCCAATTCTCCTGTAGCTTTGGCAAAAAGTGCAGAGTGTGAGGCCAGGCAGGATCTGAAGGAAGGCCACCTCACTATGGAAAAATAGGGAAGACAGCCTTGTCAAATGAAGCATATTCCCATGGTTAGGAAGAGCTTTATTGCTATGTTTAAGAAGAACAAGAGCTTTATTAATGCCAAGCTACAACCCTTATGCAATTCATCCTGTAGAGTCATTGTGCAGCACTGGGTAAGTCTTTCAGGCTAAGTATTTTGACAGTGGCCAGTGATTTTAAGCATACAATTTATGACAGCTGAGGAGCTTGAGTTTCAGAGGGTGGATGCACAATACCTTTTGAAAATCAGATACCGTGAATGGATCACAAGGTGGGTACCCAGAGATGTAGGCATCCAAAATCACTAGCCATGTTCAGTAATCTTGACTTTAGTCTCATCAGTAAAAAGAGGGAAATGGCATATGCAGTCAGGACTCTTACCAAGTTCCTTCCATCTAAGTAACATGAAGTGAGGTGTGGCTGGTATGAACATGTATTTTCACTACTTAGAATGAGGAAACTCCTAGTACTACGAACACCTTACTGGACTGCAAAAAGACATAATAAAATCTGTAGTCGTCCCAACTCTGCTCATCATACTTTGTAGAGATTCTTAATAAGGATTCTTTCAGTAACGTTGACAACAAAGTGTTCTGAAAACATGGAGGACAGAGTTACACAGAGAATATTTATACATAGCAACGTGAAAAATCAATCTTGCTGTGAAACATAACCAGCTAAATATATCACATTTTTACAGGTTCGATCTTCCTGTGAAAAAGAACTGGCTAAATACCATGATTCTTCAGGTTTGCCAAAAATAAATGAGTAAACAAAACTTTCTTTTCTATGTACATTTAATTCTTTTATGCACACAAAAGCTTCTTTTTTGTCTCCATATCCTGCAAATCTCCTTTATGTTATTATTCCCCACCTCCCCACAAATTTCCTCAAGATCTTGATGAATATGAGGCTGCTCTTTGGATGGACCTCCCCATTCCACTCAAGAGGTCAGCAGGATTTTAATTCTTTCTATAGCAGCATCCTTCCTTTCACTGGAGAAGGGTACAAAGAGAAAGGGTAGTGCAGATAATACAGAAACATGATAGGATTAAGGCATCACTGCCCATTCTTAGGACATCAGCTCCTTGAGATGTGATAATATCAAGATCTTAGTTCCATTAAGCAAGTGCGTTTCTAGCTCTTATGGCTATAAATAAAAGCTGGAAAATATGAAGTAAGGATAATTGGTGCTATGGCATCTGTTTGAATCTGCACAGAGCCTGAAGTTAAATATCTCCACAAGGTTTGACCTGCTTCATAAATCTCAGTGGAGCATTAACTCTAAGCCTCAATTATGAAATGCCCAGTAAACAACAGACATATCCTCACTACACTTCTGCCCTTTTCAACTGATGGGCAAGTATTAAACTTAGGTCAAGTCTACACTAGAAAAGTTTTGTTCCATTAGATCCAGTACTACATGCTGTAACAGCAAATTCACATCATGTGGATGAGTAATTGTGTATGTAGCAGTAAAATTGTGCTTTTGCTGGAATAGCTTATATCAGGTCCTCAATAAAAAGCTATACCAGCAAAACCACTTATTTGCTGGTATAATTACATTTATATTAGGACATTTGCATACATAAAATGTCATAAAAGTCCTCATCCCCCTTAGCTTGCCTCATTATTAGACTTGCAAAAGTTTCTAGTGTAAATCAGGTCTTGGAATTCACCTGGAGTGGGATTGATAGTTATCACATTCTGCTCTAAAAAGCTGTGAAGAAAATGTTCAACAAACGCCTACCATGTAGGCTAACATTTTGAAATATGCAGTTTTTGACTACAGCCTTTTTCTT
Source organism: Alligator mississippiensis (assembly GCF_030867095.1). NCBI lineage: Eukaryota > Metazoa > Chordata > Crocodylia > Alligatoridae > Alligator > Alligator mississippiensis. Next base: position 68,895,170 of record NC_081832.1, read on the forward strand.
TTAAAACATATGTAAAATATGTCTGATAGTATAGCGTTAATAGATCATTCTGCAGAGGATGTATAACTACAGTATCTAATTGTGAGCATTCAGCTTTACACCATAGCTTTAAATCAATAGGGACACTTACTGTACTTGCAAAACAACAGTTTATTCTGCAGCAGAATAGAAACATTCTATATAATGTCTGCTGTCAACTGAACACTCGCTTTTTTTTCTTCCATGTTGTAGTTTGTGGCTAGGGACAGACATTCAAAAAGCCTGAATTGAGTCAATTTTTGCAGGCTAGTCTAACCTACCTCAGTTGAACCAGTTTGCAACAGCACAGGCATTCTCTCTGGACTGAGGAAATTCAGGCACATGCCTGCAGTGACTCAGGCTAGAAGCTGGGGGGCACTAAAGCAGCCCTCCCTTCCATTCCATAGTGCTGAGCTGAGTGGGGGGATGTGGCCAGGCCCCAGCAGGATGCTCCTATTAGGGAGGGGTGTAAACCCCCACCCTGCCTGCACTGACCCAGGCTTTTCCCCACTCACTGCTCAAGGGGCAGGAGTGTTGCCAGACCCCAGCCACAGGCTTTGCCCAGCTGAGGCAAAGGGGGTGTGCAGTGCCTGCATCTGTTGATGATACTGAGCTTTTCAATCTCCTTCTCCCTGCTTCTTCATATTGTCTGCAAACCTGACAGGTGAGGGAGCCAGCAGGGAGCTGCTAACACAGCTTTTATCAGCCCATTAACAAAACAAAAGCTTCTCTCATTAGTTCAAACTCTCTTTAAACAGCTTTTCTAAGGAAGGAACAGAGGGACATTACCAGCTGTTGATTGGCTCCAAAAAGCCCTAAGCAAACATTATTTTGTCTGCCTGTCGCAGTGAGATTGGAGACACACACACACACACCTCTCTCTCTCTCAGCATCAGCTAGCAAACCACATGCCTAGGGTCCATGGGGCTGGGCTCCATGCTGTGGGAGATGGGAGGGAAGGAGGTGGGGAATCTCTGCTTGAGCAGCGATCATCAAGGTGGCAGGGAGCAGGGGGAAGCAAGGCAGACCCTACAGTGCCTGCAGTCCCCTCCAGAGCTCTGGCTAGGGAGGAGAGAGGCAGGGTCAGCTCTGCTCTTTCAAGCAGGCCAGGGCTGCAAAGCATCTGGGAGGCTGGGGGACTCTGATTTAACTTAAATCAGGAAGTGGTCTGGGACAGACATTGCATAAATTGGTTTGACCCAAATCTGTTAAGTTCAATGCTACATTCAAGCAGGTTTATATGCACTGAACCTAAGCTCTGTTACAAATGTAAACCAGTTTCTGATCACTTAAACTCGTTTATGTGTACTGTTTGTCCCTAGCCTGTGGGTTCACAAAAAGTAGCTGTTTCACTGCAGTTATCTGATGGAGGAAATGTAGCTAAGACCCAACCATACGTACAAAACCCTTTTCTAACTGTTAGATTCAAACCGGATATTCAGGTCTTTGCTTCCTTTTCTCATCTATTTTATTCATTAGTTTGTAGACAAGTGGGACAGCTGATGAGAAAAGCTACACTCACGGCCAAACATGTACTCATGTTTTCAAACATAGCTTTTAACTTTTTGGGGAGAGATACCTTGTTGGGAGTATAAGACCTATTGGTATCAGGGTGGAATGAAAGGTTTTGGTTACAGGCAGACAAAGTTCTTTGGGTAAATCCAATATCTTTTATTCACAGATGTTAGGGTTGGAAGGGACCTCAATAGATCTTCAAGTCCAACCCCCTGCATAGGTAGGAAAGTGTGCTGGGTTCAGATGACCCCAGCCAGATGCCTATCTAACCTCCTCTTGAAGACCCCCAGGGTAGGGGAGAGCACCACCGCCCTTGGGAGCCTGTTCCAGATTTTGGCCACTCTAACTGTGAAGAAGTTCTTCCTAATGTCCAGTCTAAATCTGCTCTCTGCTAGTTTAGACCAACTCTAATAAAAGAGTCTAATAAAAGATATCGGATTTACCCGAAGAACCTTGTCTGCCTATGTCCTTACACCAACACGGCTATAACCTACACCCAGAAACATGGAAGGTTTTGGTTATGACAAAAAGGCCTTCAGTGACCTACATTTGGTCTTGAAGGACTGTTGTCTCCCTATGCCATATTGTCACTAGTGAGGGTCCCAGCTCAACTACAGTTTGATCACACTCCTTATCAAGAGTGGGGGCAGCTGACAGTGTTCCCTGGGAGGAAAAAACATGTCATGTTTCCAAGGCTTTTGCAGAGGGCTAAGGGTATTCTTTCCAAAAAGCTAATGGGGCAAAAGGGAGTTTCTCTTGATGGCTGTCTACCTGAATTCCTACAGGACTGATCAGCTTACTAGTGCTGAGATTTAATTTGTATTATTATTAGTGTGTTTTGATGCCTTAAGCCTTGGATAGATACTTATCTTTTCAATTATTTAAATGGAAATGAATCAACAACCAAATACATACATCTTCAAGGAATATCTTGAACATCTTGAAGGCCTTAGTTATTATTTATTCACCAGTCCTACATAGAACAGTGTTACAGTACATGCTTTTCCCCCATTCAATACACACACACACACACACACATATATATACTCATTACTGCAGTAAATAAAATAACCACCTTCCAGTGGTGCATTAGACATGCTTTTTCCCCCATTCTCCTTTTAGAACATGCATGTACAGGTGCGTGCAGGACTTTTATTTTTAACTTTAGGTAAGTGCTTAACAGTTCCCCTGAATAAGAATGGATTTCAATATGTTCTTTAGTGCTTTCCTGAATTTGGGCCAAAGGCCATTTTTCTTTTATAGTCCCAAGAATAACATTTATTTTAAATTGCTGCTGAAATTTCTAAAACTAAGTCATGGAAGAATCTATAGCAACAGTTCCCCTTTCTTCTAATGTGAAAGCGTCATGGTCCCTTCTGTGCAGAGGGATTTTTACTCCTGTGGCTTCTTCCAATGAAACAACGAGCCAGACAACAGCACTGAAAATCTTTCTTTGCATGCATTAAACCATTAAACCACAGAGCACGCTGGCAATGCATTAAACCACAAGACATGCCTGCAATGAAAACTGCAGTATGCCACAAGTCACGCTTGCAATAAGGCACAGGCCCTTTTAGCATTCTCCCTCTTCACAACAACACTGATGATATCCTTGTTCCTAAAGAGCCATAGGTACATTGGGAAAAAGAAGCATATAAATACATTTTGTTTTCTAGCTCCAATCAAAAAGTCACTGACATAATACTAGGACCTAAATAAGTATCTGTCCAAGGCTCAAGGCAGCAAAACACACTAATTATAATACCAATAATAATACCAATTCCTTGGTAAAGTTTTTCCTTTCTGTTGTACTTCTAACCACTGCCAGAACTGGGGCATGTTCAGTTGACACTCCTGCACAACCGTTCATGCTCCAGAATGGATCTAGAAGCATGTTCTGTGATCCTTTATGGAGCAGCCATGTGGATCACTACCCTAAGGCCTCTAATCTATTCTCCTGAGGCTGCACAGCACAGGCAGACTGTGTCAAACCATGTCAATCAGTGACACACTTAACAGTGGTCCAAATTACTTTGAATAGTAAACTTGAGAAGAATAAGTGCAAAGGTATTTAGAGATAAGGGGACAAATAAGCAAATGTACCCATGTACTTTGTGAGAACTAAATATAAGCATACAGGTGCCCTGGCACACACACGCATGCCTTGGTTTGTGCTTGAGTGTTGCATGTATGCAGTCTGTAAGCTGTTTATGTGCAGCGGTTAATGTACCTGATGCAGGCACAGACACACACACAATTATTGCATGTGAGCATTTGAAAATGTGCCCAAAGTCTTCATTTATGACAAAAGTCATTGCATGCTGCTTCACCACTTCAAGACTGCTGTCAAAACATCACAAACCTTGTACTTTCCCACCAAATCTGTCTTAATGTGTCTCATTCATATCACTCTACATAGTAAACACTGGCAGAGGGGTTACCATTCAGCAGCAGCATCTTACAGTCAGCAAATGGTTGGATATATTCTCTGCAATTTTCTTAAGGTGTGGAGCTCATCTACACAGCTGTCTTGTTTTTTCTCATGGTTATTTCAAGGAAATGAGACATAGAAGAAATACCATATTTTCTAGCATACAATACACCTCCTGGATATAATACACACCTTGTTTTTGAAAAGCAGAATGAAGAAAAAAAGATTTTTCCATAGTGCTGGCTGCATACAGCAGGGACAGAGCCTAATCTTTACCTGACACCCTCCCTTTCCTGCTTAACTACAGCTAAAACCCTGGCTACAGCTGAAGCCTGGCCTCGATGTCTTGACTGGCTGATCTATTTATTGAAAAGAGATAAAGAGTCCAGGGCTGTGAAATAGGATGAGAGAAACCAGGAGAAGCTAGCAGACAGAAAAATTTCCCAAAGGTTAGCTTGATTAACAGAACATCAAAACCATTAAAAAGAAGAGTAGATCATTAACTCAATGAGCCATTAAGTCAATTGACTCTCTTAGCTGCCTGAAAAGTAAAACCACAGCTGCTGCACTGTGGAGCAAGAATCAAAGTCAGGTTCTTTTATCCCAGGAGGAAAATCAGCTTCCTTGCTTAATATTCTCACCCCAGTTTTGGTGGGCTGATTTGGGACAAAAAGGCATGTGTTGTATGCGAGAACATATGGTACACTCTGTACAAAAGATTGACCCTTTTTCATCCTCCTTGGGTAACTTTGAGGAATCAGATATATCCTTCAGTATTTTGGCATTGACTCTGGAACAGAAGCAGACTGGAATTCTACCATGCACTTGGTTTCCAATGTGAAATGTTTGCATAGCCTCAGTTGCAAAACGTGAGCAGGTGATATTTTTTAGGTGCTGAAACATTACTGTCGTGTTAGGAATTTGTAACAGGAATGAAAAGAAAAGTATTTTAATGGGTTTTACATAGCTGGCATCTTGCTGGTGTCAAGAAAGAACCACCTGGATTTATCATAAAAGCATTATTTCAGTTGGTATTTTTTAGACAAGAGGTTAACCAACATCTTTCAATGTTCCAGTTTCTGAGGGCTGATAGATTTCTTTGCCCCTTTGTAATTAGAGGCAGATAATCACTGAGACAGTGATAAATGTTATTGCACATAGTAAATTTAATATTACCGATATAATAGTTTGGTTTTTACTGCAATGTCAAAGATCTTTGGATCAAACTCAACACAGATTAGGAAGGCAGCCTTTAAAAAAAATCCCCTGTTAAAATGTATACAAAAACCAGACAAGGTTATTTCAAGGCTCAGAGATCTAATTAGCAGACTGACACTTAAACATAACATGCCTTTAACTCTCCGGATATGGAGCTCATATATTGCTTAAGCTCTCTGTGTGTTCTGGTACCAGTGTATGTAAGCCAGCTAGCCTAATGATGGGATTAACTGGATATTACCATTTTAGTTTAGTTTGCATGATTTCAGAGAACAGGGATGAATAAGGAGCAGGACTGCTTCCTTTTTTGTTTTCCAATTTCATTGCAACAACAACAACAAAAATGGATTTTATCACAGGACGGTGCAGTACTGATACGCTACACTGGCATTTGTGCACCAGAGAGAAGTGACTTGATACAGCATTATAGGATCCAACATCTAATTACCCATTATCCTTAAATGGGTGCAGGAGGAAGAGGACAAAAAATCTTTACCCCTTTCAATGCCTAGAGACAGGAGGAGTCTACTTACACCCTCTCTGCTACTTGCACACAAAGGGCTAGAGAAGCACATGGGGTGCTCTGCTATCCTCTATAACCATCAGCTCCCCTGTACATGGAATTTCGACTGCAACTCTACACCACTCCCTGTTAACAGCCACCATCTGACCACCCCATGCTCACTAATGTTACCTGGCCATTGGTAATGCATCACTCTAACTTCCTTTTCTCTTTGCTTTAAAGTGATAACTTGCCTTTCCCTGCAGTCTACAGAAAGCAGGGTTCAGGTTCACACGTCCAGAGATGGATTGTCAAAGTGAGCAATGAGGAAAAATAAAGCCAATTTCCAAGAATGCAGAAGAAAAGCTAGTCAGGGACAGCGTTGGCTTGCATATAGTGCCCAGTGAGGTGGCTGTGTCCACGGGGAACTGGCTCTGTAAGCCAAACAAGACACAGAGGACACCAGAGCTGAGATGAAGACTTTAACGTTTCTTTAATTTGGGCCTGACCTTGCAGTGAGCTCCACATTTATGTATCCTTATGCTAATGGAGAGGCCTGGAGACTCTACACAAGGAGCTGAGTGTGGCTCTGGGGCCAGAATTTGTTGCATTTACTCCAGGTCTCCCTTTTCCTCTATACAAATCTCATGTAAATGATACATGATACGTATGAATAATATTTTTCTCATTAAATACTTAACCTTGGAGCAGCAGGAGTAGCATTCTGCTTAGGATGCGCTTGCATATTTGGGCCACTTCATACTTATTGGAATACAAAGCTTCCCATCATTGAGAGTTTCTGGGATTAATGCTCTCACTTTATAGTCATAAATGTTCACTTTATTAGTAAAATCGTTAAAATTATACCCGAGCACTGATTAGGGGATTGATTTATCTCTTTACATTGCATATAGGTCATGTATTAGTCCACTGAGAAGATAGAGGAAAGTTTGCTCAGGTTCCCCTTAGATTTTACAGCTGCTAAATGCAATTTCAATTTCATAGAACTTTGAGCAGTTAATTTCCTGTGTCCATGACTTCCATCTGTGTTAGCAGCAGACCCTTGAAAATGTCTAATGAAGGATTAATAGAAAAACCACATAAAATCTTAATGCTAATTTCCTTTCTCACTGTAGTTATATTATTAATGTCACACTTCTTGGAAAGGACCATACATGCTTCTTTAATGGACAAGTCATAAAAGAGTAAAATTAAATTAGCAGATCCATCTGTGATTCTGATATATCACGGTGCCCTGTTTTATATAATCTGTTAATTTAAACTGTGGTCATTTCATCTAAATAACAAACAGATGAGCAATCATCATCTGGGCTAGAGATGATGCTACTGCTTTATATTACATTGCTTAAAAATTGAAGTACAGAAAGGTTATATATAACTTGAAATTTAAGCAGAAAGTCATATGAGTAACATCAATGTGTAATATCCCTGGAAAATGTAAAGAACGTGGTGACACTTTGTAATCATTCAGATGATTCATAGGTGTGCAGATGCTTGTGCTTCTAACTGCACGTTTCTAACTACAGATTCTATAGTTTGCTTCAAGGTCAGAACAAATGTGGCACGTGACTCTATTAAATAATATAACAACGTAACCCTGTTAATGTATCTGTGTTCTGTGTGACAACCTCTGAGATGCGTATCTGCATGCCTCCATGGGTCTGCATGGTCAGATTGCTGGGAACTGTCTCTCTGATCTGCATATCTCCCTTGGTATGAATGCCTGATGGGTGGGAATGCTTTGTATTTATTTTGACAGGGCTAACATGGTTTAACTGCATTTAGCAATTTGAATATGAGGAGTCAGGTGAGGTAGGTTGTGCACACACTGTCCATTGTAGAATTTATAAGGGTACTGATGCTTTCAGAGGAAATTTGGGTAAAGGTTGCTGAGGGCTCAGCACTCATTACATCTTGTATGGAAGTCTAAGATGGGGGGACCCTCAGCTCAGGAGACATTGTAGGTAGGAATTCTTCAAGAGGGGTGGTATTGCACTTTACCATCCAGCTTTGCATGGATAAGTATTGGTGATCTCCAAGTACCTCTAGTACAGGGGTGGGCAATTATTTGGGCTGGAAGGCCACTTGAGGACTTTTGGTGAGCTGTTATGGGTTGGGGGGATGGAAGGGATGCTGACCCAGCTCAGTGCAGCAATGGAGGTGGGGCTCACCCAGCCCAGTGCAGCAGGGAGAGAGAGTGGGCAATTGATCCTATCTGGCCCTGGGCCCATTTGCCCTGCACCCACTGCCAGGGACACCAGATGGAGTGGGAGGACAGGCTGGGGGAGCCTCTGTGGAGACCAGCCCAGGACCCCTGAGGGCAGGGTATGCTTGGTTGGGTGGATGGGATGAAGCCACAGGTGGGTGAGGAGTGGCATCTGTGAACACAATGGGCAGGTGAGGCCAGGATAATGGGGCAGCAACAGTGCAGGGTTGGGGCTTGGGGCAGAGCCATGATCTTCTCCCCACACATCCCTGTGACAGGTGCTGGTTCTATGGGACTGATGGCAGCTCTGTCCTAGGCCCTGGTCTCATGCTGTCACCACCCCATGATCCTGGCCCAGCCCATCCTGCTCCCCGATGCCACTCCCCACCCACCCATGGCCCCATCCCACGTGCCTGGCTGAGCATGCCCAGCCCATGGGGGCCCCAGGCTGGTCTCCATGAAGATTCTACCTGCCTCCTCCATCTGGTGCCCCAGCAATGGGTGTGGGGCGATGGGCTGGAGTGCCCAGGCAGCAGGGCCAGGCCTGGTGGCAGCAGTGGCTGACAGTAGCAGCTGAGCAGGGTGAGCCACCACCAGGGGGGGCTACTGGGAAGCTGAGCCCAACCACCATGCTTCCTCCACCCCACTGCAGGCCCAGGGGAGCCAGGACCAGCTGCACATGCCCTGGTCCAGGCTGCCTGCCATGCCTGGGCCAGGCAGGGCTGAGGGACCCACCACAGGCTGGATACAATCCCCTGGTGGGCCAGATCCAGCCCACGGGCTGTATTTTGCCCACCCCTGCTCTAGTAGGACCTGTGTCATTCACATGATTCTAAAGAGCTGAAATCTTTGGAGTACTAATGGCTCAGTTTGAAGTCTGTGCCTGCTAGACTCTAAAGAGGTGAAATCTCTGAGTTTGCTTAAGGTCTAAATGAGCTGGGTTGCTTTTAGACCCAGAAGTGGATAGCAGAGCAGTGTCCCCTGGGGTGCTGAGCAGAAGTGGGGCAGTGCTCCCTGGGGGAGTGGTGAACAATGGCAGCAGAGGTGGAGTGGGGCCTCCAGCTGCAAGAAGGAGCGGTGACAGCAGTGGTGGAGTAGTACCCCCGCAGTCATTGTGAACCAGGGCAAGAACTAGGGCCAGCAGCTACACTGTCTCCATGAGCTACCAAGTTCATCCTGTGTGGGACTGAGAGCTCTAGGAACATTTTGACTGTGATAAACTGTTAATAGTTGGCTGAGGTGGGCCACTGATTATTAAGGATTTCCCAAGTCTGCCTGTCGTCCCATTTTCTCTTCAGTAACCCCTGTTATAGTTTAACATTGCTCGTGAGTGGAGAAGTCATTTCACATTGGAACATCCAGCAGAAGTTATTTTCCCAGGTTCTGGGGCAGGGGCTCAAGCCAAGAGAGTAAACTTGTGTAAAAGTCTTAAGTTGAACTCAGCCCTTATCACCACTGTCCTGTGCCTGGCAAAAGACTTACACAGATAATCTTACATCTAGTTAAAAAAAAGCCAATAGTAAATCATATACTCTAACAGTAGGACTAGTCAATAGTAAATCATAGTAACCAAAACAGCTAATTGAACAAGATGTTGCACCCCTAATTCTCTGTGGAAACATAATGGGCTAGGTACACAAAGTGAGGTGGGTATTGTGGGTCTTAGACATTGCAAAGCCTACATTTTTTAGTCCTGGAGCATGGATCTATTAAGGGGCAGCACCTTGCCACCACTTTGTCCACTGTGTTTTGTGGTGAGCTCAGTCCTGTAGGACATAGATGGAATCCAAGGGAAATCATGAGCCACAGAAGGGGAGTCTGGGACTGACTGGGTGAACCCCAATGAATTCCATCCCGGGATCCAGGCACCGGTCAGTAACATTTAGTGAGCATAGCAGAGAACTGCAGTGCACAAAGGGATTATTTCTGAATATTGCCCTGGAGAATCTGATTCTATTCCTGTCTGTGTCAGAGATTTCCATTGAGATGGTAATCAAGTCACTGAAACCAAACTTTTCATAGTTTCTTCATTGTCTGAGTACCCAACTTGAGACCCTGGGGCTCTGATTTACACAAGCACTAAGCACTTGCAGGAATCAATGAGCATCCCTGCTTTGAATCCACATGGTTCTTTATAGTATTTACTCTGAAACAATGCATCACAAATTAGCAATCCTAATTAATGGATGCTTTTGACTGTAATCTCCTTGTGCCTTAATTCCTCATTTGTAAATTGGGGATAAAAAATTCCTCTTCATCTCAGAGGGCTGTTGTAAAAATACATTCGTTGTTTACCAAGCTCTCCTATACTAGAATGATGAGTGCCAGAGAAGAGACCATGAGGAAATTACTCATTTTCTCTTCCGAGCAGTTTACTGGCAAACTTTATTAAAGTCTTTTGCAGTGAGTTCCCATTTTCAGTGCGTGTATACGTTTTCTCCTTAGTGTAATTAATTTTATTTAACAAAATATCTCTCAGGTCCCTATAAGAAATAAAATAGAGAGCATGGCAACTTAATATGGTTCTACCCTGTGATGAAATAATCTGATCAATATTATTGTGTCTCTATGAGACACTGGTCAGGGCGCAGGTGGAGCACTGTGTCCAGTTCTGGGCGTCGCACTTCAGGAGGGATGTGGACAGCATGGAGCGGGTCCAGAGGAGGGCCACTCGCATAGTCAGGGGTCAGCAGGGCAGGCCCTACAAGGAGAGGCTAAGGGACCTGAACCTGTTCAGCCTCCACATGAGAAGGCTGAGTGGGGATCTAGTGGCCATTTACAAACTAGTCAGGGGGGACCAGCAGGCATTGGGGGAGTCCTTGTTCCCCCGAGCACTACCAGGAGTGACTAGAAATAGCGGTAACAAACTGGAGATCTATTTAGGTTAGAAATCAGAAGGCACTACTTCACAGTCAGGGCGGCTAGGATCTGGAACCAACTTCCAAGAGAAGTGGTGCTGGCTCCTACCCTGGGGATCTTTAAGAGGAGGCTGGATGAACACCTTGTTGGGGTCGTTTGACCCCAGTACTCTTTCCTGCCATGTCAGGGGGTCGGACTTGATGATCTGCTCAGGGCCCTTCTGACCCTACCAACTATGAAACTATTGCATCTGGTTTAAAAAATACTCAAATAATTCACTATATTGGTTAATTCGGATGGCAGATACATTGGCAGAAATCAGGAATAAGTGAAGTAGAGTCACTAGGTTTAGAATCACAGAAAGTTAGGGTTGGAAGGGACCTCAGGAGGTTGCATCTAGTCCAACCCCCTGCTCAAAGCAGGACCATCCCCAACTAGATCATCCCAGCCAAGGCTTTGTCTAGCCAGGTCTTGAAAACCTCCAAGGATGAAGATTCCACAGCCTCCCTGGGTAACCTGCTTCAGTGTTTTACTACCCTCCCAGTGTGAAAAGTCTTCTTAATCTCTAACCTAAACTTCCCTTCCTGCAATTAGAGACTGTTGCTCTTTGTTTTGTCATCTGCCAATGGAACAGTCCAGCTCCATCCTCTTTTGAACTCCCCTTCAGGTAGTTGAAGGCTGCTATTAAATCCCCGCTCAGTCTTCTCTTCTGCAGGCTAAATAAGCCCAGTTCCTTCAGCCTCTCCTCATAAGTCATGTCCTTCAGCCCCCTCACCACTTTTGTTGCCCTCCACATCCTTTCAGCAGCAGGAGCCCAAAACTGAACACAGTACTCCAGATGTGGCCTCACTAGTGCTGAATAGAGGCTGGAAGCCAGATAGAATTCAAAATCAGGCCTATGAGGGTTTTTGATTTTTTTGGTTGCTGTGTGTGTTTTTTGTTGTTTTGTATTTTTAATAGTAGCACATTAACATTTTACCCCTAATGAATTCCCTTTTATGACATTAATGGAGGTGACCTTTCAAGTACATTCCTTTTAAAGTCTTATTTGTTTATTCTCTTTAGTACAATAAAAACACTATTTCATGGTTAGAGGTACAGGATCTCATATGAAATCAATAGGACGTAGAAATAAACTAGCAGTGCAATCTGTAACAATGAACACAATCTGAACTTGCCAAAAAGCACACATAATTATTAGAATTTTAGTTTGTATTTAAAGATCTAGCAAATTTCCCAGCTAAATTATGCACATATAAAACACAGTGAGAGTATTGTTACACCTTTGGTACAGAACACAGTCAGTGCAAACACAGCCACACATCTTTTTACTCATGAATACATTTGCAGAGTAATCATGTGGCAGAAAGCTAATGTAATTAAAAATAATGCAATATAAATTATTGTGAAAATTTAATATTTTATGCATGACTCATGCCTTGCTCTATTGGAAATGGATTTTTCTGTCAAGGTCCAGGTGGTAGGAGTATTGCAAATAAGCCAGAATACATAACCCTGATGTTTCATTAATGTTGCGATACAGAAATATTGTTCTTGGACTGTTAATAGTGCTGAAACAATCTTATTAACACTAGTATTCCATTAAAAACTTCCAGACTGTATTAACAGTTTCAAGGTTATCTCTTTCTTTTAACTACAGACATATCAAGAGGCCAGTATCTGTGTGCATCTACTGTTTTCACCTGGCAAAGTGATCCTTACAACACAAAAGAGATGCCACAGTGCATCAGGGTAGGGAAACTGAGTTCAGAGTGACTCAGTTTTTCCACTTTGCTTAAAGAAGCACTACAGGCCTAGACTACGTGATTTAGGTCTGGGATGTTAAATTCTACTTATAGTAGTGAAAGTCCTAGTGTGGATACAACTACACAGGTTATAAAATAATTTACTGCAATATAGCTTATTCTGCTTCCCAAACTGGAACATTTTTTTTAAAGAGCGTAACTATAAAGAACTAAGTTGTAGTTAAGGCAACATATAACTATAACTAAGTATAGTTATAATGCCAAAACTTTCTAGCATAAAAATGCCATAGAGCCATGACCCACTTATACTTTAATGTCTATGGCTAAGTACAGACAATCAAAAAGCCTGAGGCTGAATCAATTCAGTCTTTGCAGGTTAGTCTAAGTGGCAAAGATTGAACTAACTAACAAGTGAATAGAAATTCACTTTTGATTCAGGAAATGCAGGCACATGCCTGCAGTGGCTCAGGCCAGAAGCTGGGGGGCACTAGAGCATGGCTGTCTGGCTAGCCAGCATGGGCTATATGTTCATTTCCTCTTCCTGTTGCCCCCAAGATCTCTGGGATTCATGGTCCAGAATCACAGTAGCAGGACTCTGAGGGGTTGCTTGTTACTTCCTCCTCCTGCTTCCAAGTGCCTCTGGGATTTGTAGTCTAGAGTCACAGCCAACAGTAAGTTTAGCAGAGCAGGGCAGCTCTGTACTCAGGGGAAAGGGGGGTTTAATGCCCCCCCCAAGATAAAGTAGCTGAGGATCCCAGGAGGTTCATGGCAGACTAATGCTATTGCTAGAGGTCCAGTATCCCATAGAACATCTCTAGTAGGAACATCTCTGGTTACTGGCACTTCTTTCATCTCTATGTCAGGGTGGCTCTGAAAGTTATGGCTGCCCCTGGGTTGGTCTCTCTTGCTGTGTTTTTCTCTCTCCTGCGAATGAAAAGGCATATAAAAACTAATAGTCACAGTGACTTTATTACCATTGCTTTTTAAACTGTTTGTATGACCCCTCCCTTCTTTCCTTTTTTGGACTATAAACTATACCAGGAATTCCTAGGAAGAGTAAATGAGGAAGGGTTCTCCATAATCAAAGAGCATGGTGAAAACGATCCATGTTTCTGGTATTAGAAATACACCACCCTGAAAAAGCCATGGTAATATGCCTTCAGAAATACATTTTCTGTTGCATATCAGAGAAGCCGATTTATTCAAGTGATGAGCAGATCACTTCTGGTTTTTTAAATTTTAAATAAATAAATGTTGCTATATACCTCCTAGGTGTCAGGTTTCAGAGTCTAGTGCTACAATGCCAATATGATTTAACTGAATAATTGCTGGAAATAAGTTCCTTAAGACAAACCCTACTTGTCAAACTGCTGGCCTTGAACTAGTACAGTGAGAGTGGTCCCTGCTAAACAGGTTCAGGACAGGCCAAGGCCCCTGCACAGCCAACCTTCACCGCTAGGGCCTCAGTGCTAACCCACTGTGCACTTGTGGAGAGATACAAACACCTCTACAATTTAAGAGGTGGATTAATAACTTTGAACTTAGGTAATGAGGAGGCTATTGCTTGGCTTCATATATTTGCATCTGCTAAATAATAAATAAATTGTTGGAAATTAATACTGTAATGCTGGAGTGAATTACTGCATAGTTACTAGACTTTCCAACAAAGCTACTAACCTATATTACCTCCTGCATAAGTCTACTGAAGTCAATGGTGTTATGTCAGCAGGTCTGGCACAGAGTATTTAATTTATGCTGTTAACCTAATCAGTACGAAAAGCCAACATCTGTACTGACTTTCACCTATTCAATCCTATCCACCTCAGTGAGGTCACATTGCTTAAAAACAGGCTGATCTTACTCTTGTTGCAGTGAATGGCTCCTAACATCAGTTGCAGTAGGATTCGAGCTTAAATTAGGAAATAATTTACTCTTATCAGCAGGAATCCCTTTAGACCATAAAACAATTTAAGATTCTTATTGGTTTATGAGTCAGCAAAATACTTCAATTAGAGTTTTGCTGGAGGAGGAACTGCAGGATGAATTCTTTCTTGAGACAAACTTGTTGACATGAATGAAAGATCATTGCTTTTCCTACTAGTTCCCAGGTCACCATCACAGCTTCTTGCTATTATGAGCCACTCTCTTTAAATGTATAAGAAGAAAGCTTTCCCCTCAAGCTGTCATCCTTGTACAACGGAGCAAATTCTCTTCCTCTGACTCTTTTAGGAACATAAAACTGGAAGGGTCTCCTGGGACATCAAGTCCAGTCTCCTGCATTCGCAGGTTATCATGAGCACAAGGAATCCCCATAATCACCACTTTAAACTCTCAGCTTTAGATACAAGGCATGATATCAAAAACAGCAAGAACACTTTATAATATGCCATAGATAAAAGCAAGGGAGATGAGGACACAGCCAGTGTCCTGCTACTGTAATAAGAAGGCAGTAGTTGGTTAATATATACTTTGAAGCTCCTAGGAAAAGGACCATGTCCCATACATCAGAGGAAGGCAAAACACCCCACAGTCCATTTCAATGTAATCTTAGGGAAAAATTTCCTGACCCCAAATTTGTCAGTAGCTGCGGCCTGCAGTGGAAGAACAAGACACTCACTCTATCCAAGAGCTACTGTGTTTTCTAAATGCACTCCAGTAGAAACTAGGTTTAGATCTCATCAGCATCTTAATTGCCTCAATGGAAAGTGAACCTGGCCTCCCCCAAAAAGCCAATAGCATTCATAAAGAAAAAATTTCCTTCCTGCTGGATTACCTGAAACCTTCCACGTCACAACAGCTACCTTATTACACCACCCTGGGGACTGCAAGCATGTGACTCTGCATCACAGCCACTGAATCTCTTATCATACCCTTCCTTCCACCTTTATCCACATCAATCTTAAAACAATTTAGCTTCCTTGCCCTGACTGTTTTCCTTGGAAGGCCATTCCTCCAGTAGTTAGAAATCTTCCTGTTTCCAATCTAAATGTATCCACAGAAAGTATGTAGCCATTTTGTCTTGTGCTGGTGTCAGTTCTTCAGCCTAAGATATGCAGGTGTCATTTTTTCAACTGTGATATTCACCCCATGAGTGTACTTGTAAAGAGTTCTCATATCCCTTCGCAATCTCCATCTCCAAATTACCTATTATTATTTATTACCTAAAGCTATGTTGTGCTTTGCCAACCCTGCAAACAACCTGGGTCCTGCCCCAATCAGTTTAAAATCTGTTGTGGATAAAACCAGCACAAACTTTTAAATCAGTCACAACAGCAGGAATAGATGGGGTCACAGGAAACCATCAATCACAACAGACTAGGCTAAAATGGTGAGTCATAAAGGGTGATTTGATGGATAATGATCACAGGTAGGGGAGGATGAAAGAAGGTTCAGACAAAGATGTGCTGCTCCACTGACTGCAAAGTGAGCCACACATGCGCATCCAAAGGTATAATTATATCCTTCTGTCAAAATGAAAAGCACAGCACTGTAGCTGAAAGCTGAATTTAGCAAGCAGAGGCCAGAAGGCCAGCATAATGGGCCAAGATACAACATCACACTAAAAATTAAGAGGAACAATCTGCCTTACTTGAAATTTGTCATAGTCAACCACCTAAAGAGGGCCCTAGGATAAAAGAAAGTGTTTTGAATTCGTATGCAGAATGTGAATTTTATAATAGCAGGAAGGTGAAGGAAAAACAAGCCCCATCTTTTACAGTAGCCTGCAAGGACTTACACATGTGCTTAGTTTTGTGCCCTCGACCTGTACCGTGATGCCATTGGGCCTGCTCACTATGAGTAAAGTTAAACTTCCGCATAAACCTTTGACAGTTTGGGGTGTACATATTTGTCACGGCACTTAGCACAAGCTCAGCTGGGAGCTGTAGACATTACAGTAACCCAATTAGCTAGTAGTGATGGATTGAATTGCTTTTTTGTTAAATGGAGTCATCAAAATAGATCACAATCTGTACAAAAGGCAGCGAATGTTTTAGTCTGTATGTTCAAAGTTACAGTTGTGATTGAACCCTTTTTTTCATATTGGAAATCAGTTTGACTTTACATTAAGTAGAGAGGAACTTCATATGCATGTGTGTGTGTGGTGCATTAATTTGTGAATTAGAAAATAAATTACTGTTAGGATTAGATGAGTGTCATATTGTAGAAATTACTTGTCATTTCGATCATGTTCAGAGGTATTTTCAACTCTTTCAAATTCAATCTAATAAAAATTCAAGAAAGCATTTCCTCTGCAAGAAAGCTCATCCTGAGTTAATGAAAAATCAGAACCAATGTGTCTCCATCATACTACCATTACATTCTTCACATTTATGCCCTAAATATTACTGGTACTTAGCAGCAATAGTCTCAAAATGCTAGGGAAAGCTTTTCAATGAAAAGGCAAGCTTTCTAATAATTTTTCTTGGAATACTTACTGAGGTTTACCTTGAACATATTGGATGTAAGCATGATAAAGCAGAGTAAGTTTTATAGATCATACCTGATATAACAATAACACATCAGTGCTAGACGAACAGCTAAAAAATGCTTCATGTTGTAGTTTGAAAAAGTTTCAGTAGTTAAGAGCCAGATTGTATCCAGAAACCTATGGGAAAGGATTAAAGAGACTAGGAAATTTGGTGAAGTTCACCCATTGTATTTAATTCAAATTGCTTCAGTATGGGGAAAGGTTGGAGAGCGAACAGGTCTTCAAAGGAGCCATGGGAGGAGCATGGATCCTTGATCAGGCAGACTCAGGATCTGAGGGAAAGTAAAGAAGACACTCAAAGTCCAGCAGAGAGTTAAGACATTACTTTCTTTCTCTTTGGAAAGACACCATGCATTGCACACATCTCTGAGCAGCTGCAGGCAGCTTTAGCTTAGGTAAGATATCTACCGGTGTTGGAGGCATTTAATTATCCTGTTCAAATATATGCCCCTGCTTCAAAACTTCAAAACTCAAAGGGTATCAAACCTTCCAGAGGCCGCCATAGTATCAAAATAAAACTGGTGAAAGAAGAAGTATTTCCAGCAAGCTCTCAGAAATCTTTGTGTCTTTGTGTTTGTTTCTGATATGAATTAAATTGCACTCCAGTGACTTCATCCATCTTTCACTTGCCACGTTGCTGTTGTGGCTTGTTTACAGATAAACGAGAATGAAATGTAAACTCAGTTCAAATGAGTAAGATATACAGTCGGTGTCACTTGAAGCTGTGCAACATGAATTTCTATGAAACAATAGTCTACCTAGCCTGGAAGACTAGGCTCTGCTGTTCTGGGATGACACGTATCCTCGATTGAAATAGAAATATTTTTACTACAGACCAAAGATTCAATGCCCATAGAGTATCGGGCTTTTATTTGAAGCCCTCCACTCTGAAAAGGGGGTTAGGAGTTTTCTGGCACTTGAAACAGCCAGTGGCGTACGTGGCTGTTTGCTTTTACTTGACTGCTTCTTTGTGAAGATATTGGAAATAATTAGGCACCTACAAAATGCTTTCATCAAGCACTTTTTCTCATTTGATCCTTTTTCTCAATGCAAAAAATGAATTTCTGAATACATTATTCTGACATGCACATTCTTTTATTTTCTGGCTGGCTACCCAACGAAGAATTTTGATTTCTCTTTCTGACCTGCAGTTCAAAAAGAAAAATCTCAGAATACTAACATTTCACAATTCAAAAACTGAACAGTGCCTTACTCTGTACAAAGACCAATGCCTGCGTTGACATCGACAAACTCAAAATTTGTTATCCGAGGTCCTAAATTTGGTTGGCAAATTCAATCTGTTCAAGTAAAATGTGCTTTCCATTTTGCTAAATTTGGAATTAAAGTCCGCAGCGGTGCCAGATTCCATGTGGCCCTCGCCTGGGCGTATAAAAGAGGACATAAGCAATCTATAGGACAGGGATAGAGAGGCAGTAGGTCTTCAGAGAAGGGAAGGGCAGTCGCTTCATGGGTTGGGCTGGGGATCTGAGGGAAAGGGACAGTCAAACTTCAGTCCTTTTTCTATCAGGAGTGTGGGAACTATGCAACATTGCAAATTAACATTACCTCAAAGGGACTGGGGAGAGACAGGGAGCAGAAATGGTTGAGATAGGTTTTCCTGCTGGAGAGAATCAATGAAAAAAATATCTGGAGAGATTTCATTTTCACAGATGGACATGACACCTGAATGCATATAAAGCATCTTGCACAATTCAAACTGAGCAGAAGATAAACACATTAGAGACAATTTCCTTATGCTGACATGTGTTTGGGATTACTGTGAAGAATATTGATACTCATTTCAGCACCACCAAGATTTGTCCTTAAGACAGTTGCTACTTGTCACTAAGGACACCCAATCCAAATTTACATAAAACAGCCTGTTCACATGTTGCCTGCCATATGCTGTCTGCTTTCATGTTAGTGAATCTGCAGAAGGGAACATGTTTGGACAAAACAATTACTGGAATTAATAAATCCCTGAAATTTTGCATTTGCTATGACTTTCTCAAGTGAATTTGGATTTCCATGTGGACAAATACTCTAATGTCAGAACTTCAGCTTATTTGTGATGGCTACATCTCCATACTATTGGTGATTATCAAAGTTTTTCCACTTCACCATCTGCTCCAGAACTGGAAAAATATAGATGGGATTAAGACCCTGTGCAGCGGAGAATCACAGGCAAGAATTATTTGGTCTTTGTGCTATTTCAAATGCGATTTTTTTTTACTCACCTAGGACCAGATTTGCAAAGGTATTTAGCTATCTAAAGACGGAAATGGGTACCTCAAAAGCACACAAACAGATTAGGCATCTAACTCCCACTGAAATCA
Organism: Alligator mississippiensis; assembly: GCF_030867095.1. Taxonomy (NCBI): domain Eukaryota; kingdom Metazoa; phylum Chordata; order Crocodylia; family Alligatoridae; genus Alligator; species Alligator mississippiensis. The sequence continues at coordinate 68,914,531 of NC_081832.1, forward strand.
GTTTATGTGCTTTGGATAATCCCACTTATCTATATGCATTTTTATGAAGCTAAATACCTTTGAAAACATAGCGTATAATGTTCATGGTGCTTCAGTACACAAGGATTTTTTGGACTAGGAATCTGGGTTCTTCAAATTTAATCAATATTAACTCTTCTTCAAAACAGATTATAGGAGAAATGCATTGATAGGGAACCACACACAGGCATAAGATGCAGAAAGCACAGGAAAAATCCCTCCATAGGAATGGGCACCCTGAAAAATAAGGATTGAGGCCCAAATAGAGCAGAACCAATAAAACTCTATTTTGTACTTAAAAATAAAAGTTCGTTATATGAAAGACTACATCAACCACTCCTAACCCTTATGATTTTTCTTTAAAATCTGATTTGCATAATACATGAAGAATGGTGTTTAATTGGAGTAGATGAAGTAACAATTGTGAACTAATTTGCAGAATAGCTCATTTTATATGTTACAGTTTTAACATGTGTCTTACAAACTAAACCGGGGAGTGTACGAACTGCCTTGAGCTCTGTTGAAATCCATATGCTCTATCAATAATTATACCAGTCCTAGAGTCACACCAAGCTTTGGCAGAATAACAGAAGCCTTCTGTTATTATCCAAAGCAAGCCTATAATTTATTCCATTTTTCACAAGATTGTTGTTGGTGGTGGTGAAGTTATCATACCAGCCACCTGTGCAGAACCTTTTGACAGAAGGTTAAAGCTTTGCTGTTCACCTTTTGACTTGCTAGGAGTACATTCATAGGATGATGCAGTGAAATGCTGAACCCGTTTCACATAACAGATCTTTAAAAAAAATGAGGCTTGTGACACCAGGAAGGTGAAGCAGATTCAAAAGCAGAAAGTATTTCTTCATTCCATATGAACGATATGTAGGTAGTGGAGGGGAGGGAATCAACTAAATTATGTAAAAGAACATAAGATATTGGATCTTTCTTTCATCTGACCTTTAGGAAAAATGTAATACAAATTTGACTGCGCAAGAAGCAAAACTGGTTCAATAGCTAGGGATCAAATACTGACATCTGCTCTTGGACCTCTAATGACTGCCACCAAATACCCTATTGGGAATCAAGAATCAGACTCATTGATTACTTAGCAAAGTTCCAGACAGATGGTTTAATATTTAACAAACAGAGTAGGAAGGGCTGGGATTGAATGAGGTATCTCTTCATTGGTATTCAGCACCATAGCCGAGGCAGGAAGAGAAGAAACCCTGTCCTAAGAAATAAGAGAAGGAGAAATGGCATGAGCAGTCTAAGAAAAGGTAATTGTGCTGTGGATTTTTTTTCAATTTTGCCTATCCCCCTCCTAACCAATTCAGTATAAACCAAGTGGCCTCACAGAAGTGGGCTCTCATTCACAGCATTTTACGCATGTTAGGGGTGATTTCCTAGAAGAGGGTTTGACACATCTAAGTAGTTCTCTGTAATGGTCTTAACTGACATTTCAGACACCATTTCCGTCAGAACCGGTACAGCTGTACCAACTGCAAGCAAACATCCCTCGGTGACAAAATAAATTGTGCTAAATTTAGAGGAGATTAAAGAAAGATAATGTCACTGTGGTGGGTTTTTTTTGGTTAATCTTTTTGTTTTACCTCCTGTTATTTCTATTAGTGAAAAGCCAAATAGAATAAAAATAGTGTGACAGATGAAGAACAACTGCATGCACTGCATCCCATTTTGGGTTCAGTTAGTTTCTCAGGCAATGTATTCCTTTTCCACCATAAGAAGTGTCAGTTTAGCAAGAGGCTTCGCTACCTAATGCGAGTGCAGCACTTCTTACAGCGGGTCGTTACTTAGGGTGTCTTCTTTTTTCTGCTGTATGAAAAGATGGCACAGAAAAAGCTGTGGATACAATCCAAGATCAAGGCCAAAAACCTCTGAGGCATGTAATGGCAAATGGGAATGACTTACATTGTAATAATTCATTTCACATGTTTAAATACAAAAATCAAGAAGTGAAACCTCTGTTTTCCGGGTGTATGCCAGTTGACAGTTTTGCTCTACACAATTTCATTTAACATTCATGGAGTAAATAAAATATGTAATTGGAAAACTTGAAATGAATTTTTAAGACCATTAGCAATGGAATAATGTTTACCTCTGATTGTTGAGTCTATCATGAGATAAGAAAAATACACAGGGTTCCATTGCATGTGCACTGTCCTGGAATGAATTACTAGTGATGAAGTGTTTTAAATTATCTAACATGCAATAACTGGCAAGAATAGGATAAAAAAAGAGACTAGAGCTTGCAATCCATACTTGGCAAGTAGTAAGTATGCAAAAACACGTTTGCTTCAAGGCCTACAGCAATAAATTTATAAAAACAATAACACCACCTGACAACAGAATAGTTTAGCATGGTTATTTAATTTGCATTGGTTCTTGTTTCTATAACGTTACACACTTTAACTGACCGTGTGCTATATTTGTGCTTGCAAGATGAATTTACTGATGTGTCTGTAGAAAGTAAAGAATATTTGCGGTGTCTATGGTAATCTCACAAATGTTTTACACACAAATATAAATATATACACATAGATATAAATACTTACACATATAACGGACTACTGGGATGTGGTTGGGGGCATGTGTAGATGAAATGAAATTTCCCATTTACGTTGACTCTGTGGAAACCTGTAGGTTAATCCTTGCTGGAATTAACCCTAGGCAGCCTAGAACTCAGTGCTGACTAATTCAGCTGCCTGGTTCTCAAAAGGGTAATGCAAAAAAATCCACTGCTGAAACAGTCTCTGGTCAACCTGGATAGGTGCATAAACCAATCTGGCCAGTTTCAAGAGCCCTGCCTGAAAGATGCCAGGAGGGAAGTCCTGTAGACCAGAACCTGTGACCAGAGCTTGGTAGATCTTCTTGCTACTTTTTCACATAGGAACCCTTTCTCCAGGCCATAATGGAAATTATACTCGAAGGATGCAGACAGAAGTGCAGCTCCCCGCTGTAACTGAGAACGCTTTGCAGGAAGTGTTCTGAGTTACAATGATGCCCCAGACGTAACAGAAGTTCAGTATTGGTTCGGGGCAGGGGGGAGGGAGGAGGGAGAGGAATCCAGCTGGTAGCTGTGAGCCTGTAGGCAGTTTCCCTTAGCAGTGGCCCTTCCTCCCTGCCAGCTCCCTGGCAGCCTGCACTGTTTTCAGAAGGGGAGCGGGGAAAGGGAGCAGAGGGAGCTCGTTCTAGGGGTTCCCAGCCAGCGCTGGAGGGTGGGATGGGTGACTTGCCCCCCCATCCCCCACCGTGGGAGCTGAAAAAACATTCCCAACTCCCTCTGCTCCCTTTCCCCCCTCCCATTCTAAAAACAGCTCGAGGCTGGCAGGCAGCCCAGACAGAAGTTACAGAAGATGCTCTATTTTGAAATGTCTTCATCTGAACCCTCATGCAATGAAGGTTCAGATTTTCACTTGGTCGCCCACTTTTGAAGCTGTCTACAGCTGTGCACTTGTGTTTGGTCATGGCTATAGACCACTTTCTGTGACCGAATCGGGTGAAAATTGTCACTTCTGTCTGTACTGAAAATGAAAGAGATGGAAAAATACCAGGACACCCCAGTAGTTAGGGCACTCATTAGCAGATACGGGAGATTCATAAAAAGGACCTGAACCTGGGTGTCCCACTGCCCAGTCCTTTCATGACTGGGGAATTGGGTGTTCAAGGGTAGAGAACTTTCTTAACGTGTGCACACACAGACATACTTTCACATCAAAGCTTTTGTTAATACATGGAACGAAACTAAATGCTTGCCTCAAAATTCTTATCTAGCTGCCAGCCCTACCTGAGACCTGTGTGAGAGATGCTCCAAGTGGGTGGATCAGCCCATCCAAGACAGAAGATATAGGGCTGGAGCTGTATCTCACTGAATCCCCATTGGTGAGGGAACCTGGGTCAACTGAGACAGAGTTACAGTGACAAAAAGGCTCAGTTTGTGAAAGAAAATATATGCTTAGGTTATGGTAGTTGTAACCTTTTTTTCTGTTTACTATAGGCCTTTGGACAAATAATTTTATTCCAAGGGAACTGTCTGAGTCCCTGTGGGGGCCTAATGCTGGCTACCAGGCCCCAGAAAGATTAAAGTCAAACCAATTTCAGCTAAAATGCATTTCAATTCTGGTACAAAACTGATCTGGCCAATGAGGGGCCCTTATTCATGAAATTTTCTCATGGTAGTCACTGGAGACAACCGGGAATCAGATTTGCAGTTATAGTTAAATGAGACTAATTCGGTAAATCAGAATTATTCACCTTTGTAGGAGTTGGTAAAAGTATTAGTCTCTAGCTTTGACATTTGCTTTGAATTGCTAAATGTATGCACAGCCGACTTCTGTCCTTCCATCTCTGAAGGCTAAGAGGATGTAACTGTTTAGTTTAAAGCTTTAGGCTGGGAGGGGTCTTAGTTCCCCTGTGACAAAAGTCACAAGCTTTTCAAGCAGTGCTCCTGGTTCAGGTGTATCGGGTTCCTTTGATACAGTCATGATGGTGAAAGTGGAAAGCATAAAGGGGAAAACTGAGAGTTTAGCCAGGCTAAAACAGCCAGCTCCAGAGTTCGTGGGCCTCACCACTGTCCAGATTCCTCTACAATAGTGATTTTGCTTTCCTGCTGTAATAAACATAGCAATGATATCTCTTCCTTTTTCTGAAACTCGATTGGGAAGGGACAGAATGCAGAGCAAGGAAACTTCTTCTGCAGTGCCTTCTTGATAGCCATTGAGTTTATCAGTGAGACCTCAAATTAGGAGCTCTATTTCCTTATCCCAGTACTTTCTGTCTCTAGAGGTAAGGGATGGACCATAGTTTGGGAGGCAGTTAACGGCTACTTGCTGGCTTGATGATAGGTTCTATATACTGTAAAGATGCTGAACTGTCTTGAGAATCAGATTTGCAGACAGCAAGTGTTCAAACTTGCAAACTTTTGAAAGCAAGAATTTTTACTCACTTCTGTGCAAGCACCACCTTTTTCTAATTGAATACCTAACTGCTCCTAGATGTCTGAAAAGGAAGGAGCTGCATTTTGATTTATATTCACTTGCTTCATTGCACTGCATAGAGCCATTGTAATGGTGAATACAAAGCAACACAATTTAACATATGCCAGACAATATAAGAAATCCTGTGTACAAGAAACAAGACAGATATTAGCTTCAAAATATCCTGGGTGATATCTGCTTTTCACACTTTCCTCACCTACTAACTCCTACATGTTCTTTATTGCTGGCAAAACATTGTATTAGATACTACTACTTTAGTAGACAAAGCATTCTGACATTTGTTGTAGAGTACTTAAGTCAAAGATAATGTCCCCCACCCTGCCCTACTACTATTAGTGGAGTGTCTGTAAGGAAGATGCAGAAACTTCACTTATAGGCTGACAGCTTTGGGAGGTACCTCAATTCATGGTTCACAAGTTCTGTACCATTCTCCCGTGGCAACACACACATGTGGTATTGGACCAGATTTCTCACCAAAAACCAAGTATCTCTCTAAAGCACTTATTTTTATAGCACGTCAATAAAACACTTACTTTCCCAATACCTGCCAGAACATTTTAATGCTAATGGTGTCAAACTTCTTTAGAAAGCCACAGACTGAAATTCTCTGAAGGGAACAAGATATAATCAGCTCCAATGAAAAAACAAAAATATCACTAGTCAGTTCACATCCTCTCTTTGAAGTATGCAATCAAATGTATATTAATGGCATGAACAAAAAATTACCATAGACAATTTAGACAAAATATTTTAAATGTTTATTGGCCACATCTACATGTGCTATTAATGCTCCTGAATAAACTCCGGCACAGTTTGTGCTGGAGTCAGCTGCTTCCTGGTTGTAGTGTCTTCGTATGCACCTAGGACAGCAGCAAATCAAGCCACAGTGGTGCAGCCCCGAACCGGCAGGAGGCCCAGGAGTCAGCCCTGGGCTCCAGATGGTGGCATCAGGTAGCAGAGAGGCTGGCTGGGGCATGAGGGTGTGGGGCTACAGTGTGGGGCTAGGTGGCACACAGCCCTCGCACTATAGCATCCTTGTGCCCCAGCCAGGCCCAGTCACAATCCACATGTGTGTTTAAGTGCACATAATTACTCTGCTGTAGGATAGCACTTTCCCAGACAGTACTAGCAGAGTTTATTAATTTACTGTGCCCTAATACAGGTGCCCCTATAGACTGTGATGCTTTACTACAGAGTTAATTAGTAAACTCTGCAGGATAACGAGTGTATATACACTCACTAAGAATTACTTTGGACCACTAATAAAGAATGTCAAATATAGGAGCTCCAAACAAATCTTCTAACAATGGGTTTCAGCACACCACCTAGGTCCCTAATCTCATTCCAGCAGTCCATGTGGAAATAAATTAACACCTTTTATCAAAGACATGGTGCACCTAACTGCTTCAATCTGGCAACCCTTTTTCTAATCTGTAATGAATGTATTCCTGTTGCTAACTCAACAAAAGACCTTTTGGATATTGTGATGGAGCAGCTTTAGTGTTCCATGACTTTAAGGCTAGAGCAGGTAGCCGGCAGGTGGCTGATTAGGGTGCCCATTTTAGAACCTAGCTCTCTAGACTAGGAGAGTAGGTTGAAACCAACCATCCTGGGAGCAGCATCACCCAATGGAGCTCCTGTTCTAGGGACATCTTGGAGATAAGGGTGAGGCTATGGGGAAGGAGGAGGCCTCATGGTCCTGGACATGACCTGAAACTGCAACCTGCTGGGGTAGGGAGGCCTGGTGGGACTGCCTGTGGTGGGGCAGTGCCACCTAAATGCCAGGACCGAGAACCTCCCCAGTGAAAGGTGCCTAATCCCCAGCCCCCACCTTTGGGTGGGTAATGTGAGAGGAGTGGGGGCCAGGCTTGGTTAATAGAAATACCTGGTCCCACTGGTGTGTTGGACTCTGGAGGTGGGCCAGGCACACTCAAAGAGGAGCACCTGAGCCCAAGGGGTGTAAGACCCCAGGCCCTATGGAAAGGGCAGAGTGCAGGCCAGGCATGCTTAATTAGAGAAGCACCTGAGCCTGTAGGGGTGGAAGACCCCAGGTCCTGGTGTAGGGGTGGAGTACTAGACCAAAAGAGGGGCGTAGTGATCTGGTGAGGGGTCAGGGGCAAAGCAGATGCATAGTTGAATAATTGCCCAGTCCCGTTCAGATGAGGGCAGTGGAAGAGGCCCAAAAGGCTGCACAAGGGCTGGCCGAGGCATGAAGGGCAACGCCTGATGGCCCTACAGAGTTGCTCAAGGGAGCAGGGTGGGATGAATGTGGTCCCAAATAGGGTGGTATGATAGAGGCCCTGTGAGAGAGGGTGGAGTGCAAGAGGCCCCAGTGAGAGGGGAGCAGTATGTGTGTGGCTCTTGATGGCAGTGTGTGAGACACCCAACTGTGTGTCCAGTTGGCTTGGCCTTGAGCCAGAAATTTAACACAGAGTGTGACATCTGCGAGGCATGGGACACGTGTAAGGGAAGGTTGGAGTGTGTATGTATCACCCATTACAGCAGGGTGCTCAAAGGGCAGCCTCCCACCTGATTAACATCCCAATTACTTTACAACGAGGTGTGGCAGGAAAGTGAGGTGGACTTTTTGCCCATAGAGTGGAGGTGGGCCGATACTGAGATCAGGCATGGGAGCTTGCCCCTGTCATAGATATATGCAATCATTTTTCACAGGATGGAAGCTACCTTCATCTATCTCCATATACATAACAGCACCAATGATATCCTCCTCTATGAGTACTTCAAGGTGAGGGGCAGACATTCAAAAAGCCTGAGCCTGAATTGATTCGATCTTTGCAGGTTAGTCTAATCTGGCCAGGCTAGACCAGTCTGTAACTGTACAGACATCCCCTCTGGACTGAAAAAGTCAGGAACATCCTTAAAGTGGATCAGGCTAGAAGCAGGGGGGTGCTACAGCAGCCTTCCCTTCCCTTCCACAGAGCTGAGCTGAGGGGTGGGGGGGTGGGGGGGCAGCCAGGCCTGGGCAGGATGCTCTGATGTCCACCTCATCCTGAGCAGCCCAGCGGGAAAAGTTTATCACCCCAATTCAGCGTTTATTAAGCCATTAAGAAAACAAAGCCTCTCTACATTAGGTCAAGCTCTTCTTAAACAACTTTTCCAAGGAAGGACATTACCAGCTACCTGTTGATTAGGTCCAAAAAGCCTGCCTTTCTTGTATCCCACAGCATGGACCGTAGCCAGCGTGTGGTCTGCTAGCTAATGTAGAAAGGTATAAGGCAGAGGGGACGGGGCAATAAACCCTGTTTAGCAGAGAGAAGCCAGGCAGATGACTGCAGTCTCTTCTGGAGCTCCAGAGTGGGAACAGAGAGCCCCACCCAGGCCAGCGAACATGCTGGAATGCTGGGGGAGTCTGGTTAATCTTAAACCAGCAAGGGGTCTGGGACAGATATTGCATAAACTGGTTTGACCCAAATCAGTTAAGTCTGATACTACATTCAACCAGGTTTATCTCAAACCAGTTTCAGCCATTTTCAGACTGGTTTACATGCACTGAACTTCTGTTCTGTTACAGGTCAGGTTTAAACCAGTTTATGATCACTTAAACTGGTTTACATGAAATGTCAAGCCAAAGAGTCCAGAAGGATTGCCTTATGTAGACTGAAAGCAAAGCCTTCAAATCTCTGTCTGATCTTCAGGAGAGCCTCATCCTGCCTTAATGAATCCATCTAAATTTCCTTCCTTACATCTTCACAGTCATCTTTTTTGTAAGCTGTTAGCAGCAAACATCACATATCGCTTACTTAAATATTACCTAGCATTAAAATAGGCCATTCTGTTAAGCATAGAAGCATGTTTTTAAAGCCTTTGAGATCAGACTGGCTCTGAAAGAGTTTCTATTGATCTAGTCAACAAAAGGAATTAATAGTCCTCTTACAAGTTAAGTAATTTGCGTTAGAACATAAAACAAATTATTGTGGTGCTTCATCTGATGCTCTGAACCTAGAAATACCACTTCTGAAGAGGACAGATTGGTGTAAAAGAGGTGTAAGAGAGAGGAGAAAGGGGGCGATTATCTCCTGTCAAAGACACAACAGTTAACACTCATTAGTATGAAATAATATGGGAAACAAAATATCCTCAGAATGCTTATTACAAGACTGGTGGCAATACATTGCATTTGAAGTTCACAAGTTCAGAAGAGACAGGATTTGTCCCTTCATGAAATCTGAATCACTATTCTCTCAACAGATGAAGTGAGAAAAATCACCTGTTTATCTGTGACTTCTCAGGCAATTTATCACAAGTTATGTGGATTTTCAGTGTTAAAACCTAATGGCCAACAATTTTCTGCAGCTGTTGTTGCTACAGTGCATTACAGGTGGAAATTAGAGTAGGCAGAAATGCCAGACAGGTTATTTTAGAAAGATAGTTGACATCTTTTGTCCTTGAATTCATCTTCATAAGAAAGGATTAATTTTATCGTGTGCTAGCTAACTGAAGCTAGCTATATTAAAATCCTAGTCTATGCAAATAGTTTGTAGTTTTAACGTGTGTTAGTTGGTGTCTTTGCTCAAACTTTCCCCTAGTGTTGGCATGACCTTTACAAAAATATTAATGGACAGTCACAACAATGTAAACCCAGAGGAACGCCACTCAGTAGTTGTCTACCTATGTCTATGGCTGGTCCTTAGTTCCCTAACAAGGTTCCTAGAGAAACATTATCAGTTTAAAGGTGAGGGGAAACCTCAAAGAGTAAATCATAGCCCCTGCTCAGGTTCCCGGCGAGAGAAGGAATCACACCCATCAACTTCTAAGTTGGTATGGCTCTCAAGGAATAGCCCATACATAAAACTGCATCATTATTTCATGTTTTGGCCCATGTTTCTTCTTCTAATTCAGAATACATGACACCAGTGGGGCCAATCTTTTTGGTAGGCCTGTCACAAATTAGTCTAGTACCCTCCCCGAGTGCCAATCCAGTCCTTTTATGCTGTCCAATCTGCTGCTCTGTTTTCCACTTCCTGCCTTATCTGCCAGTGTGCCACTTGTCTCCTCCCTGTTCAGCTGTGTGCCACACACAGAGGTTTTCCATGCCACTTGTGGCATGCATGCTGCTGGTTGGTTAACCCAGCATTACACACTATATCAACACCAACCACGCTTGTCATCTACAGTAATACTAAGAATTAATATTATGGTTTATTTTTATTTGAATTAGACAAGTTAAGTTAACATGACATTACAATCTGTTTCAGTCAGGATTTTGTTCATAAAGACACTCAGGAAAGGTAAGATAAATTAACTAAAGGTGTGGAGTGAATATACATAACTTAAAGCACATTAAACCTCTGTAAAAATGCTCATCTCTAGATGTAAAATGGCCCTGGGGCTGGCCAACAAATGGAGTTATTCAGGCAAAGCTGCTGCCTTTTAATTTCACACCCTACTTTGAGCCATATTAATTTTAAATGGCAAACAAACCCTAATTAAGGCTTAAGCTACAATAAACTAAACTAACTTTTCTCATAGATAAAACAAAAAAATACTCCGAGATTTAACATGCTTTAATTTATGCACATTCATTTCACACCTTTAGTTCACTTCATCTTAATTCCCCTGAGCTTCCCTGTTCATCTTAATTCCCCTGAGTCCTAAGGATGACATAATGTGGTGTTCCAAGTTTTGCACCTACTCTAGTCTCACTTACACAGGAGTATCTCCATCATTAGTGTTAAGGCTTATATAAATGTATATCTCACTCTAAACAAGGCATAAATTTAAAGCATAAATCCAAAGTGGATTCAGTTAATTCAGGAAAATGGGCATTTTTGGGAATAACAACAGCTACACATGGAGTTATTTTGGTGCACATGGTCCTGAATAGGAATATTTATATATAGACAAGTGCTCATACTGTGGTTGGTAAATCAGCGACGATCAAGCCCCTTCTTTCTAAAAGATCACTAACCTTTGATATGCTAAGGAGATTCAGTTGGTTAGGATACCAAGAACAAGAGAAGACCCCAGCCTTTTTTAGATTATGTACAATTGGATCAAGATGTACCTAGTTTTGAAGAGCAAAGGTTCATTTGAGGTAATGTATGTATACACATGCCATTTTGTGTTTGCTAATATATTTTCTTTAATATGTTAAGCAAAAACAAACAAAAAAATGAATCCGCTTTAGGAGGACACCGGATTTATTTCATTGCAAGATGAGGTTATTTTCCCCATGCATCATGAAGCCTCTTCTTAGAATTGAGTACTTGCAAGCAGTGTTGCATCCTGCTCTGTTTTTTGGCTCCAGGCTGACTCCTTTGCTGTGCTCTGACTTTTTGCTGAGAAACGGAGGGGTGGGAGAATCAGCTCAGAGCCAGAGACCCAGAGCTGGCTGTGTGCTAGGTCTTGCTGTTCCCTGGCTCTACAGTGATTCCCCCACCACTCCCTGACTCTGCACTGACTCCCTTGTCTCTCTCTGGCTGAGCCCTGGATCCTGCATTGCTCCTTGGCTCCCTGTTGAGCCAGAGGGCAATGAGGGACCCGGCACAGAGCCACCTGGGAGCACAGCATGTGGTGGGGTGGCATGTGTATGGGGGGAGGGTCTTGGGCACGGGGACAAGGTGCAGCGGGGCAAGAATCTGGGGTCAGGCTGACTACCCTCTTTGCCACTTGGCTCCCTACTGCAGCAGTGGGTTGGTGGGGGGGAATTAATTTAAGACCAATCTCCAATAATTACATCCTTAACAGGGAAAATGATAAGAAATTTATAATTTTCAATGTATAGAACCTAATTTTGCAGGAGGTTGTCTTGAATTCAAAGTCATCTTGGATTCAGGTAAATATGGTAGTTTAAAATTTGCAAAATTCAGATAAGTCAATTATATGATTAAAGCAATAAGCCCCTTTCAGTAGGGAACAAGCACTCTGGTAAGCTATGGCTGACATGCATAATGTGCAACTCAATTTCTTCAAGATCCAATAAACAATAATCTAAAGGGTAAAGAACCGTGTTGTTGACAGCTGCCAGGTGGGAAAGGGAATTTGTATTTATTAAAGATAAAGCAAAAAGCAAGGGGTTCCTATTCATCAGGAGCAAGATAAATATATGCTAACAAGTTTAAAATTTATTATTTCTTGTTAATACCAGGAGTATTAGTTTAATTCATTTTTCTGCCGGGTTGTAAAATGATCCTGCTGTTGATAGTAATGAGCTGCTGTGCATAATAGATCTCATTACTTTGATTGCAGGGGAATGGCATGGATAGGCCAGATGTAATGTTGACTTATAATGAAACAACAGGGGTTTCTATTTCAGGTAATCCCATTCTAGGTCTGTAATTTTTTTTAATGGGCTACTTCAAAGCAAGAAGTGTTTGAAGATCTATGTGTACAGTCATATTTTCATGTTCTCTGGTATCTATCAGCAGGAAGAGTACACTGTTCCTTTTCCTTCCCTGTCCCCACCTTTTAAATAAAACAAGACCAAAAGCCCTAACAACCAACATAACATATGCAAGGCTGAAAATGGGAAAAAAACTGAATACCCCATGAAGTTTGCTATTGCCAATCTATTTTATGTGCAAGGTAATCAGACAGTACAGAGATGGTGAGCTGCACAAAATCAGGGGATGTCCATACTGGACAGTGTAGAGTGGCATAGAGCTATCGAGCTACCTTGGGGTAATGGAAGTACCATAAGCTTGGGAACCAAATGCATTGGAAGCTATGGAGATCTGTGCAAGCCAGGTTATCGTCCCCTTGCAAGGAACTCCATGCTACTGTGACCACATTGCTCCCAATACCTGGGCTAGCTCAGGTACCACCACGTGACATGGCAGCAATTAGCATAGGCCCTAAAAGAGCTGGCACTCTCTCGAGCAGTGAGGATTTTGTACCAAATTTTCTCTTAGATAAATGTCATCTTTACACTGTTCTCAATTTGTTTGCATGCAGGTTATTTTTGTTTCCAATGTATTCATCGTGGAAAGCTATTAAATGAGCCACTTATAGTGTTCAGATTTTTCCAGCATTTTTACTGTATGTATTGCGTGAACACCAAAAAAAGGGTACTGATTAATTTTGAATGGGTACTCATTGATAGTGGGCCAGGCTGATACCAGGTAATAACATCAGTTCTTACTAGTTACTTCTGTATTAATTGAGTCCAATCAGCAGTCATGATGTCAGCGAGGCTGTAAATAGGTGGAGTCTGACCCTGCTTTAAAGGTGGGGAGGTATTTACTACTTTTGAGCACATGTCAGCTGGTCCACTGTCACTGTTTTGTACGTGCACTCCCATCCTGTAATAAGTGAAAATAAACTGGGGCAGCTTACGCTGGTATGAAACAGCTACTAAATAACTGTGATTTAGCTTCTATTTACTGTGGAATAGAGCAGACCTGAAACAATTACAACAGATCAGCTTGAAACACCATGAAAGTACCACCCACTTTTCGACCAACGTACCAGTAATTGTTTCATCTGTCCATAACTTCACTCTGGATTTACGATTATGTGAATAAGAGCAGAATCTGCCTGCTCTCTCTGTAATCTCTTGCATGTGAATTATATTCTTGTATGACAGATTTATCTAACTTAAATGGTAAGCAGGCAGCAGGATCAGAGTTTTGAAAGTATTTTATAAAGTATTTATCATTTTGTAAATACTAAGTAACTAGACACTTTCAAACCTACCATTAGGTGTCCTGTGACCAGTGGGGTCCCCCAGGGCTCTGTCCTTGGACCCATACTGTTCAACATCTTCATTAATGATGTGGACACTGGAGTCAGAAGCGGACTGGCCAAGTTCGCCGATGACACCAAACTTTGGGGCAAAGCATCCACGCCAGAAGACAGGCGGGTGATCCAGGCTGACCTGGACAGGCTCAGCAAGTGGGCGGACGAGAATCTGATGGTGTTCAATGCCGATAAATGCAAGGTTCTCCACCTTGGGAAGAAAAACCCGCAGCATCCTTATAGGCTCGGCAGTGCTATGTTGGCTAGCACTATGGAAGAAAGAGACTTGGGGGTCATCATTGACCACAAGATAAACATGAGCCTGCAGTGCGATGCTGCGGCTAGTAAAGCGACCAAAACGCTGGCTTGCATCCATAGATGCTTCTCAAGCAAATCCCGAGACGTCATTCTCCCCCTGTACTCGGCCTTAGTGAGGCCGCAGCTGGAGTACTGCGTCCAGTTTTGGGCTCCACAATTCAAAAAGGATGTGGAGAAGCTTGAGAGAGTCCAGAGAAGAGCCACGCGCATGATCAGAGGTCAGGGAAGCAGACGCTACGATGACAGGCTGAGAGCCCTGGGGCTCTTTAGCCTGGAAAAGCGCAGGCTCGGGGGTGATCTGATGGCCACCTACAAGTTTATCAGGGGTGACCACCAGTATCTAGGGGAACGTTTGTTCACCAGAGCGCCCCAAGGGATGACGAGGACGAATGGTCACAAACTACTACAAGATCGTTTCAGGCTGGACATAAGGAAGAATTTCTTTACTGTCCGAGCCCCCAAGGTCTGGAACAGCCTGCCACCGGAGGTTGTTCAAGCGCCTTCATTGAACACCTTCAAGATGAAACTGGATGCTTATCTTGCTGGGATCCTATGACCCCAGCTGATGTCCTGCCCTTTGGGCGGGGGGCTGGACTCGATGATCTTCCGAGGTCCCTTCCAGCCCTAATGCCTATGAAACCTATGAAATTATTGCCCTTATCTGTACCACTGTAATTTTCTAAAAGGGATAACTTCAAAGATTCAAGCAAACAAACAAACAACCCAAATGTGGTGCTTGGAAACGGCCATTTACTTTTTAACTTAAAATATTTCTGAGCATCTGGAAGTTATTAGATAAAGTAATCATCTCTACTTTGCCTTCAGTGTACATTCTTCTTCAGGGTTCTCATGAAACATTTTTAATCCCATAAAAGAGGCAGCTAATTCAAGAAGCATTGATTGTAGATATCTTTTCATATTTCTCACTTAAAAACTCTTCTTAACTGTAGATGGCTGTATGTATAACTCCCATTCACATGCAGTTGAAGAGCATATTCTAAAATGCATGCTTACTTTTTTTTTTTTTAACAAGAGCAAACTTGGCTTAAATGTCACCCCCTCAGAAAGAGGTCTCCAGCAATGTTTGATGGAAATGGCAGAATTTCAAAGGAGGTAAATATTGACAGTGAAAGTCACAAAGAAAACTATAGGTAGCTCCTGTCATATTAGCAAAGATTGCAGGGTAGTACAAAGGGGCCTGTGTATCTGTACTTTAGGGAAGAACTGGCCTTGATTTCTTTTCACTATGCTGAGTTGTACTTCCACTTGGGCCAAGGAGATATTCTTAATTCAGAATGATGTGATTCAGAGAGAATCAGGACTGTTGTCTTCTGCATAAATGGAAAGCTGCAATCCAAGGCTAGGTACGGTCATTACATTTATCATACAATAAGTGCACAGAAAGTGCTTTACGGCTCTAACCAAACAGGCATTCAAGGCACATAGAGTGCTTTCAAAATGGTGCACCCCACTCTAAGCTAACCCTGGATAGATGTGGTATCAGACTAAAGTGCTTTAGGTTAGAGAGCTTTAGCAAGCTTCTGTACCAGATCCCACTGCGAGTCAAGGTAAGTCACATTCTGCCAGCATCCCAGGGCCCCTCACTTGGTGGCTTGGCTAGCCTTGGCTGGTGCTCATCTGCTGTAGGCAAGCACCAGCCCAGCCAGGCTTTCACAGACTGGAGACAGAAAGGGTTCTGTTTCTTTCCTGCATGGTTGGATACGGGGTGGGAATGGAGCCCCCTTATTGTATAGGTTGCCTCAAAGCTTGCTGGCTTGGGGGTGGGGGAGGGCAGACCAGGCCTGCATGGTAGAGGGCTTCTGTTCCTTTGCCACCTACCCCCAGTTCCTGGCACAGTGAAAAGCTGCCTGCAACTCCAAGTAGGTGTCAGGAGGCTGGAGGGGTGGGGGGAAAGGAGCCCCCCTGAGGCATGAGATCCTCCCAGATTACTGGCTAAGATCCTGGGGATGCTGGGCCAAGCTGGGCCAGGCCCATGCAGCAGGGGTCTCCATTCCCCTCCCTCCTGCCTGCCCCAGCCTCTTGATGGCTGCAGCTCAGAGCTGCATGCAGCTTTTCTCTGTGCCGGGAACTGAAGGTGGTTTGGCAGAGCAATAGATCCCCCTGCCACATGGGCCCAGCTCAGTCTCCCTCAAGACCTGAGCCATGGAAGCCCATGCAGCAGGGGAGCTCTGTTCTCCCCTGACCCTCAGTTCCCCATTCAGTAAAAAGCCAGGCAATTCCAAGCTGCAGCTGTCAGGAGGCTAAGGCAGATGGGGGGACAGGAAATGGAGCCCCTTGCCATGCTTACCCAACCCAAACCCCCCAAGACCCAAGTTAGCAAGCTTGGGGGGGGGCCCACATGGCAGGGGGCTCTGGTTCCTCCCCCCCCACCCAACCTCCCAGCTGCCAGTACTGACAACAGCCAGCCAGTGGGGTGGGACTGGAGTGGCCAGTCAGGGGTGGCAGGCTGTTTAGCTGGGCTTGGTAATCTCTAGCAGCCTCCTGGGAGGTGTGCGGGAGAGCCCCTGGCCTGCTGGGCTCAGCCAGTGCAGGCAGGTTCTGAGACCTGCCCGCTGCAACCAAACACCGAGTGTAACTTCTGTTTGCTCCCGACCTAATCTAGAGCGCTTTGAGTAAAGCACAATACTTAGAGCACTTCCACCTTGGGCTTTTTGAATGTCTTATGATTCCATGGCTCTTTTCACAGGAGTTAGGGTATAAATTATAGAGTTTGAGACAAATTCCAATTTGGGTAGTTATATATTCCATCTTAAAATAATGCCCTCCATTGTATATGCTGGAATAGATTTACAGTCTTCAGAAACATTTATGTCTTGAAAAACATTATGCTAAGGAAGTAATATAAATGTTTATATACTGAGGGACCATTTGAAGGCTTGCCCTGTAAATGTATATTGTTGCCATTATCTTATCAATGCTTTTATTTTTACAGTCATTATCTATCTTAGAGTTTTATACACTGCTCATCACCATTGTGTCTTAGTATCTTCAATGTGAAATCAATAGCAACAGTGAAGTCCCCATAATGAAGTTATTAAAACTACAGTTTAGCTAAAAATCACCTCTCTCTCACTGTCATGTTCAAATTTCCATTTTAGACTTACCTTTTTTTGCACAGCAATTCTCACATTGGCAGAAGAAGAGCTTACACAGTCTGAGGCCTGAACCTATATCACTGAAGTCAATGGGAGCTCTACCGTTGACTTCAACAACAGCAGGATCAAGTCATTGGAAAGCAACCAAATCAGTGCTGGAACATAGCCACCAATGCTGAGAGCAGAGGTAAATGTAGAAAGAAAGGTTAATGGAAGGAGGTGAATAGATATTGATGATGTGAAGCTGTAAAGCAGATAACAAAAGGAGGAAACCCTGAAAAAGGGTATACTCCTTCACTACATGACACTGCACAGAGCATCTGCTAGTCCTCAGTAGGCATGTTCCCATCTCTTTATAAAAAAGAAGCACAGCCAGGCAGTTTTATTTTTATTTTTTAGAGCTTACGCTGGTTTAACACTAGAACAGCTTGACTAACTTCAGTGGTATTCCCCCAATTTAAAAATGATGTAAGCAAGAGGGGTGGCAAGGAATCAGGAGGACAACCCCTCCCTCCCCCCCAAAGCTGGTTAGCTTTTGCCTTTTCCACATTTTTAAAATGACAAATGAATTTAAATTTGATGACTTTCAGCAGGAGTGAACTCACAAAGGATGGGTGGTCACTGAGATACATAAGCTGTCCTGCCCCATGCCCTGCAATCATCTTTCCCTGCGCGCCTCACACTATAGTCCCTCATAGCTTTCATAACTGGCTATGTATTTTAATGCTTCTGTGGGGGATTAATACTGTATAGGGTGAGAGTGGAAAGGGAATGTTTGTATCCAAACTTACTCTTTGCTGCAATTTGCCAGTGCATTTTAGTCCTGTAGCAAATGAACAATCTATGATGCCATATTTGCAGCAAAGCCCCAATTGCACAGTGCAGACAAAATGAGATCTGAGAGACTTGCAATGCTTAGAGGCTGCTCTCCACAATATACCCCGAGTCCACTTCCATGTTTGTTGCACTCCATGCAATGGGAAGAGAGGATCTGGCTCGTATTTATAAAGATGCCAGCGATTTGGGTTGCTAGCTATTTTAGACTGGGCGCATCTACATAAGACGCTACTGCGCAGTGGCAATTTGCTACTGCACCGTAGTTTGTTGCTATCATGCAGTAGCATTGCTGGGCACTAACTGTGATGCAACTCTACTGCACAGTAGTGACAAGCTAGTGAGCAGCAGCTTGTTGCTACTGCGCAGTAGTGCCAGAAAAAAGAACCATGCAGGGATGGTACTGCACAGTAATGCCAGGTACTGCACAGTCAACTAGTGCAGTCATTTAGTATTTGCTTATGCATATGCTTATGCCACTAGTGTAGACATGGCCACTAAAATTAACTAATTATTATGATTTACCATTTACATTTTGATAGCACACAGCAATCTCATCCATGTTGGGTTAATAGTGTGCTTGGCACTGTACATACATCTCAGTTTGAGTTTTGTGGTAGGCAATAAGCACCCAGCCTTTGCATTACACATATAACTAAAATGCTTCCCTGGAGAAGTTGCTATCCTATTCAGTAATTTAAGTGTTATAAAAAAGTTTACAACTGAAATGAAAGCTTATTGACAGCAGCTAGCAATGCAGACTATGCTGGGAGTGGCATGTCTCCCACCTCAGACACTCATCAGCCTTTTTTATTTAACGTTAAGTTAGGAAAAGAAATTTTATTGTAGCAAGAAGCTTGGATACTGAGGTTAGATGCTTCTATGACTACAATGACTGCTAGTTTCAGCAGTAATGTCTTAAATCTCCCTGGGCAGGGTTTGATGACTTAGTAATAAAATGCCTGTGCCCTGTTCCACTGCTGCAGCACCGGTGATGAACACTGCATCTTATTTTTCCTATCGCTGAGACACCCTTGCCTGTCATCTCCCTTCCTGCCTACTTTTTATTACTGTCGCTAGTCTTAAATTAGATTGTAAGTTCTTTGGGGCAGGAACTGTACATCCCAGAGGTTTGCATGGAGTATAAAACAAAGGGGTCTGATTCTTACTGGGCCTCTGGGATCCTACTACACCACCAAATGAAAATAATGGTCATTTAATTTACTGCTCATTCATGCCCATCCTTCTGTTTCTGTGTTCTGCTTCAACACTAAGCCTCTCTTTTTGCATACATCTGATCTTGAAGAAGTAAACCAGTTCTGAACAATGGTATTTCACTAGACAGTTGCAACTTCCCTTGGACCCTTGCCTTGAGAACAGACTGAATTAATCACCGTCTTAGTGCCTACATTGTATGCAATTTTTTCCAGGTTCATTCTTCAACATGCATTTTAAAAAGCAAATTCAGGCTTTAAATGGAAAGCAAGCCTATGGACTGTATGACCGAACTCATGAGACTGAAAAGGTTGGTTGCTGTAATTTGACATCTTGCTGTGGCTCAGTTTAAGTGCTATTTGATGCTTTATTAGGGTTTTATCATATTTGGGTATCAAACATATCATAGGCCACTTGTAATATTTTTAGACATTGCTGCAATTTCAACAACAACAACAAGATTGCTTGATTCATACTGGATTTGTTTCATTTCCTGCTGCGCCTTTGTGTATATGATAAGCAACATTGATATCAATAAATGCATCACGTGAGTGGGTTTCAGCAGTGCAAGTAAGTAGTGTATGTTGTATCCATGGCTGCTCCTCTTTGTTTGCCTGTAGAGCAAAGACCCATCGAGCAAGGAGGTTCCATTCCCGCTGTTGTCATGCAGGTGAGGCTCCTAAAAAGCAAAGTGTTAGCAATCATGCTTCTGGAATGGCAACCAAGGAAGAAATCAGGGTGGCAACATAGTCCAAAGGGTGAGCAAAGCTGTCCAAAGGGTGAACAAAACATAGTCCAAGGGTGGAATGAAAGCAGCTCTATAAAAAAGTTAACTTGGGGAGGATGGGGGAGTACTTCAGAAGCTGGTTAACGCTGTATAAACCATGTTTTTATCCTCTTTTTCAGCTTGCCCCCCGGACCCAGCTAAGATGATTTAAACCACCCTTGCATTAAGCAATGAATGGCACCATCATACACATGATCCTTTCATCTCAATTATGTGCCTCATGGCTGTTTCATCTAAATCATTGTGCCACCCTTGACAAAACTGACAAGATGTGACCAATATATCTAAGCAGAGATGTGAAAAACAAGCTATTTTTTTGAAGCCTTACGGCAGCCAGTTTTTTTAAAGATTGTTAATGTCAAGAACCATCAAAACAAGACCTTAGCAACGGGAGAAAAAAGGTTAATTTACATTCTGTGGGGGAGCAAAGGGCAACTGTAATATTCCAAAGAGTAATGGGTTTTTTTAAAATCCTGTTTGGTTCTTAGTTGGTAACAAAAAATGATAAATCCGTCCTCAAAATGGAGCAACATAAACTTAGGTAATGCCTGGTTAGGTCCACAGGTAGTTTATCTTTTGTGGTGGGAAAAATGACAAAATGACACTGATTTACTTGAGTTACTCGTATCACTCCATCACTTTAAAAGCCAGCTATGAAGACTCATTTTATCTACCATTGTTATTATTAGTAACACCTAACGTTAATCTAATGAAAAGGAAATGGGGAAAACATCTTTGGCTGAGTTTTTAATTTCTTTACCTTGCGTATTTGACAGCACTTTGCATATGGCCAGTTTTACACTTTTCCCTGTACAATCCCCTTGGTGGTTGTGAGTGTGCATGTGTGGAAGAGAGTGAGTTTCATAACAAACAGAAAAAACGCATTTTTTAAATGAAGAAAACAGGTTTTCATAAAACCAGAAAAATGATGCAACTTGGGAGTCGTACCTGCAACTCCTTTTAATTCATTTTTTGGAAATGACTAGATTTTATATTGAAGGTGCCTTTAACCCTCTTATTTCAGCATCGCAATAAACAATACAAAGATATTAGAAATAACAATAACTTTGCCATAGTTTCTGCTGCTCAGAAAACCAAGTATAGACATATCAAACCTTGAATATCTTTATTTACCTTAAGGGAATCAGGAAAAGTTTCTCTTTTAAGTTCAATTTGAGGTTTCGTGGGGTTTTGTTTTGTTTGGGGTTTTTTTTCTGCTTTTCAATATAAGGGAAAAATGGAAATGTATAACAATATTATAATACATAAATGGGTTATATACTAAGGATTTTTATGAAATGCCTGCTGACTTCTAAGGGTGCTAGGTAATGTTTAATTATAATATTTTATCAGTTTTTATTCCTATTACAGTTGTGTACAAAGCTCCCAATTAAGACTACAGTCTCATTACCCTATCCGTATTAACATATCAAGAGCCAGCTTCTGCCCCAAGTCGCTTACAGTCTACAAAGCATATGCCACAAAACTGAGAGATACTGATTCAGTCTGGCAGCAAGAAGGTATGATTTTGTTTGTTTGGATTATTTTGCCAGTCTCTTTGAGAGAGGAAAATAGGGGAAATGGTTCTTGAAAAGGGAAAGTACTTATTTGGAATTGCATTTCTATTCAAATGGAGTAAAGATAAATTCCATGTCTTCCCTTAATATATTGCTACTCCCCTGCATGTGCAGTATATTGAAGACTAAAGAAAGCTTTTCATCCCTCCAAGAAAAAAAAGTCAAAATGAAAAATGAGTACTCTAAACAAATCTTCAGCAGTCAATTTGTTAAGCAACCATGCAAGTTCCCTGTGCTTGAAGCAACAGAGCAATACCAACAAGATTTGTATACTACCACAGAAGCTGCACAAGGATTAATTATTTTATATCATAATGTATGAATGCAAGGATAGCAACTGAAAGCAAAGGAATTGTATCTCAGTTTTCGGCCAGTGAAGAAGCTGTTTAAGGCTGCTGACTGTTATAAATGAATAGGGTAATTAGAAGTTGATCAATCAAATGGCTTCTCACCTTGCTCGTACAATCATTTAACCTCTTCAAAGCTGAAGGCTTGATGATAAGAAAAGCAAGGATGACTAATTTAAAATGGAGTCTGGTAAAGACATGCATATGCATGTATGGGTGAATCCTACACATTGTGAGCATATTTTGGCTGGAATATAAACAGCTTCAAAATAATCAATGAGCTTTTCTCCATTTTTATATTCCGTCTTGCTTACAGACAGTGTATTGCACTCCAGTATGTAGTCACATAGGGCCAGATTCAGTTCTCACCAGTAAAAATCTGGAGTAAGCCCCCTGGGCTAGGGACAGACATTCAAAAAGCCAGTACCTGAATTGATTCAATCCTTGCAAGTTAGTTTAACCTGGCTAGGCTGAACCAGTTTGTAACTGGACAGACGTTCTCTCTGGACTGAGGAAATTCAGGCACATGCCTGCAGTGGCTCAGACTAGAAGCTGGGGGGCGCTAGAGCAGCCCTCCCTTCCCTTCTACAGTGCTGAGCAGAGGGGGTGCATGGCCAGGCCCTGGCAGGATGCTCTATTTAGGGAGAGGTGTAAATCCTCACCCTGTCTGCACCATCCCGCGCTTTTTCCCACTTGCTGCTCAAGGGGCACGAGTGTTGCTAGCCCCCACCCCCCTGCTAGCACTCTCAGGCAAGGTGGGCTG
Source organism: Alligator mississippiensis (assembly GCF_030867095.1). Classification (NCBI taxonomy): domain Eukaryota; kingdom Metazoa; phylum Chordata; order Crocodylia; family Alligatoridae; genus Alligator; species Alligator mississippiensis. Next base: position 68,937,218 of record NC_081832.1, read on the forward strand.
TGCAATGCACACATCAGTTGATGATACTGAGCTTTTCAATCTCCCTCCCTGCTTCTTTATACTGTCTGCAGCAAACTGACAGGCAAGCAAGCCAGGAGGGGGCTGATAACAGTGTTTATCACCTCATCAGCAAAACAATAGCCTTTCTCCATTAATTCAGACTCTCCTTAAACAGCTTACCAGCTGACCTGTTGATTAGCTCCTAAAAGCCCTAAGCAGTCACTGTTCTGTCTGCCTGTCCCAGTGAAATTGGAGATACACACAGACACCTCTCTGCATTAACTAGCATACCACATGCCTAGGGTTCATGGTGTGGAAGATAGGAGGGAGGGATGGGGGATCCCTGCTTGTCCAGCAAACAGCAGGGGGAGGGTAGGACAGAGGGAAGCCAGGAAGACCTTGCTGTGTCTGCAGTCTCTGTTGGAGCTCTGGACAGGGAGCAGAGAGGAGGCGCCATCCCTGTTGTGGAGCAGAGAGCCCGCCCCCCCCCCAGCCCAGAGAGCATGCCAGGATGCTGGGGAAATCCGGTATCAGAGTTAAGTCTGATACTACATTCAACCAGGTTTATTTCAAACTGGTTTCAGCCATTTTCAAACTGGTTTATGTGCACTGAACATCTGTTCTGTTACAGGTTTAAACCAGTTTTTGATCACTTAAACCAGTCTATGTGTAATGTCTGTCCCTAACCCTGCAGTCAAGTACTTACACCGGTCTAACTGAGGGCAGAGTCTGACTGATGATGCTGAATACAGAATTGTAAAACCAAAAGATTTTAAGAGATTTATGGAGTTTAAATTTTGAAAAGCTTTCATTTTTAATGGGAATGAATTACATAACTATGTGTTTAAGGATACACAATACCCAGTATTTTTTTTTATAAAGAGCATTTCACAGCTAACATCTCAAAATGCTTTTCAAAATAATGTGTTAAAATGTGCAGTGACTATGTAGGCTAAAAGCATAGTCATTAGAAGAAGAAGAATACATCTTCTACAGACTTGAGGATGATTATATTAAAAAACTTTTCAGAAGTGTTTTGTAAAATAAAAATGCACTTAAATGAAGAGCAGATTAACTAGTTACTGACTATCAGTGACATGAAAAGCAGTTCACAGTATAAGTCAGTAATCAGGTATTCTAATGATTCTCAATCAGAATACCACAGCACCCTGGGGTGTCTTGAGATCATTTCGAGGGTGTCATAGGCTGTCACACAATGTTAGCACTACTAGATGTGCAAATAAGATGCACAAGATACACATGGAGATTCCAAGCAGGAATTCAGAGTGCTAAACATTTTGACCTCCTGTTGTGGTCTAAGTTCTCTGCTACAAAAGAATTGCTCTATTATTTTTCTATAGTCAAGAAAGAAGTAAAAACTAAGAACTGGCATTTTCTGAGGGGTGCCTTGAGTCCAACAAGGTTGAAAACCATTGAGTTATTCTGTCTGGTAAATAAATAGCAGAAGATGAATAACCGATTCAGAAACAAATAAAAGTAGGAAAGTTCTACAGATACATTAATTGCCCTTGGCTACCAAAAATAAATCCCAATTGGCTTTCTACAGATCAGTTTTTTCTGTCACTGCTTCCTTTTAGATTTAGGGTTCTATTTAGCTTCGGATAAGTGACTGGAACTCCCATTGCCTTCCATTACGGTTGCAAGATTATATCAAAACCATATTTTATCTCTTAGCTTCTGATTCCAAAGAAATACTTCCTGCCCAGTAAGATTGCCTTTATATGTCCCTCTGAATTTCAAGGCTCAAATCATTCCATCATCTTTCTTCTTTTCATTCATTTCCTGTTCTTTCTGTCTTTCCAAATCACATTTCCCTCCTGCATTTTGGGTCCTAAGTCCCTGTAGCACTCATTACATTTGTGGCATGATTAACATATTAATCATGCCATCAACTGCAACATGGCATTTATTCAGCCAAATTATGGTGCCATAAAGTGGCAAATGAGCCACAAAGATGCTCCACATCATATCGCTGGTTTTATGGTGCCTTAAATTGAATGGCGTGGCATAAGTTCTAGACCTGGAGCTGATTGTTGGCATTGGTCCTAGGCCCAGGGTTCCCAATGTGCTTTAATTACAGCATGTCAGAGCAGACTTGATTAATCAAGAATTAAGAATTAATCAAGCACATTGGAGCAGCCTCCTGCACAGTATAGGTGCCCACTGTTTCTAGTTCCCACTTTTTTGAGAGTCTTTTTTTATCCTCCCTGGTTGTTTGTTTTCTCTTGTCATCACTTCATTAACATGAAATAAGAGAAAAGAGCTATTCCACCAGAACTACTCAATAATAACTAGGGTCCTACCAAATTCATGGTGGAAGTGGGCTGTGTGGCAGCTCCTTTAATCTTGCAGGTTCCCCTGCACACCTTCCCCTTTTCCCCCAATCGCTGATTGGCTGAGAAGCCCTGGCTTGCTGCTGACTATCCGAGAGGCAAAGATGACACCATATTTAAAACCGTGGTTTTTGCCTCCCTGCCGGTCAGGAACAAGCAGCAGGGCCCCTCCACTAGCTGGCAGGGGCGGGTGCACGGGGGAACCTACAAGATTAAAGGAGTTGCCACGCAGTCCACTTCTGTTGTGAATTCAGTAGGGCCCTAATAATAACCCACTGACACCTTCTGAATGCCTTTAATCAACCAGTGGAGTCCTCAAACCAGTAGGTTATTCATCATAAACAACCTTCCACATCTCCAACAAAATATTCTGTTGCAGTGAACATGAGAAATCATTGGTCTTTCAAAAGAAATTCTGGTAGAAAAAGGGATCCCGTCATCTAGAATCACTTTTCAAACACAGCATGACTTGCCTTTGGCACTCTACAACCCACTCAGAGTGAGGAGCGCACACCTCCCAACTTTCACAGGTGACCTTCTTGATATGAAAAAAATAACAGGCTAACATGTTCTTGGATAGCAGTGATTTGGACACTTTTTATCTATGTCTAGTTTGTGTGCCGTCAGCTTAGACAAGTGAACCTTGGTACAATCTAATGCTATACTGGTAACTGAGGAATCAATTGACCAGAGCTGGCTTATTGCCTTTCCAACAGCGATTGCATCTGCATACTGTTCTTCTGTCTTCTAGCCAGATTCTGTTCCACCTTTTTGGCACAAGTTCAATTCTACTCCATCCGGGTCAAGTCCCTGAATATCCACAAATGCATCTACTTTTGTAGCGCACCATCATTGTACCCTCAAGATTTAGTGACAAAAATGGAGCAAGGTGGAGAAGGACCTACCTACTTTCTCTACTGACAGTTTTTAGGGATCCAAGCGAAGTGAAATAGGATTGCATTCAGGCACTTAAGTGCATGTGATAGGTGGAATGGAATCTGATCCTGGCTGTTTAGGTGGTTGGCAGTACCTGCTACACCTTGCCTTATAGGTCCAACATTGATGCATGTATACGCTTGTAGTGGTAAACCACAATGATCTCCAGATTCCTCCTTAATCTTGCTAAATTGAGATAGGTGTACTTCCCTTCAGAAGCATTTATCTTCCCGGTTGGTTCAGAGTGTAAACATAGCTAGCCTTCTGATAAGTGGCAGACGTGGTTAGAGTGGCTGCATCATAAATAATACATTCTTTACCAACTCAATATATATTTGAAACAGACTGTATCATTATCCAGCGATCTGAACTCAGTGGGAGTTAAGCGACAGAAAAGGATCTAGTCTAAAAGACTACAATAGTTTCTCAAAAGACTACATACGCTAGTTGGACAACTGCAACAATTATGGGTGGATTTAAAATAGGATGTAGAACATAACCTCTCTGACCTATGCTCCACACAGTGAAAGTTCAGTATGTTCTCTGAGGCTTGCTGTTCGCAGGCTAGAAAGGAAGGCAGAGAAAGGAGCTCTCTAACTCATGCAGTTATCCCAATTTTCATCAGCTTAGCAAGAGATGATGGGAACTTTCTATCTTACCAGAGGAAGAGAAGGGAGAGAAGATAGTAGATACATTAGACAAAAACTCCAGTGTCTTTATGCTCAGACTTATTATCTTCTCTCACCAATCAGCTGCCCTGAGGAGAGGAGAGACAGCACAAGCAGATTACACCAGCCTGCCAATCACCTTCTATGAAGTTTCTGGGTGTCTCCATAACTCATTCAAATTACAAGGGACTTCATGTATTAGGAAAAATATCAGTTATTAGATCCCTCAGTTCTCTTGTGAGTATGCTTTTACTACATCAATATGTAAAGTGTCCGGACAATTGTTTCACCATTTTTACAAGTAATTGAGAATTGCAGAAATGAAACAAAGCCCTGTCTTATCAAAGAACTTTTCTTAAAACAAGTCCAGCCAGATCACTGAATTTGAGGCGCATGGTACAATCCTGTAGATGTGTCTCCATGTGCAATTAATGTGAAGCAATAAACTCTGGAGCAGTTTGAGCCAGAGTAAACTACTTCCAGGTGCAGAGTCTATATGAGCACCCAGGATAGCTGCAATTTGAGCCAGGGCAGAGTAGTTCTGGGCTGACAGAGGGGAAGGGGAGGGGGGAGGGAAGGGGTGGGGGGTCAGCTCTGGGCTCCAGGTAGCAGCATTGGGTGGTGGAGGGCCTGGCTGGAGCACAAGGATGCTGAAAGTGCGGAGCCATGCTGCTAGGTGGCAGGCGGGAGTCTAGCCCCTGGCTGGCTGGGTGCAATTTATGCCCACAGTCAACATCTACATGCACATTTAATTGCAGTAAAGTACTCCAGCATAAGATAATAGTGTCCCTGACAATACTATTTTATGCCAGTGTAAATTACTTTACTGCAACCAAATACTGTCGCAAGCATACAGTGAGGTTTTACTCTGAAGCTAATTACTCTACTCTGTAGTAAAGTGCATGTGTAGATGAGGTCAGTATGTTTTACCAGAAACATAGTCTACAGCTGACAATTAGGCCATGTCTAGATATCACAATGAAATTATGGGGTTTAATTTAGGACAAAGATTTGTCCTTTGTGGTCTATTTTATCTCTCCCTATTTTTTGTTTTATGGTGAAGGTGTATGTACATCAGTTCCTGGAGACTAGATCCTGTATTGCTGGCTTTCTGAGAAATCTTCTAGACTGTAGAGCATTGTTTGGCATGTTCCAGCACAAACAGTGTGGTGCTGTTCCTTGCTTTTAATCTTCTCTACAACAGAACAAGTCATCCTGGCTTTAAAGTTTCTCTAGGTCTTCCATGTGATGCACAAGAGTGACCCTTCACACTGTTGTTATTACATTTCAGAGAAAGATAAATACTGGCTCGTGGCAGTGGTTCTTCTGAACCCCAGGCAAAAACAACAAGCACATCAGGTGATGATGAGCAAGCTGCAACTGCAAGGTCATCTGGGGAAAAGTCATTTTGCAAGACGTCAAAATGAAGTAGATGTAAAGTTTGCATCAAAAGTTTTCACTTGAGCTGGAAGGCAGATGAGCATTTTCAGAAAGAGAGAAAAAAGGTGATATACAGTATGAAAAAAACCAAACCACCTTTGTAGCACCAAGCAACAATTTCATTGGAATGGAATCTCTGTGTTTCCCAGAGTAACGATCAACATTCAGAATCTCTTGACATAAAAGGGAACAACCCGAGTCAGACAGCAAAGAATTACTGGATACAATGCTGAAAGCTATCAGGTATGTTCAGGCACCAAGCTGCTAGAACTCAAACTGGAGGGCCTTTAATAGCCACTCATTCTGCTGCTGGCTGCAGGATGTGGGTCTCAAAGAAATAAAATAAATAGGAAGCCTGGCTTCTGAGGGTGGAAAAAAAGCAGAAAACTGACCAGTATTGAAAACACCAGTTTTTAGACGAGAATGAAGCTTGTGTACTGCAGACACCTATACTCAGGTCTGTACACCAAAACAAAACCTTTGTATTTTGAGACGCTGCATCTTCTACCTGTCTGCTGTAAAGCAAATAAAACAAGGAATGGGGGGTGGGGGGTGGGTGGAAGAAGCAGACAATAGAAATCCTTAAGAGGAAGAGAATTCTGTTTAACTATTTCTAGTTTGGAATCATCTCATTCTGTATCATATATTTCAAATTTCAGATTGGTCTCTTATTTTGCAGGGTTTGTTGTAGCTGGTAAGGGCAGAAACCATTTCTTCATGAATATTTTTGGCAACTAATAGTAAAAAAATAAGTCAAATAAGCCATGGTGCTCCTCTGAATACTCTGACAGCTGGCTGAAGATGATGGCAAGACACAAAGAGCCATTCACCTCTAGGACCTTGATTCAGGAAACATATAAATACAGGGTTCAAGTTAAACATAAACATTTGCTTAAGAAACACTGCCTTCTATGGCAATTAGTTTTAAGTGACTTCTTAAACAAGGATTTGCGTAGACAAACTGAGACCGTTTTCTTTTTTCTTTTAATTTAAGCCACTTAACTAAACCTGGTTGGTTGTTGTGGCTAATATTTATTACTTACCGATGGCAAAATGCACAAGTGATATCAGTTAAATTCTTAGTGGACAAGTATCTATGTTATACAACAATCCTTGTCATTGTTATCTTCAAAGGAAATTTTAGAGAGACTGGTCAAATTGTGCTAAATTGGCACAATATAAAGATATAGTGTCACTTTGAGAACCAGTCCCTGCAGATCAAAGATGTGGCACAAGGGCAGGGCAATGCAGAGATATTGGCATTAGCCTAGTCAATGTAAAGAGGACTCATTTCTTTCATTTATTAAGAAATTCAACTTTACTTTATTAAGAAATTAATTTCTTTCATAAGCTCTAATCCACATAACTTGAGAAGCTTGTATAAAGTAACTACCAAAGGAAAACTACCAAGACCTTCATTCTACACAGCAGCATAAATCAATGAAGGAAAAAAGTGTGACTAGGGGAATGAAAAAAAATGTAGGCAGTGAAATAAAAATAAAAAATAAAACAAGCATAATTTTCAGGCAATTTTGAAAATGAAATCTTTATAGTAGCAAAACTATAAGAAAGTTACCCTTGCACACCCATCTAGTCCAAGCAATCCTTCAAAATCATTTTAACATGTCTGGCTTGTAAGCAAACATTAAGTCTTTAAACCAATTTGTTTGGATGATGGATCGAATCCAAGAAAATTTCCTGTCGGTCAGATTTAACTAAAACAGAACTGTCTAAAAAATGGTGATGTTTAAATAGCTATTTTGTTCAAGGGCATGAATTGTGAATACCCGTATCAGTACGCTTAAGGGTCTCTCCCAGAGAAGAACCATGGACCAAATCCTGCTGTCCTTTGTACCAGTAACTCCATTTACCCCAGCAGAGTTATTCCAGATTAACACATATAACAAAGAACAGATTGGCAGTGACAAGTATTTCCACACCCAGCCATATCCAGGTTCAACAGCACTAGACTTGTTAAATATTTATTAAGTAGTTGCAGAAGAGTTGCTATGAGCCTGGATAAGGACATCAAGTGATTATCATGTAAAATCAATGGCTGAGTTTACTGAAGAACAGAAGCAGAAAAAATAAAAGCCTCTGTAGCATTAGCAACTGTAAGCAGCTCTTATTTTATCACATTTCAAAGTTTATACTGTGACCCCCCCTCTGTATTTTAAACAGATTGGATCAGATTCTTACTTACAAAACCAAAGGGCAATTTCCAAGCCTCTTGTATCTATTTATAGGATGCCATGAACAAATGCTGATGCCTACTTAGCCATGCTAACATTACTATTCATTCATGACTTACAATTTTATTGTGCTTCCATTGTCCTCTTTTAGTATTAGTACACTGCTTCCTGCTGGCACCACTGGGAATAAACGGATAAAGCAGAGATAGCTTCAAGCAACTAAAGAACAGGTAATAGCGAATCAATTGAGCCCAGAGACCTTGTTGAACAGCTTTCAAGTGAGCAAGCAGTCTACATTTGTGTGACTCTCCTCCTGTGATGGATCTGGTTAAGGACCATCTAAATAGTGAGGAAGTGCCCTCTCTTTTTTTGATCTGTTAGAAAGATTGCTGTGATGAATGAGATGGAAATTACTTATGAAAAAATTCCAGCATTTGCAAAATGAGGAGAGGGGCTGTGGTCCCTGACAGCTGAGGCATTGGGTATGTGTCCATCTGCTACTGAGATAGAGTTGTTCAAAGTAGAAAAACTCTTTTAAACATCTCACACTTTTATAGTCATGCTTTGTTTTGTTTTTTACCCCCAAGAAGCATACACAAGGAAGGCTTACAAATCCCTTAATTTGTTAAAATGGGAATTGTGCATGTTCTTGATGTGCCCTCATTTGAAAAGACTTTCCTTTTATTTCCTTGAGCATAGAAAGAAGCAGGTGTAAAGAATTAGTTAATTGAGAAAAGAAAGTCAGTTAAGTGAAGCATCTCTGTGAGGAATCAAGTTGTTGCTGCAGGCATAAGCAACCCGCCTTTCTATGCCTCCTCTGATTATAATTTGGGGATTTGGAGTGTTAGTTGTGGAGGTGAAGCATGTACAACAAATCTGTAGTGTAAATTGGGCAATCTAGAATCCGAGCTAAAAGTCTGCTGTGCTGTGCACTGAAATGCCACATGGGCACCTTTGTATTTTACTTTATTGACCTAGCAATGGTAGGGAGGCCAAGCAGCAGCATCTGTTGCTACCAATTCTGGTGCTATCCCAGCCGTGTTGTCACTGATTTATTTCACATAACTGTAGCTGCTCTGTCAAGGGTTTTATTGGCAATTTTATGTACTGGGTAGGAAGTGGAACTGAAGGAGACATCTTAACACCTGATCCTACAGATATTTTGCACATGTGGAACTCGATACACACAGGCAAGTCCTACTGAAGTGCCATAGAAAATGAGTGAATTTATGCAAGCAGATAAATGTTGAAAGAGGCTATAATATATTAAAAGGACATACTGGCATACTCAGAGTTAAAAAAAAATAGCATAGCTAAAAATGACGAGATTTGGGAATGGCAAAGACGTGGCATACCAGAAGAGTATCCATCTAACAGGATGTTCTGCCTGAAGGAGCTCTGTTACTATGTTTCAATGGAAGATGAAATAACCCCCTACAGTTGACTATTTATACAAATAGTTTGGTGCAGATTCCGGTGCCAATTTACCTTAATTGATTATCATCTAATGTTTTAAACACATGAGAACTGTAGAAGAATCATTAGCACTTAGGCATAACATCTACTATCTTAATAATTATGAAGCCATCCCACTAGGGCAGGAGTGGGCAAAATACCATATCTAGCCTGCCAAGGGATCCTATGTGGCCTGCAGCAGGTCCCCCAGCCCTGCCTGGACAAAGCACAGAGGCAGCCTGGGCTGTGGTGCATGCGGCTGCTCCTGATGCCCCAGTGCACGTAGTGGGGCTGGGGCGGTTACGGACTCAGCTTCCTGGCAGCTTCAGAGGTAGTGGCTCCTTCTGGCTGCCACTGCCAGTGTTGTTGCTGCCACCACACCTGGCATCGCTGCCTGGGCACCCCAGGCAGTCTGTCCCGCACCCATCACAGGATGGAGTGGGTGGGTGTGGTCTCCATGGAGACTAACCGGGACCCCCATGGCCAGGGTGTGCTTGGCCAGGCGGATGGGATGTGGGTGAGCATAGAGTGGCATCTGGGAGTGGGATGGGCAGTTGGGGCTGAAGCCAGGGGTGGAATCACAGGGTGGTGATAGCATGGGGCTAGGGTACAAGGCAGAGCCACAATCTGCTCCCCGCATGTCCCTGTAATGGGTGCTGGAACTGAATTGCAGCTTTCCTGTGGGCCCTGGCTCTGCGCTGTCACTGCCCCACAATCCTGGCCCCTGCCCATGGAATTGGCACCTGTCACAGGGATGAGTGGGGAGTGGATCACAACTCTGCCCCAGGCCCGGGCCCAGGCCGCATGCTATGACTGCTCTGCAATGACAGCACCCTTCCTCCCCCCATGGCTTGCAACAGTTCACCAAAGCTCCTTAGGTGGCCCTCCAGCCCAAATAACTGCCCACCCCTGCACTAGGGAATAACAATTCTTGATATACAAATAGACCATTCAGCTCCAGAACACAGATCTGAATCCTGGTGTTTCTAATGACCCAAGAGCATTATCACATGACAATTCTTGACACCTATATGTATTCTGTTGCTGAACTCAGTGCAGTTATTACAGGACAAGTGCTCACAAAAAATATACAAAAATCCACAAACCTTTCCTTATCTTGATTTGCATCATTATTTTTCATTTCAATAGAGATTTAACAACCAACAAAAGCATGATTCAAACATCCTCTCATTCCTAAAGGTTCAGTGTAAAGTGTCTGGAAGCTTAGCATGAGGAAACTTGCTTTGAAACTGTCTGTGCTAGGCCTTCCCAAGGGTTAATTAAAGGATTTTTGATCTCTTGTGTCCTAAGAGATTAATAGCTCATTTGACATTTACTGAAATACTTTCGGTTCATGTGGCAGAAGGAACAGAGTTCTTATAAAGCATGGGTATAATGTTCAAGTAATTAGTTAGTAAATAAGGGAACAATAGAAATCTTTAAATATGATGTAGCATAGGTTTCCTTTCCCTCTTGTCCTCTATTTCCTTAAAGAAAATGGAATTGGTAAAGTCTTCCCTTGCCTAATGCTTAGCAAAAAGGAGTCTCATCAGTGATTGCTAGAAGCTATTGGTCTTATCTTTGAGCCGAAAGGATGGGGCTAACCACTCTCCTTTTTCCTTTTAGAAGTCTTGGATGTATGATGCTTATTGCTGAGAAAAGGAGAGAAATCTTCTGTTCCCTTAAGGCCTCCTTAAATGATTCAGAAGGGAATCTAGTAGTTCATTACTTCTATATGCTGAGCATCCTCTAGACATAATTGTATTAGTACTTAGTTGCAGGGCATGAAAAGCAAAGTCTGAAAGGCAGCCTTTGGCCATTGGTTTATTCATTTGTTGAAGCCTTGTTTATGTGCTAGAACACAAACCTTATTACTTGCAGTTCATATAATTTACTTAATGCATTAAAGTCAACAGGCAACGAAAGTTAATGCATCACAGAAATAAGTGATGTTACTCACTTAATGTATTAAAACGTTCCAAGCCAAATCCTTATCCTATCAACTTGGAGCACCATGGGGCAAATTCAGCAACCCACTCAATGGAGCAACTCTCAGGAATTTAGGTTTTCAGCATACTGAGCAGCCACAGTGAGCCAGGGAGATTGCTAAGGGTCATTATGTCTTGTGAAGGGAAATACCCTCAAAAGTCCTGAGTGAGCAGAGGAACTTAACCTACCAATGCACCCATTTAAGAATATACCTCCTCCCGCCATGTCTTACTGAACCATTGCTCTGCCTCCCCTTTACCCAGGGCAACAGAGGACAAGCAGGGCAACCCAGGTTCCCTTTACAGCATAGGTACTACAGTTTTCCCTCATCCTTAGAAAACTTTCTGCAAGGCAAGGGCTTTTATGTTTCTTTCTGGGTCAAATATGCATTCAGGTCTCCAATAAAAGATAAAATTAAGTATGAAGAAGGATTAACATGTGGTCAGATTCTTCCTGGTCTTCCATGAAATGATCTGTCATAGAAAGGCCATAAGAAAACTTCTCTCTACCCAGGTGCAATCTGTGTAATAGCCAAACAGCACTTCAGGCTATGGAGAGATCAGGGGCTGTTCCTATGTTAGCTCCCAATAGTTCAATGGCATTCCCAATGGGACAGAACAGTAGACCAGTGGTGGGGAAATAGCTCCGATCTTCCGACCCAGGAACCAAGAGAGCTGGCCACTAGGCCTGTGTGAAGCGGCTAGTATTCACTTCGGATTTGGATTCAGCTGATTCGGGGGACAGTGATTCAATTCAGTGATTCCAATCACTGTCCCAAATTGATTCGGCCGAATCTGATTTGGAGATTCGGCCACTGCTGAATTGGCCGAATCTACGTATCAAACAGGCCGCATCCCCTGCCTGCTCTCCCAGCCCTGTCAATGGCTGCCCTGCCCGGCCCCAGCATCCTGGCTCTTAAAAAAAAAAAAAAGACCTGCACCCACCAGCATCTGCCAGGCAGTGGGGAGATCCCCACTGCCCTGTGCTGCATGGAGGGCTCTACCACAAGCCCTCACATGCCCTGCCTACTCTCTCAGTCCAGTCAATGGCTGCTCTGCCCAGCCCAAGTATCTCAGTGCTTAAAAAAAAAAAAAGCCCTGCAATCACTGGCTGTCGCCAGGCCGGGGGTGGGGGGGGCGACCACGATCCCCGCTGCACCCACTGCCCTGCTTTGCATGGGGGGGGTCTCTGCCATGAGCCCTCATCCCCCACTCGCTCTCCCAGCCCAGTCAACGGATGCTCTACCCAGCCCCAGTGTTTTGGCCCTTTTTTTTTTTTTTTTAAAGCCCTGCACTTACTGGCTACAGCCAGGTGTGTGGGGGAGGGCAATCCCCACTGCTCCCCACTGCCCTGCACTGCATGGGGGGCTTTGCCACAAGCCCCCAGAAGCCCCGATGGTTGCTGCAGCAGCTGGTGAGTGCTGTTTTGTTTGCTTGTTTTAAGAGCTGGGATGCTGGGCCTAGGCAGGGTAGCCATTGATGGGGCTGGGAGAGCGGGACAAGGTTGGGGGCACTCAGGGGAGCTGGGGGAGCAGGCAGGGGATGGGGCCTTGTGGAGATCCCCCCATGGCCCCCTCTACCCTCCTCCAGGCCCCCCCCACCTGCTACATACTGGCATGGAGTCTAGGTCCAGCTCCCTGTGGCGGTGAGCCTGAATCTCCCCAAAGCTCTCTGAATCAATTCAGAAAGATTTGAATCAATTTAGACTTTTTTATTGGCCTCCCAATTCAATTCAGATTTGGAGATTCAGCTGCCAAAATGGGCCAAATCTCCTCCGAATTGAATCAGCACCTGGAGCTTCACACAGCCCTACTGGCTACTTGCAGAAAGACAGTAGTTTCCTTCAGGGCCAGTGTGACAGTAAGTGTGCTAACCCTTCTGCACCCAGCAACTCCAAGATTTTTACCTTTCTAAGACAGAATCCCTCCTGATGCTTCATGACACTCAGGAGCTCTAAGATTTTTTTGTCTCTATGACAGACTTGCCTCTGTTGTTTCATGAAGGGAGCTGCCATAGTATGACTGAGCCCACAATGACAAGTGCAGTGTTTTCTTCCACTTGCGAGCGGCAGGTCTGTTGTTTTCAGTGCTATCTTTGAGTGCAGCTGCCTGGCTTGCTGTTTTATTTCTTAAGCATATGTTTCTTTCATTTGAGTTAGATTATGCAGAAAGGTGACATGTCTTCAGAGGAGTCAGTACATCAGTGAGCCTACTCTTGTGTTTTTAGGTTTCTGCTTCTGTTGTTTCGGTACATTTCTATCAGAGTTGAGCCACCACCATGAAGAATCCCTGGCATCTGGCAAAGAAACTGCAGTTCCATCCTCTTATGAAAGCCATTTTATTTAGGAAGTTTCCACATTGCACTAAGCAGATGAATGTATGCCATGCCCAGCACAAATTGCTCTCATCTACTATTCAGCAAAAGCAGTTTGATATATCAATGTATTCATTACAATCTACAGTGTCTGTTCATCACGCTAAAGTATTCAATAAATAGCAATTAATGTATTGGATTCCCTCCATGAACGCATCTTGTTTGACCCAAAGTTGAGTAAATGGATTCACAAAAATGCATCTTGGACCAAAATAAGGTCTGCCATAAATTGAGATCAGTAAACATTTTCTATTTTAGCAGATGCTTGGTTAGTAAATTGTATTAAAAGCAAAACAACTCAAACAGCTCTGCCAAGAGATGTATTATATTTCAGGGCAGATGCCATTAAGATATGTATTGAAATAGAAACTGATAGGATACAGGTGCTTTTACTTTGGGTAATTTATACAGAACTGAAAATATGTTAAAGGCTAAAAAATACCAGCAATAGCAAATAATAAAATAATTAGGTGCATGCGTTTTTTAAACAAAAGCAAAAAGAAATTGCTCTACATTTTAAAAACAAGGGTTAAAAGACTAGAAAACCTGTACATACTTTTTTCCATTTCCTATTTCACTAAAAACATAATTTTCATTTCAGGACACTCCAAAATTTACATATAAGCTTAGACAGTGAGCACATAAATAGCTATGCTAAAATCAGTGGGACTACTCAGATACAAAAAGAAATTTATGTGAGTCTTAAGCAGGATTGAGATCTAAATCTTTACTTTTAAGAGGAGCATCGGAACATACTATATACAATTTAATTACACTAAATTCAGACAGATTATGATTTTATTCTTCCCAATTATATTAATGCTAATGATCTTATTTTTTGTTACTGCATAATATTGAAAATAATTCTTTTACCTCCTCACTACTTTCTACTCAGATCTTTACATCTGTTGTGGGTTATTCTGCAATTACAATATATTACCCTCTCACCCCATTTCCCCACAGAAGTTAATAGGTATATTTTACATCTATTGCTAGAAGCATTAGCCATATAATCACCACCCCCCTTTTGATAAAAGTACTGTAATCCCCACTCACCCGAGAGAATTAATCATGAGAGATCCTACTATTTTATCTTCATCGTTTATCATTAACAGAAAAACAACTTTACAACTTTATTCTATGTGAGTAAAAACTTCATATAGTGAATCCTACCCAAAAGTTACAGATTTTAGGACTTCCATATTCCTATGTAGATTTCCTTGGTACAGGTAGAAGGGTGTATCTTGCAGCTCAAAGAGGAATCGTATTTTATTTCTCTTCTTAGCTGAAGGAAACTGGTAAAAGCCACAGCAACAAGTACTTTGATTTTACTGTATAGGAACTTATTGTACACCATACAGGAACTTAAGCAGACCTATTATTAGAAAGTCTATTCTAGCTGGTGAAAGGGAAGTTGTGGAACAGTAGCATAACTACGTGTGTGTGAGCAAGGCAGGAGCCCTGGGTGCCAAGTCAGAGGGGGTGCCAGAACATCAGGTCCTCTACAGCCTGGACAGCAGCAGGAAGCCTGTGCAATGGCATAAGGAATGACAGTGTGGAGATCTTGTGTGGCGGTGGCAGCAGCTCAGCAACCCCCTTCCCTACCCACTCTCCTGCCCAGGTCACCAAAAATATTAGTTACACAGAGAGAAATAAATGCTAACTCAACACAGTAATTTGACTGGGTAAACACTATCAGTGGCTCTTCTCTAGGTGCTCCTCCCCACTTACGTGCCTTTTCCCAAAAAATGCTTCCTTGAGCTTCCAGAAGTGCGGATGGGCAGGCCAGGCTAGCAGTGGTCTCTCCGTTTCTATTCACTGTCCTCAAATGCTACTGGTTATTGCCATGAGTGTCAGAAAAGGACTGTTGAGGTGTGATGAATTATATCACTTTTACTCATGTATGTCCACAGTCCTTGTACTTTGGTGACTCTTACCCTGTGGTCATTCTTTTAGCCACTCATCTTTTTATTTGCAAAAATGTCTTCCACATGCTTGCTAGAGATTAACATTACGAAAGGGAAAACATGCATGTTGTTAAGTTTTTATGGTGAAGAGACATTTGTCCAAGATACAGGATTCATTATTTCTAGAACAGAATAATCTCTAGATGTAAGTTGGGATGCGCCAGAGAAAATGTGTAGACATGCTCACATGTATGTTCATTTGTATGCCAGCTCCCAAAACTGGTATGTTTATTTTCAATTACTGTTTAGTTGTTTGCAATGACAGTCATGCATTTAGACTTAGGCAAACAAATATGTACATGCTTCTCTGAAGAACTGGCCCCAAGCATTTGAAATGTTAGCCTTACTGCATGCCATGAGACACCAAACAGCAAAGAACGTCATTCTCTAGTTTTATCCATAAAGCACTGGCAAATGCTTTTCCTTCAGACTCTAATTTTATTAAGAGTATTTGAAAGTGCTGTGCTAATGGAGATAGATTAGATAACCAGAACAATATTAAGTCTAGGCAGGCACTCATAGTCCTGCATTTCCACTCATCAGATTGCTAAAGGCTCAGTACACAGCTCCTGAATTTTCGTGGCAGAAAAGATTTTTTTTCCCTATGAGGCAAAGGGCTTCTTAGATCAATAGCCCTAGGAAGGTGTGCAGAATATTAACGGAAGAAATTTGTGCAGCGAAATCTTTAAAATTCCAACTGCACTACCCATCAAATAAAGACCATGTCATTGTATATTTAAAAGAAAACAAACAAACATACAAAAAAATCTTTGCTGTAGAAAGAATGATGCAATAGTATGTCCTTGTAACAGGGCACCATCCTGAGGGTGATCAAGAACCCCTGGAGGTACCCCAGAGTCCCCCATTTCTGGGAACAGGTCTCCTCCTTACTCTCCTGCCACGGCTTGATATTTCTGTGGTTCTCAAATGGGAAGCTGCCCCAGGGCTTCCCAGATTGGGTCTTCACTCCAGAGCACCTGGAGGTGAGGAGCTCCTGCCTTAAAGGCTAATTGCATGGCTCTATAACTCTCCTACACTGGACCCCATGCCTCACAGATGTCACAAGACTATAGTCACCTCTGTTGGGGTCTCGGCCTATTCGACCACTGCCCCTTCAACGTGGCTAGGCCTTCTAGCCGAGGCCCACAGTGTTAGACCTAGGTTTGAGGTGCTAGCTCAGCTTCCTCCTTTCCCACCGCTGGGCCCCTGGCCCCTGTTGGCTGTGCCCCTCTGGCACCAGGCTCTCTGGGCCCTGTCTTTATGCAACACTCACAGGAGCCTTGAGACTGCTGCTGGAAGGGCTCAAAGTGTTTATGTGCTCCTGGGTACTAATGAGACCTCCAAAACTCCCCTTTTAAGCCTCATCCAAAACCTCCAGTTTAAATTACAACATAAACACTAAGCCCCTGGGCTGTAACAAAGAAAAATAATAGAGGTAGTGAGCCTGCTTACTCCATGGCTCTTCCTCTTTGGGTCACTCTGCGTGGTGCTCCAGCTTGCAGGGGTGTTTCCAGTTTCCTGGGGCATTCAGGAGCCCACACTCCCCCACAGCCTGGGCTGGCTTCTCTGGCTAGCTCAGCCCAGGGATTATATAGCTCTGGCCTGAGCTCTCACACAGTCATGTGACAGTCCCTGGTCAGCTGACTGGCCTACAGGGCTACTCTTTAACCCCGGCTCTGCTGGCAGGCTGCACTCTGAAGACTCTGGCCTTAAAGGGGCAGCCCTGCTTTCTAGTAATAGGGCTAGGGTTCTCTATAACAATCCTAAATTCAGATGATGTGATTTCAAAAGTATGATAAACTATAGGGCTGTGTGAAACTTTGGGTGCTGATTCGATTCGGAGGAGATTTGGCCCAGTTTGGTGGTTAAATCTCCAAATCTGAATGGAATTGGGGGGGGGGGGCAATAAAATGGTTTGAATTGATTCAAAGCTCTCCAAATCTTTGGAAAAGATTCAGAGAGTTTCGATGATTTGGGCAGTGTCCGCCCACTGCAGCAGTGAGCTGAAGCCGGACTTGAAGCTGGTAAGTAGGGGTCGGGGGAGAGAGGGCTGGAAGTGGGGGGAGGGAACCATGGGGGGACCCCTGCCAGGCCCCATCCCCTGCCTGCTTCCCCCGCCCACCCCAGCTCCTGGTGCTTTAAAAAAAAGCCCCTACTCACCGGGTGCTGCCGGGCAGGGGGTGATCCCTGCTGTCCTCCACTGTCCCACTCTGTGTGGGGGGCTCTGCCATGAACCCCCTGACCTCCCTCCACTGTCCCAACCCCGCCCCACAGCTGCCCCTCCTGCCCCAACTCTGGCCCTTTAAGAAAAAAACAAAAACAAAACCCAAACTCACCAGCTCCTGCAGTGGCCTTGGGGCTTTGGGGAGCTCATGCAGAGCCCCGCATGCAGTGTGGGGCAGTGGGGTGCAGCAGGGATCGCCTTCCCACCAGGCATGGACTGGTGACTGGGGGCTTTTTTCTTTCAAAGTGCTGGGAGCTGGGGCAGGTGGGGCAGCCATTGCTGGGGTTCGGAGAGGGAGCGGGGGATGTGTGATTCAGCCAAATCAATTCGGGATAGTGAGTTGAATCACCAAAGTGAATCACTGTCCCCCGAATCAGCCAAATCTAAATCCAAAGAGAATACTAGCCACTTCGCACAGGCCTAATAAACCATTTATACTTCCACATCTGTTCACACACAAACCGCAAGCAGCCTGTGAACAGGAAACAGTTTTGTACCATGTTTTTTTTATTTTATTTTAATGAATCTGCTGTGGTTGGGTGAGATATGTCATTGGAAATGGCGTACTGCCTCTTTCTCGCTAACACAATGTGCGACAAGTTCATTTTCACCAGGGCTAGTAATTTACAACATTTTTCAGAACTGAATCAAATCAAATATGGCTAAAGCTTGCATACAGAAGGTAAAAGAGATGGCACATTCTCCCCACAGGTACAATTATGTGGCTGCAAATTTGTATACAAGGGAGAGGAGTCAGACAGCCAGAATCCCACCATCCACCCTCATGGAGCACTGAAAAGCTGGTCTCTCTTGGAGTGAACTTTTCCAGCAAATGATATTCACAATTGCAGCTCAGTATTATCCAATCTGTATAAGTATTTCACAGGAGACTGCATGAAGGAGTTATGGGACACAGTTCATATTATGTTGAAACAGAAAGTATTTTTTAGTTTTGCAAAACTAATTCAAGAACTGATTTCTTTGCATTGTGCAATTTAAATCCTTCCATTTTGTGGGTGAATGAATATAAGAAAAAAGAGATAACCTATTTTGATTAAGAAGTTTTCATTCTTCCTCGCTCTGCTCTTTTTTACCGTCTTTCTATTATGTTACTGCAAATGCTTCCTTCTCTGCTCTATTTCACCCTGGGAGAGGTCCTCCCTAACCCCCACCTCCAGGTTCATGCAACTCTCCATCTCTTCAACAGTCACTCGAGATGTTCTAATGCAAAGTGATGAAAAGTGCTTTGTAACTATGCAATGCTCCAAACAGCCGTGTAGAAGGCAGCTCCTTCTAATGATTGTCAGGATTCAAAAGGGTTTTTATAACAAGTTATTTTTGTTTTCATGATGAACAGAATGACAAAGAATGCTTTAAGTTTTTGTGGCTGATGTATGCCAACCACAACACCAAAGTGAACCTGGTTTACCAAGTAGAAGCAACAAGTTTCTACAAGTAATGTTGCATGCATGTCAGTCCTCTGATTGTGGTGAAAGATACAGGATCCAAGTCTGGCTTTAAATATGAGTCTCCAGGTGTGTCTACACATGCATTTGATCCAGCATCAGTTTACTTGGAAGTAAATGCTCCCGGCCAGGCATCTACACAAGCAGGAAAGTGGGAACAGATTTGCTGCTAATGGCAGCAAACTGTTCCCACTTCCTGGGGCCCAGCAATGGGCCCCTGCTGCCACCAGGGGGAGCTCTAGAAAGATCCTCTGTACCCAGGATTGCAACTTATTTCAAATGGAATAATCGGTTTGCCTTTTTTCCTTGCTAACCTAATATTATCCTAGTTCCCCTTGGGTGCTAGCTCAGAGGCTGGCAGGGAGCACTGGGCCAGCTAGGACATTGTTTCCTGCTCCTGGGGGGCTGCTTGCTGCCAGGTCAGGGACAATGTCCCGCTGCCCATCCTGGCTCTGGCACCCTGATCAGGGACAGAGGACTCGGAAAGAGCTGCAGGGGAGGGGCAGGTCCCAGTCCCCTGCCCCTTCTGCCCCGATCCCAGTGGTGGATCGGGGCAGAAGGCTGGGACCTACCCCACCCTGCAGCTCTTTCCAAGCCCCATGCCTTGATCACCCGAATGGGGCATGGGGCTGGGACCTGCCCATGACCGGAACAGTTCCCAGCCCCTGCTCCACAATCATGGGGCAGGGGCTGGAGAGCCTGTTCTCCACTCGGATCTGCGAGCATCGAACTGGACAGGGAACAGGCTGAGGAGCTTGGAAACATTTGTTTCTCCTGGTTGCACATCATTTTCCCTTTGAAGCTATGAACATTAGGAGTCAAGAGGGCATATTTTAAAAGATGTCAGAGACACTCTAGCAAAACTTGCTCTTGAGATCAAACCTTGATACCATTGCCAAGCCTGAGATACTGTGCTGTATGACAAGTTCTGAGAAAGGAATTCTCTTCTGCAAAACAGAGATCAATAGCAGAGTTTCTATGATAGCCTTATTACTCCTCTCTTCCCAAGGTCCCTGCATAAGTTTCTGCCAGTCACCATACCATCCTGGACTGGTGCTCTGGTGGGAAACTATCACTTCATGAGGGATGTGAAGTGGTTCCCAGAGATTGTACGGAAGGTTTGTTTAATCTCAATAACATGTCTCCAAGCTAAGTGTGATGATTACCTGAGGACAAACTGTAGATTAGTTTAGCAAGCAGCACTAAAAAAGTTCAAAAAGTAGGTAGCCCCAAACTTTCTCCTACCTGTTCTCTTTTTAGAAAGGCTGCCAGCTATCAAAGCACTCCACTTATGTACTGAACACTCAGAGACGCTCAGACTTTTGCCAACTCATTTGGCAATTCTGTTTAAACCTCTTAAAGCAGCACATTTGCCTAGCATTGCTGTCAAAGTCCTAGTTTATCCATGCCTGAAAGATGCAAAGTGGGGGTTTTTTTGTGTTCAGTTAATACCAAGCAGCTGTCCCTTAATTTCTAAGAAAGTTTCCTTCTGCTAGATATCTGTAGACTTTAAGATTCCCATTTAAATTGGTATAATTAAGGTTTGTAAGGATCAAAAAAACCCCTATTTCTCAACTGATTAATCATAAAGATATATCCCCTACACCTATATTTACATATAGCAATCAGAATTTGGATTGACTCCATATTAAATGGAATTTCTTGTTCTGTTTAACTGCTTTCAGTGGCTGTGTCTACATGAGTAGAGGACTGCACATCTGTTACTGCCTAGTCATTTAGTACAAGTATACTACATTTAGTATTACAGGCATTACTGCACAGCACCATTGCCGCACCGTTTTTTCCAATGCTACTGTGCAGTAGCAATGAGCTACTATGTAGGAGCTTGTTATTACTGCTGTGTCATCACCGCATGGTTAGTACCCAGCAATGCTACTGCGTGGTAGGGAAAAAGAGAAATGGTAGGGGAAACTGAAACAGAAATTTGAATTCTACATGAGTAAACCAAATGCAATGCATTGCTTTTTAGTATAGGTTTACAAGCTTTTTGTTTTCTGAAACCAATGGAAAACTAATTGCTGAATTAAACTTATTCTTTCCTCTGACTCTGCATTTTCAGTTTATATTTGGACATCCTGAATTCATCAAAGTTTTCTTCTGGGAAGCAAGAACACAGAAATATCCCAAGTGTGGCACCTCATAAATAATATTGATTGCTCTAGGAATATGTTCTATACATGATCACTTTCTGATGGCCGCTCCGACATGCTGATTACCAAATTAGCACTATACAATATCAATAAAGCATATGTTAAATGGATTAAGAACTAGCTAACTGACACATCTCAATACTAGTTTTGGAGAATCATCAATTAGGGGTGCTTCTAGTGGGATTCTACAGCCAATTCTATCTGACATTTTCATCAGTGATCTGGGAATAAGTGCCAAATCAATAAGTGCACTGATAACATTTGTGGCAAAGATTGGTGGAGAATGAGGATGACAGAGAGTAATATATAGCAATATGGATCATCTGATCTTTATCAGACATAATGTCTTAAAGCAGCCAGATGCAACTCTACATATATAAGAACCAGAAATATAGGCCATGCCTACCAATGATGGAACTGAATCCTGAAAACCACTGTTTCTTTAAAAGGATTTGGAGGTCAGAATAAATAAACTGAGTTTCCAATACAAAGCTATGGTACAACGAATACATTAAATCTTTGGATGTATAAATGGAGAAGGTGAGTGGAGAATAGGTGAGGTATGATCTGTAGGTGCTGGAATGCTTTGTACAGTTTTGGCATTCATGTTTCAAAAGAAATGTTAAAAAAAAAGAAAAGAGCCACAAAAATGATTCAAACACTGGAGCAGATTACTTGACTTAAAGAACTCAATCTGCTTATTTTATGAAAAGAAGATAGAGTTGATGATTACAGTGTAAAATTAACGTCTTCAGGAAAACATGCCAGGTGCTAAGAGACACTTTAATCTATCTGAGAGAGACATAACCAGAACCAACACCTGGAAACTGAAACCATACAAATTCAAAGCAGAAATTAAGGGCAAATGTTTTAAAGTGAGGATAATTAAGCATTTGAACAAACTGCTGAGGGAAGCAGTGGATTCTCTATTTCTCGATGTCTTCAGGTCAAAACTGGTTCACTTTTTAGAAGTTATGCTTTTGGCAATTGGGCTCAAACGTAGGCGTGACTAGGTCAAATTTAGAGCTCTGTGATAGATAGGATGTTGGACTATATAATCCAAGGTTCACTACTTCTGACAGTAAAATCTATGATTCTATCAAATAGTGAAGGGAAAAATGTAGTGTATTTAAAAGAATTGAAAAACTCTCTAAGATGCCCAAATTCAAATTCAAAATCGCTGCCATGCTCTGGATGTGCTGAACATGTAATGTGTGTGATGTCAGTAAAAGCTAGTGCCAAAGTTCATTTGGAGTATAAATCTTGGGAATACTGAAAATAACATAATAAAGGCAATTAATTGCAGTACAGTAAGAACCTGAGCCACTGCCCACTGAAGTCAATGGAAACATTCCCATTGAATTTGACAGGCAATTGTTCTGGCTCCCCGTATCCATCCTGAATTGTTTCCAGTCACTGGTCGTTATACTAGTGCCGCTTGTCCAGGCTGTCACTGGTTTTTCTTATTTAACAACAAATCTTTGTGCTGTACCAGGTGGGTAGAGGCTGTCCCCCATTTATCCAGCTGTGCATGAATTAATCACAGTGAAATTTGGGTTGCCAAAAACCTATACCCACT
The DNA here is from genome assembly GCF_030867095.1 of Alligator mississippiensis. Lineage (NCBI taxonomy): Eukaryota > Metazoa > Chordata > Crocodylia > Alligatoridae > Alligator > Alligator mississippiensis. The sequence goes on from NC_081832.1 coordinate 68,960,031, forward strand.
GCATGTTCAAACGTCTGCATGGGAGTTAGTGGGGACAGCAGAACACTTAATCTGGTAATACTAGCAGATGAAATTTTTAAAAATTAAGATTGTATTCCATCACACACTCTTTTCACCACTTTTCCATTCTCTCACAAATTTACTGCATCATTGAATGGCCACAAACAATTTTCTGGGAACTTTGTAAAAAGCTATGGCACAGCAGATATCCAGTAGGGCTGTGCAAAATTTTGTCAGCTGTTTCGTTTCGACTTGTTTCAAACTTGAAACAGCCAAATTGAAATGAAATGAAAGGCTTCAAAACAGCCTTGAAATGAAACGATGGCAGTTGAAATGTTTCGAATGTTTTAAGGAGAAACTAAGGAGAGGGAGGGGGAAGAGGGGAGGAAGGACTGCTCTCATATTGACTGTGTAGCTGGCCAGTGACTGTGATCCTTCCCTGAGGTCCCTTCCAATCCCAGTGCTCTGGGGGAGGGATGGAAAAACAGCATTAAAAACCCTATTTGAACTGAGCTTTCTCTCTGCATTCACACTTACAAGTGACTCAAGTTTTGCTCTGAACAGTTTGAGGTGCAGTTTTCCAGAAACCCCTGCACCTATCTCCTTGAAACTTGGCAGGACACCATCCCTACAAATTTAATCTAAATCAGGCAAGAAATGATGAAGTTACAGGCAGTTTCATGTTTCCCCATTATAGCTATGGGCAAAATGTCCAAACAGCGTTGAAACAATGAAACAGTTTCGACGAAACAAAACAGAACAGTGCTTTTGAAATGAAACAAAACCCAAAATGAAATACCGTCCCATCAAAATGGCAAAACGGAAGTCGAAACAAAATGGCGCTGTTTCACACAGCCCTAATATCCAGCATTTTTAGCAAAATTTTAATTTCATCCACTCTATTTTTGTTTCATTTTTTCACAGTCTACAGGAAACAGAACTTTCTGATTCAGTTGCTACTTTTTGGCACACCTTATAAAAGATATAACATGCAAGAAAGTATTTTCAGAATAATATCAGTTAGCAAGGAAACAAGGCAAATAGGTTATTCCATTCAAAATAAATTGCTGTCCTGGGTAGAGGGAATATTTCTGGCCAAACAATTAACACTTGCAGTCAATTTTTTGATAGAACAGTTCATGTTCCAAAAAAAGAAATATGCCTTCTGAAGTAATTAAATGATACAAAGGTAGAGAAGACAGACAAATGATGGCAAAGGAATAGTGTTAACTATAAACTCTAAGTATAGACAGTCAAAAAGCCCAAGGCTGAATCGATTCAATCTTTGCAGGTTGGACTAAGCTGCGTGGATTGAATTGATAAGCAAGTGAACAGACATTCACTTTTGATACTGGAAATACAGCCACATGTCTGCAGTGGCCCAGGCCAGAAGCCAGGGGGCGCTAGAGCATGCCTCCCTGCTCAGTTGAAGCAGACAGCTTGGGCCAAGGCTAACCCACCCACCCTGCAATGGGGGATTTGCAGAGGTAGTGCAAATCATCCTGGGATGCTGTGGGACTGTGAGTTAACTTGAATCTGGAGGAATATCTGGGACAGAAGTTCAGTAAACTGCTTTAACCTAAATCAGTTAAGTCTGATACTGCATCAATCCATGTTTATCTTAAACTGGTTTCAGCCATTTTGAAAGTGGTTTATGTGCACTGAGCTTCTGTTGTGTTACAGATCTGAACTGGTTTCTGATCACTTATAATGGTTTATGTGTAATTCCTGTCCCTAGCACAAGGGAAGACAGTATTCTGGTCCATGTATGATGCACCAAAACCCAAGACAATTCAGCTGCATAAACATTTGTTCTCTTTGTTATAGGAGTGGCTATTTTATATATAAAATATTTAATATATTTATAAAATATAATTTTTTTTTTATATAAAAAGAGAATGCCCTTTCCCTTATCCCTCAATTCTGATGCACACTATCAAAAGGGATGAATGAAAGGGATCTGGGGGTAATAACAGACCACAGTAGGAATGTGAGCCAGCAGTGTGATGGTATAGCCAGTAGGGTAAGTAATACTCTGGCATGCATCAATCAATGTGTCTCCAGCAAAGCCAAGAAGGTGATTCTTCCACTCTACTCAGCAGCGATGAGATCACAGCTGGAGCACTGCATCCACTTCTGGGCACCACACTTTAACAAGGACGTGGACAAGCTTAAGGGAGTCCAAAGAAGAGTCACTCATATGAGCAGTCTTACAAGGCAAGCCATACGAGGAAGGGCTGAGGGAGCTGGGACTCTTCAGCCTGAGGAAATGAAGGCTGAGAGGGGACCTGGTAGCAGCTTACCGCTACACTAGGAAGGTACATCAAGGGCTCAGTGAGCAATTGTTCACCAGGGCACCTGAGGTGAAAACCAGGAGTAATGGCCACAAACTCCTGGAAATCAATTCAGGCTCAACATTAGGAAAAGCTTCTTCACATTCACAGTGTCCAGACTGTGGAATAAGTTCCCTCCAGAGGTGGTGCAATCACCTACCCTGGAAATCTTCAAGAGGAGACTAGATGGATAACTTGCTGGGGTCACTTGATCCCCAGTTATCTTTCCTGCTTGGTGCAGGGGGCTGGACCCGGTGATCTTCCGAGGTCCCTTCCAGCCTTACAATCTATGAATCTATGAAACACGCACATACACGCACGCACACATACGCATGTATAAATAATTTTTTTATATATCATTTAAACACAGTTAAAGGTACCTTAATGGTACATCACACTGTTTACTCTCATATTCTTTAGCAGTGGGGTAGGAATGCACTGAGTGACTGGGGTAAAAGGCGGGGGCAGCAAGGTTGTGCTGACCACAGTAAACTGGGGAATGGGGGGAAGGGAGGGACATGGAGGTCACAGTGACATGCGTGAGGGGAAGGGAAGTCTTATTTTCCCAGGCTGCTGGTGCTGCTACTGTTTAGCATCAGTAGTGTCCTCCTGAGGCTGGTGCTTCTGCCTGGATCTTGTTGCCCCATTTTTGCTCTCTCTTCCTCCTCCTCCCCACCCCCCGCCAGCACAAACATGCATATTAGGAGTAGGGCTAAGCTTGCTTTGGCAAAGATCCTGGGGGCGGGGGGGGATGGGGATGGGGATGGTGAGGAGGGGAGCACCATTCTGCTCACTCCACTCACTGCTCCCTTTTCCTGCCCCCATCCCCCAGAAACACTGCTGGGTATGGCACTGTCCTGCCCAGCTTGTATGGTGGGCAGTGGCAGTGCAGAGCTTCCCCTGCTGTGGCAAAGACTCCCAGTGGAGGACCCTGGCACCCCCTCACAGTTGGCGCCCTGCTCACCCCACCCTAGTTATGCTACTGTTCCTTAGCAAAACTGATATTTGGGCCAAAAATGTGGACACTTGATCATTCTAAACTCTATAATTTAGACACTGCCTCCACTTTTGTTGGAACAAAATTACACCAGCAAATAGTTGTCCATGGTTTTGCATTCATACTTAATTGTAAATTCAAGTGATAACCTTTAGACACCTGGCCACCTGATCTTCAGGTACACCTGTACAATTAGGATTACATGTTACTATATGAACTCACAAATATTTGTATTTGCATTTAATGTTCCCTGACCTAATTTTGCATCCGCGAGTAATTGATAATGTTATTACTTGTGTTTGCAAAATTATCTCAGTGAACATAGCCGGTATAGATCAAATTATTATTTGAGGGATAGTATTCAGCCAGTTTTATGCACCAGTGAGTCACCCATCAGTGCTTATAAATATTTAGATAGTCTATTTCTGCACATGTGTATGCAGACATTTGATATGGTTTGTATTACATCACCTTTGGAATACTTACTCCACTCCACACTGGAAAATCTTACATTTAAAACAGAGATTAACAAATCAATGTTCCCTAAAGAGCATTTTGAAATCACAAAAGCATTGTATTTTAATGAGTTTTCTTTGCAATTTGTACACAATGGATTTCCAATACCAATGTGTAATTAGTTCATTTTCTCTTATGTAATCAGTATGTATGAAGTACATTGATATTTTCCAGCTGGTATCTTTTGAAGTGAAAAGTATTTGAAAAATTACCATTCTTTTGCAGTTGACAAATGCGTTAGCACCAGTGTACAACTGATATGGCTGAGTAAGGTAAAACAGTGAGACATACATCAGATATACTCTTATATCACAGATTCTACTTTTGATTTAATTGCTGAGTAAAAAAACATAGATCTGTGAATCTTAAAAAAAATAAAATATACCAAGCGTAAAAAATCCTGCTGATGCTGTTATATCAATTATAACCTCGCATTCTCTGTTAATCCAAATCAAGATGGCATTATGCATATGCAAAGTATGCTACAGAATTGAATGAATCTAATAATGTTTGCTGTGCTTGTACCAGCTCTGACTGTAAAAGAAGTCTCCAGTCTTTGCCAAGATTTTTTTTTTTTTTTTTATGAATTGCCAGATGAAAGCTTGTTTTTTGAAGAAAAAATATTTGTCATATCCATTTGTTCCAGCTCCTTGTTTTTAGTAAATAGAGGGAGGGTTAACATACCAAGTACTGTATTGGGGCTGGAGTAGAACCACAAATTGAGACTGTGGGAATTATTTAGCCTAGAGATGACAAGGCTGAGGCAGGATTTTATAGCAGTCTTCAACCACAGGAAATGTTTTTATACAGAAGATTGTCACCAATAGTTCTTTGTGTCTATGAGGAACAGGTCAAGTAATAATGGGCATAAATTGCAAAGGGGAGTTACGTTAGGAAGAATTTAATAACTATGACAGTATGAAGCAGTGGAACAGATTACTAGGTTGCAGAATCTCCCTCACTGGAAGTTTCTAAGTATAGGTAAAACACACATTTGGCCAGGGATTGTTCAGACTGGGATTATCTTGTTATGAGCAGGAGGTGGACGAGATTACCTCTTAAGGTCCCTTCTGCCCTGGCTTTATTATGATTCCATACAAAGTTTGAAATCATTTGGATTTATTATTGTATATGAACTGGCATGAGAGGTACATCTCCAGCCAGTCCACTGCATGGTTAGGTTAAGTGAGGCTTGCTAACTAGTTGGAATGAGATGTATCACAAGGTGAGGACAGAGAAGGTGTGAGTGCAAAGATTTAGAGGAAAGCAGAGCTCTGGGGTGAGGGGGTACAGGATGACATATTATACATGAATGGAAGGGACCAAAAACTCTGGAGGAAATGAGGGCACAGCTCTGGAAGGTCACAAGGAAGAGAGAAGTCCAACACACTTTTCCATCTAAAAACCTGGGGGACGTGGAGAACCAAAGGTAATAGGGATTTTCCTTCCCTATTCTTTTATTAGTGGTGAGGTACTGATGCCTGCCTGAATCCACAACACAACAGTGGGATTCAAAACTTGTCCCAGTGTAAGCACTGCTTCAATAAGTAGTGTAGGACCAAGCCCGAGGCAGTAATTGGTGTTATAGGCTTGTCAGGCCTTGCAAAATGTGACTGTTGTGACTGGAATACAGTCAGATAATTGATGGACTGTGTTATCACAGTGGAGATACTATTATATATGAAAAGGAAATCCAATTAGTACCTTGTCTAACCAATGCAGCTTGGGAGTGAAACATACATTTTTGCATGAAAGATTTTACCACAGAGAGCATATTTATGCTGACATTTAGGGTCAACCTTGGGGTGATCCTCAACCTTTCTCAATCTTTCTCTAAAATGTCACTGTGATGTGTGCCAGGTTTCTCTGTGGAGCTGGTCTACGAATCAGTCTGCAGTTTACTTGTCAGCCATTTTGGGCTTGCATTTACCGGCAGCTGAGAAAGGAATCGGTGTACAGAAGGCCCAGAAGTCAGGTACAGAGAACGGTGGGATTGCTGCAGACAGATGTGTGCTTGAAGCCTGCAATGCAAACACACTGTGGACACACGGCGGTGCGGAGGGGGACACAGTCTGAGTCAGGCACAGAAGTTCAAAAGAGCCTGCAGGTTGGATTGAATGACTGCCAGAGATAGGGCCTAAGGATTTACAGTAGGGCTGTGAGAAGCTTTGGTCGCTGATTTGCTTCGGAGGAGATCCGGCCCAATTCGGCAGCTGAATCTCCGAATCCTAATCGAATCAGGAGACCCATTAATCTTTCCGAATCAAATTGGAAGCCTCTGAATTGATTCAGAGAGATTCAGTGATTCAGCCATAGACACAGCTTTATGTGTTTTTTCTATGTACCTCGAGGTACCAGAGCGGCTCGTGAATGCCGAGATGCTGCGGTGGATGGAACATCCCACAGGAGCACAGGGAGGTCCCCTGCGTGCTAGGCAGTGGACCCGGAAGTGGATCAGAAGTACTTCTGGTCCACATCTGGGTCCACCGTGGAGCGTGTGTGGGACCCTCCTCCCCCCAACTCAGTGACTGGTGCCTCCTGGGTTGGGGGGGGCACGCAGGGTCCCCCTGCTTCCGATTGATGAGCTAGAGGCCAGGGAGGGTCTCCCACGTGCTTGGCAGTGGACCCGGAAGTGGACCAGAAGTACTTCTGGTTCCATTTCTGGGTCCACAGCTAAGCATGTGGGGGACACCCCCCGCGCTCCCATGGGACACTCCATCTGCCCCACCATCTCCGTGTTCAGGAGCTGCGCCTGGTACCTCGAGGTACGTAGAAAAAACATATAAAGCTGTATCTATGGCTGAATCGCTGATTCTCTGAATCTGAATTGAATCTTCAGATTCGACTGAATAGAATTGGGACAGTGATCCAAATCAGCAAATCGAATCACCATCCCCCAGATCCGGCTGAATCGAATACTTCCCGCTTCGCAGACCCCTAATTTACAGCATATATGGTCGTCATGGTCTTCTAACAGCTCACATACAAGCTAGAGCCTAACTATCAGTGTATGCACAACCATCGTTTCTTAAGTTCAAACTAGCGGGCTCATTTTTTCTTTTAATATAAGGTGTAGAACTGTTGTGCTAAATTGCTGATAATTCAGTCTTCCGATAATCACCAAATAAACGGCATTTTCATTTAATAACATGGGTGCTCATTTCACTGTTTGAGGCAAACGTAGCTCAAAGGCAGTTGCCTCAGTCAATTTGAAGGAAACGTCATTTCTTCCCCTGGGTACCTAGCATCATCTTCTGACATTGGCTCAGTCTGATATGGGAGGCTGGAACTCTACCTCTTGCTATGGTGCATTTGAAGTTTAGATAAAGCATAGCTCACAGGAGAAACAAATCAATGTTGGTAAGCTAATGAATTATTTCCCACTTTGTACTGATATCTGCAGCAACATGAAAGAAGACCACATACTGAGGAGATAACAGCCAAAGGGGCAGAGCTTGTCGATATTTTAGGACTATGATGATTTGATCCTGCAGATATTGTTGTTACAATATGGCCTAAGAGAAGAACACCTAGAGCAAAATGCCTTATCTCACAATACAGTTGTCTAATGCAATTAAGTGGTCTTGACCAAACTAACTGAAAGATAGAATAATGAATACCTAAAACCATGCAGCATATTGACCAGAAGTATTACTGAGTATACATTTAATCTGAAGTTGTAATTTAGGTTTGTTTGAAAGACATATTCCTAACGTGAACATGTATACAATATATTTATATAAAGATGTATGTGCATGCATGCATACCCACCTGGGCACCCTACGTACAACATGTATTTCCTTAAAACTATACAAATCTATTGCCATGGCAGTACTTCCATTGATTGGGTTTCTCCCTTCTAACCACCAACAAGTCCTATCTTTCACTTGTCCAAGTCAGCCTTCTAGTTTTGATTTTGGTTCCATTTACTTAAATTAGACCTCTGCATTCATCTTTTGCATTAACAAAAACGCATGCGAGTTCTTTTGTGATAAATCGAAAGATCTTCCTTAAAGTACCAGCCACGCAGTAAAAAGTATGCTAAAAATGTCTGCTTTAAACTCATAATTCTTAATGAGCTATCAGAGAACTCCAGGAAAAGGCTGAAAACTATAAAAGTCACTGCCTGTGCCGGTAGCATTTTGTTTTTCTCTCCTGCAAATTTTATTTTCTTGCCTGGGCATTTATATAAAAACAAGAGATCTGAGTTTCCTGGGGTAAATCATTTACACTTTCCAAAACCACTTTATAAATATTATCTAAATTAGGGATGGCCAACCTGTAGCATTAATACCACAAATGGCATGGACAGACTTTGTGTGTAGCACTTGGCAGGATAGGAAGTGGACAGGCAGCAAAATGGCAGATAGGGCAGGGAGCAGAACACAAAGCAGCAGATTGGACAGTGGAAGGGAATTGGAGTAGTGCTCGGGGAAGTGTGGGGCTAAGTTGTGACACACCTGCCAAAAAGCTTGGTCCCCACTTATATGAATAATTCCAAAAGGAATGATATGAAAGCAGGAAAAATGATTAGTTACCTCCACTTTACAGATTAAAGGCTGAGGTCCACAGTACTTAAGTGACTTGCCCAAGGTTATACACTGATTTTGTGGCAGAGCTAAAAGTAAAAGTCAGGAATTTCTGCCTCTATCCCTGTGCTCTGTTCAATATTTGGCTTAGGGTACATCTACATGAGATACTTAACTGCACAGTAGCATAGTTTACTAAGCAGTAAGCATGTGCATCTCCGTGTGCACATGCTTAATATGCAGTAAGCCTTGCTAATCAAGAGTAAATTTGCTACCTGCAAATGCAAGTAGCAAATTTTCTTTTGATTAGTAATGGCACAGTAGCACTTGTGTAGACGCCTGACTGGGAGCAAATCTGCTCCTGGTCAGCCATTCATCAGAGGACAGGCAATTGCTCCCTGCCCCTGGGAGCTGCCTGCTGTCAGACTGGGGACTTTGTCCCCCTGCCTCAGTAGCAGAGAACTCCAAACTCTCCAGATTTTCTCCGCCCAGCTCCACGCTCACAGAGCTGAGTGGGAAACAGGCTCCCCAGACCCTACCAACACAGACATCTCAGTGCCAGCCTCACAACTGCAGGGCTGGAGCTGGGAGACCCTTATCTCCCAGCACCAGCTCCGTGGTCATGGGGCTGGCACTGGGAGATAAGGATCTCCCAATGCCAGTCCTGCAGTTGTGGAGCAGGTGCTGGGAACTCCCTGCTGGTGGGGGCTGGGAAGCCTGTGCCCTGCTCCCTTGCAGAGGTGAGTGGGGAACAAGCTTCCCAGGTGACGAGGACTTGTCCTGGTTAGGGGAAGGTCCCAGCCCCATGCCCTGATAGGAGGTCCTGGGCTTGGAAAGAGCTGCTTGGGTCAGGCAGGTCCCAGCTCCTTGCCCCAATCCACTGGTGGGGCAGCTAGCAGCAGACTGGGGGTCTGGGAGCCTAAGGTCCTGGTGCTGTGGGCCCTGAATGAAGGCAACCAACCAGAGCAAAGTGGGCCAAGGCCAGCCTTGGTCCAAATAAGGTTTCTGTACCCAACCTCCCCTGCACTCCAGGGCGGACTCCCCTTCTAACCCTAAAGTTAAGGTGTGGCAGGCAAGATAATAGGACAGGTTCCTGAGAGATAGAAGAGGCAACTGGGTGGGAAACCAAGATGGTGGTCAGGAGAGGTAACACTGCTTCCTCAGCCCACATTGCAGCTAGTCAAGGCATTCACTAAGAGACTGTATTATATTCTCTTATACTCAAATGAAACACAAAGCCAAGCTGTCGAAAGTGAATGTCAGTTAGGAAAACCCTAATGAGCTATAATTTAAGAGGATTTCTATCTTACCATTAATAATCTCTTATTAACTAAAGCAATGTTGACATGATATAGTCATTTTGATTGAATACATGTTTTCTTTCTCTCTGACATATTTGTATTACTAATTGACCTGTCCACACTGATGATAATATAGACCTAGACAATGACACTGATTTTTTTTCCCCCAACCAGACTTTCACATCTGCCAACCTACTTTTCTCTCATTAGGGAAAGACACAAAGGTAAAGCCAGAAGTGACATGCCTAATTTTAACGACCTCCGATCAGATATGGTTCCAGAACATATATCCAAAAATCACTCATCTGGGCATATTTAAAGTCCTACTCAGCTATGCAATGCACTGCCAATTTACTAGATTGTTTCCACGCCGATTAATTAGCTGTATTCTCTCTCATACAACAACTATCCCTATTACCAGTTGTGGTTCCTTATTAAGTTTTATATGTCTATACAGAAAATATAAAGTATACAAACATGTAATACAGCTAAATTAGCACCTTACCAGTGTTCTTCATATATCCTTGGGACAGGAATATCTTGAGATAATCAAATTAAAACTAGAATTCTTTTTATTATACCCTTGAGCATGGATGTCTAATATGGTTCATTAATCAGAGACTAGAAGACACCCACAATTTGCTTTTCTTACAAGACCCATCAGGAAAAATATTTATACTGCTTGATATGTTATTTATGTATGATCAGGATGAATTAAAACACCATTTTTTATCCAGGACCAATAGATATTTACAGCAATTTACACACATGCAAACAAATTCAGGCAGGTGGTACTCACAGGATTAATTAAAAGGACAAAATATCTTTTAGAAAAGCTGAATGAAATGGTAAAGGGGGCAGTAAGATCTCCATGATTGTGCCCATCATCTAAAACTAAATGTTGACACTAGCATGTACATTTATTTAAATCAGGGGTGTCAAACTTATCCTGCCCCATAGGTCAGATGAGGGGGACAGAGCTGGTCCATGGGTTGGGCCTGGCCTAAACATTGGCGCCACATGCCATATGCAGCAGGCAGGGCCAATCCAGTGCAGGCACTGCATGCAGTGCATGTTCTAGACCAGCCTACATGCAGCTTGCAACACACATGCCATCTCCAACTTTCTGAACCATGTGTAGCACACAACAGCACTGGCCCCTGGTAGTGGGGACAGTCCAGGGCACATACTACACACAGTGCATGGGACCACTCGAGGGTGTGCGCTGCATGTGGAACCCACACCAGACTGGCCCTGCACATTGGCTGTAACATGTAGGGCTGGTCTGTGGGCCTGATGTGGACCAACCCTGGATCCAGCATGCAGGGCTAGTCTGGCACAGGTACTGCAGGCAGCATATGAGCCAACAGTGTGCCCTTGTTGCAAAAAAGGATAACAGCATACTGGGCTGCGTCAGACAAAGTGTTGCCAGTAGGTCTGTGTGAAGCTTCAGGTGGTGATTTAATTCAGAAGAGATTCAGCCCAATTCGGTGGCCAAATCTCCAAATCCGAATCGAATCAAGGGACCATTAAAAAGGTCTGAATTGATTTGAAGCTCTCCAAATCTTCAGAAAAGATTCAGAGAGCTTTGATGATTCAGACATACCCTGCTGGCTGCAGCAGGGAGCTAGAGCTGGACTCGGAGCTGGTAAGTAGGGGGCGGGGGAGGGAGGACTGGGGGAGGGGAGAGGGGACCATGGGGGAACCCCTGCCAGCCCCCAGCCCCTGACTGCTCCCCCAGCCCCCCCAACCCCTGCCTCCTCCCCCAGCCCTACCCCCCCACAGGTGCACCACCCACCCCAGTTCCCGGTGCTTTAAAAAAAAACCCCAACTCACCATGTCCTGCTGGGTGGGGGGATGATCTCCACTGCCTCCCTCTACTCCACACTGCATGAGGGGCTCTGTCATGACCCCCCTGACCCTCCCTTGCTCTTCCAGCAACCCCATGGCTGCCCTGCCTGCCCCAGCTCTGGCCCTTTAAGAAAAAAAAAAAACAGAGAAAAACCCCGGGGCTCGCTGGCTCCTGCAGTGGCATTAGGGCTTTGGGGGGCTTGTGCAGAACGCTCCACACAGCACGGGGTAAGCGGGGGGTAGTGGGGATCTCCCCCTGCCGGGCAGGAACCAGTGAGTTTGGGGGGTTTTCTTGGTTTTTTTCACCTTAAAGGACTGGAGCTGGGGCAGGCGGGGCAGCCATGGGGGGGATGCTGGGACAGCAGGCAAGGGTCAGGGGCTCATGCAGAGTCCTCCACACAGCTTGGTGCAATGGGGGGCAGTGGGGATTGCCCCCCCCCACCCAGCAGCACCTGGTGAGTCGGGGCTTTTTTTCCCCAAGTGCCGGCAGCTGGGGCGGGCTGGGCAGCCATTGCCACGCTGGGAGAGCAGGCAGGGGATGGGGCCTGTTTGATTTGGAGATTTGGCCAATTTTGCAGCGGCTGAATCTTCAAATCAGATTCATCTGAACCGATTCAAGACAGTGATTTGAATCACTGAATCGAATCACTGTTCTCCAAATTAGCTGAATCCAAATCCAAAGCAGCAAGGGAAATTCAGGTCAGATACTAAGAAGAATTTTCTTACTAGGAGGGTAGTAAAGCCCTGGAACAGATTACCCAGACAGGTGGTGGAATCTTCATCCTTGAAGGTTTTTAAGACCCAGCCAGACAAACTTTGGCTGGGATGATCTAGTTGTGGATGGTCCTGCTTTGATCAGAGGGCTGGATTAGATGTCTTTTGGAGGTCCCTTTCAAACCTAATTTTCAATGATTCTATGATATGCCCCAGACCAGGTCCTCACCTTCGCCTCAGCTCTTAAGCCATGTGTAGCCCATGCCAGCTGCACCACATTAAGCACACTGGGCCATGGGTGTCTGGTGCCTCTTGAGTCGGGAGGGGGGCATGTGATCCCGCTGACTGGAGGGGGGTCCCCCAGTGGCCACTTCCAGAAATGGCACAGCCACTTTTGCTGGCGGCCCCGCTCCCTGGCCGGCGTTCGCAGCGGGGGGCACTGGTGCTCCTGCCTGCCCCCTGGCCACCAGCTAAACAGAGAGCACAGCTTGACAGGGGGTGCACTGGCACTCTCAGGGGCTGCACATGCACCCCCGTGTACCCACTACACATCGCACCTACACTGGGCCACAGCTAGTGTGCGCTGTATTGGCAAGCTGCTCCATGACCCACAGGCAGCACTGTGGGCTGGAGGATAGGGCTTGGTGGGCTGGATGCACTTGCAGGCTACAGCTTTGACACCTCTGATTTAAATTATCATTGAAATTATTAGAATTCATACTTGCAATGTTGTAACTGGAACTATTATTTTTCTCAAGTTATACAATTACCCAGATGTAGCCATTTTCCATCCATTTTCTACTACTTGGCAAATAATCAACTAAAAATACTGTGTGTGTGTGTGTGTGTGTGTGTGTGTGTGTGTGTGTGTGTGAGAGACAGAAAGAGAGAGAGAGAAAGAAAGAGAATATAAGAATATGTTGGAGCCAATGTGCAGGGTGGTGGTTAATTACAGAAAAGCCATGAGAGTTTTAAAACAAAATGTAAGCTCCAGACCCACAAAAGAAAGACAAATTGGACAGCACAACTCTTCAAATCATCAAGGTCATCTTCAAACCTCCCTTGCACTGTACTAAACAGGCACATGGCGCACTGAAATAAATGTAACAGCAATTTTGGAGAAGGGTAAATTAGATTCAGACTTTATGATGTCATTGAATTCTTATAATTAGATTCCACAGCTTGCTGAACAACTGTGTTTGCAAACCTATTGCCCTGATTCAAAAGTGACTGACTTAACTTGTGTGGATTTGAACAAGTGAGCGGTGACTACCTTGGGTCACATCTATGAAAAATATGTGGGATTTTGTACCTTTAAAAGCAGCAGTTTATTTCTAATGACTGAAGTTCTGGCTCATAATGAAGTGATTAACACAAAGTTCAGAGGCACTTAAAGATTCCAAAACCAAATTACGCACCCAAGACAATCATTTGGAGAACAAATGTTTTAGAATTGTTTTCCACACGATCATGTTAATTGAGTACATTTTTAACCAGAAAAAAAAAAAAAGATATGCTCTACTTTGCTGACAAAAGCTGCGGACTTGCTAGGTCCTTCAGTGATGCCATCTTGTGCTTGAAAATGCTGGGGAACCATTGCCCTCTCCTAATAAAGGCATATACTTTGCAAAGATTCAAAATGGAGAATAAGGTCATAAAGGGGCCAATTTTGCTCTTAAGATAGAGAACTTTCTTTTTTGCAATTAAAGTTCTTTTGAAATATCCTTAGTATTATTTCTTGATAATTTTCTATACAATTTCTTTAAAATACTTTGGAATGCTTACTGATTTCTGACTATTCTTTGGGTACTATTTTGTACCTACCTTATTTTCATTACCTATTTAAAATTCACTGAACCACCAACCCATTCAAAGGACTATTGGAATTTGCTTAGACTTCCTGTGACTTTGAAAACCCACTGATCCAAATGTGATCCCAAGTAACTGCATGTCAAGCCTTTATAGCTGGGTTAATTCACTTTATGGCCTCCTTAATGTATTAGGTTTTATGTTTTATTGCATATCTATTATTTTGGATGTACCGTGATGAATTAAATGCATATGTAGTTCAAACAGGTGCAAGGTGACAGCTGGGACTAATTTTAAAATGCTTTAAAAATTATTATCCTAAAGCTTTTTAAATTAAAAACTAGAATTGAAGAAAACAGAAGCCACCCTCCTCTTTACAAAAAAGATGATCTAAGGAAGTGGAAGTTACTCTATTTAGTGAGTAAGGGTAGTGAGACAAAAACACTGAAAATTAACGTGCTATTTCAGGTTATATCTAGTTATTCAGAGTCCAGTTTTGCAACCCTCACTAATATTAAGCATAGAAACTCAGTTTAGGATTACTCATGGGATTAAGCATAGAAAATCAGTTTGGGATTACTCATGGGATAAGGTACTACGTTTAACAAGTGTAAAGATGGCACTATTGAGCCTACTTTGCCTATCTGCACTTTATGAAGAGGTATCAAGAGGCAGAAGCACTCGCTGAAATAGTTCTTTTTATCTTCAAAATGTTTAATGCACAGGTTAAAAACTGTGTTGGAAATGGGCACCAGTGCTGATATCAGTCATTTCCTTGGGTTGATAAGGTCCACAAATACTTGCAAGCATTCTTTGAGCAATTTATCTCCATGATGTACCATGTCACAGGCTCTTTGAAGATCACCATTCTGGATTTCTACTAAAATAATGCTTTTTATGCTTGCATAAAGGTTTTTTTATGAGTATCTCAAAATGCTTTACAAGCAATAATGAACTATTATAACATCCATGGGAAGAATGCATGTCTTCGATTCAGCAAAGTACTTTAGATCACACGTAACTTGAGTGCGTAGATAATACTAATGAAGTCAGAAGGGAGCATTTAAGAGCTCAAAGTTACACCCTGCTTAAGCACCTTGTTGATTCATCACCTATACTCATGTTGCAAATGGTTAAACAAACACAGAGATTTCTCTTAATATTGCAGAGCAATTCATTCCCCAAAACAGAAATAAAATGCGTAAGTCATGATTCCAAGGCAGGAAATTCAGGAAAAAACTTTTTTTTCACTGCTAAATTAACTTATAGCGCCAAGATTATATGTTCATCCAAGGTACTCATGAACTATGTGCCTAGCCATTAATCAAACAGTATCTTTCCAATGATGTTAGTAAAAGTACAATGAGAGTCACAAGAACACAATTCCAATCCTTTCAACCCCTTGACATATCCCTAACGTTCACAATGATTTCCTTTAGAGCAAATCAGCACCAAAGATAGAAACAAAACCCTATCATGTCAAGTTAATGCTCCCCCCTTCCCCGCCCCCGATTTCTTAAACAAATGTCTAGAGAGACTACTGTCCTGAAATGCATCCATAAGTTTTAACACCCGCGCTATACCCCACATTTTATCATTGCAAAGAAAACCAAAGAGTGTCATGACTTACGGAATGCAGTATAAAGTTCTTGCAGGGTTAAGTAACCATCATTATTGTAATCATCAAATCGGAGAAGATCTTCTAGCGTACATCCCAAGAAATCATCTTCTAGATCATCTGTTTTCACTAGCTGTGGGAAGAGAAATATACGTTTATAAAAAGTTGTAACCATTTGTAATTTTTTAAAGAAAAAATTACCATCACAACAATTAATTTGGATTCAGAGATTTGGCCACCGAATCAGGCCGAATCTCTCCGAAATCAAATCACCACCCAAAGCTTCGCACAGCCCTAGGGGTTGCCTTTACTAGAGCTATCCTGTGTAACTTAAGAGGGAATATATGGGTGTGAATATATGGTTGGGGGTGAACTTCTTAGCCAGGGGACAGAATATGGATCTCTGTGGCCATAGATATTTCTTTCTTAGCAGTAGAGGTTTTGACCCTAGAGATTGTAGGAAGTTAATATGTTCCAAGGAGTCCATGGAATATGAAGTTAATGTTTTTTGGGCTAAATCCTATTTCCCTTTATACAACTAAATTATACATATGAAGCTGTGTAACTACAATTTTTGGCACTTACACAATTTGTGATCCAAGTCTGTGTGTGCTTACTGAGCATGCTCATTAGGTACACATGTATCATAGGATTGCTTAGGGTATGCCTGTAAATGTCAGGCATTAACCAAACTGTTCTACCCATCTTCTTTTGAATCTAACTTACTGGACAGCCAGGAAAGGGAGATATGTGGAGCCAAGAGGAAGAGTACAATCCAGGGGAGAAGAGATGAATCTTCCAATACTTCAGGAATATACCTCACAGTTGATGAGCAGCTCATTGCGTTCAGGGGTCGCTGTCCCTTCAGACAGTATATGCCCAGAAAGCCTGTCAAATATGGCTTGAAAATTTGGTGGTGCTGTGATGCAGCAACATCATTCCCCCTGTCTGGAGACATCTACCTGGGCAAGCAACCAGAAGCTCCATGCCAAGGTAATTTTGGTACCCAGGTCACTGAGAAACTGGTTCATCCCTGGTACAAGACAGGAAACGATATTGTGGGTGATAATTTATTCACAAGTACTGACCTGGCAGAAAGACTACTACAGCAGGACTTGATCTATTTAGGTACAATTTGGAAAAATAAGGCCAATATCCCAAACAAAATTCAAGCAAATTGAAGAAAGGAAACTTTTTCATTCATTTTTGCTTTTGGTGGGGAACTCATCCTAGTTTCCTATGTTCCAAAGAAGCCCAAAGTTGTGCTGTTGCTATCAAGCATGCAACATGATCTGTCAGTGGATGGAGAGCAACAAAAAAAAAGCCAGGCGTCATCCATGACTACAATAAAAACAAGGGCGGGGTGGATAACCTTGAGCACAGTCCATATGACCACCTGCAGATGGAACATCAACAGGTGACCAATGACAATTTTTCAATATGCTGGATGTGGCTGCCATTGCTAGCCCCATCATTTGGCTAGGCCACAATGCAAACTGGAAGCAAAGATCACATTTAAGAAGATGGCACTTTTTTTTTCCAGGAGCCTGGAGAACAGTTGATCAATGGACAAATAAAACAAGGAAAGATGTATACACGTAATCTGTCTAAGTTCGTCAAGTTTGGTATGACTGCCCTAAATTACAAATTGCCACAATGCACCCCAGGAGAACCTTCTGCAAGCATGAGTGAACATTGTGCTTTTGGTCTAAGGACAGATGACTGCAAAATCCAGAAATGATGTGAAGATTGTAAGCAATTTTTTGTGTGCACCACAGTATATCACTGCTACTTTGTGAAGAATGCAATATTTAGTTAAAACAGTTAGGAAATATTTTGGGAAGTAATTGTTAGTTTTAAAACAGTGTGAACAGCAGAATTAACAAATTGTTCATTCATGTTTTGAAACTCTAAAAAAAGTTTAAATTTTGTTCATAGTTCTGGTTAAATAATATGTTTGGTTCAAATCATCATATATATGAGGGCTGTATGAAGCTTTGGTCTCTGATTTGATTTGGCAGAGATTCAACCCAATTCAGTGCCCAAATTTCCGAATTGAATCAGAGGATCCTTTAATCTCTCTGAATCAAATCAGAACCCTCCAAATTGACTCAGAGAGATTTGGAAAGATTTGGTGATTCAGACATAGATCTAGCTGTAACTGTTTTTTCCATATACCTCTAGGTAGCAGGGGCTCGTGAATGCTGCGATGGTGGGGCAGATGGAGTGTCCCACAGGAGCGGGGAGGGGGTCCCCAGTGCACTCAGCAGCAGACCTGGAAGTGGACCCGAAGCACTTCCAGTCCACTCCCGGGTCTGCCAGGGAGTGCGCAGGGGGCTCCCCCACACCCCTCCCTTGCTCAGTGACTGGTGCCTTCTGGGTCTGAAGGGGGCACCCAGGGTCTCCCCATGGCCAATCGCTGAGCTGGGGGGAGGATGTAGGCCCCCCCAAGCATGTTCCCTGGCAGACCCATAAGTGGACTAGAAGTACTTATGGTCCTACACTCCTGCGGGATGCTCCACATGCCCCAGCATCACAGTGTCCACAAGCCGCGCTAGTACCTCGAGGTATGTAGAAAAACATTTAAAGTTGCGTCTATGTCCGAATCACTGATTCTCCGAATCAACATCCAATCTTCAGATTCGGATTCGGCCAAATCGAATTGGGGACAGTGATCTGAATCAACTAATTGAATCACTGTTCCTGATTTAGGCTGAATCTGAATCCAACAGGCCTGCTTTGCACACCCCTAATATATACTTTGTCAAATAATCTGTGTGTTTAATAAATAGTTTTTGGTACCTTTATACTGTTGTCACTGGTTCCATTTTGTTCATGCGGGTGGGGTAACAAGTTACACCATGAGTCCAACAGTCATGTTGAATTGCAGGGTAACAAGTTACCCCATGAGAACAACAACAGTTACGGTTTCATGAGAACGGGTGAGGGTTAAGCTGGAATCCTGTATTGAGGCAGCAGTCTTTGCATGTGAGATACTGTTATGTCTATTCTTAGTCATTACAGCAATGTTATTGCTAATCTGTGTACATTACTAATCTCAAAAAACAATAAAATAAAGCAGAACAACTGCACAAACTCTCTTTAACAAAACCCAGCGAAATATCAGATGACTCTAAGCATCTCCCCAAGAGCACACTGTGTAACAAGAGCAGAGCTGGACATGTTTTCTCTAAACAAATAATATCTCCTTGAAAGTGTATCAAAACATAAATATTCAACTTGGAAAAATGAAAAGGAAAGAAAAAGAGATTCCAAATATAGCCACAAAACAGATCATGTAGCCCTAGTAGGTAAGGCAAAATTGTATTATTCATCTTTATGTCTAGTGTGGGCAGCGGGCAGAGTCATATTGAATATATACTTCTTTCTCAACATATGTTTTCTCTCTTACAGATGTTTCTTTAGAATATATATGGGCGTTTGACATTTTCTATTCTAAAAATGGAGAAGGCTTCCAGAAGTCAAATAGCTAAGTTAGCAAAGAATCAAAGTCAAAATTAAGCATAATGAAAACGATAGGATCTTTGAATTTACAAGAGTATAAAGAAAACTGCTGAAACACAGAATCTCCAGAGCAAGAAAATCTTTTTGCTCTTGGCCAGAGGCTTTTTCTTTTATTTACAATTCTAGTCTTGGCCCATTGTATTAAAAGCAATTTAAAGTAATAATGCTAAAAAAATGACCCTTCACCTAGCAAGTAAAAATGTTCAATAAAAGTGAGATCAACCATAACTTCCAAGATCAATCTTCTAAAGATGGAAATTTCCCTTTGTCTACTTTTGTATTGAAAATTGATTAACTTTTCATAAGACTGACAAGTTTTTACTACCTCCTTTGATTTAACGTCAGGAAAAAAACACGTTAGCTGCAATGTATTTGGTAGATTTATGAAACCGACTTTAAAATACATTAAAGTTTTAAATGGAAATAACATTCCAATTACCACAGTTGTTAATAGCCTGGTATACCCACAACTCCAAAGTTTCTCTGATATTTCACAGTAATGGGCCCACAAGGAAATTGCTCAATAGGGTCTTTCCAGGAACTGTGGTTGGAGTTGGAATCTATCCCTAAAAGGAGAACAATCAAGCAGCCCTCCTTCCTCTTTTCTTCCCAAAGATTGTTTGTCACTGTGCAGGGATATACACAATGGCAAAGCTAATCTCTATCCTCCATCCATCCTCTATTCTGCTAGATACTGCTCTTGTAGGTGGGAATGAGACAGAATGAAGAAACTTCCCTGTTGCTCAGCTTATATGGGTAGGACCCAAATGTGCCAGGAATGATCCTGGGACTGTACGTTCCTGGGAGGGCAGGAGGAAATGATCAGGCAGTGCAGGGAGATAGCAGGGATAGACGGAGGTGAAGCTTTCTGGGTTGTATGCTGTACAACTTAAAGGGGCTGTATTCTTCAATGCAGGCAGGTTCTAAGAGGTCACCTTCCCTCTTGTGCCAGTGTCTCTGCACATCACCTCCTGGTTCAGCACTTTGCCTATCTGTGACAATTCAGCCCTCAATATGAATCAGCATTTAAAAAAATGGGTTTTTTTAACAGCATGTTACCTACTTTGCCTCTCCACTATGCAGGCAAGATTGTGGTGCTCTACGGACTATTTTTCTTTTAAATAAAACAAAGGAAATGAGCAGCAACAACTCATGTGCCGGCCAAGGAGAATGAGATCACAGTGTCTCCCACTGCACCACATTTCTTTTATTTATACCTCTTGAGTTGCAGTACAGTTCCTATCTATGGAGGGCTTTGTGATTTAAAACTCATACAAATTAAAAGATCCAGCTCAGATCAACCACCAATCTACCTAATGAAGCAGGCAAATCTGGTGAGACTGCAGGAGAGAAAATTAAAGGCAACCCTCAGTACCTAGCAAATCTTTTCAAAAGCTTAGGTAGATAAATTGCCCAGAGGCATGCCCTGAATCTCAGCCTTGGTGTGGGAATTTAAAATACAAAAGCAAAAAGAATGGCTCTGCTGCAACCAACTCATTTCAGTGTCAGACTCGTACAACCAGCCCTTTAGAAGTGGGATTCTTAACTGGCGGGCCACGGAGAGGCTGTACTTGGGCCACAGCAGTGCTTACAGATTGGAGGGGATCACAGACTCCCTCCCTCCCACCTTTTCCCAAACCTTTCTGGTCCAGGCTGCCTTGCACATGACATGTGTGGCCTGGAAACAGCCGAGTTCCTACCTTAAAGCAGTGATGCCAGAGAGGCTAATTATCTGTGCTGAGAGGTAACCCAGGCCTTAATGCTGCACAAATGCAGTTGTTCAGTTTCCTGTGTCAGAATGAGTGCAGACAAAGCAACCTGGAACCAGGAGTGTCTGTGGGGAGGGAAGGAGATCAGATCCCAAGGGAGGCAGACTGTGGGGCTGTGAATAATGCTGAGAGGACATGAGGCAGACCACAGGACAAAAACAGTTGCTCTAGGTATCACTGTTGTTCCATCTGGGGCAGGTCAAAGTGAGTGGGGAAGATGAGCCTCTGGGAGAGAATACCTATGCACTGCTGTAAGAAGTCAGGGACAAAGATTTATTCAAGACCTGGTGTCCCATGAACAGTTTCATTGACATAACTATGGTTGCTTTGGGTATGCTTTTAATGCCATTGTTATTTGTGTAGAAGTCCTAGTGCAGGTAGGCACACCTTGGTATAAGGCCTGTGACTTTTTGGCATGATGGCCAAACCAAGTCATCAGTGAAAAATGCTTCAGATCAACCTGAAACCAAGGGCACAGACAGAAGCGGTGGTTTATCATGTGATTAGACCCCTGAAGTGCTCTACAGCCATGCCCTTACAGAAGAGCATGGCTGCAGAGTGCTTTAAAAGTGCCTGATTTTGCGACAATCTGAACCCTCATTACATCAGGGTTCAGATGAAGGCACTTCAAAGCCTTCATTAACTTGCACGCCCCTCCCTGGTGCTGTCTTCGGATTGGAAGTGGAAGAAGGGAGGGGAGGGAATTCTATTCGGGGTTTGCCCAGCCTGTGCTGGAGGGTGGGGTGGGTGGATTGGAACCTCCCCAAGGTGGGGACGGTGGGGGGGGAGGGGGTGACCCACCTGTCCTACCCTCCAAAACAGGCTGGGGAAACCCCAGACTGAGCTCCCTCCACTCCCTTCTTCCCCTCCCATTCCGGAGACAGCACCAGAGCTGCAGGGGGGCTGGGTAGTAAGGGTGACCAGCTGCAGACATGCAGCCACTCCAAACTGGAGCTCAATCCCTCAACCCCCCAGACCCAGCAGCAAATGTCTATTGGGTCTGGGGGATCACTGTAACTCATAGTGCTTCCTGAGAAGTGCCATGAGTTACAGTGGGGAGCGTATGTGCGTCAGTGCCCCAAAAGCCGTCAGTATGTCAACATATTGATACATTTCTGCAACTGGTAGGGCAGTTACAGGCTTCTCCTCCACCTCCCCCTTGTTGGTTTTATAAAACATGCCAAAGTCCTGAAATGTTTCAACTCATCACAACTATTTGTTAGGTTCAACTTAAATTCAGCAAATAATGTCAGGCTGACTGAACTGCAAGGTTTGGTTATTTAATAGCTCCTGGAAGAAAATTACCTGAGTCCCAGTCTGTACTAGTATAGCTTATTTGACTTCACCAACTGGAATAAGCTCTACTGGTACAAGTCTTTTTATAAGAGCATAAGTGCTTCCATTGTGTATGTTTGCTACTTTAGCGATGACAGTCTAATTAAATCACTAAAACTTTCAAATGTAGATAATAGGGCTGTGCAAAGCTTCAGTCACTGATTCAATTCAGCAGAGATTCAGCCCAATTTAGTGGCCAAATCTCTGAATCCAAATTGAATCAGGAGACCCTTTAATCTCTTCAAATCAAATCGGAACCTTCTGAATGGATTCAGAGAAATTCAGAGAGATTTGATGATTCAGGCATAGATTCAGCTTTAAATGTTTTTTCTACATACCTCAAGGTACCAGGTGGCTCATGAATGCTGAGCTGGTGGGGCGGATGAACCTGGAAGTGGACCAGAAGCACTTTCACTCCACTTCTGGGTCTGCCAGGGAGTGCATGGGAGACCCCCACCCACCCCCCAGCTTGGTGACTGGTGCCTCCTGGGTCTGGAGGCCTCCCAACATCCCTCCGTGGCCAATCGCTGGGGGTGGGGGCTCCCCTGCACTCCTGTGGGATGCTTCATCTGCCCCACCATCTCAGCATTCACAAGCCATGCCTGGCACCTCAAGGTACGTAGAAAAAACATTTAAAGCTGTGTCTATGGCTGAATCACTGATTCTCCAAATCAGCATCAAATCTTCAAATTCAGATTTGGTCAAATCGAATCTGGACAGTGATCCAAACCAATTAATCAAATCACTGTCCCCGATTCAGGCTGAATCTGAATTGAATATGGCCTGTTTTCCACACCCCTAGTAGATAAGGACAACAAAGAGTCCTTCTTTAGATATGTGGGAAGTCAGAAAAAGAACAAGGATAGCATTGGATCCCTGAGAGATCCAATGGGTCAACTGACTTCTGATGCTCAAGAAAGGGCCAATCTCTTAAATTACTCTTTTTGCATCAGTTTTTCACCCTCCCAGGAGAAACAGCACAGACCAATCCAGGAGCAGGTAATGGACCTTAAATCAATGTGGATGAGGTGAGGGAACACCTTGAGGAACTGGACATTCACAAGTCCACAGGTCCAGATGGAATGCACCCGAGAGTCTTGAAGGAGATGGCAGACATCACTGCATCCCCCTTGGCAGAGATATTTGAAAAATTGTGGTGCTCAGGCAAGGTCCCAGATGACTGGAAAAGAGTCAGCATGGTCCCTATCTACAAGAAATGGAGGAGGGATGGCCCGGGGAACTATAGACCAATCTTACGTCCATCCCTGGAAAAATCCTTGAGAAAATTATCAAGGGGTCCATCAACACCAGACTGATGGAAGGCAAGCTTCTGAATGCCAGCCAACATGGCTTTGTGACTGGCAGGTCATGCCTGACCAACCTCATCTCCTTCTATGACCAGGTAACATGTGCCCTGGACAAGGGAGATGACATGGACATCATATATCCAGACTTCAAGAAGGCCTTTGACCTAGTTCCCCATGATGTTCTTACGGTTAAGTTGGGGAACTGTGGCCTTGATCATCATACGGTCAGGTGGCTAGGGAACTGGCTACAGGGTCGGACCCAAAGAGTACTAGTTGAAGGGAGCAAATCAACGTGGTGCAAAGTGACCACTGGAGTCCCTCAGGGCTTGGTACTTGGGCCAGTACTCTTTAAAATCTTCATCAATGATCTGGATTTGGGAGTCAGATGTGAATTGGCCAAGTTCACAGATGATATCAAATTATGGGGGAGGTGGTCACACCGCAGGACAGGCTGGCGATACAGGCCAACTTTAACATGCTCTCATGGTGGGCCGACCAAAACCTGATGGCTTTCAATGCAGAGAAGTGTAAGGTGCTGCACGTTGGTAGGAAGAACCCGCAGCATACTTACAGGCTCAGCAGTGCTATGCTCATTAGCACCACGACCGAAAGGGACTTGGGGGTCTTGACTGACCACACAATGAATATGTGTCACCAATGTGGTGCTGTGGCTGACAAATCTAACCAAACTCTGGTGTGCAGCCACCAATGCATCTCAAACAAAACCAGGGAAGTCATCCTCCCGCATTACTTGGCCCTGGTGAGACCGCAGCTGGAGTACTGTGTCCAGTATTGGGCCCCCAATTTCAGGAAGGATGTGGAGAAGCTTGAGAGAGTCCAGAGGAGAGCCACTCATATGATCCAAGGCCTGGAGGGAAGGCCATACAAGGAGAGGCTGAGGGACTGGGGACTCTTTAGTCTGGAGAAGAGAAGGCTCGGGGGGACGTGGTATCAGCCTACAATTGCGTAAGAGGGGTACATCGGGACCTGGGAGAACAGCTGTTCACCAGAGCTCCACAAGGGATAACAAGGTCTAACAGCCATAAACTCCAGAAAGGCCGATTTAGACTGGATGTAAGAAAAAACTTCTTTACGGTGCATGTGTCCAGGTTCTGGAACAAACTCCCCCAAGAGGTGGTGCAAGCACCTATTCTGGACTCCTTTAAAAAACAGGTGGATATATTTCTTGCTGGGGTCACTTCATCCCAGCTGACTTCCTGCCTATGGTGGGGGTGCTGGATCCAATGATCTCTTAAGGTCCCTTCCAGCCCCTAATATCTATGAAATCTATGAATAAGGCCTAATTTGATTCATCTCTAGAAGACTGAAGCCATTATGACTTCCCAAAGACTACAAAGAATCTCAGAGCCACTGTTACTTTTAAAACTGAGGGAATTTCTGACTTCTTAGCCCCGTGCATTGCTTTCCCACTGACATGATATGGGAAGATCTATCTTTCTTAAATGTAACTCTTTCTCCAGTCCCTCCAAATATACCTTAGTACATCAGGTTTTTCCTGTTGTATTTTTTATGATTTTACATTTTGTGATTTAATAACTATAATAGCTTATACAGAATCAAACTTTTATTTCAATGCAAGTTCAATTTTAATATCCTGAAGGAATGTGTTGCGTAAATATAAGAACAGAGTGCAACATCATAACTACCAAGTGTCAGTATGTGAAATCTGTTTTTAGCTTCAGAAAAAAGTTTTTTTTTAAAGCAGCCATCTCCCTTAAAAAATTATCAAATTTAGATTAGCCGTTATACAAATTTAGAGATACAGAGATCGAAGCAAATTTACCCTAAAACCTTTCCCTGTGCAATAAGATCTTATGTCATGTCAACTGTACTAGGATTAAATTCACAGCAAACCATTCTACTCACTACTAAGCTCAGGGGAGGAGCAAACTTGTTAGCATCCTGCCCAGGGGATTCATTTTCATGTTGAACCTGAAAACATACATCAAGCTTACAGCAAAGAGCAAGCCTTAAAAAGACACTTATCTAGAGCTAAGAGATAAAATGCTAACTTTTAGAACTGAAGTGGCTTCTTAAGAGCTATTTGTTTCTAATTACTCTCAGGTAAGGTATAATAGAATAGTAAACATATTCAGATAGCTAATTATTCAACCATCCTTGTTGTGAGTTTGTTTTCCTAATTCAAAAATTCCCCAGTGCCTTTAATTAGCTGAGCTGAGACATACAATAGGCTTGTGAGAAGCAGCTAGTGTTCGCTTCCGATTTGGATTCAGCCAATTCGGGGGACAGTGATTCAATTTGGTGATTCAAATCACTGTCCTGAATCAGTTCGGCCACATCTGATTCAGAGACTCAGCTGCCACTGAATCTCCAAGTTGAAAAGGCCCCAACCCCTGCCCACTCTCCCAGACCCATCAATGGCTGCACCACCCAGCCCCAGCATCCCAGCTCTTAAAAAAAAAAAAAGCCCCGCACTCACATGGATCCTGTCAAGTAGGGGGCAATCCCTGCTGCCCCCACTGCCCTGTGCTGCATGGGCTCTTCCATGAGCCCCCAGAGGCCTCAATGGCCACTGCAGCAGCTGGTGAGTGTAGGGCTTTTTTTTCTTTTAGTGCCAGGACACTGGGGCCAGGCGAGGCAGCCATTGATGGGGCTGGTAGAGAGGGAAGGGGCCAGGGTTGCTAAGGGGGGCTGGGGGAGCAGGCAGGGGATAGGGCCTGGTGGGGGTCTCCCCATGGTTCCCTTCCCCCTCCTCCAGCTCCACCCCACCCACCCTTTACTTACTGGCACGGAACCTAGGTCCAGCTCCCTGTGGAGGTAAGCGGGAACTGCCCAATTCTCTGAATCTCCTCTGAATGTTTTCTGAATCAATTCAGAGGCTTTGAATCAATTCATACCTTTTAATTTGTCTCCCAATTCAATTTGGATTCAGAGATTCTGCTGCTGAACAGGGCTGAATCTCCTTCGAATTGAATTAGCAACTGAAGCTTTGCACAACTCTAACATACAATGTGCTAGTGACCTCAAGATCTTTTACTATTTTCTCTAGCCAGATCTCCAGGTGGCTTTTTCAAACTCATCCCCATTGCTCATGACTATCATTTATCCTAACATTCTATTATGCACTTGCATCTTGCAACTTTATGGAAGGGTACTCTTATGCTTTAATATTTCTTCTGAAGAAAATCCCCACCATTGAGTCAGAATCAAATGATGTCTAACTGAAGATTTTTGCAATGCTGAATCTCCTAAATTCTGAACCCCACCTCTCAGCGGCAGTCAATAGCACATTCAGCTAATAGTTTCCAAACACACCAGCAAACCATGGCATCCCAGACCCTTTCACTAGTGTGCTTCTGCGGGTTCTGAGCTGAAATCAACGGGAACAGTAGATGTTTTAGGTAACATTTTTTTAAAAAGTCTTACTATTTTTCCATACCAAGCATAATGCTTTACTGTTATTTACAGTATTTCACTGTCAGTTTTATACCTGAAATGAACAAATGACTTACAAGCCAAAGTTTCCTTTTTTATGGTGATACAGGCATGTGGCAGCATAAGTTTTTTTTGACTTTCAGGCTTGAAATGTGGGATGTAGGGGATGTGGATGTAAGGGGGCCTCAAATCAGTAAGTGACCAAAAAGAGTACTAATACAATACGGAAGTGGGGAGGACCTACTCTGCCCCATGCTTTATATTGAGGTCAATACCAGTTAAACTGAACCAAACTGAACTCAGACACAACAAGTCTCCTCTCTGAAGGGCTGAATCCCAAAAGGATGTATTCCCACCGTCTTGTAGAATCAAACTGAAGCCTGACTCATGGAGTCAGCTATATTTCTGCTGAGGCTGCTATTCATAGAATCATAGAAAGTTAGGGTTGGAAGAGACCTCAGGAGGTCATCTAGTTCAACCACCTGCCAAAGCAGGACCAGCCCCAACTAGATCATCCTGGCAAAAGCTTTGTCTAGCTGGGTCTTGAAAACCTCCAAGGATGGAGCTTCCACCACAGCTCTAGGTAACCTGTTCCAGTGTTTTACTACCCTCCTAGTGAGAAATTCTTCCTAATATCGAACATAAACTTCCCTTGCTGCAACTTGAGACCTTTACTTCGTGTTCTGTCATCTGCCACCATTAAGAACAGTCTAGCTTCACCCTCTTCAGGTAACTGAGGATGCTATTAAATCCCCTCTCAGACTCATCTTCTCCAAACAACATAAGCCTAGTTTCCTCATGTCCCCCCTGCCCTGCCCTGCCCCCCACCATTTTTGCTGCCCTCCTCTGCACTCTCCAATTTGTCCACAACTTTTCTATAGTGGAGAGGGCGGGGGGTTCAGAACTGAACATGCTACTTCAGATGTGGTCTCACCAGTGCTGAATAGAGGGAAATAATCACTTTCCTTGGCCTACTGGCAACACACCTACCAATGCAGCCCAGTATGCCATTAGCCTTCTTTGTAACAAGGGCACACTACTGTCTCATATTCAGCTTATTATCCATTGTAACTCCCAGTCCTTTTCTGCAGAGCTGCTGCCCAGCCAGTCAACCCCCCAGCCTGTACAGGTGCATGGGATTATTCCATCCTAAGTGCACTTCTCCTTGTTGAACCTCATGAGATTCCTTGTGGCCCAATCCTCCAATTTGTCTATTGAGAGAATAGAGAATTACGCACAGCCGTAGCGCAAGAGAATCCATTTCTGGAGTTACATAAGGCTTCACGTCGAGAGAATAAGAGCCCTGTGGTTGTATAGTTCTGTGCTTCTGCAGGATGCACTGTGGACTGCCCAATGAAAAAATGGGAAAGATATCTCCTTCCCTGGGTTGAATAGAATTACTCTCCTCTTGTAAACACATGCATTTGGGCATGGTAACAGCTAAGATCTTGAAAAGGGGGCTTCAGATGGTACGGTGCATCATCACATATAATGCCACAAACATTTTTATCCAGGTAAAAAGAAACTAGAAGCTTTACTAACATGCTAGGAGCCTAGGGGTATATTATTCGGCTTAAGATTGAAGCAAAAAAATATGTAACTTTATTGGAGTGTGCCTTAATTTGCTATACCATAAAGAGGTGCACCAATACATTGGTCCATATTGTAACGGCACCGAGAAAAGGATCATTGATGTTATCAGCAGTTGGCTTTATTTGGCTGATGTGGCCAATAATGTCACTGAAAATGCTGCATGCATTTGCTCAGCCACAGCATGCACATGGCTAGGAATGCAGCTGGGCAGCTTGGAGAGCAGCATCTGGCTGGCAAGTCTGTGGAGGGGAAGGGGCATGAGGGGGGAGAAGGTGCAATGGGGAGCAGATTGAAGCCCCTGCAGTGAGGGAGGGAGCAGGGCTGGGGCTGTGCAGGGGCTAGGGCAGACACTACACAGCTGAGGCACGGCACAGGACATAGCCATGAGTGGCTCATCCAGGGGCCATGGCAGGGTCAAGGAGTGAGGTGGTTCCCACCTCTGCATGCCTCCCAGGGGAAGCATGGGGGGCATGTATCCCACCAGATCTGTGTGCAGCATGCTGGTGGGCTGCTCACAGTGTGATAGGGTTCTTCCCAGTGCCAGGTTCTTCCCAGTAGTGGGGGAGGGACTGGGCTGGGGCTATGTTCGGGGTGGGCAGAGGTGAATAGAGCAAGCAGCAGTGACACTGGAAGTGAAGGCTACGGTGAATTTTTGGGTGGCTGTAGCCCCCCCTCCCAGTGCCACCGCCTGACCTGCCCCCGACCCCAAGCACATCCCTGGCCCAGCCCTCTTCCACCAGGAAGAGCCTGGTGCTGCCCCCAGCCCTGAGCAGGCAGCTTGCCCTCACTCCCTGCACAAATCCAGGGGGGTCAGGGCACATGTCCTCTGTGCATCCTCCAGAGTGCCCACAGCAGTGGAAGCTGCCACCCCACTGCCTGGTCAAGTGCCTGCCTCTGCCCCTGTCCCAGCCCTACTCCCTCCCTCACTGTGAAGGCCTAAATCTACCTCCCCTGCCCCTTCCCCTGAACAGACTTACCAGCTGGATGCTGCTCTTCAAGCTGCCGGGCTGCATATTGGCAACCGGATCGGTATTGGCCAATATGGTTCATTAATAATCAGCCATTGGTATTGGCCCAATAAATCTTTATTGGTGCACCCCTAATACCATACATTATCTATAAAAAACACAACAAACTAGGCAAAAAATAACCAAACATATTCTTTCTTAAGTCCTGTTGTCATTAGAATTAAAAGTACAAGTCTTTTAGATTCCCAATACAAAATCTAGCCTTCTTGAATGTCTTGAAGGCGCATCCAATACTTCAGAGAAAGTTATTTCCACACCTGAGTTGATTGTCACATGAGTTCATGTTCTGACACCTGAGCTAATGTTTTTAGCTTGAATTAAAAACAATTTACAGGGCTGTTAAATAGGAGCTACATTATAAGAAGCAGTCAAAAGAGAGCAGAATTGCAGAAGAAAGGCTAGTTTGATTAGTGGAATGTTACGGGCATTAAAACAGGAGAGAGAGGGTCATTAACAGGTGTGGAATGAAAAGTTTAGAAAGAATCACAAAGGTCAAGGGTATCAAATTCATGCAGCCCCATGGGCCAGCTAAGGGTCACTAGATCAGTCTGTGGGCCCTATCAAGACTGACCCCCTGTGCTGCACTTAGGTCCAGTACACATTGGCCCTGTTCTCAGCCTGTGCTGCACGTGGCATGTGGGTGCAACCCAGCACTGCACATAACGCACAGCACAGGAGGGCTGGGAAGTCAGCTGCACGTGGCACCTGCACCAGTCTGGCCTTGCACACTGGTTCTGGGGCCAGATCAGTCTGGGTCAGGTCCAGGGCCGTCTATACACAAAGAAGCCAGCACAAGGATTGGTCTGGTGGTACACTGTATGCAGCCCAACCCCTACTCCCAACCCCACCATGTTGGCTGCAGTGCTGGGTCCAGCCCACATGCTGCATGCAGTGCACACCCAGTGAGGCCCAGTGCTGGCATGCTGCTGAGGTAGATTATACTTAGCCAGGAAGTCAAGTGACTCCTTCACTGTTGTCTGAACAAAAATGCTGCTACCGCTACCAGGCAGTTGGTTTAAATTTTTGGTGCAGCAGGAATCAAAGCAGAGGGAGTGGGTGGGTGAGAGGGACCAGGGCCAGGTCCTGCAGCCCCCTGCCTGCCCCATCAGTGCCCAAGCTCCAGGTACTGCCCATGAGAGATGGCAGCTGCTGTGACTGGAGCAGAGCACAAAGCTCGGTTCCCCCTCCTCCACAGGTGGCACAGCCAGAGTGAAGCCCATGGATGGGAGTGGGTGTGGGCTGCCCATTGTAGGCTCAGGGCTCCCTGCCCTGCTACCCTCCCCCAAATGACCTCTGCAGCCCAGTGGGAGGGACCCAGCACAGGAGGGTGAAGAGGCTCAGTGCCATTGCCGGGAGCCCCACACCAGCTGTGCTGCCATGGCGAGGTGCCCCCTGCCCACCTGGGAGCAGTGGGGGTGGCTGTACAGAGTTGCATCTCCTGCTACTGCTGGGCAGGCAGAGGGCACTTTGTCATGCCAGCACAGCTGGTGTGAGGCTCCTGGAAATGGCAACAAGCCTCTCCACAATGCTCTGCCCTCCTGTGCCATGGAGGTCTCCTGGGGGAGGGCAGCAGGTTGGGGAGCCCCAAGCCTGCAGTGGGCTTCCCACATCTGCCCTCATCCTGCACACAAATCTAGGGGGCATGAACCCCCCCACACACTCTTCCCTCCCTTGGAGTGCACACAGCAGTGGGCAGACAGCCCCCTTGCCACCCCCAGGATGAGCCGCCCAAGGCTACATCCTGCTCCCCAACCAGGCCTGTACATTTCTGCCCTGGCCCTGGCCCCCACACACCACCCTGGCTGGGCAGCACCCCCCACCCCAGTCTTGCCCCATTCCTTCACTCCTTCCTTCCCTCACTGTAGGGTCCTTGATCTGCTCTTCCTCCTTCCTCTTCCCCCCACCAATAAACTTACCTGCAGGGATCTGTGAGAGCTGCTCTCCATCCTGCCTGGCTGTTACGTCCATGTGTGCACACACACATGCACTTGGCGCCCCCTGTCTGATTACCCTCATCCTGCTCCCCCCAGCCCCAAGCAGCTCTTTGCAGCTTGTAACTCTGCCAGCCTGCAGGGGGAACCTGCTGTTCCCCACATTTTCTCCTTTGAAAGAGAATATCCATGTTTTTCTCCTTAAAAGGAGAAAATCTGCATTTTTCTGTGGTGAACAGAAAACCCAGGTCCCTGCTCATAAGCCCCTTTCAGGACCAGGCCATTGAGAGGACAGTTGAGTCCATTTATGGATTTCAGGCTGTGAGAGCAACAGCTCATGTTCTTACTCGGTTAGTAGTTATGATAGCAATGAACATAATCCCAAAAGAATTAGTTGACTTTACTACACTGTCTCTGGACAGAGTCGGTGTCCTGAGATGCACCAGTTGTAAATAAAAGGAAAAAATACAGACCTAAGAAGAGAAGCAAATAAGTCGTAATATTTTTCCATGCCAAGCATAATGTCTTACTGTTATTTACAGTACCGCTTTCTCAGTTTTTTACTTGAAATGAACAAATTGAGTACATGTGGAATCAGATGAACTCTCCGTGCTTCATGTTTGGTTAACTTTACCAATTAGATGGATTCAAAGAGCACAGCATGCTGGTAATTAAAGATTACTGTTTTCCCAAGCTCTGCACCTTTTTAGTTTTATTATGTTTTAATAATCAACATTTTAATAACTGAAAAGAGATCTCTGGAAAATACGGCTGTTAACATATTTTAATCTTAATGTCATATTAATACAGGCCAAAGAGGAGGGGAAGGGTGAAGTTCATTTTTTAATTTAAATACATTGTGAAATCCAGATTAATTTTATATTTGTCAGGTAGCTGGAAGAATTTCAAAGAATGATTGTAAATAGCGAGGGGTTTATTTTTGGAAAGGATGGCAAGAGATATGGAAAAGTGCCATATTTTTTGTTTGCAAAATATCCTAAATTGCTTGAGACAACACCTCTTTCTCCCAAGGGAGATGGGGGGAAAAGACTTATATGCTGCACTAGATTTTCTTTCCTTCACCTAATGTTAGAAAGACAGTTACAAACAAGTATTCTCACAAGAATTCTGCTGTGTTATATTCAATTTACACTTTGAATGGAAAATGCAATCCACTTCATAATTCAATTTTCATTGAACAATAAACCCACCTGAGCCAGTTCAGAGCTGCTGAGGTGTCCATCACTGTTTATATCCAAGTACTTAAACATATCTTCAACTAAGAAGCGCTTCTGGGATGTTTTATCCTCTACAGTGTTGCCCAGTTTGCTCTGGCGATGAGCTTGAAGGTCCAGGAGAATGCTTTTAAGCCGACTGTAGTCTGCCATTGTGCAAGTGTCACCTAAAAGACAAAGATTGTATTACTGGACCATCTTGATCTGCATAAAGAACCGAACTTCTAAAGGGGAGAAGAAGACATAAAAAAATACAGCTCTCAGATGCTATCCTTTAAATAGGCCCCATAGTCATTATCCTTTGCAATAGCTGGCTTTTAAAATAAAACTTGCCTTCAAGACAGTGCCCACAAGGTACCCACACTTGTGGGTACTCCTTGATTGGAGAAAGGCTAATGGACATCACCCTGACAGAAATGCACCCTCACTGAGGCATTAGGCAGTCAGTGGCATTTCTTTTCTGTTGCTTTCTGGCAGAAGCTACAATCATTGAGTCACCGAATATCTGGACTCCGCCTGGCCTTTGGATTCTGTCTCAATGGTCTGAAGTGGGGATGGGAGGCCTTGGACAGCCTCCACTCCTCCATACTTTTGCCTAGACACATGCATCAAAGGTCTTGGTGTGATGGTCACAGGACTCTTTGCAAGCAGGTTCATCAGGGATCTGACTAGACCCCTTACACATACATCATGATCCAAAGGATTGATGGTTGCCTACTTTACCTTCAAGAAACTTTTTTATCATGTAATCTTGAAGGATTTTGGTTAGCAGGTTGCCTACTAATCCCTGCCCATGCCAAATTTACTCTACTCATTCTTTAAAATAAATATCAAATAAATGCCCATGTCCCAAGAGTCTAAAGTAAATATAAAACCTAACCAATATGAATATAAAAAGCTTTGTGGTCATAAATAAGTGCCACGCTGGAGCACTGTACCATGCAAAATGTGGAGTTGCCCTGTGAATGTTGACTAAAAACTATAAGGTTGTTTGGCAAATAAGGCATGAAATGCACTGTGACACTAACTATTTTATCTCACTGGTAACATGCTTGAGAGAAATCAAACCTTAAATCCAGCTCAATCTGATAAAGTGGTCAGATAGGATAGATAATAAAAGGTGACAAACCTAAGGGCTGACCTAAAACTCCTATGTCATGGTGCTGACTGTGCACATTGTTTTACTGGGGAATGTGATTGTGTTAATCCTTGAGATACTATCCAGGACCAAATTCTATTCTCAGTTAAAATAGTGTCCTCTGAGCAGTTATTTGGAAGGAGATCAGTAACTCTGAGAGCAGAATCTAACTTATAACATTTATGAGCTTTATGTATTTACTGATGCAGCACTGCTAGAATAGAGAAATCAGTTCTCCAATGCTTTCCCTCTGATGCGCCTGGAAAATATCATATTCAGATTTAAGTGGCTTAGTCTTCAGGATCTTATTCTGTTTAATTCATTACAACAAGGGCTTTAAAATACTGCCTTTTAAATGTGAAGCCCATTATTTTATTCATGTGTTAGGTCTGAGAGGCCCAATCTCATTGCAGGACAGGAAGGAATAGCTTGGGTACATGCCAGGAACATGACAACAATGACTTCTAGAACTGGCCTTAAGGGTGGGCAACATGGGTGACCATGAAGGGTGCTGGAGTCAGGGAGATGCCAAACACACACACACACACACACACACACACACACATACACACACACCCCCCTCATGCTTACAGCAGCATTCTCCCCCCATCCTGCCCCAGCCAATAACCAATCCCCACCCCAGGCAGGAGAGGTAGTGCCCAGGCCAGTCCACCCCCTGCTTCTAGCTACTGCTCAGGAAGAGATAGGCAGTGTGGGCACATGCGAGGAGGGTGGCACCTGCTCCAGTCCACCTGCCTTGCTCCTGCACAGCAGCAATGTTGCATGCCTGCCCACTTGCTGCATGCACAATGCTACTCTGCCTCCCTATAGGACTGTGCCCTGCACCCCTGCCTACCTGCCTCTGCCTCTGCTTCCAGCAGTGCCACTGAATTATAGAATCACAGAATCATAGAAAAGAAGGGTTGGAAAGGACCTCAGGAGGTCATCTAGTCCAACCCCCAGGGGAACACAGGACCATCCCTAACTAGATCATCCCAGTCAAAGCTTTGTCTAGCCAGGTTTTGAAAACTCCCAGGACGGAGATTCCACAACCCCTCTGGGTGACCTGTTCCAGTGATTTACTACCCTCCTGGTGAGAAAACTCTTCCTAATATCTAACCTAACCTTCCCTTGCTGAAACTTGAGACCCTTACTCCTTGTTCTGTCATCTGCCACCACTGAGAACAGTACAGCTCCATCCTCTTTCAAATCTCTCTTCAGGTAGTTAAATGCTGCTATTAAATTCCCTCTCAGTCTTCTCTTCTCCAAACTAAATAAATCCAGTTCCCTCAGCCTCTCCCCATAAGTCATGTCCTTCAGCCCCCTCATCATTTTTGTTGCCTGAAACTCTCAGTCTGAATCAAATCAAGAGACCCATTAAAAGGTCTGAACCAAATCAAAGCCTCCAAATCGATTCAGAAAAGATTCAGAGATTTGGAAGGCAGGCTTGCAGGAAACAGAAGCTGAGAAGAGGGAGGGGGAAAAGGGGGAAGATATTGATATCTGTTGCTGGCCAGTGACTGTGATCTTTCCCTGAGTTCCCTTCCAATCACAGTGCTCTGGGGGAGGGGTGTAGAAACAACATATAAGGCTGTGTGTGAAGTGATCTAGATATAAAAACTCATGTTCTCAATACAGACATTGGATTTATGATGCACTATAACCTGCCTGACATCTGACTCCCCAGGTACCTCTTCACTTTTACCTGCTACATCCCCCTGCCCTGCCCCCCTGCCTTTCTCTCATCCCCTGATGCCTCAATTTACATTTTAACCGACTGGCTTTCTTGCCTTCGTTGCATGCCAGCTTCTGGCTTCTTTACTATTCATTCCGTGCAGGAAGAGCACACACAGCAACTGCAGATGCTTCCTCAGTCTGACGAAGGGTTTTTAAACCCCAAAGCTTGCCAAGATATATTTCTCCAACTATTCAGTTGGTTTAATAAAAGATATCACATCTACTCAAAGAATCTTAGACCGACACGGCTACAAACAGAAACCCAGTTAATACACACAAGTAACACGAGTTTTGCTTTCAACAGTTTGAGCTGCACTTTCACAGAAGCCTCTGAACCTATCTCTTTGAAACCTGGCAGGTTTCATGCCCTTGGAAGGGGCTACCATCCCTGCTGCATTCATCCCACTCTGCCTTAACACATGCAAGTGATACGAGTTTTGCTTTCAGAACCTTGAGGTGCAATTCCCAGAATCCCCTGCACCATCTCCTTGAAACTTGTCAGGCTTCATGCGCTGTTTTCATCCTGCTCTGCCTTAACACACACACGACATGAGTTTTGCTTTCAACAGTTTGAGGTGCACTTTCACAGAAACACCTGCACTTATCACTTTTATGCTACCAATACTGCTGTTTTCATCCAATTCTGCAAAAAATGACAAAGTTATAGGTATTGTAGTGATTCCCCATTATAGTCTACGGCCGGATCACACTGAATCAGCGCCAAATCTTTTGAATCGAATTTGGCCAAATTGATTCAGGACAGTGATCCAAATCACCAAAGTGAGTCACTGTCCCCCGAATCAACCAAATCCAAATCAAATACTGGCCACTTCACACAGGCATAATAACCACCCAAATACCCAGATTCTGGACACCTAGCATGTCCAGTTTTTCCAAACTCTCTGTTGATTTATGTTACCATTTTGTTGACTAGTTTGTTGGGAGAAAAGACAGAAAGGAATCAAAGACAGTGCCCCCCTGTGGCCCCGCTCCATCATAACTGGATTCAGACGCCAAGTAGGAAATTTAGTTCTTTAATAGCAGACACACATTCTGAACATTTTTGGTCTTTAAAAATACCATAATTCTACAAGGTAATGCAAGGCATTCAGGCTTCAGGTGGCAATTCCCTGTCAGTGTCCTAGTGGGAGAATCTATGATAAAATTAATATCCAAACAATATATTGAATGCTTGTTTTTTTTGACAGCTGCTGTCAAACACTTATTTTCTGACAGCATCTTGGCCCTCGGGAATATTGAGGCCACCTCAGGACTGGTTTATCAAAAGTTCCTTCAACTGCTGGGATTGCCCGAGAGTGGTCCAAAATACTCCTCCCACCCCCCTTTTTATGATATCCACATACATTTTATGATATACACAGAGTTTCTGATGCCTGCTTTTAACTTGAGAGTGAGGGATGGAATTCATACGCTTTTATCTCATGTTATGCTAAAACTAGGCTGCTAAGATATTATTTTCCTGTCTTGCTCATTTATATTTCAGCATCTTTCCCGACACTGGGTCAACTGATTCCCATTCTGATGGTCTATGTTGCTTTCCAGCATGTGTTTACTTAGAGAAAATCAATTGCCTTATTCACTCTAATCAAACAATTCTGCAGTCATAATATCTGCATGTCTGTGGATACTCTGCTAGTAGATTCTTCTTCCCCTGTTCTGGAGAATTTTCCTCTCTCCAGCAAAATCTTTATCTTAGACAAACACCCCAAGCAGCAGGGACAAAATCTGTCTAGTTTGCTTCTAGATCTGTTTATCTTTCTTGCTGTGGTTTCTTTCCCCATTTTAACAAATGATAGGCAGACCATGAGGTGACACCTAGTGCTGTGTTTGCACAAACCGTTCCATCCTAAGGGGTTATTATTGATTACATAGGGATGGAAGAGATCACTGGGGTCACTAAATCCAGGCTTCTATTGTTACAAGTAAACGCATAGCATAATTCTATTCATAAACTTTTCAAGCTCCATCTGAAAGCCAGGTAGTTTCTTTTTCACAGTACTTCATTTGGAAAACTTGGAGAAGCTTACTTCACTAATGGCTAAATGTCTTCTTCTCATTTTCATTCTCTCAGTCATTCAAGCCATGGTTTAGACTGCATGCAGTGTCCAAAACATGCACTTCTGTGCTGAGAATCTGATTAAAAAAACACCCAAGCCAATCGAATTCTTTCAACAGACTTTGTTTCAGCTCCTGAATAAAGACAATTGAAAAATTGCTTCATTTATTGAATATCGTTCACCCTGAACACTCCCCGAGACAGAGGACTTATGGAAAAAGTAATGCATTTACATGAGTAAAAACCACTATCATCATGCATTTATAGATCATATGTATATAAATGCATGATGATAGGATTTAAATATATTTAAATGTGTTTAATCAATGTTAGTAGCATATATTAATATTTAATGTATAAAATATTAATATAGCATAGATACATCAATAATATGTAAGCATATTTAATACCTAAAAGTATTAAATGCACTGATATATATTCTATATATGTATGTTATATTAATAGCATATACACATGCGTAAGTATATGAGAGCCAAAATTAAAGCTGCATAGAAAATATTAATGTGTTTTTAATGCAGTTCCTCCCCACGCACCCTTTGGAATTAATTATTGCACTGCTTCATTCTTCAAAATTTTCAACATCCTTATCAGGCAAGTAACCCATTTTCTTCTTACTATTGAGACACAGCAACGTGTGCATCTTCTACTGAATTCAATGGGAGCTTTGTACTTAAATTCAGTGGACCTAAGACTTTAATTACTGGTTCCAGTTTGATGTATAGTGTAAGCCATTCAGCCATTACACTCTAATCTGCAAAATTAACTTGATGCGACAAAGTGCCAGGAATGTTGTGGCTTCAGCCAAAAGAGAGCACAGCTATGCATTTAAAGAAGTTTTAAAAAATGACTGTGTGTCAACGTAAAGAAACATATCAAAGTTGAAAAGAATGAGAGCTCTGTAGCTCCATTTTTTTTTATAACTAGGACTTGCTCTGAACATGTTGCCAAATCAAATGAAACAGACCTGTTTAGGGAATGGGTGTATAACTATGAACTCCACATTCTGCCTTCCGAACCTTTTGAGTCAGACGCTTTGTTTGTAGTATAAATACCACTAAGTAATTAGGATGCTCATTGACGAGTCCTCTGCTAGGGATCTGCAAAGGACCTCACTATATTATATCACAAGCTTATCAATGCATCGTCATTTTTTACATGTTGTGTGTATTACCTGTCTCAGTGAATCCCCATTTGGTTAACCTGCTGCCAGAGGCTGTTAGGGAATTTTTTAAAGTGCTTATGCCCACAGATACCCAGAGAAAATTCTGCGACATACATTATAAAGCCCTTGGAAAGATTTAGGTGCATGCCTATGCTGGCATATGAATTTGACCAGAACTGTATGTATATAAGATTCATAGATGTTAGGGTCAGAAGGAACCTCAATAGATCATCGAGTCTGACCCCCTGCATAGGCAGGAAAGAGTGCTGGGTCTAGATGACCCCAGCTAGATGCCTATCTAACCTCCTCTTGAAGACCCCCAAGGTAGGGGAGAGCACCACCTCCCTTGGGAGCCCATTCCAGACCTTGGCCACTCGAACTGTGAAGAAGTTCTTCCTAATGTCCAATCTAAATCTGCTCTCTGCTAGCTTGTGGCCATTATTTCTTGTGACCCCCAGGGGCACCTTGGTGAGTAAAGCCTCACCAATTCCCTTCTGTGCCCCCATGATGAACTTATAGGCAGCCACAAGGTTGCCTCTCAACCTTCTCTTGCGGAGGCTGAAGAGGTCCAGGTGCCCCAGTCTCTCCTCGTAGGGTTTGGCCTGCAAGCCCTTAGCCATATAAGTGGCCTTTCTCTGGACCCTCTCCAGGTTATCCACATCCCTCTTGAAGTGTGGCGCCCAGAATTGCATGCAGTGTTCCAACTGCAGTCTGACCAGCACCCAATAGAGGGGAAGTATCACCTCCTTGCTGCTGGTCGTCATGCATCTGCTGATACACGATAAAGTGCCATTAGCTTTCCTGATGACTTCGTCACACTGACGACTCATGTTCATCCTGGAGTCCACTAGGACTCCAAGATCCCTTTCCGCTTCCGTGCCACCAAGCAGGTCATTTCCTAGGCAGTAGGTATGCTGGACATTTTTTCTCCCTAGATGCAGCATTTTGCATTTCTCCTTGTTGAATTGCATTCTGTTGTTTTCCGCCCATATGTCCAACCTGTCCAGGTCT
This sequence comes from Alligator mississippiensis, assembly GCF_030867095.1. Lineage (NCBI taxonomy): Eukaryota > Metazoa > Chordata > Crocodylia > Alligatoridae > Alligator > Alligator mississippiensis. Next base: position 68,999,985 of record NC_081832.1, read on the forward strand.
GCTTGTAGCTGTTCCCTGCCCTCCGGCGTGTCCACTTCTCCCCACAGTTTTGTGTCATCCACAAACTTGGACAGAGTACACTTCACTCCCTCGTCCAAGTCACTGATGAAGACACTGAAGAGTATCGGTCATAAGGTATGACTGTTGGGTATAGTTTTGAGGAATGGGGCACCTGACTGCTATTCATCTATGCTGATTCCTCTTCTTCCCCATCCCAGGAAGTTGCTCCTTTAACTGTAAGCAATTCTGTAACAGAATTCTGTAATTCCACGTGCTCACCATGCCTTAATACCTCCTTTGAAAAGTCCATGCTCACCTACATTGTGCTCACATCTTCAAGTAAGATGTTAGGTAGGGTTTTAAGCCCACGTGGGGTTTGAAAATGTGCTCCTTAAATTGCAGAAAAGATCAGTCTCAAAAAGAATAAGGGAAATCACAGCAAAAGTTGGAAATCGCCACTAGCAGCAGCTCCCAGAGGCTTTGCAAATCCTATCATATTGAACAAAACCCACTTAGAGGACCATCATGTTGCTTTTACTTCCACTACTATTGCTGCCATGTCCAGTGTTGTGGGGGAACTGTCTAGCAAAGAGCTGTCTGACTGGCAATATAACAGCATGCTCCTGAAGACAAACTAAAAAAAAAAAAAATATTATTTTTTAATAGAATTATTTTTCCTTCCCCCAGTTTAAAACAGCATAAGCTGATCATTATGGTAACAAAAACAGCAGCAGCTTTCATTTATATCATTGCCAGCTGAATTAGTTCCAAACTCCACAATCATGGGGAAAGAGGCAGAGATTGATGAGTATTTAACCCAAACGAAGTGAGGCATATCCTTATCTTACAAACATAGCCACAGTATATCTACGAATAACAAACACAATCAAATTTTTAAGGTTTCCCCCAAAGACAAACCTTCACTCCCAAGGATGAAGTGTGAGGTTAGCCCTGTCATGATCTTTCCCCTCAATGCTTCCCCTCTACCCCCAGACATGATCTTGTCTTCTTTTTTTGTCTGTTGACTCCCCAGCATTAATTTTAGGAACTTCATTGGAATGGGGAAGGGATTTACCATTAAAAACAGGGTGAAAGAACTGACCCAAACTGACCACATGCATGACGCAGAATCAAATGGGTTTTGAACATGGAAGAGTTTCCTTTTGCTAGTCTGAGAAAGTTGAATTTTAGTGGCACAGAAAGTGAATCTTCACAAACAAAACATTATCTATTTACTGTCCTTCCCTTCCCCTTCCCCTCCCACCCAGAAATAGCAAGCAAGCAAGCAAACGAACAAAGAGTGAAAACAATACTGGAGCTCTTCCTAGCCTGCACTGAGCCAGGCAAAGGTCTGCCAACAAATAAGATTTGCTATTGTTTCCCCAAGACTTAGCTCCATTGTCATTGTTTGGTTCTTTCGACATTTCTTCTTGGCCATAGCAACTAACCTCTAACAAACTAAGACATGAAGGTATGCACTTCTTATATATCATAAGAAATACCAAATACTTTTCAGTTCTCCACCACACATTAAAAAACAACCCTGGTGTGGTTATTTAGGCATCATGGGCTCTCAGTTCTCAGATACTGGTACAACTCTTCATATAAGCCACAGCAGTTTTCAGTAACCTCTGGGGCTTGCTCCTAAGTATCAGAGGTTAAACAGAGCCTCAGTTTAATTAATATTAGCATATATTCAAATTAACAATCCTTCAGTTTTAATAAAATGTATTCAGGATGAAACTGACCCAAGCAACACCCAAATTTTGTGTATTTTCCAAACCCAAACCTGAATCAGGGCTCACATTTTGCAAACTGCTCTTGTTTTTATAGCTAAACAAAACCAAGTGATGGATCCAGACTCTGAACCTTTGAAATGCAGTGTTGCATCCACATTTTATAGCTTTAGCTTCTAATTAGGATGCTATTACCCGGTTACTCCATGGATCGCATTTATCCATGGTGTGACTCAATGGATTTTCACCAAAAAAGATTACTTCAGTACCATGGAAAATAAATGTCAAGGACAGTCAGGGTTACTCTTCTACCGCTCTTTCTTTCCTTTTGTTGGAAGTGATGGGTCTTTTAAACTAGTAATGTTCACCACTGAGAGGCTAGCAATCCTGTCTTGGAGTTGGTTTATACAGGGCTTACTAAGGACAGCTGCTGCATCCTCTCTTCTTTCTTCCCTCCTTGCTGTCAATGACACTTGTAATCTTCTTACATTGTGCCTGGAATCCACCTGTTTTAAGTACGAAATACTCACTTCCTCTAGCTTTCTAGCAGCACCACTGTCTCTTGTGCACTTGCTGTTCTTTCCAATGTTAAAATCATGCCTGTTAAAAAAAACAACCCCCCCCCAAAAATAACAAAAATGTAGAAATACCATTTCTATGCCATCTCACTTATTCCCATTCTTGCCTCTGCAATGGCTTCAACATTCAAGTGCCCTGCAGTGGCTTCCTTTACAACATGAACTGATCATTAGCAGTTTATATCATCTCAGACTATTCGCATTGGTAGGTCTTCTTAATAGATATCTCATGTCTGGATTACCTTGTTAGCAGCTCCTGGGGCCCTGGATTCTTTTTTTTAATTGGAACCCAGCTTAGATATGCCAGACTTACAAGTTTCATATTTCCAGCTGCTTCTTTTTTGGGGCCTGGTCTTCTGGCCTGCACAATGGGAGGTGAACGCCAGTTAAGCCAACATGGGTTTTGAGGGAATTCTCTCCTTTTATAGTTTAAAAATTTTGGAAATGTGGGAGCTGCTATACATTTGAGATCGCAGATGGGCAAAACCCAGCCCACGGGGTGGATCTGGTCAGCAGTGGACTCCATTTCCCAGCCACCCCTGTGCATGGTTGGGGCCGGTCTTCATGGAAACCCCAGCTGCATCTGCATGTGAAAGCTCAAGGCTGGGGTTGCAATGGAGACTGGCCCCAGCCACACTGGCAGGGAGCACAGCAGAGCAAGGCAGGGGGCTGCTCCAGAGCCACAGGAATCTTGCGATGGGGGCAGTTTGCTCCAGAGCCAGGGCAGAGCTGTGATCTGTAGCCTGCATGCTCCAGGCAGGGGTGTCCAGGCAAGGCATCATCGCTCTGCCCCTTCTCCAGACCAGGCTTTCACTGCTGCAAGGAGCTGATCTCCTGCCTGCGTGCCCCTGCCTGGAGCATACAGGCCCCATCACAAGATCCCAGTGGCTCTGGAGCAGCCCTCTGCCCTGCTCTGCCATGCGCCCTGCCAGCGTGGCTGGGGCCAGTCTCCATGGCAACCCCAGCCTTGAGCTTTCACAGTGCAGTTGTGCCTGGTGTCTCCATGGAGACTGGTCCCAGCCATGTGGGCAGGGGCTGCTAGGAAATGGAGTCTGCGTGCCGGCCAGATCAGGCATTTTGCCCACCCCTGTCTTAGGTACTTACATAATACAAATTACTGTAGTATCTAAATATTTTACCATATTCAGTGTGTTTGTTCTTGAATCTGTGAGGTTAGGAAATAGGATAGTTCCCCATTTTACAAATAGGGAACCAAGGCACAGGCAGTAGAAGTGTCTTTTGACCATGGTCAGGAACTGACCTCGCCAGCCAGAGTAGATGTCTCCCAAATCCTAGATTAGCATCTTAAGCCCTTAACCACCCTTCCTTTCTGATATTCTTTTTTAGGTAAACCTAGAAAACAACTTTTTGTCAGAATTATCCAATTTGTCACAGCTTTTTTTTTTTTTTTTTACAGAGACAGTTTGGTTTCAGTCAAGCTCATGAGACCCCTACTTTGTTTCCCCCTGGCTCACTCGGGACCCAAAAGGTCTTCTGAGTTACTGGGGAGCCTGGACTTCCAAGGCAAGAACCCCATGACAGTCCTGGGAGAGCTGAGTTAGGCAGTCTAAGAAGCCAGCTGTCCTAAGGGTTGGGGATTCATGGAAGCCCTTGGATCCTATGTTCCCACAAGTATGTCCGACATGCTTACAAAAAGTCAGGAGCTTGAAAGCTCTGGCTGATCTGGGTATTGGATCTCTCAAGACCCAGGGCTGAGGAGTAGCTTGGAAGTGACAGACGCCGAGTTCAAACCTTTCAGGTCTACAAGTCAAGAAGAGTTCTTCAAGTTCTGCTTAAGCCCACCAAAATGGAATTTCATTTTGGAAACATAAAATTAAACTGTTTTGATCTTTCACCACAGATGTTTCTGAAAAACTTCCTCTATTCATTTGCCAAACATCCTGGGACTATTTGCTATAGCTGGTTTCTTATCATTTTCCTTTCTTCACCGTAACCTGGAAAAAGTTTTTAATGTCATAGTTTCTCCTATGCCTGATTTCATGGCTTATTATTGAATCTATTCAGAAGTGTCTCAGAGCTTCATTTAGCAGTGGAATAACATTAAGTGAAAAACATCACTTTAGTTTGACCTTAAGTTCTTATTAAAGTTCCCTCCTGATAAATTCAACACATTATAAACCTGAACTACAGGCATCCTGAGAGCCAACTGTAGTCAACTCCTGAACTAGAGATCAGCAGGAGCATTTGCAATTGACCCGCTGCTACAACATGCATATGGGAAACTTCTAAATTACATATTTAAGAGCCCCATTATTATTTGCCTTAAAAATCAGCTCTTCGAAGATATGTGCCTGATTCAAATGCCTTCAGATTCAGAAGAGGCTGGAATTCTGATCTAAACTTTGCAAATCAAGACTGATTCAATAATGAGCTGAACCAGAACATCCTACATGAACACCTCTAAACTCCATGACCGTGCTCTCTCTAAACATTACTCACATGTTGCATACCCAAACCACAGCCAAAGTGTGTCTGCTCAGACTGAGAGCTGTTCAGGGGCAAATCATTAGGGCCACTACGGTACTGGGGCATGTGAAAGATGCAGGCATCACTAAATCAACTTAAGGTCTCATATTAAACAGAATGAATGTCTCCATTAAACGTCAAGTATGGTAATGGCTATAAATTATCACCAGCTTTAAGTCACATCCTGATGAAGTGGAGCATATGCTGCCTGTTACTGGATCACAGAAAATAAGAGAAGAGGTGGAGAATGTAAATTCTGTCATACTGGAGTATACATAAGGCACTACTGAACCAGGGACACTTGGGAGTTACTACAGCAGCTACTGCAGGGGCAAAGGAAGAGAGCTAGATTGGGCTGCTGGCATCCTCCAATCTGACACATGATCCCAGTGACCCTTCCTTTGATAACACTTGGATAAAAGAACCAGGCTGGGCTCTCTTTGCTTCTCAGGCCTAATGCCTGTTTTCCCAGCAGCCCATTGTCCCTCCACCATTAGGGGACCTGGATCTCTCCCAGTTCCCACAAATATCCATTCCACTGCCATGAGAGAGATGGGCCAGGCTCCCATTTTAACTTGAGGTCCTACCAACACTTCCTCCCTTCTGGCAATGGAGCTGGACTCCTCTAAAGTTAATTCAGCTCCCATTTGCAATACAGGTTTGTCTTTCAGTACACGACCACCCCCTGCTTTATTCAGTGCGCAGCATGATGGAGCCGAATTAAGGACATATGGACAACTATAAAATCTTGCTTAACTTGACAAGCAAAATAACGTTTTTTTACACTCATTTCATATGCATAAATAAATGTAGTTACTAATAAAACCAAGGTGGCAGGTTACACGAGCTCCAGCTCAAGCTGGACCATATGATCTTTAAAATAAAAAAAGTTGCTTTCCTCATTTAAGAAGATTTTCTGAAGTATGTGCCACTTCTAATGATGACTGCTCATAAAATATAGAGCCATGCAATTTGCAGTAATCTTCTGTCTGACAACCTTAAGCCTTCCCCAGGAAGAGCCGCGTGGTTTTTGATTTCCTGTGGCATGAGAAGCTACAGGCACAGAAATGCCTTTGTTTCCCTAATACTGCTGGAGGTCAATCTGTCTCCTTTCTGCGATATGTGTATCCTGCTTATAAGCACCTACAAAACGAACTGCTTGTGACTTTCGAATGAATCTCACGCAAGGTGACTTTCTCTGCATGCACTTTGGATAAAAAAAAGCTGTATATTTGCCAAGTTCAAAGAGTGGGATTTCTGTAAAATTTGTCATAAATAATCCAAATAAAGACTTATCCTTTAGGAACATACTGAAGTGGCACTTCAGTCCTACCCCCAGCCCTCTCCCTGTGGTGTGTGTTGATGTTGCATTACTTGGGATGAAGCTGAAACGGAGTGAACATACTGTAAAAATACCAACATATAGAAAAGTCTTTGATTTTCCTCTTCCCTGCTGTGGGAGATCTCTGAAGAAACAAGGCCTTTTTTTATCTGTTTACAGCATTTCCAAAACTGTTGATGCCTGGCAGTGTTTATATTAAAAAGAGAGAGAGCGCAAGAGAGAAAAGAAAAAAGAAAAAGAAAAACAGAGTATTAAGCTTTGATTGCAAAAGTGCTGCGAACAACACCTGTCACATTTACATGCTCTGTTCACTCGGAGCTATTCTGTTTTTTGGGGGGGGGTTTTGCGATGTTTTATAGCAGCTATGCAATTCATTCTGTTTAGCACTTCTGCATGCTTTGGCAGATAAAATATTGATCAGCCTGCCAAGAAACATAGAGTGTGATTCTATTTTCATGTCAGAATTTGGTAATGAACTACATTTATCAAGCCCATCCTTTCTGCAAAAGGTCAGTGGTGAATGTGGCTAAATTGCAGTGACACCTCATTAATCTAGCTCTCTCAATAATTGCCCCCTTTGAAAAGTCTACTCTGGGTTTTTGTGAATTGTAGCAGATTATTAGAATGGGATCCAAGACCAATCCTCCATTCATTTTTCGAGCCAAGGCACTAACAAGGAAATAGCAGCTTTGGGGATTAAATGTCCTTCAATCTGATGCTGTTAAAATAAAAAGGAGGAAAATGGAAGTTTCTTTGATAGATAATCTGACTTTGCTGGAAAATATTATTTTGCCAGGTGCATTACCATGTGGTAAGTAAAACCTCAGGAATGAACTGAGGATTCATGTCGAGCTCCATTCCCAAATACTTTTGTTTGTGTTTAACTTGAAGTTAATAGGGATGTTCTCAGTGTGTGAACTTAAGTACATGCATGAATCTTTGCAAGATTAGAGCCCTGCATTAGTACAAGCAGCTGGATCTATTCTAATTTTTATCCATAACAGCAGGAGATCCATTATAAATAGTTGCCAGAATCAGATGCCATTAAAATCAATGGCAAAATTCCATCTTTGCTAGGGACCAAATGAAGATATTTCAAAAGTGCAGGCTAATTCAGCGAGAGATTATGAAGCTGACCCTTTTTTTTTTGGACACCAGAGGACACTGGGGTTCTGAAGACCTCTTGTGGAAGTATTTGTTCGTTCTCCTTTTATCCAAATCCAAATCTCTTTTTGCCCTACTTGTAGTAGCTACTCATACAACTTGGAAACATTAAATGGCAGCAGCTATCTCCCAGTCTTGGCCGTAATCTTCCTTTATGTATTTAAAGCTTTGTTGCTTACCCTAACTCAGCGCAGATTCTCTTGCTGCCTGAAGCTGGTGAGTTAGGATGTCATGATTGGGAATCACATTAGGAGCTGTCAACCTCCAGCCAGCATGCTGAATTACACATGATTATCTATCCGCATGCTCAGCTGTAAAGCAATTGAGAGTGCTGTACACGGCACAGCTGCAGTGAGATATATGCCTGTAACTGCAGTACTGTGCTAGCGAGGGAACTCTTGCCCCAGCTACTCCAGTGGGTGAGGCATAATAACACAATGCTTGAAAACTCCAGAGAAGGTGAACTCCAGTGCCACTAATTTTCAGGGCAACCTTTCACCACCACCAAATGTGGTAATAAAGAGGTGTTTGGAATAGGTTGAAGAGTGTCATTTCTACTGCAGAAGGCACTGAAGGTGTCATTTTTGTCAGTTCCTTTACAGCACGTTGGCTATTTTAGGCAGCATGTCAGGTTAGAGAATCACAAGTCCTATGGCAGTTTCTCAGCTTTACGAGGAAATTCACCCAAGAAAGCAATGCTAAAATCAGCTTTGCTTCCTTTTCCTTTTATGTGGGGGGCAAAAAATATGGTAATGGCCTTAAATTAGGGTTGGCAACCTGGTAAAATGATTGGTCAAATCTTGACCAGTCATTTGACAGATCAATTGGCCATATATAGAGATGGTCAACTGAAAGATCAGTTGACCATTAGGCCTGTGTGAAGTGGGTAGTATTCACTTCGGATTCAGATTTAGCCAATTTGGGGAACAGTGATTCGATTTGGTGATTCAAATAGCTGTCCCGAATAGATTTGGCCGAATCTGATTTGGAGATTTGGCTGCTACCGAATCAGACGAATCTCTGAATCACACAGGCCCCATCCTCAGCTCGCTCTTAATGGCTGACCCACCCGCCCCAGCTCCCGGCTCTTTGAACCCCCCCCCCCGACTCACCAGTTCCTGCAAGGGGCAATCCCTTCTGCCTCCCCACTGCCCTATGCCACACGGGGAGGCTCTGCCATGAGCCCCCCACTCCCCATGTGCTGTCCCAGACACCCCATGGCTGCCCTGCCTGGCCCAGCTCCTGGCCCTTTAACAAAAACAAATTAAAAATCCCACACTCACTGGCTCCTGCCCAGTGGGGGGGGGGTGATCCCCACTGCCTCGCACTGTGGGGGGGCTCTTCCATGAGCCCTGAGAAGCCCTGAGGCCACTGTACCAGCCTCTGAGACTGCAGTTGTTTTGGTTTTTTTAAGGCCTGGGAGCTGGGACGGGTGAGGCAGCCATGGGGGGGCTGCAAGAGCTGTGAGGGGGCTCGTAGCAGAGCCCCCCATGCAGTGTGGGGCAGTGCAGGGCAGAGGGAATTGCTCCCTCACCAGCAGCACCCGGTGAGTAGGGGCTTTTTTTTAAACAACCAGGAGCTGGGGCAGGCGGGGCAGCCATGGGGAGCTGGGAGAACGGGTGGGGGTTAGAGGGGTTGGGGGGGGCTGGGGGAGCAGGCAGGGGATGGAGCCTGGTAGGGGACCCCACCATGGTTCCCTCCCCAATCCTGCAGCCCCCCACTCCCCCGCTCCCTAGTTACCAGCATGGAGTCCAGGTCCAGCTCCTTGTGGCAGCAAATGGGGACAGCTTGAATCTCTGAAGCTCTCTGAATCTTTTCCAAATTGATTCAGAGCTTCGAATCAATTCGGACCTTATAATTGGTCCCGATTCGATTTGTTTTTGGAGATTTGGCCACCGAATCATGCCAATTCTTCTCCGAATCGAATCAGCACCCAAAGCTTCACATAGCCCTATTGGCCGTATATTTGAAAGATCAATTGACCATATATTTTTTACCTGGTCAAAGATTATAGCATTAAAAAAACCCAAAAAACCTACTTTTTGTAGTTTTCTTGGGAGAAATATGATTTTTATTGATTTTTGACACATTTGTTAATGGGAAATAAGTGTTTTTTCTATGTATTATTTCAACCTAATGGCAATTTTTTACAATTTTTGATGATATTTGATTGGTCAATTAACTAAACTTTGTTTAACCAGTCAAATACCTGATAAAACTGCTTAAACTGATACAATGAAATGCTTCTGAGGGAAGGGGCAATATTTTGGAAATTAATTTTACAATACAGAAAAAACTGTGTTTTCTCTTATAAAGGTGGAATGTTGAAGTTAACATCCCAATTCAGACGTCTTCAGACTTTGCCAGCTTTGTTTACTAAGCTATATCACAAAGATACAGTTTGATTAAGCAGGCTGAATGTGACATATGCCGCAGGTCTAGGCATTTTACTGATTTTTTAAACTATATTTATAGTTAATTTCAAGAAGCAAAGAAGGTGTAATGCTGGAAGCATTAAAATAATCCTAAATAAAATTTTATAAAATCTGAATTTATTTAAGTAAGCCTCAATTTGTGCACAGTTATGACCAAAACGCTGAAACACAGAGGCACATTTGCATACAGGAAAAATAAGCGGGTACCTGCTTACCTGAAAGTGTGAAAATGTGACCTTTAAGCATCAGGCTGTTGAATCTGAGTAGCCTGGTGACTGGAACTAATAATACACTGACATTTTAACATTGCCAGTTTCATAGTTGGTAGGGTCAGAAGGGACCTGGGGAGATCATCTAGTCCGACCCCCTGCTGTGGCAAGAAAGAGTACTGGGGTCAAATAATCCTGGCCAGATGTTCATCCAGCCTTTTTTTTAAAAGACCCCCAGGGTAGGAGCCAGCACCACTTCACTTGGAAGTTGGTTCCAGATCCTAGCTGCCCTGACAGTGAAATAGCGCCTCCTGATGTCTAGACTGAAACTACCCTCCGTTAGCTTGTGTCTGTTGTTTCTTGTAAATCCCGGGAGTGCTTGGTGGAACAGGGACTCCCCAATACCTGCTGGTCCCCCTTGACTAGTTTGTAGACTGCCACTAGATTCCCTCTTAGCCTTGTCTTGTGGAGGCTGAACAGGTTCGGGTCCCTCAGCCTCTCCTCGTAGGGCCTGCTCTGCTGCCCCCGATCATGCGGGTGGCCCTCCCTTGGACAGTCTTTGACTCTACCAGAAGGAAGAAGTTAGGTAAAGGGAAATATGGAATAAACATTATACTTCTAAGTTTTATTGCACATTCCATTTCCACACACAAACATGCTCACTAAACATTTCCCTATGACTTTTTTTTATTTTTTAAGCTTTTTGTTTCTTTCCATACCCAGGGCAGATCAGGTTTTTTTTTCTTTTATTATTTTTATGCTGCCAGCTGAAGAGCAGAAAGGTTCAGCTTCTCTCTGCAGAACATGAGCAAAGAGTTAATTGACCAAGAATCCATCAACTCTGTTGTAATTTGGCAGCATATAGCATCAATGTACTAAGGCAGTGACAGACTCTAGAGGCCCAGGTCAAATTTGGAGAACCTTTGCCAATTAGAAGACCCTTGACAGAGGCTGTGTTCTGGGCTGTAGCAGCAGCAGCTGGGGTCAGGCCAGCTATGGCAGAAGTGGTTGCTGGGCCCTCTGAGTGGGCACCTGGGGCTGGTTCCCTGGTTGCCCACCACTCATTACACTCCTAACCCCTGTGAATTTTGAGCCACTTGATTTTATGGATTCAAGACGAACATTAGCCAATGAACCTAATCACATGAACCCTTCATTGGTTCTGATAAAGTATCTTACACACTTCTGCCCCAGATACACTGGTATCACTGGGCATTTTTGCACATACTCTGGGGGTGGAGCAGGCGGCGCTTTAATAAGAGCGGTTCTGAGAGCCTCTCTAATTAAAGTGCCATAGTGTCTCATGTATCGGCATCCCTGCATTTCAAAATGGTGCAAGGGGTGCTTGAACTAAAGCTTATTTGACAAGTTTTAGTTCAAGCGCCCCTGCCACCATTTGGAAGTGCGCAGTTGCTGGTACACGCTGCTGGAGTGTGGGAATTGCCACGCTCCAGAAGATTAATCACAATTACAGTGTATCAGAGCAGCTTCCAGGCTCGTGTACAGACACTCATTGCTTGTAACTCACAAACTGTTGTCACTGATGGGTTACCTTTAATTCTTGTGTGTTCTTGTACTGCTATACATTGCATGCTGCAAACCACTCTACCAGCAGAAAAGGATCTGAGTGCTCTGGAGCACAAGGTAAGAACAACCAAAAACATATTGTCCACCTCTGTTGTTATCATCTTTGAAATGTTTCAGCATTTACTTTTAAGAAAAAAAATGACTTTTATTAATTTTCATTAATCAAATAATGGTTCTTAAAGCATAATTTGCTTTGTATTAATTTATTTCATTCTTGACGCTGGAATCCCTGAATTCTATTTTTCAGCTGTACTACGGCTACTAAGCTTTTCCTGTCTAGATCCAAGAGGTCCTTACAATTTGCCCCGTCACAACCCAATTAATCAGTGCCCATGCCACTAGCAAGAGATACCATCCTCATTTCACACACAATAATCTGATCAACTAAGGGTTAAAAAAAATCCTTGCCAGGGACTTAAATTTATGCCCACATCACAACCAAGAAACGAAACTTAAGCTTGATTTATGATTGGTCAGAGTAAACGGGGATAGCCCTGCCATAAATCCCTGCAATTGGTCAAGAAACAAGCTCAAACCCCTCACACATAACAGGCAGGAAACCTGACCCACTACCTTGTAACCTGATAGCAACCTGAGAGCACAAAGAACTGCTGCTTGCCAGAAAATTAAAGATTCCACATAGCAGTTCATCATTGGACACCTCCGTTAGTTACCTCTGTCTATAAATAGTTTAGCAACTTCTGCCTAAGTGGGAGACCTCTGGGGAATCTCTGAAGAGAAACCTGAGCCCATCACCAGAGTGACTTAGTGGACTGTTCAACCACTAATGACCCCCGTCATCGTAAATCTTGACGTATCAAAGCCCTGCAGGAATGATAGCACGTTCCGGCACCACGTTCATAATCGTTTTTGACTATAACCCAAACCTGTACGCTTGACTGACTGTAATAGATGCAACTGTAACGGAACAAAGGCTCAGCCTGCGTCGCACGTCACTATCTGGGCGACGTAAGTAAACAATCTCCTGTAACCAACACGCGTCTGTGCCTGGTTAATTTCACCCCATCCATCACTACCCACCTGTTGAGGCAACAGTTTTACTGCTCCGGCTCCGGTGGGGGGGTCAGCAAGCGGCTGCTGGCGGCTGCTCTGATCCCGACAGCCCCTACCCTTTTTTATCCAAATAAATTTTTCCCCAATGCTGATAATTCTCATTAACAACTCTTCAGCCTTGCTCAGTATTATCCCTTCATCTTCCCTTTGGTTCAATAAAGCAAAAGTGAAATAAAAGAAGTCTGGGATAGTGAAATAGTTTTCTATATGTATTTATTTACACTGTATTCTATGAGGTCTAAAAGATAAGAAGTGAGGTTGTATTTTAGCAGAACATCCAACCTTTACATGAATAAAAGATCACAGAATTAGGCCCTTGATAGCATGGCTGTTTCTCAACCTTCTGCAAGACGATATAAATTATTACTTAATTCTAGAATTTTAGGACATTGATAACACATTCCCTCCTACCCTCCACAATGAAATACAGGACTGTGAGATGAATATTGCAAATCAAAATCATCTAGAGTGGCAACAAGAATTAGCTACATACTGCATAATATAGAGTAATGCTGCCTTACAATAACTGTATTTTAGGTAATGTTTCCATAATGTCTAATAACCTATTGCTACAGGCAGTTTTGTTTTTTCCTCTTCTTCTTCTTGCCTTCCTCAGAAGTATAGGGTGTTGGCTGCAGCCAAAGCTGGGGATTTTGACTGGACTAAAATCCAGTGGTTCTTCATTGGAGGGGCTTGCCTTCCACTCAAAGTCAGACCAATCACCACATTTGGAATCAAGAATTAATTCTACCTCATGCTATAGACTGTGGGGAGCTTTGCTTTCCTATGTAGTGATGGCAGGGAGTAGAAGACCCTCTTCCTCAGTTCTGTTGAGTACGCTTTACCAACCCTTGATATGGCAGAACAGTGACAGCTCTCATCCTCCCGCTTTATCTGTGTCAGGTTAGGATGCTTCTGGTGTCTTGCAATTGTGTGGCATGGTTGATTGTGTGGTTTTAAGAACAGGTTATACAAAACCTTGCATGGGATGGTTTGGCTATGGATGATCTTGCCTCAAAAAGGGAGCTGGACTACATAACCTCTGGAGATCCTTTTTAACCCAACTTTTCTATGATTCTGTGATTCAAGGCAAACAACATGCTGCTGCAGCAATCACATAAACTAAAGACCATATTCCAGACTAAAAATGATACATACACAGCATAAACTGAATGCCCTGCACGTGACATTTAGGCACAAAGCAGTTCATTTTAAAATGCTCTCATTGCAGTGTTGCCCTGCTGTCTGCCATTTAGTCCTTCAAATTTGAAGTGCTGACTTTTTTTCCTAATTTGAATGTACAAGTTAGCTGTAACTTTACCAGAGTTTCACTTAAGAGGAGCAGGTGCTTAACATCATGTAAATTCATGAACATTACAGCTGCTCCTGCTGAAAAAAATGCAATTAACAATAAATGCCAAAATCAACTTGCTTATCTTAAGGATATGTTTCAGGTAATAAGATACATAGTTATCAGATATCCCTATTATTTAAAACATAATGGGACATGTGCCAAATAAGCCAGGAAAATGAAAAAACATATACATTGAGATGTGGCTGTAATAACTGGACATTTACAAAGTGGAAAAATTACATTTACCGTATGATTTATTATAGTTTTCTTTTATCACCGACTAAAAACTTACCCAGAACTGCATTGCTTAATAACTATGTAATTATATTCAGATATTATGATTTTTAATGTATTTATTAAACAAATAGATTTTACTACTAGCTTAAATTGCTACTACTAGCAGTTTTCAAACATCAACAAATTTAATTAATCCTCCAACTTTACATCTGTCTTACCCCCAAAGGACCAGAAAAATTATGGGCTTTCTTGGAAAGTCAACAACTCAAGGGATTTTGTTTACCAAGATGGAAAGTTAATTTGGAAGTAGGGTCCTTTAGAGAGAACACTATGGATGCGTCTATACATGGATTTACTCTGACTTAAATTTGCTACATAGTAAGTGGGAATAGGCTGGCATCTACATGTGCAGTAGGGCTCTGTGAAACGGGCCCTATTTGATTCAGATTCAGGTTCGGCCTGAATTGGGGACAGTGATTCAATCCATTGATTTGGATCACTGTCCCTGCTTCGATTCAGCCAAATGCGAATATGAAGATTCAATGCTGATTCAGCGAATCGGCAATTCATACACAGGCACATCTTTAAAAGTTTTTTCTACGTACCTTGAGGCAGTAGGTGCGGATTGTGATTGGTGAGGTGCTGGGGCGGATAGAGCATCCCACAGGAGCATGGGGGTGCTCTCCAGCATGCTCTGCAGCAAACCCAGAAGTGGACTGGAAGTATTTCCGATTCACTTTCAGGTCTGCCAGAGAGCGCATAGGGGATCCCCCCTGTACCCCTCAGCTCAGTGGTTGACCACAGGGGGCCCCAGGTACCCCCCCAGACCCATGAGGCACCAGTTGCTGAGCCAGGGGGAGAATATGGGGGGGGGGCAGCACACTCCCTGGTAGACCAGGAAGTGGACCGGAAGTGCTTCTGGTCCACTTCTGGGTCTGCTACTAAGCGTGCTGGGGAGCCCCCTGTGTTTCAGTGGGATGATGAATCTGCCCCACCATTGCAGCATTCAGAGCCCCTGCTACCTAGGGGTATGTAGAAAAAATATTTAAAGCTGTATCTATGTCCAAATCACCAAAACTGCCCAAATCTCTCCAAATCAATTCGGAGAGTTCTGATTCAATTCAGAGAGATTAAAGGGCCCTCTGATTCCATTCAGATTCAGAGATTCAGCCACTGAATTGGGCCAAATCTCTGCTGAATTGAATCAGGGACCAAAGCTTTGCACAGTCCTAATGTGCAGGCATTAAATCTCATTAATGCTGTGTGTGGACTGACTTGGAACTAAAGTTAGTCCCAAGTCAGTCCACATACACAGTGGTACTGCGCAGTAAGGCATCTCTATGTGTGGTACTGTATGATGCAGGTATCCAATTTATGCTTAAGTTGGCATAAGTCACCATATTTACTGTGGAGTACGGGCATGCATGTGTAAATGGGTGCCTGTACTGAGCAGTAATTTCTGTTACTGAGCAGTAAATGTGCATGTGTAGATGCATCCTGTTAGTAGCACATATTGTGCTGAGTATGGAAATGGCAGAAATCATCACAGAGGATAGGGATTAGTTGGTACAATGCAGGTGGGAAAATGCATGATAAATGCAACTCATCAAATACCTATCACCACCTCATGTGTCTATCATACATTTATAGACGTTAAAACTAGAAGAGACCATATTGATTCACTTAGTCTAACCCGCATTACACAGGCCACAAAATTGTATGAAATTATTCTCACATCCGTTTCATAACTTCTGGTTGAGCTCTAGCACATGTTCAAGAAAGGCATCCAGACTTGATTTAAGGACCTCAGGTGATAGAGAACCCTGAAAACTGTACACCAGCTAAGTTGTTCAAATGGTTTTATACGCTCAAAGTTAAAAACATGTTCTTACTTCTAAGATTGTCTCATTTTAACTTGTATGCATTGCATCCTGTTAAGATTGATTTAGCAGGTAAATGCAGATAATAAATCCTATATCTCATAAATCATCTCTCCATCTACACTGTATGATAGAGTCACTTCTTAGCCTTCTCTTAGATAGACTACATATATTGGATTTTTTGATTGTCTCATGGTGGAGCAGGTGTTCAAGACCTTGAATCACTCTTGAAGCTCTCTTCTGAACCCCTTCCACTTAATCACCATAGACACATCAGTGTTCTTGCGAATAAAACTTCTTTCTCAACTTCCATTTAACATTGCTCTGGTTATACATCAAAGGATCACATTAACTTTCTTAGCCACTACATTGCATTGCAAGTTCCCATTCAGTAATCCAAAGTGACTCTCCATCCCCCTGAATCACTGCTTTCTAAAATCCAGTACCTGAAAAATACAAGATTGCTAAAACAGCATTCATACACGTTTGTTCAAATTCTATATGGATGTTCAAGCAAATGTTCAGTCATTATGTACAAATAGTTGTACAAAAATCAGGTTTTGCTAATATTAATGTTTGGGAAATGAAAATTTTCTATACAGTATCTGCACTCACATGCAAACAAATGCATTCCTACTGTTATTTATTATTCCCTGCCTTTCCTTTTTTTGGATTTCATGCCCCTGTTTAAAAAATAAAACTCACTTTTCTATTCAAAGAGAACACACAACACTATGAATACAATACATGAATAGGAGTACCAAATAGTCAAGGCAAACAGTTCACAAGTGACCTCAGACTAAAAAATATTTATCCAAGCTAGTCAATGAATATGCACAAAAACTGAAATCACAATCAATTTACAAATGATTTTCAGACAGAAATTATTTAATTTATTCACAATAAATAATACGCCGGCTCTACAGCATAATCACCCCTCCATCTACACAGAAATTTGAGCATGTATAAACACACTCACATACACAATTGCGTGCATCTGTTGTGCACTTTCCCAATTACATTGTCTCTTTAGCATGTATTGTTTTTCTTCATAACAACTATTAAGCTAAATTAGTCATGCTGCATTCTAAGCTGCAGAGAAGGGCGGGAAGCAAATGTGCCTTACACAGCTGTTTTTAACAATGACAGGAAAATAAGCTTAAAGAATGTCTAATTACCTAAGATCCCAGCCCAAAACAAATTCACGGCATAATGAATTGATTCAATTATTGAGGAACAGTATACTGAAATAGCTGGGGAGGGTGGTACGGGTTTTGCATAGGTTTCTATAAAATAGAATGCTTAGTTTAACCATGCTCGCTGCTGTGACGACCACAGCACCTTATGGATAGCAACATTTTCTGGTCACTGCTGAGAAAACTGTTGATCACAGGAAATGGGTTGCAAGAAATAGCTTTTGGATTTGGGGTCAATCTTCCTAAGATGTGCATAAGATAATTAATGGGCTGCATAATTAAGAGTTATTCTTGCTACCTATCATTATATATAGTAATGTCCCTGGGTACTCTTCCAAACACTTAGGGACAGTCCCTCACTGTTTCCTTGTGCTCCTTTATCCTTCTTTCCCTGTTGCTTTTTGCCTTAAATTCAGATTGTAAATTCCCTAAGGTAGCAATTATTTTTTTAGTTCTGTCTTTTGTACAGCACAACATGGCCCTGGTCCATGATGGAGTCACTAAGGTGAGCTACAAAGAATAACAAGAAAGATCTCAAAATCTAAATGCGACAGGCAAGCTTAACTGGACAGAGCACATGAACAGCCACATTATACAACCGACATACATATACTATACATTCTGGGTGCTTCTACATGTCACCCTATGGTGACGTAATGATGCGCTATGTCACCGTATGACATGCCATGGCAATATAGCGATCACGTGTGTCTATGTGTGATTGCCAGCTACATCACTGTAGCAGCATGCTCCCTGGGTATATGTGCCACTACGATGACTTAGCAGCAAACTTTACCTGTGTGCCACATTCACGGCACAGTAACCATCTGTACTGCACCATGCTTTAGTACTTCCAAAAGGAAATATTGAAGCACGGTGCCATAGCAACATCAGTGTATGGCAATGTGTAGACATGCTCTCTGTTCATTATAAGCAGCGTAACAAAAATGGATCTTATAAGAGATACCAAAATGCAGATGAACGTGGGGCACGAGCTCAAGCACAGAGGGCCACCTGAAATAAGGCTAGGACCACAAGTGAAGCAGATGGGACTAGCTGCAATGTAAATTAAAGAAGGGCAGTACAGAGTTATGTAGAGCTGTGAAGGTGACAGCAAAAGGCTTGAATTGGTTCTGTCAGCAGATGAGGAGCCAGTGGAGGGTCCCAGTCGGAGACATAATTAAGTAGGTACATTGCCAGTGCCTATGAAGGTTGTGAGAGTAAAGAGGGAAATCATATGCTACTGCCATTTGGTTTAGAAGATGCAGACTCCTGAGGGGTGATAGCTAAAGACGAATAAAGTATCAATTTCACGGAGACATAGAGGCAGGATGTGCTGGTCTTTCCAGGGGTGCCCAGTGGGATCAACCAAGAGACATGCCCCACCAGAAGGTGACCCAGCACAATTTCATTTCTTTGCTCTCCGGGCTGTAAGGAGCACTCTTTTCCAAAGTCCTTATTATGTATCAGTCTCAAAGGGTCAGGAAGTAGGTAAAGCAATGAGCCAGGCAATATAATGTAAAGGATCTAGGCATGATAAATACTTCTGATGGGTGGCAGCAAGTCTATTCTCCCTGAATGCCAGTGGGCTCCAGGAGACATAAGCTTCTTTAAAGTACCACACCTTGTACATCTCCAGGAGGAAGCAGATTTGCCTCCCCTCCAGTAAGGGCCAGTACCCTAATAGCCAAAAAGACACACTTTCATATTACTACATCATCATGATTTAAAAAAAAAATCTGTTTTAAAAAGAAAAGACATATTTGCTTGATTATAAGGGTTGAGCAGTATTCCTGAAGAGTCTGAGGAGTCCTGCATAAATTCCGACTTTGATTTTTGTCTCATTGCTTCAACAAATCAGAGGTAATTAGTTTAAGGAAATCCTGCTGTGTAGAACTGACATCTCCATTAGCGCAGTGTTCACTATCTGCAGCTTAATCTTTTATCCCAAAGGTCTTATGCTTCTGTGGATTGTACCTTTTTGAGTTGAATATTGTGGTCTTAAGCAGTTCTACAGGTATCTGCACTGCAAGACTCCTTGCTCGTTTTGTACACAGACGTGTCCTCAAAGACCCTCTGGTGCCTCACAGGAAAGCTTTCAAAAACCTCACTTTCTAAAACCAATTACACTTGAAACATACTTTCTTTTCATATGGCCTCATGCCTGTACTACTAAGGCACCTGCATAGAAACAAAACATTTATTTCCATGGGGTGAATCCTTTTGATTCGCACTGGGGATATGAAGAGCTCTGAATACCGTGTAAGTGGTGTGGCTTCACTGTAGCAGAGCTGTGGGAGGAGGCAGGCAATATTTGCAATACGATTGCATTCTTTAAGAAGGCTGTTTTAGTGGGGAACTCCTTAAGCACTGACTTCGCCTCTAGAGAAGGAGTTCAGGACACATAGGGCACATTTACACATGCCAATTTAAGGAGCTATAGCCTGATTTAAGGTGCAGTAAGAGCATGCATCTACATGCGCGCGCCCCTTAATGCACCTTAATATGGCGATTTTAGGTTATTCATGTCTAAATTTGATACCTGCAAATGAAGGTATCAAATTCAGGCGCAAATAGCTAAAGCACATTAACACACATATAGACATGTTAAGATGTATTAGCACTGTATGGACTGACTCGGGGCTCATTTTAGCTTCATGTCAGTCCACTCTCATGGTGTTAAAGTGCTTCAACACATGCATGTGGAAAGCTTGCAAAGAAGAATTTTTCCAACTATTTGAGCTGATCTAATAAAAGATATCAGATTTATCCAAAGAATCTTGTCTGCCTATGTCCTTAGACCAACACGGCTACAACCTATACCCCTAAATCACCTTAATGTGTATTAAGCTAATGTGTACTAAATTTAGGCACGCCTAAATGCACATGTAGACATGCCCATGGGGACTTAAAACAGAGCCGTGAGGCTATGCTTCAGTGGTACCCTTACTCAGAGATTATTTAAGCAGCCTGCTCAAAGGAATGGAGATGTGGCTCCAGAAAGAAAGAATGGTATTGTGGTGATGTTACTGGACTAAGGAGATCTGGATTAAGTGCTAAATTCTGTCCTTTAAACTAGCTGCATCTAATATCACAATCTGTAAATAGCAGCAGTAATCCTTTCTTCCTCAGGCTGTATGACAGTCTTGCCTATTTTGATTGCAAACCTTTTGCAAGGGGGACCATTTTCTAACCATGTGAATGTACAGAAGCTTACACAATCAGAAACTTGTTTCAGTAAGAGCTTCTTAATAACAAAGACACAATAATAATAAAGACAACTTGGGAAATCTCTTCTGGCCCTTTATCTATGATTAGTTGAACTGAGTGGTTTAAGTAAGATATGATTGTAAGTAGAGGATTAAGAATTCAGACAGGGAAGAAAGAGCAGGAGTTGACAGACTTAGCTAAGAGTTAAACATCCTCTTCTGGTGCAAACATCTTTATGAATCAGAAGCAAAGAAAGAAAAAATATTTTTTTAAACCACAAGAAAAAGATAAACACAAAACTCTTGGTTCAGAGGTGATACCTTTTAGAAGACCAACCAAAAGTAGAAAAAGATTTTTTTTCTTTGCAAGTTTTTGGGCATGTGCACCCTTCTTCAGGCTGAGGAGAATTCAAAGACTGTAAAAGTCCTCTTAGGGAAAAAATAAACTCCATTTTGCAATGGGGAAGTTGAGGCTGGAAGTGTATTCCCCTGGGTCTGTGAGAGTCCTTTTGTGAGAGTTGCTCTGTGAATGGCTAAAATACGACATCTTCCATGTTTCAGTCATGTTGGTCTGAGAAAAAGAGAAACACAAAATTCTTGGTTTAGAGGTGATATCTTTTATTTCAGTTTTTTAGACTGTTGAGTTAGTCTAATAAAAGATATCACCTCTGAACCAAGAATTTTGTGTTTCTCTCTTTCTCAGACCAAAACAGCTATGAAATAGCTCCCTGAAACATGGAAGATTTCATATTATAGCCATTTTGGATAAATACACTTCATTGCTAAACAAAAATAAGGATTTTTGCTAGGGCAGTGCGAAGCTTCATATGGTGATTCAATTTGGAGAAGATTCGGCCCAATTCGGTGAGTGAATCTCCAAATTTGAATTGAATCAGGGGACCAATGAAAAGGTCTGAATTGATTCAAAGCTCTATGAATCTTTGGAAAAGATTAGGAGAGTTTTGATGATTCAGACAGTCTCGGTGGCTGCAGCAGGGAGCTGTAGCCAACTCCAAGCTGGTAAGTAATAGGGGGCAGGAGTGGGGGGCTGGGGGAGGGGACCATGGGGGGACTGTTGCCAACCCTCATCCCCTGTCTGCTCCCCCAGCCCTCCAACCCCCACCCACTCCCCCAGCCCCCACACGGGTGCCCCAACTATCCCAGTTCCTGGAGTTTTTAGAAAAAGCCCAATGCTGACCAGGTGCTGCCAGGAGGGGGGGCAACCCCCACTTCCTTCCAGTGCCCCACACTGCATGGGAGGCTCTGCACAAGCCCCCCAGCCCCACTCCTCCCCCAGCCGCGCCATGGCTGCCCCACCCGGGCCAGCTCTGTCTGTTTAAGGAAAAAAAAACCAAAAATGAGAAAAGCCCTGAGACTCACCACTCCTGCAGTGGCCTCAGGGCTTCAGGGGGCTCATGCAGAGCCCCCCATGCAGTGCAGGGCAGCGGGGGGCAGCGAGGCTCTCCCCCCCACCCGGCAGGAGTGGTGACTCAAGGGTTTGTTTGTTTTTTCCTTAAAAAAAAGGCAGGGCAGCCATGGGGGGGGGGGGACTGATATGGGAGGATGGGGGAAAGCTGGGGGGTGCAGTGGGGAGCAGCAGGGATTGCCCCTTACCCAGCAGTGCCTGCTGAGTCAGGGGTTTTTTTGTTTTAACGGGAGCTGGGAGCTGGGCTGGGCTGGGCAGGGCAGCCATTGCCAGGCTGGGAAAGTGGGCGGGGGATGGGCCTGGCCTAGCTGATTCAGAGATTCACCAGCAGCCGAATCTCCAAATCAGATTTGGCCTAACTGATTCGGGACGGTGATTCGAATCACTGAATCGAATCGCTATTCCCCGAATCGGCCGAATCCGAAGCGAATACTAGCCACTTCGCACAGGCCTAGTTTTTGCACTTTCCTGCCTGCTTCTGACATCTGACACCTCCAGAGATGAAGACAGCCTTATCTGCACATCAAAAAGCAACTCTCACAAGAGGACTTTCATGGACCCAGGGCAATACACTTCCAACCTCAACTTCCCTGTGCAAAATGGAATTTATTTTCTACCTAAGAAGATATTTACAATCTTTGATTTCTCCTCAGCCTGAAGAAGGGTGTGTGCACCCGAAAACTTGCAAAGAAAAAATTATTTTGCTACGTTTTAGTTGGTCTAATAAAAGATATCACCTCTGAACCAAGAGTCTTGTGTTTCCCTTTTTCTCAGACCAACATGGCTACAAAGTAGATCCCTGAAACAAGAAAAAGATATATTTCACCTGAATTGTTTCTAAATCAATTGCTTTTCCAAGTTTTCTATGAGGCAACAACTGCTGTCCAAGCAGCTGTTCTTTTTCTATTTTTAAAGGAAAGGATTAGCTTTTCTGAGACAATCACACCAGCAAGTCCTTCTTTTTTTTTTTTTGTAATCAACTCATGAATCCACAAGTTTGACCAATACCTTGAAATATCTTGTGCCTGGTAATGAAGTATTTTTCGTTTGCTTGTTTTAATAAAAAAATAGTTATAATACTTTCAGTGGCCAAGCTTCTTTAAACCAAACTGCATTCAGACCTATGACAAAAGGTTGACAAAACTAGGACTGTTTGGTTTGGGGAAGAGAAGACTGAGGGGGAGATCTGATAACAGTCTTCAAATACCTGAAGATCAATCAAGACCATGGGGACAAACTTTTCCCTGTGGGTGTAGGGGGGTAGATCAGGAGGAATGGCCCCTAACTGCAGCAAAGGACATTTTGGAAGACTTTTGACTACGAGGCTGGTCAAGCACCGGAAGTGGCTACCTAGAAAAGATGTGGAATTTCCACCTCTGGAAATTTTTAAGAACAGATTAGACAGACACTTGATTGGGATGGTTTAGTCCAGCCCCTGCTCAAGGCTAGGTAACCTTACAAGGTCCCTTCCAGGCCTACTTTCCTATGATTCTGTTCCTATGAATCCTTAGCATAACTATACTATTTCACTGGGGTTTCACCAGGAACGAATCTGGCCCAGTAGCTTATTTGCATATCTAGATTTTTATTGTAGCCAACCATTGCAGCCTCAATTCTAAGAGAGAAATATTTCATCATGACTTTAACTCAAGCATCTTGTAATTTAAATTTGCAAAACCACATGGACTTTTGTTACATAAATGGTATGTTTGCTCTGTATGTCTGCTTCAATTGATGATGCTACACAATCTGCTGTTTGACATTTTACAATCCTTTCTCTTATTTCTATTAGAGAATACACAATAGACTGGATTCCTTGGGGGGGGGGGGAGGGTAATCAATGCTCACTGTTTTATGGTTGACTGGCACATCTATCATATAGTCTAGATAGCAAATGTAATATTTGGAAACTTTCATAAATGCTACAGCCCTCTGGCATTAATGTAAATTGTACTGATATTGTTATGCTCTTATAATTGTTAACTCATAATTCACCACATCTATATTTTAGAATGAATTGTCTATTAGCATTTTGCATGAATCAGACTTGTTGATAAAGGTGATTTTTTCCTCTCTCGTTGGCTTGTTTGCTTTCTCATTTGCACCTTCATAGATAAAACAAAAGCCATGCATGTGGGCAATCTGCTGCATGGAAACACCCATAAAGGAAAGTGGGGCCCTGAATTCAGGAAGAATCTAATTCATGGAATTTTTCTACAATAACTCAATGGATGTCTGAGGTTGCTTTGCTTCTAGTTCCTCCAGGGTAATTTTACTGCTTCTGCCCACAAAACTTAGGGATCTCCATGCACAATATAGGACTTCACAGTTCTCCCTTGAACTCCCATCATTTTGCACTATCGGGGAATCCTAATCCAGCAGCTGCCCCCAGAAGACCCCTTCTCAGTAAGGGTCATTTTGCTAGCAGGGAATGGCTTGCTTAAGAATTAATACCGTCTTCAACACCATAAAAGATTGTCAGCTTTCCTGTGATGATGGAGGGAGCCTGGAACCAGAAATGGTGGGACACTTGAGAATAGCATTCTTTTATTTCCAGGCTGACTGAAATAAGAAATCTGACAAATGTATATCAAAGGCATTGTGAGAAACCTGATATAAAACACTGACTAATTTAGGGACTTTTTTTCATGTTGCACCAAAACACTGAAATGTGTGAAGCTCCTTCATTAAGTAATAGGAAATATAAGCAGGATTATTTATTATTTGTTAAGGACGTATATAATAGTCCAATAATGAGGTGCTTTGCCTGTTGTTCAGTATGCCATAATGAGACCTCCTAGGCATCTCATTATTAGATCATAATGTGTACCCTAAAGGGCATTACTGCAATTATAAAATGTTAACTTCTAAGGAAAAACATGCAAGGGGAAGAATAAGTACTTCTAAGGTAAAGAAATTTTAGATGAGAAATACAGAACTTTAATTGGTGCAGAAAGATGTTGCACTGGATACGCTATTAACATTTTGAAGGGAAACTTTTACATGACAAGTTCTGCTCATTTTCTCCTAGTGAATGAAACTAAAACTATGTATTTTAAATAATGTTAAAACTTTTTTTAACAATAGGGTCATATACCCACACCTTTAATCAGAGACAAGTGTAGTGGGGTGCAGGGCCCGGGGCAAATCTGCCTATGCGGGGATGCAGTGGTGGCGGCAGCGGATGGGGGGAAAAGGGGGAGGGGCAGGTGGTGGTGAGCGGCTGGATGCGAAGCCGGCCTGGCTTTGTGGGGCCTGGGGCCGTCACCCCAATTCACACCCCACTAGGGATGGCCCTGCCTTCAATCAAACTGCATGATAACTTACTCCATGAGTAGGGAAACCTATAGGGACCCTTGTGCAGGAAGGCAATGCTCTCAAAGAGGCCCTGACAACCACTCTAAGGAGCACTGCACTGATGCACAGTACACCCAATCCACAAAATTAATCCCCCAAATGAATCAAATGAAACCAAATCAGAACAATGCAGGTGGCATGCCAATCAACACTCCTAGGAGCAGAAAAGTTGTGCCCACTGCTGCACTACAGTGGCTCCATTACATCCTTTTGTTGGATGTATGCACAGAACAGGGATGCCATGTGTCAATGAGATGCTTCCTGGTGAGAATCTCAGGTGCTGCAAACATGTCCAATGAGCGAGGACACCAAAATCTGCCCCATCCCTACAAGCACTGCACAGCTTGCACAAAATAAGGAGGGAATTAAATCCCCCCGCTTCTTCCCTTGGGGTTGCATTTGGCCACAGTGGAACCTAGATGGTGGAAAGACAAGAGGTCCAATTCCCAGAGGGCTGGCTTAGCTAATAACCATGCTTCAAATGCCAGCAGTGACCTTGCACACACAAATTCAACTGCAGGACTGGAGCCCTGGAAACTACAATGTAACGGGAAAGAATATACAGAAATACATTTAGGGGTCACCACTTAAAATACGAATGCTTTTTCCATTTCGAGGCAAAAAGGAATGCCGCCTCCTTGTTTTGAAATCCAAAATATGATGGGCGAAATAATGAATTATGAGACAACAATTAAATAACAGCTTGTTAAGTTCAGCGCATCCTTTGGTCTGAACTCTCTGTGGAAATCCTCTCTTCCTTTTGGGGGATTTGTTTCTGTTAAGCTCGGTAATGATAGATGATGAATGGAACAGTCAACCAAACACTAGAGGTTCTTTGCTGCTGACAACGCAAATAACCATTTGTGAGACTCAGGATACCAATTCCGAGGTAGATTGGCTTGAGGCCTGTCAAGATAACAATATCCCCAAGCTGAAAAGTCGGCAGAGGGATTTTCTATTTTATGTCATTAAAGTACAAAATGAAGCTTCTTACTGTAGAAATAAGCTGATGAAAACAGATGTTGTTTTTTTTTTTTTCCTTAAGCTTTTCGGTGCTAAGAGTGGCAGATATTCCAGGGGAGAGTGGGAAAGATCCCAGGTGGTTGATTCAGACAAGTGCCGCGCTGAACCCTGCTGTGGGGGGAAATGACAAACTCAAGGTCCAGGCTGCAAGATGAAATGAGAACAATGCACCTCCATGTAGGTGCTTTGCACCTTACTGGCTTCTATATTAGAGGGTTTGATAGACTTGGTTATATAGCCCTCATTCACTGCTATGGTTTACTAACAGAAACTCTCTATATCTGGTTTCCAAAAGAAATGACTTGGCTGGCCTGGAGAGGCCCCTCTGTTCCTTTGTCTTAGAGCTAGACACAAATACTCTAAAAAAAGCCTTCTACATGGCGACTCGACGCTTTCCACGTCTTCCCTTGGCTACAACTCCAAATCCAAAAGTGCAAAAAGATGATTATCATTAAGAAAAGGGAAGCCCATAGCATTACTGTCAAGCAATGGCTCTCGTTGACACTGTGGCCTGGAGAATGGACAAAGTTTCTGGAAAGGAAGGGGAAGGAACAAAGGAAATCAAGGAGCCTCAAAGAACATGTTCAAAACACATTAAGCTACTTATACATCTTCCCTCATAAAATATTTGCCATCTAATATATTTCCTCCCCCAGTGGCACTAAGACAAACAGATAAACCTGCTTATAGTGATGAATTCAGTCCGATTACTTTCACACAAAGGGAAATCTTTTAATCTTATTGTCTGTTCCATATTCATAACTCTTACTACTTGTTTCAAGTGCATGAGATATATTCCAATGCTTAGATACAATACAAACTACATACCTAGTTGAGTCAGGTGGAACCAAAATGTGATAGATTGACGGAAATATATTACCTTATGTCTAAGCTACCTATATATAGCTAAGACAATTTGGTCTTATTCAAGATTTAGACAGATTTCACTCGCATACATAGATCATCAAAATCCTAAGTAGCTGTGTATAAACAGTACAAGACATAAATGAAACCACTGAAGGGGATAAAGCTCTGAGGTTTATTACAGTTGGGAGATTAGAATTCAATATTGCAGTATGGAAGGATGTTAAAATGCTGTGTGGGTTTTGTTTTTCTTCACTCACAAAGGAGGTTTGGTGCTGGCAAGTGTGGTGTAACATAATTTTATTGGCCCAGATGATATTTGTTGGTAACTCATAAGAAAGAAATAACGTTTCCTACTGTGTCAGTCACAATGTCAGCCCAAGTCAGAAATTGCAGAGATGTTCTCCTCTGCAATGCTTGAGAGATTGATTACAATTAATCCATAGGAAAGCAAGTCACACAAATGCACTGAATTTCTGAGCACCATTCGTTGCAAGAGAAGATGTCACAATTAATTCTTAAACCGTTATTTGATAGTTCTGGGGGTCAGGCTAATGCATTTCGTTGTGCTGCATGTTAGCCCAGCTTTATGGAAAGTGTCTGCTTTGTTTTAAGAAGAGCAAAGATTATGAGACTAAGCGCACTGGGAAAGTGCTCTAATTAAGCTTTCTGTAGGAAAGCCCTTCGAACACAGCAGGTTCTCCAAGATGAAAGGACATGTTGATAACATGTCTGTCTCCATAGTGAAAATCTAATCTAGTTATTTTGCCATCTCAGTAAAACCTATTACATTTATAGGTAAGAATTAACATCATCAAAGAGCTAGATCACTTAACATATGAGATGTTATACACCTGGTTCTCTACTCGTTGAGGCAAGGTAGATACTAATAGTGGATATATTTTATATCAGTAGGCTATGGAAGATGAAAAGGGTGCTGTAGCTATGGAAGTTATTGGTATATACCCCAATGCCTTAACAAATGCAGGATCAGAGCCTAAGTTGTATAATGTTTTTCTCATGTGGCTCCTCGTTTTGTATAAAAATATTAGCATTATAAGAGTTTTTTCATTACGTGTTCACCTGGGAGTTTGGTAATGTGCAAAACAAAATAAGAATAATCACAAAAGGAAGTTAATCAAACTGTTTACAGGCTCAGGAAAAAGTAAACCATTTAGATCAGTTCATGTGTGGAACCAGATTTCAGGTCAGTGCTCATTTCATCTGAAGCATATTAGCGCATAATGAGTTGAGCTGGATATAAATTGTTTATTATTGTTCATCTTCCCTCGATCACTGCCTTTTTGTCTTTCAGTCTTTAGAGAGTGAGCATATCCACTACTCTTTAGAAAGTACCACATACATGGTGCTTGGTATAATAGACAAATACTAATGCAAAGGTGATACCAATAGGTTTTTGCCTGGCACATCATCTCTATAGAGCATGGCTCTGAGTATGATCTCACGTTGGCATTACAGAGGTTGACCTTAAAGGAATTCATCTTGATTCACAGAGAAAGTAAGAAAAGGATAATGCACCATATTTGCAAGTTTCCACCTTTTTTACTATAGGTTTTTCCTGTAATTAAAAAAAAAAAAATCTAATGTACTTTTACATTTAGTTCTCCGTTACTGTAAAACAAGCACTGTCTTTCCTTCAGCAGGGGCTGGAAATGATCCACTTCTTAAGACACTAGAAATGTCAAACTATCTTTTGATACATTTTTCTGTATCCAGATGAACAGAATTAAATACATTTACTGCCCCTTTTGTTTGTTGATATGGTCTTTGATAAGTATTGGTCAGTCACATCAATGCAACCAAGCTTCCAAACGAAAGCTTGGCCAAGCAAGTAAAATACTCTCCTCATTTTTTAAATATAACACCTATGAAACAGCTGAAAACTTTTTAAACTGATAATATAAAATTTTATGCTTCACATGCTAGGCTTTGTAATATCACAAAATGTTTTGAGTTATAGCCAGTCAAGTAGAAAATGTGGCTATGGCTGTCAGACAAATTTATTTTGAGCTGTGAAAAAATTCTGTTGTTACCTAATGGAATGTAGCATCCTGTCATCCCAAAGATGCCAGTCTACACCCATTAGCTTAATTCATATTTCAGAGACTTTTAAAGTGACCCGTGAAAACAAATAAACACTAGTATACAGAATGAGCGTAGTGGCGAGATGTACAAGTCAGTTCCCTGGTAGCAATGCAACTACACCAGACTGGGTTAAAAAACATAAGAAATCTGAACAAATTGGACAACCTGATCAATTTTAATGGCTACAGATTACCAGGGGCTATTCACATTGTGAAACATGAAACATTTAGGTGGGAAATTTAGAATTACTTTGACATTGATTTTATTAAAAACCAAACAAAACTTTTCCCCAGGTTTTTTTACTTCACTTCCAGTGGATTTGTATACCGAGCCATTAAACAAATAGCTGATGCTCAGCAAATCATTATGTTTATTGTTTGAAATGTTGTTGTATACATAACTCCTGGGATATAGCTCATTCATCAAAAGTTAATTGCTAATGTTCAAAGGTGGAAATCTGTACTTTAAGTTAAGCAATGTCAGGGACATTTAAATACCTCTGGCTTGATTCGATAATATCTATTTGCATAGTGGGGAAGAAAAGTTCCCTCACCTGTAAAAGTTACTGGAAATATGAAAATGCTTTATACAATGCCATCAGTATTCCCTTGTCTTGACTGGAAATACATCACCCAATGCATCTGAGGATTACATTTGCCTTTTTCATGGTCACCCCACATTAGTCATCCTGGAATTGACTACTACCGCCATCTAGGTCTTTCATCTTCTCAGTCCTCGTCCACCGCAGGGCTCCCAGCTAAGAGTAAGCATTCTTATTTTGAGTCCTTAAGTGTATAATGCAACACTCTGTACTACTGAATTGAATTCCATTTCTTTATTTTAGTCATCAAAGTCTTTTTGGATCATCTCCTAAATCCTTCTCCACTGGTCCGGACCTGCAGGGAGAGAACCAGGAAAGCCAAGGCTGCCATGGAACTCCAACTGGCTACAAGTATCAAGGACAATAAAAAGTCCTTTTTTAGACATGTGGGGAGCCGGAAAAAGCCAACTTGCTAAATGGGTACTTTGCATCAGTCTTTCACAAGTCCCATCAGATGCCCCTGCCCATTACGGGACAGGGACGCCTAAGCAAGGGTGGTTACTTGCCCTCCATCAATGCTGACCTTGTGAAGGAACAGCTTGAGAGGCTGGACACCTTCAAGTCAGCTGGCCCCGACAATTTACACCCCAGAGTACTCAAGCAGCTGGCTAGCATCATAGCTCAGCCCCTGGCATGGATCTTTGAGAGTTCCTGGCACTCTGGTGAAGCGCGCGATGATTGGAAGAAGGCCAATGTGGAGCCTATCTTCAAAAAAGGGAGGAAAGTGGATCTGGAAAGCTATAGGCCCATAAGCCTGACCTCTATCCTGGGGAAGGTCTTAGAAAAAAATCATCAAGGAGGCCATTCTTAATGGACTGGCCAATGACAACACCCTGAGGGACAGCCAGCATGGGCTTGTTGTGGGTAGGTTGTGCTTGACCAATCTCATTTCCTTTTATGACCAGGTAACCTATCACCTGGACAAGAGGGAAGAGATTGATGTTATATACCTTGACTTTAAAAAAGCCTTTGATCTGGTATCACATGGTCACCTTTTGGCAAAACTGGCCAACTGTGGCCTCAACCTCACCATGATCTGCTGGCTGGGGAATTGACTCCATGGTCAGACCCAGAGGGTGGTGGCTGATGGAAGTCGATCATCATGGTGCCCTGTAACCAGTGGGGTCTCTCAAGGCTCTGTCCTTGGACCTATTTTGTTCAACCTCTTCATTAATGATGTGGACACTGGAGTCAGAAGTGGACTGGCCAAGTTTGCTGATGATACCAAACTTTGGGGTAAAACATCCACACCTGAGGACAGGGGGGTAAATCCAGGATAACCTTGACAGGCTCAGTAAATGGGCAGACAAGAACCTGTTGGTGTTTAACACTGAAAAATGCAAGGTTCTCCACCTTGGGAGGAAAAACCTGCAGCATTCTTATAGGCTCGGCAGTGCTATGTTGGCTAGCACTACGGACGAGAGGGACTTGGGGGTCATGATTGACCACAAGATGAACATGAGCCTTCAGTGTGATGCTGCAGCCAGTAAAGTGAGCAAAATGGTGGATTGCACCCATAGATGCTTCTCAGGCAAATCCCAGGACGTCATTTTCCCATTGTACTCAGCCTTGGTGAGGCTGCAGCTGGAGTACTGCATCCAGTTTGGGGCTTCAAAAAGGATGTGGAAAAGCTTGAGAGAGTCCAGAGGAGAGCCACGCACATGATCAGAGGTCAGGAAAACAGACCTTATGATGATAGGCTGAGAGCCATGGGACTTTTCAGCCTGGAAAAGCGCAGGCTCAGGGGTGACCTGATGTCCACCTATAAGTTTATAAGGGGTGTTCACCAGGACCTGGGGGAATGTTTTTTCACCAGAGTGCCCCAAGGGATTACAAGGTTGAACAGTTATAAACTCCTGCAAGACCATTTCAGGCTGGATGTAAAGAAAAACTTCTTTACTGTCTGAGCCCACAAGGTCTGGAATGGCCTGCCGCTGGAGGTGGTTCAAGCACCTACTTTGAACACCTTCAAGAGAAACCTGGATGTTTTTCTTGCTGGGATCCTATGACCCCTGCTGACTTCCTGCCCCTGGGGCAGGGGGCTGGACTTGATGATCTTCCAAAGTCCCTTCCAGCCCTAATGTCTATGAAATCTATGAAATATTGAGGCACCTTCCAAATTTGGATCATCATCAAATTCCAAGAGTACATTTCTATTTTTGTGCCAAAGTTGTCAATTAAAATATTAAATACTATCCATTCCATACCTGAATCTCAAAGGATCAGCAAAGTACTTTCATCAGTGCTCTTTGCTATTAGCCATCTATCCAGTTCTTCCATGCAATTCTGCAAATTTGAATCTTCTCTCTTTTCACGTCACAGTGTGCTAGTTATTTTCGTAAGTCACAACAGTATTTTTTTCTGTTGACGCATGGCTTATTTAAGCAAAAGGATATAAAGTAGAAATTGCAAACTTTGCAATTAAATATACAGTTCAAACTTGGCTTTCAGAGAATCTTTACCCATTCACACACTAAAGTATTTTTTTCCTGAGGGTCACCTTAGGAAGCCTTGATCGGTTGAATGTTTGCAGAACGCAAATACGGAAGGATTACAAAATGTGATGAGACTGGAAATAGTGTTTGCAACTGAATGCGCTATAGTGGGCAGCTCTGCTCAGTTTCTGCTCAGCAGCATTTCATCAGGATGATTCTTTTGTTTAGTGATCTTTGTGGCACATTGTATCACGACAATATTCTAGGAGATAGTCATAACGATACAGGAATGATAATAAAATGTACACTTCAGAGACGGCTTGTCAAAATACAGATCTTATGCTGCCATTTATTAAGCCTCACCAGAAACAAATCAGCTTCTCATGTCAAATGGAGTGAGATCTGCAGGTTCTCTATGACTTAAAACTACCTAACATTTGAGTCGTAAATGGAAAACACCCATCTATATCACCAGCTGGGAGAAATTATGCTATCAATTTATTTTCCAGATTAACCATCCTCATAAAGGGTCCTTCCTAATATCTAACCTTAACCTCCCTTGCTGCAATTTAAGCCTGTTATTTCTTGCCCTGTGCTTATAGACACAGAATAATTGATCGCCATCCTCTTTAAAAATATGCTTTTTATATGATGGTTATCATATACTCCCCGTGGTTTTCTCTTCTCCAGGCTAAATAATCCCAGTTCTTCCCACCTGTACTTGTATGTCATATTTTCTAGGCATTTTATAATTTCTTCTGCTGTTTTCTGTGTTATTTCCAGTTTGAAATGTAGTGCCAAAATTTGACTTAGTACTCCAGCTGATGCTTCACCATGCTGTATAGAGTGAAAGAATCCCTTGCCGTGACTTGCATGCAGCATTCCTGCATTAACATCCCAGTAGTCTATTAGCTTTTTTTTGCAACATCACTATACTTTTGATTCATAATCAGTTTGTAATCCACTATAATTCCCAGTCTTTGTCTGCAGCAGACTCCCAATGTGAATTTAGGAATTTGACTCTTCCATCCTAATTGTAGTGCTTTGCACTTATTCTTAGTGAATTCCATTGGGTTTATTCTGGATAAACCCCAGCCTGGTACCATCTACAAACAGATAAAGCAGGCATTCAAGCCCATCCTCCAAGGCAATAACAAAGATACTGAACAGTACCAGTCTCAGGACAGACCCCTGAAGAAGTCTACTTGATAGTGGTGATGTCTAGGGGGTGCACGTGCACCCCCTGAGAGCACTGGTGCACCCCCTGACATAAAGCGTTCCCCACTTAGGTGATGGGCAGGGAGGCAGGTGGGAGTGCTGGTGCCCCCCTGAGAGTGCTGGCTGAGGAGTGGGGGCACCAGGAAAAGCACTGCTGGCACTTCTGGGCATGTCCCTGGCCCTTCCTGCTGCTGTTGATGACCATGGGTCCCCGGGTATACCTGCATATGTGGCATAGGACCCTGAGGTATGACAACATGGAGGGCAAGCCTGGGCTGCCCTAAACCTCCAGCACCACCTGGAGGGCTACCTGTGGCTGCGCTACACCTCCCTGACCCCCACAGCCAAGGAGACCATTGCCACTGATATGGCCACCAGCATTGGTGCATTCTTTGGTGTGAGAGATCCATGCCTGCCTAACTGTGGGGGCACGGGCTGCCCAAAGTTCTGCATAGTCTTCCACCACCCTGCATGCCATGAGGGGTGGGGGGAAACCTGGGTCCAGAGGAGTGTGGCTGGGCTGGGTGGGCAGCGGGCCAGGGGCAGGTGCAGGGAGAACCCTCCCCACAGTGTGGGCCTTACCACATGGCCGTGGCTGGCATGGATGGTAGCTCTGCTTGGTCCTGGCTGTTGATGATGGTGCGTGGCTCCAGCCAGTGTCCTTAGATGGTGGGGCGCTGCTGCTGGCACTGGTGCTACTGTGGCTAGTGGTGTCATGGCTGGCCATGCCTCATGGCTGAGCTTGGGGCTGTGGAGCTGGCAAGGAAGGCACAGGCCAGGACTCTATGAGCTGCTGGTGGAGACTGCAGCCGGGAAACTGGGCAGGACAGGCCTCTAGGCAAGCCACTTGTACTGCTGTAGACAGCACGGCTGTGGCCTGGGTCTCAGGGTGCAAGGATATCATCCAGTTGCCACATTAAGGACATAGATTTATGGGTACTGCTGGATCAATGATTAGGTGAGTCCTGGCAACCCACTCTGCCTGCAAGATCTTGACTTCTATGTGGTGCTGCAGCTCGAACTGGTTGTGCTCACACTCCCGCATCCAGCCTGACAGCACCTCATAGATGTGGGCTTCAGAGCACCTGCCCTGCTTGATCTAGCGCTGCACCTCTGCCTTGCCCCATAACTCCACAAAATCACGAGTCTCCTCCTTGGACCAGTTGGTGCCCTGGGTAGAGGGCACAGGCATGGGCATGGATGTGGGCCTGGGTGAGGAGGACACCATCCAGGATCCTGTGCTGGCTCTCTGGGCCCCCGTGCAGCTGTCCCAGTGCTGCCGGACCTGGGAAGCTGCCTGCAGTGCCCAGCACAAGGGCACAGCACAGGACTGGCAGCCACACAGCAGAGGCAATGTCCTGCAGCACCTGCAGGCTCAGGGCAGGCTGCTGGGGGTGTGCTGTGGGCAGATGGAGCTGGCTCTGCCAGCCACAAGCTGGTTGCAGCTAGCCCTGGGAGCCGACAGGCCTAGCTGGAGGCTGCAGCACCCTGTAGCACCCTGCTGGTTTGGACATGACAGTCCTGGCAGCTGCGCAGCACTGCAGTGCCAGACAGCGGCACTGGGCTGCAGGCAGGCTGGCACAACTAGGCTGTGGCCTGCCCAAGGCTGAGTGCCCTCAGCCTCCCTGCATGTGTGCCCCAGAGCTCAAAATACCTGCAGGCTTTTTAAGCCTGAATCAGGGGCTGCCATTAATGCAGCCTAGTCCTGGGGCAGGAGAGCTAGCCCGGAGCCCTGGAGCTAGCCTGAGGCTGGCCCTTAGTGGCAGGAAAGACCCAGGAACAAACTTGTTCCCAGGGTGTATCTACATGTTCATTACTGAGCAGTAACTAATCCCATGCAGGTAGCAAATTTACTCGCGGTTAAGAGTTTTTACTGTGCAGTAAATGTGTGCATATGTAGACATACGTGCTTACTGTGCAGTAGACTAGGCTACTGCACACTTAGGCACCTCATGTAGACGCACCCTGTGTTACAAATTCACGTTTCAGGTTCTTCTAGTTTTGTAAGCATTTCAAAATATGAATGAAATGCTCATTTATTCTATGACAGAATGGTATGTAATGAGGTAGCCAACAGCTATCCAAGACCCCGTATATCTGCAATTGTTGTTCAATTAGCCATGCCTTATTCCTTTTTCTTTGCAGTCTCATTCCACGGAGCCCTTCAATTGCCTTACGGATGGGCACCTTTCCCTTTTGAACTCAGCTGTGTATGTAGGCACATAAACACTTTTATAGAAAGGTGGTTATATTGCCACCTTTGTAGCTTTAAAACCCATCACAAAGTGATTTATTGCAATACATGGGGTCAAGCAATATATCTTCTCTGAGGAACTGCTCATAGTTGACATTCATTGCATTAGTATGGAGCATAAAGCAGGTTCTTTTCATTAAAATGTATAATTGAGGGTTTTTTTCAATAAATTACAGAAAAAAATAATTCCTTTGGCTCAGATAATGAATTTTTGCTCTTTTGACTTGAATCAGAAAAGCTTCTCCTTTGGCTACCTCTTGCATTAAAAAATACATCAGCTGTTAAAAAGTCTTGAAAGACACAACAGGAAATGAATCACATCTGGAACCAATTTAGGTATGTGTTTGTTTTCCAAACGTTATTAAATTAAATTAAATTAAATTAAAATTGGTATCTCAGAATGATAATTTAAGTACCTTAAATTTGACAGAAAATTATGTTTTCCATTATTTCTCCTTTAGGTTAGTTTTATTTATGCTACACTTATTAAAATCCATGTTTGCCAACCAAATTACAGTGATTATAGCTCTTAAATGACTTAATAGAGATAATGGATCACAAAAACAGACTTAAATTAAAATTTAACGTAAATTAAAGTATTTTATTGGCTAGATACCCAGGCTGCCAAATGGTGATATCAGTAAGAGATGCACTTGAACATCCACCCAATTTGGAAAATTGTCTGTTCTTCCCTAAAGATTATCAACATGGTTCAGTTAGGCTACATACTGTATTTCTGTAAAATCTACAGGGTATAAATTCCTCTTTAGCACAATCACTCAGGCATAATAAACTCTCTAGCTTGTAAAATTAAAACCTGATTCTTGGGGTTTGTAGAGCTAGATGCATTTATTATTGGACACAAAGGGTCTATCTACACTGTCCTTGAGTTTCACTTGTAAAACTCCCATTGACTTTACACCAAGGACAGCATAAAGATTCCAATTTTCTGGGACCATGACTGACATCATCAAGATCATCATCAACCTCCATTCTAAGTATCCTGTGAATAGTAAATTAAGTCCCTCTTCTATAGATGACTCTCACATTTTGTTTTGTAGCTTTGATAAATACCTCGACGTACTGAACTAAAGCAAGAATGTCATGCTGTCCCGAGACATGCCCACTCATGCTTGGCAAGCGGCATAATCCAGTGCATATATCATAGGCTCTGAAAGACAATTGCATCTAGTCATGTCTCTTCTTATCTTAAGGGTGCTTCTAAATTACTCTTATTTTCTCCACTTCTTTCTATGCCAGTGGTGAGGTTCTGTGAATCCTCAAGGAGAGGAGTTCTGAATGGGACTCACTTTAAAGCCAATTGCTTCCACTCTCTCATTCAGCCAGCAGGAACTGTTTGCTTTCTGAAGAATGAACATTTATTATCCTCACCACTACCAGGCTCAGGTGATCTGGGGAACCTAGGAGTAATTCAGAACTCCGCTTTAGTGAAGCATAATACCTGCTTAGTGGGCGCGTCTACACATGCATTAATGCGCCGTTGCTATAGCGTATTAAGTTTAGTACCTTTAATATGAGGTACTAACTAAACGTGCAGTAACAAGTGCTACTGAGCAGTAGCAACAGCACGTGGCCTTTTTGTGATGCTTAATGTGCAGTAGACTAATTCTACTGCGCATTAGCACGGCTTTTGCTGTGAGACACTAATGCACGGTAAAATTAGTCTGCTGCGCGTTAAGCATCTCTTGTAGAAGCGCCCACCATTCCTTTGAGTTCTAAACCTAGCCCCCAAAAGGTAGACACAGGGCAAGCTTGAGAATGCCTTACTAAGTTTGAGCCAAACCTTACTTTGCAAATAGTCCCACCGATTTCAATAAGGTCATTTAAAATGTAAAGGGCTGCTCACAGTTAATAAAGAATGAATAACCTGACATACAAAGAATACCCTAACAGTTAGTGTGCCAATAATACACTCTCTCTTTGAGCTTTGCATAAATTCTATTGCAAGCGATTCAGAGAGAGGAAAGACAAGGCTTTTATAGCTATTATAGGCTTGGAAGAAACAAGATATTAAAAAAAATAGGGTAGTGCTTACACTATAAGGACAGAAGTGACAGAAGGTAGTACAGATATATCAAGACTAGTTTTAAACTAGCTAGCTAGAGTGCTGATAGCTGGGAGCTTGATACAGGTATCCATTGATTTATGAAGGTTCTTTATATGAGAATTTGCTCTTATGCAATGGGCATACTTAGACCTATAATTCGTTACATGCGAGGTAAATTCACTCTTATGCGATTAGCATAGATGCATCCCACCCCTCCGCCCAAGCAGGTAAGTCTGTGGGGGGAGGGGAAAGGGCCGTGGCCCCACTCACTCCGGCCCTGGCTGCAGCGGCACTGGGAGTAGCTGGCGCCAGGTGCCTGCAGCTGCTGGGCTGCACCATGCTCCACCTGCCCCCCTGTGCCTGGGCTCACCCCAGCTCCTACTCCACCTGTCTCCACTCACCTCTGCTTCTGGGCTGCGCCATGCCCTGTTGCAGGCAGCTGGCATTGTCCACTCCCGGGGCTGCTGCAGCAGGAGCTGGGGTGAGTAGGGACAGGCAGAGCGTGGGGGGTTCGAGGCATGGTGCAGCCCAGTGGCTACAGACAGCTGGTGTTGGCCGCTCCCAGGGCTGTTGCAGCAGGGACTGGGGTGAGTGCCATGCTCCGTGCCACCTGAGGCTCTGCTTGCCCACACTCATCCCACCCAGCCCATACTGGAGTGGCCCCAGGAGCTGCTGACACCAGCTGCCTGCACCAGGGCACATCACAGCCCAGGAACAGAGGTGACTGCTGACAGGCAGAGCCTAGATGCGGGGGGACAGGCAGAGCATGGTGCATCCCAGTGGCTGCAGACTGCTGGCCGCTCCCAGGGGTGCTACAGCTGGAGCTGGAGAGAGTGCCGCTCTGTTCCCTCTGCTTTGCTGCCTTGTGCCCTGGGAGCAGCACTTCTCCCCCTGCCCCTTTCCAAATCCCAGCCTCACTCCCTCCCTCCCCACCATGGGAACTTATCCCTATTTGTTACATTGTAAAGTGGGTTCACTTTATGCAAATTCAATTTATGCACCATTCTCCGGGAACGCATGTACCGCATAAATCAAGGGAAACCTGTACAGGTTGCCTGTCCAAATATTCATCCCCCTTCTTGGGAGAATTCAGCAGCTTCAGCTGAGGTTTACATTGACATAGAGACATAGCTGGGCTGCCAGTGATACCCAAGCTAATTAGTTTAAAGATAATGTAAGTATGTGTGAGTGCGTCTGTGATTACAATAGATATTCTAGGGCTAGTTTGGATCAAGATAACCAAGAGGGAGACCATGACACAGGCATATGAAAAATTAAGTGGGCTCAGTTCCAGGTAACCCTACAGTATGTATAGTCCCATTTTTTTTTATAATGCAAGGGGAAAGGCAAGTAAATTAAAATGCAGCACATTTAAAACTGACCACAGAAAAAGCTATTGTGCAGAACAGCAACAACTGAAAAAAGGGAACTGACTGATGCAACATATTATTTAAAAATAGAGCATGATAGAAGTGAAGTAAACATCTAGACAGATTCTTAAAAATATTATCCACAGTTACACCAGGTGAAATAAAGCATTTAAAAGAAACTAAATCTTGCCTGTCAGAATATAAGCCAGTCAAGGGCAGTCTGAAATGTTCCCATACAGACATGTTTTTTGCACAATTTTTCCTTTGGATTTTACACTTTCCTTCTGGAACTGGTGAAAGCCAAAGGCAAAACATCAGGCAGAGGTACCACTGAACTGATCCAGTATGGCACTTCCTTCATTCCAGGAAATGGACTAGTTACAGTCTATTAGGGCAGAATATTTTACAGCTAACAGGAAAAAAAACCTGCAGAAGGAATTTTATTAAAACACAGCACAGTTTTACAAAGTTATATATACAGAACGAAACAGGAAAAGTTTCTATTCTGCCACTATTATTTTGGAAATCAAATTCTGTTTGTTCAGAAGCCCAGCAGACTCGTACACTGATTTCCAGCTGTCTTTTGTGGACTCTATAGTATCAGATTCAGTCAAATCTAAGACAGGTTCCCCCACATTTAACATCTTAACTTTGATGAAGGCAGTGGCTGAGTCCCAGGGGGAGAAAACAGAAGAAGGAGGGGGAGGGTAAGGGGGGAGAGGTGGGAGGTGTGCAAGCGTTGGTGAAAGGCAGGCACCGTGGGGGCTGGCAAGTGGCATACAGGCACTAGGGAGGAGACAGGAAGCCAGAGAGGGGCAAATGGAGTGCAGGCAAGCAAGGGGAAGGAGTCAGGCCGCTCAATTCCCCTGCTGCCTCCCCCCCTACCCTGCCTACTCCCCTGCTGCTTGCTCCACTCCAGCAGTTTGGGGGGAGGAATGAATTTAAGGTGGCCCTCCAATAATTAGATTATAGACATGGAAAATTATACCAAGTTTATCATGTTTCCATGTCTTGAATCTAAGTATTCGGGGGGTTATCTTAAATTTAGAGTCATCTTGGATGTGGGTAAATATGGTATTCTATCCAGTAAAGGATGTCCTCCAAAGGATTAAAAGGGGGTTGAAGAGGAGAAGGGTAGTTGCTGGTAGACTTGTGGAAGAAGCCAGAGTCTGAAGAGTCTTGACATTGTTTGTTTCTTATTGCAAGAAGGTTGATGGCACAATGAACATAGGTGACCAATACACAGCAGAAGTCAAAGGAAGCACTCCAGAAGATAAAGCA
Source organism: Alligator mississippiensis (assembly GCF_030867095.1). Classification (NCBI taxonomy): domain Eukaryota; kingdom Metazoa; phylum Chordata; order Crocodylia; family Alligatoridae; genus Alligator; species Alligator mississippiensis. The sequence goes on from NC_081832.1 coordinate 69,040,476, forward strand.
CTTCCTTTCCAAAGCATATCCATGAAAGTCTCTACTAGTTTTACTATTGTATTGCAGTTATTTTGAAAGCAAGACTCATCTCTCTTTTCCTGCCAAGAAAAAAAAAAAATCTTAGGAAAAACATGGAAGCTAACATCTTCCCTTCCACTTCTCTTCTAAATAAAATAAATAACTGAAGTAGGAATCCTCCCATTTCTACAGGACTCTTTATTCAAGCATTTCAAAATAGTTAAAAAAAATGAATCAACCTCACAAGAACTATGGGGGGGGGGGGGCAGATGTTGTTACCCTAATTTTTAAGGAAATACAATGTTGTTCCTAATGTCACAAAGAGCCAAGAAGCAACAACCTGGAGAAGAAACCCAGGAGGGTTTGACTTTTATGTTTCTGCTCTAACCAAGGATGGATGCCCTTGGTTAAAGCTATGTCAGAAACATGAAGGATTTTTCCTCATTCCTATTAATTAATTTTCTTGCTTGCTTATTTGCTTGTTTTCTAAGAGCTTCCTGTTTTCCCGAGAGTTTCTCTTCAGCCTTGAATAAGGCCTGTAGGCTTCTCCTAATTTGGGTCCTTTTCCCTATGATCCACCATCATAAATCATAATCAATCTGATCTAGCAAGGACTAAAGAGCTTCTTCCTCTTTCAAAATCTATCACACCATTTTTTTCACAGCCTGGAGGAGTTCACGTCACTGGAAACCTACCTCCAGTTACCTGGTGAGCACATTGCCCCTTCTGAATAAATAGGGATGCTGATAGCCAGAAATGTGAGGCTTCAGAACATGGAAAAGTTCTTTTGACTTCTTAGCAATACTCCCATCAAGATAGTGAATGGCAACAATTTGAATATATAACATGTACATTGGGGGAAATCAGGCAACTGGAAGGGGAGGGGTTATATTCCCCCGTTAACTTTACTTAGTGCAGCCACAGCACTTTATATGTGCTGGACATCCAGCCTACAGTGTATAGGTAGAGGTAATTAAGTATTTTTACTAAGTTCTTCCATGGACAACATGCTTAATTTAAGAATTCCCAGTATGGCTTTGGAGTAGCAGTCAGGCTGTCACTGCTTTTGCATTTTGCTGACCCATGAAGAATGAAAGCATGGAAAATGATGTCCTGTTTACACACAGTTTTGGCTTTTGACAATAGTAAATAAAGTGCATTATGGGAGATAATGGAAGATGACCGCTGCACTCTGTATGGTGGACAGACACATTGAAATGATCTGCTACTGATCTGTCCCCCTCCCCAGAAGACAGCAATGCTGGAAAAAGAATAAAGTAATGACAGGAGTTATAGACTAGAAGGAAAAAAATGGAAAAAAGGGATTACTGACTATAGGTTTGCAAAGGCAAGAAAGCAAAAGAAAGCAAAAGTCCCCAGCAAAGTGTTGTCCAATAAAAGCTGGCCAGGAAAAAAAACAAAAAAGCAAGAAAGCAGGGGGGGAAAAACCCCAAAAGGAATCATGATCCAAAAAAGTTATCTGGTACGAAAGTAAATGGTAAATGTCAGTTATCTAAGGGTATCATAAAATGATGCATAGTATTCAGTTGAAATTACTCAAGAACTATCCAGTAAGGGACAGATTTGCAAAACTTAGCCAGCTGCTTCGTGTCACAAGCTGTAAGTAACTGGACTGGCCGTTTTTTTGTTTGTGCAGTTAATGTCACTTGTAATTGCACCCACAAATCAGGTGCTAAGGTGTCTAAGTGGCTTTTATAGCACCCAGAAATAGTTTCATGGGCATGAATGTGGAAGCTTAGTGGAGACTTATCTATCATACAAAATGAAATAACACAATAGGTGTATGTGAAACCTGGGAAAAAAAGGGAGCATATAATTTTCCACTCTTTCTCCAACCACCAAAAAATTACAGTATTTATGTAAACTTTCAATAAAGTCCAGGATTGGATCTAATTTTAGCCAAACCAAATCCTTATCTTTGGTTCTGACAAAGGCTTGGGTACTCATTCCATGGCCAGTTCACGTCCATGGAGCAGACTGCACTGAACCCAGAAGCCAAAAGATCTAGTTTTGAGAAAGGAAAAGTGGTAAATGGCCAATATACAACTGTCAATATCCCGGCTGGAAAAATCAGACAGCATTTTTTTCGCCACCTGTCTCATACCGCTCGGTGTAATGGAACTCTATTCATGTATTCTTTGAAATGATTGCTCACCTTAGAGACCACATTTCCTGTGACCTTCCTGTGTAACTCCAGTTCTGTGGGTGCACAGACATTTTCTTTTGGTCAGCTAGACAAAAGATTTTTTCCTCTGTAAGAAAATGCATTTCTGCTCTTACCTAAAACCACTAGCTCTAGGGTGTTTCTATTCACACAACATTTACAAGTGATCTAAGCTGAGAATTTTGCTCCAGCAGTACTTCCAGGGCCTGTCCTTGTCACAAATGCACTACATTATGTGCTTGGATCTATGCTTATTTGGACAGCTCTTTCTGCTTATCAGATTTTGGTGGTGATGGAGCTCTTAGTAGAATGAGGAAAATCACTTAGCAGCTGGACAAAAGGAGGTGCTAAAATGAGCAATAAAATGCTGAAGGAAAACCTGAAAGGCATTCTGTAAAATCTTAATTAATAGGAAAGGCTTAAGGACTGAAAGAAGCTATAAATCCAAGCTGTATAGATCTCTGATTAAGGTTTCCTACATCATGTTCTGCAGTAGATTGGAAATAGTTATAGTTTGCAAATACATTAATAAGATGATAACACGGTGTTGCTTTCAGAGATAAAGCAGAAAGTAATTCAATTTAACAACCAAATCAGAAGTGCAGAATCCACCCTGGGGGTGATGTGGGAAATGGAAATGAATGCACCTTATTGCAGTTTACGCTGTAGTTTCAAACTCTGGTGAACAAAGCTGTAGCCAGTGAGCTTCCCAGCTCAGTGGGCTCACAATCCATCATCAGCCTTAAAAGTGCCTGTTATAAAGGTCTGACTGATAATAATAAATGCTCAACTTGGGGTTCATCACCATCCTTCCCTGCCTGTCTATATTTGTGAAGCACATATTTTGCTTTTCACAGGGTGAAGTGGCATCTATGTTGTGAGGCCCCCTCATTAGGTGCCCTCTTACAGACAAGATAAGGATGAGCAAGTAAAACAACAAACCCAAGGAACTCTCACAAATTATTGAGAAGCCAGAACGAAGATAGAAGGCTGTATCAAGAACTAGATCCATTTATAGAAATCTTATTTAAATAAATGGGTAAAAAACCCTTTCTTTGAAAACGTTCAGAAGGAATGAACATAACCACATATCTCCTGGGCTATTGCTGCTGACTATCCTTTGTTCCAGATGGAGAGAGATGATCCACGGAGCAGCCAGATATGTGCAGGTCATGTTCCACAGGGATGTGCCTTCATGTTGATTTTGCCCATTGCCACATGCTGCCTCCGCACCAGGTATGCATGTTCTATGGTGGTGAAAAGAAGCTATGAAGGGGCAATTATGGATGACTTGGGCAGCAGTAAGTTAACATGCTTAAGGCATCATCATTCCTCAAGGACTTCAAAAATGAACATATTCTTCCATATGTTATTCTTCAAATACCCTCCTTGGTCATATGCCGTATTGCAGGGGTGGGTAAAATGCAGCCCGCAGGCTGGATGCACCCCGCCAAGCCATTCTATCTGGCCCGCGGGACCCTTAAAAAATGTAGAAAATTAATATTAATCTGCCCTGGGCTGCCTGCCACGTGGCCCCTGATGGCTTGCCAAAACTCAGTAAGCGGCCCTCCGCCCAAAATAATTGCCTGCCCCTGCCCTATTGGCAGGAAAAGCATGGAGACTTGGGCACATGAGTCCCTCTTTGCTCTTCTGTATCTTCCTCCTAGCCTTCCAACCACACAAACAAAATGGCCCAGGGTTTGTATATGATGCTCAAATTCATGCTAAATCTTGAGTGAGGTGGGCACGCAGCATTAACCTGAAGTGCAAACATACTGCCTGTGATTCTCATGTATCAGACTGCACAAGAGGACAGTTACCAAAGCTAGGTTTAAGTAAACTAGCTTTGATAGTGGAAACATTCCCCAAGGAGTATGGTAAGGCTTTGAGCAAAGTGAGCTGGCCATTGCTAAACTATGGGTAACCATAGCTAGATTGCTTCAAGCACCTGAGCCTATTTATCAACATCACAGTCTACATCACAGTACGCTGTGTAGGTACACTCACTAGGTGCATCTACATGAGCAATTAGCATGTAGCAATAAACTCCGGCACAGTCCGTGCCAGAGTTTATTACTCCCAGGCACAGCATTTACACGTGTGCCTGGGACTGCAGCATGTTGGGTCAGGGCAGAGCAGGAGGCCTGGGAGTCAGCTTGCCAGCCTGGAACTGCTCCACCCTGGCTAAACGTGCTGCGAAGGCGGGGAGGGTGGCTGGGGCAAGAGGGTGCTACAGTGTGGGGCTAGCTGACAGGCAGCCCCACACTGTAGGACCCTCGTGCCCCAGGCAGTCTCAGTCATTGTCTACGTTTTGGTGCACTAAATAACTCCACCATAGGATAGTACATGTCCTGGACAGTATTATCCTACAGTGGAGTTAATTAATTTACCGTGCCCTAATAGGAACACACATGTAGATGATGATGCTTTACTGTGGAGCTAATTAGTCAACTCCACAATAAAGCACCTGTGTAGATGCACCCAATATCGGGTAAGGAAGAGCAGTAAATCATAAAAGAAAACAGAGAGGTCTGTTGTTTCGAGACTGAGCAGCCCCTAATCACCTAATGCTGTTTCTGTAGGGGATGATGATACAGATGTTTGTTGTACTTGCTTACCCTGTAAATACATTCATTATCCCTGAGCTTCAGGAAACTTCAGGTATTCAAACCAATTTCTCCTTTGTGTTTGACTTATCTGGTGATATCCCCAGCGGTCTTACCCATTCCAAAAGACAGGGAGATAGAAACAGCTAAAACACTGCCTCCTTTAATACCTTTCCTTTTCATAGTATTGAAGGGACCGAGAAAACATCTCAAACTATTTTCCAAGGTTTTATTTGAGAGCCTCAAATGAGTTTTAGATGAGATCCTTGAAGTGAAAGCAGAACATTGATCAAGAAATGCCGTAAAATAAATGCCACCGTCACCAATAATTACAGATGTCAGATATCAACTCATTTATGAGAGACCACTGTTTCTCAGGGATGACATGAGCATGCCTTAGGCTTGTGGGCTTAGATCAGCTAGACAGTTTAGGAGCAAACAAGCCCAGCAGTTTTCCTAAGCTGTTCCAACTTCACTCTCAATGAATGTGGTTCAGACAACTTAATATCAGTGCCTCTCAGATATCGGTCAACAGTGCATCAGTTTAAAGAACATTCAGGCAGAAATTATATTCATCTTACAGGTATGCTGAGGCACATCTAAATGTGCAGGTGTGCAAAGAAATAGTGGAAACTGCTTCCTGTGAATGGCAAAAGTCAGGAGAGAGAGATGCCAGCAAGAGGGTTTTTTTTCAAATTTAAAAGAGGATACCACTTAAAACCAAGTCACATGGCAGCTGGGGAAAGGAGGCAGCAACAACTGCTACAAGCTGTTAACTGTTCTAACCTCCTTTATCTTTCTAGAAATCTAGAAAAACCTAAATTTCCAAGGTGCAAACTACTTTGGTGTAGGCCTTTAGGAACCCACAGAATTTCAAGGTTTAACTGAGACACCCTGAAAATCGCATAAGAAGAAACCTCATCACAAGTAATTTAGCAGCCTTATGAAGCCACACCTTTTTGCCACATGAGACAGGGTGATATCTAATTTGCAGGAAAGAGCAACACCCATCTCCTGTTGGTAGGTTTGTTCCTCAGTTGCGTGGCTGCCTATACATGTGCTCAGGGGTTGGGGTGGGAAGGGCTGTTTAATCCCAGACAGCTGTTCTAATTAAAGCCGCTCACCGTCATGTGTATTAAGCCCCCCTGCCATGGCATGGGATGCTCCATTTAAAGCTCATTCAATGAGGTTTAGATAAAGCACCCCAAGGCTATTCTGAAATGTGTGGGGGCTTAATACACGTGATGGTGAGGCAACGCTGGAGCATTTTAATTACAACACAGAGCAGACTCGATTAATCGAGCCTAGTCCAACACTTTCTAATTAGAACGTGAATGAAGACATCTATAGGCATCCAGTCACTTTAACTCTACCAGGAAAGGGTCTAGTTCCTTCAGCCAGGACAAAGTGCCCCAAAATAGTGTTGCTATGAAAGAACAAACCATCAGCATACCTCAGACAGCTGTGCACCTGTATCAAGTGGTTTATGACTGCACAATACAACCTCATCAACTGATTTAAAGTCCAAAAGATAAATACACAACCCAATGAGCCACAACGATCTGATGCACAGCATATCAACTCTAGAAAAAACAAACAAAAAAACCCATATGAAGCTAACTCTGTGCATGCAAGAATTCATGTTTTTAGGGAGGGGAGCTAAGTATGAGGAAGAAAGAGTGGAGCAGGAAAAGGCTGGGTTCTTCCTGGAGCCACCTTTCTTTATAAGAGTGGCCTGCCAGAAGTGCCTGTGTTGGCCAAAAGTGAGTGGCGGGCGTCACAATGCCACATTCACAGAAATGTGTACCCCTCAGCGATCCTTCACCTATATTTTGCCAACGGCTGATAGTGCTGGAACTTCTTTGCAGACAGTGGAAAATCTAATTCAACATATGATGGCTTCCTCCTGCCTTACATACTTGGATTAGAGACCTGCGGATAGTAAGTTAAAAGAACAGCAGGGCTATTTTATGAAAGTCCAAAAGTTTGGTAGTTTTATTTTGAGCCCACGACAGGAAACCATGACTTAAAAGTTTTCATCTTTAGAATCCCATCTCTTCTGTCTATTCAGACTTCCCTTAGAAGCATAAGCTGAGGGCAGAGCATCAGTTAAACAGCGAGTCCATTGAATTATTCACAGTTAAAGGCCCTAGACACTTTCAAATGTTTCATATGTCCTTTACCACCAGGTAATACAATAAAAAGAGGGCTTAAAAAGAGGTGAATGCGATTAATCTCTCTATGCAAGGTGGTTACCTGTATTTCTGGGATTTTGGAATGAGGAGAGTCTGGTGGGGAATGAGCCAAAGGTCCCAAATATCCGCAAAGCGGTAAAATATAAAACACACAATATCAAATTTAAAAAGCCCATGCCTCCATCTCTGAAGAGAATGCTTGCTGAACCTTTCCTTATTTCTACACTAAAGGCCATATGCAATACTTTGCAGCGCTACTGCAAGTTGAATCACCAGCCAGATGATGTTTCTTGAAAATCACGCAAGACACCTATTTCTGATTGAGGCTCTCAGATACTGTTATTTCAGTCCAGCCTTTAATGTCCAGTTCTTCTTCCTGGTTGTATGGATTGTAGTGAGATTGCAAACCCAACTAACCAGAGGGCTTTTGGACCAACTATTTTAAAAACTCTCACTTCCTCCCATCGATACGGGCAAGAGCATCCTGTACTCTCACACTTCAAAAACTCACTTGATATTGAAAGGAAGAAAAGATAAGTTAAAATGGGCTACATATTTTTTAAAAGACACATCATATGCTTCTACTTTTATTTATATTTATCATTCACATTAAATGCACTGCAGGGCACAGACCTCTCAGCAGAACTGCAGCTTTTCTAGACATAGGTCTAGACACTCAGACAATGTTGGGGGTATATTTTCCATTTGCCAGAAAGTTAGATTTTATTTTATTATTTATAGAATAGCTATAAGGTACACCAAACCCAAATCTAAGGAACTATTTCAAACAATCTGAGTGTGTTCTGAATTGTATAAATACTGTAACAAACCTGTTGCTAACAGTTCTGATAAAACACTGTTGCAAGAAAATATATTTCTTCTTGAAAAACAGTCTTTTGCAAAGATAATTGTGCCTTTTTCCTTTTTTATTTTTTTAAAATATGTTATTTAAATTGTTGTCAGAGTGGTGACAGAAATGTATTAGGTTTCAGTGAACAGAAAGCATCCATAATTATTTTCAAAATGTTTCACAACAACGTTTAAAAACGTAAAATAAATCCATCTCAAGACATCTGAATTTCAATTTGTTTTGCAAAAATTAGGCTGTTTATAAAGTCAGTCCTGTGTACTAAGAAATAACTTGTAGGTGCTATCATTCTCCACAGGGGAGTAACAGTAAGAGTAGCAATAGACTTCATGTCTTCCTGCTGTAAAGCACTGACTTCCTTTACTTGAACTAAAAGAGAATCTCCTCATTAGTAAAGAGCTAATGACACAGAATGGAGTCATTTTAATTCTATCTATTAGGGAACATTACTACATTTATACACTGGCAGACCATTACATCATCATATTCTTTGCTAAACAGTCTAAAACGGAATCATTTCAGACAGTGTAATTTGGTTTTCTAATATTTTGTCTTTTAAGACTGTACAGTGCAACACAAGATGACTAGAGTGACAACAAACCACCACTGTAGCTTCATTTCCTATCCATTAAAATAAATGGAATATAGTTACAGATACCTTCTTCCCTGATGCTGCAAATGGCTCTTTCCCTGCCATTAACAGGAGTTCCGCATGCATGTGACAGGGACAAGAATATCATTTATGCCCTTTTCATTTGGATAGACCTTTATTAAATTAGACCCAGAAGCCAGGGAAAAACGTGTTTCATTTTGCAATATGCTGAATAATGGAGTACTTGATCTGACACAGACTTGGAATATCTCCTTTAAATAGTACAGCAAGTAAGAAATACAAGTTGATTTTACTCTCTTTTTTTCAGACACTTTGTGACAGACCCATGTTACTAAACATGAGACTTTTTTTGACAGTCTCTTAAAGGGCTCATTACTTAAGTGGCCACTGGATGGCACCTTTTCTTTATAAAGTACAATAGAAAGATTATTTTTGGGGGGAAATCAACAAATGCTCCTCTATTAAAGCACAGCAGAATACAAATAGGCTGCTCTGGAACATTTTTAGCGGCAGTCTATCTTCTTCACTGTTTTATGCATAACTAGGAACAAATCATGAAGTATAGGTGGATCCTTAGGGCATTCCCATCCATTGTATGCAACCATATTACACAACAGTCCAATAGGTAAAAAAGAATATCATTCCCTATTTAAACAACTGAAAATTTGACATGAACAGAGTGAAATTTCAAATAAACACAGCTGGAATCTGTCCAGGAGCTTTCTTAATTGTTCTTCAAGAAAACCTGCAAGAGGCATAATGATGGGGAACCATGTTGCCATCATGTCATAGGTTTCATGAAGAGAATGCCCAAATATGAAGACATCTTATATTCATGGAGATTGAAGACCAGGGCCAGGAACAGACATCAAACATAAACCAGCATAAGGGCTCCGAAACAGGTCTACACCCGTAATCAAACAGAAGTTCAGCGCATACAGACTAATTAAAAATGGCAGAACTTGGTCTAAGATGCACATGGATCAGTGTGGTATCAGACCTAAGCAATTTAGGTTAGACCAGTATATCGAACTTCTGTACCAGATCTGGCGATCTGTCAGTGTGTGGGGAGAGGTCAGCCCCAGCTGGACTTGACCCTGGCCTGAGCCACCACAGCTGGGGGGACCCCATGTAGGGAGGCAGACCTCCTGCACCCCCCCACCCCACGCCGCCACTGCCTGGCCTGGCTGACAGCCATAGTGGTGGGGAGGGGAGAGCAGAGGCTCCTGCCAGATGGATCTGGTCCCAGGCTTCTCAGCCCCTCCACCCTCCCCTCCCCTGCTGCCTGGCCTGACTGACAGCTGCCACAGGTCCCAGCCCTACTTCCTGCCTGCAGCTGTCAGCCAGGCCAGGTGGGTGGGGGGAGGGAGTGGAGGCCCCATCACATGGTCCTAGCCATGGACCTCCCCCAGACCTCAGCCAGCACAGCTTGGGGGTGGGGGGCACATGGTGAGGGTGTCCACTTCCACCGCCCCCTGCTACCATGCCACTGACAGCCACAGGCAGAAGATGGGCTGGGGCCATACCGGCTGTCAGCTGGGCCAGGCAGCAGGGTAGGGGGGGAGCAGAGGCCCTGCCATATGCTGTCCCCAGCTGTGCAAGCTCAGGTCTGGGGAGGCTGGGGCTGAGGTGGGGACCTCCACTCCACCCCCCACGACTGCTGGCAGGGACTGGGCCTCACTGGCAGCTGCTCAGATGTTTATCTGGGCTCAGTATTCTCCGGCTGGGAGGTATGCGGGAGCGCCTCCGCCTGCTGGCCTCAGCCAGTGCAGGAAGCTTGCATGGTCACCCCACCAAAGGGTGAACATCTGTTCTGTTCATTCCCACCTAACCTAGGGAGCTTAGAAACATAGGTTGCTTCCACCTCAGGCTTTTTGAACATCTGTACTCAGCCTAGGTGTCACATCTTGCAATAATTTGGATGCATATTTAACTGCATGCACTGTGAGTAGTTCCTCTAATTTCAAACGGACTACTTACTACTGTAAGCTAAGTGTGCACATGTGTGTAACATGTAGTTTTTTGCTAATTTTTATACTCGGGTCAAATTATAAAGGGATTTCGTACAGTAAAATTACACCCTGAGATTAACACTCTGCATTCCCTGTCTTCAAAAAGAAGTCCTGCTGTATGTATCCCAGAATCAAATGTGACCAGTACATTTTTATTATCAACCTACAGAAATATGTTTGAACTCCTGCCATTCGCACTAGGATATGCGTCACTCATCCTCCAAATGCAGGGCACAGTTGGTATGCAAACTACTGGTCTCAACATTTGATCTATTTTTACTTCTCTATTGCTCAGACTGAAAAATATTCACTGCACAAACTGCACATTGCTTCTTGCATATTTGTCTGATAAATGTCTTTTACAGACAGTTTGAGATGTGACATGAAATGACTTCTTGGTAAAATATCACTCTGAGCAATCATAGATGTAGGAGGTATACACCTTATATACCCAGCTGGGCTATACTACTACATTTAATAAAGCTTCAACCCACAAAAGCTTGTAGGGTTGTTCTTTACATAAATATTTTACACACACACACTTTGGTTAACTATAAGGTGCCAGCTTCCCCTGCCTTCTGCTTTGCTACCATTAGCAAAAACAAGGAACAGTTATTATTTCAGAATCCATTGTGTTTTCTGCACAAGTTCTTTTCCATATAATTTGGATACTATCACATCGGAGTTTTCTGGAGCATCAAAAGGAATACAAGTCTAAACAGAGCAAACATTGGTGACCTATTATCCCTTCTACATGCGAGAGGAATTGTGCAGCCAGCCAGCAGCTTCCTAAATAGTGATGGCTCCCAAATATTGTTATCTAGACCATAAAATGAATTGCAGTATCCAAGCAGAATATAACATCTGAAAATTGTAACAAGAAATGATTAATGCCATGGCAGTTGTCTTATCTTTTTCTTCCAATTTAGAGATTTTCCAGGTTCTGATCAACGCTTGCAACACCTCCTGTTTTCTTAGTTCAATTCCTACTTGGGTAAAGTTGGTCTTGTCAACGGATTCTGAGTGTTTAACAAAGGCTGCTTTTGGCTAAGTCTAGGTAACCAGTTATTAAGTCTTAACCGCTACAAATCTTAACTGCTACAGTGAAGAACTTGCAGGTATTAAAAACAGAGTGTTGATGTTGGAATGAATGGTTTGGATTTTTCGGGAGCCAAATGAAGGTACACAGCTGCTTTCCACATTGTGACTGAAACATGTTAACGTGGATATTTTCCTAGTTGGTTGACCCCAGAGGTGGGGTACCATAGTCCTCTGAGGAAGCACTGTGGCAATGATACTACCAAAGCCTGTTTTGAGAAACAGCTGCTGTTAGCACAACAGAGGCCATAACACAGAGTGCCTTCCCCAGCTCACAGCTTTTTCAGAAGTTAGCAGCATAGAAATTTCGGTTGTTTGCTGGGTTTCTCAAAGGTCATGAAACAGCAGCTACTGAAGCTTCAAAGCTAGCCCAATGAATGACAGAAGGACCGGAGCATCCACATGCTTCACAGGCACTGGCTGTACACCACTCCGCATGAACTCATCTGTGGAGTGAGGCTTGGAGGTGGCAAAAGTCTCCTGGGACTTTTCCATGAGCACTTCAAATCCAAAACCACTCTGTCTTGTGATTTCTGCATCTCATGGAGATGGAAGAAATACCACCCCAAACCAAAAACTCCCCTTAGGATTCTTAAGTGCTATTTATTACATAATGAATCTGCTGGAACACCACCCATTGAAAAATGCACTTACCGCGCTCTCTATCAACAGTGCAATCGCCAGATTCTTATTTTTGCACAATTGAAGAAACATCTTTATTAAAAAGCCTCAGCAAATTGAAAAGAAGTGGGGAGAGGAACGTGGGAGTCACAAATAATACAATGGCTGCTGTTCAAACAGCAACACTGAGAAAAAGATTTTTTTTTTTTTTAGATGCAACTTGACAAAAAACAGTCACTTGATGCTTTTCCCTACCACGCAGATTCAAGGTTTAGTTACGGTAAGGAGTGTTTCTTAACCACAAAAAGGTGGGTGGGAGGGAGCGATTTTGCAAAGCCAAATTCTAACGAACCATGTTTTCCAGAGATAAACATAATGTCCTTCCCGGTGTAACCCCTATCTACTTTTACTTCTCTGCTTTTGTGCAGACATGGATATTTCAGTAAATTGTATTAAGATCTGGTTCCAGCCCAGTCAATCATCTTCAGAGTCAGACTGTACACATAGAAGGACATTTATTTTGCTAAAGCAGCAGTCTAGTTGCAAACCTCAGCACTTACACTGTTATTCCAAATATAGGAAAATTGCTTGGGAAATTGTTCTAGTTCCAGGCTATGACCTGTGTGTGCTGTTTTATATTCTCAATAGGTTATCTGAGAACGCTGAGCAAGAAATGTCCATTGTTTTCGACATACGTACAATGAAACCTTGGAACCCACAAAAGTGGCAAGTGCTCGAGCGAACTACTAGACATTTTAAAATTGTTTTGTGTTCTGAATAAATCTTTGCTTTTCTGACAGATGGAAAGAGGCTGAAGATAAAGATTTATCTATCTGTATCAAATGACATTTCAAAACCATAATGGTTAAGTGCCACCATTTTGAAAATATGCACATTTGTATTTCTTTTTATCAAACAGGCTCGCACACAAGTACCTTCTCATATGTACTTACAGAAGAGCATATGCTCAAAATGTTAAATGCAACGATGCACCGCACCATCTGCACCCCTCCCCACTCTTTCAAAATCCTAGATCTGCCCATGTCTCTAGTCAGGAACCTCAGGCTTATATCCTAGAGGGAGTGTTGGCAAGTGCCAGTCAAAATCCCCAGCCTTGGCTGCAGCCAACACCTAATGATTTTGAGGAAGCCTAAAAAAAGGCCCTGACATGTATCAGCAGGAGGGAAAATAATTCCTTCCCAGCCCCATGTGGCCACTAGCAAAGCCCAGAAGTATGGGAATTACCCATAGTAGAACATAGGCATAGCTATTGTAATGTTCGTCCAATGTCTTCTTGAACACCTCCAATGATGGAGATGCCACCACTTCCCTCGGCAGTCTCTCCCACTGCCTCACTCTAACAGTTAAGTTTTTCCTTATACCAAATCTAAACCTGCTTTGCTGCAACTTCACACTGCATTGATCCCTGTCCTGTTCTCCGCTGCAGATGGTTTCACTCTTCTTTATGGAAGCCCTTGAAGATTGCTATCTTGTCCCCTCTTATGTGCCTATTCTGCAAGTTGAACATGCCTAACTCCTTCAACCTCTCCTTGTATGACTTGCTTTCCCAGCCCTTTAGCATTTTTGTCACCTGTCTCCAGACCTTAATTACTCCACATTCTTCCTAAAATGTGGAGCCCAAAACTGCACACAATACTCTAAATGAGGTCTAACCAGTGCCAAGTAGAGATGCACTATCATCTCCCATGTCTTGCACCTAATGCTTCTATTGATGCATCACCAAACCCCATTTGTCTTTTGTGCAGTTGCATCACACCGCACTCATGTTGAGTCTGTGATCTATCAGGAGCTTCAGATCTCCACAGTGTTGCCATCCATTCCAGTGTTACCTATTTGTGTTTGCATTTTTGATTATTCTTCCTGAGGTACATCACCTTGAACGTGTCAATACTGAAGTTCATCCTGTTAGCTCCATCCCAGCTTCCCAGTCTAAATAGCACCGCTGTCCGCAGCATGTTTGCAGTCCTTCCCCGTTTCATGTGATTTGAAAACTTGCTCAACAAGTTCTCAATTCCAGAATCCAAATCCTGAATAAACATGTTGAACAGCACTGGGCCCAGGACGGACCCCTGTGCAACTGCACGTGAAACCTCCTACCATTCTGACACGGATCCATTTATAATTACCCTTGGCTTATGGCGATTGAGCTAGAGCCATATGGTAGTTTTGTCTAGCCAATATTTCTCCAATATATTATTAGTTCATGTGCTACACAAGAATATATACCTAGAAAATCAACTTCTGCTGAGAAAGTATTGGTGTATCATGCGTCATTAATAAATGGGAACAACACTTTGTGACAGAACAACTTCAGCCTAAAGTTGCTGGTCTGTATCATTACGGAAGAACTGATGACAGTAGCGCTATTTCCCGGCTTCATTTACTGAGAAGTTATTTCACACTTCTTAGCCTCTACTAATGTTTGTGCTGGAGAAGCTGATCAAGGTTTCTTTCAAAATATGGAAATTATCTAGCGTTTTTCAATAGTGCACAACTGCTGCTATAAATTATCTGCATGCCTTTTGCCCTGATGGAAAAGCACTGCCCCTATGATATTTCAACTTCCTCTAGTGAGGGGAAAAGCCAGAGGAGCATTGCAATGCAGTGCCAGAAAGAAAAATGAACCCCCATAACAAGCCAAATTCTCAGTGAGCTGGTTGTTTATATTGGCCATGCTTTATAATACCACAATCTCACAGAGCATGCCTCCTCCCCTAATCCCAGATTACCAAGGGAGAACCTCAAATATTTCATCTAATATCACAGCTCAGAAAGCCATCCATACTCCCTGATGCATATACAAACCATTCCTATATGAATAACTACACTAAATAGCTCATAGGGCCAGGATTTCTTGGAAAACTAAAGTTAACCTTATCCAGAAATTAAAAAGCACTCAATCTGTACTATTAGTTGTTTTGTTTTTGAGTAAAAATCAGATTTCATTTTAAAATGTAGGTGCTGTAAAGTAAGTATGCTGTAGGCACGTCTAAACAAGATGCTATATCGCTGTAGCAATGAGCTACAGCAACACAGCTGGTCACTACGGCAATGTAGATTTGGTGGGCATGAACCATGATGTAGTCACTACTGCGCAGTATGGTAGGAAATAACCCATGCGCCACTGGGACTGCGCAGTAACTAAAGCAAGTACTAAATGAAGCAAGTAATAAATGACTGTGTAATAACAACTGTGAAATCAGGTGCACGTGTAGACGCAACCAGTGAGCACTTCTGCAAGCTCTCAACATGACCAGGAACTAGGAATAGGATATGCTTCTTTAGCTGGGCTTGTTAGCCAGTTCTCAAGATTTCCCAACATCTCCAATAAGATAAGGGCTTTCTAAGGGTGTTAGTGATCCTGTTATCTCATGCTTCTCTTCAAGGCTGTGAACAGCAGTTGTCATCTTCTCTTAAAGGTCCCCTAGAGCTGAACATCATCTGTTACTTGCTAGGTGTTGTTCATTTTTTTCACGGTGCACCCGGCGAGGAGCTTTATGTACACCTGGGGAGTGTTAGGTTTTTCCTATAGCCCTGGATTTGATTTGACATTTGCTTGAGAGCCAGCTTTAATAGTTAATCTCCTTGCCCTCTTCTCCCCTCCCCCCCAAAGTAGTGCTATTCTTTAGAGTGACAGAAAAATTCCTTAAATTTCAGTTGAACATCTGTCTGGCTGCTCCTTGTCCTCTCCTCAAGTTGGACAGAATGTGAAAAGACTTCTCAAAAACTAAATTATTAGGGTGCCTCCTCCAAATACTTTCTGGTATTGTCCAGTGCAGTGCATTGAGATTCACAGATGTATTGATGCTCATTAATACCCCTGAGAGTTAAAAGTGTAAATATAAATCATTACAATGACATGTACAATTCTTTCATCGCCCATTCAAGTCATTCAGAATACCGATTCATCTGATGTTAAAAAATTAGTTCCCTTATTAACCTTGTACTAATGTAGAATAAGCTGCAGACATAGCAGGGCTTGGTTAGTCCTTGGATGACAGACATTCCAGCAAAATCCCAGGATAGTACGGGGATTGGTGCAGGTTAAGTCAGCCGGCTCTCCTCTTTCTGTGCCTTAGAGGAGATGTAAAAGCAAAAGCATCGTTAAAAAGCAAAGGGCCTGCTTCAGCCTGTTAAACATCCTCTAGGACTATCACACAAAATGTTACCCTAGTGGGTAGGATAACATTCCAGGTCGGGTAATAACTATATTTTGCCTACCAAATTCCCTTTGTGGAATCAACCAAATAAATTATTACTTTTTACTCATATGCTAAACAGTTATGTATGTTCTGAAATTTCCACCCCAGAGGCAGCTACATTTTAATGGCTGACAAAAGAGATTCATACACATAGTTTGTGACTACCATTGTGAGCTAGAAATACAGACACTTTGTAACTGTAATGCTACTGCTGATATAACATTTATGTAGCTGCAGTGCCATATGTAGGGTCTGCCCACATCACACACAGGTTCAGATCGACCAGATGTTCTCCCTTTTAGTTAGCAGATATATTATAATGGTTCAGAATAAGCCCAGAATATTAGTTAGTGTTTCCCTTCTAGCTGCTGTGATGATCTCTATGGAAACTCTTTGTGGCACTTTTTTTAGGAGGAATCTATAAATGGAAGTCAATAATAAATGTTATAAAATATCCCTGTTTTGGTAAACTGTATGGTAATCTAAGAGACGAATGGTCATTCTTTTTTTCAAATGTAGGCTACTGAGTCGCATTTTTGTGCATCTTCTGCATATAGAAAATACAGTGGCGTAGGGTGCTCACCGAGTGCCTGGGGCAGGGTGAGCTGGAGAGGGAAGCCCCATTCTGCCTACCCCACTCTCTGCTGCTGCCCCCAAATACACAGTTTGGTGCAGTGCTACACTGCCCAAGCCCCATGGCCAGCCAGGACCAGTGTAGGGTTTCCCACACCCACTGCAAATTTGGAGGTGGGGGCAGTGGAGCACCACTCTGCTCGCTCCATGTACCCATCCTGCCCCTCAGATACACTGGTGTGGCACTGCTGTTCCCAACCCCTATAGTAGGCAGGGGCAAAGAGTACCAGCAGAGAATCCTAGGGCCTCCCCATAATTGGTGCCCTACTTATGCTATTGAGAAATCATATAAAATGCACAGAAAATTGAATTAAAAGGTACCCATTTCTGCTTACATAAATGCTTATGTAAAGAAGGAAAAGGCTTATTTTTCCTTTCAGGGATTAGAACGTAAACTAGGCAGTCCACAATTCAGTGAGAATATAGTCCTTTCTCCAACAAATTGAAAATCCCAGGTCGGGACAAGAAATGGAGGTGGACAAAAGAGGCAAGTTGGGATTGATGGAAAGTGAAGGTCCAAGGCGCATTATGCACGGTAAGCAATTGTCGCTTCTCTAATCAGTCTTACCACCTCTCAAGCAATTTGGTACTTTTCTAATTCAGAAGGATTATTACAGCAGTTTGACAACTCATAAAAACTCTACAGTACATCAGAGCTGTATAATGTCATATGATCTGCCACTATATACTAAAATAGTCACAAAAATGCTAATGAACCTATTTTCAAATGCCTCATAGTTTATTCAAGGAGAGAATTGCTTCTCTTATAAAAATTCAAACTCTCTGAGCAGAGAAAAATGCTGGTTGCCTTAAAGACACACTTTTTTCAGGACTTTTAAGTCTTACTGTTATCTTTTTAACATTTTGTTAATTTTATTTTAGCCAGAATGAGATTGTAAAGTATCAGAGTCTTTAAATTTACTAGTGGTTTTTGAGTTTTTTGACATCAAGAAAAGGCGTTTATAAATTAAAATTTATTGTTCTTATTAATAACAGACGTGGAGCTTTTACTGGCTGCAGGGGATTTAATGCTATATTGAAATTCTGAGTGTCATTACTTCACCTGAATTCAATCTCCGGGCAGTAAATTCTCCTAAATGTTCCCTGTTTAGTCAAGGATAAAAACCTTGTCTTACAGTAATAAATAACTACAGTGAGCCTGTGAAAAGCCTCAAATCAGATCTTATTATTGATCAATGCTAGTCTGCTTTCATATCTTGTATGCTAATTTTCAGAAATTGCAGGTTTTGGCATTTTCATTACATAAATTAATCAGCTTTTTTGTCTCCTTAGGAAAAAAATAATAACGAACAGCTCATAATAAAGCTTTTTTCCCCCACCTCCCAAAAAAAGAAAAAGAAAAAACCCACCAAGGTCATGCATGTTCAGGTAAATACAATGTAAAAAGGTTTCTGAAACTAGATGTTGGCAGGTGCTTCTCTCACCTATAACTGGAAAATCTAGGACATTAAACAACACAATATATTAAAGACTTCTTTCTTCTCTCCAAAGACAAAACTTAAAGTAGAAAGACCAAAGAAGATGATAAATAAATAGATATACAGAAGATCACAGCCTGGAAAGACTCATTATGAGATATAGCATGGCCCTGAAAGAGTGAATTTTGCCAACTGCACCTGCAATAATTTGCAAAATGTTCAAGGGAAAGAGAAGGTTGGCACTGATACAGAACTCCAGAGAAGTAGATATTTGGTCTGGTGTAATGCTCTGTGGAAAATAATAATGCATGTGGACATTACAACCCTTCTACAACCCGCTATCAGATTCTCAGATTATCAGCTCTCGGATACATCAGTGCACTTTAGTACCTAATACCTTTGTAGGCAAGCCAAAGCTTCCTGACAGTACTTCACTGCACAGTAATGAACTTTGCATCATATGAAACTTCAAAACTTACCGTGTGGGATTTGGATGAAGAGCTGTAAATATCTCATTTAATTGTGCACGTTCAGAAAGTAGCCAAATAAGCTTTACAAACCCAAGAGACCACCTTGTTTCAGAAATCTGTGGCAGATTTTTTTTTCACTTCTCTGTATGTGATTAGCAACCAGATGAGCTGTTGCTAAAATGCCTTATCCCTCGGGAATTCGCAGGTGCCACCAACATTCGTCTGAACAACGACATCAGTAATGGGTATTATCATCTGCTATTCTCTCTCCCAGCTTGCGTCAGATCGTACAGTACCTTCTCTGTACACGGTGTCGTAGTGCTGGGAATGTGCAATGGGCTAGTTTAAGAAGAATGCAGAAAGAAACATGAGACCTGCAAGCAGGCACAGCTATGGATTTTGCGATGTTTGCTGAAAAAGGCTTATTCAGGTCCATATCCCTAATTCTACCCTCCACAGATGGATGATTCACTGACCACCATTTCATACAATCTAATTTGTCTTTGATCAGCCACTCAGATTCATGCTGCAGCTGACTAACACTGCATTTTACTTAGAAAAGCATTTTGCATTTCAGGTGGTAGCTCACACAGCAAGGGTCCATCTGTGGACATCGGATACTTCATTTGATCCCCCTGCACTCACAAATAAGTACTAGTTTTACCTTGTCCTATACTAAACCTGGCTTAGTTGCTATTCAAACAATTTACTTGCACAGATATTCTAACTGGAGATAAAAGAGATTAAATTTACCTCCTAGACTATGACAAACTATACTATTAACCTGAAGTCTCTCTCCCACAATTATCATCTGGCTAAGAGCCCCTCCAGACCTGCAGGTAAAAGTGCATGGGATCTGATGCACAATCTACACAACTGCACTTCCTACCATGCCACATATGCATGGCAGGAGGCATGACTGTGCTTCGGGTCTCATCATCACACCATATTGCCTGGGATCTCCCTGCACCAACAAGTAGCAAGCTGGCAGGGATCCCAGTTGTGGGGGTGCCCCAGGTGTCCCTGCAGCTGGGAGTCTTGTCAGCCAAAGTGGGCTCCCAGCTGCAGGGGAGCCCCAGCCGGGCGGGGGGGAGGTGCATGTTCCCATCACTGAGAGCCCACAGCTGATTCAGGATCCCAGTTGTAGGGGTGCCTGGGAGCCTGGTCAGCTTGCTACCTGCTGATGCAGGGACAGCCTGCATGGAGGGGCATGGAAGTGCATGAAGCACCCCCTTCAGCTGATGCAAGGCCATGTGCTGCCATGGCTGGGAGCCCCAATCAGCTGACAGGACTCCCAGGCACGGAGATAGCCCTGGGCACAAATTCAATTAATGGCATAATAGGAATGAACCACAAAGTTATTACATATTTTTTTTGTGGAGTAACTGCAGCTTATTCCTTCATTTAACAGGCCATTAATTGATTGAATGCATGGTGGGGTCACAATTTAAGACGTGATTAAGGGGCCCAAGAGAGACTGAAAACAACTCTCATGTTTCTGCCTTAGTTTGCATTACCAATGAATTGCTGACTTCCAGAGTAGTACTACCTAACAGCAATGGCTGGAGAAAGAGAGTTCTTTGTTAGACTCTTAGGGCATATCCAGATAAGCATGCACATGTGTTTCTCCAGGGACAAACAGCAGCAGCACACAGTTATGCCACTGCTACTTGTCCCCAGAGTATGCCCAGGTACATGCGCTCTGGTGCACAGCAAGTTGCCCTGGGTGGGGTAGGGGAGACTGGGGTCAGCAGCTGGGCTCCTTACTGGTGGTCCTGGGGTCCTCGCAGGGCTCCAGTGGTGGCAATCTGGGCATGCAGAGCCTGGCCAGCAGCTAGAGCATGGCCCCTGCTGGCTAGGCTCCAGTTTTGGGCAGCACACATTGCCGCCATGTGTGCACCCCAACTTTTTTCTGCTGTTGGTTTTTTGATGCCAGGATCGCCCACTATAACCCCCCCCCCCCCCCCACTGTGGTGGGAATTAGCAGCATGGTGAATGTTTGTACATGCAGGACTTGTGGTTTGTGGCTGCAGATCACACATAGGCACTCTTCTGGACATGCCCTTAGAGTTTCATGCCCATCTTAGAGCTTGTATAGCCCATCATCGTAGTATCTGTGTACCAACATCCCTAAGATTGGAAGGGACCTTCTACTTCATTGAGCTCGGTCCCACTCTATTGCAGGAAGTGTTTCCCATAATCATTTTAATAAAACAATTGATCTTCATCTTAAAAGTAGTTAAGTTTTCTGTCCCCTTCCTCCCTCCCTCCTCCCTCCCCCCCCCACCCCCATTGGTATGAATAGAAATCGGTTCAAGAACCTCACTGCTCTAAAACTTAAAAAAAAAAAATCTCATTTCCAAACGAGCTTCATAATGGTCAATTTATACCTGTTTGTTTTTATGTCAATGTTACCTTTTAGCTTAAATGGGTCTTCTCTCTCCTTGCTGTGTCCTGCTCCAAAATATATTTGTAGAAAACGGTAGTATCCCATCTCAAGCCTTGCATTACTAAGCTAAACAAGAAAACCTCTTCTAGTCTCCTTCCTTAAGACACTAAGCTCTTACTTCCTCTGATTATCCTCATGACCTTATCTGTACCTCTTCCAGTAGGAATTCATCTTTCTTGAGCAAGGGTTATCAGAAACGCACACAATATTACAAAGATGGTCTTGTTACTGCGTTTTTTATAACAGAACTAATATTTATCCTCCTCCCCTAGAAATACATTAACTAATACCACACGTTCCTTTACATCACATTGGTGGCTTGTCATTATTCTGCGATTACCTGGCACGCCTACATCCTTCTCCTCCTCAGTCATTCCAAACTGATGAGCAGGTAGCATATAGCAGAAGGATTTTTTTTCTTATTGTTGTTGCTGCCCAAGTGCACAACCTTGTATTTTATATTATTGAATTTCCTTCTACTT
Source organism: Alligator mississippiensis (assembly GCF_030867095.1). Lineage (NCBI taxonomy): Eukaryota > Metazoa > Chordata > Crocodylia > Alligatoridae > Alligator > Alligator mississippiensis. The sequence continues at coordinate 69,062,379 of NC_081832.1, forward strand.
CTACTTTAGTCCTCAAAGTCATTCAGTTCTTTGTATATGCTAATTCAGTCCACCTCTATATTGAACATACCTCCAAGCTTTGTTTTATCATCAGTAACCCTACTGTTTGCTCCATGCTCATCAATGAAGATATTCTATAAAATCAGTCCCAAAAGCAATCTTTGGATAACCCTGTTGGTAACCTCTCTCCAACCTGATATTTCCCCTTTCAACACTGTTTGTGTTGTTCTAGTTAGCCAGTTTTTTACCCTACTTTACAGTTCTTGTGATGATCCCCATCTTCTCCAGCTTCACTGATAACTTCTCATGTAACATGGTATCAAATCCTTTACTAAAGTTCAAATAGATGAGATCTACGGCACTTCTTTTTCTAGAAAATCAGTTATCTTATCAAAGAAAGCTATCGAGTTTCGAGTTAGTCTGGCACAATCTACCTTTGGTAAACTCATGTTGCATTTTACTCCATTTTCTATTAATCTCAAGGTCTTCAATTATTTCTTCCTCTTATTTCCCTATTTTTCCTATTTTTTCTTTACCTTTCCTTATTTCTTCTAAATCCTCACATACTGTTGAGGTAAGAGTTGAACACCTATACTTGAGAGCATGATTTTTTTCCTTTTTTTAAATATAGGTACTACAGGGTATGTTTACATGAGACATTTACTGTGGAGTTGCCTAATTAGCTCTGCAGTAAATGTCTCAGTGTCTACATGTGCAGTGCTATTTGGATGGAGTCAACTAATTAACTCTGCTGTAGGTTAGTACTTGTAAACACTTGATAACACACATTATCCTTATGGCAGAGTTATTTACTCCCCAGCAACACATCTCCCTGTAGATGCTTACAGGGCTAGCTGGGGCACAAGAGTGCTTCAGTGCGGGGGCTGCCTGCCATTTAGCCTCACACTGAAGCACCCTCGTCCCTCAGGCAGCTCCTCCACAGCACATTGAGACAGGTGGGAACAGCCCTGGGCAGGCCCCATGCCAGCCAGGACTACTCTGACCAGCTCATGGGTGCATGGGTAAATGTGGCACCTGAGAGCAATAAACTCTGGCACAAACTGCAAACTCGGCAAACTGAAGCAATAAACTCTGCAAACTGCGCCGAAGTTTATTGTTTCAAATTAATTGCGCGTTTAGACATACCCACATTTGGTATTTTCAAGCCAGATAGTACCACACTCAGTTGGATAGCTTTATTAAAAAGTACTTGCTACTGAACCTGTGATTTACTATGAAAGTCCTTTCCAAATTTGGGGACAGAAAGTATCTGTCTAATAAAACAATCGTTTATTTGAATAATACTCTGGGGCAAAATACATTTCTTTTGGAGCCATATCAAAATGAGTCCTAATCTGTAGACCACATTCACTTCATAGTAGCCTTCTTTCATCTTTTCATATTCTTTGGTAATTTATGTAGCTGAGGACTACTTGCTTCTTGTTTTAATATCTTCTGCAAGGTCTAGCTCAGCTGAATTTTTCACTTCCCTTAATATCTTGAGCTCTGAGACAAGGTTCTTTGGGTGAAACTGATATCTTTTATTAGACCAACTTAAATAGTTGGAAAACTATTTTTAAGCAAGCTTTCAGGTTCAAAAACCCTTTGTCAGCCTGAGGAAGTTTCAGCAGTTGGTGTGTGCTCTTCCTGGATGCAATGAAAAGTAAAGAAGCCAGAGACTGGGCTGGTCTGCCTACAAGACAGGCAGTCAGCTCTGAGACAAACATTTCTTTGCTGACCAGCCTATTTAGTCTATCCCAGTGATTTTCAACCAGGGTGACATTGCATGCAAAAGTGCTCTGAGATGCTTTCAAGGGTGTCATAGTGTGCCACCCAATATTAGCACTGTTAGGTGTGCAAACATGATTCACAAGATAAACTCAGAGGTTTCAAATAGGGATCCATAATAGTAAAAGTATCCTGACCTATTGTGATCTTTCTGATTTCCTTGTAACAGAAGAATTGTTCTATTATTTTTCTATAGTGAAAAGAAAAGAGTCAATACTATTACCTAGCATTTTCTGAGGGATGCCTCACACCTGAAAAAAGTTGAGAATCACTGGCCTGAGCCACTGCTTATTCCTAATATTCATTTTGAGGTGGTTTTTTTATCCCATTAGATCTGGAAGCTCTTTCTAAAACTCTTTCCCCTGACTTGAGATGCAGAGTCGTTATGGTTTTAAAGCTTCTGACAATGAAATTGAAAACCTCCTCCATATTCAAGCCCTTGGCCTTCTTGATTTCACTAACTAGTTCCCTTAATTTATCAAAGGTTTCCTTCTGACATCAAGACACTTAGGTACAGACATACTGTTGTTTATTATTCCATTTACCAAAAGCTGAATCAACCTAAAATTATGGGCTCTAAATAGATGTTCTACAACCAGCTAAACAACCAATCTAAAATAGCATCACGTCTTGGTGGTGCAATGAATGTGCAGTGAAGTATGATACCAGCTATCACAAACAGGAACATCTGGACCTAATGAATGTCTGATGAAGTTAGCTTGGGCGTACACAAACTTGTGCTATATATATATCTGATTTAGTTACTCTATAAGACGTAAATCTATAGATGCATATCTACCTTATATCTGGACCTTACCATGATTTATAAGAAAGTACATGCTCTCCAGTTTATATCTGGGAAGTTAAAACGTCTCCCATAATGATTCAGTTCCCAGTACAATTTTCTCATTAATCACATATCATAACATCACTACCCAAACATGCAAATCCAGTCTAGGGGGTCACTATACTGACAGAACAAAAGAAAGAAAGTTTTGGTGCATAAGTATGTACAGAGGCTCTTTCAAGGAAAACGGCTACATATGTACTTGAATACATGTGTCCATCTATCTTTTCATTAGCTGTCCCTTCTCATAGAAAATTCTTAGCAAATAGTTTTACTATCGACTCTTTTAATAAGTACACTCTTTTCCCAATCTCCTCCATTTTATTCAGTGTTTCAGACATTATTCTATTGTGTGCCAATTTTTCACTTGTGTTATGAGTGACAACATTTTCCCTTTATTTGTTCAGTGAGGAAGGACGGAAAAGAAGACCAGGGAGCAACTTGATAACCCATTTTTTTTTAACCCTGGTCAGCACTGACACTAAACAAGGGGTGGGCAAAATGGCAGACCCAGCTGGTGGCCAGACTCTATTTTCCAGCAGCCCCTGCCCACGTGGCTCCTGGCCATCTCTAGAAAGAACCTGGGAGCGTGGGGACATGCCAGCACGGGGCTGCATAACTGGGCTCTACCTCAGCGAAGCCCTGTGCTGTCACAGCCCTGCACTGGGATGTAGGGAGACCAGCCAGGAGCCACACAGGCAGGGCATGTGACTGGGCGGGGAGATGATCCAGGGCTGGGGCTGGGATCTTGCAGAAGTAAAAGCACAGGGTGGGGCTGGGACAGGGCCATGATCAGCTGCCCACACACCCCACAATGAGCACGGGCTCCATGGGCAGGGGTATGCAGGCAGTGGATTGTGGCTCTGCCCTAGCCCTGCCCTGTGCTGTCACTACCACTGGATCCCAGCCACAGCCCCAGAGCAACTCCCCACCTGGCCACGTGCCCTTCCTCTACAGCTCCTGGCCAGTCTCCATGGGTCAGTGACAGCCAGGGAAGGCAGGACCAGCTTGGCACTCAGGCAGAGCAAACAAGCGCTGCCCAAGGCTAGAGCACAGCCCTGCACAACGCTGCCTGGGATGGTGGCCATTGCACTCTAAATTAACTCTTGATGGGATGTGGCACAGAGGTTCAATAAAGCACTCTAACAGAAAGTGCTTTAGGTTAGTACACGTCCATCCAGGGTTAACTTATAGTGGGATCTGCTATTTTTAAAGCGCTTTAATATGCCATGAATGTCTATTCTGTGACAGCTGTAAAGCACTTTCTGCACACTTAAAATGCATTAAGTGTAATGCCTGTACCTAGCCATGATTTTGCGTCGGCTTTTATCTGCTTATGTTGCACAATATTCAAAATATTACAACAAAATTCATTGCATGATTCTATGTATATTCTGTTTCACTATGTCACATGTCAATTGACTTGCATGCTTTCAATTCTATGGATCAGACATAGTAGAAACACACAACGGAGGTATGTCTTGTCATAGTCTGCTAATGTTCGAGTGCAATTCTACTCCCTTCATTTTTATTCTCAAGACTCCTTTTACCTTTACACACACACATATATATTATTTTTTTTCCCTTTGGAGAGGAGACAGCCTTTGTGGAGACATCATTGTACTGTCCATTGCCACAACATGTCTACAAATCATGAAAGACTTAGCAGAACAGAGCAAAATGGAGCCAGTGTCACTGCTATTAAAGCTTAATTCCCTCCTGACACTGCGGGGAAGCTGACAGCGTACAATGTTACCAACTATGAGGTGGGCCTGTAGCAAAGCATTCTCAGAGCAACTTTCAAGTGTGCATCAGAGTCTGCATGCAGGGAATACATAGCAGCTTCTGACACTGGAATGACAAAAGAGCTTTTGTGATACCCAGGACAAGGTTTATGCATACAGCAAGAGTTATTATCATTAGAGGTTGTGATACAGTCAACCTGTGGTTGTAGGTGAAATAATTAACAGTTACTGCTTCAGTGTAACATCTCACCCTTTTCATTAGCATGACTCTGGTGCTAACCTCATCTCATTGATCTTTGTCCATGACATCTTATAAGGATCTGTTTATATGTTCTGCTATTAAATCACATTGATGGCTGATAAGTGAGTGTACTTTTCACATAAAACTTTGAATCCCAAGATTCAGAGGGCTTGGTTTGCCTCTCATTCCATTATTATACGTACGTGATTACATTGATTTTAGCACAGTTCATTTGATTTGCACTGACTTGGGTGAGAGATGAACCAGGCTCAGAATATCATTTATATATTGAGTCCAGGGGGCTCTTATGGCTTTCTGTGCAGTTTTCTGTAATGAGGTTAATTCTTTCCTTTAAAAACTGCTTATGTGATATTTGTCCTCTTGGATTTACAGGGGAAATTAGAGCTGGGCAACATTTTCTCATCCAAAAAAAAATCAAATCCAGGGACAGAACTATTTTGCAAATTTATATCAATTTACTAAATAGTTCATTTTGGGGAAATACAACTATACAAAACTAAAATATGACATTTCATCCTTTTTTAAATGAAACACTTTTTCAGTTTCAACTTTCTCTTTTAAAATATAATTTAGATGTAATGAGAAATAGCCCCAGATCCAAACTCCTTATCCCAATGTCCCTGAAATTTGGAGAAATTCACATTTGGATTTTGGTTTACCTTTAATTGAGTCTACAGACCTAGCACCTTGGCTGTGAAGAGCCATAAAGGGGAATGCAAAGGTTTTGTGCAAATGACTTCCTCCTCCTTGCTCGGCTAGCTTCTCAATTTTTAAATGAACATTTCCCTCTCTCTTTGGATCCTCCTCTGATTCTACATGTTTCCATAGCCACAGGGGATTTTTGTTAAAGTTCATCCAACTCTGATTAAATGGCATGGAGCCCTGAGATCTCCACTCAGGTGTTGGTCCCCAGCTGGAAACACAGACTGTTTTAGTGTTTCTTTTAAAATGGTTAGTTGTTTTTCCTGCCAAAGATCATCCTATATTCCCTAGCCAACATGGTACATTTTGGTATTTCTTAAAGGGCACCAAGACAGATTTTGACCTCAGTTACACCTGTAAATTCAAACTTATTCGATTGATTTAAATGATAGCTTTCAGTTTCTCCACTCAGCTGGCACATTATGTCACCAGAGGATACAGTCTATGTTTTACAATTTATTGGCAGGATGTATATGAATGAATAAGAATTAAACTATAAGAGAGCTGCTGTTTTCTCTCACTAAAGGCCAAATTCTACTACCGTTTCCTACTTCCCACTGAGTAGCACTTATTCAGTTATGAAGGCCTATAATGTAATTCAGGGGCTTTCAACCTTTTTTAATAAGTGTACCTCTGGCAGCCAGATGTGGGAGGAGGTGGGGTGCGGAGATGCAAGATGCAGAGCAGTGAAAGCGCAGGGTGGTGGGTGCCATGTGTGAGATTCCCCCCACCCCCAACAAGTCCGGCCATCTGGGGGGCACCTGTGTGGCCTGCAAAGGGATACCACTGCCCTTGCCCAGCCCTACTCCCGGGAGGCAGTAGTGTGGGGTGGTGGGTGGCATTACTTGGTCCCCACCTACCCGTGCATACCCCTAAGGGCTTCTCAAGTACTCCCTGATGTAATTCATACGACAATCCCTGATGTAATTCATAAGAGAGCAGCTGAAGTTAGTGGGAGGACACATGTGAATAAGAGTTACACAATATAAATGTTGCAGAATTCACCCCTCTGGCAGCTCCTTTAGCTTACATGATAAAAGTCTATGGTTTTAGAGCTAGAGGACCAAGGATCAAGTCTCAGCTCCCCACCTCTGTATGATTTATGTAGCAATTATATCAGTCATCTGCAGTGCATGGAACTGTTGCAGTGTGGCCATTTACGGGAGGTATGAAACATGATCTGAGATTCAAACAGCCAGAGCTAGGATCAAGAATCACTGTTAGGTTTTACTTGTGCTGAATCATGGAAACTTTTAGAATTCCTGAGAACTATACTCATGAGGTTGGAATTTACAACTATTATACACTGAGCTCATTCAGTCATGCTGAGCAATGCTTAATCATTGGCGTTTAGACTTGTATAGTCAAGGACCGACAGCTGTGCGCCAGTATTCATGCAAGTATGTGCGCAAAATTAACCTGCTTTCAAGAATATACATCTAATAAGGAGAAAATAATCAATGTGCCTAGGAAAGAGAAAATTAATAAGTGTTCAGAGTTTGATTGCAGGGCAGGGCTTTCAGCTTTGAAATTCAAGATCTTATGTAACATTAAAGGACCCAACTGAACCCTCCAGAAAATCCAATGCTTTATCTTTTTGTTTGAACATATTGGGAAAATATTGCACCATGGGACACCAGTTATATATTGTGTGGGAACCTGTATTTGCATCTAGTCACTTCACTATAAAAGCCATGCATGCTAGAAGAAAGATCCTAAATAAAGATCCCATATTGAATCTCCAGTGGGAGACAGGACTCTTCATAGCTTTCTCGATTGGGTCCCAAGCTTCTGCTTAGACAGGGATCTCTGAAAGGATATTTTATTGGAAGAACAATATATGTATAAAACATAAATCAGATTTAAAAAGGCTTGTCAATTTTTCTCACTGTTTTACACTAACTAAATCTATTTTCCAATTATCTGTCCCTTTCATCGCATTGATCAATTATGCACAATAAAAAGAATTGCAGAGTGATTGTTTTTATAGAGTATCAATAACAATTTCGGCATATAGCTAAAGATACATCTGTCCTGGGGTTGATAAGTAGATGTGCTATCTATTATCTTTATGACTCATCATTACTATTAATTAACATTTAGGAAGACTTGTTGATACCAAGGCAGTGACACATGGGAAAGTCTGTAGCTTCCAGCTGTCATATTTTGCTAAATCCATAAGTGCAGTCTCTACTGAACACAGGCAATTTTTACAGTGGAAGTACTAAGTACTTCATTTAATATCTTACTGCCTATTTTTTCTTATCAGACATTCTGTATGTTTATTTAATCTTTGACAGATACTGGTCTAGGGTGTTACAACATAGAAAAATGAAGGGGCAAGATTTTCAAAGGGGTTCAGTGACTGCCTAAATTTGGTCCCACTAAAGTCAATGGAACCATCACAACCAACTTCAGTCCAGGAGAAACTAGACAACGTTGAACTTGTTTAAAACTCCCACCCTAACAATAAAAATACAAATATTAAAATTTCTCTTGGAAATATGCTTTAATATTATGACTTTCATAAAATATATGCGTAAAATTTCATGAAAGGGAAATATTTCTTTCCCTCCTAATCCAACATGCTACCTCTTTCAGTAGATAAAACCGATTTCACCTTACTTCGGGTGTCATCTGTTCATTCTAAAGTTCATTCTATTTAAATTTATTGTAGTTGCATGAATATATACTATTGGCTACATATATATAGTGCCAGCTACATCTCCCCCATGCACCCTCTGTATATGGGTGAAAAATATGCTATTTTGTAGGGTATTTCCAGTTTTACGTGAGATTGCTTATGTGTGGAACGTTCCTTGGTATTTTTTTCTCATTCCTTGATTGGCTGGACATGCTCCATATGTTCCACAGGACCATTCTGGTTTATTTCTTCACTGAGAGCAGTTGTGCTATCTCCTGACTGCATGGAGCATGTAAACTCCCTGCCACTCAGCATGCACTTGGCATAGGCAGTCTCTGTGTGTATACAAGTCAAATTCAATAAGGTTTACACATTTACAACTGGGAGAAGTGCAACTGGCTGTGGATGAAGCAGAAAGTGTCTCTAACTGCTGCTGTTGCTGTCTGAGTTTACCACTTGACTATATCTTTCATGGGTTATAAACATCCTCTCTGTGACTACGTGCAATGTGCAGGTGATAAGACTTAGTGGTGTTGTCTGTGCACCATGGGATACTGTCGTTGAATAGCCTGGCTTACCCGATGCTGTGGCTAACGCCGCCACTCTGAACTGTGATTCTGACCTCTGTCCTAACACACGGGCCTAACCTTCACTCTATACAGCCTACAGTTCTCTTCCTTAAAACATGGCCGGGAAAAACTTGGCAGATAATCTATGGCAATTCTTGTAAGATGAGTTGAGGATCTACCTGGGAAAGAAAATTCACTTTCCAAGAAATTGAGATCTGGTGATTGGATATTTGTGTGTAAGCACCCACTAGATCAGTGTATGGGGAGGAAACTTAAGAATAAAGTATAAAAAAAAGATATATTCCATCACATAAGTAAATAAATCATAAAGATCATATTCCATAGGAAATATATCTTGAGTAATTGTAATCTTGTATATTCTTAACCGCAGCTGCGTTCTTTACCAAACCAGATTGTTTTTTTTAGTATTTTAAAAAATAACCTTAACTTTATTAAGGTGATGTTAACATGCCATACGTATAACATGAATATCACTGCCTGATATTTCTATGTTCTGAACTGAGAAATGTTAGTTGCAGGGGAAGGAAGCCAGCTAGGAGATCCTTTGAATTTTTCTTTCTTTCTAACTTGAGAAAATGCCACCTCAGTGGAGAACCCTCTTTATTTATATTTTGGTACAGTAAGAGAGAAACAGTTAGGAAAGATAAGGGACCAAGCAAACTCCTTTTCTCTATAGCTGTATGGAAGGAGGTTCCTGAACGTTTCTTGTTGCAACATGTTTCATGACATGGAAAAGGTTGGAGAAATACTGAGTACCATGTACAGGCAGCTAGAAAGAAGTTTCCAAGTTACTAGGTATAACAGGGGCTCAAGAACATCCTTTTACTTACGAGGTGGTAGATAGACAGGGAACATCAAAGGCTAGGAACTGCTTACCAGGAGACTGGAGAGGCTGAGAAGCAAAGGACTGGCACACTGCAGACACTCAAAGCAAGCAGTCAGGTAAAGCAGCCGGTGTGGCAGGGCACTTCTTGCAGTGCCAAGGGTGCAGTGATAGCCACTGCAACTGGACTCAGAGTGGAGGAGAGACGAGCTGCTGCTTCAGCAGGGCCAGCCTGTGAGCCTAATGAAAAGCACCTGAAGAGAGCATAGGGAAGATACCTGACCCCCAGGGGCATGGCTTCATGAAGATGTAACCAGGCTAAGAAAAAGCCAAGCAAAGACTATAAGGAAATTAGGTGTGGACTGAAAGGGAGGTATTATTTTGTTGTAATGGAAAAGGCAAAATTGGAACAAGGACAATGGAGTTGCAAACTGCACTAGAAACCCATAAATTTACTACTATATGATGATGAGACAGAGTTAAATAGAACTAAAAAAAAGGATTAGGAGAACTTCTGCAACAACTTTACAAAGCCTGGTGTGGAGCCAGGCAACCAGGCCTGTACCTCCTCGCCCACTTCGCCATTACCCTCAATCTCTCTGCAGAACCCATACTGACCTAATGCTGAATAAGGCTGTGCAAAGTTTTGGGAGCTGATTCAATTCAGAGGAGATTCGGCCCGATTTGGTGGCCAAATCTCCAAATTTGAATTGAATCAGGGAACCAATTAAAAGGTCTAAATCAATTCAAAGCTCTCCAAATCGATTTGGAAAACATTTAGAGAGCTTTGATGATTCAGGCAGTCCCCACTCGCTGCAGCAGGGAGCTGGACCCATGACTCCATGCCGGTACATAGGGGGCGGCGAAGGGGTGGCTGCAGGAGAGGGGACAGGAACATGGGGGGACCCCTGTCAAGCCCCATCCCCTGCCTGCTCCCCGAGCCCCTCCTGAGTACCCCCAACCCCTGCCTGCTCTCCCAGCCTCCCCCCCCATGGCTGCCCAAGCCCAGCCCCCGTTTTGTTTTGTTTTTTTAAGTCCCCCTTTCATGGGGTGCTGCTGGGTGGGGGGCAATCCCCACTGCCCCCCCACTGCCCCCGCTGCATGGGGGACTCTGTCATGAGCCCCCTGCCTGCTTTCCCAGCCCCCCCATGGCTGCCTTGCCCACCCCAGCTCCAGGCCCTTTAAAAAAAAAAAAAAAAGCCCCAACTTACCAGCTGCTGCAGTGGCCTCAGGGCTTCTAGGGGCTTATGGCCGAGCCGCCATACAGCGCAGGGCAGCAGGGATTGCCCCCCACACCTGGCAGCAGCCAGTGAGTGGGGGCTTTTTTTTCCCAAAAAGCCGGGAGCTGGGGTGGGCAGGGCAGCCATTGAGAATGGGTGGGGGATGGGACATGTGTGATTCAGAGATTTGGCTGATCGAATATCTGAATCAGATTGGCTGAATCGATTTAGGACAGTGATTCGAAACACCGAATCGAATCACTGTCCCCTGAATCGGCCAAATCCGAATCCAAAGTGGATACTGCTTTGCACAGGCCTACTGCTGAACCCTAGGGATCCACAGGACACAGTTTGAAAACCAAAGCACTAGACGGACCATTGGTTTGGGTGTGCAGACCAATACTTATCTTTTTTTCACCAATTGAGCAGAAGAGATTAAGTGGTAAGCAGGTAAGTTGCTGACATAAGACAAAAGAAGAATGATAAGAAACAATTGAGTAAAACAAAATTTAAATGAAAATGTTGGACCAGGTCCCCAAAGGGACTAAATCAGCATAGCTTCATCCACAGCAATAGCCAATGACTTTTGTCTTCATTGGCATTTCACTGAATTTACAGCTGAGCATTTGGTCCATTATAACCTTTTCAGGTTAAGGAGAAAGGAAACTTGTATAAAATCAAGTTTTTTGGCAAGGAAGTCCATTTTCAGATGAATAGTCATTCCTTCTTTCATCTGCTTTCTACTGCAACAGACATGCTTCTGGGGTAAACATTAGCAATTTATATTCTTAAGACTCTCAAAAGGTAACTTTTATTGCTACCACTTCTCCATCTCTCAGTTTTATGGAAAATGTTGCGGAAATGTAAAGAAGATAAACTACATTTACCCTTCATGACCATAAATATATGTAATAAAGTAGAATAATAAAGCCTCACGTAACCCCTTCTGCAATTACTGATCTCTTTCACAGTCTAAAATCTCAAAGGTGAGTGGGAAAAAAATATATTCAGTAGCCATGTAGTCTATTTACCATTCCAGAGCTATAGACATGCTACATGCTACATGCTATAATAAAGCAAAAAAATTAATAAAAATAATGCCATAGACATTAGGGCTGGAAGGGACCTCGGAAGATCATCAAGTCCAGCTCTCTGCCCCAGGGGCAGGAAGTCAGCTGGGGTCATAGGATCCCAGCAAGATAAGCATCCAAATAGCAAGATAAGCATCCAAATAATAAATCGAGCCACATGTCTGTACTGGTTTCCTTCAGTGATTAAAGACTTATTCCAGTGCCAAAACATAAGAAGAAACACAACCCTTCTTCCCCACTCCCCTCCAACCACTTTCTTTTGGAACAATTCCATTTTCCATGGTAAAACTGGTGTCATCTTAAGCAATGGAAAGACCCCAACTTCATACAGGAACTGCCAAATCCCAGTAAACCAGAATGTAAGCTCTACATTCATTAGATTCAGTTCCTAAGGAAGGACAAACCCTTTTGACAGTCTGTAAGTTCCCATTTTGATTGGAAGGGTATTCTGCATGCTGCTTAACTGCCTATGCCAAGTCTCTTGCAAATGAAAATGACCCCTTTCAGTTTTAAACTATCCAAAAGAACTAGCTACATTCAATGAGTCAAACTGCAGACAGCAACCTGTTCACATTTTTAAAGCAAACTCAGAATAATTGTACTCTGATTTTCAGTAATTCATTATGTGAAATAAAATCTAAGTAAAAGCCAGAAAATGTCTCCAATTGTCTTTCAGTTCCATTCCAGCAAATCTAAAGCCAAAAATCTCAAGGATTCAGCGAGGCTCTGAGTTTTTCCTCTTAGCAGCCTTTTATTCCAGCACTAGCACACAGCAAGATCCTTTGCCAGTTTGCTGCAAACTAATAAGTTTTTGGCATTGAAAAAATGTAGTTAGACCATTTTCTGCAACCCACAGAATCCATTAAGCACGATCTTCCAGTGACCTTGAGACTGAATTGTGCTAGACAGGGCTACCTTATTGACACAGTTGAGTGGAGATTTTCAGAAACGCTTGTGATGGTTGTGGGTCCACTACCTGTTGAGTTCTCCTGAAAATCATCCCTGGGTACTGAGTAGAGAGATAGGTGGAAGCCATATTCTACTACTTAATGGGAAATTCAATGATTTTTTTAAATACTGAGGGAGGAAAAAAAATGAATATTTCTGACTATTTTGTCTTTTTCCTTCCATTTGGGAATGAAAATATTTTAATCTCAATATTTCACTATACAAGAGTTGTATCGTTTGACTGGTCATTTTAAAACAAAACACATACACGAAACATTTCCTTTTGCAAATGTCAACATGAGATGTATTGACATTATCAAAATACTTCATTTTAGATTTATTCCCCACCCCCGAAGAAGTATTGCCAAATTAACATTCAAACAAACAAACAAAACTTAATGTAAACAGATATTTTATTGAAAAAAAAGTGATGATGAGGAACTTTGAATCAGCTCCTGGGCTAATCACTTGATAATCTGAGCCAAATAAGCCTGGAATTGGAAAGTACATGGTAGCAAATGATAAAGCAAACCATTAACTTGTCTCTGAAAATCTACATGGAACAAACCTACTTAACCTTCTTACAACTTCCAGCAGTTACAGCTTCAAGTTAAAGATTTAAACCCAGAATCCTACCATACTTTTTTGCATTCCTTTCATACCAAATCTGTTGAATCTCTCATTCCCAGGCCCCTTAAGATAGGGTCTGGGGTTTCAAATATCTTGTTCCATTAGTTTAGCTGCATTAGGGGGTCAGACTTGATGATCTATTGAGGTCCCTTCTGACCCTAACATCTATGAATCTAACATCTATGAATCTATTACAGGATAGGATCTGATAAAAGTAAACTGAGAGAAAAGCATCTTTTTCAGTTTCCAACCTAATTAATTTCTTATCATTCTGGTCATATCTCACACCTGGAGGGGGCAATGAGCCTATGTGCAGCCTTTAGCAAGCTGTTGTATGGAAAAAATGGGGAAAGGAATGGAAAGCTCATACCCGGGATGGTACAGTGCTGTATCCATGGTTTCCATACACTTCATAGTCCACACAGCTAATCCAATGTCATGAAATCAGTCCGGTTTTCTACCATGCATCAGAAATTTGCAGATGATCACATGTTCCAGCAGCCAGTCTGTCATTGTGTTAACAGAGTCTACAGACTGCACCATTCTCAGAAAGGCAAGAAAAAGTGCTGCTCACTGACCTGCCTTTCCAAAGACAGGAAGGTGATATCAAGCAAACTGTGCAGCAGAACAGAAATGAGAGCAGCCTGTCTTAAGTGACTGGGAGATTACTGTACGTAAAAACAGGGCTTCCTAGAGAGACACAGAGGTGCCAGCTGATCTAGCCACTGTATATAAACTGAATGAAATGTGTCTGCTGGGTCCAGTTTTAGAATGTATATTTTATTTACTTTTCTAAATAGCAAGGAAAGCCTGTCAGCTTCTCTCTTCAAAGAGGTTTTCTCCATTAAAATCAGTTGGAATTTGCCTCCATTACAGAGATTTCCCTTGTCATTCACACTGCTTGCTAAGGGTTTATATGCTTACCAGCCCCTAATAAGAAAACTGGGACAGCAACATTTTTCACCTTTCCTTCCTCTTGGTCTGTGCTGCCACACTTCTCCATTTTCTACTGCATAAATACAATGATGTAGCTTTCCTTATAACTAGCTTCTGTGAATTTACTGACAGAAACCCATGAAGATCCAGAAATATTTCTCTTCTCCATTGTGTCCAAGTGACCTATGCAACAGGTCTCTTAAGCTAATTGTGATAGACGCATATTACCAAAGACTCTTATTTGCTGGAAGTTGTTCCAATAAAATGAACAAGGCACTTATTTGCAGTCCTCAGCAATGGTCCAGTAATGAATCAGGCAAAGGGAAGCCGATCTCAAACTAATCCCCAATGGATGTGTGTGCATCAAACAAACTGTATGGGTTTGTCTACACAGAGAAGCTGGTGCGCAATAAGTGAGTATGTAAATCTGTATCCCCTAGCTACCAAGCACTAAGTTTCCTTGTGAACACTCTTAGGATGTTCAAAGGATGCACAGTCATGTGATTACCCACTCTTACTCCATTAACTTTGACCCCAGAAATAAGGTGAGGATGCATGCAGCAACATGCTTACAAATTGGGTACTCAACAGTGATGGCTTAAGACACCTCCAGGGCATCCTGGCTGCATCAGTTCTGGAATTCACATGCCTGGGGTAGGAGCAGGCGGGTGAAACAACTAGTCAGCAGCATGACAGAGCAATTTTCCATGCTGTAAACACACTGGAAAGGGTGAACATTCATTTCAGGTATTTAATGTAAATGCTCATGCTTTCACTCAACAACTTTTCCAACAACTATGCACTAGAATGAGCGCACACTGAAAATTCATCAAGGACAAAAATATCCAATTACCTGTGGGGGCACACTTCCCACAAGACATTTACTCCCTCTCCAGTCTCTCAGTTCTACTCCTCAAAGGGAATTTACAAAACACCTTTCGTAGACAAACTGATGAACTGCACTTCATAAATCTACTGGATACAAAAAATCATGGACTCAATATACACATGACACATTACAACCTGCCTGACATCTGATTCACCAGGTACCTGCCTGACCTTACCATTTACAATTCCCTTTTCCTCCTTTTTGACCATTTGTCTTCCTAATTTCCAGCTATTTACTGTTTTTACAGACTGCCTCTTTTCTACCTTGGATAACTCAACTACAGTAGAGTCTCCCTTACTTACTTTTGGCATTAATTCCCCCTTGTTTTCCCCCCTCCCATCCCTTCTATACCCCTTGTTTTCCTAATTTCCAGCTATTTACATTCTCACTGACATCCTGTCATACTTTTAGCTTGTTGCATTATTTAGAGATCTCAGAACAGCAGAGCCTCCCTACACCTGAAGAAGGGTGACTGTGCCAAAAGCTTGCAAATAACTATTTTCCAACTACTCAGTTCGTCTCATAAAAGATATCACATCTACCCAAAGAAGCTTGCCTGCCTGTGTCCTTACACCAACACAGCTACAACCAAAAACCCTGAATGTTTTTACTCTTTTCCCCTCTCTTCTTTCATAGTCACCTGCAATTCCAGCCTAGGAGTACAGTGTGACACAACTCTATACTCAACAGTGGATCTGCAATACCCAGTCTGAGACAGCTGATCAAACAGCACCATTTTGAAGTCCCTCTCCTTGAAGGGATAACTGTACCCTATTGCCTGCACTCAGATCTGAAACTCTCACCGTCTGCCCAGCATCTCGCAGAACTGAACCACAGAATGACAGCCAGAGACTTCACACAGGCAAATACACTTTTAAAATCTGTTGGATATTTCATATAGAAGCTGCCCTCACTTCCCCAGTAGTGCTGACTGGGTGTTCAACTACTTCTTAAAATTTCTGTTCAAAACTATTGTAGAGCAGATTTGCCATATGAAAATCTCGTGATACCTATTTTTTACAGAGTGTTTCATTGAACACAAACATGATAAATAATAAATAAACTGATTGATTTTCTTCTAGTAATGTAACCCACTGCTGAGTAGGTTATAAGACTCTTCCTGCGTACCATCCCTAAAGGGAAAATGTCTGCTAGACAGCCAACTACAGACTCCTGAGCTCAAGGCCCAGCACCTCACCCTGCATCCTCTGGAACTACCCACTCAACTGTATCAGCCACCTTAGTGATCCATGGACTAATCTCTTATTGAGCACAGCCAGTGTTCCCCAAACCTTCATTCCTTCCCTAGCCGGTTAAACCAACTGAATGAATGATAAAAGCAATGCACCTAAATCCTTCGGAGTTACAGTTGCCAATATGTAATAGATAATTGGCAGTATTTTTGTTTTGCTTCTTACAAACTGTCCAAAAGCACAAGTTGGCAGATACACTAATTATTCAAAATTATTCACTAAATTCTATATATGGAGGTAACTGGGAAGGATCATTCAACACCTTATTAGATTATGTTCTCTGCCACACCACTCTGACTTAGGCTTTAGTGTGTGTGATAAAGCTAAAGAGGTGATACCTGAAACAAATTTGTATCTCTTGATTGGTAACAGCCAGTAAAAATAGTTATGCTTGCTAGTAATGGAAGTGGTGAGTATCTCCTTCAGAAAAGTGAAGTTACCATTTTCCAGGGGAGGGGGGTTTGGCGGGGGGGTGGGGGGGTGAAGATTTGGTTTGCTCAGTCCTCAGGAAGCAAACACTCTGCACTAGACATTTTTCCAACTATCACTTCATTTTCACCTTCCAATTCCTGAGCAAAATCCATGCAGAGAACAAAATCCATAGACTGTTACCTCTTATTGTGGAAGTCTTATTTTGCTTTGGCTGCTACATAGCACCCAATGGAATTGGGTCCTGGTCCTTGAGCAGAGCTCCCAGGCACTACCAGAGTAATACAACAGTGTCAGCTCCTAGCATACACTGCACTGCAGGTGAAGTACAGGTATTGTACCAGTCTTGCTAATAATTGGTGCAGTTCCATCAGGGCAGAGAGAGATCATTGCAGCCCTGTAGCCTTAATCTCTGTTCCTACCACGGGTATTTAATTTATCAAAAGAGTTACTGTGCTTAAAGAATGATGCTGTTTTGCAAGTGAAACTGTTGTGTGAGCTTTGATAGCAAACTGAAAGGCCTGTATATATTCTGGATTCACTCAAGTTCTTTTCTGTGCACGTTGCAACACCTTGATCATAATCCTCTGGAGTGAGACACCTAAACCCCATTAACCTGTTTCTTTTCTCTGTAATTAAATTAAAAAAAATAAAATTATAAAATTCTAAGCAACATCTTAATTCACTAACTCTGCTAAGCTAACTCATTAGTGAGACAGCAAAAAAAGAATGAAAGCAGAAAGAGAAACACTTCTGGCAGAGATACTAAAAATGTGATCACAGTTATTGTGAAAAACAAGATGTGACATTTTACAGGTGAATCTTTGGTTAATTCATCAGGGTGTTTTCAATGAAAAGAAATAAAATTCAGAGGAAATAACATTTAGTTTGGATTTATCATGACAGGCAGGGTATATTTAACCATAATGGTAAACTAGCAAGTTTGTCATTAATCATTGTAAAGAGTCTTCTGCGTCTGAAAAGAATTCCAGCAGCAGCTGAAATATCATATGACCAGGATGAGTTCTATCAGTCTCATTTCCCCATTTTTATTAGCATATTTTTCCTTAAGGAAGATTATTAAAACATTTAAAAAGCAATACATTTCAGATGTTGCAATACTCATCTCTCTCTTCATTTCACTCTCAAAACTTGTCTCGTTATGCGGCTAAAACAGTTGATTAGTTCACAAGATCCACCTACGTACTCAAATCCACTTTCTTCCTCTTTCTTTCAACAGTCTCTTAAATGTTGAACGACAGTTTCTCATCTGCCTGTGCAGAAGCCAACAGATCGGTGTTCCCAACCCTTGGCCATGACTCCTAGGTATTACCACACTACAATTAAATACATATGCCAAAGAAAATCCCTACAGTGCTTAGGAACATGGGCGTGGACAGGGTTTACAGGAGCATTCAGCTCTGTTCTCTGTTCACAAGCAACCATGGGTCCAAAGGCACCACAACAGCATGTCATTCCAATTGTCACATACCACGGCCACACCATGTGGCAAAAAGCAAATAATAAAAACATTACTACCTGCCAAAGGTGAAAATGAGCTTGTGAAACAAAGGTGCCAACAGTCATGTCAGGGTATTTGTTAGGGTAATTTAGGTTTCTTTTACTAGACTTCCCTTAGTTGGGAATCATTTTTTTCATTTATGTTTCTCTTTTCCTCTCAAGAAGAGAAGAATGGTCTTATGGGTAAAGCAAAGAACTGTGTGTTTGGAGACTTGGAGTGAAACTTGACTCTACTGAAGTCAGTGGGAGCGCTACTTCTGTTGGGCAGGAGTTTAACCCTGGTTCTGTAACAGACCTCGTGTGTGGCCCCATTCAGGCTAGTCTGTGGCTATAAATCTGTCTACAAGTTGGCAACTATCCATAATTTACTAAAATCCCATTAAAAAAAAGGCTAAAAACATCTGTCTGTAAAATCGGGGGGAGGGGGGGAGGAGGGGGGAAAGGAGGTGTCTGTAAAAAAAACCTAAGCAACTGAAAGCTTGCTTTAATATTCCTCATCTGAACAAGGCTGGATGTAGAAGAACAGAGTACAGCCACCTTGTGTCTGAGCAGGAGCATAGGATCCTACAGGGAGCTCTGCCAGTGGTTTGTGGCCCACAGGAGCCTCCCATAGGCCCCTTTCTCCTCAGTCCTATGCTGCTGCTGTTGTGTCCTGTCTCCTATCTATAACACTGCTGGGCCACATGTAGGCAGGGCAGAATGGGGAGGGGGTAGTACAGCAGGGATGGAGCTGCAGACTGAGGGGGGAAGATGTCAGGTGGGGGGTCTATGCTGGGACAGGGGAAGTAAAGCCAATGGGGGTAAGGCTGGGAGGTGGACCAGGAGGGAGCAACATGGTGCTAGATGTGGTCAGGGGTATCAGGGCATGGGGGTGAGTAGGAAACCCCAAGGGTGGGAGTGGAATAGTATAAAACCATTGCTGCAGTCAAGCAGGATTGCCAACCCAAGAAAAAGTTGTTTGTTTTTAATGGCAACCAACGTTTTTTACTATGTTTGTTATTAATCCCCTAATTTGAATTTGGCCCTTTTAACTGCTGCCCATGGCCTGGAAGAAGAGTTGCATTCACATTTTGTAAAACATATGCAAGTAAAAAAGTTTGGCTGTCAGTAAAAAGTTTGCAGATTGCCAGTAAAAAAACAAAAAAGCAAAACAAGAATCTTTCTTGGTTTGGCAACCCTGATCTGGCTGATTTGAGATGAGAAATGATTGCCCCAGCAGGAATACAAGGAAGCATTGTGAGCAACTCAGGCACACTGCTATGGAGCATGGAACACTACAATCCCCAATACACACTTTTACAGCATATCGGCTACACCAATTCCACTGATATCTTGAAGGGAAAGGGAACATAGCCCTGCCTTTTTCTACCCCTGCCTACACGCTCAGAAAAGGTTACCACTAGTCTCAAACGGTCTTAGCAATGAGAGTTGAGACAGCACCTCTCCTCAGAGACATAACTACCAGGGTCTGGGCCTTGAACAGCAGTCCAACTGCCCCAGTGGCCTACCCTTTGTTGTGCTACTGCCTCAAAGCTCTATGTATCCCAATTTGCTACACTGTAGGGTAAATGGCACAATCCAGTGGATATGACATAGGACATGGGGCCTGGTACTCCTGGTTCTAATCAGAGCTCTGACATTTACTTCTGTGACCTTGGGAATGTCTCCAGCTCTGAATCTCAGGTTCCTCATCTGCAATGTGAGGATTAATATTTTCCTGCCACGCAGGAGTGTGGGGAGGTTTCATTTATTAATCTTTGTGAAGTACGTGGGAATCCTTTGATGAAAAAATGCTATATAAAATGCAAAATACTATTAGTGAAAACCACCTATTTAAATCTCACCTGGAAACCTTCCTCTTTCTCTTTAATTTGTGATTGATTCTCACGCAATTAGTGTTAATGGAATTTATGTGTATGCTTTAACAGCAGCATAGACCCCACGGTGAGGTGCTAACAATAGCTTCCATGTAGATGTGCTAATTCATATAAAGTAGCCAGTCAACCAGTACCCGCCACTTAACAAACACTTTCAGCCGCTGTGTCCCTGTGAATTGCATACCCACAATTTAAATTGACTTCTAGTACTGAGGGCTTCAGACTTATTCCTCCGCCTCTAATTTCAGCATGAGCAGGCAGCTTCAATGCATTGTGTTAAAACATCGGGTTCCTAATACAATCCTTAGTTCCTACTCTGTTGGCATGCAGATACTGTGATAGGTATGCTCTTAACCAACCAGGCACTTTTAAGTCGACTTCCCCACACTTACTCAGCTTTTTAGCAACAATTGTATCTAACAGAAGAGTTTAGTCACTGACAGATAGTACAAATCCACAAATTGTTCATTAGCTGAATATGTCAAGTGCCATTTCATTTTACAAAGAGGAAGTGGTAAGCCAGATAACCTTAGAGTGAGTACTTAATGTACTTCAAAGTAGGATATAGCTTCAATACAATATGCAAAAGAGCAATTTAGGAACTCCAAATGATTTTATCAAATACTCATATTGTGAGGCTCTGACTGAATGATAAGACCTCCAGTAGGAATCGTTCCTTTGAATACACATTAGGAAAAAAATGTTTATTAAATCACACAGTTGAAAGGCAGGGATTGCAATGAACGCTGAAGAAAGATGTATAGTTGTTGTTTTTTTTTTCTTGTAGCCACTTAATTGAATCTGTGGCATTGAGTCTGGAATTATAAATGCTGGGTGATAGTAACAATTTACTCCATAGATTTTCACACTGAGCGCCCACTAAAAAAAAAATAGCATTTGTGCTGAATAGCTTCTAATCAACTATTCTCAAATGACAGTCCTTCTTTTTAAAGCATTTCTAAATCTCCTTGCCTATGAGACTCCCTTAGTACTAAAAAGTATTCTGTGTGTTCAGTTTTCATCCCTCCGTTTCCAGGGTCCTTTATCATGATCTAATCACATTAATCTTTGATGCTAATCTCTATCTTTTAATCTTCTTAGTTTTCTTTTTAAAGTGATCTTTGGGTCTCTCTCAGGGTTCATTAATCTATTAAGATTCCCTGCAGCATCCATTTTATAGATCAAGATGTTGTTATATGGAGTTGCTTGTCAGGAAGCTCTGGTTTAGCAATCCTTAATTTAATTAGTAGATTTTACCTGACCATACCTTCTGGAATACTGTCACAAGGGCAATGAATTTCTGGGCACTGGATGCTTGCCTTTACATGATACCAGAGACACCTAATCCTAAAAAAACCAAAACACCAACCCCCCACCCCTGATTTGTAAAGAAAGCCCCTCCTTTACTGAATACCTGAAAAGAAAGGGCATTGCTAGTTTTAATTATTCACTGCTCATCAAACAATTGTTTAAGGGGAGAATGTTCGACTATCTTGACATTTTTCAGTACCATAGAAAAGGCCATAGGCAAAATGTTTCATTTATGAGCAGATTAGGTTATGTTCTCTTGATGCATGGATGCAACTGCTTTCAGTTTCAATGGGAATTATGTGCACAAAACATGCCCAAGAGTGGGTACATTGTTTTCTTACAGAACATGTTCTTGGGAAGACAGAAAATGAATAAGATAACAATCATTCAATACGTAATGTAGTTGACTCAATGATTTTATGCACTTTCAGAAACAAGCCTGAGAATCCCAATGCAAATGCTAAGTGAGTTTAAATCTACCAAGTCTCCTATATGGGTTCTTGGTTTTTTCCCAGTAAGTTCAGCTTGAAAACAGTCAACATTTTTATTTACCAAGCCTCACCATTTCTTCTCTAGAATACACTGGCATTTTAGGGAAGATTTTCAGGGGTGACTTATGTATTCCTTCCATCTTTTCCTAATAAAAATAAGTGCTTTCCTTCCTTGGGGAGGAGTGTACAAATAATATAGCAGATAATTAAAAAGTCAGGAGACCTTTCAGAATTTTTGATGCCTGAACATTATTGCTGAAATGGTTTTCAGCTACATCTAATACCACAGATTACTTTAGCACCCTTAATATTACCTTCCTTGTTCCTACCCTTTGCACGTCCCTTCTCTCTCAGTAATACTAGTGTACTAGACTAGGAATGCAATAATACTAGCCCTTCCTCATCTGAAAGACAATAAAGTTCTTCCCTTTCCTTCCCCTTATTTGATACTCCAGTATTGCTGAAGTCTGAATTTTCCCATTTTTCTATTCATGATCATTTGCTTCTGAAGATGATACACACACACACACACAGATACAGATATTGTTATATATATATAGAGAGAGAGAGAGATAGCTATAGATGTAGATAAAATATGTAGTGCTATAACAGGGCAGAGCCAGCTGTAACAACACACACTGCACCTCACTGGAGTCTTTTTCCTTCTATTATTGGGGTGTGTTATGTTTTGTGTCTTACCAAAGACCATTTCAAATGGTGAAGGAACAAAGAACCAGTGGGTCTGACTCATCATTGCATTATGTCCTGACATTAATATGCGGGTTCAGGAAGAAATAACACTTTTCTTTGAAATCTTGTCAATCATTAGTACAAGAGCAGATGAGGGCTTTTCTACGTGCTACAATTTTTGTGATAAGAAGATGATATCACAGTTTTAATGCTGTGGATAATGTCTATATTCCAAAGGAATGCTGTACCACTTTGACCTTTTCAATGTTCTACCATCAGGTTAGTTGGTTATTCCAGTTTTATCCCATTTAAAGCACCGTTGGCAAAGGGGGAAGAGAAGTAGAATGGTCAGCTAACCAAAATACAGAGTAGTGGGAAGATCACCCGAGCGCCGCATGTGTCCTAACGTTCAGGTTGCACTAGCACTCAGGTCCTGTTTTTTATCCTGTGCTCACAGATTACAGTGAGAATCAAAAGTGGCACCAAAAAAAAGAGGAGCTGGATAAACTTGACATGTGAGCAACCTTGGGTTTCCCCCACAAATTCCCAAAGTTATTATGAACGTGTACAGGATTATTTTTTTTTTGGTCTCGTGGCATTCCTTAAAATGTGACTTCAGGAATTATCAGCTGAACTGAAGCAAGAAGAAAATGCACAGTCAGGAACTGAGAAATTCCTAAGTATTGAAGTTACCTGCTCTTAAAAACCCATTCTACTAAAACATGTATTTACTAATGGTATTAAGCCACTGCAACAAAAAGTATTAGCATCGTGGCAGGTTAATAAGTGACCCGCCAACCTCCACATTATAGCATTACAGACAATTCATGTAATACAAGCTTGATACTGTATTGTACCACCAGGGTAGAAGTGAATCCTGGAGCAGGTTGAGAGCTGTTGTAAAGTACCATGAACTCAGTGGAGCTATCACAGCTGAAGATCTGCTCCCAGACTGGAACTACATATGAAATTACAAGGCAAACAGAAGTTTTCTCAGCCGCAGTGAAAATTTTGGCTCAGTTAGATTCATATTTTCTATAGAAGTTTGGATGGTGCTTATTTTGTCTTAGCCAGCTCATTCATCCTCAGTAAAAGTATGTCAAATATACAGTAACATAAAATGCATTTTAGCATTCAGGGTGATTTCAACCAGGGTCGTCCCCTTTAATTGTTTTTAAGAGACAGGAATTGATTGTTCTAGTCTCTTCAGGTTGATTGAGAAGGATTATTCTTTAGGTCCAAATATACCCGCACTAACTTAAGCACATTGATCATCTCAGATTTCAACTATCACGCTTAAAGATAGGGATGGACTAAAGTACTCTTGCTGATTTCTTAGCTAACTAAGAGATAAAACCAGTAGCATTTGGTGATTATAAACATGATGATTTCTTATCTGTTCTTGGGTGATAAATTCAGTGTGGTGCAGCATTCCAGATGGCAGATGGTATGAGAAAGTGTGTGTGTGTGTGTGTGTGTGTGTGTGTGTGTGTGAGAGAGAGACCCAACAGTTTCACTCCATTCTGTCAAATTCAAAATGAAACTTGAATCTCTTTTCACCACTGGGATTTGTCAAATATTGTTTTATTAGCTCTACTCTGATATGTTGAAAATCTAGCATAAGCCAAAAAATCTCTGGAAGTCGGTATTTTAAAATATATTCCAAAAAGATATTCTTTGAGAAAGGCACTACAGGTGCATTCAGTTGTATAGCTGATTGCCTGATATATTACCATTTGTGGCCAGGCAATTTAGCTTTCAAGCACTGAACAAATATCAAACTTAGTGTAGATAATCTCTCCCTAAGGCAGATCCTACCAGCATTCTACTAAAATTAACTCTTGGTTACTGATGAAATGTCTCACCATTTGGAAATATACCTGCTTGGCATTTGCTGAACAAATGCAGGTATCATGCAGGAATAAATCCCTCTCAGCGCCAAAATAGTCAGCTGCTCAAAGCAGGATGTAGGAATTATCTGGCGTCCACTGCTCACAAAATCAGGCTTTACTGATGCTTTTAGCCTGAGCAACTCATTTTCTTTTATGACCTGACACTTTGCTGTCCCCCTCCCCCCGCTTTTTTAGAGCTTTGCTGGCTTGAAATATGCCCCCCCTCCCCCTCCCCTTCCCCACCAAAGAGGATTTTTGATCACAGATGGTTTTTCACTGATTCAATCCTTTCACGCAGTAGGCAAGGTCAACTGTATACCAAAATATAGAGGATATCTCTAAGTTATATTGAGATGCAATTAGCCAACCTTCTGAGCTCCGACTCTCACTGTTAAATTCACACTGAAGGCAGGCATAACACCGAACCCCTGAACACAGCAACTAATACTTTTCATCACGCTCTATTCCCCACCTCTCCCCTCCCCTATACTAGAGACAGAACTGCTTCCATCTTTAGACATATTCCTCACACCCACTCCGCTCTACCTTTTTGTATTTACTTGGTAATTATTACACGAGATTTATTTTTGTTTCTTATAGTAGCCTACACATTTTACTAGCCTGTTTTTGCAACAGCAGCCTCTATTTTTCTAGGAAAAATTCTGTCCCTGCAATGAATTGCACTCATGGACACTACCTGAACATTGAAGTGAGGGCCCGATTCTGATGTACTTCCTTTGGTAGCCCTGTGGAAGCTATGCAGAAGGGATAACGGTTCCAGAATTTGGCCTGTTGAGTATCAAACACCATTGGGTAAGTGTCTAGAAGCATTTCCACCAATACTTCATTTTGGATGTCAAATAGCTGCTTAGCAATGTTCACATGGGGCAGGTGATGCTAGAAAGAGCTCTAGAATCTAGATTTTTTAAAAAGGCCCATGAGAAAAACCTGCTCTTTAATTCTGTTTTGAAGTATCTGGCATGTCCTCTTGTCCTGCAGCACATGCACCTTGTGATGGTAGTAAAGGAGCCAAAACAGTGGCTCAGATGGGCAGGAGCATGACCACATGAGATCATTCTCTCCTTCCTTGTGGGACAATAAATTCACTACTTAATATCCCCTTACCAAATCATCGGCTATATAAAAAGTTAATACCAAAGGTTAAATCTGTCCCCACGTGTGCCTATATGGCAGTTACCAGAGGGATTAATTGACCTTTTTGGCTCCTACACAGTTTTAGGCTCTATTTGGTCCTCTGGTGAAAGAGCATCACCCCGCCTGCTGTGTGTGTACTTGCCTGCCAGAACCAAAATGGAAGAGCAGGAAAGCCTTCCTCCTGTGTCCAGTATGCCAGTGGTCAAAGTACTCAGCCAGGAACCAGGAGACCCAGGTTTTGGACATCTTCCCATGCGTTGGTTTGAACCTGCTTCTCCTGCTTCCCAGTACAGTCCTCTAACCACCAGATCTCAGGTTAGACATTAACCCGGCTGCTCCACAGCCCTCCCCTTGAAGCTGGCCCATTCTGCCTTGCTTTGAATATTCACTAGGTAAAATGAATAGAGAGCAGTAAGGAATTTTGTGCCCCACTGGGAGCAAAATCCCTTTACCATCAGGAGCAACATCCATCAGTAGTGTAGTAGTAGGAGTGGGAGGGAAATGGGGGGACAAGAGGGAGGGAAATGGGGGGATAAGGAGACCAAGGCACCAGCCTTGGGAGCCAATTTGTAGCAGGGCACAAAAATAGCATCTGCCACGCTGATGGCCCAGCTACAGCTGCTGCCCCAGGTGCCACCACTTCCCAGGGTGCAAAACTGGTCCGCTATGCCTCTGGCATCCATCTTTCTAAGCCACTAATCCTTCTGGCCCCACATATCTCCCTCTCTTGGCTTCCCAGGAGACTTACTTCAATGGAAGGGATGGAAAGGGGACTGGATAATGTCTAACCTGTGCTTTAATGGTTACAGCACTGCGCTAGGAAGCCAGAGATGCAGGCTTAAACTCACTTTATAAATATTATATACAAACTACACACCATAGTCTGGTTACAGCTAAGTTTACCACTTTGTTATTGAAGAATGCTTCAACAGCATGAATATTTTCTTTTTGTAGCAATTTCCCTAGATTTCCCAAGAATGTTACTATCACTTTTCTGCCTGTATGGAAGAATCGCTGTCATACACGTTGCAGTTTTATGTATCTACTTGCAGATTTCTGCATCAAGTGTTGGAGAGCTGGATGATTACCTGTCATCCCTAAGTGTCGAAATGCGGGTGTTTCTAAATCAATGTAGTTTGCTTCTTGAGTGTAATTTGGCTACAGACGTTTGTGAAAGGAAACTGAATATAACTAAAATTAAACAGAATGACCCTACCCAAGATGTTTTGAGAATATTTTTTATTTCATTTGAAGCTAAAAAGATGGGAACAGGTTGTGATCCTGTTTTTTTGGTAGCGAATACCTGCACATTGTCAGTTTAGTAAGCCTAGGACCTTCTAAGCACCCTGTTAGAGCAACCGTTCTGTAGGATTCAGAAACCCCTCCCACTGCCTTCACATTGATAAAATAATTTGTTCCATTCACATTAATGACAGCATTACACAAATAATCCACTTCCATTATGGGAGATTTTTCTCTCCCTATAAAGCACCATCTAGCATCACTCCTACCCAAGGCGGGTTAACAGACTACTTGAACTGCAACGAAGTAGAAACTATTCTGCTTATCTGACAATTCATATAAGAGAACAGAATCAGGAGAACTGCCAAGATTTTGCATGCCACTACACTGGTTTCGATGAACATCTGCAATGGGAATAACAAAACGAATCCAAATGAAAGTCAGATGTTGTACTACTAATGACATTTACGTAGGTGACAGATTTTGACA
This sequence comes from Alligator mississippiensis, assembly GCF_030867095.1. Taxonomy (NCBI): domain Eukaryota; kingdom Metazoa; phylum Chordata; order Crocodylia; family Alligatoridae; genus Alligator; species Alligator mississippiensis. Next base: position 69,089,844 of record NC_081832.1, read on the forward strand.
TGTTTTGAACAATGATTCCTCTGCCTCTGTATATGGAGCCTTCTCATGCTATCTCAGGTGGCTTTCATAAATCTGAATTACAAATGTGGAGTTTTATAGAATAAAATGTGGTTCCGGTGGGGAAATTGAAATTCATATCACTATGACAAGGTCAGCCTTTCACTCTAATTGTGCTCTGAGGGATAGCAGTTCTATAGAAAAGCAGCTCTTGCCAGGAACTGCTGCTTATTGCTACCACCGTACATCTAGATTAACATCAGTTTTGCATACAATGAATGTGATTATTTACTTAGGATTGTATATTTTGAAAAGCGTTTGAACACAAAAGCTAACGACAGTTATCTTCCATCTCTTCTAATGAGCAGAGACAAAAAACCCAGCTATTTTTAAAAGCCTGTTACATTGTGCATTGTACTTTTGTCTCTGGCAATAAATTCCATGTGAAATGATCAGTACTGTTAAGTGATTTATGGGTTTTAGTAATGCGAATAATTTAAAAATCACAGACAACTCATTTTTATTTTGAAAATTAAATGATTTGTTTGTAAGATTATAGTCTGCCTTGTAAAAATAAGCAGACACGCACTGTGGCTGTTACAAAACTAAAGATGAACGTGAGTCAAATATCAGTCAAATTATTCCTATTTTGGGGTGCTTTTCACAAGGGAGAGGTAGTGAATCCAGATTTTAACGCTAGGTCTGAGTTACCACTAAATAGGGAAAAGTGAATTTACCTCTCTACATTAGAAAAGTTTGAATTTTGTAGCTTGAACCTATTAAAGTATAATTAGCTATGAATTTAAACAACATTTAAAGTATACATAGCTTTCTGAGTTACTGAGGAATCTGAATTGTAGATTTCCTGATTTCTCTGACAAAAGAAATGGCATTGTAATCACGTATAAACAAATCTACTTAAAAAAGTTGTTACCACACTTCCAAAGTTTTCTGCCGTGCTTGACATTTCTCAAGTTTATTCTCAACTGAAAGGTGAACTGTTCTGGAATATTTTAATAAAATTGTTTTAGCCATTATTAAATTATCCAAGAATGAAAAACGCAAGCTTTATTTTCTTTATTATCTTCTAGGTGATGATCTTTAATCATTGTGCAAACAATGAATTAAGTCTCATAATTCACATACTGTAGGCAAATATTATTAACTTCAATTTTTACAATGGGAATCTGAAGCACAAACAATGAAAAATAGTGCATATGAAGTCACACAGAAAATATAGGTCAGACATGCAAACAGTACTTAGGCATCCTTCCAAATATACATAATTATAGAGGTGTCCATTAAAAAGTCAGCTTTTTCGAGCTGTTATTGGAGTGCAATAACTGAGATACTGCAGCACTCCCCTGTACAAAAGAACCCAAGAAATAACTTTTGAATGCTACCTCTTGATATATGCTAAGACTTTTCTCTGTTGCCCCCGTATTTGCCTTCCCAAGCACTTGCTTGACTGAAATCCACCCCACCAGGTTTGCGGTTTGTTTATTGGGGGGAGGGGGGTGGTCTGGTTTTTACAGCTTGTTGGCTACTTGGCAGCTTACATGAAGCAAGTATGGTGGTCTCGGTCTACTTCTAAAGAGCTTCCAGTATCAAGATCTGGACTCAAGATATTGCCCCGCACTGCAAAGAGCCACTACCACAGTTTGCTATTAAAGCGCCACCCTTAGCAACCTACGTAGAAAACCAGAGACTGTACAGATAGAGAGACTGGCCTATGGACAAAGCTGGGTGCTTCAGATCAAGGTGAACAATGTGCCTTGCACAGCCAGCACCTTAGTTCTTACCATTCTATAGGTAACCAGGACTAAACAGTTTCCAAAACCCTCTCCTCCAACTCAAATACATCCTCAAGATGTATTCCATTAAAAATAAAACAAAAAACAAAACACTCCCCAAAAACCACAAAACAACAAATTCTGACAAGAAAACAAAAAACCCTGATCTGTCAAAATGGGTAGCTTAGATACCATATTTGCCCTTCACTTTTCTCTACCTGTTGTCCCTCCGAAGCTGGTATATCATGCTGTTACTTAAAACCACTGTTTGATGTGGATACAGACGTGTATTTGTATCAAGGTCACATCCCAGACCATACTATCTTATGTCAAAGTATCGCCCTTCAAAGGGTCCAAGGTCTTCCAGTAAAATTCACAAATTCAGAGCCTATAAGGTAGCATTTCTCTTCTAGTAGTCAGGGTTTGTTAAACAAAAGGAACACCAGAACATCAGCCAATGGGCAGATTTCCATCCTGATCAGAAGCTATCTAACTAGTCCCTGACTCCCACTTCATAGCTTGCATCCTGCTTCTTTAGACCTTTATTTCCTTAAAGGAGTCTGTAGTGGGACTGGGAGCCATTGGTGGTGAGGTGTGGTGGCCTTTCAGCCTCTGCGTCTTGGCTTTCTCCCTTTTGCTCTCCTGCCACGCCTTTGATGATATTTAATAAAAAAAAGGAGTTGGGAGGCTGCCCACATGCTAGAGTCTTGCTGGTGTTGCTTCAGGAGCCCGTCCCTGGTTCTTGCCCCATCTCAGGCAATGGTTATGCCCCTCATGGGCTTTAAGTCTCTGGCCCTGGTTCTCACCCTCTTAAGGGCAACGCTGGACTCCCTGGTCCCTGTCTCCACCCTGATAGGGCTCTGTGCTCTCTGGCCCAGTCAGTGCTTTGAGCCTGGCCCCCCAGGCAGGGCTCAAAGAAGTCACATGCCCTTCAGGCACTAATGGGACCTCCAGAACTCCCCTTTCTAGGCTCAACCTGGTTCGCTGGTGTAAGTTATAATGGAAAAGTTCAGCCCTCCAGCTACAACAAAATCAAGCCCCCTGGCTGCATAATAAAGTCAAGCTCAAAGGAAACTCATAGTTCCTTATTAGTAACCTGATGGATGCAAGGTCTCCAGTGGTCTCAGATTTGTTATAGCGCAGGACCTCTTTCATGGCAACATAGTAGTTAGGATTACTCAGGCAGCCTCTCAGCTACAGCCGCCACAGAGAAGCTCTTTCCCTGGCAGCCTGCAGAAACAGACTCCCTCCAGGGCTCAAGACCTGGGCTTATATAGGGCCATGGTCCCCTCACACCTCCAGGTCTTGGGATCTCCCAGGCTAAAATAGCTGGCGCTCTGAGCCACTCCCAACTGTGGGTGATAGAAGCCAAATACCCTCCTTCTCAGTACTACTGTGGTGCAGCTAGCTTTGCAGCCGGCAGATTGCGGTCCTCACTCTTTTCTGCCTTAGTAGCACTGCAATAGTCCAATACCTCAGCAATAACCAGCTCTCCAGCCTAGTATAGCCTAGGCTATGTCCTGCTATGTTTTAGTGAGCAGCCTAGGTCACCTGAACTCTTCTTCTCCCTAATAACAGGGAGTCCCTAACTTCATGTAACAGGGTCACATGATGGAAAAATGTGGGGCCTGACCCCAAGTCCTACTACTCCATGAAGAGAACAATATACGGCAGTGTAAAGTGGGAAGGAGGACAACTGGAGCAGCAGTCTCAGGCACCACTTATGTTAGGAGGTACAAAAGTAGTCACTGCTGCAATCAGCACAGCAACAGCTCGCACTGCCCTGTGCATGGAATTGCCTTGGCATGCTTATGACTATATCACTCTCAGCTTCTTTTTTAATACAGGTCCTCATAAGAAGAACATACATAAACCTAACATTGTGCTGAGCCATCCTTTCATGTAGGACTAGAGTTAGGCAAACTGAGCACAGGCATTCCTGGTATACAGGGCATTTCAGCAATAATGATGGGTGGGTGAGTGAGCGAGGGAGCATTACAACAGTCAACTAGATTGCTGTGACTACCCACTATTCCATTCAGCAAACAACACTGGATGGAGAACAGCTGATTACGTCCTTTTTTCAGGTATATGATACAGGCCAAGAAGTGCCAAGTCCTAAAAAAAATGCCAAGTGGTTATGACAGTGGTGTGGAAGGTACTCTACATTTTCCAATAAATGCTCTGCATCTCCCAGGATCAGGGACTGAATTACACTTTGACTCTTAGGGGAGTCTGCAAAAAAAATTGGCCGGGTTTGGGACTGCACACATGGGTCCCTGCCATTATCGCAGGGCTGGGGCCACCAGTGGTGGCAGCCAGAAGGAGCTGCTGCCACTTTCACCCTGCTTAGAAAGATGTGAGGTGGACCGGCCCCCAGGGGAGGGGTCTCATCTCTTATGGTGGGGGGGCTCAGCTCCCCTGTAATTTAAACCCTGCCCAGCATCACATTTTTGATGCACTGCTCTAAGCATTTGTTATTTAATTAATGGAAAAGCTGTCATTTCACTTACCATTGTATATCAGGTAGTGTAGCTAATGTTTTACCCATGGAAAAAAAAGGGGGGGGGGGGAAAGAAAGGCTAACATATCCTGATATAAGACAGCAGGTGCACTAGACAGCAACAAAAAAGTTTTAATAAGAACATCAGTTAGTAAGTGTGAGCCACATCCTGGTTCCCTTTCCCACATTTTATTCTTTCCCGCTTTTATTCTGCCACCTTCTCTGCTTTCATTTCATTTCTCATCTCAAGTGCTAATGTTATGCATCAGAAGAATTTTCATTATCACCTCTCAGCTTTAGTGAAATAAATGCAGCTTAGATTTTTCCAGTGCTGGTCTTTGAGTGGGATGGGTTTATGTTACCCTAAAGAATAATTAGCTGCATTCCATTTCTTTACTCTAAACAATAAATGAGCTGCAGCTCCAGATCGTAAAAGCTAGGACCAGCTCATGCTTTCTACAGCCTCCTACTGTGTCATAAAAATGTAGGGTGAACTTTTCCTTTCATGTTTTAATGGCTCTTTAAAACCTGTTCCATGTTTCACTAAATATATACACAGCTATGACACCCTTCCTGTATGTTCATGCATAACAGTAAACTGCCAAACAGAGTATAATGTCTGGTTTGCCCAGAAGCAAAGCTGACAGGTTGCATATTTCATAAATTGCGGGCTTAGGTGACCCCAGTTCAACCAATATGCTCTAAATTATAGGAGTAAAAATGCTCAGAATGAAAATCCAGAGATTTTCTTCTTTAAAATGATGTGATTGATGCAGAGACATCCTTAATTATTTTGTTCACTGTCTGATAAACAAAGTAATAATGTAGGAGTCAGTGTTGCCAGGTGCTAAACATCTATTACAAGCAGCAGTAGATTTCCACTCCCATTGTCTTTCTGGCAGAAGTCAGGACAGGGTGGCAGCTTAGGGTGCCTATACACATGCCGGGAGGCTACTCCAATGCGCTGTAATTACAGTGCATCAGAACAGACTCGATTTATTCAAGTGTAGTAATTACTAGGGGTATGCAAAGTGGGCTGTATTTGATTCAGATTTGGACGGATCCGAATCTGAAGATTCGATGTTGATTTGGAGCATTAGCAATTCAGACACAGATGCAGCTTTAAAAGTTTTTTCTATATACCTCAAGGTATCAGCGTGGCTTGTGAATGCTGTGATGCTGGGGTGGATGGAGCATCCCACAGGAATGCAGGGGGTTTCTAAGTGCTACTGCAAGTGGGATGATGAAGCGGGGTGGGGGGGGAGCTCTCCACATACATGCTGATGGAGGGGCCCTCCACATATTTGGCGGCACACCAAGAAGTGGACTGAAAGTACTTCTGGTTCACTTCCAGGTCTGTCGGGGAGCACACAGGGCCGCCCCCCCATGCACCCCAGCTCAGCAATCAGCCATGGGGGGACTCCAGGTGCCCACTCCAGACCTAGGATGCACTAGTTGCCAAGCCAGAGGGTGCAGGGGGAGCTCTCCCCCCCTGCATGCTCCCCGGTGGACCCAGAAGTGGACCGGAAGTGCTTCTGGTCCACTTCTGGGTCTGTTGCCAAGTGCACTGAGGACCCCCCCCACACTCCTGTGGGACGCTCCATGCACCCCATTATCACAGCATTCATGAGCTGCCACTACCTAGAGGTATGTAGAAAATAACATTTCAAAAATTTCATAGACATTAAGGCTGGAAGGGACCTCGGAAGATCATCGAGTCCAGCCCCCTGGCCCAGGGGCAGGAAGTCAGCTAGGGTCACAGAATCCCATCAAGATAGTCATCCAATTTACTCTTGAAGGTGTTCAGTGTAGATGGCAGGCTGTTCCAGACCTTGGGGCCTCGGACAGTAAAGAAATTCTTCCTTATGTCCAGTCTGAATCGGTCTTGCGGTAGTAGTTTGTAATCTTTCAACCTCATCATCCCTAGGGGCGCTCTGGTGAACAAATGTTCCCCCAGATACTGGTGTTCACCCCTGATAAACTTATAGGTGGCCATCAGATCACCCCTGAGCCTGCGCTTTTCCAGGCTAAAGAGCCCCAGGGCTCTCAGCCTGTTGTTGTAAGGTTTGTTTTCCTGACCTCTGATCTGTATGTGGCTCTCCTCTGCACTCTCTCAAGCTTCTCCACAACCTTTTTGAATTGTGGAGCCCAAAACTGGATGCATTACTCCAGCTGCAGCCTCACCAAGGCTGAGTACAACGAGGAGAATGATGTCCTGGGATTTGCTTGAGAAGCATCTATGGATGCATGCCAGCATTTTGGTCACTTTACTAGCCGCAGCATCGCATTGCAGGCTCATGTTCATCTATCTTGTGGTCAATGATGACCCCCAAGTCTCTTTCTTCTGTAGTGCAAGCCAGTGTACCACTGCCGAGCCTATAAGGAAGCTGCACGTTTTTCTTCCCAAGATGGAGAGCCTTGCATTTTTTGGTGTTAAACACCATCAGGTTCTCATCTGCCCATTTGCTGAGCCTGTCCATGTCAGCTTGGATCGCCCTCCTGTCTTCTGGTCTGCATGCTTTGCCCCAAAGTTTGGTGTCACCGGTGAACTTGGCCAGTCCACTTCTGACTCCAATGTCCACATCGTTAATGAAGATGTTGAACAGTATGGGTCCAAGGACAGAGCCTTAGAGGACCCCACTGGTCACAGGGCACCATGATGATTGACTTCCGTCAATTACTACCCTCTGGGTCTGACCATGGAGCCAATTTTCCAGCCAGCAGATCATGGTTGACCCAAGGCCACAATTGGCCAGCTTTGCCAAGAGGTGATCATGGGATACCAGATCGAAGGCTTTTTTGAAGTCAAGATATATGACATCAATCTCTTCCCCCTTGTCCAGGTGATAGGTCACCTGGTCATAGAAGGAAATAAGAGTGGTCAAGCAAGACCTACCCACAACAAACCCATGCTGGCTATCCCTCAGGATGTTGGTGTTGGCCAGTCCATTAAGGATGGCCTCTTTACTAAACTTTTCTAAGATCTTCCCCGGGATAGAAGTCAGGCTGATGGGCCTATAGTTTTCTGGATCCACTTTCCTCCCTTTCTTGAAGGTAGGCACCACATTGGCCTTCTTCCAGTCTTCGGGCACTACACCAGAGCACCAGGAGTTCTCAAAGATCCGTGCCAGTGGCTGGGCTATGATGCTCGCCAGCTCCTTGAGTACCCTGGGGTGTAGATTGTCAGGGCCGGCTGACTTGAAGATATCCAGCCTCTCAAGGTGTTCCTTCACAAAGTCAGCATTGAAGGAGGGCAGGGAATCTCCCTCACCCGGACTTCCCTGTCCTGTAATGGACATGGGCGTCCCATGAGACTGATGAAAGACCGACGCAAAGTACCCATTTAATAGGTTGGCTTTTTCCTGGGTGTCAGTTGTCAGTTGTCCCATCTGGTTCAGCAGGGGTCCAACGTTGCCCTTGCTTTTCCTCCAGCTCTCCACATATCTGAAAAAGGACTTTTTATTGTCCTTGATGCTCAAAGCTAGTTGGAGTTCAGTTGCAGCCTTGGCTTTCCCTGTTTGCTCCCTGCAGGACTGGACCAGTGCACAATATTCCTCCTTGGAGGTGAATCCCATCCTCCATCCTTTGTAGGCCTTTCTTTTTAGCCTCAGGAGGTCTGCTAGATCGCTGGAGAGCCAGGGGGGCTGCTGTGCCCTCTTGCTGCCTTTCCTCCAAGATGGAATACAATTAGTTTGTGCATTGAGGATCGCTCCCTTGAGAAGCAACCACTTTTCCTGAACTCCCCTCCCTCTGGAGTCATGGTCCCTTAGGGACTCACTGACAAGCCTCCTGAGCTTGTCAAAGTCGGCTTTCCTGAAGTCAAGGACTTCAGTGTTGCTGACTGACTTGTCAGCTTTATGGTGGATGGTGAAGGTGATCAGCTCATGGTTGCTGTCACCCAGCTTCCCATCGATCACTAGGTCACCGATTAGGTCTTCCCCAGTAGCCAGTACCAAGTCAAGCAGCACTTTACCTCTCATTGGCCCGTAGACTTCTTGAGTCAGGTAGAGGTCATCCATGCATGATAGGATGTGCCTGTCTATGTCTTAAAGCTGTGTCTATGTCTGAATCTCTGAATCTTTCCAAACTGATTCAGAGTTTAAAGGGTCCTCTGGTTTGATTCAGATTCAGAGATTCAGCCACTGAATTGGGCCAAATCTCTGCCAAATCGAATCAGGGACTGAAGCTTTGCACAGCCCTAGTAATTACTGTGCTCCAGCAGAGTCCAGTGTCACGTGTATCAGTGTCCTTGAGCTGAAAAATGGTGGCAGGGGTGCTTTAAAGCACCTCTGCCACCATTTTTCAGCTTGGGGATGCTGATGCATATGATGCTCTGGGTCCTTTAATTAGTGAGGCTGTTGGAGCTGCTCTGATTAAAGCGCTCCCTCCCCAACCCCCACTTCCAGAGTATATGTATAAATAACTGGTTCAGAAAGGAATAAGCTTCTGTAGCCTACTTGGTGAGATGCTATCTGCTTGGCATCTGACCAAGCAGGCTGTTGTCTACAAAAGCTTGTGCCTTTCTGAATGACTTAGTCTGGCTGGGTCACCTAAACATGTGCTCTGAGGTGGGAGGGTGGACATTTAAATTTGAGTGGCTCTTGGGAGTGATTTGCAAAGATTATTAGACAGGCTTTTAAATAAAATAAGATAAATCAGATACATCAAGATAGAAAAGGATCCCACTCAGAAGTGATTTACGCCCTATGTAAAAGCAAGCTTTATGTAATTCCATAAAGTTGCATAATTCACCCACTCCTATATTGCCAAAGTGGCTATTCCTTTGCATTGAGGTTGTAAAAGCACAACAAATAAAAGGTGGTTGTATCTCAAACCATCTTTTCTCACTCATTTAATCAATAGCGCAGTTTTCTCATCACTGTTTCACTTATCATATCTGAAATCTGGCACTGTATACAAGATTACTCTACCTTTTGTTAAATGCCACTACACAGCAGGGCACTTTTGGATTTCTTATTGATGAATAGTACAGCACCACATCACTATCTGGCTTTACTGAAAAGAAGATTTTACTGTTAACTTGAATAGTTTAACTTGTGCGGTTGTCTATGTACATAACTTTCTGTGGGCGGGGGTGGGAAAGAGAGAGAGAAAGGACTATCAGTCTGTAGAGTATATCAAATATTTGCTTCATTAACAGTTGTTATCCTGTTAGATGTGGGGTGTTTTACTTGGAGCCTTCATTAGCTGGTTTTCCACTGCAATTTCATGCAATCTCTCTCATATCCACTGAGACAGGAGGCAGCCTATACAGTATCTGATGAAGTCCTTTGATTCCACTCTCCTTTGTACCGCTATGGTTGCCATTATGGGCTATAATGTTCTCAGACAAAGGTTTCAGTGGCGGTAATGTGCATTAGACTCTAATCAGAGGCTTTTATGAATCATCTTTGTTATTCCAATTTGCATATCCTGTTGTTCTCTGTGGGAACTTCATCTGTGTTGTTTCTTTTGATTTTCTTCTTAAGGTTCATATTTTCTATTCTGTTTTGCTTTGTTAACTGCTTTTAAGTTTCATTAAAAGAGGCTTCATTCCTACTCCAGTTAAGTAGTATCGTGCTACGCAACCTGGCTCATTGATTTCAGGGGAAACTAATTATGTAGTAAGGTACTACTTGACATGACTAGGAGTGGCAGAATAGGGACCTGAGTACATACTAGAAGACAAGACGCTGTTTTATTTAGAAGGAAAAAGAAAGAGTGCTAGTGAAGAAAAGTATTTGAGTCTGCACTTTTTGCTGCAATGGAGACAAGTTACTGCTTTTTTGAGCTGATAAGATGATGTGCACTTATGTTTTAGTCAAAGTGTTTCAAAAACCAAGGAATGTGTTTGAATTTGTGTTAAATAAGAAAGTTAATTTACAAAGTGTGCAAACTCTTAGGAAAACATTATCTATTCTGTTCCCTCTCTCATTTTTCCCTAGTTAATTAAAAAAGGATACAAAACCACAAATGACATGAAAACAATTACAAGTAAATAGAGGGAAGAAAGAAAGTTAACATTTATTTGTAATAACAAGCCTAGCATAAATATATCGTTCCTCCTAATGGTGGTGTTACATGGTAAGAGAAAGGAGATATAATCTGAACCCATGGGAAGAAGAGGGAGAAAGTGCTTCTTTGCTTTCTGTACTGAGGAAAGAAACATTTCTTCTCACGTGTGGTGAAATCCTGAGTCCAAAGTCAATATGAGATTTCATTCACAGCATTCAAGGTAAGTTCTTTTCTTAGAGAAGAGAAAAAGCCAGCTAACAACTCCTCCAAAAGGTCTAGTAAACCCTAGAAGCATGCAACCGAAGTGGTGGCAATGCACCTGCAACCAAGGGACTATATCTTCATAGGAAATCAGTGGAGTAGCACCAACTAAGGAATGAAAATCTGGTCTAAGAAGTCAGTCCCTACTCGAGTCTACTCAACCGCTCACTCACTTGCCAAGCCTTGCTGTTAAAGAAGAGTAAAGAAGGGAGGCTGCCCCACAGAGCTGGTGAGTCTATGAGGCTTTTCTTCTTCCCTTTTCTGCTTGGTGCCCATTTTCTTGGGCCCTGTCATTCTCAAGGACTAAATGTGTGACCTACTTCAGCCCCTACAGTCATGCCCATACTTTGCAGATGATATCAGTGAACACTTCAATGGGACAGCTTGCCCTCAATGCAATATTTGCCCCACTCAGGCCTCCAATCCTTTGTTGGAGGCTTTGCCCTTACTGGCTTTGGCTCCCTTTTCTCTGGATGGGCTTCCCTTTAGCCTAAGTCCACTGTTCTGGGTCTTGGGTGCCAGGTCCTGTTGTGTCCTTCTTGGGTTTTGACCTTAGCCTTTCTGGCCTCAAGTCACCTCTATCACCTTTGCTGTATCTTGCACCCAGCCTTGGCAGGGCTCAAAACACCCATGTGCCCCTTGGCCAACACTGTGGCTTGTGCTCCTACCCCTGGAAGGCCTTAATAGCTTGCCTCTCAGGCACCCCGGTTGTCTCCTCTTCACCCCTTATAGCCATACCTGGTCTGCCGGTTTAACTAGAACAAAACCAAACCAAACCAAAAGACAAGTATCTGCTTAAAACAAAACGTTCCTTCCCTTTCTTGGGGTAAAGCAACACTTGGCCAGTCCTCTTACCGCCAGGCCCTCACCTCTCTGTCTCAAGGCAATCCATGCCAGTCAGGGTCCCTCAGGCAGCTCGTCCCCTCCTGGGAGCTCTGTTCCCCGTGGTGCACCAGCCCGTCCACCCTCCCTCTCTTGCTCACAGTGTAGGGTTTTTACGTGCCTGGGAGTATAGTTCCTTCTAATCAGGTGAGACTTTAGCTCCAGAACAACTGTGTGTCTTTAGTCCTACTGAGCAATTTGCCCTGCTTCCCAGCTGCAGCATGGTTTTGCTGTCCACAGCCCCCAGCTTATGCCTGCCGGTGTGTCTGCCCTATTTCTCTCATCCACTGGTGTGCAGATCACCTCTTTCCTGAGGTCTGTTCACCTACGTTGCCAGGCTAGTCTCCCATCTTCCCATATCTACTAAAAGAAAACGTTGGTTTCCTGTTACAGGTAGCTTCAAGCATGTGCCCTGAAAAGCTAGATAAAATTGATCAGTCTCGAAAAGACCGGTGAACAAAGGGCTCTGTCTGAAGTACCACATGGGAAGGGCGGTAGAGTAGGAGTGATTTGGCCTTGTTGATATTACGAGGGAAGAGAAAAGAGGGAATCAGTAATACGCTGTACAACAGAGGATGCATTCAGCATATTAAGAACTTTACCCGCTCTATTGAAAGCAAATATGTTAAACCAGTTTTACTATCCTAAAAATGTGAAGTGACTATTATTTATAGAAGTTATGTAGTTTTGCAAGCCTAGAAATCCCTTATTCAGACATACTGAGGTTGAAAAGATCATTATTAAGAAATCAGTCCTGTACTTTGGAGACCTCAGCCTCTTTTCAAATGGGATTAACTATATACATGCCACCCGTTCTAAATCCTTTATAGCACCATGGAGGCATTTGGACTAATAATATAGCAAATTTAAAATGGCAAATACTAATTTTCAACTGGAAAATTTACCATTGATTCACAGTCAATGCATTTTCCAGCTTCAAAGATAAATAGTATTACAAAGAATAGATTTCCTTGATGTTTGCAACCAGAGAGACAGACATAGTACACCAGTACTGAAATCACTAATTGAAGGTAATGGGTGAGGGGAGCAGTCACTAAGTTAATCAAATAAACCTTTTAGGAATATTTCCTAAAATAGCTTTTTCAGAACAAACTACTGCTGCTCAGAGCACAAAGCATAGAAGGTGACAAATAAAATACAGTTGTAAAAAACAACACTGGAGGCTGAATATGTATTTTATACAAGGTCAATGAAATGCGTGTGCTTTGTTAGTTGCCTGCATGTACTTTTAAATATGTTTTGTAACTCATTTGTATTCAAGCACTGTAAGATTTCTGTCAACAGGCAAAGATAATCTGGGGCTTTCCAAAATTAAAGCAAAATCTTAATGGAGATGGAGAAGAGAGCGATAGCTGAAGCTGCAGATGAAAAATAAACCTATTAGCTCAGGCATTCTATAACCTTATCAATAAAAGAATTTGTGGTAAATAAGAATATTTCTTTTTCTTTTTTAGTCCTGTCCTATTTTAACCATGAAACTGCTGTATGTTGTACGATTGATTAAATATATTTTTCCAAAGCACAGATGAATATTTATGTAAGGACAATGACATTTCCTTGACAATGACAAAGACATTTCCTTTTCACTCTTCAAGCGTCTCAGGGTAAGGAGAACAATAATGAAAATAATGATATGCAGAGAAAGTATTATCACCCTTTTGAACAGCAGTGAAAAAACAGCCGTGTCTACGGTATAATGAAGAATCATAGCAAAGTAAGGCTGGAAGGGATCTCAAAAGGCAATATCTAGTCCAGCCCTTTGTTCAAGGCAGAATCATCCATGGCCACGCCACTCCAGACACCTGTTTGGTTAGCCTGTGCTTATACACTTCTAAAGGTGACTAGACAGATTTCCATTCCAATTTTGCACAAGACTTTGATACTAGATTCATGAATGGGAAAAAAATTATCCACAGGCACAAAGTGGTCTCATATGAAAATGGAAATAACTGCCAGGTCTTTGCCTCAAAATAAATGCATCTTCCTGCATGGCACTTGTATAATTTTCCATGTATGCGATCAACTTACTAGAGAGGGGGCATCTTTAATTCAAAGTCATCTTGGATTTGGGTAAATAGGGCATTTGACTTTTGTGGGTGGGTGGGAGCAAGATTGGAATATGAATATTAGAGTTTCCTCACGTTTCTGTGAGGCTCCAATTTTCTAGTTACACATTGCCAGGCCAAGTACAATTAGAGTTCTGCTTAGACTGGACTTAATCAAAATATGAATAAGGAAATTATCAAAGGAACAGTGCTTTTATGATGGAAAGTTCAAGATTGTGGTCAGTTCCTTGCACTGAATCTATGCAGCAGTACAAATGAAAGCTGACTGTAAATCCCCGCAAGAAAAACAGAACTTTTTTTTTTATAAAACATAATACACCATGAGAAAGGAGGTATGTCATAATCTGAAAAAAGTGAAAGCAAAGAATGAAGCAGAGAAAGTCAATGCAGCTACTCATTCTGTAATGCAAGTTTGATGGACAGGAGAACATTTTAAGAGTGCTGACCCAGCAGAAAGGTAGAAAGAAACATAGCCCCCAAACCTGAAAGGGCAATAGGATAGCTCTAAATGGAAAAGAAATCTTCTAATGTATGTACATTGACAAGAAAGTAAATTATTCCTAAATTTCCGAGAAAGGCATGAGATAGGAGAGGAAAATTGGAGTGAACAATATGTAGTGTATGCACAGCTTTTAGTAGCTAAACTGGTGAGAGAAAAACGAATGAAGAGACTAGTTGGCAATAAAAAGAAGGAAGGAAAGAAAAGTGAATGGAAGTGGAAATAAAGAAACTGTTACTAAGGGAAAACACAGTTAGGACAGCAAATCAACATGCTGGGACACCAAATAGAAATATGTACAGAGCAGATGTGAACTTGAAATAAGGGGATGGCTGTCAAATATTGGGGGGGGGGGGGTTCTTTATTTTTCTTTTACAAAACAAATTCATTTAATTTTTATATATTCTGTTGCCCCGCTACAGTCACTAAACACTAAAGTTACCAAAAATATCATAGCACATTATAGTAACATGTGAAAAGGACAGTCACATTGTAAAGAAGTCTTGACTAAGAGATTTTCCCCTGATAGCCTAAAAACTACAAACTCCAGCATCATACAGAATGAAGATACATGGAGGCAGTTCATTTATAGATCAGGCTTTTTCAGCTGCAACAATTGCATGTGTATCAATTAGAAGTGGTAACACTTCTGCTGATACCCGAAGGTAAGAGACTTTCGTTGATAAATTCTGACTTCCCTCCGTCTCTAAAGTCTTGAGGAATGTTTGCAATTCACTCATTACTTGTTCTGAAAATTGAGAGGGGGAATTATGTTTGTGCAGCTACTGCAGTCTCCTCCCATTACTGAAACAGCATGACGTGGGCGCACTGCCCTTCTGGAGATCAGAAAAGTAAATGGTCAACCATGTTTTAGTTTCAGGAGAGGGCTTGTGAGGAGTCAACTTCCTATTGATGAGCGGTATCACCTCTATGTCCAGTTCTCCCCAACAGCCTGTATTTAGCTTCCGCTTTATTCTGTCAGTAGCTCCCTGATTCTCAGACCTTAAAGCATTGTAGGATCTCGTGTACTTGTCTGTCCAGCTTGGAAATGTAATGTATCCTGAACATTTTTACTAATACAAATTAGCAACTGTTCATACTTTTCACTTCTTGAATAGTGACCTGCCATCTAGTGAGATCTCATTTACATAATTTGAATAATGCTGCTGACTAATTATCAGTAAATGTAAAAAAAAAAAAAAAATGGGACTGAAGAGACAGGGTAAAAGTGTAGCAAGAGACAACGAAGAAAATGAGAGATACCATTATGGATATTAACCTATATTCAAAGGATTTCCTGCCTAATCCCCGAATGCCTAACCTCCAAAAACAGCCTTACACTGACCCTGCCACCATCTATTCCCTGCAAAGAAGGGTGCCATTCTTTTGATATGAAGAGCTTCTGACTTTGTGCCCCTCCTCCAAAAAAATGAGAATGCTCTACTACAAAAATTTTTAATGATTTACTTATTACTACCCTCAGAGTCAAAATCCAACCATTCTGAAAATTTGAAACAGGTCAGACTTCAGCCAGTGAATAACACAAACCAAGCGAGGGCTGCATAGGTTGTTACATCCCACAACTTGGATGGAGGAGTTAGCTTAGGACTTTAAAAATCTATTGTCCAGATTCTTTCCTATGCCTCGCTCAGCATCCTCAATCCTCAATATAGCACTGTCTAGTAGAGAAGCATTTTAGAGCACTTGACAGGTAAAGAACTAAAACAAATTAAAAACAAGCAAACAGACTAGCTAGATTTGCTATTACTTATTAAGTATAGACCTTTCTCAGACGCTCAAATGGAATCAAAATATTTTATCTGTAGTTGGGTGTAAAGGGTATCAAGTTTGTCACTCAGATAATTGGATAAATTGGCAGAACATAAGGATTCAATCTGTAGTGTTAGTCAGATGCAGCTACCTGGGCACTTTAATCTTAATTGAAGACACCAACAGGGAAAAACCACCTTGAAGAGCCCTTCTCATCAACTTAATCTTGCTCAAATAATTAAACTATCTACTTATGCTGATTATAGAAAACAAATAGAGAGCACATGCCTACTGATTGAGATAAACACGGCGCTCGGTTCTCACACACAACATTTTGCACTGTCAGGCTTTCTTCTTTAATCCCTGAGACACAAACATGCAAATTGCTGGGGTTTATGTCAGTATATAAGTTTATCAGCATAATAACTTATTGTTAATAGTATCTTGAGGCAGCAACTGAAACCTCATCTCCACCAGACGAATGCTCCATGACAATCCTATGCTGCCAGTTAACTGGGACTTACTCCACCCACCACAAGCTCAGCTTCCCTCAAGACATCCAGTACAGTCCATCCTTTCGACTTTCCTTATTTACTCAATGGCATGCAAAAAGGTCAGCACAAGCACCAATCAATCACCCCATCATCTCTGACCCTACAGTAAGTCAACCAGGATTTAATAGGCCACGCCATTATTGGGCACTTCTCAACCATTTTTGAACTGGACATGGTCACTGTGCCTTCAGCCTATACCAATGGGGCCTCTGCAATGACAACAAGTACCGTTGTGGACATGTTCAAACTGTGTCCCATACTGTTGACTCATGTCTATCTAGTACGCTACCTGGTGGCCTTCAAGCTCTTGACACTGGTGATGACATGTCCTAAAATGGCTGAAACAATATGCTGAAACCACATACCCCAAATAAAATATCAAACAGCAACTATAAACATAGCCCCATTGCCAAAAGTTTAAGGGCTTCCTTAAACTGGAACGTTAAACCACTCCTTTCTTACATACTTTCATGGTTTGTTCAGAAAACTATCCAAGCTTGACATTGTATCATTAGGTATAATATAGGCATTGCAAGGGCCCTGATTGCTGAAATGAGAACTCATTTTCTTTTACAGTATATAAGCTAAAGAATGAATAAAATATTGGTCCTCAGATACAATTTTGAAGAGGAAACTCCATACGCAAAAATGGAAAGAAAATAATTCTGACCAGCTTCCAGGGAAGGGGGAGAAATATAAAATTAATCTTCAGAGGTGCTGAGAACCTGTAGCACCATTGATTTCAGTGGGATTTGTGGGTTTGTAACATTTCTTTAAAAAAAATAGTTATTAACTCACTTATTGGGCCTTTTCTTTCACTAGCTCTTTTTAGGAAAAAGTGAAGAGGTGCTTTGATACTCACTTTGGATGTCCAAGCATCTTTCATCCTATAACAATGACTCGTTATGTGGCAAGTAGTGCTTGGGGCACAAATATTCAATTCAAGGATTGGGTATGTCACTTGTTAATTATTTGGAGACCCACCAAAGATATTATTGAAGGGGAAAAAAAGCCAGAGATCAAGGTGTTCTAGAAGTATATTTAAAAGAATAAAGATTTGCATAAATTCCAGTGATGCATATCCTCTAAAGTGCCCTTTGGTCCCATTTGATGCTCAGCATTCTTTTTCTGACTTCCAATCCTTTTTAAGACAAGCTGTATTGATTCTGGGTCTAATCTAATTACTACAGATCACTTGAAAAATCTGAATGGCAGTCATTTCTCCTTCATTAAAATGAGGAAGGATGGTCCAATGATTAGGCCACTAGTCTGGGACTCGTGACACCTCACTTATATCCCTGGATCAGCCACAGACTTCCCATGAGACTCTGAAAATCAGAGGCCCATGATTGTAAAGGTACTGAGGTGTCACTCTAATCAGTATTGTGATGGGACATTAAGTTGCATCTAAAGCCAGTTACCTAAGTCATGTCTGAAAGTGGGATTTAGGCTCCCAAAGTTTCTTAAGCACTGCTGAGCGAAGCACATCTTTACAAACCTGGGCCTCAGTGTCTCCATGTCTTTGTTCTTCCATAAAATTGTATTAAACAACACTTCACAGACATATAGTTGAAGAAGATGCACATTAAATTCTGTGTAGTACTCAGATATATGGTACTGGATAGTATTTATATACCGGGGGAAGACAGATTTCTGTTATTAGATTCAATATTGTTTAGATAGCCTGTTCCAATGATTACATCCATTTATACACACATGTATTGTAATGGATCGTGTAATGCGCTGTGCTGTAGATGTGCGACAGCAGAAGAGCAGCCCTGCTAACTGAATGTGAATTGCCAACCTGTGCTAACTGCATGTCACTACAACTCCCAGAGACCCTGGGGGCTGGGGGACAAAAGACAGGGGAAGCAGGAGCAGAATGTGGGAAGCAGCAGCACAGCACAGATGCAGTGGCAGAGGGAAAATACATGGCTGAAGACTCGGGAGTGACAGAGCCAGGACTGTCGAACTGTAGTGGCAGGACACAGACACGTGGATAGCAGTTGAGCGCTCGGAGGAGTAGAGGCTGGTTTGGGACACCTCTGGAGGTGTGGGAGGGTATAAGGGTCTTTGAGTCTCTGCACCTTGTTACTAGTGTGCATTATTAGTTACCTGTTGTTCAATTAATATACCAGTGTTAGTGGTTGTTATCTGTTGTTCAGCTTCTAAGTGTATGTATGGGTAACCCTTGCCATTCGTGGGGATACATTCTCGTATCCCCCGTGAATAGTGAAATCCATGAATAAGGCACAGCGTTCACGAACGCAGTTTGCATTCATGAACTCAGTGCCCCCGACGGCTAGTGGGGGTGGGCACGGCTGCTCTGGCAGTGGCGGGAGCCCGGCGGCAGCAGCGGAAGCCTGGTGGTGGCAAGCACGTATTTAAGAAACGGGTTCGGCATTAGCGAATATTTGAAACCACGAACGCCAAGCCCACGAATAATGAGGGGTTCCTGTACTTTAATGTTAATATTTATCTATTTGTATTTGTTTATTTCTGTTGGCTTGTGGCCCTAATCCTCAGCATTTTAGTACAAAATCTGGAACCTTCCTTTCGGCTTCCCATGCTAATTTCTAGGGTTGTGGGATTTATTACAATACTATTAATAACAGGTATGAGATTGTGAAGTATGGTTCTGCACACATTCAAAGAGCTCTGCATTCCTCCATTTGGTCACATAACTATCATTGGAAACATATGGAACATTCTGCTTTCTTCAGGTCCATGGATCTACCTTTGATAACTCATTTTCAGCTTTCCTTTCTACTCAGCACTGCATGCCCTTACAACATGTCAAAGTACATGGGGAAATTGTGATCATTCCTGTATGCTGCATTGTATCGCATAGATTCTGCTAGTGCAACCTAACTTGCCAGGTAACATTAACTGGAAAAAAAAATGTTATAAAAGTCATAGACTCAGCTCTCTTCCCTCCATGGCCCCTTGATAAAAATGGAAAGGGATTCAGAAAGAACTGTCCGCAGATAACAATAAATAATTCTTTAATCCCTAAAATCTGCCTTAATAACCATTATTATATCTTAAATGTGATGGTACTTAAAGACTTATCAAGGCTTCATGCCTCACTATGTGAAGTGGTGCACAAATATAGAGTAAAAGAAGGTCCCTGTCTCAGAGATTTTAAATCTAAAGCTTTGATTCTGCAATTGAATCTGCACAGAGAAATCCCAGCGCAAAGTCTCATTTACTTCAGTGGGGCTTTATTTGGAGCCTGTTCAGCAATGTAGATATAATTAAAGGATTGGAACCTAATGTATTAAATAGAAATGCCCACAGTGGTCAGCTATGCTTATACAAGTTATGAGTTATTACGGAGCAGCTAAATCTTCAGTGGGTGAAGCAATACATTCCAGATCTCTTTGAGCTAAAGTAAACTGCTCTTGGGTGCAGTATCTACACATGCTCCCAGAACAGCAACAATTTGAGCTGGGACAGAGCACAGCCAGGCTGGCAGGTGCCATAGAGTGTCAGCCTTGTGCTCCAGATGGCAGCAGCAGGCAATGGAGGGGCTGGCTGGGGCATGAGGGTGCTGAGCTATGTTGCTCAGTGGTAGACAGGAGTCTGACCCTCACCTGGTCACCATCTGCATGTGCATTGCAGTGCAGCAAATAACCCCACCATAAGATATTACTATCCCCAACAGTACTATCTGATGGCAGAGCTAATTAGTTTACTGTGTTCTAATACTGGTGCACATGTAGACAAGTGATGCTTTACTGCAGAGCTAATTAGTCTACTCAGCAGTAAAATGCACGTAGACACACCCAGTGTAAACTAATCCTGAACTTTATGTTAATCATGCTCTTTACAGCCAGTCAGGTCCTGACAGCAATTTTCTACTATTGCTCCATTGCTCCATAGTGTTACACCAGTTTGGACCACCTGAGAATATAGGCTGAATTTTCTGTTTCCTTGGCCAACTAACACTGGTTAGATAGCTTCTGAAAATAGGAGAGACTGATATAATCCCCAATATAGAAAGCAAATTCTAAAAGGCATGCTTATAACATGTGTTGATAACAGTTTCCAAGCAAATAGCTATCTACTGAAAAAGCAATACAGGGCGTGTCTACAAGGGAATTTACGCATGCCTAAAATTAATGTGCCTTAGCCTAAGGTGCATTAAGCCAATTTAGGTGTGTGTCTACATGTGCATGCCTTAAGGCATCTTAATGCAACTCATTGGGTGAACACCTTTGTAGCCTGCCCTGGTCAGCACCCAAGACAGCCACCTGAAGTCCTCGGCAGCCTAGCTGGGTGGTACAGCCCAGCACCAGCAGAGGGGATGGGAGCCTTCAGTCCCCCCAGATGCAATTGGCCTGGACCCAGGTCTAATCCCACTCTGTCTCCCCAGCATGAGAGCCGGCTGGAGTCAAGCCTGCAGGGCCCTGTACTGCTGCTCGCCTAGGCAACTGGTAGGGGGACCATGGTGGGGGCGGCACATGCCCCACCTGACAGGGCCGTCCTCGCTTCTGATGTCACTGGTGGATCTACAGGTGCTCTCCAGCTCCATCCCCACTGCTGATGCCGATGCCAGCTTCTGTGGGTGCCCCCCCCTCCCCCCCCAGGGTCAGGAGGCACCATTTGCCCATGGCTGTCAAGCACCACTAAGATCAAGAAGCAGCAAGTTCTATTCTCCAAGGTGCAGACACTGGAGCTGGAGCAGTGGTTCCAGCAGCAGCACTACCTGTTGGTGTGCTGACTGACTTGGGACTCAGTCAGCAGAGGGACAGGAGGCACAAGGGCTCCTGTCAGAGCACAAGGGAAGACCCTCCCTATGACCCTCTGCTTTTGCTACTGGCTCCCCCATGCCTCTCCCTTGAGTCAGGTTTGCTGGCCTGGCAATGCAGCCCAGCAGAGGCAGGATGCCTTGCTGCCTACCCGGGATTCAGGCACCCTTAAAAGCCAACACTGGGACTCCAACCCGGGACAACAGGCATGCTGGGACTGCATCTTCCCCCACCTCCTGGCATGGCTTTCCTTGCTCCATCCATCTATGTCCTGGGCAAGCACCTAGCCTCCCTGCCAGGAACTGCCCATGGGAGAGGCTGCGTGAGATCCTGAGGGAGTTGGACACAATGTTGGAAGTATATAGGCTCTCTTCTTGGCCTGCCTGATCTATAGCCAAGCCCTCACCTGCTTTGTGCCACCTGCCCTGGATGAACTGTGCAGAGCCCCCAGGAGTTCATGCCACCTCTCCCACAGGCAGTGTCTGGCAAGGAGGCTGGGCACTTGCCTGGGATGGAGATGGGTGGAGGAGAGAAAGCTGTTCCAGGCACTGGGAACAGATGTAGTCCCAGCCTACCAGCTGTCCTGGGCAGGAGCCCCAGTGTGGGCTTCTAAGGGCACCTGAATCCTGGGCAGGCAGCAAGATGTCCCACCCTTGCAGGGCTGCATTGCCCAACCAGCAAACCTGCCCCAGGGGAACAGCACAGGGTAGCCACTAGCAAAGGGCCTGCCCATGTTGTGCTGCCCCTTTCCCCTGCAGAGAGTCATGGTGGGGCCTCTCCCTTGTGATGTGACAGAAGCCCTTGTGCCTCATGCCCCTCTGTTGACTTAGTCCCAAGTCGGTCGGCACACTGACAGGTACCGCTGCTGCTAGAACTGCGGCTCCAGCTCCAGCATATTTGTGTGGTAGACCTACTGAAATCAGTCTGAATAAACATTCGCCAGCCTCAATCAGGTCTTAATAATGACATTAATACAGAATCTGTACAAGTTGTGCATAGGTGATGCAAACTTGTTGGCAGGTGCTAGAACTCTATTGTAATCTGGAAGTTGTTATAGAACTCAGTAACAATTATGACACCTTAATATAATAGACCATGTGAAAGACATTTACAATAATAATCCGGCAGACACCGTTTCTTCACAGCAATTATCTAGAGGTAGGGTCGCTGATCTCTCTCAATTAACAGGATAATAAGCAGTTTCTAAAAATTTCAATGATATCTAAAGGAAAGCCAAATGAATCTGGCTGAATATAAAAGAAAAGAACAGCATCTTTCAGGAGTTCTCTTCTGCATTCATGAGTTACTCAACAACAAAAATGAAAATAAAAAACCTTAAAAGGAGTCTCTGGTAAGAGTAAACTCCCATGCAGAGCTCCATTTGTGTTAACTGCAATTGCTGACACCAATGATAATAGAATCCAGACTTCAATTGTTTAAATAGATTGTTCTCCAAGACCTGAATTTGTGGCCATAATTTTCTATAGCAGGTACATATTTTTTTCAGCCATGCAAATGATCAATATAAAGCTATATTATATTGTCTGGTGACCACTGCCATTGTCAAAATAGATGACATTTTGGAATTTTGGTTTGTGAATTGTAACTTTTGGGCCACTCTTTCTGAGAGAGCATTTTACACCATGGAGGACTTCTTCTTAGGGTATGTTTTACTTTTACTGGGTAAAAAATATATGAGTTGAACTGACCTGCTAATTATTCCTCTCATCATGAACGTCTCTGCCACATCAATATCAACATGTTATTTCTCATAAAGGGTGAATGTGTGTTCTGTTCACTACCTGAGCTACACTGCTTACAGAAAACCACATAACTTAGATTGATTCTGCCTCGGGCTTTTTGGATGCCTGTACCTAGCCAAAGTATAATCCATTGTCAAACCTCACAAGAATATTCATGCCATGTGCAAGCAATATATAAAGTCTTCCCATTTGCTTGTAGGAGAAAATGGCTACTTTCTGGGTTTTTTCCATGACACACTTTGTATAATACACTATACCATTTTTATGAATTTGTCTCGTTCAAAGCTTTGCAAAACAAATTACACAGTAAAATATTATTGCACTAGAAACTAAAGTATATAAAACATTACTACAATAGGTACACTATATATAATCTAGTTATTTGCCATTTCCTACTTTGATTACATTTTGGGTATGTATTCATGGGTTAAACCACTGCATAAAGTACTGTGCTACAGTCCCCAGAGTTTTGGAATAAATCATCCTTTAAAAATGTATCTTGTCGAAAATGTAGCAGAGTTATTTATTAGGGCTGTGAGAAATTTCACCGGGTGTCTCATTTTGACACTGTTTTGACTAATTTCAAGCTTGAAACAGCGAAATCAAAATGATATGAAAGGGTTCAAAACAGCCTCAAAACAAAATGAGGGCAGTTGAAATGTTTCAAAAGTTTTGAAAAGTTTCGAAGCTGTGCTTGCTTGCAGCTAAAGAGAAACTAAGGAGAGGGAGAGGGAAGAGGGGGGAAGGACTGCTCTCATATTGACTGTGTGGCTGGCCAGTGAGTGTGATCCTTCCCTGAGGTCCCTTCCAATCCCAGTGCTCTGGGGGAGGGATAGAAAAACAGCTGCGCCTTAACACATACATCATAAGTTTTGCTTGTCAGCAGCTTGAGGTGCAGTTTCCCAGAAACCCCTGCACCTATCTCCTTAAAACTTGGCAGGCCTCATGGCCTCAGAAGGGGCTACCACCCTTCAAGTTTCAACTGAATCGGGCAAGAAATGACAAAGTTATAGGCAGTTTCATGCTTCCCCATTATAGCCTATGGGCGAAATGTCGAAACAACGAAACAGTTTTGATGAAACAAAACAGAACTCGAAACGAAACACTGTCCTGTTGAAACGGCGAAACAGAAGTTGAAATGAAATGTTGCTGTTTCACACAGCCCTATTATTTATCAGGTTAAGATAAGATGGATAATGGACAAAACATAGGTATTTTAAAAATTATGTCCTACCTTTGAAGAAACAGTCTTTGCTGTGGATAATGTAGATTTTCTTTTTCTGCAAGCATGAGGCTCGATGGATTTCACAGTGATTTTCATAAAATTTGCCATCAGATCCACATACTGGCATGTAACTAGGTTTGCAATCTTCTAAGCATCTACATTCCGGCTGATCAGTCTCCTTGTTAACCACGCACTTACTTCCCCGACCACAAAATTTCTTTTCACATGATGCATGTAGGCCATCTTGTCCATAAAGCACTAGAAAAGGAAAAAAATAAATATTAACTACATTTTGTTGAGCAGGATTTAATTATTCTTTTGTTTCAGCACATCTAGTCTGAATTTATAGCATAGGAGGATTCCAACTACATACGGTCATCTTGTGGACAGTACTCTACTCTGATATGGGGACTGTCTTCAGAGATATACGCACAGTTCTCCGGGCCTGATTTGGCAAAGATTTTAAATTTGTGGTGTTTTAGATAGCAATAGATGTAGGAATTTCATGACAAAGCAAGCTAGTTGAGGAAAAGTTTTGGCCGGACATAAGGAAAAACTTTGTTTCCATATAGGTAACTAGAATCTGGAACACACTTCCAGCAGAGGTGGTGCAATCGCCATCCCTGCCGGTCTTTAAAAGGAGGCTGGACAAATACCTTATTGAGCTTATTTGATCCCAATTACCTCCTCCCATGGAAGGGGACTGACTCAATGATCTTACAGGTCCCTTCCAGTCCTTCTTTCTATGATTCTATATACTTTAGGTATTTACTGAACCACAGCTGCAGTGACTAAGTTGCTACAGTACATATATTTTGCATTTCTGATACATGACTTTGTTGGGGCTATTTTCTTCCTTTTCCACTTAAAATATTAAAAGGTCAAATGTGTAGTGGCCTGTATAATTAATAACACCCCAGACAGGAGAAGAGCTTTTCCTTGAAATACAGGAAAATTGCCAAGGACTGGCATTCCCTTTTGGCAACTGCAGGAACCATGGTGGCCAACAGCTTCAACTCTATGTTAGTTGTTTAGGATAGAAACTAGGGAGGGGAAAATGTACCACAAGGGCCAAAGTTTCTTTTTGTGTAGGTTATGACAGAAAATATTTTTCTTGAGTGAACGAAGCAAATCAAAATGCAGACTTGTCCTTGTGACAAATACTGTGGTTAGATTGCACTGCATTATGGGCTCTTTAAGTTGACTGCAATTCATTTAGCACCTCGAAACCTATGGACTATATGCTTAAATAACTTTACTGATTTGGGTTAGTACTTTTCTCCATTGGTGACACTGTAAAATTCACAAAGGTTCTTCCCAGCATAAGTAAGGCCATCTGAATTTGGCCTCAGGTAAATATAATATAAAGAAACTTTCTTTTCAGGTATTAATAGAACATGACGGACTGAACACTTATTTTATCTATTGTGTGATATTTTTAAAAGGCGTGGGAGGTTAACTGAGATTGCAGTATTGTAGCATTTGAAGATTTTGTATTCATAGGCTTACAACATAACTAATAATATTATGATTTATACAAAAATTGGAAAGTTCCAGGTAAGCAACTGTACGAAGAGTAATTACTAGAATTATACTCAATTATGAGAGTTTCCCCAAACTGTGCTGTGTAAATCATAATAAGCTCAACATGGTAAATTAGAAAAGGAAGTTGCTAAAAAACACAAAGTTAGTAACCAACAATTTAGCACAAGCTTGATTTAATATCCCACTACTACATACTAACCCAAAATGCAATACTATCAAATATAGGACCTCTGAATACATTTCAGGTTAAAACATGAATATAAAATGCAAAGTTTCATATGTAACAAACTGCAATCTTTTAGGTCCTAGTTAAGCCTTTGTTTTTATTACTGTAAATTCAAAAGGAAAAACTGGACGATTAACTATTTGACTCAATAGCTCTTTAAAATTCCAACCCCGTCAAGCTGAGAAATATTGATTTTTTTTTCCTGAATCATAATAAACTAGAAGGTCAAAGTGTCTCTGAGCTGCGTGAAAAGTACCATCCCTAAGAGGCATATCTCAATATCTTTCATTCGCTTTACTAATTGTTCAGCATGTTTTGGCAAAATATCCACGGGAATATAACCTCTACATGCAACCTCTACTTGACCTAATTGTCAAGGCCATTTATAATTACGGTATCTGCTGTACATTTATCAGGATAAACATACCAATGTTTGAATGAGGAAACATTATTGAACAACATTGTTATGAGCATTTCATTGGTTAGTTATTTTACTCAAGTTGACTGGAAAAGTACGTAAGAATTTGCTACTGGAGTTTAAGCTACAGTGGTTGTTTAAAATGAAAGGTTTCAATAAAACACTGAACACAAGAAACTTTTACACCCCGTGCCCCCAAACCAAAATAATCAAAGCAAATATTTTTTGCTGTTTTCCTTCTTAGATCCTAGATCCTGCAGTGATCCTCACCCACCAACCCTCCACGCACACATCCTTATGCCTATACAGAGTTCTATAGATGTGCCTTTGGAAAGTGAGCACAATTGTTGGTGTAGGCTGCAAATTTAGGGCCATAACCTTCCCCTAGCTCTATTGACGCATTGTTTTGTGGGAGATGATCCGGGTAATTTAAGCCTTCTCTTACTCGCTAAAATAAAATATCAATCTCACTCACCAAAAATGCATCAATGAGGCAGGAATCCTACTAGCTGCCATGCTTTCTGGTAGACATTCTGCAATGTGTAGCTAATATACTCAGGACCTGCGTGTTGTTTCTGACTCTACATGTAACCTACACGACTCTACGTGTACATGACTCTCACTAAAAGCATTCTACCCCTATTACAACCGAAATCTCCCCATCCACACTAGGCTATTTTTTCTGTCTTCTGTGGCAAGTCAGCTCTTAAAATTAACAGCTACCTCTACACCTCAGAGTAGTTATGAACACCAGTAGTTATGGAACTACTATTGGGGCAATAGTTCTACATTTATCATGGTGTATTTTTTCTTATGTTAGCCTGTGTCCAACTTAATATTGTTGGATTTGTCTAAACAAAAGTTCGTAGTCCCACTGTAATGTAAATGGGTGCTTATACATGTGCTCCTTCATGTTCTAATTTGAATTTGTTAGAGCAGACTCAATGAATCGAGCCTGCTCCACGTCTAAGTACAGCGTTCCAGTGTCACTGTAGAGCTGTGTGAATTAAGCCCCTGCATGCTTCAAAATAGCCTTGGGGTGCTTTAATTAAACCTTGTCAGACAAGGTTTAGATAAAGCATCCCGTGGCCATTTTTAAATGCACAGGAGCTCAATATGTGTGACACTGTGGCATTTTAATTAGAGCGGCTGACCAAGAACTGCTCTAATTAAAACACTACCCCTCTCCAACCTCCAAGCACATGTATAGGCAGCCAATATTTCTGACCTTTATGATGTGAAATTCCAACATAAGTAACTAAATACATAGACTGATGTAGACTCCTACATACTTTTGATTTTCTATGACCATTGTGGATACCGCAAGATAATTTATTTTAAAAAATTCTGGTTTTCAAGATACTATTTGCTTTGTTCATAGGCTTCTGGTATTCTCCTAGTCACTGAACCTTTTCTAACACTATATAACTAATAAAAATGTGATTTCAGGCAGTTTTTCCATTCAGTAAGTCTCACATGATTTGACTGATCTTAAATTTTTAAAACCCCATATCTGTAAAATGAAGTATATAATATTGGATTACTTTATCCAGTCTGTAGGATGTTGATATTAATTAATATTATTTAAATTTGTATTTGTACAATCCTTTAAACATATTAAGCGCTAAAAAGTTCTGTCAAAAAAACCGCATGCATATGGCATCCAAAAATGTTGATAGCAGAATAAGTAGTGTGAGAGTGGTGTTCTAGTCATGACAGTCCAGAAATTATGCAATAAACAAGGATTTCTCAGGGTGATTTCTTTTATTGGACCTACTGTCTGGTTGGAATAAGGTTCTGAAAGCAAGACATTCTTCTTCAGGTCTGACCAAAATAAGCCAAGCACAGCTAATAGCAGAATAAGAAATGTGAAGAACTGCTGGGGGTGGGGGAAGATGAGATAATGGTCAATAAAAGGCCAGTCCTCTTTAGAGGTAGATTTTGCCAGAACCTCAATACCAAATTGTTACATCCAAAAGTTTGGTCCATCTCAAATAGAAGACTATCAACCATGCAAAAATAATTCTTATAAATAGTCATATAAATAGTTATCAAAAAGAAGTCTTATAACCACTCCTGATGACAAGATTTCTGCTTGCTTCAATAGAAGAAGTATTTTCTCCCCTTTATTTATTCATAATTGGAACATAATTATTACTTGTGCGTTTTTCCAAAACATTTGCAACATGTAGAGTGACTATAAATGCAAGATACTTTATAAACATAATTGGAAACATGGTCCCTGTTACAACGTCTAAAAGTTTAATGGTAATGTTTTGGTATGGGAAAACCCTGAAAACATTGCTACAAATTGAAAATGCTCAAACAATGGGTATTTGGGATGGTTTGACATGATTTTACATGCAGCCTTTCCCAAACATTTTATTTTAAGAATTTGCTGAATATTATCATGGCTTTTAGGCACCTAACCTAGAAATTTATGGGTCAACACAGCAAAGTTAGCCAATAGTCACACTAAAGGAAGTACAATAGTCAAAAGGAAGTCAGAGTTCTCCGAGCTTTTGACCATGATCATCTTATGAACTTTAACATTTTGCTCTGCTTTGTGATAATTACTTACAATAAACCTCAGAAGGCCATTCAGAGTGCTAAATCAAATTGAAATTGCCATACATTGTCATCTAAGACACCGACACCATGAGGTTACTCCTCTGCTTTTAAGAGAAGAATGAAAACTGAAAGGTAGTTCACCAATTAAATAAGCCTGTTGTCAATATTTTGCTTTCATGTTATTAAAATAGAGTGAGTTCCCCACTCCTACAAGGGTTAAAAAGAGCAGTAATGGAAAAAGGTAATCAAGAGAAAATATTAGCTAACTGCTTGCAGTATTTATGAGCCCCACCACGCTGCATGAAAAAGATATCATGCATTTAATTTATTAGTTATAAAGCCATTTGCCTAGGTTAAAAATTGATCATCTTGCAAAACAAACCACTTTTCTACACTAATTAAATTTACCAAACGTGGCCGGAGACTAAGTTGATATATTATATTAAAAGTTAGCATGATGGAGAGAGCCAATCCATTTGTCTCCATCAGTGGCAGGATTCAACTTCTCAAATGGATTCTGACAGGAAACAAGAAAAGTTTGGAATTCTGGCTGAAGCCCAAATCAGCCTAATACATACAGTAATATAACTGCAGATCAGGAATCATGTCAAGTTCATTCAGAAGGCTTTTAAATTCAACACAAAACTTTAAAAGAAAAATGAAGAGGCAATTTGCATCCTTGGGCTTATGAGACTATCCATCCGCTGGCCACTCATTAAGTCATAAAGATAGAGACCTTGTCTGCATTTTACACACTGTTGAATACATTAAATACACTCAACTTATTATAATACACCTTTTACACTCTCATCCCTAATCACTATTCCTTACTTGGGCAAAACTCCCAAAGAATTAAAAGGATGCTAGATAGAGTAAGGAGAAAGATTAAAATCCCAGGTCTTGTTAATCTGTTTTCTACACATTTAAAATGGAAGCCATAATACGTACCTGTTTTATAAGTGGTTTATAAATTCAATAGCATTTGTGAAGTGCTGTGTACTTGCAATGTTTTTTTACTCAGTCTGAATGAAAATCTAACCATGTAACTTTAAAAAATGGTTTATGAACCTCTTTTCTTTATAACTTAATGAAATCTATACTACCTAAGAGGCATTATTCAGTCATTACAGAACAATATGCCTGCAACATTTCTTGCTGGAACATGGAAAATATGGAGAAGCCAAGCACAGCAAAGATAATTTAGATGTAGGAGACCTCATGCATGCATGCATCTGTAGATCTTAATAACCATGGAAAATTTCTACCCAAAAAATAACTAATTTGACAAACCAGAATCAGTTACAGTAACTAATTTACTAGCAGAATAGCTGGGAAAGAGATTAAACACTGAGAAGAGGGAAAAAAAAGTAAAACCTCTAAAGTGAAAAAGTTCATAAATAAGCAATGAATGTATTATTTCATTACAATCTCAGTTTAATTTTTTTTTAAAACTCTTATGTCCAATGTAAACCTCCAGAAATAAAACTGCACCAGAACTAGACATTTTTTGTGAAGAATACAGTTTGTAGACCTTTTCATATAGTTTCATAGTTTCATAGCTGGTAGGGTCGGAAGGGACCTGTGGAGATCATCTAGTCTGACCCCCTGCCGTGGCAGGAAAGAGTACTAGGGTCAAATGACCCTGGCCAGATGTTCGTCCAGCTTTTTTTTTAAAGACCCCCAGGGTAGGAGCCCGCACCACTTCTTTTGGAAGTTGGTTCCAGATCCTAGCCGTCCTGACCATAAAATAGTGCCTCCTAATGTCTAGCCTTAAACTACCTTCCGCTAGCTTGTGTCCGTTGTTTCTTGTAACTCCTGGGAGTGCTCGGGGGAACAGGGACTCTCCCAATGCCTGCTGGTCCCCCTTGACTAGTTTGTAGACTACCACTAGGATCCCCTCTCAGCCTTCTCTTATGGAGGCTGAACAGGTTCATGTCCCTTAGCCTCTCCTCATAGGGCCTGCCCTGCTGACCCCTGATCATGTGGGTGGCCCTCCTTTGGACCCTCTCCACATTGGCCACATCCCTCCTGAAGTGCGGTGCCCAGAACTGGATGCAGTACTCCAACTGCGGCCTGACCAGCGTCGCACAGAGAGGGAGGATCACCTCCTTGGACCTGCTTGAGATGCATCTGTGTATCTGTGGACAAGGTACAGTTGGCCTTCCTGACCACGTCCCCACATTGTCGGCCCATGTTCATTATGGCATCAATGATGACTCCAAGATCCTTTTCTGTCTTGACACTGGCGAGAAGGGAGTTCCCCAGCCTGTAGGTGTACTGTTGGTTCTTCCTCCCCAGGTGCAGCACCTTGCACTTGTCAGTGTTGAACCCCATCCTGTTCTCATCCGACCACCCCTGTAACCTGTCTAGATCTGCTTGCAGCCTGTTCCTTCCTACTAGCGTACCCACTTCATCCCGCATCTTAGTGTCATACACATATAAGTGTAGTTATACACATATAAGTGTGTACTTGACACTTGACTTAACATTATTTATTTGCTCTCGGCTGGTAATAAAGGTGTAGCTACTGTAGTATGGGTCCTTTCACCTTCCCTCACTAGCACATACTTATTGTATGCTTTTTGGATAATTCATGCTTTGAAGTACTACCAATCTGGATAAATGCAAATTGCAGTGGGTTCCTGTTAACAAATGTATATGTGCATTATTATTGCTTCATTAATAAAAGGTAAAGCAATGAGCAAAAATTTGTTAATAATCCTGGAATATATATCTTTTTTGCATTGCATTCCTATTATGCAAATGTAGAGGCAAAAAAAGTTAACTCACCTTAGAAAATCTATATTAAACCAGGGTGTGTTAGCTGAAGTGCCAGCAAAGCATACAATTATCTGTGTCTGATCTTTGGTGCTCTGATTTTTTTTTTTTAAGAAAATGAGAAAGTTGTCTGTTTGGCTATGGGTGTGAGTATTAAAATTTGTGACATGTGACACTGCTGTAACATCAAAAATATAAACTAATTTTATAATCACGAGTGTTTCTATACCTTCATGTAATAAGACAGTTTGGAGATCATGTGCATTACACACAAACACTACATAAGAGGAAGGACACAGACTGTTCCAGTGGAAAGAGATATTATGGCCTCCAAGGATAAGGATAAAAAATGATAATATATTATATGTTTGTTAAGATACTCTACAGGAAAAAGAAAGATAGTGGGTGCATCTACACATGCACTTTACTAGGGAGTTGACTAATTAGCTCTGTACTAAAGCATCACCATCCACATATGCACAGTATTAGGGCTCAGTAAATTAAGTAACTCCACCGTAAGATAATATTGAAATAAAAAATTGTGCCCAGTCAGCCAGGGGATAGACCCCTAGCTCCTGCCAGCTCCTCTACCACCCAACACTGCCACCTCAAGCCTGGGGATGACCCCGCTCCGTGCCCTCTCCCACACCAGGGCTGCTCTGTCCTGGCTCTAATCACACTGCTTCACCTTCTTTTCTCCGTATACCTCATATTGCATTAAAAAATCCCCAAATCAAAAACTAATAAAACCTGAAAAATAATCTCATTATTTTAGAGATGACTTTATTGGTACTGATGTTAGTCTATTACTGCCAGGCATATTATGCAGGGTTTAAATGATTCCAACTGCAAAGGCCTGCAAGAAAGTGGAAGCTTCCAGAACTGATCTCTAATAGCTTCTCTATATATCATGTCATGATTTTCAGGTCCAGCGTCCTCACAGTAGAAAGCTAGGAATTTCTCCCAACCAGCAATATAATGCTCAAATTTCTAAGTTCTGACTTTGGATCTCAAATTCATCTTTGGTGCAGAAGGAAACATGGCCTTGTTCCCAAGATATTTTTTTTTTATAGAAATTCCATTCATTATTGGAAGGAAGAAACATTTCTTCAGCAAATTATTTTAATAGCTGGTGCTTGAAAGTGATCAGTACTTAGGAAAGTTAAAATAAATCCAAGTGGGAATGGAGTATGGACAGATGTTGTGCTACTGAAGTTAGGAGTCTTCCAATTGATTTTTATGGTGTAGAATTGAGCAAGACAGGTCAAGGAAGGCAGTCCAGGGAATGAGATCAGTGTGCCTAATCAGATGGATCTCATGGCTATATGACACAATTTAAAAGCAGAGCATTTGACTAAAATCAAGAATACCATATTAAACTGGCAGCCATAAGAGCAATGTTTAGTTACATTGTCCTGAAGCGGATACAACAAAATGGATCAGTAAAAGGACCGGTGGCTAATTCAAGACGCGACAACACATCCATAATAAAGACAAATCAATGGCAGAGGAACTGTCCCCATAATCAGAATTCCTTTGTGAATAAAGGTAATAATGCATATGTGACCAAAAGGCAGGATACACAATCTATTCCCAGAAAACTTTCCATTCTAACCTGAAGAGCTCATTAAAAGGATTCCCTGAGTGTAGCTTTGAATTCACAAATATTTATTCACTCTCCCTCCCCACTCTCCGCACATCTTTCGAACAACGGACAGTCAGAATAGCTGCTAGAAGACAGACTTTTATAAAGGTCTACATTCCACAAAAACACATGAGCCCACAACAAAAAGAAATTTGTAGAGAAGGGAAAAGCATGAGATGGTTAAAAGAAAGGAAACACCTTTATATGGGAAGAGACTTGTCATTGTAAATAATCTCTGTGACCTCCCAGTGTGTGCTGAGAGAATGATTTAATTTGTACTGGTGTTAATCCATCTAGCAGTAAAGTTATTTCTGCCCAACAGTTCTGAAAATAGCAGTACTCAAAATTAGAAGACAATTTGTCTGTGAAAATTGACAGTGCTCTGAGGAGGATTACAGGTAATATTGTAAATGGCCTGAAAATTGCAAGTGTCCTACTGTGCTACTGTGGATACAATTAGAACTAAATGTTGCCTAATTTCAGCCCCAATCAAACACTCTGTGATCCAAAGTTTGATTAGCACATTTATTTGGAAAACAGTACATTTGTGAGTGTATGAAACAGCAGATGGAATGGATATTAAAAAAAAAATAAATCAAAAGGAGAAACGATGTAAGTTACATCTGCAATAATTGAGAGAGAAAATTGTAATTCAGTGTTTGAAAGTCTGGCTCAATACATACTTGTCATTAATTTGTGGCAGACAAAATTTGTTTAAGTATTCTCTTCCCTATAATGAGAAACTTCTAAAGTCAATGAGTCATAAAGGATATTGTATCTTAAAAGTTCTCTTATTTAAAGGATTATCTATGAGAGATACTTGATATTAAAAATATTCTTACTTCATGCTTGCAGGGCAGAAAATTAGGACTATGTGAAGCTTCAGGTGGTGATTCGATTCGGAGGAGATTCAGCCCGATTCAGTGGCCAAATCTCTGAATCCAAATCAAATCAGGGTACCAATTAAAAGGTCCGAATCGATTCAAAGCTCTCTGAATCTCTGGAAAATATTCAGAGAGCTTTGATGATTCGGACAGTCCCCGGTGGCTGCAGCATGGAGCTGCAACCAGACTCAGAGCTCATACGTAGCGGGCAGGGGAGGGAGGGCCAGGGGGGGACCATGGGGGAACCTCTGCCAGGCCCCATCCCCTACCTTCTCCCCCAGCCCCCTCATGGCTGCCCTGCCCACCCCAGCTCCCAGTACTCACTGCTCCTGCAGTGACCTCAGAGCTTCAGGGGGCTCATGCAGAACCCCCCACATGGCATGGGGCAGCAGGGATTGCCCCCCCACTGGGCAGGAACGGTGAGTTGGGGGGGTTTCTTGTTTTTCTTTTTTTCATAAAGGGCTGGAGCCGCAGCAGGTGGGGCAGCCATGGGGAAGGGGGGGCTGGGACAGCGGGGGGAGGGTGCAGAACCCCCCCATGCAGCATGGGGCAGTGGGGGGGCAAAAGGGATTGCCCCCCACCCAGCAGCACCCAGTGAGCCAGGGCTTTCAGATTCGGCTGCATTGATTCAGCTGAACAGTGATTCAAATCACTGAATCGAATCACTGTCCCCCGAATCAGCTGAATCCGAATCTGAAGCAAATACTATCTGCTTTGCACAGACTTACAGAAAATATTGATTATGGCTCACGTGTTTGTGTACCATGTCAATGGAATCCATATACATACATTTAAGGACAACATTTGGGCCTGTGTTTGGTAATTTAGTAGTAGATGACCAGCTTCCCTTAAAATAAATCAGTCATAAAAAAAGACTTTACTGAACTACAATTACAGCTTCTCCATACATCAAGACATTCCTTTTTCAAACTTAATCTCTTCCTGGGTACCCAAATTTAAAGCTTAGTGAACAACCCAATGAACCCTTGTAACAGTTAATATGTGGATATATTTTGGTCTTGATTAGGTCTTTACCACCACAGCACAGTAGAACAGTTTGAAGCACATAGAAATAAAGAAACTTTCCAATATCTGATTTCTAGAGCATGGATCACAGGAACTGTGGGAAACAAATCTATTACAGTTCAATACTGCCACACACTTCTGAAAGAAGGATATGAAATCCCATAGGCCATTGCTCAAAGTCAGTTCGTTGCATTTCATTTCTTTCATTAGCCCTTCTCACTGCCCCTTTCCTTCACTTTTACTCTCCGGACCATCCTCTCTTTTCTTTTGTTTTCACTTGTCTTTTACCCTTTGACCACAGCAGTGAGTGCTTCCACTCGACAGGCTACTATGAAAGAGATGAGAAATCAATAGTTCAGTGTCATGTATCCATCTGTTGTTCCTCGGATGAAATTTTTGTGGCAGAGGTTGGAATGTGATAATGAAATCACTGTAGAAGGCTTGCCTATTTTAATAGTGATCCCTTCAATTATATTCCTTGTGGAATCACTGGAAGTAAGCTGGAAAGTCTAACACTGTCTGGTTAGGGATATTTACCAGTTGATACTTTTTTATTAAGCCTTAATTTTAATGGCCACATTGGTCAAGTTAGCATAAGCTATCTCCATAAGTTTTCATTTCCTTCCCTCTATCTTTTTAGAGCCATATTGTGAGATTTCTTTTGAGGCTTGACTGACTACACTACTGGTCAAGTTTTTCATTCCTTCTGTACTTATTTCTTTCTTTAAGGACCCTACATTTTTCCTCTAGTCATTTCTCCCTTCTTTATAATTTGCTGTGATAGTATGAACCAGCACAGACAACTTTTCTCCCTTTATCAAGTATAAAACAGGGAATTCTCCATTCACTCTTTTTTAAACGTGTGATTGAAAATCATTCTTTTTAGTGTAGAAATCGAGTCCCCAGAACCTTTCAGAGAGTTCAGAATCAGATCAACTCCTTTCTATTTGTTCCCCCTAGAATATCAAACCCAAACATATGAATTTTGAAGGAATCAGAGAACAGAAACAAGTTTGAATATGGTTCAGGCCCATTTTGATTTCAAGGGCAATTAAAACTGCATCTTTCAGTATATGTGTGGCTTCAAGAAAAGGGACAGTAGCCAAGGGTACTCATTGTACCTCATGGATGACCAACTTAGTTATTTTACAAATTACGTATCTCATTCAAAAACCGGGGATCTAAATGCTGATATGAGGAAGGACCATAAAGATGTGAAGCCCCATTGAAATTTCCTCATTCTTTGATTTTGGTCATCCATCACTTCCTATAAGATCATTTATAGAGGGGGGGGGAGTTATTTTCCTTATTTTATGCATACTTTCTCCTTACATATGCATAAACCAGATGGTATTGCATATTGAAGAGAAGGATTTTTCAGTTTCCTGACTATTAATTTTCTCACCCATAAACTGATGAACCAAAATAGCTCATCAGCATATTTGTCTGGAATTTTTTTTAATTGTATTTATTTATTTATTTTGGTTGGAGATAGAGTAGGTAAAAGGCTGTTTATAATTAATACTAATTTAGATTATTTTTAAAGGTGCTCTTGGGGAAAATGGTTCTCATTGGTGCCAAACTATCCTATTGCTACTGTGTGAGGTCTAAATGATATGATTAATTATGAGCACCTGGCACAACATCCCATGAACCACACATTTCAGTTAAAGGCCAACAACTGTTGATGGTCAACTAGTTTGCCTATCTAGGCACCACGCTCTCCTGTGCTGTCCACATTGATGATGAATTCCACACAAGGCTAGCAAATGACAGCGTATCCTTCGGCAGACTCTGTAACTTGGTCTGGGAACACAGAGGCATTGGAACATCGACGAAACTGAAGGTCTACAAAGCCTCATTCTCCCAACCCTCCTTTATGCCTGTGAAACCTGGACCATCTACCAGCATCATGCCAAGAAACTAAACTACTTCCACTGGTGTGGCCTGTGAAAGATCCAAAAAATCAAGTGGCAGGACAAAATTCTGGACACTGAAGCACTCAGAAGATCATCTCTCCCCAGTATCCACACCCTACTGAAACTGGCACAGCTAAGATGAGCTGACCACCTTTCAAGAATGCCTGACACTCGCATACCAAAGAAAATCTTTTATGGTGAACTGTCAAATGGAGTACGCTTTTGCAGTGCACCAAAGAAGCAGTACAAGGACACCCTAAAGCTGTCCCTAAACAGTTTCAGCATCAACCTGGAGTCGTGGGAGAAAAATCACTCATGACTGTCCATCCTGGAGGTCATTAGTCCAGAGCAGAGCATTGGCCTTCATGCAGCGGTGCATGGCAGAGGCAGTGAGGAAGCACATGACCAAGAAAATTAGGACCTCTTGTGTCCAGTCCTCATTGCTCTCCTGCCCCTGCTGCAGCAGATTGTTCAGGGCAAAGATTAGGCTTATAAATCACCTGCATACCCACGCAACCTAGCCTCTACCCTCCCCCCTCCT
Organism: Alligator mississippiensis; assembly: GCF_030867095.1. Classification (NCBI taxonomy): domain Eukaryota; kingdom Metazoa; phylum Chordata; order Crocodylia; family Alligatoridae; genus Alligator; species Alligator mississippiensis. The sequence goes on from NC_081832.1 coordinate 69,127,500, forward strand.
CTCCTTTCTCCTTTTCCTCTCTCTCTCCCTTTCTCTTCTCTCCCTCCCTTCTTCTTCCCTGCTCCCTTTCTCTCTTCTCCCCTCCCCCTCCTCCCCACTGGATGTGGTTATCTTTGCTTGCAAAGGACAAATGACCAATTATAGGGACTTCAGCTGGTATCATCATAGCAAAGTCTTCATTAGCATTTCTAATATTAATCGCTCTCATGTCTTAAAAAAGAGTTTTGTGGTATAAAACTGAAGGGTGGCATCTAACTTCTTGCTCTTGGCACCATATTTTTGAATGGTCTCAAAACAGTCCCTTTAAGGAGATGCAGCACAAGCTGCCACGTACAGCCCTGACTAAGGATGGAGACGAGCACTGGGTATGTCCCAACTAAAAACAAGTCAGTCAAATACCACAGTTTTCTTCCTACTTCCACATGCAGGCCTAACCTCAGAGGGAGAATTGAGGGTGTTTAGTGCCTTGCAGGAATGGGTGCTTTATTTTGCTTCAACATCAAAAGAATTATACTTTCCAAGCAAAAAGAGAAAAAAAAAAAACATTCAAAGCCCACACTTCCCCATATGCATACAAACAGCTCTGCTTCCAAAACATAGACATCTCCTAGAACCACCATTCCTAACCCCATGTTTTTTATACCTGCCATAGTTCAATTAATAACTCCCGGGTCAAGAAGAATTTCATCTCAATAATACTCACGCTTTCCTGTGTAGAAGGATCTCCCGCTAAAGGGAGAAGAGTACAATTCTACAGTCCCTGCTGCTGAGGATAGGAGAGCTGTCCCGAGTTGCCACATTGTCATGGGATGTTCACTCCTCACCACACCTCCCTTCTTCCACTGACTAGGAAGCAAAGCACTAGGAACATATGAGTCATCACTTCACCTCTTAGCATTGGCGCAGTAAAATGGCATACATCTGCCCAGGAAAAGGAGCCAAGCCCTTTAGACCCTACCTAACCAAATTGGGCTTTCAACCTTAGATAGCACAATGTATCAGAAAAAAACAAATTCTACCTATAGAATTCTATAGAAGGAATTACTCCCCACACACACTTCAATATAATTTCTCATATCATGCAAATGTAATTCATGAGGGATCTTCAAACAGCTGATAACATTCAGTTCTTTAACACCAGCAGTCTTCTAATACAATTATATCATAAACAAAGTCAACATATTAAGAGACCTTTTAGATTGGACCTTCTCTTCCTTTTTAATACATTATTTATTTTTTCCAAATTAGATTAAATTTTAGGCGAAGTTGCCAACAGAGAATCCACCAATAGTTTCAGCTCTGTACAAATAATTAATAAAAACTCTTAAGAAAATGTAACATTTAGTTGCATCCTATGGACAAATAAGGTAGACAACTCTGCCAAAACTAAGGACTCAGCATATACATCATTTTGTTAAAAGTCTATTTCTGAGCTTTATGTCTTGTGTGCAAAAGCTTTCCATATGGTGAAACTACAAGGAATGGAAAGGAAAAGGAAAGGGAAAGGGAAAAGGAAAGGGAAGGAAGTTTTAAGGCTATTTAGCTATTAGGGTTTTATATTAGTGCTGGTATTTCCTACTTTAAGTTTTTTTACTTTTTTATAAAGTGCAGTGTATATTTGACTCATTGCTCCATTAGTTGATTGAAGAGGCAGCTTCAGAAATGGGATTATTGGCATTCCTATATCACATCCAAACCAGCTTCAACTTTCAGCTGAAAACTGTTGTGGTAGCACGGTGTCTTTTTGCATATTTTTTTCCAAGACATTTCATTTACGTTTTCTTGACTGGATGCTGTATGGCTTCATACATTATAAGCATAAGCGTATTACCATATAATAGAAGAGTGAGGTAGAAGCCAAACTGTTCCATTATAGGGAGAATTACAATCATGTAACCACTGAATGAGGATGTATTACATTTATGTTGGGACATGGAGGGAAGGACATTTTTATAAATCAGTCTTGAGCTGGTCCTCAAAAAGAGAAATAACAAGTTGAGGCACCTGCTCACCAGCTCTGAGTAAATAAGTTGCGTCTAGTCTACATCCTCTAACCTCTCTCTTAATGAATCATTTAATTTCAGTCAAGAAGAGTGCTGGACAGATTAATTGTGGAGTAGGAGGGAAAGAGAAAGGGAGTGGGTTAACTGCACTACTCAACCACAAAAAGAGAACGAGAAGAAAGAAAGTACAAAGATATGAAAGAAAGAGAATGGAGAGTTATTCACGTACCACAGTGGTAGGCATGGTAGAAGTAAACTGACCTCCAACTCCTTGACTATGATTGTGGACTTGTGACACAAAGTCCATTCATTATCCTCATCCAACTTAATTTTCTCCTCGGTATTTGGGTTTGGTCATCATTCAAAATACAGCAAGTGGATACTTAGATAAATGTTCAGCTTTTGCTGAAAAGACTTCAGATATCAAAATACTCCCTGATATAAGCAGGACTGAATTTGACCCCATTACTTTTTCATTTTGGAATCCTGCTTCTCGTCGCTACGATGGCCTGTCTCAAAATGCAAGGCAATATTTTTCCAAAGGGTCCAACTAACTCTGGAGGCTAAGTTCTTTTCAAAAGTGACAAGCAAAAATATTCTATGACAAAATAAGCTTAGTTATTCACAGATTTAGTTTGCAAGACCTATGAAGGGTCACTAAAAAGATTGGTAGGGAAATAATTTAATGGAAGATGGAAAAGAAAATCAGGGGAATGCAGTATAGAGAGCAATGGGAAAAAGCAGTAGTAGATGAAGCGGAGAGCAACTCCATTCTGTCTAAGAAGAACAAAGAAATGTTGGTTTTAGGCTTCCAGTGATTTGCATGTGTTGACCCCTCCACTATTCAGCTGCCTTCAGTGGAGTTCTGCACAAGATACAGATCAACCCATGTTGATCTCACTGCAAGAATGAAGACTTAAACAGCAAATATAGGCTTAAAGCTGTAAAACTCAAGGTTTTGGAATAATGAATCTCCAACACACCTATAGACTGTGAGGTACCGTTCTGAGTACCACAACAGTGAAAAGAGATCTCAGAGTCCCAGTTGACACAATAACGAACACGAGTCACCAGTGTGACAAGGTAATAAGCAAGGCTAACCGCACTCTTTCTTGCATCAGCAGGTGCACCACAAGCAGGTCTAGGGAAGTGATAATTCCCCTTCATGCAGCATTGGTGATGCCACAGATGGAGTACTGTGTCCACTTTTGGGTGCTGCACTTCAAGAGGTATGTGGATAACCTTGAGAGGGTTCAGAGGACTACTGTATGGTTGAGGGCCTGCAGGTAAGACCCTATGAAAACAGACTGAAGGATCTGAATCTCTTCAGCCTCCACAACAGAAGGCTGAGATGTGATCTTGTGGCTGCCTACAAACTCATTGGGGGGCAGGGGGGGCAGCAGGGAATAGGGGACACTCTGTTTACCAGGGTGCCCCTCAGGGTTACCAGAAATAATGGCCACAAACCAGAGGAGAACAGATTTAGATTGGACATAAGGAAGAAATTTTTTATGGTAAGGGTTGCCAAAATACGGAATGGGCTTCCAAGGGAGGTGGTGCTTTCCTCTACTTTGGAGATGTTCAAGAAGAGATTAGACAGGCATCTGCCTGGGGTTACTTAACCCCAGCGCTCTTTCCTGCCTGGAGTAAGGGGCTGGACCCGACGATCTACTAGGTTCCTTCCAGCCCTGGCTCCTTCTTCAGAAGGCAGAAGAGCAGATCCCCAGAGTCATTGATGCTGCTCAACCTACAACACGGGCTGAGAAGAGGCAGACCCCGAGGAGGAGGAGGAGACGTAAAGTTCTAGTCATTGGGGACTCCATCCTGAGGGAAACCGATGGTCCAAGCTGTCACTCTGAGTCGTTGTCACAGCAGGTCTGCTGTATGCCCAGAGCGAGGATTCGGGACATCACAGAAACCATCCTGAAAATCATCAAGCCCTCTGACTACTACCCACTGGTTGTGGTCCATGTGGGGACAAATGATGCATCCAAGGGCAAGCTGGACAACATCATGGAAGACTACAAGGCCTTGGGACACCAACTCAAGAAGATGGGAGCTCAGGTGGTATTTTCCTCCATTCTCCCAGTAAGTGGACGGGGTAGGCGTCATGAGGCCTGCATTGATGTAGTTAACCGGCGGCTTCAGAGCTGGTGTAACGAGGCGGGCTTCGGGTTTTTTGACAACGAAACATATTTCTGTATGGAGGGCATGCTGGGGTGGGATGGGCTTCATCTGTCCCCTAAGGGCAAATGTATTTTCTCTTCTAGGTTGGCTGATCTCATACGGCGGGCTTTAAACTAGCTGTGCCAGAGGAAGGGGCTGCTCCGAGTAGAGAGGGTGCTTTGCCATCATGCAGGGTGACAAGAGAAAGGGACACCCAGGTAAGCAACAATGTCCTGGGAGTGGGGGGGGGGAGGCGTGTGCACCCTCAGGAGGCCTCAAGTGCCTCTACACCAATGCTCATAGTATGGGGAGCAAGCAGGAGGAACTGTGGCTGCTGATTGCGATTAAGAATCCAGACTTAGTAGGGCTCACAGAAACCTGGTGGGACCCTACCCATGACTGGGCAACGGGCATTCGGGGATACACCCTATATAGAAGGGACAGGACAGAGATGAAAGGCAGGGGGGTAGCACTCTATGTCAAAGAGCAACTCACATCATCAAGGATTAGCTTTGGTTTAGAGGAGGGTTGGGCAGAGACACTGTGGGTCAAACTACAAGGGGGGCACGGCAAAAGGGACCTTATGGTGGGTATCTGCTACAGACCACCCAACCAGGGGAAAGAGCTGGACCGAGACTTCTCTGGTCAGCTTACGGAGGCAGTTAGGTCAAGGGATGTCATTGTCATGGGCTACCTAAACTACCCAGACATTTGCTAGGAGGAGCAGACAGCCAGGTCTGACCGCTCGCATAGGTTCCTGGCTGTATTACAGGACCTTCACCTTATCCAGGAAGTGCACAGCTCCACTAGGGGTAACGCCTTGCTGGACCTGGTCCTGGCCATGGGGGATGACCTGGTGAGGGGACTGCAGGTCCTTGACCACCTGGGCAATAGCGATCATCACCTGCTGGAATTCATTAACCAGTGCAGGGTGTCAAGGGCTTATAGCAAGACTAAAGCCCTTGACTTCAGAAGGGCCAACTTCAGTGAGCTTTGGAGATTAGTCGGGGAGGCACTAAGGGCCCAGAAGGTAGAAGAGATGAGAGTCCATGAGGGATGGTCATACCTTAAGGGGGCCCAAAGGGTAATAGTCCCTGAGAGAAGCAAGGCGGATAAGAGTGCTCAGAAACCCCCATGGCTCAGCAAGGACATTCAGGAATGCCTGAGGACTAAAAGGTGGCATACAACCAGTGGAAGGACGGGGCTATCACCAAGGAGGAGTACTCCTCCTTGGCCCGGGTGTGTAGGAGGGCTATTAGGAAGACCAAGGCAGAGATGGAACTCAGGCTAGCGTCCAGGATTAAGGACAACAAAAAGTCCTTTTTCAAGTACACTGGGAGCAAGAAGAGGGCACCAGGCAATGTAGGGCCACTGCAAGACACAAATGGTAATCTTGTGGCTACACCAGATGAGAAAGCCGATATTTTTAACAGTTTCTTTGTCTGTTTTCTTGAACAGGGACCGGGACATCCCTCCTACCAGAGGTAGGGACAATCTCAAGGATAGCTCTGTCAGGCCTTGGGTCAGCACAGATGTAGTTAGGAATCTTCTGGAAGGGCTGGACATTTTTAAATCTGCAGGTCCAGATGCCCTCCACCCAAGGGTGTTGAAAGAGCTGGCAGGGGTCATCGCGGAGCCCTTGCCTGGCTGTACAAGCATTCGTGGTCATCTGGCCAGGTGCCGGGGGATTGGAAACTAGCCAATGTGGTCCCCATTTTTAAGAAAGGGAGGAAGGAGGACCCAAGTAATTATAGGCCCATAAGCCTCACCTCGGTCCTTGGGAAGATCTTGGAGAAAATCATCAGGGAGCACATCTGTGGGGGGCCAGCAGGGGAGATCATGGTCAGGGGCAACCAGTATGGGTTCATCAAAGGCAGATCCTACCTGACCAACCTGATTGCCTTTTATGACCAAGTAACTAAATCCTCGGATGATGGCGTCGCCATGGACGTAGTCTTTCTAGACTTTAAGAAGGCCTTTGACACTGTCTCTCACCCCATTCTCATTAATAAATTAAGCGACTGTGGCATTGATGCCTACACAGTTGGATGGGTAAACAACTAGCTGATGGGGAGCACCCAGAGAGTAGTGGGGGACGGGTTGTATTCAACCTGGCCGGATGTGAGCAGTGGAGTCCCCCAGGGCTCAGTCCTTGGGCCCGCACTATTTAACATCTTCATCATCGACTTGGACTAGGGGGTTGAAAGCACATTGTCCAAGTTTGCTGATAACACTAAGATGTGGGGCAAGGTGGGCACACTTGAAGGGAGAGAGAGGCTGCAACTAGATTTAGACAGACTACAAAAGTGGGCAGATGAGAATAGGATGGGGTTTAACGTAGACAAATGCAGGGTGCTGCACCTTGGGAGAAGGAATCCATAGCATACATACAGGCTGGGGAGTTCCCCTCTTGAAAGCACAGAGGCGGAAAGGGATCTTGGAGTCATCATTGACTCCAAGATGAACATGAGCCACCAATGCCAGACTGCAGTTAGCAAGACCAGCCATACCTTGTCATGCGTCCAAAGATGCACCTCAAGCCGGTCCAGAGAGGTGATACTCCCCCTCTATGTGATATTGGTCAGGCCACAATTGCAGTATTGCATCCAGTACTGGGTGCTGCACTTCAAAAGGGATGTGGCCAGCCTGGAGAGGGTTCAGAGGAGGGCCACCCACTTGGTGAGAGGGCAGCAGGACAGGCCCTACGATGAGAGACTGAGGGACCTGAACCTGTTCAGCCTCAGCAAGAGGAGGCTGAGGAGGGACCTGGTGGCTGCCTACAAACTCATCAGGGGAGATCAACAGCAAATAGGCAGAGCCCTTTTCTCCCCAGCACCACCTGGGGTGATGAGGAACAATGGTCATAAGCTGATGGAGAATAGGTTTAGGTTAGAGATCAGAAGGCAATATTTTACAGTTAGGGTGGCCAAAATCTGGAACCAGCTTCCCAGGCAAGTGGTCCTCACCCCTTGGGCAAATTCAAGAGGAGGTTGGACGATCACCTGTCTGGGGTCTTGTGAACCCAGCATTCATTCCTGCCTGTGGCAGGGGGTCAGGCTAGATGATCTGTTCAGGTCCCTCCTGACCCTAGCTACTATGAAACTATAAACTATGACCCTAGAAATCTATGAAATCTATCTATGAAATCTACAATGGCTGATAATGACAGTTGGCCAGAAAACAAAAATCCATTTAATAAAAATTGTTTTATTTTGCTAAAGCATGAAAAGAAGACCTTTCAAAAACTTCAACTGGTGAGGGAGAGTGGGGGAAAGATAGTGAGAGAGAGTGTGAAAAATAAAAAGAGAGAGAGAGAGCAACTTACCCCAAAATAGTTAACAACACAGTGGTTCAAGCATTCCCCTGGGTTAAAAGAAGTTCCAGTTTAAGTCCCTGCTCTTTCTATTTAGAGAAAATGTCTTGAAACTGCATCCTAGGTGAAGGGTCTAAGCCTAAACTGAAACCTGAAACCAAAATTATTTTTGATGAAAGATTAATCTAAAACAATATATTTTCATGAGGTTTCTGGCTTTCAATTAATCTCCATTCTTCCAATGAAGAAACAGTTCACTGAAAAAATTCTGACCATTTTTATGTATGTGCCAGTAAAGGAAACAATAGGAGGTCAGTCAGCATATTAAACATTCTATAAAATACACAAAATTGAACACCAATTTGATTTAAAATAGTAGTAAAATGGCAGGCGGGGAGGGGGGTAGAGAATTGAAAGAGAACATTTGCAAGAAGAGAAAAAGCACATGTGCTGAGATTTATAGAGTGAACAATAGTTTAAATAACCACCTTAGTACCCAAAAAGGGCTCCCTGCTTAGTAAATGTGGTCTTTAAAAGGATAACAAAAATGTACTGGAAATGGCTTGAGGATGTTTTCCATCCATTTCCTAGCCACGTGTACATGGTGTACTCATTTTTATAAGTTGTGCTGCCCAATTTTAATGTTGCAGGCCATTGGAACTTCTCTGACAAGCCATTGGAAGTCCATCGAAATGGACATTGATTAATGGTCTTTGAAATTATCGTATCACAGCACCATAAGCTTTCATTTCACTTGTACCCAGTCTGAATAAGTGCTACATTTCATAGATTTCATAGACATTAGGGCTGGAAGGGACCTCGGAAGATCATCGAGTCCAGCCCCCCGCCCAAAGGGCAGGAAGTCAGCTGGGGTCATAGGATCCCAGCAAGATAAGCATCCAGTTTCATCTTGAAGGTGTTCAGTGAAGGCGCTTGAACAACCTCCGGTGGCAGGCTCTTCCAGACCTTGGGGGCTCGGACAGTAAAGAAATTCTTCCTTATGTCCAGCCTGAAACAGTCTTGTAGTAGTTTATGACCATTCGACCTAGTCATCATCCCTTGGGGCGCTCTGGTGAACAAACGTTCCCCCAGATACTGGTGGTCACCCCTGATAAACTTGTAGGTGGCCATCAGATCACCCCTGAGCCTGCGCTTTTCCAGGCTAAAGAGCCCCAGGGCTCTCAGTCTGTCATCGTAGGGTCTGCTTCCCTGACCTCTGATCATGCGCATGGCTCTTCTCTGGACTCTCTCAAGCTTCTCCACATCCTTTTTGAATTGTGGAGCCCAAAACTGGACGCAGTACTCCAGCTGCGGCCTCACTAAAGACGAGTACAGGGGGAGAATGATGTCCCGGGATTTGCTTGAGAAGCATCTATGGATGCAAGCCAGCGTTTTGGTCACTTTACTAACCACAGCATCGCATTGCAGGCTCATGTTCATCTTGTGGTTAATGATGACCCCCAAGTCTCTTTCTTCCATAGTGCTAGCCAACATAGCACTGCCGAGCCTATAAGGATGCTGCAGGTTTTTTTTCCCAAGGTGGAGAACCTAGCATTTATCGGTGTTGAACACCATCAGATTCTCGTCCGCCCACTTGCTGAGCCTGTCCAGGTCAGCCTGGATCACCCGCCTGTCTTCTGGTGTGGATGCTTTGCCCCAAAGTTTGGTGTCATTGGCGAACTTGGCCAGTCCGCTTCTGACTCCAGTGTCCACATCATTAATGAAGATGTTGAACAGTATGGGTCCAAGGACAGAGCCCTGGGAGACCCCACTGGTCACAGGACACCACGATGGGTGACTTCCATCAATTACTACCCTCTGGGTCTGACCCCGGAGCCAGTTTTCCAGCCAGTGGATCGTGGAGGACCCAAGGCAACAATTGGCCAGTTTCTCCAAGAGGCGATCATGGGACACCAGATCGAAGGCTTTTTTGAAGTCAAGATATATGACATCAATCTCATCTCCCTTGTCCAGGTGATAGGTCACCTGGTCGTAGAAGGAAATTAGATTGGTCAAGCAAGACCTACCCGCAACAAATCCGTGCTGGCTATCCTTTAAGATGTTGACGTCGGCCAGTCCATTAAGGATGGCCTCTTTAATAAACTTTTCTAAGATCTTCCCCGGGATAGAAGTCAGGCTGATGGGCCTATAGTTAGCCGGATCCACTTTCCTCCCTTTCTTGAAGATAGGCACCACATTGGCCTTCTTCCAGTCTTCGGGCACTACACCAGAGCGCCAAGAGTTTTCAAAGATCCACGCTAGAGGCTGGGCTATGATGCTCGCCAGCTCCTTGAGTACCCTGGGGTGAAGATTGTCAGGGCCGGCTGACTTGAAGGTATCCAGCTTCTCAAGATGTTCCTTCACGAAGTCAGCATTAATGGAGGGCAGGGGATCACCCTCACCCGGACTTCCCGGCCCTGTAGCGGGCGTGGGTGTCCCATGGGGCTGATGAAAGACCGACGCAAAGTACCTATTTAATAGGTTGGCTTTTTCCTGGGCGTCAGTTGTCAGTTGCCCCATCTGGTTCAGCAGGGGTCCAACGTTGCCCCTGCTTTTTCTCCGGCTCCCCACATATCTGAAAAAGGACTTTTTATTGTCCTTGATGCTCAAAGCTAGCTGGAGTTCAGTTGCAGCCTTGGCTTTCCTGGTCAGCTCCCTACAGGACCCAACCAGTGCAGAATAATCCTCCTTGGAGGTGACTCCCATCCTCCATCCTTTGTAGGCCTTTCTTTTTAGCCTCAGGAGGTCTGGTAGGTCCCTGGAGAGCCAGGGGGGCTGCTGTGCCTTCTTGCTGCCTTTCCTCCGAGATGGAATAGACTTAGTTTGGGCATTGAGGATCGCTCCCTTGAGGAGCAACCACTCTTCTTGAACTCCCCTCTCCCTGTGGTCACAGTCCCTTAGGGCCTCACTGACAAGCCTCCTGAGCTTGTCAAAGTCGGCCTTCCTGAAGTCAAGGACTTGCGTGTTGCTGACTGACTTGCCAGCTTTTCGGCGGATGGTGAAGGTGATCAGCTCATGGTCGCTGTCACCCAGCTTCCCATCGATCACTAGGTCGCCGACTAGGTCATCCCCAGTAGCCAGTACCAGGTCAAGCAGCGCTTTGCCTCTCGTTGGCCCATAGACTTCTTGAGTCAGGTAGAGGTCATCCACGCACGAGAGGAAGCTCTGCGACCGCTCAGATTTTGCTGAGCGATCCTCCCACGAGATGTCTGGGTAATTGAAGGCACCCATGACAACCATGGTCCTGGAGCAAGCTGCCTCAGCCAGTTCCTGGGCAAACTTCTGGTCAAGCTCAGGACTTTGGGTGGGAGGTCTGTAATAGACTCCCACCATTGTGTCCCCCGTGCCATGTTCCCCATGGATTTTAACCCAGAGGGTCTCCAGCCGTCCACCCTGGTCGCCAATATCGGCTTGCAGGGACATGCAGCTTTCCTTAACATAGAGAGCTACACCCCCGCCCCTTTTCTCTACACGATCCCTCCTGTACAGGGTATAGCCATCTATACCCGTGGTTCAGTCATGGGTGGAGTCCCACCAGGTCTCCGTGATCCCTATGACATCGTAATTGTTTGCACTGAGCAGGAGAATGAGTTCCTCCTGCTTCTTCCCCAGGCTCCTGGCATTATTGTACAGGCAGGCAAGTGCCCCCTGGGGGGCTCCTTCCTTGCCCACAGATTTTACCAGGGCTGGGGCTGGGGTGGGCTCCCTTGAGTGCCATGATCCGCTGGCTTTGCAAGGATTGCTCAGCAGGCCAGCAGTGGCGGTAGTCCCCCAGTCCCCCAACGGGCTTAGTTTAAAGCCCGGTGGAGCAGGTCAGCCAGTCTGGCTGAGAAGAGCCTCCTCCCTAGGGGAGAGAGGTGGAGACCATCTCTTCCCAGCAGCTCGCTGCCTCTCTCGCCAAAGAGCGGGCTGTGGTCATGAAAGCCAAAGCCTTCCTGACGACACCAGCGCCGCAGTCTTTGGTTGACCACATAGATCCTCCTGTCCCTTCTCAGCCCATAGCCTGAGACTGGGAGGATCGACGAGAACACCACCTGTGCCCCCAGACCCTTAAGCCCCGCTCCCAAATCCCTGTAGCACCTAATGACCTGGCTGGGAGTGCTCTGAGCCGTGTCATTGGTGCCCACATGAATAAGGAGCATGGGATAGTGGTCTGTGGGTTTGAGGAGCTCAGGGATCCTCTCCGCAATGTCCCGGATGCGGGCCCCTGGGAAGCAGCAGACTTGCCGGGCTAAGGGGTCGGGGTGACAGATTGGCCCCTCCGTCCCCCTCAGGAGGGAGTCTCCCACAACAAACACCTTACGTTTTGTCTTGGGGAGAGCAGGGGCAGGAGCTGCAGTTAGGCCCATGTTGCCTGTGGGGGCCGGCAACTCAGCAGGCTCTGCTGGGGCAGCAAGAGGTGCGTACCTGTTGCTCAGTTCTGGTGGGGGAGGGGCCTTGGTGCGGCAGGCCTTAGGGCCCTTGACCACCTTGGTCCATGCCCCTGGCTGGACACAGCAGGAGGTCCCAGAGTCCTCCTTTGGTGTGGAGGGAGACTGCGATCTACCCTCTGCCTCCTGGGGGAGAAGGGCCTGGCAGTAGGAGTCTATCTCCTGCTCGCAGTCCCTGATGGCATGCAGTCTCTGGACTGTGGCCTGGAGCTCCTCCAGCTGGCGCACCAGAGACCCCAAAAGGGAGCAGACCCCGCAAGGCGAGGTTGCCATGCTCCCAGGCCCCAGAGCCTGAAAAAGGGACAGGCAGCCCCCGCAGCCGAGAGCCAGGGGCTCCGTCTGCGTGGAGCCTGGAACCAGGGTCTCCGTCTGGGTGGCCATCTCTGAGGTGCCGGGGGGGGGGGGGCCGCGGAGCCCGAGGGGACCCTCGGGGTGAGGCGCGTGCCCATCCGTGTCATGCCTCTGGTAGGCTGGCTACGGCTGGGGCTGTCTAGCTTGGGGGGTGCGCAGGCAGGGTCTTGGGCCCTCCCGTGTGCCCTCCCGCGCAAACTCCGCGCTAACTCACGCACCGGCAGAGAAGCGCGCCTGTTTGTGCCGCTCCGGTCGCGTGGCTCCCTGGGGGGCTGGGCGAAGTAGGGGCCTGGGCGGGGCTTGACCCGGCCCGGCTCCACTCAGCCGCCGCCTCCCACACACACACTAAGGGGTTAGCCCCCTCTCTCCACGGGCCCCGCTTACCCTGGCTGTGCTGGGGGTCAGCGGGGGGCTCCGCGGCTGCTGGAGGGTTTCTGGGGGGCTTCGGGGGAGCGGGGGCGCAGCGAGCTTTCACCCGCGCGTCTCTCGCCGCTCCGGCGTCTCCAGTAAATACTGAACTGGAGACCAGATTGAAAGACTACCAAACTGCAACGCAATTAACAATTCTTTGCAATTATTCTTATCATTAAGGAAGCTCTTTTCAAGGCTAGTACATTTAAAGACATGCTGTTTCTGTATAATACCAATGCTGTTCACAACCAATGCTGTTGGTTTTGCAAACCACCACACTTTTAGCTCATATTTGTCACCTAACTGTAACAGAAGTTATTATATTCTAGCCCTATTATATCTGCATGCATCTTATTTTTTGTTGTCTTTGTCACTGTTTGACCTATCTGGGGCCTTTGCTATTTTGCAGCATCTTTTAGCCATGTTTGGACAAACCCTTGACGGTCTGACCTTTTCCAGTGGTTGTGTCTCAAAGCTAACAGCCTCTAGTTAATAGCAAGTCTTTCAAGGCTACATCCCTACTGCATGACAGCTACTCTTACATACTGCACTTTTTCATCATGAAAGGAAATTAGTCTGACTCTTTGATGGAAGATTTCCTATTTAATGGTCTCTAGAGCTCTAAAAAACCTGCTTCTGAACATCAGCTTTTGAAGTCTCTCTCTTGTACAGATGAAAATCTCCATTACATACCATACTTGTTTGGATGGGGACAAAGTTGATGGTTCAGAACTTGCAGAGGGACTGAGTCCTTCCCTATTGAGGAATGATCATTTGGTTGTGGCTAATTAGATTTCTCTCTGAACTTGACCTGACCATTTCTAAGGTTTCTGGAAAACTCCAGTAACTCCTCCTTGTATACCATATTACTTACATTCTGCCGTACTTCTGAACTTTTGGGATGTAATCAGAACTAAGGAGATAGAAGTAGGGAGTGTGGAAGGGAAGAAATGAAGCACTTCGAAATATGCTGCTTACATGGTAAAGAAGTAAAACATCCATAAGGACTAGGCCTGTGCAAAGCGGCTAATATTTGCTTCGGATTCAGATTCGGCCAATTCGGGGGACAGTGACTCGATTCAATGATTCGAATCACTGCCCTGATTCGATTCAGCCGAACCTCCAAATCAGCCAGGCCTGGCCCATCCCCCACCCCTCTCCCAGCTCAGCAACGGCTGCCCCACCCCCCGGCACTTGTGGGGCTTGATGGCTGCCCACCCAACCCCTCCCTGCTCTCCCAGACACCCCATTGGCTGACCTGCCCAGCCCCATGCCCTGCTTGCACCCCCAGGCCCCCATGGCTGCCCCCAGTTTCAAAAGAAAAGTAACATGCATCATATCTAGCTAAAATAAGTTCATGGATACTATATGCAAATTGCTACAGCCATGTTTGATTTCAAGGTTATTGTTTTCAAATTTGCTCCTTACTTCCATGTGCTCAGGGAGAGCAGGATATAAAAGTAAGGAGAGGGGGAAGGGGTTGCCAGGAGAAAACATTGGGGTGAATCAGAGAGTAAAGGGCTACTACCTGCCAACCCCCACCCCCTCTGCTTCCAGGTTTATTTTCCCTGCTGTAGCAGTGGGAAGGGGACAAATTCAAGGCAGCCTCCAAAAATTAAATTCTATACCTGGAGAATTATAACAAATTTATGAGTTCCATATATAGAATCTAATTACTGGGAGGTCACCTTATAATCAGGGCCATCTTGTGTTCAAGTAAATATGGCACATACCTGATCTCATCAGCTGTGAAAAAAAACAGAGAAAAATGTTGTAACAGAAAAAGTGTTCATTCCTCTTTGTACCACTAGTTATCAGGGACAGGGGGAGCTGGGAGAATAAGAATTAATTGTTGTGGTTTAGCTCATTTGTGTCCTTATTAGGGCTCTGAGAAGCTTCAGGCGGTGATCTGATTCACAGGAGATTCGGCCCGATTCGGTGGTTGAATCTTTGAATCCAAATAGAATCAGGGGACTAATTTAAAAGTCTGAATCAATTCAAAGCTCTCTGAATCTTTGGAAAAGATTTGGAGAGCTCTGATGATTTGGGCAGTCCCTGGTGGCTGCAGCAGGGAGCTGCAGCTGACTCCAAACTGGTAAGTACTAGGGGCAGAGGAGGGGAGCCTTGGAGAGGGGCTTGGGGACCAAGGGGGGGATCCCAAACAGCCCCCCCAAGCCCTCCTCTCCCTCAGCCCCCCTGACCCCCTCCTGCTCCCCAGCCCCCCCATGGCTGCCCCTGCCCACCCCAGCTCCCAGTACTTCAAATAAAAGCCCTGGTGGTCACCGGGTGCTGCTGGGTGTGTCGGGGGGTGATCCCTGCTGCCCCCAACTGCCCCACACTGCATAGGGGGTTCTGTATGAACCCCCCAACTCCCCCCCCCGCTCCCCAACCCCTCCCACGGGTGCCCTGCCAGGACCAGCTCTGTCCCTTTAAGAAAAAAAAATGAGAAAAGCCCCTGGACTCGCTGCTCCTGCAGCATTTTCAGGGCTTTGGGGGCTCATGTTGGGGGGTGGGTCAGGTGGGGTAACCCCCAACTGCCATATGTCTTATCCCAACGGGCTACACTAACCTATTTTTGTGGTAGATTCCTATCAGCGTGTTTGCACAATGCAGGCCATGAGTTTTATAGCCATGCTCAGTGCCGGCCGTATTTAATCAACTTACAGTTGACTTCCGTAACTGAGCACATATTGCTGTTGACAACAGTTTAATGATAGACAGTCTATAAAATGAGATTTCTTTATATTTGTATAAGATGAGGAGCTTTCCCCCGTATGCCAGTTAGTGGGGAAAACCTCATCTTGTATTTGAGTAAATATGGTATTTATCTGTTGGGTACAATTCCAGACTGCTGAAATAATAATTCATTAAAAAAAAATACCCTGAAAAGTTAAGAGTGAAAAAAGAAATCCCTAAGTTTGTGTAATAACTTAAATACTGTTTAAAGTGAAAAAATTCAGAAACTGAATGATAACACTGACACATCAAACTCAGATCCTGCTGCTTTCCCTTATTCCATTTCTTTTTATGTAATATGAGCTAGGAATGAAATGACAGCCTAAACTCTGAATGTCACCATTTTGTCAGATTTTGTTACATTCTTAATGCCCTATTAAACATAAGTCTTTAGCATTAATAATCCTCTTCACAATTTAAAGAACCAAGGAGAGCATGAAATGGACAGAACTTGGCAGCAAGAATTCAGATATAAGGTTTATTTAGAATTGAGATATAAGACTGCATTAAAGCCATCTTGATTTACAAGAGCTGAGGATACAGTTGAATAGATTAAATGAGATGTGGTCTAACATTATCTGAAAAGTAATGAGAAGATTATCTAATAGTCATCTAGACCAGAGCTGCCTAATGTGAGCCATGGGCCTCCAAGCTGCATCCCCCCACGTACAGCCGTGTATGCATAGGCAGGTCTCTCTCTTTCTCCCCAACACTGCACATGCAGGTGACCCTTGAACTGTACATGAGGACAGCCTCCCCCCCCCCCCCCCCACCACTGCTCTGCAGACATGGCTGGCACACCCTCCCTCTGTCACCACATATGCGGCTGGGTCCCTTTACCTCCCTGCTACCTTCCTCCCTTTCTATAAATAAAATCAATTAACATTAAATCTGGGGGGAATGAGTGTACCCCGTGTCCCCCCCGACATGTTGTCAATGGCCCCCAGGACACATAGCACTGACAGCAGCAGCTCCCGCAGGGAGTGCAGCCCACCACAGCCCATGCCTGCCAGTCCCCACTGCAGCCTCAACTCCTGGGTGCCTGTGCTGTTGCTGCCCAAAGCCCTGAGCTCTGAGCCCTGTGTCCAAAAGTGAAAGCAACTTAGGAAGTGTCGCGCAAGTAACTTAGGAAGTGTTGCCCAAGTGTCAGCCCCAGCCAGGAGGAGAAGGGGAGCCCAGCCCTGCCTCTGATCACCCTCCCATGCTCCCCGTGGCTCCAAACAGCTTATTGCAGGCTGCAACTCTGCCAGAATGCAAAGGGAAACCCACAGTTTCCCACTTTGAAGTGGAAAATCTGGCTTTTCTCCCTTAAAGGGGAAAATCCACATTTTTTCCACAGGAAACAGAAAACCTGATCCCTGGTGATTGAAAACTGGTCTATACCCTTAACAGAACAGAAGTTCAGCACACAGACTGGTTTAAAAATGATGCAAACCAATCTAAGATTGCCCCCCACCCCAAGTGGGAATATGTGTTGTGTTTGCTACCGATACAAACTATGTTGCTTACACAAAACCGCATCACTTTGATCAATTCTGCCTCAGGCTTTTTGCCTGTACCTAGCCAAACTGGAAAGGCAATAAATAACAATGGAACAGTGGTCCCTCTCTCACAATTCTCTGTACAACAGAACAAAACCGAAACATAACACATTGAAGCCATAAGAAAACACTATTTCCCTTATAATACAAGACAAGAAATTGAATGAGAAGATCCAATTTAAAACAGGGTAGAAAAAGATTGGGATTAAAGTTAGGAATAAATAGCCACCACCAACCATCCTACAAATGGCCTCTGTGGAAATAGCTTTATAAAAGAGGAGAGGAATAAAATAAAGCAAATTTCAGAGCAGTGCATGTTTCACACAAGCCAAACTGCAGCAAAACTGTACTCATGTAGTGAAAAGCCTATGTATGCTACATGCTGGATAGGTACCTATGTGCAAAAGGTTGAAAGACTAAGTTTCAAATATAGCCAAAAGCAACAGGAGTATTGGCTTTAGAAAACCAAGCCTTCAAATTTAATGTCAAAATGCCACGTCACAAGCTACCACAAAAGTATGCAGTGTGGGAATAACAAGAATACAATAAAGCAAACAAGTTAAAATCCATGCAAATGCATTCTGAGCAAGCACTAAGCAACCAAACTTCCCAACCAAGAAAGGAATCAGGACCAAGAAAAGGTGTTTACAACAACAGAGTTTTGTAGTCACGAGAGTATTTCAAGTTTGGGAATGTATATCCAGCACACGTTTCAGAAATGAAAAATAGTACTATTCCACTATGTCTGTAAAATGGCTTTCCGTAAAGAAGGCATGGCCAGAAGTGACAATAAGGTTCTTAGCCTGTCTGTCTACTTTCCCCTGCTTTTCATCAGGGAAAAAACAAGAATAGCTACATATTGAGCGTGTCTACATGAGACACTTCACTGCACACTCGAGCTAATTATTGCACAGTAACCATCACTGTTTTCATGTGCTGGCCCTCACTGCACAGTAATTTCTTCTGCTCTGCAGTTGCTTTGCTACCTCTGCTAATGCAAATAACAAATTAACTGCCGAGTAATTACTAGGGGTGTGCGAAATGGGCCATATTCGATTCGGCTTCAAATTCAGCCTGAATGGGGGACAGTGATTTAATTCATTGATTCAGATCACTGTCCTGATTCCATTTGGCTGAATCCAAATCTGAAGATTCGATGCCGATTCAGAGAATCAGTGATTCAGCCATAGTGTGACGTTGGTGGCCTCACGTCCGGTAACACCCTTCGTCAGGTAGCCCCTCCCCTCGTCCCGCCTGCCACAACTTTGATGTTATGGGTGATTCGAAGGAGGGGTTCAGTGGAGCTCTTTTACCAGAGGGGTTTCCCCGACGCGGGTGTACTCACGGTTGAGGTTTCCGTTGTTCCACGGGGCTCCGCCACCCCTACACCCCGTCCACTCACCAACCGATCACTTGCTGGTGAGATGGTAACTTGCTGCTATTTGCAGGCCTGCTGGCCGGTAGATGCTCCTGACCGTACGGACCCAGGCTAATGGTGGCCTTAAGTCAGCCTGCCTTAGGATCCTGCTGATCCCACCACTAGCTTGGGTTGTCTCCCTTTTCCTCCCCTGATCTTAGAAATAATATCCCTCCGGGACGGGGAAGCTTCCCAGAACAACGTTTTGGCCCTGGCAATCCCTGGGGACCACACCTTCCGCCCCTGCCAAGGTTCCCAATTTTTGCTCCAGCTGTTGAGCTGAGGCAGAGCTGCCTGTCTGAGGCATTCGCTCCAGGGGAGCCGCAGCACCACCGGTGTGCTACCTGTCTCCTCTCTCCTTCCCTGGCTCCCCCCTGCCACGGGGTTTGCTGGGGTTTTTAAACTTCCCTGCGGCGGCCGCTGCGGCTGCCGCGATTGATTCAACTGTTCCCCTTGCCGGGAACAGCTGTTTAAACAGCCGGCGTAATGGCGGCTCGCGCAGCTGTAATGGCGGCTGCAGCTGCTGCCGCAGTCCCGGCTCCAACGCCACCATCCCTCCCGAGGGTAAGTAGCTCGGCCCGGGGTTTTCTTGAGGGGTTGTTGCTGCCCCCGCAATCTTCTCTGTTCCCTGCCTGTGCCCGTGACGGCAGCACGCCACCATCACACATAGACATAGCTTTAAATGTTTTTTCTATATCCCTCAAGATACCAGATGAGGCTCATAAACACTACAATGCTGGGGCAGATGGAGGATGGGGGGGTGGGCCATGTGCTCAGCGGTGGAACCAGAAGTGGACCAGAAGTACTTCCAGGTCCACCACTGAGCACATGGGGGACAGCCCCCAGGGCCCCTCCCAACTCGGTGATCAGTTGTGGGTGGGGCCCAGATGCCCCCCCAGTCCCAGGAGGCACCAGTCATTGAGCTGGGGGGGGAGGGGGAGTCCCCTGTGCACTCCCCAGTGGACCCGGGAGAGGACCAGAAGTGCTTCTGGTCCACCTCTGCATTTGCTGCTGAGCATGCTGGGGACTCCCCACTCCGTGCTCCCATGGGATGCTCCATCTGCCCCACCATCTCAGTGTTCACGAGCCACCTGGTACCTTGAGGTATGTAGAAAAAACATTTAAAGCTGTGTCTATGTCTGAATCATCAAATCTTTCTGAATCTCTCTGAATCAATTTGGAGGGTTCCAATTTGATTCGGAGAGATTAAAGGCTCTCCTGATTCAGTTTGGATTTGGAGATTCAGTGGCTGAATCTCCACCAAACTGAATCAGCCACCAAAGCTTCGCACAGCCCTAGTAATTACTATGCAGTATGGCACATGTAGATGGATAACCAGGCACAAATTTTCTCCCAATCAGCCAGGCAGGAGGGGGCAGGAGATTGCTCTTTTCCCAGGAAGCTACCTGCTACTGGGGCAGGCTTCGCCACTGGAGCTTGGGTGGGAACGTTGCCCCCCTGCCCTGGCAGCTGGGAGCTCCCAGCCCCTGTTCTGCCATTGTGATCATGGAGCATGGGCTGGGAACTTGTTCCCAGACCCAGCCTGTTTCCAGTCTCTGGTCCATGATCATCCAGCCGGGGGCTTGCTGCCAGCTGCCCTACCAGTGAATCGAGGCAGAGGGCTGGGACCTGCCCCTCTCCTGCAGCTCTTTCTAAGCCCTGTGACCCTGATTGGAGAACCAGGGCTGGGAGCTCCTTGCTGTCAGGGCAGGGGGACATTGTCCCTGCCCGAGCTCTGCCACCGGAACCTGCCCCAGGCAGCTCCCAGGGGTAGGGAGCAGTCTCCCAGCCCCAACCAAGAGACAGCTGTCTCCTGGCTCCATGCTTCTTGCCAGCCCCTGGGCTAGTATCCAGGGGAAGCCCAGAGCTCCCCCTGACTGCTGCAGTGGGCCAGTGCAGGGCTGGGGAGGAAAGGAGCACACTGCTGCTGCTCCCAACTCTCCACGTGTAGATGCCTGCCCAGGGTGGGTTTACTGTAGAGTAAATTACTGCAGCACTTGTTCATGTAAATGCACCCATTGTGACTTTTATACCCCTGCAGTGCCACTGATTCTTAACCATTCCTATTATCATTAT